>NC_140076.1:46119593-48626455 GCF_964194135.1 Talpa europaea
GGAGCTTATATTTTATTTTAGATATGCTATGAAATGGAATAAATCTTTTGATTACAGACAGCTTTTCAAGAATTTCAGAGCTTTCATTTTTTAAGAAGAGTGCCACAGTTTCTCATTTATTATCCATTCCTGATGAAAGTTCCAAGGGAGAGAATCTCATGTTTGGGAAACCAATCACTCCAGATTTCTGAATGATTAGACAAAGTTTATTGTACCTCCAAGTTTCTATACAGGATATTCCCTTTGACTAAAACATTTTCCCCAAATACATACATTGGTCTCTTCCTAAAGATCACTTTTCCCAAAGGCTATATCTGCTTCTAACATTTAAAATTATATTTCTCCTGATCTTATCATAATCATAATCATCATGTGGGATCACTATTCTACTTTCACAGTCTATTAAACCAAATAAAAAAAATTTAAGTAGATAGGCAAAGATATTACTGTAATATATTTTTAAATCACTTTTAACATATAGTATTTGTTTTTATTTCTGATCTGAGAACTGCACTTTTGCTTTCAAGGAACAACCTATTCCAAAATGTATATTGTCCATTCTGGAACTGAGCATGGTATTAATAGACTAATAATGTCTTCTAGTTAATATGAAATTAAATCTATTTTAACCTATTATTCTCTAATTTCTCCTGATTCTCATGATGCAATTAATTTTAATAACCAGAAACTCTGAAAACTTAAAATTCTATTTTTGTAGAAATACTTATCGCCACCATAATGAAAGGATTTTGCCTGTTCTATGTGTGGGTTAAATTAATCTCCCTTAAAAAAAAATTTATAAGGACAACCAACTATGTAAAATATATATCAATATTAATAGTATGTAGACATGCACAAGCATTAAATTAAGAATTTATTGAGTTCAAATATTAACTAACTTCCTATTATTAAACACTGTGGACATTATAAATCTTAATATAATTTATCTTCTTCATTTCTGATTTCAACATATACTTTAATTCCTCAAGGGCACATTAAATTCCAGTTGTGATATCTGCCACATAGTGTGTTTGACCTGCAAAAATATATTAAGATATACAAGAAGATTGCAAAATCTGGGATTTATTGCTAGGAAAAAAGATAATGGTAGATTGAGCAATTTAAGATATAGTTGCCCATGGCATGGCCTACATAAAAATGGTTCTAGAAAAATAGATTGCAGTTTTACAGGGAATAAAATATAAAATTTTGTCCTGGTTTAATAATGGTCTAATAATCAATAGATACAAAAAGTATGGCATTGTGCAAGGACATTAAATATATATTTCAACTTAACACCAATATTTGTCAGTAAAATATGTTAGAAATAAACCAGCTAATCATTTCATATGTTAAAGATATGTTAATGAAAACAAGTAGCAGCAAGAAATTAACATGTATTTGACTCTGAAAGTACAGGAGGAGCTCCATGGAAAATAGAGAGAATTATGGAGAACTAGGAAGGAGGGAGTTTTAGTTTTATAAAAATATGTAAAATATGTCAAGAGCTTCTTTAATATAGAACATGTAACTTTTCCTCTGGCCAGCTTACCAATATCATAAATAAATTGGAGTAAGAAAACTCAACATTTCCTTATGTCTTCTAGCTGTTGGTTTTGCTGAACTTAACTACAATGACAAGTACCTAGATGTCACGACTCATCATCTGGTGACCTTTTATTGTCAATTACCTGGTTTAGTATTTTCTTCTTTGTATGAGTTTATTTCCTCAGCTAATCTTTTTTGACCATTCTCTTAGCAACTTGAATGAGATAAAATTAAGTAGGGACAGAGAAAGTTCATAGACCTGAATCCATAGTATAAAACAACATTCTTCAAAGTGTGATCCTAAGAACAATGGGAATTCCTACGAGTCAACACATCTAAAAGTCAAAAATATTATTTGCTTATTTCATTGATACATACATAGTATGAGAGAACAATCTTGTGTTGAATTTTTGGCATTACAGCTCAAATTAAATCATGGCAACTATTTGTACTGATAGCTTTCGTATTCTTCAGTGAAGGAAATGCCAGTTTCAATGAAGAATAGCTTGAAGAAATATTACAAAAATTGATTTTTATTAAATCTTGGCCCTTGGGCTCATGTTTTTTAATATTTTGTACAATGAGATGTGATGAACCCCCAAAACACTTCATTATATTCCAAAGCATGATGGTTTCTACTGTAAGTACTGTGATTTTTGATTGGTGAGTTGAGTTAGCCATGTTTTTCATGGAACAGCATTTTTTCTTGCATCAATGACTGATACACAAACTGGTTAATTAAACCTTTACCTAGATTGAAACAAAAAAGTAATCTGGTCACTTTAAGGAAAATAATTGATAATATTTCAATTAATGGTGAAGTTCAACTTTTCAAGGAGATATCTGAACTTTAGAAAACGTGTATCTACCACTGTCACCTTAACAGCTTACTGATATTTAAAAATGTTTTTGAAGGAAAAATATGTAATGATAAAATCAAATAATATTAGTGATATTAACAAATGTGACTTTTTTATACTGCATAATGAAATGTGTCAACTTTAGGAAAATATGCATAACTCAGTGAATCAATAATTTTCCAAATGGCCAATGCATGGTGACACAGAATCATACATACTTAAACTATCAATTTATAGCATAAATTAGATGGACAGATTTTCAATGCAATAGCATATAAATGTCCCTCACTTTCTTTTGACTTTCACTAGCAGAAACCTCTATGTCCAAAGAAATCTTTTCAAGGCAAATTTAGCTTTCTCATATGTTTCAAAAACCCTGTCAACCTTTACCCACTGCCTTACTAAAGTCATTCATGAATTTATAGTTATTCTTCCACCACTCCTTTTCAAGGTACCACAATATGTATTATCTATTGCTAGTAACAAATTACCAAAAATGAGTATCTTAAAATAACACCCATTTCTTTGGATTCTGAGTTCAGACATTGCTTAAGGTTCAGGGTTCTCTGCTTTGGATCTCACAGACTATCTTCAAATGGCCTGATAAGACTAAGGTTTCACCCTAATGTCTGCTGGGGGAAGGATCCACTTTCAAGTGCTGTGTGGTTAGCAGGATTTGTTTACTTGCAGGATATTGGAATGAGGGTCTTTTTTGCCTTGCCAGAGACCACCTTCAATTGATTGTGATTTGAGCCTCTTGAAAATGGTTTTTGCTTCTTCAAAACATACATGCTAATTAGGAATAGAGCTAGTCTCTAGCAAGATGGAGGTAACATTTAGGTAACCCAATCACCAAAATGAAGTCTTATCCCCTTTTCCATAATCTTTTGATTAGAAGCAAGTAACAGAAGTCTTTCCCACACTGAACCAGGGGTGACATAAGAAAGTAAAGCCCAGGAATAGGGACTATTGGGGAACCACCACAGAGTCTGCTTGCCACAGTTATTATGGCAAGTCTGAGGTATGTCAGAATTATTTTTGTATTCCATTTGTGTTGTTGAATATCTGTATTTTCTTTCTAGTCTCAATAAGTTAACTTGATTGCTATCATATTAAAATGCTATAATTAACTTTATTGGATCTGAACATTGAGAAGAATATTTTCATCAAAATCAAGATAATATTGTATTATTTTTTGCTCTTGATGTAAGATGTTCTGATTCACATTTGATGTTTAATTTCTAATTCTGCGTTAATTCTGAGAGTCTATTTGATTTTTCCTCTTTTCCATGTTCCTGTTTACTTAATCATATTTAATACCAAAATTTTAAGGTTGTAACTAATCCAGTATATAAATTTCATTGTTATTTTCTACAATTCTGGATTGAGAGAATATCTATATCTTTATGTGTGTATGTATTTTACCAGTGTAGATTTAATAAAATAACAATATTCAATAGTTAGATTTTCTTTAAAACTCCACATCATTAGTGCATGTACTTTTTCTTTTATAGACTCTTAGGCTACACCTGTTCTCTACTGCTTTATTCTTTACAAATATGATGGCTTGCCTGTTCATTCCTTTCACAATTTTTGGCTATGGAGATTATCTCTCATATTTTGGAAAGTTGTCTTGAAAACTATCTGAGATGCCCAAATTCAACAAAAATTCAGTAAGCCTTGGTCTGAAGATAGATTTTCATATACATTTTTCAGATATATTCTCTTTGAATTTAACTTTGAATATGAGAGTTTCAAAGAACTCTTTTACTCTATTCACTCTATGCTCATGACAGATATATATACAGATTTTGAGGACAAATTCTCATATCTCTAACTTCCTGATTAATTGCTTGAAAATGCCATGAAGAAGACAAGTACCTCCATTTTGGATATCTCTCATGAGTTTTCACAAACATGAAGAGGAACATTTAATCTGACAGTATTCACAAGAGCTACTCTGAGCACTAGAAAAAGACAACTAGAAATAAGATTGGTTTCACTGACTTTATCAAATTTCTGCTGAGAATTGATTCACACAACTTTTGGGGTTGCAAGTCTGAAATTTGTAGGGCACATTGACAGACTTCACGCAAGCATTGAGGTTAGTCTTAGGACAGGATTTCTTCTTCTTTGAGAAAACTTAGTTTTAACTTTTAAGACTTACATTCATTTTACAATTGAATGGAATACACACATTATCAAGGGTGATATTCTTAAATTCATCTGTTATAAATGTTAATCACATTTATACAAAAGCTTCACAGTAACATCTAGACTAACACTTTATCAAACAGCTGCGGACCATACTCTAGCTAAATAGATATAAAATGTAACCATCACACTGACATATAATTTTGAAATTGATCATGCATATTTTAGCAGACAGGGTGAGAGTTTTCCTGATGACTGGGATTTTAGATCCTTGCCAGCTATGTGGTGTTGCTACTTTATACTAAAGCTCTAACATTACAGTTAACAGCAATTTCTCAAAGTTTAGAGTGCTAGGATGGGGTGATCCATTTGCACTTATAGTCATATAAATTGCTAAACCAGCCTTCTCAGATCACAGTTGGCCTATCACACTGACTTGCAATAACTGGATTTCAGTCCCTGAAAATCCCTCTTGTCCCAGTACCACCTGTTTTTATTCAGGAAAACTCTATATATCACAGAAAGTTTGCTTAACTTTAAATTAGTTCTTCCAACAAAGGAATGTGTTTCCTCTTTAGAACTTTCCATGAACTATTTTCTCTGCCTAAAGAATTTTGTTTCCCTTTCATCCTATCTTTTACTTTGTTGACATCTCATATGTCTCTGAACTGTTGCTCTACCCTAGAAGGCTTTGCTAGTATAAGGCAGACTCTTCTCTCCACACTTGAAATTTTATACTATCCTATTATCATGAGCTTCTTACTAATCACTATTTTTTTGGTATTGTGTTTTGTTATTGTTTTAAAGTGTTTTTGCTTTTAGGTAATGATTTATTTAGCATTTGTCTTCTGTCTCCATTACTGCGTTAGAGTCCATTAACAGAAATTTTTGCATGCTTTAGACATTCCATCATGGTCTTCCTATGTGACTTTCTCTTCCCAAGGTTGAAGAGTCTATGGGGTAAAAAGACTCTGCCTATAGTTTGCCATTTTCTTGTTCTCTGACCACACTTTGGGTACCCTTAGAATTTCCTGCTCAAATCGTCACAAGTACTTTCCTCCTGAAGGTGTACTACCAAAATGTGAGAGATGGCCAAAGGGAAGTGTGGATGTAGATGGTACTTGAAATTGTGATTTGGGATATCTACGTATGGGCAATAAAGAAATATTGTAGCTCTGGAAACAAGGAAGATTTAGGGTAGAGAGAGTGGAAGTTTGTGTTTAGGGAAGATTAGAGGTGGAGCTTGGGCCAAGGGATGATCCCACATACATCCTTATGTTCACAGCTAGAACTCTAGGAAATCTAAATTCAAACCTAGCCTACCTCCCTCATTTTGTTAAGATACATTTGGCAAAATAAAAGGATAGAGCATATTGTATTTAACAGTGATTTATATATTTTAAGTATTTTGACATATGGTGGATTGCTATATATATAGTAGATTGTGTGCTTATTGAGATAATTAACTTCTTTATATTGTTCGCTTCTCTTCCTACCTGTCATATAGTAAATATTTGCTTTTAAAATTTCAAGTAAAAAGTTATAGATTATAAATCAGAAATGCCTCTATATCTCTATTTGGCTTTATAAAAATTATTTGGACTTTTGGCTTTCAGCTGCAAAATATGAAATTTGAATTTGACTGTTGCTCACGAATGAAAGAACAAAATTCATTACAGAAGTTTTTAACAATATGCACTTAAGTATATTTAACAATGAAAAATGGGGAGCAGGGAGACAATAATTGGAGTTAAAAACAAAAAGTACTCAAAATTTCAACATTCAGCTCTAGAGTATCTTGTACATCTCTGCTCTGCTGTTTAGCTTTTAATAGTTATTTCTCCAAAGATCCCCAGATAAGGAGGCAAGTCATGTTTATTTCTCCCATTTTACAGATGAAGAAGCAGAGCAAGAAAAGATTAATTGACTGTCACTACCCTTAATAGAAAAACAAATGCTGGTTTTGCTGTTAGAATAAGTTCTCCTGGGGATCCACCCCAGGTTATGAGCTGAGTTGCTCTCAACAGCTGGGCCTGAAAGGAAAGCTTGCAGATGTGAGCTCTACATGGTACTGACTCCTCCTGTTCATGTATAAGTTACTTTAGAGAGTTATTTTATAAAACGTCAAAAAATATTATAAATGATCTATTGCTTACATGTTAAACTCTCCTTTTGGCTTTCATATACCTGTTCAACTATATATGTGCATGTAATATATTTGTTAATTATAACCACCAGTTTATACCTTGTACAATATAATTTCTCTCATAATCTAGTTATTTCTCTATTTATAGTTCCAAAGCAAAAAGAAATATTTTACAGAAAAACTATTCTGCATTCATTAAGTATCTGGATAGCTTCTTAACCATAAATTTCTTTTTATCTTGTTTTGTTTTCTCTTTTTGTGTGTTAAAATTGTCCAAAACAAAATATAAGAGTATCACTGAGGTCTAGCAATGACAAATGCTGTTTATTTCATATATTGAAATTTACAGGAAATGTTTATGACTATTACCACATTTTAACTTTTCTGATTTGACAAAGTTACGTTTAAGAATTTAAAACAGTTTTATAGAGATGAATATGTAATGTTGAGAAGACCTTTCAATCCAGATGATCACTTGAATTTTAGCTGGGTGAAAGAAAAATAGAGGTCAGAGGATATAAATGAAATTTCAGGTCTATTAAAACTAGTACCTCATTATATTAATAGATACTTCAATCCAAATAAGTAGTAAATTTTGACTACACACAATGTTCTAAAATAAAAATATATGAACAAAAGCTGCTCCAAACTTTTAGAAAAACTGCAATATAAAGTAACGAAACAACATGAATTGCCAGTTTTCTGTCAAAGTTCAGATATTAAGATTATTTTTATAAATTTATGACTAAGTATATTTTAATATTTATAATAGCAAAGATTTCTCATTAATATATAGTTTCAAATCATTTATATGAGAGAGAAGAAGAGAAGAAAAAGTCAAATTAAGGAAACAATGATTCAGAATTCAGAGAGTAATATTTAACAGTGAGCAGAAGTAGCCAAGAAAGTCTTTCCTTGAAACTATCAGTAGATCCATTAATAGACTTATTTTTAATTAGTTGATTGCATGACTACATATCTAAATGAGCCACTTTGGCTTTGAAAAAAAAATGATGCATAGAGGCTTTTTCTCATTCCTTCTTGGAATTCTCTTCAAATGTCTAAAGCAAAATTATGGAACCAAATTATAGTATTGGTTTTTCAACTTTATGTAAATCTACTATGTTCTGGTTGTAACAAAGGGAAACTGATATGTATTTCTTCTGCTCCTTGCAGTTTTATCTCTTATTCAGCTTACCAGCCTCTCCATAGGTTAATTTTTAAAATCACTTACCTTTACATAAAATAGATGTGACAGTAATTAGGAATGGTGTGTGGGGGGGCCATGTTGGAGGTGAAATATACAAGAAGTTCACAACAATACGATTTCCTGTTAAAACCCTCAACTTATCTTGCTGACAAGTTGATTTCTTTACCAAAGAATCAAAAAAATTATAAACAGATAAATATGTTACTATGACATATATACTGAATATTACTATTTTTTGTTAACAGAATTTCAAGTATGTGAGAAAGACATAAACCTACACTAATTTTTCTTTTTTTTATTTTTATTTAATTTTTTTTTTTAATAGAGGCATGCTTTATTTTATTTGTTTGCTGGTTTGTTTGTTTGTTTTGTTTATACATGCACTGGGTACAGTCAGAAGTGCGGGAGGGAGGGTGAGAGAATTCACCAGAGCCAGAGCGGGGAGCAGAGCAGGCAGAAGGACCGAAGTACACTGCTGAGGGGAGCAGCGGGCGGCAGGAGAGGTCTGCGCGCCATGTGGGACCCTCCTCTGGTGGCCGGGGAGCAGCCGGGGATCGAACCGGCGCCGCAGAGGCCGCGCGCAGTTTCGCAACCCAGCGCTCAACCGCTGCGCCACCGGGGAGGCCCTACACTAATTTTTCTACAAAGATACACATTAAAATTTTATTTATGTAAGGAACCCTTAGAAAATATTACCATTTAAACCAGAATTTAATTTTTAAATTTTTAATTGCTATCACGAAAAAGTAATCTGCTGTAGAACTGGACAATGAACTAGGATCCTAAAGCAGCTTTGGTCTATCTAAAGTTTTACTTTTGGGTCTAGAGAACTCTTTCTGTCTTGGGGATTTCAAATTTTCTCACTAAACCTACTAACTTTTGTGTTCTATATAGCTTTACTCATTTATTAAACTTTTTCCTATGTGTTGATCATTTGGAGCTGATGGAGTGCTTGATTAGTTATTACATTAGGGATTATTTCCATTAAATGAAACATCAGTTGCTTGGTTGAAAATCAAGCCACCACATTTGGAAATTAGTGGAGACTTTCTAGCAATGGAGAAAAGAAACTATACATATGAACTTGATTCTTGTTGTCAAATTTCTTTTCTGAGTATAGGCTAACAATATTGAAACCAAAATAAACATGCAAATGTGGAAACCACATGTTTATAGATATATATACTTAAATGAACAAACGGAAAGTGGGTGTTGGAAATTAGGTTTATCACTTGGTATTGAGAGGTTCCAGATAAGAACAGAGACAATATGAAATTGTTCCCTGTATTAATTGATTAGAGGTAGAAAAATCAGTATAAACTCATGTTTAGCTTAAAAGAGATACAGATAAAATAATTGGTAAATATGTATAGATATGTATATATACATATACTTGTATACTCATTTATATTGTGTTGTTAGATGAGTTGAGTCCCTAGAAGTTAGAATACTCCCAATAGCAGGGAAAACACCCAACCCTCAGATCTTGGTTTTCCATAGCATTGTGCAGTAAAAGGAAACAGAACTTGGAGTAATACCTTATTTTTAAGACTATGAAGAAATATAAAAGTTAACACTGGAATATCTTCTAGTGTTAAAGCAAAAAAAAACATGGAAGTACTCAACACAATTAGAATGTTGTTATATAAAGAGACAGGAGAAGCAACTGAAAGAACTCCCAATGGATAAACCTGGAAATTTGAACAAAATAAAGAAGCACAGGATTATAATTCAAAGCATAAAATAAATGACACTGAGGCATTGGCGATAGTAAAAATGATTGAATAAAAAATGAAGAATGACCAAATCTCCTGTGCAGAATCATCCCAAATTATGTATGTCAATATTCTGTCCTCAGTGAAATGGACAGTGGTTCCCTTCTCCCTAACTCTGTGCTTCGCATAATGATTTCCTTCCCAAGAGTGTGGAAGAAAGAGAGGAAGGAAACAAACACTTGAAGTGGTGAGTGCTGACTTGGAGAGCCTCAGCCAGGAGACGAAGGCTGGTATCAGCAGTGATTGGCTCTGTTATCATATACACCATGATATGAACCCATAAGAATGGCTCTTATCTCTGGTCTTCTTCCTAAAACCCCATAAGCCCCATTTCATCATGAGAAAAATTTGTAACAAATGGTCATCCCCCCCCCCAAAAAAAAAAAACAACTTTAAACAATATACTTCAAAACCACAGGGTTGTTAAAAATGAGGAAGGTATGACATACAACTAAGGGGAGCTTAAGAAGACAAATGAATTTAATGTGGCATCTTGGAACCAAAAAGGACATTCAGTAAAAATTTCAGAAATTTAAATAAAGTGATTACTTTAATTTATATAATTAAGCACTATTGGTTCATTAATTTTGACAAATGTGCCACACTAAACTAAGATATTAGTAACTGGAGTTAACGTGTGCGCATATGGGAAATCTTTGTACTATTTTTACACTTTTCCATTAAATCTAAAACTATTCTAAAATGAAAAGATCATTTTTGAGACATATGCATTAAAATAAAATGGAGAAAATATCAACCTTTCTTTTATAAAAGTGTTTCTAAAAGAAAAACAGTTTTGATTTACAAAATTCCTATTTATTGCCAGTTTTCAAAATTGTATCTATGTGGCATTCAGAGTAGTTTATACTAGAACTCTAAAGAAACTGTGAACACTTAAAAGAAAGCTTACAATCACCTCCACAAGAAGAAAAACACAAGGGAAAACATGTTATATTTTTATTATAAAATTCAGATCCTTATGTTAGCATTCTAATGTTTCTTTTAATCATTTATGGAACTATAATCTACCTTATAAATAATATAAAACTTGGATATAATGTTCAAGAAATATGTACTTTTGGATCATAAGAAATGGAAATTATGATTTCATTGCAAAATATATCATACGGAAGAGTATATACCACTTATATGCAGTTTAAATAATAATAATATAGATGTTTATCTTTACCATCAAGGTTTAAAAAGTAGAAAACTATCAACTCCTTGGCATTTCCTTGTTCCCTTGATTACACTTCTGTTGTTTTAGATTTTGTGTTAACTATTCCCCTTGACTTTCTTTAATGTATATTTACCACGTATGTGTACTTCAAGCCACATATTGCTTAGCTTTATAAGACTATCAAGCAGGTACCTCCTCATTCAAAGAAAACTTAATGTCAATATTGGCTGGAGTCTCTCAGGAAACCAAAGAACATGGGGGAGGGAGCAGAAACTTGGTCAGAACATGGTAAGGACTAACCAAGCACCCTTTGAATTACAGTGTGTCATTGTGGTGCAAAGAAGACTTGGAGATGCAACCATAATTTTAACAGTTTTTATCAGATAAATCTCAACTTTAACCCCCTTTACTCCATTCCCACTTCAAGAGGTGTGTGGAATGTGAGACCCTAGTCATTTTGAGGATTTGTACTTTGTAGTAAATATCCTCGTGCTGGATGAAGTATAGACCTTTTAGGTTTTACTAACTCAGTTTCCATTCAACTATCTACTTTGCTGATATTCCCCTTCCCACTTTGCCATCCTGTCTCTTCTATGTCTCTCTCTGTGTGTCTGTGTTTTTCTCTTTTACTCTCTGCTTGTCTGTCTGTCATACACACACTCTCTCACGCTCACACACACACATTTTATTTAATCTTTTGACAGAAGTTTCCCAATCAAAAACAAATTAAATTTATGTGTTGAAGCTACCATCGTAAACCAGAACATCAGAAATGAAATTGCTTTGTAAAATGATGAAATCACAACTGACATAATCTTTAAAAAAAAAAAAAGATTTATTTATTTATGCGTACAAGAGATGGGGTACAGGCCAGAGATGCAGGGAGTGAGAGGATTCACCAGAGATAGAGTGGGGAACAGAACAGGCAGACTGACTAAACTATACTGCTGAGGGAAGCAGCGGGCAAGACAGGAGAGGTCTGCTTTGCCATGTGGGTTTCTCTCTGGCCCACCAGGCATCGAACTTGTGCTGCAGAGGTTGCAGATCACTTCATAGTGCAGTGCTTAATCCCTTGGCCACCAGGGAGGTCCTGACATAATCTTTTGTTATCAATAGCAGAAAAACATATGTTATTATTGACCAGAGAGGATTAAAACTACTTGATTAAGTGATGTCCATTAGTTCGTATTATTATCTCCCACTCTATTCTACATAAATCTTAAATGTAGAACCAAATCCCACCATATATATGTGACTATTTAAGATAGTAATGATCAATAATTGTATTTTTTAGAACTTCTTATTTTCAGTAACTTATCATTCCTAATGATCACATCTCAATAACTCATTAGGAATCAAAGATCACATTGATCCCAGTCCCACATTTTGAAAAGTAGAAAATCACTTTGATTAATATAAATAACTATAAAGCATTAAATGTTACTCAAAATGAACCACTAGTAATTGGATCAAGAGTAAAATTTGCCAAGTTTATGGCATTGACACTATGTTATGCTACTTAAAATCTAACAAAGCTTAGAAAAAGTTATTATACCTATCACATAACTTTAGGGTAATTTATTACCTGACTCCTGTCACTTGGTTATAGAAACCAGCTTATCCTGCATTTCCATATGTTTGCCATTATTTTTTTTCTTTTACAAACAGGAGAGAATGGCACATGAACATGCAATTTTAATGTTCTGTGATAAGTACAAGGTTAGAGGAATGCACTGAATTTTATCTCTAACAGGGGGAGGCCCAGAATGAAGAATTCTATCAGGGAATAATATCAGAGAAGCTGCAGGGAAGAGGCAGTGTCTGAACTGCGTGTTAATACTTAAGTTAAAAGTAAGGCAAAAAAGAAGGGAGATTCCAGATAGAAGTTAAGGGAAAACAAAGAAACCACATATAGAAACCTAGATCAGAAGTGATAGAATATAAAATAGGAGCTAGAAAGGTGCAATTCCAAAGAAGTGTGTGAGGGACAGATTTAGAGGATCTCACATGCCCTAATTTGGAGGGCTGCCTATAACAAATAGTCAGGTATTTAAATGTTTTAAGCATATAGGTGTAGTAGTTAAAGTTGCAAATTTTATATATATGTATATATATATATATCACTCTAGAGGCAAAATAAAGGCAAGTTTTGTACATGTTTTAAATATACAGCTTTTGGGCCTCCCTGGTGGTGCAGGGGTTAAGACACAACCTATGAAGCTATCCACAGCCACTGCAACACGAGTTTGATGTCTGCCCAAGGAGCTACCCACATGGTGCAGCAGACCTCTCCTGACTCGCCCACTGCTCCCCTCAGAAGTGTGTTTCAGTCAATCTGCCTGTCCTGTTCCCCACTCTGTGTCTGGTGAATCCTCTCACCCCCCACACCTCTGGCCTGTACTCCAGTTCTTATATACATAAATAAATAAATCTTTAAAAAATAAATATATAGCTTTTTACTACTTTTATCACAAATTAATACATGTAATTTTCCACTGTGCAAATTATTCTGAAATATATTTTTCTCCTCAAAATATCAATTAGTTCAGTGACATTAGATGTACAACCCATAACGCTTATGTATTCTTAGACCAGATATTATTAATATCTAAAATATTGCTATGAAATTAGTAACACATGATTGTTGACATTATTTCAGAATGACCAAGGGATAATATCAAAAATAAAAAGATGGGGGAGGGGAGGCAGGGAGGGAGGGAAGGGGAGAAAGAGAGATCCTGTAAAGTAGAAATCTTAAATGCACTTATTTCTAGAATATCAGTAATAACACACATAATGCTTTTCTTTCTTGTTTTAGACATTGTAAACAACAAATTCCCATTACTAGTTATATCTTGCCTCTTAACAAGTTATCCTCAGAATTACGAGTTAAATAGAGATGTATTATGAGCTATTCTCCAGCTGACTGTACTCAGTTTGGCTCTTCTGTTTCATATAGTGTTAATTGGGATCATATATAACAACTTTCATCACTTGAGAACTCCAGGCTGGAATACACAGGATGAATCCACCCACAGTTGGAATTCACCCCCAATTTCAGTAAATGGAATGACTAGAGACTCCCATGTGGATGCTTCTCCCAGACCTGGGAATAAGTTTCTCAATAAATGTAGCCCGAGCTTCTTGATATGCAGCTTTATTTCAAGAAGATGAAAACAGAAGATATTTTGGCCTAGAAATTATAGAAGTGTCACTTCCACCTCATTCTATTGGTACAGCGAATCACAGGGAAAACCTATACTCAAAGGATGGAAAAATAAATTTCATCTTTTGATGTAGAGTAGCATGCATATACAGAAGGAATTGAGGGCAATCATATTTGCACATAATCTGCCATTTTGCTTGTTTAAAACTGTGATAAAATGGATGTACGTTTTTTAAAGACATTTTTATTTATGCATATAAGAACTAGGGTGTTGGCCAGAGGTGCGGGGTTTGAGAGGATTCACCAGACATAGTGGGGAGCAGAGCAGGCAGATCTGATAAAATGCACTCCTGAGGGATGCATTGTGTATGACAGGAGAGGTCTACTGCACCATGTGGGTTAGCTCCCTGGCTGGAATGGAACACATGCCTTAGTGATAACGATAAGACTTTAACCCCTGCACCACCAACAGGGAGGCCCTGGATGCACATTTTTTATAGAGTTTGATGCAATCAACATGAACAACTAAAAATTATCAAGTTACACAATAAAAATTCCTCTATCATTTTGTCCAAATTATGTCATTTTGTGTGTTGCATTTTCTGAGAATATTTGATTTAAATGTGATCCACAGTATTATGCCTCATGAATATTTTAAGTTATATCGTAATAAGGTTAATATATATTTTATAAAAATTTAGTTCATTGAATAAATATATCATCTACATGACTGTCCTTCAAATTTCTAGCATTAATATCTACCCTTTTCAAAAGTAAATCAGTTATGTTATCCATAAGAGACAAAAACACACTAAAATAGGCTAATAGCAATTATAAATATACAGCTTATTACACACTGTTGAAACTGATACAATACATCATTTAAGGTTGGAAACTGTGGCTAAAATAAATCTGCTCTGCATGAACTGGATTTATTTAATCCATATTGCTTCCTCTAGAAAATAAAAGGGATTTATTTTTCTTTAAGAGAGAGTTAAAAGTTTTACAGGCGATTTATTTTAATAACATTCTTACTGACGCTTCCAAGAAAAAGTGTGTGTGTGTGTGTGTGTGTGTGTGTGTGTGTGTGTGTGTAGGAGGGGCAGGTGTCCTAAACTCTAATGAAGCACCAAAAGAAAGCATGACTTAATTATTTTTCTGGGGTGGATAATGAATAAATTAGCCACTCTGCCAGCTTGCCATTTGTATAGAATTTATTACTTTTTCTTTAAGAACCATATCATGACAAAGTCAGTTTTTCTCCTGACTGCAACCTGATTAATGGGGCTATGTCTGACTGTGAAAGATTTCCTCTTCATCATTGTTTTGGCAATGTTGATACCGTAAAGAGAGTTTGAAGTTTTCTTGAGTTCATATTCTCCTATGTGATTATGAATGACAAATGTTAACCCTATTTTATAAGCTGTCATCATGTAAACTACAAAATGAATAACTTATATATGACCAAATGTATATATGACTTTAGGAGTTATATTTCTTAATGATCAGACAACTATTCTGGAAAACTGATCATCTCCATTGGGTCTTTTAAGGTGTTACCATTTTGTGTGAAAACTGACAAATCATTTCCAGGCTGGATAGTTTCATAATTTCTCAGGTTTTTTTTTATCATTATTGTGACTTTTAACTTAAAAAAAAAATAATGTATTCTCTGAACGCTAAAATAATTATATTTTAATTAAAAAGATTTATATGTTAATATAAATATATGATTGATAATAATATTGATATACCTATTAAATGTGGAATCCTTTTTTTCTTTACTAATGAAACATTGCTGCCTGTTTTACACCTAAGATAACAGCTATGTTGGGAAAGACATATAGCATAACACTGAAATAGCACATGTAAAATGAAAATAATCAGTAATCCAGACTCAGCATTGCAAACTGCAGTACAAAGCATTATTTTTAAGAAAAAAATAGATCTTGGTGCTTAGGTGTCAGGAAAGCTTAGGCAGGAAAATATACTGACAATGCTATCTTATCTGTTTATTTATTTTTAATAATTTCTGAATTATTAATTTTAATCAATTAAAAGGACACTTTATGTGTATCTCTTTAGAAAACGATCTTCCTCAGCTCATATTTTCCAATATAGATAAAATAATTCTAATTCTGTAACAGTTACATTTTCAGCCTTCTATTAAAACTTTTTACATATTTAATTCTTATTAAATTTGGTAAACATAAATCTATAATCCCTATAGTTATATAAAACTTTGAAGTAAATTTAGAATTTTATAAAATACTTTTAAAAAATAATTGTAAAGTTTAGATTCCAAAGTTAATGTATTACAAATAATTACAAATTTTATGTATGAATCCATGATTAGTTGCATTATTAGAGTTATTTCACACTATGCCCTAACAGATAAGTCCTTTGGAGATTTTTCCATGTACAAACATTATAGAATGTGTGTGTATACACACAAACCAAATGTATATAATCATGCATGAAAATATATGTTGAAATTTTATTATGTCTGTTCATTTATGCTAGTGTCAATTTACAAACCTTTATTAATAGTAAAATATTTTATTATAATTGAAATCTATCAATAGAGATGCATTTCCCTGATAATTTTGCCTTACATATAGTGATTTTTTAAGCCACATAGAAATTTACTATCCTATTTGACAATAGTAGTTTAATGATGTGGGATGTTTAGATTGATATTGGGCATTGCTGATAAAGACATGTCGAGAGATTTTAGGCCTTTGTCTACCACTGGAGAGTGGACAAAGACTGACATCACCAGTACCTCTAACTAACTCAATGACTGAATTTAATCTCTGAGACTCTCCACATGAACATTTGTATCATTTTTTTTTTTGCAAGAATTGAAAAGACTTTGCTCCTGCCTTATAGATATTATCCTATCTCTCTACAACTCACTAATGCCAAATCAATTGTCTATTTTATAATAACTATCTGTTCTGAGAGTAAATCTGAAAATATCACAGTTGACAAGCTGACATGAAATGATAGAAATTAAGACTAGCTATATATTTTTGCATCACACTGCAAAATGAAAATGCAGGACCCCTTTTTCATGAAATATTATGAAGTTATGAAAAGTGAGATCACTGAAGTATTAAAGCAAACTCAAGTGCTGCCCTGTCTGACTGCAGAAATTGCTCATGAAGCTGGACCTGAAAAAACCCTTACACCTTATAGTTTCATTATTTTCTTTTTCTGTTTTGATTAGTTAGAATCAAGAATGTAAGTCCAAGAGTGTTGATGCAATAGTTAAAATAATATGCAGTCTTTAGTAGCTAATGATATGAGGAAAAAACAGCAAGTTTGATTTTCTCTTCCAAAACATCTCTAGAAATCTGTTTTATTCTATTTAACATTGGACCTTTTCCCACAGCTTCTCTATGGACTAAATCTATTTTTGCCTTTTCTTTCGTAGTACAAGATACATTCTTACCTATTTTCCTTCACACGGAGGGAATCCTTTGGCTTCAGTGATGAGTATAAAAAGCTTTAAATAACTTTGGCTACCTCAGGAAAATGAGACTCCTCTTGTGCTTAAATTAGAAAACTATGCTTTTTATATCTCAAGATCACCCACAAAAATTTGATCTTTTTTTAGCTTCAAACTTTAGAATCAAAAAGTATATGTACACTTTCTTACTATTGGAGGTTAGGGGAAAAGGGAATGCTCTTTTAACTTAAATGCTTAAAAATGCTTTTTTAACTTAAACTATAGAGCTTTTTAGCTTGAAGCAAAATACTTGTATATTTAAAACTGTAAGATATTGTTGAAAGAAATAGAAGACAAAGAGTTGGAAAGGTATTCTATGCTCATAGATTTTAAGATTTAATACCATTAAAATAGCTATGGTGGGCCTCCCCTGATGGCAAAGGCAGTTGAGTGCCGCACTGTGAAGCTGTCCATAGCCTCTGTATTGCCAGTTCGATCCCCGCAGGCCGGCGAGGGTCCCTCCTGTTGCAGCATACCTGGCCTGTACCCTGGTGCTTGTATAAATAAATAAATAAATAAATAAATAAATAAATAAATAAATAAATAAAATCTTTAAAAATAAAAAATAAATAAATAAAATAGGAATAGTATGTAAAGTTATATTATATAATGTTAAATATGATATATATTATATAAAAATTCAATGCATTCCCTATCAAAGTCATGATGGCATTCTTCACAGAAATTGAACAAAACAATCATTGAATCTATTTGAAACTACAAAAGACATTAAGTAACAAGCACTCTCCTGAGAAAAACAAATGAAAAAAATTAGAGGTATCACACTCAACTTCAAAATATACAAAACAATAGTAATTAACAAAGGAAAACTGGATACCCACATGTGAAAGAAATAAACTAGACCACTAGCTAACACCATACACAGAAATTTATTCAAAATGGATTAGTGACTTGGATTTTAAGAATTAAAACATAGAAAAAAAGTATTGACCATATAGTGTGCTGGAAATCAGCCTCAGAGTTGTGTTTGGAAACTCAACCTCAATGGCAAGGGACACCAAGGCAAAATTAAGTAAATGGAATTTCATCAGACCTTGACTCTAAAAATAGCAAGCTGAATAGATCCAGGAATATTTTTTGGCAAGAATACATAAAGCATGTAATATAGAAGGAGATATGTGTCTATGTCAGTATTTGAGGTGATATGGTAATGATTTGTGCTAATGTTGGTGATGATAATTTTATTTACTTGGTTAGATTGCAATATATCATTTTTTTTCTTTATTATTATTTTGTTTTCTGTGGGGAAATACTTGAGTTTTCCAAGTTTAAAACTGTTGAGTCCAATTTTTGCAATGATTGACAATTATTTCTTTAAGAATACAAAAACTAAGAACATAGTGAGTAAAGAATAAAATTAGAAGTTACTCAACATTTACACATGGCCCAAGGATGTGTGAAAATTGTGACAATTAAGTTATGGGTCATTTTAATCTACATTCAATTAGCATGACTTTTCAAAATGAGATAATTCAAGGACTATTTTCATACAATTCAAACCATTTAGGGAGCATAAAGATAGACCATCTGTTTACTAATTTTCTTTTTTTTTTAGAACCATTTATAATATTTAAAATCTAGAAAAAGTTATTTGCATATCATTAAAAGATCGAAAGTAAGTCATGTATATGATTTGCCATAGAAACTTCTTTTACAATAGATGTATTTTGAGTAATAGCAATCAGCTTTGATGAAATTTATAAGTAAAAGGAATGTACTCCTTTAGCTAAAAAGAGTAATAAGAATTTTGAAGAATCAGTCTTAAATAATGATAAAATTAAGGCGGGCACAAAGCATAGGATATTGGGCAAGTTACTTGAAAGGAAGGTTTCCAGGGATGAACTTCCTCTGGTAAAATGGCATTGGGATGTGTGATTCCATTCTATACTATTCACACTGTAGCAGATAATCTCTAGTTCTCACACTTTTAGGAACTTATTCAGACCCAGAGTTTTAGGTGAAAGCACCTAGCAGTTCCTATCTAAATTTAGTGTCCATGCTTTGATTATCAGGAAGCAAGGAAAAAAGTATTTGTTGTTTTCACCTTCCCCTCCATTTTATGATTTGGAACTCTATTACCAATTATAATCACTTGTTTGAGATTTTACCAAATAGAGAGTTCAGGTATTGACAGATAGAAAAGAAGAAAAATTAGTGTCCATTTTTTATTGATACTTGAAATATAGCTTGTATGTTGAAAAATACTATAATGCAGAAATTAGAAACAAGTAGAAGAAAATGCAAACGCAAAGGCTTTACGGCAGGAATGAGATTGAAGCATTAGAAAATAAAAATGGAGACCAGTTTATGGAACAAATGTATAATGTGTGCTATTTTTTAACCTTTTAAATCATGTTTTTGGATATATTTCTATAACATTGAAAGAGCATTTTGGGTAATAATTATACAAATGCTTGAATTAGCGTAACAAATTTTACTGAAATATTCTGTATCAGTTGTAACCTTGTAATTGCTTTTTTAAAAAAAGATTTATTTATGGATGAAAGAACTGGGGTATAGGCCAGAGATGTGGGGGCTAAGAGGGTTCATGAAAGACGGAGTGGGGAACAGAACAGGCAAACTGACCAAAGTACACTGCTGAGAGGAGCAGCGGGTGCGACAGGAGAGGTCTGCTTCACCATGGGGTAGCTCCCTAGCTGACCAGGGATCGAACTCGTGCTGCAGAGGCTGCAGATTGCTTCATAATGCGGTGCTTAACCCCTTGCACCACCAGGGAAGCCCCCATGTAATTATTTTTACCTGTGACCAAAATTTACCATGTTAGTCATTAAATTTCTTGGTACTGAAGTCTTTAATACAGCCCTTAATTGTATTCATTAACTTTAGTGGATTAAAAATATGTAGTCAGTGATAGCTTAAAGTTTATGTTGATGCACTGTCATTTTTTAAGAATAATCTGAATTTTTGATTTATGAAATCTTTTGAAAATATTTCCTTTTGTATTATCTGGAGCAAATCATGTAGCATCAGAGACACATACATATATACACACATACACACACATATGTGTGTGTATGTGTGTATGTGTACTTATTTTTTTAATTTGTAAACACTATCAAATAAAACTCTCTTTATGACTTCCATATTTTAATCCACATGTCTCATGGACTACTGACTGGAAATGACTGACAGGTATGAGCTCTATTGGCACCTTCCTACATACCCCCAGGCAGAGCTTAAGGGAAATGCAGGTGCCTGTAGTTGTCATAGAATAAGTTTGGGGATCTCCAAACACTCTCCATTTTTCCTTGCACTATTATTACTATTGCATCAGGATTTGAGTTTTCAGAATTAGCCATATGTCTTGCTTGACCTGGATCTATTGACTAACTTAACTGAGATCTGTAAAAGGATTACTGCCTGCTAGATGCAAATGTCAGCTACCAAAGCCAAACAATTAGACTTTTGTTTCATCACTTCCTTCATTGACTGGTGAACTAATTCAACAATAATTTATGAAACTTCTTTCTAATACATGAGCATAAGCCATGGAGTCTGACTGTCTCAAATTGATTCCTGACCCATGTGTTTATGAAGTCTGTACCTCTGGGAAAATTACTTTACTGAGTCTCCTCATGAAAGGCGAACAGTAATCTCAACAAATTAATATGTTTATTTTATGTTTTAAGCTAATATGTGGTAATTATATTTCATTTCATGTATAATTTTAGAAATTTTGATACTTCTGTAACCACCATGAAATCAGAATACAGATTAGCTCCATAACACTTTCTGTTGCCCCATTGTATTCATAACAACTAACACCTTAACTGTTTTTCTAACCCTATATATTTTGAAGGCTTTATACAGAGAATATTATATATATATATATATATATTTATTATACTTTGAGACCAGCATTTTTACTTAACATATAACCTTTGCATTTCATGTAAATTTTTTGTATGGGTCTATAATTCACTCTTTCCAATAGGGGAGTCTTGTTCCATTGGTAGATGCACTATGTTTTGGAGGTTTTTTATTTGTCTGTTTGTATCCATTATATTACTAAAGGATACTTTAATTGTTTCTACCTTAAGTAATTTTCAATAGAAATTCCTATGAATACACCTACAGGGTTTTTGTGTCTATGGACAAAAGCTTTCATTTCTTGGGGGTAAAGATATCAAAAAGTAGAATTGATGGGTCCCACAATATGTGGTTGTTTATTGAAAGGGCCTAACTGATGTCCAAAGAGCCTGTATCATTTTGCATTCCCACCAGCAATGTATGACAGTTTGCTTTCCATTCTTGTTGGTACTTGGTATTGTCAGAATCTCATCTTCTTTTCCTTCTCCTCTCCCCATCCCTTTCTTCTCTTAACAATTCTAATAAGTACAGTGATAGCTCATCATGGTTTAATTTGCATTAAACTAATGGCTCATGATGTTGAACACCTTTTCATGAACTTATTATTTTTCTACATCTTTCCTTTGTTGAAATATTTTTCAACTCTATTCTTTTTCAGATGAGTTATTAATTGTTTTACTGTTGTTTTAGTTTTCAATAAATTGTTTTTGGACAGTTTTAAATTCACAGAAAAATTAAGTGGAAATGCAGAGTTCTACATAAAACATGTTCATCCATGCACAACTTCTCCCACTATCAACATTCCACCCACAGTGATACATTTTTTTTAAAATTGATGAATATTAGAGAGACACAGATTTATCACCCAAGTTCATCGTTTATCTTAGCACTCACTCTTGGTCCTGTACATTCTATGTATTTCAACAAATCTATAATGACAATTATGTAATAGCGATGCATTCACCTTGAGGTATCATACAGAATAATATCATACCGAATATTTTCACTTCCCTGAAGATCCTCTGTGCTCTGCCTATTCAACCCACTCTCTCCACCCCTGACAACCATAAATCTTTTTTACTGAATCCATACTTTTGCCTTTTCCAGTAAAAATCATATAGAAAATAATCTTTTCAGATTGGCTTCTCTCACTCAGTAATAGGAATTTATCTTTTCCCCTTGTCTTTTTTTTTTTTTTTTAGAGGCATGTTTTTATTTATTTATTTATTTATTATTTGTTTGTTTGTTTTGTTTGTTTATACATGCACTGGGTACAGTCAGAAGCGCGGGAGGGCGAGAGAATTCACCAGAGCCAGAGCGGGGAGCAGAGCAGGCAGAAGGACCGAAGTACACTGCTGAGGGGAGCAGCGGGCGGCAGGAGAGGTCTGCGCGCCATGTGGGACCCTCCTCTGGTGGCCGGGGAGCAGCCGGGGATCGAACCGGCGCCACAGAGGCCGCGGGCAGCTTCGTAACCCAGCGCTCAACCGCTGCGCCACTGGGGAGGCCCTCCCCTTGTCTTTTAATGGCTTAATAGTTCATTTCTTTTTAGTGCTGAATAATACTCCATTGTCTGGAGGCATCGCAGTTATTTTATTCATTCACCTTCTGAAGGACAACTTGGTTGCTTCCAAATTTTGGAAATTGTGAATAAACTTACTGTAAACATTCATGAATAGTTTTTTTTTTCCCCCCGTGGACATAATTTTCAATTCATTTGTAGATTCTTTTTGTCAGATATGTCTTAAGCAAATATTTTCTCCCAATCTGTGGTTTGTCTTCTCATTCTCTTGACATTGTCTTTATAGAACAGAATTTTAAACTTTAATGAAGTGCAGCTTATCAATTATTTCTTTCATGAATCATGCTGTTGGTGTTATATTTAAAAATAAATTGCTAAGGCCATTTAGAGTTTCTCCTGTGTTATATTATAGGAATTTTATAAATTTGCATTAAGGTCCAAGATCCATTCTGAGTTAATTCTTGTAAAGTAGTAAGATCTGTCTTTAGAGTCATCTTTTATTTTTATTATATGTGGATGTCCTGTTGTTCCAGCACCATTTGTCAAAAAAAAAAAAAAAAAAGACTCTGTGGTCAATTGTATTATTTTTGGCCATTTTACAAAAACAATTAACTCTATGCTGTGGGTTCTTCGGTCTTTGATTATTTGTTTGTTTTTTTTTATTTTTTCACGAGCACCACACAATCTCGACTGATGTTGTTTTATAGCAAGTCTTGATGTCAGATGGTGTCAGTCCTCTGATTTTGTTCTTTTCCTTCTATGTTAAGTTGGCTATTCAAGGAATTTAGCCTTTCCAAATATTGGAATCATTACAGATTTTTTTGCTCATACTTTTTAATAACATTAAAAGTTTCATATTTTACATTTGGAAAATAATTAATTTCAATATAATATTTATAGGTTAAACCTTATATTTTGCCTATCAATTTTAGTTTTTCCCACATTATTTGTAGAAAGCACTAGTTTTATTTTTTAATTTTTTTTAATAGAGGCATGTTTTATTCATTTGTTTGTTTGTTTGTTTTGTTTATACATGTACTGGGTACAGTCAGAAGCACAGGAGGGTGAGAGAATTCACCAGAGCCAGAGCAGGGAGCAGAACAGGCAGAAGGAGCGAAGTACACTGCTGAGGGGAGCAGCGGGCGGCAGGAGAGGTCTGTGCGCCATGTGGGACCCTCCTCCAGTGGCCGGGAGCAGCCAGGGATCGAACCGGCGCCGCAGAGGCCGCGGGCAGCTTCGCAACCCAGCGTTCAACCGCTGCGCCACCAGGGCGGCCCAGCACTAGTTTTATTGAATAGGCTTGGCATCAAGAAAATCAATTATCCATTTTTATATTACTCTATTACTGTATTTGCTTCAGTTCTATAGTTCTGTATATCTATCCTTTCACCAGTACCACACTATCTTCATCACTGCAGCTCTATAATACATTATAAAATTAAAGATAGTAATCCTCTGATTGCATTTATTTTTCAAAAAGTTTGGCGGATCCTTTTTATTTCCTCAAAATTTTGAATAAGCTTGTCCATATCAAAATGTTATGAGTTTTAATTTGATTACATTAAATTAATATAGAATATGTGATTTGATTGACCTCTGTATTGTATTGAATCTACCAATTCATGAAATCAGCATGTGTCTTGATATATTTGTCTTAAAAAAATTTATTTCATTAGTTTTCATATTTTTCAGAATAGAGGTCATGGTATTCTATGCATTTATTTCAGGGGCTATTTAAATGGCATTATTTTTTAATATCAGTTTTCACTTTTCCATTTTTTAATATCAGTTTCTTACATTGCTAGCATGTAGGAATAAGAATACAATTGATTCTTTAATGCTGTAGCTCTATCTTAAAACCTTGCAAAACTCACTTATTAGTTCCTGGGGTATTTTTTTTTTTTTATTTCTTGGGATTTTTTTCCTATATAAACACTATCATTAATGTATATATTTGAAAATTTTAGTTTTTTTCCTTAATTTTGTGCTTTTCTTGTCCTTGCCTTGTTGCACTGACTAGGACTCTTAGGATGATGTTGAATTGGAGTGTTGAAATTAGGTATGTTCATATTATTTCCAATATCTAGGGGGGAAATTGCTGTTAAGTGTAATGTTGGTTACACAGTTTTGTTTTCTTATAAATGCTCTTCATTAAATTAAGGAAGCTACCTTCTATTCCAGGTTTGCATAGCTTACTAGTTTTTAGCATGGATAGATGCTGAATTTTGTCAAGTACTTTTTCTCCATCTACTGATATGATTATATTATTTTTCTTCCTTATTTGGTTCATTAATATGACAGATAGTACTGATTGACTTTTTGAATCTTGAACTACCTTGGGAGCCCTGAACTGACACCCACTTGGTTATGATGTGTTGTTGTCTTTTATACATTGCTGAATTCAGTGGTCTAATATTTTGCTAAATCTTTCATTTTTATGGGTCTATATTATTTTTTTTCTTGTAATTTTTTTCTAATTTTGAGATCAGGGTAATTAATGCTGCCCTCATAAAATAAGTTGAACTGTACTCCCTCCGATTTTCTGGAAGAGATTGTATAGAATTGTTACCTTATTTTTTTTGATGGATTTGCTATAGTTCATCAGTGAACTCTGGGCTTACATATTTGTTTTTTAGAAAGTTTTGAAGTTTGAATTCCAGTCCTTAATAGCAAGAAGACTATAGTTTCCAGATACACCCCCCTGTCCCTACCACACCTGGGTTTAAAGCCGCACTGGATCCAGGTCAGGGAATACACGGAGAAAGTAGGGTAAAGTCACCCCATGTACATCTGTAACTCAAATTTTGGTTGTCTGTCTTACTCTTACTGCTACTGCTACTTCTCAAACTTCCTCAAAAAGCTGCTTCATGAATTTTGTCCAAATGACATAGCTGCATTAAGTGGAATAATATAAAGGAGTGCGCATGGAATCAAACTGATGAAGCATTAAAAGTTAATGTATTAATACATCCCAATTTAGTAGAATAGTGCCTGAAAAGTAGTTTGGGCTCAATAAATGTTAGTTATTATCACCATTAACACTGTTATCCATCTAAGTACTGGGTAAGTTCTCTGCCTACATACATAGTGCTTACTGACTGGAAGGATATATATGAAAAAAAAAAAAAAACAACAACACAAGTTGTAATTTTAAAAATTGTTACAAGAGAAAAGTAGACATTGATGGCACAGTTAGGTTGCAATTATTGAGTAAATTTATTTCATATGTATTCAGACATGCATGGAGCTATAAACGCGGTGCATTATCAGTGTATTTTGAAAATACAAAGAAAGTTATAAAGCCATTGCATCTTATAAGACTTTTACTATTTTATTTAGTTATTAAATTAACGGCTCTATTTTAATAACTATTCTCTGCTAGATATTGTATTACTTTTTCACTCCAGTTAATTTAGAACTTTAATTGTATCATCTGATTCTCACCTTTAACCATTCTATTGATCAAATGGCAAGATAAGTTGTTGGAATGCAGCCAGTCTAACAATATTAAACAATGCCTATCGCCTGGCAGAGTGCTGAGCTGGATGTAGAGGGAGGAAGGATAACAGCAGGATCTCGAAGCAGCTGCTCTGTGGTGACCTGAGAAAAAAGGGTCCATGCAAGTTGAGCAGTAGAAATGCTGTTAGAAGATATGAGAGAAATTTCAGGTTAGGCCCTGACTATTGAACAGAAGAAACACTTGGTAGTTGTCCACTCTGATGTAAGTGAATGTGCTCACAGCTGCCTATAGGTACCTTCTGGAAAAAGAAAATAGGAGAAAATCAGAAAACCAAAAAGAAACGACTTGCATTGCATTACTTAAAACTCAGACTTTCTTATGGCAGATAGGACAGAGACTTTATGTAGACTTAATCTATTATAATGCTTACTTTGTAGATGAATTTTTAAAAAATATTTTTATTGATTTAATATTTGGTTACATTGTTGTTTCCATAATAGAAGTGTAGGTTTGAAAAACAAAGAGAAACCCCACCAACTGGGAGAACATTTTTGCACACAACACTAATGATAAAGGACTGATCACAAAAATCTGCAAAGAGCTGATGAGACTCAACAACAACAAAGAAAATAATCCAGTCAAAAAATGGGCAGAAGAGCTAAAAAGAAACTTCTCTGAAGAAGAAATGCAAATGGCCAACAAGCATATGAAAAAATGTTCAATATCACTTGTAATCAGGGAAATGCAAATCAAAACTACCATGAGATACCATCTCACACCAATGAGAATGGCACATATTAAAAAATCTAGCAACAACAAATGTTGGCGAGGGGGTGGAGAAAAAGGAACTCCTGCACTGTTGGTGGGAGTGCAAACTGGTTCTACCACTATGGAGAGCTGTGTGGAGATTTCTGGACCTACTAAACATAGAGCTTCCATATGATCCAGCAATTCCACTCCTAGGTATTTACCCAAAGGACACAGATACATCAATTCCAAAGAGCACCTGCACCCCTATGTTTATAGCAGCACTATTTACAATAGCTAAGCTTTGGAAACAACCCAAATGCCCAAAAATGGATGACTGGATCAAGAAGATGTGGTACATATATACCATGGAATATTACTCAGCATTCAAAAAAGATAAACACATGCAGTTTGCAGCAACATGGATGGCGCTGGAAGGGATCATGCTCAGCAAAATAAGCCAGAAAGAAAAAGAAAAATACCGGATGGTCTCACTCATAGCAGGAATCTAGAAAACTTAAATAAGGGACCAGGAAAATGAATAACTATAAGAAAGTGAAAATCAAAATCAACAAAAAACTATGAATCAGAGACACTCTATGGAGGTAGAGGGTGGGAGGGGAGGGATTGGGGTCAAAATAAGGGGGTTGCAATTGTATGGGGAATATAAAAATAAAATTTATTAAAAAAAAAAAAAAGTGTAGGTTTGCCCCCTTCAGGAATTGTTGTCATAGTGCACCCACCGGCAAGGAACCCCTAGTCCCCCAACATTCCTTGGGCTCCCTCCTTTCTTTGCTCCCCTCCCTCTCCCTCTGGTTGCCTCCATTCCACAGTTGGGTTTTGTAGGGTGAATTTTTAAAAAAGTAATTTAAATCTCTTAAGTCAAAATTCTCACGGAAGTCATTGGTCTTTCTATTCAAGGCTTTTAGACATGTTCTCACACCTTTTAGTTAGGTTCTACATAAAATTAATTTTGTGGCTTAAATCTCACTTCCACAAGAAAAGTTACCTGAGTGAACATCAGAGCTAGCTGTTTTGTTTTCATAAGTTCTTAAACTTTTTAATAGTAGTTTTTAGTGTTTATATTTTGCTCATAGTAATACAGTGCCTGCCACTTAGAGGATGCTATTAAAGAATTAAAAAATAGTGTACTCCCCTGGTGGCGCAGCAGTTGAGCGCTGGGCTGCGAAGCTGCCCACAGCCTCTGCAGCGCTGGTTTAATCCCTACCCGGCGAAGGTCCCACATGGCACGCAGACCTCTCCTGCAGCGACCGCTGCTCCCCTCAGCAGTGTGTTTCATCAGTCTGCCTGTTCTGTTCCCTGCTCTGGCTCTGGTGAATTCGCTCACCCTCCCGCACTTCTGACTGTACCAGTACTTGTATAAATAAAATTAAAAAATCTTTTTTAAAAAAATAGTGTACTTTGGGGTCTTCCCAGTGGCGCAGCGGGTTGAGCACAGCACTGTAAAGCTGTCCACAGCTTCTGCAGCACTGGTTCAATTCTCAGCCGGCCAGCCGGCCAGAGAGATACCCACACGGTGCAGCAGACCTCTCCTTTCTCACCCGCTGCTTTTCTCAACAATGTTTTCAGTCCATCTGCCTGTTCTGCTCCCCACTATGTCTCTGGTGAGTCCTGTCACCCTCCAGCGCCTCTGGCCTGTACCCCAGCTATTATATAAATAAAAAATAAATCTTTAAAAAAATAGTGTACTTAGTCACAAATAATTATTAAATTTTAGAAGCATTAGGTGCTTTATCACAGGATAACTGAATATTATCTGTGCTCTGAAGATGTTTAGAGTCTAAAATGGAAAAGAACATGTGCAAGAAAATAAGTAAGCACACCTAACTTCTGTCTTTGTTATAACTTAAAAAAACATGAACCAGCAGTAGTAATACTGCTAAAAAGAGAGTGGACAAGTCTTCTATGTAAAGCAAATGAAAGAGCTTGACATGAAAGTAATCATAGAAAAACCACTGAATTGAATAATGAAGAAAGAGTCCCCATGTGTTCTGGAAGTAAGTATGCTTTCCAACTGTTTATATACATTTATAATATGTAAACTTAAAAGAGCATATATGTTATATGCATCATGTATATGTGTATATAGTAGATATAGTGAATGGTATCTATAGGTATTTCTAATACATGCATGTAATATATAATTTTAAGCTTACTAGCTTAGCAGAGTTATTATACATAAGCCACCTAGCCATACACAGATAATAGTATCACAGGTCAATTATGACATCTTCAATATACACTTTCAGTATTATGGTAAGAGGCATAGTCCGTGTATCATTTTGGTTTAACTCCTAATTTGTTATAACTAAGGTTTTTACACTCTGCAGGCAAACTTTGTCACAATGAATTCTACAACTGAGAACATTATATAAAATAAATCATTCCATGATGAAGTGAATTGTATTGTGGTGCTCTCTTTAATGTTTGTCAATATTCTTCATAGGCTAATATGAATCTCAATTCTTAATCCTCTCCCAGAGAAAATAAAGTATCACAGTATATTATTTCTAATGATTATTTAGAGAAATGGCCTTTTTCTACTTTTAACAGGGTGTATTTTATCTTGGGTTTAAATTTTCAATTAGTCTCTCATGACCTTTTTCACTATTCTAGTGGCATAGTGTCTCAACAATAATCTCAGAGTTCTTTTACTCTAATTCCATTCTCTCGCATAATGATGAGATTTATTCAAGCACTTTAGAACTGAAGCATTCTGCATAGCACCAACTGAGAGTATTTTTTTCCTGCATCTGGGTATGACAAAAACTGAGTGACAGCACTGTGATTGCAAAACAACATATCTTCAGTCAACTTAGCCACTGTTTACCCTGTCGATGGTACTCAGAAATTATTACGTCTATGGCAGGAACTCGGAAGTCTTAAAATTTCACCTCTTCTTTTATATTGATAACAGAAGTTAATAGTTGAAGTGAAAAAGTTCAATTTTTAGGAGCAGACAGTCCCAGAGGCTTTCCTCTTTTACCTCATTAAGCCTGAATAAATTGCAACATCTTCAAGGAAAACTGTAGGGAAGGCATTTTTGTTATTGGCCTGATGGTGATCCACAGGTGCAGGGAATTGCAGACACATTTAGATGAGCTCTAGCATCACACCTGTGCTGACATAAAATGCACCAACAGAACAGTTAAAAGAAAAATGAAGTTTTGTCCATTACGTGGACTTGTTCAACCAATGGGTTAAACTTCAGTTTTTTTCTTTACTTCTTCTCACTCCAATGAATGGTCTGTGTAAACTCCTGATGATTAAAATGATACCCCCCTTATCTTAGAATTTAAAAGATGTACTTCCAAATAAGCCTATATTTATCGGGGAATAGATGATAAAACTTTTATGTTAAAATGACCTCTTTTATGCTGGAAAGCAATGTGGGAAGATAAAATATTCTCCATCTTTTCTGTTAATAACTGATGGTGTCCCAATAGTTTCCTTATCAAATTTTATAAATAATACAATGAAATATTAATATTGTATATGGATAATTAAACATGTTTTCCTTTTAAGCAGTTATGATTTGAATAAATGATTACCAGATTACCACATTGACATAAATTTTATAAAACCTCAATTAAGTACTAAAGAAGGAACTGAGAAAATGGATTGTTTTCTCTGAAATGACTAGAAAGTCACATTGCTGAATGTCCAACCTGACTTGTTTGAGAATGGATAGTGTAGGGTAAATGAATTAATCAGGCTTTTTACATCACTAACCTCTGTGGCTATCTCCTGTGGCCTTGATTGTGTTAAAGCAGAAGGTGTGTGGGTGTGGGGCAATCATGCCTGATTGTAGACACCTGGTGCATGGGTGCTTATGCACGGGCAAGTGTGTACACCTGTGCCTAGGAGGGAGGGGATATTAGGGGTGATACCCTTGGGGAGGGCACAACCTTGGGGAGGGTGACACCTAATCGAGAATGCTGAAACTCAAGTTGCTGTCTCCCTGCTGGCTTGTTTCCCCTGCTTACCATTAAAATCTGCGAGGGTGATGCCAAGGGCTCCAAAATTCTCCTTTAAACTGTTAGAACTGATGGTGAAACTACCTGGCCTGGGATGGTTGCACAACAATTAGTTATCTTAATACAGACTCTACCCTCTTTTCAGAGATTCTTTCAAGTCATTTTGCTGAATCTTAAACCACTTATAATTAGGCAAAATGTAAATAAATCAAAAGCAATGTGAAAAAATAACTGTAAAGAGAATGTCTGTCCTTGCTCTATTAAAAAAAAAAAAACAACAACTTTATATTTGTTTGGCAATACCCAGTTTGTAATGTCTTTTTCAGAAAAGAACAATTTTATAAAGCAAGAATTTGTAAAGGCCTCCCCAGTCTGAGGATAAGCATTCTCTGAAATACAAACTTGAAGTCCATTTGGTCCAGATATCTATTCAATATTATGATAAAGTATTAAAGCATTTTTTAATTTGGATTTTATAAAGTAACTAATTGAGAATGCTGAAATATATAATAAAATTTAAGCTCCATAGTAATTACCAAAAATTACTTCATAAACCTTTATAGATGACACAAAATGCTATGCACTGAATTTTTGCATTAGACTCCAAATCCTGCTTTTTAAAAAATTAATAAAATATTTATCCATATGAAATATCTCAATCTTAGTCCAAGCCAGAATTATTTCTTGGTGTTCCATTCATCTTATCCTGATTTTAAACTGTGTCCCATTTTTTTTGTTAATCTTACTGCCATTTTTTTTTTTCAGAAAGGTATTTATTCAGGAACAGAAAAGGTCTAGTTTACTTGATGATAAATGGTCAAAGATCGCATGTGAGTTCATATCTTTTTTCATCTCTGTATTTCTACTGTATCATAATTTTGGTACTCTCCACCTAAAAAAAAAAACACAAATATGTTACATTTATATGTATATTCAATGATAAAAACTGGTCATTATCTAGAAGAACACATAGTTATCCTGAAAATAATGGTAGATTCTAATATTAAAAGTGACTGCTTTCTTTTTATAAAAGACATTTAACATATGGAGGATTGAAATAAGATCTATATCTATTTCACATTCCAAACCAGGCATTAACTGGTAAATTCTTTCATAGCTCTACCGTCGATTCTATTTTACAGAAATTGCCAATATCCAATAATTTTCTGGACAGCAACCTGCTGTTTCACATAAGTGTGATTTAATCATAGATTGTTCTTCCAGTGTGAAGACTTTGCTTTTTCCTTCTGTTAGAAGTAATACCATTGATTTAGTATCAATCTGCTTTTCTGTCTGACATAGAGACAAAAGACAGATTTTTCTGCACGTAACTCCCCTGCCAACAATTCCTTGACAGGGACCTGTGTCACCTTTCTTATTTCAACACAGGCGTTTTTCTGAATACATATTGCAAATTATGTCAGTTGTGATGAATTATCCAAATTTGAGATGACATAGGGAAAAGTTAGAAAGTTCCCCTTTCACTTCTTTCTTTTTTCCCACACTATTAATCCAACTGATATATATATATATGTATATATGTGTGTGTATTTATATATGTGTGTATGTCTTTATATATATATAAATATATATATTCATATATGTATAAATCTCAGCTGGAGCTTAGATATCTGCTAAGGATCAACTTAGTGTTAGAGTGTAAATTTCTTATGAGAAGGATGAAGTGTTAGCAATCTGTTCATTCCTAGTACTTGGTTTCATATCTAGCGTACAGTAGACACAATAATTGCTTATTAACTGAATCAAGAGGGTTAATTAGAAAAAAATAGTTTGCATTGGTTTGTTAATCTTCCTTGTTGGCAAATTTTATTATCCCAATTAAAAGGTATTAAACTTTTGAGGCTAAGAACTGGTGAAAATGTTGACTAAAGAAATATTCTTCATGTTCATGTCTATCTTATCAATTTATCCACATTTCTTATATACCCACCTAAATCCTAGACTGTGCTAGATGCTGTGCTATCAAACTGTGTAAGGTTAATTCTTTACTATCAAGGAACTATTAAGGAAGAGATATGTCAATAAACCTAAAATAATGCAATGGCATATAATAGAGAGTGAAAAAAGCATTTAGAAACATTGAGAAATGAATACTGAGTTGCAGTTAAAGGCTACTTCAATATTAAAATCTCAAGAAACAGCATTTTGTCATATTGTTGATGCTAATATAAATCATTCTTTTTGCTAATTCTTCACAGGGTTTATTTGACATTACAAATTGTCAGTGTATAACTGTTTATCATTAAAATGAAAACTAGCAATATATATATTCAATGTGATGGTCTCTGTCTCTAATTTTTTGTCTCATTATTAAAAAATCAAATATATAAATCATGGCCTTTGATTTTATATTCCTCTAACTTTCCTGAAAGACTCCGTGATTTCAACTTGTATTTAAATATGCATCAGCTCATCTAGCTTTTCCACCAGGCTTCATCTTATTATCTGTCCCACCCACTGATAGTTTCCCTTAAAAATCAAGCTAGAGTCTATTTTTGTTAAAATGTGAATTCTCTTCTCTAGCACTTTTATTTTTCCCCCATGGATTCCTTCTCTCTCTGATGTTATACTTGTCTTTCCATCATCTCAACAACATTCAGATATTTCCAAAGACTCTTATGGTTGACATTTATGACCCTAACTCATACTTGCATTAATCCTTGTGGTTTCTCTTTTATAAGAAAGCCACCCATGGTAGAAGCAGAAAGAATAGTTCCTCCCTGTTCCAATCTTTTGACAGCTCTGTGACCTCAGTTTAGTCATTTGGATTCTTCCACTTGAGATTTTGATTCTTGCATGAGTGATGCAAAGATAAAAATTGTGTAATAACCTGGACAACTTGGCAGCATCCCAGCCAGATAACTTGTTGAGCAGAAACTTCTGGTGGATTGTCTTTTGTTTCTGTTTATTTCCGTGTTTTGATATCAACTTCAAAAATTACCTTTAGCTTAAAACAGCTTAAATTAGACCAAGTACTACAAGGAAGAACTCTAAGTTGATTTCTAGTTAGTGAAAGAAAAGAGCAAATCTTTATATTTATTTCCCAGTTGTGGGTATTTCTTAGGAAAAAAAAGTCTCACCACAAAGCATCTTAGCAATGCTTTTAGAGTAGAACAAATGTGAACATAGTTTTATTGCATGGTGTTAAAGTCTAAAAATAATTCCATATGCCTATGCCAAACATGCTATGAATAGATGAAAATATAAATAAACATTGATAAGGTAGGAATAAAGACATGCAAATTTGGCATTTGTTTATGCAAATATATATATATATATATATATATATATAGACAACATGTATCATTGTCAGTTTTAATGTTATTTTATTTTGATTGCCATATAGCAGCTTGGTCTATTTGCTGCAGTGAGTATTCGTTTCTCCATTGCTTTGTGTTTCAGCACACACTTATACCAGTCCATCTATTTAAATGATAATAGTATGTTTTGACTATTTTCAGAGGCCAGTTTTCCCATTAAAAACATGGTATATGGCAAGGCTATTTCAGGGTCCAATAAAATAATTATCTACAATCTTCAGAAACTCCAAAAGTTATTAAATACTGAGGAGTCCATTCACGAATATAGTTTATTTCCTTAAAGTAGGCCACGACAGCAATTTTCTTACTATGGGGCCCCTCATATTATTATATTCTGAAAACTATGTGTAGATTTTATGACATATAGCTCTGTAGAGCTCAGTAATTCTGTGCGTATATCTAAGCCCCGAATAGTCTATATTCATTTGACATTTATAAACCCTTTTACCTTATTATGTGAGGAAATTAAATGTAAGACAAAATGGGAAGGAAAAAAGATATAGCCTACCTTCTGTTCATATTTTTCCATGGACATGCCACTTTATCATTTTTACTTTGCTTTATATATTTCTCCTGATTCTTTGCTTTCTACTGCCACACATATCTGTAGAGCTATCTTACTTTTATGGAATATTTTCGGTTTGCAGGTTATATAGAACACAATAGGGTATAAAAATATTTCACATTGAAATTTAAAAAAAAATAACTGTTTTACTAGCTACATATTATCACATTGTCAACTTTGAAGAAAGTGTTTATAGTTTGTCAGAGAACTTGGTACATACTAGTTGCTCATGAAAGGTCAGTCTCCTTCCACCAGTTTATATTAAGGGAAGAAGACAAAAAATATGGGTGTGTTTTGAAACTGTTCATAGGTCATAGGATTAAATTTCAAATTTTCGAGGTACTCATTAAATAGATATATATATATACACATATATATATATATATATACATATATATAAGCTTGTTGTAGAAAACTTCATGTGCTTTTCTTGATTCTTTACTAGTTCAATTTTCTACATTTGGACCTTACAGTTATAACATTTTATTTATGAGTAAAACAGAATCATGTCACTAATGTTTGAATCTGATAATAAATAAGATTAAATAAGAAATTTATTCTAGTGTTAAACATTATTTTCCATTAAATTTGATAAAAGTGTCCATACCATAATGGTCAAAGGACATATTTAATTAAAATAATTGCATGAAACAAAGACCTTTAAGTTTGAAATGTATCAGGCATCATTTTCAAAAATTACCATATTAAGTAAGAATCACATCTCTTTTCAGTATTTCCTGGAAAACTCTTAAAAATCTGAGATAATTGAGCATTTGAAGAACTAAGAACTACACATCTTTCAATGATATATTGAATTATATACAGCGATATCAGATTACTGTCTTCACTTATATGTAAACATTCATCAATGACATATTGGTAGGCTTTCATTTAGGATGGCAATTTCCAACTAGCACTCTAAAAGGAATATAATAGGCCATAATCTACTCATTTCATTTTTGTTCATTATGTTGAGTATCATTTTTAAATAAGATTTTGTTTATGATTTTAAATAAAACATTTTAAATAACATGAACAGGGCACCTTCCCTAGCCTCAAGAACTTCAAAAAGCATTGAACACAAAAAATAAAAAGAGCTAAGACAATCAAATGGAATATGCAAGTATTGCAAAGTGATGTGCAGGGGGATGGAGAGAAAGAAGCAAAGCTAGGAGTCAAGGAAGATTTAATTTCTAAACAGGAATATCTGATAGGGCTTTAATAAAATAAAGAAGGCAACAACACTCCTGAAAATGATTGAAAATCCTGAGAAAAGGTGAGGGACATAATTAGTAGAAAAATGAGGAAACAGAATGTGAAGAACATCATGAGAAGGGAATATAATTGAAAGGAGGGCATGCAGAACTTTGAAGATTATTTTAGGGACCCTGTCTTCTTTGGGCAATGGGGAGTCTGTAGATTTTTGAACATAGAATGACATCTACAATCTATGTTTTAGAAAGATAACTCTGTATGAATCATGAAGAATTGGAGCCAGGTAAATTTAGAGGTTACATACCAGGTATAAAAAAGAGCCAAATGTGGGTGAATTGTTTGGTCACTAGAAAAAATGATTTTATATACTGAGTGCCCTTCTGGAATAAACAATGGCTTTTTGGTATATAAACACATGCATGGTCTTCTGTTACTTATGTGCTCAGGCTCTAAGATAATACTAAATGTTGATGATATAATATTATAATTGCATTTTTTCAGAGGTCAGTCTCCCTAAAAGTGCAGTACACATTAAGACTATTCATACAATTCTTTAACTTGGAGCATAAATATCAGAAGATAAAAAAACTGTATCTTCAGTATGTAATGATGCCATGATGTAGAATATAGGAAAACAGAATTAAGAGTGATTATTAGTAGTAGCAAAAAAATGATAGAGAATGTTTCTTCCATGCCCTGTGGTGTTTTGTACACTTTTATACACGTAGCTCTCTAAGCCACTTTCCAGACAGCAGAGCACATTAAATGCATTCATGATTTGTAATTTAAAACTACAGTTGTGCGAAATTGCAGTTTAAGCTTGTATGGATCCATACCCATTGAGTTTGAATTAAGATTTACAAATATGTATTAGGTTTGATAGGACAGTCATTGAATGAAAAATACAATTTGTGCTACTGAAATGCAGCAAAAATATGAAAATTTAAAATATGTATGAAATCTTTCTCAACTATATGCTGATTAGATCTTAGGCAATGCACACAGCACATTTCAGTAATCAATCAAAGTGTATATTCTGAATGCCATGATTCTAAGTTTCTTAATTTAAAAATAAATTGGAGGAACTTATTCTAGAAGTAATTATTTCAGAAAAACATCATGTCTTACAGAATTCATTTACAGTCAAGAGACTAATAAAATAAATGAAACTTTTAAGTTCTTGGTTTTAAGTAGATATGGTTGAAAACTAAGGTTAAAGCAACACATTTTTGTCATAATTGTGCTTCTCTTCTAACAACAACAAAAAATAATTCTAGAATTATTCTAACATTCATATACAGAAGAGGGCAAAAAGCAGGATAAAAGGTTGAAAATTATCCTATGACCATATCCAGTAATACCAGAATCATATGATCCTACTCAAGAGAACTGGATAAACTTGTCTAAACCCACACTCAGTGCAGGAATTAGCTCAGCAATATTGTTTCTCAGCCCTGGTTGTATTTTAGGATATGCACAGTCATTATCTCTGGATTATCTCCTTCAGTAGATCTATTTTTACATTGTCCCCTGACCATTTTAATGTACAGTCATAGTTGATTACTGCTGCTCTCCCACAAAATATTAACCAAGATAAAACATGTGATTTCCCAATTCAGGGATAATATTGATTCTGATTAACATCTTTATATTAAAATGTGATCTATGTTTTTATAACTTTCATCCATTGAAACTACATCAGCACCTTTATGTTCTGTTAAAGAATTTCCTCATTTTTGGCTATTTTATTTCTAACAAGGAATAGTTATATAGTCAGTGGGTTATTTAAATTTATTTTTCATCATCAAAAATAGTTAATAATTAGTATACCTTACTATGAAGTTAACACAAAATTTGGGGCTTTGCATATGCTAATTTTAACCTATTTATCAGTTATAGAAGATAAATATTAATTTATTAACTTCATTGTAAATAGAAAAAATGAATTAGAGGAGATTTTAGAATATGCCACAAATTGTGTGACTAGCAAGTACTGAAAGTGGGGGTTCAACTCAAGTATTTAAATTGTCAAACACTATCCATGTCAGAATGCTCATTGAAGATTAGTCAAATTGCACCAACCTCATTTTAATATTTATTGAAAACTGTTATCCTCTCTCAACATTTCAACAGCCCAAGGACCTTCACTTATTTTCACAACCTTTTTACCCACTGGGATTTTCGTTCCATTTAAGAAAACTAGACAAACTTGCCTTAAGCACTTATCCAACATGCCAATACCATGCCTTATGAAATTTAAAATCATATCCTATAATCATCAAGGATTCTTGGGGGCTTAGGCCTTCATGGTTTCCATTGTTTCCAACTGATTGTCATTAAAAGCATTTATTTTAATCTGAATGTAAAACTTCTGTCCTTGATAGATTTATATGCACGTATTAAGACACACATCTTATACTGTGTTTTATGAATTCTGCATGATGTATGAAGGATTCTTGAATTCAAAAAGGTAGCCCTAACCTTAGCAAAGTTTTTTGATATCTTAAGGTTTCCATTATTTTGTCTATTCTTTTTATTACTGCATCTCCTCCCTTTTAACATAACCAAATCTCCCAAGTCCAACAAGTAGCCTGGTAGGAAAAACACATGGTCATAAGCAGAATCTATTTCCTACAACTGCAGTTGGTGTTGAAAAAATAATCTTTTTTCTCCTGCTAATTAGATATCAAAGCATTCTTTTTTAATTTCTCATCATTCTAATCATAAATTTGCTATTATTTTTCAGTTAATTGTCAACTTTGTTTTCCAATAGGTCTGCTAGTTTTCATTATATTCTTGCCAACAAATCAAAAATGAAAGATATATTGGATCTTCTGTGTTTTTTTTTTTTCAGTGATAGCTATATTGCCCATACAAAAGAAATATGATTTCCTTATTATAATGATCATAACTGCAATCTATTTCAAATGCTTGGAAGTGTCTATCCTGCACAGATTTTTGGTGACATAGAAGCCTGAATTATATAATGGATAATGCGACCTGTAAAAATTCTTGGATTTTATACCTTTGGAAAAACAGTAATTTGAAAGCTCTGTTGAGTTTTGCTGTTTTTTAACATTTTGTTGCAAGAGTGATGACTTATAGAAAAAAATGATGACACAAATCTCTGAAGTTCAATGAATAAAATATTTTATTTATGCAAAATAATATCAAAGACCTTATGGTAACATACAGAGTTTAAGCAGGGTGGACAAAATGAACTAAAATCATCTGCACAGTGTTAAAAAAAATAGTTTGTGAGGTATATGTAGAGTATGGCATTCTTTAGGAACTATCTCTTAAAATATTTGATCATGTAATTGATTTTGCCACTTGAACTTCTGTGAGACGACACAGGTGATCTAGCCTCATTCTCCCTGCCAGTTGGGGCTCCAGCTGTCCACTATTGGGAGCCTCAGGGTTAAGCCAGTTGTCATCACTCTGCACCCATCCTCCTTTAATTCTCTTCTAAGAGTGTATCCCCTGTTTGGATGCCTACACTGTGAACCCCCTTATCCAGTGCAGTGCCAGCTCTCCAAAGTCCCTGGTATGGGTATGTGACCCTCAGTCTACAATGGTAAGGTCTCTCTGTACAACAGTAACCCCTGCCTCTTGCAGGATGTACTGTCCTGGTATCACTATAAATACAATTAAATGAAAGCTCTTCCTACCCCTTTCCACCAGAATGTTGTTCCAAAGAGTGCCCCTATGTGTCCATCTATACGTCTTTCAGGGGTCATTTACTTTGTTCTGCTGCAATCTAGCTGTGAGTATATGGAGGAGGCAAAGCCAGTATCTTCACTGCTGGGTTTTCAATTTTGAAACAAGAAAGCATTATGCTAATATATATGTTTCAGAACTGATATTCTGACTGATGACTGGGATCTAGATTAGACAGAGCGCAGGACTTGAGTCTCAAGGGTCAGTGAGTGATTTGGCAGCAAATTGCAAAGACACAGATCAGAGGAGTAAAAAGATAGAAATAAAAGGAAGGTTGAAGAGAGATTTCAAATATAGGACTGATAGAACTTGGTGATTATCTAGACTCTGGAGGTAAGGGAAAAAGAGATGTCAGGGATGATATAGACATTTCTGACATGTATTACTTAGGGGATGGCAGTACTATGTCCAGTGAAAGAAAAGAGACTAGAAAAAATGGGAAACAAATGGTAAGTGAAGTTTTGCATATATTTTAAGATATTGAGTTCAAGTTACCTGTGGAAGGCTTTAGCATAAATGTCCAATAGAGAGGCAACTATATAAAAATCCAGCAGAGAGAATAGTAATATAGAATAGTATGGGAAATATACTGACATATTAGTACTTGTTAAATAAGTGGTGTGATTGCAGAAATTAGGTGACTTAGTAGAACATTAATCTCAGTATGGCTGACCTTGTGCCTACATCTTCTCAATTATAATCATCTTCCATTGATACTTTTTGTTCTTGCGTACTGATTTAATGATTTAGGGTGTAAAATCTTTATAAACAAATCATAGTGAAGATATTTTTTGCAGTAGTATTGAGAAAGAAAACCCCAAGTATCCAATGGCACAGTATTTTTTGCTTTAGAGTTAGAATGTACATTTGTAGTCGCTAGTGGTCTCAGAGGTCTCTCATTTTAGATGAACAGCAATGGAGCAGATAGTTATGCCACTTAGTGAATCAATCCAAACTAAACTATAAAAAGAATAGAGAGTTAGCATGATAAGGGATGGTAAGTATATGTACGAGCTAATCATGATCTCCACATACAACAGTGTCTATGGTATAAGACTAATAGTGGTCAAAGGAAAGAAAAAAAAACTAAACAATAGAGATAATACAATATAGATTAGACTGTAACACCACACTGATGATTTGAACTTCAAAAGAACACTTTTCAGTGTTTCCGAGAAGCTCTATAAAATAAAAACATATTTATATTTAAAGGATGAAATATGGGAAGCTGCTAAAAACATGGATGCTGAAATTGCTAACATTTCATAGAAGATGAAAAAAGCTCCCTGCCTTAATGGAAAGTGAACCAAACCCGTAGAGCAGCAGATGTTTCCCTTTAGCAAACTTTCAAAGCAGCAGGAACTCACATTCAGTCAGGAAACTGGCAGAGCCGCTGGAGCCATTTCTAAGTGGCTATGAGAGTTGAGAGAACGTCCTTGAAGACCTGTGCTCTGGTTAAAATGGAAGTGGAGGTTTTGGCAGACTGTGTTTTCGGCAGCCTGCCAGCGACTTTGAAAAGTGTGACAGCTAACGTAGCTGCCCAGATAGTTCTTTGGCTGTACCTCTGGTTGGAAGACATGATTTTGAAAGAACTCCACACAGGAATTCCATTTGGCAAAGGCTTGCTTTTTGGCAAGGATATGGAAAGTCTTCTTGAATATAAGCATTGAAGAATAAATTGTGTCTGCCTCAGGATAAAACTTCTGGGGTATAGGAAAAGAATTAGGAGACAGGTTATACAGAGGCAGAAAGTTTTCAGACTGGCAAGAGACACTAGAAATTTGCAATCACTAAAAATGACCCCATTGCAAGAGAAAAATGAGAAGTTCTTCAAAGGAGCTAGGAAAAAAAAGGGAGCTGGCCTGGCTACTCGGGCCTTTCTCTGGATGAAGAAACCAAATAATAAAGATCAGATGTGAATACAAAATGGGAAAATGTATGCTTAATTCAAGAAAGCATTTTTGTGAAATATTAAAATGCTTTGAATTATGTAAAACAGATTGTACTGTGTGGAAAACTGGCTCCACACTAATGAGAAGTTCATAAAATGCTGACCTAAATTTGCAGGCCTGGGTTCCTCCGTTACCTGCTGCCTGAAATATTCTGGGGGGCTGGCTGCATTTGCATTTCTACTGTGAAATCTGACACATAGAACACAGTGTGGAGTTTTCAGTGCTGGCACCCTTGGGTGCCTCACAATGTCCACTTGCCTCCCTTTCAGGTCAGTTGGCATCAGGTCTTTGGCTTCATCAGTTCACACACAACTCCCAATGTTATAAAAAGCAACAGCGTGTTTTGCCAGTGAATGATAACAAAAGGTCATATTTTTTTTTCTCTTGTAAAATATTATTCATGGCTGCTTTGGTCTGATGAGAGAAAGATCATTTCAGTCATTTTGCCAGGTAAACACAGGGTGTTCACTTGAATTTGAATTTCAGATAAACAACTATTTTTTTTAGTGTTAAATACTCAAATTTTACTAGGTGTCCTCTTTTATTTGCTAAATCAGATGCAAATTATAGGGACAGTTTTATCAGCATGGGAGATCGTTTTATGAGTTTCTATTGATATTAAATATACAAATTCACTTGGATAGAGTCCAATACTGGTGAACTTAACTATATATTTTGCTCTGTATAAAACATTGATAGAGAAGTTCATGTTCAATCCTTAGCCTGAGTTATGAGCTTATTTATTTGTGAGGAAATGTGTTTTATGTCTTTCCTGCCATTAGAGGTTCTGAAGAGATGGCCAGAGATATGTTTAAAGGAAATGAAGGCTAACTAAAAGAAAAAGAGGATACCAGAGGAGATAAATATATTTTTTTTCATGATTAAGAATTTATACTTTGAGATATCTATGAGTTTGAATACCATTTCTTCCAGTTTGAATACCATTTCTTCCTACTCCTGTAATCTTGGCAAATTTAATAAAATAAAACTTGGTAATTATTGATAGGTTTTGATGCATAGTAGATATATAAAACAATGTATCACCTGTGTTCTGCTAAAGATTTTACAACTATTAATATCAGAAAGCTGAGACTTACACCTTTATCTTCTTTCTCCAAGAGCAATACTCAACATGGAAATGCTTTAAATTCCTGTCAGAAAAGAAAGAAATTTGATAATAATGCATTGAAAGAATAGAGGTTCAAAATGTAATTATAATCTAAAAATTAAATATACTACTGCTGTTCTGCCTTTTTAGATAATGCTTAATCAAAAGACAATTTTACCCAGTTACTTGAGGATATTTGACTTCCATGGATAATTGCCTAATGTAAACTCCAAGGACACATATTTACAGTCAGCAATTTTGAGAAACAGTACCACAGAGTATTTGAGTCCTGCTTGTGTTAGTCATCCTCTTCAAGTTTAGAGTAGTGAGTATAGAAAATTACTTGGCTCAGGTTATTAGACCTATAAGATCATTGAGGTAAATATTTGGCTGGAGCAATATCACAAAGTAGTTCCTCATGTGATTATTATGATTTTCTGAAAAATAGTATTTTAAACATCTTATTTGGTTGAGGCTAACATTATTTCCTGCATAAAAGCTTTTGTTGTGCACATTTTATCTACTAGATTATGAACATCTTAAAGTCAGTAGATATTTTATCTATAGATTATCAGGGCTGTACACGATATAATATAGGCACACAGCAAAAACAGTAAATTGAAGAAAATATAAATTAATGAATAAAATTATTTAAGGAAACAATTAAAGAAAGGCAATGTTCACCACTACACTAAAATATGAAATTCATAAAAAATGTGTAATTTGAGTGAAGTTGCTGAAGTGTCTATTTTCCACTTGTCTTCAAATCTGTTAGATGGAATTTCCCCCAAATTCTAAAGGAGTTGATGATTTCTTTTGCCCTGTCACTTCTTTGGAAAAAAAAAAATTATGATATGCATAGAAAACTAAATACACTGAATAATTAAGGAAAAATTGGATTTCAATGTCATTACATTATATTTGAATATCCAGTTTAATCTGTGTCAACTTTTCTCAAAGAACAAGTTTGTAATAGCTAAAATACATACTTATATCAAAAAAAGAGCATACAATATTCCTTACATAGTTGTAACATTTATACAGAAATTGTATGGTAAAAGAGTACATTATTAATACAAATTATACAGAAATTGTTATGGTAAAAGAGCACATTATTTTTCAGACTGTACAATGATAGTAATATCTATTCTGTGTGATAAAGAATTTATATAGAAAGCATTTATATGACAGCACAATTAGTGCTTTGTTAGCTTTTTAATATCATGTTAAACAAGTCAAGTCCCTTTACTGAATATATACCAGGAAGGATTTATGTTACAAACAAGAAAATTCTAGCAAAGGTAAGTGATAGCCATAAATGAAAATTGCTACTGAGTTACACAACAATAAATTTATTTGTTACTGGCATTTTGTTTCCTTTCCAAAGAAAGGAAAATGGAAACAGCATAAAACAGAAAGTTGTCTTTATGTCATACCCAAAGGAAGAACAATTAGAAATTGCCAAGTAACATTATGTTTCTTTATGGCAGGCTGTTTCTGAAGGTTGTTTGATATATGGTTTATACTAGCCTAAACCTTTCTATATTTAGCAATACTTAGTGTGAGTTTAAAGAAGCTAATGAGAAAGTACAAAGACAGTGTTCATTCTTTCCAATTCCTTCTCCTAGAAACAGAGTCACTGGAAATTTTGTCCTTCAATGATTGTTAGGTAACCCTCCAATTCCCTCTTAGGCTATTGCCCAAAGCATGTGGCTATTTAAAAATCTATGGAGCTACGTATACCTCAAATCTCCCCAGCATAGAAATTCAAAGAGCAAATATTTTTTTTTTTTAATATTAACTCTTCAAGTATGTACAATACTTCCCTTCATGCTGTTATGGTTGAATCAAATCAAGCAAGGAAAACAGTGACAACATGAATATTAGGTCACAACTAAGGCCCCAATTATGTAAGGTATATTCTTTAAATATATAAGTAGAAGCCAGTGATTTCTTAGCATCTTTGCTGTTTGTATGGCTTCAAGACACTATCATCACTTGGTTGAGTCATTTCACAAATATCTAACTGTTTCTAATTTGGCATTTATAAGCCCCATGTACACTTCCACTTTGGTCTGTATTTACTCACCCAACAAAGTCATCCTTTAAAAAATAATTCAAATCAAGATAACACTATTGAAGATCTCATTAAGAATAAAAATCACAGTTTGTATCCTGGATATTCTTATCATATTTTGATTGGCTGTGACGATCACCCCACTTTTTTTCTTTTTTTAATGGAAAGGAACTTTAATGCAATTAGTGAACAATACAGAAAAGACAATATAGAAAATATAGTTTCTAAATCAAGCACCCAAGGTTACCCTCATGGGTAAAAGTCCACCCAAATGGGATTGGCACAAAGCACGGCCCAAAATCTTGCCACAAGTCTAAAGCACCTTCTAGTGGTGACCCAAAAAAAAGGATAAGAAACAGTCAGACAAGTCTGGGAGGAAAAGAGAAAAATCAAAATCAAGATAAAAACTGCCATTCTTAACCTCCCCAAGGGTCTCTCACCACATCTGTTTCAACCAGTCCAGGAACAAAAAGCAAGTGTAGCTTCTTCACATGTCTCTCTGCTCCATGTGTCTCCTGCAGGCGTCCTCATTGTCTCACCTCTTTTATTCTCTCCTACTGAGCTCCTTTGCATTCACTCTTGTCCATGCCTCACTGACTCCCTTGAACCTCATCAGAAGTATCAAGTATGGAGTCCCCTAGGTACTGGCACAGAGCTTTGAAACAAGGTTTCTTCAGATATTACAAATAGATGCTCTTTTCATTTAAGTCTCTAATTTGACCTCAACAGAGAGGGAACTTCTTTCAAACTGCCATCTCTCCCATCAGTTTAAATCACTTTTCCTACTTCATTTTTCTTCACACATTTATTAACATATGACCCACTATTAAGAACTTTGATTAATTACTGTTATTTCGTCTCCATGTATCAGAAGTCTCCTGAGAGCCAGGTTTTTTGGTTTGTTCATTGTTTATTGGTAAAACCCTGAACTATATTTGCCACATCAACGTTGACCAGTAACTAATTTTTAAATAAATTAATTTTTTGAAAAATGAATGAGAAACAGAAGTTAGCAGTTATTCTTGCTGCTGACAAATTGAAGCTCAAACGTTAGAAAAACAGGATTCAAGAATCACTTTAAGGTTTTTATCATTGGACGACACTCCCCTCTGTGGGGAGTTAGAGGGAGAGGACATAGTCTGAGTGATTTCTGAAAAAAAAAAAAAATTAAAGTATATTAGCTTAGAATTAAATGATTGCATCAGAAGCAAATGTACCAGATATTCAGATGTCTTCATGTTTTACTGCATTTCACTATTTACTATATTCTCAATGTTCTCTGTGTCTATTGCATTTCTTATGTAAATACAATATAATGGTGTGCACTAAAACACTCTGGTAAGTTTCCCATTCAATGACATCATGTCAGTAATCTGAAATTTGCCATTGTGGAAGTATTTGCACCATGAAAATTGTCAATTGCCACAAGTTAACAGCTCTCCTCCACCGTCTCTCCTGCGCTTGCAATAGCCCAGGAGCTGCTTGCTAAACATTTATCAGAATATCAGTGCCGAGGGGGCCTCCCCGGTGGCGCAGCGGTTGAGCGCTGGGTTGCGAAGCTGCCCGCAGCCTCTGTGGCGCAGGTTCGATCCCTGGCTGCTCCCCGGCCACCGGAGGAGAATCCCACATGGCGCGCAGACCTCTCCTGCCGCCCGCTGCTCCCCTCAGCAGTGTACTTCTGTCCTTCTACCTGCTCTGCTCCCCGCTCTGGCTCTGGTGAATTCTCTCACCCTCCCGCGTTTCTGACTGTACCCAGTGCATGTATAAACAAAACAAACAAACAAACAAATAAAGAAAGAAAGAAAACATGCCTCTATAAAAAAAAAAAAAAAAAGAATATCAGTGCCGAAAATGAACATTATACTATTCTTTGTATTTTCTGGGATGTTAGGGCAGTCACTTAACTCCTCTTTTCACTTAGTCTAAAAATTAAATATAATAATGTGACCCTCATTTGAAAATCATAGTGATTAAATAAGATAGGATAATATATATGAGTATTTACAAGAAATCTGCTCTATACACAGGACCTTCATTAACCCATATAGCATATTTTTGAAAACTAGGAAAAAGATTCCTAGTGTCCTCAAAACCCTTATCTGTCATATTATTGTAGTGTGCTTATTTTTTCTCATAACAAAATACAACATTCATCTACCAAAAATTGTCATAATATACTTCATCAATCACTCTGGAGAAAATAATGTAAACTTTTTGTTTGTTTGAGGAAACTATGAGGCAAAGTTGTTCTTCTTTGCTTCAATATGTAAGGTCTTAACCTAAATGTTCAATCACTTGTTTGCTCTTGTATAACTGTCTTCAAAGTCCATTTTGTCTTTGTTTTAGTGGGACTTGGGGGGATGGAATATCAAAGACATAACAAATATAACAAGGAGCTGTGTGTTCTTTCATTTTCCATCAAGTACGTCTCTCAGGAAAATCAGCTATCTGAGACGTAATGCTCCCCAGCAACACGCCATAATGACTAGTTCTTCTCATGTGAAACAGATTAAATTAATAGAATGAGTCTATTGTTCTTACAAAGAATGTGCTATATTTCAGAGAACTTTCTAAGAGATTGTGTAATCTGCAGGGGAGAAGAATTTGTCACTCTATAGGTCTCATGCTAGAAATCAGTTTGCTTACAAATTGTATGTGCTTGCTCTGGTATGATATCGTAAGAAAATTCAGAGAATAAAGTTTCCATTAGTATCCTGAATAAGGTAAAAGATGATTGGGCTTCTGTGTCATTAGTTGGCTTTAACATGTTAGAGCATTTCCCTTTCTGACCAATCCCCGGTCATCTTGTGGGTTCCTAGTGACATGAAGTGGGACATTTCCCTGCCGGCTCTTTTCACTGAGAACTCCCTCTCCCTGAGGTTAGTCAAAGAATGAATGAATGAATGAATGAATGAATGAGTGAATGAAGTCTTTCTCCAGAGGCTTAGAAGTAGTGCCAATTATGCCAGACTTTATATCAACAGAAAGGTAGAAAGGGAGATGGATCACTTGATTGAACTAAGTTACTTCTTTGATTTTTTTTTTGTTTTGTTTTCAGAAGCAATGGGGAATTAAAGAACAAAATTTAGGATGTAGGTTAATTCTGGGTTAGGGAAAGGTATTTGCTCAAATTTGGTAAAATTCCTGTTCTTGGTCTCAGTGATAGGTTTATGATATTATATTGTTACAATAACTATAATCTGTGAATATATATATGTATTATAAATAAATAAATAAATATAAAAATATTACCATACTGGGGTATCCCTGGTGATGCAGAGGTAAAAGTCAGCGCTATCAAGCTATCCACAACCACTGTGGCATGAGTTCAATTCCCAGGGAGGGGACCCACATGGCACAGCAGACCTCTCCTGTCTCACCTGCTGCTTCCCTCAGCAGTATATTTCAGTAGAACTGCCTATTCTGCTCCCCACTCTGTCTCTGGTGAATCTTCTCACCCCTTGAACCTCTCTGGCCTAGACCCCAGTTCTTGTATGCATAAATAAAAATAAATATATATATATATATATTATATTACCATACTAAAGAAGATAAAATTAATCCAATTTACATCCTAATTTTGTTTTCTATTGTTAAAAAATGCTTATAGTCTGTGGGTAACTTGAACTCTCATTGCACATGTGATATATAGGTGTTATCTCGTGTTCTAACTTCTGCAAAGAAGTTAACTCTTGGTTGCATTTCATGTGATTTAACTTTATAACTACAAATAAATAATAACAAAATTTGTCTTTTTTCCAGAAAACAAAATGAAAGCATTTAAAACATGCTTTATGTTAAATGAGAATGGTTTATTTCAGATGAGTATATTCAACTTAGCTATGTGTTATTTCATCCTTTTTTAGAAGTGTCCTTGGGTATTGAGTGCCATAAACCACTGCACATATGGGATGAATTTTTAAGAGAAAATTACTAGCACCTGGATTGCTGTAACATTCAAAAGTCTTTTTGTGTGTTTCCAGCTGGCAATGTTTCTGTTCATAGAGAATATAAGTTTGTAAGTTAAAGTCCCTTTTCTTTATCCATACCATCCTATCTCCCTAATCACCCTTTTCATTTCTAGCCTGTGCTTCTTTAATCACATAAAACTTGATTTTCTCTAACTTGTATACTAAACCCCAGTGAACTAATTTTTTTCATTTTCTATTTTAATTTATCTAAAACCTCACACTATATACCTGAAGGCACTCCTAACATTCATTTTACATAATGCTGAATAATACTATACTTTTAGATATAAAAATTTACAGACCAAATTTGACTCTTTTTAAAATTCTGTTCAATGAATGATAATGTCTTCTAGCAACTACCAAGTTTTCAAATTTTAAAACACTTCCAGGAGACTAAAATATGCCGGGATTATTTTTTAAAATTCTATTAACAAATAATAGAACAGGTTGTTTTATCACCTCAAGGATTCATTCCTAGAAAAGTGAACTTAATTTGATGAATTCATTCCCAGAAGGCATGAAAACTCAATCTTTAAGTTTCCAAGAACATAAACACATTTCTGTTCTTGAGGATTCCGGTACTGATCATTTCTATTTTAAATTTTCTTTCGGTTTCTACACCTGTAACATTTTTCAATATTTTTCCTTCTAAAAGAGAAAATCAATTATGTTTAGGCAGATTTTCTATTTTTCTTTTTCCCTCCTCTTTGCAAAGAGAAAAAATATATATATATAGGCAGATTTTCCTCCCAAACCTCACATTCGTTTAACTATTTTGCCTTGTGGTTTACCACTCTCAATACTACCAATTCTCAAAATGTGTTCCAGTGTCTTAGATCCAATACGCACATTAAGGATTTGTATTTCTATAATCATTAAAAATAGTTTCATGATGATACACATGATAGACATAATTTCCTCAATAGCTTGTGTAAATTAACAGCAACTGCATCCCTTTCTGCTGCCATGTGGGACCTGTATTAACATGAACCCCCAGAAGCCAGAGGGAATAATAAGGAGAACAGACAATAGGGGAACAGATTCTTCTGTCCCTTCTGAAATCTTAGCATTAATAATGACTTCTGTGTGGTTTAAGAGCAAAAAGATGGAGCAGAGCCAGAAGTATTTAAAGTGTAATAGACCATAATAATTCAAATGTGTGATTCTAAAAAAGGGCAGAAGGAAAAGTTCACAGCACATTCTCGGGAGTGTGATTTTTTATATCTGTAGAAATCCAAGGGACATGCATGACCTTTATCCTACTACCTTGTCTCACAAACACCACAACCCACTGGTTAAAGGCAACAAGTAGTCAGAAAGAAACTTTCTTCTCAGCAACAATACTTCACAGCAGTCCTATATTTTCCCCGTATAAACTTTGAACTGCTTTCCTCCATTTGTTTGGGTTCACGGATCTTTGTAGTTGTCAATCAGGAAATGAAGTTTTACAACTTTGGAGGAACGGTAAGGTACACAATATCTCAGGTTAGGTGATACACATTCCAGAACACGTGTCATTAGATTTATGGCTAGTATCAGAGTCAGTCACTTAATACATAAATTATCCAATAATTATAAATTTAACATAGATCTATTTCAGCCTGTCATCAGATAATAATTTGAATTTTTTTTAAAAAAGCATCTTTAGACTTTTTTTCACAAGGAATAAAAATCTATCATTTGTTGGATTTTAAAAAAGGCACTTAATAACATTCTTTCCAACTATCTACATAAAAGAGAACTTTTTGCCCCAAAGCAATTCCTGTCCATTAGCAATACTTGCCAGATGACATAAGATCTTCTATACTGGCAGATTCAGTGGCTGTTTGGAAAGCTTCACCACCACCTGCAGCTGCACCTGCTGTGAGATTTTACTTGTAGATTCCTTAGTGAGTTCAAAATCTATTGCTTAGATTAGTAAAATGAGCCTAATCCTAGAAGCAATTTTCTAGCATAGTTAAGGAGTTTCCCTTGGTAGGAATGGACTATATAGATAAGTATTTCCCTTGCAAATTTATATGAACTAATGGATGCACAAACAATAAATAGAGTATTGGGATGTAATTTTCTTCACTAACTAACCTTATTGTGCTATAATTGCCTAGGTCACAATTTAGCAAAGTGTAAGTTCTCAGTTAAGTAGTGAATTGAAAAAAAAAAAAAGTAATTATCTCTGGAATTCATTGCTTTTTAATTTAATAATTTCATCTGCTTCTGGCAGAAATTTTTAAGAAGTATTTGTGTTTTGTGATTCCATAGTGTTATGCTTTTTGTAAAGTAGGTAAAATTTTATTTATCAAAATAAAAATGAAAATTCCACACTTTGCGCCATGTCTCTGAAGGTGTGCACAGTCCCTCTCTCCCCTGGTTCAAACCCTGTGACCACTTGAGAATATTTAAATATAATGAGTATATCCCTGCTTTAAAGCCTTTGACCATGTTCTCCCCTGAATCTGAAACATTCCCCCAAATATCTGCACACAGGGCTCCTGAAATTTAGTAGTGTCTGCTTTAATGTCTTCTAAGCAGAGAGGCCCATCCTAAATTCCCCATCAACTCTGTTTAATTCTATTTTTTTTGTTGTTTTTATATTGCAAAATTTTTGAAGGAGCGCTTTCCAGCACATTTTATGAGGCCAACATTTCTCTGATACTAAAAATAGACAAGGACATAACAAAAAACAAAACTACAGACAAATACCCCTGAGAATCATAGATGCATAAAACTTAAAAAAAAAAAACAGCAAACAGAATTCTAAAATGTATTAAAAGGATCATACCTAATGACCACATGGGGTTACAGGGTGCAAGGATAATGCAATATCTGAAAATAGAGCAACATAATTCACCATATCAACAAAAGCAAAGGTAAAAAGCACATGCTTATATCAACATGTGCAGAGAAAGCGTTTGGTAAGATTCAATATCCATATGATAAAAACCTTCAAGAGATAGAAGGAATATAGCTAAACATAGCTAATGGAATCATATATTGGCAAACCCATAGTTATCATTATACTTAATGTTAAAAAGCTGAAAGCTTCTCATGTAAAATCAAATATAAGACAAGGATTCCACTTTCACCACCACTATTCAACATATATCGAGAGTTGAACTAGAGCAATCAATGAAGAAAAATATATAAAAGGAATCCAAATTGGAAAAGAAGAAGTAAACTATCACTATTTCCAGTTGATATTATAATATACACAGAGAACTCTAAGGACTACTCCTCTACTGGGTGGAGAGAGGGTATGGGGGAAACTATTAGAAACAATATGTCAGTATCAATACAATAAAGTGGTAATCTACAAAGACCAGTTGTATCCCTATGTACAAATAAACTAGAAGAGAAAGACATCAAGAAAACAATCCCTTTTACCACCACGTCAAAAAGTTTTGAGGCCAATGAAGGCTGTGAAGAACGTTGTAACAGTATAGTTTTAATTTATTTGTCTTTTATATGACAGAGGTAAAACATCTTTTCATATTAAAAGAATGTGTATTTTACACACACTCACACACAAAAATTGCATGTATCTCTCTGAAAATTTAACCTCCAGCATATTTTCAAGTATGAATTATATTCAGAGGTGAAGGGCCTGTACAATAAAAACTATAAGACATTAAAAAAAAATAGAAACACAAAGAAATGGGAAAATATTCCCTACTCATGTGTTGGAAGAATTAACATTGTCAAGTTGTATTTCAATAAAAATTACTTTATTGTAGCTATCAGAGGAAAAAATCATTTTGGAATTCTTAAGGATAAATAATTTAATTCATTTAAATTAGTATTTAAAGCTTACAAATCAATTAAAACTTAAATATTCACTTATTCAATAAGCATTATTAAAGTTTACCTGGTATGACTTAGAGTCAAGAAACAACAAGTATTCAAGTTCATAATGATAGAAACAATGTTTTTCTAATATAATAAGAATTCTTACTGGTAATGAAAATTAGTGAGATTTTACTTCAAAAATATCAAAATTATGGTGGGTGTATTGTGGTAACATACATCTGAAGGAAGGAAAAAAAGAAAGGAAAAATGTCAACATCAAAAAGAGTATCTGATATTTTTCTGGTCTGAATCTCTGAACATCTCTTTCAAGGCAGGACAAGTAAAGTGAAAATCAGTAAGAAAGCAAAAATTCCAAATCATCCCAAGAAATCATCCATTTATATAACTCATAAGTGTTAACTAGAACCCCTAAGTAAGCACAAACTGGAAATATGAGTGCTTAGAATTTCCAGCTTCTTTGGTAAAAAAAGGAAACTAGGTTTCATTTTCAGTGTATGAATTAGTATGAATTTGATGCCTCTCAATACTCTATATTCATTACTATATTTGATTTTCAACTGCCGTACCTTCATTGTTGGGAACACATTCTGGTGACTGATGTATTTTTGATATTCTACTTTTCTCTATTTTATATTTTAATTTAATGCAATTATATTTTATTTTACTTATTTTATTTAAGAAACATTGGTTTGCAACACTGTGTATAATTTAGAAGCAAAGGATGACACCCCTCAGATATATGTTCCCACACCACACCCACCACAAAAAGGCTCATGCTTTTTGGATATAAATATTTACTTGGCTTGCTATGTACCTTCCCTGTTCCCAACTTACAGTTAGCCATTTCTACAGTGTGTTCTGGTTTCCTTTAATGTCAAATAGAATTTAGGTAGCTATTCTGCCAAGGAAGTTTCTTGCTATAGGATGTAGTAAAGCTTTGGGGCAGTTTTGCTAAATGCAGCAAGAATATATTTATTGTCATAAGTTTGTATTTTCAACTTAATTTTAACATATCAAGGTTTTTATTTAAGTTTATTTACTTATAATTTTATCAGCTTTATTTATCTTATTTAATAAAATAAAGCTTGTAATTAAGTTAAATTTGCATAGAGTGCATTCCACAAATAAATCCAATTAATATGTTGTACTCTAACATTCCTGGAAATATATATGTATATGTATATTATATATATATTTAAAATATACATGATATATATTAAAATATATTAATATATATTAAATGTGTATCAATATATAATATGTATGCATTAATATATATTTTAAATATATATATATTTTATATCTAAATACACACATATACTATCGTCTTCTTCCTTCTCCTTATTTTTATTAGATTGTTGATTATCTTCATGGGTGCACATATTACTAATTTAAACAAAATATGTACTATTTTCCCCCTCACTTGCCCAAAAGTTCATATAAAATACACTGCATTTTGTACTTTGTATTCTTAAGTTTGCAATATTTCTGGAAGTTCTGTTCATATTACTAAATTACTTTTGAAGTTTGCATTATGCTTATTATGTACATCTGCCAGCATAGATCAACCAGCATCTTCTGCTGGAAATGGGGGTTGCCTCCAATGTTTTGTTGGTATGAATAATGTCACAATAAATAACTTTGAACATATTTTATTTCATTTCATTTTTCTTCAGTGTATATGTATAACACAATTTGATTCCTCAAATTGAGATTGCTGTGGCAAAGAATATGTTTGTTTGTAATTGCAAGAGATAATGCAAACACTGTTCCACATAGTCTTACATCAACAACAATGTATAGAAATGTGCTCTCACAATTTTGTCAGCAAATAGTTGGATTTTAGTCAATTTGGCTGTGAAGAATGTTGTAACAGTATAGTTTTAATTTGTTTTTCTTTTACATGACAGAGGTGAAACATCTTTTCATATTAAAAGAATGTGTATTTTACACACACTCACACACAAAAATTGCATGTATCTTTTACCTTTTTTTCTATTTTTGTCTTGATAATATTAACAAGAACACTCTTTCCCTATAAAGTAACCCTTTGTGACATATATCTTTCTTCAGTTGGTTATTTCCATTTCAATTTTTCCTTTATTCATGATATTTTTGGCCATGAAACAGTTTTTTATTTTAAATCTACGCAATTTTGGCAGGTTTTCCTTTTCACCACAAACTATTTAAATTGAAAATCACTATAATGAATTTACATATGTGTCAATAATAAAAGCATTAAAGCAATTTGTGAGAATGAGTTAGAGAATGTGGCATGCATGGCTGTCATATCTCAGCTGTTGCCCCTGTAACATCACACCCTCTGCCAGAAAAGTCTCTATGTTCTGACTCTCATTAACCTTCACCTACCATCACTGTAACACTGTCCTTCCTGCCATGAAATATACTGGAGCATTTCCTCAAAACATCATAATTTGAAACTTTTCTTCTTGGGTAATTTTACTTAATATTATTTGGATTCTTAATGTGCTTATAACTAAATGTTTAGTGTGGCTTGTTTACATGACAGTTTATATTCATTGCACTGTAGAAATAAAAAATAATGTGTTTGAATATCAGAGAAAATCATTGCCTGCTGAACACAAACATACCAACTAAGTTCATTAAGTGTTAAATTATTAAGTAATTGATATTTTAAATGGTTTACGTTATGCAAAAGTCCACAGAGGATTGTTTTATTGCTGTTTTAAAGTGTTTATTGATAATTGGGGAAATTAACTAGAGGTTTTGAATAGGCAATTATGTTATTATTATTCCCATTTAATATGTTGGAATATAGGCTGCCTCTCTGAAAATTTAACCTCCAGCATGTTTTCAAGTATGAATTATATTCAGATAAAATGCATTTGTACTTGTATTATTTCTTCTTATTTTTCTCATTTGATTCTTTAATAATTTGGGATTTACTTTGCCGTGTGATCTGTAGTTTTCTATGCGGCCTTTTCTCCATATGAGTGCCCAGCTGTCATTTGACTCATTTACATTTGTTAATGAGTAACCCCAATTTCTTTGAGATATTATCTGATAAACTATATTCACCTATGTATTTGTGTCTGTTCATCTCCTATATATTATTCATTTTCTGGTGCTACGTAAATTTTGTCTTCTCAGTGTCCCTGCTCTCTTTAAGGAATATTTTCTTGTTCTTATAGCTTTATATTCTGTATGTTGAGACTCTCAAATATAAATTTCCAGCCCTGTTCTCTCACTTGAGCAGACTATCTGCATATCTAGTTATACACTTGTCTATTTTACTGTCCAAAAGGAATCAGTCTCAAAATGTCTACAGCTTAGTCAAATTTCTTCCTCATGCTTGTTCAAAAATCCAGTGGCCTCTATGTCAGTTAATGACATCACCTTCCTTTCAGCTGGTCAAATACTTACTTTCTCACTTCTTCACATTCAATCATTACGTATGTTCTTTCTTTTTTCTATTTCTGAAATAACTGTCAAAATCATTCAATTTCCTCCACCTGGATTGCTACTATCCTAGCTAAGGAATCATGACCAGGATTCTTTCTCTGCCTTCACTCATTTTTGCACTATTCTAGTCAATTCCTCAAACGATTTCACACTCAAAAATCATTTTAATAGAGATTTCATCATGCCATTTCCTGATTACAATCCTTTTATGGCTTCCACTTAACTATGTAATAAAGTTTAATATATTTTACAAGGTTTGCAATGCTCCCATGAGGTGTTAAGCCACCTACCTCTCACTCTTGTTATTTAAACTACAGACATATAGATTTCTTTCATGTTCTGGAATGCACCACGCTTTTTCCACTTCTGAACTTTTACATTCAGTATTCTCATTTCTAGCAAGAGTCACACACTGCTTATTCATTTTTCCCTAGTTAATATTCCTTCATTTTCAAGTCAATATAAATGACATTCCTCAAAGAAGCATTCAATAATTCATGTCTTCAACAAAGATGTATTAAGAACAAGCTATATAAGTGTACTTAGATGTATTAAGGGTACAGCATTTCACAAAACCTATGACATTTACATTCTCCTGTGAGAGAAGCATATATAAGCGAATATATATCTCAAATCCACAGAATATTAGATAAACATTTAGTATACACTGGCAATATAGTACTGTTGGTCAAAATATTGAGATATTTTAGCAGCTACCCTACACAATAGGATCTTCCAAGTATCCTATTGTGAATTAATTAACCCAGTTCTTCACCCCAGAACTTTCAGACTAATAAATAAAGAGAAAATGAGTGATTGGCATGGAGTTCTCTGGCTCTGCCTCCTTCATTTCACTTTGCTAAGTTGGCTCTAATTCACTCAGTTATCCAAGGTCCCAAATCCAAAGCACCACCAGTTGATTACTCAGTGATTCTGAGTAAGCACCATGGAGTTATTCTCCTGACCAGCTCATAGAGGCTTCTGTTGATTAATTTTCCCTTCCAATTGTTAACATTCTGGGAGTCTACCCCAAATTCAACAGGAGAAGTGTCCCCTGAAACAGCACCAATGCCATGGAAGGCATATATCCAGCACCTCTCTCCAAGCAATACTGACCATAGCATGCAAATAATCTCTGAGTCATCCTTTCATCCTTTTGGGGCTGCTGGTGGAAATCACTTGCTCAAAATGACCCAGGAGAAGGAGATGGTGATGAAGCAAGAAAGATAGAATTGCCAAACAAATACTTTGGGTAGGTTCTTGAAATAGAATTTGAGATAAAAGTATGTTTTCCGGTTTTAGATACAAGTATGAGTGATTCATATAAGTAGCAAGATGAAGTCTGGGAGTAGATACACTGATAATGATTGTGGTAGATGTGAATATGGGAATCTTGATTTCTATTTTTCAGTAAAGTAAGAAATATGTCATTAAGAGGAAGTATGTTGAAAAGATCATATAGACTTCCTAGTCTACATAAATCATTACTGTATATATCCCTTTATAGTCATTTACTGCCTACTTCTTAACCCTCATCATATTATTAACTTATAAAGTACTTGTCTAGACTATAAGTTCTACTATCTTATCTTATTTCCAGCTTTGTCAGACCCAGCGTGGCCACCCAGTAAATATTGATTGAATTGAATTAGAATAGATTGTAAGATATATAATGAAAAAGAAAATAATGTCGGGCCTCCCCGGTGGCGCAGTGGTTGAGCGCTGGGTTGCGAAACTGCCCGCTGCCTATGCAGCGCCGGTTCGATCCCCGGCTGCTCCCCGGCCACTGGAGGAGGGTCCCACACGGCGCGCAGACCTCTCCCACCACCCGCTGCTCCCCTCAGCAGTGTACTTCGGTCCTTTTGCCTGCTCTGCACCCCGCTCTGGCTCTGGTTAATTCTCTCACCCTCCCACACTTCTGACTGTACCCAGTTCTTTTATAAATAAATTAAATAAATAAATAAATATTTAAAAAAAAAGAAAAGAATGTCACGGAATAGAATTGAACAGTAGGGAATATTTTCCGGTAATTATTCATTAATAACAACCAAGAAAAACAAAATACAAAATACAATAACAAAAATGTTCATGAATGACAAATTTGCTTATGAATATATTGATTTTCTTGCTTCCTTCTGGAATCCATCCAAATTAGAGGTTATATAGGGAGTAGGAGACACAAATGGAGAATTTAAGCATGAGATTCAGGCTACATGCATAGACTGGGCTGTCATTAAGTTGTCGGCATATATAGGCAGTGTTTGAAACTATGTTTTGGTGCATATTGGCACCTAAGACTGCTCTGTAATTAGAAGACTAAGAGGCAATAAGAAAACCTGAGATAACATCAACATTTCAGTTAAAATATTACATTTTATACTTACATTCCCTTTTCTTATTTGTCATCAAATCATAGCTCATTTGCTCATTTTTCCCCTTTTATACTGTCCAGGTAGATTTTTTTTAAAAGACTTATTCATTTATGCATACAAGAACTGGCATAGAGGCCAGTGGTAGGGGGGGTGAGAGGAGAACAGGCAGACTCATTTCATATCTCCTTGACGTACTCTATACACACAGTATTCTTTTTTTTTGTTTGTTTATTTTCTTAAACAAGCACATTACTATTTCAAAAATAATTTTATTTTTAATTGAGGCAATAATTGGATAACCCCATCAGGTATTGTCACTGTAGTGCACCCACCACCAAATCACCCATATCCACCATCATGGTCCATTGTTCTTCCTTCCCTCTTTGTTCTTACCCTTCCCTCTCCCCTTTCCTCACCAGATGCTTCAGTTAGTCAGCTTTCAAGTGCTGGTATTTAAGCTTGTCTTTATCTGATTTATACACACATATTCTTTATAGATAACTATGGTACATTTGGGGGTGTAGGATCTGGCACTTAGAATATTGTAGGGTCTTTTCCATTACAAGCATCCAAAACCAGGGTAAAGATTAATGTCTCAGTTATGCAAATATAATGAGTCCTACCAAAGACTTATTTCAATAAAAACAATCAAATGCACATGTGTGAAAAGAAAAAGCTGACACTACTGGATCCAACAGGCAGTAACTTGTGGCAATTTAGCAAGGCAATAAACAACTCTCCATAAAGCTGTTTTAATAATGAGGCAAGAATTCTGGTTTTCCCTATAGAAACTACATTTTGTCAAATGCTTAGAAACAATCTTAATATTGGGAAAGACAAGTCAATAGTGTACTTAAAAGATGCTTCTATTGCTTTTGTTTCTTTATATAAAAATATATAATGCAGACATTAGAACAATAGAAATACTATGCCATTTTCCTTAGAACATCAAGAATTTTATTGTAAAGTATGCCAAGTCCTACCCTTTAGTCTTGTAATAACACAAAACTTCTAGAAATGAAAAGAATTCAGATTGTTGGAATTGATTTGCAAACTGATAGATTATTTAAGACTATTGACTTTTAAGCCTGTTCTTCAAATTTTCCCTTGCCCTGTCCTTCTATCTACAGGTATGCTCCTACATCTAAGGTCCATTGTTTGTCATACTCGTAGAGTTGACTCGACTGATTCTGTTTCTGTATAGACACAGCCAGTGTGTTTTCTTCACTGTGTATTTTATTCACCTCCTAGTGTGGGAAGTGATAGTGTAGGCTGACATAAATGCGTGAGAACAATGCAATGCAAATTGATGATCAGAACAATTCCTTGAATAATGTACCCAGTAAGTGAAAAACTTGTGCATATACATTATTTATGTACAGATAATGTAATATGCATGTATTATATATGTATGTATATATATTCTGTAATTGTTATACTCCTATGCCTGATCTTGCATGCTGTTTAGCTACCTTTAAACATTTTGAGGGACAAAACTAAGATTTAGAACACTCCAACAAGCAAATCCTTGCCTGGCTTGTCAAATTGTACATACTTACTTTATAATTTATCACAGTGGTATTCCTGACCTGACTCCGGGCTAAGAGATTCAAGAGCAGCATGCTCCTATACCTTAGCATACTCACCTATAGAGCCATTTTGATAACTTCTTTGAAAAAGTGTATTGTGCTCAAAGACAAAATAACTGGGAGGTTTTAACCTCACAAAGTACTGAAATATAATTTATTTTCTTTGCATTTATTTTTATTTTGATATTTGTTTTGTTCCACATGAAACTTTCTGTTTTGCTCAGCTGGATTATGAACTCCCAGAGGGTATGAACTTAACTTATAGTGTTAAGTCAAGCAGCTACCAAGTACTAATGTATGAAAGCATGAAATATTAAAGATACAAATAGGAGGTGCATTGATATGGAACAATCATGTATATTCTTCTGTATGCTAGACCCTGTGCTATATCTCTATGATGCATCTCTGATGGACCATCTAGATACAGGTATTTATTTTTCATATTTTTAAAGATTTATTTTTATTTATTTATGTCTACAAGAACTAGGGTTTAGACCAGAGGTGCTGGGGGGTGGGTTGTGAGAGGACCCACCAGAGACAGAGTCGGGAGCAGAACAGGCAGATCTGCTGAAATACACTGCTGAGGGGAGCAGGGGGTAAAACTGCTATGCTTTGAGGGTTCACTCCCTGATGGGGGATTGAACTCATGCCACAGTGGCTGGGGATAGCTTAATAGCACTGAGACTTTAACCCTTGCACTGCCAAGGAGGCCCTCTTATCTTTTTCTTTTTTAACCTCTATGAAGAGTGGCATAGACAAGCTATAGGAGGTTCATAGCAGAGTGAGGCAGACATTGCACTATATCTGTGAAGCTTGTTTTCCTGTTGGGATGGTGATAATGAAAGATGATGAATTTTTATTTTTATTTGCAGTTTGACCACACATAAACAGATATATATGGCACATTGAGTATGTATCAGGAAAATTAAACCTAGTCTGTGGTTTTTAGCATGTTGACTGAAATAATCACCATTATGAAGTATACTAAAAGTTTAGTAAAAGATTAGTTTTTTACAGACTTTATTCAGAGTTACAAAGGACTGGGCTTGGGAGATGATAATAGTTTCTCTCTATGAATGGTCCTTACCATGGGGAATTTTGGCCTCTGTTTATATAGGTAACTTATACTTTTTGTCAACAATGGAGAGAAAATATCTAGTTAATTTCTAATATTTTCTGCTAGCTAAAATGATCTAAGTTTTAGCAAACTTAGTTAATTTGTAAAGGACAAAGACTATTCAGAACTTCAAAGCAATCTCTTGATCTTACAAAACTAATTTAGTCACAGCGATCTGTGTTTAGGAAGATGTGAGAAGCAAAGCTCATTTCAATAATTTATCTTAACAGTACCTTAACAGACACGGGGCACTTTCAAGTTGTTATCTCATGCTCCTTCTTCCAGCAATTCAAAAACAACACAGGCTCAGTTTATGGACTTTTCCAGACATTTCCTCCTGTGTTTCTCCTCCAGGTTTCCTTACAGTGAACAAGAATCATCATTTTACTCATTCCAAGGGTTTCTAGAGGTGAAATTTTTTCAACAGAACAAAAAGTAGAATTTTCTTTCCTTGGTCCACAATCAGAAACTTGCTTTTTTTTTTTTTTTTTATTTTGAGCAAGTGACATTTGAATTGAGTTTTAAAAATTGAAAAGATTAAATAGGTTGTAGGAAGAGGAATATTCCAAACAAAAGGAACAGCTCATGCAAAGATCCTGAAAAGGAAAGGATGTGGTAAACATAAGGTTCTAAAAAAAATCTAATGAGGCTGGGAGACTAAGAAATTCAAGAGGAAGGTGGTTGTAATGTCGTAGCCATTGACAAAGGCTGACAAAGAATTTGTTTTTAACTCATTTAAATCAAATAAGTCATAACTTCTTTGTAATCATGCTGCCAACATGATTATGAGCCAATGCTGTCAAATATTCTTGCATGCTATTAGCATTCTGCCATTCTTATAAAAATATTTAGATTAAAAATCATTCAAGAATATTCTTAAGAAGCACAAAGTGTAAGAGCTCTTGTGACTCACACTATAAATTCTCCCATATTGGACTAGGTCAGTCTCATACAAACACATTTATGCCTGACTTACCCCAATGTCACTTTTCACATTGTGTTGTCCTGAAGCCCGCTGAAGTGCATATCAATGTTGACAGCTGCTTGGCTTCCTTCAACTTTCTTGACACAGTTTAATCAAAACCCCTCTGATCCTACTCTAATTGTTGATTCTTTGGCCTTTCCTTTTCCTCCTCCATTATGCTAAATATGGGTGTCTTTGGATTTCTACCTAGACTCTCAACTTCCTTTTATATTTGCTTCCTGAAAAATGACATACAAATTTGAAGCAGTATGACCACTAATAACATTTGCCACAGAACTAAACTCTTATTTAAATTATGAAAAGATAGTATGGTGAATGATATTTTTGTTGCTTTTAATTTTTTTTAATATTTAACAAGATGTGTCATCACACTTAAGACTTAAAACAACTCATCTTTTCTATTGACTGCCTCTTCTTGCCTTATTATTCCATGTAATACATAGATGATAAAAAAAAGTATTCATTAGTATTTCTATTTTATGGATGGTAAGCATGGTTCTTAGAAATAATAAACAACTACCTCAGGAACACTCAAAAAGTTGCAGCAGATTAAAGAATCAAACCAGATAGGCTACCTGAGATTACAAACATGCTAATGCTTCATTAAAGATGAACCTCAGTAAGTAGAATCAACCCACAGGAGATGTTATGTGATATAGTATATGGAGAAATATTATTAAGGCATATTTTCAAACTCTCACTTCATCATTTATTAGTATATGACTCTGGGAAATTTTCTTATGTGCTCTGAGTTTTAATTTTATCAATAGATTAATATTTTAAAAGTCACAACTCTAATTTTGTTGTGAGGGTAATATAAATGTTTAGAGTTTTTCCTGACATATACTCAGCATTTAAAACTATTATTTTTCTTTTGGTAGCCTCCAAGGTAAATATATCTTTTCAGTTTCCAAGAAGAATATATATTCTTAGACTGAGCCAATAAGTACAGGTCTGTAAAAATGTCCTTCTATGATATAGATTAAGTTTTTCATAGTTTTTTGTTAATTATGAAGACAGAAAATATTAATTTCCATAGAGTGTCTTGACAAAAATGTACTGCCTGAAATACAGGGCAACTCCAGTGTAAAATGAGTTGGCCTGACTGTGGACATCCTTTCTCCCATCATGCACACATGACCACTGTAGCTACTAACCAATGACATGAACATTTTTGGACCATTTCAGACCATTTTTCTCCAACTGATTGAACCATAGTGATTTTAAAAGGCACACACTTTTATTTAGTTTATTTAATTGCATTACCTTTGTTCCACTTAAGTATATGTCAATCGACTAATTTCTTATCTACTCTAATTTCAATTCTTTAAATTTATCTTCAAAGTAATTCAACAAATTGCTTTTGTAAATCTTTTGTCAAAATTATTTTATTTATTTATTTTTTTAAAGATTTATTTATTTATTTATACAAGCACGGGGTACAGTCAGAAGCGCGGGAGGGTGAGAGAATTCACCAGAGCCAGAGCAGGGAGCAGAACAGGCAGAAGGACCGAAGTACACTGCTGAGGGGAGCAGCGGGCGGCAGGAGAGGTCTGCGCGCCATGTGGGACCCTCCTCCGGAGGCCGGGGAGCAGCTGGGGATTGAACCGGCGTCGCAGAGGCCGCGGGCAGCTTCGCAACCCAGCGCTCAACCGCTGCGCCACTGGGGAAGCCCGTCAAAATTATTTTAAAATACATTACTTTCAAAATGATAGTTCTGTCTTGTCTGTTTATAGAGTTATTTGTATGAGAAAAACATTATTTTAGGTGGTCTAGCAAATTCCAAATAAGCATGACTTGACCTTTTGCCTTAAGGTTTTCTGATTCAAGGAACAGAAAAATTTCTCCTAAGCCCAGTTACCTTAATATACACACATATCAGCTAGATTAAAAGGCATAAACTTCCTTAAACAACCACTTTTTTAAACCATGGTAGCCATGTACTTTATTTTACATAATGCTTTATGTTTTCCAAAGTGGTTTTGCATATAGCCTCACATTACATTTTCACAAGAATCCTTTGAAGACAATTCTCCCACTTCACAGGTTAGGAAATTTAACTACAGTGACTTACTCAAGTGTTAAATTAGTGTTTGCTTCCAAAGGTGGGAAGATATTAAGACATTTTCTTATATTCCTTTCTTATCTCCTGCAAAAGCAGGAAGAATTGTAATCTCAATGGTCATGATCAAAGACAAGGATTCAAAGGATACCTAAGATTAATGTCCTTTCTTATTTCTTTCCCTTCCAAAGAGCCAGGGCCATTAACTATTACTTCAAGGAATGATCTTTCTCTGGCTTTTCCTCCCTTTTTATCTCTTCCCCCAAAAAACACATTTTGTTTTCACATGCATATAGAATGAATTTTAAGTTGACCCATAACTGAGTCTCTTGAAGGAATCAGCTGTTTTGCTCTCAGCCATAGTTGTACCTGGATCATCAGTACAATTCAAATCAACATCAACAGGTTAGGGAAAAATAATTTTCAGATTTCAGATTTTTTATTATTTTAGACAGGTAATATACCACATATAATAAGGTATCTGGCCATTACCCCTTACAAGGGAATACAATGCTAATAAGGTGAGAGTTTGTTCAATGACCTTTAATCTATTACCATTTCTTTCACAAAAATATATGAATATTCATACTAAGATAGTTGCATAGTAGTTCCAGTTATGTATTGTTATCAAATGAGTCTGCAACTAAATTTGGGGAATATTTGTGATCCTAAGAGTTTTTTTGATTTTATTAATAGAATTACTGAGCGGTTGGGTTCCGAGGCCTGTGGGTTAAGGAATAGAAAGTTCAAATATAAGCCTGCTTTGATCTAACCCTTAACCTGATAGTCAAATCCAACTATCTGGGACCATCAGTTCTATGAGATTTTCATTACAACTGCATTAAGTCTTTCATATGGAGATTTTGGCAAGTGTCTGGGAGGGATTTTTGCTTTATCATTTTCACTGAATAAATGCCATTAAAAAGGTGCTTTCAAATGGTTCTTATTTTTTTTTTCACTTAGAAAGATAAGAAAAAATTGCAAAACTGTGACTTCTAGTGTGAATTTTCTTCTCACTTAAATAATAACTCTTATTTAGTGGTATCTGGGCACAAAGGAAAACATCCTACACTCCTCTAGGTTCCTCTAGGCTGGCAAATAATCAAACAAATATCATAAAGATTGATATGAGAAAAATATAAAGACGTTTAGTAAACAATTATACCTCCTGTATATATGGGAGGGACCCAGTAAGTTCAACTAATTTACCCACTTGGCTTCAGATGCCATCTTAAATAACCTCAGGTACATAGAGGAGATTGGAGATGAGGTGGGGAGTAAGGGAGAGGTCTGTTAGGGAAATTTCTAGAAAGAGCATAATAAGCAAAGGTATTGTTATTCAGGTGTAGTGCTGCTTTCCCTTTTGAAAGGAGTTAAAATTTGGTGTTCTTGTTACAGTGATGGAGACATCCTTAGAGAGATTTCCCATTGCACATATTTGTGTCTCTTTCAAATATTTATTTTTTATTTATTTATGCATATAAGGACTGGGGTGTGGGCTAGAAGTGTGTGGGAGCTGGGGTGGTGAGAAGATTCACCAGAGACAGAGTAGGGGGCAGAACAGGTGGATCTTGAAATACACTGTTAAGGGGAGCACTGGCAAGACAGGAGAGTTCTTCTGCACCATGTTGGTTAGCTCCTTGGCCAGGGATCAAACTCATCCCACAGTGGCTAGTGATAGCTTGATAGTGCTGAGACTAACCCCTGCATCACCAGGGAGGCACTATATCCATGTGTTTCTTTCAAAAGGCAACCCAGTCTTTAGAGATCCTCCTATTAAATAAACCTTTTGCCAAAAGAGATATATCTTGTGATGGCAGGTTTTTATTCCCCTTCATCTACCATTATATATTACATACTTTTTCTCATCTACATTTAGTGAAATGTTTCTACTTCATGCTTGCAAAAATTTATTTTTGATAATAACTTTTACTTAGCCTACCTTCCCCCTCCCGATGATTGTGTTGTTTTGAACTTTATTCAGAAAAATTTGACTATGTCATCCACAATTTACATTTGGTATCCCTGTTACTGTATGTTCCAAGTTTTTTGTTTATTTTTTCTGGACAAATTAAAATATGTTTACTATAATGGCTCACAGTTTCCTGCACTATTTGTTTCTTCTCCTCCTCCTCACTTTTCTCCTTTTTATTATCATTATTTTTATTAATTAATTAATTAATTTATTTATTTTTGTGGGACCCTCGCCTGCGGCCAAGGAATGAACCGGCGCTGCAGAGGCTGCCGGCAGCCTCTCAGCCCAGCGCTCAACCATTATGCCACCAGCGGAGACCCTTTTCTCCTTTTTCTAAATACTCAATTTATTTGTAAAATTTTCTTTCACTTATTTATGAGGCATATGCCATGGCGCTTGTGTTCACCTTGGCATCCTCAACCCAAAAATAGTTCCTGGTACATAAAAGACACTCAGAAATATTTAAAGATTCAGGGTACTTACATTTACTGAGCAACTATTATGTACAAAACTATCTTTTATATATGGTGTTTTTGCATGTGGTATTTTTTTATCTGAGAAATTCAGTTTCCACCATGTGTTATTTACATTTTTCACTATTTATAGCATTATCTAGTTTTATTTTTTATTTAAATGTGGAAATATTTTTTAAATAAATTTTACTTGAATGAAGAAACTAATTGAAGATAAGGGCGCTTTTTCTTCTTTGCATCTCAAATTCTTAGCATTTTAAAAGATACCAAATATAAAATATTGAACTCTGCTTTTCTCAACTCAATATCGATTTGTCAGCTACAAGTCAATAATTTAAAAAGTTCCAATTTTAGGTTTTTATCTTAGATCACAGGGGTTTAATTGCTTGGAATAAAAATAACATTACTTGATAATTTTAGGACGATTTTTGGTAGAAAAATGTGGGAGACAGCTTTTATTGTTTTAGTATTTTATCCCAGGCTAAGAGTTAATGCTAAACAAACAGGACACAATGGGAGAAGTTTGTACACTATACGGTGATGTCTTTTCAATAGTCAGAATTTGCAGGTCCAGAAATCAAGGTAGAAATAGTATTAATAATGACACCACTCACTTTTACCCCTAATGACCTAGTAGCAAAATTTTACTTATTGTTCCTGCAACTTTATGCTCCAGTGACCTAGAGCTATTAGCCCAGAAGGAGGAATGTTTCTATTAGGGTATACAACACTGATTCCATAGAACTGGAAGTTAAAAATGCCTGAAAAAGAGTGTCCTTGTCTTCTTAACAATTGTTGAATCTCAGGGTATATGGGGGGGAATTCATTATACTCTTGTAAATTCTCTAGGTTTTAGATATTTTTAAAATAAAAAAAAAAGTTATTAAAAAAAAAAAAGAGTATGTGCCCTCTGGCCACCTGGACTTTGAACTCCTCAAGCCTAGGTTGCTCCTCAGGCAAAAATGGTAGTTACTATGCTATCAAGGTGATTACTCCAGACTAAAGGGGTAATCAAACTACTACTCCTTAAGGGAGAGAATGGAGAGTATGTGTAAAATGCAGGATGTCCCTTAGGATATTGTTTGGTGTGATCAGAGTTTGTGAATGAGATCAATGAAAAAAGAAAGCAATCCAGTGTGGGTAGGATTACTAATCACCCAGACCTTTCAAGAATGAAGTCTTCTGCCACTCCACTAGGTAAAGTAGCACAACTAGATGAGATGCTTGCAGAAAGCAAAGATACAGAATGGGTAGTGGAAGGCAGTTTTCATAAATACCAGCTATGACCATGTGACCAGTTACAAAAAAACAAGAACTATCATTGTATTTTCTCCTTATTCTTCTATGAAAATAACTGCATGTGTGTATAGTCTTTTTTTTTCTTTCCTTTTTTGTTCTCTTCCCATGTAAGATAAAATGTATTTATTATTTTTCTGGGTTGCATGGAATATCAAAAAGTAAACATAAATCAAGGGCTTTGGCTTCTTTTTATGAAAGGGGTTAGTACATTGTTTGGTTGTATGAAGGATATTTGTACCATTTTAGGCTGAATTATGACCTTCTTTTTATCTTTTTTTGGTTTAAGGAGATATAGTTTAAGGAGATATAGTTGCCAAGTTGACTAGGGGTGGTGAACTTACCATGCTTAATTTTGTGTCAATTTAATTGGCCACAGAATGGCCAGATTAAATATTATTTCCAATTGTGTCTGTGAGGGTATTTCTTAGCATTGAAATGGACAATCTCAGTAAAGAGATTGCTCTCTTCAGTATGATTGGGCATCTTCCAATTACTAAGGACCAATATAGAACAAAAGACAAGGACAAATGTATTCACAACTTTTTTCCTACCTCATTGATTGACACAGCATCCTGTCTTCTAGTTTCAGCTCTTTGGCCTTTGACATCAAGGAATTTCCCCAACCTCTTAATCCCATCATGGGAGTCAGTGGATTCCTCTTAATAAATCCTGGATCAATTCTATTGGATCTGCTTCTCTAGCAAGCCATGATTAATACATAAAACACTACTTTTTCAACTCAATATTTATCGATTGAACAGCCACTATATACCATTTATTTAAAATTTTCTAACTTTACTTTTTGTTCTATATTATAAAAGTTGAGTGCTTGGAGAAAAACATAAAGTTTATCCATAATTTGGGGATGATTTTTGGTAGAAAAATATGGGGGGCATCTTTTATTATTTTGATATTTTATCACTATAAGTAGACTTTAGAGGAAAGAAGACACACTGGGAAGGTGGATGAGTTCTTTCATTGCTCATGTAAGCTTTTCAGTACCTACTTCATTATTTTGTTGAAAAGGAAGAAGAATTTTAACTGCTTGTAATTACCTACTTTTCATATCTTGTACACCTAGAATATATCATAAATATATGTAACTTCAGAGTAGCCTATGTTTTTTTTTAAATATTGGTATTTCTAATGAAAAACAACTACTAAACATGTTAGTCAGCTGTCATTATGAAACCAGTGGAGAATAATCCTGAATCACTCATTGGGACTACATTGTAAGTGGTATGTCTCATATTTAGGGCTACTTTAATTTTAAATACTTTTCCTTTAAAAATGTCCACAATATTTTAACAGTTGGACATTTTCTAATGATAAGAAATAAGAATGAAATTTTATTTGTTTAGTTAAAGTGTTAAAAATTACTAATTCTCCCATACTTATACCTGAAGGCATTTATAGAAAATTATCTGCTATATGAGTCCAAATTCAGCCAGTTGTATATTTTAAAAATATGTTTACTGAGCCTCCCTGGTGGCGCAAGGGATTAAGCACCGCACTATGAAGCAATCCGCAGCCTCTGCAGCATGAGTTCGATCCCCGGCCAGCCAGGGAGAAACCCACATGGTGCAACAGACCTCTCCTGCTTGCCAGCTGCTCCCTCAGCAGTGTGTTTCAGTAGATCTGCCTGTTCTGTTACCCACTCTGTCTCTGGTGGATCCTCTCACCCCCCCCCAGCATCTCTGGCCTGTTCTTGTATGTATAAATAAATAAATCTTATATATATATATACACGTATATATATATATATATACACACACATATATATATACACAAATATAAACCATTTGTATATGCAGCAGTCACTTATTTATTTATTTATTTATTTATTTATTTTTTGTAGCTATAACTGGAAATCAAGTAACCAATTTGGCCTTCAGACACATTGACGTCAAATTTCCCTGAGGATTTTTTGTTTCACTTGCAAGTGTAATTTGTTTGAAAATATAACAAATTTCCCTTTCTTGAAATGGTTATGTTAGAAAAAGAAATAAATGCTAATGGGAACACAGATGGAGGCTACAGTACTGGGGAAATCAACTTGGAATATTTTCTTTGACAATAATATATTACATGTGACTTAGACCATGTACTCCCACAATTTAAGGGGAGAAAAAGGATTTGGAAGGGGAGGAGAAAGTACAGCAAAGTAAAAATTTTACTTCAAAAATGTATAATGCTTCTAAATTTGTAAATATATATACTTTTAATCTCATGGGAGATTTGTGGTGACAAAGCCAAACCTTACTTTGAAAATAGACTGTTGAGGGCCTCCCTGGTGGTGCAGCAGTTGAGCGCTGGGCTGCAAAGCTGCCCGCAGCCTCCGTGGCCCTGGTTCAATCCCTAGCCACTGGCGAGGGTCCCACATGGCGCACAGACCTGTCCTGCCATGCCCGCTGCTCCCCTCAGCAGTGTATTTTGTCAGTCTGCCTGTTCTGTTCCCCTCTCTAGCTCTAGTGAATTCTCTCACCCTCCCGTGCATCTGACTGTACCCAGTGCTTGTATAAATAAATAAATCTTAAAAAAAAAAAAAAAAAGACTGTTGAAGTCTATTGTCAATGTGGGTAACATTGACCTAAGGGTACAAAATTAGCCCAGAAGGGGTAAAATATTTTTATACTACTTTGATTTTGATTTCTCCAGTGTTTAAATCTACAAATAAACTTCTGATGCTTATTATTTAACATCTTTTGCTAATACTGTGATAATTCCTTTTTGTATAATAAAAAAATTAAGAAACACTATTGTTGGTTTTGTCAAAGGTTTTTAATTTATAAAAATATTTAAAAATAAAGTATTTGAATGCAAGAAACAAAACACATATATATTAAGATTGTATTTTGGACCGTTGCCATAACATATTTCAGATGTTTTCTTTAAGGTGATTTCATGTCTACTTCACACCCAAAAAATGAGTGTTAGAAAAAATTATTTTGAAATATTTTATTGAGATAGGTAGATAGGCAGATATGTATTATTATTTAAAGGTATTACTTCATCATTCCTCATCTAGTTTCAGTGTTTTCCAATTTTAGAATTAAAGAGCCAGAACAGAAAATATTTTAAAATGATAAATGCTTTGAGCTGACAGTGGATTAAACTAAAATAACTTTATGAATCAAAAAATCTAAAATAAGCAGTCTAGATAAAAGTTATTTTAATGAACTATTATTTAATCCTTTCTAAAAATACAGAAGTCTAATATTCTGTACGTAATTTGGACTTTTCTTTTCAAACTTTATAATAGTGGAGCAACACTGACATCCAGTAGTTAAGGGAAGCTCAGCAGCATTTTTGGTAATGATAAAAATATACACTCAGACATGCACATATACATACCCCCCACACATATAAACCCCCTATCAATTTTACTGAAAAGTATATCCAAAATCTAAATATACTTTTGCATCTTTCTTGTTCTGGTCTGAATAATTTTTGAATATAGTTTGAGGCAAAACTTAATGTTGTTCAAGGTAGTATTTTACTTCAACGTATGATAGTCTGTATCTTAGTAAATAAGTTATCATCAAGCCAATGCTTAGCTATTCCCTAGAGTTTTACTTCCAAAGTTCAACATTATGGTACAAACAAATCATTCTTGAGTTTTCAGCCCTACTCCCAGGAGAGGGCAGTGAGGCAATAGATTAGACAATGAAACTGTGAAATAAAGACTAATGGCGTAAGGGGAAATGTAATGCCATATTTATTTTTTATCTTTCCTTAGTTTTGGTAATAATATCCCTCAAACTATTTCTTCTATTATATATTCTGAAAAATGTGCATCTTATTCTGGCATTCGATAGCTTCAGAAGACATTCATCTACATGCTGAAGGTCATGTGTGATATAAAAACTAACAGTATAAAATTATGTGCTAATGCTAAGGTGTAAATGGCAATTAAAACTCATGACCTGGAAAAAGTATAAGCACCCCTGTGATTAAAGCATCTGAAAGGTAAATATGAAATAGAAGTAAATAAATCACCCTGACCACACGTTGTTATGTTTTAGAAAGCACTGTGCCCTTTATAGTCAGTTTTTTGTTGGTAGTTACAATAAATAGTTCTGTAGCCTAAATGCTTGAGGTTAAATAAGGTTTGGTCCTCATGCAACCCTAATTTTCCAGTCTTCTTGTACAATACTGTACATTAAAACAAATCATTCTCTCCATAATCCTCTTTTTATGAAGTTGCCTTTTTATCAGTGCATAGCTCAGAGATGGTCACTGGGAACCAGAAAAAAAAAAGAAAAAGAGAAAACTTAATAAATCGGCAAAAGCGCTTTAAGAAAAGTGCAGAAAAGTTCTGCATAAATGATTCATGATTTTTTAAATGAATTTTGCCCTTAACTATAATTCATAAATGAAGTTCTGATTACAGCTCAACCTAATGTTCTGTGTATAACTAAGAAAACATTTTAATTCTATCTGGAATTCAAGTTTTTATATGTAGCCATCCCTTTGAATAAATGACTGCTATAATGTCATATCTGGAGAAGGCCATATTGTACTTTCCAAAGAGAATTATAAGTAGCTAAATTTGGTGCTTTGAGATTACTTTAGGGGTATAAACTCTTCAAAGATATCTGCTTGCTTTGGAAATCCTTTTTCCTCTCTACATGCATTCGAATGCCTTAGAATAAGCTCTTCATCGAACAGGCTGTATCCAGGAACTTGCTGTGCTTCTAATAATTACTCACCTTGTTGCTGTTCAACTTCAGAAGAGAAAACTGCTGTGGAGAAATAGTTCTAGTAGTCTTGTAAAGGGAATAAAATACATTTTTCTGACAGTAATCTCCCCTTCGTTGTGAATTTTCAGTTAGCTTCCATGAAGCTTACTATGAAAATATAAAATGAAGATACTATGTGTGTAATGCAGTTATCTTTTAAAAATTGATAATAGGGAGCTCCATAATCTCTTTTGGTTTGGTGCATGTGTTTTCCAGAATATCACTAACCTAAAAAGACGAAGCTGACATAATCACCCCAGGACAGCCACTCCCATTTGTTTCCCTGAAGAGGGTCCCCGTACCTTTCCTGGCAAAGAAAGGGAACTTGGCTGGAATAGAAAGGCCTATGCTCGTAACTGCCAAAGTAACACTGAAAACTATATAAAAAATAAAGTCAATTCACAAAAGAAAATGTGTAACAGAAGATGAATAATATACTTTAAAAGGCACTGATCATTTTGAATACACATTTGCAAATTAATCAATAATGGCAAACACAAAACATATTATAAATCTTGATATTTCACATGTTCATACTATTTGACAACCATCAGTTATAAAGATGCTTGAAAATAATCTATTGTTTTCTCATCCCAGTGTGTCTTTATGGCTTGAGATGAAATTAACCAATTCTTTCACTTATTCAATAACTATTGATCTTGTGTTTGTGCTTACTATGTGGCAGGCCCTATAATAAAGGTGAGAATTTATAGATGAAAAGATTGACTCATGACCTAAAAGACTCCTATAATTCACTATCATGAGATATTTTATGGAAATATCATATATATACACACATGGATATAGAGAATATATTTCAGTGACATTAATTCAAATATTCTGGTAAAAAAATTGGTTGGTTTACAGTGGCAGACAAAAAAAAATCCAAAATGAAGATAAAAATTCTTTTGTAGCTTATAGATTGGCACTTGTCTTTTTTAAATTCAATATTTGTGTAACATATATTTCCTCTCTGGTAGAACATGATCATAACAAGACAAATACCTGCAAAAGACAGGAAAGGGTAATGAAATAAACCCAATAGAAAATAAATCCCAGTTGGTGATATCCTAATATGGTTCTATTGCTATAAAACAAGAAAACTAAATAATAAGTAAAGACTAAGGGAAGTTCCCTGCCCCTCAGCACACACATATATTTAGTATGAGCAAATGAATGGGAGGATAGGCAGAATAAAATGCTTCCCACATCCAAAATGGCTATCTCCTAATCCCCAGAACCTATGAATATGTTAGATTATGTAGTAAAGAATAGTTGAGGTTTCAAAAAAAGAGAAACTGAGGAATAATTGAAAGTTGTTATAGGTGACAGCATGAGTTGGAACCAAGCATTGTCACAGGTCATCTAATTCCCAACTCTAAAACTTTCCTGTTATAAATTGCTCAGTTTCAGGCTTCCCTGGTGGCACAAGGGGTTAAGATGCAGCCTGTGTCATATATTTGTGTATATAATACATTTATATGCAGAAAATGAGATAAAATTATAGATGGTATCTAATATATATTTGTGTATATATGAATATATGTGCATATGTGTATGTGTATATAGATAGATACACATTTCAATGAATTCATCTTATGTGTTTGAACCTCTGAATAAACAAGACCATGATGAGTAACTAGTACTGTACTTTCTACTCTAAACAACCATAAATGTGGTCAAAACATATGAGAAAATTATAATCAGATAATGATAATAATAAAACATGTGATCCTTGAGAGAAAAGAAGAACTTAAGGTAACCTCTACATGCCCCCTGACTTTTTGACAGGGTCAGTCTTCTAACCACATGCAGGGTGTTGGAAACTAAAGCAAGTGTGGCAGTCTTGTTGAAAAGGAAGCTGAGAGGGCCTCCCCGGTGGCGTAGCAGTTGAGAGCTGGGTTGTGAAGCTGCCCGCAGCCTCTGCAGAGCCAGTTCAATCCCCGGCTGCTCCCCGGCCACCGGAGAGGGTCCCACACGGCGCGCAGACCTCTCCTGCCGCCTGCTGCTCCCCTCAGCAGTGTACTTCGGTCCTTCTGCCTGCTCTGCTCCCCGCTCTGGCTCTGGTGAATTCTCTCACCCTCCCGCGCTTCTGACTGTACCCAGTGCATGTATAAGCAAAACAAACAAATAAATAAATAAAGCATGCCTTTATTAAAAAAAAAAAAGAAAAGAAAAGGAAGCTGAGAAATTCAAAAGCAGCTGTTTGTGGGTAGAGTACAGAAAGCAGAGAGTTGCATAGATGGGAGATGTCCGTCTATGTTGTAGCTTCTTATAAGTTGTTGACTGAGGGCAAGGCTATATTTGTACAGAACAGGATTCTGAAAGGCATAAATATTTACAGAGATTGACTGAGACTCAGTGAAGTTACTGGAGATTACATGACAAGGCAAAATGAAAGATCCTAAGAGTAATGAAGTCTTGCTAGCCCCTTGGGCATTCAGCTGAGACACCCAGAGAGGCCAAACTTTAGAAAAAGGATCACTTCCTATGTAAGGACCATGCCTTGGATCAAATAACAGAAGCAACAAAGACCTGCTTTTGCAAAAAAATAAAATCAAGCTTGAAAGAATTAAGAGACTCTGCCATAATTTGTCTGCTGAAACATAATTCAATACCCTTTGAAGACCACAATGCAATGCAAATCTGCTAATTTTTTTTTTCCCAAAATATTCTCCATACAGGAATATAAAGAAACTGAACAACAAGCCAGGAAAAAAGACATAACTTGCAAGCCATGAACATAGATCTGAGGCATACAGTAGGGGAAGGAGAGGGGTGAAAACAGGGGAGGGAAGAGCATAAGGGACTATGGTGATGGATCACGGGTGCTGTGGTGGTGGGAGAACTATGGGGACTACACCTGAGGGGAGAAATCAAATACTGTACAAAAGTGAACAACAATGTGAGAAAATAAAGAAGTAAAAAATATTCTACAACCACATTTACTAGAAATATTAATAAGCAGGAATACATGACCTATATTTAAGAAAAGACGCAGTCCATTCAGAACCAAGGTCTTTAAAACAGCAATTACAAATAGAGCCAAAAACTTGAAAGAAAAGTTTGACAGTGAGTGAAGTGTTGGAAAATCTTAGTAAAGAAATCATAAATATAAAAAAAATACCTTAATGAAAATTCTAAAATTGGAAAAGTTCAATATATGAATTTAATACTTCATGAGATAGAATTAATAACAAATCGGATAGTTGAGCAGAAAGTATCAGTAGATCTGCAGAAAGGTAATCAATAGAAATGATCTAATCTGAAGACAGATGAGTAGGAATTATCTCATTTGAAGAGCAGAGGGGAAAAAATGGAAAAAATATAAAGAGAGCTGCAAGTGACATAAAAGGCAGTATCAAAAAGTATAATTTCAGTCTCAGGAGGAAAGGAGAGAATAGGCTTCAGGAAAAAAAAATAGTGAAATATTAATTGACAGTTTCCCTAATTAGGTGAAAAAAATCAATTCACAATCCAATAAGAAAAAAACATTTCTCAGTAACTCACAAATTAAAAAAAAAATAAAATCTTAAACATAGTCAAAAATAACATTAAAAAATGAAACAATGCCTCTTACCAAATACAATGTAGGCCAGAAGGTAAAGGAATTCTACAGTATATCCAATGAAATTATCCTTGAGAAATCAGAGTAAAGACATTCCCAAATAAAAAAATACTGAAAGTCTCTTCTATTATGCTGCATTTCAAGACCTATACTATACAAGATGATAATAAAAGTTTTTTAGGCTGAAAGGAAATAAGACCATAATTATTATAATATTTGAATATTTCACTTGAATTCATAGATATGAATAAAGAGCACAGAAATGGCAATTATTATATGACTGACAAAACTGTTCTCTTTACTCACTTTTTGAAGATATCTGATTTTAAAGCAACAATAAATCATATGGCTTCTAACATAGATATAAAACATTTAAAAATTGCCTCAAAGTAGAGAATGTGTGTTAAAATTCAGTACGTAAAAAATGAAATATTAAAATACTTATTTAAAAAATAATATATGACACCAGCAGCAATAATGGAGTAACAACCTCCAAAAGTCCACTTCTCCATAAAGGCAATGAGAACATATGGAAAAAATTGCAAAATCAGATTTTTTAGAGTTCTAGAAATTAATCAAAGGCTTTCAAACATCTTTTATTAAAAACAGATCAATTTTGGTAATAACAATGAACTTTGAGGCATTTAAATCTTGCTTTATTCTCATCCCCCTCGCCCATGTTTTGCAGCATCCTTTGATTTGTAAGAATATATATTTTGGGGCCTCCCTGGTGGTGCAGCTGTTTGAGCGCAGCACTGTGAGGCTGTCCGCCGTCTCAGCAGTGTGGGTTCGATTCCTGGCCAGCCTGGGAGATACCCACATGGCACAGCAGACCTCTCCTGTCTGGCCCGCTGCTCTCCTCAGCAGTGTTTTCGGTCCATCTGCCTGTTCTGCTCCCCTCTCTGTCTCTGGTGAATTCTCTCACCCTCCCACGCTGTGGCCTGTACCCCAGTTCCTGTATAAATAAAATAAATCTTTGAAAAAAGAAATACATATTTTGATCATATAACCATCATTTAGATAATCAAAATATACATTTCTCATGTACATTTCAAATTTATCCACAGTTCCTTACTCGTAGTGTTAGCGTTATTTCTGGTTTTCAGGTCTGGTCTCCAGCCAGGAATGGATCCCAGGTTGCGGTAGCACTGCTCAGTCCTCACCGCTGCACACCACTGGTTGTTGTCTAAGGAAGCCACAGCAGGAATGTCACTAACTCTCAGGCAAGGAAGCAAGAAGAGGCTTTTTTTTTTTTTTTTTTTTTTTTTTTTTTTAGAGAAATAGATATAAGGAAAAGCTTTTTAAGGAGAAAAGGATCAGAAACAAAGTGACACTCCCAGGCCCATGGAACCAGGCCAGGGAGGGGCACAGAAGCTGAGTGGTATCTTGCCTCAGGGAATGTATACCTTCTTTCCCTAATTATTCTAAAGCCCCATTGTTTTCTTTGTGATTTATTAGTTCTCAGTGGTCTCTATCTTAATGTCTGTGCCCAGAATTACATCTTGCATCCCAGCCCTTATCCTAGAGTCCTTTATCCTTTTTTTAAAATTTAAAATTTTATAGATTTTTACATCATTTTTCATTTTTGCACAAGGTATGCATTTTCATCTTGGTTATACATTGTGCAAAAAAAGAGTCCTTTATCTTTATCTTCTTTATGTGGGAATGCCCTGTTAGTCCTTGGAATTTGCTGCCCCACTCTGTGAAGCCTCCTTTATTGCTTCCAGGCTTTTTCTTGTGCTGTTCTGACCCTAGAAGCTATCCATTTTCCCTATGACTCAATAGCTCCCATAAACCTTGAAATTTCCTAATGTTGTAAAGGACAAATGTACCTCTTGTTATGCTAATTAAGATAACTTTGGAAAACACCTGTGGATGGGAACTGATTATCAGGAAAACCAATAAGAATAGAGACTGGGATTTTCAGGCCCTCCTCTGATTTCTTGACAGAGAAAAGGGATTTGAGGTTGATTATAATTGTCAGTGGGCAATGAGGTAATCCATCATGCCTATATAATGAAACCTCCAGACAAAATTAAGATGAGGGAGAGGTTCCAGGTTGATTAACTTTTGAAGACTAAGGGGAAATGGCGTATCTAGAGAGGACAGAATGAATGTTCCATGCTTTCCCCTAGACATTGCCCTATGCGTCTCTTTCATCTGACTAATCCTGAGTTCCATCCTTTGTAATAAAACAGCTTTCTAGCAAGTGAGTGGGTTTCCTGAGTTCTTTGCACTGCTTAGAAAACTAATCAAACCTAAGGATAGGATCATGGGACTCACCAATCTGTAGCCCACAGCTCTGAAGTCCAGGTGACTTCCTGGGGTTTGTGATTAGCTTCTGAAATGAAAGGTGATGAGTGATCTTGAGAGACTTGAGTCCTTACCTTTGAAATCTGATCTATCTCCAGGCAGATAGTATCAAAATTAACTTAAATCATTGAAAAAACTTCTGGTGTCAGAATTGCTTATTGGTGTGAGGAAGTTTGTTATAGATACATCTCAATCAGAGGGGGAGGAGCCAATCCCCCATCCCCATTTACATATCTTCAGCTTGATGTATAAGTCCCAGCAGACCATGAACCAGACTTCCTGGGGGAGAGGGTTTGGAAGGTGGGTATATAACAGGGGTGTAAAAAAGGGCAGAGGAGACATGTAGAGAAGAAACATGGAAAGACACTGTAGGGTAAGGAAAAATGTCCGGCTTTTCTACCCTCCCGCCATCAGGATAGATGATGGATCCTTGCAGTCCTGAATGCATGCCTGATGGCCCTGATGGCAGGAACCTGGAATAGGGTGTGGGCATAGGTAGATAGGATTCATCTGGGCTGAGACTGGGCTTTTAAGGGTGGTGTCATGGGGACACCAGTAGAAGCCGAAGGGAGAAGCTGAGAGAGAAGCAGAGCCATGAGAAGAGCAGAGAGAATGTGAGAGAAGGCCGGAGAGCCCAGATAGAGTGAAGACTTGCTGGGGGCTGGGAGGCCTGCCAGCCTCCCGGCCCCCCAGTACCCCTGCCTGCTGTGTACCTGGTAAACCCCAATAAAAGCCTGCAAAAAGCCACTGAGGACTCTCTAGGACTCCTTCTTTACCGGGTCTGCTGGATCCTAAAAAACCTGCACCGTGTCCATTCCTGCCCTTTACAGACACTTAGAAATGATACTTGGAAGAGGCATGTTGGGAAGCTGTTCCTGGTCCTTAACAGCCATTATATTGATTTAATGGTGGATTTTAGGATAAATTTTGAATTTTGAGTCTCTAATGTGCCCCAGTTCTCTGAGGCCTGACTGCCTAGGCCCTTTTTATGGTTCCTTGACATGGTACTTTAGATGTGTGGCAAGATTTTGGGTCTTAGCAGACTTGCTTTGAGCTGAGCCTGTTTGACTAGGCATTTGCCCATCAGGGTATATATAATTTTTGGAGTTTTTTATTGGGAAACTATTTTTTGAAACCCTTTCTTCTCTGTCTCTTTGTGGACACCAATTCTATTAAAATTCTTTCACACTAAAAGTTTACTTCTTTGCCTTCATGATACAGATGCCAGAAATCTTTTAGAGAGTGTGCCTCTAATAGTTTGGTAAATATACAAAAATACTTTTGGAATAATAGCATGGAAAATGGCCAAACTCATGACCTTATGTTAATATAGATTAAAGTACTCAATTACTCTTTCATCAGATATATCACATTTGTATTATCTGTATTATGGATAAGGAATAATACTATTTTTGGTACCTTTTAAGTAGCAACAATTATTCATTTTAAGAAGATTTTTGAACATGAAGTTTTCCTTTAATATTCTAAAGGAATATTCCTAAATTATATTTCTAAAATATTCCTTAATTTCTTTGATTGCACTGCTTAGCTCATTTATATTTAGGTAAGCTTATCACTGGTAATTACCACTGGAAATGACCAAACAGTTGTGTTTATAGCAACATGGAGATTACTGCTAATATAATGTAACTTTGACTTTTAATGAGCCTGGCAAATTTTGCAAACAAGTATGCCAGGCACATCTTTTCATTACTGCCGAAGACTCATTAATATGATTATTTTGTCAAACATCTTGACTGACAAGTTAAATATTACTGCCACACTCATGTGAGTTGTAAGAATACAACACTGAAGGGGGAAAGCTTTGTCTTTGGGTCTAATTAAATGGGATATTATCTTACCATTGTTTTTTTCCAAGGTACTTAAGTTTTTCAGGTTCACTCAAGAAAATGTGCAATTGAAAATAGCATGCTTCACTCCATTTAAAATATATGTGTGAAAAGGGCTATTTTCTTGAGATATCCAATATTTCTTAAGCCACAATCAAATTTTATTCAATCACATCGTCCAGGAATTTAAAGCTACTCACTGGTCTGCTATGGTGCAGATGGCAGAATGCATCATAGTTCCAATAAAGGGAACATCAAGATTTAGTTTTGGTCTAAAGAAAAATATGTCTACAGAATTATGGTATATAGAAAATGTCTCTTTTAAGACCACTGCATTATGTAGTATTTCAATAAATGATGTAGTACATGTTATGTAGTGCATCACAAAGGACCCTTTGGAGGAATTATCAATTATTTTATAACCAATATTTTAAGGCATCTCAAAGAATTGCTTCTTCATTTAGAAATTATAAGAGCTTCTATTTGACTTTCTCCCATCAGGGTGCAAAAGAAATGATATTATATGCCTCTGGTTCTTCTAGGCTGAAAATAATCAAACAATCCTAAGAGAAAATACACAAGTAGTTTAATAATTAAACTACTGCATATATAGGAGCGACCCAGCGTAACAAACCAATGTGGTTGTATCAATAGATGCTATCTTAAATTACCCAAACTGGCACAAGTGAGCTTCGAGGAAGTAAGGAAAAATTTAGTTAGAACATTTACTGCTTTATTTATTGAAAAGTGATAAAGGGGGGCCTCCCCAATGGCACAGTGGGTTGAGCACCATGCTGTGAAGCTGTCCACAGCCTCTGAGCATGGGTTCGATGATTCCCAGCTGGCCAGGGGGAAACCCACATGGTGCAGCAGACCTCTCCTGCCTCACCTGCTGCTCCCCTCAGCAGTGTTTGGTCCATCTGCCTGTTCTGCTCCCTGCTCAGTCTCTGGTGAATTCTCTCACCCTCCCGCACCTCTGACTGTACCCCAGTTCTTGTATAAATAAATAAATCTTAAACAAAAAAAAAGATAAAAGGGATTACATCTTCCTTAATGGACCCTTATAGAAAGAAATTTAGATATAAACATCAAAAACTACCCCCATCTACCCTCCAGAGCCCCTCTGAAATAAACTTTTGCCAAAAAAGACCTATGGGTCTGACACATTTTTGCCCCCACCCCTGCATTTGTTAAACGTAAATGTTTGTTACTGGAAACAACAAGTAGTATAAATTACACAGACACACACACATTGTAGAATTTTAGGTCACAGGTAGAAAGGGCCTTAGAAATTTGTCTGTACATTCTTATTGATACACATAAATCCAACGCAAAGGGGATGACTAGTTTGTGAACATTCACCCAAGTAATTAAGAATACAGGTGAAGGCCCAAGAGTAAATTTACATGGGGAGTGAGGAAAAGGAGAGCTAACAAAATAGAAAAAAAAAAAAATTATTGCTGGTACAAGCAGGATACTATCTGTGTTACCAACAGATATTGTTAGGTGAATAGAAACTAGGGTACAATCAGAAGCCAAGAAAGACACCTGACCTACCAGGATATCTTTTTAAAGTCCACATGGAGGTTCTACTCTGGCCCTTATTCCCAGGGTAGCCCCCGTATAGGGAGTCAGGAGGTGGATTCCCAAAAATCCTACCTCTTACCATGGAGTTGACTAAGAGCACTTTCATCTGGCTCATAGTTGTCCCTCATCTTTTCTCTTATGCTATCATTCTCAGTGAGAAAATTGAGAATGGGATTATATTACTTATCAACAAATTTTTGCTAATATCTGTGATGAAAGTATGCTTTCTACCCTTTCTTGTCATTTCTCTGTACATTTGGTAACAAATTAATATGTACTCGCCATTATAAAATTGTAGTTTTGCTTATATTTATTCAGAAGCAAAAATTTGCACAATGTAATGTAAGCAAAGAACTACTTTGTTTTAGATTGTCAGGGCAAAAGGTGGTTTTAAGGGATGTAGTCATCCATAAAATTTGGGCCTCCCCGGTGGCACAGTGGTTGAGTACTGGGTTGCGAAGCCCGCAGCCCCTGCAGCGCCGGTTTGATCCCCAGCCACCAGAGGAGGGTCCCACATGGCGCGCAGACCTCTCCTGCCGCCCTCTGCTCCCCTCAGCAGTGTATTTCGTCGGTCTGCCTGCTCTGCTCCTTGCTCTGGCTCTGATGAATTCTCTCACCCTCCCACACTTCTGACTGTACCCATTGCTTTATAAATAAATAAATAAATCTTAAAAAAAAATTCAATTCCACTCATCCTATGAAACCAAGTTTGCATTTCCTGTTATTCCTTAAAAAAAAAAAAATAGGATGATCAAATGTCATTATCAGAAAAAAAGATGCTGAATTTAGGTAGAGCTTGGAAATACTGTCTTTAACATGTCCGATTTGCATATGAAGAAACTTGCCTCTTCAATGTTACCATCTCTTGTAAATTGAAAGAGATGTAGTTGAGGATGATGCTCTCTTTGGTTACAAATGAAAATTTTTGAGTAATTGGGGGGCGGGAGGGGAGGGATTGGTATCAGAATGGGGGGGCTGCAATTGTATGGGGAATATAAAAATAAAATATATTATTTAAAATAAATAAATAAATAAATATATTTACCTTATCTTTGTAAAATTAAATGAAAATAAAATAAAAAGAACAGTTTTTCTAACAAAAAAAGAGAAAATTTTGAGTAATTCCGTTTAATGAAGTTAGTTCAATCAGATATGTCACTAACTCACACACACATACATACACAAACCCCCAAAAAACAAACTAACAATTGTAAGTTTATATTTCTCCATCATGAAATTTGGACAGTATAATACAGAGCTTTGAAATAGAGCTAAAGCAAATACCATAATAGATTGGGTTTGCATGTTTGAATACTATTATGTGATTAATACCATGATGTCAATCACATTGTATTACTACTGTAATAGCTAATATCTGTTGTCAGGCACTAGTCTAAGCATTTATGTAGGTAATTTTTTTTTTAATCTTCACAAGAACTTGATGAAATTGCTTTAAAAGCATGATCAATCTGCCAAAGTTTGTGTTTATTTAGGGTTAATAATAGCTAACATTGAATGCATCCATCAGTAAACCCTCTTTTTTTTTTTCTTTCTCAAAAATGAATATAATTTGTTTTATTATATTCTGTCCAATCAATATACATCCATTTCTATAGTGAGCAAAAAAAAAAATCATTTCCCCATCATATCCTGTATACCACCCATTATTATTAAATTAGAAACATTAAATTAATATACACATGCCAAATCATTCAAGGCAACACTTTTTTGTATCATTTCTGCTAAGTATGAACTCTGACTTCTCAACGGGTAAAAGCATTAGAGCATGATGCACAGAAAGAATAACACAAACGTGGCTGACTTCATCCTTGTGGGATTTACAGATGCTGAAGACATCCAGCTGGTGCTCTTTGTGCTGTTTCTCCTGATATACCTGGTCACTGTGCTGGGGAATGCAGGGATGATAACGGTCATCTGCCTGGATGCCCAACTTCATACCCCCATGTATTTTTTCCTCAGTCACCTGTCTTTCATTGACCTCAGTTACTCAAATGTTGTCACTCCTAAAACAATAGGAAACTTACTGACCTCCAACAAGAAGATTTCCTACGTGAATTGCTTCACCCAAATGTACTTTTTTATATTCTTGACTGGCGCTGAATGTTTTCTTCTCTCCTCCATGGCCTATGATCGCTATGTAGCCATTTGCAATCCTCTCCACTACCCGGTTGTCATGTCCACCAGACACTGCTGCTCCCTCGTCTTCGGGTCCTATGTAGTAGGTTTTATGGATTCCTTAATAAATGAGCTTTGCATGAACAGATTGCACTTCTGCAACTCCAATGTAATCCATCATTTTTTCTGTGATGCGTCCCCAATTTTAGCCCTGTCTTGCACTGAAACCCAGGACACTGAACTCGTGATATTCATTTTTGCTGGCTCCACACTCATGTTCTCTCTTATCACAATATCAGTGTCCTATGTGTCCATTCTCTCCACTATCTTGAAAATTAATTCTGCTTCAGGAAAGAGAAAAGCCTTCTCCACCTGTGCCTCACATCTCTTGGCAATCACCATCTTTTATAGCACCATGATCTTCACTTATTTAAGGCCAAGTAAGTCCTACTCCTTGGGAAAGGATCAGGTGGCTTCCGTGTTTTACACTATTGTGACCCCCATGCTGAATCCCCTCATTTATAGTCTTCGAAGACTCTTTCTTTTTTTAAAGATTAATTTATTTATTTATACAAGAACCGGGATAAGGCCAGATGCACGGGAGGGTGAGAGGATTCACCAGAGACAGGGTGTAACAGATTTCCTGAAATATACAGCTAAGGGGAGCAGCAGATGAGACAGGAGAGGTCTGCTGCGCCATATGTGGGTCACCTCCTTGGCCAAGGATCGAACTCAGGCCACAGAGGTGATCTTAACCACTAGGCCACCAGGGAGGCCCTGCCTTAACTGCTTTCAAAGGAGAAATCGGAACTAAATGCACACTCCTTTTGTTTGGTGTAGCTTTCTCAGTAAACACCCTAACTGAGCTTCCTATCCATTGCCTCAAATCCCCTTCTCCTAGCTAGTTACTCACATGACAAGTTACTCAGACATGCTGGTTTCTCCCCCCATGTATACCAGAGGTATACATAAACTTCTATATGACTTTTTCTTGTATTAATTGTTTGAAGTTTGCTTGATTGTAGGTCAGCCTAGAAGAACCCCAAGGGTTTCAGTATGATTTTCTTTGCATCAGGATAACCACCAGATGACACCTCGTTAGCATATCAACAGGTGTTTAGTAAATGATTGTCGACCTAAATGAAAACTCACTATCATACAGGTAAATTTTGTTATATGCAGAGCCTAGTTATTTAGACAAACAGACAAAGGAAATATGCTTGATTTACTTGGTACAAATTAAAACAAGTTGTTATCCAAATTAAACATACCGGAAATAAATTTAACCTGTCCCTCATACAATAGAAAACGTTTTTCAGTCCTCAGAAATCTGAAAAATAGGCAGCACCTGAAAAACAGAAGGAGCAAATAGAGGACAGGTCTCAGGGCCTTTCATTGCACATGTTAGTGTCATCCCTGCACTGTCGGGATCAGCTAACTTCTACCCAGTACTTGTAGCTCCCTAAGAAATTTCTATCTTCAAATGTCAAACAGAAGACAGATTTTCATAGGCTGTGAGGAGAAAAGCTTTTCCTTTCATTTTCAGTAACTTTTATTTTTTCTCCATTGATATATCACTTCATTTTGTAGAACTAGAAAAGAGTAAATGAGCAAAGTAATTTTAAATTACCGGTTACCTTTTCCTTACACTTAACCTTTATAAAGTTCCACAGAACCAGTTAATTAACCCAGTTTGTAATTGTAATATTCATGCTGAGCTTCCATGTAAGTATTTTTAATCCATGATTCTTCCTTAGAGGGTTGATTTGTTGTTCTTGTCCTATAGCTTATATATTAAGGTATATATAAAGATAGTTGAATTTATATTTTAAAATAGCTCCATTTTTCTTTATGCTTGTGCTTTCCAATTTAAAAAAATCAGTATTTTCTTCTGGGGAAATACATTTTAATTTCAGTGTATCTTGCTTATTTGTACTTTTCCTCAGTCATTGTCCTAATATATTTTCATTATTTTGATTTAAAAAAATATAATTTTTTCCTAATTCCCTCATTTCATAGTTAGGATATATATGGCTGAAGGTTAAATTATAATCCTATGCTTACCATTTTATTTGACTAGTTAAGTATTTGTGGGATTAATAACAGAACTGTGATTAGACTTCATATAGCTTCACTTTTTCTTAGATAAAATTTTTGACCAAACTATATCAAAGTTCTCACTAAATTGTTACAATTTAATTAAATTATGCAATATGTTACATTAATTTATGATAGAAATATACAGTTTTACTTCAAATAAAATGTAATCTGTTTACCACATTGTATTTTGAGGTCTTTATAATTTTAATCCTTTTAAAAATGGCAAATTAATTATCAAGATGTTCATGAGTAAAATGTGTTCTCTATTAATAATTCTAATTCATTTTATATAACTTTAGTGAATATTTCTAAGAAAATATATTCTATGGAGACTTGATAATAATTACATTAAAGTACATATCTTTAGTGTGATATTAACAAGTTGATAATATTGTATTAACAATATTACTTAGTGTGTTATCGATGTGTGTATACAAATACATATACATATCTTTAGATTAATGATTAGTTCTTGTGTTTTTTGTCTATGATGGGTCTATTTTGGTAAGTGTATGCATTGGGTGTGTGTGTGTGTGTGTGTGTATCCTATAAAGTTAAACAAAAATCGACACAATTTTTCAGAGTTTCAGCCACATGAATCCAGTTCTCTCATTATCCATATTGGCTTAAACTTAACTTTTCAGAAAGTCTTGGTCAAAATATTCTTATTTAACCTCTCATGAAATACCTGATAGAAAAATCTTGGGAGGACAGAAATGAAGATGGTGAAGGACAAGGTGAAATTGCCAAATGTAATTTTTTAAAAAGATTTGTTTATTTATGCATACAAGAGCTGGGGTATAGGCCAGAGATGCAGGGGGTGAGAGGATCCACCAGAGACAGAGTGGGGAACAGAAAAGGCAGACTGACCGAAATACACTGCTGAGGGGAGCAGCAGGCGAGACAGGAGAAGGAGGTCTGCCTTGCTATGTGGGTTGCTCCCTGACTGGGGATCGAACTCGTGCTGCAGAGGCTGCGGATAGCTTCATAATGCGGTGCTTAACCCCTGTGCCACCAGGGAGGCCCTCCAATTGTAAATTTTTAATGAAGGCAATAGTTGTATGTTTAACATAATGAACATAGTTTAAGTTTCTCTGATAAGGTATTTGTTGTTATTTCAAACAGCATACTCAGCTGAAATGATTCAATAACATTGTGGTCAGAAAATTGTAAGGAATAGTGAACAAGCAAATTCCACTATTGGATATAATTTAGCTACTTAAAAAACTGAACTGAATGCTGTAGGGGAATTGAGCCATCTACTCATGTAGGGAATCTTTGAGATGTTTAAAATGGCTTTTAAAGAAATTGGAAATGGCTACTATTTACTCACCTAGAGAGGGAATGTCATAGAACACTTATGATTGGTGTACACATTTAGCCACAGATGTACATCTGAAAAATCATCCAAAATGAAAAAAATAATACAATATGACTTACTCCGTTTTAGAGCTTAAGAAACTGTATTTGTTTTTTGTCATCTTATACTCTAATGTAAATAAAAGTTCACAATTACAATTTTATTGAAATGCTCCAGATGTTTATTATTGCCAACACAAAATTGTTTTCTAAAGATCATTTTACCTTTTACTTTTTATTATGGTTATCAAGTAGAAGAAATGAGAATAAAGGCTTCAGTGAAGAGACTAAAGCCCATAAAACCATGTGTGTGTGTGTGTGTGTGTGTATATATACACATACAAACAATGAGGTAGCCTCAACATCTGTAAATTGAAAGTTGATAGAACCAAAAAGAGTTATAGATAAATGCACAAATATAATTGGACATTTTAATACACCTCTCTAAATATTACATGGAACAAGCAGGAAAAAAAGATAGTAAATTAGTAAAGATATTAATGATTTGAAAACTACAACTCACCAAATTTGCCTGGTTGGCCTATAAAGAAATCTATAGGCAAAACTTTTAAATATATATTCTTTTTAAGTATTCATAGACACTTACCAGAATAGACCAGTCCTTAGGCAAAGACAGGTTATACTAATTAAGCTATGGTAACATAAACATAAATAAATCATAATAGTGTTTATGGGATTCTGGAATGCTATAAATATACTGTGGATTCATAAAGGTAGCATTTACATGATGAATACAAATAAGTAAATTCATGTTCATGTGCAACTAAGATTTTATGTGATTGTAACTTTTACCATAGCAAAAATTACTAAACTGATATCTAATAGGAAATTCAAGAATATGAAGTACTACCTACATTAAAAGAACTTTGGTGTTCTATGCACTGAAGATCCCCCATCTTACCTTCATTCGCAGATATTTCTTTAGGAAATAAAGCAATGATAACTGATATAAGTTCATTAATTATGTAATTAAATGTAATTAAACTATGCCTTATGAAGACCTGGTAATTTCCAATGCTTGTTGCTTGCAATTCCTGATAAGCCAAGAAGGTTAGCTGCTATGCTAGGAAGATCACACATAGTAAACACACAGAAGTGACAAGAAGAGACCATATGATGGGGAAGGGACCCAAAACCAAATGGGAAGAGAAGTCCATTTGTTCAAGGGTTCTAGGTAAGCCCAGTCTCTAACCATTACCTGAACACATCCATCCAATAGACCACCAGCAAGCTGACCAGCAAAACAATCTCTCAGCTGAATCTAGCTGAGTATTGTGAGGAAATAAAATAGTAGGTTTTTAAACCACTAAATTTTAGGGTACTTTGCTATTCTGGTACAGATAACCGAAACACTGTATCATTAACTTAGCTTAGGGTTTAATGTTAAGTATGATAATTAGGCAGAACTAAAATGAAATGGGCATTGGGGTTGCTATGAAGTGACTTTTATGTTCACCTCAAGTAAGAGTGATGAAGCATATAATGGATTTTGAGTCTTTTAAAATCTAGCCTGAATTTCTATCAAAAGAATTCTCTTTATCTTAATTGGAGTTGAGTTAGTATTATGTTTGCAAAATAGCCACAGGGAGGCCTACTGACCTAGCTTTTGTATAGGAAATCAAAGTGTGAATCTTAATTTCACAGGCATTGAAAAAGTTCCACATGTGTGTATTTGAGTCCAGAGGTTAGCATATTTAAAGACCTTTTATTTTATCTTATTAGGATAATTTAAAAAAGAAAGTAAAACAATGTATATTTCACAAAGAAAGATGTTTCTTTTAATTGTTTGAATAATTCAGGGAGAAAAAAATCTTAAATTGCATAAATGGGAATAATTACATTTTTACCATATAAAATACAAAGTCACCCTGTTAACTCTAAATTTCAGATAAACAATGAATAATAGGTAGTCTAAGTTCTGTTCAAAATTTGGAACAAAGTTATATTTAAAACACCATCCCTTGTTTTATACACAATTCAAATTTAAACTAGCATCTGGCCATTTTATTTTCTAAATCTGGCAACCTTAAAATAGTAAATTCAAAGAGTCAGAAGGCAGAAGGGAGAATTAAGGGTGGGATGAGAAAGGTGGTAGAGAAGAAATTAGAGAGGTTATGAGGGAAACAATGGAACAAAGAAGGTTGAGAAAAGAGGTAAATGTCTAGAATCATTGTTTTGGAAGTCACCTAGTGATATTTCAGGTAAGTATAAAATGTGTGGTTAGGAATATATAAAAACAGCTCATTATTTTCTGTAACCATCATAACTTCTTGTGTCCCTCAGATGATGGAGAACAGAGATCCTTAAGTCATGCTATCTCTGTGTTCCCCTTAGTTCAACTTGTCTTTATGGATGACTTAGCCCATCTGAGAAAATGCTTGATCTTTCATATTCTACCTCTTTGCACTCATGCACCGTGAGATGGTGATTTGGAAGGATGTAAAGACCTGATGGTGATGGGCAAGGGGTACAGCCATAAATTGGCATTTAGTTGAAGCACCTGTTTCCACTTGTGTCTGCAGCTGCATGTTAGCCTTGGTTCACACCAAACTGGTAATGAAAGAAATAACTGGAGATGTGCATGCACCACGGTTGCTGAGGACTGATCCTGCTCCTGCTCGCTCTCACCTTCTGCTTACCGGGTCACACGGTGCGTTTTTCTTAGATACCTGTGTTTAATAAGAAAGATGCTCGAGCCAGGATTTTTATGCTCCCTCACTTCAAAGGAAAACATCTGGCAACTTTGAAAAATAACTTATATTTAGGTTCACTTTTATAAAGCTGCTTAGCCTTGGAAAGGAATTATTTTGTATTCTTTATTTGAAAAACATAATAGTTCTATGAAATAGGTAAAGATCAAATATTTATGAAAATACAGGTAATTTTTTAATATCTACTGACAGATGGCCTCTGTAGAATCTGTATTTACTATCTGTGCCTTGCTCCCACCAATCTTTTTCCTTCCATATAAACTTAGTATGTACCTGGGGGTATATCAATAGTTCATGAGTTTGATTTTAAATTGTGTTGTAGCCTAGTGAGACTTATTCCTTCTGCTTTTTAAATGTAATTAGTATCCCAAATCAATATCACTTTTTTTTGTAAAGAGTAAGTTTTTATGTTTAGAGAAATTGATGCTTTATTAATCCAGAAAAATAGCTATTCCTTTTGAAACATTAAAAATGTCTCAAATATGCATTAAAACTATCAATGCTGAAGGAAGATCTGGCTGCTATAAATTATTTTTTTAATGACAAAAGTTTAAAAGAAAAAATAGCCATTAATTTATAATTTAGTAATGGTTTGTGAGTCTGCACAAAAGATTACAGAATTTTAACTTTGATGCTGACTATTTTTTCAGATTTTAAGTCATTAAAATATATTTTCTTATCAGTGAACTTGTATTTTAGACAAACAGCTTCATTATGTGCTGCCAGTGTTAATCTTCCCTCATTTTCAGGTTACTTATTTGTTAATTAAATTACTATATACCAAAAAATCCTCTCCACAGAGTGATTAAAAAACAAAAAGGGTAATGTTAATTGTATTATTCTCAGAAGAGAAATTACATAGAGAAAAATCTTTATTGAAATTTTAATATATTCGTTAGTTTTGCAATAACGTTTGGCTCAAGGAACAAAATGAATTCCATTACAGCAAATCAATAGATAATTCAAGAATGATATCACTACTTTTTTGATCCTCATAGAAACTCTATGCTAGACAAAGGGAAATTATATCTCCTCTTTCATCTATGAAGTGGTTAAACCTCAAAGGGATCAATTTTATAAGCAAATGCTAATAAATAGACAATTGATGTAAGTGCTAAAATGGGTCTGTTTTCCCTGTCTCCTGCCTATTATTCTAGAAGTCACTTTCTTTTTTTTTTTTTTTTAAGATATATTTCTTTATTTATGCAAGCACTGGGTACAGTCAGAATTGCGGGAGGGTGAGAGAATTCACCAGAGCCAGAGCGGGGAGCAGAACAGGCAGAAGGACCGAAGTACACTGCTGAGGGGAGCAGCGGGCATGGCAGGAGAGGTCTGTAGCGCCATGTGGGACCATCCCCAGTGGCCAGGGATCCAACCGGCACTGCAGAGGCTGCAGGCAGCTTTGTAGCCCTGCACGCAACTGCTGTGCCACCAAGGGAGGCCCTACTATCGTTTTTAATGTCATTGATTTGCCATTGTTTTGTGAAACCATATAATTTTAGGAGTAAAACTGCATACCTTGATAAATTTTTCAAATTGTGAGTATTCAAGGTGTCTAAATTTATATTCTCTATTTTCTAGTTTGTCTACGCATAGCGTACTGAGAGATAGGGTTGTACCTACCTTATCAGTTTTAGTCTTGTCCAATACATGTGTAATGAATCTGAGTTTCAATTTTAAAACGAAGATTAAAATGACTTTATTATAGAAATAGGGACCAATAATTAGAAGCCTCTTGTTTGCTCTTCAACTGAGAAAAAAAAAATCTAACTTCATGAGTTTGGTAGAGTATTATTCTTAAATATAATATCAATCACACTACATGGGACATATAAAATATTGGCACAGACAAAACAAAGTGTGAAGTCATATCTTCCAAATTTGGTGACCCAACAGTTTTGTTATTCAAGTCAAGACTAAACTCTGTGGGAGGAAAACTTATTTTATGATAAACAGTCCTAAAATATTATGCAATTGGCAAAATTTACTATGCATTTATAGTATTATCAGTTTACTATATTTTGGTTTGTTCAAATAATTTCACATATCTAGTGGAAATTGTATCTTATGTGATGATTTAATCTAACCACAGCTGCAGCAATATAAATTATACTTAAGACTATGCTGATTGATTATAATCAGTTGTAATCATGTCTTATAATTACATTGCATTCTGGAGGCATAGGTTTTTAAGCCTACTCAGCACTGAGCTATATAAAGAAGATTATTTGTTAATTCTGACAGTCTCAGTCAACATTTAAAATTGCCTGCAAACAATAGGCTTTATTAAATTTATTGGCCAGGCATCAAATAAGTTTCTTGATGTATCTGAAGAAGTTGAAATAGAATTGCAAACTAATATAAAGCTTATTAACTTACTCTTTACACTAAAAGTATCTTCATAATTTAGGAAGTGGGTTCCATTGATGTATGAATTTTTTCACATTGTATTTCAAAGTATGAACATTTTACCTAAAAAATAATCAAGTGAGAAGATGGGGAATATGGGAAGTTACAGATGAAGCAAAATTGGCAGAACATTGATAATGTATTAAAACTGGTTACATAGAAGTTTGTTGTGCTATTCTTTTTAGTGTGTATGTGCTTGAAATTTCCATAACAGAAAGTTATTTATATATATATATAAATAACTTCCATAACAGAAGTTATTTATATATGTATTTTTCCCATAAGAAATCTGAATATAGATGTGCATGTTGTTGTTGGTGGTGGTGTGTGTGTGTTTGTGTAGAATTGCGTTGTAGGCAAGAGGAGAGGGGGGAAGGGGCATGAAAGGATTCACCAGAGACAAAGGGGAGTAGAATAGGCAGATTTACTGAAATACACTGCCCAGGGGAGTAGCAAATGGGACAGGAGAGGTCTGTTGCAAGATATGTGGGCTAGCCAGGGATCAAACTCAAATCTTAGGGGTGATAGCACTGTGACTTAACCCCTAGGCCACTGGGGGGCCCTAGATATGACATTTAACATGTTTAATCTGTAGAATTAATATGGATCAAATATTTTGTTATATCATATTTTCCATTCTTACTATTTCATCCTTGATGCCTCTGAATGAGGTTTGGACTATGATTTGTCAATTTATTTCTGAAACCCCAAAACTAGTGCTAATGAAGAACACTCTCCATAATATTTTAATATTGATAATGGCACACAATGTTTAATGCAAAATGAACAACTCTGTGCTTCTTTGAACTTCCTTTTATTGATTTTGTAACAAATGCCAAGCAGGTCTTTTCCTTGATGTGGTATTTTGATCAAGTCTCAATAACTGAGGACAATTGATTTCAAATACATATTCAAAAGAGAATAACTAGACTTTGGATCTTAGAATATAGCCCCAAACTAAAGTATCACCATAAATTCTCATCACCCTTCACCTTATATAAATGAAAATGACAGGTGTATCAGGAGAGACAATACAGAGAGTGAATATTTCTTCTGAGATCAGATGAGATCGGGTACATTTAGGGTGATGTGACCATAGACAGGAGTGAATATTTCTTTGAAGCAGTCTTCAGAGAGCTATGTGATTGTCCACACTACCTTGTGATGAAGAGAAAAGAGGGACTCCACCTTCTACTTTGTGTCATGGGAGGAGAAATTCAAAAGTGTGTGGATCACAGAGACTGGTGACTAATCTATGACTGGAATAATCCAAAGATTATTGTAAAGAAAATTGTGCCATTTACCTGTGATGGTAGATGGCAATATAAGTCAGCTGCACATACACAAAAAGTGTATGTGTCTCCTCTAGAAAACAATAAAGATAGGCTCACATGAGGGACCTTGAAAAGATCAACCAAGGAGATGGTCTTCTGTAGAAGTCATCTGTATGGGATGCATAGATGGGGAATGGGCTTATGTGGAAGTGATGGATGGCAAGGGGCTATGTTCCTTAGCCAAGCAGGCATTGGCAAGTCCTCAAAATGGATAATGCAAGACTGATCCTTGAACAAGTAATGAAAGGTTTCCGTAGGGATTTACACTAACATTTATGAATCTGTCAGACCAAGAATCCCATTACTACATTATAACAGTATCTGCAACAAATGATTGGCCCTACCTAGCAAATACCTAAACAGGAGAGGAGGTAGAGAAGGACAAGAAGAGAAAGCACTTCTTTTCTATATAATTCTTTTTCAGAACCTGGATATTGCCTGAGCTGTATGAATAGGTGTTCAGTGAGGGTTTTACTGAGAAAGAGAGAACATAAATTTGAAGTAAGTCTGGTGATTCATGCCAGTACTGAAATGTAGGGCTGTGCTTATTGAAAGCAGTCTTTCACTGACTTCTAAGCAGTAAAGGAAAACATCAGTTTCCCTCCACTTTTTCTCTACAAGGAATTTGCTTCCTTTAGTAAGAATTTGTGATTCCATGAGACTTATGAAAAAAATGATCATCTCAAGAAAGAGGAGATTTAGAAGAATAATGCATGGTAATAGAAGAGAGAATTAAATCAAAGGCTTATTATGACCATAATGAGTTGTTTCCTAATTTATTCTCATGATTATTTCATGACCGGGAAGTATACCTAGCCAGATTAAATTAATTTAAGTTAAAATGAGGAAAAGAAAATATCAAGCTCATAAAACAAACTCAATCACTGATGAAATCTTCTTCATATCCATTTCTCCAGATAACTGGTTCTCAGAAATTTTTTAGAGAAAAAAAAAATTAAAGTAATAGTTTAGGCTGCCGAAATTTGGAAGGTAGGTGCTGAGTTGATAGAATTAAAGAGCCTCCTCCAATCTATATAATCCATTTTGAAAGATTAAACAAAGAGGATTTTTTTTTAATGTGGGGAATACCTTGTAGTAACAAATTTGAAATACAAGATGAAGTCTTTGGCTGAATTCAACATGCTTCAGTATATTTTAATTGAATGGATCAATCACTAACCTGTCATATGTTCACCACTAAGTGATTACTAAACCCCCTTTGTAACAGGTTTCTTTACACACTCAAACATTAAAAATATAAATTACCATCAAGTCACAGAATAAAAGTCGAAGAAAGATTTAACATTTGACATTAAACATTGGACTATCTACAGACTGAAATGGGACTGTCTAGCAATAATTGAAATTTGCGTACAAAGTTTATGCATCTATTTTAGATGTCATTAGTGGTGGTAAGGTCTGGAACAAAGAACTTTAGATTCTATTGATATTAATTTTGTAAAACAGATGTACACACATATCTTTTTTAGATCTCAACAAAGATCTCTATAGAAAATATAGCACTTTAAGATGGGTTAAAGAATGTGTTAATGATTAGAGAATTATTCAATTATTTTAATAGATATTCATCAGTTGCAAAAAAAATAAACAACTAAAGGACAATTATGAAGCATATGGCTTCTATTTTCAAGAGACTTGCCATTTAGCTATCTAAGATAGCTATCTGGGATGAATAAACAAAAAAATTATAATCCAAAGCTATAATTTTCAAATGCTGCTGTATCATGGAATATAATTGTATAGTCATCCTGTCTACAGGCAAATGCATGATTGAGATCCCGCCAGACAACTAGTCTTAAAGGTTTAGAGAAAGTGAAACACCAGGAGACTGGCAGCTTTAAGTGGTTATTCTTTTGCTGGTCCTATTGTAGTTTAGATTGTTCTTTGGCCATGCTATAATTATTTCCTGAAATGATTTTTATTTATGTTTATTATTTGAGATTTTAAATTTATTATTACTAATACAATTGTTCTCCCTCTCTCTTTCTCCTCCTCCTTCCTTCTTTTCTCTTCTTTGGCTGATGAGTAGGCTTCAAGTTGCATGGCAATACTTAGGTATTAGTAACTGCTTTCAAAGCTTCTTGATGTTACATCCAGGTTTATCAAAAAGGAATATCATATCTATCAGACAAAGAGGAGCAGTACATACCACATAGCTCCCTTCTTTGAACTAATTGCATGATATGATAGCACTTACTCAAATACAGACCACATTTGGATGTGGAACAAGTGATTACAACCACCATCTTTCCAAAGTAATGTCCAAAGTAGCTGAAGTCGTTAAAGTTAGCTAGTAGTAAAATCTAATACAAGGAGGATAACATGCACACATATTCACACACATGAGGTGAAGATCACATGAGGTGAAGATCCACATACTAATCAGCATGCATAAATAAACTATATACATAAACTATAAACTATAAACACGCATAAATAAACTATATGCATTCACTTCTCAATCTACAAGCTCTTCCCAGTTTTATGTAAATGTCTTCAGGAAAGGAGAAGAAACCTGAATTTAATATTTTACCACTTAAGTATACATATAGCTATTCAACTTTGTTAGTGCCAATACTGTCATATACCCACACATTATTAGAGAGATGTAGGGAGAAGAAATCATGGTGAGAGGGGTCTGACTGAATATCGCTGTGGACCAGGCAGTCCTGGTAGAATACAATAGAAGGTAATGCTTAGAGACATTTTCATACCATCCATTTTGTGTGATAATATAGTTATGGGAACTGTATTTTTGGGTTCTAGAATTTGATCCTGCTTGGCACTTCATTATGCCATTGTGACCTTTGCACTATTCATTGATATGACATCTTTAGGCCTTTTCTCTTTCTGGGATGATAGAAAAAGCTCTGTCCTGTGCTATGTGCTTAGAGAATCTGGAAATTGTGTTTTTGCTGTAATGTGGGACCAATGGTAACAAGCATTCAATGATCTGAGGATAGTTCACCTTTCTTGCTTTGTTAACTTTGACCCTATAGGTAGCTAAGATGTTCAAAGGAACATGAGCTCAGGGATCAGGAGTCTCTAGGTTACAATCCCAGCCAACAGATACTCCCTCTCTCATAGTAGAGTGAGGTGCTGAACTAAATAAGAAACCTTTTCCTTATCTAACTGGACTGAGCATGCAGATTCAATACAGAGATGTGCTAAGAACTATCTTATTTCCTACTTTTACAACAGCTCTAGGAAACAGTTCTGGCTAGGAAACATGCTCAAATGGGCTCGACTGCTTCACTTAAACTCAAGTGGAGAATTGAAGTAATTCTTGTAATTCAAGCAGAGAAAACACTTAGTCTCAACTATTTAAATATTTCAGGCAAAAGAGTTTCTTGGGCTTGAATTACGAGTGGTTGCCCGATGCTCCACTTTACCTCACATGGGTAAACACAGCCCAAATGTGCAGCAGCAATTTTAATGGGTTCAGTCAGCCTAAAACCCTAATGAAATGGCTGCAAAATGAGAAGCCAATAGCATTTTAACTTCAAGCCAATGCATTGAGGGAACTGAAAAATCATCTGGGAAAGATCAGTAGAACAAATAGATGGGCAGAGAAATGCTCCTAATTGCTAATGATCAGCTAAAATATATGTAGATGTCTGGGATATTACTGTATAGATGTGGGATTCCATTTGACATTTGTCTTAGGTTTAATGTCTGACATTTGTGTAACTTCCAATTAAAACAGAATAATGTAATTAGATAAGAAAGAATTTGTTGGGTAAGCTCTGAAATTCTACTACATTCCTTACATGCAATAATCTTCACTGCTTTGACATTTCACTAATTATTTTTCTTCTAGTTCTATGAAACATGTATCAACAGAAACTAATAAATTTTATTATAATCCTGCAAAAAATTTGAGAATGATAGTCTAGAGACAGAATGAATGTATATATTAATAGCCCCTTGTTTTAAATCCATATGCAAAGATGATATTCAGACAGCTTGCACTCATGTGGTTGTACAGGATTTCCTCCCACTGCTTTCATTCTGATTGGTTGTTCCATTGTTTCATTGTTTGATGACTGCATAATACCAATTTGTCAAATATCACCCTCGTTCATGAGGATCAAAAAAAGCTTTCTGCTATTTATATTCTAGATTATGTATTTGGGAATAGCTTTAAAATGACAGTCAAGAAATTTTATGTGAAAAGAATGTCTATGGAATAATGTGGCATGCTCACTAAAATGAGAATTTCTATTTGGTAATGATCATTTCAATAGGTTTGAGGCACTCTTTTATTGTGGCTTTGATTTACTTTTTCTCTAATGATAAGTGATGATGTTACCCCAATGAAAACAGAATGAAAATTTCTAGATATCATTGATCAATTACAGCTTTGGCTTTTTTCCAATGGATACAATTTAATTATCTAAACATTTAAATCCAACAAAATTTCACTTAAAATATCTACTTAATGTGGTTTAATAATTAAGTTATTTCAATTTGATTGTTTAATTATCCAGTTAAGGTTATATGAATACAGACAACTGCAGCTCAGAGTGAAATATTTCTTTTTCTTTAGGTCACTTTTTTTATAAGTAGTTTCTTTTCTTTCCCATGATTTCTTTTCTATCGTTTATTATGTTTCTCCACTAAGTTACATTCAAGAAATATCACTGATTATTATTGGGGGGGGGAGTAAGAAGGTATCGATTTGATTAGTTAACTCTTGAATATATTTCTAAGCATTTCCTTTTAGGAAAGTATATATTAATGAAAAGTTGCCTCACATATCCCAATGGAAATGCTATTCCTTTACCATTTGTTGATAATTTATTCCCATTCTGGGTTTAATGTACAATGATCAGCAGGCATGTTTCTAAAACATGCCAGAGAATTTTACTGTTTCACACCAGATACATAGAGAAAGAAAAAATAATTCCATGTTTTTGAAGTAGGAATTTGTGACACTTTAACAGGTAGGCACTTGCTTCCAGTGCTTCAGTGCTTAGATTTTGAACTGTAAAAGAGGAAGCAGTCAAGACGTAAGTGGCTATTAGGATGTTCCTGTAATATCATAGTACAGTGTCACTAACAAATGCTAAGCTTGTTATGGCTATGTTTATTAAAGAATGGGAAAATACCTATGTGGGATGACAATGAGAGGAGAAATAGATGAGTACCCATTAACTACACTAAATTAAAAAAAAAAGGGTACTTAAGATCTAAACAACTATAAAAAAAATGATAGTCCTTATATAATTGTGTGAACTAGACATTACTAGTCTCATTTTAAAAATAAGAAAACTTAAATTCAGGGAGTATAAATTGTTTCCCCAAACTCAAAAAGCTGATGAGTTGCAAAGAAAACATTTATTTGAGGTCTGTTTGGCTTCAGTGCACATGCTTTTAATGATTACTCTAATGTATTATAGTCTCTGACAATATCTCTAGAATAATTTTTCAATGTAAAAAACTACTAGTAATTCAGAAACATCCCCCTGATATTTTTTTAAGTATGAGATATGGAATGCATTTTCTCTATGAACAGGGATTTAAGAAGAAGAAACAGATTAATATAGAGAACCATAAGCTGATGTCAAACCTAACCTCGGCCATTTTTCTCAAGTCCAACTTAATTTCCTCCATCTTCACTTCTTCAGATTAAATTAAGCTCCACTAGATCGTGGCTTCTTAACCTTGGTATTATTGACATTTTCAGGCAGCTAAATCATTGGATGAGAGGCCACATCTCAGTCTGTATCCACTACATGTCAGTAACACTACGGTTCCCTCTTCCACCAATTGTGACAAAAAATGTCTCCAATGTGGCTGTATGTCCCCTGGAAGGCAACATCTCCAAGGCTGAGAACAACTAGATTAGTTCAACAATAAGAAATGTATCCTTCTTTCATTTTGATTCACTTTGAATGAAATTCAAAATTTTATGAACTCAACTGTTACCCTGTAATGAACATGTAATATAGAAAACAAAATATTTACCTTTTAGCATATTCTAGCATTTCTTCAGATATTCTGTAGTGTCATAGTTTTTTGATTAGTTCCCTGTATATAGCTCTAAAATTTAACTATGAGAGAATTTTGAGTAGCTAATGTAATTGCTATAACAAGCCAGTTTGTGTACAAATGATATGATAAATAATGGTACTATTAAATAAAATGTCACTACAACATATACTTATTCAAAACCTGTATTTCTATAGTTTCTGGAAAAGTCTGGTAAATGTGGACAACCGCATACAGAGATATTTCTGAAAGTATCAACAAAATGATGAGCCCACCTTTCTATGTAGTTATAAATGTATTTTTCACATTCTCCGTGGCTTTAAACACAGGTATACTTTGGACAAGGTGACTTAGTGATATTCTTTATGCCTAAATTGCTTTGAATTCTTCTTAAATGTTCGCTTCACTGTTGCTTTTAAAGTGAGTTACTCTAGCATAGGGTATCTTAGGAAATAAACACGTAACAAACCCCTCACTCGTGCCCTTATCCTCTATATTAAATATTTTTGTTAGTCCATGCTTCAGCCGATTCAACTCTTGCTGATTTCTTTGGGGAAATGACTAGTTTAATGCTTTGTGAATGGCTTTAAAGACTAAGCTTTTGCTTAGTCTTAAGCTTTTGCTTATGCTTTCTTTTTTATTCTTCTCGGCACCCTTTACCTGAGAGGATGGAGTTTAAATTGTAACCCCCAATTAAAAAAAAAAAAAGAACTCAAACATTAATTGAGAAAAACTGAGTCTCCTTAAACAGTGAGGAAAAATATTAACAGAAGTTAATGTTTGTGTTTTTTTTCTGAATATTCAAAGCAATGGTTTTAAATGAATATTTACCATATACTATATAGCAAAAATAGTCTATTTTCTGATCCCTGGGTCTACTATTTAGTAAATGAAGCAAAAAAGCACTTTTAAAGTTGTATTATAGACTAACCGAATCACACATTTATTGTAATTAGCCTTATTCTAAATATGATTGAAAGCAAAAAGTCACTACTACTTCTAATGTTTGTAAAATATTATCAATTCTTATTAAAATGTCCATAGATTTACATAAATTTTCATACATTCACATTTATACATTATAATTAGAAAGGAGCTATTTCTTAGTAGTACTGAAAAGTTCTATCTCTATTTCAAAAGGGGTCATTGTCAGCAGACCACTAATATTTCACTGTCTCTGAATGAATCCTTTTTATTTTAACAATATATTTTGGAACAAAGACACCAAAATAATCGCATATGTCTATAAAGTCACAGTGAAAAAGAACACCATGCATAAATGTGTGTGTGTGTGTGTGTGTGCATGTACATATGTTCACTTACGTGGGAGAAAAAGAAAGGGAAGAGAAAGAAGAACCGCATTTATTTACTATTGGGTGAAATTTTAAAGATGGCGCATTGAAGCAAGTGATCTTTGTAGTTGTGTCTTGGTGCTCACAAACAAAATCTGTGGGTACTAATGAGTTATCACTGTGGTTGTTATGAGCACAGGGTTGGAGGAGAGGGTTGGGGTACCTATAGTTATGCTTTGAATGAGAAAAGAGAATATTTTAAACTGAACGTACCCTTGTGTCCCCTGCATTATAGTCCCAGAGACTTGCACTTTTAACTACCTCTTTCTAGAGCTGGATAGTAAAACTGTTCCAGGAAGGGTTCACTTTTATTTGAAGAGCCTTCATGTTATAAAAATAGCTAGCAAATATTCAGTGATTACCACATGTATTCAGTACTACATGTATTCTTGATAATAGCCCAGTGAAATGGGAATAAATATGGTAATTTTATATACAAAAGAACTGAAGTTCATTTTTTATCTATTTATTTTGCCTAGAAGAACTAGGGTATAGGCCAAAGCTGTGAGGGTTAAAGGTTCACCAGAGACAGAGTGGGACAGGCTCATTTACTGAAATACACTGCTGAGGGGAACATCTGATGAGACAGGAGAGGTCTGCTGCATCATATGTGGGTTAGCTCCCTAGCAAGGGTCATACTGAGGAGGTAGTGGTTATAGTGCTGAGACTTAATCCCTAGGCCACTAGGGTGGCCCCTAGACCTGAAGTTTAGACCAGCTAAATACCTATCCCAAGATCACTCATCTAGTAAATAAGAGATGTGGAATACTAAGCCAGTTTCTTCTGACATCAACATTTGTACAAAGAAAATTGCTATACAAAAGTATTTTAAAATACACCAGGAACTGTTCAGGATATTTTTTAAAGATCTTTTTGTTTGCATATGAGTTTGGGAGAAAATAAACAATTTCAACAACAAAACTAATAATATCAAAAATCTCCAATATGCCAGACTTTTCTAAGTCATGTAATACATAAACTTAAGTCATTCTCCCAAAAACCTTTTGAAGTAGGCCCTACTATGAACCTCAGCATGGAGGAAGAAACTGAGAAAAAGAATCAACAGATAATAAAAAGTCTTAACTTTCAAATAGAGGCAAAAATTGGTAGAGTGTAGTCAGAGTTTTATATGTGAGTATGATTTGATTAACCTATTTCAAGAAACTAAAGATACCTCATTGCCAGTATAATAATTATATCTGTTTAATGTGTCTTCCTAAGTAAGATAAAGTAACATTTCGGCCCAGTAGTGAAATCCCCTTTCTCTACTGATTCTTAGGGAAAAATGAAGCCAATGAAAACATAGGAGATATTTTTACTATAATTCTGATGTGATACTACATTGTTTCTCTGGTGTATAGATATGGGATAAGAAAGAGGAAGAGAGAAGGAAAGAAATGGAAAAGATATTCATCTTGTTTAAATTCATGTCCTGTTATATAGGCCTATCTTTCTCTGAGAGAGGAAAGGTGAAGGTTAGAGCAGCCCAAGTATCAATGACTTAAGTGACCTTGTGACCTTGAGGATCTTTATCAAAGAAGGGAGCATGACAAAGAATTGGTCATTGAATTCATTTCTATCTTTCATTACCCTCAGGTAACTAAAGTATGGGCTTCTTCATTTCACATGCTGAATTACTTGACTAATATGAATAGGTCAGACAGACGTGGAATTTACATCACAGAAGTTATCCTAGAATGCATTCTATAATAGATTATAATTGTTAGAAGGGAAACTAGAGAAAATGACTATTAATTTTGAAAGGGTAACTAAATATTGGTGAGACCCATAGGTTGATTATCATGTCAGAGTTGTAATTGTATATTTTCTATAATAAGAGTATAGGAGTAATCACCAATTAGCAAAACAGTACCTGGAATAATCAGCAGTTGGCAAAATAACTAGGAAAGTTCTAATTTGTAAGTCATTACTTGACACAGAAAATGAGAATAAGGGGAAAAAAATCACCAGAAGCAAAAGGCAGACAAGAATCAGAAAGATATGAATTTCAGAGTATATAGAAAAAGGTAGATGTTTCCAAATCCAAAAAGATCTCTCAAAAATGTGAATGATTTTCAGCAACTTTGGTCCTGAACTATCGTCTGTGAAGAGTTTACCCAGTATTCAGGGCCCCTTTGGGCCACCATTGACCCCGAGGCCACCCACAGGCAATAGGTGCTATAAAATAGGGCAGAGATCAAATATCTGCACGAGAATCAGAGCTCACCTAACTCATGCTTTAAAATGCCCTTTTTCCCCATCCCTGACTTATCTGAATGTAGGTCTCTCTTTATCATACTGCAACTGATTTCACAATTCGATCTGCCTAGGGCAATGGCACCTGCCCTCCTTTGAGTCATCTTGGGCCTCCAGATTCAATGTGCATGTCTTTCCTCCCTTCGTACTTCTTTCTAGGTAACAAGACATGATTTCCTAGAAGACAGGGGCTACTTTGAGGTGCTTCGTAAGTGTTCAGACTGACAAGTTTATTCATTCATGTATACAGGACATTCCTACTGCATGTTTAAGCTCATAGTGCTTTATTTTTCCTCCTCCATGTTAAAGGGGATATCATTGAATCAATCCATGTTGTTGTGAGGATTATTTGAGATAAAATAAAGCACTTGACACAGGGTAAGCATAAAGAAGGTTCGTGATCATAATTATTAGCTCTACAGCTAGCCAATCAAATGGGTAGTATAGGGAAAATGGAGTTACTCCAGCTTTTTTTCCACCTTCCCATTGCTACCTCTATGGCCACCACTGGAGGACTTGCTTTCTGCCCAGGTTTTACTGGCCATGTGTGATATCATTTTGGTGCAAAAAGCACTTGGGAGTGTGAGCACAGGGCACAGACAGATAGCCAGGACTGAGAGACATGAGCATAGGGCACACTCACCTATGGCGGTAGATACCCAGGCCAAAAAGCCTAAGAGCGTGGGGCATGTGTACCTGTAAGTATGGATACCTGGACTGAGAGAGGGAAATTACAAGAGCAAGGGCAAGAAGCCATGGGATAGAGATCACTGAGGGCTGAGAGGCTCGGGTGCTGCCAGCCTCTCTGCTCACTAGTCTGCCTCTACACAGCCTCCTGCTTCAACATGAAAGGCCTGTCAAATCTACCAAGGCCACCAAGATCCTTTGTCCATTTGCCCAAATGAACAGTGACCATTCCCACCTGTGCCTGGGAGGACATTATAGGTAGTAAGTCTCTAAACCCAGCCCCACCCCCCCGCCATCTTTCTAGTGTTCCATTTCTAACCCTGTTTGATCTCTCATGCAAGCTAGAAAGTAGAACTGCAGGATCTGAGAGACTGAGAGACAGCCATTGAGTGAGGAGGGCAGATACCCAGTTTCTGTAATCAGAAAGCGTTTTGATCATTGAGGTAGAATTTTGTTTGCTAGACATTTTCTTTTGGGCCACTAGCTCAGAGAGTTGACATAGTGTCTGTGAGTGTGTCACCATGTGCCCTGCCAGGCAGAAGTGGTAATTAAGAACACCTGGCTCAGGTGGAGGCAGTGCTATGTGCAGAGGAAAGCAGCTGACTCCAGCAGGCAGCCCCTGATGTTGCTAACACAAGCTCAGGCCTAGTTGAACTATTCCTAAAGCTATTCCTGTAATATGCCCAATTTTCCTTTCCACTTCCTGTTGCCCTGCACTCCAACTGTTATTTTCATCTGAATTTTTGGTTTCAACTGTGTGTGAGATGTGAGACTGGCATAAGAGGAGGAGTAAGAGGCGAACTCTCACTTGGCAAAATTCATTGCTGCGGGGCAGACAAGTGATATACGAGACATCAAGTTTCTTTCCACTCTGGCTCAGAGGTTCCTACAGGATTTTGGCATTAGAGCATCACTCCTGGACTTGCTAGCGATTGTCTTGCTTGTCTTGGTTATGATTAAGCCACCGCTGCTTCCCTTTCCTGTTGGACGCAAGCCTCTGCATTTGTTCACTCCTGGATGCTGAACTGGAATGACTCAATAGCTCTATCACATGCTACTCAGACAAAAATTCAAAATATCTCCTTGTAATGGCCTATAATATTGAACAAAATAATTGAGCATGAATAATCTAATTAATGGGCAAACCAAGAAAAGTTGTTAATCACACAAACGGACCTGGAAGAAGAAAGTATAACCAATTTAAATGATTTAGACATTGGCCAAATAAAGAAAAAATTGTATTGTGGTTACTACGAAATTTATAATTGAGTACCAGTATAATTACATAGGAATTCAATTTTTGCTTGCTGGAGATATTGGTACTTAGAGATGTCACTAAAAAAAACCCAGAAATCTATTAATGTAAGAAAAAATGAGAGGAAAGAGATACATTTCTTGCTGTTGAAGCAATGTGGAATTCTAAGAGTGAAGCAAAAAGAGTGACCTTTCCACTAGCCTCTTTGGCTCACTGAGGAGTTCTTAAGTGTGAAAATAACTTCTGCATCTCCTTCTAAATGTGTTCATATTGAGAATAAGTTGTCTCTGAGTGGGGAAAGAGTTTAAAGTCTCAGGTCTCTGATAGAGAAAGCTTTCTCCCATCTTGAGAGCTTAACCCTAGGAGCAGGATGTTATAACCCTGTTCCTCATAAAACATAAGTTCAAAATGTAGTGTGAGCTGGGTTTGAACAGCCTCATATCCCTCCCCATCCAAGGATTTAGTTTAAAATCGAGTCCAAATTATATCTTTAGCAATTGTAGGAAATGGAAGGCAGAAAGGCTATTTGACCTGATCCTTTGAGTGAGATAGAAACAAATCTCTTCTTTCAAACCGCATTAACTTGTGTCAAGTACCCAGAATCCGTTTAATAAATTGCTTCATTCTAGTGACCAGAAAGAGTTAAGATACCTCTAAATGGCAAATAGTTCTCGACCTTCTGAGCAGCAGATGTAAGATGGGTTATTAAGAGAAATATAAAGTACAAGAGTTAATAGAAAAGTTGGGGGGGGTGGCTATCAAGGTATTCAGTGATGAATACCAGCTCACAAAATGTACTTATTATAGCAATAATGGACACAGGTAACCACACAAAGATACTTAAAACATAACAAAAGTGTGAGGGGAACTACTGAAAAAACTGCTTAGGTATAAAGAACCATAGCAAAATCTACAAATGCATTTCTATTAAGATTCAATCAGAATTTATACACACATACTCCATAGCTCTCTGCTAGGGTTTCATCTTTCGTTCATTAGAAATGCTTTAGAGGGCAAAGGAGACCTACAGACTGTTCTTATCTTAGGATGAGTGAAGAAAGAGAGAGGTCATGATGATCAACAATATGGACACAGCCTAGATATTTGATGATCTTGCACTTTCTTATATATTGAAATGATGAACGTTAATGACACTCAATATTACTTTGAGAACGGGATCAAGGAACTGGACACTGGAATCCCAAAGTAGCTAAGGGTAGCTTCAAGCAGCCCTTGACAAGAAAATTATTGATGTTCCCAAATGCCCCATATGAAAAAATTCCTAGCTCACTGTGTGTCAAATTATCTTTAAAGCTCACTGAATTCTTGCAGCCTGAAGAAACAGAGAAACCTCGACCCCTTACCAGAACCAGCATAAACTGGACTGTAGAACATACTCAGGAGAGAGCAGAGTGACCTATGCTACCCACAGACTCATTTAATGCTAAGATCTCCACCTCTGAGTGTGACTTGCCCTCCATTTTCTGAACATACATACAACATATGAAGAGGTGTGATCTGCTACTGTGCATGTACCACCCCAAACATATAAAGGAGAACCCATCATGAAATCCAGCCAGCCTCCCTTTCCACCACTGTCTTAATACTATAGAAGCTGAAACTAGCCTTTGTTTAGGGAACCTCTTATTAAATAGATCTCCCTGTACTTCTGTTTCTTCCTCTGTCACCTTTCAATAAATCATTTCCTTTAACCAGTATCCCAAGTCCCTCATTCTAGTCATAATTTTAAGATATTCAAGGGTTCAGGATTTTTCCAAATTGTGCAAATGTCCCTAGACATTCAGCCTGAACCAGGGTTCTGATTCCCAGCTGGTGAAACTACAGGGAGTTGTAAGAAAGACATGGAAGGAGACACATCAAGAAGAGCCATAAGGCATGCTTTGAAGAGACATGTAGGTGAGATACAACTGGGGAAACTGATTCTGGTCCTTGGCCGAGACAGTGCAGCTATTATCTTGACTTCAATTTAGATTAAGTGTTACACTTTGAATTTTCTCTCTCTCCTTCTATCCCAGCTTCCTGAGTTCTTCCTCACCACTTTCTTTCCTGGTTTCTCACCGGAAAGTACCTTATATTTGTAGCAAGCATTTGGGTCTCAGTATCCCTGCTTCAAGCTGAGCCTGTTTGGCCGGGCATTTTCCTATGAGTGCATGTATGATTTTCAGTAACATTAAGAATGTACTTTCTTCTCTGTCTATGCACACCAATTCTATTAAAAGTCTATCACACTAAGAGTCTGTTCCTTTTACCATTGAGCACACAACTGGCAGGTCCCCTTTTAGAGCAGGCATTCCTTAATAGTTTGGGGTCTCTGGTTTTCTTTCAGTCACATGCTAACAAAACAGAATTCAAATTTCTGGATTTTCAGTATCTTTAGCCATCATATGCCAGGAAAAATCTATTCGCCCAATAGTAACTGAATGATTAATTAGACAATATTTGAAGAACATCTAAAGGCATGGTGTAATATGATGAACAAAATTCTTAATCAAAAAGTATAGCTTCGGGCCTCCCCTGGTGGCGCAGCGGTTGAGCACTGGGCTGCAAAGCTGCCCACAGCCTCTGCAGCGCTGGTTCGATCCCCGGCTTCTCCCCGGCCACCAGAGGAAGGTCCCACATGGCGCGCAGACCTCTCCTGCCGCCCACTACTCCCCTCAGCAGTGTACTTCATCACTCTGCCTGTTCTGCTCTCCGCTCTGGCTCTGGTGAATTCTCTCAACCTTCCATGCTTCTGACTGTACCCAGTGCTTGTATAAATAAATTAATTAATTAAAAAAAAGTATAGCTTCATTTCTGGTGAAACTAGCCAAATAAAACTACAACCTTTTTTCCCTTGGAAGTTTATTTCCCTTGAATATCATTTCTGTCATCTTTTAAAATTTAAGTTTAGTCAATTTTTAAATGTATATCAAATATTCATATTGCCCTAAACATGGGAATCTACATTCAAATGTGAAATGAAGATATTCCATATTTATGATGAATATTATTATTATTGTCTTTAGTACTATTTATTATCATCATTTTGCTGAACTTGAACAAAGCAATACCATGTATTTTGAGCCAAGTGCTTAGTGATAAGTTCATTCTAAGATTGGATAATTTTAGGGAGCTATAGAGGACTGCATTAAGTCTTTTGTTTTTATGTTTATAAGATGGTGTTAATTGCTATGCATATATATTAACAAATAAATATATTAATTTCCTTTAGTATGCCTTTAAAAACTTTTGGGGACCATTTTATTTTCTTAAGTAAGTCTCAGAAAATGTGTTCAGCACTCGCCCTGTAAACTGTCACTGTGTTGTATGGGAGTATTAGTGAAGTATTCCACTGTGGTGCTGTTTTGAGCTCTATAGTAAATACTGTGGATTATTTAAGTGTTTTTTATATATTTCACAGATTGGTACATTTTTATGTGGCTATACATATTTATAAGTCTTTGAAAGAATCATTTTGTTTATGTGTACAGTTCAAGTTTATTGGGAAATATATATTTATTATGTTTTAAACCACATTATAGAATATATGAATACTCATTTAGTTACTTAGCCCCAAACTCTTGGAAAATTTTTTGCCACAAATGATTGTACATTTCATTTATGATAAATGCTTTGCAAAGTTCAGTATTGTTAGATTTTTATCTTTTTAAATAACAGTAGTAAGATTGCTAGATGATAATTTATATTTTGTATTTTAGAAATCATTTGGGAACATTCTCATAAAAGTACGTTGGATAGTAATAAAATAATTCCTAATTAGAAATAATTCAAAGTTCCTAGAAAATGGGAACTTTTAATATGTTCTGTCTGTATTTTGAACTATGAGCAGAATGCTGGGCTTCATTCATTCACATGAATATTTATTGTGTGCCTACTTTGCTACAGGTAACTGGGCTAGAAAAAAAAAACAGTGATTCAAATATGAGATATTCACTATTCTCCAGTTGTTTACATTTAAATGTTAAAATAGCCTATTAATATGATTCATATCTTTATAACATTATAACACATGTTAAGTTATGACACTATAAACACTTTATTATTTGAAAATATTTCATTATGACTTGGCAGGGTGTCTAGGAATGTGCCACTTCAGTTACTATTCATGTTTTCTTCATAGTCAAACTTTTTAATGAGTTCTCATAACTCATTATTTTCAATGCCTCACCAAACATTTACAAGTCACCCTACTCTTATCCGGATTCCACTTAGCACTTCATCAAAACAATTTCAGCTTCAGTTTCTGAGAACCCAGAGGTAACTAAACACAATAGACCATCTCACTTCTTTCTTTGCATATTAGCAGCAGTTCATACATTCTTTCCTACTTGCATCAATACCTTCCCTTGACTTTCATCATGCCATCAATCCATTTCCTTCTTTTCTTTGTATGTTAATACTGTCTCTTTTGCATTTTTATTTTAGTCTATCAGCAGCTAAATTAGCTAGGCCCCTCTCAGCTTTGGCTTAGGTCCTTTTTATATTTTTTTTTGTTTTTTATTTTTTAAAGATTTGTTTATCCATGCATACAAGAACAGGAATACAGACCAGATATGCAGGAGGGTGAGAGGATTCACCAGAGACAGAGCAGAGAACATAACAGGCAGACTGACTGAAATAAATTGCTGAAATACACTGCTGACAGGAGAGGTCTGCCACACCATGTGGGTATCTTGCTCATCGGCCAGGATTGAACCCACTCTGCAGAGACTGCGGACAGCTTCACAGCACTAAAGCTCAATTGCCTGCACCACCAGGGGAGGCCCCATTAGGTCCTTTTAGTTTTTCATCTACCTCACTGACTTTTTTCATTCCATGAAAGAAAGGCAAATCAAGGAAGAACTAAGGGGTAACCTGACCATAATCACCACCCCACAATTTTTCATCTTGTATTTTCAACCTATAAAATGACATCATCACCTATCTAGTTACTTCACTCAGAAATCTATGAACCTTGCTTATCACCTAACTCTCACTCACATTTATGATTCTTCTTCAAATCCTGAAAATCTGTAAAATTAACCAGTTTTCCTCCATCTTCAACATCACCATCTTCATTAATGCTACTGTTACTGTTCTTCTGGACTACTGCAACACTCTCATGCGGCCTTCACACATCTGGTCTGCCTACATTTTCCCATTTTAGTGATTTTTCCAGTTTTCTGAACATATGTCAATTACTTATATTCACACAGACCCCACTCTCCACAGGGAGCTAAACCACGCCAGTTACTTTCTGGTAACTATAGCAAATTTAAGAGGAAAACCTGGGGAACATTTTCACAAAATTTAGAGACAAGACCACCCACTATCAATTTCATCACTTACATGTTTTTGAAAATCCTGATGACTGTACTTTGCAAAACAAATTGAAAAGAAAATTTACAGAATATAAATAATTATTTGTTGATGATATGCTGTTGAAAAATGACCATGAAATTCACTTTGAAACTATTACAATATATTACACAGAAATGTCCTCAATTGCAAGACACCAAGTTTCTAACATTGTTTTTGAAGTTGGAAATATTCTAAATAATTCCAAAATTAGAATGTGCCTTTAAAAAGTGTGTGCAATTGAGGGGGGGGGATTTTGGGGGAGGGATTTTTTATCTTTCTTCATTTTTAAATATCTTTCAAAAATAGTTATTAAATCAGCAGTGAACATTATAAAGTATAATATCTTAAATACAAAATATATGATTGGTTAGTAAGTTAATTGATTATAAAACAAATCACTTAATAACTTTCATCTACATCAGGGATAACTACTAGTAAATGTAGCCCAAAAAAAAGAAAAATACCATTTCTATTAATTAATTTTATAAAACAAATTAGAATAAGATTAATAAAATATGTTCATGACAAATGTAATGGAAACCACAAGTCTGTGCACAGGAACAAAACACAGTTAGGAAAATGATGAGATGGGCCTCCCCGGTGGCACAGCGGGTTGAGCGCCATGCTGTGAAGCTGTCCGCAGCCTCTGTAGTGCCGGTTCCGATCCCTGACTGCTGGCAAAAATCCCACATGGTGTGGCAGACCTCTCCTGTCATGCCCACTGCTCCCCTCAGCAATGTATTTCTGTCGTCTGCCTGTTCTGCTCCCCTCTCTGTCTCTGGTGAATCTTCTTGCCTTCCCGCAGCTCTGGCCTATACTCCAGCTCTTGTATAAAAATAAATAAATCTTAAAAAAAAAAAAAAGAAAGAAAATGATCAGATGTCTTACAAAAACTGTTTAAACTAAATAGAAAATAGATCTTTAAAATTCAGGATTTATCAATAAAATCAACTTACACTATGACTTTAGGAGGTAAGAAGCAGTAACTTTAATCTTTTATTTCATATTTTTAGTTTTCCCCTAGAATTTTAGCTTTTACTTATTTTCTATTTTTTCCTGAGTTATATAATAAAGAATATATGCTTACTACCTAAAATTGTCAAATTATATCTACAGAGATAATTAACTAAGAAATAATGAAGAGAGAATTCTGAATACTGAGTGAATGTTAAAGAGCCACTTGATGTGTTTGGGCAAACACTAATTCCTAAGCCATATCTCAGCATTTGTGCTTTAGATCTATCTTTAAGAGTTTGAATTATCTGAAATCTGGTGATCCAGCTCTCTTGGAAGCTAACAAAAAGATCCAAGAAATTAACCTGTATAGCTAAAGAGATTTGTTTCCTTATTTCAAAGTTAATTTAATGTATCATCTAAAGGTATTCTATCAAGATACATGCATATCATCCTATAAACTTATATGTTCATGTTAAATGCATTCATAAAAGTCATTTGATACTGATGACAAACACCCAAGAGAATTTTAAATTGATAACACAGAAAAGAGCAACTATCCCATCAATGCATCAGTAACCTTGTGACTAGGACTACCCTACACTGCCTGGGCCACCTGAGTAAAGAAACACCCCTCACAACCTAAATGTCTCGGTGTTCTTTTATTCCGGGCATAATCTATCTTCACTCTCTACTTGGGAAGATGATCTTTTTAAAGTATTAACCACAGTTCTTCCATGGTGGTACCATATGATAATGAAGGACTTTTTTTTGGAAATAAACCCGTGGTTCAGTCTGACTTTTTGAAAGTGACAGATTAGATCTGATTAGGTGGGTAATATGAATAAGGAAGTATTCTGATGGACCTCCAAAGTCTGCCTTTTAAAGTAAAAGATTGGAAAGATATTTAAAAAAGGGAAAGATCAAAAGTAGAAAAAGAAGTGTTGGTTGATTGCATATTGGAGCACTGGGCACAGACGCATCTGCACACGATATGCTTACATATTTGTGACATATTCAGAAAACAGCAGTTCAACTGCCCCCCTGGGCAGAGATTGTAGTGCGCTCATGAGGTCAGAGGGAATTTCAGGTCATTTAAGGTCAGGATTTTGCACATACCCTGTTGTCCTCCCTGTCATAGTAGGCTGTTCAAACCAGATAAAGGTGGTTGATACATAGTTAACAAGATAAGTTGCGTTGGGCCTCCCCGGTGGCGCAGCGGTTGAGCGCTGGGTTGCGAAGCTACCCGCAGCCTCTGCAACGCCGGTTCGATCCCTGGCTGCTCCCCGGCCACCTGCAAGCGTCCCACATGGCGCGCAGACCTCTCCTGCCGCCCACTGCTTCCCTCAGCAGTGTACTTCGGTCCTTCTGCCTGTTCTGCTCCCCGCTCTGGCTCTGGTGAATTCTCTCACCCTCTGGCGCTACTGACTGTACCCAGTGCTTGCATAAATAAATAAATAAATCTTTAAAAAAAAAAAAAGATAACTTGCGCTATTGTTTAAAGTAAATCAGTTAGACATTTTAACTGCCTTGCTGGGAATAAATGAGTCAAACAGTTGACTGCCTTAAGCATTTGCTTCCTGGTTCTCTGAGGTCCTGGCTTGGTCACACAACCCAGTCAAGAAATAGAACTTTGCCAGTCAATCCAGAAATCCCTAGCAAGTATCTGTTTCCAATAACACTTTGAACGAATCCTCCATCCTGCTAAGTATCCACCAGAGTAATCTTTCTAGTAAAAACTTCTTTATATTAATTTATAACTTTATTATTTAGATTTTCTTGCTTGAACACTACAGCTTAATCTTTGTCACTAAAAAAATACTGTGTTTCAGATCTATTTCAATCTACAAGTCCCCTCTACTTTCCTTTTTTTTTTTTTGTTAATACAAGAACAAGCTATTTATCCATTGATGGACCCAGGTCATTTGACCTGGATTATCCTGATTACTTACTCTTTGCACTCTTACTATCTTTCTCTGCTGTCATTATTTCCTTCAAATTAACAGAGAGTTAAAACATTTTTGTATCTAACCTTGTAGCAAAAAGGATTGCATTATTTCAACAGGAAGTGCATAATGCTCACTTGTCTCATTTTTTTGTGATATATTCAGCTGAAGATGGTTAATACCTAGATCCATTATTTTATTGGGGCTTGCAAAATAGTGATATTTTAATTCTATAATTCCTTTTTGATTTATTAGCAGAAATCTTTTATAAGCAGATATGTCCTTCATTTGCTATCTGCTTACTCAGGGACACAACTGATATAAGAAAGGTAAGATAAAGTCTGAATTTTTACTGTTAATTATTGGTTTTCAAGCTAATGATATAGTTCCTTATCAAACTCTAATTTTGACTAATTTTTATGAACTCAGGGTTTTAAATGCATTTGATGGATCTCCATATATTGCAATTGTTATTATGAATGAAGTTCAGATTGTTCCTATTATGGGCCAGTGAGCCTAAAGTTGCTGCCAGGTCACTTGATAAAGTGACCTTAAAAGCGGACCTCCCCGGTGGTGCAGCTGGTTGAGTGCCAAGCTGTGAAGCTGTCTGCAGCCTCTGCAGTACTGCAGCGTGGGCTCAATTCCCAGCCTGCCAGGGAGAAACCCACATAGTGCGGCAGACCTCTCCTGTCTCACCCGCTGCTCCCCTCAGCAGTGTCTTCAGTTCATTTGCCTGTTCTGCTCCCCGCTCTGTCTCTGGTGAAACTTCTTACCCTCCTGCGCTTCTGAACTGTACCCCAGTTCTTGTATAACTAAATAAATCTTAAAAAAAAAAAAGAAAAATTCTGTAAAAAAAAAAAAAAAAAACCTTAAAAGCATTCGAAAGTTTTCTTTTTGTCTACTATCACAAAATTTCCCAGGGTTACTTTATGTATTTTCTGCCTCAGAACTTGAACCAATGATTTCTCCAAAAGCTTTATTCACTTCTAGTGGAAATGTTATTTAAAATTCCCAACCTGGGCATAAGGGATGCTCTATGCTACTGAGTTGGTCATTGTTGTCTAGACCTTTTAAGTAAGCACAGCTAGGACAGATAGCCAGGATGAAATAACTCATTGAATTCATGCTGACACTTCCATTTCAAAGAGAGTTTTTATGCAATCTCTTAATATATCTGTGTTTCTTTTCTCTTATAGCAGAATCCTGGTTTCCAAGGACATAGGGTATGATAAATGTAAATATTAGAAATTCTGCAAATTTTACAAATATCACAAAATTACTTATTTTATTTCACATTTTCATAGTCTCAAAATAACAGAACAACCTGTATGTTTACTGGAAACAATACCAAAACAATGTATATTTGCCCTTCCCATTCTCAGGGTTGTAGTATATCTATCAATACTGTTAGAATCTAGTCATCGTGCATTATATATATAGTAATTATCCAGTAAACTCTTTTCTTTCCTAACCTTTGCTTAGTCATGTTCTACAGGGACTGGTTAGTTAACGATCACTATCTGTCTTTTAGTGTGTGTCTATAATCATTTTACTTTTATGAGTATCATTCTCTGGGATATTTCTTGGAGGGAAAAATATTCTGAATATTTGTATGTTAATGATCATTTATTTCTGTCCTTTAAATCTGAAAGTCAGTTTGACTCACTGAATCATTCCTTGAAATTTTTAAATTTTTTAGTACTACTCGTTTCCTTCTCACATAATATGGTGCTATTTTCTTTGCTATATAGTCATGTATAAATTTTGTTTTTATTCTTCATGACCAAAGGGTTTTGTTTTTCTTTATGGTATGATAATATTACCAGAGTGTGTCTTGATTTCATTCATTTTGTGTCAATATTCTCAGGTCTGTGGTAAGATCTTTCAATTTACAGCTTTTTTTTTTTTTTCAGTTTCAGAAAAGCTTCCTTTTAATCTAGTCTTTAAAAATTCTTTAACTCCCTTTAATTTTGTTTTCTTTTGCAGAAACTCCTTGGATCTTCTTTGTCTGTCTTTAGCATGACCACTTACTTTCAAACCTGTGAAATTCTTCCTTCACTTCCTTTCCTTTGTAAAAGTTTTACCTGACATCTATATCATAACAATAACCTCTGTGGTTTATTCCATTTGTTTTCCCTTCCAATTTGGTTTTCATTTCCAAAATAATTTTTGCTTCTAATTATTTCCTGAATGATGTCACCTTGCTTCTGATTTTTACAATGATAATTAATAGAAATATCTTTACATACTCATGTCTTCAATACCTATTATGATTTGAATTATGTCTGCCCAAAAGATATTTTGAAATTATAACCTTAGGGCGCCTCCCCTGGTGGTGCAACGGTTAAGCACTGGGCTGCGAAGATGCTCGCAGCCCCTGCAGCGCCGGTTGGATCCCCAGCCACAGGCAAGGGTCCCACATGGCGTGGCAGACTTCTCCTGCTGCCCACTGCTCCCCTCAGCAGTTTATTTCGTCAGTCTGTCTGTTTTGTTCCCCACTCTGGCTCTGGTGAATTCTCTCATCCTCCTGAGCTTCTGACTGTACCCAGTGCTTGTATAAATAAATAAATAAATATTAAAAAAAAGAAATTATAACCTTAGGTATGAGTGATTATGATCTCAATTGGAAGTAGTATTTTTGCAGATTATAATCAAGTTAAGGTAAGGTCACACTGAATTAAGAGGACTCTGAATCTTGTAACTACTGTCCTTATAAGGGCAGACAAAATTGGACATAAAGACAGAGAGGAGAATCCATGTGATGATACAGAAACACATAGGGAAAAAGCAATGTAAAATTGGAGGCCAAGATTATAGTAACATGTCAAAAATTGCCAACAATCACAACTATGAAGATGCAAGGAGGAATTCTCTCCGAGAACCTTCACAGGTGTCATGGGCCTGCTTATAACTTAGCTTAGTGGACTTCTAGTCTTCATGTCTTTGAAAATAAATTAATGTTTTTTTTTTAAATCATGTTTGTTGTGGTTCATAAGGGGATACCTTTGAACTGTTTTGTGAGAACATCTTGAGAGGGAGTAGTTCCATTTTTATAGTGATTTATTCTGGTTTTTATCATTCTTACTTTTCCTGAACTTTTAGAGTGAGGAGGTTTTCAGAAATATATATTTTTTTCTTTTTTTTTTTATTTTGCACTCCTGGTGATTTTGAATCAACTATATAGAGTAGATTTTTTCCCCCAGAATCTTATGAAGTTTCCTTATTCATTTTGGTCTAGACCTCTCCTTTTCAGCATCTTTGTTGTCTGTATAGTCCTTAATTTTGATTCCTCTTTAGTTTCTCTTCAGTTTGGGTCCTGACATAAAAGTGAGCTTGTCAGATAGATTTTATTAAATACTATTAGCTATTTTGGTTCTCTGTTGTTTCCAGGACTGTCAGCTAATACCTGGCACTTTCTTCATTTTTCTCCTGAGTACACACCTATAATATGCATGCCACACAGAATTGGTGCTTTTTCCATATACTCTTTTATATTGGGACCCATTGGGAGATCCCATCAACTAGTTTTATTGTAAATGTCCCTGGGCATTGGCTTTAATATCTAGTTGCTTCCATGCTAGGATTCGATGAGATTAAGACATGCTGCCAACATTATCTTCCCACAGTCTGTACTTAGTATCTTTTTCAATAGTCATTAAGACAAATTTTATTAAACACTTCCTATATGTCAGTCATTAGGTTAAACACACTCCTTAAATTTTATGATTTAGTACTCAGAGCAGAATTACAAAGCCAATATCATCACTAGCTACATTTTAATGGCAATTTTGCAAATATGCCAGAAGTAATTATCTTGCCAAATTCCAAATAGTTATAGTTATATAATGCTAAACTCTAACTTAAAAGATATGATTCCAGAATTTAGACTCTTAGCAAGTATAATATGCTTTTCAAAAACAAACAAAAAGATAAAACTCTGCATTGAAAGTAATGAAAAATCAGACAACTGGCCAAAATAATATATCTATGGAAATGTGTAGTACTATTAAAAAAATAAAGTATTAAAAAAAAAAGTATTCTGTGGGAACAAACTTACTGATATGAAGGAGTTAAGACATTGAGCATAAGAAGAGTACAAATGAGGAAAAGACAGGGAATGTCAAGGATGTTCACTTACTACTTTTACCAGACGGGCCCAGTCCTTGTTCTATAAAGAACTTTTGATTGACATAAAAAGCAAAACCTTTAACATTGATTGACATAAAGAGCAAAACCTTTAACAAATGAAACAATCAAGTACACTGCAGAGATGAATTCAAATTCCAACAACCAACCTCTCAAATACAGTTGAACTGACTATATAAGAGTCACTGTATTCTGTGTTAAACAAGGAGAGATAATTCATCTGGCCTATTTCCTTCCCTCAGAGATGTTTCAATTTATATATAGATAAGATGTGTTCATGAATAATTTAAGATAGTAAATGTTAAGAAGCATTTATTGCTGCAAATAATAAAAGCGTTAGGAGTTTAGAAGGACAGAGTACATGTGACTGGAGTAGTAATGGGCATGTATATCGAAGCTCAGAGGTTAAAGGACTCCTTAAAAGAAAATGAGAATCAGAGGAGAGTTATGAGAAGAACAGGGTGGTAACTGTGAGATGGTATCTTTGGGACAAAAAAGAATTTCCAGGACTTGCTAAGTATTTTCCTGGTTTCACAGATCAGGAAACAGAAGAATTCTAAAACAGGGGGAAAAGGTAAAGGCTGTTGCTTACATTATGGAGTGGAGGCATTTGAGGGGAAAGGCGGAGGGGAGAGACAAATATATAGTTTGAAACCTTGGCCAATAGCTTCCCAATGGCTGGGAGGGTAGAAGTCAAGGGTGCCTAGAGGCTCGAAAAGGTATACCCTAGCATGGTATAGATTCATTCATTTACCTTTTTACATAGTCATCAGAATTGTAAAAAGAAATGAATTGGATTTCCAGACAGAATGACCCATGTTGGTCCTTAAGCTATCCCATAATACAAGGTATTCTGAGGTCCTTTAGTAGAATTGTCTGCAACTGATTATCTGATTGTCTGCAACCAGTCACATTTGAGACAAAGCTGCCCTGGGGATAAGTCTTAGACATATATTAATTAGGGTTAATATCATATAAGATGATATTACATCTTGACAGTTCTAAATCTCAGAAGCTACCTTAATTATATTGACATAAAGTTTCATTTTAATGCTAATAAACACAATTCTACTGTCATAAAATTAAAAAAAGGTTATAAAAGAAAGATTCAAGTATCTGAAAGGATGAACATATCAGATTCAGTCAGGTAATAACCCTTGACCCCATTTTAATATCATATTACACAAGAAACAATTCTACAAAATAGAAAAGTCATTATGTTGCCTTCAAGTGAAACCAAAAGGGGAAAGAATGGCCATTGTTCTGTTATTTCAACTGGAAGAGTAAGATATTTTGACTATAAGTAGCCACCACAGAAAATATGTCATCACTCTCTCTAATCTAAAAATTGTCTAGTCTTTGCAAAGTTGAAATGCATCCTTTTAAAAAAAAAAGATATTTTGAAGTTTATACCCTTCTGAAATGCATTTGTGTAGTTTTAACAATATTCATTTATATAGTTTGGCAGGGTCCATCTTGTATAGTTGCTATAATGTATATATAATATTGTATATATATATATATACATATTTTATATAGCCTTTAATAACAGTTAAAGCAAGTGTGGGAAATAGAACACAATTAGATTTATATTTAATAACTGAAAAAAATGTCAGTCATGTTTTTTTAGGTGTACACTATAATTCCAATCAAAAGAAATTGCTGTTTCACAATTTGATTTTAGGAAAATGCTAGATCAATGTTATTGACTTAAGAGATTCATTCATTATTTATTTTAAACTTTGTTTATTACCCAAGTTTCATATAGAAACTAATTATTTAGATGGGAACTGCAACTGTCTAAATTAATATTAGGAAAATTGAGTGTTTACCCTGAGGCAGCATAATTGGACTTTGTCAGGAAGCTGATCTGAGGAGATTGTGACACAAAATGTTTAAAATTAGCCATTAAAGGGAAAGACTCTACAACCATTACTTTCCACTAGAGCATAATTAAATACAAATAATAACTGCTGTATTGTCTTTTAAGTTCCACATTTTCTATTTGCAGAAAATAGATTCATGAATGGCAGCTGTCAGGGAAACTTCACTTACTGACAGGAAGCCATTAAAAATTTCCAATGGTGTAGTCTTGTAGAAATTGCACTTTTTACTGTGGGACTACCTTTAACTAAAGTTGAGGGTTCTGTGACCAAAGCCAGTAACAACTTAACAAAGATGCAGCTTTAAAACAGAGCTAGATAAACAAAAACTTCGAACAAAAGAGGTCACATTAAGAACAAACTCTCTTTTCATTCATGAAAGCAACCTCTCAGTACTGCTAAAGCAATAAAAACAAAGGATTGACACCAATCCCTCTGAAAATTAGCTTGGAGGGCTGGAGGGTCACCTAAGGATAATCACTCAAAAATTTTTGACAGCAGCTCTCATTAGTAAACTCTTTTCCTATTATTATGCTGACATCTACTAATTCATTTGATGACTCAAAAAAAAAAATCTTCCTATTCAAAGCCAGGGAAGAGATACATGCCCCAAAACTGAGAATAATACAGTGTACAGACTCAGTGGAGCTGGCTAATGTAGCTAATAAATTTGTGCTCATTCCTTGTAAAAATGTGAATTTCTTGGTGTATTCTATATGTCAGGTAATATATTTAGTATTGAGCATAGTATATATTAAACATATTTAGTATAGGCTTGGTCTCTACCTTTATTGTCTTCAAAATAATCAAATGGACACATATATCCCTATGAATATTTGGCTCTATTTTGTGTATCTTATAGATGATACACACAAAGTCACAATAATATCACACAAAGTCATATATAACTTAGGAAAAAAGTAGAGGGTATTATAAATTATAGAATCAAATATGCAAGTAATTATTAGTGAGAGAATGATAACAGTTTAAATATTACTTCTTATTATTAATAATATAATAATTACAACCAAAGTTTAAAAACCAGGGTGAGTACACTTATCAAAGACTTTCTCCTATACTTTTCCCCATCCCTTTTCCCCCTCTATTTCCTTCTTTTGGTAAGGTTGAATAGATTGTTTTCACTAAATTTTGTATGAAACTTGGCTTTATTAACAAGTCAAGTATTGTTTCATAATTATGTCTTTTGGTTTGTAGAACTAAAATGAAAACATAAAACTTGTAATAAATAAATATAAATGTCAAAATAACCTAGAAAGAAACCTATAATGCAATTTATATACATTCAGAAAGATATTTTTACTTTATGTCAGAAAAATATTTTAAATCTGTTAATTTGAACACAAAACTAATCATTGAATCTCTTCTTATCCATTGGGATATCCTAATTTCACACCACATAGATGGATATACATAGCCAAAGGCATAACTAGATTGGAGACAGATGAGCTGTGTATTTTTTTACATACAGTTAAACTGTGTTCTACCTCTCGGGGGGGTTGTAGTCCTTGCCAAGTGATCGCATCAAAGAGCTGCTCCAGCATAATGAACATTCAAGCTGTTTCTCACACTTTAGTTTTCTTCCGCATTCATTCCCTGGTTAATCTTACTGCCCCAGCTGATCCTATATCCCCTTTTCTGTACAGGTAAAAATTATTACTATGTAAAAATCCAAATATACATATTATGAAGCTCTCTAAAATGTTTCTCAAGTCAGTATTCTAAAAACCATATAAAGCATATCATTATGTAAACCATTCTCTCTACAACACTCAAGCCTCTAAAATTTTATTTATTCCTCTTTTCTTTTCAAAAAGTTTTCTTGAATGGGTTTTCTACAATTTAAAAAAGCACAGTCTATGTTGTGGAAAATTCTGCCTTCATTTTCCTAATGTGCTTGCCATTCCCTCTAGGGATGAACTGTAAATTCAACAAGGGCATAAAAATTTTAGTGTCCTATTTAGTATAAAATTCAAGTTCCACAGGTGCCAGGTGTAGAGGATCGCCAATATCCATACATTAATGTTCACTGCACACATTCCAGACTTAGACAAAAACATCTTCTGTTGGTCTTTCTTACATGGTCTGGTAGCTGCCAAGAGGCTCTATAAAACACAACAATACTATTTCAACATCAGATGACTGTGATAGAGAAACTTACAGGCTAATATAAGAAGATTGTTCAAGGTCTTGTCTTGCAAATTATTTTAGTACTCAATCCCAAGTCTAAAAAGCACTCTGAAAGATTGAACATTTATAGTAAAAGATAATGGTAAAGCAGGAAGGTGATCTTCTCTTAAAGCATATATTTTGGTGTCTCCCTGGTTGTGGAGGGGTTAAGTCTCAGTGCTATCATGCATCACTGCTGTGGCCTGAGTTCGATCCCTGGTCAGGGAGCAAACCCACATATGGCACAGCAAACCTCTCCTGCCACGCTTGCTGCTGCTCCCCTCCGCAGTGTATTTCAGTAGATTCACCTGTTCTGCTCCCCACTCTGTCTCTGGTGAATCCTCTCTCCACCCACACCTCTGGCCTGCACCCCAGTTCTTCTATGCATAAATGCATATTTATTATATGTATATATGAAATACAATATTTATATTTTATATATATATATAAGATTTACTCTTTATAAGGAATGGTGTTAGGTACTGAGTCTATGTTAAAGGAATACACAACAAATTCAGCCTTTATCTTTTACTATACAAGCAGACATACAAATTCACAATCTTAAAAAATAAAGGTATAGGTAATAATTGCCATGTGGAACAATGAGGCAGTGAGTAAGAAGATTGGACAGTCAGAGAAGATGTGAGCAGGGCATTGCTATTCTATTCTAAATGTTCCTTAAAGAATAAGAAGTTGAATTCTTAATGAGATTGATTAACCATTGTTCTGAATTCTAGTAATTGTTACCATTAGATTCACTTTAAAATTATTTTAACAAATTGATAAGTGATTTAGAGAAAATAATATTAAAAAGTTTTATAGATATGATTACTAACAATTTTTAACTTATCAGATATTTAAAACGATTTTCCAGGGTTGAACAACAGATTTTTCAGCTGTCTATATTATTTTCTTTAAAATAGGGATGAACTGGGAATAAACAAATAGGTTTATGGTTTGCTTAGTAGAAAGTAGAATTCAACTAAAGGGACTTTGTTCTTCTAACAGAAAACAATAGATTCTTTGAGGGTTGAATGTTAACAAATAGCACATCTAATTACTTATTTTCCTTCTTTGGAATTTTAATGAAGAATTCTAATAAATGATTATAAGACATAAAGATTATAAAGGCATTTGGAAGGCAACTTAATCAATGTGATTGGCCAATGTATTTGACATTCATTCTCTACAAATATTCTGCAGTAGCAATTATAACGGCATCAGACATAAAAACAAATCCATAATTTTGAAGTAAATCCAAAAGCATGCATTCTTCTAAGAAACAGTAATGACTTCAGGGCCTCCCCTGGTGGCGCAGCGGTTGAGCGCTGGGCTGTGAGGCTGCCTGCAGCCTCTGCAGCGCTGGTTTGTTCCCCGGCCACCAGCGAGGGTCCCACAGAAAAAAAAAAAAAAAAGAAAAGAAAAAAAAAGAAACAGTAATGACTTCAGTGAAGGACATTTCCTGGGTATTGTTGACAGCTACCACAATATTGGACTCAGCTTTTGCAAAAACCTAAGGTTTTCCCAGAATTTATTATAGCCCTGACATTGCCCTCCATGTTCATTGTTTTTAGTCAGTTAAATAATTGGGGGAGAGAAGGAAACTCAGACTGTAAAGACACAATAATATATAAGTATATATACATAGCTAACTTTTCACTTCATGTAATTTTTTTCCGTAAGTGACACAAGATAGGTAATAGAAATTCCTTTCTTAATAATTCCAAGGCATGGAAAGGAATCTAGTATTCTTCAGAAACTGATATGATAGCATTTAAAATAGAAAATAATTTTGCCTAAAGAATCTCAAAAATTATCATAAACTTCATTATGTTATTACATCGTGGCTAGATCTTATTGAATGCATGTGTGCTCTTATATACTGAAAATACGGTGGTGTTCCATCTTATATAATTCAAAATAAAAAGATTGCTAATTTATAATGTGAAATATCCAACAAAATTTTGAATTTTGCCAATATGTCTGCTTAATATTTTAAATATATACATATCAAATGACATATTCTTTCAAAAATACATGCTTTGTTTTCTATTTTTGCACATGCCCTCAACAAGTATTAGTCAACCTTTTCAGTAGACCTTTAGTAAAATAAAATACGACACCTACATGTGCTGTTTCTTCTTATTAAGGAACTATTTCTCTGTCGTCAATATAGTGGGTGTGATTTTTTTTTATATTAGACAGTTTTCAATGATAACAATTGGCACTTAGTTATAGTGGTTGAGACTGCTAACTCCATAATCAGATGAAATGAATTTAAAACTTTATTCCAAAATTTATTAGCTGCATGATCTTTGGTAAATTAATTTAATCTTCCTATGCCTCCTTCAGTTTCCTCATCTGAAAAATGGGAATAGTGACATACCTATTTCATATAGTTGTCATATGGTTAATTGAATTGTGTATGCAAATGACATACATTTAGACATGTTAGAATAGAGCCTGGTATACAAAAATGAAAGCACCCAAAAATACTAGCTATTATTATTACACCCAAATGTCTAGCCATTAAAATCAGAAAGTCTGTTTGCATATAGCCATTGCTACTAACATTTTGGCAAATTCAAATGAAGCAGTGGAGAACAGGAGTAAACATGCACATTAAAGAGAAATTTTCATTATACTCCAGAGAAGGGTTCCTAATCTATAGCTGAGGCCATCTCATTAATGATGGGTACAGGAGACAGAGGTTGTCAGAGAGGTTGTCACTGGTAAAAATACAGATTTGAGTCATAATGTAGGTCTGCTGCCACCTTCTCTTCTACTGCTACTGCTGCCTTGTCTTCTTGGATGATTAATATGGAGAAAGCTACTTTTGAGCCCAAGGCCAGACACAGGCAAGTTTCTCCCAAGGGTTTTGTAGCTGAGTCTATAGCCCCAAGTGTTGCAGCTGCAAACATTACTGTTAACTCCTGGGCCTTCCAACCTGAGGGGATGGCTGCAGCTGGGCCTGCTCCTGTTCCAGGACAACCCCAGTCTCCAGGCCTTCAGGCCTAGTCATTTTACAGGTCCTTTGGCACTGTAGTTGAAAGAGCCTGGGATAAAGTATAATGACTAGTCATTTCTTTTGCTGACGAAAGTCTTATTTCACCTTATAACAGTTATGCTTATAATCTAACACTTTCCTCATTCCAAAGATGGAGTAAGAGGAAAAAGTAAAAAGACTATTGTCAACATTCTTTCATTGAATTTGTTTCTACCAAATTAACTATAAAGTTTGTGAAGTCTTTGATTACATTCTGAATGTTCCTTTTTACTCAATGCTTTGCATAAAATGAAGGCATGTTGTTTTAAACTGACCAAATATTATTCTTCAGTTCTTAAATACCTCGATGTAATTATTGACTTGTTTATTCAGGAATAAACGGTTAAATGTTTGATATATTCCCTTGTTATATATCGCTGTCTGTAAAAAATAAAATGCCTCATTCACGTTCTAACTTAATTTACCTTTTTTTTTAAAGATGTATTTATTTATTTTATACAAGAACCGGGGTACAGGCCAGATGTGCAGGAGGGTGAGAGGATTCACCAGAGACAGAGTAGGGAACAGAACAGGCAGACTGACAAAATACACTGCTGAGGGGAGTAGCGGGCAAGACAGGAGAGGTCTGCCGCACCATGTGGGACCCTCGCTGGTCGGCCGGGATAGAACTGGTGCTACAGAGAACTGGTGCTACAGAGGCTGTGCTCAACCTCCTGGCCACCAGGGGAGCCCCTCCACTTATCATTCTTTATCCATTCTCTTTTTAGTCTTACTTTGCTGCTGTTCTCATAGCCTGGATCATGACACTAATAACCAATAATATCATTGCAAGCTATTAGTTAGTCTTACAGTTTGCAAAGTTCTTCCACATACATGTTCTTATTTGAATTTTATGACTGCAATGAGATGGGTGGTAATAAAAGTAAAGAGTAAGGAATTTTATGTACATTTTAAGACTAAGAAAGCTGAAGTGTATATGAATTAAGTGATTTGTCAAAGATCAGGAAAAAGGAAATGGGTTATAGGGTCTGAAAATCAAATGACCTGCTCTTCTACTATTGATCCAAAGGCATGAAGCCTGATTGAACAAGATAGTTACTGAATCAAAAATATATGGGCCTTGAATCTGGTTCTGTCACTTAACTATTCATATTCCTTAGGGTGATCAATAGTCTCGATTTTTCCCTAAAACTAAAAGTAGAGAATTAAACAGATGCAATTTAATTATGGGTAATTAAACAGATATAATTTAATAAAATATGAAACAAAATAATTAGTGGCATATAAGAAATTGATAAGAATAACTATCAATTGTTGACTATTCTCTCTCCTTGTCCCTTTTTACTGAACACTGTATTCAAATAAAAGTTTTTGGTGGAGGTAGATAAAACTAAAAAGTTTGCAATAGGAAATTGTCAAGTATCATCAACAGTTGCAGAGGGTTCTACCTGACTCTTGTAGATTTGAACCTGTCGTGTTTTCTCATGTCATGTTCTGTCATGAAAGCCCTCATGAATCTTTTGATTTTGTTTTTTGTTTTTGGTTTAATATCTATTCTTCTATAAATTATGTATGCAATCTTTAGAAAAATTCAAAAGGTTAAACACAGTATACAGAAAAATAATTAAGTCCCTTGCCTGTAATCATTTTCTAGTCACCTGGGTTCTCTGCTATTGAGTACACCACTGATAGAAGATAAAATTCTTTCCAAAGATGCTTTATTCATTGATAACAAAATACACATTTCATATCATTTCTGTATTTTCCAGCATATTTAACTAGTATATACCTTTTAACCCATGGTAAAAAGTGGTAAAAATACCTGATAGATACTTCCCACAGTGGATGTAGTACTTGAAGTAAATTATGTTCTATAAAGTAGATACAGTATTCTTAAAGAAGAGGGAAGGAATGCTATACAGGGAAACAACAGATGTAGTTGTTTGCTCCAGGCTGAGATGGTAGGTCCAAATCAGTTCTTAGAGCCCTTTAAAGGCAGATATATATAAAATGTTATATATATATATATATATAGATAGATATAGATATAGATAGATAGATAGATAGATAGATAGATAGATAGATAGATAGATAGATAGATAATGTATTGCTATATATGGCATTTTCATATTAGATTGTGAACTATTGAAGGTCAGCAACTTGTGTTTTGTTTATCCCTGCATCCACATCATTAACCATATGAATTTTTTACAGATAGAAAGCGAAATATGTTTTGAGTATGTAACTGAATATTTTTGTTACTTACTGAAAATTTTCTCAAGCATTTCAGTAAGACCTACTTAACATTGTCATAATATTACCATCCAGTGTTTATCTTTTCTAAGCAGATGTTTTCCCATATGTAATGTATCTGTTTTGCAATTCTTCTTATTTCTCTAAATCTTGGTAAACAATCTAAATTTCTTGTACTTGAGTTAAAGGACTAGGGTGGTTATTTCTTTTTCAACATATGCCACAGGCAGTCAAGATTTCATCGATTCTTTGTTAGAAAAGCAGAAAGTAGGGCCTCCCTGGTAGTGCAAGGAGTTAAGCACCACACTAGGAAGCAATCTGAAGCCTCTGCTGCACGAGTTTGATCCACCCCCAGCCAGGGAACAACTCCCATGACACAGCCGACCTCTCCTGGCTTGTCCGCTGCTCCCCTCAGCAGTGTATCTCAGTCAGTCTGCCTGTTCTGTTCCCCACTCTGTCTCTGGTGACTCCTTTCACCCCCTGCATCTCTGGCCTGTACCCAGCTCTTGTATGAATAAATAAACAAATCTAAAAAAGAAAAGAAAAGCAAAGCAGAAAGTAGAGTGGAACATACAGCCTGGATAGCTATTTGGCCAATTCACTGACTATGAGTATTGCAATCTATTTGAAAGAGAGTACAAGTTGTATTATAAAATATAATTTTTAATATAAAAAAGTTAAGTGTAAAAGGAGCACATATAAAACTTCCTTTCTATGTCTAGCAGACATAGGGTACTATGACTACTGTAGAGACCAACATCCAGCCCTCATTCTGGGATGGATTATTGGTGTAGACCTGAGTGTCACTGAAGTGGGAGATCACAAAGAAGGAAAGGGCAGTGGGAAGTGAGGAAGAAGAGATAATTTTAATACTATTTCTTTCATACACAATCTCAATTTCCCTTCATAGCAAAAAAAGTTCTTATCTGAGGACTGTGCATTAGGATTGTAACATTTAAGTTAAATTAAAAAGGTGCTCATAAAGCAATAAACCTAAAGGTGGTGAATACTAGTCCTGACAGATGGACAAACATCACCTGGAAGATACAGGCTCATGGTCCTCGAGTCCATCAAGGCCCACTTTACTAGATTATAATATTGGGGGCTGGCTAAAAAAAGAAACTATTGAAAGAGTGGCCCAAAAATAAAGAGCTTGATTAGAGACTAGTCATAAAAGTAAGAAAAAGAAATAGAGGTCAAGGGGAAAAAAAACCTTCAAGTTCCTCTATATATGACAATTATAGATTTAATTAAAATTGCTATTAAGCTCAATATTTATATCTATAAATGAAATGGCTGCTAGGATTAAATGAAGCTTTGTAAACTGAAAATAATTATTTTATTATTGTGTTCTCCACTACATCTAATATGTGCATTGCATATATTAATATGTTCAAATGTCTTGGGTTAAAAATATAAATTTATACACTTATTATCTTGGAATTGGAGAGTCTTCTGGCTCAAATTTTCTTACGTATGGTTTATGTATTTAAATGAACATGAAATTTTAAAGTGATTTAAATGTAATCAATCAGGAGGACTTTTTTTCCTTTAGATGTTGATAAGGTCAAATTAAAAATATCTAGTTCTCAGCTATATCTTGTCCCTCTCACTTCAAACTCAGCCTCAGAGCCTATCATGGTTCCTTTCACATAGTCAATATAAGTATTTGTTAAATGGGTATTGGAATTAATAGTAGCTGAGATAGTTATACATAATAAAATGTCTATCTAGTATTAGTCAAAACCTTGACAAGCAGACTGTGCCTAAGAAGTGACTTGAAGTCAAACTGAGTCAGTGTTTCTAGCTATTTCTATTTTTTTTCCAGCCTTACTAGTAGTTTTATTTTTTTCCAACCACTGTGAACCAATAGTAATAGAAAACTAAGTGATCTATTTCACTAAGTGGAAAATCCTAACAGCAAAGTAGACTTTGTGACCAAACAGCACTCAGTATTTGCTTGCATGCATACACACACACACACACACACACACACACTTGTTATTTGTAATACAGAGGATATTATTTCTAATGGAAAACCTGTTTTATTCTTTAAAGGAAGGATTAACAGATTTTTTTTGTATAACAGATTTTTTTATGTATAACAAATTATACAATAATCTGTATAACAGTTTATCAAAATATACAAAACACTATTAAATTTTTAAATAATGACATAATATAGATACCATAATTGCCAATATACTCATTGTGTTTCTTTTTAATTTTTTATCATGTATATTATACATATATATATGGAGTGTCTTTTTCCATTCTAATTGAACTTGTGCTTCACAGCACTGGGCACCTATGCTATACCAACTACTATTTGTTGAATTAGAATGACAACTGCTTAAACCCACCAAAACTACTGCTGCAAGCTGCAGTTTGCCTACTCAATCATGTCAATGAGGCATCTGGTTCCTAGTCTGTCACTTTCCCCTAGGGCTTCAAAATGAAAGTTATAGAGAAAAACATGGGATCATTATATATGTGGCTGGAACAAGAAGTAATCTGTGTAGGTTCTGAAACATTTTTCTGCAGTTTCATAAATGCCTGTAATTCAATAATAACCATCAAAACTATTAGTTTTATTACAGCTTGGCTATAAATGAGCTTGTTTCCTACTAAATCACTCATACCACTATTTTAGTGCTAGTTATTATCGTAATGATGATAAAGATCATCATAATGATGATCTTACTCTACAATTATATCAGACAAGTTCCTGTAACTAATATTTTTATGTAAGACAAATTATTTCTTTTCTATCAAACTTCCTTTTTGGAAGAAAATGTTGATTTGCAATGTTTTGTTTTTGTTTACCTCCAAGATTAGTAAATTCATTATCCATGACTTGATTACTACAGGAGAATTGTCAGCACACAGTTCCTACATAACATGCCTCTGCCCCTCACACAACAGTCATATTTTAAAAGACAATACTAGGGAGAAAGTTAAAACTGTAACAATGTAGCATGCTCCATTGACTTAAAAGATTAACCAAAAAAGAGTAAAGCTTAGTGTTGAGTTTAGTGCTATATTCTTTGTTTGACTTTACACTTGTTTATTTACCTAAATAATATTTACCTTCAAGCTGTTCATATTTGTTATTTGTAATACAGAGAAAAGTATTTCTAAGGGAAAATCTGTTTTATTCTTTAAAGGAAGGATTAACAGATTTTTCTGCATAATAAATTATACAATAATCTGGATAATAATGTATCAAAATATGCAAAACACTAGTAAATTTTTAAATAATGACATAACATAGATACTATAATTGCCAATATACTCACTGTATTTCTTTTTTTTTAATCAGCATATCAGGTTGACTACAAGTAAAAACTAAAGGAAAAACTTTTTTTAAATAAACCTCCAAGTCCCTGAACAATAAACAAGAACGTATTTTGACATGTAATTTATCAAGTTGTTAGACTTCTATTGTTGTAAACAAAACAAGAAAAAGTAAAGAAAAAAAAAAAACTAAAGGAATATGAGTACAATCTTGGGGAAATTTCTTTGAACAAAATGTGAATTTGGGTGTTTTGCCATTGCTTTTGTTACAAGCTACAATGTTGATTTATATATATTAGTCATTATTTTATTATACAATTTAAAAACTGTAATTTGAAATAGATGCAATTTTTCCCTTAGCATAAGGGAAATCCATTTTGACCATGCACTTATTTGGGTAAATCCTTTAAAAATATTAATATGTGTCATAAACCTCTAAAATTAATCCTTAACACTCCCGAGTGCTAAGGGTGGATTGGCTTAGGATTTGAAATGGAAAGAAATTTAGCTAACAATTTTGAAGGGATTATTTTCTGCAGTATATTAATGTTTGCCATACCAAGGAATTCTTTGAAGTTGTTTATCCCTCTTTGCTGCATAATCTGCCTTTTGCTTAGAGAATCACAGATTTTTGTTTAATTCTCCATTTAAATGACTGAAACCAGCAATGATAGACTATAAAGTTGGATCCTTCAATGCAGTTGTGACAGTGCAGTGACAAGAGTACAGTTTCCACCTTGGTTTTGTTTGTTTGTTTAATTCTAGGTCTAACTTTAGCATCAAAAGATATCCCATTTCTCATGAATTTTCATATTTCTCCAAATACTAGTCATGATGGAATGGTAGAATTGTTGATAAAGGGTCATTGGATATTATCAACCTTGGGGTATTGACTCCTCACCTCTCAACAGTTCAAATTTTCTCTCCTTCCAGAAAAACACAAACAAATTAGCATTTCATGAAAATATTTTGTGAATTTGGAAGCTTTTTTCTAGATATATTAGTTGTCTGCTAGAATCACACTTGATGTTTGAAATTCATATACTACCCAAAGATGCCCTCATTTACAATGTTTTGGTGAACCTGATAATTCTGTGAATGTAATGACCATTATATTTTCTTCAAACCACTGTGATCTTTGCATGAGTATTTTGCAAAGACTTTTCTTTGACCTTTCATCCTTCAACATCAGCGAAGTAAACAAATACCTATGTTATATAAATCTGAAAACTATAATTTACAACCACTTTGAATTTGATAAAATTACTTTCTTGGGTTATACAGATTTTCATATTTAGGTTTGATTTGTATCAGTAGAGAATATGAGAATGTATTGAACTCACTATCAGATATGAAGTGCTTGGGGATTCTCTCCTGTGATAGTCTATTTTTATGTATTTCTAGATTAAAAAAAAACTGAGCTTAATTAGTGCAGCTGTTTAGAGAAGCTTACAAATGACCTGTCTGTCCTGTGCCCCAAGCAAATGTGAGCCACTTCTCTTAAGAATTGTGAACCTTATCAAATGTATTATTTAAAAGGAAAAACGGAGGCAGTGAATCACCAAAAAGCAATATTATCAATCTGTAATTCGCTGTGAGTTTGTATATCACATGAAGATATACATGTTTATATCTATATCTGTGATATTTACTTTTAAGCTGTATCTGTGTTCTGGATGTGTACATTCCAGTGTATAGATATATCAAAATTACTTGTTAAAATGAACAGAAGTCAAATGCACACGATTCTGAGTCTTATTTTTCAGAGAATCCCACTTTATTCCAAGTTATTCTAAGTCAGCATCAGGCACTGTGGCATAGCGTCTGGCACTACGTAATTCCTTACTTAACAGTAGAACAAGAGAGCATTTATAGGAAAATATTCATAAATTGTCAGCACATCTGTTGTTATTGCCCCCAGGGTCACATTCATTTCAGTCTCCTGTTTTCCAGACGTTTTTCTATTTTCAAATATACACTGTACTTTGATCTGGCACATTACCAATCAAGCTGCCTTTTATAACCTGGCTACACCTGTTTCTGCAGGTGTAGTAACTATGAGAGGGCACTTTCAGGATGGAGGGAAGGGGCTACCTGGGATTCATTTTAAGCCAGCCATTTCCTCACAGCAACCCCCAGGCAGCTATTGGGAATTTCTCATGAAGTGTATCATTAAGATTTTTTTCCCTTTTGTTATCAGTGTGGCTTCAGTTAGACTATCTCTTGTAATATGTTTTTCAAATGAGATGTGGATAAGAGAACAGACATTTTTAAAATAATTTAAAAATTATTTTGCTTTATGTAATATTTTTACTTTATTTGACACTTTTGATAACTGCCATATGTGAACTCACATGTTTTTATATGTAAATAGCTAATTTGTGGCTATATTATTTTATATATTTCTCTTTTTTTAAGAATATGTGATCAACAATAACATTCAGAGTACAGTGGGCTGGTTTTAGTTGACTTCCATTTTGTCCATTTACTCAGTAGCATACATGCTTCTGTCCTGTAAAACATACTTACAGATGCTCAGAACACACTGAATACACATGATCTTTGCACTGTCTCCAGTATGTCCGTGCACTGTGCTTCTGTCCCTTGAGTTACATGCTTTCTGGGAGTCAGGATTGTTGTTTCAAACTTCTTATACCATCGGAAGTTATTATTGCGATTTAGTATAGTTTCTAGTGCATGTACTTGAGAGGATAAAAAGAGAATAAAATTGTTCGATAATTTTGCCTATGGAAAAATTGAGTGCTTTGGAATAGCCCAATAAGTCATATAACTCTCTCAACTGCTACTGAATTTAGATGTGAACAATGAAGTGCTAAACTATTTGTTGATGGGGGGAGGGAGTTGGGAACATACAAATCAATATAATAACCACTAAACACATACAGTTCTTCATATTCACATTAAAGTTAATTAAGGTAAGTTACTATTAAAAATTCACATCCTCAGATGTTCTGCTTGATAGCCATATGCAGCTTGTGGTTAACACATTGAGCAGTGTAAATATAGAAAACTTCCATCAACACAGGAAATTCAAATGGACAGTGCCAAACACATCCTACACTCACATGAATCTTTGTCTAATACCTTAAGCCAAATAAAGAAATCAAGACTTAAAATTGTCGATAAATAGAATCTTTGTGTTAGGGGAAAAAAAAAAAAAAACAATGGCCCTTAACTCTTAATAAAAGATTGACAACATGCACATGTTTGTAAGTTTACATGTTTAAAAATTTAAAAATCTTAAGAATATTTTTATGATTTCTCATTTTAACCCATTTTCAATTAATTTGCTATTTACTCTTCTTGCTATTGTTGTGTAAAGAGTTTTACTCTGAAATGTCAAATAATGATTAAACATCTACTCTAGAGAAAGCTGTGTTTTTGTGCTATGGCTTTCTTACCAGCACCCTGTGGAGCCTTGGAAAAGTTGGCTCTCTTAAAATGTTTGCTTATTCTACAAAATACGATAAACAAACATGGGAAAATGGGAATCTACAAAATGGAAATATGAAGAGAAAGTTGCTAATACAGAGTTGTTTTAAAGACTACATGAGCTAACCATAGCAAAATATTTCTGCTGTACCTGGCCTCTAGGAATAAATGAATAATTATTGTAACAGTAAGTTACAGCACTTGAGTTGTGAGAAAATTTGCAAAATGCCATCATATCTCTTTATTTCATTACCAATTGATTATGTTTCTTAATTTCAATAGAAAAGTGATCTCAGAGATGCTAAGTTTGATGATTCTTTTATCTGTCTTCAAAATGTACTCATTATATCCTTCTTAGATAACACATTCATTCATAAACTACACACACACACACACACACACACAAAAAAAAAAAAACTTCAACATGTACCACTAAATTACTTTCATTTGCAAAAAATCTTCTGGCTTTTTGCTCATTTGCAGATATTATCAATAGTAGATTCCATGGCAAAATGTCATAATGAGACACTGAATGCGAGTAGTTCTTTTGCACTTGATGTATCAAATCAGTAGAGCTACTATTTCTGAATTTGAAATGGAATATAAAAGTCTTTCTTCCAGTTGAGTATTCATCAATGAGTTCGTGTAAAAGTATTTAAGATCAGTGGAAAACAAAGACCTGGAATCCATACATTTTATCTTCACTTTAAATCATATACTACATCTAGTATAAGGTTTTACAAACCAAACCACCTAGGACCTTGATTATCAAGAGGAATCTATAATACAAACCAAGTCAATACTACAATATAGGAAAAGACATGCTTTGCAATTGCTAAAATGTGAATCCTGATACCTGAATAATATAAAAATCATATACTTAATATTTAATGTTTACAACTTATGCCAGTCCTCTCCTTTCCAAAAAGCTGCAAAATAGAGATAAACAATACGGTCACTCAAAAATCATTATACCACAAACAATATGCAAAATACAATAAGAAATATGCTATACAGAGTTTACAGAACATTGTATTGGGGCTGTGAGATTCAATCTCATGAGAAATTGACCTTCAAACTAGATATAGGGAAAAAATGAAATATGGACTCAAAGAGATTTTAAGTCTTCTCACTAATTTTGATATTTTCTAAATTTTTCACTCATCTTCAATATCCTTTCTTTGTTTCTTGAACTCTTGGTAGTTTCAAAACTATGTGCCTTTTGCAACAGTTATGAATTAGGAGTAAAATGAAAAGCTTTTCAGGACACAGAGCACTTTTATTTCACATAGTATATTACTGGTTAAGCTAACACAATCACTTGTGATATGTGTAAATATATGTAAAATGCCACAGTGGGTAAACACCAAGCTAGTAGCTGGTTACAACTGGGAAGTGATTTGTTTAAGTAACATAAGGTATGTTTATGAAGAAGGAAGGGAGAATTTAGGTTTTAAATTAAAACTTTTCTAGAACATTTCAATTTCTTTAAGAGTAATGATTCTTTCTTTAATGATATATTCATATCTTAAAAAAGGGAAATAGAACACTGAATTGTCAAAATGTATTTCCAAAGGCTAAAATCATAATTCATAAAAATATAGAGGACACACGCCAGATATATTATTGAATTTATTGAAAAAATGCTAATAAACACACACAACAGTAACTTGATAAAGTTCGTTTCAAAGATATTGAGGATAGAGTTGTATATAGCCATCAGAAAGATATATAGATCTTAAATTATATATAAAATGATTTACATCATACTGGACATTAAAACCATAATTTTGGAGTTATACTTTCTACTGAGTACAAATATACAAATTAACACATAATTCTAAAGCCAAACACATGTTGTATTGGAGAATCAAACCATTTTTACATGTGCATGTAAAATAGTGAACAAGTAAGATATTCAAAGTATATGCCATTCTCTTTTTTTCTTATTTCAGAGTTATATGACATTTCTTAATGAAGTAAGGAATAACAATAAGTAAAGATACCTCACTGTTACCAGTAGTTGAAACAGACGTTGTATTGGGGAAATGTGATTAATTTTTGTAAAAAAACTGAAATCAAACTATCCAAAAAAAGATGATTGAGATGTAATAATATGAACAATATTGATTGCACAAAGAATCACAATTTATTGTAGTCCATATGCAAGTTTAAAAGCTAGAAAATATCCATTTGATGGTTAAGAAAGATAAAAGTTGAAAGGTTTTATATAAAACTGATACTGAATGCTGGCCTTAGTTTCCCTTAGCCAATAAAAGGAACAGAGTTTGAAGAGACAGAAAGTAGTTTAATTTATCTACAAACTGAGGAGGGTAGGAGATGCTTTCATGTCTGAAAGATAACTGTTCTGCTTTCTGACAGAGCACAGGGGTACTTTTCCAGAGTTACAAGGGATAGAAGGAGGGAGTGGGCCAGGGTCAGCATGCCCATCTCTCTTGTTTCAAAACCAAGTTGGAAATTGCCATCAGGTTCATGTGACTGATTATTTCTAGTAAATAAGGATTGTTGATGTTATTGAATCTATTCTCTATATTGTGTTCATGTATTTTCATAGTGAAATTAATTATTTAAGAAATTCTCATAGATTATTCAGTGCTCTGTGTGTGTGTGTATGTATTTTACACATTCCCTGTTGTATTCAGAACACTATAAAATCTACCCCCTCCCCCACACACCCCATATGAAGACTGAGTAAACTCAAATTTCTAAATACAGTCAAGATTTGGGTGAGCACTGTGAGTGCTGAATAAACATTGATGAAATAAAAAAAAAAAACACACTCTTCTTGGGCTACCATATGTCATATAAATTTAAAACATTTATTTAAAAAAGAATTTTCCCATAATTTACATAAATTACTATTTTCAAATATTAGGTTTAAATTAGGATTAAGCTACTGAGATAGTTCTTTGTACATTTTTATAGAATTAATTTTGCCTTAATTACTTAAGGAGATTTTGTTTAATAGACTATAATATAAATAAAGGTTAACTGACTTTATGGAAAGAGAGAAAAACAACCCCTGAGGTTCCTGATAATAAGGAAATATCAGTGTCTACATTCCATGACCTTAGTTGAACCTTGTGTTATCTTTATCTTGTCTGTTGGCGATCTCCAAGCAAGGTTATCAAAACGAGTTTGAAAAAATGGTATCAAATTCTATCCTAAAATTGAGGAAACAAAGACTGAAACATGTCTTCTGTGAAAGTTAATTGAAGGGCTTAGGATTTATTATTATAAGGTTAATTAAAAGTATCAAAGGTGATTCTTCTCCACTATTATTGGGAGACCTCTAAAATAAACTTGAAGTTGTATTTTTTAAGAAATCTAGGGAACAGATATTTATATGGCAAATTTTGATTTACATAAATATGCATATACTGCTTAAGTATGTAAAACTAATTAGTGCAACTTAAAACAATGTGTTTCAGATGCACATTTAAAGCCATTCAAAGAACTGAGGTCAACCATGGTGTGCAAATTAGGAAATCTGAATTCATAAAGGGTATTTTTCCCAAAGCAGGGATCATTTTCAAAATGTTTTGCCTAAAGACAAAGGTTTCCAAGCTGATGACTCTGTAAAAACAAATGACTATTTCCCCAAAGCTTAAGAGACCCCCATGTATTTTTAGTGAGCTTGGGGCTGTTGTTTTCATTGACTGCTTCCTGTCTTAAGATGGTATGCTGGATCATTCTGCCTAGTAACAGAGGAGGCTATCAAGTGAGCTGCCATGGACTGATCAAGTCTATGATAGGAAGCATTTAGTGCTCTAAAAATGGCATACAACCTCAAAAAGAGTCTTTTAAAATTGTCAATCCTGCTTTTAAACCCTAGTCAGTTAAGCTGTTTACCAAGAAAGCTAAAATAAGATTTTTTTTCTGTTTTAAATAAGATAACCTATGAAGTTTAAAAGGTGCAACGTTTTGGGCATTATGTTTTCCTTGCCTGAGTTATGAGGGAACTTTAATAAAAATTGTCAGTAATCTGAAATCCATTTAAAGTTGCTTCCTGGGATGTACAATTTACAGAACCATGATCTGCTTGTGATGGATCATAGCTGATCAGGTCATTTGCTGATAAACATATTTCAGAGGATTTTCTTTTCTATTTTCTGTTGAAATTCTTAAACTGTAATGGTATGTCCTTGCAGAGTCTACTCTGACTCCCAAGCTCTCTTTTTTCAAGAAAAGTCTATTTGCTGGAAATACAGCTTATCCTGTAGAACTAACATTGCTATTTATTAAAGACCTGGATTCTGCCAAAAATAAAGTACTAAATATTGAGATTAAAAAAAAGTGCATTTAATCAAATAGTAAACTTTTTGAGCTTCTGGATGCTCATTCAGTTGTATAATTAAGTGCATTAAGGTACTTGGCAAGAACTTTCCCTTTGTTAAGGATAAGTTTTATTTTTCCCCTTGACCGAGAATTTCTGATTTTCTGATGACTTTTTAAAATAACTCCTTTCTCAGTCCATTATTGCCACTACTGCCAAAACACCATATTTACTTCAGTACCATCCCATTCAAAAGCTTTCAAAGGGGACTTAACTACTGAGGAGGAAACTTGTTTTCCTCAAACCAGGGACCCTGGGTTGAGAATTAAATTGACAGAGTGCATTAATAGGAGAAGGACATACATATTATTTAATATGTTTTACATGACATGGGGGCCTTCATAAAGAAATCAAGACCTGGAGAAATGGTTAACCCTGAGTATCTTTAAAACTAGGTATGATGAAGAGAGGACATCCCTGGAGAAATATAATAGGGCAGAGAGTAGGAAGTATAGTAAACTGAAGGGGGAAAGGAATTAACAAGCCTTGTTTGTTCCTTTGGGTACTTGTTAGCATTCCTTTTGTCTTCAGAGATATGGATGCTTCTTTCCTCTGGGTAGAGTGGGCACCTCTCACAGCCAGAGAATTTTATGACCTCTTTCAGGGGTCAAGGTCAGGGAGAGGGAAAGTCAGAATGACCTTCCTGCTTCTGCCATTTTCTCAGCCCTTCAGTTAAAATGTTCATAAACCATGGCATTTATTTTAATGTATCATGTCCTGATTTCCATTATTATCCATGTGGGGAAATCTAAATAAAATTAATGGATTTCCAATGCCAGTATCTTGATTATATTTCACTATAATTTTAAAATGTTATTGGGAGAAACTGAGTAAAGCATTCATGGGATCTTTATTCTATATATTATCTATCACCAGTTTATCTATGTTAGGGCATTGGCCAAGCTTGACCAATCAAGAAACTACATGATCACCACAGCTCATCCCCTAGACCCAAAACATGAGCATAACTATAAAAACCCCAAAGTTGTTTTCACCAGTGGCAACTCATTTGGAACTCCTTCTGCGCAGAAGCTGTACGATTATCTGTCTTTGCATAAATTGCTCATGCCTGCTTGTTCTGGCAAGAATTAGCCTGTTTCTTTAACTCTTGCCGTTTTGCTCCCAGGAGCTGGCCTGTGTCTCTAAACTTCCTTGGCTTGCATGCTGCTGTTTGCAAGTGGTGTTTCAATCTTTTGTTACACCAGCCACGGGTTCCCAGTTTGTCATATCATAACATGTCATGTCTTTTATTTGGCCACTCATATTTGGCCACTTATATTTAGCCACTTATATTTCTCCCTCCCACCCCACTCCCCCTTGGTTTCAGCTCTGTAGTCTGCTATCAAGGGTTAGTTTTTAAGGTTGTCTTTATCTATAATTTAGTTATTTATTTTCCACATATTAATGGCACTATCTGGTACTTATCTTACTCCTTCAGACTCATTTCATTTAGCATTATCCCTTCCAGCTCCATCCATGCAATTGCAAATGGCATGAGTTTATCTTTTCTGAATGCTGATTGGTATTCCACTGTGTATATATAACACATCTTCTTGACCCACTCACCTATTCTGGGACACTTAAGTTGTTTCCATCATTTAGCTATAGTTAATAGTACTGCAGTAAACATGAGAGTGCAAGTGCCCTTTCAAATTAGTGGTTTTAAATTTGGGAGGTGAGAAGCCTAGGAGTGGAATTACCGGGTTAAATGACAGATCCATATTTAATGTCTGAGATACCGCCATACTGCTTTCCATAGAGGCAGGGCCAGTTACCTGCAATGTAGCAAGGTTCCCTTTTCTCCACATCCTGGCCATCACTTTTTCTTGGTCTTTTCACTAAAGGCCATTCTCACAGGTATCAGATGGTCATATATCCATTTTCTAAGTCTGTACTTGTTATTAAAATGAAGAATGTATTTGGAACTATTCATATGCAAAATATATGTGGACTGGAATAGTAGGAGAAACAATGGTATGCAGAGGTAAAATATGTCAAGGGTGTAATCAATAAATATTTAGGGTAGTGGCTATAGAACTTTACTGTGCCTACAGAATTCTTAGAGAACTTGCTAAATATGCAGATTACAGAATACAACCCTCTAGGTACTGATTCAGTAGATCTGGGATTGTGATCCTGATGGTACCCATACACAGCTGTCAATTTGAAAGTCATTGATTTGCACATAATTCATTTCAGGACAATTCATTTACAAGTATATAGCAATATATACATGATTACTATCATTAATGAGCTTAATATCATTGGAACCTAAAAATTTAACTGAAAGGAATTAAGAATTTAACTACCTGGTGCATCAGTGAATAAGAACATCATGTCTGCTTATTGCATGAGACCAGCAATGAGAGACAGTATCTTTGCATGAGAAACCTTATTTTTATGATCTCAAAGTCTAAAAATGTATGAAATTTGCATGTATCAAAATATAATAAAAATGTAATTGCTTGATAATATAATTCTGAAAAATCTAGATAACATAAGCCTTGAAAAACTAATTTATTTCTTATGACTATTTTCTAGATCAGATTATTAAGCAGTGAGTAAATATGTTCTATAAATAATGTAAGAATTATGCATTAATGCACAAAGTACATATTTTTTTCTGTTTTTCAGAATCTTGTAGGTTTTTCTATGTACATAAATTTACTTGTGAATATAGAACTGTTTACTAGACTTTCTACAAGCGAGCTACTATGGCTGTAATACTGAATAATAAAAATCCCTGAATATAGTGGCTCATGTTTAGTCTTGTGTTTATAGATCACAAGTGACTTAGAGGATGATCTCAACCTAAGCAAATCTGCTTTAGTATGCTGACAAATGAGTAAACTAAGACAAGTCTTCATGTCTCCCTTTAGGATTTCATCTGGGAACAGAGTAAGTGACAAGTTCAGCCATAAAAGCATTTGTTATTTTGGTTAATATCCCATTGTCCAAAGTGAGTAATGTGGCCAAGTCCAAAGTCATGGAGCAGCTAAGTTCATTTCAGTAACACTTACTATAAGAGTGAGGACATTTTATGTGCACGTGTGTGTGTGTACACACATATTACTATACCTTGGGGATGTAAAATTAGGAGGAATCATTAACTCAAATAATCACATACTTGGTAAGCAATTTTAGCTATTAGGGGTAGTTTGGAAATTACAAGACACCATATTTATTACCATTTTAATTAACATAACATGTGATTTTTAAACATCTTAACTTTAAAATCAACTTTGACTGCACTTTCACCTAAGTAATATATTCCTTCTATGAAACTATTTGTACCCACTATCTTTTGCAGTGTAGCAAATCATCCCAAAATGAGTGACATAAAACCACAGTTTTATATTTGGTTATAATTTAGGCTGTACAAAGGTGGGAAATCTTGCTCATACAAGGCGCTCCACTGAGGTATCCAGGGTATTAACTTAACTCCTTGAGCTGGATCTTTGATCAGAGATATCTAAAACATTTTAATCATGTTTCATACTTTACCAAAATTTTTTCACTTTCATCCCAAACAAAATGTGTGAATTTATTTAAGTATATACTATCATTAAGGCAGATAAGAATGGCAGTAAGATTTCCTTCCTTTCAACTACCAAATGATAAAGAATAAATTTTAAATATTACATATATCCTCAATAGATTATTCTACTTATCCTCAGGGAAACGTTTGTTTTAGAGTATTAGGGGGTTTCCTTATAAGCTAATTCTCATCTTGAGTGAGTGGGTAGGTTAGGTTAACTAAGGTTTACAGTGAATCTGAAAACAATATAAGTTATCACAACAGAATTTTTTCTAATTTGCATAATAGTACTAGTGATTGGCAGAAAATATACAGTATTTCCAAGATCCAGGAATATCTTATAACTCTGTCCCCTCAATATCTTCTGGGTACTCTCCATTTATTTAGTGGATGAATTTGGGGGAAAAGATACAAGGAAGATGGCACAGACTTGGAAATAAAACATATCTCTTGCTCCCATATCCAGAGGACAGCACCAGACACAAGAGTTGGCCCACACCCCCCAATCGCTGATCAGAGTGCTAGGGACAAGATCCTTCTAGATGCCCCATTTCCAGCCCTTCCCCTATGCCCAGTGCAAAGTGGTCCTGCAGGACTTGAAGGGACATGGAAAATAAGTGGCAAACTGCCCTCTATTATTTTACTAGTAATGAGTGATGTATGAAGCTATTGCTGTGTCCTTGATTTGTGCCTGTCTGTTCAATTCAACAAGTAGAAATTTTTAGAGATGAGGCAGGATATAAGTCTAGCCACATAGCCACAAAGAATTCCCCTCTATGTATGTTTCCCGGGACTTGTTAAAACAGACCCCAGCTGCTATTCTTTAGACTATAAAGTAAGTTTCTCATTAATTCTGCCCCTTTAGCAGCTGACAGGCAATTTGACTGCTTGGAAAACACACTGTATTTTTATGACCCACACGAAGTAATCATAACCAGCCATATGTAAAACCACAAAGCATAAATTGATGGAACTAATACAATTTTACCCGACAATATTAGAGGTTATATTTTAGAACTACAATAGCATTTCAAAACTGTCCTATAGAGGTACACAGGATTTTACTTTCCTATTAGAATGATGCATAGTTTTACTAAAATTGTTCATTATATTCTGATAAAAATTTATCTTTCCTTTGCAAATGTTTTATTTTTAGATAATTTCATATTGTACATTGGGAGTCTGTGTTAATATTATAACATTTAATTTATTTATATATACCTTTTAGAAGCTAGTTCAGAGAGGAATATATTAATATACAAATTCACTTTCCTTTATCCTTAGGGCAGGTACATCACATATTTTATAGACTTTCATCTTGTTTTGAGAACAAAATTTATTCACTGCATGGCATAATAATATGCATGTGTGTATGTGCGTGTGTTTATTTATATATACATATAAATGTGTGCTCCCCAAAATCCATATGTTGAAGCCCTAATGTGCATTATCTCAAAATGTGACTGTACTTGGAGAGAGAGCATTTAAATGGGCAATTAATTTATATTGTAAACCCACAGCTAATATTATAACCGATGGTGAAAACACCATTAATTGTGCTTGCATAACATTAAAAATATTTTTTCACAACAAAAGAAAATAACACAAAAAAACCCAGCCTAATGAATGGCAGGATATTTATACATTGTCCACTTCATAAAGAGTTAATATTCAAGCTATGCAAAGAACTCTCACAACTCAACAATTAAAAAAGGGTGGACAGAAAATCTAAATAAACATTAACCAAAGAGGATAAACATCCAACAGGAACATGAGAAAATTCTCATCACCCTGTATTGTTAGGGAAATGTAAATCAAAGCTACAATGAGATATCATCTCACACTTGTGACACTGACATCAAAAACGCTAGTATCAACAAGTGTTGACAAGGATGTAGAGAAAAGGAATCTCATATATTCTTGGTAGGAATGTAACTTGGTGTGACCATTTTGGGATATATAGAACTTTCTCCAAAAAATATGAAACTATCACCTGATAAAGCAATCCCACTTCTGAGTATCTATTTAAAAATTATTAACCTGCTGACCTACAGAATTATATTCACCATAATGTTTGTTGTAGCATTAAATAAAATATTAAAAACAATTAAATTTATTGTTTTTATAAATTACATGGACCAGACTGGTAAAGTCACTTAAATCATAAAAGCTAGGTCTCTAGACTCATAAATTCCTTATATCATATATTACTTTCCTTAAAAAAAATAAAATAAAAATTTGAATCTACCTACAATTTAATCTGTTTGATACCTATAGTTTTCTTATTAATATTTCTACAAATATTATTAATTATGTTTTGTTTTTCATATGACCACTAACCAGCATATTAGTTTAGTGGGATTTAAGACAAATTCTAAACTACATCTAAAATATAATTTTGGCAATGTTAGGTGTCTAAGTAAGAGATAGTATTTAAATCATTTCTTCTAGTATATATCTTTCCCCTTCTGGCTCACTTCCCTTAGAATTATCCCTTCCAGTTCCATCCATGCTACCACCAAGAGTTTTTATTTTTTGATAGCTGAGTTTTATCTATTGTGTATATTACTATATGTTAATGATCCATTCATGTGTTCTGGGGTATTTATATTGTTTCCATATCTTGGCTTTTGTAAATGGAGCCACTATAAAAACAGAAGTGCAGGTATTTCTTTCATATAATTTTTTTTTAAAGATTTACTTATTTATGCATACAAAAACTGGGGTACAGGCCAGAGGTGTGGGGGCATGAGAAGATTTACCAGACGCAGAGTGGGGAACAGAACAGGCAGATTGACTGAAATACAGTGCTGATGCGAGCAGCGGGTAAGTCAGGAGAGGTCTGCTGTGCCATGTGGGTAGGTCCCTGGCTCAGGATCGAACTCATACTGCAATGGTTGCAGATAGCTTCATAGATTACATCTTAACCCCTTGCGCCACCAGGGAGGACCCATATAAGGATTTTTGTGCCCTTTGGATAGATACCTAGGAGTGAAATTGCTGGGTCATATGATAAAAAAAGATGGTTTCACTTATATGTGGTATCTAGAGAAACCAACAAAGACAGATTGTAAGACTGACCCCTGAAAACTCACCATATATCTGAGACACACAGGAGGGGAGAGGGAGAGACTAAGTACTGGGAGAAAAGAGATTATGATAGAATATGGTGGAGGACTGTGGGCACTTTGGTGGTTGGGAAACTATGGTGACTGCACCCAAGGGGAGAAATCCTACATTGTGAAAAATATAAATATATATAAACAAATAAGTAATTTCAATACACAATTATGCATGGTTTCCCTTTAAAGTAGGAAATACAAACATTGCATATCACAAAAAAGGGTATTATACAGATAATGTATTTTGACCTTTTTTTTTTTACGAGTATTTTTATTTATTTTAAAATCTCCCAGGAGGAAAAAAAAATCAATTAGAGATTTAAATAGAGAACAAATATGGTTAAGTATAAATATACACTGTCATCAAGAGTGTATAATGTTGCTTATAAAAGGAGGCCAAGTCATTGTCTCAGTGTTTGAGCCCCAAATCTGTCCTATTAGATTAGTCTCTGACCTAAGATTTACCCTTATGATATGGCCTTTGCTTTTGAATTAGGAGGAGGATTCTGCTTCAATTCAGAAACTATCTAAGGTTTTCTTTGCTTTTATCTCTGCTAGAGAAAATTCATAGGGCAACATTGTAGAAGTAGGAACCCAATGAGAATATGTGTGCTTTCTTGGAGAACTTGGTGATTTCAAAGTGGAAATTTCAAAGTGATTTCCGTTATAACAATTGAGTGTTGCGGAGATTGCCTATGCAAAATTGTTACAACCCACTGAAAACTGCTAGGTCAAGTGCTCAGTAAAGTAAAATATCCTCTGGACACATTTCAAAACGACTGAACACATTTGGCAAATAGAAATTTTCCTCTTCTCTTTAGGCCTTCAATACAAGCTTTATCTTTTTGGATGTCAACAAATGTTATATTGGATCAAGTAAATTGGAACAACAAGACAGAAAACAACCAACTTGGCAATCAAGAATTTCAAAATCTACGATAGTTATCATTTATTCAGTTAGAGGAGTATTCAGTCTTTGTTCTTTCTCATTTTTTAAAATCTGTTTTATACATCTCACTGATGAGGAAACAACATCAACAGAAGGAAACCTAGAGAAGGAAAAGAAAAATCAGAAGGAAAAACTGGATAAAAGCAGCTCTTGCAGCAGAATAGCCGATTGATAAAACAATCTCCTCCAGCTGCTCGAATTAAGCACATAAAATAACATAGAGCAAAACTCTAAAATAATAGTGTTACCCCCACAGTGCTGTAGCAAGGAACACAAAGCTACAAAGCAAAGATAATAGGCTTTACTATTGAAATGTTTTCTTAGTGAGAGGATTCTGTAGTATGAAAAATGTAAGATTTATTAATTGTTTTCAGTATATGTGAAGATTATAATAAATTATATATAGTTATATAAATGATATGCTGAACTTACACTGGGCAATAAGGGGCACTAAAACTGGCCAAGGACAGTATCCAGATGGTTTACTAGTGTCTGTCTGAATTTTTCACCCCTGTGCACTCAGGTAAAGGAAATAATAAACAAAGGGAACACAGGAAAACAAAGAGTCCCCGACACCACAAGTGTCTGGTTATCTCAACCCAAGTAGCGTCCAATGTTTTGAAGTCCTAAACAAAAGGCGTTTCAGATGGTGTCTTCCCACAACTGAAGACCTGGAACACATATCCTGAACAAAAGTCCATGCTCCCAAAATGTCATCTCCTACCACTGAAGAACTGGAACATGTATTCCAAATAGAAGGCCCAAGATGGTGTCTTCCTGTTACTGAGGGCCTGGAGTATATGGCAGCCAGACAATAAGCCAGAATCCAACTTGTGATAACAGCAGAAGATGCAGCAGGTGATGCTCAACAGAGCTGCTAGGGTGAGCCAGCACAGTTTCAGATAAGCAACACTAGAACAGCAGCTGCAGCAGCTGAACAACCCTACAAATGGCCGACACTCACACAGCTCAACAAGATGCCCAGCTCCAGGTCCTCACCTTCCCCTCTTGGTTGTAACAGCGGCAAACTTGGGAACAGTTTCAGTCACTCAGCTACTTGCAAATCTTCTCAACTTTTCTTCTCTGAGGTTGGCTGCTAGAAGCCTTTCCACATCCTTTGGAGACCCAAAACAGCCTTCTTGTAGATCAGCATGATGGGGGCAGGAATGGCTGATCCTGGGATCTGCTTCTGCAATTCCTTGTATTTTCTATTCAAGTCCCCACACCCATCAATTATTTCTTGCCTGGACATATTCCCACTGGGTCTATTCATTCTCATCTGAACCACCCTTTAGGGGGCACCACCTGTAACAGCCTTTGGCTTCAGCCCCCAGTAACAGAACCATACTGAACTGAAAATCTGGATGGGTCCAGCAAATGTCCAGGGAGATGGAAAGTTGCCATTGTCACCTAAATGTTAGGAAGCTGTGGTTTTGTCATCACGGCAGATTAATCTCTCATAATATTCAAGGAAAAGAAATTCAGTCTAAAACTAAAACACACATCTGGATGAGGATCCCCTCCATCTTTCAGAGGAAAAAGAATGGTTTCTACCTCTTGTTTTTGTCTTCTAAGTATCCCATAATTATTTTCTTTGCTTTGTGGAACCTAAAACGTACCAGGTATCACTGAGAAAACTGGGACTAGATATTATTCAAGCAAACAATGGCCAATGTTAGTGAAAACACAAAGACAAAAGAGTATTAGCCATGTGAGTACTTCTTGCCTTAAATTTCTGGAGGTAACACACAGAAATCAAATAGAGACATATAATATTTTAGGGAAGAAACTTCTTGTGGGATTTTTATTAGAGGTTTCTCATTAGGTTAGGAAAACAGTGGCAGCATTAGGGACAGGAATATAATAGCAATAGGACATGCCTAGCAGAAATTCATTCAACAATCTTTCAGCTTCATATACCTGGGTTTGAAAATGGTAACCCTTCCTCTAGAGTTGATTATGAGGCTGTGGTATGACTTGTGATTACAGTTACAAAATATGTTGAACTAATGACAGTATTCATGATCTTACCATGATTGGATGAATATTAGCCCCTTTCCTGAGGTAAGGAAGGTGAAGTCCAGGTATTGTAGTTGACCAAGATGGAGTGTTTTAATTATTGGGTAACAGATAGTTTCCATGAAATCAACACTTTTCATGTCTTGAACAAGTTAAACTTCGTAGTTATCTTCCATTTCCAATCTGTATTTATTTTGCCGTTAGCCATAATATCTTTACATGTTTCAGCGACACATTGAAATTTTTTAAATTAATTAATTCTCAGCTTGAACCATAAAAAAAAATCATGTAATCCATAACCTTTCTCTTTCCTTTCCTAAGAGTTGAAAATCAGGATGGTTCTTAAGGTTCTTTTTAAACAGAAAAGTAGAATGAAATAGGAATATTGATAATTATGATTATAGCTTTTTAAAAAACAAAATATTTTTGAAAGACTACCCAGCATGGATTTTTGGAATCAGATATATTTGATCTATCAGTCATGACTGCAAGTTGGGGAAGTTACTTGGATATTTTTGTGAGGTTATAATAAGATTATAATTATCCATAATTAAAATCTCTATTAATCATTCAACATACATCCATTTACTTCTTAGAAATAAATATGTCAGTACCTGAAAAGTTATTAGCATCCATGATCATAATAGTATAATTCTTGTTAACTATAAACTTGAAAAGTGATAAGAACTCATAACAGATATATATCCTCGACTTCAATTTTTCCTTTATTTGGCTTAATGCATTTTTTATTGGTAGTAATTAGATAATGGATGAATACTTAGTTTGCTTTTAATTCAACACTTCTATAAAATGAAGAATAAAAATTAAAGAGATTTAATATTTAACTTTATCTTGCCCAAAAAATATATGATAATCTTCACCATTCTAGCAATTACATGATTATATGTAAACAGAAAAGTCAGAATTTAAGTAGTCCAATTTTCATGAAAGCTGCATGTGTGGAAAGATTAACATTCCCTTGTCAAACAAAATTTAGGAGAAAGAAAAGGAGAGAGTTCTAATTTGGGAAATGCATTCTAGATACAAACTGGAGAAAAGGTATGTAAAATTAAGACATTTAGCTCAGAGGATATATTACTAAAAGAATTTTGAGATGCAGACAGAATATATATAGTGTTTGTAATTTCAAAGGGAACAAATCATGAATTATTGGCATTCATGAAAATGACTATCAGGCCACATCAGTACTGTCTCTATCAACAATATGACAAATTTTCAAGCTTATAAATATTTAGCAACAGTTTAAGTGACCGTTATAAAGACTATAGCCAATTAAAGGTGCTATGGACAGTATAATGCAGAATTCAACCACCTTTTTTCTTTTTAACTTGAAGTGATGGTATATTGCCAATAGTTTGTGATTCCACCTGAATAAAACATTTTATTTCAGCATTTTGTGTTGGGTTACATCTAATTAGGGAGAGGGACATTTGCTCTTGATGTGTGGATTCATGTAGAAACCATTTTATGTATGGTCTCCCCAAATATTTTTAATTGAAAAGATACTTTACAAATTTAAAATCTCTTCATCTCTGTTTCATAATTAACATGAAAATGGGAGTCCATATGGCAGATGAGCAACATTTAATAAAAATAGCTGGCTAGCTTGCCAGAAACAGTGATGTTATAGTGAAAAGATTTGCACATTACATAATTCATGATTTTTATGGGAGACATAGGGTTAGTCATAAGAACTGTTTTGAGCTTAGAATGTAACCAAGATATACCACTGTTTTAATAATGAATAATGCAGATAACATCTATCCTCCATGAACTACAGAGCAGAGAAAGCTATATAAAACATCTAATTAGGAAAAAAATTAACTGTGAAAAACATCCAGCACCTTAATGGAGAATCCTGAAAGAAAGATTATTATTTCTGTTCTCGATTAATTTGTACAAACAGATTTGCACATTTTCTAGCTCCTAAAGCCTTTGGCAAGCTACAAGCTAATTAAAGAAAGTGATTCCTTTTCCCTCCTTTTAAGATGAAATGATAAAATATTTTATCATGAAGTTTTACATAGTGCAAATTATGCAGACCAGCAACCTGATAAGACTTTAAAAATAAATAAATAAAAAGGTCATGCCTGAGAAAGACACAGTGAACCAGACTCATTATAGAGCAGCTCTTAACACAAGAATGGTGTTCTCAGGAGTCAGCATTTCCACCACTCATGCATTTGTTGATTACACGGATAAAATGATAAAGATTCTTTTCAGATTCTAGCTCCTCCTTAAATAAAGTATACTTTTTGTGGTCAGTTTCTTTGGAAATTGAAAGTACAAAGCATGATTCCTTAGACTGAAAGGGAAGGGTTTCTCTGTTTCTCCCCAACTATAACCCAAAGAAGACAAAATTTATATTTTCCTCTATAGTTTATTTTAATTATTCTGAAAAAAATTGTGTTTAAATTTTTATGTATATATGTATATGTTTAAAAACTTTATGTATATATGCACAGTATATATATGCATGTGTATATACATACATACGCATATTGACTCATGTCATATATACATACATATATCCACATATACACATATTGACACATATTGACTCATATACATATTGACTCGCACATACACATATTGACCTGTACACACATACACAGAGAGAGAGAATTAAAAATGGCATCTAGAGCTGTTGTCCAAAGATAACCATTGATATTATTTGGACATAGTTTATAAAATCCAGACATTATAGACAGATACCAAAAGGAAAACATAAAACTGTCTTTCTCACCTCATATCTTTCCCCAGTGGCAATACTGTTATCAACATATTTCTGTACACCTTGAGAAGATTTTAATATATGTAAAAGAAATCATACTAGATGCACTATTCCACATCTTTTTTTTATGTAAGTGCATATTTACATCTTTTTATATCTGCATGTATATGTCTGCAAAATTCTTTTTAATCGTTACATAATATTCTACTGGGTGGATGTGTCAAATATAACTAACAAGCATATAGATGGATAATTTATGTGGCTTATGCTGCTTTTATTATTGTAAACAGTGATGTACTGACTGCACTTAGCTATATATCACACTGTCTTCTAAAAAGGATGTGAACTTTTCAGTTACATGTGTAGTATTATGTTAAAAGACCTCATCTTCCTTGATAACTTCTATCTCATTAGTCCCAAAAATAATCCTATTCCATAGGTAAATTTCAATAAATATTATGAGTTGGTAATAAATATTCATATAGTTTGTGTAAAATTCTAGGCGGATGGTTTATATGCATATGCATCTTTATTATTGCTATGTGCCTCTTCAGTTTAGATTCATATTGCCAAATTTCCCTCCAAATATTTGGCTTCACTAGCATTTGAAATTGTATATTTCTCCACTCTTTCACAAGTTCTTAATATTATCAAACACTTGCATATTTCTGTATCTAGTTGGTAAAAATTGAAATGATAAAAATAACATTTTTAATTTGCATTCTTAACTTATAAGTGAGAAGGAAATATTTTCTAATGCTTATGAGTATTTGTAACTTGTAACAGATAATTCCACTTGTCTTTTTCTTTGGCAGACTACTTTTCTTGTTACTTTTAAAGAATCCTTTGTAAATAAAATTAATTAGGTCTTTGTCAATCTTTTACTTGGTATTTTTTCCCAATGATTCTCATCCCAATATTTATGTTTTATTCTCTACTGTGTAGAGAGTAAAATTACATAACATACACAGTATGTTACGTAATTTGTCTTTCTCTTGCATATTTAATTTTATAATACAAAAGATAATTGACTTCTATATAGCAGGCATTTGTCTAAGTGCAAAGGATACATCGCTGAACAAACAAATATATCCATTCTAATGAAAAATGTGTGCTTTGATTTAAGAGATAATATAGGAAATTCAGCTAATTCCTTTCCCAAAATAAAGTCTGTCTTTCAAAAAATCTACTGAACACATTCTAATATATCTCAGTAGTCTCCCCTAATTAAGAATCTTATTTTTTAAGATTTCCTTGTTCATATTTGTATTCGTTTTCCAAATAAACCTTAATTATTTTCCAACATTTTGCGGTATTTTGCATTCTTACCAGAAACATTTGACAGGTTCAGTTACTAGTGTATACTTTTAGCATAGGAATTAGCATAATCTATAATTATACACCTGCATGATTTTATATGTTTTATAAAGAAGAGTTTTGTTTTTTTTTTTTTAATTTTTTTAAGCCTAGGACAATCCCAGACACGTAGCACGCCCACAACAATTATTTGTTAATATAGAATAAATTGAATGTAAATATTGATTTTAAAATTGGTGTGAATATATGCTTCCAGATTTAAAAAACAACCCAGTCTTTTAGGTTTGATGTTTTATGCAGTTAACAAGTGAAAAAGACAGTTCATGTCTCTATTGCATTTCTAAATCATGCTCATGATTTTAAATGTTAATCTGAGGCTACTTAGTTGTATATTCAATATACACAGTATCATCTGTACAGCATACCCCTCATTTTTTTCCCATAACCTATACTTTCAAGCACGAAGATAACCATAATTGACAGAAACATTGATTCCAAAATTGGAAAATAATATGAATATTTAGAGAGAAGGTATTCAATCTGTTAGACTGCCTGCTAAAATGCTATATAATCCTTATGGTTATGTAATTTGTAGGGGAACACCAGGAATGATAATAAATTCACTAATTGAACAACTACTGTATACCAGAATATGAATGCAGAACAGCTAAAATAATAATTTTGGAACCTTTGCTGTACCAAAGCCTCTTTAGTTTAACTGTCTTTTTTCTACAAATCAGTTTTTCTTAGGGGAAAAAAGAGCAAATGTTTATTGAATAGAATTGTGTTTTACATGATGTTTTTTATACCCATGGCAACACTGAACATTTTGAGAAAAGACTTACTGAATAAAAATAGCTATGATTATCTGCTTAGTCACAGGACAGAAACAGCATTAGACATTATAAAAAATGTGTTTGAAGAAATGAAGCACTTTAAGAATGCTTAAATCATTAATAATGTCATCAGGAGCTGCTTTATTAAGTATGTGGCATGACACTAGTATCACTCACATTATTTCCTTAGATACACAAGATCTTTAACAACTGCCTGGAGAATCATAGTACATGATCATAAATTCACTGACATATATTAAAGCCAATTCTTGAAACAATGCAGAACTTTCTTCCCCTTTACTTTAAACATTTTAATAAACATGAATTGGTGATGTAGAGCTTAAAACCAGGAAAATAAAATTCTAAAAGAATGCCAACATCTTTCACAATCTGTTGTATGTATAGTTGCTTTCATTCCAATTAGTGATTTTGTAGAGAACTGTTATAATAATTTTATACTACTTACACAAAAAATATTGAGTATGCTAAATGTTCTTTAGTACATTGCTAAATATACTAAAAAGTATACTAACCTGACTGATATCATTTAAGAGAATATATAAATTTTCCCCAAATTAGGAATTGATAGGCAATTGGTAGCCTGTGAATATTATAAACATGCCTCCAAAATTGTAGCCCCATGTTTTAGCTGGCAGGTTCTATGTCTTTAGAGAGAGAACAGAATGTATGTACTTAACATTTTTTGCATTTGCTTTTCTCCCCTATAAGATACCCTTTTCATCTTTAGGAATGGAAATGCAGATAAAAAATAGTCATTGGGTAAAATCTGAACATCTAAACAAACAGTGGGATATTGTAAATTAAAGATAAAAGCTGTGAAAAGGTAAAACAGATTTTTATCTTCATGCAATTTTATATGGTAATTTTCAGATGCGGCAGAGATATTTTCATCTGAAGATAGATTTTTTGCCTTGCCAATCCTCTTGAGCAAATAGGAAAGAAAAATTCTCCGTAGTCTTAAAATAGGTAAGGAGACCGGAAGAGTAGGTAAACAGGATTGAGGCATATGCGTGCTGAAAAATTACCATCAACGATAATGTTACATTTAGTATACTTTTAAAGTATAAAGTAACTTTCTCAGGTGCATTTTACAGTGTTATTAAATAGTATTTTCTCTTGATTTCAGGTGGTATTACTGAGCTTAGATTTTATCCAGTTTTTCAGTAAAGAGAGATTAATAACTAACATACATTAATTTTAAACAAGTTGTAAGATTGTGTTTGAAAGTTTTAGCACTTTAATTTCAACTTGAATAGTCTTTCCTTTCTCTGGTTAAGATGATGGTTCTGGCCGTTTTTTACAATGGATAGTTTAGTAAGCCATAGATTATGAGCTTATATTTTACATTTAATGCATGGTTTATCACCAAAAACCTAGAATCATTTAGGACAGGGTAGGAGAGGAAACATTTTTGAGCCAGGAGAACTTTTATATTTAATCAAGTGCGATTCTTGTGAGCAAAGATTTTATACAAATCAAATGACCAGTAAATACAGACAACAAATAAATGCTGATTGCTGAATTATGATGAGACTGATACTTAAAATTAGACTCACCTGTATATAATTTAAAATTGCTGGGGTATCTTCTTGTTCACAATGGTGTTTCTTATATTGTGGCATATTTCTCTCATTTCTTCATTTGCTTAGCTAAAAAATGTAATTGTATTATAAGTGATTCCCATTTGCAGTTCAGTGAATATGTCCTTTATATCACTTACCCTCAAGCATGGTAAATTCCTAAGTATTATGTATTGTTTTATTTCTTATGTTGCATTTCCCAGTTGCATGAAATACATGCTTAAATGAGCACAATATAAGAAATATTTCTTAATATTAGCATCTGGGTTTCAGAAGGAAATAAAACAGAACCCTTCATGGCTCAAGCCCTGATGTCAAACACAAGAAGTTAACCAACTTTTCATTTCACATCCCACTGTCTCTTTCCCTATAGCTTTTCTTCTTGAACTCTGAAATTCTTTTAATAAGAATTTATTTTAATACTACTGCATGTCTTAATAGTATATATGAAAATATCACAGAAGTACTTCGCAAAGATATTTACTATGTAGCTACACACAATAAAAAGGCTATCTACATAAAAACAACTTCTTTGAGCTTTCTTTTTTTTAAGATTCATTTATTTATGCATGCAAGAACTGGGGTACAGGCCAGAGGTGTGAAGGTGAAAGGATTCACCAGAGACAGAGTGGGGAGCAGAACAGGCAGACTGGCTGAAATACACTGCTGAGGGGAACGGCAGGTGAGTCAAGAGAGGTCTGCAGCGCCACGTGGTTTGCTCCCTGGTCAGTGGGGATCAAACTCATGCTGTAGTGGCTGCTGATAGCTTTATATGTTGTGTCTTAACCCCTTGCGCCACCAGGGAGGCCCATTCTTTGAGCTTTCTTATTTATCACTGCCAGATGAGACTTCTTAAAGTTCCAGTCACAACAAATCCATGTTCAAAAACCTTCAAGGCTTATAGTGAATACAAATCCAATTAAATATCTTTGTCAATAATTAAAAGCTTCAACAATATGATGCATGTTTTCCTTGTAACTTCCTTCCTTCCCCATACATAGCCTATACTACAGATATACTAGGATTTCATTATTTCTAAAATTCTCAATAATTTTTCTTCTCTGCTTGATTCTTATGTTTCCTTTTTTTCTACATGCCTTCTGTCTCTGTCACTTACTGGAAAAAAAGATCAATCTTTCAAAGCTCTTCAAATATTGTATTTTTCAATCTCTGTTTACTTCCTCAGAATTAATACACAATTGGTTTAATCTGATTTCTAATAGCATTTTGCAATTTTCCTCTAATCATATTTGTCTTCTTGTGAAATTATTCCATCACCTATATTCTATAATTTTCTCTTTTCTAGAGCATGGGAGTTTGAAATATTGATTATCATACTCAAATGAAGCGATTAATAAGGTGAAGTATTAAAATGTGAGGTATCAAAGATTCATTCACTAAGAGACAAGATTACTAATAGAAAAAAGAAGATTCATTAAAAAAAATAGTGTCACATAAAAAGTACCCACTCACATTGTTCTTCAACTCTGTGTAGAATTCTAATTGTTGCAGAGTTGGAAAATTATTTCTGTCAGTTAGAAGCCATATAAATAAAACTGTGAAGAAGTGAAGCAGGAGGCAAGTTTGTATGAGGAGAACATTGATTCTATCTTAATGGAAGGGAAGAAAAGTAAAATTATCAGATATTTGCTGTGTAGTGTGTCAGATTTCTTATATTATGGCATTGAATTTGTTTTCTCTAGCAAAGGTTTTTCCTAGAAGGAACAAAGATATAGTTCAAGACTAAAAATTTGATTTGTTGAGAAGTTGATGCTCTGATCTGTTCTTTTAGATGAGTTAGCTGATGGACAAAATGATTTATATCTCACATAAAAGAAATGTGGAGCTAAGATTACTAGGGTAGGATAGTTACATGAAATTGAAATTAGCCTCCTTCTTTTAGGCTACGCCTCATCCTTTATATCTCAAATCATAATCTGGTGAGGCTGCCAGCACTACAACTATATTACTGTCAACATCAAGGGGGAAGGGATAAAGCTGGTTAATACCACTTCTTTGAAAAAAAAATTAGAAATATATCAGTATATTTCTGATTAAATCCCATCAACTATGTCTAATGGAATGATAAGGTTTGTTTCTATTTCTAACTTTAAATGAGACTGAAACATGTTTTATTCTAGGTTGCCATGTGCCTAATTAAAAATCAGGGGTTTTATTATTACAGAGTGTATATTGAGTGCTTTTTTGCAGATGTAGTAAAAAAAAAAAAAGGGCCTTGGATTTTATAAGAAGATATCTTTTGAGATCTTTGAGAGTGCATTTTTAATAGAGTGATTAAAAATAAAATCATGGTGATACTAGCAGGGAATAGTTGGGGAAATGAAATATTGCATTCTCATTCATGAAAGCCATTTGCCTTCTAAAGAGAAGTAGGATAGTTTCTAGGGATAGCCACAAACTTAAGGGAAGAGGAAAAGACTGCATTTTTGAAGGACAAATGTTTGAAGTTAATGGAGTATAGTTGGGGACTTGGCATAGACTAAGATCTAAAATTCACATCCTTCAATTTGAAAGAACATCTGTATCAACAAAAGCACTTTAAAAAGGAGAAGATGATAATTTGGTAGTTACTATCAATAACCAATATCTTCTCTGTTTAACAGGAGCACAATTGAAGGGAAAGGAAAATAAAATATTTCACTTGCTGAATGAATACTATTTAAAATACAGACATGCATCTTGAGTTAAGTAGTTCTCTAAATAAAATAAAATTGTGGGGTATGCTTTTGAATATCCACAGCTCTATTGAGTAATGACAGCTTCATTCAGTGTATGAAGGACACATCCATTAGCAAGTATTTTATTGAAGACTTTACTTGACTTGGTTTGCCTGGATATTGTACAACTTAAATACGTTTTTTAGTAGCTTTAGTAAGATGTAGATTTTACAAAACTGCAGTTGGCTTATACAGGCACTGTTATTGTTTAATTATGGATTTCTTGGGGGAAAAAACTCTCCTTGAAAATCTTGCTGTCAGAGACAAATTCTTAGTTGGTTTTGGAATATAATGTTGGCTTCCCAAGCAGAAAGCTAGTTACATGAAGTGCTGAAAATTCACCACTAGCTTTTTCAGTGAAACTATAAATAACAGCTATATTGTGCCTTGGGAAAACAAGCACACGCTCAAAACTTTATTAAAAGTTATTTTTCCCTTGAACTGCTGTGTAAGTCACCTATAGGCTAAATCTCATAACTTACGTTTCATACTTAGCAGACAAGGAGAAAGGTAATTGGTAGGTGTGACTGTATCCATCCCCAAAATATCAACAGAAACAAGTTTGGAGGTAGAGTTAGAAATCTTCTAAAAGATGGCAATATGCCAATTGTAGTACTTATTTTTTATATATTACTTTTTAAATAAGATTAAAGGTCCAATTTTAAACATTGTTCCAAGTTTTGTTGTTTGAACACTCACTTTTTTTTTTATAAAAGAGGAATCAGATTAATTGTAATATGTACAGTAAATATTGACTTTTATGAACTTACCTAATTATCCCAAACAGGGTGAGTATATTTTTAAAGTAGAGTTATTTCATTTTTATTGGTAAAAAAAAACCTCTGAAAATGACTGTTCAGTTTTGAAGATATAGGAGTAAATAATCTCCAAACTTAAAAATCATATTACCACTAGAATGCCTTATATCTCTGATTCAAAGTTTATCCTTAAAAGTTTTCAAAATTCCAACACAGAAACACAGCATGTTTATGAAAGATATGGAAAAGAGATATAATTATACTTACAAAATCCCACACAATATGGCTTTTTAAAAATGGGATATCTTTCCACTTACCCTCTCTCATTTCCATCCAATGAACTTATTGGAAAAAAAAAAGTCCCTTGATTCCTTCAGTATGGTTTTTACCTTAAATTTAATGAATTACATTCACTTATATATTAATGTATTTCTGCCCCAGATCCCAGCAAATCTAATGCAAACAAATCCATTCATAAAAATATATGGAAGAAAATATCAGGCTTTCTTAAGACTTATAAAATGATGTAGTCAGCACAATTCATCATAAACCCACTGAAGGCTCATTTAGAATGAATTTGGAGGAACTGACCTAGAGGTTGAAGGCAGCAGTGCATAGAAGAGACTGGAATCTTGTGCTATTTGAAAGAGCAAAAGAAGGTGAAAGGAAATAACCCAGAGACTATTGTTTGGAGTGTGTTCTATGGTCTTTGAAGTGCCATTGCCTTGTTATAGAACTAGATGTTCCATTTTCTAATTTTTTTTTTTGTTGCTGCAGAGATTGATGTTAGGCAGTGATTGAGGAGTTCATAGTCAGGTTCTAGATAGACAGGAAGGTTTTTGTTTATTTTTTAAGATTGATTTATTTATACAAGAACTGGGGTACAGGCCAGAGGCACGGGCAGGTGAAAGAATTCACCAGAGACAGAGCAGGGAGCCGAACAGGCAAATGGACTGAAAACACTGCTGAGGAGAGCAGGGGGCAAGATAGGAGAGTCTGCTATACCATGTGGGTATCTCCCTGGCCAGTTGGGAATCGAACTGGTGCTGCAAATACTGCAGACAGTGTCACAGCACTGTGCTCAACCAGCTGAACCACCAGGAGGCCCTTTTTTTGCTTTTTAATTTTTTTTTAGGATTTACTTATTTATGCATAAAAGAACTGGGGTACAGGCAGAGGTTTGGGTGGGTGAGCGGATTCACCAGAGACAGAGTGGGGACCAGAAGAACAGGCAGATTGACTGAAATGCACTGCTGAGGGGAGCAGCGGGTGAGTCAGGAAAGGTCTGCTGTGCCACGTGGGTAGCTCCCTTGCCTGGGATCAAACTCATGTTGCAGTGGCTGCAGATAGCTTCATAGGTTGCATCTTAAGCCCTTGCGCCACCGGGGCCCCAACAGGAATGTTTTGGAACACAAGTACTAAGAAAAAGAGAAGGAATCAAGAGAATGTTGCAATGTTGAATGAACTGAGTTTGTGTAAATTAAAGCATTGTAAGCAAAATAATAATTTCAGAATACATTTATTATAAAAAGCATCATATTGCATTTTATTTACTTTTATTTTTGTCTTTCTCACTTATACCCTTAGATCTTCAGAGAAAATAATATACCGTATTCAGTTATTATATCTAGGCTGATATAAAAATGGTTGTCAAAAGTGTTTGTGTAATAAATGACCTAGCTGTGTTTACCTGTTGTTTTCTGTACTTTAATATAGATGATATGTAGGTAGGTAGGTATGTGGTAGGTGGGTAGGTAGGTAGGTAGATAGATATGCTCTTTCTCCTGAAATTCATTATTTCTAGAAAATATTTACTTCTGATGAAATTCAACTATAGATGTCATTTTATAAGAGAATGTTAACAAATACAGAATATATATGGCAGGAATGGAAGAATGAGATCAAAAGAATGGATCTAAAAACTGCTTCCCATGAGAAAACAGTATACAAATGAGTCCAGGTTAACACAGTGACAGAACAGAAATGTGGTCTTCAAAAACTTGATATGGGCCTCCCATGGTGGTGCAGCGGTTGATCATTGGGCTGTGAAGCTGCCCGCAGCCTCTGCAGTACTGGTTCAATCCCTGGCCACCAGTGAGGGTCCCACATGGTGCATAGACCTCCCCTGCTGCCCGCTGCTCCCCTCAGCAGTGTATTTCATCAGTCTGCCTGTTCTGTTCCCCACTCTGGCTCTGGTGAATTCTCTCACCCTCCCGTGCTTCTGACTGAACCCAGTGCTTGTATAAATAAATAAATAAATCTTAAAAATAAACAACAAACAAACAAAAAAAAAATTGCTAGGCTGCATTATAGAGTCTGCACTTATTAGTTAGGTCAATGTGATGCTTTGCTGCCCATATACGCAATAGTTGCCTCTTAAGATGTGAGATTACTGTCTGTCCCCAAAGGGTTTTTTTCACTCAGATATATTCTCAAAAGCATTTTCTCCTGGAATGGGAGAAAAAGTTTGTTGATTCTCATAACCATTCCTATTAGGCGTAATATTTATCTCAACATTTTACCAACTGCCCTCCACTTCATGATAATCTTTATGAACATATCTTTGCTATAGACATATCAACAAGCTATAGAATTTATTGTATATGTACATTGAGTAAGAATGTTGAATATGATGCCTGCTATACAGGGCTTGGGGAATACAGAGATGAATAGAGCTACTCTTTCCCCTCTATATATTCGTAGTTTATAGATTAAAAGATAAGCAACGTGCATTTATGATGTTCATGAATATGATACAAGTAATCTTGATAGTTTTTTTTTTCTTTCAGGTAACTGCTCAGAAAAAATAACTTGGTAAGATTTTTGGGCTGAGAGGTCAGATAAAACGCAGGAAAAGAAATGATCAACTATTCTTCATTAGAAAAAATATGAATGTGGGATACAGGATGCAAAAAATAAAGAGATAAGAAAAGTGAGAAAAAAAATCCCAGACTTTATTAAATATGGGAATGACAGATTTTTTTTTAGGAATTCAGTATCAAGTGAATTGGGTTTCTTTATTTTGTTCGACTATTATATATGTAACGTATATATTTTGCTCAGCTATCATAAATTATATAAATTCCTCTGTGTAAGTTAAGTGTTTTGTGAGTATATGCCCAAGCAAATTTTTTTTAAAAATAATGGAGTTTACTGACACACTTAAATGACAAACCCAGAGATAGACTTTAAATATGATCTGACATCAGAGCTTTAACAATATAAGTAATATTGTTTTTTATTCTCCACTAGTAGGCTGCCTTTCTTTACTCTGTGTCTGTCTCTATCCTGTTGTGGCAAAATGTGTGTAGCAACACCAGTGACTGTGCCTCAGATTCAAATTTAGTGGGGAAAAAGTATACATTCCTTGTTGCTTCCATATAAATCTTAGCATCACCTCTAAAGCCATCATTCTCACAGGGATTTTAATGTTGTGATTTATCCAGGAAACCAAACATAAATGGTAGCGTTAGGTTATTTTTTAAATGGAGACTTTGCTGGAACATACATAAAAACCACAACCTGAGGTCTATTGACCTAACTTTAATGCTCAAATACTTGCACTGGTGACTGAGACACATTATTATAGTGAACTCAATAAGAATAAACCAATATAAAATGATATTTACATTGAATCTTTGTAAAGTAACTTTTTGTTTAAAAGATTTATTTATTTATTTATACAAGCACTGGGTACAGTCAGAAGCGCAGGAGGGTGAGAGAATTCACCAGAGCCAGAGTGGGGAACAGAACAGGCAGAGTGATGAAGTACACTGCTGAGGGAAGCAGTGGGTGGCAGGAGAGGTCTGCGCGCCATGTGGGACCCTCACCTGGAGGCGGGGGATCAAACCTGCACTGCAGAGGCTGCCTGGCAACACAGTGCTCAACTGCTGCACCACCAGGGGAGGCCTTAAAGTAACTTTTTATTTTAGACTGGTTTTAGATTTACAGAAAATTTTTGAAGATAGTAATAGAGAGTTCCCATACATCTCAACACCTGGATTCCTATATTATTTACATCTTACTTTAACGAGATACATTTGTTACAAATAGTAAAACAATATTGCTAACTAAAATCCACACTTCAGTTTTTATCTAATTCCTTTATCTGTAACGGGATCCTATTGAGAATGCATTACATTTAGTCACATGTCTCTTAAGTGTCTTCTTTTATGTGACACTTTCTCAAACTTCATATTTTTCATAACCTTGATGATTTCAAGGAGTACTATTCAGTTTTTAGTAAAATGTCCCTCAATAGGGATTTGTTTTATGTTTCTCTCATGATTAGATTAGGGTTATATATATTTTGGCAAGAACATCCCTAGTGTCCTTAAACACATTTATTTTTGCAACATACATTTTCATATGCAATACACTTCTCTCTCTCATCTTTCTTAAAGTAGAAACTGCTTTGTGTAAGTAGATACATAGATGTCATTATACTAGATTGTGAATTTATAGCATGTAGAGAAAGTGATTTCACTTTTATTGTATCCACATTAAATGGCACAGTGGCTAATAATAAATATTTTTAAATAAAATATTTTCATATGACACACCAATTACATCACTGTAACTAATATGCAGTGGAATGTCAAAATGCGTATATTGTTGGGTAGATTTGACTTACCAGTCTCTGCTCCGAAGTCCTGGCATTTGATTAGTTCTTAATTGAATTATTTTTCTTTATATTATTTATTTCATAAATGTAACATCATCTCAACAGTAAATCTAAATTTGAGAAAAAGCATATGATTTTGTGGTACTTCTAAGTACATGTTTAAGATTTATTGAACTAAATTGATAGTTTTTTTGTTTCCCTATTCTTTAAAGTAAAAATGCTTCTGCATTTAACTTCCTGAGGATGATAAAAGCTTTAAAGATTAATATAATTGTTTTCTCATCTTTGTTTTTATTCCCATGTTCATAATCACTATAAAAAAAGAGTTCAATTAGGAAAATCATGTTGAATCTGGATTCTAGTTGATTTCTGAGCTATTCAGGTTAAAATAAATGAATAGATGCAAAACAAATGTGGTACTTCAAAACAGATGTCTTTTGAATTTAACATTTTATGCTTTTACAAGCAGTTTAGTGTAAGAACCACATTTTTGCTAGATCTGATCCTCTTATGCATAAAAAATTTACTTTAATATTCATTTAGCTTAGCACTAAAATATAATCATAATAAACATCATTCATCTTTACCATAAACTTTAAATAATACAAAGGACATTCATCAGATATATTTCATAACCATAGTGAGTGCCTGACAGTTTTACAAGTAAAATATAATGTTGCATATAAATTATATTATTGCTTATGTTTTATTTGAAATATTCATAATACTCATTTTCTAAATACAATATAAGTACAAGAAAATGACAATACTGTAATTGAACTTCTATGAAAAATCTTGCCTCTGAAAATTTTACATGAAATCAACCTTGTGTGAATTTTACTGAGGGTTAGGAAGACCAATTTACTCATCTTTTTCATTCTGGGAAGTGTATTATGTAAGAAATTACTTTCACTTCTTGACTTCAACTTAATCAATAACTTTGGTAAAAGTATAACACAATTATAAAAGAATATCCTTTACTTTTTTACAGACCTGATTGTATGATAAGTAAACCACGCAAATACTTATGCTCCAACATTTTTCATCAGGTTGTTGTATAATTGCATCTTAAGTAAATTAGGGAGTTGCAAAAAATATTACAATGTCTATTCAATTCTGATATAAGCTTCAATTTTAGGAATTCATAGTATATATAATCATTAACTATACTCTAAAATAAAAATATTTCCACAGGTTTTCTTTATTTGACAGTAGACTGAATAATAGACTGATATGAACCTAAAGACAAGCAATGATGTAGGAAAAATGTTATTAAAATGTAAGGTGATTCAAAGAGGGCCAAATACTACAGGATTTATTTATTTTTTTCTTTTGTTCAAATTAAAAATTCTGTGTGGTCAAGAAGCATGATTCCCAAGTGATAAGTCACAATCCATATCTGATTAGCAGATGTTAGTCATTCTTGATTCAGTGAATCAGACAGCATAGACAACACAAACGTTTTTACATTTATTTACAAGTTTTTCAAAATAAAATGCCTTATCAGCACAAAACAAGGCAGATTTTTGAAATTAAATTTAACCTACGTTGTTCAATTTTCTGTTTTAGAAAACTTTCAAAATCAGTCAGGGTTGGGAATGTTTTAATATTTTCTTTCTCTACTAATGGGTAGAATGTATGTTAGAGTTGCTTTATTCATCAATTATCTGTAGTCTCTTTAACAGAAAACATTTTTACTGTATTTTATTGAGGTAATGCTATTTTACAGAAATCTATATAACAAAGAGTATAAGATTACACCTTTTCAGAGGGGGAGGAGCAAGGTTGAGGACAAAGCTACCTGGGAGCTCAATGAACTATGGTGATGGTCTGAATTTTGATGGTGGGTGCAGTGAGTTAACAACCCCTAAAGGGGGCGCCTACAAATCTAAAACATTATGTAAACCAATGTTACCTCAATAAAAAATTAAAAAGTAAATAAATAAAAGCGTTTTGGAAGAGGGCCTCCCCTGGTGGCACAGCGGTTGAGCGCTGGGCTGCGAAGCTGTCTGCGGCCTCTGCAGCACCAGTTTGATCCCCGGCCAACGGCAAGGGTCCCACATGGCACGCAGACCTCTCCTGCCGCGCCCTCTGCTCCCCTCAGCAGTGTTCTTCATCATTCTGCCTGTTCTGTTCCCCACTTTGGCTCTGGTGAATTCTCTCACCTTCCCGCGCTTCTGACTATACTCAGTGCTTATATAAATGAATGAATGAATGAATGAATGAATGAATGAGTGAATGAATGAATGAATAAATAAATAAATAAATGTTTAAAAAAGGTGTTTTGAAAGGAAGTAGAAATGTTATATTATATAAGGTTAAAATAATTCTACATTTTGGCAAAAATCATTAAACAATAAACCTAGTTATTCTTGGATGGAAAACTGGTCAAGTTTTGTCTATGTTTTATTCTATAATAAAACTAGTCTTTAATAAGCTTTAGCACATTCTCTCAGTTTCTCAAAATCAATTTGTATAATGTTCCCCTGTGCATTGGGACCTTAAAAATAAAAGGATCAGAAGCTTTGAAATAAAAGAATATAATGTAACAAAGTAGAAAAACATTAATTCGTAATTGGGTTATAAATATAGATAACCAATTGCACATATATATCTATATACACATATATATATATTTGCAAATAAGTGTTAGACATACTATCTGTGCTATGAAACTATATAAGTAGTAGAGATTAGTCTTAATTTATGGGAGGTAGGAAGGGCTAAGCTTTAAATTTGTATCAGCAAGGAATTGGGCTGGAGTTCCTAAGCAAGAAATACAGAAGTCAAGTTCAGAAGTTGGGAGAATTTTGCACATCGAAGAATGCATAAAATATTGTGGCTAATACTGAAGTGCAGAATGTCAAGAAAATGTTACAATGGTATGAAAATGACATGTATATTTGAGTTTTTTAAACAGGGTATCACTCATTAAATAAATTTATATTTTGTGACCTTCAATTTGTCACATCTTCGCTATACCTTGATCAAGCTACATTCCACTGCCTCAGATATGGATGCAAATAAACTCAGTGGATCTGATTCTTTATATAAACAGGTCCATATTTTCAGATTAGCCAAAAAGTCTTCTTTACAAACAGATTCTAATGGTAATATTCTTTCCTGGGTTAAGAACACAGAAAACCGCTTAATCTCGTTACTTACTATGCATCATTGTTCATTAACTTGGTTATATCCAACAATAAACTATAAACTTGTTTAGAGCAGAGACCCTGCCATATATGAGTTGTATTTTAAATCCAGAACATACTACATTGCCTAATAAATAAGCAATGATTTTGAGGTTATGCATTATTTGTCTGAGCACAGACAAATATCTTTTCACTTTCTTAGTGAAAAGATACCCAGATTTGGTTTTGCTGTAATGTCACTGTCCTTTATTTCTATAAAAAAATAGTCAATTTCCCTCTTTTATAAATTAAATTATTCAAGCTAAAAATTTCTATGACTCTTAAAACTCTAAAATCTATGACTCTAAAGATCTTTCTATCATCTTCTTTTGGCTGTCATTTGTTGATTAAAGTTTTGTCAAAGTCAAAATATTCCATTTCCCCCATTCACTCTTATATTGACAATGCAAAAAGGCTAGACAATCCACAAAAGAGGACTTCCAGAAGGTCAATAGACATATAAAAAATATTCATCATCACTTCCAATAAGAGACATGCATGTTAAAAACACGAAGAAATACCACCTCACACTCATGGGAATGACACAAATTAAAAAGACCTCCACAGTATAGAATATTATTCAGTCATAAGGAAAGATGAAATGCAGCCCATTTTAGCAAAATGGAGAGAATTTGAGAGAATGACATGTAGTAAAGCACGTGAGAACAAGCCAGAAAAAAAAGAAAAATACCAGATGGTCTCACTCATAGCAGGAATCTAGAAAACTTAAATAAGTGACCAAGAAAATGAATAACTATAAGAAAGTGAAAATCAAAATCAACAAAAAAATATGAACCAGAGACACTCTATGGGGGGTGGAGGGAGGGGAGGGATTGGGGTCAAAATACGGGGGTTGAAATTGTATGGGGAATATAAAAAAAAAAAATTATTAAAAAAAAAAAACTAGTGGGCATCCCTGGTGGCACAAGGGGTTAAACACTGCACTATGAAGCAATCCACAGCCTCTGCAGCATGAGTTCAATACCCGGCCGGGCGGGAGCAACCCACCTGGCGAAGCAGACCTCTCCTGTCTCACCCGCTGCTCCCCTCAGCAGTGTATTTCAGTCAGTCTGCCTGTTCTGTTCCCTACTCTGTCTCTGTTGAATCCACTAAACCCCCGCATCTCTGGCCTGTGCCCCAGCTCTTGTATGCATAAATAAATAAATCTTTTAAAAAAATAATAAGAACTAGTGAGCATTAATAAATACCATAAGGGCTATGAGTTTAAGAGCAGGAGAAATGAAGTGGACAAGGCAATATAAAGAAATGGGGATAATGGGGAAAAAATAAGCAGTATTAATTGCAGTAGAAACACAGTAACAAACCATTTTCAAAAATATTTTTTTTCACTTGTCAAATTCTCAGTGCCTTTAGTGTGATAATGCACTTATAAATCTTTCAGAGAAACATGCACCAAGAGATACTGTCCATGTATCTGTTCAACCGAGTATTTCTGTTCATATCACCTTAGAGGGCAGAACTCATCTGGATACATTTAGCACATCCTCACTAGAGAAATGGATAGATACCACACCCTTCATAAAGTTCATCAGCGATCTTGTTTCTCTCCAACAGTTTCAAAGAATTGAATTTCAGTGACTTCAAGGTCGCCCTTCAGTTTAAGTAACTGGTATTCCCATAGCCCATCTGGCATTGAACATAGAATGTTGCATTTTATTATTCATTAAATTTTAGATAGGATTAACATTCTATTGTGAAGAAATGAGGGCCTAATGAGCTACTTCACAACCGCAATGAAAAGAACCAAGTTAGTATATTAGTGACAGAATTTGCCTTATAACATAACTTAGATTTTACTTCAATAACAGCAAAAACCACAAATAGCAAAATGTCCACATCAAGAAGACAAACAGTAAGATCATTATAACAGATATTAATGTGAAGGATGAAGAATCAGTAGAAAAATAACCTTGAGTGAGTTGTGTGTGTTTTTTTTTCCTTTATTTTTTATCTTTGCTTTTAAACATTCTTTTTTATCTTTTCATTTTATAGGATTTCTCCTCTCAGGTGTATGCCCCCTCCCCCCCCCACACACACACACGCTCCTGCCTTTTTTCCTCTCCCCTCCTCTTCCCTCCTGAATATCTGAGATCTTTGGTCTGCTTTCAAGGGACAGTCTTATAGTTTTTCTGTCTGATCCTTTGTTTACTTTCTCTAGATTCCACCTATAAGTGAAACCATCCAGTATTTATCTTTCTCCTTCTGGCTCACTTTACTTAGAATAATCCCTTCCAGTTCCATCCATGTTGCCACAAATGGCATAAGTTTATCTTTTTTGATCACTAGACTGGTCCACCCTCGAGTAACTTGTGTGCATTCCATTCCTAGCTTGGATTCTAAAACTTGCCAAAATCTGTTAATGCTTTTCTTTTTTTCTAATTTATCACAATTTGGGTACCTTCATAACTAAAGTTGAATGCTTTATTTCATTTAACTTGCTTGTACCATCTCTACTCAGGTTGAACTCACAGTATCACTATTTTTAACCCAATTCCTCCTGAATGACAAGTCATATAGAGTAACTGAAGTTGACAATAGGCGATAGATTCAAGTTGTAGTTTTCTGTCTCCTGTGTTTCACTACTCAACGCATGGTCTTTGGCCCAGAAACATCAGTCCACAAAAGGACCTATTAGAAATGCTAAATCTTTGGCCCCTCTAGAATAATTGAGTCATAGTCTACATTTAACTAGATAATCCAGAAGTTTGTAAGCACCCTTATGTCTGAGAAGCACTACTTCATAAAAATTCAGATGCTTGAGCTGTGTACCCTGAGATTCTGATTCAGTAAGTCTGCAGGAGTATCCAGAAATTGGTCACCAAACAATCATCCTAGTTAATTAGAATACTGATGGGCCTGAGACAACATTTTCAGAAACATTGAGTGTCTTTCTAGGTGTATTAAAATAGATACGAAGAAGATTCTAGAAACAGAGATTGTTGAGAAAAAGTAATACCATGTTGGGTGCTGGCATGCACAGAGCTGTCAGGGCTGGGGAATCTTTTTAGCTGTTACTTCTGTTTGTTGTATCCTGTACTTGCTGAAATAGAGAGTCAAATCAGGGGCAACCATAGTCTCAGCAAAAGCACGATCTACTCTGATAGAATATCTCATGTGTGTTTTGTTCAGGAAAAAGGGAAACTCATGGGGAAAATAAGAGAGAAATTTGAAATAACATTCAGTCAAATAACAATCTCATTGTAGGTTCACCTCTGTATCTAATATGATATATCTTGCCTTTCTTCTGCTCTCTATTCTTCAGCCCATCTATGAGAGACACAGAAAATCTCTACTGTTTTGAATTAAGAACATCTGATTTGACCCTTCCCTTATCATAAAAAAAAAGATGTAGTCATGAAAGTAACACAGAGGTGAGGGAGTAAAAATCCCCCAAAGTGCTGTAAAAATATGATACAATTAATTCCCAGTCCCAACCCTACCCCAAGGCAAATTAGAACTGCAATGTTCATTCACTACTGGCAGGAACATAAATCGGTACAACCTTTCTGGAAAGCAATTTGGCATTATGTTTCAAAAACTTTTAAATTGTCCATATTCTTTAGACCAGCAATTCCCTCTCAAGTAATTTTTCCTAAGGTGATGCAAGCAGAGATTTATATACAAAGACCTTCATGGCTATGTTATTTGTGGGCACAAAAACAGGACATTACCTTACATGTAATAATATAGGAGTGGTAAATACTACAGTAGACATATGGTGAAGGCATGAACAAATATGTAAATGATTTAAGGTGGCCTATAATAGATATATTAATTAGCTAATCAAATTACCAAGATGAACCAGTGTCTTTCTAAATAGGAGGTTGAAAGTTTGGATATGGAATAATAAAGCAGAATGTTGTAATGAAAAAAAGATACAAGGTTTGGGTCAAAAAGAACTATCACAGGATAATTACAGTTATCAGCATTTGAGTTTCACACATGGAAGGTACAGGCGACACAGCATATCTGGGAGCAAATACTATATGGTAGTTAGTCTATGTCCTCCCTTACTACACCTATAAGCATATAGCCTGTAGTATTTAAATGTGGAAGAAATCTCATAAATCATTCACTCTTCTAATAATTTTGTACCTTCTCCTAACACAATACTTATAGAAGATACCTTTATGGTGCAAATATCAATACAGGCATGTGGAAACAAATTTTAAGTTAGAAATATCCTAAAAATTTTTTGGTAGTTCATATAAAAATGGTAGAGTGATAAGCATATGCCTTCTTTGATAAATATGGATTAAACTATTTGAAATGAGTGCATATTTCTCCAGAGGAAACAAATTCACAATGGCGTGTTCAAGATGCTGAGAGCAGGCAAAGGGCAGTTGAAGTATATGAGTGATCTGGAGGCTGTAGTAGATAGTGAGGTGTTAAACTTCTGCTGATCACTAAAAATTATTTAGGTTAGAGAGAAAACATACAGGATTGGGGGAAATCCAGAAGGATCTAATTAAACAGGATGATTGGGCAATGTGATGACAGATTAAATTTAGTGCAGATAAGTGCAAGGTAATGCATATTGGGAAACATAATTTAAACTTTCCATGCACACTGATGGCTTCTGAATTAGTCTGAACCTCTTAGGGAAAGCATTTAGAAGTCATTATGGATAGTTCAATGAGAAAGCTGCTCAATGTGCAAGAGCATTTAAAGTAGCCAATAGAACACTTGTAGGTATTAATTTGAGCATGTGGAATAATATGAAAACTATTTACATGAAATTACATAAATCAATGGAATTCTCATACTTGAGTATATTTATTTTAGGTATTTTATCAGCAGACACTAAGACATAATTGACAATGTGTTCAAATGTTAAATTAAAAGTGGACAAATAGATTGTATATTTATTTAGGAATACAATAGCAGCAAGACACAGATTTAATAGGCTCAAAAATAATGAGTGGTTCAGCAAAAATCTTCTGTGAACATTCCTTTTCAATAAGAAGTAAAATATGAGGGTAAGATGACATTGGTGGAGCTAAACTCTACATTTTAACAGAAATACCTTTAATATGACTCAAAATCAATCTGCAATTCACTAGTGAAGTAAATCATTGAGGCAAATAGCTTGGCAAGATTCACAGAGATTTGATATTTATATGACTATGAATAGCATTTGCAGCTATACTTGCTACTACAGGTCCAGAAGTCACAGCATATATCAATTCTTTTTGCTTCAGGGTTTAAAGATATCATAAGAGGCCCAGGGAAGATTTGTTTTCACTATTAATAGTGTAATTTATAAATGACTGGAAAAACATTGTAATAACTTGGTCATTATGTCATTTATTCTAAAGAAACTATTTCAGGTGTCATCCTATATGAATTTACAGTTTTAGAAATAATTATGTGCAGTGGTGTATATTCTGAGTCATAAAATTGCTAATTCAGGTACTACCAAGTAGTTCTAGAGATCATGGTAAAATTTTTAATTAAATAATAAACAAAAATGCTAAATTTGTATTAGCATTGTTATGGTCATTCATTTGATAAATATTTATTAAACATTTACTTTGTTCCAGAAAGTCTACGAGTTATTAAGTACACAAATAAGACCTCCAACGTCTATATATCATAAAATGGATATAAGCAGGATCTTTAAAATAGGTGCATGCTTATGTTCCAGGTGTAGAGATAAAATATTTACAAAACTTAAAACATAGATAATGGACTTGTCAAGCCTACTTTTGCAGAGAACATTAGCTAACTTCAGTGAAAAACTAATTTTTGAAATGAGACCTGTAAGGTAGATTTTTTTTCTCAAGAGAGGGAAAAGGGTATTCAGATCAGTAATTGGAAATCTGAGAAGAAAAAAACCCACAAAAATGCAGGGTGGCAGGTTTTAGTGAACTGAATACATCAATAGGTTGATTCTTATAATGTAAGAGCTCAATACTGTGCTTATTTTCTTATAAAACTTAACTTGGAAAGAGTAGATACATATGAAACCACTAAAAATCAAACATGTTAATAAAATAATGTTAAAGCCTGTATTTTAGAAGTTTACCTTTCAACTTCCCCCACAAAATTGTGCATATGGACAAACTTGCTGAAAGATGTGATTGTGATGTTTATTTCTTAGACCCTTAGCCTGGTGGTGGCTTGGGATCAGTTTGGAGATAATATTTTCTAAACTTAACTAATATTTACATGGAAAAACTTTTACCCCAGACTGACTTTGAGAATCAACATATCAAGGGATGGGAAAACGATATTTATAACGATGATCACAAGTGATTCCCCGATTGAGCAACACTGGAAATTTCTTCATCAGTATTTACAGGTATTGTTTTCACATAAATGAATATTCTCTACCAGAAGACCAGCAGAGACTGACATTAAACTCAAGGCATATACCACTTACTAATCCATGCCTGAAAATCAAATACCTATGAAAATATGCTAACAGGAAATGAGTTCCCTTTTTAAAATTATTGCTATTACTCTAATGTTTATGTCAATTTCATATCTCCAACGAAGTTCTTAAATATGAAGGTAATGTGTAATTACCTATATATTTAAAAGTCAGCATATTAAATGCAAAATGCTTAAAATATCCAATTACTAATTAACAAAAAAATACAGTTAACAAATTTTTACATACATGATCTAACAAATTTTCTCCATTATTATGGCTTTTCTTATTCATTTCATTTCATCCTATATTATTTTCTCCAATCATTTTATAAATATTTTAACCATTTGCACAAAAGAAGCAAAATAAATAGCTAAACATTAAAGACATCATGGAAACGTGTTCTAGAAATGCACATATGGAGAAAGCATAGCTAACAAACTATGATGCTGTGATTCTTGGCATTTTTCATAGCATTTCCATGGAATTATAGCATTTTACCCATTGCATTTTTAATGTGATTTGAATTATCCTGCACACCTTTTGTATAAAATGTTGTAAGAGTGTACGGGTATAAATGTTTCTATGTACATGTATCAAAAATGATAAGAGCAGGTATTTTTATAAAATTGTGTTATTCAAAATCAAGAAGGAACAAATGGAGGGAATAGAAAAATCTTTCAATCGTAAGAACCTATTAAGTATGGACTACATTAGAGAACTTCTTTCAAAGAGTCCATTATTAAAGGAGAAAAAAAGAATATCTTTATAGTGAAGAAAATTTGCAAACCACCTCAGTCAAGTGACTGGTACTTTACTTTTGTGATCTCACTTCCCAAAATCTATAACCCAGTGTAATGATGAAAAAATATTAGATTTAAAACCTGGTTGAGGAACATTTTGTGGAACACTTGGCCAGTGTGTATGCCTCAAAATTGTCCATGGTAATCAAAAACAAGGGAAGTTTGACAAACTATTATAATTTAGAAGAGCCTAAAGCAAAATGATGATGAAATATAGTGTGATACCGTGGATGGGATTCTGGAAAAATAAAAGGACATTAGGGAAACGCTGACTAAATATGAACAAAGTACATAATTTATTTAGTAATAATTTGTTACTTTTGGTTACTGTGGCAGCTCCTGCCTCCATGGTTGGCAATGCCACTGTTGCCACCATTGCTCACCAGTAATTGGATGAAATAAAGAGTGGCTGTACTGTGGATGCTCACAAATAGAGTACGTAAGACCCTCTTCCCCTGTGCGCTGGACTGGACAGTCAATGACGGGTAAGATGGGGGCAGACTAAAGAAGGCACTGGCCAGCCTCATGTCTGTGACTCCTGACGACCTAAGACAGGCACAGTCCCCGAGGGGCTTCATCCTAATAAACTTTGGCGTTCAGATCAAACAAGGCCTACAAGCCTATAAGCCCAATCTAGGCAATAAGCCTGCAGTAAAAAACCCCTTCTTTGCTTGAAAACAAGGCTGCTAAGAGCGTTGCCTACAAACAAGCCTGATGGAATTACCTACAAAGCAGTTTAACCATTAGCCAGTTAATCATTGTTTCTGAATAAGTAGTAACTTAGCAACTTGTCCATAATTAATTTTCTTACCTGACTTTTTCTATATATGTAAAAATCAGTTTCAGGAAATGTAACCACATATGCTTAGCAACTTGTAAACTATTAGCTAGAAAATTGTATTCTATGCCTAGGTAACAAGAAACATTGTTATGCTGGGAAAATAGATTTTGTGTGACCTAATGCCTTTTGAAAATGTATAAATATGCGTAATGATTTGAGCAAATTACACTCAGATTTTCACTCTCCCTTGAGTGTGTCTGTGTGTCATTCTTTCTTGTCCCCCGCCCTAATTCCTTCGACCACTTTTTGCTCATTCTCACTCAACCCTGAGATTGTCTCGATCTCCCGCCACCGCTGAGCTGGTCTGCGGCAGTTACTTATGACAACAGCATCATATTCATGTAAGATTTTTTTTCAGTTTAAGATGGATTGTTTACAATAAACCCATAAAAAAGTGTTCATAATCAGAATACTTATTGTATACCCACAAAACTAAATAAAAAAGGAAGTATGTACAATAGACTCTACATAAAGAGGCAATTAGAAAAAGAAATACAAATGACAAATAAATATATGAAAGGTGATCAACTTCATTAATAGAGAATGCAAAATAATACAATATTGAGATATTTGACTTATATTGCCAGAAATTCTAGATACTAATTATTATGGTAGCACAGAAAGACAAGTGAACCATATTTTCAACATTTTGTAATTATATATTTATTTCTCTTCTACTAACTTTATGACCTTTATTTTTAATTGGAGAAACTGAGTGTGAGATAAGTGGGGATTTTTGGTACTATTTTTACAACTGTTCTGTAACTGTTAATCTATTCTGAAATAGACAATTTTATTTAAAGCAAATTTAAGAGACAATTTACAGGAATGCTTGTATTTGGTTTGGAATTCCCATACATTTCATTTTGTAGACAGCCCAGAACATTTTCAATTTGGATATAGAGAGTTACAGCTTAACATTTGCAAGAGAAAGTCAACAGGGCTGTGGGTAGCAGAGCCTATTGTGGCACCATTTTACCCTGTGGTCAGTTCAAATTTTGGTGAAGTTATTTTAAAAAATGTAAACTGGAAGTAAGAAGCAATACCACTTCCAAGTTGTAAAATAACAGTAATAATATCATGACTTTTCAGCTCTTTTGATTGACCTTCCATCTATAAAATACAGACTACTGATTTGTAACAACTCCTTTTGCATATAACTGCAAAGTGATTAAGAACAAGTCTAGACATTAAAAACAGAGACCTGAATTTATTTGCCTACATTCATTTATTAAACCTTTGACATTTGGCAACTTGCTTAACCTCATTAAACCTCAGTCTTTTCATCTGTAAATGAGAATGACATGTATCTCTGATGCGGTTATGGACATCAACTCTACAGAACTTGTTAAATCCTTATTGCATTGTATCATGCTTTAGATCCATAAATTAGTGTTGATTTTTGTTGTCTGCCTTTTACTATTATTCTATAAAAAGTGAATTTAATTTATATTACTAAATTCCTAACACTTATTTGATAAATATGAAAGATAACATCATGAAAAGAGATTTTTTCCTCCCCTTCGGTTTCACATATTAATTTAAGCCTCACATAACTAAACTTGAATTTGGATATGAGAATTGCATTTGGATATAGAGAGTTACAGCTTAACATAAATCACAGAGGGAGGCATTAACATGTCTCATAACTTTACTTTTAATGGATAAATAACCTCTTCATTTACTTTTGTCATGTCCTAAAATATAATTTTGTACCTCGAGAAAGTTGCTGTTCTAATGAAATTATGTAATCATAGACCTTTGTATTTGGAAGGGTTCATAAACTCAGCCTATTTGACCCACTAATAATACCTATTTTATTCAAAGCTATGCAGTAGTCATAGTACTAATTATCTTAGGTATAGTCTCTCATTGAATTTCATTACATTCTCAAAACACCTAGCAAGGTCATTAGCCTCATTTTTCAGTTGAAAAATTTGAGTCTTAGAGATGCCAAGTATCCAGCTCAAGGTCACATGGTTACCAAATGTCTTTATTAGGATTTAGATATAGACCTTCTACTATTCTCTCTCTCACTATCTCTCTCTCCTGGCCCCTCACAAATCAAACCTACAATTTTAATCACAGTGTTCTATTTTCCTTTTCCTGATAATTCTCTCAATAATACACATGCCAAGTTGTCATCATACTGACGGTTTCTCATCTAGTAGGTCACAAATGTTATTGCCTCTACAGACAGGTCACTTTATCTGTAGAATCTTTTAATCTTATGTAAGCTGAAATTGTTTTCCCATATTTTCTAATAGCAATTCAACCTGGAAGATGTTTTGCACCATTTCATTTGTATAAGATAAATACTAATGCAAACACGATCTAAAATGTTTGGTAAAGAACCACAGTTAAAAACAAACAAAAAAGTGAATATTTACAAACAGTTAAGCAGTATAAGATTTACCCCTATTTTAAAATTCTCTCAGCAAAGTTTCTCAAGCTGAAGCAATTTGTAAGATATAGATATTTGAAAATATATTTTAGTGTTAATATGAACCCATGGGCAGGGTTGAGTTAGTCATATGTATGGAGTAAACATTAGTTGCTGTAGTGTTGAGATAAATGTGACCCAAACAAGAGGAAAAGTCACTGGGAAAGGGCAATTATCAAGGAAATAAAGTTTTAAAAATTTAGAGGGAATAATCTCTAAAGAGAGCAAAGCATTAACTCTAGTTTCCATGAGGAAGAAAAGCACTAAAAAACTTTTCTTAAGGAGAAATTTCAGTAAATGGGGATCGAATGTATTGAGAATGCTGGGGAAAAAACCTAGTAAGATTAGAACAATAGTGTTGAACTTTTGTATTACCACTAAAGCACAACTTTCATAAAAATTGCAACTACAAAATAAAAAGAATAGTGTTAAAAGTTGGCAAGATGACCGAAATAAGCTCGGAAATTCTGATTCCATTGTATTGGATAACTCATAGTTATACAAAAATTTGAATAAAAATCTTATGCTGAATATTCAGTCCCTACAACCTTTTTGCATTAACATTTTGTAAAGGTATCCATATCATCCTTCTATCAACTCTCTCTCTTTCTCTCTCTCTCTCTCTCTCTCTCTCTCTCTCTTTCTCTCTCTCTCTCTCTCTCTCTCTCTCTCATACACACACACACACACACACACACACATCTATATATCTATCATCTTTGTATACTTTTCTTTATCCCTCAAGCTCCAAGTGGACAAAAATAAACCATTCCAAATATTTCAAACAAGAAGGAATTTGAGGGTCTCCCTGGTGGCTCAAGGGGTTAAGCACCGCACTATGAAGCTATCTGCAGCCACTGCAGCACTAGTTCAATCCCCGGCCAGGGAGCTACCCATATGACTCATTGGACCTCTTCTGTCTGGCTCACTGCTCCCCTCAGCAGGGTATTTCAGTCAGTCTGCCTGTTCTGTGCCCCACTCTGTCCCTGGTGAGTCATCTCACCCCCCCCAGCACCTCTGGCATGTACCCCAGTTCTTGCATGCATAAATAAATAAATCCTTTTAAAAAGAATAAAAGAAGGAATTTGGTCCAATGAGATTGTTACATAGTGTATAAAAAGCTAAGAACCCAAAGAGGAAGTTAGATATTGCGACACTTAGGAAAATAGGTGCTGTCACCTTTAAGGCTGAGGCAGTGTTACCAGATCTCAAGGACCAAGCTTAATTATGGGAAGTCTACACAGCTGCAGTCAAAGCCATGGAAAACATTCATCCACTTGTTGACAAACCACAAGAAAGGAAGTGGTAGGACAGTGTAATATTAACAAATGTGTCCTTTCCCGTCACACCTCAGTTAGTGCATCACAATTACCAAAGGCAGCTGAAGCTGGCTAAATAAAAACATTTGAGCAGAACCCACAGGGATCAACTTTCACAGAAGGCAGAGAAAATGAAGAACAAAACATTGGTCTGAAAGCAAATATCCAAATGGCAGTTATACTACCAAGAGAAAATTTATTTTTCATCACACTAATGAGCAAAGGCAATTTTACTAATTGTTGTGAGAGACAAAGATTTTGTTTCATTATCTCATAGTTTCAAAGGTTACTGAGTTCATCTGACATATTTCTTGTCCTAAATATATTCCTCTCTAGGGGTTTCCTTTTTCTCCTTACCCTTTGTAGAGTTCAGTCATCAATTAATAAAGTAGTAATTATAAACAATACCTCTAATACAAATCACTCCATTAAACATTCACATAATGATGAAAATTTTAATTCCTAATATTATAAAGTATATTTCTTTTTCTTATCCTTTTTGTCCTCGTTTTTGATAGTAAAAGTCCATCATAACTCATAAAATAGTTTATCTTTTCAGTCTCTTTATATCTCCTGTTCTCTCTTCATCACATTCCAAAAAACCTTCATCATTACCACTGTGTTGATAAGACATTTGCGATTTTACCAATTAATTTATATTGACAAATCATTACTCTTCCCAAATCTTAAGATACTCTTAATCACATTTGATTTACTTAATCCCTCCCTTTCTCCCTTTATCTTAGTGTGTTCTTTTCTTGACCCCCATCACAACAAACTGCTCTCTCTCTCTCTGGTTTCCTTTACTAGCTCCTCCTTTGCCCAAACATAAATATTGGATATCTGAGACACATTCTTGGCCTTCCTGTAAATTTCTATTTTAAGGCTATTGGATTAGCATTCAGTTCAAATTTCTTATTTGATCTATAAAACTATAGCAAAGATAATATATATGCTGTAATTATCTTCCCTGGCATACTTGTTGGAATCAATAAATCTCTAAATGTATTTATCTCTTCTATAGAAATCAATTGACCTCTGTTGTCCCCTTAAATTCAGTAAAATTTAAAACTGTAACATTTTTAAAATCCACAGCCCTTTAAAGTCAAGCAGTGTCATCCTACATCTTAATTTTATTGAAACAGAAACTAGCAATGGAAGTAGAGGCAGCTCTCCAGTACAGAGATGCTTTCATGAAAAGCAAAAAATTAGATTTTTTGGCTTTTTGGCTATTATTTTAAGCATCTGAATCAATGATGCAATTCTAGGGACTTCAGGCCCCAAAACAATCTCACCCTCAACCCCATATTAAAATCCAGAGAAATATCAAATAGAGATCATAAAGTTATATGAAAGATTACCTGTAACTGTGGCCTGCTGCCTCTTGGTAGGACAATCAACATGCATGGGGGATTAAGCTATATCAACTCAGTTGAATTGAATCAGCTGTCTTAATGGGCCAGAAAATCAACCAGTCTGAGTGAAAAATTCACTTGAAATGGTTGACTGGTACTAGTTGAAGAAGCAACTGAAATTTGTGGAACTCTTAAGCTGCCCCAAACTAGGAGGCAAAAAGCAATTTTTTTTTTTCAATTTCCATCAGAGTGCTTTACATAGTCTAGACAGGGCCTCAGGACACTAAAGCCCCTCACTCCCCCCCCCCAAAAAAAAGAAAATTGTACCTCTCTTAACCTCTAAAATATTCTTTAAGTTTTTGATGATACCTATCACCACATAAACCATGGAGACATAGACCATTATTCAGAAGTGAACTCCTTTCTTATGTCTTTACAAATGACTTACTCAGTAGCCTTACCATTTATAAGTGTCTCCCTATATTATAATAATGCATAATACTATTAAAAAACTTTTTTTCCTATTATTTCATGCATTACCTAAAGAATGCTCTAATTAGGTATTGTTATCCTTATTACTCGGATGAGAAACTTGATACTCAGATACTTATATGTTTTTTCTAGGATCATAGTATGGAATGGCACTTGTGAAATGTCAAATATGAGGTGCAAGTCAAGGTTTTCTTCTTCTCTAAAGTTTGTGTATCATTTCCTCTGAAAGGCTAATGGGTCACAATATTTCTTCTAAATTCCCATCTCTGATGATCAGAAACTCTACAATATTCTCTCATCCTTTTGTTTTGGAGTAGTAAATAAAGCCATTATAACCCCTGCTAAATAGACCTCACTAAAAGAATCTAGTAATTTTAAGTAACTTGTAGAATTGACTATAATATAATAGTACAAGTAATTTGAAACCAAACTCAGGTTTACTAGGATTTAAAATACAACAGAAAGAAAGTAAAACTCTTGCACAAGTAGTTGAATATTTCATACTCATTTGTATATGGATAAAATTACAATTGTCACAGTCTTTCATTCTGAGGAAGGCTCAAAATGTGTTGCAAGGAACCAAGCTCTAGCTTGAATAGAGTAAGTAAATAGTTCATTTTAGTAGAAACTACATTGTCACTATATCAGTGAATCTCATTTTAAAATGTGTGTTACTTATTCAGCTATTTGAAAGATGATATTAGAGAGGAGCTATTTTGTCAATCTTCTTTTTCATCTACAAGTCTTCATTTTTAAACCTATAACATTGTGTGTTTTTAAGACATTGATTACCATTTTAAAATGTGCCCATCTGTCTTGAATTTCTCAGCAAGTTTCTATGCCAAAAAAGTAATAATCCTTTCAATTTATTGGGAATCAATGTTTAATCCTCTTTTTAGTTCTCATACTTATTACAAATCATAAAGTATTCTAAATGTCAGTTTAAGAACTGAAAACACCGTGTAATGTTCCTATTACTTATTGATTATTTTAAATTAAAAAAAAATCTGCTCTAGGTTTGAAATGTAAACCAAAAATTTATGTTTCACATAGAAATTATTTCAATACAAAATAAGAATGTGTGGTTGAGGAATGCTTCACACTATATTTTAAAATATATAAAATAGTTTTCTTTGTTAGTTTAATTTGTAATGTTTACCTCAAGCTGTCATAATAGAAAAAAATGAATAAATTAATAATGTGAGTTGCCTATTAGGAATGAGGAACATGAATAATGTGTTTATGGATTTTGAAAGTAAACCACAAATTAGCAAAAAATATCGTTCAGCACCTAGAAAATGTCTCAGGAGCATGGACTATTGTCATGTTCCATCACTGAGAGGAAGATATTGCCCAGATAATACTAGGCTACGTTTCTTCCTTTAGTTCCAAAAATTACATCTAATAATTGACCAGAGGGACACCACACCAAGAGTCCCAACACCCTGGGTAAGACTGAATTACCCCTTGCACATCAGAGACCAACACAGACTTCACAGAGGGAACATGGAGGAGATTTATGCTTAATTGCATGGAGGTAGGTGGAAAGAAACACCTGGAGACTGTGGTCAGTGGCAAGGACACAAAAGGCAGGGCTTCTGACTCAACCTGGGGCCCTGGGAAAGAGAAAGCTGAAACCGTGGAGGTTTCAGGTAAAGACCATACATAGGAGTTGGGGTATTCCACAGAGATGGGGACCCCAGGAAGAAGGACAACAATGAAAGCACTCTAAACAACATCTTACTTCCCAACCCCTCGTAGCAGACAAAACCAAACCAATAGCAAACCCTAGAAATATGGCTGTAGAGTTGGTTACCTGAGGAGGAGGAGGCACTTGGAGAACAAAGTATGGAGGATGTCACTAGACCAAGTGGGAGACTTTGGGTGCCTTTGTTGTGGATGTGGTATGGCAACAAACATCTGAAGACATATAATCACATAACTGAATCATGTGTAGTGTGTAAACCAGTGTTATCTCAAAAAAAGAAAATCCAATGGCATTCCTCTAAAAATTAAAACAAAAAAATTAAAATTTATTTGAACTTACAAAAGAGTGTGAATTGTAAACACTCCTGAGAAAATAGAAGAAAATAGGAATATCACACTTCCAGATATCAATCTATGCTACCAAGCAATATAAATTAAAACACTTTGGTACTGGAACATAAACAGACACACAGATGAATGGGACAGAATTGAGAGCCAAAAATAAGTCAACACACATATGGACAACTAATTTATGACATAGGACCCAAGAGTAAACACTGGAGAAAGGAAGTTTTCTCCACTGACTGATGTTGGAAAAACTGGGGACACACAAGCAAAAGAATTACACTAGACCACAGTCTAACACAGCATACAAAAATTAATTCAAAATGGGTTAAAGATTTGGATGTAAGACATGAAACCATAAAATGCATAGAAGTGAACATAGGCTAGACACTCCTGGTCATCAGCGTTTGAGATGTGTTTGGATATTTCCTTCAACAGAAAGGGGAATAAAAGCAAAAATAAGCAAACAGAACTATATCAAACTAATAATAAAGGGAACTTATTTATATCAAAATAAAATATCTTACTGAATGGGAAAATATTTTTTTATTTCATATATCCCAAAAGAGTTTAACATCCATAATATACAAAGAACTCATGAAACTCAACAATAAAAAAGCAAACAACCTGATTCGAAAATGAGCAGAGCATCTGAATAGACAGTTCATCGAAGGAGAGTCATGGGTGGCCAATTAGGTACATGAAAAGATGTTCTTCATCTCTTATTAATAGAGAGAAATGCAAGTCAAAGCAACATTGAGATATCACCTCATACCTGTAAGAACGGTTATTATCCAAAGACAAGAAATGGGTTTTGCACAGAATGTGGAGAAACGGGGACCATTATACAATGTTGGTAAGGATGTAAAACATTGGTACAGTCATATGGAAAACATAATGTATGGAAATTTATAAAAAATTTAAAATAGATATATCCATTCATTCCCATCTGAAATTAAAAAATCACTAATTTGAAAAAATACATATATGCACACACACACATTTATGTACCACCAAGTGATGACTATCTAAAAAAATGAGGCAAATATACACAATGGAATACTACTCAGCTATATAAAAAAAAATACAAAATCATGCCATTTGTAACAACACGTTGGCACCTAGAGTGAATTATGTTTAGTTATGTAAGCCAGACAGAGAAAGACAAACACCATATGATTTCACTTATGTGTGGTATATAGGGAAAACAAGCAAACAGATGAACTAAATAAAACAAAAATAAACTTTTGGACTATAAGGACAATTAGTGGTTGGCAGAAAAGAAGGCAGAAGGGCGTGGGTAAATCAGGATAAAAGAGGACAGCGATATGTTGAAAATGGAATTGAACGTTTAGCAGTGAACTTAATATATATATATATATATATATATTTCCATATATATGTCCATATATGTATAAATATATTATCTGTGATACGCACCTGAAACTCATTAATATTTAATGCAATGTTCCTTTATAAATAAAAATAAATCAACATGCTAAATTTATGTATAACTTTTTTAAAACTTCATTGCTCTTTTAAAACTTTAGAGAACTGCAATTTCCCCATATGATTAAAAATCTTTCTAAACTTTGCAAATAAATATATTTTCCTATGGTTCTATAAATTATTGAGCTGTTATGAAATATGGGTCTGATATGAAGAGATTTTAGATATTCAAATTATAGAAGACCCTATATAGACATTCATTTTTATTTTAATTTTAACATTTCTTTATACAGTTGTATATATACATAAATTTTTATGAAGATGCATAAATTGAATTACATTATTCCTACATTTATTCTCTAAAAAAATACTTATCCCCTACCATGTAAGTTCCAACCATGTATTGAACACAGTTTAGCTGTAGAGGACAAATTGCAGAAAAGATGTCCATATGTCCATATACTTAAACTCAGATTTCATTGTGGGAAATGGATACAGAAATGCAAAAGGAAAAATCCAAAGTATGTTGATGAATAAAAATGAAGTTGGGAAGGGAGATAGGGAATAGATATTGAAGTGGTGATTATAGTTTAATTTCCAGTAAGTTAGTCAGAGAGAAAGGAACCCAAAGGGGAGAAAAAAGTTTACCTTCTCCCAGTGGTCTACCATAAGTATGTTTATTTATTTATTTATTTTTTAAGAACCTTTTCTTTTTCTTTTTTTTTTTTAAGATTTATTTATTCATGCATACAAGAGCTGGGGTACAGGCCAGAGGTGTGGTGGTGGGAGTGAGAGGACTCACCAGAGACAGAGCGGGGAACGGAACAGGCAAACTGAGGAAATACATTGCTGAGGGGAGCAGCGGGCGCAACAGGAGAGGTCTGCCATGCCATGTGGAACCCTCACCGGCTGGCCAGGATGGAACTGGTGCTGCAGAGGCTGCAGAAAGCTTCACAGCGTGGCGCTCGACCACCTGTGCCACCAAGGAAAGCCCCATAAGTACATTTTAAAAAAATACACTAAAGTTACAATGCACTCTAATATTATATAACCTTTGAGGTAGAGTATAGATCAAGTGGGCTAGAAGGAGTAGACAGAGAATTAAGAGATTATTGTATACCAGATTGGATTTTGGCTCTAGAACTTACTTTGATCCGAATTGAGTAAGGAGTAACACATTTGCCAATACCATCTATTGTTTTTGTTTGTGTTTTTAAAGATTTATTTATTTATGCATACAAGAACTGGGGCACAGGCCAGAGGGAGGCCCCACCATCTATTGTTTTTTAATAGAACTGAAGTGTGAAAGAATAAACAGTTATGTAAAGTGTTGTCATAAAGATGTCACCTACTCTCAACTTACACAAGTCTGCTAGCAGTGCAAATTGGAAAAATGGTACTAATCATGAATACATATTGAAGATGTGTTAAATGGGATTTGCTGATGGGTAAAATATTAAATTTAAGAAAAAAAGAAAACAAGAATAAAAACATGGAGTTATCATGAAGGTGATGGAGAATTTTAAAACCTTGAAACTAGATGGAATAATGAAGAGTTGAACATAGTCAGACAAGAGAACAAACCAGAACTCTCAAGTATTCAAAACTCAGATAAGGAAGATAGAATAAATAGATCAAAAGACATTAGGCAAAAAGGCAGGAAAAATCAAAGGTTGTGTGATCCAAGTGAAGAACATCTTTGAAAAAATGGAAATGATCTAATAATTAGTATTAATTGATCAAGTCAGTGGTGGATTGAAAATTGGTCATTGGAATTATCAGCATGAAAATTACTCTAATTTAATTAAGAGCATGTTCTGTGATATGAGAATTTGAAAAAGTGTCTGTGGAATTTAGCTTTAAATAGGCATAAAAACTGGGTGAATCTAGAGGTATAAATGGCCTCAAAAGAAGATGAAAAAGGAGAAAAATGATGATGCTAAACCAAGGAAAGAAAATTGATGTTATTCTTTTTATATTTTTGATAAAGAAATTGGCTATTGCTGGGTAGATGGACAAGACAGAAAATAATCTAGATAATAAAGAGACAGATCATAGATGCTTTGCATGTTTTGATATGTCTGGTCTTCATATTTATTTTAATTTTTGTTTAGTTTTATTCTACTTTTATAATTGGCAGCTATATTTTTTCTCTACACAGATCAACACAAGAACAAAACTTCCACTTCCACAGCTCTATTCCACAGAATATAGACATCAATTCTAAGACATCCACTACATCATATTTTACATCTATGAAATTGTGATATACATGAAAATTAATAATATGTTATGCTTGTAACTTCCTAGCAAATTATTCTGATGCAGTTATCATTGCCTGCTATTTCAGGAACATTCGCATAGTTTTTTAAATTTTCATCACTGCTACATAAAATAAACTTAAATTCTTTCAATATTCATAAAATAAAAATTCTAAGTGATATGAAAAGTTTGATCATAGCTTATTCAGTCTTTTCCTTTCTTAGTAAACTTAGAAGCCACTTTAATGTTGAACCTTCAGTGGGATAACACATTATCATAAGTTTTTGAGGGTAAAATGTTAATTTATTGTTTAGGGATTTGCTTGGCATATTCTTAATGTCTAATAATGCTAAAATAAATAATAATGCTAAAATAATAAATAAGGACATTATATGTTCATCTGGGTTGTAGTAATCCTGTTCCAAATATATCTGGATGACAAAAGCTTAGGTTATAAATTTTAAGTTCATATTTAATGAATGTTTATAATTATGTGTTTTAAGCTTCAAATTCCTGAAGAAAATTAAGAGCTCTATTGCTGTTATGCACATTAACCTTGATACATCTAAAAATTATCACTAAATTTGGCTACATTAAGTTAAAACAGAAAAGCATATTTTAAACAGAATTATTGAGATCATTTGACCAGTATAGTAATATATTTTCTGCATTTCTAGTGTGAGATGAGGTATGTAATTTCCCTTTAATGACTTTAGTTAGTGGAAAAAAATTTGATTATAGATTCCCAAATAATTAAAGGTCTTAAATAGTCTGTCTATGTAGTTTAGTATTTGAGTGGTCTTATTTAAATTTGAATTTATTTAATTTAAATTTGAGTGGTCACGCTGTTATTACTTTGCTAAACCGGGCAGTTTTATATGATGTTTGTATGAGTTCGTTTGTTATATACTAATGAAATTGAATGTTAATGTTCTGAAATCTGAAAACATGTGCCTATAAAAGTAAATATTCTGATAAAGAAACACTGTGTAAATCTTGAAACTCAATGTTATATAAAATCACTTATTATAAAGCACTTTCACTCATTTCCATGAAATTGATACACTCTGTACTGTTCTTTTTTTATGATTAGGCACATTTTGAGCTCTACAATAGGAATTAGACAAATTTTTGATTTTGTGAATTTCAACAGATACCTTGGGAGACATAGACAATGTTTCCACAACTTTGTACCTATGTGTTGGTAAAATGTAAACTACACAATTTCTATTTATTTGTCCTATCTGCTGTTATCATTATCCTTCTAGTTAGAGGAGTGACTCTAAGAAGTGACATCCTAAAGGACATCCTTCTACCCTGCACCATTTTATTACTTTTGCCCCAAGTGTCTCCATTGAATTTTAGCAAACAGGGAAATGACTAAGTGAATATTTAATTAGAGCTTCTATTTATTGAGCACCAAACATAGCAGGTCGCATATTTTACTTACAAACTTTAAACTAACTCTAGAAGGTAAGTAAAATTTCCTGCTTTTATTATAGATATGGAGATTAAGACTCCCAGGTTAAGGTACCAATCAAAGTGACAGAGCCTCTGTATGCCATATTTGGACACTTAAGTCAGTCCTGATTCTGAATACTATGAAGAATCAATGATGTTTCAGTGGATATTCTGAGAAGTTAATTACTACAAATGAATTAATAGTTAATAATGACTTCACAAATGACTTTCCCAGATCACAGTTTTAGTTTTTCTGTAGAGAAATTGATTCTCTTAGAGGACATGACCAGCATCTATAATACAATGCTGAATAAAGAACAGTGCTTATTTTGTGTGAACTGAAAGTCTGTTACTTCATTTACGAATACGAATAAAAAACTCACATATTTGCAAAAGCAACAAACCTCAGATACTCTGTACATAATAGTCAAATACCTAGAGTAAATAAAAATTAGCAGTAGTTTGAATTGTTGTTGTGCTGGTTGTTGCTAATTTTATTTTTTATAAAGGATGACTTTTAAAGGAGACCTACATCCACCCCATATGGAAAGCAGTTAAAAGTTGCTCAAAATATTAAAAATCAATCTACCATCTGATCCATTGTTCCCACTTTTAGTTACCTACTGAAAGAATGAGAAGATACTAATTCTAAAGAATAGATGCACTTCTATGTCTATTGCATCACTACTTACATTAGCCAAATTGTGGAAACAACTTAAGTGCCTAAGGCAGAGGAATGGATTAAGAAAATGTGGTATATATAACAATGGAATACTACTCAGCTGTAAAAAAAAAAAAGAACTCCTGCCATTTGCAACAGCATGGATAGAGCCAAAGAGGATTATGCTAAGTGAAATAAGTCAGAGGTAAAAAACAAATAATGGTAAAAGACAAATTATTTCACTCATATATGGAAGATAGAGGAACAGAACAAAGAAACTGACAAAACTAAATCAGAACAAATTCTAGAAATATGACTACAGAATTGAGGCTTCTAAAGGGGGAAATAATATAAGGGGTAAAATGAAAAGGGAGGGGACTCAGTAGTCTAAAGTAAAGGACTATGGGTGCTTTGGGTGGTGGATGGACTATGGGTGGTGGATGCGGTATGATAAGGTATGAACTTATTCCCCTAAATCATATACAATGTGGTATATCAATGTTACCTCAGTTAAAAAATCAATCAACAAAGTGACAATAAATAACTGTAAGCTGCTAAAAATAAATAAATGAAAATATAGAGACCTATATTGTTTAACCTAAACAAAATTACTGATCTGAAACCAGCATTCTGACTTACGTACATGAGTATGTTTGTGTGTGTGTATATGTGTTGGTGAATTTGTACTTCAGTATTTTAAGAAATATGGCTCTTTTGTTTTTAAAGTCATTTGAAATTAAATTTAAGAGCTTATAGAGATTTACTATGATTTCTTTTTTGAAAAAGATTTATTTATTTATGCATACAAGACCTGGGGTACAGGCCAGTGGTGTGGAGTGGGGGTGAGAGGATTCACAAGAGACAGAGTGGAGAACAGAACAGGCAGACTGACTGAAATACACTACTGAGGGAAACAGCGGGAGAGACAGGAGAGGTCCACTTCGCCATGTGGGTTGCTCTCTGGCCGCTACGGATTGAACTCATGCTGCAGAGGCTGTGGATTGCTTCATAGTGCACTGCTTAACCCCTTGTGCCACCAGGGAGGCCCTACTATGATTTCTAGTTGTTGTTTTTTTTTTAGCATTAAAACATCTTTCAAATGTGCTGTTATGTACTTTTGACAGCCAGCTGGCTTGCTTCTATGATTCACAAAGAAAATTAACACTATTCATGAGCAGTTAAGATAAATCAGTGAAGACATCATTGATATTATATTCTGGGTTAAAATAAATTTCAAGTTAGAAGGTGCTAAACTGTAACCTAGACAGAAGCAAGAATTGTGCATTCTACCAGACTTTATCACTCAAACTTAGTCAGTATGGTTAGTGTAATGAGTTTTATTAAATGTGCACAACTCCAAATAAAATTACTAAAGTATTTGAAACTATATTCTTTTACTGGCTTTCCTGTATCAAATTGCGAGTGGAAACTAATCACATTTTTTTTTCTAAAGATCTATTTATTTATGCATACAAGAACTGGGGTTCAAGCCAGAGATGTGTGGGGGTGAGAAGATTCACCAGAGAGAAAAGGCATATCTACTCAAATACACTGCTGAGGGGAGCAACAGCAGGGGAGCAGCAACTTGCTGGCCCATGTGGGCTGCTCCCTGGCATGCCAGGGATCAAACTGGGGCTGCAGTGGCTGGCAACAGCCCAAGAGTGCTGTCTTCAACCCCTGAGCCTCCAGGGAGGCCCTCCAGTCACATTTAAATCATTAAAATACAGTGCAAAAAAAGAGAAAAATAGTGTTTACTCTGATTTCCACTTAATACACTCAAGGCATGTCAGATGATTTGAAGGCATGTGCAGCTGAATGTGTTGAGATTGTTTGATTCAGGTAAATGGAGTTCCCCAGAGAGAAATAAAGACTTGTAACTCTGTGCACCTTTCTGCCTCTCTAGAGAAGTCACCACTTGTAAACTTACATATTCAATCTCAATGTGAAACCAAAATTTATTTCTATACAACAGCTCAAATATTTTACTTTTATTGTTTCAGTTCTTAAAAACTGAAATCTCTTGGTTAGGATTTCTTTAGAGACACTTTTAATATTGCATAAATCAAGTTCCCACTCTCCTGAGCATTATACGCCTTGTATTCTGGAGTTATGCCATAAAAACAAACTTTTTTTAATCCTTTTATATTTTTAAAGTATATTAAAACTTCAACCTAATCCACACAGCATCATCAAATTTTCATTCCCTAACTCTTATTGGCAAGCAAAATTCAATTTCCAAAGATATGGATTGTTATCTATATAACTGGATTATGGACTACAAATCAATATATTATTATAGGTAACATTTTAAAAAATTGTGTGACAAAAAGTACTATATGTTAGTCTTGTTTCATTCTTTTACATAATTCAGTTTAAGTTTAAATATTTTACTTTTATTTTAGAGTAATATTTCTTAGAAATTTACCCGGTAAATTAAAATGTAACTAATCATGCTAAAAAATTTATCTATGTGAGTAAGTCATTTTTCTTTTCTAGTATTAATTTATATAATGGCAATAATCATATTCTCTTAAAAATGAAGTCCATAAGCAGTGCTACTTTATTTTACTTATATACATACAATGAGTATCAGAAAAAATCCTTAAAGGAGGATTAAAGAAAAATAAATCACTGAATTTGATCATGTAACTGCAATTTTTGTTAAGCACATCCACATACATTTTCTCATTCAAACAACTCTACCAGGGCCTCCCTGGTGGCGCAGAGGTTGAGCGCTGGGTTGCGAAGCTGGCTCTGTAGCGCTGCTTTGATCCCCGCCCACCGGGCGAGGGTCCCACATGGCGCGCAGACCTCTCCTGCTGCCCACTGCTCCCCTCAGCAGTGTATTTCGTCAGTCTGCCTGCTCTGTTCCCCACTCTGGCTCTGGTGAATTCTCTCACCCACCTGTGCTTATGACTGTACCCAGTGCTTGTAAAAATAAATAAATCTTAAAAAATAATGAAAAGAAAACAAACTATGATATTGATAATAGCATTGGCATTTTATGGCTTAAAAAAGAAAATTTTGCATTGTGATTGTCAAGCACATGAAGAAGAATGGAGAGAGTTGTTTAGAAACTTTAAAGTTCAGTTTTGCAAGATTAAAAATTTCTGGAGATATATAATACAACAAAGTGCATATAATTTACACTGTACAATACATATAAAAATGGTTAAGATGGTTACTGACATGTTTAATTTAATGAAAATGAATTCAAATGTAAATAAACATAGACAATTTAAAAAGGGTATATTTGGAAGGAGAGAAGATGGCATCAGAGGAGGGTCCCTGTTTCTAATTCACACAATAATAGAGTTAGACATTCATGTGTACTGTCTGAGGCTTTGCGTACCTCTCTCTGCAATAGGAAAAGTAGATGGCATAATCAATATTAAAATTTGGACTGTGCTTTTTTTTATTTGTCCTTGTGATTTTTACCCACAATTTTGAGAATACTGTAGAATAAAGAGACATTATACAAAGAAAAGACATTTAAAATATTGTTTTAAGCCTTCAAATTTTATTTTTTTAAAAGAATAACTGATAACATCTATTCTGCTAAGTCTACCCATTGAGTTATTTTATAATCATCTTTTAAAAAATATGAAATAGCCAATACATAGAAAAATATATATATATATGTATTTAAATACTATAACATGGTGACTATCAATGAGCGCATCATCACATTTAAGAAAATAATCCATTGCCAAGTTACTGAAGCACTATATATATACCTTCCTGCTAACTCTGTATCTCCCTCATGCTAAATTTTGTGTTAAACTTTCTATTGCTTAACTTGGGAATGTTGTTATACAGAATATAATCTATGTATACAATGCATGCTATATATGCATGTGTTGCAAGAATAGTTTTAGATTTACCATATTGAATTATTTTGCAGAGTTATGATTGATTGATTGATTTGACAATACTTGTGTTAGTTGCTGAGCGAAGCTCTAAATGCCATCAACCTCCTCTCTATCCTTTGTAATGAAATTTGAAGAGAAAACTAACTCGTTACCTTCATCATGCCTGGAATAAGTAGACAAAAAGACACTTATTTTTTTGTATAAAGCCTCTTCTTAAAGTGTTGTTCCTTTGATATCAGAATTTAAGATTTTAATGGCCTAACTGATTATAATTACAGACATTTGTTCCATTACACTCATGAATGATGAATGATTCAGAAGGCAGTCTATTGAACTCAGATTTTTCTAATCTATTTTTTAAATTAGAAAACTTTGAGGCAGTAATTTAGAGTAACAAAGCAAAGATTGTTTTATGGTTCCAGATTCATCATTTATTTAATTAAAATTGTTTTTAAAAGTGATAATGAGAATAAAATATTCTGTTTAACAGAATATTAGAGCATAAGTAATGTATTGAGTATGCTTCTGAAAGAATTAATGTTATTTTGAACAAAATTATAAAGACAAGTTTGCATATAGTATGCACATTTCCATGTATGACTTACACAATGTCTTTGTTTTATGATAATGTACATATGTAGTTTAATTTCAGTTTTGATAAGTGAATCATGTGACTTTGAAATCAAATTGGTATTTTTTTGGAAGATAAAATTTTCTCCCTTTTTAAATCTAAAAAATAATATGACACCAAAATAATTTTGTCAACATTTATTATGTTACCTTTTAATTGCAATATATGTCATATATTTCATTATATCATAGAACACATAACATGACACATGTGTGATGTGTTTTATAAGTAAAACATATGCTTTAGTTATGGCATATACTATATCATAACAATAATTCAAACGGTAAGAATCCGTATTGTTTTTGCATGGGGAAAGAAACGTTCAACAGAAATAAAGGTTTTACAGTGTTTTTTACTAGGTTAAGAATGCATTTTGTCATAACTATTTGTAGCACTTTAGTTTGTATTCCATGTAGCTCAGTGTCAACCAACAGAGATGATGGTGATGAACACTATTTAAAATATGAAACATGTAAATATCCTTTGAAAGGGAGTAGGAATTATCATTTATTGCTGTTTTATTTGAGTTACTTTTGGGTTTTAATATTAGGTAACATGGTAGCATTATGACATATAGAGATGTTTCTTCAGAAATATTTATTACCTTATTAAGGTAAACTGTCTTCCCTGCCGGTAGATGATATTTTATAGTAAAAAAATATAAAATCCTATAAACTTCACGGTTGGAGTCCAGCCACTTTTTAGCTGACAACACTATAATCATTACTTTCATTCTAATTTTAAGGACAGTAGTAGTAGCGCTTCAATTAACCAATTAATCAAAATAATATTCAAGTTTCTGTACATCTAGTTCGTAAATGTTCTCCCTGTAGCACATTATTTCAAATGAATGCTACCTCCTGCTATGGTGGGTGTTCGGCTGGCCTAGAAAAGCACTGTACTTATTTCTTCCCATAGCAATGAGAAAAGTTAACAACATTGACACTTAAGTGACCATAATTAGTCCATTGAGATTAATGTGGGAACTTTGTACCTCTCCTAGTGTCATTGTCACAGACTTATGGCATTCTCTAAATTGCACTAGTTCATTGGTTAATTTTCCAAATGGTTTTCTCACTTTGAATGCCTAGAAGCTCAATTAAAAAAAAAAAAAAAAAAAAGGAAGATCTTGGATACTGTAGGAAAAGCCTCTATCGAAAAAAGTCTAAAGGGAGATCTTATGCCTTCAAATTACAGTGTGTTTTCTCAGTATTAGTATGAGAAAGACACATCAAATGACCATGTATAAAAACCAAATCCTTATAATTGATAACATTAAATATTTAGCAGAGCAAATGTGAAAGTTCAGAGATTAATTTTTCATGAACATAAGCTAAAAAAACATAAAAGAAGAAGAATAAGGCAAGTTTTGCTCTATTCAAACCATTTCATCCAAAGGTTTGACAAGCTTTATGAATAAGGTTTATCATAATTAAAGGACGTACAATATCTTTTCAGGTTATGTATCATAAAACAATTTCATTATTAATTTTATTTTACCTTAATGTCTTTGTAGGTTAAATAGAAATACTGGAGTTCAATTGTTTTATGAGTGTTACTATTAATAGTTTAGTTAAAATGCAAATAGCTTTTTAAAAACTTCTTAGACAAATTAAATTCCCTTTAAAAGTCAGGAGATCCAAAGTGGATTATCAACAAATATGCCTTAAATTTTTAAAGCAAATTCCTATGAATATATAGCAAATCAAAAAAAAAAAAAGGAAAAGGCACACTAACAAGTATCAAAGGAATGAAATATCCACTGAAATAATTGTATTTTTCGAGTGTTGACCTTCTTCTTTGTACCAGTATGGAAAATAAATGAGCTAACAGAAATCAGAAGTGTTTGCCTATAAACTGAGGATATAGGTAAGTGCCCTGATTTTCCAAAGCAGAAATATATTATTTATAAGGCTATTACTGCAGGTTCCCAAAAGTTTTGGATAGATTTAAGAACATGGTATTAAACTCTTTCAGAATGTTGTTTCATATCTCTAGAAAATCTAAGTATGCAACTATATTGAGAGATTTCAGGACATGTACACGGTCACTGCAACTGCTTCTCCATCTACCAGTTGTAGCTATCAGTGCTGCTTATCTCTGGATAGAATCCCGTAACTATAGTCAATGTCCACCTCTTGAGGAATACAACCATCATCTCTCTCAAATTTATGATCCCGATAGTTTAAGTCACATTCATAACCTCAAAAAAAAAAAGAATAATTTTTTAAAAACCGAGGATCAACTTAACTTTGGTGGTATACCCATCCAGGGTCAGTCACTCTACCTAGAGTCAAAAGAACACTCTTGGGAAAATTCTACCCCAAAAACATGGTATGAATTCCACCCCCCCAAATAAGAATCTGTTACCAAAACATGATGAAAGAGGGATTGGATGAATGAAAGTAGAAATAAAATAGTTATCCCATAAAAAGAGTAGGACTTCATACTTAAATTTTCAAGAGGTTGTTATTAATATCATATAAAACTTTTATACAGATTAATTCCCAGGTGTTTTGTAGATATTAAGAAAACCAAAAATCATTAAGAAAACCGTAGATCATTAAAATAAAAATGAGACATGTCAAACTACCCTCATTATAATTTTCATAGGATTTCCAGTTTAGTAAATAAGATTCTATGATGTACTGCAACTAACTTTTTTATATAAACTAGTAGATAGCAAAATAAATTTGGATTTAGTAATGACTTTATTACAAATAACTACTTATACAAACTTACCATAAAAATATGGTTAAAGGATCAATACCAACATGATAAGAGAAGGTTTTGCCCTTAGTCCTAATTCAAAATATTTCTGGTGGCCTGAAGGAAGACATGGGAAACAGATTAGTAATATGCGTGGTTATGGAACACTTTAGAGAAAATGTACATTGAATATCATGTCTGAAATTTAAAAAAAAATGTGCAACATAATTGATAAATAAAATACACTTGATGAGGAATAAAAGTTAATTTAAACATTAATGTTTATGGAAAATTTTCATATAGACTGTGAATTAAGTTTAGAAGTAAACAATATAGATTAGCAGGAAGGAATGTCCAAAATCGGAAGGGCAGCGAACAAACTAATTTAATGCCCTGTCCATTTCTTGATTGTGTGATTTTTCTTTCTGTTGAGTTGTGTGAGCTCTTTGTAGATCTTTGATATCAGTCCCTTACAAAGATTAATCATTCTGAATTAAGGTTATTAGCAATTAGAACTGTTTTTTTTCTTTTTATAGAATATTTAATATTTTCTATAGTTTATAATATAAGATTTTAAAAAAAAGATTTATTAATTTATGCATACAAGAGCCAGGTAATAAGCCAGAGGTGCTGGGGTGGGGATGAGAAAATTCACCAAAGACAGATTGGGGAGCAGAACAGACAGATGCACTGAGATACTTTGCTGAGGGGAACAGCAGGCAAGACAGGAGAGGTCTGCCCTACCATGTGGGTCAGCTCCCTGTCCTAGGATAGAACTCTTGCAGGAGAGTTGCTGACAACTACATAGTGCTGAGACTTAACCTCTTATGCCACCAGGGAGGCCCTAGTTAATAATATATAGACTTAAAAGGAATTAGAAAACATAGAATAGTCAATTTTCCTACTATTCTATTTGTGACTCCTCTAAATCCCTGCCTGTTCTGCTCCAATTATACCTTTCATTCCCCAACAGGAGTAATCACTGATCTTAATTATGTATACACCTTCCCCTTAGTTTTATGTATTTGTCAATAGTTTACAAAATGTGATTCCTCTCTCTTTTTGTTTCTTTCTACCTCTTTGCATGGTTTGAGTTTTTGTGTGTATTCTTTTTGCAACTTTTATAGTTCAGAGTTTCATTAGTTATGGTTCTTACAGCCACTACAGTGCCATATTGTTATATTTTATATATCCAGTTTTCTTCTGTTGAAATACATTTGTTTTCAGTTTGTTTTGTATTATGATTAGTTGTGCAAATACAAGTAGATTTTCAAAGTGTGATCCTCAAACTGAGTCCTCCCTCCCAACAGCATAATCTGGTAACTATTAGACATGCAAATTCTCCAGACACACGCCAGACCTGCTGAATCAGAAATTGTGGGGACAGTGAGGCCAATAATCTTTAAACAATCTTTCCAAATGAATCTAATGCACATTCACTTGCAAAAAAACCTGATATAAGGTAAATATTGGATAAAGAATTTATTGGTGACTTATATATTCATAGAACAAGAGGGTTTGTTTTTTAAATGGGAATATTTGATCTTATTAAGTACTATTTTTGCATTTTTAATGTTTTACTGTACAAATAACCTATGTACATTTTCTCTCTTATATTATTATTCTTAGCATGAACTTTTATTTGTTGTTACATAGAGCATTTGGTGGATTCCCTGTTCTAATATTTTTATTTTGATTCCATGTTTTTTATGAAAGTAGTTAATAGACCTTCCATTATATTAAGAGTTTGTTGGACTTTTACAATGAAATTGAACTGGTGATTTTTGTTTTTATTTGCTTGACATTTGGCGTTTGGAGGATTACTTGTATTTGCTAATTTAATTTTCAATGGTTTCAAACATTCAAATTTTAAATTTAATTTTAAATAAATGTAGAAATTTACATTTTACTAAGAATTCCTCTAGTTCATCTACATTTTCAAGTTTATTAGCAAACTTTGTTAGCAATTTTCTCCTCTTGTTAACTGATATACCTCAACATAGCTTATCTTTTTTCATTTCAAGATTATCCTTGTGTTCTTATGTTTCTATTATTAATTTCATGTGTTACTTCTCTTTTAGTCTTTTCCAAGTATTGAATATAATGGAACTTTTTGCTCAGTGACTCCCAAAAGCAATTCATTTCGGATTCAAACACAGCAAATGTTTGTGTTCTATGAAAAATGCAATGAAAGATGTTCAATATTTTTGGATAATAAAGCCACATAAATTATTAATTATGTTTCAGAATTTATGATAGCAGAGATTTAATTAGTAATGGTCACACAGTATCCCTAATTTTCAAATTAGGGTCTATAGTCGTGCCTACCCAGCACTCAGTAAATATTATTTTATAGAAGGAGCTGATTTATTGAAAACCATGTACACTTTGAATTCATGTCCCCCACCTTTGGAAAGAAAGTTATATATTTCCAACTAAAAACGATTTGATTTTGTAAAATAGCAATACAATTATTCAATAAAGTATCACCAGAAACTCACCTTGGTTATTTTAATGAAGGTTATGTAAAATTAGTTTGCCTAATAATTATCTGCCAAATAATTACATCTTTTAGTGACTCAGAAACTCAACTCTGCATAGTACTAAACATTTCCCTAACAAACATGGCTTTCCTAAGCATGTTCACCAAAACCACAATGTCTAACCCTGTCTGCATATCAGAATTACCAGAGGAGCTGTAAATACTCCAAGCTTATTGGATAGGAACCTCCCACATGTTGGGCCTGAGCCCAGGAGATTGGAATACACAGCAGTTGAAAACCACAGGCATAAGTTATATATTTTGAAACCCTATGCCTTAAATTCATTTGTAACATTGACCTACATGGTCCTTTATTAAAAGAACAGACTATTGAGGTCAAAAACCACTGCAGCTAATAGCAGTATGCTCTTCCTGAACTAATTTGACCATTATAAGACTCTTCAAAAGCAATTTCCTAATCTGTATTTTTAAACTGTTGAAAATGCTTAAATAGTGTGCTGTGCTTCGTCAAAAATTTCTCTGTTGTGGAATTAACTACTGTGGCTTAAGAATATATTTATCTTACTTTAAATTTTTTCTTGAAGTTAGTGAATGCTATTCTCTTTTTAATAAAAACTAGTCAGTTAGTTTCAGTTGGTTAAGATACACAATAACAAGAACAAAGCTCCTGACTAAGTTTGGGGAACTAAAAGTAAAAATGTTTGTAATAGGTTATACTAAAATTTGTGTAAGTTATGGGGCAAAGGGAATTAGTGGGTATATTTCTAAAAAAAATAGAATAGGCTTTAATAAATGAAAAATGTACTTTTGTGAAAGAAAATTTAAAATGTTAACTTACTTTCAGCTAAACTAATTTAACTTGGATTTATATAGCCTTATTTTTCTCCACAAAGGATGTTTCTGTCAATTGAAAGAGATACTTTCATCTTCTATTTCAGTCATTATAAGATGATATAAATATTTAGATGATATAAATCATTATCCTCATTATTTTCATAAAGGGAAGATGGTCATATATTTTCTTGCAATTTATACTATAATATAATATTTTTATTTTGGAAAAATATTACTGTAGTCCATGATAGATAAATTGTCCATCCTGCTATTTACTTCTGGTGGGCCTCTCCTGATTTCAGTTTAAGGATTTGATTCAGAATTCATTTCATCACCCAACAATGGTGGACACAAGGGTCAAACCTAGCCATCCAGTATATTCGATCTAATTGTGCATGTTAGAGGGGCACATTGTGGCTACATGAACCACGGTAGGCTGAGGAGATGCATGTCATGTAGTTTAGGTTATTTGACAGAAATAGATATCTTTACAATAAATGAAGAAAACTTGATTGTCAACAAACCATCCCAGAAGAAAGCAGAGCTAAGAACTGAAATTTGAAAGAATCCCAGTAATATAATCTATGTCTTTGGAAATAAAAGTTTCCTATATGCTTTTAGCATGTGGAAAATACGCTCACTTTTAAAGCTAGTATTTAATTTTTTTGTCATTTGCAAGAGAATTTTGATTACTGAACTTCTACCAATTTTTAAAAGGTCATTACTTGTAAGTATGGAAAAAAATCAGCAAATTTGCACACAGAGACTGCAGATACTTTAAGTCACTCATAACAAAGCAAAGCAATATTGATTGTGAAGAAGCCTTTTCTTTAGCCCATTGGTCTATGTCCCCTACTCCTATCACTAGAAGTAACCACAATGGAATATTTTGGGGACCCACAGCTCCCCAAAAATATATCCTTTAAGATACAAATTTTATCACCTAGTTCCTTCCAGGGTACAATTTAGCTAAGTTAAAATGTAAACCCCAACTCCTGATCCAGCAGTCTTATTAGGGAAGCTGGACTAGATAAGGGAATGTATAAGGCTGCCTTGGGGACAAGGCCATAAAACCAACCACCGTGAACAGAAAACCAGCTCCACTCCAGGAATGCAGAAGCAGAGGCCAGAACATGTTCCTGTGTCAAAGGCCACCACCTGAGACCAGACATTCCAGCAGATAACTGGTGCCCCAAGTTAGAAAGCCCATGAAAATAGAGTATAAAAGATGGCCTCAAATCCTCCTTACCTGCAGACTTCTCCCTTCTTACCCGCTGCTTCTCCTAGCATTGTATTCTAATAAATCTGCCTTTCCTGTTCTCCGCTCTTTCACTGAATTCTTTCACACCTTTACCTCTGATCTACACCCTGATTCTTCCCCACTACAGTTTTTGTATTTCTCACACATAGATTGAATCTGGTAAAGATCCCATGAATGTAAAAATGTACTTCTTTTCACACAGAGATGTTCAGAGATTAACAGATACCAGTTTCTCAAACAAAATTTGTTACATTAGTGTGATTTTATTCCTGTTGACCTCAGCTAGCCTTTCCAAACTTATATGCACCAAAATCCACTGGAGAAAAGCAGTTGCTTCTCCAAGCTATCCATCACTTTTGTTTCTGAAAATAAATCTCCTTTATTCAATTTTTCCCATGACAGTTGTAATTATTCTTTTTGGTGGGCATAGGAATAATATTACAATATTACATGTGACAACTAGGAAAGAAAAAATGAAAGTAGTCAATTAAACATTGATTGTCCAATGAATCTCAATTTCAAATTCGTTAAATAGAATAAATGCCATAGGGTAACAATAAAATTGAGGAAGTAGAGTTTTGCAAATGAAATATCCTAAAATGTAAATTATAGAAATTGGTGCAATAGACAGGTATGTTTCAGGTTATGAGCTGGGGGCGGGGAATGCAACCTTCTCATAAGGTACATTGTTGGATATCAGGGCTCAGGTTATGTGGTTTTAGGCTGAAATTTCAAGATACGTAATACAGTATGAAAGGATATTTAAATTAGTTGGTTATTTTTATTTATGAACGTAAGCAGATTTTTTACAAAAAAATGGATTATCTGACATGAACAAACCAATGAAGAGAGAAAAAAACAGCTTGATTTAGAGATTTTTCCCTTGGTGTTCAGCATTTCAAGAATCATGACAAGTTTTCCAGGTACAATTTAGCTGAAAAGAGTCACACTCCTAGCTTCACAGGAAAGAAAGGAATCTGAAAATGTGATAGTCAAGCTCCAAAGAGTGCTAGGGATTGGATATGAGCATCTCCCAGACTTCTAATTTATACAAATTGTTTACAAATGGTAAAACATAAGTACAAACTATCAGAGAGAGAGAGGGCAGTTTACTTTTATTCATTTGGAGGTAGGAATAAGATAACCTTATTGCTTTAGAGGTGGAGGCTCAGAGAGGAGACATTATGCAAGACATGTAGGCAAAGGATTTTCAGTGTATTGTCAGAAGAAAAACAACTGTGCTATGAGGCACATATTAGCTGAAAACAATATGTGACAGATTAATTTCATGATTCCCCATGTGCATTTAAAAGATTATTTCTTATTCAAAGAAAATATTTGGTAGGAAACATACTAAATTACCTGTGTAGCAACCACTGGAAATAAGAAAGGAATAGTGGATAGAGAAGCATATTATTATTTTTTTTTTTTGCTTTTTCACTTTATAGCAATTTGTACTACTTGGTATTTATGTTTATAGTAATAAAAAACAAAAACATTTAAAATATATAAAAAAATAATAAAAGCTTCTAGATCCTTGACTTTGGAAAGTATCCCATGAAGAGGTCTGAATGCAAATTGACAGGAAGCCAACAATTGTTTAAATGGATATCTTGACAGAAAATTTCTAAATTTGGGAAACAAAGTCCTATGATTGTTTAACTCCTACAGCAATATCCAGGTTCTGTGAGATAAATCTGTACCAATGGAGAGGGAATACTAACCTGTAGCAATCACTGAAATGGTGTTTTTCTAATTCTGCTTCTCAAATATAACAGTATAGGAAAGTGGAAATGTGAAGGCTGCCAAAAAAACAAAATCTGGAACAGGTAGATTATTTTGCCAGGAAACTCTCTTCACTGCAGATCAGGGAGTCCTTGCTAAATGTTCAAAAAGGACATGTGTTTGGTACAGAAAGGTGAATGTTTTCTACATCTGCCCATCCAAATGAAGTGTTTTTGAAGATGCCATATATACTGTAATTTCTTACTTACCACCACTGATGGGGGTGGGTTCCAGAACATAAGAAGTCACTCCTGACCTTAGTCAAAGAAAGTCTTATAATGAGATGCCTTGAACTAGGAGTTGTATGCAGTAATTGCAGGAGATATTAAGTGATTTCACACTAGGGAGAATTCAAAATGTGTCTGCTTTGGCTTATGTACAATGTTAGGAAAGGATTAGTTGTACAATGTTATGCAATGTATAATTGTACAATGCTAGGAAAGGATTACCTATATTGAGGGAAAAAGATGTGAATTTTAGGAGCAAGAGATTATGTATATCTACTATTTGTTCTGTCTGACTGGACTCTATATGCACAGCCACATTCAGTACATGTTGCTACAGTGACATATGAAACCCAGTATTGGGTATGTGACCAAAGTTTAACTGAAGAACTTAAAACATCAGTGAGAATTGTATTTTAAAGCAAACCATGACTTCTAAGCCAAAAGAAGTTATCCCAGAGCCTTGTTGAAGATATGTCCAGCAGATCTTTCTTGCCTTTTAAATTTTTAACTGTGCAAGCAATTTAGGTTAAATATTGTTTAAACTGACAGTAAAGTCACATAGAAATTAATGAAAAGAGAGAGACTAAGAGCCATGACAAAACCATTGGCATCTCTGCATCATAGTACTCCTTAAAAATAACTTCATTCTTGATATTTGCAGGTGTGCGAGCCAATAAATTCCACTGTTTAGATTTGTATTTTTTGCATTTGTCACCAAGTTATATAGAACTGTAAGGTGATAGTCCCAAATTCAAAGGCTGGGAAGAACAGGCGTATCACATACATAAAAGAGGTGGGAAACTGAGAAAGTGATAAAGTTAACGAAATATTAGGTTTAGTGGGTGCCGATACTCTGCTCTAGCAACAATGGGAATTAAGACACGATTTTACTATTTTTTGTGATTTTTAAAAATTTTTTTTAAAGATTTATTTATTTATTTATACAAGCACTAGGTACAGTCAGAAGCGCGGGAGGGTGAGAGAATTTACCAGAGCCAGAGTGGGGAACAGAACAGGCAGACTGACGAAATACACTGCTGAGGGGAGCAGTGGGCGGCAGGACAGGTCTGCACGCCATGTGGAATCCTCGCCCCGCAGCCAGAGATGGAACCAGCACTGCAGAGGCTGCCTGCAGCTTCGCAGCCCAGCGCTCAACCTCTGTGCCACCAGGGGAGGTCCTTGTGATCTTTTTAAAAATCTGAATTTTGCTATGACTTATAATATTGAATTTTTTGGCAAAGCAAATAATCTTTTATTTCTAAAATACAAAATGCCAGCCAATTCTTAGCAGATTATTATTTTTGATACAGCTATTGAATAGCTAAAATATGTTAGTAATAATTTATATTTATCCACATTAGAAAAAAGGTTAAACATTAAAAATTACTTTTTGTCTCAGGTTGTTTATCCCCAATTATTCAACCTGATGTTCCTGAGTCTTTAGCAGTGTAAATAAATAATTAGCACTCTGTAAATACTCTTATACCTCAGAATGCCTGTTTTTAAATCAAGACATCCAGCTCTCCATGATGTGATAGAACCAAAGGAAGTAATGGTTGTTGTGGTGAATGGCAACTTCTCCTTTCCCAAAAGCAGGGTGCACTCTGGAGGTAACACCTGATAAGGGCACCCAAATATTATCTCAATTAAAAATAAATAGGAATAAAAGAGAATATACAGACACATGGCATATTTAAAAGGTGCAAGGCAAAAAATATGACTAGAGGGCCAGATATGGTAAATAGACTCCACATCAGGATGGGCAAAAGAGCAATAAACTTGTGCTTTGCATATTGTTATCTAGAAGGGTGCCATTTTTGTCAATGTGGCTCTCAAGTTTCACAGGCAGAAAAGCAGTTTGTCTGTTAGTTACTTAGAAAATTCAGAGTTGAATGTGTACATGAAATTCTATTCTCTTTTAAATTTTACTTAAGATTTTCTCATTGTAGTCACATAGTATTATATAAGTTTTAGGTATGCATTATATAAATTAATATGTGTGCATACTAATTTAAGCTCACTACTAAATATCTAATTCTAAGCTTCACCATAAAATTGACCCCTTTGACCTGATCTCCACATTCCTTTTCTTTCTTCCCATCTGGTAAGCACTAATTTAGAGGCTAAAAGTTTATTTTTGCCTTATTTTGTTCTTTTGTTTCTCTGTGTACCACATGGTTGAAATCATATGTTTTTTTTTTTTTTCAGTTTGACTTATTTCATTAGCTATAATACCCTCAGTTCCATCCATCTTGTTGTAAATGGGAAGATTTCATCATAATTTTATAGCTAGGTAGCATTCCATTGTGTATACATACCACACCTTTCTTTTTTAGGATATTGTTATTTGATATTTTGTTCCCTTAAATTAGAAGTGGTTTGGCAAATAAGTAGATTGCCAATATCCAGACAAAAGAGTCATTCATGTAGTATTGCTCTTCCCCATCTCTCTGAACAGACTGTCCACTCAACTTTTGTGCACTTCAGAAGTCCTATCTTTCACGTGATTTTCTTTTAATATTTTACATTTATTACCATTTCTGCCTCAATCCTAACATACCACTTTACATGTTAAGTAACACTTTTCTCTTTCTCTGGAGTTGTATAACCCCAAATTAAAAATACACTCATCTGTATTTATAAAGGTTTTACCCAGATTTCATGATCTGTAGTGAAAATCGTTACAAAGTAATTGTGAGTAGAAGAATGGATATGCCAATTTATTGAGAAATTTCTCCCAAATCTAATCTATCACATACTGGCAAGGGGTTTTAACTGAGCCTTTTCTGTAGACAATAGGTATAAATGACCTGCTCCAAAGCAGGCATATTATTTTACTTCTGTAAAAGAAGTCATCTTCTCCTAGGCTGATCTAGTGATTTCAGCCTGGAATTTACCTGCTTTGAAAGCAGGCTATGATCAAAGTTTTCTTTTCATAAATCAGCTCACCTCTATAAGAATGTGCCTATAAGATTGTGTCTGTAAGAATCTTGATAGGCAAGTCATGAGGAAGCATTTAATTCAGCCCTCAAGTAGGGGTAAAGTGTCAGCACTACCTCTGAAATCGCCCACGATGGCCTGAGTTTGATCCCTTGCCAGGGAGTTAACCCAGCAGACCTCTCCTGTTTTGCCTGCCGCTCCCCTCAGCAGTGGATTTCAGTAGATCCATCTGTTCTGCTCCCTACTCTATGTCAGGTAAATTCCTCTCACCCCCCTCGCCCCGCTCCACACCTCTGGCTTACACCCCTGTTCTTCTACAAAATTTCACAAATCTAGAAAAGGAACTAAACACACAAGCTAGAAAAGAATACCAGGGACACCCTGGTGGCGCAAGGGGTTAAGCACCACACTATGAAACAATCCGCAGCCTCTGCAGCAGTTTAATCCCCAGCCAGCCAGGGAGCAACCCACATGGTGCAGCAGACCTCTCCTGTCTCGCCCGCTGCTCCTCTCAGCAGTGTATTTCAGTCAGTCTGCCTGTTCTGTTCCTCACTCTGGCTCTGGTGAATCCTCTCACTCCCTGCATCTCTGGCCTGTACCCCAACTCTTATATGCATAAATAAATTAATTTTTAAAAAATTTTAAAAAAGAAAAGAATACCAGTTTACATAAAACAAAGCGAGGCTGGCACCAAGACACACAGTGAAACTTCCAAGAATTCAAGACAGTGAAAGAATACTGAAGATGGGTAAAGTGAAGATGCAGAATAAGCAAAAATAAATAAATAAAATATTTATAAAGAAATAAATATCTATAAAAGCAAATAATTGTATCTCCAGCTCCAGCAGTAGAGATGAGGTGACTGTGAATCAAGACTGCTGGGTCAGGTGGGATGGAGGGAGAGAAAAAGAAATGAAATAATGAATAACAAAAGATTAATCCAGTACCTCTAATTGTGTTACATTAGGAAGCAATACCTTTAAGTGATTATTCTAACAGTAGAATATTAAGCATTATCCAAAAAGCAGCAGGAATTATAATTTATGGCTTTAGTTCATTTCCAGTCATACCACATTCACCAGTAACTTGACCACTCAACTGAGTTCTCACTCATGTATTAATCTTATCAGCCTCACTCACTGAGACAATTAGGAAGGATCTAACATAATAGGTAGCTCAGAGAGATAATATGAATACCCTTAATTCATCGGAAAAATAATGATTAAGCTCCAAGTATATACCAAGCATATTCTTTGGGAATACACAATGAACAAGATACATGTAAGTGTTATAATCAGGAAGGTGTTAAATTCTAGTGGCAAGATGAGTAAGAAGGAAAAATTAAAGTGCAATTAATTTACATGATGGCAGTAAGTCTAGCATGTAATATAGCAGCATCTAAAAGGGTCGTTATTTTATGTTCAAGCCTCAGAGGTCAGAGAAAGCATGACACACTTGAAAATTGCTCGCAGTCTGGGATTGAATTCTGGTTCTGCCATTTATTATGATAGTAAATCTGGACAAATATTATCCCTGTGTGTCAATGCACTGTTCTACAATGTAGGAATGATAACACAACAATCTCAAAGTGAGGTTTGAGAATTAAAGAGTTAATATGTACAATTCCTAGACAGTTCTTGACATATAGTTAGTACTCGGTAAATGTTAACTGTTTTTATTTAGTGTTGTGCATGTACCTCAGGGTTTTAACAGGGAATTCACACGATTACTCCTTGCCTACCACCAAATCAGATCTGCTCTAGTTTCTCCTTGCCTTTTGGACTGTCTTACTTCCTTTGTGTACATTTGTAGGAAGTCAAGAAAAGCAATATAACGACCTTTGAGAGAAAAGGTACACTTAGCACAACTTTGAAAAACTGCCCTGATTCTCAATGCAGATTATCGTGTGAGTTACAAGATTTGATTCTTCCATAAGACAACATTTTTGAAAGTGATCTATGTCTGTATCTTATTGTGACACTGAAAGAAGAATTTATAGAGGAACACAGTTCTGAGGCCCTGGCAAGCATGGCCATGCCACATGGTTCTTTTGTACCCTACAATATATTTCAGACTCTCCTTTTTTCTTGTAATTTGTATGTAGTGAATTTTAAGGAAAAATGTGGGATAGACGCCTGAAAATCTGTTTCTCACCTCTCACATATTCATCCTGGTGGGAACTTTGCATGTTCTCCCAATTTTGAAAATCCACAAACAGCTAACTGAACATAACCTAAGTACCAAATACAGCATCTGAGATTCATGCGAGTGCCAAAGTCACTCTCCTCCTTCCATTTATGCTCATTTTGTTCTGATCTCTCTTGCCAGCTTATGACTTTCCTGTCTTTGGTCCAGCACCACTCACCCTCCTTCCACATTTCTTCCTAACTCAGCCCTCCTGCTGTATTCTTTTTCTGCCTTTTGGAGCGTGCTATTTCTTTTGTGTTCATTTATGTGAAGTCAGTTAAAGGAATGTGAATGCATCTTGTAAGAGCCAAGCTTGAAATGTCTTTAATTTTTCTTTATTCCACGTTGTTATCAGCATCAGAACATTATGTACCTCCACACTAAGATACAATTTTCTGTCTTTTCAAAAGAGGCTTATTTTATTTTATTATTTCAAGATAACGGGCAGCTTTTTAAAAATGAAAAAGACAGATTAAATGGAGGCTGGGTTTACAAGCATGAGTTACTTACAAAAACTGAAAATCACCAAAGAACTTCTTCCTATCTGATATTTTCCTTGACTCAGTTCCAAATACATATTAAGTAATGGATTAACTGTTTCCAGAGTAAATTCTGATAATAATAATTATATCACATATAGTTCATGGGTGATAGGAATGCTAAATGGCACTAGACAAGCCATGGTTGATATTTAGTTCACTGCTAAGGTAAATCTTTTGACACTTCAATATGCATTTTTATATTTGTGCATTTTCCTTTGGTTTCAGCTTAATGAAATCATAGCATGGTATTAATTAGAATTTTCGATGGACTCAATATATTTACATTTCTAAAGAAAATCATCAGAAAATATTTACTGCTTACTTTGTGCAGGAATGGTTTTAAAATTTCAAACATTTTACATTTTGGTAGTGGATGTTATGGATAAAATGATAGAATGCTATGTGAGACAGAAATACTATGCATAATTTGTTTGACTTATATGTAATATTAATTTTATATTTGAATTATATGTACTCTTAATTTCATATTTATTTTATGAATAAAGGAAGGTTATTTTCTTCACTTAACTTTTCAATATAAACATACAAACCACATTCAACAGTAGTAAAGAAACATGCTGTAACCTGCAGTTAGATGTGCTTTTACAGTCAAATTTCTAGTGTTTATAAAATTATATTTTAAAACTTTTACTAACAATTTACAAGTATTTACACATTATTCCATTTAGAAATTCATTTTTGCAGATTTGTTAATGAAAATTATCTCAAATTTGTTTTGTGTGAAACTGACATTTCTTTGCTTTCCTCCATGGAAGATGTTTTCAAATGACAGTTTTCAAGCTAAAATGTGACTTTGTTTTTTTCCTGGCTTCTGTGTTTTTTGCTAAGTCAGTTCTGAAGTCTTACTGTTGTTCTTTTTTGAAGATCCTGTTTGCAAGATTTTCTTTTTTCAGCAGTTTAAAATAAATTCCATTTTTTAAATTTTATTTATTGTTAATTTATATTTGCAGGGCTTGCGAAGTTCGTGATAATATAGGTAAATGTCTTTTATAAGTTTGGAATGTTCGTAGCCATTTCTGTTCATTTTTTTTTTTTCTTTTCTAACCTTTCCTTGTAGATCTCCAATTGGACATATACCTTTCCACACTGCATGTATACATCTCTTATGCTTTCTACCTTATCCGCAATTACTTTTATTCTCTCTGTTCACTTTGGACATTTTTCTATTGTTCTATCTTTCAGTGCATTAGTATAATCTTTCGTAATATCTAACATTCTCTTTTTTTTAAAGATTTATTTATTTACGCATACAAGAACTGGGGTATAGGCCAGAGGTGCGGTTGGTAGTTGAGAGGATTCACCAGTGAGAGAGGGGAGCAGAGCAGGCAATCTACTCAAATACACAGCTGAGGAAATCACGGGGCCAGACAGGAAAGGTCTGCTGCACCTGGTGGGTCAGCTCCCTGGCCAGCAGGGAATCCAACTTTTGCTGCAGTGGCTGGCAAAGGCTTGATAGCACAGTGTCTTTAACCCTTGTACCACCAGGGAGGCCCCTATATCTAATATTCTCTTAAAGTTATATAATGAGTTCTTAGTTTTAGACACTGAATTTATTAGTTAGAAACTTTCTACTTGTTTCTTTCCATTGATTTTGTTTATGAGTTTCAAATGATTAAGAGTCCAAACTTGTTTTCTTCCTTAAGAGATGCACTCCATTTGATTCACTATTGAGCTGCATTGAGAACCATTTAGTTTTAGTAATACTCAGTCTGTATCTGTTTTACATCAGTCCTTAAGATGTATCACCTAGTTGGCCATGGACAATGTATTTCCTGATGATGATTGAAATCCAATCACTGTCTCCTCACTATTGCAAGACTGTCATATACTTTACTGTAAATTTCAACTTTAGTTTTCTTTGCCTTCCACCCCATGCAGTTTCTAATTTCAAAAAATGCTTAAATGGGAAATTATCCCTTTTATTGGGGTTTCTCAAATTTCCAATATTGTCACTTCAGCTTTGTGATGCCTACAAATATTCTGCCAATTTTTCTGTCCCCTGCCATGGCTCTCTGATCAGGACAATATCAAATCCTCAGACTCTGGCCTGTATTCAAACTCAACAAAATTCTCAGTGAAACATCAGCTATAGAAATCAATTCATCTCTCAGCATGTCTCTTTCCTATTGCTTTCACTGGTTCTGTTGTTCTTTTTTCTCTAATTATTCAAAGTTAGAGCTTTTATGTAAGAATTTTAAGGTAACATTGCTTATAAAAATGCATAAGTTTTAGATGAGCAGCTTTATATGTCAACATCTGTCTATACTACGTTATGATTACCACCAAAAGTCTCTGTCCCATCCACCACCATGCAATAAACCCCCCTTTTATTTTTTGCTCATCCTCCCTCTCCCTTTTCCTCTCTAGTAACCACCATTTTATTATCACAATCTAAGTGGGGGTTTTTGTCAGTGGTGTTTTATTTTATAAGAACAAACATAACTAGAGTTTTAATCAGCTCAGCTGCAATATTCATCCTACTCAGAAGTAGAATTCTTCATTTTTGAAAGGTATTTTTCACAGAATAAAAATCCTAGTTTAGCAGGATACTTTCATTTAGCAATTTGACTTTATCATCCAAATATAATTTTCCTCTGTGCTGACAAAGCTTTGTTATTGCTTTCTTTAAGGAAATTTGTTAGTCTTATCCATTCTGGCTGCTGCCAAAAAAATTTTTTTATATGCTTTCTAGCAATTTTACTGTCATGGGTCCAATTGTGATTTCTTTGTAGTTATTTTAAATAGAAAATTTATAGTGTTTCTTGACTCTTTGATTTGTAGTATGCTATTAATTTTAAAAATTTGTTTTGATATATTGCTTCAATTATTAGTTTGCCTTCTCCCCTACATTTAAAATTTGTTTGAAGTTACTCATGCTATTTATTATCATTCTGAATCTTTTGTATTTGTAATGATAGACCCTCTGCCATGTCTAATACTTACATTAAATATTCTTTTCTTTTTCAGTTTTTATGGAATTTTTCCAATTTTATTGATCTTTCAACAAAACAGTTGTTTAATTCAATTTTCTCTCTTCATTCGGTTTTGCAATTATATTGATATTCTTATCTTAATTATTTCCTTCTTTTAGTTTGCTGGAGTTCATTTTATTCTTTTGTCTAGAGAGGTAGGGGATGCATTATTGATTGAAACTTTGGTCTTTTAAATGTTTGCATGTAGTTATACATTTCCCTTTCAAATGCTTTAGTTTGCTCTCCAGATTTCGATGTGATTTGTTTTTATTCAGTTCAATGTCTTCTCCAAATTTTCCATGAGGATACATATTGGACACATGGGCCACTTATAAGTATATTGTTTCAAAATATATTTCATTTCTAAATGTTTGGAAGTTTTCTTGTTACTGATTTCTTGTTTGATTCTATTTTGGCCAGAGAGGTTTCTATATGATTTTCATTATTTTAAATTTGTCAAGTTTTTTTTTTTGTTTGTTTGTTTTGTTTTGTTTTTATGGACCATGGCATGGCTCTATTTGCATATATTTCATAGGCACCTGAACAGAATTTGTATTACTCTGTTGTTAGATGAACTGTTGTAATTATGTCAGTTAGGTCCCTTTGGTTGATGGTGTTGTACTCTATTTCCTCTCCAGGTTTTCCTAACACTTGCTGAAAAAGGGGTGTTAGTGTACTCAATTATAACTGTGGCTTTGTCTATTTCTACTTCTGTTTTACCAAATTCTGACTCACATATTTTTGTAGTTTTGTTGTTTGGCAATAAATATTTAGGATTGATAAGATTTCTTGGTGTTTTGAAACTTTTATCATTATATAACATCTATCTGTCTTCTGTTGTTTTCTTTGCTCTGAAGTTTTCTTTATCCAATAATATTATATCCACTTCTGCATTTTAAAATGATGTTTGCATATATGCCATTTTCCCACTGCTAGACCTCTCTACAGAATATATATTGTGGACAAGTATTGGAAGCTAAGTTTTACAAAATTTTGATTGACTGCAGTTTGCTTGATAATTCTGCATATAATCTGGTAATACTCAGGTTCACCAATATTAAATGTATATGAATATAGTTACATTAATCAGATCTTACTTGGAGATGAGAAGAAAGTTAGATTATTTTAAATTAGCAAAAAGGGTATTTTCAGTCTTGAAATGATCAGGGCTAGTGCCTCCCTGGTGGTGCAAGGGGTTAAGACACAACTTATGACGCTATCCACAGCTTCTGCAGCACAAGTTTGATTCCCAGCCAAGGTGCTACCCACATGGTGCAGCAAAACTCTCCTGACTTGCCCACTGCTACCCTCAGCAATGTACTTCAGTCAATCTGCCTGTTCTGCTCCCCACTGTCTCTGGTGAATCCTCTCACCCTCCATACCTCTGGCCTATACCCCAGCTCTTGTATACATAAGTAAATAAATCTTAAAAAAAAAAAAAGATATGATCAGGGCTATATGCTTGATCTTTCTTTTATTTTTTTCAATATGCAAGCCATAAAGTCCTTGTCGATATATGAATTGACTAGATGACTCAAACTGCATCTGCATGCAAATGAATAGAACATACTAAGAAAACTCTTTTGTTTGATCTTCTGCTACTCCTAGGAAGACCAAAAAATGTTGTCACACTTTGTGAGATGGCCTGGAGTTTAAGGACCTCAGGCAGACTCTATCTCAGTTCTTGTCTTCAGTGAGGAAAGAATTCAATGCTGAGACCAAAATAACAAAAAAGCAGATGTATTAATAGAGGAAGAAGAGGAAATCTCTCTGAGCGGAGAGGGTTACCGAGTAGATGGCCAATTGAGGTGACAAGAAGCAGGTGCTTATATAGGTACAGTGGGCAAAGAGTGGTGGTTTAGCCATTATGTCTCCAAGTTGTGTCTCTTTCTGATTGGCAGACCTGTGGGGGTCTCCTAGAAGACCTAGGTCCACTGTGTTTGTGGAGTTCTCCTAAGCTCACTGAGTTTTCAAATGTTACCCAGGCAACTTTTCCAAAACCAGCTTTGGTCCATTGCTATTGTACTATTATGTCAGTGTTCTGATATCCCATATTCAGTTGAATTGGGGAGTACCCTCCTGGTCTGGGATTGTTTCTCAATCAGGCTAAAAATGGACTTGGGGCACCTTGTTCCTAACTGACGGCCTATACCCATTTCCTAACTTCCTCCTTAACTGGTAACCCAAAACAAGTAAACAAGGAAAACACCAAATGGAAATCTTCACAAATAGCATCAAATCTCATGTTTTTTGAAAATTACTTTAATGTGATCAAAATTCAAATTGTTATTGAATGTAGAAAGAAAATTTTTACGAGCTTTAATGAAATATCTACGAGTTCATTATTGGTGGTTCAAGTGTCACACATCTCTGCAGATTTGCCCATGCCTAACATGGCAGTGTTATTGTTTAATAAGAAGGTAATCTTGTATAACATTCTTTCTTTTTTTGTATTTTTTTCATAGCCATGCTATTATTATATATTATTGTCCAATTAGCAAATGATGCATATTTTTTCTGAGAAATTTTGGATTCTGGTGAACATGAGTGAAGTATAATAATTCCTATTAGAATGAACATGTCTCATATTTTTATATCTCTAGAATTAAAAGCAATATTCAAATTGTAAGCAATATTGAAAATGATTGCTAGTGCATAACTGATCAAAATAAACATTTGAATGGATAGATACGTAAAGAAATTTGAATGAATTAATGTTTTCCATAAAAGAAAACAGGTTGTCTAGAACACTATCTTACATGGATTTTTTTTTCTTGTCATGAGATAATATAAAATGAAGCCACTGTATTAATATTATAAAAGCTAACATAATCTTTTACTGATAATTAATGCATTAGGAATTGGATAGCATAATTGTATAATGGTCATGCTTATTTGATTATTTTGTATTTATACTTAGTGTTTTTCTTGTTTTGTTTTGTTGCTTTTTTTTTTTTTTAAGAACTTCAATTATCTTTGATACAGGGTAAAGCAATTCTGTTAAATATTCTTTCCAGGACCTGCCAAGAAAGAAACACTTTAGAAAAGGGAAAAATTGCTATTATCAGGCACCTGTGATGAGTCAATCACTGCAGATAAACACTGAATTTATGTTTGTTCATCTTGGCAGTCAAGGCTAAAAGGAAGAACGTGGCTTTCCCAAGGATGTCTTCAGACACAAGCATTTTCTTGGCTGAAATTTGAAGGGCGACTTTAACATATGATTTTTATGTTAGGGCCATTGAAGAACATAATGGATTATGTGTTCACACATTTTCATGAAAAACATGGACATTGTTCAGCCATAAAAGCTGCAGGTTTAACATTAAAAGTAATTTATAGAAGACCTTTCTATGAAGCATTGAGATAATGAAGCTCAGTATGTTGCTTCCTAAAGACCTAACTTAAAACAGATAGAGCTTAGTGAATCTGGCGGAAGAGATAATTAACCTGTCAAAAGACAGCCTCTTTCAAATATCAGATGTCTCAAATGATCTTTGGCAAGGACTGCATTGCTGTCAATTTAGAGGTCCTGAATTCCTAATATTTGTTTTGTTAATGAAAGTAAGTTCCTTCTATTTGATTAACTAACTTACGCCCCTCCCCATAAAAAAATTATTACATTGTCCACAAAAAAGAAAGTTCATAGAAAACATGGACTTCAGTATAATGCATTTAACAAAGTCTCACAGAAAATAAATTTAAATGGTAGCAAGATAAAAAAAAAAGCAATATGTGAGTTAAGTATTTCTGTTATAACAATTAGGTATTAATGTTATTCATGCATTTTTCTTATTTACACATTACCATACTTTTGTGAAATTATTCCAATTCCTTAAAGAAAGAAGTTTTTGTTGTTTTGCACATCTTTGCTTTTTCTACAATAACAAGTAGAGATAATTTACAGTTGCATATGTTCAATAAATGCTATTTAATCTGACTAGACTATCCATTCATTTGCTGGTTAACATTTACCAGAATGTGGTCATTCTAGTTTTCATACAATTGATTCTTATATATAATTGTATATATTCTTATATACAGTTAAATTTGAAAAAGATTGAGTTCACGTAAAAGAGAATGCTGCTGGAAAAATAGTATTAAATAAGATAAACATGGTTCATAACTTTACAAAGATTGAAATCTAGTGAGGGAAAATAATAAATTATTTATCATGTGTTACATATTAAGAATTTAAAAATTAAAAATGATGCTGTATAAACATGTCTCTATGTTACATAAGTTCATTAGAAGTTAAAAAAAAAACCAATAAAGTAGTGTTTAATATAAGAGTTGAAGAATTATTAGGATTTATCTGGGAAATAAGAGAATGAATAAGAGATAATATTTCAGAAAAAACCTGTATGTGCAAAAGCTACAGTTGAGGAAAAACAAGGCACATTTCAGGTATGAAATTCAGAATGACTGAGGCTTAGCCACTGATGGACAGTGTGTCAGAAATTAGCAGAGTCAGATCTCAGAGTATCTTGAGCACAGGTTTAAGATTTCAGAATCTGTTGGCAGCTGAAACAGACTGTTGGCTACTTAGTTCTATTTTCCCCTGTTATTCTTTTCCTTCTTTTCAGAGGTTCAATATTCAAGTATTATATTCCCAGGAATACCTACAACAATGGTCTGGATCAGATCCACCATTGATACTTAAGTTGTTTAAGTCTAAAAAGATGGAAGAGAAACAGAAGACATTAATTTTTCTTCTGGCAGATGTGGATTTTTTCAGAGGCTTGGTGGACTTCCTTTCCACCACTCATTCTGATATTGTGGGTAACTATAATTATTGTTGGCAAGTTCCTGTTCTTCCTGCAACTTCCTAATGCCTTGAAATCTTGTAGACTTTTGATTTATGTACAGTCTACCCTGACTTTAATTTCATAGAATTGTAAATTATATAAATCCCTAAATTAAATCAATTTCTTCTTCCCAACTAAATCCAGATTGATATAGTATTTGCTATGAGAAATGGTAGGGAAGGGAGGTGCATGCTATAAAAATAAAGGAAAATTTAATATATTTACCATCGACTTACTAGGTTGGGTAAAGACAATGGGAAATTAAATATGGAAATTTGGAAGGAAGGAGAATTCTGCTATTTGTAGAAAAATATGGTGAGACATCTGCAGTAACTGTGATGGCAGAATCTCAGATGTCTTACTAAGTTTGTAACTCTATGGGAAATAGTGTAAACAATTTAGAATTATAGTGTGTACTCAATACCATTTGCTATGTTGACAAAAGCATTATAAGGAAGAGGTGAAATCACTGTCAAGAATTGGTTGATCTCAAACACAGATGAAATAAACTGCTAAAAATCCAGAAATGATGTTCTTTAAGGTGTCAGAAAAATTGTTTCAGTACTCTGGTAGTAAGAGAAAAATACCTGTGAAATGTTCAGTGACAAAGATCGAGCAAGTCTTCTCATTAAACAAATTGACTGAACCCAATAGCAAATGTCATTATGAGGGCTTACCTTTCATAACAAAACTGATTGTCTCAGGCATTCTAAAGATAGTCATCATTAATATGTAATAAATTTTTAAGTGAGACTAGAAGAAAAGAAATTCCCACATTCTCGGGTTAAAATTATCACAACAACAAGAACTTAGGCCAGAACTAATGCTAATCCAAATATACATCACTGGGGAGAATAACTTAATATCTTCTAGAGTTATTTCCACTTTATTTTACTCTATGACTGACAAGCAATGTGAAGGACTCACATGAAATTAATGATGCATAATTAAAGTGGGTACATTCAATGCCCTCACTCTCCTTATTTGTCATGTGGGCACACTAAATGTTAGGTGACCTTAATTGTCTGGCTGATTGAAGGAGCTCAGCAAATAGTCTCTGTTTTTTCTCCCTCCTTTTATTCTACAACCGAAAATTATCAGCTTTCCTCACCAGGACTAGTTTGAGGACAGTAGGCAGGGATAGTACAGCACAAATAAAGAAGTTTCCTAACAATTTACTTAGTGCTTAATGCTAAAAATGAAGTGGCTCTCCTATTAAAGTCAAGAACACAGAATGCTTGCTGTCACAGTCAGTATTCACTTAAGTCCAAATTTGTGGAGAAGAAAAAAAGTTTATAAATGCAAAGGCTGAAAAAGGAGGAAAACCCTATGATTAAGAAATACAAAGAATCAAATAGGATGAAAATCCTACTATTTGTAGATCTATGCTTGCTTATTTACACAGAAAATCCAAGAAAAAACAATCTCTTGAAATAAAGTGGTGATTTAACAATATTACTGGATTCAAGATATTAGTACAATTCTATACACATCAGCAATAGATCAGTGAATAGCACATTCACAATTGAAACAAAGTCTAAGTTTCTGATGGAGTCAAAGATGTCAAAGATTTTTTCTTTTAAATATATTATTTGGTTATTTATTTCTCAATAATAAGCTAATGTCCTTATAACAAACATGTTACCCTTAGTAGCTTAAAACAACAATCTCTCATCATTTTTTTGAGGAACTTCAAAAAGTCCAATGTAGTTGGAGCAAAATAAGCAAGTGGGAAATGTAGCCACTGTGATCAAATAGGCATCAGTGGGTCAGACTAAGCAGGGACTTTTAATATTAAAAAAAAAAAATCCCAAATTACCTATTTATAGTGAAAAAAGATAAATAAATCATGGAACATTCATAGGTTGTAATCTCAGAGCTAATTAAATATTGACCTAGATATATTGCAAAATATTCTCATTGCAAAAAAAAATTTACAAAGCAATTGAAAATGATGTATTCTGTATCCTATTATATTGAGTGAAATTCAAAAAGACTCACTGAAGATTACTATTAGAACATGATCAAGAGACAGGAATTTCTATTAGCAGTTTGATTGATTCCAACAAGGGTAAGACAAGTCGAGGATTTACCATGTCAGTATTGTTTATAATTTGTAAATGAATATCTGAAGCAAATATTAAATTATTTACATTCTTCATATTTGTACATGTATATGTGTGTGCCAGTGTGATGTTTGTGTGTCAACCAGTATGCATGAGTTTAATATTTAGACAATATATATATGTATATTTAGACTATATATATGTATATATATATATGCACACATATATACCATGTATATTCATTTAACCGGAAAATCACAAGACTTTTAGTTGGTTACCGATCTGACACTTAACCATCTGGTGGCACATGATGGTGAGTTGATAGTTAGGACCTGGGTCCAGAAATCCAGTTCTCTCTCCCACTGATAGTATGGGAGGGATAACATTTCCACTCCCATGTCTAGATCTCAGTTCAGTGTCTGTCACACAACATACCTTGACAAGCATACACCATCAGGTGTATGCTTGCACACAAATACACACACTCACACACATACATACAGTCTTTGGTCTCCCCACTGTTTTTGGTGAACTTCATTCAATATTTCACTCACATTATATTTGAAAGGTATAGCTCCTCAGAAAATCCTCTACCAGCTCTCCTTTCTAGTCCTTGCTGCCTTTGAGTTGCCTGTATAAATAAATCTGCAAGAAATCCTATCTCCTTATGACTGAATTTACAACTTTTCCACAGAAAGAAGACTGTGGTTGCATGCCTCAAGAACTTTCTACACTTTGAGTCCATCAAGTTATAGAACATTTTAAGGTCATTCTCATTATTTATTAACCCTATATCTTTCCTTTACTGTTTTATTAAGAATTCTGGAGATGGAGAGAAATCATTTCTTTCAGACTATATCAGTATATTCATCACAAGTCTCCATTTGTTCTTGGGTGTTTTTTCCAGAAAAAATGAAATATGCTAATGAGCAATTGCTTGCATATAGTGTTCTTTTAAGGTGTGATATTAAATTCAGACTCTTAGCCCTTTAATATTTTTTGAAATAGGGCTGGATATTTTAAACTATATAAATATGTCAACAAACTGCCTGAGAAAAAAATTAGTACACTTTATAAAATAACAGTAAGTTAGCTAAACAAGTATAAAAGAGAAAGTGATATGAAGGAAGGTTTTTTAAAGGCTGATAAACAATCAGTAGTTCAGGTGGTAATTAAAAGTTATTTTTATATCTTCTATAGCATAAAAGAAGAGAGATGGGTAGAAGGGAGATGGGTTGTTTAACTATAGCAGATGGGGACTGGAATTTTAAACATATTTCCGAATGGTCCTGATAATTTCTTAGAAATTTATCCATGCTTCTAGTAGTGAAAACTGAGTTCTCTTATTTTGCAATGGATTTATAGATGGAGAATGAAAGTCACTAGTTTTCTAGGTGCATAAAATAATACATTGTATTGTCCTTCTCTAAGATATATGTGTGTACCCATTTATATGAATATATGCACACATATATACATACTATATTGCAACAATATCACAACTTTCATTCTTTAGTTTTTACAGTTGAGAGTGCTAACCATTATACCATGGAACCCCCTATAAGACCTGGTGTTATAAGACATTCAACATCACAAACTATGTTATCATAGTAAGTAATATCTGTCATATGCAAAATGGGTGTACATATGCATGTAATGCACATTTGCATACCAATGCATACACATGTATACACACATTTTAAAACTCTGCCTTTTGGTTCTTACAAATATATCTAAGATAGGCATGGCAGGTATATTTAAATTTTAAATAGAAAAAAGCCTAATATTTACAAAGACTAATTCATTTGGCCAAAGTCACACTGGTAGGAAACTAGCAAGCAAAGACTTTTAAACTCTGAGATGAATGCTTTTTCCTATATAGCATGCCACCTATTAAATTCCTTGACTACATCTGTTCAGTGTTCAGAAAATGCAATTTAAATAGCGCTACCTCAGAAGTACCATGTAAAAGAATTAAATTAGTTCATTTAGAAAAGTTTCCAGTGATCCATGAAATGTCTACACTTTTAATAGGAAATTACTTTTGGATCAATGCAATGTGTTTAGCCAAAGAAACATGTTGAAATGCAACGGGTCTAATTTGACCTGGTTTATCTATCAATGGCTAAATAAACTTAAAAAAAATATCTTTCTCTCAATGTTGACTGCATTTCTTCAGGACATCAAGGTTTCACATATCTACAATGACACAAATGACTAAGTGAGGCTTTGTTTTTTCTTTAATATGGAGATTTACTTTTCCTTTCCTCTGTAGTGGAATCTCTAGTTCAAAAACAGTCATGGTTAGTATGAAGAAACTAAACACATTGTCAGTACTTAATATTAATTACTCTTTTTATATAGAGCCATGATTCTAAGCTAATGAATATGCCCTTGTAAGTATTTGAGTGTGGTTATGTAAGTGACCAGCCAAAGAGTGTGTGCCTTGTATTATTTTCTAAGGTAGTTGATGACTTTCTCCAAGCTATGGAGATTGTACTCATTTCCTTTTGAACTATAAACCATACAAGAGATGTAGCTATTTGAAATAAGCCATACAAGACAGCAAACTTTATTGTTCTATGGAGGAAATAAATAATCCATTGTCTTTTCAGTTAATTTTCCAAATAAGTTATAAATTTATATCCTACATAAAATTTATCACAATTTCCAAATGTTAATTTCTATTTATGCATTCATTCCTTTGTTATTCATGCATTCAATAAATATTTATTGAAAACTGTTTCTGTTCCAGGCAATTTTTTGGACATTGATTTACAGTGAAAGTCAATAATTAACATGTATCCTTCCCTTCAGGAACTTGGAAACTACCAGTCAGACACCAAGTTTATTCAAACACAAAAATAATATAAAATTACAAGTGTGGTAAATGTGAGCAATACTTGAAAGTAAAAGCATGGGGTAATGTAAGAAAAGCTATAGGAAGAAGGAGGACCTGACTTACATTATGAAGTTAAGAAAATAAAAGGAAGATTTGATTTGAGTTCTGAAGCAGTGATAGATAGAAGTTATCCAGGCAAAAGGGCAAAATTCCCAGGGAGTCTGATCCAAGACAGGGTAATAATGTGTGTTTAGGAACACATATATAGCTGATTAAGTTTATCCATTAATAAAAAGGATTTACTAAGTTAAAAAAAAAAAAAAAAGACACCATGCAGGAGCATCAGGGCAATTTTACTTACTATTCCCTGAAACAACATTTATTCCCCCAAGTATCAATGAAAATGATCAAATATCCTATTTACATAGAGAACATTCTTGATTACCCCTTCTTAAAACAAACACTCATTCCCATCAATTGTTACTCTTTTATATGTCAAAGAATGCACTTCATGTGACATAGTCTATATTTACTTGTTTGTGTGTGTATTGTTTTTTCTCTCACTAGGATTCCTGAAATCAAAGATGATCGTACACCTTGAATTATTAGGAAGCATATTATGCATTCAATACATGTTTTTGAATGCTGAGATGAATAAAATAACCTTGCACAGTGTTTACCCAGTTAATTTGTTATAATGCACATTATTCCATCTCATTTTCTTAAAACTATAAAGTTGATATTATTTTTATTATCATGATGGGACATTTTAGACTTGGATAGTTCAATAACTTTCCCATGATCACACGATTAGTAAATTACAAAGGTAGATTTGATGTAGCTCTCAATGATTTGAGAGTCCACACTAAAATACTGCATTTCATTAACCAGAGACTCTGTTACTAGACCTACAAGTAATAGAGAGGAAAATGAGTTCCAAGATATATATTTCTTCTCACCAGGGTATCCTTTCCCTCCACAGAAAGGAAATATTCTAGCACAGTTACTAGTGTAGGGGGGAGCTCCTTGTTAAGTGATTTGAACCTATGTGTTTGTCACCTGCACATAATTCACTGGGTTCAAAGTGAGGGGCATACAAAACAAAGTGGATAAATTTGTGTAGGTGAATCAAGCCTTAAACATCTCATTTGCCTGGAAATATGTTAAAAAGAATTATCCCTTCCCCATTTGTCTTCACTGTTGACCATGCAAAGGGGATAGGAACCTTCCTGTATGTCCCCAACCTCCCTTCCAGCCAAGTGGAAATTTTATTAAAAGTTTGTTTTTTTTTCTCAATAAATCTGAAACTCTTGCATCACTATCTTGTAATATTTTGTTGTCCTAGTTGGCATAATTTCTCAGTCCTCTCCCCTAAGCAGGCTAAATTCTCACACTAACATTTCAGTATTTCCAGCTGGTTTCTTTCTGGCTTTGATATTTGTAAAGGTGCCAGTACATCCCTTTCAGCATTTGAGCCAGACCTGGACAATCTCCATAAACATAGGAAGACTCTCCATGACACTAATACTGAGGCAGACTTGGCAGAAGGAAATCACTGCTTCCCCCCAAGCATGAAAAAGTGCACAAAGCCCATGCCAACCTCCAAACTGCCCACGTGTTTAATATCATTTTCATCCTATAAACTATATATTATCTGATGTGTGTTATCCATTCTATTATTTTCTTAAGCCATATCACCTTCTGATAGCCATAACCCTCAAACAGAAAAAAGAGGGTTGTTTTTTTTTTTTGATACATAGTTCATTACCATCTTTAATTTTCATTGTATACGAAACTAACTTTTCCTACTGGTAATAATTTTCTCCTCTCCAGTGTAAGAATGCAACATATTATATTAATGTTCATAATAAACAAGAATAAACAAATTTTATATAAATTAATGAAACAAGCACTTAATTTTCATTGTTCATCAAGTTATGCATGTTTTATACCTTTCAGCCATTCATTATCTTAGCTTAAAACTACATCAAGCATCAAACTACTTTTAAACATCAAAAACATGCTGGGAAGGGAGCAGTGAAGGGAGGTCGTAAGCACTAACCATGAGAAAAAATATTTCTTACTGCATAGTATGACTGAAAACTAGCCCACAACTGTCCTAAAATGTCCTCTTCATCTGAACTCTCTTACAAGGTCCTTGAAAGGTTATTATCTCATTAATATATCAAATGAACACATATTTCTTTAAGCAACCTGGAGAGCAGAAATTTTTGCTGCCTCCAGCTCTGTTACCCATGGTGAGAAATTTTTCACTTAGGAAGAACAAAAGGAAATAAATATTTAACATGGCATTTTGAACATTTCAAAGCTACAAAATAATTTGACTCTAAGTAAGAATTCTTAATGTCCTAGGTAAAGCAGGTGCATAAAAGATGCAGCATGAAGAACAAAATGACAAATAGGGTGAGGTGTTATTGAAATGTGTGCAAGAATATAGGCAGCTTTACAAGTCAAAGCTGACAGACTAGGGATGCTCCAACATTGGAATTACAGGAGATAAATCTGACTTCAAGTGTAGGTGAAACTTTGTAGGAAGCCCTAAAATAGAATTAACAATATCTTTTATGGCTTCTCTCTACTTTAAAATTTCATAGTTATTTTGCCAACAACTATTTCACAAGGTCTGGCCAGATTTCAAAATTTAGCATTTATAATATACAACCTTGTAATGAGTGATTGGTTATGAGTGATTAAGAATGTTTATTTTATCCAAATAAAAACTTCAATTTAAAAAACATCCATTGTAAAACAATGATACTTCTATAAAAATAAGATTTATTTATATCTGGTAATTGTTAAAGTGTTACTACTTATATTTGAAATAATTATCATTTCACTTACATTATCCTATAAATGTTGGCAATAGCACAAACGTGAGAATCTGAATCCAAACATCTACCAATACATTAAAAATAGTTTTCAAGGTGTCCTTGAATGTCTGTTACAAATAATTTAATGTTGTGATAATGTTGCAAAAGGGAAAATATCATGCAAAATGTGTGACAGGAGAAATTAAGCACAGGATAACTGTGAAGATGAAATAGCAACTCTGGATCTAGGGCCACCTACATGGGGAGATGGAGGAATAGCTTCAGAAGAGTCAAATGATATACTTAATATGCTAAAAATATAATATATAAAAATATAAAAAAGCCAGAAGCTAATATACAAAAATATTATTCTATGCATATTAATATCCCATTTTCCAAAGTAACATGTGAACTGCTATTTGTCAATACAGTATTTCCCCTTCCAACCTCCCATTCCCTGTCTCCTACACATCCCTTCTTCCAATCAACCTCCTCTCCCTGGTATCTAATGTCTCAGTGAAGTACTGCTGTAGAAGAAACAGGGAACAATATACAGGAATGATATAAGATATTGTAAGATTATTCCATGAAAAGGATTTGTTGGACTGGGAGAAGTAGAGAAAACGTACAGTCAGTAAGGAAGAATCTGTTTAGAAGAATCTGAAATCATAAGGAATTTGTGTGATTTTTTTTCCCAAGATAACATGGTATGCCTCATAATTATCCCTCACTTCGTCTTGTAATATTCTCTGCATGGAGCATAAGAACAGTAAAAAAAAAAAAAAAAAGACTAGGATAGTAGCCAGTAAAGATTACTACAGCCATTCATAATTGTCCCCATGGTCCCTGGAACTTGGAAAGTAGCCAACTTTTTCTTATACTCTCAAGAAGAAAAGAAATGGCTGGGGAAGTCAGATTTGAAATATCCTTGCAACAGGAAAAAAGGAACAGAACACCTGCCTGGTCTGGCATGCAGCATTTGACCTATCTAAATGCGAGAGGTGACAAATCATTTAATGTTCTAAGTGACTTGGCATGGGTAGAGCTTACAAGGGGTGAAGGAAACTAGAAAAAAGCCAAGGCAAGAAAGAGTTTCAAGAGAAGAGGTAGTGTAGAAATCAGGACAGCTAAGGATTGACTTTTTTTTTTATTAATAAATTTTATTTTTATATTCCCCATACAATTGCAATCCCCCCATTCTGACCCCAATCCCTCCCCTCCCGCCCCCCACCCCCCAAAAAGTGTCTCTGGTTCATAGTTTTTGTTGATTTTGATTTTCACTTTCTTATAGTTATTCATTTTCCTGGTCCCTTATTTAAGTATTCTAGATTCCTGCTATGAGTGAGACCATCCGGTATTTTTCTTTTTCTTTTTGGCTTATTTCACTGAGCATGATCCCTTCCAGCGCCATCCATGTTGCTGCAAATTGCATGTGTTTATCTTTTTTGAATGCTGAGTAATATTCCATGGTATATATGTACCACATCTTCTTGATCCAGTCATCTATTTTTGGGCATTTGGGCTGTTTCCAAAGCTTAGCTATTGTAAATAGTGCTGCTATAAACATAGGGGTGCAGGTGTTCTTTGGAATTGATGTTTCTGTGTTCTTTGGGTAAATACCTAGGAGTGGAATTGCTGGATCCTGTGGAAGCTCTATGTTTAGTAGGTCCAGAAATCTCCACACAGCTCTCCATAGTGGTTGGACCAGTTTGCACTCCCACCAACAGTGCAGAAGGATTGACTTTTTAATAAGAACCCTTATTTCCGAAACTTATTATACTAAGCAGGAAAAGTTCTATTTCTAGCAACCTAGCAGTCTTTGGTAATTTGAGAGACACAAGAACAGTGCTAATGTGTGCAGAAACCAATCACAAGTCCTAAAAATAGGGAACAATATTTTAAGTGAAAATAGAAAACAATGTTATTCAGACAGCATCATAAATATCGTCAGTGAGGGCAAAGAATGAAGGCAGTATTTGAGAAGACAGAGAGTTGAGGGAGAGAATGTCATTGCTGTTTTGACTAGAAGAGACATGATTATGGTCAAATAACTTTTGAGCAAAGAAAATAGGGAGGAAGTACTTAAAGACACCAGTGAGAGATGGAGTTAGATAGAGTGGGTGTACTTCATTTCACAAGAGAAAAGTTGTGTCTTAGAAAATGTGGCCAGCAAGCAAATTTTATATTACATTTTCCCTCAGTATTCAGAACTTAGGTATCAGCATGAATAAGTCAATAGAATCAGAGGAGTTATGAAAGTATGTTTATGTGGAAGGTTTTTTTAATCACATTTTATGTTATCTGCTCTTTTAATCTCATTTTGATTCAGCATGGACTAACTTTTAGTTTTTGATAGTCTTGACTTCTGATTATTTTGGACTTCTGTTCCACTTTTCTGCTTTTCTTTTTTAATTTGTCTGATCTGAGATCCCCCATACCTTCTGCTCTCACCGGATGTTAGTACAAAGTTTTGAAAAATGCCACATTATGTTTAAGGTGTATGTGCATCTGAAAATAGTTAGAATATGACTTCACATTTTAGAAGCAAAATTGCTACAATAAAAAGTCTCAGTTTCTGTGATTCTGACCATGTACTTATAGTGTAGATGATCAATTATGTCACTTAATTTATAAAACTCACAACCTTTTAGAAAGAAAGGTGTCCCTATTTAATTAGACAGACACACTATTCAAATAATGGACACACCAAACTTATGAAAAAACAATTGCTTCTCAGAGATTGCCAAACAGAATTATGTTTACAGTAGTGTGACTCTATATTATGGAAGAAAAATAATAGAAGTAGAGATCTGTTTATTAATATTTGTAAAGAGGTTAATAACATTGCAGTTCATGTAAATGAGACTGAGGAAGAGGTTGATAGAAAAGTTATGCCCAAGGCAAAATAAACTAATATTTGTTTTCAACTTGTGAGGAAACAGGAAAACCAAGTACCGAAGGACTAAGACTCAGTGACTATATTTGGAAGTTTTTTAATAAATGAATGAATGAATTAGTAATGCAAGTGTGATACTGTACCTTGTCTCTGTATCTTAATGTTCTCCCTTCAAAGAAAGAGATTATTTTTTTCATTCATTATTATAATGTCAAGTACTTAAATTTTTTGCAAGTTCAATTTTTTTTCTCATATTATTCATTTCTAATTGGGAATATGGATGTATTGCTTGTAAGTTGTGTGTGGTAACATACAACTAAAAGGTACGAATCTAGGGCCTCCCCGGTGGCGCAGTGGTTGAGCGCTGGGTTGCGAAGCTGCCCGCAGCCTCTGCAGTGCCAGTTCGATCCCCGGCTGCTCCCCGGCCACCAGAGGAGGGTCCCACATGGCGCGCAGACCTCTCCTGCTGCCCGCTGCTCCCCTCAGCAGTGTACTTCGGTCCTTCTGCCTGTTCTGCTCCCGCTCTAGCTCTGGTGAATTCTCTCACCCTCCCGCGCTTCTGACTGTACCCAGTGCATGTATAAACAAACAAACAAAATAAATAAATAAAGCATGCCTCTATAAAAAAAAAATATATTAAAAAAAAGGTACGAATCTATACATGGAATAATACACAGTATTGTAAACTAATATTACTTCAATAAAAATAATTCCTTCTTCCTAAACTGCAGTCTATAAATCTTAAGTGAGGATTTATCTTTGATCAGCTTAGTTTTTTGTTTTAAAATGCATTTTACCTGCTAACTTAAATTTATTTCACTATGTCTACAATTCTGGTCAAAACTTTTTCTAACATTTTGCATTTTTTAATTCATTTATTTCTCTTCTTGTTATTAAACATTTAGTGTTTATGTAATTGCAGTGTTATTGTAAGTGATCTTTTTTCTCTTTCTTTAGATATTTTATAGTACTACCATAATATTCTCTATAGTGGACTTCTTATACTCTAGTTTAATTGGGATTTGTTGTTTTGTTACTAAGACTGTGAAATCATTATCTTATTAGGCCTATAAAATATTCAGTTAATACATATTCATAAAGCATTTTGTTCCACATTCTTAAAATTCTCTTCTGGAATACCATTTACATATATACTTTAGATTTTATCTATCATTCCTCATTAGCTTTCATGTTTTTTTTTTTTTATCTTTACCTTGTTCTTCATTATAGGGAATATTCAGATGTTCAGTTTAGTCTTTTTTCAACTGAGTTATATTAATAATAAATATTTTTCTAATTATAACATTTGTTGATTAATTTTATTAGCAGGCATTAATATAGGTCTTTTGCTATTGATCTTAATACTACTTATTCTATATACTTCACTAATCTCTTTTAGAATATATTATTTTATCCACCATTTCATCACATGTCTTTCTTTCTTTAATACTATAAGTATATTCAATGTATACCCTTTATTTGGTAATTCTAATATTTGAATTAAATGGATTTGAAATCTTTTATTTTTTGTTTCTTAACTCTGTGTTATGGTAACTTACACAAATGTTTTGATTTTGGATTATATATCTTCTTTGCTTAGATTGCAAAGATTTATTGATATAAAAACTCTATTCTATAGAGACTTAGCTTTTGGGAGATCATTTTTTGTTAATGGGAATGTTCAGTCCTCACTCCATGAGTGAGTATGAATGAAGAGTTTTGTTATGAATTGTCATGATAAATATAGCATCCTCCCTCTAGAGTCAGAAAAAGTCTTTGTTCTTGTTTCCATCCTCATCAGGTGTGTGTGAGACACTTAATTCGGGAGATTTAGTTAGAGATTTTAAAAAAAGATGATGCAGCAGCCACATTCAACTTTAAAAATGTCTTCTGCTCTTTTCACAACATCTGAAATATTGCATTATAGTAATTTGCTTTGGCTTACATAAAACAAGAAATCTTTTTTTCATACTTTTTGTACTACAGAGACACCTGACTTAGATAACATAGCAGCTTCCTTATATAGCCTGTGAAAATAACTTTTGAAGTTAATAGGCATTACATAATTCCAAAGAAATAAAAGTAATAAAATAAGAGAATTGTGCCTGCACTATATCGAAGACAACAGCTCTAGATGACGTGTATTATTTTTATGGAAATTAAGATAACACAATTAAGAAATAAGAATTCACAGAGACAATTCTATTTTCAGCAAAGAATATTTTTAAGAATGCATTTATCTTTCTGTACATGCTGCTTGCCTTGGACTGCTTTACTAATTTGGTTTATTTATAACACCTCAGTAATTTCTGTCGACGACAATGACTTTAAAAAGACTATACTTACAAAACACCAATAATAATGTAAGCCAATAGTACCTAAATTTAAAAGTAATTAATCAAAATTTTAAAAATTCTGAAAAAAAAAGGCGTGATTTTAAAGTAAAAAAAGTATAGCGAAAAAAACAAAACAACAGAACAGACACGTGTCTAAATAGAAAAACTAGAACATTGAAAATTTCCAGTGAAAGGCGATCAAATGACTGCATTCTTACAACTAAAATATTCTTGCACAACTTACATCAGGAGACTGGGTAAGAATGTTCTAGATTGAAAGAACAACAAGAACAAAGATCAGTAAGACACAGAATTTGGGAAATGGTGTCTGAAAAATGAAAGATTTAAGCAGCTCGTTATGACAGGTGTGTAGAAGCGAGGTCAGGGAGCAGAAAAGGTGAACAAAGTTCACATTATGAAGGAGTTCCTAGGCCATGCTGATAAATTTTGATTTTATCATGAGAGATGTAGGAAACTATTAGAAAGTTTTCAAAGGGTGACATTACCAATTAGATTTCAGAAGAAAGGTCAATATGGCAGAGGCTTAGAAAAGGACTTGCAGAAAACTAGGCTTCAGAAATAGCGGCCCATTGGGATTTTGTGGACAAAGGATGGAGAGTGAGCTGAAGATGTCTAATTAAATCAGATGGTCAATGAGAATGGAAAGCAGAAGACAGTTTGAGAAATTCATGCATAGAAACAGCAAAAGTTGGGGTTTATCTCCACAGAACATGGTCAGATCAAGTTTTACCTTTTCTGATTGAGGTTCTGCACTTTTTCATGACTTAAGAGGACCATTCAGTGTATGCAAGAGCTTCTTGTTTTGCTGTTGGTGTGTCATTGCTGATCAGAAACACAAACATAGGTCACTAGGGGAACTTCCAGGCCTCTCCCCTTAACTGAACAAATTAATTGACCCAAGAATGATTCCATTGTGGGTATGTGTCTCTAAACAGAGCTTACCGAAGGAGGAAAAAAAAAAAAAACATGAAAGACCTCAAAGCCAAATATCTTTATTGTGTATTTGATGTTATAAACACACAAAAGTTACTGCAATTAACCTTTCTGTTACAAACATTTCAATGGAGATTTCTTACAACAGATAACTGAAAGTTTATGAAACTAAAAAGTGGTACATCCACCTGATGAAGTGCATAGCACACTGTTTAAAAGTGAAAATCTTAAAACCAAATGTTTTACTTACTGATGAAATCATAGTTCAATGCTGTAAGTGTTATTATGTGCTATTGTCATTTAACTGGTACTTTTTCTAAGCAGTAAATTGAGAATTATTATGTATTGATAATAGTTCTAAAAATCATTACTAACAGTTGTGAAGATTTTACCATTTACAAATATTTTATGATCCATAAACTTATAAGAATTTTTTCTTATATTATGTATTCTATATGATATTAAGTATATTTTATAAAGTTGAGACCACTCACACTTTCCATATATGAATTAGCAGAGTAAGGCTCTTTCCAAAATATATTCTTTATTGAAAGTAGTTAACCACATCCTTACAGGAATTCATCTGTTTGATCAGATTGCCCTTTATTTGAAAATCTCTTCATTGACTTCCCATAAAAATCTGTATTGATTTTAAAGTTTTGTTACTCACTTTTAAGGCACTTAATGGCCATACAACAATATGTTTGTTGATCTATTGTCTCTATATGTCCCTTGCTGCCCATTGAGGTCACGATGAGCAGGCTATTTAGTCCTTCCAAAGCATAAATTCAAATCCCTTGAAGCTGAGGCTTTTAGAAAATGTGTTCCCTGATTTTAAAATGCAGTTTCAATTTTCAATCCGTTATGTTCCATCTGTCTGCATGCAAAAAGAGACAGTTGTGTTTGGTTACATATCAAAATGCTGAACAGTATTATTTTGGCTGTCATATCTCTATATCTTAGTCATCAAACAGGTATGCTTAATAATGTGATATTCTTGCTCAAAGTGATTAAGATTAAACTGATAAGTTTCTATGTCTTCCAAGGTACATCAGATGTTTCCCTTCCCATGATTTCCTACTGAAGAATAAATAGATTGTTCTGGCATTTGGATTTTAACAAAATTTAATAGGAAATTTTGGAAAACAAAATTCAATAAACAAGTATAAATTCATTTCTTGAATTCCAAATTCACTTCAGGTTCTCAATTAAAAAAAAAAATGGTGGGCCAGTTAGGTTTTAAAATAGAAAATTAAAACCATTAAATGAAATTTAAATTGTATACAATAATACAATTGTTTGGGGCTTCCCCAGTGGCTCAGTGGCTTGAGTGCACTGCTGTGACGCTGTCCCCAGCCTCTGCAACGTGGGTTCAATTCCTGGCCAGCCAAGGAGATACTCACATGGAGCGGTAGATCTCCCCTGTCTTGCCCACTGCTCCCCTTAGCAGTGTCTTTGGTCGTCTGCCTGTTCTGCTCCCTGCTCTGTCTCTGGTGAATTCTCTTACCCTCCCACACCTCTGGCCTATACCCCAGTTCTTGTATAAATAAATAAATCTTTAAAATAATAATAATAATAATAATGTAATCATCTGAAAAAAATTTAAATGAAGATAAATTGTCCTTACATAAAAAATTCTAAATAATCTAAGTGAATTGTCCTCCCTCCAGATAATAGAGTTTGATTCTCCACTCCATGAGTGTAGACTAAAATAGTAAATTACTTCCAAAAAAGACTATGCAAAAGAAGATTGCTTCACAGTGGAGACTCCTGTAAGATATTAATTTTGAGTTTTCTTGGATGTTTTTAGCCTGATATACTATTAAATCATTGTCATATGTTAAATCAAGGTCATATGGCATACCTATGTACATAGTCCTATATATATACAATATATGTATTTATCATCTGTACTATTTATATTGATATGCAGTTAATTAATATAATTAACTAATACAATTTCAAGTATATGAAAGCATGACCGTTGACTACAGATAACTTACAATATATACTAAACACCCAGTCTCATAGACAGTAAAATTTCTGTCTTGTACCTATGACACCCTTTTTTAAAAACTTGTCAAAGGATTGCCTCAGTTCTCAAAGTGAGCAATAGTAGAAAAAAGTCATTCTTCAAGCAAAAGACTTTCTCTCCAAAACATAGGTTTTAATACACTGTCATTAGTTTGTACATCTTATTAAATGATAGTCTCTTGCACAATCTTCAGTATTTGTATTTTATCTGTATTATAATATTACATGTATTGTGTTTTTGTTGCTTTATAAAAGCACACATTTTTGACATCAAGTTCTAATAAGATTAAGGGAATATTATTAAATAGACAGTTAACTTGTTAGTTGGTTGATGCAGAAAAAGATGTTCTTTGCTAAAAGGAGGGCAACATTAAATGAGATGTTCCTTTCTCAAGGCTAAGTACTTTCAACCAATCAGGTCACATGATGAAAAACAATACAACTGATCAGAGACAAGGACTGTGGTCTGTCAAGACTTGGGACATACAGATATAACAAGTCACTCAGTTCCTTTTCCTTTTCAGAAAATATTTCTCAGCAAGAAGCAGCTGGTTTTTTCCACGCAGCAAGCAGGACTCAGCATGTGAAGCTTTGAACAATCCTGCACTGCAGGGAATGTTTTGCAGAAACTGCATGACAAGATTGCCAAAAGGATTACCTCTTGATTTCCTTTGTCCTTGGGTTTATTTCATCTTATAATGTGGCAAAGATGGTGCCTTCTACCATAAAGAGAAAATTTATGCATGAGTCCTATGTGACAAATTGTTTTAAAGTCTTTGCTGCTCATAATTTTCTAACAAAACAATACCTCATTGAATATATAATTGTGTTTTCTTATGTTAAAATGTTTATCATCATATTAAAAGTTGTAAGTATAGAATACTTTGTGCAAGCAACAGCTTGAAGGAAGAATTCTTAAAAAGAAGTATTTTCTTTCTTCACAAAAAAAGGTGTGAAAAACCATCAAGAACATGATATAAGGTCAAGCAAATCAAGTAAAAATCAGACCATTTAACTACAAAATAGTAACAAAATAATATTATAAATTCTAAGGGTATAGCTTTGACATTTTCCATTGTGGTTTGGAAAATACAAAAACAGCTTAGATATCAACACTTTTTAATTTATTTTTTTAACTTTGTTTATTTTTTTACAATATAGAATGTATCACCTCAGGTGACTCACTATAGTTTTCCCAACACCAAAAACCCCACTGTCCTCTACCAGACTCCACTGCGTTCTCCTCCCCTGTTCTCTACTCTCCACCACTCCCTTTTCATCCACCTCCTCTCCATAGTGTCTTAAGCCTTGGGTCTGCTTTCAAGGGTCAGCTTTACAGTTTGTCTTTGTCCGAGGCTTTGTTTGGTTTCTCTAGATTTCACATATAAGCTTTGTCAGTAGAGTATGATAGAAGGAAAGTGGAGAAAGAGAATGATTAAAATAATGTATAAGTTACAAACCAGTGACATAAGGAAATAACTCTATGAGCTGATGAAGGTAAAGGACTAGAGACTATGGGAACTGGATATTATGAGTCATGACTACAATGCTTTACATTATAATTTTACATCTTGTGCATTTAATAGTGGTGGTAACATCCAAAGTTATACGGTTTGGGCCTCCCCCGTGGCTCAGCGGTTGAGTGCTGGGTTGAGAGGCTGCCCGCAGCCTCTGCAGCGCCAGTTTGATCCCCGGCTACTCCCCGGCCACCAGAGGAGGGTCCCGCATGGCATGCAGACCTCTCCTGCTGCCCGCTGCTCCCCTCAGCAGTGTACTTCGTTGGTCTGCCTGTTCTGTTCCCCGCTCTGGCTCTGGTGAATTCTCTCACCCTCCCGTGCTTCTGACTGTACCCAGTGCTTGCATAAATAAATAAATAAATCTTAAAAAATATATATTAAAAAAAAAACAAAGTTATATGGTTTAATATGGAAGTTGTTAGCCACTGTGGCTATTATGATTTAGAGGCAAATTCATTAAAAACAACCAAGTTACAAATGCAGTCCCTCAGAAAGAACAACTCCATCAATATAGAAAGTTCTGTTGAGCAGTGCTATCCCAAATCATGATCTTTGCAGTAGATAGTAAAAGCTGAGAAAAGGACTAGCAAAGTAAATGGTGAAAACAAAACAAAACAAAACAAAAAATAAGCTATAATATTAATTGAGTCTTTAAGGATGGTTCTAAAACATTCAAAAGTAGTGGCAGGGAAGAGATTATATTGTGGGTGACAATAGCAATAATTTGTAGGTAACAACAACGATAATTTGTAAGGAGAAGTATCATGGGATGGCAAAAATTTTAAAAGATCTAAAAGTTATAAATAGAAAAGAAAAAAAAAGTTATAAAGAGAAACGGAGTAATCAAAGGGATAAGACGCACACTGCAAAAGCTTCTCAGAAAATGAAATATCATGTAAGGTCTGAATAAGGTCTAAGAGAAAACGTGTCCTGGATAGCACCAAGAGGTCAATTGAGGAGGCCCCTTGCTTCAATCCATCCCAAGAGGAACATCTAATAAAAAGAGGGACACTATCCCAAGCGATTCCTGCAGCTTATGGTGAGACTGATGTAACCCTTGGACATGAGAGACCAGCACATCCTGTACCACAGGAAACATGCAAGAAATTCATGCTTCATTGAACAACAGGTGGGTGGAGAGGAATGTCTGGAGGCAGCAATGTGAGGCTCCCCAAATGGAGAAAAGTTTCCCAAAATTGGGGAAGACACTGACTATATGAGACCATGAAGTAAAAAGAACACCTAGTTACCTAAATGCAATGAGACTTAAAACAAGGAAATACCAAGAGTTCAAGACAAAGGAAAAATATTCAAACTGGATAGGGAAAAAAGCTGGTAACTTATCAAGGAATACTAATTAGGCTTTCTAAGTAGAAACTCAGGAGGGAAAGAGAGAATGAAATGCCATATTCAAAATACTCAAAGATAAAGAACTACCAGTTAGGAATATTGTATCCAGCAAGAGTCTTTTTTCATATATGAGGGAAATGTAAAGATTTTTCCAGACAAAGAAAACTGAAGGAGTTGGCCAACACCAGTCCTGCACTAGCTGAGATTTAGTTGATATGTTAAAAGGGGCTCTCTGATCAAAATCAAAGAGAAAAATGTCCACAAAAAAATTGAAAAAGGAGGGCCTCCTCTGGTGGCGCAGTGGTTGAGCACCGAGCTATGAAGCTGCCCACAGCCTCTGCAGCACCGGTTCCATCCCCGGCCACTGGCGAGGGTTCCACATGGCGCGCAGACCTCTCCTGCCGCCCGCTGCTCCCCTCAGCAGTGTACTTCGTCACTCTGCCTGTTCTGCTCCCTGCTCTGGCTTTGGTGAATTCTCTCACCCTTCCGCACTTCCTGTACCCAGTGCTCGTCTAAATAAATAAATAAATAAATCTTTAAAAAAAAAAAAGAAAAAGGAAATGAAAAGATAGAACTACCAAGAAAGGAGAGAGAGAGAGAGAAAGAAATGTTCTCAACTTAATCAGAAGGCAGATGAGCAGGTTGGATGAGAAAACAAAAATCTAACCTTTTTTTTTTTTTTCAGAGGAGATCCATCTGTGCTAGAAAGTACAGAAAATAATAAAAATTAGGGCAGAGATAAAAAGGAATCAAAAAGACAGCATAAAAGAATAATGAAACTGAAAACTAATTCTTGGGATAAATAAGTACAGAAACCTCTTGCTAGGCTCACAATAAATAATGGGAGCAACCTCTAAAAAATATAATCAGAAATAATAGAGGTTAAAATAGATATATCAGAAATACAGAAGCTCATAAGAGTATTTTTATTCTGATAAGTTGGATAACTTAGAAGAAGTGACCAAATTTTTAGAAGCATATGACCTTCTAAGACTGAACAGGAAGAAATAGAAAACCTGAACAGACCAATTACAAGAAAGGAAATTGAAAGAATAATCACAAAATGAAGTACATAGTAAAGATGCATATTATGTCTACACATAGCCAAAACATCCAATATAAAAATGGAATAAATCATCCTGCTTTGTCTAAGTGAATGCTGTAGAAATATTGTTCATTTAGTAATTATGAATTTTGATTGCTTAAGCTTTTCTTTTTATCAATATACTTGTAAAATATTGAAACTACAACCACAAATAATATTTAATTAACATGACTAAAGAGGTAACTGCCTGTTCAATTTGGGCATTTTAGACATTTTCACAATTGTGCAAACTACAAAATACAATTTATACAATATTATTTGTCAAATGTTTGCAATTATCCCTGTTAAACTTTCAGAGATTTAATTGGTGAGATGTTATCAAGGCATCATTTTTAAAATGCAGTTTTAAGAATACCTTGGATATGTGAACTCAAACTTAAAGTATACCCTTGATAAATACATTCAATCTTATTGATATTAATGCAGTATTTTAAGAGAATAGGAGGAGCCAATTTCCAAAAAGAATGATTTCATTTATTTTAAAGATGTCATTATCATCCATGGTCTGTTGCCATCTTAAGAACAAAAGACTAAAGGTTATGTCTATAGAGATATTATTGGGAGAACAGATGTTCAGGGCTAAATCTATTGTGATTCTAATTTTATTGTATGGCATATTGCACATTTTGAACTTATATTTATGCTTTAAAATTCAGAGAACAGAACTAAAGAGACTTCCCAGATATATCAAGAAATAGCATGTTTAGCAAATGAAGTATCAAAATGCTATGATCATAGTCTCCTTTCTTTGATAAATTGAGTACTGTCCTGTGAATCTCCCTCTGACACCCTTTTTTCTTATACATGCCTAAAATTTGAAATTAGATATGCCTGCAACTTGCCAAGAATGCAGCAGTGCTGAACTGCCCTTAGGTTTTCTTCTAGATAAGTTTCAGCTGCCTTGCATCTGAAAGCAATTGAGGACAAACTTTACATGGACTGAAATGGATTCAGGCAGAATTTTCCATAAGTGGTAGAGAGGGCAAATAATAGATTTTTGGAAGTAGTAACTGCATTAGACCAAACTTAAATTCAGGAAAGTAAATCATGATGCTAGTCATAATTGTTACAAGAATGAAAATGAAAACTGGTTGTTTTGTATTTTGTGACATTATACAGACTGATTCTGGTCAATCATAGCCGAATACATATTTATGTCTTCACTTACATAAGATTTCAAACACCTTTACAAATATTTGGTTTACTTAGAACAACTCTGGGAAAAGAACCAGAAAGATTATTCATATATTCTAGAAAAGAAATAGGTACCTTTCAGTTACATTACTTGTTCAGTTTTCATGAGCAAATATGTAACCCACTTACCATTTTATTCCAAATATCATTCTATTTTCCCAAACTATAATATTTTACCAACTCCTCATGATGCATCATCATTCATTCAAGTTTATTATAAACTCTTAATCTAAATGAACAAAGCACTATTATTTTCCTTGTCTTTCTTAAAATGAATTTCTAGTAGTATTAAGCACATACATATTAAAAGCATTTTCTGAATCAATTGGAGAGGGAGAAAATTCATTTGTAATGTATTTATAAAGACAATTGCTACCTTTAATTTTTTAATATTTACAGTTTTTATTTACTATTGAATAAAGTTGTATCTACAAACAATGCTTTTCACAGTGTGCAAGTAAAAATATGCCAAATAGGACCTATTCTAGGAAAAAAATTCTTACTACTGGCAGGTTGAATATAAAATACACCTAATTGTAATTTTGAAAATATACTATGATACAATTACTATCAGTCTCCTATATATTGCTGAATCATAGCTATAGTAATCTTGAAATAATAAAGTAGCTACTGTTTTCACATCTCTTGATTCTAATGAATATTGGAACATAACTACTTGAAATTTTAAAAGTAACTTTCAATAGAACAATCAAGCAGCTAGTCTATCATTACTGAGATAATTTCATAATAGGAGGAAAGTTGAAGATAGTCTATGGGGAGAAGAAGATTATACAAAAAATAACCTAGTTCTTTTGTAATTTGATTTTAAGTGTACATCCTATACCTGCATTAATATTGAGACATGAGCTAATAACCAGCTTAAGCCAATTTTCTCCTCAAACTGAGAAAAATTAGGTTATTGCTCAAGTATGTTATTTTATATTTAACTATATATTATTTTAAGTAATCAAAGAATTTTGCCTGTGAAATCAATGTGATGTGGCATATAAAGTAACAGCAAAATGAAATCTGTTTTCTTCAAGTTCTAAATATTTGTGGAGATAGAAACTTGAACTCTACTGCAATCTTATGAATCCATGAACACACACCACTGACATTTTCTTCTTACTCCATAGCCAAAAATATTAGTTTGTGTTTATTAAGTGTTAGTGTATCAAGCACAGTCCTATGAAGTTGGTAATATGATAATGTTCATTTTAGGCATGGGGGAAACTACAGTGCAGTGAGGTTAAGTAAAATTTCCATGGTTGCTCATTTGGCAAGTTGGCTTAGTCATGCAGTCCTTCTATTCCAGAATTTATGCTCATTATTTGTTAAACTCAACTGGATCTGCATCTTGAACATGATTGATTTTTTTCTTATTAGAATTATTTGACAATGTTGATGGTGCTGTTAAACCTGTTTTTATTATTTTTTTAAATAAACTGGGGTGTAAGCCGAAAGTGCAAGGGATGAGAAGATTCACCAGAGACAGAGTGGGGAGCAGAAAAGGCAGACCTACTGAATCACACTGCTGAGGGGAGTGGCAGGCAAGACAAAGGAGGTCTTCTGCACCATGTGGGTTAGCTCCCTGGCCAGGGATGGAACTCAGGCCTTGGCCTGTGGTAGCACTGAGAATTAACTTCTAGGCCACCAAGGAGGCCCCTGTTAATGCTGTTTTTAACCCAAGAAAACAATAGAGTTCTTACTGCCATGGTCAAAGTGGAAAGTAAATGATTGATATTTGATTACAATATTAAAAACTTGTTCACCATACAGAAAATTGTCATTTAAAAGGTTGCAATTATGAGTTCAAAAAAATGTATATACAGTAGAGTTTTGTTATTATATTGAGTGGATTTTTGTTTTCCTAATAAATTTGTTTTGTTATGTGAAATATAATAAAGATGTTTCTTGAGATTTAATCAATGCATCATATCCATTGAAACTATGCCATCTAGACGCTCTATTTTACCTTGATATGTTCACTTCAGTTCCCCAAAGCAAAACTACAAAATTAAAAAAAAATCCAATACAGTTTCTAAATTCTACACTAAAATATGCTGACACTTTTCTTTATTCCTTTACTATCGGCAACATTGCCATAATCTTTCTACTATGTGTCATTGTTTCCTTGATGTCTCCTAAGTGTAGCAAAAGAGGAATGTTAAACTCTGTCAAGTGGTGATCAATATCAGTCTTCAAGGAATAGCTCACTACAACAGAACTTCAGAACTCCTTAATAGGAAATGCTGTTCATCAATTGCTTTAATACACACCCTGTCAAAAAAATTAATGGGAAGATTGAATGTAAAATACTTTGCATTCCAAATAACAAAAATAAATATCCTTATATGAGTGTTCTCATATAATCTGATAACAATATATTAAATGAGAAACAATAATATCATATCTATAACAATGATATTAATATATTTTCTACACATCAAGAATAACTGGCCATGGCCTTATTTGTTTATAAACTACTAGACTCAGTGTCAAAATATTAATTGAGAACAACATTTTGAATTAAATTCAGATACTTCACTTTTAAATATAAGGGAACAATGATTTTAATAAATCCTAGTAACTGGGACTTTTTTGCCATTTTATGCACATTTGTGATTAGAAACACATATTAATTACATTCAGTACAGGCACAAGGGAAGGGTTTTTATAGAAACCAGAAAAAGCCCAAAGTTATGATTATATTTAAGTTTTGTAACTTAGCCAAGTCCATTATTCATATTTATAATTTAAAAACTCACAGTGCTCTCAAAATATTTAGACCCCTCCTGATTATATTAATATTTGATATTTGATTAGGTTAAAATGCAAATGTGAACTCTCCATATGGTGCAGAGTAGCACAGGAACAATATGTTCCATGTGGCCAAGCCACCTTGGATCTTTTAATAATAAATATTCACAAGCTCCATTAACACCACATCATCACTACTTAAATTTTAACCTGCCAGGTTTTGGGTCAATGATAAAATTTGGTCACTTATCTTTACAACAGCAGAATTAATGCTAGTAGAAAGTACAGGGCATGAAAGTGGACAATTTTGCTGAAATAAGTAAAATGAAATCCTAAAATAACACTTTTCTCAAATAGAAGATGTGGGAAGAAATAAGAAAATAACCTTTATTCCAGAAGATGAAATAAAGTATCTAGTAAGACTACTGAGAATCAGAAAAGTTTATACAAATTGAGTTCCTACCTCTCCTGAGTGTCTACATTTTTTTTTTAAATTCTCATATTAATTTTCATTTTTAGACACGTTAAGAAATACTGTAGTAAATTGATGTAAGAATATTAGAAGGCAATAGGAATATCAAATAAGGAGCGATAATGAATCTGATAGGCATGTATTATTTCAGATTCTGAGAGATGGTTAGCGAAGTCACAAAGCAAAGAATAAACATTTAAGATACCTTTTTTCAAGAGCAAAATATTTATAAAATATATCACTGGAAGTATTAACTCAGTTAAATAGGCTAGAATAGTGGACTTGGTCCCTAGTTGGTCAATTAATTTAAAAGTTTCATGGTAACGATAAAGTTCATAAGGTGAATAGTTTTTAAGAATAATATTTTGAAAGAAGACTAAATAAGAAAAATCTGACATTTTCTTCCTTGTTATCCATCTTCTACCTTAAAGAGCCACAACGGGTAATCAGAGTTCACCCAAAGATGAAAAGTGATGAAAAGTGAGACTTGGGAAGTAGGCTGAAAGAATTAGTTTGTTCAATCCTATGATCATATTAAGGGGTAGGTACAGACCTAATAAGTTACAGGCAGAGAGAGACTAGAATCTTTAGTTTGCTGTGTCTGGATGAAGAGAGGCTTTTATCCTTTTGAGTGTGTTGATTTGAAAATGAAATGCTGCAATTATTTTTGCTATCTTAATAAAGTCATATTATGAATAAAGTTGAACATTAAATAGATCATAATAAACACATAATAAACACAGAAACCAATACAGAATCTCGGTGACAATGAAAATGACTTATTAAACTATCCCTAAGTTCCCAATATTTCAGGATTAGTTTCAATTATCTATGTCAATAATTTTATTTGATTAAAGCAAAACATATACTTTTTCTTATTTGCAAGAAAGTGTTCTAATTGATTAAAAAAGGAAATAATATATGGACAAATACATATTCACATCCACAATTATTAAAAAGGCAAATATAAACACAAAAGTAGTTCAGAACATAAAACTTAGTGAAATTGTTAGATCTTATTCATATTCAAAAAATTCTGCAGTCAAATAATTATCTTTTCTTGCCTTCACCATTATTTTTAGCTAATTGTTTTTAGCCAGACTTTTTCCATGTAAGCTGAGGTTGGAGAATATTGGATTTTCTGTGCATTTTTTTTTAAAGATTTATTTATTTATTTGTACAAGCACTGGGTACAGTCAGAAGCGAGGGGGGGTGAGAGAATTCACCAGAGCCAGAGCAGGGAGCAGAACAGGCAGAATGACGAAATACACTGCTGAGGGGAGCAGTGGGTGCTGCAGGAGAGGTCTGTCGCGCCATGTGGGACCCTCGCCGGAGGCCGGAGATCAAGCCGGCACTGCAGAGGCTTCGGGCAGCTTCGCAGCCCAGCGCTCAACTGCTGCGCCACCAGGGGAGGCCCTTAATGTGCATTTTAAAAGTCTTATTTCTTGAAGAATAAGGAGTTATAATATTCACTGAAAAATTAGGGAAAGGGCCTCTTTGGTGGTACGAAGCGTTAAGTCTCACCACTAAGAAGCTATCAGCAGCCTCTGCAGCATGATTTCGATCCCCGGCCAGGAAGCTAACCCACATGGCACAGCAGACCTCTCCTGTCTCACCCACTGCTCCTCTCAGCAGTGTATTTCAGTAGATTCACTTGTTCTGCTCCCCACTCTCTGGTGAACTCTCCCCCTGCACCTCTGGCCTACACCCCAGTTCTTGTATGCATAAATAAATAAAAATAAATCTTAAAAAAAATTAGGGAAAATCAAAACTGGACAAGTTCACCTCCTTTAAAGGGGATGAAAAAGATCACAGAGGTCAAACATTTTGGGATTCTGATCCCTTGTGAAAATTTTGTCCTTGAGGCATTCACTCATCACATCTTACACTTGGATGCATTCTGCAGTAGCAGTTTCAGAAACTTTATCTGGTGCTCCACTAGAGAGAATTTTCCTTTGCTTTCCACTAACCACCTAATCTTAGTTTATTCCTTTGGGAGCCCGTACTCTCAGCATTTTCTCTCACCACTCAGTACAGTCTGTGATGCAGTGTAAGCAACACTCAAATGGCTCATTAAAGTCATTATTATTAGCTTTGGAAAATCCCATGAGTTCTGCATCAGCTTTTACCCTCTCTCATTCTATATTTGCACTGAGTAGGACTATATTAAAGATGTTTCAGTTCTTGAATGGGCAGAAGGTAGAATTATGCTTTTAAAAAGGAGCAAAAAGCATAGAGGTAGAAAGTGATGAATTTAGTTTGCTTTAATAAGCCATGCTGATTATGAACATTAAGATTCTTTCCATCGACCTTACAAAATATTTCCATTTTTTGAGGGGCTTCCATTATCTTTTTTAAAATTCTAGTTTCTAATGCATTTTCAATATTAGTTATACATTAACTGTTAGTGTATACACAAGAATTTAAATAAATACATATACATATACAAATACATATACATAAATATATATGTAAATACGTATATATATATACATAAATTGTTTATTCAAGTCATGACAAAGAAAAAGCTCAGTTTAGCATTATCAGTTGACTGCTTTGTTAATACTAAGAGGTGTGTTTGTAAATGACAATGTTCTTGTGTATATAATGAAAATCATTAACTCCAGATCTACCTGATCCTTCTGAGAATACTTTGAGATTCATAATTATAATACTTCCCCAGTGCTTGATTCATTCCTATGCATTAAATGAACCACTTATTGAAACATATTATCATATTCTAAACATGAAATAACTTAATATGACTAAATTATATGCTATAGACCTGAAAAGACACTTGATGTAAGGTAGCACTAGAATATGTCATTATTGCTGTTGTTTACCCTCTTTTTACTTTCACCTTTGATCCTACAACCACTACAATGTCTTTTGTGAATGATTTCTGAGAATTCTAAAGCGATGTTCCATATCTATTCTCCACCAGAGAATGCATATATAACAGCCTTTACACAACACACCACCTCTATGTCAATGTCTAATAAGACATAGAAATTCTCTCCTGGTAACTCTAAACTGTGAGATTTTGTCTAATTTTAGGGAATCAGAAGACATCTATCTATCTATATATAGATAAATAATTTTATATATAAAATATAAGACCCATATATACAGTCACATATTATAGTGCCTATAATTATAGTCACATATTACAATAACATACTATAGAGCAGCTTGTGTGCCATGGTACCACAGAGAACATGAAATGGCATTTTCCGGGAACACATTGGACTATGGCAGAGAACTATGGTGCCTTGGTGTGAGTGTAATGTGGTAACATACATCTGAAGGGGTGTGAAGCTATACTTCTGAATCATACACAGTATTGTATGCAAGTATCACCTCAATAAAAAATAATACAATTTAAAAAAAGAGAACACACTTGAGGAAAAAAAAGAAATGGTAATTTCAGTCTTTTTCCCTCCTAGACAGAGCTAGGAGTCTATAAATAAGATATGGCAAATCTTTGTATATTATTAAGAGCTAACACTTGACCATTGTATTAGGTCAAATTTATTTTCTTTAGCTCATTCTAAAATGAGCTCCCTCCCATGTGAACTTTGGATTTTCACAAAATAGAATTTTGTTTGTTCTGTCCTTTTGGTTTCTCACATGTGCTCAAAATTACCTATAATTCAAAAGTGCACAATTTGGAGTTATAATTTACCTAAAAAGTTCACATTTCTGATAATTATTCTTACCCATCTTGTAATTGAGTATACCAGAGACTGACACATACAAATCCATAAACATTTGTAAATCCATCAAAATTGTCTTCAATGAAAACCTCACTAATGCAATACACATTTCAGTTCAATTCAGAATTAAATTAATATAATCCTGATTTGACTTTCCCCACTATAGACACATCTAAGAGACATTTCTTTTCCTATTGAGGTCTAATCTCTTCATCCATGTGCAAAATGCATTGTCAATTCCTTTCTCAACAATTTTGTTTTATCAGTTATGTTCTCTTTTATGTAAATATCATTCATTTCCAAATACAAACATATCCATACCCCCCCTTTTTTAAACAAGGGAAAAGAGTAGGCCTCAACACAGCACACTCAAGCTACCAACCTCTCCTTCTTCCTTTCCCAATCAAACTTCAAATATCCAAGAATTATTATTTATATTTCCTTACTCTTCAACCCCTTGCAATCTAGCTTCTGCTCCTAACTCTTAACTCAAGTTGATTTCACAAGGGAAGAACAACCTTAATAAAAAATCAAATATCATTCATCTTTTAACAGTTGGTGTTGAGTCATCTATTGCCTGAAACTAGTGGAAAGTCAGAGAGCAAAACTGTTGATACATTCAGCCTTCTACTACAAATAAAAATACCCAATCCAAGTGTTCTTGTCCATATTATATCCATTTTTAAAAACTGTTCCAAACTCATACTGCCTACAGAAATGATAGATTTAGATAGCTATAGTTGTAAAATATATCCTTTCCTTATGACCAGACCTATTTAGTTAGGTTTGGAACATAATAATTCTCTAAAAATAATTGATCATATTCTGTTTCCAGGAAATTTGCATTTAGGACACAGAAAGCCAGACAGTTAGATGCTGTACCAGTAAGATCTTTTATAATATGGGCAGGAGCCAGCGACACAGTGAGATGAGGTCTGAACAAGCTGTCTTAAGCTAAGACATTCTCTCAGCTAGAGGAGACAGGAGCAAAAATTCCTAGGGGAAATGATTTCAGAATCCATTCGGTTCCAGACACAAAGTAACTACCTGATAACTTGCTATTTCTGAATAAACTTGGTCTAAATTTCTATTGAAAGTCCGTATTAAAAGTATACTTTCTAATTTCAGCAGGCTTTCTATATTTTTCTGAAAGACATAGAAAAATGCATTTTGGAAAATGTACTTTCCAAAGTGGAAGCATTTCACAGAATTATATGTTAAACTGACTCAATTCTGATTGAGGGTCCAATCACATTAAAATGTGAGTTTAATCAAGGTTTACTCCTATAAATTTTGTATAGACAACCAATTAGATATTGAAAATATATGTGAATCAACACCCATCAGAAAAATAATCAGATGATATTAATTTAAGGAAACAACAGTATAACCTACTTTTAAGTATTAATATAGATTATCTAGGTTTTCTGTTTCTATTCTTTTTATCTTCTTATGTTTTATTTTGACCATGAAGTTATTAAGAAATAAAATGGGTGAAACAATTATTTTTAATATTTTTGAGACATCTAGTTATAAATAAACTGAGGGTAAATGATTATAAATATTTCATATATTTGCCTATAGAAGAGTGTAATTCCTTTTTTTTTTTTTTACTTACTGTGACTTACTGTGGTTTGTGTATTTAGCAGAATAAAGAAATGAAGACTTGCATGGTTTTGTCTGCTATTTATGTAATGTGGAATTAAAAGCAAGCCTGTTTCACTTACTATACTTAGGTACACTGTATACTGCCCAATGCCAGAAAGTAAATGTTCATTCCTTCTCCTTAGCTGTGCAATGTAAGATCTGCACAACCGTTTTTGGTAATTATGACAATCCATTAGAAAAAATTACATGTTTTAAATTCATGGTTTATAATACAAAATCCAAGAGACAGGGGTTTTGCCCTTTAATTCAGTCTGCATCAACACCAAGACAGCTGCCTAAGATATAGTAAGTGCTAAATAAATGTTTATTGCATGAATAATGAAATTGTGAAACCAGTGTTAGTGAAATCATGTGTATTAGCTAACAAAAATTAGAATCAGTCTCCAGTTCAGGTTTACTAACTCACCATATCAAGGATTGGGCATAAAAGTTAGTTGATTATTATAAACACAACATTTTAGATTCATGCTTATTTATTAACTAAACTGGGATGCTAAATTAGGATGTGCACAGGGAAATTTCCAATCCTTCGTTTTTCAACTCAACTGTCAAACCACAGGTTTTCTGTTAAGTTGTAACCAATAGCACTTAGAAAAATCATTGCATGAAAAAAATGAGATAGAGAATTTAGGAATATTTTGTCTGAACCATAAAATGGCAAATATTAATTGAATCTTGAAAGTTAAATAAAACCTAAAGTTCACTTTGAGCCTTTAATTAAATTGGTTGTTACAAGTGGACCAGATTGTCCAACTAACAGAGAAAATAGAAATGATAAAGTATAGAAATGTAGTTCATTACTTAAAACTATGTAAATTTTGTAATTCATTAATATATGATTTCATGATATCTTCATTGTGATAATTAGTATTTACCAAACCAGTTCATTCTGCCTGGATAATTTATATGCAAAATTCTTCAGTAATCATAGATGATAATGCATATTATTCATATAAGGAATTAGATTGCAATATCCCTTCAAAAGTTCATAGAAAAGTTAATATAGATGGAAGGGAAGACAAATTAAACAAGCCATTAATTGCGTTGCAGAGTCTAATCATTTGTTTGTTTTAGCTAAAATTTTCTGCCTTTATTGCAGTCATTAGTACTTGACAGTGAATAATCTTGTGTTGAAAATTTCTAATTAAGTTAGTTTTTTTTTTTACTTGATGGAGTTTCAAACCTGAGATTCTGTCAATAAGGGTGGATATAGTGATCTTTATAATCAAGTCATGGGTTTTACTTTAGCGAAATTATTTTCTGCAATAGTAGAACCATGAATAGGGTCCATAATTTTGCTGATGGTTCTTCGCTTTGCAGACATTAGCCATCTAAAGACAGGAGCCTGTTGTAAATCAAGTAATGCTTCCATTAATCATAATGGGAGTTAAATGTATGTCAGGAGAATGAATCCCCTTAGGTATTTAAAATGAGTTTCTGTTACTATACATCTGTTGATGTAGCTTGGTAAGGTATTTTCACACTTTCAAAGAATCACCCCTTTAGGCAAGATTAAATAAGAATGCATCAGATGAGAATTCTTTGCCAAGCCTCTGAATTTCAAAAGCTCCTGAAGACTCCAGGAAGCATGTGAAGCAGCATCTGTAAAATATGCAGGTGGGGCTGGGAGAGTGATCCAGAATGCCTACTCTGCAGGTAACTTAAAGACACCCAGCAGAACACCAGCTTTGCCAGCTTCTTGCTTATCTCCACCAGATCTCTGTGAGTGAAGCAGAGTCCCTGATGCAAAGCAAAAATGGGAAATTTGTCTTTCTGCCAGATTATGTAAATGCTATGAATTGAGTTGTCTGACTCTTTTGCTTTTTTTTCTTTCTAACTAAAGCATAGTAACATTCAGAAAATGCAAGTAGCATCCTGATTGAACATAATACTACCCAATAAAATGCAAAGCATAGGAAAATTGTACTTAAGAGGTTACCTTACAAAGGTTTAAAAAAAAAGGATAAACAAATCCAGCAAAATTATTTAGAATAATTTTGTGTTCTTCATTTTGTTCAGATTTCTCTATAATCTTTTAAGAATTTAAGATTTAATCATAAAAATGCAGAAATACTTCTGCTCTGAAACATCTTTATTTTAGTATAACTGGAATTCCAGTCTAGTTGGATTCATGGTATAATTCAAGAATAATCAATGTGATGGCAAAGGTGGAAGGGAAGAGACTACAAGTACAAGAGAGTAAATAAGTGGGTGCGGGAGGCATCATCAATATTAAGAGTTGAAATAGGGCCTCCCTGGTGGCGCAAGGGGTTAAGCACAGCACTATGAAGCAATCCACAGCCTCTGCAGCATGAGTTCGATCCCCGGCTGGCCAGGGAGAAACCCACATGGCGAGGCAGACCTCTCCTGATTCACCCACTGCTCCCTGCAGCAGTGTATTTCACTCAGTCTGCCTGTTCTGTTCCCCACTCTGTCTCTGGTAGATCGTCTCACACCCCCCCCCCCCCCGACATCTCTGGCCTTTACCCTAGCTCTTGTATGCATAAATAAATAAATATTTTTTAAAAAGAGTTGAAATAAACTGGATTATTGGAACTGGAGTATGAAAGGAAAGAAAGAAGAAATGCTTGTCATTTTAAATACCTACAAATGCTAAGTCATTTTTAGATGATTTTGGCTAAAATTCCTTATGAAGGAAAATATTAGGAAAAAAATCAGGAAACCAGGAGTTGAGAGGTAACTACTTGTCTTTGGATGGAGTGTAGAAACTAGAGATAAAAAATAAAACTAGAGATGAATATGTTATCACATAATTTGTAGAGGCAAAAACCTTTAAACATTGCCTCAATAAACAAATTTTTTTAAAAGATAAGAAATGGGTAGCAATATATAGGCCTCAACATGGGGAATTTTTTTGTGGTTTGTCACACTTAAAATCTCTATCCATGACACAGAAAGGAAATGAATGGTAAAATTCATAATTTTGAAATCACCACTAAATTTCTGGGCAGGAAGCAAAATATCAAATTAATGGCTATAAACTAGAAAGATTGTATGAAGCTGCACATGTGGCAAGAAATGGGGTAGAGAAATTTGAATGCATTCAAGTGTAAGATAATATATGGGGGAAGCATAATAAGAATGCCGTTGTAAGATGTCAGTTAGACCAGAGATAGAATTTAGGTGTCATTTCCCTGATGACAGTAATATAATATGCACTGTGTTAAAAAATATCTAAAAATAGTTCATCACTGAAAAATGCACTGTGGGCAAACAGAAGAAAATTGTTAGGTATTAAAGTGTATCCACTATGGCAGACACTGTACTAGTCTCTAAGGATAAAACACCAGATAAGATTCCTGATTTCATAGATCTAGATTCTAATGTGGGCACAAAAATGAATAATAGTATGTATATTTGAGGAAAAGAAAAGCATGTAGCTGGAATTTCTTCTTACAGATATAAGCATAACTCACATCCTCAACTTCTTCAGGTCTTGGCTTAAATTCTATTGTTCAAAGGAGGTTTTTCCTGAATATCTATTTAAAATTGCAAGACTGTGTCTACTGACTAGAACCCTATCTATTTTTCTTTCTATAGAACACTTACTATCACTGTTATATAGATTTTGCTTATTTGTTTTATTGCCTGTCTCTCCAATTTGAATGTACAATTTGAATGCACAGAATTTGTGTTTATTTTATGTTTAAATGTCAAGAATTTGTGTTTATTTTATCCCCAATACTTAAAGAGTCCTGGTCACTAATAGCTATTTTGATAATGGGTAATGTCATGCTTTGAAGAAAATAAACTAATTGAATAGAGATTGACGAGGATTGAAAGATGTTAGTGTCGTCATATAGACATTTAAGAAGATGATGAGAAATATGAAAGAAATGCTTGTAAAGATCTAGAAGAGGGCCATTTCCAAAGAAACAGAAAGATGAGAAGCCAAATGGCGGGTATGAAATTAAAGAAGTTTTCTGTGTTGGAAAATGAGAAGGGTAGGAAAAAGAGAAGGGTGACGGAGATCAGATGTGGAAAGAGATGGAACAATTAATTAAATAAGAAAAATTCAAATTAGGTATTTCCTTGCAGGCCATAGTAGAGTGTCTAAATTATATTTTGAATATAATTGGGCACTGTTAGTATCTTTATAAAAAACAGAACCTTTTGGCTATTAGAGTATTGTTGTGAGGGAGAGAGTGAGAAATAGGGAATAGAGTGGAAACAGGTTTTTGCAGTGGTGCTGAATTTAGTAGGTTGGGCATGCAGTAGCATTGGAAATAGTAAGAAGGGAGTAAGATCTTGCGCAAATCTAACTCATAAACTTGATGATATTAGACAAGTTATTTAATCACTACAATCTTTGGTTTTTGAATCAGTAAAATGGTAATGATACATTTTTTCAAGGTTTGGTCAATTGGATGATTGGATTATGGTTGAATATCTTTAGGTTAAAATTAAAATCTGATGATATTATGAATGAAATAATCCAGATGTAAAGGTATATGTGAATTATTAGAAACACATGGTGAGATACCCACTAGATATAAATAAAAGATGCAACATTTATTCCCTTGTGGAATATATCATTCAGAGCACTTAAAATTTGGATAAATGCCTGAAAACCACCTGCAGATGAAATGGGAAATATATCAGAGAGACTCAGGAACTGGGCATATCATGAGCACATGCTGTACTGGTCCAGATCTTCCCCCAGGAGCAACACACCTCCTCATAAACCTCCTTCTAGAAGGTGTGAGTCCATTTACTTAAATCCTGCCAGAATTCCAGTACCTATTCTGTTCACGGAAAGTATGAAAGTTTTTCTTATTTTTTTTCCTTGTATTGATATAAAATATTCTTGAAAAGTTATGCATTTATAATTAAAAAACAAACTTTACATAAAATTACTACAAAAGCCAGTTTTGAATATTTATATCATACCTTCTTTAGTAATGTCATAGTTATTATCAAAAACTATGGTTAAAGATATGTATTAAGTTGAGATTTTCATAATATTGCTTTCACTTTAAGTATTATTTTTATTTTCATGGAGTAACAGGCAAATGCACAGTCAGCCATGAAGCAATATGCAAAATATATGTGGAATCTAGAGAAACCATACAAAGAATAAGACCAAGACAAATAAAGACTGACCTGTGAAAGCAGACCATAGATCTGAGACATTCAGGTGGAGAAGGGGAGAGTTGAGAACAGGGAGGGAGGGACTGTGCTCGAAGGTGGTAGAGAACTGAGGGCATTTGGGTGGTGGGAAAACTATGGTGACTGTACCTGAGGGGAGAAATTCTATGTTGTGAATAGATAAACCAGGATTTTAAGAAACAAAAATGAAAAAAAGAAGAAAAATGAAGTGTGTAAATGAAAGTGTAAAATATTCTAAATTACGAGTAAAACCATTATGCTCCTGTGACAGCTGACTACAGAGCTGAAGCACCAAGTAGGGGAGGGAATGGGAACAAAGAACAAAGGTGGGGGGGAAGCACAATGGTCTATGGTGTAGGGCTATGGGTGATTTTGTGGTGGGTGCACTGGGGTGGTGATACCTAATGAGGGTATCCAAATATTACTTCAGTTAAAAATAAATAAATAAGGCCTCCCTGGTGGCACAGTGGTTAAGATGCAACCTCTGAAGCTATCCACAGCCACTGCAGCACAAGTTTGATTCCTAGCCAGGTTGCTACCCACATGGCGCAGCAGACCTCTCCTGATTTGCCCACTGCTCCCTCAGCAGTGTGTTTCAATCTGCCTGTTCTGTTCCCCACTCTATCTCTGGTAAATCCTCTCACCCCCACACCTCTGGCCTGTGCCCTAGTTCTTGTATGCATAAATTAATCAATCAATCTTTAAATAAATGAATAAACAAATAAAACAAACTATCATGCTGTTATATAATCACTTACCAATATCCAAGTCTCTAGGACATATTTATTCTCTTATTTTTTACAGAAAGAACAGACTTGATTTATTTATTTCACTTCAATCAATAGGGGAAAGCTGCCAAATCTGTTTCTAAGTAAATCCCCAAGATATGTTAAGAAATATAATCCAAACATGGAAATAAGACAGAAAATGGCAGAGTATCTTTAATGTTACACTGGAGAATTGTATAGTAAGCTTACCCAGCACTGTTTATTCTCTGAAGTAATGCACCTTTATTTGACTCGCTATATACTACAGGTCTATGCCCAGAATTTTATTTGTACGTTGTTGTCTTATAAAGAAGCAAATAGTTTCTCTCCTATAGAATGGATAATCCCAAAATTTACAGTGTAATTGACCTATAGGACATTAAACAATTCTGTTTCTAACTCAGCAAATTTATTTTAGCATGCTTTTTCCAGCTAACTATTAAAATCCTTTAATCTCAAGTGCTCTGAATCAAGATTATCCAACAGAGTCCTTCACTAATGAGTCAAATATATCCTTGATATATGTTCGCTACATATCTAAATGGGACACATGATTTTGATACTGATAGTTTTCAAAATTCCAACAAAATATTCAAACAGAGTCTCTTGCTTCAGGCAATTAAGTTCAATTACTAAAGAAGTGTACCTTATGATCTGAAAGTTCTCTGATACAATTTATGCCTTTGGACCCTGAATTATTTCCCAAGGTGCTATAGAATTCTACCTTCACTGTCTGCCTGTCTGCCTGTCTGTCTGTCTGTCTCTCTCTCTCTTCCCCCACTCCACCCTCCCATCATCATTTTTGCTTTAGATATTTGGTTCTTGTCCTGGATTACTTAAGCTAAGAAATTGTTCTCTATAGGAAACAACAATGGTAAAGAATGAAATTTCATGGTCTGATCATTTGATGATCTTTGTTGAGATGCTGGAAGTATTTTGCAGTGTCAATCTCCCCAAAAGGGTCACAAAGACTTTTCCTGATGTGCCCAGGAAGCATCTGTCACATTGCTATGGGAACTAGAGGTTAACTGAGATCCTGTGGGTCTATAGAAGCTCCATTATCTTTACTCAAATAATGTGGACTATTTTGAATTGAGATTAGTGAAGGCGCCTTAGGCTGAGGAGATTCTCTCCTTGCTTGAGTGTTTTGTCTTTTCTAAACTGCAGAAGCACTCACTACTCTCCCTTTCATGACCTAGAAGATTGTATTCTCTTTTGGAGGGGTACAGCAAATGTTTATAGGTTTATCAGTGAGCATGTGCACGCTCTCTGAGGATCTTGACTTTATTCTCAGAGTGAAAGGATGATAATCCCCTCTTTGTCTGTAATATAAAGTCTCCCCCTCTCTTCCCTTGACACCCCAGGTCCCCAAACACAGGATAATTATCCTTGCTGGTATCACCATTATTCTTCAGAATTTACAACTATGTAAATTCTCCATAAGTATGTCATTAAGTAGATTTTCCTCTGCTAACATATTTGACACTGTTTTTATTACTCATCCAGCCTGAGAAGAGCCCAGAGGAGAATGGAATGACATCCTTTGCACTCCAGGGAGTCTCTAGGGTTATAAACGGAGTAATAGTTGTATTTTAGCTTTTTTCTTCTTTGTTTTGCTCTTTTCAGAGTTGCACAATTAAAATGTTTCATGCCCAGTAGAAAGGAGAAATACCTGTAAGATCTGTTTGTGTACAGCACAGAGAATCCTGCCTGTGTACTTGAGTAATATTCTGAAATCTTTCTGTACTACAGAAGTATACACAGATTAGAATATATTGTTTATTAAGTTAAAGGAGCTCTATATTTACTTTTTCTAGGAAAAATAATGCAAACTAATAAAAAGTCACATAACATCTCTAGACATGGGGTAGGAAGACAGTAACTTCTCATAAGTTGATGGTGATAGTCTTAAGCAAATGAAACAAAATTAGCGAAGTCAGAGCCATTGTATATAAGAATTTGTTACAGGCAGGGTGAGGGGCAGCCCAGGACCCCAAAACCTGTCCCTGTAAATGGGTTCTAGCATCTGCCTACATCAAGAAAAAACATACTCGTAATGCATGAGCCCTAGTGGCTTAGGGGTTAAATATCAGGCTATCATTATTAAGGCCTGAGGTCAATCCTTGGCCAGGGAGCTAACCCACATGGTGCAGTAGACCTCTCCTGTCTCTCCCACTGCTCCCCTCAGCAGTGTTTTTCAGTAAATCTGCTCATTCTGTTCCCCACTCTGTCTCTGGTGAATCTTCTCATCTCTTGCACATTTGGCTTATACCCTCTCACCCATCCCTCCACACCTCTGGCCTACACCCAAGTTCTTCTATGTATAAATAAATAAACCTTAAAAAGAGTATGCAATAAAGAGAAGAGAAAGAATAGATAAAATAGTTTCCACGTGAACCACCCAAAGTTACTCATCCCCCCATAAGTAAATACCTGGCCAAACAGGGTTGGCCCAAAGCAGGGCTCCTGAACCAAAAATCTTGCCACAGGTCTAAGGCACTTCTCATGGAGACCCATAGGAAAGGGGCAGAAGGGCAGACAAGTCTGGAAGGAAAAGAGCAAACTTAAGATAAAGTATGTTGGGCCTCCTCTGTGGCGCAGAGGTTTGAGTGCAGCACTGTGAAGCTCTCCACAGCCTCTGCAGTGCAGTTTCGATTCCCAGCTGGCCAGGGAGAGTCCCACATGGCATGGCAGACCTCTCCTGTCCTGCCCGTTGCTCCCCTCAGCAGTGTATTTCGGTCATCTGCTTGTTCTGTTCCCCACTCTGTCTCTGGTGAATCCTCTCACTCTCTACATCTCTGGCCTGTACCCCAACTCTTGTATAAAAATAAATAAATCTTTAAAAAAAAAAAGATAAAGTATGCCATTGTCAGCCTCCCCACGGCTCTCTCACCTTAGTCTCTTTCAACTGTCTCCTTCCATGTCCCCAAGTCCTTGTTACCAGCCCAAGGCTGAGAAGCAAATGCAGTTTCTTCACATGTCTCTCTGCTCCACATGCTTCCTCCAGGTCTCCTCGCTCCATTTCCTTTCTTCTCTCTGTTTTTTTCCCCCTGCTTCTCCTTGCTGCTCAGCTTCACCCTTCCTCAAAGTGGGGCAGGGAACCTGGAACTTCCCTTTCCCTAGGGACCATCCTGTTACACATTCAAGTTTGCATAATTAAGGCCCATCTTGATAATGTCAGATAGGTTGTATAATTTTACTTAAAATGACTATTTGTCTTTTCTCTGAGTTTATTTGAATTATACTACAAAACATGTAGAATACTTTTTAAAATATATCTTGAACTTATTTTTCATAACAATATCAGTTGATGTGAACTTTCTAAACATATTCATGTACAGATCATGTAAATTAACAGTACTCCTACATTAGTATTTAAAGCTTTAAGACATTGTAAAACTGCATTAAGATATGCTACCAAATTTTATGCCTATCAAGAGGAATTATATTTTTTAGTATGTCAGTTTAAACATTTTTCAGTTTCTCAGTTAATTTATTTTTTCAAAGATTTATTTATTTATGCATACAATTTATTTATTTATGCATACAATAACTGGGGTACAGCCAGAGGTATGTGGGGTGAGAAGAGTCACCAGAGATAGAGTGGGAAACAGAACAAGCAGACTGACTGAAATACACTGCTGAGGGGAGCAGCAGGCAATACAGGAGAGGTCTGCTGTGCCTTGTGGGTAGCTCCCTGGCTGGCCGGGGATCAAACTCATGCTGCAGAGACTGTGGACAGCTTCTTAGCGCTGTGCTTAACCTCTTACGCCACCATGAAGGACCCTCTCAGTTAATTTAAATTCCTGTGACAGAGACTGGCAAGCTGGCAGAAGAGTGAAAATTCTGACCTTGCCTACTCCACATATTTACAACTGAACTACATGTAAATAAAGTCAATGTTCCCTGGAGAAAGACCAGCTGACAACTGGGTGCATAGAGAGGGACAGCATTAAAGAGAGAGTAGGAAAAATAAAATATTATTGTGTTTGGAACTTAAGCATGTCAACTGCAACAGAGGAGAGGGAAGGTCATCTGAGATTCTGAGCCTCTCTGTATTTGTTGACTGAAAAGCACATGTGTGGGGCCTTTAGAACCTGGGGCCTGTGCTGAAGAGGGGACCAGGCATAGTCGGTGTGCAGGACCAAGAATCCTACCTCTGCAGAACCGATGGAGTGGGGGAACAGAGGTCTGTGATAGAATGCAGAGTAGCAGATTGAAGCCTGAAAAGGCAAACCTATACTGTCACATAGCAACCAAGCACTCAGAGTTGGAGTGTAAAGCATCCTTAAACAGGGGAGCTTGGGGACACCCTTAAACAGGGGAGCTTGGAGACAGCAGACGGTTTTGCTGCAACCAGCGTAAATTGTGACTCTAAGTTGTAAATGACGGCACTGTTGTGCCCAAGATCAGCAGACTCGGCGAGCATAGCCTCCAAGAATCCAAAGACAGCTGATGCAAATGCAAAAGGGAGTTTATTATGGGCTCGAGTCCAGGCTCACGGCACCTACCAATGCAGTGGCAGATAGCGAGAGCCCCGAACAGAGGAAGCAGGGGTCTATTACAGGGTCACGAGCAGCACGGATTTTGAAAGAAGCTGGCAATTGCTCATTGGCTACTGCAAAGGCATTTTGGCACGCATGGTTATAGTTTCAAACTGATTGAACTGTTAGAGATGCTGTCCCATTTATGGATAGGACTGCCCTCATTGGTGGCTGGGGTAGTCTGCTTTTTCGTCACCAAGTGGAATGAGGGTTGTGACTATTGAAACAATCTCCGGAATGCGGCTGTACGAGGACTAACATATCAAAGTGGAGGATATACAAAATGGCGAAACCTTGGCTAAGCTTGGTTCCACAGGCACCTGAACCAGTGGGGAAAGCTAAATTTGCTCACCTGTGCCTTTATGTAAAAGAGGCTCTTCTCTATAGCTTGAAGCCATCTTATGCAAAACACTTGACTCACCACCCCTGACCCTACATCCCCCTTTTCCGGCTGGCCAAGCTAAGATAACAACTTTGTACTGTGCATATTACCATTAATCAGATTTTAAACCACCCGGCCTTGGCAACTGAAATAAGTGCCTTAAGAAAAGGCTCATACTTAAAGGCATAAGGAACAAACCCTACAGGATTCTATTCCAATCACAACTACCTCCTGGGGCTGCAATTGTTGAGACAGGGTCTAGAGGGGTGTGTAAGGGAGGAAGTCTTTGTGGAAGACCCCCCCCCCATTTGCTGTAATAAGAATCAGGACAGTAGCCTGCCTGCAATGTGAACCAGCAGCTCTCGCATCATTCTGCATACATCCCTGGGGAAATAAAGCATTGGCCTCAGAACTGCCATAGCAGAGTTGAACTGTCATTGATGGTCAAGATTTGTGTGCCCAATGCACAAAAGGATAAAACATTGAACACCAAATGTTTGAAACGGGGAGACCTTTTTATTATCAAGATAGCACCAACCCAAATGGTGGAAGTCCAAGCTCAAATCCACCACCCTGAACAAGGAAGCTTAAAGCTTTTTATAGGGAAAGATACATGATTGAGTCTGGGAAAGGGATGTTAGGTATTCAGAGAAAACATGCAAATAAGAAAGAGGTTTCAGTACCTAGGTATTTTGGTGTAAAGGAGGGCCATTTATTTTAACAATGGGAGGGTTGTTCCATCCTGTTGGTTTCTGTAAAACAAGCTCCTTTGCCATTGCCTTGGGATCTGGAAATAGAAGTTAAAGATTTTAACATAGAGCTTGCGGGCATAAATATATTTACTTAGTTCTTTAATTTAATTCTTGTGCTGTTATATCAGAATAGCAGCTGAGTTGATGCTAGCCAAAAATTAATCAGGCTGCTTTAACTAAAAAATTGACCTTGGGGTGGGGATGATTATAGATGCCCCCAATCAAACTCAGGCATCCACAGCAACTTAGGAGGCTGGAACTCTTGGTACTCACTAGCGCAATCTCCTGATACCCCACTGCCTTAGTCCCTGTCAGTGTCAGCTATCCCCTGAGATTAATAGAACTCTGCTGGTCCAAATGGATGTAGGGGTTTTCTATGAAGCAATAGAGAGCAAAAGGATCCCAGATAAATAACCCAGGATTATATCCTGCAACGTGCAAATGTATTATTGTGTTATAATATAAAGTCAATTCATGAATGCAAGGAAACACAGTTGTTTATTGTTTATCACAATACATAAAAACTAAAAATGGAGAGATAGAGGAACATCCCACAAATAATGGAACAAAAACAAGAAGAAAAGAATTCCAAGGTAAGTCCAAATCCAGCAGAACTACAAAACTTTCTTAATAAGGTAATAGTTATTATTATGTTTCTTGAAATAAGATAAACAATGGATTTTACAAAACAGGAATATAACAAAACAAGAAGTAGAAAACATGAAGGTCTTGCAAACAGAAAAACTTTATGTAGAAAGTACCATAACTAGGGCCTCCCCGGTGGTGCAGCGGTTGAGCACTGGGTTGAGAAGCTGTCCGTGGCCTCTGCGGCGCTGGTTCAATCCCCGGCTGCTCCCTGGCCACAGGAGGAGGGTCCCACATGGCGCGCAGACCTCTCCTGCTGCCTGCTGCTCCCCTCAGCAGTGTGCTTCAGTCCTTCTGCCTGCTCTGCTCCCCGCTCTGGCTCTGGTGAATTCTCTCACCCTCCCGCGCTTCTGAGTGTACCCAGTGCATGTATAAACAAACAAACAAACAAACAAACAAATAAATAAATAAAACATGCCTCTATAAAAAAAAAAAGAAAGTACCATAACTAAAGTAAAAAATATGATAGACAGCCTTAATAGCAGACAAAAAAAAGCACCAGATAGAATCAGCAAGGTCGAATGCAAAGAGATAGAAAACACACAAATAGACCAATAAAGAGAAAAAAAGAACAAAAGTAGCATAAGAGTTCTTTGGAACAATTTAAATAGAAACAATATTCATATCATGGGATCCCAGAAAGAGACAAGAGAAAAGCATTAAAAATGTACTTAAAGAAATAGTATTTGAGAATCTCCTTAATCTGGGTAAGGCACCAGATATCCTGATCCAAAAAACTGAAAGTGTGCCAAATAAAATAAATCCAAATAGACATACCCTAACACTTATTATAATAAATTGCCAAAAATGATGATAAAGAAGGGATAGTCTTTCTTAAGATAATTTTAGTAAATTTTATTAATATAAAAAGATCTTACAGATTAGTTCCTTTAAAGTATGTATTTTCCTAGAGATATATCAATGCCGCCATGGTCCATAATATGTTTTTACTCTCAAGTAAAATATTGATCAGTTCCTTTGGGATCAGTTCCTTTATTTCACCACAAATCAATCTTAACCACTATGATAACACTAGTTACTGTAATGATACTACAACCTCTATTCAGACTTACTCTAATTTCTTTCTCTTGCTTGCCTCAACACTGCTACAAGCTACAGGTTTTGTTGTGTTTCCAGCAATGAAGGAGAATATCAAGCCCGTGTGTAAAAACCAAAATTGTGCTATGTATTTTTAACTACTGTCACAAGAAGGAAAAAAAAAATCATGAGATTCTAAGTTGTCATTGCTAAGGAAACTGTCAGGTTTTACTGGGAACTGAGTCAGGGATTTCTCTCTTAAGTCGAAGAAAAGATGACTCATGAGAGCAGCTTATGGCCCAAGATCCAGTGAAACAAGAATTAATTAAAAAATGAATGAATTTCTGAGGGAAATCTAATCGTGGTTATATTTTTATTGAAAGTTTGATGCTATTATGGCTACATGTTTATGTTCTGTTTTGATGAGAATGGAAAGAAGCTTTCTCGATCCATTTCTAACCTTGGATTCAATGACTATGCCTTTGCAAACTGAAATAAAATGTCCTTTATATATTTTCCCTCATCCCTCAGAATTAAGAAACAATATTTTATTTTCAATGTTCATGTAGTTATTTTCATAGGTTAATAAAAGAAATCACCATTTTGTTTATAAGAATAGAATTGTACACATTGATTGTCTAACTAAAGTTATAGCTGGAACATCAATTTTCATCATATATGGTATTCCCACTATTAAGACAAAAATATTGTACTTCATATATACAAGTAATGTCTACAAAACCCAACAGGAAACAGATCTGGCAAATGCTCCATGGTTTAAGAGTTGCAGGTTTTAGAGGGATAATAAAGAAGGTTATGTCTTAGAAGGACTTTGGAGTCCTTGAAAAGAAAGGAATTTACCCCTAATTATACGTACCTCAAAGGAAATCTGTGGAGATTAATTTTTTGGAATTGGTTTCCTAGACTCCAAAATAAGGAGCCAATGAGTGACTTAAAAGAAATCCCTGGAATAAAGAGACTATTAAATTTCTAACCCTTGATTCTTTACAAATTTTCTAAATGAAAATTAACTCTCTGCCTTCATAATCACTCAATAGTGTATGGCTGTATATTCATTAGCCATACTACATGCTTGTATAAATAATTAACTTTTTGCTTTGCCTGTGCAAATTATTTAGATCAACAAAAATGACACTAAACAACTTTTTGAAAATATTTGGAAGTTATTTATTTTAACAATTAAGAACTGATAAGAAAAACCATTCAAAAAAGTAGAAATAAGGCAACAGGATAGCCAAGTGTTCTTTCAATGTCATTGTGTATTTTCTAACGAGCTTACCCAAGCATTATTAATTCTTTAGAACAAAGGTTGAAACATGTGCCAAATTCAGCCCATGACTTATTTTTTCTGCATTCAAGTTGAAATCCTTTTTACATGTTTTAAGTGTCATAAAAAACAACGACTATGCTTGTGCCCTACAATGCTGTTATCATCACTTTGTACCCCTGGCCCTATAATTCCCCAATAGTGCTGCCTCTGTAAGTCCCTGATGTGGGTGTACCCCTGATTCAACAACTTATGAGATGTATCACACTAGTGTGGCTACAAATACAGTTCAGTTAAAGTTTTTTCTACACTTTCTGTAAACTGTTGTTCCTGATGTTTGCTGTAGTCCTCTCCCTATCTTTCAAAGTGATTGACTTTATTCTGCTCATAATTTATTTCAGAATATACAGAGGAGGCTAGTCCAGCATCTCCATTCTGCTACTATCTTGCTCGATTTCTACCATTCTTCTTGATCCCTCATCAATGAATAAAATACATGTTGACATGTGTTTAATAAGTATTTGCATGAGAGTTGTTTTACAATTTTTTGAAAATTATATTTTGATTGATCTAATATTTCAAGCATGAATGTTAAAATAAAACATATAAATAAGGTGAATATTATTCCTTTGAATGTCAATATATAGTGTATTTTCTGAGTTTTCCTGTAGGAAACAGATATAGAGATCAGGGTTCATAATTGTGAAAACTATATAAATTTATATGATTGTATACTATTTATGTATGATGAAAGTGCTCTTTATATGATTATATATGCACACAAATACATATATTTCTATTTCTATAAGTTGCACAAATTTATATTCGCCAAGAAGGTATAAGGGTTCCCTTCTCTCCACATCTTCTTCAATATTTATTGATTCTTGGAAGGAGGGAGTAGGATCAAAACAAGGGGGGTGGCCTATGTTTATAGCAGCACTGTTTACAATAGCTAAGCTTTGGAAACAACCCAAATGCCCAAAAATAGATGACTGGATCAAGAAGATGTGGTACATATATACCATGGAATATTACTCAGCATTCAAAAAAGATAAACACATGCAATTTGCTGCAACATGGATGGCGCTGGAAGGGATCATGCTCAGCGAAATAAGCCAAAAAGAAAAAGAAAAATACCGGATGGTCTCACTCATAGCAGGAATCTAGAAAACTTAAATAAGGGACCAGGAAAATGAATAACTATAAGAAAGTGAAAATCAAAATCAACAAAAAACTATGAACCAGAGACACTTTTAGGGGGGCGGGGGCGGGAGGGGAGGGATTGGGGTCAGAATGGGGGGCTGCAATTGTATGGGGAATATAACAATAAAATTTATAAAAAAAAAAAATAAAAAAGGATTAAAAATTAAAAAATAAATAAATAAATAAATAATAATAAAAAAAAAAAAGCTTATCCAAAAAAAAAAAAAAAAAAAAACAAGGACAAGGGGGGTGGGAATTTTATGGGGACTATAGCCAAGATGAAAATGCATACAATGTGCAAAAATGAAAAATGATATAAAATACATAAAATTAAAAAATAATAATTAAATATATATTTATTGATTCTTATCTTTTATATTATAGCCATTTTTACAGTTGTGATGTGATATCTCAGTGTTACATTAATTTACATTTCTCTAAAATGATAGATTATAAACATCTTTTCATGTGCCTAACAACAATCTTTATATGTTCTTTGGAGAAGTGTCTATTCAAATCCTCTGCCTGTTTTTAATTGGGTTTTTTAGTTAAATTTTATGAGCTTTTTGTATATTTTGAATACTAATCCCTATGGGCCTATGATGTGTAAATATATTCTCCTATTCAATAGGATGATTGCAATTTGAGTACATATATTATAGCAATTTTGAACTCTCTGTGATAGAGAGATAGAATCTTCTATATCTTTTCACTTGGTTTACAAAGAAGTGAGCTCCCCTTGTGATGTCATTTTCCCTGAGGTCTTGAGTTTCTATGTGTTATATTTTTTGTCTGCACACTTTGAATCTTTAAGTCTTTTTTTTTTTCTTTGTAATTTGCAGCGATAACATAGAGAGTTTAGGGAGGTTTAATTTTTCAGCAAGTAGCAGTGTTTTTTTTTATTGGATTTTTTTTTTTAACTTTTCTGGTTTCAGAGGTCTATTCTTGCACTGTCTTTGTCAAAAGTTTCAGGGGGTGGCTAGAAGAGGGGGTACGCACTATTGAGAAGGTGTTGGCTATGGGGGTTCTGCCTCACGCTGTGGCACCACAAATATCCCTCCTCACTGGGGTTCTAGGTCTTAGTCCCCATAGTCTGTCTACTGTCAGTGTAGTTCATGAGATTGATCCCACTCCCAAGGGGAGGAGGAGGACACCCTACAGTGTTGTATTTATTACTGGGCACCTAGTTCCTCCATATCAGTTTTACCCCATCAGGACTATGTGCCTCCACACCTTTCCTGCTGTCTCCTTTCCAGGGACCCTGGCAAAGCACAAAGTCCTGACATCTGTGCCCGCTGCCCTGAAACACAGCCACTAGGCATTTGTCTCCACTCAGTCTCCATTCAATGATGCATGAGTCTCCCCCATGTCCTGTCTGTTGCAGTCTCTCCAGGTTTCCAATGTCCCAGGGGTGCTTCAGTCTACCCTGAGCTTCTAGACTCTGCAGGTATAGTGTCCTCTGGTAAATTTGTAGATGTTCTTCTTAGGAACAAAGAACCTTCTCTGTCACCATTTTGGTGATTTCTTCTGTATATTCAGTCTGTATATTCTGTATATTTTTTCTGCTATATTGCAGCCCAAGAACTTTCAGCTATGTCTAAGAAGAAACTAATGGGACTAGAAAGATGTTTTTGAGTACAATAATTTTATGTCATGTTTAAAAATAATAGTTACTAGAAATTTCCAACACAGATCCTTAATACAATATTCCCCCATGCTGCCACTAACAAATTTGCATTGAAATAAGTATATTAATAAATTATGTAGAAATCTGAAAATGCCTGTCACCACAATAGAAATGAGATTCAGGTAAGATTGCCTTAAGGAAGGATCAATAAGTAACTCTAGGTGGAAAGAGATTTCCTTGTTAATAAGTAAGGTTGTCCAAAACTTGAAACAACAGGATTTAAGCATGAGAGAGGAGTGTGGCATTGATGTTTCAAATTAACCCCTACCACAGTGTTGAAGTTCACAGGATGCTACATTAAATTCAGCATGGAATGCTGATGTGCAAGTGCTCTTCCTCTCATAGAGAGCTGTGCAATGTACTGCCCAGGAGTGTTTGCTATTAGACTGAAAGAATTTAAATCCCAGTTCTTATTATTAATTCTATCCCTTGCCCAATATCTTAGCTCATTGATTCTCAAGATTGAGTTTACATCACAGTTACCCGTAGGACTAGTTAAAACATGAATAATTTTTTTTTTCCCATCTCCAAAGTTTCTCATTCAGGAGGAACAAGGATTTGGCTCAAAAATGTGTGTTTTGCAGGTAATTCTGATGTTGCCTTTTGTGAACACATTTTGAGACTTAATCCTTCTACGTGTAAGGTACGTGTAATTATATTAATCTGTAAAATGGTAATAATAGAGGGTTGGTATATAGATTAGATGAAATAAACTATCCAGGGTTCCTTTTTTTTTTTTTTTAAGATTTATTTATTTATTTATGCAAGCACTGGGTACAGTCAGAAGTGCGAAAGGGTGAGAGAATTCACCAGAGCCAGAACGGGGAGCATAGCAGGCAGAAGGACCGAAGCACACTGCTGAGGGGAGCAGCGGGCGGCAGGAGAGGTCTGCGCGCCATGTGGGACTCTCGCCGGTGGCCGGGGAGCGAACCGGTACTGCATAGGCTGTGGGCATCTTCGTAGCTCAGCGCTCGAACGCTGCGCCACCAGGGAGGCCTCAGGGTTCCTATTTTTGACTAAAACGAAAGTACTGAGCTAATACTAAAGAAAAAATAATAAAAATGGATGCCTACATTTGATTGAACATCTGGTAGAAATCTTAATGAATTATAAATCTAACAGTAAATAAGTTCAAAAAAATATTTGATTTATAATATATTGACCTGCAGAACGGTTTTTAAACCATGAGACAAATCCAGAAAGTTTTAATCAACTTTAAAAGAGAAAAAGTTGTATATAAAAGATTTCAAAATTTTCTGAAAATATAGCTGCGATAAACATAAAAAAAGAAATTAAATATTTGTATTTATATTCTATAAAAGTAACAAGAAGTGTCATTAAGAGCTTTAAGAACTATTTTTTAATTTTATTATTTTTTATTTTATATATTTTTATATCATTTTTCATTTTTGCACAATGTATGTATTTTCATCTTGGTTATAGTCCCTATACAATTCCCCCCATTATTTTGAACCTAATCCCTCCTCTCCCCCCCCCCAGCATTTCTCTTGTTTATAATTGCTTGTTGATTTTGACTTTTACTTTATTATAATTGGTCTTTTTCCTGGTCCTTTATTTAGGTCTCCTAAATTCCTGCTATGAGTGGGACCATCCGGTATTTTTCTTTTTCTTTCTGGTTTATTTCACTAAGCATGATCCCTTCAGCTCCATCTGTGTTGCTGCAAATTGCATGAGTTTATCTTTTTTGATTGCTGAGTAATATTCCATTGTGTATATGTACCACGTCTTCTTGATCCAGTCATCCATTTTTGGGCATTTGGGTTGTTTCCATAGCTTATCTACTGTAAATAGTGCTGCTATAAACATAGTGGTGCAGGTGCCCTTTTGAATTACTGTTTCTGTGTCCTTTGGGTAAATACCTAGGAGAGGAATTGCTGGATCATATGGAAGCTCTATCTTTAGTAGGTTGAAGAATCTTCACACAGCTTTCTATAGTGGTTGGACCAGTTTGCAATCCTTTTTCTCCAAATCCTCGCCAACATTATTTGTAGTTATTTTTATTTATTTTTTTTAATATATGCCATTCTCACTGATGTAAGATAGCATCTCATTGCAGTTTTGATTTGCATTTCCCTGATTACAAGTGATGATGAACATTTTTTCATATGCCTGTTGGCCATTTGCATTTCCTCTTTGGAGAAGTTCCTTTTTAGCTCTTCTGCCCATTTTTTTGACTGGAACATTTACTTTGTTTTTGTTGAGTCCCTTCAGCTCTTTGTAGATTTTTGTGATCAGTACTTTATCATTGGTGTTGTGTGCGAAAATTTTCTCCCAGTTGGTGGAGTGTCTCTTTGTTTTGGTTACTGTCTCTTTTGCTGTACAGAAGAAGAGCTTTAAGAACTCTTAGAAAGTTATATATAAAAGTAATATAAAAAGTGAAATATAAATATCTTAATTTTTAAAAATGGACTAAGGATATTAAAATGCAAATTAAAAAGATAAAATATAAAAAGTAAAAATATAAAAATGTTCAATTTAACTGATAATTCAATAATGCAAACTAAAATAAGTTTAATAAAATGTTTTTCTGACAAACTTGGCAATTAAAATATATAATACCAAATATAGTAAAGAAAAAAATACTCTAGTGAATTTCTTATGAAAATATGGATTATATAAATTTACATACAACTTTAATAAAACTTTAAAAGATACATATGCAAATCCTTAAACTTTGGTTAACTCAGCAGCACTGTTTTCAGGAAATTATCTTAATTTTTTTTAAAAAAAGCATCACTTTTAGTTATAAAAATTGAAAATTTTAAGTGTTCACTAATATATCAAAAAAGGCATGGTTCTTGCATCAATGAATGCACATCAATAATGTTTTTAATTAATAATTAATCATATAATTCTCATTAAATTACATAGTTTATAAAATAATCTATAATAAACTAAAGAAATAGTTTATTAGAACAGTATTTGTTATATATAGCATAATAAGCTATTCGTATCTGTAAACTTTAACTTTATAGAAAATATTATTGACTCTCAAAAATGTTCATATTATATTATTGACTTGAATATGTTCATATTATATTATTGACCCAAAATATTCATATTTTATTATCTATGTTAAAAATTCAAGTTATAAAAAAGCCATACAGCATTATACATTTTTCAATATACTGTTATTGAGTAAACTACTCTAGTCAAGTAAGTAATAACAGCAGTAATGAATTAACACATAATGGCAATCTTGCCATATTGAGCCTTACTTGGAGTTAACATTTCAGAGTAATCTATAATCTGAATGCTTGTGTCCTCCCAAAATTAATATATGGAAATATAAATCCCAATGTGATAACATTTGGAGTGAGCTCTTTAGGAAGTGATTAGATCATTTGGGTAGAACCTCCAGGAATGGAGTTAGTCTCCATATAAAGAAACTTTGCAGAATGGCTTTGTCCCTTCTACCACATGAAGACAGTGAGAACTAAGAAGTAGGAATTAGCAGACATCATATTCATCAGTGTGTTAATCTTGGACTTTCAAGTCTCCAGAACTTTGGTTTATAAACTTAACATATTATGTTATAGCAGGATAGACTAAAAATTAGCAAAAGTTGGGATAGCTTGTCAGATGGTTATTAAAGGTAGGTAAATGCCATGGCTATTGGTGGCATCAGGAAACTGACAAAATAGGGGCCTCCCTGGTGGCACAAGAGTTAAGATGCAACCTGTGAAGCAGTCCACAGCCACTGCAGCATGAGTTCCATTCCCAGCCAGCCAGGGAGCAACCCACAAGGAACAACAGACCTCTCCTGATTCTCCTGCTACTCCCCTCAGCAGTGTACCTCTGTCAATCTGCCTGTTCTGTTCCCCACTCTGTCTTTGGTGAATCCTCTCACCCCCTACACCTCTGGCCTGTACTCCAAATCTTGTATGCATAAATAAATATTAAAAAAAGGAATCTGATGAAATAAAGTGATCAGACATTTTGATGAATACTTAGAGGAGGTAAAAGAGCAAATCATTCAGATACAGGGAGAACATTCTAAGTGAGAAGAATAATTTCATCTTTACAATAAATAAATCAATTAAAAGGAGGGGTAGAGGGAGGAAAAAGAAGAAAAATTTGTGTGATGATAGGTACCATCTTTGGGAATCCATATGATATTTTTCTAACTACTTCTTGGAGGGGGTGAGTTATAATGGTCCTTATGTCAGTTGTTATAAAAATCAAAGGAATCACTTTCAGAATTCTAAAAGCCCTAATTGACAAATCAGGCTAGTTCCAGGGCTCATTACCCCTGACTGATTTTCCTGTCTTTGGTCAATACTGGGCCAACCAAGGTTTCCAAAGAAGGGGTCTTGTAACCATGAGCTTCCACTTCCAGTCCTGTATGGGCACTGATTATTGTCCAAGCTGAAGACATTCCTACCATGTTTTTAATTTTCAAGTTTTGAATAGCTGTTTAACATTGCCAACTATGTAATTTGTGGTACCAAATGCTAAACGAAGATGTTGAGTTCTTATTGAAAAAAGCTGCAAAAAGTGTTGTTAGTAATTCATAAATATATAGCTTTTTGTCTTCTTCCAGATTAGTTATAGCAATTTAGTTATTTAATGTCATTCTAAGTAAAGTAGAAAGTTAAATTTTTACCATGGTTTGTACCAGTCCATTATATATCACACAATGCCAATTTTAAATGCAAATATGAGCATTTAACTTGCATCAAAATTTACAAATTTTTGTAATTCCTATTTCATAATTTGTGCATACACATCTTTCTTTATGAGAACAGTGGATATGTTGCAAAAAATTAACATGATTTTCATTTCACTTCCAGATAAGTTGATAGCATATGCTATCAACATTTTCTACCTGCTATGTACTATGTAAGGAAAGGCTGAAGGGAAAATAATTGTGTTACCTCATTATTCCCTTTCTTCTATACCATAAATTTCAGTGCAAGTTGTTGTTCACTAATAAAGAAGCATAAACAAGAAAGGATATTATAGGGTTTATAGGTCTTTTGTGTTTCATTAACCACCATCATCTTTCTTTTGTTTGAAGCAAGTTCTATCTTGATTGGAAAGAGTGGCCTATCAAGATTTTCATGTCTCTCCTTTCTTAGTCATGTATGTAAGAGTCTTACCTTGTACTGACTTTACGTTCCTCTGCCCACCGTGTACTGTGGCTTCATCAGATTCTGGGCGATGGGAAATTGTGGATTTTGTAAGCAATAGAGAGGCTTGGATCAAGACTCATTGCAAAAATCTCTTGTCTTTTGGGATTTTACTTGTGAAACACAAGTTTGAGATAGTTACTAAAAATTTCAAAAGGAGATGACAGAGCATTCACTGAGTTAAGTATGGAACCCACGAGAGTGTAGAATCCTGATTGGCTGCATAGATCGCATGCCCATGAAACTGTCCCTTCAATGAAACTTGAATTATTACATCCTCTGATGATACTAAACAAAATCATAATAGGCATACAAAATCAAATATTAAGGCAATTAGGCACCAGGCTATTATAGATCCTGTATTTTCCTTATCTATTTAGTTATAGGAAGTATTCTTTGAGTTCCTTAAATTCCCCACCATCCAAGGAAGTCAAAAGTGTGTTTAGCTCAAGTCATGAAAAGGTCTCAGATGACCTCCTGACAAGGCACATAGGTTTTTCCTGTGGTTGGGGGCACTCTGACCTGCAGCCATAATTTATTATGCAGTCATAATTAAAAAGACTAAAATAGTTAAGAGTAAGGAAGAGAGACAATAAAGAACTATATTTGGGAAAAACTAAAACTCCAATTCATGGTACAACTTTTCAACGGTCATTGCTTTCTGTAGACCACATGTAGCCAGTGAAGGTCATGCGGGCAAGGGGGAAAAAACAAAACAAAACACAACTTTCTAACTTTCTTCCCTCCTGATTGCATGACAAGTTGAAGGGACTCCAACAATGAGAGTTTCTCTGTGTGTGGACGGCAGGAGAAACAGGTAAGCCAATATCTCTTTCAAAGGACCTAACAAATGCACTCTGAGAAATCAAATTAGCCATGTTAAAATGTGGTTTGAAAATGTCAGAGTCATATAAGAGCCACAACCAGTTTGTAATTCCAGATGGAATACTCTGTACCTTTTAGCTCCCTCACTAAGACACCATATATATTCTTAAAACAGATACTTCTTGATTTATGAACATGAAGCTGCTATCTCATTTTCTGAGACACAAGACCTTAATACACAGTGGCAAATATGTACTGGTAACCATGTTGTTTTCAATTTAGAAAAACCTAGGAGGAACTATAGATTATTTTAAAGGCTCATTCAAACATCCCCGCCTTCTATGCTTCAATTACATTTAATATACACACTGGCATCAGTAACAATTCAACCTCTGTTCTGGTCCAGAGATGCAAGTCAGGAGTGTACCAATTCTTTAATCATGATCTGTGAAAATTTAACAGTGATAATCAGAAGAGCTTAAAACTACTAAATTTGTCATTATCAATTTACACAATTCCAAATTAACAATAGGAATAAAAGGTCTTCTTAATGGCATAAGCACCTTCTTGTTTACAGTTTTTTCACTAAATTGTGTCTCATTAATTATTGATTTTTGATGTCATAAAGTGTGAGAGCCTGCAAACCAATTATACAACTGTCACAAAATCACAGTTGTCAAACTTTTTCTTCTTCTCAAAATGAGCCTTTTTTCTAAAGCACCATTTAGACTGCAACCTCCTCCAGGGCAGGAGCTATAAATTCAGGGATTTTAAGTACTCCAGAGATTCTAGAAGTGTATTCTGTGCACAATTTCTACTCAATCAATATTGATGGGCTGGCTGCCTATAAGATCTTTACAAAGTAATTTGCTGCTCTGTGAAAACTCAGAAATTTGAGTCCCCCAAAGATTACACTGCCCTAAAGGATAGAGAATAAGTAGTGGAATAAGGACATAAAAGATTAATGGTCATTCTCATGTAGCAGATGTTTAAGAGAGATTGGGCATAGCCATCCTCTGCCATATCACACACAACATGCTGTACTTCTTCTGGGTTCTGTTTGCCCTAAGGTGTCTGCTGTCCTGTTCTTTAAGACAAGGAGATTTATAGCCAGAAACTGTATTTTATTAAAAGATGCAGAGCTATAGACTCTCATGATCATAAATATTATATATATATATATATATAGAGAGAGAGAGAGAGAGAGAGAAGAGAGAGAGGTATCAAGGAAAAGTTTGTGAGTTAAAAAAATCTGCATGTGTAGATAAATACCACCATGCATAGGACTAAAAATAGATGATGAGGATGAATTTAATAGGTCACCTAAAAGCAAGGTGAAACAATTAAATGAATTACCCAAACAGAGCATTTGAATTAAAATGGTTTTCCATAAATATTGTGGATCCTCCAGATTTCGTGATTTGGATCAGGCATTATAGTGTGTATGTGTGTGTGTGTATGTTTGTGTCTGTGTGAGTTTAATATTAATTGATTAAAATCTGCCTCATCAAAATGAAAGAGATAAACTTCTACACCTGTAAACATATTTTATCAAAGGCCAGGCCAAAAGATTTTTTTGGCTTTATGTATGCTCCTTATAACAACTATTCCTCACTGTGATATGGCATGGAAGTGCACAGCCAAAAGGAATTTAAATGTATGTGACTGTGTTCCAACAAATTTTGTTTACAAAGCTAGTGGTGGGGTACATTTGGCTTGTGAAGTTGTAGTTTTCCAACTTCTGTTCTATAGTTAGTCTTAAAATAAGCATTTCCAGAGTTTCAGCTGTCTTTCATTCAGTGGGTATTCAGATACAGAGGAGATAATTATGTAGGCAATAGAATCGGGAAAATGATGGGTGATATGGTGGTGGGTAGAATGTGTTAATATCAACCTGAAGAAGTGGGATGATATATTTTTGAATTTATACAGTATTGGATATAATTGTATTGTAAAACAATGTTTCCTTAATTAAAAAAAAGAGTACATGAGTTAACCATAAATTTTAGAGACTAATCTGGCTGTATTTTGACAGTGAATCGACTTATATTGCTGGTATAAACATCTCTTGTGTTCTTATAAGATTGTAAAAGAAATGCCTTATAACAGAAACTATTTTATTTTATTTATTTTTTTTAAAGATTTATTTATTTATTTATTTGTTTATTTATTTATACAAGCACTAGATACAGTCAGAAGCGCGGGAGGGTGAGAGAATTCACCAGAGCCAGAGCAGGGAGCAGAGCAGGCAGAAGGACCGAAGTACACTGCTGAGGGGAGCAGCGGGCGGCAGGAGAGGTCTGCGTGCCATGTGGGACCCTCCTCTGGTGGCCGGGGAGCAGCCGGGGATCGAACCAGCGCTGCAGAGGCCGCGGGCAGCTTCACAAGCCAGCGCTCAACCGCTGCGCCACCAGGGAGGCCCAACAGAAACTATTTTAAATATGGGCTCACATGTATATGTACTGTCTATATATGTATGTAATAAAAGGACATTAATCATTAATGTCTTGCTTTTATATCAATATCTATAGATAATAATTGAAATAATATGCCTTTAATTCTCATCATCCTAGTATCTTATTTTACTGAATGGATTTGAATATTTAACAATACCATTTATTTTAGTTTTCCATTTGCTCCTCTGAGATCAGGTAAGCAAAACTTGATGGATCTGATACATTTCATCAACATTAAAAAACTTCATACTGCTGAAACAGATAAAATACAATTATGTTTTTATGACTTCTTATTTTCACATACGCGTGTATTATTAATCAAACAAGATATCCCATTTGAACAATTCTGCTCCACTGGATCTCCAATTAATACAATTTAGGTTATAAACTGTCATTCTACATCCCAAATCTAAGGAACAAGAATAGACAAGAAAAAGGAGTCATATACTAGAGTATAGAGGAGCTGATTTCAAACAAAAACAAACAAAAACCTATATTTTCCAAATTTTACAATCATGTTCTGTGAAAGAAAGTATTAATAGAAGTGGGAGGCACAATTTCAAATAAACTTGGATCACCAGCAGTACTTTTACCATGTAATTCTAGACAGACTATAGGATGCACTCCAGGGGGCTATCTGAATCTTACATAATCTGAAATAACACAATGACAGGGAGACAATAGTCCTAGGTGTTCTTTTTCTCAGATTAAAAAATCTGTGTGTGTGTGTGTGTGTGTTTGTGTACCCAACCACTGTAAATCAACAGCACTTATTTTTTTTTTTTTACTTTGCCATACTTAAGAGTCTTTCAGTTAAAAGGTCTAACTTATATGTATACCTTCACAGAAGCCAAAACTTGAATAAACCCCACATTAAATGATGAACTAAATATATTTCAGTATTTTTCAGGTCCCAGTTGGCTAGCTAATATTCAAATCAAAATGCTCATGAAAACCAAATGCAATCTAAAGAGCAACATCTTAATCCTATGAAATTGTCTCTGATTTTTTAATTGTAAAATTAAGTTATTTTATTAGAATAATAAATAATTCATAAGGTATATATGATGAAAATAAAATCTGTACCTGTCGTTACAAAAAAGTCACACATGGGGTTGGAACTGAATTTCCTTCTGCAAAGTTTTCCCTCTTTCTCTCTGACTTGTTCTGATCATTTATGGTTTTCAATTTATATTTATATTTGACATTATTTGTGAATTCTTTTTGATCTCCGCCAAAAGTTTTTAAGTTAATTTTACATGTTACATATGATTCTTCTGCACAAAGTTGTTTATAAAAGGCATAAAATGCATTCTCATACTAATACCCTTCTACTATCTTTCCAGTGTATAAGTATAATGTTCTTTGTCACCATTAAGCTTAACGAGAACTCTTTGGCACATTCATAGAAAATATCTCTTGTTAATTTTAGAAAATTTGATAGCTGGCCAGAGAAACATCATGATAGGGATTTTCTTTTTCCACTTGCTAATAGTGAAACTAATAATGTAAAATATTATGTTTTTATTTACAGTTTTAAAAAGAGTAGTAAAGATTGATTAAACTGCATGTCTTCAATAATAAAAAGATATATAGCAGCCTCAAAAATAGTCCTCACTTCTGAGAGGTTCAAATCCACTTAATGCTAGGTGACAAGCAGAAATACATTATTTTAGATTATTTTAACCCAAAATTATGTTCCCTTTCTGGTCCAAAATTCTAGATTCATGTAAACATAATTTTCACATTTGATAAATCACAGGATGAATGATAGTTTTCTTGCCAAAAGCAGAAACCATGAATAAAGACAAGTACCTTATGTTTGCTTCAAAGGCATACAAGGAAAAGCAAATTCAAATATGATAAATATGAGTCATGAACAGACATCAGTGTCAGTGAGCTACCTTTTTCACTTTTAGTTAAAGTATTAAAGAAATGATTTAAGATTAGAAAACAGTATCAACAACAGCATGAAGACAAGATCTAAATCAACCAGGTAAAAAAATAGCAATGTAAGGACACCACCAGAAAATAAAGAGGACACCCTGTGATTTTTAGGTCCTATGGGTATTTTTAAATGTTTAGACTTTTCTACACAAAATTGATAGTATGGAAATTAAATATGTAAGCTACCTATAAATAGCAGTATTTATGAAAAAAAGTTCTCAGTTCATAACAAAAATACATAGGAGGTAAGTGGTAGGAGCAAGATTTGAAAGTGGAAATATTAACAACTACCTGGGAAGTTTTTAAAGAAATTTTGATTCCCGGTAAATAATCTACACTATTGGTAAGCAACATATGTTAACTACTTGATCTCTTTTCCAGCAATTTATCAGTCAGGGATTAGAGCTAAAACAGTTGCTTTCTTAAAAGGTTTGATTAAAATGAATGCAATAAAGAAATTATTTGCACAAGTTTGAGCAAGGATGATGGAACTGGGGCAGTGGTGTGGTGGTTGATGGCACACTTCTCTCCTCAACCATGGCCCATCCTGCCAAAGCTACAGGGGGTGCTTTGCCACTCATCTAGGGAAGACACTCTTGCTGAAAGTGGTTGTTAGAATTTGAGCTTGTCTGAACTGAAAAGGATCTGAGAAATCAGAGATGATTTCCTCTTTATTGTAATGCAAAGAAAGGAACTGACAGAGATAGAGATAAGCTGTAAGTGACGAAAGTGCACCACAGCCCTGCCTTTCTGAAATTCTCCCTTTCTGTATGAAACAACTATTGCTCACACAGATAGTTACCAAAGCTGCCGTAAACCCAATATTTTGTACCAGCAGGTACCATCTCCTGAATATTCTGGAACCATGGCTTGTCTATAAAATAGTGAAAGTGTGACTCTCTCTCCTATTACTTTAATGGCTATATGATGATGGCAAAATTAAATAAACATGTATTTTTATTTTATAGAAGATAAAGAATTGTACACAGTTATAACATTGTTGTTATTAATAATCTCTTATTCCCTTCTCCTGTGTCAATTAATGGAATTTCTCAACAGAGCATAAGCTCTGTTGGTCAGGAGTAAAATAAAGGATAAGCTCTTCTGTAAAATTAAGATAGGATCTCATTTATGGACTTGAAATCTTTAAACAGACTATAAAGAGCTATAATGGCTAGCTCTTGTTGGTTGCACTGTTCACCTCCATCCATTTGTGACTAGATATTGTTTTAAGTAACCCAAACTGCTTCTCTAAGAAAACATTTGATCAGCATTCAATGAATAGTAGCTGAGTAAATTACAACAAGGTAGCTATGTTAAAGCTTGAAAACACTTGTGATAGAGAATATTACTATGTTCACAGATAGACAAGCTAGTGGTGCAGGTAGTTGAATGCAGTGCTGTGAAGCTGTCCTCAGCCTCTGCAGCGCAGTTTGATCCCAGCTGGCCAGGGAGATACCCACATGGCATAGCAGACCTCTCGTGTCTCACCCAATGCTCCCCTCAGCAGTGTGTTATAGTCAGCCTGCCTGTTCTGTTTTCCGCTCTGTCTCTGGTAAATCCTCTCACCCTCCCGCACCTCTGACCTGTACCCCAGTTCTTGTATGCATGAATAAATAAATCTTAAAAAAAATAAAAAGCACTTGGGAGGGAGGGAGGTAGGTGAGAATGGGAAGAAAGAGGATTTCTCCTGAGACACATTAGCGTGCCTAGTTTAGACCTGTATCTCTTTAATTCTAGATTTCTATAAGGCTTGCAGACTATTTACTAGAATATTTCACAAATAAGAAGTGTCTAATACCTTGATTCTATACCTACGACTCCATACAATTTCTCCTCTTATATTCCTTCCCCTGTCTTCCCAGTTCTCTCATGTCACCCCACCTGTCCTTCAACAACCAAGTCCCTGATTCAGTAGTACCTTAAGGACATTTTCCTTCTTGGTCAGGTCAGTCAAAAACATGTGCAAATGTTCAAAACACGATACATTTTATGAGTTTGACATTTTTACTGCGTTTTTTTCTTCAGAAGTTAATTCAGTTTTACTGTTGAAGAAAACTGTCATTTTGCTCTACAAAAAAAAAAAAAAAGAAAGAAAGAAAGAAAGAAAAAAAAACCACTTTGCTGTGAAAATGGTAACATTTCTCCCTAGGGCAAAATGGTGGTTTGTGAATCCCCTCCAAAGGAAAACTGAGACGTGACATGAAGCCATCATTTTCATATAAGCAGCCTATTCCTCCTTCCATTTTTTTTTGACAGAAGTGAATTTTATAAGTTGAAGGATAAAGCAATTTCGAGGATAAGTCCTGGCTTTCCTGAAAAATAGATTACAAGCTATTTTTGTTTTTAAAATTCAGAATACAGGACCAAAAGAGAGAGAAACCAAACCAGAAAGATACAAATGGAAATATTAAATCTATCACCCAAGTGTACACTTGATTATATGTAGTATATAACAAATAATTCACATTTTATCTTCTTGTTATTCCTCTTTCTATTTAAGTCATATTGTCACTAAATTGGGTTGTATTCAAGTTGGAAATTATTATGACTTGTGTGGTGGGCTAAATGATCCCCACAAAGAACCCCCCAAAAAATGTATGTCAAAATCTGAATGCTGGAAAATAAGTATTTCTTACATGACAAAAGATATGATTAATTTAAACACTTTTTTTTTAGATTTATTTATTTAAGCATACAAAAGCTGGGGTACAGGCCAGAGGTGTGGGGGGTGGTGAGAGGTTTCACCAGAGATAGAGTCGGGAACAGAACAGGCAGATTGACCAAAGTACACTGCTGAGAGGAGGACCAGGCGAGTCAGAAGAGGCCTGCTGTGCCATGCGTGTAGCTCCCTGGCTGGCTGGGGGGATCGAACTCATTCTGCAGTGGCTGTGGACAGCTTCATAAGTTGCATCTTAACCCCCTGCACCACCAGGGAGGCCCAGATTAAGTTAAATCTCTTGAGAAAAAGGATTGGTTTATCCAGATGGGTCCTAACTGCAAATCAAATTTATAACAAAGAGAGGAAATAGAAGAGGTAATGTCACCATGAAAGCAGAGACTATAGTGATGTGACCATGAGCAAAAAAATGTCTGATGCCACCAGGTCCTGAAAGAGGCAAGGAACCAAAACTCCAAGAAAACTTTTGGAGACAAAAATCATCTAGCAATGACTTGTTTTCAGATATCTGTACTCCAAAACTGTGAGAAAATTAATTTATATTGTTTTGAGCCATAAAGTCGGTGATATTTTTTCAACAGCCCTAAGATAGTAATACAAAAAAACAAATGAAGATTTAATGAAAATAGCTCATTGAAATGATGACTGATATTTTAGCATGCCATACCAAAGGCCACTTACTATAAATTAACAAGTCAATTGAATTTACTGCTTTTAGCATCTATACATTCTATAAGCTATATCATCACAAATGGTTTGCTGGTTCTAGCAGCTAGACCTAGTTGTCCATGGTTTGGAATTGGGGTTTTGTGAGTTCATGTAACTTATGTCCTTAAATATTATATTCATAAATTCTTCAGGAAATATTTACTTTCTAGGTGTGCAAAAATTCAGTTATTTCACTCTCTTGCTTTCATATGTATTTACTCTGATGTAGCTGTGTTAATTTTCATTGCGATTAAAGCAGTTTTAAATCAGTTTTGTTCTTTCAAAACTCTCAATGTCATTGTCCCCTTTCATATTTCCATACCTGTCCTTCCATAATACCTAGATTTTCATGTTTTGGAAACAGGGCTCATTGGCAACTGGCAAGTTAAAATGTTTCTGCTTAAATTGTTGTATCCTCTTCTTATTTCTGTGTCACATCTAGAAACTACAAATGTGAAGAGAAGAGCAACAATACCAAATGAATATTGTGTGAGGAACAAAGATATAAATCAGAAAGCATGGCAGAATTCTGGGACTTAACAGATACAGAAGGAAATTATTTTTGGCCACATTATTCATATTTATCTTGTCTTGAGGAGGGAATGGACAAACTAACATGTGAAAACAAGAGATTTTGACATAGTGAAGACTCAATTCCAGGAACTGTCAAACTTTCTGGACTCAGAACTAGCTACATAACCCAGGGGACCTAGACAATGCTATATGAATCCTTACTCTGGTCTATACCATTTGACAACTATTCTGGATGATCATCACTATAATTCCAAATAGTACATTTCAGATGCGATTAAAGACAAGGGTGGGAAAGAGTCTGAAGGCTGCCTTAGGTGATAGGGGGAAAAAAGAACTTGTTCTCTTTGACACTTCTATTGAGTATATTTACTCTGTCTGGACAACAGTCAATTAATTACAGCATATAAATACAAATTCAGCTATTATTTCCTTTGGGACTCTATTCCAAATTCTTAAAATTATTTATTCCAGTTTTCATTAGTTTGTAATTCCATCATACTGATAGAGTACTTGGATACCTACCAAGGCTAAAAGCTGTATGAATCCAAGCTTCATATCAAATATGTGAGACAAATATTTCAAATAGAATTAAATATTCTGCATGGTGACTCAGTTCAAACTTTCAGGGATAAAGAGACAATTGATTCAAAGAGTGCGCAAAGATAAACTAAGCTAAAAGAGAGAAAAGCATATTAAATGAGGATAAGTTCATTAATGTTGCATCTCCACATTTTATCTTCAAGATAATTGTTTGAAGTAATCCTGATACATAATCACATACATGATTGTAGCACATAAAGACCATACGTAAACTATTAAACTGATTTTCCAAAATGTATCATTAATATTTATCTTGGAGTTTTCTCAAATTTACTTCCTAGGGACATGGTTTATCATTGATACTAATTTAGGGCCTCCCTGGTGGCGCAAGGGGTTAAGCACCACAATATGAAGTAATCAGCAGCCTTTGCAGCACAAGTTCGATCCCCAGGTGGCCAGGGAGCAACCCACATGGCGAAGCCGACCACTCCTGTCTCACCCGCTGCTCGCCTCAGCAGTGTATCTTGGTAGATCTGCCTGTTCTGCTCCTCACTGTCTCTGGTGAATCCTCTCACCCCCTGCAACTCTGGCCTGTACCCCAGTTCTTGAATGCATAAATAAATACATCTTTAAAAAAAATCATTGATACTAATTTAGATCTCTATAGTGCCATTTTGCTTATAAAGACAACAGTACTAAGTCATTTCAAGAATTACACAAAAAATATAGTAGTAAATATAATATTGGGTTCTATGAAACATAAGGTCTACCTGATATTTAGAGTCAGATGTCCCATAGTCATATATTTTCCCCTTCAAGGTAGTTGATACAAAAGTTACCTTTACATTTCAGAAACTTTAAAAGAGCAGTAAGTGATAAATAAAGTATGTGACATGAAAGGTACCCGAAATAGAAGTCCATGTCAAAAATCATCACAGCTCGCTTACACATCTTAGTAGAGATGGTAGAAATGAAGCTACCAGTGAAACATTTAAACGTACGAAAGGATTTTTACTTTACTATAATTAGTCTTTTCCCTGGTCCCTTATTTAGGTTTTCTAAATTCCTGCTATGAGTGAGACCATCTGGTATTTTTCTTTTTCTTTCTGGCTTATTTCGCTGAGCACGATCCCTTCCACCTCCATCCATGTTGCTGCAAATTGGATGAGTTTATCTTTTTTGATTACTGAATAATATTCCATTGTGTATATGTAACACATCTTCTTGATCCAGTCATCTATTTTGGGGCATTTGGGTTGTTTCCATAGCTTATAATAAAGTAAAAATCAAAATCAACAAGCAACTATAAATCAGAGACACACTGGGGTGGGGGAGAGAGGGGGAAGGATGGAGTAGGATCAAAACAAGGGGGTGGGAATTGTATGGGGACTATAATCAAGATGAAAATGCATACATTGTGGAAAAATGAAAAATGATGTAAAATATATAAAATTTAAAAAAGAATAAAAAAAAGAAAATATAAACATAGGAAAGGAGCAATCGTTTAGAAGTCATAAAACTTCCAGCTGCAGATAACCAGAGAGGTCATTCTAGACGAGCCCCTTTACTTTATCTTATTTTATTTTTTTAAGATTTATTTATTCATTCATTTATACAAGCACTGGGTACAGTCAGAAGCACTGGAGGGTGAGAGAATTCACCAGAGCCAGAGAGGGGAACAGAACAGGCAGACTGACGAAAAACACTGCCAAGGGGAGCAGCGGGCATGGCGGGAAAGGTCTGTGTGCCATGTGGGACCCTCTCCAGCAGCCGGGGAAACCAACTGGCGCTGCAGAGGCTGAGGGCAGCTTCGCAGCCCAGGGCTCAACCGCTGCGCCACCAGGGGAGGCCCAAGCCCCTTTACTTTAGAGAGGAGGGAATTGAGATGCTTATCTCTGCAAAACTTAGAACTATGTTGGATGCTATTCTATATGCATGCATAGAATCTTAGAGCAGGTGTTTAACACTATGTCCCAGACCCTGCGTAGGTGCTGGGAGAATAAAATATAATAAGACCTACTCCATAATCTCAATGAACTTACTGAAGGGAGGACAGAGAGAGACAGACAGACTCACACACACACAGAGAGAGAGAGAGAGAGAGAAAGAGAGAGAGAAAAAAAAGAGAGAGGAATATAGAAATAACCACAATAAATGTGTTGTAGGAATAATTTTAAGTCTCTTTAGATTATAATGAAGATTGTAAATAAGAAGGGCAGAAGGCATAAGAAATACGGTGAAATATAGACAAAAGCCAAGAAGCCAAGACTTGTTTACAATCCTTATTTCCCCTAAACTCTCTTCCTGTTACTGTTTATTCCATCAGCTGAAGAAATTCCCATCTCCTTCCTCTGTGTCTATATCCCTGTGTCTGTCTGTCTTTTGCTCTCTCCCCTAACAATTATTGTCATTATCATTGTAAAGTTCTGGAAAACATATGATTTCTTACTTATTTACCTCCCCTTAATGGTTTATTACCCTTAATGAATTAGTTACTCCTGAAAGTGTAAAGAACTGGTGGAAAAAATAAAATGGCTTATTTTATATTTTTACTTATTTAAATGATCATGTTTGGGGTATGTTGGGCTAAATAACATATTATTAAAATTAATTTTGCCTATGTTTTCATTTACTTACTTTAATGTAGCTACTAAAAATTTTAAAATAATAAATGTGCCTCTATATTTACTTCAGACAGTGCTAATCTAGACCTTTTGATTAATCTTAATTATTGAGACAGATGAATTAAAACAAACCACATGGCTTTTGTTATCTACATGAATCATATTTACTTTTCATATGTATATCATTATATATATTTTGTGTATGGTGATTTCTGTTAGGCTACCTTTTACATCTGTATATATCTTTTTACTTTTCACATGTATATTATTATACAGATTATGTGTATATTATTTGGGGAAATTATTTTAGAATTATTCTACCTTCCCTGTGAACTAAGCATTTTATAAATCAGTAGTATGATGTATATTAATGCCTTTTGTATAGACCTGTTTTGTTAGGTATAATGTTTTGTGGTAGGTTGTATTCTCAATCCAATTTTTACTCCATTCCTGGTAATTGGATCAAGTATCCAAGTATCTATTCTATTTCCAATGCACTGTCCTACAAATGTGTCGTTGTACACTCTTCCAGGGATATGCTTTGGCCAAAGGGATCTTAGCAGACTTTATACAGGCAGAAATTTGATGAGGTCTTGTGGAATTGAGCTTGCAGTGATAGGGCCAGAAGGGAGATGAGGGAATTTTACAGCAGAACCAAGTCATAACAGCCATGTCCAGCCAAAATCAGTCAATTCCCATATGTAAAAGTGAGTCTGACATAGATCAGCAGACACACAGTCACACAGTTCAACTGTACATGCTTGAGCTAAAAAAAAAAAAAAAAACAAAACTTTTTTGTTGCTGAGCTTTTAAGATTATTTTCTTTGTCATTAGGTCTTTGATTAATGGATATACTATATAGTACATTGGTTTTGGTTAATGTCGCCTTTCTATATTTAACAGCATTCTACAAAAAAAACAAAACAAAACAACACTTGAACTTGTGTCATTATGTTTTCATGTTTCATATCATTTCTTAGAGATGACTAGAATTTTAAATTTTGGCCTAAAGTAGTTTTTACCTTATTAATGAACCCATTAGTTTGATTACTTTTACTAATGTTTAAATTAATTTTACCATATTTTGTTATGCAATTTGTCCAACATACTCTATTTTTAAACTCTTAGATTTATTTTCTAGGGAATATTTTATTTGTGTATATATGCTTGTATTAGAAAAAAGCTCATATACATTACAAATTTTTCAGTAGTTTTCTGTCAACATATTAAAGATATCATTCTATTGCTTCTAGCTAAATTTGGTTCCTGAGTAATCAGATGTCAGCCTAATCATCTTTTCAAATTTATTCTTGAGTTGCTTTTGATACATTTTTTCTTTGGTGTGCTACAAAAAATATGCAGTGAACAAAAAAAAATAAATTGTATCAGTTAAATTAGGAGAACATAGAATTGGGAAAACAGCTGTTTTTCAAATATCTAAATTTAACTATAAGTATAGTATCACAGTATAGATGTTCAATGGACAAAGTGATAAAAAATTTGAATTCAAAATAATATTTAATTACATATTAGATGCAAAATTTAGAGAATAATCAAAATGCTGTGTCAGTGGAGGTAAAGACATAGAAATAATGACAATTGAATAGAGAGGAAATGAAGGTGCAGAATGAAAACTGGGAGCACCAAATGTGATGGATGTAGATCGATAAAGAGAAGCTAGAGATGAATTTGAGTAAGGAATAGTCTAAAGATCGGAAAAGTTTGGTGTCATGGAACTCAAAAGGAGTTATAGTCTCTACAAAACAAAATCACGAAGAGCCTTAAACACTCAATAAAAGTCAAGCGTTAGAAGAGCTGACAGGAGACAATAGATCTGGATCATTTGGGGGCTATTGGTGATCCTTGCTGAGCCCCACAATGGAAAGATTCAAGTAAAGCCTGATTTCCATGGATTGTGCATTTGAAATGGAGAGAGTAATGTTTCCAAAAAACATTTGGAGAACTTGAGAGAAGGTAAAGGTAATCATCAGAGGGAGGTACAAACTGAAAACTATTTTTTTTTTGCTTATATTGTCTTATTCATGTTTCATAGAATTCTAAACTAGTAGATGATTTTCAAACCCTTCCTGTATTATACATAGTTGCCTTCTGTTATGTTGTAAGAGTTTGGTTGCCTAACAAATATGCAATCTTTGACTTTCTTATTTCTATCTATTTTAAACAGAATAAATAACTGAATTCTACACAACCAATTCACTTGGTCACCTAGATAGCAAAATTCCAAATGGGCTGTTCTGAAAGTAGTATTTTCATTATCATGAAATAGACTCCAATACTTGTTCAAAGTCATATGACCCATAAAATTGGAATTAGGACTCCTGGGAAGGGCTCCTGATGTTTAATCAGATCTACCTCAATCCTTTACTGGAGACCTTAAAATAAGCAGAAAATAATGCCCTCTCCTCTCCATTTTAGTGATCATTCTATTGAGTCATATACCTACAGTTGCAATTGGATATTGAATTTTATGATCTCAAGAACATAAACTAACATAATAATTTAATCAGAGTAAAGAAATGTTAGTGGAACCTGAACATTGACTTCCTTTTAACAGTAATAGAGCAGAAAGAGTCTATATTGATATAAAAATAGAGATTATCCCTTTTTCTGATAATCCTTAAATGCCCACCAATAATGCCTGAAGTCTTTAGAAAAGAATAATTGATGTTAATGATTAACACAATTTTCAGATTTTGAGTCACTATATTCAGGCCAGGGTCTTGATCCCCTAAGTGGCTGTCATTAACCGATGGTCTGACTTGTGCCTGCTGGAAGTTTTCTCTCATTTCCTTGGCACTATTATTTCATCAGTTAGTTGGACTATGTCCAGTTTGTTTGGCAAAGATGTTGTAGACACATGCTGTGTCCATTATCTTTTCCTGACAATGATTTAATCTCATTGTGAGAGTGTCAAAGCTGGTTATTATGCTAGGCACACTATTTTTGGTTTTGGAAGTGTTGCTTCAATTTTGTTTGCCTATATGAATAGAAACTTTTCTAAAACAGCATCAAACCATTAATTCATTTCTATTTTTGTGTGTGTTTGTGTGTGTGTGCATGTGTGTATATGTCCATGAATATTATAATTCCAATAGAACATAAACTCTAAGGATCAAAATATGATATTTCCTTAGCCTTAAAATTCTAGAGACATTTATTTGTCCACTTTATATATTCATTTGAAAGGATTATTGTGTGCAATGGAATAACCTTGACTCTCTAAGAATGTAAAAAGTGAATAAGGAATAGCACTAGTCTCTAAGAAACATGTGATCAATGATTCTGTAAGCAACGTTCTCTAAGAACATGAGAGTTAACTATTTGACGAGTGATTGTAAACTTTCTTCTTAAAACAAATCCAAGACCAAGCCACTTACAGAGTTGGTGTCTGGTAAGTTCTCACGTCACCATAGATGGTTTTCTTTTCATTACATCCTCAAATGATAGAAAGGTCTAAGTAAATGGGGTATCTTTCATAAGAGCACTACAATTTTGTTCAGAAAATGTGTCATTATTTGGGAAAGAGCAGTACTCAGCTCTAACACTTATTCTCTTTTACCATGATCTTAGAGTTTCTGGTTTTGACTTGAACACGAAAAAGAAGGCAGTTAATTAAAAAAGAAAGAAAGAGAAGTATTGTATATTAGACGTGATATGGGTTAGAATAATATGCTCGATGAAAAGGAAATTATAGACTATGTTTAGTTGGGTTTTTAAAAGCCAATGAGAAAGGATATTGCCTTAGTCAGTGCCTGGGTGGCAATTTTCAATAGGACACTGAGACTAAGTCTCATTAAAAATGTGACATTTGAGGGCCTCCCTGATGGCGCAGGGTTTAAAGACAGTGCTGTCAAGTGATTGGCAGCCACTGCAGCACTAATTCAATCCCTGGCCAGCCAGAGAGCAACCCACCTGGCGCGCAGACCTCTCCTGTCTTGCCCCCTGTTCCCCTTAGCAGTATTGTTGTTGTTGTTTTAATAAAGATTTATTTATTTATTTATACGAGCACTGGGTATAGTCAGAAGGGCGGGAGGGTGAAAGAATTCACCAGAGCCAGAGCGGGGAACAGAATAGACAGACTGACAAAATACACTGCTGAGGGCAGCAGCAGGCGTGGCAGAAGAGGTCTGCGTGCCATGTGGGATGCTCGCCCGCTATGTGGGACGCTCGCCTGCTATGTGGGATGCTCGCCGGGGATCGAACAGGTGCAGTGCTGCAGATGCTGTGGGCAGCTTCACAGCCCAGTGCTCTACCACTACGCCACCAGGGGAGGCCCCCCTCAGCAGTGTTTTTCAGTAGATCTGCCTGTTCTGCTCCCCACTCTCTCTGATGAATCCTCTCACCCCCCACACTCCTGGCCTGTACCCCACTTCTTGTATGCTTAAATAAAATAAATCTTTAAAAAAAAGAATGTGATATTTGAGCAAAATTTGTAGGTGAGGGGTAGTAAATCAGCAGAATATTCAGAGTTAGGTTTCTAGGAAAAGTGATTGCAAAGACTTTAAATGGAGAATGTGGCTGACGAGTTAGATAGCAGCAAACATGCCACTGAGATGAAACAAAACATTATGGTTCATTTTATCAGGCAATATGAAAGGGTCATAGGGTACCCAGATTAATAGTTGTTTCTGTGTGTGTTATAAAGATGCTTCTTGATGAGATTAGCATTTCAGTTGGTGGACTTGGTAAAGTAGTTTGTCCTCCCTGATGTGATTGGGCATTCTTCAACCCTTTGAGGGCCTGGATAAAGCAAGAAGTGGAGGAAGGAGGAACTCACTATTTCTTTTCCTGGGAGATCTCATTTTATCTCTCCTGCTTTGGGACTTGGATTTGCATCACCAGCTGCCTTGGTTCTCAGGCTTTCAGTCCTTCAGATTTGGACTGAATTATACCAACAGGTTTCCTGGGTATCCAAATTGCAGACTTCAGATGCTGGGACTTCTCTGTAACTCAGTTTGAAAATCTCAGAACTGGCATTAACCAATTCTCTCTCACAGACATACATAAACACACGCAAACACTAAATAGACATCTATTTCATATTACAAACATATTTCACGTATTTCATATTCATATGATACACACATATTTCATATTCTTATGCATATACATATATATTTCTCCATAGAAGTCTAAACAATAAATAGAAGAAAGAATATGATCATGAGATGTAAGGTGTGAGATCAGAGAATAGAAGAAACAGGAAGTAGAAATAGCTTTGTAGGTCATGGTAAAAAGTCTTTCTGTTTTCCTTCATGTGAGATAGGGAAACATCCTTTGAGAAGCTATATGGTCCAATTTACATTTAAAAGGATCTTTTTGACTGCTGGCTTTAGAAAATCTTTATAAAGAAAATTTATAGAAACGGGGAAATAGTTAAGAGATTATTGCAGAAATCTTCACTAAGAGTAATAGTTATGTCTGGCCTCCATTGCATACTTTATAACCTGAAATATGTTCTATCTTCACTATAGCTAGAAGTGAGAAAAATGGAGGAAAGCTAAGTTAAAGGTTTTTTTTTTTTTTTTTGGTAATTTCCCTGTCATAACACTTAATAATGTCATTTATTGAATGGTTACTATGTGTCAAACACTCAGCTCAGCAGTTTTCATATTGTAGATTATATCATTAAATTTTATAAAATGTATTTTAAACTCTAATATACAGAAGATGAATCTGGATCAGCACTCTATTCCATACTTATCTGACCTGAATGCTTATGCTTTTAACCATACCTTGCACTCTCATGAGTTATTCAACACTTCATAGCTCAAATTATTAAAAATCTTAAATATATTATTTTCTTAATTATTAAACAATTCATCCAAGCAAACCCTCTAAATATGATTTGAAATATTGCAGAAAGTGACCAAAAATGATATATGCATGCTAGCCTCCTTATGCCTTTGCTAATGGAAAACAGATAAATTACACGCCAGGTTTGTTTCATTTCCTTTTTTGTTTTTTTAAAGATTTATTTATTTATTTATTTATACAAGCATTGGGTACAGTCAGAAGCATGGGAGGGTGAGAGAATTCACCAGAGCCAGAGCAGGGCAGAACAGGCAGACTGATGAAATACACTGCTGAGGGGAGCAGCGGGCGCTGCAAGAGAGGTCTGCTCGCCATATGGGACCCTCCCTGGTGGCGGGGGATAGAAATGGCGCTGCAGAGGCTGTGGGCAGCTTCACAACCCAGCGCTCAACCACTGCGCCACCAGGGGAGGCCTTCATTTCCATTTTTTTTTTTTAATATTTTCAGCTGCTGATTTTTTTTTTAAGATTTATTTATTTATTTATACAAGCACTGGGTACAGTCAGAAGCGCGGGAGGGTGAGAGAATTCACCAGAGCCAGAGTGGGGAGCAGAGCAGGCAGAAGGACCGAGGTACACTGCTGAGGGGAGCAGCGGGCGGCAGGAGAGGTCTGCGCTCCATGTGGGACCCTCCTCCAGTGGCCGGGGAGCAGCCGGGGATCAAACCGGCACTGCAGAGGCTGCGGGCAGCTTCGCAACCCAGCGCTAAACCTCTGGGCCACGGGGGAGGCCCCATTTCCATTTCTAAAATATATATATATATATATATATATATAACTTTTAGCAGAATATTCATTATAGTAAATGTTCAGTATAACAAAACAATTTTGTGGTTTTCAGAAGGTGATATGAATTTACACATAACATTAAAAATATTGCCAGGTTTAAAATTATTTGTTTAGGTCAAGCAGTGTCACTAAAAGCTTTCTACATGGAGCTATAGCAATTATCTTCACTACACAGGTAATAAGGATATTTCTGCTTCAGCTTTCTATCTGACGCATAGATGGATAAATGGAACAATGCTAGGTTTAGTTAAGGTAAGTAATCAATAGAGGATACGATATAGACAACTCATACTATTTTGTTTTGGAAAACTATGGTCAAAATGATGACTTAGAATGATGGCAACCTGGCAAGATACCTTAGTTTGTCTTACTAGTTTTCTATCTGTGAAGCTTGCAATAAATTTTACCATTCTAGGTCTCAGTTTTCTCCTCTGTGTTATGGGCATCATATTCACTAAAACACATAGTTAAACAAGATCATGTATATATCTCATTCAGGAGCATATATGTATTGATGTTTAGGAAACATTTTCTGCTCTGCATGGAACAATATCTACAACAATAAAAGTAAGAAGCATCATTACACTAACAACATCATATTTGGCAATCTCTTATTACTATGGCAATGATCCAAATATGTCTGCTAATCTAAGCACTTTCTTATGCTTAAAGATTATCCAAAGTGGTTAGAGCTGGTAGGGTCTACTTTAAGGAACACAGTTCCATTACTTTCTGTTCTAATAAAGCTCCATGGATAAACAATGAGTATCATATAATTCTGCAAAGTTACCAACAAATTTGGGAACATTGCCTTTCTCTGCACTTTAAGTAAAGTTTATTTTCTATAACAGAAATTTTCCTATCAAACTGCCAAAAAGTCAAGTAGACAGCCATTATAAAAATTGAACAGTGTTTAACACCATTTTTTCTGCCAATTTTTCTACAAAATTAAAACATAGGAGTATAATAATCCAATAAATTTATGTCATACCTGTAATCATTTTTTATTAGACTAAATTCATAATGAGACTGCTTGAATCAGTAATAATTTATTTGCTGTGTCTCAGTCTCAGGATCTTGTGTAGTCAACTATGGTGCTAGGTTTTCTCATCAAAATTAAAATATTAAATGTGAATCTTGGAGATAATGACTACAAACAGAAATAAAAAAGCAAAATATCACAACTCTGCTACAAAATGAATCTGCTTGCAAAATAATTTTTTGCCTAATTTTCAAAGCAAATTATAAACATTTTAATGCAAAAATAAATAGCTTATCTTATTAATAATTACAAAATGCTTTCCTGTGTTTGTTGACAAAGTTTGAGAATGAGGAGAAATATAAAAGTTGAATTGCAAAAGAACAAATCTGACAATGATGACAAGAACTATGAAATTACTGCAAATAGTGTTACTATAGTGAATTGGGGAAATTAACACATAAATATAATAGAAGAAAAGTAACTGCCTGATTAAAAACTAAACAATAAAACTTCTACCTAGAAGGAATTTTATTTTATTTTATTTTTTTAAAGATTTATTTTTATTTATTTATATAAGCACTGGGTACAGTCAGAAGCGCAGAGGGTGAGACAATTCACCAGAGCCAGAGCGGGGAGCAGAGCAGGCAGAAGGACTGAAGTACACTGCTGAGGGGGGCAGCGGGCGGCAGGAGAGGTCTGCGTGCCATGTGGGACCTTCCTCCGGTGGCCGGGGAGCAGCCAGGGATTGAACCGGCGCTGCAGAGGCTGTGGGCAGCTTCGCAACCCAGCGCTCAAGCGCTGCGCCACCGGGGAGGCCCATTCAAGCATGTTCTTAATAGAATAGATGTTATCTATAAAAATAGCTCTGACACCATTGTTATTTTGGTATCAGTGTCTAGGATTTATGTTATTTTTAAAAAATCCTTAGCAGTTGGTGTATTTTGTGCTTGGTCTTACACTTCAAAGATAAAAGTCCATAAAAACTATTATAAATTGGAAAATACATAATTAGTATTTTTTCTGTCATAAGTTTAAGTGTCTTTCTGTTTCCAGTTTGTTCTCATCCCATATTCTAAATGACATTTTCAAATGTAGAAAGGAACTGACTTTTCAAGTGTGTCTATTCATCTAGATTCCATCATTTGTGTGATTTGAGCTCTGCCATGCTCCAAAATACCTACAAATCACTGATGTCTCATAGTTCTTATTTGATGTGAAATCAATGTGTATTATCACTGCTGCCTTCTAAATATCAGGTAGAAGGCAAACCACTCAGATAATATTCTATTTCTTTCCTATGATAATTTCCATGAGTGGTCTGCTTATACCTTGAGATAACATGTAAGAAGTTAGTTCTTTGCTCTGTTCAGCTTAATCATTTATTTTTCATCACACAAGCATTCAGGATAGAAGTGCTGGTGGAGAATGTTTGTGTTGAATATCTGATTGACTTTATCTTACCACGTATTTTAATAAAGTGGTTTGAAATACGAAAGAAAATCAGATAGTTTTATAGATCTATGGCTATCTCAGTGGTTCTCAACTAGTGGCAAATTTGTCCCTAGGAAATTTGCAATGTCTTGGAGTTTGTTTTTTTTTTTTTGTTTGTTTGTTTGTTTTGTTTTTTTTGGCTGTTAGAACTGGAAGATATTACTGACATCTAGTTCATGGAGGCTAAGAATGCAGATAAATATTCCAAAGCACACAAAATAATCCCCTTCAACAAAGACTTCTCATACTCAAAATGTTAATATTTTGAAGTTGGGAAACTTTGTTATAACTTTTAGTTTGAAACTTCATTATTGCACATATACAGAAAATTTTGACCTTTCAGAAAATGGATTATACAGAGAATCTGAGAGAATACAATCTTAGGTAAACATGAACATTCTGATGTCTTGAAACACATTTTTTAAAATCACGTGACTTTTAAAGGCAGGCTAATGTAGCACATTGACAAATAGAGCTCACAAAATATTAGCAGATTCTGCAAAATTTCCTTTTGAAATTTTCCACATTTTCTACCTTTTGTATATGTCTATCATAGAGCTGAAAGAAGAAAAAATTGACTATCAGTTATATTTTCTAAAATCAAGAAATTCTAATGTATTTTAGGTTACTATGTAAGTTTTTAAATAAATAGTTTTCAAGAAAGCTACATATCCTATACCTGGACCAGAAGACATGAATCTATACCCCTAACCATAATTAAAAGGAAAGTGAGGAGGAGGGAGAGGGATCAAAGAGAGGGAGGGGGGAGCACAGCAGACTGTGGTGATGATGCACAGGTGCATTGGTGAAGGAAATTCTATGGGTACTACACCTGGGCGGGGAGCAAATATTGTTTAAAAATGAACAATGATGTAAAAAAAATAAAAGGAAAGTGAGCAGGAAGCACATGGAAACTCTGACTTTCTAAATGACTGCAGGAAGTTTTGCTTTTTCTTATTATTGGTTTCCCAGGAACTCTTTCTCTAGCCATTCATCAAGATTTGAGTTAAAATGAGTTAATGAGATGGGTTGAAACACCCTTCCGCAGTTTGACTGAGGTCCTTTTAAGTAACCTCCCTGTAACACACTAGTGACATGGCTCTTGCGAGGTGATGATTGAATACAATTAAAATCTTATTTCTTCCATGTTGTGAGAGAAATCAGGCGCTCAACCCTTTGTTCCAGTGTTGCTACACAAGACACTGTCTAGTCCTTAGGCATACTTGTATGTTAAAGTCCCTAAGTCCCCAAGGCTCCACATCAGTTATTCTTTCACCTCCAGATTCATAGGTAGTTTTTTTTCTCTTATTAATAAATAATAAGATAACAGGAAATGAAAACAAAGAAAAATAACACAGGTATTCATGTTCCAAGTTATACATTTAGAGGTTTTCCTGCAGAAGGTTTATATATATATATATATTTATATAAAATGTTAGAAGGAAAAATGATTGGCAAAATAGGTCATACAAGATTGAAGTTATACAAATTGCAGATACACCATATTTTGCAATAATATTTCTGATTTTAAAAGTAACTTTTGAAGAAGGGTCAAAGCAGAAATCAGTGTGATAATATAATTAAAGACATTTTCAATAAGTCAGCAATAATTTTAGTTTCATTTTCCCCTTGGAATGAAAACTGTGTAGGCAATTAGTTTAAATTAGGCTACGTGGGGATATTATTTGTATAACAAAAAAAAATAAATTTCTCTTTGTAATTAAATTTAATGGTGTTGCACTAGAGAGAAACTGAACAAGTTTCTGAGATGTGTGCTGTTCTAGTCAACCTGGAGCTCTGAGATCTATTGCTTTAACAAGTCATTTTGTTACTTCCCTGACATGGTTTACCTTTTTCACATACTAAGCAGATACTTCTAGCTGCAGAAGAATTTAAGTCAATAATTTTTCTCTGAGATTCTTCCGAGTCCCTTTGTTTCCTAGGTTGTTTTAATGGTGCTAAAACCTTGCTTTTGTTTTAATCTTCCTAAAGAATATGAAGAACAGCTTCTAATTATCATGTTATCTGCATATGCACATGAATTTGAGATTGAGACTTCAGGATCCTTCATATATTTTAAACCTGCATTCATGAACTGACTGTTCTTAACAGGACCTAGTTATATAACATTCTTTTATTTATGCACACAAGCACATATAGAAAACATATTGCATGAATAATGTATTATTTGAAAATTAGTAGTATGTATAACATTTATAATCAGAAAACATAATAAAGGAAGAAATAGATACTATTTTTATTGCATACAAAACCTAGATTTGATTTCCTTTTTCCAGACTATATCTTGGGAAGCAGTCTTTCTTTTCTTTGATACAAAAAGGAAGAGACTTATTAGTAATGGAGGCAAAATTTTATGGTAGACAGACAGGTTTATATTCTCCTCAACCTCTATCATTCACTGCCTTAATATTTCACCTAAGTTACTTGAACAATTCTACTGGCAGTTCTTTCATCTTCCTGTAAAATAATACTGGTAAAATTGATTGTTGCAAAGACAAATTAATTAATAAACTAAAAATACTAGGCATAGACATAGCAAGCAGTTAATAATTAATACTAACATTTACAATCAATCACTGTTTCCATTTTTACTGTTATTAGTAGGAAAAACAGGAAGTGATTGGAGAGAAATAAAACATCAAATGATGTCATTTTGGTTTATTAAGTTAAACTGCTATAATCAATTATCCTGGCATCCAGAGTGCTTGAAAGCACTTCCAAAATGAATAAAACTGATTTACTTATTCCATGAGTTTTTTCCACACTTTTCTAGAGACCTGGAATATCCTTTTCCACTTGCTGCCAAGTGAATATTCACTTTGCAGATGCCATTTTGAGATAGGTTTATTTTGCAAAGCTCTATCTGATCTTTCCAAACCCTCATAATTCATGGTCTTTTCATCATCAAATGTTTTGTTTAGAACTTTGTTAAAGCATTTAGCACAATTTCATTACTTGCCTGTTTGTCTTTTGTCATAGGAATGTCAAGTCAAAGGTTAAAACTACATATTTGTCCTTTCCCAGTGCATAGTCATTTCAGGCATATCAATACATGGATACAGGCTTCCTGAATGAATGAATCAATGAGTGAATGACTGAATATATTTTTCTTATAGCAATTTTTTTTTTACTACAAATCAATAGTAACTATATTCTTCTTTAGTCCTCTTTCTAAAAAGCATACTTCAGTTGTGGCTGAGTGACAATTATCTCTTTTTCTATAATATTCACCGGCATTATTTCCTTAAAAAAAAAGACTTTTTTTTTAATTTTCTTTATTGATTAAGGAAATTTTCTTTATTGATTAAAATTTAATGAAAAAAATGATTTAGAAATGGTATGTCTTTTTTCTAAACTGCTGTGGTTATTTATTCCATTCCTTACCTCCCACTCTCAGCAAAGCATTTCCAGTGTAACTACCTTCCTAAATGGTTTGTAGTATCTATTCATTGTTGCCAGTGACTCTCAACCTCAAAATTCACAGGTGTTTTCTTAGCCCCTGTATTCATTTTTCTTTTAGAAGTATCTGATCTTGCTATTACTTCTTTCCTTGATTTATGTAATAGTCTACTTTCCCTTCTGAGAAACTAAACTTTGCAAGGAAAATTTAAAAAAAAAGTTAAAGAATATAGAGTAATTTGTTCATATATTTTTGCCCCTAGAACATGATGGAGAGCTAGTAGTGTTATGGGTATTGCTCTTAGGAAGGAAATTCTGGGATAGTTGCGTTAATGGAAGATAGGAAACCTCTCAAGTTTATACCCAGAGTAATGATTATACATTTTAGAGCTGAAGGCAGAAATTTAGAAAGTAGTCTGGAAGTATAAATGAGCACAAGTAGAGAAATTTTTAAATAAATGATGCTAGGACATGTCTAACTATTTTATGTTATATAGAATAGTGTGTGTGTATGTATGTGTGTATAATTAATAAATTCCAACATTTCCTTTATAATTTTTTATGAGACTTAACATAATGGTTTGATTTAAGAACACCATTGATTATTGCCTTAGGTCAAGAAATCTATGGAGAACTCTAAAAATTTTGTATTAATTTACAACATCATGTCTGTTTATATGCCTAATATGATCATAATACTGAGGCCAACTCAATCATTGCAAATATTAACTCTTTACTTATTAATCACTTCTTACATAATCTATGGCACTGCTCTTTTTTTTTTAAATCTAAGCAAGTCTGGTTAACTCTTATATATACAACCTGCTAACTCTTACATATACAACCATAAAAATAGTAATCTGAATGTTTGAAAAAAATGAAGAAAAAAGTATAGATGAAAGAGTGTTAAAATACAACTGTGAATTTTTTACTTGAGTAAGCCAAGAAGCTAAGAGCTAAACAAAGTTTCTTCAAAACTGTAAAACTTGCAAATAGAGAATTTAAGAGCAAGCAAGTTAGAAACACATGCTCAGAAACTGTTTTAAACAATATTAGATTAATATCCAAAGGGATAAACATATATATATATGTTCAATAAGTTGATATATATGTTATAAGTTATATATATGTTCAATAAGTTTATGTATACACACACACACACACACAGAGAGAGAGAGAGAGAGAGAGAGAGAGAGAGATTCTGAAGCAGAATCAGAAAGAAATCTTAGGAAAGATTTCTTCAGCACCAAGGTTTGAGTGAATCCTTACAGAGCTGTAAATTTAGGGGTAAATTAAGAAAAATTAGCAAAGTTAACCTGTACTTTCTTCCAGCAAAGAAAGAAGAATAAACTTACAGGAAATAATTAGAAAACTTTAGAAATTCATGAGAAATGACAAGTATTCCCCAAATAAACCTGGAACAAATAAATACACTCAGAAAAATATCTCAACTAGTGTTCACATGGACAGAGCTGGAAAGGCATGCTAAATGACATTAGGAGAAAGACAAATGTGGAATGATGTTACTTATGTGTGGAATACAGGAAAACCAAACAATGTCAGATAAAGCCAGACTCAAAACTAGCCCTTGAAATATAGATAAACCCATCCAATTTGCAGCAACATGGATGGATCTGGAAGGGATCATGCTCAGTAAAATAAGCCAGAAAGAAAAGAAAAAATACTGGATGGTCTCGCTCATAGCAGAAATTTAGAAAACCTGAATAAGGGGCCAGGAAAAAGACTAATTATAATAAAGTAAAAATCAAAATCAACAAGCAACTATAAACCAGAGACACAGTGCAGAGGAACGCAGGGGAGAAAGGAGTAGGATCAAAACAAGGGGGAGTGGGAATTGTTTGGGGACTATAACCAAGATGAAAATGCATACATTGTACAGAATTGAAAAATGATGTAAAAAATATTTAAAAAATTAAAAATTAAAAAAAAAAAAAGAAAGAAACTGAGTTCTCCAAGACATCCAAAGGGAGAAGGAGGAGACTTGAACACAAAGTGGGAAGGGAGCAGAGTGGACTGTGGTGGTAGACTAAGTGCTTTGGTGACAGAAGAGCTATGGTAGCAGCCGTGAAAGGCAGGGATCCTCTACTTCCAAAATGCAAATTACCAAGTAAACCAATGCTACCTCAATTAAAACAAAAACAAAAACCATTAATGGGCTATTGGCAGTATTTATTAGTGTTGTCAGACTAGGAAGAGGTAGGTACATTGAGAAATACAAATCTGTAGTGTGTTTCACATAGTTTTATTTAAAAGGTCTTATGATTTTTATAAAAGTAAGTAACTTTTTCTTTCATCTACTTCTGTGAGAAATGTCCCTTTAGTATTCTCCAAACACAGGCTGTTTTGAATGTAATTTTCCCTGAATTGAAGAAGAAATTTTGGGTGTGACTCACTGAGGGCAGCTAAATTTTGCAGATTGTGAGATTCTTAGGAAGAATATGGACCAAGTATGTTTTTGCAAAGAAAATAAAACATCACACAAAAACACTGAAATTTAAAGAGGAAAATAAAAGGAAAGAAATGGGAATCATCTAATTCTGAGAATCTGTCATAACATCAATAGGGTAGTTTAAAACTGAGTAAAAGATATTTAGCCTTTCAAAATTTGTTCATGAAATCTGAAAGTTTGGCCAAAGAGTTTTATTAATTAGCATGACATTCTGTATTTAGAGTACAAATAGTTAAATGCTTATTATGAGAAACTAGGACACAAGGTTATATTTTTAAAAAGTATCATAAAGTTCATATAAACAAAACAAATATGGAAAATGTTATTCTGGTCTTTCTGTGACAGCAAAAATAGCGGTTAATTTTCTTTTTATCCTATATATAAAATAAATTAAGAAAATTTTAAATTGTGGTGTTTTATGTCATATCCATTTATATTTCTTTGCTGTTTGTCAGAGGAATAACAACCAAGACTCACAGCTGCTACGATTTTTCAGAAAAATAATGTTATACTATTATTTGTCATCTTCAATAAGTTAATAAATATCAATAAATAAATACCAAATAGCTAATGTGAACCAAAATACTTTCCTTAAGATAACCGAAATTGAAATTTACTGAAATGTTAATTTTTATAATAAAAGGCTCATTTTTGTGCATTCATTTAATATACATTTTATTTTATTCGATATTAATGTATTTAATAAATGATTTATTTGATCCAAGCTTAGAGTATAAATATAATGTCTTAATTAACAGGTAATAGATTTGCCAAGTAAATAATATATCTAACTTAATAGAGAATGAACTATGACTGATTTTGAAAGTGATTGTTCTTTTCATTGAGAGATTAATCCATATCAAAAGGTGATACATCTCTTTCCATATGAGCTAACGCAAATCTGTAAATTTTTTTTTCTTTTTCTTTTGCGTAGGTAAGACAAGGAACAAGTTTGCCCTCAAGTGGACTTCAAAGGCAGATCAGAGTTTCCAAACAGGAAGTGGGGCAGGTTGCAAATGTTGGAATGATGGATTGATACACTCATATTAATATAGAGGAGATTAAACATTCTGCCCCACTCATTATTTTTTTTTTCCTTTGGGAAGAATTTTAAATGTTTGTAGATGTTTCACTACATATTACATTATTTGGAAATGCCACTCAATGATTTAATAGTACTTTAAAATATTCCAATATTATTTGGCATCCTTTAGTTATTTTCTTAAATATTTAGAATGTTTAAGGCAGCTAATTTCTGCCCTAAATTGAATTAATGCAAATTTGAAGCTCCTCCCTCTAATACGTAGTCATTATTTTTAGAAATTTTCTCCAAATCCATCATTAAAGCAGAATGGAAATGTGATAAATTGATTTTTGATCTTAAGGTGTTATAAATTGCATTATTATTATAATTTTGGTGGAGTTTGACTTTCATCTATCAACTCAGATTTAATTCTTTCCCACTATATAAGTCCATACCTGTGTGCTTAATAAAACGTTACATTTTGGGACCTCCCTGGTGGCACAAGTGGTTGAGCGCTGCACTGTGAAGCTGTCCGCAGCCTCTGCAGTGCAGGTTTGATCCCGGCCGGCCGGCAAGGGTCCCACATGGCGTGGCAGACCTCTCCTGTCTCACTGGCTGCTTCCCTCAGCAGTGTATCTCAGTCTGCCTGTTCTGTTCCCCGCTCTGTCTCTGGTGAATCCTCTCACCCTCCCACACATCTGGCCTGTACCTCAGTTCTTGTGTAAATAAATAAATCTTTATTTTTTTTAATTTTTTTTATAGAGGCATGTTATTTATTTGTTTGTTTGTTTTGTTTGTTTATACATGCACTGGGAACAGTCAGAAGCGCAGGAGGGTGAGAGAATTCACCAGAGCCAGGGCCGGGTGCAGAGCAGGCAGAAGGACCGAAGTACACTGCTGAGGGGAGCAGCGGGCGGCAGGAGAGGTCTGCCCGCCATGTGGGACCCTCCTCGGGTGGCTGGGGAGCAGCCGGGGATCGAACCGGCACCGCAGAGATCGCGGGCAGCTTCGCAACCCAGCGCTCAACCGCTGCGCCACCGGGGAGGCCCAATAAATAAATATTTAAAAAAAAGTTACATTTTTCCATTACCCATGACAGTTTCATCATTAAATAAATTGTTGAATTCTTGTGATTTGTTCTGAACTAGTCCTAACTAACCCTTAAGCTATTTTCCTCAGTGTTAGGAAATAAGCATAATATGGTAGTTTCTGGCAAATAGCAGTTTCTCCATAAGTGTGTAATGAGTAGGTGGATGAATGTCTGTCTTTGTTGTTCTAATGATCTTTAATATTTTCTAATCCCTTTCACATTCTACATTCTTTATGTTGTGGAGAAACTAAGGAGCATTTACTAATGACATTATCAGAGAAGCTTTTTACAAGTTGAGTTTATTTTAATTTGTCAGTTCCTAAGAAAGATTTTGTTTTTGTTTTTGTTTTTAAAGATTGATTTATTTATGCATACAAGAGCTGGGATATAGGCCAGAGGTGTGGGGTAGTGAGAGGATTCACCAGAGACAGAGTGGGGAGCAGAACAGGCAGACTGACCAAAGTACACCTCTGGGGGGAGCAGCGGGCAAGTCAGGAGAAGTCTGCTGCACCATGTAAGCTGCTCCCTGGCTGGGGATTGAACTCATGCTGCAGAGGCTGAGGATAGCTTCATAGTTTACTTCTTAACCCATTGCACCACCAGGGAGACCCCCTAAGAAAGATTTTGGAACTATGTTGCCAATCCTTTTCTAATTGGGAAAACATTACTTACATAGCTATGGATTAAATGTGTACACCTCATGTAACAAATGTTTTTAACTGAAATAACAAGTCTCAGTAGAGAATTAAAGTTTACTTACTAGTTTTGACTAAGTAGGGTTGGTTAGAGCAAACAACCACTTAAAGTTTCATCAGATGTCATCAGAGATTTTGATCCATCTCATTCTCAACCAGAAATCCTGGCATCTTAACTGCTCTTCATTGACACAGGGTGAAGAAAAGATGCATAATATATTCATCAACTTTAATACTTTCCAGGAAGAGGCACATGTCACATCACGGTCAATGAAATTCTCATGGCAATGCCTAAATTCAAGGAGGTGTGAAGTATAGTTTTCCACAAACTCAATAATACAGGAAAGCCACATATTGTGAAGAGTGACAAAGTCTAGATAGCCTGTAGGAAATGAATTTAAGCATTAAGATTCATTATTTTTATGTGAGTAATAACTAAAAAAATAAACAAAATGACCATAGCAGAAGAAAAATGCAATGAAAAGATGTAGTTGAACATTGCTTAGCCCATAGTAGGTTTCAATACATATTTGTTACTTTAAAATGAAGTCTTTGGTGTTGAGAAAACTAGAGGACCACATCTGAGGGATGAAATCCGACATTGTGAAAAAATAAACAAGTTTGTTTAAAAAATAAAATAATAAAACGAAGTCAGTAGAAATGAATGTAACAACATATCTAATATCACAAGAAGTTACCATTCCAAACTCTTGTCATATTATGATAGCAGAGAATAAGGTAGAGTGAAGAGTAGCTCCAAGCAGGGTTAATGAGAATCTGAACTTGTAAAGTCAGAGATGTGCAGTGACTGCTGTCAAAAGGCAACAATGATAACTCTGAAGTAGATGGGCCCTGAATTGAAGGATGATTGAATTTGACCTAATAGAACAGAATAATAATCTTCCAATGAGTGAAGGCCACTAGAAATCTGTATTTTATATGAACTAACAAGAAACCAATCTAAGATAATTCTGATCAACAGCGAGAATTAAAAATGAATTGACCAAATTGTTAAGGGCCCCCATAATCTGGAGAATCAAAGATTCCCTTACAAATTTTCCCATAGTTCTTTTAATTATCATAGACCTGTCCTTTTCACTGAATGTCTTACCTTATTATGCAATTAAACTTCTGAAATTTATGTGGACTGTTATTATTCATCTTAATTTCACTCTAAGAAATTTTAGCTCAGAACCAATGGTCTACATTTTATAAGGTGTGTTTTATAATGAATTTAGACATAATGGAATTTAGCACTATTATAGTAACACCTGATTAACCAGAATTTGTTCTGGTTAATTGCATTTTCTAATAATTACATTTAACAAGCACTTTGTACTCCTTTAAAATGTTGTCAAAATTCTTTTCTTTCTCAAATGCATTAGTTCATTTACTACTTTAATAAGTAAAACATAGGTGAAGATAATTGAATCTCTCTGATAATGAATCTCATAGTGCCTAGAGGGATTGCATTCTGAAACTAAATTCCCAACATTGTTTTGTCTTGGAGAGGGACATGTAAAATTTCACACAAATTTGACTTGAGTTCTGAGCCAGGGGCTTAAAATTTTCATGAAACATTCACAGATACATACACCCTTTCCTTATTTTATGATATCATCCTAAAGTTCAGGAGAAGCCAAACAATTTTAGACTAGTTGAGGGTTTTGTTTAATTGAATTCTGTTGATTCAAGGTCTTGCAATGTTGAACAAAAGTTACTTTTCAAAATTGAATTTTATAAATTCTTTCATATTTCCCAGGATGATAAAAAGCCTTGAGACTCAAATATCTAATATCTATCTAGTGGATATAAATTATGCATGCTGTCTACATGTAGATTTATTTGCACAATTATGGAACATTTCAAATGTACAGAAATGTGTAAAGAATAGCACAACAATCACTAGTGTACTTATCTCCAAGCACAAAATTTTACATTTTATTGCATATGGAAGTTATTTTAAAGAGAATATGACCTTCTTTCCTTGAGGATGTGTTTTTCTAAACTTACTGTTGTTCATCTTATGTTTTTATATCTATTTATTACATATACTTTTCTACTTTTTTGCATTTAATATATGTATTTTATATTTATAGACTCCCTATTTTTATGATTTCAAAAATGCATATTATGTTTCTACATATTCCTATGTACATATAACATTTTACCATTTATAGCCTATGGACTTTATATATAGAATTCGCATATTTAATGTTATCTAATTTTGTTCAATATAAGTATTAATCTACAACTTGCTTTTTCACTACTGTACAGCTTGGATTTTATAATTTATCTAGTTATTAACTATGTTGCTCTGTGGCATGTAGTCTATGACTCCACAATTATTTTCCCAAATTCTTGCTATTACAGAGAATTGATGCAATCAGTTAGTGTTCTTTTACTTATCTATGCATATATAACATATGCTTAGAAATGGAATTGCTGAGTCCTTTGCTAGAGGCATCATTATTATTAAACAATAATAGCCAAAGGCAAAGAAATTTAATGTAAGATGGAGGTATGTGAAAAAGACTTAGGGAGAGATTCCAAGGGCATGTCAGTGAAAAACAGAGATAGTAAATTGAAAAGAGGGAATGATTGATAAAGATTCATAACGGTTAGAAGGGACAGGTTCCAAAATGTTAACTTAAGATTGACCTTTGGAATAAGAAATGCCAATTGTCTTTATAGACAGGTTATGAGGAATGAGAGTGACCAAAGGGAGCATCTGATCTTCTTTCATTCCAATGCAGCTTGCCTTCTAAGTTACTAAGAAAATTCTTACCAGCTAGGTGTACAAGGATTGAGAAAACCACCAACGATTGTGAAAACCACAAATGCAACAATTTTATTTGGATTTTCCCCCTTAATTCTTAGAAGTAGATGCTATCGTTAACCATGTATTGGAAAGGAAGTTCTGGGGTTCCTTGCAGAATGAGAATGTGCACAGGTAGATTGGCTTCATAAACATTCAGTCTGGGTGGTTGCATCAGACCCTATGCTCACTTGCTTTTTATGGTTAGATATATACTTGATTCCAAGCTTATTTTGTGGATTAAAAATCTCACTTTGTTTCTCACTACCTTTGTTATGCATCTTCTTGACCGTCCTTTCAAGTGCTTTTCTAATTTTCTCAACATGCTGTCAAGAAAAATTCTTTTACATAGATTGCAAGAGGTGTTTAATTATATTTTAACATACACTGGACCACTGCAAAATTTGGCATAATTTGATTACCAGATTGAGTTGATCTTAATTTAACATATTGTAGGAGGACTTGCATGCCCCTAGAATACTGGTAACAAGGAGAAAATAATTTATGAGAAGAATGAAAAAATAAATCTTAGCTCATTTGACATCTTTATTTCTGAAAATTTGAATGTCTTCTTAAAAAAAAATTATAACTCTTTCTACCACTATGGAAAGATTAACAAATGGGAGTTTCTCCCCTACCACACACCTTTTCCAGAATTACCCATATTTCAGAATTGTCCATATTTCCTGTTTATTTTGACATGCATAACATTGAAAACAAGAAGGTGATATTGTATGAAAGCACAGATACAATGATTATATCATACTAGTGTGTAGAAGGTAGACTATGAAGGCAAAATACGATAAGGAAAGTAGGACCTAGGACAGTAGTTAGGGAAGAGGATAGCAAAAATGAATCATGCCCCAAATGTAGAAAGCATTGGAATGAAACAATTCAATGTTATACAAAAATTATAGCTTGAATGCAATTGGGGAAACTATAAAATTTCAGAAATTTAAACAAGAAGCATTTTAGGGATTTGTTTTTGCAGAAAGTTCCAATATCTCTGGGTATCTTCTTTTTTTTTTTTTTTGAAAGAGAAAAGAGTGCCCTATTTTATAACAAAGTACATAGATCTGTGTGTTCATTCCCTTACACATACAATTGGAAAAAGATGCTGCTGCTTCTCCAAAATGGAACATTCCTTCTAGCTCCACATGTGGCCTTTGCAATGCTAGACAGTGGTGCACCGGTTGCTGACTCTGTATTCTGGCATCAGTACCCACACTTCTCAGTTCCCAAAAGACGCTTACAAGCTGTGAGACAGATTCCAATTTTCTGGCACACATAGGAGGGTTCTATCACCTCCATCAGCACTTCCCTCTGCACGGGCTCACTCGGTCACACACTTACCACACTGCTCTGGTTTGGTTCAGGCAGGAAGGTGCAGACTTTTTTCAGCTGGGATCTCCTGTTTTGTGTCCTCTCTTTAAGTTATGGTCCAAATAGCTAACCAGCCTCTTACATACACCTCCCGGAAGACAACGTCCTTGATCTGAGTCAATGCAGACAACCCCTGAGTCAATGCAGGCAACGCCCTTGATCTGAGTCAATGCAGGCAACCCCTGGGAAGAGAAAATAATTTATGAGAAGAACTAAAAAATAAATCTTAGCTCATTTGACATCTTTATTTAGGGCCACTTTAGGGTCCATCTTCTTCAAAAATATCAGGATGGAGCTGCCACTTCCTGGCACCCCCTAGAGAAGGATGTGGGTAGTTTGAGGACACTTTATCCAGTGTCTTAAGTATTTTTCCTTAATCCTATTGTTGCTAATCTCTTGACCACCTCCTTCACCACATACTTACACACCTGGCAGTAAATATTAGCCTTTGCCTGGATCAGATCCTTCTCAATGGGCTCACCAGTATCAGGGCAGGGATGATGTTCTCTAAGAGAAGTGGTATCTTGGTAAACTGATATGAATGAAACCTTAATGAAGGTGTGAAAGAAGGAAATTGGGGTTAGAAGATTGATTAAAGAGGGGCTTTTATGGCCTCCCTGGTGGTGCAAGGGGTTAAGACGCAACCTATGAAGCTGTCCACAGCCACTGCAGCACAAGTTCTATTACCAGCCTTTCCAGGGAGCAACCCTCAGGGCACAGCAGTCCTCTCCTGACTGTCCCTCTGCTCTTCTCAGCAGTGTACTTCGGTCAGTCTGCTCGTTCTGTTCCCCACTCTGTCTCTGGTGAATCCTCTCAATCCCCACGTTTCTGGTCTGTACCCCAGCTTTTGTATAAATAAATACATAAATAAATAAATAAATGTATAAATAAATGCATAAATAAATAAATCTTTAAAAGAAAAAAAAGAGGGGCTTTGAAAAATATTTCTTTAGGCACAAAGTCTTCTTCACTGTTTATTTCCCATCAACAGTGATACTAACACATGTTTACAGGCTGATTGAATGGAGAAGAAATTTTTGATGATCATTTAATGGTATGTACAACATACACATATATACACACTTACACTATGACTAAAAATTAGAAGTTTCTTGAATATATATATAAACTGACACTTGAAAGTCTAAGTGTGGAATTTAGTAGTGAAATAAAGCTAAGGTTGAAGCCCAATATTTCTGTTTTTTTTTTAAGAAGTGGGGTACAGGGGGCCTCCTGGTGGTACAAGGGGTAATCACCACACTTTGAAGCAATCCACAGCCTCTGCGGCATGAATTCAATCCCCGGCCGGACAGGAAGCAACCCACATGGAGCAGCAAATCTCCCCTTTCTCGCCCACTGCTCCCCTCAGCAGTGTACTTAGGTCAGTCTGTTCTGTTCTGTTCTGTTCCCCATTCTGTCTCTGGTGAATCCTCTCACCCCCTGCATCATTGGCCTGTACCCCAGCTCTTGTATGCATAAATAAATAAATCTTTAAAAAAAAGTGGTACATATACACAATGGAATATTACTCAGCAATCAAAAAAGATAAACTCATGCAATTTGCAGCAACATGGATGGAGCTGGAAGGGATCATGCTCAGCAAAATAAGCCAGAAAAAAAAAAGAAAAATACTGGATGGTCTCACTCATAACAAGATGTTTCTTTTATTTTCTTAAATATTTATTTATTTATGCATACAATAGCTAGGGTACAGGCCAGAGATGCGGGGGGTGAGAAGACTGACCAGAGATAGAGCGGGGAACAGAACAAGCAGACTGAAATACACTACCGAGGGGAGCAGTGATTGAGAGAGTAGAGATCTGCCGCACCATGTGGGTTGCTCCCTGGCAGGCCAGGGATAAAACTTGTGCTGCAGAGGCTGCCGGTTGCTTCATAATGTGGTGCTTAACCCCTTGGGCCACCAGGGAGGCCCCATAACAAAATACTTCTTAAAAAAAGAAGTGGGGCATAGAAGATGTGGTACATATGTGCAATGGAATATTACTCAGCAATCAAAAAAGATAAACACATGCAGTTTGCAGCAACATGGATGGAGCTAGAAGGGATCATGCTCAGCGAAATAAGCCAAAAAGAAAAAGAAAAATACCAGGTGGTCTCACTCATAGCAGAAATTTAGAAAACTTAAATAAGGGACCAGGAAACAGACTAATTAATACAAAGTAAAAATCAAAATCAACAAGCAACTATAAACCAGAGACACACTATGAGGGTGGGGGAGGGGAGGCAGGCATGGAGACAGGAAGGATTAGAGTCAAAATCAGGGGGGTGCAATTGTATGGGGAATATAACCAAAATGAAAATGCATACATTGTGAAAAAATGAAAAATTATGTAAGAACTATATAAAATAAAATATTTTAAAAAAAGTGGGGTACAGGCCAGAGACATGGGAGGCGAGAAGATTCACCAGAGAGAGAGGGGAGCAGAACAGGCAGATGTACCAAAACACACTGTGGAGGGGAGCAGTGGGTGAGCCAGGAGAGGTCTGCTGTACCATGTGGGTTGCTCCCAGCCATGCCCCAAAGGGATCGAACTCAAGCCCCAAATGCCGCGGACAACCTCACAGCACTGTGCTCAACCCCCTGCGCCACCAGGGAGGCCCCTTAATTAATATTTATTAAGTTAGATATTAATCTCATTTCATTAAATAATTTTATCAGCCAAATGTAAAATGTAAATGTTTGTAAATACAGTATAAGACAATTGTTTCTCAGCACTGTCTGTAGCTAATTTTCTCATGGTCACTGTACTCTTACTGCAATACTAAATATACATTCATTTTTCAGATGACACATAACAGGATCTCACCTTTTGCTGTAAAGTCAAATATTTTAATTCAGAAAACTGTTACTCCAGCAACACGTTTTTTTAAAAGCAATTTTATACTTAGGATTCATAGTTTGAGCAATTCTCAAAACTCTTTTTGTCTTCAACGCATATAAATGGTTGACAGATTATAAAAATCATGTCAACAAGCTTTTGCTTAAATTTTTAGTTTTCCTAAATGCAAAATGAAAGGGATTGTCTTTTTTTAGACCAATCTTGTGTCTGTTGTTTTGAGATTTGATTAGTGTGAACAATACATGTTTTGAGTTCCTCAATTTTCTCTAACATTCTCCTCTTTTGTTCATGTTCTTTTATATAATTATAGTACCTGTCTAAGGTGATTTTTCATGGATGTTGCATTGTTGTACATTATTTTTTAGTTTTTCCCATTTGAGAGATGAAATGTTGAGATGAAAAAACAGGTATTTTAATTCAACCTCACAAGATCTAAAAAATTCTCAAACAGGACTTTTTCATAGAAAAAAATGTTTGGCATAAATATAATTAAATAAATAGCAATTGAAATTATATTTTGTTTATAAATGCAGGTATGCCAAGTTATTTTATGAATATTATAATATCTATTGTTTTTTCTTGAATGGTTAAATTTTATAAACACAGTTTGACTCAAAAGGTTATAGTGAGCTTTCTAAATTTATTTAGCAAAAGCATTTACTGTTACTATTTATATCAACACACACTCTAGTTCCTTTTTATGTAGCTACTTGAGACTTCTTTATAGTTCTTAATAATTACTTTAATATACACATAATATCTGTGTGTGTATATATGTGTATTATGTATTTAAGTTGCAAATTATTTTGTATATTTCTCCCTCCAGATCAGCTCTCACCATCATTACATACGTATTGGCCACCAACTTTGTGCAAAGCACATTGCCAGCATTGTGGTTGCCCAACAAAAGACTCAAAACACTTCTTTATGACATACAATCATAGAATTATGGTCCTGAAGCTACTTGAAGAACTTATCTTCTCTGCAGATTTTTAAGAAAAAGAAACAAGAAGAATTATTTTTAAATATTTTTTTTAAGATTGATTTATTTATGCATATAAGAACTGGGGCACAGGCCAGAGGTGTGGGGGAGTGGGTCAGAGGACTCACCAGAGACAGAGTGGGGAACATGACAGGCAGATTGACTGAAATACAGTGCTGAGGGGAGCAGTGGGAGAGTCAGGAGAGGTCTGCTGCACCATATGGGTTATCTCCCTGGCCTGGGATTGAGCTCGTGCTGCAGTGGTTGCAGATAGTTTCATAGGTTGTGTCTTAACACCTTGTTCTGCCAGGGAGGCCCCGAAACAAGAAGAATTATAAAGCAAGTGTTCATAAAATTCCAGTGAAAGAAAAAATAAATACTATAGCTTAAAAATTTCATCAATTGATTTGTCTCCCTAGCTGAGGCAAGAAGGTAGAAATAAGGGCAAATGACTTTTATTTTTCTAGGATCTTTACTTTGGAGAGGTGAAGAATGCTCCCCCAAGGATACCAGGTCGTTTTTCACTGAAACTTGTTGATGTTAACTTAAATGAAAACATTGCCTTTGCAGATTTCATTAAATTAATGATCCTGATATGGGATTTATCTTGAAATAGCAGGGAAGGTGCAAAATGATATTGCATGTATCTTTGTAAGGGAGAGATAGAGTCGATTATACAATTTGGAGATGACATGAAGATGGGCAGAAAAATAGTTGAAGATGATAGCTTTTGTTACCAGGGTTTTCCAGAAATACTGACTCAAAGGGAATGAGAAAGTCTATAATCTGCTGTCTGCAAGTTAGAGCCCCAGTATAGCTCCAGTTCAAAGACAAAGACTTGAGAACAAGGAAATTAAAGGTGCAAATTCTAGTCTAAGAACAAGAGGAAACTAATGTCCTAATTCAGCAGGCAGACAGGAAATGGATAAATCTCTCTCCCACCACATTTTCTCTAGTCAGATCCTCAATGACTAGGATGATGATTACCCACACGGGGGATGTCAATCTATATTATTAGCCCCTAAATCAAACATTAATCTCATCCAGAAAATCTTTATGAGAAATATTCAGAAAGAATGTTTAATCTGGGCATCTGTGGCATAGTCATGTTGCTGTGCAAAATAGAATATCACAATGGCCTTGAACTTTGGGGCTGATGGAATACTGAAAGTCACCAGAAACTAGAAAATCTAAAGGAGTGAAACTTCCCTGACACCTTGATTTGTCATCCAAATGTCATCCACCTTGATTTGTCATCCATTTGTCCTCCAAGTGACACTGATTTTCGATATTTGACCACAACAACTGTGGATGAATTCATTTCTGCAGTTTTAATCCTATAAATTTGTGATTATTTATTAGGAAAATGAGCCATTTCTCTCATTTTTCTGCCCTCTTCCAAAATCATTTTAATTTCTTAATTATAAAAAAGTAGTTTTCCAAAAGCTCCTGAGAATTCTTGGGAGAATTTGGCCCTATCTTAAGTTGATCCAATACATATTCATTTGATATATGAGATATTGTCTCTGATGATGTTAACCTCTCTGAACAGTTTAAGCATTTTTTCTCAGGTACTTTGTACTAGTTGTTTTCTCTTAAACTTCTTCATTCTAAAAGTTCTAACTCCATATATCCTCATGGCTCTCTCCCTCACTGATTTCATGATTATACACAAATTTCATCATCTTAGTAAGGCCTCAGATCATTATATATATGGTAAGATATTATGGATTTTATTTGTTTACATTACTTATTATATACTTGTATGATTTAAGCTCCTTGAGGTGAAGGATTTTTAAGTTTTGCTCATTGTTGTGTCTCAATACTAAAACATTATAAGTATACGATAAAATATATGTCAGTTGATGAATGAAAACAGATCAAAAAGAATGAATGAGTACCTATATATTTACCTCCCTTGTGACTTTTCACATGCTTTACATATGTATTATGAATTAATTTGTTTTAGCTACTTTAAACTTCTCTCACAGGAATAAATATAATAGTTAAGAATCAAGTTTCAGTTCTGTTAGTAATATCAATGAACAAGTCATTGACAAAGTGGAATTCATATATACATTATCTATTATACATATATAAATTATAAATCCATATAATGGAAGCCCATCCATTGTGAAATACAATGGCATAAATTATAAAGTTCTCATAATTTCTAAATAGGTTAGAATGAAAGACAATATTTTAAATGGTTAATGAATTGGCACCTTGCTATATGTAAAAAATGAAGTTATTGTGGATACGAACTTAAAATCTGGCAATATGTAGAATAATGATGTGTCTATGTTGTGCATTAATCCCTCTTGTCAAGTGAAATAAGTTCCTCTTCTGCCCACATGACTATTTTTAAAGCTCATTAAGTTTTTTTGATCTACCTACTTTAATTTAATTTTAAGTAATAACCTCAGTGACTCTTTCTAGCATTTAAAAGAAGATAATTTCCAAATCTTGTCTTAAGACCACTATTCTGCATACCAATATCATAATCTCTGCTGTTCACATCCACTTGCATGTCCAAAATTATTTCATCTGTAAAGAACTATTTATCCTCCTCTCCTACATGGCAACAACCCTGGTTCCCTTCAAGCCTTTGCCTTGCTCACATTATCATCATTATCATCTTTAACATTACTTGGCTTAGTAAACTAAGTACTTCCTGTAGAATATTTTTGGAAGTGAGATTTGATTTTTTTCCCAATGGTCACTACTGCATTATTATTCTTTATTTCTCACTGATGTAATATGAAAGTAAATGTATAATATCTCATAAAACCATAGTATTTTAGTCATAATAGTAAGAACATACATAATAGTAAGAACATACATAATAGTAAGAACATACATAAATATTATGTAGTAAGAACATACATAATAGTATTAGAACATACATAATAGTATTTTAGTCATAATAGTAAGAACATACATAATAGTAAGAACATACATGGAATTGTGAAATTTGAAAGAAGAATTAGGAGCTAGCATGCTCAAATTCTTCATCCATGAATATATCTAGTATGACTTTAAACAACTGAAATATATTATTACTTATTTCCTCCTTTATTATAAATAAAATAAAACATGATAACTATAGATATTTTACTATACTGTTACGAGGTTAAAGTAAAGCATTTCATGGGAAAGTACTTTGAAAATTATTGAATCATAATAAATACAAAAGAGCATTTAGATGAAACATTATCACAAAGATGTCTTAAGGATTTAAAAATTTTGAAACAGAAAGACTTAGTTAAAAATAAGATACAGATTTCTTAATCACAATGATTAAAATTATGTTACCCTTATTAAAATACATTGTTTCTAAGGTAGTAGGAAGAGAACTGAACATCTCAATTAAATACTAAATTGTTTTTTTTTTTAAATAAAGGTTTACTTTTTTTTTCAAAGATTTATTTATTTATTTATACAAGCACTGGGTACAGTCAGAAGCGCAGGAGGGTGAGAGAATTCACCAGAGCCAGAGCGGGGAGCAGAGCAGGCAGAAGGGCCGAAGCACATTGCTGAGGGGAGCAGCGGGCGGCAGGAGAGGTCTGAGCGCCATGTGGGACCCTCCTCTGGTGGCCGGGGAGCAGCCGGGGATGGAAATGGCGCTACAGAGGCTGCGGGCAGCTTCCCAACCCAGCGCTCAACTGCTGCGCCGCCAGAGAGGCCCTAAATACTAAGTTTTTTATAGATACATTTTAAATAATGTAGCATTAGTGTAAATCTAAACAGTTTGATTAATGGAATAGAATAGTACTCTTTGAATATATATATATTATATTTAACATTTCATGCATATATATATATATGTTATTGACAAAAGCAACAACAACAAAAAATAGGTATATCTAACAGCATAGATAAAAGCAAAGGAAAAGTATAAATGGAGTATAGACTTAGATAACTAAGACAATTTAACTTAAAAAAATGTAGCTGTGAATATATTTCTGAATTTCAGATCAAGAGAAGTATATTAAACAAATTAGAAAAAATATTAACCATAAAAAAGTATTGACAAATTCAACTATAATAAAACTAAGATCACTGTTTAAGACACCTGAAATAATGGAAAACACAGGTGAGATATTTTAACACATATAACTATCAAAATATTAAAAAAATTTCTGCGAAGAATATACAAAGAATTCCTGATATCATTAAGCTAAAGAGAAATAATACTGGAGAAATAGAAGCAAAGTCTAAGCACATCACATTGAATGAAATAAAAATAAAACAGGCCATAAAATTTTCAGAGGTGCTCAACTGCTTTTTTAATTTGAGCAATGCAAGTAAGGACCTCAAAGAAGAACCACATAACATATAGTCAACTGGACAAATTAAGTATCAGATATTGGAAAGAGTGATGTGTATGTGTGTGTGTGTGTGTATATATATATATATATATATATATATATATATGTATATATATATATGCAGTCATACACATTATGGCTATATAATATAGTCATACACAATTTTATTATAATGCAAATTATTACAACCCCATCAAATGTAATTTGTCACTTTAATGATATCTTCAGCAAGAGACCTATGCAGGTTCGCAAATAAAAATGTTTCCTTCAATGTCATTTCATGACAATATTGATAAGAAAAAAAATTCATTCTTAACTAGGGCACACTGTTAGAGTTCATACATTCTCCCAGTGTTTCTGGGGTTTTCCCAGGCACTCTGATTTTCTCCCACAAGCCAAAGATGTACAAGTTAGGTTCCTTGGCATAGGCAAATTGAGTGAGTGAGTGTGTATGTGTGTGTGTCCTGCAGTGGAAGGGCGTCTTGTCCAGAGTCGATGTCACAGTAATTTTTACAGTAGTATGTCCTTATTTATCTACTATTTTACATTGCAGAGTTTTAGCTACCCATGTCAAACATGGTCAGAAAATATAATATGAAATGAGATTTGGAGAGACCACATTCATATAACTTTTTCTTCTGTATGTTGCTATTGATGTATTTTATTATTGGATATTATTTTTGTTCTCTTAAAATGTGCTTAGTTTATAAACTAATCATTATCATAGGAATGTCTACACAGAAAAAAAAAAAGCTATTGTATATAGCCTGGTACTATCAGCAGTTTCAGGAATTCTTTGTGAAGCTTGGAATATAATTCCCATGAAAAAGGGGTAAATATTGTATTTTATAATATCACACACATCACCACACTCCACCCCTGAATATATGCCAGTTGCCAAAAGAGGAATTAACAATAGCTTGATCAATAATGTAGATTCACTATACAACTTGAGGAGGAATTAAGAATGTGAAAGAGACACCAAGACCTTTAGCTTTAGGGATGCCACATGCCACTCAGAATTTAAACTGACATTGCTTTTTTCTAAAAGAAAAGTGTACAGATTTTATTTCAGGTCAACTGAAAACACTTTATGCCTAAGAAAGTAGAACATAGCCACAGACTTTTATGTTACCTTGGAAAAAGGTTATTTCAACATTATCATTAATTTATTAGTACAAAACTGGCTAATTTCCCCAAGGTTCTTAAAATTTGAGAGCATATCTTTGAGGTTTCTGAAGTGCAATTATTGGAAAATGAATAAAAAGCTTAAATTGGAATAAATGTAATAATCTCTGTTTGACTTTTCCTAATATCACAATCAATCCAAAGAGAGTAGTTTTACCATATGTAGAGCTTTAAATGAAAATATGCCTCTCTCCCAGTTTAGTGTTTCATGTGGGTGTATGTATGATTTAATCATGTTAAAAACCATGAAGATGTTTATAAAATACATTTATTATTCTTCAATTCAAAAAATAATGGGAACCCAAAATTCCTTAATTATTGATGAAGCATACTGGATGCAAAGATCAGATTCAATTTCAGATAAATTCTTTACTGCTGTGATTTTGACCACAACTCCCACGTCATCTACAAATTTTATGAACGGGACTAGATTTTAAAGATTTGATGTCTCTTTAACGTGAAATGTTTATGCCCCAGTGGCCATGTAAATGATACAGACTAACAGCACAGTTATTCAATTATTGTGCGCCTTTCTCACATGCACAGGGAAGGGGCAGGATTTAGAGGTTAAGGAATGAGTAGTCCAGTAAGGGGGCTTAATCGATTACACAAATTCCAAATGCCCTTTTGTTAGCAGAATAACTGAAAAGTAAGGAACCGCACATTTTAATATATTTGTCTTAACTCTCATTGTAAACCAAAGTTAGTCCTAAATAGTTTATTTGCTTTTGTTTGTTTTCCTCCTTTTCTTTGACTCACACAATGAACATCTTTTTAACTTCCCAAGTTGAATACCTTCAAGGCATGCTTCCCAAATATAAATTCCACTGGCGGGGGTGGTGGGGGGTGGTTAATGTGATGCTTTATGTATTGTTAGGGAAGTGGGTGAAGCATAGACAAAAGCATCAAATTACAACATTAGGAAAATAGGGCCTCCCTGGTGGTGCAAGAGGTTAAGACGCAACCTATGAAGCTTACCTCAGCCACTGCGGTGTGAGTTCAGTCCCTGGGCAGGGAGCTACCCACATAGCGCAGCAGACCTCTCCTGGCTCGCCTGCTGCTCCACTCAGCAGTGTATTTCAGTCGGTCTGCCTGTTCTGTTCCCCTCTGTCTTTGGTGAATCCTCTCACCCCTCTCACCTCTGGCCTGTACCCCCGTTCTTGTATGCATATAAATGAATCTTTAAAAAAATACATTAGAAAAAGAGTTTGCCTCCATTTTTTTTCTATTTGCAGTTTATTCTTCATAACACTCCAGCCACAAAAGTAATGTCTAAAATATAAATTCCGGGTCTCCCCGGTGGCGCAGCGGTTGAGCGCTGGGTTGTGCTGGGTTGCGAAGCTGCCCGCGGCCTCTGCAGCGCTGGTTCAATCCCTGGCTGCTCCCTGGCCACCGGAGGAGGGTCCCACATGGTGTGCAGACCTCTCCTGCCGCCCGCTGCTCCCCTCAGCAGTGTACTTCGGTCCTTCTGCCTGCTCTGCTCCCCGCTCTGGCTCTGGTGAATTCTCTCACCCTCCCGCGCATCTGACTGTACCCAGTGCATGTATAAATAAACAAACAAATAAATAACTCTTAAAAAAATAAAATAAAATATAAATTCCTAGGTATTGTATTTTTCCTTGACCCATTTCAGAATTTATCCTCTCTGGAGGCCTAGGGTTGGGTCTTTTGTACTCTGATGAATGTTCCACTGACAAAATTCATCTCATTAAAAGACAAGGAGGTCCATTAAGGAAATCTTCTAAGATATATTTAAAAATTTAGTATTTTCATTTCTTTATCATGAATATACACTTGCACTATTCAATTATGTTACATATTGCTTATTATAAAAAATGATGTAATTTTTTATCATTGCTTAGCTAGGAAGGTTAAGAAGTTTTCTAAGCTCACCCTTCAGATTGAAATCATAATATTCTTGAAATTATAGAAAATCACATCCTATAAATATTCATCTAATTGTATTTTTATTCAGGAAGCTTAATCAAATTTAGAATTTGAGTATTTGGAATGTAAATATATGGATTATGTTTAATAAAAAAGAAAATCAAATTTAGTGTTATAAACCCATTTACTTTAAGAAATTAATGACAGGTTTTAAAAGGAAAAACATTTCATTGTTAATAATTTCTTCGCTAAAGAAAATATACTGTTATATTCTTCCACTGTTCACTTTAGATAATTAATTTTCTTGAATTTTTCATCTACAAGAATGACCTGAATATAAATGTTATGTTCAATAAAAGTACTAAAATGCTGGGAGATTAAGGATTTCACAATCAAGCTAATGTCTTCTGGACAGTGTCCCTACAAATATTTTGAAATACAATGTATACAGAGCACTAATTATTCTTCTATAAGTTTTAAATAAAAGAAGACTCTTGAAGTTATGCCTTCTTTTTGGTGTACAATTGTATTGCATTTGGAAATAAAATCTCAAACTACACAAAGAAAAACTGACTAATAATTAAATTATTCATTTAAGTAAAAATGGCTCAATAAAACTATAAACTTAACTAATATGAGATTTTCTTGAAATTTAGAGCCAATAACTTCATCAATTAGTAGCTGTTTTGCAGAATTGTTTTTACTCTCCAAAAATTGTTATGCTTTTCCTGAAACATTTTGCATGCACTAAACTCAATATACCAACATTCTACCCCTCAGTTCTGTAAATGGTATGCTCTACTTAATATTTTCAAACCCATTTTATTTTCTCTTTGCAATCTCTATTTCAAATCCCTTAATTCCAAGGAAATTGGACAGATAGTTTTAGAATCAGTAGTAAATAAATGTTTGATTTGGTTTGATTCATATTAATAGTTCTTTAACTGTTTGATTTGGTCTAATTTGTATTAATAGTTCTTTAACTGTTGGTTGTTGACCTCAAAGCAGTACATTTTATCTGTCTGAAACTTTCTATACAAACAATGGAAAAGAAATGTTCTGAATCATTCATTCATTTATTTTCATAATCTGTGAATATACCAAAAAGTGAATGAATGGATGACTCAAAATTTTTTTAACTTTCATTTATTATATTAAGTATTTCACTCAGCTACCTTTAGATAGTGAGTGGTATACTCTTGATTAATTCAGGAAATAACAGACTGCTTCCTCTTATAAAGTTCATATTTATTTGTAAATTGCAATTAGCTGTTGTTCATGTAAAACAAAGGAAAAATAATTTCTGCAGATCTAGTCTGCCAATGTTAAACACAAATGAAATAAATGAATGAAAGTTTTCATGTTTATTCATTCATTTTCCTTTTTTGTAAGTCTCCCTTCAGAAATTTTATGCATGTCCCTGTGCTAAATTATCTCATTATGAAGAAAAAAAGACAGAGCATGCATCCAGAATCCTAAAATCTAAGGTGTACATGCAAGCATATAATTATCATACATTATGATTTTCTTTCTTTCATTCCCCAAATATTTATGGAAACTCTCCTATGAGTATGTCTCTCTACTAATCACTGGATTTACAACAGAGTGTAAAAACTGTCATGGATTTTCACAGTCTTGAGGGTTTGTATGATTGTGGGAAACACCTGGTAATGGAATTCATACTAATAGACAGTAATTTTAAACCATGGAAGTATTAAGAAGGTTAAAAAGTACACATCAATTGGACATAACCTTATTTAGACTTAGGGTGAAGTTTCCATAATGATATGGCTTCAATTAAAATCTGAAGTTTTATGAAAAAAGACCCACAAAAACAAGTGAGGAGAAACAGGAGATAAAATAAAAAATAGCTCTATTGGCAGCAAGTAGGTGTAGTATATTGTTGATTGTGCTGAGAAGTGAAAATGAAGGATTAATGGGAAAAGGTTAAATATACAATCTTCCCTCACTTTGTGTCATGTCTTTACTTTTAGGGTCTTTTGATTTTTTTTTAAGCAAGTTGGCCTCTATTTTTACTTCACTCACTCATTAATATTGTTGAATATTTAGTGTCCATTTTAATAATTAACAAAGTGCTTTAATAAGACTCTCTTTGCCTTTAATAATACTCTCATAAAAGTATAAAAAATCATTCAAATACTAAATAATTCCTAATAGAAGGATATACACCTTTCTCAAAAGGTTCCGCTCTATTCATAAACATACATCCAAATTTTCTTCTATTGCCCATGGCTTTGCTACTTAGGACTCATGGCTAAAAATGTGATATAAAACTAGATTAAAAAAATTTTAAAAGGAAAAGCAAGAAAATCAATGAATATAAAGATCTAAGTCTTAGTAAATTTCTACAATTTATTCCCAAAGAATGTACTCTTATGGATAACATCCAATATGACTGAACAGTAATCCATGTTTTTTAAAAAAATCAATAGCAGACTTGTACTCAGTCACTATTGCTCCCCTTCTCAACTAGAATTCATAAGACTGCCTTGTGAAATGCTCTTATTTCACAAAATGCTAATATATATTTCATGAAAAACAAGCATAGCTATGCGATATACTGAGCTAAAAATTAAAGATATTTCATACAATCATATGTATCTCTTAAAAGGTTCTTGTTCCTCACCCATAATTTAAAAAAAATTTACCTTATATATTTCATTGTAGAACACAAGAATAATATGCATTCTTCTAAATTCTTCTAAATAAAATAATCTATTGCAGCTAATAGTTTTCATTTTCACTCATGTTTATTACTGATGAGAAAAGTGTTTATCATATTTTATTTATACAGTTTTATATATGTACATAGATGTATAGATTCTAGAAGACTGTGTCATTTTATGAAGGTAGAAGGGAGACTATACCTTATAGAACAGTTTATTGTCAAGTAGAAAAACTATATATACATAGTCAGGGTTCTTCAGAGAATCAATACCAACCAGATGTGTGTGTGTGTGTGTATAAAATATATATAAAATAACCCTTTCATATATATATATATATATATATATATGAAAGGGTTATTTTTATGACTTGATTCACATAATGTGGGAGCTGTCAAGTCCAAAATTTGCAGAACAAGCTGGCAATGTGGAGACACAGAGAAGTGTTGATGTTTCAGTCTTGAGTCCAAAGACAGTCTGGAGGCAGAATTATTTCTTCCACAGCAGACCTTTAGTCTTTTTTGTCTTAAGGTTTTCAACTGATCAGATGAGATCCACCCACATTATAGAGGTAAATCTAATTCACTCACAGTCTACTGTTGTAAATGTTAATCACATCTAAAGAATACATCCACCACACTATCAAGAATGGTGTTTGACCAAACATTTGGACAGAATAGCTTAGATGAATTGATACATAAAATTAACCATCACATGAACAAAATGTTCACATGTGATTTTGCGTGAAGAACACAAGTCTATTTTCTATTAAAAATAATAAAAAAACTTTCAAGAAATCATGGTAAATCCTATCCTTAAAGACTCAACTACATGGGATAGGCTTTTTTTGCCCCCCCCCACCCCCCCCCCACCCCACCACCCCCCCACCCCCCCCACCCCCCCCCCCCCCCCCAACCCCCCACCCCCCCCCCGCAGCCTCTGCTGCACCAGTTGATCCCCAGCTGCAACCCAGCCACTGGAGGAGGGTTCCACATGGCGCGCAGACCTCTCCTGCCTCCCACTGCTCCCCTCAGCAGTGTACTTCGGTCCTTCTGCCTGCTCTGCTCCCCACTCTGGCCCTGGTGAATTATCTCACCCTCCCACACTTCTGACTGTACCCAGTGCTTGTATAAATAAATAAATAAAAATAAATCTTAAAAAAAAAACTATTTAAAGTGTGGAAATAAAAAGTAGCAGGATCATTTTTCAATCAATTAAACATGGGCCATTATCTAGAGTCCATAGAGCCATTTCACAAAATGCTAACAGATGGTAAATAGACTTATTGTGATAATTTCTTAATGTATACAAATGTCAAGTCTTTATGTTGTACACCTGAAAGCAATATAATGTTGCATGCCAATTATACTTCAATTTGATAAAAATATATTTCCTGCAAAAATACATTACTATACAATTTTAGAGAGAAAAAAGTAGAAAGCAGTTTCATTCTTTGTTGAAAAACCTGAAGATTCATTTCAATGAGAACTAAAAATGAAAAATAAGTAACTATAGAAAACAAGCTTCCTTCTTAATGCCCTCACTGTTCCTTACACTACACCTCTAACAGAATACATTTGACATACAGTGACCCTGTTTTATTTGTTTCTATGCTTGTCTCTTCTGCTAAAATGTTTGTTCTTTGAGATCAGGGATAGTATCTTGCTTTTCTTTGTATCCCCAGCATATGTCAGCACGCCCAGTACTTCTTAACAAATGTTTATTGAATTGAAACCATACTTGGAAGTTTGAAAAATGTTTTCACATACAGTTAATGTTTCCTCCAACCATATTGCATTTGTTTATATTGTTGCTGTTACAAATTGACACACATTTTATCCCTTAAGACAATACAAATATTTATATTTCAGTTCTTCAAGTTATCAGCTGACTGTGTTCCTTTCTGGAGACATTTGTTCATTCATTTGTTAGGAGAATTCAGTTCCTTTGGTTCTGTGACTGAGGTCTCCATTTTCATGGTGGCTGTCAGATGAGAACAGTTTCCAGGGTCTAAGTACTGTCTGACATATCTTTCCTGGACACAGAGTTCCATTCCTTTGTCCACATAGTCTGTAATGGTGTGCCTAGTCTCTCGCATGCTTTGAATCTCTGCTATCTTTCCGTCATAAGATCTCTGACCTTCCTTTTCAGGTATAGGAACTCATGTGATGGCATTTGCCCTCTGAGATAATCCAGCATCATCTCCCTAATTCACATGTGAAGATTTAAATACATCTACAAAGTTCTTTCTGCCTGCTAAAGCTACACAAAAAGTTCATAGGTTCCAGGAATTAGAATATACACATTCTAATAATGAATAAAGGAGGGTCATTGTTCAACCTGCCACGTGGCATATTATTAATACCTTCATAGGTGAAGAAACTGAGGAATGCTGGTCATGGGGTATTCCATAGTCCACTCATGTTAATGATAGAGTTTTATTTTATTTTTTTAAGATTTATGTATTTATATAAGAACTGGGGTACAGGCTAGATGTGCAGGAGGGTGAGAGGATTCACCAGAGACAGAGTGGGGAGCAGAACAGGCAGATTGACAGAGGTGCACTGCTGAGGGGAGCAGCAGGTGAGACAGGAGAGGTCTGCTGCGCCATGTGGGTTGCTCCCTGGCCGTCCAGGATCAAACTGGTGCTGCAGAGGCTGCAGACAGCTTCACAGCGCTGCACTCAACCGCCTGCACCACCTCTATCAGGAAGGCCCTGATAGAGTTTTATTTTTTTAAGAAAGATCTATAATTTTTATTCAGAAAATTATTAAAACAGTAAAAGTGGGTTTATAGAGCCATGCAAATAACAAAACGGGAAGTAAACAAACATTTCAGAGACATCTTGAAAAATTTCAAAGCAATACACACCTGGCTAAAATCTATAGGTAATTATGGTTACATAACAGGCTATATTTTTTTTTTCATTTTTCACAAAGAGTTTTTGTTATTTTTTTTTTATTTTTACATCATTGTTCATTTTTAAATAATATTTGCTTCCCCCACCCATTCAGGTATAGTCCCATAGAGTTTCCTTCCCCAATGCACTCTTGCACCATCACCTCAGTCCCCTGTGCTCCTCCCTCCCTCTCTCTGATCCCTCTCCCTCCTCTTCCCTTGCAGTATGCCTCTGCTTTATCATTGTCTGTTTTTGCTTTGGTGTGTTTTGTACTGTTATTTTTTACACTGATGTCTTATTTGGTTCCCCTATAGACCTGTTATAAGTGAAACTCTCTGATATTTTTTCTTTTTCCTTTTGGCTTATTTCACTGAGCATAATTCCTTCTAGTTCCAACCACATTGTTGCAAAAGGCATGAGTTTATCTTTCTTGATTGATGAATAATATTCCATTGTATTATATACCACATTTTCCTGATCCAGTCATCTATTTTTGGGCATTTGGGTTGTTTCCAGGTTTTTGCCTATGTAAATAGTGCTGCAATAAACATAGGGGTACAGGTGTTCATTTGAATCAATATTTTTGTGTCCTTTGGGTAGATTCCTTGGAGTGGAATTGCTGGGTCATATGGTAGCTCCATTTTTAGTAGACTGAGGAATCTCCACACAGCTTTCCATGTGGTTGGACCAGTTTGCACTCCCACCAGCAATGTAGGAGAGTTCCTTTTTCACCACATCCTCGCCAACATTTGCTGTTGCTTGTTTTTTTGATATCTGCCATTCTTACTGTTGTAAGGTGGGATCTCAATGTGGTTTTGATTTGCATTTCCCTGATTATAAGGGATGTTGAACATTTTTTCATATGCCTACAACAGGCTATATTCAAGTTTAAATTACTATATAAATATTACCTTCATTTTAACAGTTCTTCAATATAAATATTGATCAATCTTATATATCCTCATATTAAATATCCTATTCAGTATTAAATACTATTTCTATCTCTTACCTAGTTTTATATTTTTTTTTAATTTTTATATATTATACATTATTGTTCATTTTTATGCAATGTATGCTTGTATGCTTTTCTCTTACCTATTAATCATATATCCAAAATTACCTTAAGTTTAGCTGAATTTGTTGCCCTTAAGTTGTAATTTTTTAAAGTTTTTTAAATTTGTTTTTTATTATTTTTAAAGATTTATTTATTTATGCATGGAAGAGTTGGGGTACAGGCCAGAGGTGTGGGGGTGAGGGGATTCACCAGAGACAGAGTGGTGAGCAGAACAGGCAGATTGACCGAAGTACACTGCTGAGGGGAGCTGTGGGTGAGTCAGGAGAGGTCTGCTGCGCCATGTGGGTTGCTCCCTCGCTGGCTGGGAATCGAACTTGTGCTGCAGTGGCTGCAGAGTGCTACATATGTTGCATCTTAGCACTTGTGCCACCAGGGAGACCCTTAATTTATTTATTTTTTAAAGATTTATTTATTTATTTATTTATTTATTTGTTTGTTTGTTTGTTTGTTTATTTATTTATTTATACAAGCACTGGGTACAGTCAGAAGCGCAGGAGGGTGAGAGAATTCACCAGAGCCAGAGCGGGGAGCAGAGCAGGCAGAAGGACCGAAGTACACTGCTGAGGGGAGCAGCGGGCGGCAGGAGAGGTCTGCGCGCCATGTGGGACCCTCCTCTGGTGGCCTGGGAGCAGCCAGGGATCAAGTGGTGCTGCAGAGGCTGCGGGCAGCTTCGCAACCCAGCGCTCAACCGCTGCGCCACTGGGGAGGCCCTCCCTTAATTTATTTTTATTTTTATTTTATTTTTAATAGATTTTTTTAGATTTATTTATTTATTTATTTATTTATTTATGCAAGAACCAGGGTACAGGCCAGATGCACGGGAGGGTGAGAGGATTCACCAGAGACAGAGTGGGGAACAGAACAGACAGACTGACGAAATACACTGCTGAGGGGAGCAGCAGGCGAGACAGGAGAGGTCTGCTGCACCATGTGAGACCCTTCCTGGCCAGCCAGGATTGAACTGGTGCTGCAGAGGCTGCAGACAGCGTCACACGCTGTGCTCAACCACCTGTGCCACCAGGGGAGGTCCCCTTAATTTCTTTTTAATTGAAGTAACCTCTATCAGGTATTACCACTGCATTGTACTAAATCACCCACAGTCCTCCACCATAGTCCATAGTCCTTCCTTCCCTCTTTGTTTTTCCCTTCCCTCCTCCCTGGTGCCCTCCATGCCTTGGGGCTTCAGTTTTGTAGTCGGTTTTAAAGGGTTTTTAAGCTTGTCTTTATCTGAATCTGAGTTTAGTTACTTTATAGCCCACATATTAATGATACCATCTAGTATTTATCTTTTTCCTGATTTATTTCACTTATCTCCTCAACTATAGAGGTTTAATCTCATTCAGATTATTTCTCAACAATGTTATATTTTTTCACTTTACCAAACTGTCATTTTATCCCCTAAAATAGATATTAAAAGACTGGAGTTAACATTGAAATTGGCCATCAAGTAAAAACAAATAAACAAAACCTACTGTGGTTTTTTGAAAGAGGATTAAATTTATATATAGCTTATAAATAAAAAAGTAAACATTCACAAAGTGCATATGCATCTGAAATGAAGGCAAATAATAACTACAAAGGAAAGCAGGAGCAAGAAACATATATACTAATGAGTACTATTCTTTGTTTATTTCCTTTGTCATCGTTAAGCCAAAATCCTTAGAACTAAAGCAAAACTGATGTTAGACAAAGAACTGCTTGCAGTGTATAAAGAGATAAATAGTCCTATCCTAGACTGATAGTATAAGATTAGATAGAAAAATAACTACTGCAGTGAATGGGCAGCATAGAAGATTTGTAAAGATTGGCAATAGTTACCTTATAGGTAAGGTCACTTTATCTAGCTACTTACTTCACGATCAGACTTGGCATAACTACTCACTTTAATACATTTATATCAGATGAAGCTCTACTTTTTCAGAGACAGAAAGACATTTCTTGACATGATCTAAAGCTTCTGGATCATATCATGTGTATAAAAATATAAAATCTCATAGCTACGTTGTGCCGTTAGCATGTTTTGCTGAAGTTGCCATTAATAAGAGAGAAAAATACTATAAACACACTAACAATGCCTTACCCATTTGAGTATTTTAAGAAGTACACAAGACAAAAACTCATGAATTATTCATTTCAAATGTGGCCATTTTAATAAAAGCAACTCAGTATCTATAGAAAAACCACAAAAGTATCACAGAGTAACACACACACACACACACACACACAATATCATATTTCTCATGTGAAAAGATAATATGGTCTTAACTGAATAAAAATCATCTAAACTATAATGATTAAACCTTGTTCATGTTCACTATGAAGTTAATTATGGAGTAATCCATAAAGCTTATTTGATATAAGCTAAATAAAATTATGCCTAGATTGTAAAACTAAATCAAAACTACAAGCCAACTCGCTTTTCCTAGTAAGTGTAGAGAATGCTTCCCAAAACCAATAAGAAAGAAATCCAATTTTATTTTGTTCTGGTTTTCCATTTATTAGATTTAAAATATAATGTAAACAATTTGGAAATTTTTAACAATATACTGAATGCCACTTGATTATGCTTATTAATGATACATCCAAACTTTGGTACTCAAAATTAAGAGATAATCCCCAACCATCTGTGTTTATCACTGGAATGTGGTCACATAGGCAATTGTATAATCACTTGGCTTCTGTCTACCCAATAATAAATTAACTAGTCAAACCGTGAACAATTTAGGTAGCCAATGCTTGATTTGTTTAGATGATGGCAAACAGTTGATATTTTGCTTGCATACAGTGTTGTTTACAAATCTATTGGTTAATCAATGTGAACCACTAGATATTTCATATGTTCTAGACAAATAAAATATTTCCATTCCATATGTAAGTCCTCTGTATCTGGCTTCTCTAGCCATCAGAATCAGACTTTGATGTTAGACTGTCATAATGAAAGGCAGGGGTCAAGAAATATGCATAAAGCAAATCATGTTTTCTCAATGAAGTAGATATGTTCTTGTGTGTATATGTATACAAATGCTTACAAGCAAAAGCAAAACTTTACCCTCGATTGCAAACACTGTGGTTTTTATTGTTGTTGTTTTTTATTATTATTAGTTTGATTTAATTCAAGAGCAGTAATATGAATAGTCAAGGGAAATGACATAGATAAGGGAGCATAGGTGTGTAGGCATTAGGACAGTTGGAACTTCGTTCCGTCTAATGATAAGCTTTTCATACTAGTGGACAAATCACTCAACCTCCTTAGATCTTAGATTTGTCATCCTTAAAAAGAATCTTAAATAATTTTATTATCTCTAAGAAATTGACTTGTTCCTGGCAGACAGTGTGTACATTTTCAGATAACATCAGATCTGTCTGGTTTCTCTGTTCTAGCCAGCCTAGACTATGCCACAAATAGCAGCTCCGACCATCTGGGGGGCTAGGAAATAAACCTGCTTTTCATACATGACTTAGATCAGAGTTTTTCAAACTTCTTGTGCATAAACATCACCTAGAGATTTTTCTTTAATGATGCAGACTTACTTGTCCCAGTCTCAGTGACTGATTCAATAGATGTTTGGTAGGGCCTAAATCCTTGCATGTTAATAATTCAAAATGATTCTGATGCAGGTGATTCTCAGACTACATTTTTTAAGAAGCACATACTCATACATAAAAGAAGCTATGGTTACATGGTGAGCATCATCAGCATCGTAATAGTGTTTGTTCTCAGATTGTGACTGTAATTCTGAGTTGCTGGTATAGTTCTGATCGTATAGCAGGTGGTTAAGGCTCTTCCCTAGGAGGCAATATTGAGGGTAGAATGTATATATCAAGGTTCTCAGGGAAACCAGAACAGGAGTGGAGAAAAAGGATAAAAAAAGTACAAGAAATTAAGCAAGGTGAAATTGTAGTGCAGAGAGTGTAATTACATTGCAGTTTGCTCCTTGTCCAGGGAAGGCAGCTCGGCCTTTAAACTGTGCCAGTAGTCCCTCTTTGATTACTACATAGCCTGCAGGAAACCAAAACTCCCAGGCACTTTCCTCTCTGGGTCAAGTGACCATGGCTGTAAAGTGACCAAAAGGACTGTAAAGTGAAAATGGCTGCAGATTTCAACCCTTAAGAGAAGAGGATGCAAAGTTGGGAATGCACTTTTCAAGGGTCTTTAATAGGACCTTCGTGCAAAAGTTTCTGCTTTAGCTGGCTCTTATTCTATGCAATCATTTCTTGTTAAATCATTTTAAATATTAAATACAAGCTAGACATTTCTTACTTATGACATTCAGTTGATCTGAAAACCCTGAAAGAACCAAATGGTGAAGGAGTGCATAACTTATTATCCCAAAGCATACTATTTTGGCGTATTGATTATTTTGATTTGAAAGTACTCGAGGAACAGAAGGTGCAAGACAGGCACTTTGACCTTCTTTTTTCTTCCTGAAAGCTGGAGATAAAAACTGGAAGGTTTGTTCTTTATGCCAGGAGGAAGAAAGAAATCTCTTATCACTAGAAGCAGAGAATCAGAGACTGAGAAATCTGTACAAATATACCTTGTGAAATTAACCCTTATCCTCCTAGTCATTTCTCCATAGTTTATTGCCTCGATCAAAACCCTTTTCTTATTTATTTCCTTGTATCCAAGGTATAAAAACTTTCTCTTCTGATAACTTCTCCAGATCTTCATTCTCTTCTGGTTTCCCACACAAACATTTGATTAAGTATGTATGCTTTTCTTCTGTTAATCTATTTTGTGCCAATTTTATCCTTAGGTTTAGTCAGAGAACCTAAGAGAAAGGGGAGAATTTACCTCACCAAAAAACAGTCAATTCACTTGGACTTTTATCCTGTATAGTCTTCTACTTTGTTTGTATTTAGGAGTTAAAATTTTGGTGTGCTCTCTCAGAACTCCGTCTCAATGTTACACGTCTCAGTAACGTGTTGCCACAGAACATTCAAAGGTCAGCTCTAACATGGTTTCTTTTCTTCAGCACATGATTAAGAATTCTCATCTCCAACCCTCAGGCCACTATCTTGCATACACTATCTTGGTGAACTTTACATTTGAAGCTAAATCTAGCTATTCTTAGATTGCCCAGTGTAGCCAGAAATGCCTGGTCAGGCTGCCTGTCCCTGCCAAAGCCAATGAGCAAAGACAAATTGAATCTCTAAGCTCACATAACTGTCAGAAAGCTGGCGATCTGAGAGAACAGCAGGTATGTTACCCCATGTTACCTTATCTCCAGCTGGCCTTTTTCTAGTGAGTTAAACACAGTTAATCATAAGCAAACAGCTCATCACAGTTGGTGTCCCTAGTCTTCTTCATTTTTTTTTAAGATTGATTTATTTATTCATACAAAAACTAGGGTGTAGGCCAGATTTATGGGGGGAGGTAAGAGGATTCATCAGAGACAGAGTGGGGAGCAGACCAGGCAGATCTACTGAAACACACTGCTGAGAGGAGCAGCGGAAGAGAAAGGAAAGGTCTGCTGCACCATGTGGATAGCTCCCTGGCTGGGATTAATCTCGTGCTGCAGTGTCTGTGGATAGCTTCATAGTCTGAGACTTAACCCCTTGCATCACCAGGGAGGCTCTTCTTCATGTTTAGCCCCCAGAATAGGTTGTTGTCTTCTTGGTCATCTTGACCCAGGTACATGCTGTTTTCGTGCACCTGGTTAGTTTCTGATGGTATCAGTGTCTGAAAATTCCCCAGCATCACTGGGGCAAGAATCTCAGTTCAAAATAAGAGTTTTAACCCAAAGAAAACAGATCACTAATCATATGTTGTTTGTATGCAGACGATGCTATGTGTGTGTACAGATTCCTAAACTAGGTATGGTTCCCTTCCCTTCCTCTCTGACCCCCATCACCAGAACAACTGCCCATTTAAATAAACCCAGTTTGATTACATTCAAATTAACAAAATTCACAGTAATCCATGGGTCAACTCAGAATTAGGTTCAAGAGAAAGAATTCTTTGTACTTGCATAATGATTAAAGGGATGCCCTTGAGAAATATTTTGACTCTAAGTAAGAATGCCATACTTATTTATGTAGTTGCTATATTTGGTGCATAAAGCAGTCTCTAAGTCCTAAGTAAATACACAATATGAAGTTCTAAACCTTTACAAATATAAAATATTAGTTAGAGTTATAAAGATAATAAAAACTATATTCAGGCATTTTTGGAAATTCAAGTAAGAAATTATCTCATATGTTCTATAATATCTTACTGTCAGGGCTGTTGAAGTGTGTAGATGTAGAAATAGATGCAAAGATGTTTTATTCAATTGAAACAAGTAAAAATAATTTATTTTTTTCTTCAGTCATTTTGTATATGAAATGATAAAGATATTACTAAGTCAAAGGTTTAGTAACACACATCTTAGTTTGTACTGCACTTCTAGTGATTAAGAATGAGTAGTGCTAACATTGTCAATATTAGTCAAAAATATATACCTAAAGAAAATTTAAAACTAAATACATTAAATGATATTTTTCTACAAGATGAAAAATTCACTTGAAGTGAATTGCATACATACATACATAATTACAGATAGATAGATAGATAGATAGATAGATAGATAGATAGATAGATAGATAGATAAGATATTTATCTCTTGATTGGGCAAAAGACAAAAAATTGAAAAGTAAATTGTGTGGGCCTCCCTGGTGGTACAAGGGGTTAAGTCTCAGTGCTATGAAGCGATCAGCTGGGCAGCCACTGCAGCAAGAATTCAATCCCTGACCAGGGAGCTGACACATATGTTGAAAGTGACCTCTCCTGTCTCTCCTGCTTCTCCCCTTGGCAGTGTATTTCAGTATATCCCTGCCTGTTCTGCTCCCCACTCTTTCTCTGGTGAATCTTCTCACCCCCTGCATCTCTGGCTTATACCCCAGGTCTTGTATGTATAAATACATAAAATAAATCTTAAAAAAAGAAAAAAAACTAAATTGTGCATATGTTTGTATGTGTAGCTGAAAAGTTCAACATTGGAGAACACATAAAATAAGTCAAGCAGCTCTATCTTTTGCAATGTTTTATTTAGTCATCACAATTATACATCACAAGGACTTTTACCAGTTTTTTTAAAAAATCCTTTTTTGGTGAAATCAATAGTTTGATTCTTTCCACATATTAGACTAAATATTAAGTTAAAATTGACTGGTTGCTTTGGTTTTTCTAGCAAGCTAATGTTCTAGCACTTAGCAAATTAACTTTTTGGCATCTCCAAGCACTTTTTAAACTAGCATGAATTAGACAATAGCTACAACTAAAAGTATACAGCAAATAAAAGTACAGCTACAACTAAAAGTACAGCAAAAACTAAGTCTTACATCCCATGGAAAATATACTAGTTATCTGAGGAAAGAGAGGGGAGGTAGAAAGGGAGGGGAGGGACTAGGACATTTGCAGAGGAGTTTTGATAGAGTATGAGAGAAGTATGAGCACATTTGGTATGCCCCCAAAATGATGTACTATGTAAATGAAAAATTAACAAAATTTGAGGAAAAAATTAATTGAGGCAAAATTTGCATACAGTGAAATAAACATAAATAAGCACTCACCTTTAGAAACTGACATCCCTCACAATGAAAAAATCATATTAACCAACAACTCTAATGCTCATTCAAATCTAGAAATATAAGAAATATTTAGGATGGCTTGTGATAAAAGCATATGGGAAGAAAAGGAGAAGAAACCTGCTTTTCCTTGTCAGACAATTTCATGATAAGAAATTTCATGATAAGTCTCCTTAGACCTATTCCACAGGGAAATAATTTAAAGATATCTTCTCATAGTTTGACAACTATCCTCATAATTTCAGTTTCCTCATTAACTCATAATTCAAAACTGAGAAGTAGATTCAAATCTAAATCAAATTTTGTGCTTTAAAGAAATGGTATGTTGAAATATAAAGTTCTTTATTATCTTTTAAGAATTTCACTACTTTCCATAGAAATATATTTTACAAGTGTTTTAAAAATGGCTTATTCTTTAACTTCCAAACTGGTTGATAAGCAAATCAGTGGTTTAGACATGAGATTTAAAAAGTAATAATAAGATAATAATAAAAGATGATATCTAGAAAATTAAAGATGTAAATTCCAGTTTGTTTTACATTATCCTTTTAGGTGTCTTTGAAAAAGTTACTCATGTTTCAAAATTCTGAGATTTATAGCTATTAAATAAAGAAAATATAACATAAAATTATAGCTAATACATTTGATGTATATTAAATATTACAGTTAGTGATCAGAAATCCATGTCACTTATTAAATAAATTATATGAAAATTAGCTTAATGCTAATTAGCCTTGCCAAAAATTCATATCAAATGCTTTTCAGAAAGAAGCACAAGTTATTGATTCAACATATGTTCAAAAATAAAAAATAAGTGCCTTGTGCTTATAACAACAGATGCACATATATATAAAAAAGCAAGATGATTTTAGTTGACAATCTGTTCAATGATTCAGCAGTCATGTGGTTTCCCCTGAAACTGTTTATATCATGTAATTTTATTCCACACTGAAAATATGAGTATATGATGCTTAATGTAGTTCCAAATCTCTCCCCCCACTTCTTTTTGTTAAATTGTACCTATAATACAGAGTTATCTGTTAGTGTTTTCAATGGGTTAATGATGACTAATTTTTTAGTCACTTTTTCAGTGAGAGATGACGTCTATTTCCATTCCTTTATACCCAGGCTAATCTTGCAGTTTGCTTTGCTCAAAAGAATGAAGCAGAAATGACTCTGAAACTTTGAGACAGGATTAAATCTTAAGATTCTGTTTTGGAATTCTAAAGAATGGTTTTCCTTGGAAACCAACTGCCATGCTGTGAGAAGACCACATTCTGTGCAAGGCCATGTGGAAGGCCACTTTTGTTTACAAACTCAGTTAAACTCCCGAAAGAGTGTCAGAATCAACTATAGTCAGGAGAATAGGACCTGAAGTCTACTCCAGCCCAGTCCAGTCTCAGATGACTGTCATTCCAGCTGACACCAGATGGCACAGAATAAAAAAACGTTTGGTTCTTATCAAAACAATCATGAGTGATACGAAACAAAAGGTTGTTGTGTTTTATTACTAATTTTCAATGATTAGTTGATCTTCAATAATCTATGATCAGCTTGTTACACAGTAATAGATACTTGAAGCAATCTGTAAGAGTTACAGACAAAATGGAGTGTGTTTAGAGAAGTCAAAGTCTTTGATAGCCTCTTGAATCGTAAGTATCAGCACAAGCTCTCAGCATGGTGAGGAACAGAGCCTCCAGTCCTCGAAGCATCATTGCTTCAACTATTTGCAAACCTGTATTTAGATCTGTTTATGATCAGTACTTTTCTGCTATTTTGAAACTACAGGGCTATTCTCCATTTGGAAATGTTTTTGTGGTCTGCACAACCTACCTAACCCTTTCCAGGCTCTGTTTCTCTCAGCTAACATTTCCTATTATATGCTTTGACTAAATGGTGGTCTAATCCAAATGGCCAATCAACAGAATCCAGAACCCTTTCATTCGATTGATTATGAAGTCATATGATTTTGAGCTCCTTTAATCTCACCTCTGTAGAGTTCTTTTTTTGAAGTAAATGGTTTCATTATAAATAGTCAGATGAGACTGAACTACTCCAAGGTATGTTTTATAATTGTCAATGTCACATTGGAGTTTCCTGACAACATAAAATGAGTAGTGGAACTTAATGGTATAAATAAAGAAGTGGTTAAACAGCAAAAACAAAAAAAAAATGAGTAATGTTGAACATAAAATTGTATGATTTTTTGGTCATGTATTCATCAACTAGTTTCTGTGAGATTTACACATGAATAATATACATTTATAACTTAGTTGTTATAACAGCTATGCAAATATTTGAGTGTAATGTAACTTACATAAAATGCACACTAAAAAGAGGTTTAAGCAACATTCTATGTGATTCCAGAAGAAGGAAAGCTCAATTCTTACTTTAGAAAATGATTGCAGAGAAGAGACTAGGTAACTAAATTCCATGTTGAGGGGATACAAGGAACATAAGAATGGCAAGCACAGGGAATTTGGAAAGTTTAATATCATTAACAAAATAAGAATATATATAGGAAGCACACATTTGGAGCCATCTCTCATTAGTCCTTTCTAAGATGTCTTGGATTTTAGGGAACATATGGCACTAGGGGAGGTTGTTGGGGTGACAGTTGAATGAGATGACCAACCCAATATTTGGTAGCAGAATGAGATGACTGACCCAATATTTGGTAGCAGAATGGAAGGTGTGCTGAGAAGTAGATAAACATGAACTACATAGAATATTTAGAAGACTCCTGTAACAGTTTCATGGAAATATGCAATTGTTATATGAAAAAGGGGGATAACTATCAAAGACTAAGTTAACACAGTTTTTGAAGGCTTTGTATGTGAGGATGGAAAGAAACAATTCTGAAGCTTCTAAACTTGATACTTGGTAAGAAATGTTTTGATTTTACTGGTGAAAAGGGTAAGAGTCTTCTGGTTCACTAAACAGAAGGGAGTTATAGTAAGAACATGTTGGTCTCATGTGGGTATTTGCAATTAATTTGTAGAACTCTTAAGGAGTAAAAAACAAGAAAGAGATATTAGTAGAAGGAATATTATGGTTCAAATAAATAAAACCATGAAAGAGAGGAAATATGCAGAGTTAAAACCTTTGGGAATCCTGATGATTCAGGAGAATGTGAAAGACCTGCCAGTGAAGCAGGATAAGAATATCATGAGAGACGAATGTAGAGAGGAGAAGTTCAGGGAAATGGGTGGTCCATTGGGCCAAATATTCAGAAAGGTTAAAGATGATGAATAACAGAAAACAAAAATTGGATTCAATAATGAGAAGAGAGTAGTAAGTAAATGGAGAAAGCAAGCACAAGCCAATATTTCAAAACAATTAGCAAAGAAAGGAAGAGAACTTTACAAAAATGATATCTGAGGTACACAGATTATCAACATATATAACAGTTTCTCAGAAGAAATCAGTTACAAATGATCCAAAAATGCATCTGAGTGTAGAATAGTGAATTTTAGATTAGTCATTTGCAACTTGAAGTATTTCATTTTAGGATTTTAGGAATGTGTTATTATAAATTCCTAAAAGATTATTGGCAGTGTTAGAACAAGGAACACATGGAATATTTAGAAGCCACATCTGGGTAGTTTTCATTTATTTTCATCTAAAGATTAGCCAAATTCATCCTAATTTTTTGTATAATTTCATATGATTTGAATATGTATTGGGTATATCCAAGGGAAATGTATAATTAAAAGTTGACTATGGTTTCACTTTAAATCTCTATTTCTTAAAAAAACACCAGAAACTAATTTATCATATCAATAACATGCATACAACTGTTGGTAATCTTAAAATGCAATTTTCAGACATTTCATTCTACCTGACTATTATTAAGATGCAGAGTAAATACAGTATGTTATTGCTTTTAATATTTGTCATGATACTATTCATTAATTAAGAATTGTTTTACGTCCTCAAAAAGATCACAAAATTCCAGAGTTTACAAGCAAAAGAACAATGCTACAGCATTTGCTTTTTTTTTTTTTTTGCCTTAGAAAAAAGCTATATGGAATCTCCATATTTATGAAGAATGGAAAATGAGCAATATAAGGCCACTTAGTCTCAAAAAATGGTTTATTAAATTCTTTGTAGAATACTTACAGTCTCTAATTAGAAATATCTCTTCTACAGATTCATTTCTGCTAAATTCAATGCAAGTTGCAGTTTCATTTTATTTTTACAGTCAGGTAGTTTCAGGGGAATCATGACCAAATATTCTAGCAAGTGTTCCAGGAGGTGAAATCCATAAGTGTGAGAGGTTGGGGTGAAGCTTTCACCACCTGTTTGATTTAAAATACAGTTGGAAAGCTTGGGAGAATACCTCCTGAGAATCTGGATATTTCTCACTTGTTTGTGATTAAAAACAAATTTTAAAATGTCTCCTTTAACTGAAGACATTTAATTAAAGCTAAAGGAGAAAGTTAACCACTTAACAGCAGGGGTACCCATGGATACAAATGCTTCATTAATTGGGTAAAAAGAGCAGGAGAAAACCTTTTCAAAAATATTACTGTTTTTCTGAATACATTTCATTAAGTGTGTTTTTAATCAGTGATCAGCATAGACCAGGCTTCAAAACACTTGTGTAGCACATCAAAATAAAGGTACAGGATCCAAATCAAAATAAGACGTTACTTTTTTAAAAGATTTATTTATTTACACAAGAACCGGGGTACAGGCCAGATGCGTGAGAGGGTGAGAGGACTCACCAGAGACAGAGCAGAGAACAGAACAGGCAGAATGACAAAATACACTGCTGAAGGGAGCAGCGGGTGAGATAGGAGAGGTCTGCTGAGCAATGTGGGATTCGAACCCGCGCTGCAGAGGCTGCAGACAGCTTCACAGTGAGGTGCTCAACCGCCTGCACCACCAGGGAGGCCCACAACATTATTTTTTGTTATAAACATAGAACAGAAAGTATACGCTCATGTGTATAGCATATATTTCACTACAGAGCATAAACTATTCATTTATCCATTCATTCATTCATTCAATCAACAATGATTTCCTATCTACAATGCTTGTGTTCCTATGCAGGATGGTGCCTATGAAGTAGCAAACATTGAGGAAACTCAATGACAGGGAGCTCCAATTCCACAGGAAGAATGCCAAAACCCAGGTCAAGACAAAGAGCTCTGGGAAGACCAAGCTAATACAATTAACTCAGTCTTGAGAGGACAAAGAATGCTGCTATGGAATTTACTTTTATGCTTATCTATAATAATGAAGAGGAATTAACCAGACAAAGAGGAAAAAAATGTTAGTGGTAGTGTTGAACGATAAACTGGGGTGTATTAAAATTTTTGAGAGTTAATTTGAGCCAAAATTGATAAACATTACAGAGCCAAACTGGAAATAGTCAGCAATGTTTCATCTATAGATGCCCTGGGAAAGTCCTTGATAGAAAAGATGCAGAAGCAAAGCAAGGGCATTACTTGATCGGCTATAGCTTAAGCAGTTGCATTAGTTGGGAACATCTAGTTTTGAGTTTTTGTGTTAGTTGTTAAAAGGTTTGGATACCTTCACATTGAAGAATTTAAAGGCTTAGTATTTGGTTTGCTATAAAGGAGGCTAGGCATTCGAACCAGCTCAGTCTAATGACCTCCTTGTTGAATTAATTAAACCACAGAAGGAGGGTATAACCAGAGACTAGAAAGTATCAGGAACCACGGACTTCTGAAACTGCAAGTAATTCCAAGTAGCTAGACAAGAGCTGAGTGAGGAATGTGGAGTGAAGAGACTAGTGGTAGCTGCAGGGGCCACTTAATGAGAGACCTCAAATTATGTTCATGAGAATAACTTTTATTTGAAAAATAATATATATAATGCCTGTAACCAATTGCAAATTTTTTTGAAAATTGATTGTATTTCTTAATTAATTTATTTGAAATTGATTTAATATTTGGATCATCTACCAGTTATTACCACAGTAGTGCAACCACCACCAAATCACTGATAGTCTACTACCATAGACCATGGTGCTTCCTTTCCTCTTTAAGTATATTGCTTACATCTCCACATGAGGGCTTCCCCTGGTGGCACAGTGGTTGAGCGCTGGGCTGTGAAGCTGCCCGCAGCCTCTACAGTGCTGGTTCGATCCCCGGCCGCCTAAGAGTGTCCCACATGGCTCGCAGACCTCTCCTGCCGCCCGCTGCTCCCCTCAGCAGTGCACTTCGCCAGTCTGCCTGTTCTGCTCTCCGCTTTGGCTCTGGTGAATTCTTTCACCCTCCCGCGCTTCTGACTGTACCCAGTGCTTGTATAAATAAATAAATAAATCTTTTTTAAAATAAATAAATATCTCCACATGAGGCCTCCATGGTGGCACAAGGGGTTAAGCACAGCACTGTGAAGCTATCCACAGCCTCTGCAGCACGAGTTTCAACCCCGACAGCCAGGGAGCTACTCACATGGCGCAGCAGATCTGTCTCGCCTACTGCTCCCTCAGCAGTGTATTTCAGTCAGTCCGCCTGTTCTGTTCCCCTCTGTCTCTGGTGAACCCTCTCACCCCCTGCACCTTGGCCTGTACCCTAGTTCTTGTATGCATATATAAATAAATCTCAAAAATAAATAAATATCTCCACACGAAATATAAAAGAAACACAATTAAGTGTACAAAATTAATTTTTTCCATCTATGCAAAGAAAGATTAGACTAGAAATATTAGCGAATGATATACTTCCATAAACTAGCCTAACAATGTCACAGATTTCATATAATAGATGTTTGAGAGTAAGTGATATTATTTATCATTATGGATACAATCCAGCTATTTAACTCTATTTTTTTTTTTTTTGTGGTACCCTCGCGGGTGGTCGGGGATCAAACCGGTGCTGCAGAGGCTGCAGGCAGCCCCGCAACCCAGAGTTCAACCACTGTGCCACCAGGGGAGGCCCCCAGCTATTTAACTCTAATAATGAAATTTTGAAAGATTAAAAGTCAATAATGATAAAAATTGAATACTCCAAATGAAGTATTTCTAAGGATGAGGAGAAGTGAATTTTGTCTTAAGAATACAATCTTAATACCATATATATGAGAGAATTCTTTAGTACATAATAACAGAACCCCTTTTATACAAAAATGTCATAATAATCTGCAGCACACTCCTGACCCCAGCAAAAATGGATTTGGTGACCATATTAATGGGGACATTTAACAATACTACATACATTTTATAATTTAAATGCTATTTTGGCAAAGTATGATTTTGTCTTCTTAGCTAAGAAATAAACTAAAGGTGCAAATCATCATTCGCCTTTTTTTGAACAAAATGCTAGTAGAAAAATGAGAGAAACTGTCTTTTCAATTCACTCACCAAGCTGTTCCAGGAGAAATTCTAATCTAAGCAATAACGGGGGTATATTCAGAAGTAGCAGTTAGTGCATTAACTTGATGGAATGAAAGTATTCAGTATACTGATAATACTAAAAAAAAAGGATGAAATAATAATAAGGTAAAGGCAATGGAATGAATTCTTTAAAGCATAAAAAGTTTAGCTTCTGGTGCACTAATCACTAATGGCACAGATACTTCCCTTCTAACAAGATACACTATAAATATCACCTGATAAGTCTCAAAATACATTTTAACTTTAAGAGCTGGATTTTTACCAGAGATTCTCAGCCACATAACGCGATGTATCTTTTAAGATCAGTTATTACACATGTGCCATGAAAGATATTCTACAATTTGTAGCAAAAGCAGTTACGCTTTTGGAGATAAGATTCCTGTTTTCAAAGGGAGCAGATTTGCTTCGATGTTCTTCACTTTATTCTTTTTTTTTTGAAAGTTGTAAATATTTTTATCTTGTGTGCTAGAGTGATAATGGTACTATATACTTTAAAACCAGTACTTACGACATAAAACAAATTTTAGAGATGTATTATAAATTTTTCTATTTTCAATTTCTGGTTACTTTGATTAGTTGGAAATTGAGCATAATCTTTGAATGGTTTCTTTCTGTGGGTATTTCTATTATTGTGTTAGGCCAGGAGGCATTCCCTTTTGGGTTCTGCCACTTATAGTTCCCTTTTTTTCTAATCTTTTTCTTCACTGCATCACGACCATGCAAAGACAAGGGAAATAACAGTTTTCTGTTGTGACACCAAGACAAACTACTTTCAGTTTAAATATACTCCTGGCTAGAAAAATGCAATAAACCATGGTACCTATGGAAATACATTAAGCATTTCTTGAAGTTAAATTGAGGAATTTTACATGGACACAAATAGTGCATTTGTGTGAATGATTGGATTTTTTCCTTTGAGAACAATAAGAGTATATCAAAATTTTCCAGACCAACTCCCTGAAGGTGGGAAACATGCTTAATTTTAGTAAATCTATTATAGCCTGGAGAAAAAAAAATCAATAAAAAATGCAAATCAATCTACAGATGAAGCATGACCTGAGAATATGTTTTAATAAGTAGAATGCTCAAGTTTTAAGCTTTTATAAGAGAATATAAAAGCTTTTATTTTATATTTATATAATATATAATATGTTATATGTTTTCATTTTATATATTTTATATTCATTTTATAAATAATATAAAATTATTTTATATATTATATAAATACCTTTATGTATATAATTTATATATGAGTGTATTTTATATACATGTAAAAACTTATATTTATATAATATAAAAGCCAAGATATGCTTATAAAAAGAAGCAATTAATTGATGTCATTAATTAGTCATAAAACTGCTTTCATTTCATAACATCAGAATGTCTTTTACTTTGCTTCTCATACAAATTATTCATCATTTGATCATTATATTTATCTACCATTAGCATCAGTACTTCTCATGATGTCAATAACATAGAGAAGTTAAACAGTGTTTTTTCTTTATAATAGCTGTAAGGAAAGTATGACTTTTACAGCAGACAAATATCAAGGCATTCCTAAATATAGAAAGAAAGGAAAGAAGCAGTCAAATAATTATTTTGGATTATCTATCTATCTATCTATCTATCATCTATTATTAATGAAAAGTGTCCCTGTTTGTGAAAGCAAAGTTGCCATGATCAAGATCTAATTAAAGAACTAGAAAAAATGTTCTAAAAAGCATTAAATATATTAAGAAAAATAAAGCAAAAATGAACAAAAGAAAGATGTCTAAACCAAACAGATATATTCCCATTGTACATTTGGTGACAGGTTATATGCTGAATTTGGCTACGGTATTCAGTTAGTCAATCACACACTAATCTAGGTACTCTTTTGAAGATATACTGATGATGTGGGTAGGATCTCCAACTTTCTGTCTGGAGATTAAGAGGATGGCTACTGCATTGACTGCCACGCTCTACCCTCTCCTGGCACAGTCTCAACCAGGTGTTTGATAAGAACAGAAATAATAAGCATTATTTTTCACTATCTCTGAGTACTGAGCTGAGAAAGCTTATTTACACAGATAGCTTAAAAATTGGTATGTGAATATAAAATGTTCTGTAAAAACTCCAGTTGGTGAAAATATGTATGTAGGATGGCTTTAACCAAAAGAGATTAACCTTGATAATGCGGCAGGAATCATCCAATCAGTTGAAGGTCTTAAGAACAAAAATCTAAGGTGTCCTGGAAAAGAAATTGTGTATAACTGCAGCATTGGGCCTCCCTGGTGGCCTAAGTGTTAAGAAATAGACTACCACCATGAAGGCACACCAAGATGGCCTGAGATCCCTCCCTAGCCAAAGAGTTTACCCACCTATGGCACAGCAGACCTCCTCTGTCTTGCCTGCTGCTCCCCTTAGCAGCGTATTTCAGTATATCCGGCTGTTCTGCTCTCTACCCTGTCTATGGTGAATCCTCTTGCCCCCCACACCTCTGGCCTGTACCCCACTTCTTCTATGCAAAAATAAATAAATAAAATCTTTTAAAAAATTCTAATATATGCTCTTGGGCCTCCCAGCTTTCTGTCTGGAGATTAAGAGGGTGGCTACTGCATTGACTGCCACCCTTTACCCTCTCCTGGCACAGTCCCAACCAGGTGTTTGATAAGAACAGAAATAATAAGCATTATTTTTCACTATCTCTGAGTACAGAGCTGAGAAAGCTTATTTACACAGATAGCTTAAAAATTGGTATATGAATATAAAATGTTCTGTAAAAACTCCAGTTGGTGAAAATATGTATGTAGGATATGTTTATGTAAGTACATATTAAGATGCGTGTTAAGATATAACATCTTAAATATCAAATGATGGTAAGTATTCTGCACTTAGATAGATGTTACTTTTAGCTGAACATTTATAGAAGGTGTGGTGTATAAAACAGGACTCGATACAGGTCCTAAAGCACTTGTAAGACAGACAACCATATAGGAGATTAGGGGGCATGTTGTATTTGGGGCAAAATATAAGCAAAGTTTCCAAATTTGTTAAAAACTTTTTGATGTGATAAACCAGCTTTTGCCATTTTACAAATGTAAGAAAACGAAACAAAATACAACTTTGTGCTCTCAGTTCAGGCTCCCTGGGTGATCACACAGCTGCCAATAAAGAAAGGTTTGCTCGAAAACAAAAAGTAGGTATAAATTGCAATAAACAGTAACACTTTAAAATAATTGCCTAATCAATATTAATTCCTCTGATATCTATTTAACAGCATTAATCACAGTGAACTCATTTAGTATTAATGTGAATGTCACAAGTAATTCAATTGGATTTCCACTGTAATTCAACATTAATTACCTTAACTGAGCCATTATTTTAAAGTGTTACCCAGTAAACATGAAAATAAAAGCAATAAAATAATGCATTGAAGAATTATAATGTAGTGATGTACATGTTATCTATAAATAACAAATTATTTGAAATATCTTAATTGAAGTGTTTAACCTATTAGTAGAATATACACACTCACACTTGTCCATAAAACTATAATACATCACTTATCCATATTTGTAAGTAAAAAGTTGAGTTTTATAAGGGAATTTGCCAAATACTGAGATTCTGATTTAAATGTCAGCTCTTAGTAAAACATGTTAACTATCAACTTTATCTGCAAGGGGAAACAGGTGTGCATTTTGCCACACAGTGATTCAAAGGGACTATGTTTCATGATACTTAAGTTACTTTGTCAAGGTTTTTTTTTTCATTTTATTTTCAACTTTCTCACTGTCAGGTTGTCAGCTCTCATATGTTATATATGTAGGCTTTAATTTAGCTGTTGTTCCTATTTTCAATTTTATCCTTCTAATATACCAAAAGCTGAAAGAAAAGAAGGAAGAGAGTAAAAAAGAAAGGAAGGAAGGGAGACCTAGTAATAAAAGAAAGAAATAAAAGAAAGAAGGGAAGGAAGGAGGGGAAGAGAAGGGAGAGAGGATGTGAGCTCACTTACCAGTTAGAGGAATCCCTCTGACTGGCCTTTGGGAAAGAGTCTGAGAAGGCAGGCAGCATGAGGAAGAAAAGTGTTCCAGGAGGCTCTGCTCATGAAAGAGAATGGGTGGTGCCTTGAAATGGGGAACTAGAGATGGCATTGGAGAAATGGGTTATTGAAACAGAGAGTTTGGAATTACATATCATAATACAATAAACACGCAGCACCCACACACACACCACATGCACAAACATAAAAATACCTAAAACTAGAACAAGATTTGATTTGCAAATAATTCCTTAAATAACATCATTGACAGATTCTTTTTTAAAAAGACGTATTTATTTATGCATATAAGAACTGGCCAGAGGTGTGGGGGGTGAGAGGATTCACCAGAGACAGAGTGGGGAGCAGAACAGGTAGATCCACTGAAATACACTACTGAGGGGAGCAGCGGGTGAGTCAGGAGAGGTCTGCTGCACCATGTGGGTAGCTCCCTGCCTGGGGATCGTACTCGTCCTGCAGAAGCTGTGGACAGCTTCGTAGGTTCCATCTTGACCCCTTGAGCCACCAGAGAGGCTCCTTGTAAACCACAACTTGAAGCAAAATGATGGATGTATAACAAAAGCAACTTTGCCACAGACTGATGATACAATCAATGATTAAGTTCCTGTGATATATTTCTGGTCACAAATGTTATCACCAAACTTCTAAATAAACACCTGAAACACTTTTAATATTAAACATCATTTGTATTGATTCATTCATTTTCCAACCTGCTTATTCCAGATCAGGGGTTATTCCAACTCAGTGGCTAGAGGGCATACAGACAACACAGGGCACAGGGCACTAGAAAGAATGCCCTTCCACCGAGGGGCACAACACACACACATACACACACTCATACTCACACTCACACTCATCTGCACTGGGGTCATTTAGACATACCAATGAGTCTAATATGCACATCTTTGAGATCTGAGATGAAACAAGAACTTCTGGAGAAAACCCACATAGACATGGGGAAAACAGACAAACTCCACACAGTGACCCCAGCCTGGAATTGATTTTTTTTCTCATTAATGTTTTAAGGAAGTGACTGTAATTCCTATTTGCATTACTGCAGAATGAAAGCTCCAAGAATATGCTTTACCTTTCCTTTCCCCTCTAATGGTTTTGCATTCCCACCAGTATCCTTCCTTCTACAGGTTTACTTCTATTACAGCAGCAAAAGCATTTAATCTAAGCCTTTCCTCTGTAAAATGCTCAGCTTTGCTCTCTAAGTTGAAAGTGAATCTAATGAGAGGAAATGCTTTGAAAACTGTAAAAGTGTCCACAGTTGTCAGGTACAATCACTATATATAATCTATTACATTACTTTATGATTTATGCTTATGCAAACTTGAGACTCTAGCAGTCCTTTATTAACTGAGTCTTTCCATTTCAACTTTTTTCAATGTGTAATTTTTGGCATTATATGGCTGTATATGAAAGAGAGTGTTATTCAAGTTTCCATCTACTTCTTCTACCTCAGGAGAATGCAGGGCAGGTTGTAGATGCATCTGCTGAGGGAGTCCTCTCCAAATCCAGAATAACTACGACATTGCAAGATGACATAACATGCCACAGATGGGAGAGTGTTATTGTCTTTCATGCATATAAGTATGTTGGAAAATATGTTTCCTCATTGTATTTTATAGCTTGCCAATAGCAGCTAGACTTTTTTTTTTCCCTTGGTCTAGGAGGTGGTGCTATACAATTATCATTTTTTTAATGTTCTATGGATTCATCCAAATTACATTCATCTTGGGCTCCTTTGTGGTGCAAGGGGTTAAGATGCAACCTATGAAGCTGTCTGCAGCCACTACAGCACGAGTTTGATCCCAGGCCAGGGAGCTACCCACATGGCACAGCAGACCTCTCCTGACTTGCCCACTCCTCCTCTCAGCAGCGTATTTCAGTCAGTCCATCAGTTCTGTTCCCCACTCTGTCTCTGGTGAATCATCTCACCCCCACACCTCTGGCCTGTACCCTACTTCTTGTATGCATAAATAATAAATATACCTTAAAAAAATTATATCAGGGTCTCCCCTGGTGGCACAGCAGTTGAGCCCTGGGCTGCAAAGCAGCCCATAGCCTCTGCAGCACTGGTTCAATCGCCGGCCCCTGGTGAGGGTCCCACATGACACGCAGACCTCTCCTATTGGTGCCTGCTGCTCCCCCTCAGCAGTGTACTTTGGTCTTCCTGCCTGTTCTGCTTCCCACTCTGGCTCTGGTGAATTCTCTCACCCTCCCGCACTTCTGACTGTACCCAGTGTTTGTATAAATAAATTAATTAATTAAAAAAAATGTATCATCTTATCTGTTTTAGCTCTTTGACTCCTAAATTCCATCGTTTCCCAGTACCTTGTTTATTGCATGTTAACTTGACTCCTAGGATCCAGTCAGAAGACCATGATATTTGAACTGTTTTTTACTACAAGTGATAATAGATTTTTTTTCAATCCTCAGAACAATTTTGGTGAGCCCTATTGATGGTTAATCAGTAATTATCTAAATACCAGCTCATGCTGATTAATGTCAGAATGAAACTGTTTTTGTTTTTGCTGTTTTTTTTTAATTATAAACCCACTTAAGGAGGAATTGATTAATAAGTTAGAGTAAGTTTCTTTTTGATAATGTGCAAATTTTTCCCGAAACAATTCAATTGTCATGACATTTCTATTCCTAGAATAAGACATTTTAATAATCTTTTCATACTTTGCATTAGTTTTGTTTTCTTCACACAAAAGAGACCAGTCAGAAAAATATCTGTATTTATTTATATTGTTTTACTTTATAACAGCATAATTAAGATATAATTCACATATCATAATTTTAAATATGTTCAATGATTTTTAGTATATTCACAGAGTTGCATGAATGTCAGAATAATAAATATAGTTTGTTTTTTTTTTTTTAGGTAACATTGTTTTACATCACAGTATATGATTCAGAGGTATAGGCTCAACCACCTTTGGATGTATGTTACTACAGCATTCTCACCAACAAAGCACCCATACTTCACCATCATATTTCACTGGACCTAGTCAAATTTTTTCCATCATTCTCTGTCCCTACTCCACTGGTAACCTCAGTTCTACAGACAGATTTCTAGAGTTCACTATTCTATTTGGTTTTGATTGCTCCTTTGTTTTGTTTCTTTATATTCCGCATATAAGTGAAACCATGTAATTTTTGTCTTTCTCCTGCTGACTTAGTTCATAGAACTCTGCACTTTTATCCACTTTGTCACAAATGACAGGAGTTCATCTTTTTTATATAGCTTAATAAGGAATATTCCAGTGTGCATATGTAAACCATAGGTCCTTAATCCATTCATCTATCCCTGTGTACTTAGTTTGTTCCATAACTTGACTATTGTAAATAGTGCTACAATGAACGTAAGATCACATCTGTCCCTTCAAATTAGTGTTTTTACATTCTTTGGCAGATACTTTAGAGTGGAATTTCTGGATCATATGGTATATTCATTCTTAGTATTTTGAGAAACTGCCATGCTGTTTTCCATAAGGGCCATACCAGTTTGCTTTCCCAAAAACAGTGTACAAAGGTAACTTGTACACATCTTTGCCAACACTTGTTGATTCTGGTCTTTTTTTTTTTTTAATGGGCCATTATCACAGATGTAGTATACTATCTCATTGTAGTTTTGATTTATCTTTCTCTGATGATAACATACAATGAGTATTTTTCATGTGGCTATTGGAAAAGTGCTATTTAATTACTACATTCATTTTTATTGATTTATTTGTTTTTCTTTTTGTTGAGTTGTGTAAGTTATTTCCACATCTTGGATATCACCTTTTATCAAATATATGGCATGCAAATCTTTTCTCCCGTTCAGTCTAGTGTCCTTTTGTTCTAATGATAGTTTCACTCTGCAGAAGGGTTTTAGTTTGATATAATCCAATTTCTTTACATTCACTTTTGTCATGGGAAATAAATCCACAGAGACATGACTAAAGACAGTGTTATCACTGCAGACAGTGTCATGAAGTATTTTGCCTATGCTTTCTTCAATGTATTCTCTGATTTGGGGATCTCATAGTTATGTTTGTAATCCATTTTGAGTTAATTTTTGTAAGGTTTGAAATGGTGATCATTTTCTATGTCACTCATTATATGTCTGCCTTCATTTTTTCATATACACATTATATGGACATGCATTATATAGAATAATATAGATTATACATATATAGTATATGCATTATATATCTTTCTATTGTTATACCTATATGATGCCATTGTTTATATATATAAAGTTATCTACTTATATAGATATAGATCTATCTGCATACATATAAATATCAATGTTTAAAATTGATACATAAATAGAGGTAGGTGTCAATGTCTTCAACTCCAACAGCTAGGATTCTCCATATTCATAATATTTTGGTTTTCTCTTTCTAATAACTTGAGATATTATCTTCATCCAAATGTGAATAAGAAGATTGTTTCACTGATTATTTTATTCATTTTTCTTTCTATTCTGATATAAGTAAATTCCTTTTTTAAGTCATTTTACTAATGAATAAGTAGATAACATCTTCTATTTTCCATGTCTTCCTAAAAATGTACCCTCTGTTTTCACAGAGTTACTTGAATTACGAAGTGAAGTTATTTTTAGTGAGGTTAAAACATTAAAACTTGCCTCTAAAATACTTCATTGTATTAAGCTAGATATCTAACTATGAGTTGATTAGGACTTAAAATTATAAACACAGATTGAATTGCAATAGGTATATTGTTTTATTGTTTTTCTTATCCTCTTCAAGATGCTGTGGGTACTTGCGCCTCTAAAGAAATAATAGCAATAGCAATAAGAAGAATGGAGGACAATCCCATGACTAACACAAACTGCTCTCTGCACTAATAACCATGGATTTAAATTTCATCTCCAAAGTTGTGTTGACAACACCTCACCGACAGAGTTGTGGAGCAAACTGTAGGATGCAGGATGGTGCCAAAAAGCAAGAGCCTGGCCTTTTTGTTGATGGAATAATCATGCAGCATCAATTGTGAGGGGATGGAGGACAAAAAAGAAAAGGAAGGGGTGAAACTAGAAAATGTGCTCTGTCATCTATAGTAACAGGGGTTGTGAGTCTGCCCTCCAAGCACTTCTCATCTGTTGTTGATGACTCGGTATTGTAATTGAGATCAAGTCCTAGATCCCCAGCCATGGTTTCAATCTTATCAACAACTCTTTCCACTGATCTGGGGGGGTCCCTTGTTGTATGGTTCTCCCCACCCCACCCTCCACCCCTGTGTTCCAGTCATACCTCATGATGCATAGCCTTCCCAGACTGAAAGGCACTTTGTAAGGTTGGGCTTCTATGACAGATTGACCAGGCAGTTCTGACCTTGTATAGGAATGCAGAACTGCAGGTAACAAAAAATTGTGGCCGAATAGGCTGCTTAGGATTAGCAGACCCACACTCTGACTCTCGTAGATTGGCTTGGCCAGTCACTGCAGTTGTTATAGAAGCATCTTTTTGATTTCCCAGAAACTATAAAAATCTTTGTCTAGATCAGCAGCTGTTGGTTACATGGCATATCTACCTCTAGATAGCTGCTTTCATGAATGCAGAAGCAATCCCCATTGGAGATCTAAAATGCTAAATCAATTTCTGTTTTAAAATCTAAACCAAAGTATCTGATGTTTGATGTTGCTGTTAAGAATTTTTAATTTTTGTAAAGCTCCTGTGGATACTTGAAAAAGCCAGTCAGAATATAAGTGCAATTTATTGTCTGCATTGTATTAAGTCAAAGCCTCTCCATTCATTTGCCTTAAAGAGAAAGCTACCCTCTTAATGATATATTTATTCTTCATTCCTGAGCATATATGTGCTTTTGAATAAATTTTGTCTATATCACAGGAATGATTTTGCTCAATCTAGAGTGAAAGAGAAACTACAGTAACATCACCAAAAATGCTATTATCCTATCTATCTAGGAAGTAAATTGGATTTTTCAAATCTGTTGAGAAAATTGGGAGTGGACATTGTAAAATGAAAAAAAAAAAGCATTCTTGCTTGTTCCTTCTGTAGCCTTTCATAAAAGCTCAGAAGAACCACACACATAAACTGCACAGCTGCAGTTTTCTCACAAACCTCTCACGTTTGAAACCACGGACATGGATATGAACACATTTCATGAAGATATTTCATAGACACATAGAAAAGATGATCATGACATTTAAAAAAAGAGCTGCTAAGAAATTTGCTAAGAATAGATTTTTGAACTGACTTTGTGTGTTATTGAGAACACTTCTTCCATACTCTGCAGGTATAATTGGAAATTGGGTTCTCCTTCCACTTAATCCTGAATTTAAAAAGACCAAAATATGCATGCATGAATGCTTGGTAAGCTAACTGAGGCTCAATTCTTGGTCTTGAGAGTGAGATTTTTAGGTCAGTAAGAGTTTTAGCAATTATTAATAACGGTGCCATTAACACCCATGTCCAAGTTTTTAATTGTCTAGCAACAATATTTATAAGATATTCAACCTTAGAAAATTACTTCGACAGTGTCTCCACATCTGTAATGAAAGTCCAATAATAATGCATACCTCTTTGGTTTGCTTTAAATATTAAATGAGACAATTGGTGTGTATTATACAACATCATTCATGGCATGATTTTAAGTTCATAGTAAAATAATGTTTTTAATTATGGTTCTTATTAGTGGCTAAAAAAGATCATAAGAAAATCACCAGATTATTAAGGTGAAATAAAGTAGTAAATACCGTCAGCTCACACATTGACAAGAAAGAAAACCTTTTTTTTCCCATTCTGCATGAATTTGTGTAAGATCTGTAAGACCATTATGTGACTACACAGAAAGAAAATGTCTATCATACTCCAATACTGTTTGAAAAGTTCAAAAGAAAAAGGTCAAATAGTATGCCCAATGCAAATGAAATGTTTTCATTTCTAGTTAGTTAATTAGTTATACACTAAACTGTTGTAACCTTCAAAATGCCTTCAGATACAAAAGGCATGATTGCATGCTTTCAGAGATTTGGAGAATGGATGATTGACTTCTTTTAACCAGATTTAAATTGTACCTAGCTTCTGCAAGTCAGGCACATGTATTGATTTAATAATTAAATGCCATATTCTCATACCCTGTTCTACTCTTGCATTTTTCCTCAGGCAGTGAATATGAATGTTGAAGAATTTGAGAGTCTAGACTTCAGTGGGTAGTCAAAGTTGGTAAAAGAAATGTATTGTATGTCATTCTGAAAGAAATCTAAAAGCATTCGCAGTTCTTGTAATCACAAGTTAGCAAGACAGACAATCCTCACTGGACTTCTCAAATGTCACAGAATTTTCCGAATGACAAAGGTGTGTTTCTTTTTTTCTCCCCACTGTTTTACTAATTGTTGAAATTTTTCTCATAGAGTAGAGAAAGTCCACAACCAGATATGTAAGTCTTATGCTATCATTCTCTCATTTTAGATATGAGGAAATTGAAACAGAATTAAATAAATCACTTTCATCACATACACATTTGATTCAGAGACCATCTTCCAAGAAATAAAAAAAGCATGGTGTTATTTAAAGGTGAAAATTCATTCAATATACCTACATATACCTATTTACATTTAATGTACATATGTCTAAGTGTATCTAGATTTCAATTTTAAGATTATAAATATCCATGCATATTTATTAATCTCTAATGGATGTATATAATATGCAGTATTTATAATACATTGTTCATTATTACATTATATATTAAAAACATAAATAAATATATTTTCATTTTATCTTTAAGGGCATACATGACTACATCCTATTCCACCTCAAATCTTCTTAATAATGATAGGATAAAAGCGAAGTTCTAGAACTTTACTTCTAGAACCTCATACACTTCTAGAACCTCATATCTGTATCACATTCCCTGGATATAAATGAATATACATTTAAAAATAAGCAAAAACCAAAATGAAGCAAAAATCCTACCTCATTCAAGACTCTATTAAATGTGATTCAAGTTCAGATAAAGAAGTGGGATAAAGCATAAACATCATGCCATTTCCTCCTTCATGTTCATTCTTTCCATTCATTCCTGTCTACCTTCTCCAACAGCTAACAATCCCAACATTACACATTTTAAACAAAAGCATTCAGTTACATGTCATGGATGCAAATGCACATGTAGTGGAAGGAAGTTTCCACCAGTAGCATCTGTGTCTCACTAGGCTGGTTAAAAATGACCAACAACAACGATAAATAAATGCATAAAACCCCACACATGCATATGGGTTAACCGCAAATATGATATGAATTATACCCTAGTGTCTATATAAGAAGAATGACAATTTATTGAGTCATCATTGCCTTCTCTAAAATACCATCAGTGCAATGAAGTCACTGAATATAAACCTGATGATTTAGACGTCAGTCTTATTTTAATGGATGACTAAGCATAGTTAGAGAGTAAGAAATACTGAGTAACTAAAAGAACAAGCTATAAAGGGAAAGGAAACTCTAAACTGGGGTGATAATCCATTTCAGTGGGAATGAGTATGGATATAAGATTAGAAGCCTAGGGCTCAAATCTCATTGTAGACACTCACTAGCCTTGGACAAAACATTCAGTGTTCAGAAATAGAACGAGCAAAGACAACTATAATACATCTTTCAAATAGGTAGAGAAAAATGTGAATTCATCATTAAAATGTTGTAAAAGAAATGTTTCAAGAGGGAAATTAATACAGATCTAGAAATAAGGAGAAGTCAACACTATCTTTGAAAGCTTGATGAAACTACCCAAAGTGTACAATTTGAAGGGTACACAACTGTTTACCAGATGAGAAACACAAAAGGCATTCAGGACTAATGGGATTATGAGTAGGGAACTCAAAAAGCACAAGCTTCCAGTTTTAAAATAAATAAGTCATGGAGATGCAATGTGCAACATGGTGACTATAGTTAATAATAATGTATTGCATAGTTAAAAGTTGCTAACATAGTAGACTTAATTGTCTTCCCAAGAAAAAATTTGTAACTATACACTAAGATGGATGTTAATTAGAATTCTTGTATTATCACTTTGTAATACATACAAATGTTGAATCAGTATATCGCATACCTGTTACTAATTTAGCATTATATATCAATTAAATCTCAAAAAATATATAAAATAATAAAATCAAACTAAAATTGGTGCCAAAAAAGAAGGAAATACAGCCAAAGTGTTCAGATTTCCAAGAGGATCATAAAATTTATTATTCAGTTAGTGTGAGTTTTAGTTAGTTTATAAGTATTTTCAAATCCAAGGACAATATATCTAGAATGAATCAGGATACATTTGTTTCATGAAGTTTGGCTATTTCTATTATGTGAGATGAATGAAAAAAAACTCCACACATACAACAGTAAATGTGTATGGAAAGAGATAAGTGCAAAAAAGTTTAGGTCACTGATTTTGGGGAATAGATGATATGAATTCAGAAACATAGGAAAAGCTGAAATTTAGAGAATTTTGCTGCTTTGCATTAGCTTTTTGATGTATGGACATCCCAAATCATTTGTAGGTAAATTACAGGTTCATTGTATGTTCAGGAAGATAATATTGCTATAGTGTGGAAAGAACATTTGTTTGAACTATCATCTATAACAGTCTAGACAAGATATGTGAGGTGTGTGCTACTTTCCTAAGTCAGGCACCATGTGATTCGATAATAGAAGTCAAATTTCAGCAATATTTGTGGGCTGGAATCAATAAGGTTTGGTAACCATGTAAAAATTTGGAATGAGGGTAAGGGGAATAAAATTCTAGAATTGCATCAACTTTTTTATCTTGAGATACAGAGTGGTGATGGCTTTTAAGAAAAATGTTATAAACATTATGAAAATTATCAAATTTTTGTTACATTTATTGATTTAAGCTTTGACTTATTGAATCTAATTACCAGGTAGAGGCTTCATAGAGATCATTCAATTTTTGAACTTGAGAATGACCAAGGTGGGGTGTAAAGCTTTAGAAGAGTTCATAAATGGTAAGTAAAGTCATAGCTAGAAAGCTAGAATATCCCAGAGTGTATAGAACAAAGACTATGAAGGAATAAATTAAAAGAAATACCAACTTTTAAAGGAGAAACTTTTGAAGAAGAAAGTTAACTAGATTTAATGTAGGAACAATTAGAATGGTAAGATTGCAAGAGCTAGTTTTATAAGCAAGAAACCCATATGGAGAGAGCTTTCAGCAGTAAAGGTTGGGACACAGGAAAAGTATTCTAGAAATAAAGTCAGTTGAAGATGCCAAAGAGATTGTGTAGAAGGAAATATACAGGACAAAATGATACCCTCCATGTGCTATTTACAGCAACAAGGATGAAGCTAGAAGGGATTATGCTCAGCAAAATAATTCAGAAGGAAGGGCCTCCCTGATGGTACAAGGTGTTAAGCAATGCACTATGAAGCAATCCGCAGCCTCTGCAGCACAAGTTCAATCTGCAGCACAAGTTCGATCCCCAGCCGGCCAGGGAGCAACCCACATGGTGCAGCAGACCTCTCCTGTCTCACCCACTGTTCCCCTCAGCAGTGTATTTCAGTCAATCTCCCTGTTCTGCCCTTACCCTGTCTCTGGTGAATCCTCTCATCACCCCACACCTCTGGCTTGTATCCCGGATCTTGTATGCATAAATAAATAAATCTTTAAAAAAAATAAGCCAGAAGGAAAAAGAAAATTATCAGATGGTTTCACTTGTAGGAGGAATATAGGGGAACCAAATGAGGGATGAGGAAAAAATAACAATAATAAAAAAAAATTAGCAGGCAACTATAAATCAGAGACATTCTGCAAGGGAGGGGGAGGCAGAGGGATTGAAACAGGGAAGGGAAGATTATAAGTGACTATGATAATCATTCATGGGTGAGCTGGTGGGGTGAATTTTATGAAGACTACATCTAAGAAAAGAAAGTATATACTACACAAAAATTAACAATGATATATATATATATAGATATAGATATAGATATAGATATAGATATAGATATAGATATAGATATATAATGAATAAATAAGTATCCTTGTATAAAAACTTAGAAATATACTTGCACAGGAGATAAGGATGCCAGAGTATAAAACTACCAGTGTAAGAACTGCCTTATATTCCTCAGCAATTAGTACTAATTAGGTGAGCATATAACTCATATTCACATAGGTAATCACTGTTACGTATTTAATGGCAGCATACTCAGAATATTTCTTTGCATCTTTCTCTAAAATCCAGTTTGCTTAAATTTTATTTCACATTGAAGGTATTTTATTTTATGTCTACATTATTTGTAGATAATGTAACTATATCTATTTACTGAAACTACCTAAGTAGAGAATGAATTTTTACTCCATGACTCTGTGTTTCACTTATTTTGCAAAAATACATAATAATTCAGGATACCGGCTATTTTGTGATAAATATCCGCAAAATACCCTCAATTTTCTGTGTCATCTCTGGAAATGTACCATCAGGGTACACTGGAAACATACCTCTGCTAGTTTGTCTGTGGTTTTCTGGGAAGCTTTGAGGTTTTAACTTTGATCTCTCCCCTCACACACTGAGATTTTCTCTTGACTCCACTGGCCCAGGCAGAATTTCTACCCTTGATCTCTAAGGTAATCTTAAACATACTCTTGACACCAGCATCACTTGGTGGTAAAAGTTTCCCTCTTAACCATGGGAATGTTTACACTTCAGATTCGTGTTGTCCTTTGCTCCTCTACACTCAAAAGTGACTTCTTTAAACTTTCCAGCCCAGGTAGAGTTTCTCAGTCATTTAATTCACATGTTTCCTGCCTTGACTGAAGTGATTTGAGGTTCCATTTTTTGTTTCCTTGATTCTTTAAACTCCTGTATACTGAACAAACGATATATTTTCTTTGATGTGTCAAAAAAATCCTAAGATCATTTGACCACAGGCTGAACTCTATTTCAAGTGCCCTCATATTTTTGTGGAGTTTTCATTCATTCCTTTTAAAATTCTGCTTTACTTACAGGTTTCCCAATACCTTAGATATTGGGAAGTTTTGCTTGTTTGTTTGCTATTAATATTGATATAATCCATTACTAGCCATACTAGACCTCAGAAATTAATCTATTGGTCACTTATAAATTCTTCTGCCTTTAATATGGTGTTACTTCCAGTGAGAATATTTATAATTAAGCCACAACTTTCATAAGTGGAAAAAAGGGGATTTGTTTGATGTAAAGCATAATATGTTAACAAACTATTGGCACTTTTGGCAAAGAATATGCCTCCAAACCCTGCCAGCCTAGAAAGTCATTTTCATTTCATCTTCTAATAAAAAGAAACAGGTCATATACAGAGAAGAAAGATGTTCATTCATCTACATTCCTGATAAATCATATGAACATAGAGAGTATATGTTCATGCACTTGAACCACTGACTATCTGATAAGCAGTTCTCACATCAACAATATCTGGATTAAGTATAATCACTTCAATGAATTAGCATGTCAATCCAAATTTAATAATAAACTAAAATTCTGAAATGATAAAGCTTTTGAAAGGCCCAATGAGATGAAATTGGATCTGAAATTCTGTTCCAGATCTTCCATCTCACATCTTGTTTACTTTCTCTAACATCACAGCTACCATAGTTACCATTTCATAATTTCTCAAAGCCTATTATTTTCCCAGTTACTTTTTTTTAACCAATGCTTTGCTCTCTCCATATGGATCTCAGACAGCATTAAATGTTCAATATCAATTGAAGATAGAATTCAGACTTAAGTATTTTAAATGCATGTCAAAAATAATTTGAAATAGTTTACTTGGCATTTATCCTAACCAAGATATTTCTGGACCCAAGAGGTAGCGCCAGGCCATAATTTTACAAATGCCAATGCTAATGTTCTTAAACGATTATTCCCTCAAGCAATTCTACTTGTCTATTAATTCTAGCTCTCTTGTCACATTTGCCTGCCTTCTGTAGTTCATTTTTTGAAGCTGTTGTTTTCATTTGCTATAGAATATTCACTTAGATAATATGAATTATTTTTAGAGGTGATGGGGGTTCCTTTGGCACCAAGAGTCCATTTTCAAACTCACTCATTACTAGAGGTTCAAACAGGGAGGTGGAAATTTTTTAAATGTTTTAAAGACAAAAGGTCTCTAAAAGTTATCATGACCTCCAAAGATTTAAATGTAAAATTCTACTAACAATGTCTGACCTTGTTACATTCAATCATTCATCATGTATTAAATTCTTCCAGTTTTCAAAACCATTTCTGAAAAATTTATTCTTGGATATTTCATTTGTTTCTATTAAGTATCTATTACAAAAATAAACAAGAAATATTATGATATGAAAATTTTTAAGATTTATTTATTTGTACTAGCACTGGGTACAGTCAGAAGCGCGGGAGGGTGAGAGAATTCACCAGAGCCAGAGCGGGGAACAGAACAGGCAGACTGATGAAGTACACTGCTGAGGGAAGCAGAGTGTGGCAGGAGAGGTCTGCGCACCATGTGGGACCCTCCCCTGGCAACCGGGGATCAAACTGGCGCTGGAGAGGCTATGGGCAGCTTCACAGCCCAGTTCTCAGCTCTTGCGCCACCAGGGAGGCCCTATGATGTGAATTTTTAAGCAAGCTTTCCAGAGACAGGAAGTAGACATATTATGAATGTCTAATTCTCTGGTAAAATCATATTCTGATATTGTCTAAATTGTGTACATCATTTGTCTCTGTCTTTATATTTCTCTTTTATCTGAGGTTAACATGAACAAAATAAAAGATGCTAAGCTAAATGCAGCACTGGAATGTCAATATACTCCATGCTGTAAGAGACTCACCAGGATGTCTCTAACCTTTTCTATTACCAAGTACTGAGCTGAGGTCCAGTTTCTGATGAAAAAGAAAAGGTAACAGATGAGTAGCAATCAATTCATGGTGTTTGCTGTCCTAGCAATCTGCTTGATGTATGCAAATGTGTTATCCGATCATCCAGAGCAAAGGGACCTTGGGATCCACTATCATCCTCCTGAGTACTATGCAGTCCCCATTCCACTCTCATACTCTAGACCAATACTTAAACAGTGTTTGTGTACACACTAGTAACTCTACACAACCAAAGTGATGCTACCAGTTGAATTTAATGCTACATATCCTCAGAGGTTCAATATCAAGTAGACACCTCTATTTTTTTAAGATTTATTTATTTACACATACAAGAACTGGGGTATAGGCCAGAGGTGTGGGGGGCATGAGAGGATTCACCAGAGACAGAGTGGGGAACAGAACAGGCAGATCTACTGAAATACACTGCTCAGGGGAGCAGCGGGAGAGGCAGGAGAGGTCTGCTGTGCCAGGTGGGTTGCTCCCTGGCCAGCTGAGGATATTTGCAGTGCTGCAGTGCTGCAGTGGCTGGAAATATTTGATAGTGCTGTGTTTAACCCCTGTACCACCAAGGAGGTCCTAAACACCTTTCTTTTGTCTTTGAAATAGAGGCATGTATTTATGAGCACACACATACCCTCAGATAAAAGCAAAATAAATATTGAAAATTTTAACAGAAGAAAGCTTAATATAAGTTCTGAAGTTTTATAACTTCAACAATACTATTTACTGTTTTACCCTTACCAGAAAACAAATAAAAAAACTTTGAAATAAAACTTTAAATAAAGTCAGAATCCTTAATTTCAAGAAGCATACAGTTTAGAGAAGGAGCTAGTCAGAACAAGGAAATGTTACATCCTATAGTTACCAGTTAATTATACAATTTTGTTTAGGAGTTTAGAAATTACTTGAGGTCTAGTAGAGAAGGCTTTAAAGAAGACATGGAATTTAGGTTTGCTGGAAGGCAACTGTAAAATAAAAAAAAAAAGTCTGAACTTGGATGTTAAATTTAATCTGTCATTTCATAGCTCTGTGCCTGAGAAAATAAATGTAGTATGTCTGAGCTTTCATTTCCTAGTCTTTAAACTAAGTCATTGTTTCAGAGATTCATTTGGTGAATCCAGTTAAAATCACCAAGCACAGTGCCATGTGAAAGTAGACTCCTATTAATGCTGTATAAGGATGCATGGGGTTTTCATAAAAAAGAAATAATTCCAAGGAAGGAAAATGAGATAAGCAACATCATTGAAGCGAAATGATAAAAATATGTGTTTAGCCTGTTAAGTATGCTGGTTTCATTAGATCAATATAAAGAAGAATTAAGGAACTAGCTAGGGAAATGCTCCCCAGAAGAAGGAAGAAGTTGTGAATGTGATTTTGAAAAATGGGGAGTGGTGAATGCCAGAGTTGCGGGGGGTGAGAGGATTCACCAGAGACAGAGTGGGGAACAGAACAGGCAGACTGACTAAAATACACTGCTGAGGGGAGACAAAAGAAATCTGCTGTGCCATGTGTGTTGCTCCCTGGCCAGCCGGGGATTGAACTTGTGTTGCAGAGGCTGCAGATTTCTTCACAGCACTCTGCTTAACCCCTTGCGCCACCAGGGAGGCCCTCAGAGTAGCATTTTGAAAGCTCAGTCCTCAGCAAATTTCTTCTAATAGTTGCATATTTATACCCCATTGTGTTTCCTGAACATATTTACATCAACACACTCTTCAATTACACTTTTCACAATGATCTGATAATGAAGTGATGCAGAATTATTTAAGTTAGTTATATATCATTCATTAAAAGAAGGACACTAGGGTAGAATCTTTTATTGGAAGAATCCCAGGCTCCCATAGAAATCAGTTGTTCTATTTTATGAAATTTGCTTTGTTAAAAATTATATTCTAACAGGGCCTCCCTGGTGGTGCAGCGGTTGAGCACTGTGTTGTGAAGCTGCCCGCAGCCACTGCAGCGCCAGTTCGATCCCAGGCTGCCCGGCAAGGGTCCCACATGGCGCGCAGACCTCTCCTGCCGCCCGCTGCTCCCCTCAGCAGTGTACTTCAGTCCTTCTGCCTGCTCTGCTCCCTGCTCTGGCTCTGGTGAATTCTCTCACCCTCCTGCACTTCTGACTGTACCTAGTGCTTGTATAAATAAATTAATTAATTAATTAATTAATTAATTAATTAATTAATTTAAAAAATCTTTAAAAAATTTATATTCTAACAATACAATGATTGCAACAGATGGGTGTTGTTGAAAATGAAACATGATATTGTTTTCAAAGACATAAGAAAGCCATCCTCCAGGCTGAGGTCTGTACTTGCCTGTGATGTTCAGTAAGTCAGTCAAGGTAAACTCTGCAACCATACTGAGCAGGATGGTGTTGCCAAGATTCCAAGAATTTTGTAAACAGCTATCACAAAGATTGCCTTGGGATTTTAGTCAGTAATATGTTTTTGATGTGACAACAGTTTTTTTCTTAACAATGACTGCTAAACGCTGTGATGAAGTACTGTGCATGTGCACGTGTGTGTGTGTGTGTGTGTGTGTGTGTGTGTGTATGTGCGCATAAGTGAAGGGGGCAAGGGAGAGTACCTTGGGCTGGTTATTTGGTTACTCATTAAATCACTGTGCCAGAGACACTGCTGGTATTTCGCAGATGAAGCATCAGATGCTTTAATGAAATATCCACCATGTCTGCTGAAGCCTGTCTTAGTCCTTGAAAGAGTTCTAGTCTTTGGCACAGTCACATTCTTAGTTACTTTGCAAAAACTCTAATGAAGAAAGTGAGATAGATGTGTTAATATTTAATAAGCCTACTGATCGATTGCTGTGCCTCCTAAAATGTTCATCTCTTTGACTGGTGGGAAATGAACTTCATTAGGATTTCTCTGCTACCTTATAGCTCCTTGTTAACATTTCCCCTTTTGGGGCCCTGAGAAAAAAAATGCAGAGCTTCTTTCCATGAATCTCTGCCAACCATATTCTTTCTGCAATATTTTCCATATTCATTTGCTCAGAAAAGTGGATGTAAATCTCATTTTGCAAAGAAAATATTATCAGTTCTTTGTGATCTAAAGTAAAATTTATGAAATGGTATTTTTATGATTCATAGAAATAACCAGTAGATTGATTTAATATATGGAGGCTTGTACTATATTTAGCTTCAAGCTATGAATATCAAAAATATTAAGCATACTTTTTCATATTTTAGGTTCCCTTTACATTTTTTTTTGAAAAACAGAAGAAAAATATAGAAACTTGAAGAAGGAGAAACTAATAGGAAAAGATTTGTCCATATAAAATAATTATTATAAAAATTTGTTTACTCAAATGAGTTCAAATAGAGGAAGAAAAAGAAATAAAGTATAAAACATACAATGTTTATAATAAAAGAAATATAAAATATTTGTGTATGTGACACCAAGATTTTTGGCATATATTTATTTCAGATAATATCTGCATGTATAAATAATTGATACTGAAGCTGAACTTTAAGGCAGAAAACATTGATAAATGTATTGATATATTGATATGTATCTGAAACTTGTTGAACATTTAGCATGCATTATTTCAAAAAACCCTTACAACCAAGAAATAAGATGTATATACTGTACTACTGTTATTCTTATTTTATTGATGAGAAATCTTGGGGAGAGGTTATGTAAGAAACTTGCCCAAAGTCACACTGTTAAAAAGGTTTAAGTAACCCAAAGGGGATTTAAAACTAAGCATTCTATTTCCAGAGCCTACACTCATTTAAAAAAAAATGTACATATTAAAAAAATATATAAGACAAAAAAAGGAGTCAGGTAGAATAACTCCTGTAAAAACACCTATTTTCAGTGAAACCACCCCAAAAAATTGAATGAAAAAAGTTATTTTAGAATTGTCCAAAATGAAAAGGGAGCTATTGTTACAACTTCAGTCTGAATGAGAATGTAATTCAGGAAACCAAGAGATCAAGAATGGCTAGAAATTCTTCAGTCTTTACCCCCTTTCTAAAACAATAGCATTACTATGTGGTTATTAAAGACACTGTTTCTTTAGTTCTTTGCTGATGGTGAAACATTCTTGGTTTCCATTCATTGATGAGCCCAAATGGATGCTAATGAATTTCCATCAAAATGCATGGTCAACTGGCAAGGTCCAGTACAAAATTAAAATTCATGGATTCTTGCTCATAAATAATTAAGAACTCCAAAATGTTTATAAAGCAACATTAAACCAAACTTGGAACCCTGTGACTGCAGCTTGAGCAACTATGAAACTCCCCAACTACAGAACATTCTTAGTGCTTCTTCTGTGAACTCCAACAACGGGAAAGATTTTTGAACACACACATCATTCACCCTTGGATCTAAATTGGGCATGTTGGTTACATACAAACTTAGTTCTCTTCCCTCATTTGAGACAGATTTAATTTTGACATTTAATAAGTTTCTTACTTCGTGCAGGCCTGAAGGAAAGTTGCTCTGTATTTTCTGAGAGAAAATATAAAAGCTTTGAATCTAGAAAGTCTTCAAAGAAGGAAGTTTTGAATAAGAGAATATATTGATTTTTAATTTTATCCATTTTAAATGTAGTCGGTTTTGGGGAAAGGGACACAGATTACTGTATACCTACCTAAAAGCAAATACAAAGTTATTATAGTATCCCAGTCTATTTTAAAGGTAAAAATAACAAAATATCATTACATGGTTCTTTCAGAGGATCTCCCACATCTGGAGTATATTTCATATATTGGGAGTGTGGTGGAGGAGCAAAGATGAAAGGAAATGACAGCAAAGCTTTTTCCTATACCTCACCCACAGTTTTCCCTGACTCAATTTTACTATCTCACATTTTCCAAGTAGAATTGGCAGGATTGAAACGAGGTAATCCTGATGGGTAACATACTGAGCGTGAGAGAATGAAAGGGGTTATCTGCTAACCACATTAGCACCTACAACAATCCATTCACTAGTCCAGAATGTGTTTGGAGGCAATTATTTTATTAATTATATAACATTTACAAAACCTAAAGGGATAAGATGTGATTATAAGGTACAATATTGAGGAGGGGCTCAATGTAGCAAAAACTGGATTCCTCTGGAAAAGTCACACTCATTAAATTAGCCATTACCTAGCAACTGCAAGTTCAGCATCTTCATTTACTCCCTCCATCAAAGCTGCCCTGAAAAACCATGAATATTCTATTTATATGACTCCAAAAAACACCATTCCCAGACATTTGAATGCACCTGCCTATGCCTAGCCTTGTGTTATGTACAATATTAGTGATCTAATTCTGCTGTATTTTGAATAACACTTCATAGCAATTTTCAAAAAGAAAAAAAAAAAAGAAAAAGCATTAGTGCAAGGTATGACGGTCTTCTGGAAGAGGGGGAGGAAAAGAAAATGCTGTGTGAAAAGGATGACTTTGATTAATTTACATGAGGTACCAAAAAACATCAGGACAATAAAATAGTATTATTCATTTGGGCCATTATCTGTAGATGGAATATTGAATGAAACCACTGAAAGCATATATAAACTGTGATATACACACCATGCGATATATGTAGAAACAGGTACTACATCGCTTCAATCCTATCTTGAATTATGTTTCTGAGGTTTAGTTTGTAAGATTTACACATTTCTCCTCTCTTAACCTTCACATTCTTCATGAATAATTTTTGGTAGAATCCCATGTTTTCTGATTATACAAACACTTAACTTAGTCCTGTCTTTTGTTGAATGTTGAATATTTAAGTACAGCTTTTATTTTAACTGCAAGCTTTTACTTGTAGCTAGAGTTTTTGATTTTGAAAAGAATAAATCTTTTCCCAAATGGCTTATATTTATCTGTAAAAGCAATTTGTAAGGAAAATAAATCTGTCATAATCAGATCACACAGATATATTGTTAAAAACATTCTAATATCTGATAAAGTTTATGGAATAAGAAAAAATGATGATTTTACTCTTTAAATCTATCATGTCATGCAATGTCTTATAAGATGTCAATTTTACTGTAGTTGATCTATGCATCTTAGGGAAAGAATAACTTGGATGGAGGTAGATGAAGCATATACATTGTTTTACATAAAAATTAAATAATTTTATCTGAAGCTTAATATTTTTGCATTGAATACACATATCCATTGAATTAGACATATATGACACACCAGTAATTCTTTTAAATAAATCTATAGGGGCTTTAAGGTATATTTAAGGTTTTAGATTCCATTATTCAGGCTTATTTCATTATGATAAAACATAGAGAATAGCAGCAATGACTTGAGACTGAAATAATCAAACATCCAGTTATTTTTGTAGAATCAGTTAATTACATGCTAATGCTGACTGAGCTTGTGCTTATGTACCTGTTTAATCATTTTAAGGGGTGTATGTATTTATCATAGCTTTTGTGTATTTTTTAAAAAGAATTCAGTATGAAAATAACATGAATAATGTTTTTTTTATTCCTATTACAATTTGCTTTGTCTTCTCCTAGAGTAGCTCAGTGCTACAAATAAATTACATCCATTAGGTGAATTTGGTCAATTATTTTGATAATAATTAGGTCACAATTAGTATTTTCTGGTTATAATATTAATATGAGCTAAATCAAATAATTTTTATGCCATAAGTAGCTATTTAGAACACACATCATTTTGCTATTAACTTATTATAAACTAAAAAGGAAGTTTTCATTACCTAAGGCAAAAATTATAAGTAATTTCAAGTCTTTTAAATTAAAGGATAATGGGAATCCTTTGAGATACTTCTGACAAGGAGCATGTTCTCCCAGTGAGGGTCAGAGTTCAATTCCTGCAGCCATCCATCACATTTTTGACTGGTAATAGCTGAATAGCTATAAAATCGAAGGAAGACAGGTGCCCTTGATGACCTCCTAAGGTCTTAGTTCAGCAAATACTCGCACCCATTCACAAACACCACACACAGATATCTATGTATTTTATAAAGGGCATACATGATTAGGAAAAGCAAGTTAAAGAAACCTAGATATCTAAGTTTTATGAAAGGTGCTAAAAATGATGAATTCAAGGGCTTTAGCTAAAATTGGTCAGTCAAAACATATCTATGGATCATTAGGAGTCCCTAAGGAACTTCTAAGTTTGGCATTTATGAACTACTTCTGGGATTTGGTGTTAATTTTAGGTGTTTCCAACTATACCACTTAACATGTTTTTCTAAAATTAACCCAACTACATTTCTTGCCTTTTTTTCCACCATCATGTTAAGAAAGATGGTAATTTTCCTTTGAAATACCATGATACTACCTACTTAGACTCACTCACGTATTTAAAGATATTGAAAATTTTCTCCATAATTCTTTATTTCCCCACCTGAAACATAGGCTCTATTTGACAAGAACCTAGCTGTTTTCACAGCTGATCCAGCCACTGACTTAGGTTCTTATTAACTATTTGCTGAACTAGTCAATTAAATAACTACCTTCCAAATCCTGGACCTGAAGGAAGGTTTCATATAAATGAAAACATTGCATTTTGTACAAAATATCATTCCTCTCTTGGAACTACTAAATATACTTTCAGACAAAAATCAACTCACATCTTTCCTACACGAAAGGCATGTAATGCTATGTAAATTATTTATAAGCCAATTAAAGTAATGGGGGATTTTTTTTCTAGGTTATGAAATTAAACCTATCTTGGGTCCATATTCCATGCTCAGTATAAGAGAAAGATTAGACAGAGCTTCCCGTGGATAGCACTGATACTCACGCATTCCATACTCATTAGGACTATCACTGTGCTGGGACATTGTAGTTTAGCATGTTCATCCCAAATTATTTCAACCAAAATCACAAATCTTTTATTTCTCACCAGTCTTTTGATCTTTTGATTCAGGAGATTATCTTTAAAAGGTGATTGATAGAGAGGATTCAAACAACTAGTTGATTGCATTACTTTTAAAATTCCCTTAAAATAGCCTACCGAAATTTAAATATGCTCACAAAGAAAGCACTGAACCTTAATGTACTCTATATCTGAGTTTACAATATGTCATACATAAAGATATTTTGTTATAATAGCTTTTTCTTGAATATCTCTTTAATTATTAACTAAACAAAGGGTAGTGTCATTTAATTACAGGTATCAAAATACAAAAACTTCTAACTGTTATCAATATCTCTGGAAAGGTAAAGACAACAATGATAGTGTTAGTGTTAGTTGCAATATGCTACAACTTAGTCAAAACTTGATCTTTACCAAAAAGATTTAATAGCCTAATGTGAGAAAATATACAATTAAATAATGGAGTAAGCTTCTGTGGCTTCAAAATCACAATATTCTTAGGTTGATCTAAAAGATAATGAGCTTACTAATAAATATTTTATTAAAAAAATCTTAATGGGTACACTTATTTATTCAGAACTTCAATGTTCTTTAGAATTCCAGTTCTTAAAGTTTGGAGAAAGAAATACAAAGTTTCATCTAAGCAAAACTAACCTTAATAGTTTTACTAAGATATGACAATCATGTGTTTCAAAATTCAAAATGATTTTAAACATCAACATAGTCTGTGTAAAAATCAACAGTTGTGAATTAAATCAGAAGGAAAAATATAAATGTTGGATGGTTCCACTTACATGTAGAATATATAGAAACCAAACAAAGGGTCAGAAAAAAGATTAAACTTGTAAGCTCACCATAGATCTGAGGCATCTAGGACAGGAGAGGAAGGGGGAATGTCAAAACACAGGGGGTAAGGGACTGTGGCAATGGATCACGGGTGCTATGATGGTGGAAGAACAAGGTGGACTACACCTGAGGGGGGAAATCAAATACTGTCAAAAAATTAACAACCATGTAAGAATAAAATACCTTATAAAAAATAAACCAAAAAATCAACAGTTACAACTATTCTTACTAAATTTTTTTTTCTGAAACTTTACCAAATTGGATAGAAACCTATGGACATGTGCACACCCAAACACACATGCATACGCACGTATACGCGTGCGCACATGCACACACACACACACACACACACACAGTTTTTACACCTCTTCTGACAAGAGACTGATAAAACATGTTTTCAGTTCAAAGGCCCAGATTTCTTTCAGTTGTAAGGTTATAGCACCCCCTAGCCCAGAATAACAGAATAGCAGTTAACTCTGGCATCAAGTTAAAAGGAAACTTTAAGGGAAGATAAATAAAATCTGAGAGGTTTTATTAAGTATTCTTGGTTGAATGAGGTGTTTTATTTAGTTGAATTATTTTATTTATTTTTACTTAGAATTTCTAATATGTAATATTTTCTGACTCTCAATTGTGCCTACTATTGGTGAAGTATAGGAAGTCAATTTACCCTAAAGATCACAGAAAGCATAAACAAATCAAACAGATTTCCACTACTCCTCTAAATTTCTCCTCCTGATCATCAAAGAGTCAGACACTTGAAGTGCAAGTATGAAATATGGGACATGGCTGGGATGGTTATTGGTGAATCTTATGCTAATAGGTAACAGCTCTCTGGAGAAAAAATGTACATTATTGAAAATATATCTGAATATGACACATGTGGCCACCATTCAGCTAAGATCTGTACCATTATTCTTTTATTCATATGTCATACATTAAGGAACGAGCTAAAAAATGAAAAATTCTGATGTGTTTGTAATAAATTTAAACTGTTTTGCTCGTCGATCTTTGAATCTTCATGAATTCCTTATTAAACTACAATGACTATTTCCAGCATATCATAATAGTGCTACTTATATAGCACCTGTCAGTAGGAACTCAGCAATATAAACCTTAAAGGCTTTGATGGGAATGCAAATAGAATACCAATTTGCCAATGCAGCACTCAAGTCTGTAGTATCTGTGGAGTTCACAGGATTCCGATTAGTCTGACATTTTTTGCAGACTTCAGGAAAAGAACTATTATAAAACTTGGAAGCAAACAAAAGGCAAGCTTCCTAACCTTACTTGGCCCATTTTAGATTTATTCCTCTCCTTTCTCCAGGAAAACTTGAAAGGCATCATTCTTTAGTCTAAGATACTGTAAATCTAGATACTGTAAATTACTTGGTCAATGTACATTAAGTTTAATTTAGTCTGACCACCACTACTATTCAAAGCCCAGCAAATTGATTATGTTACTAAAAGGTGATCACATTGATACTGCCATTTAATGAACTCCATGTTTGTGCATTGCTCCTAATGCACAGTATTTTAGATCACTTAGTCAACTCCACTTTAATTGAATTTATCATCTGAAACCTTGACTTGATGCTAATGGTCCAAAAATAGCAGTCTTTCCAGAGTACTCCTGTCTATGAAATGCCATATATTGATGTTTTCTTGCAACAAACACTCGTCTTTCTTGTCTTTTTATCAGGGCCAGTTGTCAGTTATTGAGGTACAATTATAGAAAACTTGCATATAGAAAAAGATATTATTGACCTTTGCAAATTGACTGGCAACATCAAAATTTGAAAGTGGAGCTCAAGCAGACTTAATGGGATCTATGCAAATTTTCCAAACACAGGCCTGAAACTGTCATATGGCTGTTGTTATTTTAAGATACACATGATCTCCTTTTTCTGTTCTATCCCTTTTATTTTTACTAAGTGGAGAAAACATGTTTGCAAGACTAGTCTGACTTTAAAAAATGGCAATTGCATTTGCTGGGTTTCACCCTGAAGGATTATTACCAGTGTCAGTTGGTTTCATAAGCCAGGGCTGGAAAAAAAAAAAGTGAAAATGATGTAAGGTGACATTAAAACAGGAAAAGGGAGTATAGAAAAGACATGATTTTTGTAGATTTACAAAATCAAGGCAGCATTGTAGAAATTAGAAATGAGCAGAGAATAGTAACTGATTATGCTTTAATTTTTTTAAACGAAAGAAGAACCTAATTTAGTGTTGCATTGTAGTTCAAAAATAGCTTAGCATAATTCATAAGGTGCTGCACTTGAGTAGTGCTGAAGTTCCTCATTATGATAATGCCTTTTGATAACTTTTATTGAACATAAGCATTCCCACGATTAAATCTCTTAATAGGCACCTCTCTTCAGTACGTGTTGCCATAATTTCAAAGCTATGCTATACACATTTCTGTACTGAAAAAAGATGATATCTAACACTGCTAACCAAAAATCTACTGAGAGAATAAATATATGGAGAAATAATCTAATTGACTATATGATTGCCAATTAAAAATTACCATCTTTACAAAGTTTTGGGCAAAGAAATAAGAGATTCCTCGTTATGAATTATACTCATATAATCCAAGTGAAATAAAAAACTAAGTGCATCTTTGGAAGTTACTGAACTTTTTAAATCCCCCTTTCTTTTGCATATGCCCTGTTAATTTCAAATTCACAGGTGATTGGCTTCACCACCTCCCCCCTCATTTGTTATGTGAGGTTTGACTTCACCCTAAATTCTAAGAAAAGTTACTGATGACTCAGAGTGTTCACACCAGTTCCCTTTTTCAAATCCTATAGGATGACAAGAAGTAGTCAAGGTGCATGCTTGGCATTGAGCTGTTTGAATCCCAGTTGAGGAACCCTAAATTAAGGAGCCCTAACTTTCTATAAGGTATTACAAGCAAATGTGCCTAATCTTTGAATGATGGGAATATTATCGTTGTCATACTGAGCAACACACAAACCCGCTCCTTGCCCTACAGGACACACTGGCCTACCTTGTAGTTTTCATATTCTACAAACATTAGTAAAAAGATAATATGGAACAAAGAGGATTAGTGCCTCTGTATACACAGAAATAAAAATGATGCGTGGAAAACTGTCTCCTCAAGACTTCCTATTTCAAACTCACAGAATGCATTTTCTGTTCTGCATCATGTTATTTTAATTTTAATTTTTTGCTTTTAACACTACATCTAGGATCCCCATATCAACTATAATCTCTTGAGAAAAAAGAACTTATTCTTGTGCTGACATATGTCCTTAATGTATAAATCAGTGTCATAATCTGATTTGTGTTCAATAAATAGCTAAGAAAGAGTATTGATGATGATGACTGATTGAATAATTGATTGGTAGCAGACAACCAACAAAAAAATTTAAAAAACTTAAAATTTCTGTCAGTTTTCCAGAGGTTTTGCCCTCACAATGCCAACCCATCTGGATTTTTACTAACTCAAAGAATTTTAGATGTTTGGCATTATGTAGAACACATAACTATTCAATCCACAAAAATCTCACTCTTTAATTCATAGTTTCTGATACGATGTAGAAATAGTTTTTATCCAAGAACCTGGTCTGTTAAAACACATGCACATTTAGCTAAAAGAATTTTATGTAGAAAATATCCTTGAGAAGAGAAGAAATAGAAACTTAAAACAAAGGGAAAAATTGAGTTAAAATGAATTCTAAGCCAAAAGTCATGTTCACATTTTGGCAGCCAATAGATAAAAGGCTTGATTTGCAATGTGGAAACAGAGACAGTGTTCAAAGTACATCACTGATAAAACTGCTTGGAGTACATTCTGTTGGTCGACATATGTAACAGGAAAGCTTCATGGTCTTTAAAATACTGCTCCTAGGAACTCCAATAATATAAGAAATCCCACTGCAATTTAGATTTTTGAAAAACATATTAAAATGATTTTAATAGCACATTAAGAAACAATTGGATACAGAAAAGAAAATGACATGGTTCCTCCTTAATAAAATTAAATATTTTATTTTTCAAGTGAAACGTGGCAATACCTTTCATAGTTTTATTTTTTTGTATTTAAGATAAATGCTAAAAGAATATCAACAAATTTTGCAAATATCATGGATCTTATTTGTGTAATAAAATAAATGAAAGCTAAACCCAAAGTCTAAGTAAAAAAAGAAAGGTTAGTTCTTTTTGAGAAAAAAAAAAAGGAATCATTTGAGATGTAAATATCTGACAAATAATGTACAACAGCAAAGGGAATTAAAAGGGGTTTGGGGAAGATATGCACAGTTCTGGTTGTTAAGGTAATTAACCTTTTTTCAAGATCATTAAAAAATGTTTTTCTTGCACACTACTAATTTTCTTTCAGGTTACAGAGGTCATTGTTTAGCAGAACAAGAGGGAAAAAAATGAGAACTGGTATTCATCTACCCAGTGCAAAGGGACCGCAAACAAAATTAACAATCAATGTTAAATTCTTTTGTTCTGGATGTGCCTTCTTACCCTGGAATCTATTATAGGTCAGTGAGATACAACTATAAAATTTGCATCCCTTGAGGTATTCATTACAGTGAAAATTATCAATGTAAAATCATTCCTTCAGTATTTTGAATATGTCCCACTATCTCCACACTACTTAATATAAGAAGTGGTACTCTTTTTAGCATACAATTTTGCAAGAAACAATTTGTCCCAATTGCACTGCAGAGAATTTTCTTTTTGATTCTGAGTCCCGTGGAGCAGATTTCTAAAGGATAGCTATGTTAAGGACAAAAATGCTGTGCTTCAAGTACTCTTTCAAAACAGAAATGTTGAAAGGCAAAGGTGATGGAATAAATAACTGTAATACCAGTTGTGGGCCAGCACATGGTCATGCTGACCTCCTTAATTTCATAATTGCTTTAGCTTTTCATGTGTAGAAGGTTTATTTTCATGGGTACCTACTAACTTAAATACCTCTGATTTCTGTAAAAACTCTTGATAGAACTGGAGCTAAGGGCATAGCATCATATGGATCTAAAAATTATGGCTATTTCTGATTTATTGACCACATGAGGTTCCAGAAGACAAATCTAATTTACCTAGTTTCCATATTGCAGGAATTGTTTCTTTATCCAATATGAAGGCAATGCAGATAAACCACCTGCATGTGATTTTTACTAGTTCAAAGATTCTGAAAATGAAAACAACAAATAACAAAACTGATGAAAATGATGTGGAAACGTAGAATTGGTCTACATAGGCAAGAAAGATGATGATTTAGGAGGAAACATAGAAGTTTTAAAGTTAAACAAGCCTGAGTTTGAAATATCCCACATTGAAACTTACTTATTGCCTTACTTAATGAGTTTTATTCAATAGATAAATATGCACATGTACTTTTGAACAACACTCCTCGTTCACAGCAAGAACTGCATGTAGCAGACCTGTAATGAGTATGTGACATATTACAAAATCAGAACATGGAGTATGACTATGCGTGTTGTGCTCATTAAAAAGATTTATTTGCATCTAGCTTACCTGTCCCTTTGCTTCTTTTGTCTCTTAATATGTCTGCCTATTGGTAAATAACAAATTTACCAATTATTCACTTACTTCCATTTTAAAGATTTACTTTAATTATTTATGCATACGAGAACTGAGGTGCAGGCCAGAGGTACAGGAGGATGAGAGGATTCACCAGAGACAGAGAAGGGAGCAGAACAGGTAGATCTATTAAAATACACTGCTGAGGGGAGCAGTGGGCAAGACAGGAGAGGTCTGCTTTGCCATGTGGGTTAGCTCCCTGGCTGGGGTTTGAACTCATACCACAGTAGGTGGCAATAGCTGAATAGCACTGAGACTTTAGTCCCTGAGCAACCAGGGAGGTCCTTATTTCAATTTTAAATTCCAGAAAGAGAAACTGAATGTTCCATGATCTTTTCCTAAACTGGGCTGCTATGCCTGGCAAAGTTGAGCCAACAAAACACGAAATTAAGATCCCAATAGTGTGTAACCAGGGAAGCAGGAAGCCCTCTGATGCTAACAAGCATGACAATGTGAACCTGCTATTTAATAATAATGGTCATTAAGCCAAGGACTAAGATTAATACAATCACTTCAAAATTCAATCATTGCATAATTTGGCTGAGCCAGTGTAACCCTGAGCTTGTGGTACTATGTTCTAACTTCATACTTAAAAAGATGTTATTGTGCAGGCCTCCCTGGTAGCCTAGGGGTTAAGTCTCTGTGGTGTCACCATTATGGCCTGTGTTTGATCTCCAGCCAGGAAGCTAACCCACGTATGGCACAGTAGACCTCTCCTGTCTCACTCTCTGCTCTCTGGTGAGATTCCTCTCACTTCCCCACTCCCATACCTCTGGCTTACACTCCAGTTCTTCTACATATACACAAAAGAGGTTATCATGAGTGGGTGTGATTCAGGAAATTTCCCAGGTGGTAAATTTTCCCATGGTATATACATAAAACCTCAAACTATATTATCCTTCTTACTTTTAGAAGGGGCTCCTAAAACAGGTAGTTTTTTGTTTTGTGTTTTTTTTTTTTAATACAGGCAAACCTGAAGCACCCTCACAGGCAGCCTGTCAGTACTTTCTTAAAAAATATTTATTTATTTATTATTTATTTATTTGTTTATTTGTTTATTTATCTATACAAGCAGTGGGTGCAGTCAGAAGCACGGGAGGGTGAGAGGATTCACCAGAGCCAGAGCGGGGAGCAGAGCAGGCAGAAGGACCCAAGTACACTGCTGAGGGGAGCAGCGGGCTGCAGGAGAGGTCTGCACGCCATGTGGGAACCTCCTCCGGTGGCCGGGGAGCAGCCGGGGGAATCGAACTGGTGCTGCAGAGGCTGTGGGCAGCTTTGCAACCCAGCGCTCAACCGCTGTGCCACCGGGGAGGCTCAACAGGTGGTTATTTTTAACAGGAGGTCAACTGCTGATTACATTTCCCATATTTCCTCCCAGAAAAAAAAACTAGATTTTTAGAACGTTCTTCATGCTGGCTCATATTTGTCTAAAACATCACCTTTGGCCATTCTCTTCCACTATTAACTTCAACATTTATGTTTCACTTACACCATTTTTCCCCCTTCTAGATACAGTAATTACTGAGGTCCCAACACCATACCAAAGAGCATTTGATCACTAAAAGCCAGCAAAACTGTTTCTGGCCGGGACTAAACCTGATTTTTATATTGTATTTATGATAGCTACCATTCAGAATCAACTCTCAGTGAAATGTAACAAATATCTCTTCTAATGTAACTTTCACAGCATCCTGAGAACGGGCATGTCCTATTAATTCCACAGATAAGGAAAGAGGCTTCAGTAGGTTAGAAATTGTAAGCAATGTAAATAAAAGACAGAGACAGAATTGTTTCTAGACTTGGGCCACCCTGGTGGCTTAGGGGTTCAACTTCAGCACTATTATGACTATGGTCTGAGTCCCAGCCCTGGTCTGTCGCAGCAGACCTCTCCTGTCATGTCCATTGCTCCCCTCAGCAGTGTATTTTAGTAAATCTGCCTGCTCTGCTCCTCACTCTGTCTCTGGTGAATCCTCTCACCCTCCCCCAGCGCCGCCCATACAGTTCTTTTAGGCAAGAAAAAAATAAATAAATCCTAGACCCATTTAACTTTAAAATGGTTTTGTTGTGCCAAAATACACTCTTTAGTTTAATAATAATGGATAATTTAAGGACCACTTGTCATAGAAGCAACTATATTGTTATTGGCCTGTGCTAATACACGAAGAATACCAAATCTGAAGCCATACAGGCTTGCATATTTTGGCCCCTACCTTTCACTAATCTTAGTGTTCAAGGATGGGGTGAGAATACACACTCATACTGTTTACTGTCTTTTGTGTACTTGTCCTTCCTATGGTAACCAGTGTTTATTTTCAAATGGTATGAGAAAGGTTGTGTCCTTTTATCTATGGTCATGATACACAGAAAATCTGAGAATGGTCTAAGAGTCAGGAGGTCTAAAAACAGGTGTGGTCATGGTTTGTAATTCCCTCCCATGCAGGAAAAAAATGGGATCTGTAATATTTTGCACAAATATGTTAAATTTCAAGATATTTTATTTTTGGTATTTTTAAAATTATTTTCCTAGTATTATTACTTAAAAAATATGTTTTGTTGTTGTTTTGTTTTGCTACTAGTTGACTGTTTAAATGAAAGCAAAGTAAGTATAATGTTAAGATATAATTTTTCTTCCTTAAAAAGACTAGGAGCAAAAATTTTCAAGTATTTCACACAGTAAGAAACTTCAGAGCATTTTCAGTTTAAATAGTATGTTACAAAATGTCTTCAATGTCGATTTTTGGAAACATGTATCAATAGTCCCAGTTTATAAAAAGATGAATTTTTCTCTCAATAATAGTTACATCATGATATATATTAATATAGATCATAATGATACATTATAAGTTAATATTAAAATGTAGATATTTAAACATTTTTGCATGTTTAAATGTTTAATAATTTCAGTTCACTTCTATTAATTATTTACTAGTTGGACCCCTGTTAAACTTTTATAGATAGCTTCACAAATATTTGAGGTTCCTGAAACCTCAGAATTATAATCAATGCAAAGACTCTCTTTTTTGACCAAACTCTAGTCAAGCTCTTCTGAACTCTCTTCTCAACTAGACCCCGAGTGTTTGGGCTTCCATATTCATCTTAGAAACCTTTTAAGTTAGGTTGTCAGCTTGAGTAGCTGATGATGCTTGATAGCTGATCATTGGGTTCCTCATTCTCAACCAACCCCCAAGAGATGTCTGATCACCTTGGCTGCCATCAGCAAGAATTCCATTAGGTAAGATTAGCTAGAGCCCACATCCCCCCTTATCTGTAATGGTTCCTTTCAGTAATTTTCAATCCATAGACCCCACCCTCCTCCTTGGTTATCAAGTCCCAGTTTTCTTTGTTGTATTCAGATTTGAGCTCAATCTCTCATCATTGCAAAACCCCATTGCAATGGGTCCTACATTTGTAGCAATGGCCATGAATCAAGTCTACCTTTCTCTATTTTATCAAGAGTCATCAAATAAGTTTTTCTTTAACATGAGTATATAAAGACTCCACAAGGAATTTTCCCTTGTGTAGTTGTTTCAAATATTCAGTGAGCTAGCATAAGTGACATGGCTCAACCCAGTGCTGGGCACCTGAGAGATATTTCGGGTTTTTTTTCCTTTCTGTGAAAATAGACTTTCAAGAAGGAAAACCACGACTGCCATCAGTCATAAACTGAACACCTATCCAGGTTTTTATTTAGCTCGTTAATTTGTGAGCAAACAAAAAATATGTTAAAATTGGTTCAAATGAAAATGTTTTAGAGGTTTTCTATTCTCTAGGATAAAATTAATTTGCATTTATTTTTTAAGGATTTATTTATTTATTTATACAAGAACCGGGGTACAGGCCAGATGCGCGGGTGGGTGAGAGGATTCACCAGAGACAGAATGGGGAACAGAACAGGCAGACTGACGAAATACACTGCTGAGGGGAGCAGCAGGTGAGACAGGAGAGGTCTGCCACACAATGTGGGACCCTCGCTGGCTGGCCAGGATCGAACTGGCGCTGCAGAGGCTGAGGACAGCTTCACAGCGCTGTGCTCAACAGCCTGTGCCACCAAGACAGGCCAAATTAATTTGCATTTCTATGGACAGGAAATATCTGCATTATTGTCAGTTTTCTACAAGGTAGCTTACAGAGTTGTAAAGAAGATCTTCCCTGATATAAGAGACCCCCAAAGGTGCACATTGTTATATAATCAGATAACCCCAAGCGGGTAAAGAATGTCCAGTGCACCACTGAAAGGACACTCAGAAAACACACTCCAAGTCCTTTCTTTTGATAATTATTATTCCATTTCCAAGACAATTTATTGACACTTGCTTTTATGTAAATGTATTAATTTTAGGATCAAATCTGTATTAATTTCCTTATCCTCACCACTAGTATATGCTCAAAAGTCTAAAAAAAAATGATTGAAATAATTTATAATTGTGACTCCTACTTATACTGCACTTTGGTTTATGCAAAAGAGCTTTCCCATGCTTCCTGTCATCCACTCAGTTATCTCACACACTGAACACTAAAAAAGCAATGGCAGTCACAACATTATTTTCAATTCAATCTAATAAATATTTAATAAGCATCTACTCCCTGAAAAAATGAGGAGGGCACTAACTCTAGTGGTTTGATTTAGATCTCTTCACATTTCCTTCCTGACGGTTCTATGAGATTTTCTTTTCTATCCTTCCTTTAACATAATTACCATGGAAACACTTGTGGAGTTATAATTCTGCTTTTTATGGGGAGTTTCTAGTCTGAGTACCAAAGGACAATATAAAAATCATAACTACCTCCCACTGGTTTATACCTCCATTCTCACAATAGTCCTTTCAACAAGATTATGAGGCATTACAGATTATTCCAAGAAAAAGCGCAAAGCAAAAGAATATTGAGTTCAAAGCCATGAGGCCACATACCTTTGGCGTTTATATGATCTTACTGTTGTGCTGTTTATTCCTAAGATTACTTTTTCAAGTCCATGTTCTTTGTCAGCTGACTTTCCCTTCTCCTAAAGAGTCAACACATTTTCTTTCCTTGGGGATTACAACTTTAAACCTGGCTTCAAATTAGAGAAAGTGCTATCTCACTAGCTCTCCTGTTCTTTGCCTCTCCAGTGATAAACATTTTAGGAATAAAAAGAAACTAGTATTACTGAATGTCCAGGATGGACACAGATGCTTTGAAGAAATGAGACCTCAATTTGGGTACATTGCATGGAAGAAGTAGTCTGGAGATAGTCATGGAAAGAGATAGTCTCTGATAGTATATCAGAGATAGTCAATAAATTGTCTACAATTACTAAATTAAAGAATGGCAAAGGTAAGAAAGAGTAAAGCTCAAGATTCAATGGTTGCACAGAAGGAATAGTGGTAGCAGTTTAGATTTTGAAGTTTAAAAAAAATGAACCTCTATTTGCATAAAAGTCAACTATTCTTTGTGACTTTGAGTAATTTGTTTAAATTTCCTTGTCCACATGGACTTCTAGAAATTGTAATGTATTTACTTCATAAGGTAGTTTCCAGGATTAAATTGGATACTACCTAAAAGACAATTATTCACTATTCACTTTCACTACTATTTTCTCTGGTTAATTCTGTCTACCAAAGCTTTTACTGTTAATCAATACCAAGATCCAAACAAAAATAACAACAAAATAAATATGACAAACAAAACTAACAATTATTTGGGATAGCAAAGATTACAAACAGAAGTTCCAAAGGTCAAGACAGTTTATGGAATTTTTAAAGTTTATGTAATTCTAAATAGAAACACATGAGTGTCAGCATCAACATTTTTATTAACAGAAGATAGAATTCACTAATCATTCCCATTATAACTTTCCATCTTAATTATCTCACAATTTCCACCCTTCTATTAAGTGATAGTTTATATTTTAGGAAATCCACCTTCTTAGCCCTGGACTATTCATATAATCACTTGACTCAACTAGGTCATTTTTATTTTTTAAGGAAGTGACCTTTATCTCGATGGTCTATAGCTAACAAGAAAGGAAGGAAAGCAGGCAAGGAAGAAGGGAGGGAGAAAGCTTTTCTAATATATATACTTCTTACTGTAGAGTTTAAAAATTAATGTTTATTCTTAACATTTCTTCTCTCTTTACATCCTTAAAGATCTCAAGTTTCGGGACTTCCTGGTGGCCTAGGGGTTAAGTCTCAGTGCTATCACTCCTAAGGCCTGAGCTAGGGAGCTAACCCATATGGGGCTGTGGACCACTCCTGTCTTCACTGCTGCTCCCCTCAGCAATGTATTTCAGTCAATCCACCTGTTCTGCTCCTCATGCTGTCTCTGGTGAATCTTCTGACCCTCCTCCGCGTCTCTGGCCTACACCTTGGTTCTTCTATGCAAAAATAAATATGTATATATGTGTGTATTAAATACATATATTTAATACATATATGTGAAATCTATATTTAATACATATATGTATTTAAATGTATATTTATATATGTATATAAATATGTGTATGTGTGTGTTAATAGAAATAATATGTGTGAATATTAAAAAAAAATAAGATCCTGGCTTTTGTGCAAGTCCTTAATGCCACTGAAAATTGTAGAACCTTTTATGAGTGGGCTCAGTTCCCTACAGCACCTCACAACCAAGTTGGGTTTCTATACAACCCACTTTCTATTATTAGCATTCCATTCCACAGAGTTCTGCCAGGCCAGAACTTTTAGATTGATTTAAGCGGTAAACTACTGGCCCATTCATCTGCGCCATTTTATCAAGGATTCAAATTATGGCAGTATTCCTTTTCTACTGCTGATAAATCCTTTTATCTCAGAAGTAATTTTTGACTGAGATTTATTGACCTTTCTTTCTTTCCTCATAATAGGCAATTAGTAATCCCTTATTCAGACCTTCAATTCTAATTGTCACAAACTTAATGTGAAAGGAGAAAAATTGACCCAAACTTGGCCTAGGAAAGAAACTTTGTTCAAGTTGTAATTTACAAATCCTTTTTGGGAAAAATTATCATTCCTGATAAAAGGCTTAATTAATTTTCAAATAAATTTTAATGAGACTAAGTCCACTTTTGAGAACTCAGCCACCCACTTCCTCAGTGCACTGTTAATCTTGGGAGGGGCCTAATTACCTTTAACCAGTCTTGAAGATGCTGTTTAATAATTTAACTACATTCTTTTTTTTTTCTTTCATGAAGTAAATTAGTGATTATCTAACCATCTACTTTTCCTGTAGTATATACAAAAGAAAAGCAAACCTCATCTTTAAACTGACCTGTTAAAAGTTTTTCTTCTACATATGGTAATTAAAAAAAATGTAATTATAAACATAAATGTAAATTGTAAAAAAAAAAAAAGACCATGTTATTTTTCAAAACTGCTTTTCAGGCCTTCCTGGTGGTGCAAGGGATTAAGGCGAAACCTATGAAAGTCTCCACAGCCACTGCAGAACGAGTTTGATCCTTGGGCAGGGAGCTGTGCCAGAGGTCTGGCATAACAGACTTCTCCTAGCTCCCCCACTGGTCCCCTCAGCAGTGTATTTCAGTCAGTCTGCCTGTTCTGTTCCCCACTCTGTCTCTGGTGAATCCTCTCACCCCCCACACACCTCTGGCCTATACCCCAGTTCTTGTATGCATAAATAAATAAATCTTTAAAAAAAAAAAACTTTTCATTTTGTATTGCCTTCTCTCACCCTTCTAGCTTTTTAGTACTTTGGTGGCAGCAGATACAAATTCTTTTTCTTTTTTATTTCTGTTAATAGCTGGTACTTATCATAAAGCTTACAAACAGTCAGCTTGATTAAATGAAGATCAAACAAAGAGTGAGAAACAGACAAAAAGTTAAAGCAATATTAAGAGACATAGAGCAACATTAAGAGAATGGGAAGGAAATGGAGTTGGTATTCCAGTGTGTTTATGAGTATTTTAAATGCCATTCTGATACAACAGGCATAGAGCAGAATAGAATATTAAAGAGCAAGTCATCCAAGGTGGAGAAAGACACGTCCGATAAGGCATATAGAAAACATACTATAGGATTACAGACTTGTAAACCTATTTAGGATGACTAATAAAATAATAACAATAATGTTCTTGACTTAGCCTAGAATTAAGAAACCATAATATACCCCCAAGAATTTCTCTAAAACACAGAAGGGGAACCTACTACTGAACTTTAATATGGAGGTAACATATTGTAGGCCAGCATGTGTTTTGAAAACCCAACATATATGTAATAGATATATGGCATTATCTTTTTTTTTAATTTATTTTTTACATCATTGTTCATTTTTAAACAATTTTGCTTCCCCTATCCCAGGTGTAGTCCCCATAGAATTTCCTTCACCAATGCTCCCATGCACCATCACCACAGTCCGCTGTGCTCCTCCCTCCCTCCACCTGATCCCTCTCCCTCCTTCTCCCCTGCAGGAGGTCTTTGATTTATAATTGTCTTTTTTTTATGTTTTTATTTGTATTGTTATTTTTTTCCCCTGATGTCTTATTTGGTTCCCCTATTTTCTTCCTATAAGTGAAACCATCTGATATTTTTCTTTTTCCTTCTGACTTATTTCACTGAGCTCTTGAAGATTTGAATTTAATGTAATTTTGAACACCATTGTCATATGAGAACAAGATTCTTCAAGGGATCAAGATATTTAAGGGAATCCAGGAGCAGCCATGAAATGTGCATCACGAAATTTTGTGGAGCTAGAAGTGTGTATGAAATACACTGTTTTATAATGAATGGGTGGTCATTGACAGGGTAAGAGCTGTACTTTAAGGTAACAATCTGACATCCACTTGTGCTTGTCAATATAATTATCATGCAGTTGTAGCAGAGATACTAGTTACTTTAACAACCAATAGTAATAGGCTTTATTTTTTTTTCAATCCAAGGGAATATAATTTATATTAGCACTAGGTCATTTAGATGATTCCAGAGACAATGTTCAAAATTCATTTATGCTATGTGTGGAATAGCAAACATTTATATCTTTTATTTAACATCATAAATAAAGCAGAAAAATGTGACATTTGATATTACAAGCTGTAAGTACCATGCAGTACTCACTTTATATGTGAACTCTTTTAAATTTTTCATAGTTGACTTATCAATTTATTTAGTTCTCAAAACAAGACTATAAAGTAGGTGCTATTATTAGTCCATTTTATAAATGAAGTAATTGAATGAATAACATGGAAGGTTAAATAAGATCCCAAAAGTTGCATGAGTTAAGTGTCCAGGCACTTTGAGTTGTAGTCCTTTAACATACTTGTCCCTTTATTGCTTTAATGAACTTCTTCCATGGGACCTCATGGTATTTAACCTCTTGTTACTTTACAATATCCCTCTGAATTTCATAGAGATTGTCCCGGAAAACATAGTCAAATGGTTAAGATCTTTCATTCTGCTTTGTGATTTGATGTAAGTTAGGTAATTTTTTAAAAATCTTTTTCCTCATCTATCCTTCTTATCATTTATTGATGATAAGTATAATATTTTCTGCCTTGTAGGGTGGCTTTTTAAGATTTATTTATTTATGCATACAAGAACTGGGGTGTATGCCAGAGATGGGTGTGTGTGTGTGTGTGTGTGAGAGAGGATTCACCAGACACAAAGTGAGGAGCAGAACAGGTGGACTGACTGAAATACACTGCTGAGGGGAGCAGCGGGTGAGACAGGAGAGGTCTGCTGTGCCAAATCCATCAGCTCCCTGCCAGGGAATCAAACTCAGGTCTCAGTGGCTGGAGATAGCTTGATAGCTCTCTGTCTTTATTTAACCCCTGTGCCACTAGGGAGCCCCCTGCCTTGTAGGGTGATCAAAACAATAAATTTAAGTGCAAAGTGGCTACTACAGTCCTTGACACATGGTATATCTATAACTATGTATAGATTTATATTTAGATATAGATGAAGACAATGATATATAGACTGAAATTGTAGATATTCACCATTATTAACAAAGTTATAAAATAATTTAAAAATAAGGAGCTAAGGGTCAACATTGCTTTCTTAAGTTGTAAATACCTTTGATGGAAGGCAAGTCTTCTACAATTTTTTTTTTTAATCCTACGGACTCAAAGGGCTAAAGCACCCACTATTTGAATGAAAAAGAATTGAATAGCAATAAATGAATGAATGAATCTAAAGTCTTCATTAAATACTTACTAAAATTTCTGAAACTCTTTTCTTTACTCATCAACTGCAATCCTAACAATGCTCTATCTAGCACATTATCAAACTTCCCCTGTGTAGGTTTCATCCACCCCCATGCTCTGCTTTTTTTTTTTCTTATTTTTCTCTACATTCCTTCTTTTATTATGTAAATCTCTTTATTATGTCATCTACATAGCTTTTAGTACTTAAAGTCCCACACTAATATTTTTGGTTTCAGCACATACTTTGGAATGAATTTGACAGCACCTACAGGAAGATCAAGGACTTCTCCAGACATATTCATTTGCATTGTTTTACGTAACAGTGTTTTGAATTAGCTGATTATTCAAAGTAATTTTCCACGTGTAAGGCTGTGTGAGACAACTTTCTCTGTTCGTGTTTGTTAAACTGCTATTTTTCAACAAGCTAAAATATTTATAACCAAGAAACATAACTGTGGTCTCGGGTGGGCTCTAGTATTCCTGGTGGACCTTCCCTCTTGTTTATGTTCAACCATTTACACAAATGGAACCAAATGCCCTCTTGCACAATCTCTGTATGCGTGCATTTGCCGATATCCTCTCAAACCTTATTTAATCTCATTGTGTGTAAAATTGGTTCATACGTCTGAAACACATATTGTGTCGACCTTAAATATGTTGCAGCATATTAAAAATTAATTTTTAAGTTAAAAACAAAACCTAGAGCACCAGCAAAACTAAGATTTGTTTCTCCCAGGATAGAGTCTAATTCAGCTGCGACAGCAAGATTGGATAAATGTTTTCTAAAAACATGAACTCCTACAAAGTACAAAAAAGCCTCTCTAAGTGTGGGTTAGCTCTGTTCATTGACTAAAACACTCCTTTGCATTTCAAGGAGCAGAAAGCTACTGTTCTGACTCACAAATCAGAAAATTTCCTAACTCTCTTGTGATATACTTATTTCTGGTTTCATACACACTACTGACAATAAATAAAATTTCTCTTTTATATCAGAGTTAAACAGCAAATATTCTCTTGCTTGGCCTTCTGCATAAAAGACTAACTAGGAAATCTAGCTGAGTCCATGAAATATCTAATAATATCTTTGTTTGACTATTGTCACAAACTCCTGTGCTCCAGGGGTTCACGTTGTCAGCAAAAAAACTTCATTTGAATTTGCATTATTGGATTCAATCAGCGGACTATATTTTGTCTGCCAAAAACCTGACACCTATCGAAGAGGTGCAATTTACATATATAGGAGTGCTAGCAAACTGTACATTTTTACTCTATCAGTGTAAGTCTGGATACCTGAATATAATATCTGTATAAGACAAGAAGTCAAAATATGTCAAGTTTTAGGCAGTGATTTCTGATTTTCTAGAAGTCTTGACTATTGAACTGTAATTTGCTAAAGCCTTCTTTCTCTCTTATTTAAGAATTGACCACATTTGGTCCTCCCCGTGGTGCAGCAGTTGAGCGCTGGGTTGCGAAGCTGCCTGCAGCCTCTGCCGCGCTGGTTTGATTCCTGGCTCCTCGCCGGCCACCAGAGGAGGGTCCCACATGGCGCGCAGACCTCTCCTGCCGTCCGCTGCTCCCTTCAGCAGTGTATTTCATCAGTCTGCCTGTTCTGTTCCCAGCTCTGGCTCTGGTGAATTCTCTCACCCTCCCACACTTTCTGACTGTACCTAGTGCTTGTATAAATAAATAAATAAATCTTAAAAAAAAAAAGAATTGACCACATTAAACATTTTTTTTTATTTTCAACCTACACTGTCCAGTATATTAATTAAGGAAAAATATATGAAATGCATGTTAGATTTGTACTGTGAAAACCTATTTCTCTCCATCTCTTATACTTAATATTCAATGGCTCATAATTAAAATTCTGGAAAACATTGATGGATTTTGGTGGAAACTGAATATGAATAATATAGGCATGCAGTAGCAATATCCTTTGAGAGTTTAGGAGTTTAAAATCAGAATTTTGGAATATAAGCCCTATCTCTCCCAGTTATGAGGTAAATCTTGGAAAAATCAGATTATCTAAGTTTCCTTAGCTGATATTGCAGAGAGCAAATGTAATACTACATGAGAAAGTATTTTATAAGTTATAATAGATACATGTGTTTGTAATCGTTGTTATCACTCTATTTTATGGGAAAATACTGGAGCGTTTGATATCTAATTGCTATTTTGCATACACACAGAAAAATAATTATCCATTTGACTTTCATATCTTGAGTATTTTTCTGTCAAATTAAGCACTCTCATCATGTCTATTTTTAAAGACGTTTAAATGATTACAAAAGTGCAAATGTGTGAAACCTTGAAGATTTTGCTATTCAGAGTGTCAGCTAGTTCACAGTCACACTAACAGACCAATCACAGGGCCAAGGAAGTGTTTTATTTCTCATTTAAATATTTGACTTCATTCTGATCTGACCCAATTCACTTGACACTCTCTGAACTGCAGGTGGCTAGTTAGTTGTGTAATTACAGTTCCACTGTTTCAGTTTAATACTTTGGACTCAATTTAGTTGTACAAAGAGAATGCAAGATCACCACATAGATTAGTCCTTTAAAGACTTTTGATCCTTTTGTATTTTAATAAATTTCCCAAATGCTATTATTGCTTCTCTTAAAGACTTGGTTCCTGAAAGCTTTTGCTCTTTACAAGTTTAGTATCTGCTGAAGAAAGCTGCAGAAAAATGTTCAGTAACGGAAATACTAAGCCTTCATTCTCATAATAAACACAAGATTTGAAACTTTATCAAACTTTCATCAAATGTTCATTACATTCTATCCTCTAAGTGCACGCTGACTTCAAATTGAACTTTTCATTGTAAAGTTTATATATTTCTTTCTTTTGCCTTGGTAAACAGTTCTTTATCCATCTTGAATTTTGGAAGGACTATTATTTTATTGCTTAAGTGGCTTTTGTTGGTGTTTAGTGTTAATAATAGTTTTTTTATTCAGCAACATCCACCTATGACTTGTAAAGTTTATCACATATAGGATAAAGTTCACAAATTATATTTCAGTGAAATTACAATTTGTCTCATAATTAAATTTATCTCAAAAAGCATTTAGCAGGCCTCCCTGGTAGAGCAGCCGGTTGAGCGAAGCACTGTGGAGCTGTCCGCAGCCTCTGCAGTGCCGGTTTGATTCCTGGTGTGCCAGGGAGATTCCCACATGGCGTGGCAGACCTCTCCTGTAGCGCCCGCTGCTCCCCTCAGCAGTGTGTTTTGGTCCTTCTGCCTGTTCTGCTCCCTGCTTTGTCTCAGGTGAATTCGCTCACCCTCCTGCTCCTCTGGCCTGTACATACCCAGTGTTTGCATAAATAAATAAATCTTAAAAAAAAAAAAAAGCATTTAGCAATGATTTTTTTTTCCAGATGTCTTTTAAATGTGCATCCTCAAAAATCTCCATTCTTTCTTTGTAAGTAAAAATCATCCTATTAGTAGGTGTGATAAAGATTTTTTTTAAAGCATAGAAAAGGGGTGTAGGCCAGAAGTGCTGAGGGAAGTGTGAAAGGATAATCCATAGACAGAGTAGGGAGAGGAACGGGATTTACTGAAATATACTGCTAAGGTGAGAAGCAGGTGAGACAGGAGAGATCTGCTGCACCATATGTGGGTTAGCTCCCTGGGAGGAGATGGAACTCATGCTTCAGTGGCTAGTGAATAGCTTGATAGCACTGTCTTTAACCCCCGTACCACCGGGAAGGCCCCATATATATTTTTTTCAATGTAAGCTTCAATTCTAATTTTTCAGAAGTGTCAGGACATTTTGTTTGAGTAAATAAAATAAAAACTAGTCATAGTTTGCAAATTAGTCATAGTTTGTGTCTTATTTTTATATGTCTGTGCCAATTGGGTCATGTCCATTTTTGAATACTATCCTTCTTAACTCAGTATGACAAGCACTTAGAAATTTCTCTCAGGGTTGTATTTCAATGATATCATGGTTGCTAACCTGAGCAGGTTCTGCTAGGATATGTAAGTTCCCCAGGACACATGCCTTAAATACTTATGCTGGGGCCACAGGTTGTTTGTTTGATCATCCTCACATTATTTCATGATCCAATTATTTCTTTCCTCTCCAACTTTTTCATTTTTTAATGTACTATTTCTAATGATATGGTTAAATATAGATCTATAATGATGGAGCAGTTTATATATAGAAATGCTCAAATAAGGTTTCCCAACAGCAGATTGTTTTCCCTTCTTTTAACAAAATCAATACCTCCGCTGAACTTACAGCCCTTTATCTCCCCCAAAGAAATGACCTGAATAATGATTTGAGGCATTCCATATACAGGGGAACGTTCTATAATTCAATATCACAACTTCTTGTAGAATACGCCCTAATATGTGGTGCCCGATACTTGGAGACAACTTAGAAAATGATGAGGGAAGCAGGAAGCTAACCTCCATTCTTTCTTGATCTGCTTCTCACTATAGGATGCTCTAAAACTAGTAATACTCAATGTGGTTACATAGGTACAAAATTACCACATAAAGCACACATTAAGAAGAAAACTGACATTTATTGTTTCTCTCTCATGCTAGGTAATTCTGTGACTTTATTCCAAAATCAGTACCCGATAAAGCAAATCTCACTATCCTTTTTATATGTGGGGTGGAAAGGTAGTACCCATGTAAAAATTAGGTTCCACGACTGACCTACTCTCACGATGGCCGAACCTGGCTTCAAATAGTGTTATTCTTCCCAAAACATCATTCTCTTAATTGGGAAATTGTGTAACTAAATTATTTTAATAATGGATTAGAAAATAATTTTGTATGAAAAATCAATGAGAAAACTGTGTGTGGTGAAGAATATCAGATAAAATATAGCGATGGGATAAAGGAAAATTTCAAAAAATCTGCTAAATTGAGGACATTTTTGCCCAATGAATTATGTTTTTTTGATGTAAAATTTTCAAAAAGAAAGATATTTATTTATTTAAACTTAGCCAAAATTTAGTGAGTAGCCATGATTTACCTCTGGCACTGTGATAGATGGTAAGACACATGTAATTAAAAGTGTAACTATGGTAAGCTACGGAGTCTTTTCCATAAGCCTCAAGGCCATTTAAATAGGAAATAGAATGCCTGGTCTGTGAGGCTGAAAAATAAAAGCCACAGGCCACTTGAATTTTATAAATAAGTCTCATGAAATGATCTGGAGCTTTTCTTTAAATAATTCACAGATATTATCTTTACATTAGTCTTATTTAGTTAACTTTTGGTGTTATTTAAATATGGGGGTCATGAAATTTTATTAATAAATTAAGATTGTCAGTACTTTTCTGAATTTTTAAAAAATATTTATTTTATTTAGTTTTGCATATACAAGAACTGTAGTATAGACCAGAGGTACAAGAGGATGAAAGGATTCACCAGAGACAGAGAGGGGAGAACAGGTGGATTACTAAAATACCCTGTTGATGGAAGCAGTGGGCAAGACAGGAGAGGTCTGCTGCGCTATATGGGTTAACTCCCTGGCTGAGGATAAAACTCATGCTGCAGTGGCTGGTGACAGCTTCATTGCACTGAGACTTTAACCCCTGTGTCATCAGGGAGGCTCTAAATCTTTTTTGACCCAAGTTATAACTTGCTTGATAAGACAGCTCCCTCCAACCTATACAGTTTTTGTGTCATATACCTAAGACTATTATCTTTGTCACCCAGATGAGTATATATTTTCACTCATCTATTCTCCAACAAATAAGAGCTTTTCTTGGCAAATTCTTTGATTCCTTTGCTCCATGTATTACATCCAAATGATCAGATATTCTTTTGATATTATTGTCAAAATCTAAACAGAAACTGATCATTGTTTCACTGACCTGGATTAAGTCATCATGGTATCTTATTTGAACAATTATTTCAACAATTTATTTATACCTATATTCACATATCAGTCATTTCATCTGGGAGCTTCTGTGATCTGTATAAAATGTCACTTCATCCTCCATTTTCCTGACACCACTTTTTTTTCACAACACTTATCCCCACCTGAAATATCATATAACTATTGTTTTATTTACTGTACAACTTCCCCCAGTACAACTTCCCCCATTAAAGTAGAAATTTATTTAAGGACAGAGATATCAATTTTGTATTTTTTTAAAACATTGATAGCACCTAAATGAGTTCATCATGGGCCTCCCTGGTGGCACAGGAGTTAAAGACACAACACTGTCAAGCAATTGCCAGACTGTGGCATGAGTTTGATCCCCAGCCAAGGAACTAACCCACATGGTGCAGCAGACCTCTCCTGTCCTGCCTGCTGCTCCTCTCAGCAGTTTATATCAGTAGATCTGCCTGTTTTGTTCCCCGTTCTGTCTCTAGTGAATCCTCTAACCATCTACACCCCAGTTCTTGTATGCATAAATAAATATTTTTTTTAAAAAAAGTTCATCAAACACACACATCTAAATATATATATAGAGAGACTATACATTTATATATATATACACATACATATTATATATATGTATATATATTTATGACATGTTTATCATTGAATGAGGATCAAGAGAAGGCTGTAGAGTTTTTCAAAATATGAGAACTGACACATATTTTTTGTTTAATTAAAGGCATTTATCTAAAAGGTTTGTTGTAGGGTAGGGAGGGGGCACCCCAGAGCCCCCAAACCTGCCTGCTCTAAATAGGTTCTGCCATACTATGTATCAAGAAAAAATATACTCTAGTGCATAGGACCTTCAGTGGAAAGGAACTTTCATACAGTTAGTGAACAATACAGAAAGAGGAAGTATACAGTCTCCATCAAGCACCCAAAGTTACCATCCCCTTGTGGGTAAATGTCCAGCCAAACAGGGTTGGCCCAATGCAGGAGGCCCGAAATGAGGCCCGAAAGCCTATCACAAGTCTAAGGCATGTTCTGGCAGGGACCATTGCAGAATAGGGTCAGAAAACAGCCAGACAAATCTGAGAGGAAAAGAGTAAAATCAAAATCAAGATAAAAGTGCAGTTTTGGGGGGTCTCCCTGGTGGTGCAAGGGATTGACATGCAACCTATGAAGCTATCCCCAGCCACTGCAGCATGAGTTCAATCCCCAGCCAGCCAGGGAGCTACCCACATGGCGCAGCAGACCTCCTGTCTCACCTGCTGCTCCTGTCAGCAGTGTATTTCAGTCAGTACGCCTGTTCTCCTTTCCACTCTGTCTCTGTGAATCCTCTCACTCCCCACACCTCTGGCCTCTACCCCAGTTCTTGTATGCATAAATAAATAAATCTTAAAAAAAAAGAAGCTGCCATTTTTAACCTCCCCAATGGGTCGCTCACCTACATCTGTTTCAACCAGTCCAAGGCCAAGAAGTGCTTGTGCAGTTTCTTCACATTTCTCTTTGTTCCATGTGCCTCCTCCAGGTCTCCCTCTGGCTCTCCATCCTGCTTCCTTCCTTTTCAGTCTCCTCTCTAGCTTCTTCTTCTTTTCCCCTCTCAGCTCCACCTTTCCTTGGGTGGGGCAAGAAACCTGACACCTCCCCTTTTCCTGGGGACCACCCCAGTATAGGTTTACACATTTCCTTCTAAAACACTGTTTCCATATAAAAGTCTAAACTCTGACACAAAAATTATATTTTGAGATAAGAGCTTTCTCTCAAGTTGTTTTTTTTTTAATTTTGTTTTGTTTTTTATAATTTATCTATGCATACAAGAACTTGGGTACAGGCCAGAGGTGCAGGTAGTGAGAGGATTCACCAGAGACAGAGTGGGGAACAGAACAGGCAGACTGACTGAAAAACACTGCTGAGGGGAGCAGCAGGCGAGTCAGGAGAGGTCTGTTGCACCATGTGTGTTACTCCCTGGCTGGCTGGGGATCGAACCTGTGCTGCAGAGGCTGTGGACAGCTTCATAGCACCGTGCTTAACCCCTTGCGCCACCAGAGAGGCCCTCAAGTTTTTTTTTTTTTTTTTAACACATTTGTACTTTAATTCTCAACCAGTTTGAATGGAATATTATTATGTATTGGAATGTATTTGTACATTGAAATGTATTTGGAATGTATTTGTACATTGAAAGCAATTCAATTCTATTGATACTATTAATAAAAGGTAGAGTATTTTATTTAAAATAATTATCAAGTAACACTTGGGTAATAAGAGATAAAGAATTGGCAACCATAACCCAAATGTTTAACTATTTAGCAAACTTTAAAGGAGGACAATGTGTGTGTGTGTGTATACTATTTAGCATTCAGTATATTTAATTTTGCAGATGGTTACTTGACAATTTCACATGAATGAAAAAATAATATAGAAATTATAAAGTCCCTCTACCATCCATGAGTCAGTATGTCTAAATAATTATCCTCCCAATTTTGATGGAATCCAAATTTGGGTTACTTATTTTTTTTGGAAACCCTCTAAAAGTTTGGAAAGAAGAAAAATGAAGCCCTCACTCAAGTTTTCCAAATATTAATGAAAACATTCTGTTGCCCATAAAGCTATAGGTGTATTTTGAACCGATTTTATATCAGTCTTTTATTTTGAATGCTCATTGCTTTGACTTTGGCACAGGCAACAAGAAATACACATTATAAGTCTCTTGTTCCCAAGTCTCTAAATTGCACATTCTGAAAAACTGGCTATTTCTGCGCAGAACATAGAGATTGAATGCAAGGCTATAATTCACTTTCAGGTTTTCTGCTGATGACATAAACCACCAGAGCTTGTTGGTTTATGAACGGCAACAGGACACAGAGATTGAATTATAGCATGTGTCAGCGATGAGAGATAAAGAATTGGCACCACAACCCAAAGATAATAGTTTCATTCCATTTAAATCCGAGACATGGAAAAAATATTTTTAAACATTTAAGAAATAGTTCATCTCTGTAAAAGTTTCTGTTTTATAATAACTAGAAAGAGCAATTTAAGATAATATCAAATTTATGCTCAAGAAAACATAAAATATAGAGATGATGTAAGAAAGTCCATAGGCAGATCTGGCATTTTATATAACTGAGATGTTTCTGAATTTGCTAAGAAAATGACTGTGTCTCCTTTCTGAAAGTAGCACCTTACAAAGCATTATATTAGCTCATGCCTGGCCCTAGCTTCTGAAAGTTCTATACTTATTAACTGTGTCAGAAATACTTCTGTTTTATTACTTGGTGTCTTTTGAGAGGAAGAAGAGAAGGGAAGTCTAGGCAGAATAAATAAAAATCAAAATGTAATATATTTTTTAAAGATTTATTTATTTATGCATATAAGAACTGGGGTACAAGCCAGAGGTGTGCGGGGCAGTGAGAAGATTCACCAGAGACAGAGTAGGGAACAGAACAGGCAGATTGCCTGAAATGCACTCTTGAGGGGAGCAGCGGGCGAGACAGGAGAGGTCTGCTGCTCCATGTGGGTTGCTCGCTGGCCGGGGATCGAACTCGTGCTGCAGAGGCTGCAGATAGCTTCATAGGTTGTGTCTTAAACCCTTGAGCCACCAGGGAGGCCCAAAATATAATCTTTTTTTTTTTTAAAGATAACCATTAAGGTGTATTCTGATAGCATTCATTATTTTCTAAGTTCCCACAATGATTAAGATACAAATTTTAAAGCAATCAGCTGAACAACTAAACCAGGCTGATGCAGTCAGAAGCAAGGAGAGCATCTTCATCTTCAATTCAGTTCTCCTGGAGTCAATGCAAGAAGCAAGGATTCTAGGACAAATATTTTACTTGAGAGGGCCAGAGAACATAAGGTTGTCTTTCACAGGGGTGAGAGTGTGACACAAAAGGCAAGGTAACTCCTAAAAGATGCTTTAAGCCAGCTGCTTTTTGGCTGCTGAAACTCAGCCCCAAGGGAAACTGGGCAACACTGTAAAACAATGTCTCAGCATTATCTTACACCAGAGTTGAGAAAGATCTACTGCCACTGGTTGGAAAATGCCCAATGGGGATGAAGTTGCTATAATTCAGAAAAAGCCCATTGCCTTTGAAAAGCAGATACTGGCAATTTAACAATGTGATATCCACAGAAAGGCAGGTTTCAGAAGCCCTGCCCCACCCTAAGGAAGGGTGACCCTGAGCAGCCTGGGGAAGATGGAAAAGACTGGAAGAAGGACTGGGGAGGTGATGGAAAGACTTGGAGGAGGCACAGGGAGCATGGATGGGAGACATGAAGAAAAAGCTGTGCTTGCTTCTTGACCTTGGGTTTGTACTTGGTGAGGTTAGTTTGGAGAGGTGTTGGGTTCAGAGAACTGTGTCCTTGGTTTACCTCTGAGGAAAGTTTCATCAGAGCTTCCCTTCCAGTGGCACAAGGTGAGTTTCCCAGGCACGTTCTGGGCAAGGTAGAGATGTTTAGTTATATCCAATGGGGCAGGTTTATTATACAAAGGGAAGGGAAGTAAAGGTTGCTTGCACAGACACAAGTGGGCAGAAAGAGCTGCGCCTGAAAAGGAACAAGTTTGCTAAGAGTATCCAAAATAATCACAGCAGGCAGCCTTGGGAGGAGAACAGCCTCTGCTGCTTTGCAAAGGGAGAATTTTGGTGAAGAGAAACACCAGTATGGCCACAGGCAGGCAGGAGAGCTGCTGCCTCTTGTCAGTGCAGAAATTACACTGATACAGTCTTCTGTTTAGGAAGAGTCTGTTCATTTGCGGGATTGTTATTTGCTGTTAAATTATTTCTAGGGATGGCGCCTAAGGATATCTCTATATTTGGTTTGATTAGGTCAATTTGAAAAGACCTGTGATGATTTTTTTTTTTTAAACAAAGGTCTCAATCTCCATATTCCTACCTGGTCTGCACCTCTAGGTGTTATAGGGCAGCCCCATACAAAACGGGGTGCCTGACTGTGGGTCCTCACCCACGCACTTAAAAGGACTTATCAATGCTCTACTGCAGGCACACGCAAAAGGTTAATAAAAGGTTTATTTACAAGGGAAGGGGAAATGAGGAAATGCACAACTCAGGGAGAAAAGTGGGAGACAAAGTTTTAAATGCGTCCTACCCGATCTGCCCATCTGGAATCCCAAATGGCACTCTTTGAGAGCTGGCCGGGAGCCAGGAGCCATGGAGCCAGGAGGTGAGTGAGAGAGTGAGAAAGCGAGCCCCACCCCAAAGCCCATGTGTTTGGTTTTTATACCAAACCTGGCTGCTTAACTCCACCCTCAGGTCCCAGCCACCTTCCCTTTGGTGGTGACAGGATTTGTCTTTCCCAGTGTCCTGATGGCTTTAGTCTGGAGTGGGGGTGGGGTCCACAAAGCCTGTATGGGATTAGCTCAGAACATCCTTTCCCCCTAACATAGGTACTTTATTTAGCTATAGCTTGTTTAATGACTGTGTTAAATGTTCTACCCCCACCTCTGGGTGCTGGTCTTCTGGTGCCAGGTTCTTTTATTTTGTTGCCTCTGTTAGGGGGAAAAGGATGTCCTAAAGCTAATTCCACACAGGCTTTGTGGACTCCACCCCCACCCCAGGCCAAAGCCAAAGACACCAGGAGCTCCAAATCCCATCACCTCCAAAGGGAAGGTGGCTGGGACTTGAGGGTGGGGTTAAGCAGCCAGGTTGATATAAGGCAGACACCTGGGCTTTGGAGGGGTCCCCCATTTTGGCTCTCCACCAGCTCGCAGCGTCCGGCCAGCTCTGAGAGTGCCTTTGGGTTTCCAGGTCGGCGGATCGGGTAGGACGCATTAAAGACTTTATTTCCCTGTTTTCTCCCTGAGTTGTACATTTTCCTTATTTCCTTTTCCCTTGTAAATAAACATTTTATTAACCTTTTGTGTGTGCCTGTAGTGGAGTATTAATAAGTCCTTTTAAGTGCGCGGGTGAGGACCCACAGCCAGGCAACCTGCTCAATATCGGGGCTGCCCTATAACACCTCCTCCAAAATTCTACTCTAAGCCTCCATCACCAGGTACTTGGGGGACATGGAAAGAAACAGAAATGTGGGTTAGCAACCCTTGGGGAGGCTGACAATGGCAGCCTAAATTTATCTTGACTTGGATTTTGCACTTTTCCTTCCAGTCTTGTCTGGTTCTTTAGGCCCCTTTACTATGGGTTAACACTGGAAGGTGCCTTAGACTAGTGGCAAGATTTGGGGCCTCAGCGGTCCTGCCTTGGGCCAATCCTGTTTGGCTGGGTGTTTACCCAGGAGGGGATTGGTAACTTGGGTATTTCATTGGAAACTAGTTTTAACTATATTCTTTCTCTTCTCTTTATTGCACAATAGAGAGTTCCTTTCTACTGGAGCTCTTGCACACTAGAGTATGTTTATTTTCATGCTAGGTAGATGTTAGAACATAAATAGAGCAGATAAGTTTGGGAATCCTGGGGTATCCTTCATTTGGCCCCCTAACAGATTGAAGTCAAGGTCAGAGAGCTATTAACCAGGCACTACCGGTATTCTCTACAGAGGGAATGTTCACGTCAATGCCAGCACAGAGTGCTTGATTTCTCTTCTCAGCTTTTTCTATTCAGAAATGCCATTTGTGATCAAATCTCTGTTTCCTTGCATTTCTGCAAAAGAAGTAGTTGAAGCAGATCATTTTTAAGGACTCATCCCTTCAATTATAATACAGACTTGAATGTTCCCATGGAATTAGATAATTAAATGCTTTAGGACTACTATGAGGCAAACATGGGGGGAAAGGGTACAACCCAGTTTGTGAGTCCTCACCCTTATGCTTAAGCTTGCAAGACAGGATCTAAAAACAGATTTACATTGGGCATGAGAAAAGGGAGAGCTAAGAGAGACAAAGAGAAGAAAATGTATTTGCCTGCACACAACTGAATGCTTATCTGTCTAACCAGCAGATAGTGTCAGCTGAGCAAGCAGAAGCCAAAAAAAGAGGGAGATAGAGCACGAGAGAGCAGGAGAGCAACCCTTTTAAGGTCAAGAGTCAGGAGGCAGAGTCCAGAAATCTCCATTTACCTTGAAATTGATTTTGAACTCCTGGAAGTTGCTTCTCACTACTCTTCTGATAGGATATTGTTCCTCATTATGGTATCTTGAGGTTCCTAGGTAGGTCTGGTTTAGCATCTATCACATGACACTCTCCTTATACCCCAAATGCCCTTCTCATATCTACCTTTTTCATATGGGTAAGTGGCAAGGACGTTCACTCTTTTCTTTAAGATTCCAATTGTTTCTCACCCCTCAGTCAATGATTTCTTTCAAGCTCATCTTGATTCCACCAACAAGGTATCACATGGGGCCTCCCTGGTGGCACAGGGATAAAGCCTTGGCACTATCAAGCTATTGCCACTGCAGCATAAGATCCATCCCAGGCCAGGGAGCTAACCCACATGGCACAGTAGACCTTTCCTGTCTCACCCGCTGCTCCCCTCAGCAGTGTATTTCAGTAGATCCTGCTGAAGATTTCAGTAGATTCTGCTCCCCACTGTGTCTCTGGTGAATCTTCTCCCCTCCCCACCTCTGGCTTGTACCCCAGTTCTTGTATGCATAAATAAAATTAAAAACAAAAGAAAAGCATAATATTACATATCAAGTCTGACCATTCTACGGTTCTGGCTCTTTAAAAAGAGTGTTAATATAACACTCCCTGCAATCACTACCTCATTACTTCTGAAGAAAACTTCAGAAAATTGTTTATTTTATTTAATTTTTAATCTCTATATACTTTTTATTTTCTCCAATGGAAGTTAAGTTCCATAAAAATCGAGGCATTCATTCCTATATCCCTAGCGTTTTAAATGGTACAAGAAACTTGGAAATGAAAAGGAATTTGATATTTTTCTGGTGAATGAGTAGTGGTCCTTAATAAAATGATGGCTAATTTGAGCTGAACTGAGCTGTTAATTTTCAGATGTATTCATCAATAACTTGGGCTTCAAGGAGATGAAATTCATCTCCTTGAATTCATGATTGAGGCAAACTCATTATGTTAAAAATACAACATGCCACTACAAAATTAGCTTTAAGCAGTGATGTGGCAGGCAGAAAAATACCCCCCCCCAAAAAAATGCCTATATACTTATACTGTGGATATGTTAGATACCTCTTTCCCATGGCAAAGAGGAATTAAGATTGCAAGTGCATTTAAGGTTGCTATTTAGCTGAACCTAAATAGGTAAAGAATCCTAAAGAATTTATGTACATTCAATTTATTCTTAATATTCTGTCGGTTTATGAAAGAGAGGCAGAAGGAAGTGAGAGCAGATTGTGATGATGGACAAATGGCCAGAAAGGATGCAACATTTCAGACTTTGAAAATTGCGGAAAGGGTCATGAACCAAGCAATGGTCCAAGTCTCAAATTACTGGAAAAGGCCCTTTTCACACCTTATGCCAGTGAGATCCATTTTGGACTCCTGAACTCCCAAACTGTGAATTGATAAACTGCTAAGTTTGTGGTAATTTCTTGGAATTACAGGAATTACAGGAAGCTGATACATGTAGGCAGGATTATGAAAAACATGTGAGACGAGAGAGTGTAGAAAATTAACAAATTCCCCAAAGAAAAAAGGGGTATTATTTCACTCACAAATATAAATATATACCTTAAACATTCCTAAGTGTGATAATTTTATAGAATTTTGTATTTTAATTCTTGCCAATGACAATATCATCCTAACATCCCTATGAATTTCCTCTTCCCATTTTATAGGTATGGGAACTAGGGCAGTGAGATGATTAAATGTTTTATCAAAGACCACCCAGCAAATAATCAGGAGAGTCAACATAGGGACTGTAGGTGGTATAAGGGTGACAATAAACTCTGCTTGAAATGGCAGAAATATAAATCTGTATGGTCATCAAACTGAGTCAGTAAATCAATGAAAATATAAGAAGTCAGCTTAAAGTGAAAGAATGACATTTATTTGTTAGTATGTATTTATGCCTTTAAATAAATGTGTTTTTTTCCTCATTCCAAAAAGAAGTTGGCAAGCAAGAGAAACATGGAAAAGTGTAGCTTATAGGAGGTAAACAGGTATTGGCAAAGCTTTTTAAGTATCCAATATGTAAGAAGGAACTTTAACTCAGAAACAAAAATATTACTTTTATCAAGCAAAAATAATCCCTTATTTTAGAAATTTCATATGCCTGTTTTAATAAAATGAGATTATCCAGTTCTTGGCAATCTGATTCTATGTCTATCATCTAAAGTTTTGTTATTATTTCCTTTAACTAATGTTAATTCCCTAATCAACAAGCTTAGCTATGAATTATTTGAAATCTATAGACACCACATGGGATTGGTACTTTATTTCCCATACACTTATGTCTAGAGAAATGTGTCTCCTGGTGAGATTGAGAAGCTAAGTAGTTTTCAGTAAAAAATAATGAACTTGCATCTGACTTTTTAAAAAAAAAAAGATTTATTTTCATTTATTTATGCATACAAGAACTGAGGTGTAGGCCAGAGGTGTGGGGAGTAAGAGGATTCACCAGAGACAAAATGGGGAGCAGAACAAGTGGGTCTACTGAAATACACTGCTTAGGGGAGCAGCAGGCTAGACAAGAGAAGTCTGCTGCGCCTTGTGGGTTAGCTCCCTGGCAGGGGACTGGAACACATGCCCCAGTGGCCAGTGATAGCTTGATATAGCTCTGAGACTTTAACCCCTGTGCCACAAGGAAGACCTCATTTTTTAACTTTTATAATATAATATCTTTTCAGTGTTCTATTAGCAGTTTTGGGGATGCTAAATGGAATCAAGACCTTTGTTTGGACTAGTTGGGGACTAAGATCCATCATGTTGTGGTGACAGCAGTGACAGTCACCTCCCCTCCCCCATGCACCTACATCTTTTCAGATTCTAACAACACAGACTTTCCAATGCTAGGTTTTCCTAGCAGATGAAGCTCTGGAAAAGAGAAGGTGAGTTAGAGATCATACAAGTCATAAGGATTAAATTAATCTTGGGAAAGGAAATTTTTGACTTATATATAAAACAGCAAAGCTTTATGATACAAAAGAGCAAGAATGATGACACTAAATACAGAACATCTGATGAAATTTTAATTTCAGATAAATGAATACTTTTTTAAATATAGGTATATCCCACATATTACATGGCAACAATCTTATGAATGTACACTATTGCCATTTTGCAAGGAACATGCTTCTATTTAAAAAGTATTCATTGTTTATTTGCAATTAAAATTTCACTGGGCATCCTGCCTTTTATTTGTTAAATCTGGAATGGAGAAGAGGTTTAAAGCACATTTGTATGGAAATGTGTAGGTAAACAGTTCACTTGATGGATATGAAGCTGGATTTCTGGTGGGAATCCAAGAAGCACTATAATTTGAATTTGTGAGACTACATAAAGGCAATACCATATAGAGCAGTATTTCTGAGCATCTTCTGGGCCTCAATTTGAATACTGGCTCTTTTCATTCACAACCTATATGTGTGACCTTGGACAAGTTCCTTACTTCTCTGAATTTTAATCTCTTCATATCTAAAAGTGGAGGTAATAATCTCCTAGTCTTGTTATGAAGATTAAATAAAATAAATAACACAAAAAATAAAATGTAAAATATCACCAAGTGAAACATCTGCAAGAATCCCCTTAATATGAGTGCTCATAGGCTACTTTTCCTTTTTAAGCCCATCTGAGAATATAATAATATTTAAAAACTTGCATAAAGCACATTGTTGAAAGTGCCAGGTAGACTACACAGAGAAAATCCTTGACATGGTTAAAAATGAAATTGTCTGCGAAACTGAGAGTTGGAAGTTAGAAAATTTTATCTTTCAATCTGCACCTAATATACCCAGATTTTTTTTTTTCTTTTGCCTTCAACCTGTATTGTTCATTGAAATTGTTGAAAGAGAAACCATCTAGCAGTCTCTGTTGGACCTCAATTCCAAGCCTCTTTATAATCAGTACTGGGATTAGTTTTATTTTAGAAACCTCTGAGGTGCAGAACAGATCACCTGAGAGGCAGCAGGGGCAAGCATAGGTTGCAGCTTCTCAGATACTTAAGTTCCCGAAATAGAAAAGGGAAGACCAGAATAATTACCAGTTGTGCTGTCTGTCTTGTCATTTTATTTGTTACAAGGGAGTCAGTTCATTTTCGGGGATCTCCTTCCTATGAGTACTGGCCTCCCCTCAGGTACCTATTGGCTCCTTAGAGTTTTTATCAGCAGTGAAATATCCAAAATCTATCATATAACTTTCTCTCCCAAGGAAGAATGATTCCATGATATTGGCAATATCAGTAGGTTAATTAAGAATTCTGCTCATGATAAGAAAACTGACATATTTTCAATATCAACTGTCATTATTCAAGTCAAAAGCATGCCAGATGCTTGTTCAATAATACCCAGAGATGTCATGTTTTGGTGCAGGACTCTTAATATCTACTCTAAACTTAACATCTAGTATTGGGAAAAAAACATACTTTCTAGAGCACTGTTATTGTTCTTAGATACAATTGTATTTCTTAGGTGAAAAAAGAATGCTCTGTGTACTTGTCAATGGATGTTGCCTTAAATCATAAGGAACAACACTTTCTTTTGATTGTGGTTTAAAAAAACAATGAAAAGTATAAAGTGCAGTCAGTATGTTACAGGTCAGGGAGAGGGGCAGCCCAAACCCCGCAAACCTGCCTATTCTATGTAGGGTTCTGCCATCCGCCGCATCAACACAAAACATTTGAGACTTTAAGGGGAAGGAACTTTAATACAATTAGGAAACAATACAGGAAAGGCAAAGAATATAGTTTCTAAATGAAGCACCCAAAGTTACCCATCCCCTCGTGGGTAAAACTCCATCCAATGGGGATTGACCCAGAGCAAGGCCCCAGAGCCTGCCACAAGTCTAAAGCACCTTCCAGTGGGGGCCCACAAAAAAGGGTCAGAAACAACCAGACAAGCCCAGAAGGAAAAAAGCAAAATCAAAATCAAGATAAAAGCTGCCATTGTCACCTCCCCACGGGTCTCACCCACATCTGTGTCACCCAGTCCACGACCAAAAGACAAGCGCAGTTTCTTCACGTGTCTCTAAACTCCATGCGCCTCCTCCAGGTCTCCTGGCTCCATCCTGCTTCCTTCCTCAGTCTCTTCTGCAACCTCCTCTTCTCCCTGCTCAGCTCCACCCTCTCTTGGGTGGGGCAGGGAACCTCCCCCTTTCCTGGGGACCACCCTGTTACAAGTACACTATACTAAAAGCACTCAAGCCTGGTAATTGAGACTCAGCTTCAAGTCCAGATTCTACTAATAACACTATGGTATTAAACACTTGACTCTTAGTTTGGGAAAATTTGAGGAGCTGCTCATGTTTTTTAGTGTTTGGGCAAGTAAAGAAATTCTCATGGTATAAATTGTTCTAATTCTTGGCTATGACAATCACCTGCTATATGATCACTTGTCCACTTTGTTTGTTATTTCCTCTCCTGGAAAATGTGAATTTAAAGAACACCTAATTGAGAGAGTTTTTCTGAAAATTATAGGAAAAGTATTAATCTTGGTGAGTAGTATAAGGCAAGAGTTGGAGGAAAAAAAGGTCCACTTTTTTCTTCTTATTCCTTTTCTCTTATAGTTTATTTGGCCAAAGTCTATAATTTTGCATTCATGCATAATGTTTTATTTGTTTTTTAAAAGATTTATTTATTTATGCATACAAGAACTAGGGTGTAAGCCAGAGGTGCAGAGGGGTGGGGGTGAAAGGATTCACCAGAGAGAGTGAGGAGCAGAACAAGATTTACTGACACACTGCTGAGGGGAGTAGCAGGCAAGCTAGGAGAGGTCTGCTGCACCATGTGGGTTAGCTTTTTGGCTGGCAAGGATCGAACGGTGCTGCAGTGGATGGCAATAGCTTGATAGCGCTGTGTCTTTAAACCCTGTGCTGCCAGGGAGGCCACTATCACTTCATTTTTTTATTTTAAAATAATAAAGTTATTCATACACTTTATATCCCTGTACAATTTATTTTTACTAAAGAATATCAACTGAGTATTTGTACGGAAAACAAGCAGTTGCATTATAAGAAATAAGTTATAATGAATAGGATAATGAACACAAAATATAAAATTTAAGGATGGTTTATTGAAGTTATAATGTTATAAAAAAAATCACCTGTCCTATTAAAAAAGTTAAGGGAAATGATACCTATTTCTATCTGGATATTTCTACCTAACTTTCTAGCATCTTGATGTTGGCATGTGAAACTTGGAAGTTGTATAGATTTTAGAAATGGTGGAAAGGGCATTGTACACAAGGAAATGTATAGCAGAGACACTGATTTTGGAAATAGCTAGAAATGCACAAACATATGCAAACATTCAGTTTTGGCTGTAATATAGAGCACAAGAAAAGGATGAGTGGGAGTTAAGTCTGGAAAAACAGCTTGGCAAGAGATTTTGGAGAGCCTACAGTGGATGAGAGGAACTGGAAATATTTTCAGTTAGCATGGGGGAATCATAGAAAGATTTTGAGTTGGGAGCGGGGAAGTACATGATGAGAATTTCACTTTAGGATTAGTAGTCTGGCAGTATCAAATTATATAGATTGAAGCAAGAAGAGACTAGAGACTGGTAATGATTTAAAACATATATTTGGCAGTAGGTTAGAAAATAATGAATTCATATCCTTGAGCAGTAGAATTAACAATGGAAAGGAAGTTAAAAGAAATATCAGATATTTATTACAATTCTCCAAGCACACTAAGTTCCCTAATTATCCCTTTAAAACTGTGTTCTTTCATATCCTCAGGACTTTTTATTTTCAATTTCCTTTTCTTGTAATGTATTTTTCCACTTCCTCTTTTGGGGAAATTCTACTAATTCTTTTCTAAGCAATCCAAATATTTCTTTTGAAAACCTTCATTGACTATAATTAATTTTATTTTTTAAATTTATATTCAATATCTACTACATGCCAGGTAACATTGTAAGTAAAACACTCATTTCTCATTATTCAAATATCCTTATATCTACTTAGGAAGATGGATAAGTATTAAAATACTAAAGTGACTTTCATTCATGAACAGAGTGAATGTATATTGACTTTCTACTGTGAACCAGACACTATTCTGCTAGATACAAGACATAGCACAAATTGGATAGATAATAATCTTGACCCAATGCACTTTACATTTCACCATGTTGCAAGTTGATTATAACTGGTATAGAGACTTTTTAAAAAGACAGATAAATTAAAAATATTATTTCATTTAGCAATGGGTGTTCGTATAATGGTATAAATTTAGAGTAGGTATATTCTGGTTTACATGAGATAATTAGGAAAGACATTTAGGTGGGAGTGCCTAAATAATAAAATGGAACAAGTAATAATTTGTAAATGAAAAACACATACAGGACATGGACATATCTAGTATAAAGGTTTAAACATCGATTGATCTGAGTATTTTTGAAGGAATAGGGTCCAATTAGTTTAGGATAGTGAGTGAGAGTGTTAAGAGAGTTTTGATATGAGATCAAAGATGTTGACAATATCTTAGAATTTTCAGGCTTTGGGGGAAAGTTTGGGTTATTTTTTCTAAGTATACATAAAAAATCATTGGAAGGTTTAAGTAACCAAGTAACATGATTATGTCTCTGAATGATTGCTGTTTTTAAATCTTGCACAAAGGGCCATCATTAGAGAGAAAAAGTAAAAGCAGGGGGATTATGTAGCCATCAACTGCAATAGCCCAGACAAGCCATAATAATGTGGGTTGAATACAGGTGAAGACAGCGGGGATGGAAAGAAGTAAAAATCTGACGAAACATGTTTGAGATTGATTTGGAGAATAACAAAGAGAAGTTTTGCTTAAGGAAACTGTATGGAAATTGATTACAATAAAAGGAGATACTGGTGATGGAACTATTAAGGGATGCTTGAGAAATATTTAGAGGGTTGGATGCTTCTGAGATTTATCTTAGAAATCTAAATGGTGATGTTGAATTAGTAATTAGAGATGTCAGGCTGAACTCTTGGAAACAATAGAGATAAGTATTATCTGTTTGATAGATATATCAACTTTTTGGTGCATTTACAGCCAGGGTACTAACCTAAGATTAGCAAAATCAAAAACACAAATAGAAATGAAATGCCATTCAAATGACCAAAATCTTTTTTTAAGATTTATTTTTATTTGTGTTATGTGTACAAGAACTGAGGTATAGGCCAGAAATGCTGGGGGTGAGAGGAATGACCAGAAACAGAGTGGGGAGCAGAACAGGCAGGTTGACTGAAATACACTGCTGAGGGGAGCAGCAGGGCAAGTCAGGAGAGGTCTGCTGTGCTATATGGGTTAGCTCCCTGGCCGGGGATCAAACACATGCTGCAGTAACTGGTGATAGCTTGATTGCACTGAGACTTTAACCCCTGCACCACCAGGGAGGCCCCCTAAATGACCAAAATCTTTCATAAAAAGAAATATTTTGAGGCTTAATAGTAGAGGACAAGAAAGTAGTGTGGAAAGGAGCCAGTAGTAACAGAAAAAACATTGAATTTGGCAATAAAGAGGCCCTTAGTCAACCAAGGAATCACTGTTTCAGTGTAGTTGTGGGAAGAAAAAAATCTCTTTGACCTTAGCTGATGAGAAAAGAAGGCGGTAAAAGACTATGTTATTTATATATTTATTTATGTATTTATTTATTTATTTAAGATTTATTTATTTATGCAAGAACTAGAGTACAGGCCAGAGGCACCAGAGGATGAGAGAATTCACCAGAGACAGAGAGGGGAGTAGAACAGACAGACGGACCGAAGACACTGCTGAGGGGAATAGCAAGCAAGGCAGGAGAGGTCTGCCGCATCATGTGGGTGATCTCCCTGGCCAGCCGGGAATCGAACCTGCACTGCAGAGGCTGAGGACAGCTTCACAGCACAACATTCAACCCTCTGCACCAATGGGGATGCCCCGAATATGTTAATTTTTTAAAAGAAATTTGATGAAACAGGTAAGGGTATTCTAGTTTAAAAGTCTAGCAGAATAAAGGGAAAAACACCAGTGGGAATGTGGAAAATCAGCATGCTTGTGTACAAAGTTAGAGGAATTCTGACAGCTCTTTTACCAGATACCATCATTTCTTGATCACATATAAAAACTAGCTGGCTGGACTCCCTGTATCCATTCTAGTTGTTTCCCAATCAATTCTCTAAAGCATAGCCACAATTATTTTCGAAGTGTCCAATTCCGAAAATGTCATTTAGCCTATCACTCTGACATAAGAATTAAATCCAAAGACATTAATATGGATAATGGATCCTTGCTAATCTTTTAGATTTTTTAGATCTTTCTATCTCCACGTTATCCCTAATTGTAGTTTTCCTGACTACATGGACTATGTTGTGACTTTTACCTCAATACATTTCGTATTTCTCCATTTCTTTTCTGATCATTGAATTTTTCTTCACCTTTGTTGTGTATTCTCATTAGCAAATGGTACGTTGTACAGTCAAGGACCATGTTTATCTTATATAAGCAGCTAGCACAGAACCAGGTAGCTCAATAATTATTTATTTAATGAATTGAATGACTAAATCTGATGTGCAAGGGATGAATTTATGATGTCAGAGGATTAGCATAAAAAACCAGGCAGAGTTTGGATATGTAAAATCCAGTGTACAAGGGAATAAAGAGAAACAAAATGAATAAATATGAGATTCAGGGCACAGGAATACAATGCTTCTATCTAGAGCATAATTCTTCCCCACTCAAAACATAGGGAAAATGATTTAACCCTTAAAGCCCAAATTAAGAGACTTGTCACAAGCCCTCATTCCTCACTGTTATTTAGATATAATGATTTACCTCTATATCTTTGTATAGTTCCACAATTGTATTGATGCATTTATTGCAATGAATTATAATATATCCAAAAATGAATTATGAATATCTCATGGAAAAAAATCTATTGCTTAGCCATTGATATAGCCCCAATATCTCACAAAGACTTCACTTTTGGTGAAAATTCACATAATATATTGAAAAGCTTGACTACTCTTACTACTCTTACTTTTCTTCTTACTAAGAAGAAAAAAACTCTTGTGATTTTATGTCAAGAACTGGATAAAGCAAATATAGAGCTCTCAAAGAAAACATTAGGATTTCTAGTCATTGTTTTTTTGGAGTATGCCAAGTAATCCACCAGAGATTAATAAAAGAACTGATGAGCAACTGTGAATGAATTTGGCTTTTGATGTATTAAGATTGTATAACTAGAATAATATGGTTTACGGGCCTCCCCTGGTGGCGCAGAGATTCAGCTCTGGGTCTTGAAGCTGCCGGCAGCCTCTGCAGTGCGGTTCAATCCCCCGCCGCCAGGGAGGATCCCACATGGCGTGACAGACCTCTCCTGCCGTGCCCGCTGCTCCCCTCAGCAGTGTACTTTATCACTCTGCCTGTTCTGTTCCCTGCTCTGGCTCTGAAGAATTCCTCACCCTCCCGCATTTCTGACTGTACCCAGTGCTTGTATAAATAAATAAATAAATCTTTAAAAAAAAATAATATGGCTTAGTTTTATTCACTAACCCTTTATTGAACACATAGAATTAATGACAAGGAGGTACTCAAGATGGGAAAATGAATAATATTGTCTCTTGTTTAAAAATTTGCAGGTAGTTTTTTAATGTCAGCTCACAGCTACAGCAGCTATAGGAGAAATAATAGATAGGGGTCACAAATATATTTTATTAAGATTAACAAGAATTGTGGTAGCTAAGAAACTGTGACTGGAAAGACTGTCCATGGAGTTTGAGCTTCATAAAGAGGCATGGAAGGTGAGACAGAAAAATGGCACACAAGATGAATAGAAAAGGAGACAAAAAAGGGAGATATTGAGTTACGTGAATAGAAGTAAGAAAACCGTATAGAACATTATGGCTTAAGAGAGAATTTTTAAACAGACTTAAATTCTTAGGCTTCATGTTTAAGTCTAGATTAAAAAAAAGAAAAGTTGTTACGAACACTGTAGGGTCTCCAATATGTTATCTTATTGAGGAAACCAGGGATGGTCCAAAAAAAAAAAAAAATGACTTAGAGGAAAGCTTTTGGGCAATCGTTATGTGCGACAATAATGGAAACAAAATAGAATATATTCACAGATTTCTGTTCTGATGTGAAATGACAAGTGCAGATGGACACAAAAATAGTTGCTCTGCAGTTTTGAATCTAAACTTACTGTTGAGTTGTTTTGAAAGTGTTTAGATCAAGTATACTATTTTCAAAAATCTACAGAGCAGTGGCAGGGATATATTACAGAGCTGGAAAATGGTTTCAGAAACAATCAAGATATTATTACTAGAGTCAAAGATTTTTGAAGATGTTTTTGGAAAAGTGTAAGCTTTCATTATGTTTCCCATCTGAGGTATATATACAATTGTTGTTAAATGGATGAAGTAAATATATGAGCAATCCATGGTATCACAACTTTCATTGAAACTATGTTAAGAAGAGGTAAATAAGAGGGTAACAATTTAGTTTCTGGACACGTGGGTCATTTACCTGCTAAAGTATCTAATTATGGATGCTAATGTATCAGAAGGACACATACATGTTTCAACTATTCTGTGTTTTGCTTTTCTCTGTAACATTCAGTGCAGTCAGCCTGACGGGATTGAAAGCATTTTGAACATGAATGCAATCTTGTAAACAGTGATTTAATGGTCACTTGGTGTTTCAAAAATCTTTCTGTTGGACAGAAAAATAAAGAGAAAAGGGAGGATTCGACTCTGTTTGTCAGATATAGTCAGAGTAACTCCAAACATAAGTCATGCTGAGTGTTCTCAACAAGGAGGTGGAAAGGTGGGGCAGGATTTCAGACCAGAAGCTCAAATCTTTGTTTTCAATAAGGTACAGAAAAAATTATTTCAAAATTGATATTGCAGAAGTGCAACTTTAGTAGCCTAGCATGACAGGCTGGGAGTGATGGTAAATCTACCAGATTTTAGCTCAGACAGGCTCCCATAGATCAAGACAGCAGAGAACTTCAGTGTTGTGAAACCCAGGCATAAGATCTGCCTCCAGTGAAAGAATGAGCAAAAAGTAAGCAGCAAGGTAGCAAATTTTATTTTATTTATCTTTTTTTAAATATTTATTTATTTATTTATACAAGCACTTGGTACAGTCAGAAGCATGGGAGGGTGAGAGAATTCACCAGAGCCAGAGCGGGGAACAGAACAGGCAGACTTACGAAATACACTGCTGAGGGGAGCAGCAGGCACAGCAGGAGAGGTTTACGCGCCATGTGGGACCCTCGCCAGAGGCCAGGGATTGAACAGGCGCTGCAGAGGCTGTGGGCAGCTTCACAGCTCAGCGCTCAACCGCTACGCCACCAGGGGAGGCCCTAGGTAGCAAATTTTAAACAAGAGACAGTATTATTTATCTTCTCATAAAGGAACTGATGGAGGAACCAAGAAGAGGGAACTAGGAAGAAAGTTAATGAATTACCCTAAACACACACAGCGAGCCATTCAATAGAAAGTCTGTAAGAAGATGTTCATATAGATACTCAGTAAATTATACCTTTAAAAATATATAAACATTGATAATAAAATGGAATTATTTTATACTCCAATGAGTAAAAAAGGGAAGGGTTAAGACATTGAATTAACCCATAGTATATATCACAAATCTATTGTGTGACAACTATGGGGTTAGGATATAATTTTATATATATATTTTTAAAATCCATAATTCTGGAAAGAGAAAAACAGTAATTTTCATTTATTTAACAAAAGAGAAAAATGAGGTGCCATGAAATTATCTTGTTCAATCTCATATAACCGCTAAGAAGAAAATTCTAGTTTTGAATCTCGATCTATTGACTGCACATTTATGGATATTCCACATTAGTAAAATCTTCTGCAACATTCTATTCTCCCACCAAGCCTAACCTTTCTTGCAGAAGCATCCAGTGAGGGTGGTAAGAACAAAGAGAGAAAGAAGCACAATGAACTATGATGGTGGGCTATGGGTGATTTTAGTAGTGGGTATATTATGGTGGCAATACCTTATACAGGTATCCTAATATTACCCTCAATTAAAAATAATAAAAAAAGAAATTGCAGCATTAATGAAACTGAAGCCAAAAGTTCTAATTGCTGACATTCAGGCAGTTTCAAAGAATGCAGTTTTTACACAACCAATACACCAGATAGTTGTACTATATATAGTATACATTTGTATATGTAAATATGTTCTTTTATCATATAGGTATATACTTTTTTTTTTGAGCTTAGGTTACAAACAAACAGCTAGTGATGCATTCACTATGAAGAATCAGATGTTAGAGGATAGTGAAATGTCTGCAGAAAGAAAATAGGACAAAGGTATAGAAGTGAACTTAACTTAGGGAGCTGCCTGGAAATCAGTTAACAACAAAGCCAGACCTATGAATAGTGAACTAGCTAAACAAAGGGTGAAAGAAAGAACAGTAATGTGATATTGTGATATAATAAGTACATATTATGGTCTTTACCCCTGACTCCTGGCCAGCATTCCTAAAATCCTTGTATTAAGTGATGAAAACAATAAGAATATATTTTATTATATGTTTCTATTTTTTAATTGAAGTAAAAGTGCATTATAACATTATATAAGATTCAGGTGTGCATCACAGAGAATCAGCATGGGTATAGACTACATTATATTCCTTGCTAAAAGTACAAATCTATCCTTCACAATATTTTTTTTCACACACAACTGATGAGCTGGGGGATTTAAAAAAAAAGGTGCAAGGAAAGTCTTTTTTAATTCAGAATATGTCCCTTTACAATTCTTGTTTTACGATAATGACATAGTCTTTGTAAAGTCTTAGAGGATTCAGGACTGGTTACAAGGGAACCAACCACCTGGTTGGACTTTTGGAAATTGCAGCCCTACCCTCTGACATCCTGGGTGGGTACAGGGACTAGAAATTGAATTCCTCACGAATGGACAATGATTTCATCATTCCTACTTACATAATGAAGCCTCCATATAAAACTGTAACAGAGATTTCAGAGAATTTCCTAGTTGTTGAACACTTTGAGGTACTTGTTCTTATGCTTGTGTCAAAGTCATGCTCGTAATGTGTGTGTATGTATCTATGCATGTATATATATACAGAGATAGATACATAGATATTGACAAAGAAGCTATACCACTAGTATAACATAAGTTAATAACTTCTGATTTACAAATTTCTAATGCATATGTTTGTGTGTGAATGTATGAAAGTAATAGCAATAAAGTAAAAATGATTGGCGAACACAGCAATTCTCAGACATTTATAATGTCTTGCAATATATCAGATTTATAATTAAATGACTGGAAATCACTGTCCAAAATTATTATCATTTTAGTTACTTGAGAATTTGTATTTTTGCTACAACAGCTCAGTATCCACGTTAAAATAGACGCAAAAAACAAACATTTGAAATTTCTACAATTTCTGGTTTGTAAATTTACATACAAGTCCATTTATACTGTCAGTGTTTATATGAAAAGATTTTTTTTTTTGTAATTTTGAGTGAGCTACAGCAAAGATCTAAATATTTACTTATCTCATGGGGACAGTTCCTGCAGTTTTGATAGTCTTAAATAGTCCTTGCATTTCTCTCTGCACTTTCCTGTATATTTGACTCATCAGTCTCCACATACTGGGAGGTGGTTCATTTTTTCAGAGCAGCATATGTCCTACACTCATGACCTCATATAATGCTCAATGTACTGGTGATTCATATTTGAGACATGTTGTATGATTGTTGTGAGAAGATTCTTACTGTCCTATGTTATTATTGCCACCACATTTGATATAGATTTAATAGGGAGTACCCCTGAGAAAATTTATTTTCAGGGTTGAAATAAATGATTGATGCCAAGCTCTTCAATCAAGTGAATGGATTATTACAGTGGTTCTCAATTGGAGGCTATTTTGTTCCCCAGGAGATATTTGGCAATATCTAGAGACATATTTGGTTGCCACAATTGGGGTGTATTACTGTAATCTAGCAGGCACAGGCCAGAGATGCTACCTAACACCGTACAATGTAGAGGACAATCCCCCACAACAAGGAATTGTCTGGTTCAAAATATCAATAATGCTAAAACTTTCAAAACCTTGCTTATTATGCTACTTAAAACTCTGAAATAACTACTTAACTCTTCTGTGAAAATAATAAGGAAAGTAACTAACATCACTCTTATTTGGATTTAGAATTCATTAGGAAGATGAGGAAGCATAGGCTGAAAAAAATAACAATCTAAAAATGTTCTATCTCTATAGATAGACAAACATATTGACATAATTTGAAAAAGAAACATTTTATTGTAGTCATATCTTTTATTAAAATTGTTACTCTGTGATTATGTTTGATTAAGACATTCATTTGAAAAGCAGAGTTAAGGATTCAGAGCTGCATAATGGAAATTAGCACTTGGCAAATTTGTAGACTTTGGTCTGAATGAACTGCTGCAGAAAAGCATTTTTGTTAAGATACAGTTGTCTTTTAAATTGCTAAAAATCATTGAAGAGATAACTGCAAATCTGCTCTTCCATCAAGTGCCAGTTGCAGAACCTTTTTAAGACATAAACATGGATAACATAAGGAATAATAATATATCTCAAGGGATATTATACGTCTATAATTCCTTCAAGGGTGCATGTAATGTCATAAATTGTAGGAGCAAACTCAAGCAGTTTAGTCATAGGAACCCTGAGATGAAATTACAGCTTTTATAATCCCCTGAGAGGATATTCTTTTGATATAATGGAAATTGTAGTCGTTTAGAAATACTCTGCTCCCTTGGCCCCGGAAAAGCACAATGGTCATTCGTAGATTGAAAAACACTAAGCAGGTGTCTGAAAAGTGAGTTGAACTTATCATAAGAATAATAGAAAAATTATATTGAAGTCATTATGGTATCTACTAAGAATAGTATTGCACTCTTTCTAAAATATGAGCTACAAAAAAAACCTATATAATTACAGCCATAAGAAGAGATTTTACAGTTGTAAACATAAAGATACTAAAATACATATTGCTAAAGCTGAGCCATGTTTGCATTAAATATATAAAAGACCTTTACAGCCACATGAGAAAACATATTCTTTATATTAAATGTCAGAAGCTAAACAAGAGAATGTACCAGATTAAAAAGAATGAAATTAAATATCATGGGGTTTTGAAACAGCATAAAGTTCACAAAATATCATAATTGCAGATATACTTAAATTTTGAGTTATAAGAACCCTAAGGCATATTGTTCAATTTCAAAACTCTTGTATTGGCACGGATAGCATAAAACACAGAGTAACAGAACCAACTTTCCCTTCAATGAGGGTTATTCAATAGAAGGCTAAGTTTGGTAAGTATTTCAGGCATAAAATGAATCAAAATAAGCAGATAATAAATATATACATTTATTTTAAGCATTCCATTTATCGTATGCAGAAAATTGTCATAATTGTTAAAGTACTCATAATCCTAACTGAGATTTTAAAATAATGTTTGCTCATATATTTTTACAACCTAAGCCAATGTTTATAGAAGACATTTTAAATATTTTATAAAATAAAGGAAAAAAATGAATTGCTACTGTAAGTGCTTATCTTAAAAGAGGCCAAAATCTCAGTTAAGATTTTGAATTAATTTTAAATAGTGTTCTCATTTTTTCCCAGAAATAAATTTAACACAAATTTGATTAAAGAACGCATTGTCTGAGGAGAGCCATACACAGATCTGTTTAACACCATGTTGCTTTGAATCTGCAGTTATGAGTGTTTCTCTAGAAGCTAAAACTATATAAAAGCTGAAGTTAAGGTAATTTCACTATGATAATTACTTTTTTTACCTATTTTATTTTTATGGAAGTAACAGTGAAGTTACATTTATATAATGCATGCTTTCTTCCTTCAGCAAATGAAATAAATAAATATGAAGATACTTTTTGGTCAGTGGTCAGAGTACAAAAGAGAGGTTCCCAAATGTCAGTCATTGATGGGGAAAAATATCTCACTACTATTTATTTCAAATCTTGTCAGGGGATATTTTTGTACTTATACTAAAAACAATTTGAATTGCATTGTCTAATGATATTTGAGATTTTCTCTTTTCTAATAACAAATATCTAGACTGTTGTCACATTATCTGCTTTATTTACTGTTATATTTTAAATTGTTACTATTTAAGTTATTAGCCTATAATTCATAGTATAACTTTTAACCATAATCGGCATTATCAATGTCAATAATAATGGATCAGCATTTAGATCTTACATAAAATAGAATTTTATTTCTCCTGTATTATTGCTATTAAATCAACAGCTAATATACACAAAAATGTAGAAACCATTGTGTCAAGTGAGTTTTATTTATTTATTTATTTATTTTTTTTTTTTTTTATAGAGGCATGCTTTATTTATCTGTTTGCTGGCCTGTTTTTGTTTGTTTTTTTTTGTCTACACATGCACTGGGCACAGTCAGAAGCGTGGGAGGGTGAGAGAATTCACCAGAGCCAGAGCGGGGAGCAGAGCAGGCAGAAGGACTGAAGCACACTGCTGAGGGGAGCAGCGGGCGGCAGGAGAGGTCTGTACGCCATGCGGGACCCTCCTCCGGCGGCCGGGGAGCAGCCGGGGATCGAACCGGTGCCGCAGAGGCCGTGCGCAGCTTTGCAACCCAGCGCTCAACCGCTGCGCCACCGGGGAGGCCCTCAAGTGAGTTTTAAACAAAATTTTCTAGATCTTTTTTTTTTAATAGTTTTTTTTTTTTTTTTTTGTAGAGGCATGTTTTTATTTATTTATTTATTTTATTTGTTTGTTTGTTTTTGTTTATACATGCACTGGGTACAGTCAGGAGCGCGGGAGGGTGAGAGAATTCACCAGAGCCAGAGCGGGGAGCAGAGCAGGCAGAAGGACTGAAGTACACTGCTGAGGGGAGCAGCAGGCGGCAGGAGAGGTCTGTGCACCATATGGGATCCTCCTCTGGTGGCCGGGGAGCAGCCGGGGATCGAACCGGCGCCGCAAAGGCCGCGGGCAGCTTGGCAACCCAGCGCTCAACCGCTGCGCCACCGGGGAGGCCCAAAATTTTCTAGATCTTAAATTCCTTACTTATGACATGATTTTTTTATATTTTATTCAAAAAAATGTTCATTTAAAAAATACATGCTGAATGTTTATTGTATGCTCTCTTCTTCCTAATAATTATATATTATAAGCATCCCCAATTGTGCAAAAGCAGAAGCTAAATATTAAAGAATATAGAGAGAATCTTTAGGTTAATAATCTTTTCTTCATTGCTAGGAAATTAAACAAAAATTCAGCATCATACAGTAGGTCCAGGAGGAGGGTGTTAGAATTTAGTGTGGGCTCTAGATTCTCAAATAGAGAACATGAGTTACCAATTAGAAAGCCAAGTTCCTCCCATTTAATATGATTATCTCAAAAAGTTATTTGTTTTTTGCCAGTTTTAAACCTTTGTAAATCACATTTTGATAAAGGACTCAGGTTCATTTTATTTTTTATTTTAATTCAAATTGTTTGCTGTTCTCAGTGCAAATCCCATCACCTCTAGTTTTTTCATGGTGGTTTGGCAACACAAGCTGCATAAATTTTCCTTAAAAATGAAATCAGAAGTCTTTTGGCTTAGGGATAAAATCTGAAGAGGAAAATGTGAGGCTCGGTATTCACATAAACACTTTGCTTATAAGAGATATTGATCATTTGAAATAAAATCAATAGAACAAAATATTTCATAGTGCTTTTTTTCCCCTGACTATAATGATATTATTTTAAATAATGTTTTTTGTAAAGTAACATTATAATGCTTTTGGATTTTAATTTCACTTATGTACTTAATGATCATTTTGTCTAATACTTTGAATTACTATTAGTTTTCCGATTTTTCATATTATCTTAAGTTGTTCCACATTTGGGGAAGCAATAAAATAATTGTTCTGTACTAGATGTTCTATTAGTTCTCAAAATGATGCATAACAGTATGAGATTTATAATTATTTCATATTTATTTATCCAGATTCTTCAAACATGTAAAATGATTCAGAGCATTAAGTGTTTCAGACAATTATGTTATGGTCAGAATAAATATCTGCCTCAGGATATTCCAAATAATTCAATAGTTGTATATTTTATCAGAGAATAAGATGTAAACTAGTATACCTGGATTTCATTATGGGTGTTCATTTTGTTTTCCATTCTATTGTTCTTAAGGATTTTAGGGGTGCTTAAAATTAGCAAGAAATTATGAGATTTTATGGATGTCTTTCTAAGTTTTATCTCTAATATATGTGAGGCATCTTGAGAAGGATATAGTGCAACTTAATAATTCATTCTAAAGTAAATGAGGTTTTGTTACTGTTGTTGTTTGTCTGTTCTTCTCTAAATCCCTGCAATTTCAATGTTGTGGTAAAAAGCCTATGATCTAATCCTAGTAAAGTTTCTAACTAAGAGAGTTTGGACCAACATCACCTCTGGACCTCCAAATTTTATCCTGTCTGCATAATAAAAGAGTCTGTGTTGCTGGATTGTGGTGATATAGATTCTCATTAGGCTTTGAAGATCTGATTCTTAATAATATTAAGAGCAGAGAATAATAATATATAAAATGTGTAAGTGTGGGTAATAAGGTGACATGTAATCCTAAGTGTGAACAATTACATTCTGACATATGCATGGGGAAGCTTTTGTGAAAGTCCACAGAGAGTAACAAAAATAAAAACTGCTTGATAAAGACAAAATAGAAGGGAACTTCTTTGATAGCTATTTGTGTGCTTTCTGTTTCTTCTTAGAGCTTATCTGAATTCCTGCTCTTGAGGTCCATGAAATTTTTCCTCTATTCTAATAATAAAACCACTCTTTTTGCTTAAGGTGGTTTGTTATGGACAATCAAGGAAACTTGACTATAATAATACTTCCCACATGTTACTAGTCTTAAAATTTTCAGTAAACTGCTATTGCTTATAACAGAGTTTCTCAACTGCAGCACCATTGAGTTCGATAATTGTTATGTGGAATGCAAGAGAATTTGGCTAGGACGATATGCTAATGCCCCTTCAGAGGCGTGTACAACAGTCCTCACTTTCCAACTGCTACAAGTATGCTTAGTTGTGACAATTGAAAGTCTCCAGACATTGCCAGATCCTCCACACCCTAGAGGAGGGGCAATATTTCTCCTGTTTGAGAACCACTGACCAAAAGACAAACTTAGTACCAATCGACAGTAATCATATTTAAAGCCCCTTCTAGAATTATTTCTTTAATTTATTTTGACAAAGTTTAAGGTCCTTTACTAGGCACCTTGAAAATCATGCAAATTGCCAACATTGCTACTTACAGAACAAACATCCAGATGGCTGTACTGACTTCCTTCTCACTAGACAAGTTTCTAGAATTTTCAAGATAGTGAGTCCCCAGTTGCTCCCTTGAGAATTTTTATACTTCAATTTCTTACTATTTTCCCCTCAGTTCTAATATGCTCCTCTGCTTTTGATTTTCTACTCTGTTCAGAATCAGGTTGGGAGAACTTCCATTTTAATAATCACTTCCAGGACAAATACTTGCAATAGTGCTTGCTGACTGTATAGCCCATATCGACCAACACTCCACTTATTTGACAGGCACATTTGTACAATTTTATAAGGGGATATTTAAATATTGCCTTAAAATGATTATCTTAATCACCTGGCTCCATCAAGGTGACCACAACGATTTTAGGTTAATCTCTTTCTGATGGAAGAGTTCAAGATATTTTCTGACTTAGATGACAGAATATATGTATAAAAAGTCAAAGTTCCTGGTAGCTATAAACGTGAGAGTAGAACTATTCAGGGATCATAATCATCCTTCCTGACCTCAGCAGTCTTCACAGGGAACAATGACTGGGAACTCCACTAACTTAATTACATAATGAATACCAATTGGGAATCTGCTATGTAATAAACACCATCCTAAGCATTATGAATATAGAGCTGGAAAAAACCAAGCATATCCTTTAAAAAGAGTTTATGTGAAGCTTACTGGTAAACAAATAAGGTAAATCTGCCAGAACCTACCAATGGAGCTGGGAGGCAGGGTGCATATTTTAGACAGCATGACATTGGAAGCTTTTTGAAGAGATGACAAGAGAACTGAATACAAGTTAAAGAGGTTAAAATCTAGAGAAAGACCACTTCAGGAAGATAGAGCCATAAGGGCAAAATCCCTAAAGTGTTCTCAGTGTGGGTGGAGACTAGCTTATGAAGAACAAAAAGATAAAAAGTGAACTTGAAGAAGTAAGCAGGGTCCAGTTAATCTGAGAAATTCAGCATTTATTCTAATACCTTTCTTAGGTGGGAAAGCCATTGTTTTCAGAAAACTTGGTGCAGTTGATCTCACAGTTTCTATATTATGACCTGGAGTTTACAATTAAATGGGTGGCCCAAGGAAAGTCAGGGAGTTTATTTGGTTATTAATGATTGTTGACACATTCTGAACAATATATTTAAATTGAATTATGGTACAAGATAAAATTATAGATGGAGATGGAGCTTGTGTATCACCTATTATCATATGTAATCAATAAATGATTTAATATCCTTTTGAAAAAATGTAGGAAATTAATTTATATCCAGGCATCTTATAAAAATATTGAAGAATATTAAAGATGGTAAGAAAGTGTTAGTCTTTTTAAGAAAAAAATCGATTGCATTAATAAAAATTTAAATTGCATCTACACTTTACTTTTGATTACTTTATCTAAAAATAACACCCTTTCAAGTTTCCCTTACTGTACTTTCTATTCTTTATAAAAACTATCATTACTAGGCACATGATTTAAAATAAACCTGTTTATTGCTTTTTGAAAATACTAAAATATTTATTCCTTATGTGTCAGTTTATCAATCCACTCCTGTTTCAACAGCACATAATATCCACTTAATAAAAATTTGTTGGAAATAATATATTGCTCTAAATACACATTATATATATATATAGTATATAGTCACGTAACATACATTCACAAATGTTTTAAATATGATATATACTAATGGTTGAAATATATGCAGTATAATTTGTATCGCACAAGCAATATTATATTTTGTTCTAGCATTTTATGTTATAGCAAAGTTAAAATAACCTTGTTGTTCATAAATAAGATTTAAAGCATTTGGTCATGCTACTTAATACTATGCATCTACATGCACTAGATGAAGATAAATAGCATAGTAAATGAAAATAAGTCACAGAAAAATATAAATGTTGTTGGTGATGGCATACATGTAAGATATTAATCCACTGGGGAAAAAAATGTAGAAAGTGGTACTGTTTTGTAAGTGTACAGAGAAAAGTTCTCAAAAGGTGAACACCTAAGTTCTATGGTAATAATTTCTGGGAAAGATAGTAGGATAGAACAGGATGAGCAGAAAGGAGAATTACTTATTTCTATATACTTCTTAATTCTTTGACATTAAAATGAAGATACTGGAAATATAACTATAAAATACTATTTCTAAAAATGATTTCAAAGGAAGTTCTAAAAAGAGTCACTTCTAAAACCTCTGACATTTTAGCCTTTAGATAGTGAAACATTTTGGTGCATTTAACTCCAATTCAAGTTAACTGCTATCTAATTACTTAGCTAAAAAACCAATTTTCTCCAAAAGCAACTAGTTGCTATTCACTTCAGTGACAGTTGTGCCACCTATGTTTTTGCAGTTGTCAGAGAAAAGTAGGTTATTAGAAACTCAGTATTACCTATCTATCTATCTGACAGGTTATCTGTCTGTCTACTGATCAATTGATAAATGTAATATCTATCAATCCATTTATCTAACAAATTATTTGTTAATAGTTTTTCAGATCATGTGACTACTTGCTTTCAAGTCCTTTAGGTTTCTTAAAACAAACAAACAACCAAACAAACAAACAAACAAACAAGCAAAACCCTTAATAAATATGACACTAAAAGCACAAGAAAAAAAAAAAAAACTACATCAAACTAAATAGCTTCTGCACAGCAAAGGAAATGTTCAGCAAAATGAAAAGACACCCTAAGGAATGGGAAAATATTTGCAAAACATATCTAAAATGGGGTTACTATCTTAAACATATAAAGAAAACATAAAATCCAATAGTATACTACTACTACTAATTCAATTTAAAAATAGGCAAAGTAACTGAGTAGAAATTTTTCCAAAGAAGATAAACAGTTGGACAACAGGTACATGAAAATATGCAAAGCGTCATTAATCAGCATATCAAAATCACAGATGCACCACTTCAACTCTGTTAGAATGGTTATCATACAAAATACAGGAGATAGCAAACCTGATGAGGATGTGAAGGAAAGTGTTGTACATTGGTAGAGCCATGGCACAAAGTAAAAAAAAAAGGAGGGGGCACTAAATTATTTTAGCCTTTGTTCATTAGCATATTAGTTAACTAAATAAATATGCTTTGAGTGTCTATGATAAACCAAGCTCTTATTAGTTTCTAGAGATATGACAGTGAATAAAGTAAAAACCTCCTGTCTCAGAGATGACATTTTTGGAAATAAAAAAAGATAAATGAGCTCTGAATATTGTCTTCATTCTGCTCACTGGTCTCTTTAAATTAAAAATGAACAAGCAAGAAAACATTTTCTTGTGTTGACATAGTCAATTTTAGGTAGATATAGTCTGTGAGTTAAATCAATTCTTATCAAATCTGACCACCCCATAGGGCCGCGCGCCGGCTTCCGCACCCCGAGAACGACCGGAGCGGTGGAACTTCTGGGGTTGGAGCTGGGAGTGCCCGGGGGACCTTTGAGGGACAGGTAGATATAGGAGGGGGCGGAGCAACATGGCGGCGAGGAGACGCTGCGAGTAAGATCTCCCATTAAAAAAAGTTAATAGGGAGGAAAAGCGGCAGGTCCCAGTGAGAACTGGGACACGGAAGATAAACGGACGACTCCAGCAAACTGCTCGAAGAAGAAAGTTGCCATAAAAGAGGACGAGAAGGGAGGGAAGCGCAGAACCCTGCTCCCCTCCCCCGCCCACAGAGGCGGCACTCTCCGACCGGCAGAGACGAGGGAAACAACAAACCAAAACGCCCAACAAGAAAAACGGACGCAGCAAGTGGGACTGTGAGTGGAAAGGAACTATTTCAGCCACCACACCCCGTGAACGGGAGCTGAGGCGAACCCTGCAGGATCCGCCGCAGAGGTGAGCTCCAGGCGCCATTAAAGAGAGCCCCGCCCCCAGGAGGAGACCAGCACCAGCACACAGCCCCGGCCGCCCGGTAAGCTTGCGCGAAAGCGGCGCTTGGATTGCAGCTGCCCAGGTCCCCGCGACTGCAACCTAGGCTTGCGGGGAGACGGCGGAGGCCCTCCCTGAGTGAGCAGGAACAAGGCGCCCAGGCAGGGGAGCGGGATTCAAAAGGCGCCATTCCCATGCCACTGATCTGGGCTACAGCCCGTGTCCTGGAACTGAGGGCTTTGGAACTGAGACCCGGGCGGAGGCCCTCCCTGAGTGAGCAGGAACCAGGCGCCCAGGCAGGGGAGCGGGATTCAAAAGGCGCCATTCCCGCGCCACTGATCTGGGCTACAGCCCGCGTCCTGGAACTGAGGGCTTTGGAACTGAGACCCGGGGCACGAAATTAGGGGCGTGGGTTCCCCACGACGGTGGGGCACAAGGCAGACACAGCACCCCAAAGCCGTTGAGGTGTACCCTACCATCCCCGCTCTGCTCCCTGTCCCACGGGGTGGAAAATCAGCTCCCCAAGGGCTCTAGGAGAGATCTCTGGCGCCACCTAGCGACTTGACCCCAGCACAGGCTACTGAAGGAGCTAGTGGCCAGCTGGGGAGTTAGCCCACACCAGGCCCCTTCCGAACAAGTAGTCTGAGCCCACAGGGAGAGCGAGCACCCACAGCCGGGGCAGACCAGGCGCGCAGAAGAGTGTGCCTGAGACCAGAAGCGCAGGGAGTGTGTCCCACATCACCATTTTAGAACAGGGACATTTCTTCAGTAAAGACTACCTGCAGAAGGCTTCCTCAGGAGCCAGAGGTGAGCGGGGGAAGTTCGCCCACGCCAGACCCCCTCTGGCCTGCAGTCCAAGCCCAGAGGGGAGCAGGAACCCACCGCCGGGGCAGACCAGGCGCACAGGGGAGTGTGTCCCCACATCGGCATTTTAGAACAGGGACCTTTCTCCAGTAAAGGCTGCTTGAAACTGACAGATGACTCCTGGAAGAACCAGAGGGGAACAGAGAAGCCCACCCAAGATGCCGGCCAGTCCCAACAACACAGTGTCCCAACGCATACGGCAAATTAGAAAACAGACAGTAGGGAGGAGAAGAACCACACGCAACCTAGCAACTCTCCAGAGAAAAAGCACACCACAAAAAGAAAGCCAGCCCCCAGATTGCAACGACAATAACTTGGAAGAATTCCTGAGCCTTCCAGAAAGAGAATTTAAAATTGCCGTGATTAAAAAACTGACAGAAGTCATAAAGGAAAACAATGATAAGGGAAAAATAATCAACGATCAGAAGAATGCAATTGAGTCCCTAGAGAGGGAAAACAATGGTCAGAAGAAAGAAATTGAGTCCCTAAAGAGGGAAGTAAAAGAAATGCAGGAGATCAAAGAATTAATGGAAGAACTAAAGAATTCTGGGAAAAGCAATGAAAGCAGAATAGATGAAATGGAAGAACGAATAAGTAATCTTGAAGACACAGAAATAAAAAGAACCAAAACAGAAAAGGAAAGAGAAGTACGAAGGAAAAAGAACGAAGAAAGACTTCGGGAACTATCTGACTCCATGACGAAAGGAAATATAAGAGTTATAGGAATACCAGAAGGAGAGGAGAGAGATGTAGGAACAGAGAAAATATTCAAAGAGATAATTGAAGAGAACTTCCCAAATGTGAAGAAGGAGCTGAAAATTGATATACAAAAAGCAAGAAGAACACCAAACTTCCACGACGAAAGGAAAAATACAGCAAGACACATAATAGTAAAGCTCCCAAGAATCCAGGACAAGGAAAAAATAATGAAGCTGGCAAGAGGGAAGAAACAGATAACATTCAAAGGAAAACCAATCAGGCTGACATCAGACTTCTCCGAAGAAACACTACGGGCAAGGAGAGAGTGGAGGGACATAGTCAACAGACTCCAAGAAAACAGATGCCAACCAAGAATACTCTATCCCGCAAAGCTCTTCTTCCTCTTTGAAGAAAGAATATGGACCTTCCCAGACAAACAGAAACTCCGGAATTTCATTGCAACTAACCCCCACTCCAAAAAATACTACAAGGAGTCCTAAAGCCAGAACCTCAGAGGGACGAATAACAATGAAAGAAGGCCAAAAAAAAAAAAAGTTATTAAAAGAATAAATAAATAAAATCAAAGGAAAGACAAACACAATGGCAAATACAGATGTTAACATATCAATATTAACTCTAAATGTAAATGGACTAAACTCTTCAATAAAAAGACACAGAGTTGCAGCCTGGATTAAGAAACAAAACCCAACCTTTTGCTGTCTCCAGGAAACACATTTAGCTACAAAAGATAAAAATAGGCTCAAAGTTAAAGGATGGAAAACAATCCTACAAGCAAATGGACCAAAAAAGAAAGCAGGAACAGCTATACTTATATCAGATAAAACAAATTTCAAACTCAAAAAGATAAAAAGAGACCCCAATGGTCACTACATTATGATCAAGGGGACAATACTTCAAGAAGAAATAACACTCATTAACATATACTCACCAAACGAAGAAGCACCAAAATATATCAGACAACTGTTGTCCTCTCTGAAAACAGACATCAGAGAAAACACATACGTAGTGGGAGACTTCAACACACCACTATCAACAATGGATAGATCAACAAGACAAAAAATAAGTAAAGAAACCAAAGCTCTAAATAAAGACCTAGAGCAATTGGGCTTAACAGACATCTATAGAACACTAAACCCCAAAAAAACGGAGTACACATTTTTCTCAAGCGCACACGGATCATTCTCCAGGATCGATCACATACTGGGGCACAAGACAAACATCAACAGATACACCAAGATTGAAATCATATCAACCATCTTTTCTGACCATGAAGGCATCAAACTAGAAATAAACCATAAAAAGAAGGCAAGGAACTTTCCTACCTCATGGAGATTAAAAACCACACTACTGGAAGACCATTGGACTAATGAGGAGATCAAAGAAGAAATTAAAAAATTTTTTGAATTGAACGACAAGGAGGACACCAATATCCTAAATGTATGGGATGCAGCAAAAGCAGTAATAAGAGGAAAATATATAGCAATAGAAGCTCACATCAAGAAACAAGAAAGAACGCAAAGAAACAACCTAATCTCGAAGCTCAAAGATCTAGAAAAAGAACAACAAAAAAACCCCAAAACCAGTAGAAGAAAAGAAATAATAAAAACCAAAGCAGAAATAAATGAAATTGAAACTAAAAAAACAATCCAAAAGATCAATGAAACCAAGAGCTGGTTCTTTGAAAAAATCAATAAAATAGACAAACCCCTAGCCAGGCTCACAAAGGAAAAAAGGGAGAAAGCACAAATAAACAGGATCATCAATGAAAGAGGAGAAATCACAACGGACACAGCAGAAATCAAAAGAATAATCAGTAACTACTATGAACAGTTATATGGAAACAAGTTTAACAATCTAGAGGAGATGGACAAATTCCTACAACTCTACAATCACCCAAAGCTAGATAAAGAAGAAATAGAACACCTAAACAGACCAATTACAATTAGCGAAATTGAAATGGTAATCAAAAACCTCCCCAAAAACAAAAGCCCAGGACCTGATGGATTTACAAATGAATTCTACCAAACATTCAGAGACGAATTAGTGCCTATCCTTCACAAACTCTTCCAAAAAATTGAGAAGGAAGGGACAATACCAAACACGTTTTATGAAGCCAACATTACACTAATACCAAAACCGAACAAGGACAACACAAAAAAGGAAAACTACAGGCCAATCTCCCTAATGAACACTGATGCAAAAATCCTCAATAAAATTTTAGCTATCAGAATCCAACAATGTATCCATAAGATAATTCACCACGACCAAGTTGGATTCATTCCAGGGGCACAAGGATGGTTTAACATCCAAAAATCAATCAACGTTATCCAACACATCAACAAAAAGAAATATAAAAACCATATGATAATATCAATAGATGCTGAGAAAGCTTTCGACAAAGTGCAACACCCATTCATGATAAAAACCCTTGAAATTCTTGGGATACAAGGAACATACCTCAACATCATAAAGGCCATCTATGACAAGCCAACAGCCAGTATCATTCTCAATGGTGAAAAGCTGAAAGCAATTCCATTAAGATCTGGAACAAGACAAGGATGTCCACTCTCACCATTGCTTTTCAATATAATACTGGAAGTCCTAGCCAGGGCAATAAGACAAGAGAAAGACATCCAAGGAATCCAAATAGGAAAAGAAGAAGTCAAACTATCACTATTTGCAGACGATATGATATTATACATAGAGAACCCCAAAAACTCCACAGAAAAGCTAATTCAACTCATCAATCAGTTCAGTAAAGTGGCAGGATACAAAATCAACACGCAAAAGTCAGTAGCCTTCCTATACACAAACAATAAATCTGAAGAAGAAGAAATCAAAAAGACCATCCCTTTTGTTATTGAAACAAAAAAAATCAAATATTTGGGAATAAATCTAACAAAAGAGGTAAAGGACCTATACAAAGAAAACTATAAAACACTGTTAAAAGAAATAGAAGAAGACACAAAGAAATGGAGAGACATCCCCTGCTCATGGATTGGAAGAATAAACATTATTAAAATGGCCATCCTTCCAAAAGCAATATACAGATTCAATGCTATTCCAATCAAAATTTCAATGTCATTCTTCAAAGAAATAGAACAATTATTGATGAAATTCATATGGAATCACAAAAAACCCCGAATAGCCAAAGCTCTCCTGAAAAAAAAAGAAGGGAATGGAGGCATCAGACTCCCAGACTTCAAACTATACTACAAAGCCATAATCATCAAAACTGCATGGTATTGGAACAAGAACAGACATACAGACCAATGGAATCGAATAGAAAATCCAGAAATAAACCCACAGGTTTATGGTCAACTAATCTTTGACAAAGGAGCAAAGAATATGCATTGGAGCAAAGAAAGTTTGTTCAATAAATGGTGCTGGGAAAACTGGGTCGCTACATGCAAAAGAATGAAGCTTGACCACCACCTCACACCATACACAAAAATCAACTCAAAATGGATTAAAGAACTAGACATAAGACCTGAAACCATAAAATATATAGAAGGAAATATAGGCGAAACACTACGTGATTTGCACATCAAAGACATCTTTACAGACACATCACCCAAAGCAGTGATAGTGAAGGCAAAGATAAACAGCTGGGACTACATCAAATTAAAGAGCTTTTGCACAGCAAAAGAGACAATAACAAAAACAAAGAGAAACCCCACCAACTGGGAGAACATTTTTGCACCCAACACTAATGATAAAGGACTGATCACAAAAATCTGCAAAGAGCTGATGAGACTCAACAACAACAAAGAAAATAATCCAGTCAAAAAATGGGCAGAAGAGCTTAAAAGAAACTTCTCTGAAGAGGAAATGCAAATGGCCAACAGGCATATGAAAAAATGTTCAACATCACTTGTCATCAGGGAAATGCAAATCAAAACTACCATGAGATACCATCTTACACCAGTGAGAATGGCACATATTAAAAAAACTAGCAACAACAAATGTTGGCGAGGGTGTGGAGACAAAGGAACTCTTCTGCACTGTTGGTGGGAGTGCAAACTGGTCCAACCACTGTGGAAAGCTGTGTGGAGATTTCTGGACCTACTAAACATAGAGCTTCCATATGATCCAGCAATTCCACTCCTAGGTATTTACCCAAAGGACACAGAAACATCAATTCCAAAGAACACCTGCACCCCTATGTTTATAGCAGCACTGTTTACAATAGCTAAGCTTTGGAAACAACCCAAATGCCCAAAAATAGATGACTGGATCAAGAAGATGTGGTACATATATACCATGGAATATTACTCAGCATTCAAAAAAGATAAACACATGCAATTTGCTGCAACATGGATGGCGCTGGAAGGGATCATGCTCAGCGAAATAAGCCAAAAAGAAAAAGAAAAATACCGGATGGTCTCACTCATAGCAGGAATCTAGAAAACTTAAATAAGGGACCAGGAAAATGAATAACTATAAGAAAGTGAAAATCAAAATCAACAAAAAACTATGAACCAGAGACATTTTTAGGGGGGCGGGGGCGGGAGGGGAGGGATTGGGGTCAGAATGGGGGGCTGCAATTGTATGGGGAATATAACAATAAAATTTATAAAAATAAATAAATAAATAAAAATAAAAAAATATATAAAAACAAAACAAAACAAAAAAAAATCAATTCTTATCAAATCTTTGAAAATAATACAGAGTCATCTTCATAATGATGTTTGGAAGGTAAAACAAACAAACATATTCAGTAGTGTGGTCCTCAGTTAAAAATAAGTGCTACTTTTTTAAAAAAATATATTTAATTTTGTTTATTTATGCATACAAGAACTGAGGTGTAGGCCAGAAGTGTGGGAGTGAGGATTCACCAGAGACAGAGTGGGGAGCAGAACAGGCAGTGACTGAAATACACTGCTGAGGGGAGCAGCAGGCAAGTCACAAGAGGTCTGCTGCACCATGTGAGTCAGCTCCCTGCCAGGGGATCAAATTCAGGCCTCAGTGGCCAGTGATAGCTTAATACTGCTGAGACTTTAACCCCTGGGCCACTGGGGAGGCCCCCCAGTGTTACTTTTTTTGTTTTGTGACTGGCTTTTTCCACTTAGCACACTACCCTCATCTCATTCATGTTGTAGCATGCATCAGGATTTTCTTCCATTTTCAGATGGAATAACATTACATTGTAGGTATATAACACATTTTATTTACCCATTCATCCACCTGGGGACACTGGATTATTTCTACCCGTTAGTTCTTGATGCTCAGATATTTCCTTGAGATAACTTCTTTCAATTCTTTTGGATCTATACTCAGAAGTGGAATTGTGAGATCATGGGGTAAAATTAAATAAAATTATTACCTTTTATTTTCATATGATATTAGCTTCCAACATCTTTTTAGGATTATATCATTTTGCCACTTCCATGATCATTTACATTAAAAAAGTTTCCTGAGAGATTGGACTATTTGTCTGATATAAGATAGTACTCATTCAATCTTCATAGCATTATTATATTTTAGTTATCTACCTAGCACTGACCATTATTAGAATTTTATTTGTGCATGTGTATATATATATATATTCAATATTTGCATATGCAAGAATCTTGTTACTCATAAATTTATTTTAAGTTAAAAATTCTATAAAAATTCTATTCAACATGAATTTAAATTCTCAAGTATAAGATTCATGAGGACAAAGATTGTTTTTTACTCATTTCCATTTCCTGAATGCCAGAAGCTTCAATAAGCATTCATTGAATTGGTGTAATTATAGAGTAAGAATGGGTGAACAAAGGGGGGGAAATCCAGAAAATCATATCACAATTCTCCTTTTTACTTGTATAGACATAGCTTTAGTACTTCTGATTTTATAAGTGTAATGCGAGTATAGTCATTTTACAACTTTCATAAAATTAATCTGAAAATGAAGAGCAATAAATGTCACAGAGTAATGGATCATGTCCACTTTTAATAGAAAGTATTGAATGTCTTCATTCTATGATGATTTTTATACACCTTTATCATTACAAAACATAGTGTTGCAATGGAGTGGGAAGTTGGGAAGTGGTTTAAATTGCTGAGCTAAAGTCTAGGTTTTTACCCTGTCATTCTTCATTTTATCACAATGACAAAACATCAAGTTCTGAACATATAATGGGGTGAGAAGAAGAAAGTCTTCCAAATCACCTGGAGTTCACATTTAATTCACCTGTCAGCTCAAGCAGTGGTGACTAAACCCATTATTGGCAGTCTTGTACCATAGTTACTTGCAGACTTTCACTTCCTTCTGACTACATAGAATAAGTCACCACATCACTCTCCACTCTGTCTCCATAGCATTCTTTGTGAGATTTCTGGAGTAAAAATCTCAATCAAAGCAAAGTTGCATGTCACATTTCTCCCCTTTTTAAGGAGAAGTATTTAATCTTTGTAGCATTGAATAATAATCTTTCTAGTTCAAACACTATCAATTTTATTATAAATTAGAGGCACTCTACCTATGCTTATATCATTTATCATAATGAAATAATCATCTCATTTATTTTACTTCACATGGCAGAAAGAAAGAAAGCAAACAAAAAAAGAAAAGGGGGATATGAAAAATACCTGAAAGAGAATTACCTTGATGAATCAGGCAGTATCTTCTCTCTGGGTCAGGAGCTGGGTTTACTTTTATCTTATTGTTTACAGTAGCACTTGGCATGATATTACATGATGCTGAACTAATTCAGTATGTGTGAAACAAATAAATCACGTATTAAAAATGTTATATAACTTGTTGATGAGGATTCTGGTGAGGTGTCACAGCCAATTCAAAGAAGAATCCGAGGCAAGACCATTTATAGTTATACTGAAATCAGTGAACTCAAGAAGGCCATCAGATTCTTCCTCTACTAGCGAGTACTATTTTGCATGTGTATAGATAGGTAAGAATTATTTTATACCATCAGTTATCTACAATTACCACAAAATTATGATCAGAGAAGGGTATGCTGTAGACAATGCACAAATTTTACCTACATAGACAAATGTATATGTGGCTTTTTCCTCTGTAGTGTTACTCACACTTTTCTTTGTTCGTTTCTCTGACTCACTAATACAAAACTGTGCTCCTCAAGGCTAATTCTTGGTTCAAGAACTCATGATTATTTGGTGACATACTACCAGAAATGCGAATTTCATTTTTTTAAAGGTTTTATTTATTTTTGCATAAAAGAACTTGGGAGCAGGTCAGATGTGTGTGTGTGTGTGTGGGGTAAGTGTAAGAGTATTCAACAGTGGCATAGCAAGAAGCAGAATAGGCAGATATACCGGAATACACTGGTAAGGGCAGTGGGCAAAACAAGAGAGGTCTGCTGCACAATGTGGGTTTACTCCCTGGCCGGGTATTAATCAGGCTGTTGCAGTGAGCCTTCACAGTGGTAGCACTGAGACTAAACCCCTAGGCCAGCAGGGAGGGCCCAGAATGTGCATTTTAATAGAAAATTTTGAAAGGGAAAATATAAACAGAACCTTACAGTTGTCATGACCTTATTATAGGGAGTAGAAGAGATGTCTTAGATGATAGGCTGTAATCTGCATTTCTCTGTGCTTAATACAGGACATCCTCTATTAATAGGATCTAGAGAATATCTCCTTTTATAATTGAGGAAATGGAAACTTGGAAGAGTTAAGAAGAGGTCCTAGGTAGCGTGCTTTTTTTCTTGACTCCAGAAATTACTGTTCTATTGCTCTGAATGAGAGACATGTAGGAGCACTGTTTGAAGTTCCAGAGGAGATTTCAGCCACAGCTGTTACCTCTGTGAATGTGATCTAGGAATGAATGAATATTCAGGCTTGCTGGATGGTGGATTATGATGGCACATTTTGTGGTGGGCATGGCATGATATGTAGCTGCTGAGTTGAGAAATTGTATACCTAAAACCTACACAGTGTTGTAAACTAACTTTACCTCAATCTATTTGATATATACATTATGTAACTCAATTTGATCAAAAGTGTTCCATAAATAAGATAAAATAAAATAAGATAAAATCAGAAACAAACTAGGAGAAAAATGACTTCGAACTTCGTGAAATGCTATGGCAGGACTCTTGCAAATATTACTTAAAGTAATTCATGCAAAATGCTTGCTACTGTGGTTGGCACATAGCAAGCACTCAAGTGTTAGCTAATAGGGTAAAAATAATAACATTGATAAAATACATGAGGAAAGAAGCTTATTCAGAAATTTTTCCCAAACTGTATGCCAAACTGTATGCCGTGTGTATCCCACTTTTGTGGTAAGAGACTATGTACTACACAACATCTTAGTTTTGTTCCAGCTCAGTAACGTGTACCTCTTATATCCTATGGTTTACTTGCTTGATTCTTACAGATACACATTTTTGGGTTGGCTGGCTGTACGCAAAAGCGGTGTTTGGATGCTTCTAGAAACATGTCAGTATTCCACAGAAAGGTTGGGAAAGTCAGCCAGAAGTCATATATTTCCAAAGACATCACACTCTCCTACCTGGTGGGAAGGGATCTTCTTTAGTCTTATCAGGACATGAACCAAGAGCAATAATTAGAACACACTCACAATAGTACCATGGTACCATCCAAATATAAATTCAGATCATCCATTCTGCCAAATATTTGATTGCTATAAATAATACTGAACATCACTTTCTTAAAAGAGAACTATGAGCTGCTGGAGGCACAATCCATTTGTAACATCCAGCAGGAATAAAAGGAAAGATATATATGCCTATTTTTAACTTATAATAATTAGTACCCCAATGACCAGAGCTATTGAAATCAGTTGGTCCAGATTTTCTGGCCGTGTCTACAAAATGGGCTTTTATTCCAAAAGAAGATTTCTATATTCCTATGAAAATAAATGAGAAGAAAAAAAAATAACCTTTCAAATACAGGTTTTTGTTGTTCAAATATAAAAGAACAAAGTAACCTGTTTTGTTGTTAAGTCTCTTCACTGCTTTTTTCCCCCCTTTTTAATAAAAAGTTATTCAAGTCATGCTGAAATCAGGTCCACTGCATGATAAAATTTTTATCTTTGTTTCAGTTTTGTATAATATTGTTAGTTTCTTCAGATTAGCAGATGACACCATAAAAAGCAAAATGCCAGTTATCTATTTCACAAAACTCTTAGTTGTGTTTATGGTGGAGATACAATTTCTCCATCCTAGGGTCATCCTGTTTCAAACCTTGCTAGATTTCTTCATGATTTTGCCTCTTGTTCTAAAAAGTCACTTTGATGGTACGCTTTGAAAATACTGTTTTTTCCAGACCTCACAATCTCCAAAAATTGAAATTAATTTTGTTTTTGATAGAATCATTGTTCTCTTATTAAACAAATCCCAAAATTCATTTTCCTTATCCCCATTAATATTTATTACACAATTATACTGTATTAGACATGATACAGTATGCAGAATATATTTTCACTTATCCTAAGAGATGTACATATTCAGAGTAAAAATGTAAATAAATCTCTTTTTATTTGATGTTTTTTCCAAGGTATTAAGGAAATATTTTTGAGGCTAAGATACTTTTAGAAACTAAAGGTTTAAAGGAGGAGAGCAAAAAAAAAAAAAAAAAAAAAAAAAAACTCTCAGGACAGGTAGAGTTTTTCCCAACATTAACATGATCTCATCCATTTAAAAACAGATCATTATCAATATGTAAGATGAATGAAATAGTTGTGAGATACAAACAAATGAATCAGGACTTCTCACACAGCAAGTGGACCCAGGAAGACCACATTCCTTGGCCTAAAATTTTCAGTACCACAATCACTACCCACATAGGACTGGTTGGTGACAAGGGAGAAAAGACTGTAAAAGGAAAACCATATTGTGCAACCAGTGAATGAAGTATAAAAATCAAAATTCAGCCATTAGATTACTAACATTTTTTAATTCAAAATTGATTTGGGAAAATATATATTCATAGTTAATTGCTATCATTGGGCCAAGAACAATAAAAGCTTTTTAATTTAAATATACCACATACTAAGAAATACAGAGAAAACATGATGATCTGTTCAGTCATCTTTTTTGCCTCCACATCCTATTTTTTCTTAGGGATTGTGGAGAGAGTAGCATGGAAATGAAGAACAGATGAGTGTACTTTAACATCACTATAATAAACTTTGTAATAAAACCTAATCCTTACTATCCACCAAGAGAAAATAAGAAATAAATATCTAAAAATTCAAATTTTTTCCTTAAGTGTATTTTATAAAATTAGGATATTTCCTCTTTTCAAGTTAATAGAAATGTTCTAAATAATGATATTGCATTATGTGTAAAAATATCATAATATATTAAATGAAGCTAACTATCTCATTATTCAAACACAAGAATTATAAAAGTCCCCAAAGTAAAAATAATGTTTTCACAAATAAAAAATATTTACATTTTCTTTCTGATTTACTTGATATACTATAAAGTAGATATCAAACAATTAAATTTTTAAGTTGATTGAATTTTTATTGACAAAAATTATTTATGAAATATAAAAAGGTGTGGTGTATAACCACTAACCACCATTCCAGTCAATATACAGAACATGTTTGTTTTCCCTGAGAAAGACCTCATTTTCCTTTTAAATCAAGAAACTCCCACATCATTCTTCAAACAATCACTGATCTAATTTCTTTCATTTTAACTTAATCTGTTTTAGATTCATGTAATTTATAGTAACTACACTTAGGTGCCTGGCTAATGTTTCTTATAATGTTTTTTGATTTTTCCATATTGTTACTGATTTTATGATTGATGTTTTGGATTGCAATTGTATGGGGAATATAAAAATAAAATTTATTAATTAAAAAAAAGTTATATTTATTGAAGTAATGTTGATCTGCATCACAGTATATGTCTTAGGGGTACAGGTTTACAAGTCTATGATTGCATGTTATTTCACCTCATCCACCTTCAAAGCCTCAGTAATCCTCCACTGAAAATAATATTTCATTATATGATATAGTTTGCTTATTCCTTCAGCTATTGATTGACATGTATCTTATTTTTCTTTTCCCGAATAGTCTATGAGCATTTGTACACAAGTCCTTTGTGGATATGTTTCTATTTCTCTTAGGTAAAAATACCTAGGGATGTAAATTTTGGGCCATATGCTAAGTGTAGGCTTAACATAAGCTACTATAAACTTATAGTAGATTTAACTATAAGGTTGTAAATTTAACATTCTCTCCAGAAATATATGAGTTTCAGCAATTCCCTGCCCTTGCCACTAATTGAAACTACTAATCTTTTTCATTTTTGCCATGCTAGTGGACACATATTGACATCTCATTACTGAATGAATATAATGAGAATAATTCATATGTTTACTTATTCATATATCTTCCTTTGTGAAGTATTTTCTTAATCTTTGACTCATAGTTTATTATGTTTTTCTGACTTCTTATTCTTGTATTTTTCAAGTTCTTCATATATTCTGGATGAAATACTATTCAAATAGATGTAATGAAAAATTCTCTCCAAGAAAGCAATTTCCAATAAGTTTCTCAATGATTTTTGTTGAAGAGCCAAAATACTTGATTTTGATAGAGTTCATTTTATTCATATTTCTTTTTGTAATTTTTCTCTGTTGTTTATTTTTTCATTCATTTCTTTTTTTAATAAAGATAATTGGTAGCTCTCCTGCCCACCTGTGACTATGAAGATATTTCTTTTCACAGACCTTTTCCTGCTGCAAATCATCAGCAGCAGCTCTTTTTGCCCATTTGTGTCTCTGTGAGCAGCTTCTCCTTTCCTTTTCCTAATAAATCTGTAATTTTAAAACATAAAAAAAATCTTAATTGAGCAACAGGAAACAAATAACCTTATCATTGATTATTCCCTGGTCTGAAGTTTTAATGGCTACCTTCCTCCTTATTTTTTGTCTTATCCTTACACTATGTGTCTCATGCTATATAATATATATTGCAATAATATATATAATATAATAATATATATAATATACTATAATATATAAAGTCTCCTTTCCTGATATATACTTCCATAAGAGCAAGAATTGGAGTCTATATCTCATTCATTGTACAAACTGTAGTACCTAGAACGTGCCAGGCACATATTGGACTCAAAAAGTATTTGCTAAAATAGTGAATTAAAAAATGAAGTCAGACTTTATTTCCTTTTAATCAGTGAATTTTCTTTTTTTAAAATATTTATTTCTGCATATAAAAGCTGGGGTGCAGGCCATACACGCAGGGGGTGAGAGGATTCACCAGAGAGATTGGGGAGCAGAACAGGTAGATATACTGAAATACACTGCTGAGGGGAGTAGTGGGCAAGACAGGAGAGGTCTGCTGCGCCATGTGGGTCACCTCCCTGATCAGAGGTTGAACTGGTGCTGCAGTGGCTGCAGATAGCTTCATAGTGCTGCCTCTTAACCCCTTGCACCACCAGGGAAGCCCCAAATTTTATTTTCTTACTGATTGCATCTACTGATCTTCTAGACAAACACCATGTACCTGAAAGTAAATGTGTGTGTGTGCACTATATTAGCATATTTATAGTTAATTGATAATGACATGATAAATGGGTAGTACCAAATGGTGATGTTAATCTGTGATGAATGGAATTGATTTTACCAGACTTAACATTTCATATGTTTTCATTTTTGCCATGGAAATGATGTACGGAATTAAAACTACCTAAACAACTATAGACCAGAGACACACTACAGTGGGCGGCACAGGGGGAGGAGAAGAGGGATTAGGGTCAGAATAAGGGGGGTGAGAATTGTATGGGGAATATACCAAAATGAAAATGCATACATTGTGCAAAAATGAAAAATGATGTAAAAACTATATAAAATAAAATAATTTATAAAAACCTACCTGAACAATAGAGAACACACAATGAAAACAATAACAGATAACAATCTTAATATATTACTTCTTAGACATTATGAACAACAATAGTGAAGAAATCTCAGTGCCTCCTGTGCTTTCCATATATACTCCTTGCTCTTAACCTGCATCTGTAGCTTATTGCTACTAGTGCACAGCCACAAATATGTCATAACTTTTACAAAAGAATGTGAAGTAGAAAGTCAATGATTCAGATTTTGACCTTAAGGAAAACATAAAGCTACATACTTGATTTTCACTTAAGACAGGAGAGGACCAGATTAGAGGAGAAGAAAGTAGTCTTTGAAATAAAGCAGGCATATAAAAGATGACTGTACTCCAAGTTTTATCTTTCACAAAGAAAACACAAAGGAAGTAACTTGTGCAACTGTGCATTATTTTTGCATAAGGGACTTTAAAAAAAAAAACCCTGCCATCTATGCTTCACAAACCTGAATTCTCAATCAGCTTGTTAGTTATTCTGTGTCTGTAGCATATCTAGGCTCATTATACTGTACCACAGGGACCACATCATTCCGAGGAAGACATTTCCTTAGTGATATTTTTATTTACAGACTATAATGTTGTAATTGATTGGGGGAAATGTTCCTTCTTATTACAGAATTAGAAACTTTGGCAATTATTTTTCATTTCCGCCTCTAGAGTTGATTTGGCTGTGTAAATTTATGTTTAAAGTATATTGATAATTCTCAGGAAGGTGTCTCAAGCCTACTAATTGGGGTCTTCAGGGGCACTCAGAATAAAATAAGAGCCACAGTGAGTTTATTTTTTCTGGGATTGTTGATGATTTTTTGTCAGTGGACAATGGCTAAACAACACTCAGTTGCCACTGAGCAGGTGTGGCATTGGAACATGAGTGGGAAGGAAAAGGCCATTGACATTAAGTTTTTTTTTTAAATCTTTATTTATTTACACTGCTGAGGGGAGCTGCCTGTGAGACAGGAGAGGTCTGCTGCACCATGTGTGTCAGCTCCCTGGCCAGGGATCAGAACTCAGGCCTCAATGGCTGGAGATATCTTGATAGTACTGAGACTTTAAACCCTGTGCCACCAGGGAGGCCCAGGATTAAGATTTTTAATGTCACATTACTAGTCAAATTAAATAGGATAGAATGCTGAGAAGAAATTAATATCACTTGCAAATTCATGTTCAGGAGAATGGGAGAAGAAAAAGCATATGCATTTCTCAATCAACTTCTTGAGAAAAGTACATATGTGTTTATTGAAAGAAATGAATGTGTGTGTTCCACCAGTAATGTGGAACCAAACACCCAAGTTAATTCCCTCATCATACAACTGGTTCACCTAACAAATATCGCCACTTGAAATATGCAGTTATCTCATTGTCGGTATATATATAAATTTTTTAAGTATTAATAGCATATAACATATATAAATGCAATATCACTTAAAATATCAACATCCCATATATAAATTCCAAATCATGTTACAGTGAATGCTTCTTGAAGTAACTAGCTTCAAAATATAGATAAGAAAGCTGAGGAAAAATGTAAATTAATTACTGATCTAAGGTCAATTTTATAGGTCAGGAACAGACCTATCGATTAGAAAAGATAACTCCTAGTTGAACCTGGCATATTACACTGAAGGTAACATCATAGGAGTAGCTAATAAAGACAGCTATTATAGTAGAAGTGGCTTTAGACAAAATTCCAATTGATTGAAACTTTCCTCTAAAACTTGAATCAAAGAAAACCCCACATTTTTTCTGTACCTCTTCTCTTGTAGTGAAGAATCCAAAGATAGCACACAAATGGATGTTTCTCTGATACCTGTGGCTTATCAGTAAGAATAGAAGTAATGGAAATCTCATGAGAAAGCCTGCTCTTAAAAGATTTCCAATCCAATTTTTGAACTCAAAAGGCTTGAATTAGTTTCAGATTAACATCCTGGTCTTTCAAAGTACATCTTCTAGGATTCAGCTATCAAGAGGACATCACACACTAGAATTTAGCTTCAATTTTTTTCTGGGAAGAAAAGAGAAATAGGCAAATATTGGGGTTTTTCCTTTTCTTACTTACAACATTTTTCTGATCTTTTTATCTCTTTTTTCAATGTTATTTTTATTCCCACATATACTTTCATTACATCATAATAAAATAACTACAGGCATGCATCAATATGTGCTTGGCCATCCTACATATTAAGTGAAATCCTTCTTAATGAGCTGCCAAAACATTGGTAACCCACAGATCATCTTACCTCCCTTTATGCGATAATCCATAGCTAACACCCAAGGAGAATCAAACTCCAGAGATGATTAGTTTTACTATCTTTCAAATGCATCTCTAAGAAGGGAGTCCATTCCACAGTTCCCAGGAGGCTATGCGCCTGCCATCTTCTTCTGTCTCAGATGCTCAGATTCTCCTCTTGGAAGATAAATTGACCTGGCTGTTAAACACATTCTCAAAATTCTTCTCCAGCCTGCAGATCAGTTACTATTGGTGCAAACACCTATAAGACAGGGAAGTGGCAAAGGTATTACAAAGATGTGCCCATATCAAACTACCTTGGAGAATTTAAAGCAAGATTTATAATCCAAAGTAGAAGCCATTGTGGGATTCAGATATTTTGGATGCAAATAAAATTGTGGGCATTAATTAGAAAAACAGAATCTAGTCTCTCTTTTTTTAAAAGTGTTTACAGATATACTCTATCAAGAAGAATTCTATCACCACTTACTTTCAGCAGCCTATTTATCTGTGTCATTTCCACACCTTCTTTTTAAGGATCATTCTCCTGCTGAGGTACAGTGTCTATAGAGGGTGAGCACTACCTTGAAGTTTCATACCATAGCCCTGGGTGATTTGTTAAATTCTAAAGAAGAAAGTGTTTACCATCTCACTGTATAAATTGAGGCAAATACTAATATGATGTTTGTGCATATGTTTATTTTTATAGAACTAATATTAATCTGTTTCAATTAAAGTCAGCTGCATAATATGTGTCAGCAGATTGCATGTATTTGAACACTGATGGCCATTATATAGACAAAAACATTTGAAAACACGTGAGTTTTGTGCAATGTTGAATCGAGTATAATGTAAACTAAGGATAGTCCTGGCTAGGTAGTTGCAAATACTTCAGCTGTGGATAAGCCTGCTAATGTCAAATTTAAAGGAAAAAAAAAAAGAACACAGACCAAAGATGTGTTTCTTTTGTTTGTTTTCTTTCTAAGGGAGCTTTAGTATAGAATACTTTCAAAAACTGGTAGAGGTGCTGTCAATAAATTTCTCTATAACATAAGCTCTCTCCACAAAAGTGGTCACTTTCCCTGAAAATCTTTGAGTTGAGTTAGGTTGCAATCATCCTATACCCCTCTGAGCTTTTCTTAGGCTGGACGAGTCATCAAAACAGCCTCAGACAGGTTAACCAAAGGAAAAACAATGAATTTAATGATATATTTATGACATATTTATGAAGTGGTAAATGCTAAAGTAGAGTAGACTGGGGATATTTATCCTTTTTTTTTTTTTTTTTTTTTTTTTTTTAGGAGCTGGGACACCAAGGACAGAAAAGGGGAGACTTCATATTATAGACAAGAGGAGGTGACCTCATCCTTAGTCTAAAAGTAAAGATTCTTGAATAAAGCTAATGTACTTATTAATAAACCTAGAACTAGATGAAACCCTAAATGACATTCTTCTAGGTCAGGTAAGAGAGAGAAGTGATTTTTTTCTTGGTGTCACTAACATGTAGAATAAAAAGTAATGAAATTAACAGACAGATAAAAACAAATTAAAAATTAACCCATGATAACAGACTACAGAACTGAAGCACCAAAGCTGGGGGAGGAGTGAGGGAGGTAAAGGAACTGGAAGGGAGGGAAGCATAATGGTTTATGGTGGTGGAGTATGGCCTAGTTGATGGTGAATACACTATGGTGGTAATACCTGATGGGGACCCACCAATATTCTCAGTTATAAGTAAATAAATAAATAAAAAGAAGCTTATGATATTATAATATCTTCATCAATTAGGGAAGGGTGAAGAACTTAAGTGAAAGCAGAAACTTCTAGCCTTCACGACTCTCACTGCTTTCAGCGCGAAATAATTTTTGTTCTTTAATCAATGGCAATAGATCTCCCAAGACCCACAGGCTCTCTTTTGACTTCCAGTTTCAATACCAAGGTGACAAGAGGCTTAGTCTGGGCCTAATGAAAGAAAACTATCTGAACATTTTGGGATGACTGATGCCACAGTTGTTTCAAGAAATGATGTCATTTAGCTATCTTTATTCAAGACTCTTGATTGAGTTAGTGTCTATAAATAGAAAACTACGTGCCACTTGCTTATTACCATGTAATGCAAGAGACAAAGGCTTCAAACACTGCTGTGAAAATGCAGTGTGAAATGTGAAATTTTTTTCATTTATTCTTAGGCACCATGCAGGGTTAAGTTTTTTCAAGGATAATTTTAGCCACATTTTAACATATTTCTGTTGATTATCCTGCTTATAGGGTAGGCAGTAGCTCCCATATCATCTGAACCAATAGGATTGGGGGAGTATCCCAGGGTTCGTTCTTTAAGTTGCTCAGGTGATTCTGGTTGATAATGCAGCTGGTTTAGAAGATCTTTGTTTTACTCCAAATATACTCCACAGAGCAAATCTCATTTGTTAATACGTTATCAATAAAGAGGAAGAGTCTATTAGACATATGTTTATACTTTTATTTTTTCCAATTTTTTAAAAATTTATTTTTGCATAAAGAACTGGGGTTTAGGCCAGAGGTGCAGGGGTGAGTGAGAAGATTCACCAGAAACAGAGTGGGGAGCAGAACAGGTGGACTGACTGAAATACACTGCTGAGGGGAACAGTGGGTGAGACAGGAGAGGTCTGCTGTGTCATCTGGGTTAGCTGGGGTTGAACACAGGCCACAGTAGTGACAGTGCTGAGACTTAACCCCTAGGCCACCAGGGAGGTCCTGTTCATACTTTTTATACCTATCCCCAAAGCACTACATATTTTTTAAAAACCACTGTGTTTCCTCTGAAAATCAAACAGTATTGTTGTCCAGTAATAACACTAAGTAAAATCAATAGAGAAGAATCTGCCTTATCCTTCTCTCATAATCACTGTTTTCTAGATCTCTTTTCTTTGTTTCTTTTTCTTTTGGTATTCATGTCTTGTGAACTTTTAAAACTTTACCATAATTTTCTCCTGACATACATGATTCCTACTTTAATTCCTATAGCAGGTGGAAATGTGGTCCCTCTAAAAGATTTGTCCATATCTTAACCCCCAGAACCTGTGACTGTCCTCTTAATTGAAAAAAGAGTCTTTGCAGAAGTAGCTAAATTAAGGATCTTAAGATGAGGAAGACTAGAGTTGGCCCTAAATCCAATGACATTTCTTTATAAGAAATATCAATGGAAGAGAAGACACAGAGACAGAGACAAGGTCATGTGAAGATGGAGACAGAGATTGGAGTGTACAATTACAGGCAAGGGGTGTCTGCAGACACCATTTGCTGGAAGGGACAAGAATGGAAATATTCTAGATTTTTATTTTTATTTTTTTTAAGATTTATTTATTTATGCATACAAGAACTGGGGTACAGACCAGCAGTGTGAGGAGGTGAGAGGATTCACCAGAGACAGAGTGGGGAACAGAAAACGCAGATTGACTGAAATACATTGCTGAGGGGAGCAGCGGGCAAGACAGGAAATGTCTGCTGTGCCATGTGGGTAGCTCCCTGGCCCGGGATTGAACTCATGCTGCAGTGGCTGCAGATAGTTTCATAGGTTGCGTCTTAACCCCTTGTGCCACCAGCGAGGCCCAATATTCTAGATTTTTAAAAGGGACTGTGGCCTTGCGGAAACCTTCATTTCAGACTTTCAGCCTTCAGAACTGTGAGAGAATAAATTTCTATTGTTTAAAGTCACCACCTTTGTGGCAAATTGTTACAATAGTCCTATGACATGGTTGCAATCCCTTTCCTTCTTTCCTGATCTACTCCAGGGCTCCATATTTAACACAAATACCTTTTTTGCCCCTCCCTGTCCTTCTCTCTTGTCTTCTCTGTAGATTGTTACATGCCATGAAACAACTAAAGGCACATGGCAAAGAACGACAATCATAACACATGTCTATGGAGAAAACTACATTTAGGTCCTTAAAGACAGGGACAAATTATTTCCATTATGGAATTACTCACACCAGACATAAATGCAGGCACATAGTGGTTGTTTAATAAATATTTTCATTAATAATTTCTAAAGTTAGATGAAATTAAACTTTAATGCTCCCAACATCTAATGTCTCTGAATTTTTTTATACTCAAATTCTACTGAGATTTACCAAGATATTTTCATGTACTTCTTCACTCTCCTGAAATTTAACCTTATATCTTCAAATACCAGTGATCCTGATGATTAAATAATAACAGTAACAAATCAATCAGTCAATGATAGGCTAAATGGTGCTCAAATCTAATGCTATCATATCAAAACTAGTATTTTAGTGCATTTTAAGAGATATAGGAGTTTCATCTAGGAGCTTAACTATCAATATATATTTTGCATTTATATAATATATATAAATGTGTGCATGTATATATATATATATATATATATATATATATTCTTCATTTCAACAAATCTTTCAAAGTATCCAGGAACACAAGAGCCTGATGATTTAAAGGCTGTTTTCTTTAGTTCTTGGTAAGCTCAACCCTATGTTTGCATCCTGTATATAATTATCTCTTGCTATCTCTAGTAATATAATATGAAAGATGGATTTTATTAAGAGGGACTATTGCAATAGGTGTATCGGGGACTATTAAAGTGGATGGGATTACAGTGGGGAGCAGAACACAGCTTGCATCCAAATACAAGGAAAAGTGAGACTTTATAGCTAAGAAGCATGGTGGGGAAGCAGGTACAAAATTACTAAGATTTCTAAATAAAAAAAATCCTTGATAGGTATTCATTTTATGTCTGATGAAAATCATGATTTTACTATTTTGAAAATTACAATTTCACAGGAGGAAAATGCACCTCTTAGTTGTCCAGCATTAAGCCTGTCAATATCATGTGTGCTAACTTGCTGAATATTCATAACAACTCTACAAGTTGAAGACTTCTTTGTTCATTTCTAATATACTGACATTAAAGAAAAAGTTACTAAATGACGTTTGTTAAAAAAAGTAAGGCAGACTTTCTCAGAACCATTACAATCACTGCAATAGTTTTACAATAGGGAGAGAGATTTGGATCCATTCCAAATAACGTAATCATGTTATAGATTGGGAGTCTGGATGGAAAATTACCAAGAGGATACATGAGGAATAAGGGGCAATGATGGTTAAATGAATCTAACAGAATTATTTTTTTAAAAAAAGATTTATTTATTTATGCATGCAAGAACTGGGTTGCAGGCCAAGGGTGTAAGGATGAGAGTATTTACCAGAGACAGAGTGGGGAGCAGTACAGGCAGATCAACTGAAATGCACTGTTGAGGGGAACAGTGGGCTAAATGGAGAGATCTGTTGTGCTTTGTGTGTTAGCTCCCTAGCAGGGAATCAAACTCATGCTGCTGTGGCTGGTGATAGCTTGATAGCCCTGAGACTTTAACCCCTGTGCCACCAGGGAGGCCTCTTAACAGAATTCTTGCTAAAGGCAGGTCAGGGTAATCAACATCACCTGAAGGAACATGCAGGGATCAGATATGGAGGGTGATCAGATGTCAAAGATAACGGATTCTGGCTAAACATGCCAAGCAGAATTCTGTTAAAATTGGGCAAGGAAGAAATGAAGATAGAGGGCCTCCCTGGTGGCACAGCGGTTGAGCGCTGGGTTGCGAAGCTGCCCGCAGCCTCTGCGGCACCAGTTCGATCCCCGGCTGCTCTACAGCCACCGGAGGAGGGTCCCACATGGCGCGCAGACCTCTCCTGCCGCCTGCTGCTCCCCTCAGCAGTGTACTTCGGTCCTTCTGCCTGCTCTGCTCCCTGCTCTGGCTCTGGTGAATTCTCTCACCCTCCTGAGCTTCTGACTGTACCCAGTGCTTGTATAAACAAAACAAACAAACAAAATAAATAAATAAATAAAGCATGCCACTATTAAAAAAAAAAAAAAAAAGAAAGAAAGAAATGAAGATAGAAGCCCAAAAAACAAGACTATTAAAGAGAGTTCAGATGAGCCTGAATAGAATTTGGTCAAAGAAAAATTTTATCAATAAAACATAATCTTCTATAATAGCTTTAAACCAACAGCATCCGCCGATCTTCCCTTTATCTCATTGTGACATTATAATGAGAGAAAATTAATTCCTGTGTTTCTTCTAATCTCATGCTTTCCTTTATGATTAGCATGAGTGCTCTTCCTTAATTTTCTTTCTTCAGCCTTTGCTTTTTGATTCCCCTCATTTCTTTCTGTTTTCTTTTGAAAACAACAAGTGCTTAATTTTTCCTGACTATTTTTTATCACTTTTCTTTATTATTGCTACATATATTCCCCTTCCCTTTTCTGGCTTTTGTTTCTTTAACTTATTTTGGTTTCTAGACCACAATACTTGTGTTTTCTCCCTATAATCTCCCATTGTTTAACTTCCTCTTCATGTTGTTTCCTTGGCTCATATTCTCTTTACTAGAATTCAGTGCTAAAGTTCCCTGCTGCTCAGATCCCTTTACTCTTAAAATCTACAGGAGAGTTTCCTTTCTTGTACTTAGTAGAAATCCTCCTGTCTGTAGCTTTGTGTACTCTGAGCACTGGGGGTACTACAAGCATTGAAATCCCATTTGTCAACAATAGCTATATAAGAAAGAGAGCTGGGATGTGGAGAAAACTTGGATCCCAGCAACTTCCCAGGCTGAATAGCAATGGGCTCCTATCACATCATACACATTGGTTTGAATTGATTTTGTATATCTAGATTTGGTAATGTAATCCTTACAAATTTTATGACAGAGGATTTATTGAAAAATAAATGTGTGGAAAATACAATCAAGCATAAATGACAGGATTTTTATAGACTTTAGATCATGAAAAGAAGTTCATGTATGCTAATCCTTATTGTGAATTAGTATTGAGTGTCTTTTTGTTTACTTTTTGTGGCATCTTCTCTTTCCTGTGACTGGCACATAAATGTGGCCATAGAAATGTGCTGGAGCATTTGGTCATACTTTTAATTTCATTCATTCATTCAACGATACATATTCCTTTATATGTGCTCTATGCACAAAGTAGTATGATGAATAAAACAGGAATACAAACAAAACCAGATATTGTTTCTGCTCTCAGAGTGCATAGAGTATAATAGTAAATTAATACCAAACAATACAAATGTATAAGTGTGGTCAACGTTACAAAAGAAATGTACATAATGTTATAAAACATGGAAAACATAACATATAAATACTTACACATTTAGGCAGATCAGAGGAACACTGCTGTTAGATGAAGTTGGAAAAGTTACCAGACTAATTAGGAGCTCTGTTCAGAAAAAGAGTGAACTGACTGAATTTCTGATACAAAAGTATAAATCTGGCTGAAATATTGTGATGGTTAATTTTGTATGTTAACTTAGACTGGGCCACAGTGCCCAGATATTTGGTCAAATATTATTCTGAATGTTTATGTGAAGGTGTTTTGGATATAGTTAATATATAAATAAGTGGTTTTTAAGTAAAGCAGATTATCTTCTATGTGAGAAGGCATCACCAAATCAGTTGAGGGCCTCCCTGGTGGCACAGCAGGTTGAGCGCAGCGCTGTGAAGCTGTCTGCAGCCTCTGCAGTGCCGGTTCGATTCCTGGCCAGCCAGGGAGATACCCACATGGTGCGGCAGACTTCTGTCTCGCCTGCTGCTCCCCTCAGCAGTGTATTTCAGTCTGTCTGCCTGTTCGGCTCCCTGCTCTATCTCTGGTGAAGTCCCTCACTCTCCTGTGCCTCTGGCCTATACCCCAGTGCTTGTATAAATAAATAAATCTTAAAAATAAACCAAATCAGTTAAAAGCTGAATAAAAGAAAAAAGATTGCCTAAGACAAGCTAAAATAAACAAAAAAATTGACAAGGAGCACTTATGTCTCAATAATCAGCTTAATTGAAAATGATATGAATTAACTAATTAAAAGGTATAATGAATTTCCAAGACAAGAAGACTAGTTTATAAAAAAGTATATAATTGTGGGTTTGAAAATGTTGAGTTTGTGATGCTTTTTGATTAATCCCCAAAACACTAACTACATTAGTGGTCAAAATGAAGACTTAGATAAGAATCAAGAGTTATAGACTACGCATAAATTTGAGAATCATTTCCTTATAATGGTAACTTAATATTTAGTTACCAGGTGACTTAAAATAACTAGATGATAGTTTGTTGTTTAATAAAATAAAATAATTGAATATAGTATGCTGTTCTAGCAGAAGAATTGTTGAAAATTCACAGAAAAAAAAACATTCAATCTGCTAACAAAAATTCACTGACATTTGACAACAACTAACTATATATAGGGTAAATTACTATATGAAACTCATTACATGTGCAGTGTGAGAAACTGAATTTGTCACTATGTATCAGATCCCAGCATCTGACTGAAAAATCTAGGAGGTTTACCAAAGAAGTTTGTTTTTAAGTGTTGCTTATAAAGTATGATTGAAAGAAAGCACTTTTGGTTCAGAAGACAGAATATAAAATTAAAACAAATGGGGCCTCTCTGGTGGCGCAGGAGTTAGAGTCTCAGTGCTATCAAGCTATGGCCAGGCCCTGCGGCATGCATTTTATGCTATGCAGGGAGCTATCCCACATGGCGCAGCAGACCTCTCCTGTCTCAACTGCTGCTCCCCTCAGCAGTATATTTCAGTATAACCACCTGTTATGCTCCACAATGTCTCTGGTGAATCCTTTCACCTCCTGCACCTGACCTACACCCCAGTTCTTGTATGCATAAATAAATACAAATAAATCTAAAAAAATTAAAAGAAATATATGATAGCACAATGAAATTTAGTTGAGTGGATTAGACCAATTTGATGATTAGTTACTTGTCAATTACAGACATGAAATCAGGGACAGTAAAATCATGACTGTACTGTACCAGTCTTCATTCACATCAAATATCAAATTTCCTGAGATACTAACAAGTTAGGTGCCCTCAATCTTAAAAAAAGAGCACCATTAATTTCTGAGGCTTTTGTAAATACAACATTTTAACAGAATGTGATATCTAACTTGTGTCACAAAGCTTGAGTGATTCATTTTACTTTCTAAATTACATGAAGATAAAAGTCAATGTTTTCTGCACAATTACAAGAAACACTGGCATCATTAACATGACATCGATCATGAAAAAAAAAGGATTGTCTCCATTTTCCTACTGGTACCACGGTTGAACCTACATTTTACAAGATAAGCTATTCAATACCAGGAATTGTGACAGCACTGAAGGGAAAGAAAAAGGCATTTTTATTCTCGATAGAATGTACAACCACAGGTATTGATGCAGTTACAGCTTGAAAGCATATTCTTAAGTATTGAAAATGACTCAGTAGGGAAATGGTGTGGGTTTAAGTTTTGATAATGCTGCAGTAAAGCATAGAATAAGAAACTTAAATTATATGCACTTCAGTAAAGTAACAATGTACATTTACTTTGCCGTTCTTGTCAGCTAAAGCCATATATGACCCTCAGTTGACATGTACAAATCCCACAACATTGGCGAGATTATAGTTTACCTGTTGGAAATTGTACTTCTAGACAGGGCTAGCAACATCGAAGTCATGTGAGAGGTTATATGACACAAAAATAAGACATCTTTCTCTCCTGAAGTCATTTGTAAAGAAATTATCTAACATTTTTATTCCTCTTGCCTCTTCACTCTCCTTTGATGTAAGCTGTATGTTCCTCTTTTTGCCCTGTATGATTTTTACTCCATACTCATCAAAGCCAAAGATTCAAAGACATGAGAAAATAATAAAAAAGTTGCTAGTGCCTCTCCACAAAGTTTTTACAGTTAGCAGAAAGAAGAGTGTGAGTCTGCATTTTTGCCCAAGAAGGTTGGGTATGGATTCTGATCCTTTCACACTAAATGTGGTGAATGTGATCATAAAGATATAGTGCTCAATACTTGTTGTTTACTTGGAAATGTATATGAATTGATAGTATTTACTCAAACCTGCTATTTTCAGAGTTTGAGCACTGGAGATTGTAACAAGTTGAGAGGGTGGTCTCTAGATCTCTGCTTTCCATCTCCTTTTCTAGAATCCTAATACCACCAAAGGAAGTGTGCTTGTGAGCTTAGAGAGTTTATACAGATGAGCTCAGAAAGCAGGCACAGATTGTCGGATCTCCAGGGGCAAAGCAGCGAAGAGACCTCATTCTTCTTGCATGAGCGTGAATCACCAAGGAGGAGCTGAGAGAGGACTTCCCCTTCTCTAGGTCAAGATCAAGCATGGATTAGCAGATCTCTGAGTAAAACCAGGCAACAGAAATCGGTGAAATCTGTGGAGAGGGGAGTCTTGCTTGTGTCTGTGGGAGATAAAACTTGCTCTGCAGGATAATTTCATGATAGGCTACATTAAACTCAGTCTCACTGGTCAGGAAAGTGTAGCAATTTACATATATTTACACACTACAAATCTGACAACATTAGGCTTCCTGCCCATTCTTCAGCAGAAAGGTAATATTATCCAGTTTGTTTCCAACTCAGACACAAGGACAGAAATTTCTATGCCTTCCCTCTATAACTCACCTGCTATTTTATAAATCCATCTGAACGTTGATGGGGCATATGAGGAAAACCAAGTACTGGATCACATTAAAGAGCTGAAAGAAGATCAAGTGTTAATTTGGAATGTTGTCAGCCAAAAAAATGAAATTGATGAATGATCAGAAAACAACTTAACAATTGCCAGTACACATGGACAAGCAGTTAGAGCACACAAGATATTCCAGAATATATATTACATAATGTTTAAATGTAAAAAGTAAACAAAGAAACTAGAAGTTAGAAGGATCACTGCCAAGTACTGATCTATTGATTGTAAATATCAAATAGAAAATGTAATTTCACAATTCACAGCAAGAATAAAAAGAAATGGGAGTCTTGAAGAAAAAGCAAAAAGTTAAAACTGATATATGGAAATCTAAAGTGTAGAAAATAGATGTTCCAGAAGGTAAACCAAACCAAAATGACAGGTGAAAAACTAATAACTAGACACTAATAGAAGAAAACTTTCCTGAACTGAGGGGTTTAATTCTGCATATGGAAAAGATTAGTAAACTTCTACTAAGCAGGGATAATAAACTCCAAGTTTCACATTAAAAAGAATGATCCTACCAGGTTGAAGATGAGGGTGTTAAAGGGAGTTAAGCATAATATGGAAACCTGGTTAACACTAGACTTTTTGTCTAAAATAGTGGGAGACCTTGAAATAATAGTTAAATCTATAAAAATGATGAGTGAAATGATATAATTCTATAGTCTTCATATAAGCATCACAAAGTAGTATAACTAATAAAATAATTTGGTATACTGGCTAAATATAAGATCAACATAAAATGTTAATAGTTTCTTAGAATAACTATAAATAGTTAAAATGGAAGATAGCCCATTTACAATTATGTAACCCATTTACATTAAAAATTCATTAAATGCTGTTAAAACTAAAATAATAGTGGAACAATCTATTCAAAAGAGAGATAGTGCTCTTTTAATGAGAATTGTAAACTATATTGAAGAGCATGAAATAGAACCTGAATAAATTAAAAAAAGCATGGTATTCTTGCTTGACAAAATTTATTATCACAAAAATGTCAAATATTACATGGGATTTCCCATTCATTTATTTAAGAATTCTTAATTTTTACCAGTTTATGCATTGAGAAGGCAGTGGTGGTAGAGACTGGATACAGACAATAAACAAAATATATTGTATATTAATGATGGTAAAATGCTTTGGAGAAAATAAAGCAGAAAAGGCAAATTGAAAATGTTGTAGAGCTAGCATTTAGGGTGATCAAAAAAGGTTTCAAAGAAAAGTTGACATTTGAATGCAGACCTGGAGTTGGTAAAGAACAAGCCATATGGCATCTGAATAAAGAAACTTCTATGCAGATGGGAACAATACAGTGTGGCTGAATTGAGAGCATGTAAGAAGGCTTATACAGCTGAAGTACAGTGAGCAAAGGACAAAGTAATAGATGAGTTCAGTGCAAAAGGACCTGATTTTATCATTGGAATTTTGTTTTGCTCCAGATAGGATGGACATCACTGGTGGACTTTGAGCAACCTAGTCTGATCTGACTCATTCTGAAAGGGGATAACTCTCTTTGTATATAGACCACACAAAATGATGGATGAACAGTTGTGAGATGACTGCTGCTGTCCTGGTACAACACAAAGGTAGCATAGGCCAGACTGTAGTCAAATAATTTGTGATAAGTGATTGTATTCTAGACATTCATGAAAGCTAAATCCTTGACACTAGATCTTTGACGGGAGGGAAACAGTGAAATAAGGATGACAACAAAGTTTCGACACGAATTCACATAGCATGTTACCATTAACTGAGAAGGTAAAGACTGCAGCAAATTCTTAAGATTAGACAAGTGAAGTGTGAGGTGCACATTTTAAATTTCCAAATGGAAATATAGATGATTACACATGAATCTGAAGCTTAGGGGAAAGTTTCAATCATATTAATATATATTCCAATTATTATCCAAATAGAGGGTATTTTGGAAACTTAAATGTATTAATTTTAATTTGAAAGGAAAATGTGGAAAACTAAAAATATTTTAACAAGGGAGAACTGTCCAAATATATTTCCAAATATTAAACTTGCTATAAACTCACTATAAAAAGTATATGGTATTATCAAAGTAATAAAAATATGTCTGTATAAAAGAGCATCAGAAACAAAATCTGTCTATATATGGAAACAATTTATTAGAAGAATCACAATGTCTTTCAGTAAAACATAGATTATTTAATGTTTTTGGCATGTCAGAGAAGACCAATCTTCATAGCATGTATAACGTTTTGACTCATGGTTAAAACATGAATATAAACATTGTAATAATCAACACAAACAATATTTGCTTGTATCAAGTGCAATAAATTTTATCATTCCCAATTTGAACCGCATTGATTACTAAAAATTGACATTTAGAAAAATTAAGTAACTTTCCTAAATTAACATAGTTATTATGTAGTGAACTATGATTCCACCTAGATTGTTGTCATGTTCCCAAACCCTCTTAACCCCAGTTAAATGGAATGTCTGGTCTTCCTTGAAACAGTTATAAGTACAGTTTCATGAGTTTAAAGAAGAGGGGAATGATTCAGAGGAGATAAATAAGTTGCACCAGGAAGATGCAAATGAGACTCTACTTAATTTTTTTAAAAACATTTTATTTATTTATTTATTTATTTATTTATTTATTTATTTATTTATGCAAGGAGAGATGGGGTATAGGCCAGAGGTGTGGGGGGTGAGAAGATTCACCAGAGACAGAGTGGGAAACAGAACAGGCAGATTGATGGAAGTACACCGCTGAGGGGAGCAGCAGGTGAGTCAGGAGAGGTCTGCTGTGCCATGTGGGTTGCTCCCTGGCTGGCCAGCCAGGGGATTGAACTCATGCTGCAGAGGCTGCGGACAGCTTCACAGCACTTCGCTCAACCCACTGCACCACCACGGAGGCCCTCTACTTAAATTTTTGAGTTTCAGTCATTGTACTAAAACTATGCTGCCTTACTAATGGTTGCAGTGATGATCTAGATCTGTGTTAGAACACCAGGGAGGCTCTGTGAAGCAGAAAAGAAGCGGTAACATCTACTGGAGAGAGAAGGGAAGTTCTCAAGAAAATTATCAGATGGTTTCACTTATAGGAGGTATATGGGGAAACCAAACAAGGGATAAGAAAGAAAAGAAAAAAGACAATACTAACAGGCAAACTGAAAATCTCAGACATACAGTAGGGGAGCAGGAGGGAGAGGAGTCAAAGCAGGGGAGTGGAAACAGAAGAGACTATGGTGACGGTTCATGGGTGACTTGGTGGTAGGAATTTTATGGAGATCACACCTGTGAGGAAAATCAAACATTATACAAAATGAGCAATTATATATATATATATATATATACATATACATATATATTATCATTGTTATATATTTATTTAAATGAATATATTTAATAAAGAGATTTCTTCAAGGAAGTGTCACTTGTGTGGGGAGTTGGGGGTGTTGGTGATGTAGAGGTTAAATTTGAGATTCTCAGCAAATAGAGAGGCAGAATTCCAGTCCATTGTTCAAACTTCAATTTCTGTCCTTTTTACAGCTGATTACTGAATTCTATCACTTATTAAAATGTTTAGCACACCAATACCCCACACCTTTTCAAATGAACCCATGTACTATCACTCAACAGATTTCTGCATTCACTCCATTAAGGTCACCTACTACTGCCTGGTAGCAAAAAATGTTAGGTCTCTGCTTTAGTGCTTTCACCACACTCTGAAAAGGGTGCTGGGAAAGCTATTAAACAGTGAAAAGTATCATGGAGCAGAGTGATAATGGAAGACCACTGCCCTTGAGAATCTCATTTATGACCATCATAAGAAAGGTTCCTGTTTGAAAAACCCTAATGACTATTTCTAGGGATTGTTTTCCCTCCTTCGGGCCAAAATACCTTAGGCGATTCCCCAAAGAACTTTCTAAACATTTTGACAGCTTCTATTTGAAATAACCAAAATAATGCATAGTTCTTTATCGTACAGATGATATTGTTAACACAATACGCTATTCATATTTAGGTAATATTTAATAAATTCCCAAGTAGATGCGTGGCTTACTAGACCAGAATTATAGATTTTTGCCTGTTATCATTTTGTAATTTTTTCTTCTTGAAAGGATTATCCTTCATTAAGTTTATTAATACATCCATTACCTCACATACTTACTTTTGTATGAGTGGGAGAACATTTAAGATCTACTCTTAGTGATGTCTTTATATAGTACGGTATTTTCAACTATAGTCAGCATGTTATATATTAGATTCTCATTTTGTACTTTTTGCAATGAAAATGAGTGCAGGCATTCAAGAAACCCAAATTAAACATAAGCATAGGGATATAAGATTTAGGTGAAATTGTATTATGATCAAAAAGATTTATATTCTGCAATCAAGCAGACTAAGAACAGATTACAGACTCAGGTTGATTCAACTTATACATTTACTTTCAATCCCTGGGTGTAATTGTTAGGTGTATTGTAACTCCCGCAATGCCCATATACTTAATTCTCTTAACCATATATATGAATGTTACAAACTCCCAGCATACATACCTCCCTCTTTTTGATATTAAATCACAAGATCGTGATATAAATAAAAGAAAAAAAAACAGACTTTCCTAAATGAGATGTTTGAAGCCTAGCTCCAGAAATACAAAATAGATACATACATGTCACCACATCAAAGCACACAAAAACTCAAAGCTGCATAAAAGTGAAGTAGTAAAAAATAACAGAAACTACAAAGGTTTGGACCATAAAATATCCTTGTTTCATATTTCTTCAAGACAACCTGCAACCTTCACTGGTAATAGGCCTATAAAACCAGAAGTGAGTTATTTGAATTTATTTTAATAGATAGAACTTAAAAATCACTATCAAGAATTCTGTTTTTTCCCACAAGTGATTCTGCAGAGTAATACAAATGGAAGACCCTCAGCTGCAAGTTCCAGTCATGTAGGGAAAACAAGGCGATAACCTTTGACAGATCTTTGACAGATCTTCCAGCTGAATTTAGACTCTTCTATCCATATTATTTTGTACATTTACTAGTGTAGAGCTCACCATATGTGTGTATGTGTGCATATATGCTCTGTCTATATCCCCTTTGCTTACTGCGACTCTGAACTCCTGGGTGCTGGGAAAAAGTAGTCATACATGCAACATTCTCTGAAGCCTTGCTTTTTTTTTAAGATTTATTTTATTTATGTATACAAGAACTGGGGTACAGGCTAGAGGTGTGGGGGTGAGAGGATTCAGCAGGAGATTGGGGAGCAGAACAGATGTATCTACTGAAACACACTGCTGAGGGGAGCAGTGGGCGAAGCAAGAGAGGTCTGCTGTGTCATGTAGGTTGCTCCCTGGCTGGGGATCGAATTCATGCTGTAATGGCTGCCAATTGCATTATTTTACGCCACATTCTTTTCAGTTCTTTCTTCTTATTTATCTTCCTTTACTTTCCTATATATTTTACCTAATAAGTACTACTTCAATAAAAGAGGAACCTAAACCCCTTGTTCCATTTCTCCATTTCTTCTAATAATTCACTGTTGCAAAACAGCCATTCTAGTAACAACGCAGTGGACTACTACTTAGCTATTAAAAGAAAAAAAAGGTGAACTTGCCATTTTCAACAACATGAATGGCACTAGATGGAATTATGCTAAACTCAGTAAGTCAGAAGAAAGACAAATACTGAATGTTAATTAATGTGAACCATAGGTTTGTTGGTCTTTCACTAGAGTGCAATCAAGTTGATGTCAGATCCAGGGCTTCATCTGAAGGCTCAATAGAGAAAGAGCCACTGCCAAGTTTGTGTATTTGTTGGCAGGATTCAGTCCTTTTTTTAAAAAAAAAAAAAGATTTATTTATTTATGTATACAAGAGCAGGGGTACAGGCCAGACGTGTGGGGGGATTAGAGGATTCACCAGAGACAGAGTGGGGAACAGAACAGTCAGATTGACCAAAGAACACTTCTGAGGGGAACAGCAGGTGAGTCAGGAGAGGTCTGCTGAGCCATATGGGTTCCTCCCTGGAAGGCTGGGGATCGAACTCATGCTGAAGAGGCTGCGGATAGCCTCATAGTGCAGTGCTTAACCCCTTGCGCCACCAGGGAGGCCCCAGGATTCAGTCCCTTTTTGGCTCTGAAGAGCGGAAGACCATCCTCCATCCCTTTCCATGTGGGCTTCCCCAACATTGTCACTTCCTTAATTAAATCCAGCAAGAGGGAAGTGTACTAGAACCATAGTCTTTGAAGGAGACAGAGGGGCATTGAACTAATATAGGAATACCTGTCCCTTGGTGGGTATTATGTCATAACATACATCTCAAGAGTTATGAACCTGTACTTCTGAGTCATATACAATTTGGAAAACCAATGTTATCATAAAAGAAAAAATAACATAAAACAAGTCAAAATATTTGGCAATGTAATCATGAAAGTGGCATCACACCCACATAGCAGAATTCTATTTGTTACGAGTAAGTTACTTAAGAGGAGAAAATTCCACATTGTTGTGAATGCCAGAAGGCAGGGATCATTTGGTATATCTTATAAGCTATTTTCCACAAATAATATGATAATAGTAATATAATTACTACTATTATTATAATAGGAGGGAGAAGAGGAGCAAAAGGAAGAGAAAGAAGAAATAGAAGTTAGATTCTTAATTCCTGTCTTAGTTAAAAATAAATTCCAGATAAATAATGAAATTTTAGATCAATAAAGAGACAGGAAATCTATATAAGCTAATTGCTTTGTTGTTATAGTGGAGGACTTTGTAAAAATACAACCAGTAGACAGGGCAAGTCATGTATTTGTCCATAATGTAACAATATGTGAAAAATAAAAATTCAAAAAATGTATAATGAATACAAAGACAAGTTGCTAATATTGTTAAAAATATTAATTATTAAAAAATGAGAAAGATTAAATCACTTACAAAGGACATGAGAATTTAAAAAATTCCATGCCATTAATGATCCAAGACATTTAAAAATGTTTTAATAGCAGTAGCAGATAATATATGATATTATTGGCAATAATATCACAGGTCATATAAAACTGACATATCCTGAACTTAGAATTCTTAAAGTTTACAATGTGTATCAGTTATCTAATATAAAGATTTATGCATGATTATGTTCATAGTGTAACTATAATACTAATTAAAGTGAACTCATATTTCCAAAATAGGGACTTGTTATTTGTTTCCATTAGATGAAACTCAATGATCCCATTAAAACTCATGTTATTGAAGGCTTCCCTGGTGGCCCAAGGGGTTAAGCACAGCACTGTAAAGCTGTCCACAGCCTCTGCAGCACAAGTTCAATCCCCCAGCAGACCAGGGAACAACACACATGACACAGCAGACCTCTCCTATCTTGCCCGCTGCTCCCCTCAGCAGTGTATTTCAGTTAGTCTGCCTGTTCTGCACCCCACCCTGTCTCTGTGAGTCTTGTCACCCCCCACACCTCTGGCCTGTACCCCAGTTCTCATATGCATAAATAAATAAATCTTTAAAAAAAACAAAGAACTCATGTTATCGAAAAGATCTAAGGACATGTAAAAGTACACATGATATAATGTTAAATTTCAAAGCCAGTCTTTCAAATTGATACAAGGTTAGGCAATTAACGTGCATTATGGTATATATTATATATACTATATATTATTGCATTATACATTTTATTATGCATCTATATGTGTATGACTGTAACATTAGCAACATATTGATAATTGTGATAAATACATAGAGAATGACAGAGGGATCAGACATACACCTGAAATATTAAAGGTTTACTTATTCAAAAGACAGAGAAGAAAAATCACTGCAGTGAGGCTACTGGCAATGGCAATAGCAGTCGTCTTTATATATTTTTTTACATCATTTTTCATTTTTGCACAATGTATGCATTTTCATCTTGGTTATAGTCCCCATACAATTCCCACCCCCCTTGTTTTGATCCTACTACCTTCTCCCCCACCCCACCCCATAGTGTGTATCTGGTTTATAGTTGCTTGTTGATTTTGATTTTTGCTTTAATATAATTAGTCTTTTTCCTGGTCCCTTATTTAGGTTTTCTAAATGTCTGCTATGAGCAAAACCATCCGGTATTTTTCTTTTTCTTTCTGGCTTATTTTGCTGAGCATGATCCCTTCCAGTTCCATCCATGTTGCCTCATATTGCATGAGTTCATCTTTTTTGATTGCTGAGTAATATTCCATTGTGTATATGTACCATATCTTCTTGATCTAGTCATCTATTATTGGGCATTTGGGTTGTTTCCATTGCTTACCTATTGTAAATAGTAATAGCAGTTGTCTTAAAGAGAAATTTAAGTTTGTTATTCCACTTCCTCCCTAGAGAATACAATTTCAAAGGCTACGAGTTACTTCATATATTTTGAAAGCTCAATTGGAGCTCATTTAGATAGACATCCAAGCACCAGGCTGAGGCAGGACTGTATAGGCAGGTATATATCTGTTCTCAGAATCAACTCATCTGAGAAAGGAATATCTCATCAATTTTTTTTTTTTAATTCACCGTATCTTCCAGCATATAGTAAATACCAGAACACCAAGCATGAAGAATCCTCATTGACCAGAATCTGGTCTGAGTGGCTTTCTGAGATTATAACTGTGCAGTAAATACAAATATCAGTTTTCAAATGTTTCTTGTAGCCATGTAATCACATACTAAAATACATTAGTTACTTATTTTTGCTAAACTTTGAGTTACGAAACAAACATAATTTTCCATGTTCTTTTGTATACTCTTGTTTAAGAGCTTCATAAATGGAGAAATCAAGTCTGATTTAATACTCACTATATGCATCATCTAACACAATACCTGGCACAAATAGACTCTTAATAATAAGTGTTTGAATGAATAAACTAAAACTTTTATGTAAATTTCAAGTTTCCTATACTACAGCAAATTACTGTGTTCAACATAAATGTTATATTACTTTCACAAATATAATACTATACTTAATCTGCTACAATATAATAGAAAACTTGCTCAGGTATACTATAATAGTATACTTACTCTAGTACACTGTAATAGTAAAATATTAATAATATAGTATAATTCAAACAATAGTTAAATAAGCCCATTTGCGGAATTGCTATGGCTGAGGATATTTGTATTTTAACATTTACATACATCATGTTTCTAGGTTTTGAGACTCTTTTAAACTTGCTTTTGCTAGTTGAAATAAAACATTTAGGGTATTTCTTTACTTATTTGCATTATAGTTTTTATTTTTTAAATTTTGTTGTCACTGTGTGAGTCACTTACATTTCTCTATTATCTTGGGGGTACGTGTTCACACTCCAGATGTGTACATGCTTCGCTCATCCTCTACCAATACTCCTGTGTCACTGTCATCGCCCCTTTTTCCCTTTATCCCTTCTTCAAAGTATTTTTGTTATGTATATTTTATCTATCCAATGTCTCTAAGCACATGTACTTTTGAAGCCGTTGTCCTTATTTATATATGAATCATTATAGAGAAAGTTAGTCATCGATACATGGATCAATGATTTCATAATTTGAGACAAAACTTTATTTTTGGTTTGTAAATTTACCTTTGTTTTTGAGTTATTACCCTTGAGTAATACCTTTAATTTTGTTTTCAAATACATATCCAGCTTACATATCTTTTTCCAACTCTGTGAAGATTTTTAAAAATGCACACAAACACAGAGATTGAGAGAGAGAGAGACTGAAAACTATATATTTAATTTTATAAAGATTATTCTATCAAATTTTTGTAATACACAGTTTTCCCTATTCTAACATGAGCCATAAGTGTTGCCAATATTTCTTTTTATTGTTTAGAGGGAAAATACTTCAACTTCTCTCTCTCTCCATTCCTTTTTGCTTCCCTTCCTTCCTCTCTCCATGTCTAGCTCTATCATCGCTACATACCACATTATGGCTTGATCTTAATTTAAATACACAGTTTCCTAGTCTGAGGTCTTACTCCAGTTTACAATACTACATTTCCCAAGTCCAAGTTGTTCTATGCATACTCTTTTCACAGTCCTCAATTGTCCTTTCACACCTTTTTTCCACCTCAAACTGCAACACCTCCTTCAGCATTCTGTTTCACTGTTAATGACCTCGTTAGTTCCTTCACTTCTCTTCAATACCAGCGAATTGAAGTTAATTTTAAGATTGCTGCCAACTCATATACCCACTAATATGCATCAGTGCCCATATTTCCCGCTGCTTCTCCTGCTGTTAAGGGTGAAATTTCCACACTATAAACCTAAGATCAACCCTTCCATTAGTATCTGCTCACTTACTCAAGGATAGACAACTAAAAATTTTCCTTGGCCCATTCAAATTCTCAGTTTCTTTATAATGGGTCCCTTCTGGCCGCATTTAAATTTGCTCTCATCTTAAAAACAATCATCTTTTGATTCCATGGTCAGTCCCCTTAACCAGATACTTCATTCAACTGAATATTATTTATTCAATTTTGTATTTTTGTTATTATATGCTTTTCTATCAATCTATAGAGGACAGGAATTTTGACTTTTATTGCCAGCACTTAGAGCAGTTAGAAATACAGTAGAAAATATTGACAAAATTGGGAAATGGATAAGAATTTAAGTTATTTTAAAGTATACAGTTGCAATGAATAGTGTTTTGTTTAAATTGTTTTCTACACTTCATGGGCTAAAATTAGTTACAAAAATAATGAATGCAATTCAAGAAATGAATGCTTTGAGAAAGGTTGTTAGAGCTGAAGCATATTTTCTGCAGCTTCCATACTCCATGTCATGTCATATTTTCCAAAGGTATTTAAATATATGTTAAAAGTAATTAAATAAAATTTTAACCAGTCAGCCCCACTCATGTTTCTGTATAGTTATAAATTGAAAGTGAATTTGCACTTTGATTCAGCCTATTGCTTACATTTATATACATATTTCATTTCTTATACATTTACTTTTTTTTAAAGATTTGTTTTTTTTTTTTTTTATTTATTTATTTATTTATTTATTTATTTATTTATTTATTTATATAAGCACTGGGTACAGTCAGAAGCGCGGAGGGTAAGAGAATTCACCAGAGCCAGAGCGGGGAGCAGAGTAGGCAGAGGGACCGAAGCACACTGCTGAGGGGAGCAGTGGGCAGCAGGATAGGTATGCACTCCATGTGGGACCCTCCTCCAGTGGCCGGGAAGCAGCCGGGGATCAAACCAGTGCTGCAGAGGCTGCAGGCATCTTCGCAACCCAGTGCTCAACCGCTGCCCCACTGGGGAGGCCCTACATTTACATTCTTAAATCTTCATCTTGCTTAATAGTTTGTCTTTAATATTCTATAGTGAGGATAATATATGCACATAGACTTGGCAACTTGAAATTTGGAGCAAAGAAAATAAATCTTTAGCTATATCCATAAAATTTAAATGAGAAAAAGTTGTGAGGGAATATAAAATATTGACTAACCTCAAAATATTGACAAATAAATAAGATATACTAAGAGAATTCAATTGACTGAAAAATGAGTTTGACTAATAAGATGAAGATCAACAAAGATAAATATAAATTTCTGGTATTTAACTTAGTACAAGCAGCAAATATGAGCTAAACAATTATGGCAGAGCAACAATCTGAAAAGATATGGTTTAAGAGACCACACATAAGAGAACTATTATGTTTCAGCGTACACACACAAAAAAACACTATTTACTTTTGTAGTAATGAAAGAAAATGGGTGAAGTTATGGTTATTTTCTACACTGTGCTTGCAAGCGCCTACCTATAGTGTTTTGTCTAGTTCTTAAAACATAGTGTCAATTGAAATAAATGTACTAAGAGGTCAATATGTTGAATGGACTTGAAATGATATAAAATGAGAAACAATTTAATCATCAAGAGAAGTCTAAGTCATGGGGGAAAAAAAGATACAAGGGAATTTAATCTCAGTAGCTATTTTCAAATACATGAAGGATTGCCCTTTGCAGAGAATTAGACTGGCTCTAAGACCATTCATGAGCAGAGATAGTATAAATACTTCCATATTTTACCATATGGTACCTAGTTCACCCAAAAAACCTTCCATCCACAAAATACTCAACATTAGTCAATTATTACAAAATTATTTTTTAATTTATGTTGATTAAAGTAACATTGGTTTACAACACTGTATATGATTTTAGGGTATAGATTCATGCAAATATAAATGTTTGTTTTCACACCATAACCATGCCCACCACCAAAGCTCCAATAAACCATCAATAAAAGACTACTATAGTCCCCCTTTTCTCCCACACTCCCATTCTCCCCTTTGAGTATCCTCAGACAAGCTTACTTTATTTTTTTTTTTAATATTTTTTTTTTAATTTTTTTTTTTTAATAGAGGCATGCTTTATTTATTTGTTTGCTGGTTTGTTTGTTTTGTTTATACATGCACTGGGTACAGTCAGAAGCGCGGGAGGGTGAGAGAATTCACCAGAGCCAGAGCGGAGAGCAGAGCAGGCAGAAGGACCGAAGTACACTGCTGAGGGGAGCAGCGGGCGGCAGGAGAGGTCTGCGCACCATGTGGGACCCTCCTCCGGTGGCCAGGGAGCAGCCGGGGATTGAACTGGCGATGCAGAGGCTGCGGGCAGCTTCGCAACCCAGCGCTCAACCGCTGCGCCACCGGGGAGGCCGACAAGCTTACTTTAAATGTACTAATTTCAGAATAAGAAAAGAAATTCCTGAGGGGCCACATATTAATGGTGAATAGTAGCACTAGAGTGATGAATAAAGCTGTGCTATCTCAGAGCAAAAATAGATACCAACTCAGAACTGGGTGTTAAAAGATCACACCTGGGGAAAAGCAGGTGCACCCTTAAGGTTTAAAAGGTAAGGAGAAGATGTAAAAGTGACGATTTCTCTCCCGCCTTTATAAAGTTATATGACCTCATTGGAGTGTTCTCTTTTCAGTACAGGTATAGTACTTAAAAATACCCTCAAATAGGTAGCAAGGAGAATTGAAGAAGGATCCTATCTGTCTCTGCCAAGGTAACAGGTGGAAAATAACCATAATAAGACAATAATAGTGAACTCTTAGAATTATGACTGCAGGCTTAACCTCAGGTGGATCTCTGTACAATGGTGACCAGAGAACATTTAAAATCAGAGAAACTCCATGACAAGACATTGAATTAACATCAGGCTGTCAATGACTAATCAAAACAAATGCAATTCCATTCAGGAAGGTGCCTTTCCAGTTAACCTTTTAGGGATACTACAGACTATGTCCTGTAAAAAAATGATATCATAGTGGTAAGAAAAATATCAAGTATACAAAGAAATGAGTCCCCCTGACAAGGAAAAATGCTAAGTGCTGAAACAATAAATATTAGATTTATATTCCCAAGGGCTTCCAATATTAGAATCATCAAATGAGTGCATAATATAATGTGTATAAAATATTCAAATAAATTAATGATGAACTCAGAAACATTAGCAAGGAATCAGAGACTGCAGAAAATGTTCACTAGACTTGAAAAAGTACCAGGTAAAGCTACATGAGAGAAAATATATAATTATTGAGGTTTAAAGACATATCTGAACATAGAATTAATGACCAGGAAATATAATCACTAACTAGACTAAATCAAGTCAGTGGAAAATCTGAAAAAGAGATGATAGGAAGTAATAGGAGAAGAACGTCTGTAGACCTAATATTTTTCTTATTTCTAATAAAAGTCACAATGAAAGAAAAGACAGAATGAAGGAAAGACCGTGCTCAAAAAGTTAATTAATAAGAAATATCAAGATTTATTTTTAAAAAATCAATTCTGTTTTGTGAATCCCAATGAATTCAAAGTGGGAAAAATATAATACCTGTTCCAGCCTAGCCTGATTATCATAAAACTGGGGAATAAGTCCCATCTTTCTCCAAAATATTGAAAAGGCTTCTGAGACAAAAATTAAGTTAAAGCAGTCAGATAGCAAAATTTCAAGCAGTAATTTAAGTGGCAAAAATTACGTTACATCGCAAAGATATATTAGCATAATGTCTTTACAGTGGCAAGAGAGAAAATAAAAGGTCAACCTAGAATTGTATACTCGGAAAAATTACATTTCAAGAATGAGGAAATAGAAGCACATTTCTGTTAAAATAAGAAAACATAAAAATAGATATTATTACTGAAACATCACCCAAAAATGAAGTTTTGGAAGAAGTTGTTAGAGAATGTATTTCATCAGAACTAATAAAGACATGGGAAACTTGGAGACAGTGCACTCATGATCAGTGGATTTAGCTCATGAATGCTGTAAAATAAGTTCATGAGAATAGCAACTAAGCACCAGGCCTGGAAATCAACTCTTTTTATCAGGGGGACTCTGGGAAGAATGTGTTTAAGAAGTAAACAGGTTCTACATTAGTTACTTTGAAGTTATGGGGAAGATGTGTATTCTTCTGTGAGTACACAAAAACAGTGGAATCCATATGCAATCTCAATCAAATAAAAAGACTTTATTAAGCAATCATGGTTTGTATATATATGAAACAAGCTAAAATATTGCATAATATGAAGGAATTAATTGAGTCAGAGTCAACATGTCATAGGATTTGAACATATGAAACAGTCTCTTTTAAGTTGTCTAAGGTTAGTGATATTCAAACCATAGAGACGGAAATAAAATATAACCACACTATTTAGCTAGGTAATAAGCAATTTTTTTGCATAGACATAATTATATTAGTCAATCATCTATAGTTTTCCAGACAGGTAGCACCAACAGAAGAACAAATGAATAGATTTATTATAAGGAATTGGCTTATACAGTTATGGAGGGTTAAGTTTTCAGACTTGTGCTCTACAGGTTGGAGAACCAAGAGAGCTGATGTATAGTTCTTATCTTAATCCAAAGCCCTGAGCATCAGGTGAGATAATGGTGTATGTTCGAATCCCCAATACTGGCAGGCTCCACCACAAGAGTAGATATTTCAGTTTGATTCCAAGGTTAGAAAATACTAATTCCAAAGTCAAATAATTTAGGCAAGAGGAATTCCTTCTTAGTCAGCCTTTTTGTTCTACTTAGGTCTCTTGTTCTATTCTCTCTAATTGGATGAGGCCCACCTCCTTAGTGAGAATAATCTGCTTACTCAACCTACCAATCACATGTTAATGTCATCCAGAAACATCTCCACAGACACATCATCCAGAATATGTTTTACCAAAAGTTTGGGGTACCCCATGATCTAGTGAAATTGACATGTAAAATCAAACCAGCATGGTAATATAAAACCTTAGTTTTAAAATTATTAAATCACACTCACTCAGAAATCTTTATTGTGGTGATAAAACATAATATTAATGACAAGTATCATATATTTATACATCTACATCACACTACTGTTACGAAAAAAGGTTATATAAACATTTTAATGTGGGAGAGATAAGATTTAGCTTGAGCACAATCTTGACTCTATATTTCTCAGAAACTTTTTCTGGGGTTTTCTGTGTCTTAATAGTAGCATTCACTCCAGGTAAAGCAACTGTAATTGAAAGTCATTTAATTGCTGGCCCACCAGTGTGTTTCTACTTATTCATGTCATGTTCACTTATATGTGAGTTTCTATATTTTGACCAGAAGATATGTCAATGGATATAGCACAGTATTTCAAACCTTAGTATTACATTTCCATCTGTAAGGACATGGTCTCCATAAGATACTGTGTTAGGTTTTGTACATCTGTGGAAGGAAGATTATTGCATCTAATAAATCTTTATGTGAACATATTGCCCATAAATTTGTTCTAAGTATAGAGTTCTAAGATTTTTCTTTACAACATATATTTTTGAATATTTTTTGCCTTTAATTTCATTTTAAATGAAAATGAGCCCATCAGAAAATATATGAAGTTTTTAAATATATCAAAATAAAATATAAAGTGTCATCCAAACTTATATCACCTAAACCCAACAGCATATTGTTTACAATTATTTTGTACTATATCTTCTTACTACCAACAAAATTTGGAAATTTTTAACATATTTTAATTATGTTATATTTACAACTTGGCATCCTGGTTATTATGGAAAATAACAATCTGCTGACAGTTTAAAGTACACTCATGTTCAGAACCCACTCAAGACCAATTAAATCAGAATCCCCAGAGGTGGGGCTGGTCACACTTACTCTCTTAAGTGCTCCCTAGTTGATGATAAAATGCAGCCAGGGTTGAGAACCAATAACATGTAAGCATTGTCCATGTTATTAAATAGTTTTCATAAACAATACTTTAAGTGGATGGTTGCATTACAAAGTTACACTGGACCTTATTTAAAATTCTCTTGGCAGTGCCCATTTAAATTGTTTACAATTATACACTCAGATTTGGAAAAACTCAAATATATACAAACCCCATTCTTCCTGGATATTTATTATTACCAGAAGATACAGATGTGCTGACATTTTGAAGAGTTAAATTATAAAATGATCCTAATATCCGGAGGTGACACATATTTTTCTTTTAATCCTTTTGAACATCAGTTAACATATTAACAGACAAAAGCTGGCAACTATAAAGAAAATAGGAAGAACTGATCATCATGTCGGAATTCATAATTTTGCAAAGAATCTAAAATTGGTTCATTACAGGTTCAGGAAATTCCCACTATACACACACACACACACACACACACACACGTGTGTAATATGTAATATATGTAAATATATATGTGTGTTTATATATATATCTTTTTATGCACGTACACAAATTTTTTTAAAGATTTACTTTTACTTATTTATACATATAAGAGCTGGAGTATAGGCCAGAGGTGGTGGGGGGAGGTGAGAGGATTCACCAGAGACAGTGGGGAACAGAACAGGCAGATTGATGGAAGTACACCACTGAGGGGAGCAGTGGGCGAGTCAGGAGAAGTCTGCTGCACCATGTGGGTTGCTCCCTGGCTGGCTGGGGGATGGAACTTCATAGGTTGCGTCTTAACCCCTTGTGCCACCAGGGAGGCCCTGTATGTACACAATTTTTAATTATCTAGGTGTTTTATGGGAGGAGTTAAAGATTTTTTATAACCTCAGTTTTGAGAACTTTGAAGACTACTCATGCCACACAATTCATGAAAGAATAATTTATTTTAAGAAATAGAGAAAAATTACATTGTATTTGATTAGGGGGGTTGTGTTAAAGAGTGGTATTTTGTCAAAATCCAATTCAGACATCCCTGTGGAAAATTAAGACAATTGGGATTAGATAGTATCCACTTATCCAATTTCTGCCTCACTGTGTCTTTTTTATTTGAATTAATCTGGGTAATGAACACCCAAACCAAATTATTGTGGGTTGATTACCCATGAAAAGTGGGTTAATTGTTTAATAGCCATGGGTGCAAGTGGGTATAGGTATTTTAATATACATAAACTTCTAGTTGGCATATTTAATAGTAGCATAAAATACATATACATTGAAATCAACAATACAATTTCACATTAAAAGTTGATTAATCTTCTTGTTAGTGTAATTTAATTGTCTGTAAAATTGGTTGCTAAATACTGGAAAAATAGTCATCTATTATAATTGTTTCTGTTTAAAAAAACAAGGATAAATGAATGTTTTCTGGGTACTAACTAAATAAATCTTAATTTTGAGAAAATATTGGAAGAAAAAAGATATTTAGTGTCACTTAACAGTCAAAGGCAAATGCAATAAATAGTTACTGCCATTATCAGCTTCGTTTATTATCAGACTTGGGTATAATTGAAACAGCTATCCACTTTCCTATGCAGTTTAAAGTGAAATCTACATAAAAATATTCATTTTCTAAGGAAGAGGTGGCATCTAATTGTATAAGACTGGCTAACATTTACATTCTCTGGAAAAGAGAAATGGACCTGATCAGAAACACCAATTGTAGTCATGTTTTCTAATTTACTTCCTGAGGTCATTAAGGGGAAGACCATATTAGAACATAGCTACCGGGGTCATTATCTCTCTTTCACTTTTAATAAAGGTACACAGGATTCAGATGAAAAATGCCAGAATTCAGCTCTCTTCTTATGGCAGAAGCAGTGGACCCAATTAAAAAATTCGGTGAAAGGATCCATTATATTATACCCTTTCTTGAGAAGAAAACACCAACAGTGGAACACAAGGGAATAACAAAATCACAACACCACCAAAAAGGATAGAGAGCATGGAAGTAAGCTTGCTGTATCAGCAGGGAAGCTGCAAATGTGGACAAAAGGTTATTATAAAGTTCACAAAGTTAACAATGAACAAGCCAAATGGCTTTACTTGATTGTCAAATCATCACTAATTTTCTATTTATTTCCTAGTTTTATTTTCCTCTTTTCTTCAATGTATATTTCAGCTGGTTGCCTTTATTTCTCATGGAAAATTGGGCTGCAACTGGCATTGTTTTTTGCTCTTTTAAGAGACAATAAAGGATGATATGATTTCCCTTTAACATTGAATTCAGAGGGAAGATCTTGGTGATGAGTGATTGAGAAGTATCATTTTGGTATAGCTCTGGTGATTTGCCTTCAGCCAAATGATACTGAAAACAAATAATATCACTGAAATCTTAAGTATAAATTTTGGAGATAACCTTCTTGTTCTGCTGTGAGTACCTGTTCCTTTCTTTGGTGAGAGTCAGCAAGGTTTAACACTGTCTCACAAGTCGGCTTAAGATGATTCTTGGCCATGTGTCCCACAGAAAGCTAATAACAGCTGATGTCATTTTCTCCAACCGCTTTTACCTTTCCTCTGCATAAATGTCCAGGTTCACAGCTAACCTGTTCTGGACTGTGCCTGGGAGAGGGTCAGACAGAACCTTTCACAACTGGTCATGCAGCTAAAATGGAAACAATAAGAGCTACAAATGCTCACACTTAGTGGAGGCAGCAACTTCTAGGAGGATGACAGAGGCGATCATTAGGGAGATGAAGTTAAATTTCACCTTGAGAAACAGAAAAACAAGATGTCATGAAATAGCAAGGACTGGCTGATAGTGCCTGTGGTTTCATAAACGATACCAAAGGCAGCAGCATGGGCAGGGGAGGCCCTGGCTGCTCAGCTCTGCTCCTCTCTGCATACTAGCCAGATGACACTCCTACGCAACAAGATGTATTCCCAATTGTGCATATTAATTTTGATGCTTGCCTGGAGCCACAATTTCTCATTCTCTGTCAACCAGTGTGGTTAATTATGTACTGTAATATTTAAATTACAATTCTGATTATTTTTGAAAGATAATTAGACTAAGAAACGGAAGGAGACAGAGTTATAAAGAAGGTTGAGCTGAAGGTTCTGGTTATAGCAAGAAGACAATATATTCTCCCAGAAGTGAGAATCATTTGTGGTATAGTTGGGCCATGGGGAAACTTCAATGAACTCTTTGGAACCATGCATTCATATTAATTAAGGAGGGGCCATCTGGTTCAGATAAAAAGAGAAAAATAGGATCAATTCTGTTACATGACTTGTCAAATTTTGAGTTACTTGTGTACTTCCGAAGTAAAGTCTCACCCTCTATATTTTATATATCTTTGTTTCAGTACTTCCATTCTGTCAAAAGATAAAAGGAACCTCTTTTTTTCACATTCTCATACACTCAAGAGTTTAAATACATTTGATATAAAATCTTATTGTTAGTATTCGGGTACCTAATTGTTTTACTGATACTTTTCAAAATTACTGTAAAGTATTTGATGATGCAGTTTTAAGGATACTAGGTCATTTTTCCCCCAACAGTAGAGCTATTCATGTAAATTGAACACATGCATTCATGTAATTATTGGACCTATTAGTAGATGGATCTGTGCCAAGTAGGGAATAAATATTCAATTAAAAGAAATTAGCTCTTAATGTGTTTCTCTGGCAATATCAAAGACATATTTGGCAAGAGGCAGTAACTTATTTTTATTTTAAAATCTGTCTCCACTATTTTTTTTACATACATTAATAAAGCCAAGTAGAAATAATCAGTCAAGTCATATCTTCAAAGAATGACACTTAAGAGGTAAAGAATAGGGGCCTCCCCGGTGGCTCAGCGGTTAAGCACTGGGTTGTGAAGCTGCCCGCAGCCTCTGCGGCGCTGGTTCGATCCCTGGCTGCTCCCTGGCCACTGGAGGCGGGTCCCACATGGCGCAAAGACCTCTCCTGCCGCCCGCTGCTCCCCTCAGCAGTGTACTTCGGTCCTTCTGCATGCTCTGCTCCCCACTCTGACTCTGGTGAATTCTCTCACCCTCCCGCGCTTCTGACTGTACCCAGTGCTTGTATAAATAAATAAATAAATCTTTAAAAAAAAATATATATATATATATAAAAGAGGTAAAGAATATTCTAGGGTGTAAAGTTATGTCTAAATTCTTCTGTTTTCTGTTTTCTTCCTTTTCTCCACTTTCAATATTTTCCCTCCCTTCCATCTTTCTTTCCTTCCTGCCTTCCTGTCTCCCATTCTTCCTTCTATGAACATTTGAGCAAATTTTGGTTTAGTTCAAGTGTAAACTTAGGCAATGGAAAACGATATAATAGCAGAAGGTAGTTGTGATTTCACCCAATATAATAAATGCTATTTCACCTGGATTTCTTATATAGTGCTAAAAATTCTTGTTGGCAATTATAATTAAGTAGTTTATTATAGCTGATCCCTGCATCAAGGAAGCTGGAAAAAGGCCAAGTTACCATGAAACACTGAATGCAAAACTAGAAAAGCAGTCTCCAACAACTTTTATTGGCAGGTGAAATCATCTAGATTTTCTGAATGCTAATTAAGTGTTTTAAAGTATTGGTGATAGCATATCATAATGGGTAAAAGCACTGATTTTGGGTCCACTCAGATTGGAATCTAATATCAGGGTTAAAACTTAATAGTGGGGTGACTTTGCTTATGTTACTTAATTGGTCTAAGTGTCAATTTTCTTATCAATAAAATGGTATGCAACTGCTTTGTCCTGAGGATTAAATGACACTATGTATGTAAAATTTTCACTATCAGAATGGGTTGGCATGACTAACAGCTATATTATTACTTCTGCTTGTTCAAAATCACTGTCAAACAATCCCCTGAATGCATCAATAGCTACACAATGGTGGTTTTCTTAACAGGAATGCAATCCAATATAATTTAAGAGAAGTAAACCCGTCTGTTCTATTAGTTCTTAAAAGGACACTGGATTTCTTTAAATGCAGGATTTGCAAATCCGATATTATCTTTAATGGTTAAATAGACTCATGACTAAATCAATTCTAATGCAAAGAAAAAGAGGTGTGTCATTAGAAGAAAGAACATAATCTTTACATCCCATTGATTATATCAGAATTCACAAAGAGTGAAAGAGCTTGTTGGCTCTTTTGAAGTGCCAGCTTAGCTTCCACCTAACCAATGGGGATAATCTCTTCCTTTACTGACCTTTGTATAATAGTTTTCCAGGAAAATGCTCAAGTCCCCTGACAATGATTATTACATGCCTGATTATTGTATAGATAATCAAGATAATGTAAGATAATCAAGAGTCAGAGAATAAAGAAAAAATAGAAATGAGTTTTTCATAACTTATACAAAGCATAATTCCAATCAAATCTTTCAGTCATTAAATAAATTGTGTTGGAAGTATTATTATACATTATTGTGCTTTATAATTTCTTCACCATTGAATGACTTCATGAAAATATTATAATTTCGGGCCTCCCCGGTGGCGCAGCGGTTGAGCGCTGGGCTGCAAAGCTGCTCGCAGCCTCTGCAGCACCAGTTCAATCCCCGGCTGCTCCCCGGCCACCGGAGGAGGGTCCCACATGGCGCGCAGACCTTTCCTGCCGCCTATTGCTCCCTCAGCAGTGTACCTCGGTCCTTCTTCCTGTTCTGCTCTCCGCTCTGGCTCTGGTGAATTCTCTCACCATCCTGTGCTTCTGACTGTACACAGTGCTTGTATAAATAAATAAATAAATAAATATTAAAAAAAAAGAAAATATTTTAATTTCCAGTGGGAGGTAGTTTTTCTCACTGGAGTTATTATGGTGACCAGACAGGGTTCTATATTAACCTGATTATTCTTATTCCAAATATTTTGTTTCCTGTTAGTAATTCAATTCCAATTTCCATTATAAAATGCCAAGCTTATATAGTAAGTTAGTGTTTTGAGCTCTCAAAACATTCCCCAAACAGGCAACATCATTGCTAACAGCTGGAATCTATATATTCTATAAATATATATTTATATTTTATAAATTGTGTTGCTTGTTGTTATATTCTGTTAAAAAAAGAAAAATGAAAGATTGATTTTAAAAAAACAGCACATCTAACATTTTTAAGTCAGCAATTGTGAGAAATCAGTAGAAAACTATTCATGTTTAAGATGTCTATATACATAGACTGCAGGTAGGTATAGGAAATGCCACATCTTAAGTTGTTTCTACTCTTGATATAAGGCCTAGAAATGTCAGCTGTCATATGAAAAGACCATCAGCCTTAGAACAGAGAGGTTATCCTCATTTCAAAGATAATGGAGCAAAATAATACTAATACTACTAATAAACCAGAGCTGTAGCCTAAAAAGAACACAATTATTCATCAGCATATAGAATTGCTGTCAGCTTCTTGAATGAAAGAGGATGGCGCATATGAAAAAGAAAAAAAATTATTTATTATTTCTTGGGTGAGAATTCTAGCTAACAATTTGTCAGTTGAATCATTGACCACATATTCTAGCTTTTACATGATTTTGTTCTGGAGCAAATTAAATAATCCTTTTCGGTAACATAGTTTCAGCTTCTTCCCAGGAGAGATACTAAAAGATGAAGAGGAATTTTGGGTAACATATTACAATGAATGTCATAAATATCTCACACTCTTAATTTGGTTTTAATAAGATAGTTAATCTCTGTTTATTATAAATCAATTGAATATTAAAAACATATTTATTAAAATTTTTAGTCTCTAAGAATAAGTCAAGTAGGTAACTATTATATAGCTTTTAACATTGTGTAAATAACTCTGAGCAGAAAAAAGAATCATATTTATTCAATAACAGCTATTTTTATTTGGAAGGTTAGAATAAATATAGTCATCTTTGTACAGTATGTTAAAGACCAATAGAATATTCAGAGCATATTAAGTGAGATTTAGTAACCATATATTTGATATACGTCTATGGTATAGCTGCTCATCTTCAATAAATAGGTTTCTAATAAGCAGTTGGTATTTATTCAACAAAAATAACTGTTACAATGAATAAAGTAAATGCCTATTTAAGACACTTCATCCAGCATAAAGAGGTAGCGCAATTTCCCTGCAGTACCAGAAAAGATCATGTTAATACTGGAGTGAAGCCAGAGCTTTAATACCCCATTGTCAGTGAGAAGCATGTCATGCACCACACTACTGCGTGGCCAGCATTATATAGCATGAGAAGTTGCAGCCATGAAGAATCATTGCAAATTTTTGACAAGGTTCTGTTGGCTGAAATCATTGCAATCTGTAAATATCAACCCAGAGTGTCTCCATTTCTTTTCAACAGTTCTGGAAGAAAAGGACTTCAATGTTTGCTTTGATTTTTATGGCTGCATGCTCTCCAGTTATCAAAGATGCCACTCAGACAAGAGGGTGATTTGCCAACTCACCACTTGGCATGTGTATGCAATTTAGTAATCATGGTGCTATTTCACCAGCCCTGAAGCAAGAGGTTTGTGAAATTACTATGAGCTCCACTGGTATATTTCCAGTTAATGTCCCAGTATCATTCATTTTTAAATGAGTATTTTTACAGAAATATACATTTTGATCATTTAATGTTGTCATTTATTATATGATGGGCTTAAATGACAGGACAAAATCAAGTTAGTATCAAATCTTTTTCTAACCAGCAATACCTACCTTATATATGTGAATATTTTTATTTTTTTAAGATTTATTTTATTTATTTCTGCATACAAGAGCTGGGGTGTAAACCAGAGATGCGGAGATAGGGGCAGTGGTGAGAGGATTCGCCAGAGACAAAGTGGGGAGTAGAACAGGCAAATTAACTGAAATACACTGCTGAGGGGAGCAGCTGGCGAGACAGGAGAGGTCTGCTGTACCTTGTGGGTTAGCTCCCTGGCAGGGGATTGAACTCGTGCTGCAGTAGCTACAGATAGCTTCACAGAGCTGAGACTTAATCCCTTGCACCACAAGGGAGGCCCATATGTGAATATTTTTAGATAGTAACTTGCTGGTTTTACAAATTTAGATGAATAAAATAGCTTAAATTTCATAAACAAAGAGGAATTTGTTCTTATTTAAATTCGGAATAACAAGTGTCCTATACAACAACTTAGTAGTCACATGCAATTCAAGTTAAAATGTTTTCTTTTCATGAACAGGAAAGTCATGACAAAACAAATGTATGTCCATTTATTGTTGTCTTGTATTTGACTAACCACATTTATTGTCAACTTTTCTATAAGTAAAATGAAACTATACTATGAAGATCCTAGAAATCCTAGGAGAATTGTTCTTAAGTTACTCTAGTTATCTGTTAGAGACATTGTCCATTAAATGTCATGGCCTTTCATTAACTAACTTGTCAGGCCTGAAACTGCAAACTTTTATATAGCATAGTATATGTGTTTTTATTCTGGAACTTACAATATAATAAATATAGAGATAATGTGAAAGGACTAATATCCAAATTCCTTAAATCCCAGGGATTTACTTCTCAGAAAACTCTTTGAACAATTTCTTGAAGGCAGACTCTAAGAAAAAAGAGAGTGTTACAGTAAACTTTGTGGTAAAGAACCTATTAAACATCTGAGAAATGAGTCTTCAAGCTGAAAGGAAAAGCAAAATGTATTAGTTAATGCTTCTTAGCTAACCATTTGATGCTAATTCCAAAAAGAAAAATGGAGAAACTGGCAGGAATCACTCTGTGATTCTCCTCTAAAGCTTCTCTATTTCTACCCAACATTTATTAACCTATGGAATTGTGGCTCCTTCAAGAGAGAATACTACCTAGAAAGCAGTGTAAGCATTTGTGTGTGTGTGATCACAACTTCATAGTTTATGTTTACCCAAATTCTTTTACCTTTTAGTTTTATCAGGAACAAAAAAGAGGCATGCACATACACACAACTGAGACAAGGAACTATAGGAGATACAGAAGGGTTCATATATATATATATATATATATATATATATATATATATATTTACATCATTGTTGATTTTTAAACAATATTTGCTTCCCCACCCCTCCTCTCAGGTGTAGTCCACATAGTTTCCTTTACCAATGCACCCGTTCACCATCACCACAGTCCCCTGTGCTCCCTCCTTCTCTCTGATCCCTCTTCCTCCCCTGCAGGATGTCTCTGGTTTAGGTTTCTAATACATACAACCCACTTCTCATATCACCTCTTGACAATTTGAGAAACAGAATAAGAAATAAAGACTGCAGCAGGCAGATTCCAAAATGACTTTCAACATTTCCCACCTTCCCCTCCCGCAGTGTATCTATCCTTCTCCTAGTACATCATCTCTGGGAGGCAGGTAACTTAATCTTGTCATTAGGGTTAGATTCATGCATAGTTGACTTTAAAATAGGGAAAGTGGAGCTTTCCTAGTGGCACAAGAGGTTAGGACACAGCACTATGAAGCTATCAGCAGCCACTGCCTCACACGCTGCTCTCCTCAGCAGTGTATTTCAGTCAGTCTGCCTGTTCTGTTCCCCACTCTGTCTCTCTGGTGGATTCTCTCACCCCCCAAACCTCCCTCTGTACTCCAGTTCTTGTATGGCTAAGTAACTTAAAAAAAAAAAAAAAAAGTTGATGACAGCCCATGGCAGTTTTTCCCATATGTAGTTTAGCATTTCAGGCTGCATTGATATGCCATTTCCACTTCAATATGAAATTTCAGAATTCTCCCTCTCAGAAGAAGGGAACATGGAAAGTTATATACCTTCACATTGATGTTTCCCCTTATAAGCGATATTTATCAGCTTATAGTCATTGGTCATCATTAGTCTTATTACTCTACTCAAAGACATAGGGAGTTGTACAATTTAGTTTTCCACTAGCTAGTGAGAGAATTATAAATTTTAGTGTGCATCAATAATACTCCCATACCAAATTTTCTGTCTTTTATTGACTTTGGTTCTTTTTCAAAAAAAAAAAAAAAGATTTATTTATTTATGCATACAAGAGCTGGGGTATAGACCAGGGATGTGGGGGAGGGAGGGTAAGAAGATTCATCAGAGACAGAGCAGGAAGCAGAACAGGCACGTCTACTGAAGTACACTGCTGAGGGGAGCAGCTGGTTAGACAGGAGGGGTCTGCAGCACCATATGAGTCACCTCCCTGGCCAGATAGCTTCAAAGTGCTGTGTCTTAACCCCTTGCGCCACCAGGGAGGCCCCTTGACTTTGGTTCTTAAGCCATACTCCCACCCTTGAATTAAGCCTCCATATCATTCCTTCCTGGACAAGAACCTGAACTGAGAACAATTATAGACAATCATGTTTGTCAATACTCTGTTTTCTTGAAGACTACTAGTCATGCTACACTCTGAATACCAAAAATCCAGCTGTTTAACTACTAGAATGGGGGAAAACTGGCTTCGCTTTTAGAAAATAAGTTACAACAATATATGTTAATTTGTGTGGTAAACAGAACAACTAACAAATTTTTGGTTTTGTTACTAAAAATAGAGTACCCAAAGATGGCAGTCTCTGTCTTGTTTTTCCTGATATTAGTCAAACCACAGTGGTATTATGCTGTTGTGTGCTAGGAAGTTCACTTAGACAGGGATAAAGTTAAACTTTAATGCTTGCAGAAAAGAGCAATCAGAATGGTAAGAAAATTCTATGCCAAGTTATATGATCAACAATTGAACTAAGAAATGTGGACGCATAGTCGGGAAATGAGTACCCTCAGGCAGGACATGATTGCTGTCTTCAAATATTTGAAGGGCTGTCATGTGGGAGAAGCGTTAGACTTGTTCTGTATAACCCTAGGGTATAGTAAGAACCAGTGGGTGGAAGTAAAAACCAGACCTAATTTGGTTTATTTTAAGGAAGATCTATCAGAACCAAACTAAATGTATTAGGATGCCGCAGGAGGTAGTAAGTTCCTTGTCAGAAAAATATAGGTTCAACCTAACCTATAACCATGTGATAAGGATATTGCAGAAAGATTTCAAGCATGAGATAGAGATTGGACAAATATCTTTTAAGTAGAGTGACCATATAATTTATTGTCTTCTCTGGGACCAGAGTGAAATGAGATGTTATTAGCAATTTTGCAGACAAACAGGCATAAACTGGAACTATCTCAAGGAAAGTAAGATATGTGGTCTTTGTAAATTTAGGTTATTGTCTCCTATGAGATTATTTTGCATCATTTCTTAACATTTAAATATCAATAATTGAGTATTTTACATTTCTGCATGCATTTGAAAAACACAGGATTTCCGAAAAGTCAATTGTGAACTTTTTTTTTTTTTTGGCATTGTAGTAAGTCCATGAAAGATGCTTTAAGCAGATTGACATCTTTATTTTGTAGTTTTAAATTTCATTATACAGTTGTTTTAATGTAGGATATGATTATAGGTAAGACTAGTCTACAATACAACAAAATGCAGAGCATATATTTTAGAAAGACATGTGAAAATAAATCATGGTCTCCTGGATTTTTCCACAAGGCTGATTTAGTCAGGAATGAGAAGTGGTTCAGTGCCTACTGTGGGCCAGATGCTATATTAGGTACTACACATTATTAAGTTCTCACAGCATCCCTATGAGTTGGGCACTATCATATTGTCAAGCAGGAATTAGTGTCTCTATTTTATGGAGAACAAAAGTGAAAGAGGTTCTAAAATTTGTCCAAGGACACAATCTTAACACGTGGGGAAATTTGAATTTGAATTCATAGCTGTCAGACACATATGCATAAGACCTTCCAAGGTGTCTGCATTAAATTTAAAATACTAAGGAAAAGAAAGAGGATCTGATATTTGAATAAGACACCTAATATACATATAGTAATTTGTGATGTCTAAATGACTTTCATTCATTGAGTATCGATACATCCAAACTTTTCAACATCTACTACATTCCGGGCAGTATTCTAGAAACTGGAGAATCCAAGACAGAATTAACTCTACAAAAGAAAGAGTGAAAGTACAACTAGATAAGAAGAAATGTGTATTACCTATAGTCACATATGCTTATATTTCAGTCTAGAAATGTAATATGTGATATAATCCACAAGAATTTACTTTCCTTAACTGAGAGATGGTGGGTAATCAGTCAGAGCTGTAAATAAAGACAAGCTCTAAATAGCAATATAAGGAAAATGTCTCCAGGGTGGTGGGAAGGATGGACTGAAAAAGAAGGAAAGCCAGGAAAGAAGGTGTGGACCTTTGATGTGGTCCATGTGTAAATAGAGCTATGCTTCCAGTGTTGTTGGAGAGCTGGGAAGTGATGAAAGGAGAGACAAAACTGTATTCTTTTTTTTTTAAAGATTTATTTATGTATGCATATAAGAGCTGGGGTATAGGCCAAGTATGCGGGGTGGGGGGAGGTAAGAGGATTCACCAGAGACAGAATGGGGAACAGAACAGGCACATTTACTGAAATACACTGCTGAGGGGAGCAGCGGGTGAGACAGGAGAGGTCTGCTAAGCCATGTGGGTTTCTCTCTGGCCGGCCGGGGATCGAACTTGTGCTGCAGAGGCCGCGGACAGCTTCATAGTGAGGTCCTTAACCCCTTGCGCCACCAGGGAGGCCCAAGACATAACTGCATTCTTATAAACAACATGCATGAACTATTATTATTTACCACATATCACAGGTTAGAACCTTCAGCTATCCAAAGTGACAAAATTCCACAGCTTGTTCTCATCCTTTTCAATGCATTGTGCCAGCAATGGTTGTCATTAGCAATGCCCAGACTCTAGGGGGAAAAATAAGAGTGAAAAAGCCTTTCAGGATTGCTTTTGTGCTATCATTTGAGGATTTTGACTTAGAACACTGGCATTTTAAGCTCTTCTTCCTTTCCTCCCAGCTCTCTCACTTTCTTGTTTTCTGTAAAATTCCAAATCAAGTAATGAGAAACTGACCGAGATTTCAGCTTAGCTAAACTAAAACAAGAAAGTTGAAGGCAAGAAAATAATTCTGTAACATATTCCAAGGAGAAATTCCAAAACATAATGAAATATTTCCTGGTGTAAAATGCCCTCAGTGGACTGAAGACTTTCCATGGAACCCAAGACAACAGGTAAAGTCTGTTCCTCATTAGCTTGTGCAATAATGACCCAATCTTACATTTTCTATTTCTTTGGAATTCATTTGTTTTCATTACATCAGGTGGTTGTTATTATGATGTGTTAATGGGCTTCAAGCAGGGCTGTCCTCTGTGACTCAGACTCTGATTACTGAAATGAAAGTTTTGATATTTCTTATTATACCGACTCAGTTTGCATTCCGATTGTTAATATTCTTGTCCACCAGAGTAGTGCTCTGAATTTCAAAGGCATGCAAAGGAAAGAAAGAGTTTTATTTTTATTTTCAACTCTAGTTCCTTTCATGCAAAAGTTTGCCTTTCATGACTTTAGCTCCATGTTTCAATATTTTATGCCCCTAGTCTTATTGCTAAAATCTTTCAGAACATTTTTAAACATGAAAAAAACCCACTCATAATTTCCCTCCCTTTCTTCATTTTTCCCTTCTGGCTCATATACCATTTTCTGGCATGCAACATTCTGTTTTTGCCTTCTTCTGATCCTAGTCCCACTAGAATTACCCCTAGCCATCTAGGTCATGAACTTTTGGTTCAAGATGATTATAATAAATTTCTGTAGCTCCTTACTTTTAAATATAAATATGTTAGATGAATTGCTTCCAAGCTTGACACCTCTTCAAGGGTAAGCTCACTGTTAATATGATATAGATACTTCACCTTTTTCACATGGAAAAGTGAAACTATTGAAGCCAAAGATCCACTTCTTTGTAAGACCGAAAAGAGAACCAAAACGATGCTAGTCTGATTCAGACTAGGGTATCTTTAAGAAGGTTATATTAAATAGCTCCTACAAATTGAGCATGTTCATTTTATTTATCCAGAACCTTCCCGATACTGGTGGTACATTTTTCCTAACTGTATACTAATGGGAACAACAGACTTCCTCTTTAATGGATAAAATACTAACTTTTTAAAATGCCTAAATTTATGTTTACACACACAAGATGAGATTGGTATTTACCTAAGAGGACTGTCTTTACTCACTACTGTGCACTTTACAATAACCAAAGAAAACAAAAACAACCTTCTCCCAGGAAAATGGTACTTGTGATAATTATAGCAATACAAAGTAGCCTTGCTCTTCAAGACACTACAGAAATACATTTGGCTTAACACAGTTTTATTCTGTGTCTATGGAAAGATTCCTTTATGTTTTCTTTGTTTGGCTAATTGCTAATGTTATTGCTGATTTTACCATAGGACTTGGGGATAAGGCTTGCATTTCTGACTGCCTCAGCTTTTGCTGATGTCTACCACATGTTGGTTTACCTTACATTATTTCTCTCCACCTCCCCCGCCCCCAAAACATTCAGCATCACAGATGGCATTTTATAGACAGCTATTTTTGTGTAAGTGTGGGTGTTTAACTTTGCATTCAGCTGAGGACAGAAGATGTCATGAGGGCTTTGTCCTCCAAAGTGTGCTGTTATGTCGCTGCTTCCCTTTAAAGTTAATTGTATGTTTCCTTGTCACTGATTAAATAGATGTTCTGAATGTGTCTATAAGCAGTCCTTTCTATTTCTCCCCTTTTGTTGGGGTCAAATTGCATTTATAAAGATTCAGTACAACAGCTGTTTTGAGATTCTTATAATATGGAAATTTAGAAAAGAGCTGTTGAGGAGTCAAAGAAATGAAACACACCAGGACAAAAATAATAGAGATAGGCTAAAAGCAAAATGTAAGCTATTCATAAAAAATTCATTTTCATACACGGAATAGTAATACCCATGAATACTTCATTGGGAGGAATATAAAATGTGGCCATATCACCTCAACATATGATCTTTTCTTGAATTGAAGAACTCAAGCATTTTAACAAGACTCAAAGGTATTTTTTTAAAGATTTATTTATTTATTTATATAAGAACTGGGGGTACAGGCCAGATTCCGGGGAGGTTGAGAGGATTCACCAGAGACAGAGTGGGGAGCAGAACAGGCAGACTGACGAAATACACTGCTGAGGGGAACAGCAGGCACTACAGGAGAGATCTGCCATGCCATGTGGGACCCTCACCGGCTGTCTGGGATCGAACCGGCTCTGCAGAGGCTGCGGACAGCTTCACAGTGCAGCGTTCAACCGCCTGCGCCACCAGGGGAGGCCCTCAACGGGATTTTTTTAAAGAATATTAGCAATAATAATTGATCTAATCACTCTAAACCAAACATGTTATAAAAAAAAATCAAATAGATTACTGAAAAGATGCTATCATCAATTTGTCTACCAATAAATGAAATGGTTTTAATGTTTAATGGAATATTCAAAATCTTAGCCTTCACAAAATAATATCAAGAAAGTTAAAAGAAAAACCAAAAGATACAAGAAAGAAAATAAGAAGGAAAGTAAGGAAAGAAAGAAAAAATCACAGATAATAAACAATTTATGGCACAATTGTGATCAGAATTTGAAAAGTAGCAAGTAAGCAACAGATATTTGATCACCAAGTCATGTGTCTCTGGGAAGACCAATAACATAAGTGAAGGCAGAAGTAAACTGATTTGTTGCGATTCTGCCAACACTTGCTTATAATTTGTATCTGTGACAATATTGTTTTCTTACCCAAATAAGTTTTCTCTCATTTTTCTTGTGGTCTGCCTTCTTTCTACCTTTGATAAAGGTACGGATAGGAGGAGTATTTCACTTTCCTCAGGATTTTGTAGTAAAAATAGTGTAAGTGTGTTATTGAGTACCCGTTGGGAGAGTTCATTGCTAGGGAAACAAAATATTGATTTAATATTTTTAAATATATTATTAGATTGTATATTAGATTGTAAGTACATTAGTTTGTAAGTTCATCAAGGGAAGAAACATTCATTATCCATTCTCAAAATTTACTCTAGTTCTTGACCCTTAGAAGGCACTTATAAAACCTTTATTCTTTTGAACTGATTTTTACAAAAGGAAAGATCAAGTGACAGAACAAAGCTAGAACAGCTATACAGAGTGAGAGAGGTAGAGGAGAGAACGTAATCATGTCCTTCCAAAAGTGTAATATTTAAAGACTATGTCTATTCTTCAAGCTTCTGTGCTTAAGTATGTGTGTATTTATTTAAATGTGTGTAAACATTTCTCTCCACCCCAAAAAGTCTCACATCTTATTGTAATGTGATCACAAAAACATTCATATCAGGATAATTTCATAATGTGGGGAAGGGGTAAGGACTAGGAAGCACTGGCTGGTGGATGATGATAAACATATTCCATCTGTCCTCATGCTCATATTGGTGTTTTGATATAATAACATATATCCTTATAATGTGTCTCAAAAAACTCTAAATTATGCTTCCTAAATTAAGCTCCAATGAATAAAGAAATAAAGAATGCATTTTTCATTGATTTGCACTAAAATTATAAATGCTCAAAGTAGAAGGAAAATAATTCCACTGTTCTGTTCATAAAAAGTTTATGTAAAATCTTTCATGTCTTAATGACCCAGATTAACACAGAGGTTTGCAGTCGAAATGTCCTTATTAATAATACCTCTCTGTCTGCCTTGAGGGATGCTGGCATTTTGAGAGCTGCATTAAGCTCATGTCCTCAGCCCAATTACATTAAACATTTTACCTTTGACAACATACTTTATATGTGAAACTAATAGCTTGTACTATGTTGTCTTGAACAGATCAGAAGCAGTTTGCAAAATCATTATTAAACCAACTTTGCAAGCTCAAGTGAAATAAGAAAACAACAAAGTCAGTTAAAAGACTTCTTGTATTTGTTTACAAAGACTTTGGGGCTGCACTATGTAAATGAAAGATGATGTCTTTATTTTTATTAGTTAGTCATGAATACACCTTTTCAATCTCTAGATTTGCTGGTTTGTTTGAATTATCAGGGGTATTATCACCAATTCATTTTACTACACATATTTCAATCATTTCATTTAATATGTACAGATTATTCAGAAAGGAAACATAGTCAGCTTCTTTTTTATTGAATTACTGACTACTTAATCAATTAATTACTTTAACAGCAGTTTATTAAACAGTGAGAATGGGACAAATTTTAATGGGCATGAGCAATAAAAAGACATTCATCTTGCTTTCTATATACACATATAGGCTTGGGCTACTTGATCACATTATTGTTTGCAACATGTTCATTTTTATATGTCTATATGACTTCTTTATTGTGCAGACCTATTCTTTGCACTTTCTTGTTTATATCAAGCCTTACATGGTAAATTCTTAAATTATATTTCATTTTGTTATTAAGAACACCACGCGGTTCCATGAGGTGAGATATTTATTTGCTTACCCAATTTATTGTTCTAGGGATTTTTCTGGCCAACACAACACTTCTTTGCTACAGAATTCTGTTCTTTATGTTTCATTAATATTTTCAATAGGATCACTACCTCTAAATTCAACAAGAAATATGTTATAATTTTCTATGGGGCACAAAGTATAGTATGCACTGGAAATTCATAGCATCATTCTGATCAATTTATAATTGATCTCATTTATACATTTAGTGCTTGAAACAATACAGAACCACTATATAGTGGTACTATGACCATCTTTTAATTTCTTCTTCAATTATTTTCCACCTGCTACTGTTTCTTTAGCTCTATCATAAATTATCTCCAATATTGAATTCAACATCTAAATGGAAATTGTGAAACAGAAAAAGAAAAGTGAAAGAGAGTAGAATAAAAAGCCTAAAGTCCTCCTCCCTATAGTTATGGTTCCTGAACACAAAGTGATTTTGTTAACCTGTTGTAACAACTTGGAATCATGGAATCTCAAAAGCAATAAAGTGCATTAGAAGGCAGTGGAGAAACATGAAGACTCCTTAGTAGCAGTTCATAAACAGAGATAATCATTGCAGATTCTTACTTTTACAGATTTGGGCCATTTTTTCAGGATTACTTCTTAGTCCACACTCAGAGTACTCTCTGAGAGCTGGATTTTAGTCTCAAATTTGCCACAAGCTAGGTTATATATAACAACACTTTTTCAAAGTTTGTTCGGGGCTCAATTTAATGAAAGGTGAAATCACATGAGATTTTCAGATCTCTGAATCGAAATCTTTTTATTTTTTTATTTTTTTTTTATACAAGAACCGGGGTACAGGCTAGATGCGTGGAAGGGTGAGAGGATACACCGGAGACAGAGTGGAGAACAGAACAGGCAAACTGAAGAAATACACTGCTGAGGGGAGTAGCAGGCGAGACAGGAGAGGTCTGCCGCACCACGTGGGATTCTCGCTGGGCGTCAGGATTGAACCCGCGCTGCAGAAGCTGCAGACAGCTTCAAAGTGCGGTGCTCAACCGCTTGTGCCACCAGGGAGGCCCTGAATCGAAATCTTATTGCTAATTTATTTACCAATTCAAGATAGCAAGTAGTATTTAGTCATTTTCCTATGTTATCTTCTCTGACTTGGAGGAGAACTGCCTGGGAGAAAAGTGAGAAACGTATTAAAATATTAAAAAACAAAACAAAACAAAAAACCCTTGACCAGTTATTCTGATTATACAGTGCATTGATAAGAATCTTGAACCTGTGACTAATTATTTCCAGGTATTAACATGCTACATATAGGAGAAAACACTAATGAAATATTGCTCAAATTCTATGGTAATATATATATTTTAAAAGAGTTAGCCAAGGATCAGGCATCTTGATCATAATAAAAGCATTAATAGCTTTACTACTAAAAATAAATTTATATTTTATTTTTGGACATTTCTCTAGGGTACAAACATTTTTTTCTATAATCATTTACCATGTGACAATTTTAAAACGTATGAGATCAAGTTCATTCTATAGGTACCTTGCACAGTGCTGAAATACTTACAAATAATATTCTCAGTTGAAATCCTAATTAATAATCAACTTAGTACTCAATCCTCAAACCTCTTCGATGATGGAATCATTGCAAAGACTCACATTACACAGCATCTTGAATAACTGAATTCATCATAAGGATTACAGACAGAAATGAACTCTCCATAAATATTAAAAATTGTCTAGCCCTCACAGATGTTCACTCTGCTTATTTTCTGCAAACTCTCTGGATCAAATGTTCAATATGAATATGTTAGTATCCACCAAAGATTGGTTTTGGCAGGGTATATGTTGATATCAGCAGGAAATAAATAGGAAAACATTAAAAGGTATGAAACTTTAAAACAATAGCTTAAAGGTATTTTATAAACTACAGATGGCTTACACCATTTAAGTGAATATTTGCTGTGGGATAAGAAACAGTCAGGACTGAGACAAAGGAAATCATTTGAAAATAATGTCTCCCATGCAATATGTTGTAATTAAAGCAGAGATAAGCAATGTGGAAATCGGCTCTTATTATCTCTTCTCATATTATAGGAGAGATGAAGTATGCACGGGTATATGAGGAAAAAATTGAAACGCTTTCAAAGGAGTAATCTTAGATTTTAGAATTAATCAAAACGAGATCTCTATATTAATGATTGCCTAACACATGCATCACGACACCCAGGTAGACTTAACCACTGCACACATACACAGAACCACTTTTATGATTATTCCCTTTTTAGTTACTCCCACTGGTGATGAAAAAAAAATAAGAAAGGGAAAAAGGATAAAGAATAAAAAGAAAGTTTAGTTCCAAGGTAGATGGAAGCTAAAGGTCAAACAAGTGCATCTGCTGACTTCAAGTTTTCTCCTCCAGACATACTTGTGGAGTTGGACAAAGCACCCCACACCTGTTCCCCCTCTTTTTGCTAAATAAATGGATCAACCGGAAATACAGCATTTTCACCTTAGGCTTTGAACACATTAGTGCTTAGAAGTTAAGAACACAAAACACAGAACAAGTTGTCAGGGTATAGATGGGAGCTGACTGCAGCAGGTGGACAAAAAGAAGCTGGGCCCCTGCACTGATGTTCTCCGAATTCATGATTGCACCTGTGTGCTAGCAGGATGCTGGAAGGGACTCATGCTTTGAGTGTTGTCTCTGAAAAATGATATCAAACTATATGCTCCCTAACATCCCCTTTAGATTCTTGAAGTAAAATTCCAATGTGCTCTATGTTGCATTCAAACATTCTTGACCAAAAAGACAAACAAAAACTCTTTTTATCTTTACAATGAGGGATAAAATCCTGTAAGCTTTGTGTGATGGTGGGCAGGTAGACCATATATTATCAGTTCTGGGTTTTAACCACATTCATGTCACTGAATTTCTTGGAGCTTTCATTTCTCATTTGTTTAAAAAAAAAAGTGTTGATTTTCCCAATTGTCTTCTTTGGCTAACATAAAATAATGCTTATACCTCTGTACATATCATAAAATACTACAGGATATACAGTATTTTTCCTGGATATGATGAACAAAATAGGTGTCCCTGTCTTGACGCCTTTAACAGAAGAAGATTTACTTAAACATAAGCTTCCCTTTGGAATGGGAATGTTGTGAGCACAGGGGAGTCTAGCCTAAACACTATATGGAATTCTGAAATTGCTCTGGTTCAAACTGGGTTGATAAATAAGTGGATCTTCACACAGTCCTCAAAACCCTGGGAATCAGGGGGGATATTATGAAACTCAGGGAAAGGAAAACACAAAAAAGCTTGGGCAGAGAAGAGCCAATCATAAGTACCAGGGAAGCAACAAGGCTTGTCACAGTAACAGTGAGTGATACTTGGGCCAAGGAGCAGTCAGGACATTTTCAAAAACACAAGTCTGAAAGAAGAAGGCAAAGTAAGTAGAAGAGACTGAGAAAAGCAGACAGAGATGTAGATAGTACTCCTGGAGAGGCAGTCAACTCATTTTATTGCTTGGGGATCAAAAAGAAGATACCTCAAATCAAATCAAGTCATGCAATAGATGTGGGATTTCAATTTTTACAGGTTGATTAGATTCTATTTTCACTGAACCCTGTGGACTTTCCGAGAGGACTTGAAACTCCTTTTAGTGCTTTGCAAAATTTCCCTACATGTAAATTTTCTGCAAAGGGATTGCTCTGTATATTAGCCACCAAACAATAGCAGAGAGAGGGCAGATGCCACAATAGATACCGAGTGGAGGGTTTAAACCACATTTGTGATTCTCTCGCTCCCACCCCATCTGAGTGAATGGAAACTCCCCATTAGCAGTCTTATGCTGTTCAGCAGCAGTGTACTCTTCCAAGACTTTACCTCCTAAAGGGTAAATATTCCTGCCTGCTTTTTAATCCCTTAACACCATGTGCACAAATACAAAGAACGCATGGTTCTGGCCCAGTGAGTACTTGGCATAGCTGTGGTATCAAGAGGGACAGAAGTTCAACAAAGAGAAATGCAAACCACTATTGCAATTGAGTTCTCATGTGAGGGCACATCACTAGTGAGGGCCTGAGCACCTGTGGCAGGTGTGAGATACCAAGTGCCCTAAATCTCTCGTAAAGGGGACTCATAAGCAGATGCACTGGAGGTCCCCACCTTTCCCAACTGTATGTATCCTAGACAGAATTGTGCAGTGTTTATTGAAATTGTCCTATTACTAGGCACTCAGCATAGCTATGAGATCAGAGAAACATGTAAGTGTAATGCAACAGGGAAAATCAATTTCTCCTGGGCTTCACTTTATTTAAAGCAGTTGAATGCAAGTGGGAAAAAACAGGCATTGGCGAACTTAGGATTCCTAGCTAGTGAGCCTGTTGAGGGAGGAGGTTTTGTGTGCCACGTTGTGTATTATTACAGCAAGACTCAGGTGGATAAGCAGGAAGTGAGAGTTCTATGCTCATGGGTTTTCATTTCTAAAATGACTTTGTTGAGGTCTTTTCAATTTAATCCTAGAAATAAACAACTGCTGAGAGCAAGTGGTGATTGAAAGTAAAAAGGGGAGGATGACTTCACTAGGCTGTTTCTGGGGAGGCTGGGTCCCTAAACCATTCAGGATTTAAAGGGGAAGCTAAGGGTTTTAATTGGATTTTAAATTATATTAGTGTCAGGAAAGGTTCAGGGTATATAACGGGCAGTTGTGTTTCAAAGCTGACTTTATCCACTGGTGATATGTTCATTTCAGTCTGTCACATAGGGGGAATAAGAAAACACCACTATTAGGCCATGCAATTTTAGTTATAAAATCAAGCAAAACATACAATTATAGATACTCTGGCTACTTGGATAAATTTATCAATGAAGGATTTGAAGAGAATTCAGTAAGTGGAAGGATGAGGGTTCAACTGTAAGAAACTGAGGTCCCTTGCTTAGGAATTAGCAGAGAAAATTGGGTAAGCCTTTCTTCACAAGAGGAAACAAAAGCAGAGAAATGAAATAAAATGTCAAACAGGCCTTAATTATTCTATAAAATTCAGGGCAGAACCCCAACCATGGTCTACTTAACCCCCACTACCCCATTGCATCCCCACTTCTAAGTATCACAAACCCCGACACGTTCAGAGACTTGGCTCTAAGGTTAAGAAGGAAATGCTACATGTACTTTCATATAATAAAGTTCAGCTATATTTCAAACTCTATTTCCTTTTTAATTACAATTTTCTTACCTGAGCCTCAAGTGAGTCTAACGTTAACATTAACCCCGGGAGCCCGAGTTATTTTATGTTCAGCAACAAGGATTGAAACTGCAGTTTCTGTGTGGGTAATTTCTCCCCTCCATGAACTTTAGCCAAGTAGATAGCGTCAGACCAAAGTTCCTAGTTACTCAAACCCTATAGAGAGACAAGTGCCCTAGGGAAAGCTTAGAAATTTAAAATAAACTGAATATTGTATTGCTTCTGAAATAGTTGGGCAATGTGGAATTAGAGAACAGACAGTAGAATTTTAAAGTGAGAACAGTGCCTGTTTTAATTTTAAACTGTCATTTTGAGCCAAAATTTATTTGGAGAGTATTATTAAGGAAGATTATTAAGAAAAGATGGAGATCAATCTACTGAGAATAATTTATATATTGGGGGGGACCATTTATGACTCATTAAGAGTATTGGCTAACGATTGTCTCTAACTAAATTGATAATGACAAGGATAAAATATAGCTGGCAAAAATACATCCATGCCAACCCTCCATCAAAGGCAAATATTATCAGTCTATGACAGCACAGTCTCCATTTGTGCCAGATATTGCTAGCTGGATCATTAAATGGATTTGCCTTTCTTCCTAAGCACATGGCTGGACTTTACTTCCCGACCTCCCAAAGTTAGAAATGGCCTTGTGACAATTCTAACCATTGGAATGAAGTAGAAAGGACACTCTTTATTTAGGCATGGCCCCAAATACCCTTACTTGTGATTTTTCTGTTGGTTGGAAGGGAGCTGATTCCCCCATGTGGCCAAATTTATTATAGAAAATGATGTGGAAGGCGGAATTGCTATAACAAATAAGTCAGGCAGCAGGTGGTGCTAAAACTGATTAGAGATTCTGATTCTCCAGTAAAAATATCTGGTCAAATTGCTATGATAATGTGAAAGCACCCCTTTCTCTTGGAGCTTTAGGAAAAGTGTTGGAAAGAGCTAGAAGGTTGACCACCATTTACTAATTTCAGCAAGCTATCAATATTAAAAATGAGATAAAAATGAAAATGGAGGGCCAGAGATTAAGGGATTTATTGATTAGAAAACCCAGCTACTACTGGACTCTACATAGTAAGTGTTAAGACTGAAAAAATTCTCCAGTGGCAAAAATCTGGTACAACTCATGGTTCAACAAAAAGACTCAGCTTTCACTGAAAGGTCCTTTTATGCCTGTTACCTTCCCATTCAAGTCTATTATTTTAAAATTGGGGGGTGGGTAGGAGGAGAAAGAGGGAAGGAGATGAGGAAGGATGGGCTAAATCTTCATTATCTCTAACTCACTAACTTGGTTTTTACTACACCCCAGAAATTTCTCAGTTTTTTTTTTAAATCTCATCTCTATTGCCTTATGTCCTAAAGTCTTCTCTGATTACAGTACATAGTTGTCTTACATCTGAATCTAAAACCACTGATTTTCTGCAATATATTTGGCAAATGTATTTGACTTCTTAGGCCTGATTTCCTTATCTGGGTATAAGATATTTTAAATTAAGGTTTGTATTTTACGTCTTCAAGAATCTCTAAAGTTTCTAGCAAATTACTTTGAATATAGCTTAATATAGTTTTGATGCATAAATAAATTATGAGGTCATTCAAGCATTCTCTGCTTTGTTTCTCTTGACTGTAATTAGTAACTGCTTTAATTCTATCAGCTAATTCTTGAGCTTTCAGAGACTTCTTATTCCCTAAAGTTCCATGACATGTCTCTGCTCTCAAGCCTAAAGCTTTCTCATCTTCCCACCTATCCATACAACTACACTGTCATCTCAGTCCACAATAAGTCATCTCTTTCTCACTCAGTAGAAAAAGAAAGAAAGAAAAATTTTAAATCCACCTAGGCAATTCCTCCTTTCTCCCTCCCTCCCTTTCTTATCATATCCTATGTTCTTTCTTTTCTTTCCTCTCTCTTGCATTTTTTTGTGTGGAAAAATAAGCTGAATTACAAAAATGGTAGAGTCCCTTGGCCAACATTATATCCTAAAGCCAAGACCCATATCTACTAATTCTTTGCTAAAGATAAAAAATCTGAATTGCAAATTATTTTTTCTCAGACTGGAAGTGTCTCATTGCTTTCTGGCATAGAGCATGGAAAAGAAGTCAGATGCCTCTCTGGTTTTTAGTAATCTAGGGATAACTTTTTGTTTTTCTTTCTCTCTGGAATCTAGTTAAAACCATCTTTTTGTTACAGGGTAGGGAGGGGGGCACCCCATAATCCCCAAACCTGCCTGCTCTAAATAGGTTCTGCCATCCACTGCATGAAGACAAAACATAACACCTTTAATGGAAAGAAACTTTAATACAATTTGTGAACAATACAGAAAATATAAAGAATATAGTTTCTAAATCAAGCACCCAAAGTTACCCATCCCCTCGTAGGTAAAATTCCACCCAAACGGGATTGGCCCAGAGCAAGGCCCAAAAGCCTGCCACAAGTCTAAAGCACCTTTCAGTGGGGACCCACAGAAAAGGATCAGAAACAGCCAGACAAGTCTGGGAGGAAAAGAGCAAAATCAAAATCAAGACAAAAACCACCACTGTCACCTCCCCACGAGTCTCACCCACATCTGTGTCAACCAGTCCACGACCAAAAGGCAAGCACAGTTTCTTCATGTGTCTCTTGGCTCCATGTGCCTCCTCCAGGTCTCCTTCTGGCTCTACATCCTGCTTCCTTCCTTCCCCAGTCTCCTCTGCAGTTTGTTCTCCCTGCCCAACTTCACCCTCCTTTGGTTGGGGCAAGGAACCTGGAACCTCCCCTTTTCTTGGTTACCACCCTGTTACATTTTCTTTATTTTTCTAGTATTTTGGGAAGAAACAGAGTATAGTGCATAACTTCCAGGTCTTGGGAGGCAGATCCCTTGGGCATGTTTCTCAGCACTGCCATTTATTCACCGGGTAGCATGTGTCAGTTACTCTGGGTTCCTCATCTATATCATTTCAGCATTGTCAGAGGAAAAAATATGCACTTCACATACATTTTAAAGCTGTTTTTTTGCATAAAACAGGACAAGTGTTTTACAAATATTTGCCATTCAAATTTCCTGGTCTTACTTGTTTTGTTTGAAATTCAGATTTCCTATTTTTTTAAAGATTTATTTATTTATGCATGCAAGAACTGGGGTATAGGCCAGAGATGTGGGGGGTGAGAGCATTCACCAGAGTCAGTGGGAAACAGAACAGGCAGATCTACTGAAATACACTGCTGAGGGGAGCAGCGGGCAAGGCAGGAGAGCTCTGCTGCGCCATGTGGGTTGCACCCTGGCTGGCGGGGGATCGAACCTGTGCTGCAGAGTCTGGATTGCTTGACAGTGTGATGCTTAATCCCTTGCACCACCAGGCAGGCCCCAAATTTCCTGTATTTAATCTTTTAAAATTTCTTTCATGTCCTTCAATTGAACCTTTTTCATAACTTGATAACATCTAAAAGGTCTCTGAAAATATAAATAGGACATTTCTCAAAACTTGTGCTGTGAACTTTTTCTTTGGGATCGCTTTTTCAGTTTATTTAATCTTTCCCTCCCATGTTGCTATTCTCATATGCTAGTGTTCTTTGGTTTCCAGTTCATCTTGAAGACAGGACATGTGTGGAAAGTTTTCTTTTCTTTTTTTTTTTTTTTTTTTTTTTGCTGTAGGGTATCACTTTCCTGAGTAGGTAATTCTTCCTGTGCACTCTTAGTTGAAGGATGTGGCAGTGCTCATGAGCAAGCAGAGTGGGGTCAAGTGGATCCTATCACCCATACACCATACCAAAATGAAAGACACTTGTCACAAATAACATGGGTCACCCCGATAAACCTAACATTTCCTTATGGGTTTAGTGGGGCAAAGGCCACTTTTAGTCTGTAAGCAGGAGTGAGAGGCTGGTCCAGCAAACTTGTACCATCTTTCCTCTCCAATGAAAATTTTCTGGAACTGTTTCTTATGGGATGATCTCAACTTTTTCTGCAGCATGCTTTCTTGTAAGCTAGACTCAAGTTTGACATCGACTTTTGGTCTTCCAGCAATTGTAAAAGATTCGATAATCCCCAGTTCCAGGTTCTCTGCCCCACCCTAAGGAAGCGTGTAGCTGAGCAGGGAGGAGAAACTAGAAAAGAGATAGATTGAAGGAAAAACGAAACAAGAAGACCTGTAGGAGGTACATGGACCAGAGAGATATGTGAAGAAGCCGAGATTGCTTCTCAGCCTTGGATTTGACCAGGGACTTGGGGAACATGGAAAGAGTCACTTAAAAGAAACAGACATGGGGGAGTAACCCATGGGGAGGCTAACAATGGCAGCTTTTCCCCATGAGTGGTAGGGTAATTTTGGGTGCTTAACTGGAAATTATTTTTTCTGTAAGATTTATTTATTTATGCATATAAGAACTGGGGTATAAGCCCTAGAGGTGTGAGAGGATTCACCAGAGACAGAGTGGGGAGCAGAACAGGTTGATTGACTGAAATACACTTCTGAGGGGAGCAGCAGGCAAGACAGGAGAGGTCTGCTGAGCCATGTGGGTCAGCCCTTTGGGGGAGGATAAAACACATGGAATGAATGTGCTGTGGTGGCTGCCAATAGCTTGCTAGTGCTCATACTTAACCCTTTGTACCACCAGGGTGGCCTGGACTTCACAGTTTTTCTGTGCTTGTTTTCATTATGAAAATTAAGCCATAATTCTAACATAGTAAGAATATTTATCTAGCCTTAAACTTTACAAATATTTTTATATAGAATATTACTTGATTTTATGAGATACTGAGAACAATTATTATAATCAAATAATACAAATGAAACATATGTATCTCTGAAATGATAAAAAAAGGTAATCCAAAATTATAAGGCATTACTTCAGGTCTTCCATATATTTATTATACACTCAATTTTGAAAGTTCATTTTATTACCAAGTAATATATCACTTATTTTTAATTTATACTTAACTTCTCCTAAAACAAAATATTGGAAGCTAGATACTAACTAGAGCAAGCACTAGAATGTCTAGAAATCTAAGGGGCCTTAAGCTTTCCCATCTTCATGCTACAGATGAAGAAGCAAAGACCTCATGAGGTGAAGCCAGGTAGCCAAGGCCTGATGCTGGCAGAACCAAATAACTCACTGTACACTTCCTTCCCTTTCATTTGCTTTGCCCCAAATAATGTCTTACCTAACAAAAACACCTAGGCATTAAATGCTTCACAGTACGCAAGATTCACATCAGGAGCATTTGACTGCACAGCAGCCCAGATGTCAGAAGTTTGCAGGAAAACGCAAAAGAGTGCAAAGATTAGAGGCTATACAAACAGTACCTGGCAAGATCTCACAGTGCCACAGAAAAAAGACTGAGGGCATCAGTGATGCAACAAAGACAGTTGTCCCCCAGTCTTTCTGGGTTTCAAGCAGTTTTCCTGGGCTGCCTTGATTACAGCCGCACTGTGACACTGTGCTCTGTGGCTTGCAGCACTTTCCACTGGAGTGTAATAGAATACTGAGCGCTATTGTATTTTTAAAGGCAATTAATATTTTATTATGCACAGACTTTTATTTGCACCATTTGGATTCCTCTTCTCTAATTAAATCTTGTGATTTACACAAACAGAACTGCTGTTCTTTAAACTCTGCAAATTATAAAAATTAACAAATACTTGTTAAAAGGAAGCAAAAGCAGCCAAGGGTCCTATTTTTGTGACAGAAACAACTGGAGGCTACAGAGTGAATTGATAGTGTCTCTTATTTGAGTGGGGCAATGTGGCAATTACATACAAAATACCTTAGTTAAGTAGAACTGATAGAAATTCCAGCTGTCTATGAGAGAAAGGTTAATTCTTTAAATAAATAAAGCCAGAGTATTTTATGTGTCCATGTAGAATTTTGCTTCATGACCTTGTGTACAGCATTTTGTGTTATGGGATTTATAAATCAAGAATGTAGTTTCAGGCAAGCATTACCCCAACTCTGCATTTGTGGAATGTTTCCTAAGGCCAAATGAATGGTCTACAGAGGGAACAGAAAGACTCTAAACTTCAATGCCCGCTAGCAGAATATGTGTGTTCCTCTTTCTGTTCCTAAATGAGCAATTCCTAAGTAGCTTTTAGCTGCATAATATTATCCTACCCCTGGCAATAGATGGGTTAAGGAGGGTTCCTTGTAGGGGAAAGACTAAGTTGCTTTTGATTATGGAAAAACAACAAATAGAGACTATGGGGAGGGTCAGGAAGAAGAAAATAGGATCAGGCCAAGAAATTACCCCCATCTTAATTAGGCAGCAGATATTTGTAAATGCTCCTGAGAACAATTTACAATCTCCTTGGAGGACATTAGCCACAGGGTGTTCATCTGGGGAAGAAGAGAAGAGAAATAGGAAATTGATGGAGTAACAATGGACAATGAATCGACCTTATGAACTCAGCAAGGATCTGTTTTACTTCTATTTTCCATCCCAAGCAAAATGTATATTCAGTCCAATAAATAGAATGAAAGCCAATGGGTTCAATATGGAGAAGCTCACCTTATGGACATATCAGGAAAGTAGATATTCCATATGTACACGGCTACTATGCAGGTCTGCGATTTCTATTCTCATTTTGCATGGATTTTTCCCTGCATTCAATTTGTAAGACATATACTGTTTTCTTTGTGTTCCAGCAGATTAATAGAGGAAACTCCACATGAAATTTTTTGTAAAAATAATTGAACATTGACCTAAGTTAATATATTTTCTCTATTTAAGTACATTTGAGATAGCTTTATTATAACCTGCCCTGATAGAAATGACTTCAGAACACCTTTCTTACAAGGGCTTTGGAGTACTTTTCAAATATAAGAACACACACAAATACACTCCATGCATACTCTTTTGTAAATGTAAGTACAGAAAGTCCCCTATTTAAAAATATCTCACATAAAAGTAATACACTAAAAATAAATACAGGCAATCAACAAACTTTTTATTTCCTTATTTTATCACTTCTTAGTGTTTCTACCATTGTTATGGAATTACTGTGATAAATCAGAATTACTTTAGAGATTGTCCATGCTGCAGACCAGGAAAACTTGCTTTGGCCAGGCTCCATGAACAGCAGATGTATAAGAATGACTACAAAAATCTCACCTATTTCAAATTGTTCTCCAGAATTAGCAATTTTCTCCCTAACAAATATCTAAAAGCTCTTTTCCATTTCCGCATCTATTTCTCCTTCCTTTCTTCCTATTCTCCTTCCCCACAAATGAGGCAGCTTTCAAGATCAAGAAATAAGGCAAATATACCAAGATGATCTTTTAGTGCATGTTTACAAAACTTGATGTTTGAAGACCACCCCAAGAAATTAGCTACCATTGAAATTTTGTTTCTGAAAATACGCACTCTAAAATACAGATGAAACTGCCACTCAAATATCATTTGCAGGCCTCCCTGGTGGCACAAAGGGTTAAGACACAACCTACGGAGCTATCCTCAACCACTGCAACATGATTTCTGTCCCCGGCCAGGGAGCTACACAGTGGTGCAGCAGATCTCTCCTGACTCACCCGCTGCTCCCCTCAGCAGTGTATTTCAGTCAGTCTGCCTGTTCTGTTCCCCACTCTATCTCTGGTGAATCCTCTCACCCCCCCCCACTTCTGGCCTGGACCCCAGTTCTTGTATACATAAATAAATAAATCTTTAAAAAATTAAGTATCATTTACTGACTAGGAGACACCTATATTAGAGACAAATAGCACTTAGTAACTACTCACTATGTGTCAAATGCTAAATTGCATTATTCCATCTCTTCCTCAGAAGGGATTACTAAAATCAATTTATAGGGTGAGGAGACAGAGGCTTAGAAAATTTAGCCAATATTTACAAACATGCAAAGACTAGGTGGAAAAGCCAAGAATATAAGAATGAACATTGGTCTTCTTGACTTTGAAGTTGATACTATTTAACCCTGTGCCACACTAAAATAGGTGAACTTGAGACACCTTGTAGAGGTATAGGGTTTAGAAATACATATATCTTTGAACTGCTATATTATTTCTATTACTGGGAAGACAGTTGTGGAGGTTAATTCTTTTAATGTTTAATAAGTCACTATATTACTTTGTTACAAAAACAGGACTAAATTAATATATATGTAGGTAGACTTGAATCTTCTGTAACACTTATTTTATTTGTCATATATGAGCACTTAAATATTGCTATTTGACATCTAGGAATCTATGAGTTGGGAAGTCACTCTTTTGGACATGATAAGAAAATTAAAAATAGCAATCTAATATTATAAACAAGTGAGTAATTATATATTAGAAAAGTCATAACTTTGGAATTTAGAAGGCTCATTTTTGTGCTTCCTACTTTCATTTGATAGAATTCCCTGAAACGATGCATGCACTTCCATATTTGTAAAATAGGGATTATAATACATATTCTACAGGATCAACTGGGATAATGCACATAAACATATTTAATAAAATTTCTTTCATTCAATAAAGAATATTTATCATGTCTACTCTTTGTGTCAGGGCTAAGAAAACAGCAGAGAACAGAGCATTAATAAGCATAAACAAATTTATTCACTGATCCATGATAAACACTAATTTTTTTAATTTTAAAAGCGCCATAGATCACATGATTGTGAGACCACTTGTCTTGCATTATAAATTTAAGGCATATGTCACTGAATACCACAAGGCAATATATATTCTGAGTTATTTTGGGTACATGACCGTGGAGATGGGTGATTTAAATTCACATTTTTTTAAAATTGTCTATGCTAGCCTATACTTGTTTAATTAAATTATATAATAGTTGTGAAAATATTTTCATGAATCAGCTATGTTCTCTTCTCTCCTTGCTGCCAATAAAAGAAAAGATTGGCATGATTTTAAAAGTGTCCATAATGCAAAGAATTTGGCACAGATGTGAACTCACATAGTTGGGTTCTTGACTATCATACTTTAATATACCCAGTTCCTGTTACATCACTTGGAATTACTCAACCCATTTTCACCTTAATCCTTTCCCCATCTGAAACCTACCAGAAACTTTATAATTGTCCATTCTTTCTCTTCTTCTTGGCAAAAGTGACAGAAAGATCATCTAGCAAAATGACATGGGGAAAAGGCTGATCAATCTTCACTATTTCCCTGGACTTATTGGTCATTTAAGATTGCTCCCTTCTAATAAGTCCAGTTCTAAATCTGTTCTTTCTTTACTACTGTAAAAGAAGTTCATGCTCCATGTTCAGTTGTTAAAGTTCAGTCTTGCTGGGCAAATGCCAGTCAACAGGGAAGATGGGGGGGTGAAATCCTTTGCTCAATCAGCCATACACCTAGAAACTGAATTCAGTTACCACCTGTATCCATAGAGTGACTTTTACTTTCTCCTTCCTCTCATTACACATACATACATACATACATACATACATGCAAACATATGAGGAAGACAGGGAGGGAGGAAGAAAGGCAGGCAGGCATATGTATGTGTATAGTTATTTTGCAAATCAAATCACGAAATTGTTGTGCCACCAATGAATAGAATCTTTATTTTTTCTGCTAATACTCTTAGAATATTTACCTCTTGTGTAATGCACCAAAATGAGGACTCGGTTATTCAACGTCAGCTGCAACTGGGGAGATAGGGATCAAGTAAGGATTGAGATATGCTTGCTGGTGCTGCCAATTTAGCTTTGCAACTAATTACAAGAGTTCTATAAATTCAATAGCTGTCCTTTCCAGGCCATGATTCAACTTATCAGGATTCAGTGAGAAGCCCCTGTGCAATCTCATGCCAATTGCAGCGTTTTTCCCTGCCTCTTCCTTGGCAGCACTGTCCTGCAAAAATAGAATGTGTTGTCCAGGACAGAGTAATGAGGGAGAACCATCTTCTCTGCCTCTCTGTCCTATTGATTTGTAGATCTCTTTCCTCTTGGTCTTTACTTGATATTTTGGGATGGGGTTGGGATAAATATATACATAAACATTTGTACATTTCAGTTTTTGTCTTTTTAGTTTTTTCACTTAGAATTCTTGAACTGAGTCTAGAAAGAATGGATCAAAATCTCAGTGCCTGACCCTTCTCATAGACCCCTTTTGGACCAGTAAACTTGAAAGAGCTTTTGATGTCTCTTGGAATTTGTGTCAAGAGTAACATCTTCTGGAACCTGGGGTATAACTACACAGACATGTGCTGGCCCACAGAGTCATCACTAATCAATGACAATGTCTCTAGCTGAAATCTAGGTAGACTGGCATTGACTCATATGCTGGAATCCCAAAGGATAATAAAGTAACAAAGAAATTGGTATTATAAAAATGGCAAAAACAAAATATAAGCACATGGTACTGTATCAAACTTAAAAATTTCTCTATGATGACAGCAACTTGTGTCAAAAAAGAAAAACACATCCTAATGAGTGGAAGTTGATAATTGCACACACGTGCACACACACGTTCGCACGTGCGCGTGTGCGCACACACACACACACTCACAAATGATAATACTCGCCATGATAATTACTTTGCATTCATGATATCAATTTAAGTTTATTCAAACAAAACCAAAATGCAAAAGCAGATAAAGAAATGTCTCTGAGGGGCCTCCCTGGTGGCACAAAGGGTTAAGCACCACACTATGAAGCAATCCGCAGCCTTTGTAGCATGAGTTCAATCCCCAGCCAGCCAGGGAGAAACCCACATGGCACAGCAGACCTCTCCTGACTTGCCCGCTGCTCCCCTCAGCAGTGTATTTTAGTCAATCTGCCTGTTCTGTTCCCCACTCTGTCTCTGGTGAATCCTCTCACCTCCTCACACTGCTGGTGTGTACCCCAGTTCTTGTATGCATAAATAAATAAATCTTTAAAAAATATAACATCCCTAAGAAGTTGTACTCCAAGAGTACTATGCATTTTTACCAAGGGGAAACCCCAATGTTTCAATAAAGAAAGAATAACAACTACTCTATGTACTTTCTAGAAGCATATCTTCTCTGGTTAAAATATTTCTGAGAATAGTGGCTTTGACCAGTATCGATGTCACAACCTCCCATCAGAAATTTTAAGGTTTGCTGTAAAAAATCATTTAATTAAGCTGCAGTATTCTATATAGTAATTTTTGACAGTTTACACTGAATACCACTGATGAAGCAGAATGATTCTTGCTTTCTTTTCCTTACTAGTTTCTCAATGAAAGTGAAAACACACAGAAAAACAAACAAACAGAACAAAGAGAAGTAAATAAAGAGATGGTTATGTTTGCCCCATTTAAATTCAAGCTCTCAACTTCATGCAAAGTGAAGCTGGCTTGGGTTTACTACATGAACTTCTGTCTCTTTGCATCTTTCAAGATTCTGCTCTTTGCCCCGAGATGCTTCTGTAGACACCATTGAGCACGTATCTGGAGTAGTTATTCCCCTCGGCTCCCACATGCTGACACCTAGACAAACTTTCTCTGCTGATAGAAATGGCTTTTTAAAGAGTTCAAGACTATTTTGTAATGAGTTTAAACACTGAATGTAAACAAGACTTAATCTACAGGGATAAGCTGTGTTGGCTTATAACAGAAGAATATTATAAATAATATAATAGCTAAGGAGCTAAGCATCATTTAGCTATTGGAGTATGAATCCTTCTTCCTCCATTTCTTATTTCCTTCCTTGTGAGAGGGAGAGAAGGAGGGAGGGAGAGAGAGAGGCTGATTAGCTAAACTTACGGTATCAAGGACAAACAAAACCTCCAGAAAGTTTTCTTTAGTACCAACATTTCCTCACTCAGGAACTCTGCAAATTTTCCATGTTTATGGAATATGCTTTAGATAAAGAAAAAGAAATTGAGGTTCTGAATTCCATTGTTATTTCTATCACTTACTAGCAATGTATGTTTTAGCAAATCATTAATACTATTTCTTTTTGTGTAAATGTGGTCAAATAATATCTCTTACAACCCTTGTACTCATTGAAGAAATCAAATGAGAAAAAGAGGTGAAAAATCTTTCTGAACTATGAAGAGACAGAGAAAATATGCATTGATATTTTTCATCCAAAATATGTGCAAAAATTTTGATGGGGTATTAGGAAGGGATTCTTGGATTTATATAGAAGGAGACAATTGCTATGCACAGTCAATTTAGATTCTTATAAATCCTATACACTGGGATGAACAAAATAATTACCTATGATAAGTTGCTTATTCCAAAAGCTGAGGGGTAAGCTGTAGCAGTCAGTATTGAATAAAATGGGGGTATTTTAAACATCAGAACAGAATGCATGTAATAGCATTGCTGGTACATGCAGGTCTTCAAGCTTTGTATTTGAATCAAAAATTTCTAATAAAGAGTTGAAATTACTAATTAGTTTAAATTATAAGCTGATTAATGTCTGTATACAACCGACTGAATATTCTGGAGAGTTTTATACTGGGTGAAGAGCATGTGGGAAAAAAACAGACTTTGATACTAGTAGCCAATTAGTTGGTGTCAGATGGTAACTGGACAATTGGTTGTAGGTGTGGTGTGATATATACAGTCGCTGAGGTTAGAAAGTACGTAACCGAAGTCTGTACAGGATTATAAACTAGTGTTACCTCAATTAAAAAAAAATAAATGAAAAAATACTAAAATCTAACATCAGTTTTAGCTTCCAGAGTTTTAAGAAACTGCAAAGTCTGCCTTACAGACGATTAGCCTTGTACTATCGTATGTCTTTCTACTAATTGCTCAAGTGCCCTTGATTTAAGCAAATTCAATAGAATTATACGAAATAAATTAGGAATTTTGTAGTAATCTTATTACTTGTTTACTTCTACAATCCTATCTAAATATTTAGCAGCCCTAAGAGGGCTTCATATAGTAATTTTATGCAAAGGATTACTAAACGCTTTTATTTGAGTTTACACATTTTAAAAGAAACAGCCTTTACTAAAAATAAACTAGTTTATTCCATTCCATTAGCTAAAGTCACTTGATTCTCTACTCGATATTGAGTTCAGAGTAGTCTATTGTCTAAAACTTACTTTAAATTCAAATATCTGCAAATAAGAGATATCTAAAATATTTGTTTATAAAATAAGAGAAAAAATATTTTCTTTCTTTAATTCATGTCTCCAAAATGCACAAGGAGGTAGGTCAAATCAAATGTAATTGTCTGGGACGCATTCTCTAATGGATAGACTTTTACACCTTAGACCTAATGTGCATACATAGGCCTCTTGGAAATAGCATGGTTTGTGAGCTAATGATGTGCATAGCTAAATATTTTTACATCAGGGTGACATTTATAAATTATATTTTAATATTACAATTATTTTAGATGATTGCCCCCAAAGCCCTTTCAGTTTTAGAAAATATGAGGCGTGCTGGCCCATAGACACTCAAAACCCAAGACGTTCCAAATTGGACTCATTATCTTTCCACCCCCGCCCTAAAGCTGCTGCTCCTCCGTGTCCCCTTGCTCCAGTAATGGGGCCACTCTCCTCCCAGTCACACAGGCTAGCAAACTTTCATCATCTTTGACTCCAACCTCTCCTGACCCTTTAAATCTAATCAACCAAGTCCTCTCAAATTCATCTTTGAAATGTCTTTCCAATTGTCCTCTGTGCTTCAACCTCACCATTCCTTCTATGGTTCAGGCCCTAATTGTCAAAAGTCCTAAGTTATTCTAAGGAACTGTACTAAGCTCACTGGAACTAGTATATTCAACTCCAAAATACCTTTCTTGCATTGCAAGCATTGTTCCATAAAATACAGATATGAAGGTGTAACCACTCAGATGCTGGAAAACATTTTTGGCAATAGGATTTTACAGACAGTGAATCAAAATCCCTTAGCAAGTCACCAGCCCTCTGTGCCCCATTTTCCTCAACACCTCATGTTCTAGCTTAAGTACGCCACTAACACCAAATGTTCTGTATTTTTTTCAAATTCCTTTACTGGGTAACTGTTACTACTTTCTACATATTTGGGTAGTCTAATTGTTTTTCACATCACAATTCATCTCCTTTGTAACCTTTGGTAGAATTAATCATCTTCATCACCTGACTTCCTAGCAGTTTGCTTATTCCTTTCCTACAATGATTACCACAATCTACTAAGAAATAAAATTTGTGAGATAATGTTTGTCAATTCCACTCAGCAGAGAGCTCTTTGAATGCAGGGACCTTGTCTTTTTCACATTATATTTTCATAGTAAGATCCAGAGATTGTTTACTATTAATTTTTTAAATTGTTTTGCAAATTACTATTGATATTGTTCATATTGTATCATTAAAATGGCATTTTTTTTCTTAGCAGCATATCTATGTAATATATGAGATAAATCAATACAAGCCAAGCATTAGGAGAAATACTCAAACCTACTGGCATGGCATACAACATTTTTCATCACACCTTTGCATTATGATTATTCACACTTGAGAAATCAAACATATATACATATATGTGTATTTATACACACACACACACACAAAATAAAATGTTATGTTTCCTAAAAAGCTTAATGAGAAAAGATAGAGACAGATGGAGTTCAACTGGCTAATTTTCTGCCCAGCTGCCTAGATGAAAAATAAAGATGCACCCCATGCTTCTGTATGCTAAACTGTTCAAACTGTTCAAATATTCAGTCTTCGTTAGTTAACCATTATGCCAAGGTTGAGTGGCCAGTATCTAGATTAGCAGACACTATTCACCTGACTGTCCCTTTTGTTCTCAGTTTTTAATGTGAAGGAAGAGAGTTCTAAAAATGGAACGAACCCTTGAAACTGACTTGCTTTCTTGAATATACAATTAGATCACTGTAAAGTGACAAAATCATATCACATTTATTTGAAGTAGTTCAAAAATAATAGATATTTTTTAAATTGCTTGCACTTTTTCTCCTTTCCACCTTCCCAATCTTTAAAACTCTTAGCAGCAAAAAAGTGCCAATTTGCCCTTTAAAAACTCAGCAGCCTCAAGATTCTTCTCATGTTGAAATGAAATGAGAAATCATTTCCATTTCCGTAGATAATTCAGTCTTTGACTTAAATTCCACTCTATGTATGTTTTTAATAGTGTGTGTGTGCGTGTGTGTGTGTGCATGCACACATTTTGTGGAACTCCTTCATGACAACATTTGAAAAGGTGATGCATTTTGTGTGTGAGAGAGAAATCTTACCTCTTTCTCACTTATTTCTAAAACTATATTAAAAAAACTGACCTTTCCACTCTCTGCTTAATTGAAGCATTTAGGTCATTTAGTTTCTCTGAACTCCCTTCCCACTCACCAGAGTCTTGCCTCCTCCATCATTCTATAACCACTTATCTGTTTCCCCATTAATCTATAGTAGAATTAGAAAATTGCCATATTTACAGAGTACTTTGTCCATGTAGTGGTTTTCAAATGAGTTGTCAATAGATGTTTAAAAGATTTTCAAAAAAATCCCTTCATTGACAATCTAAAGGTTTAACAATAGTCAGCTGGAACTTAGAAGACATGGATCATTCAGGGGCAAGTCAGCGGAGATAAACCACATCAGTTACTTGCACAGGAAAAAAAAAAGTAAAAATGATTAGTTAAATCACTAAGGAGAGAAGAGAACCCCAGGGATGCAGGAATGGTATCAATATGGAGCACCCACAATCCGAGGACTGAAGCAGAGTACACGGGGGGGAAACAAATTTGGATGAAGGCACTCTCACGCCCCACCCCTAGATTTCTCATTGTGGAGAATATGGCAATGGCATATTGTGTGATAAAGAAGTTTGCTGAAGTGTCAAGTACAGGGCTGGAAACAGACAATGTGCTGCATGTTGGGCTGCCAGCAAGACTCACTAGGAAGTTGTATAGCAGGGTTCCAGCAAAACTGGCCAGAGAATAAATTCTACTGAGTGTCCTGCATACTACTGGACATCATGCATTGCAGGAATAAAAAAGAAAATAACACATTGGAACAGGAGGGAGAGACCTCTTCCTCCTGCAGTGGCCCTTCAGTGCCCCTTTTGATAAAGTTTAGTATTGTGCCAGCTGGCAAAGGAGATGTTAATAGAAACTAGCTCCAGAATCCCAAGGAAAGATAGATTAGGAGCTGAGAGGCAATAACCTGAGAATTGGCATAGAACATATACTCCAAATGATCATATTCCCTTTCTGACTCCTGTAGGCATTTGAGTTTATAGGCAATGGTTCAAGATATAAGTAATGCAAATAGTGTGAGTCTCAAATCTCAGAGAAAGATTTTGAGAGATTTGGCATTTTGAGTTTCAATCAGCAAACAGAATTATCAGCACTGCTGATAAGTAGAGCTACATCAAATATAAGGTAAAAAAAAGTATGGAAAACATGAATCCACTATATATTTACATAAAATGTACTACTTTATGTTGCATGTTGAGATTCCTTAGGTGAAAAGAACTGTATTAAAATGAAGTATGTCTTTATCAGCTGATCATAGTTTTATCTCAATTACAAAGACATTAATACTTGTTTTGCCAATAAGTGGATACTTCACCAATAAATATTTAAAACCTGGATGTTTAGAAGCTGTCTTTAATATCCTAATTGAAATATTTATTTCAGCTTTATTTCAATTTACTGTTATCCCACCAACTCACATGTCTTTTCAAATATTCCCTGGTTCTAAGTTCAAATGAGGGTAAATGAGTTTGATATTTCTTTTTCTTTCCTTGGATTCTTTGAATGAAATTAAATTGGCATCTGAAAAATAACTAATTTTTTGGAGCTGCTTTTGACCTTCAAGAAAATAGAATCTGAAGTCTTTGAAAATATTCCGAAGAGAAGGCTTGGAAATTGCCTCTGGCTTCTAACCACTATTTATTGGCTTTTGAACCAAGCAAGTAACGTGACTTATTCTTCCATGTATTCAGAAAAACTAACAGTATTAATTTCCAACAGATATTAACTCTTGCCTATGACTGTGGAGGATCTTGTGCATACTGATAACAACTTGGCAAGACATCTGTCATTTATACAAGAACATATCGAAATAATATCAGGGAATCATACTTGTATAAAATAAACTAAAATCCCCCAGAACTTAACTAAGTTGTTTAGTTCACAGGAACTACCTGTTCAAAACTAGCTGTAGATGGCTTTTCATGATTCAACATGGGAAAGAAGAATTTTAACCAACTAGAGATACCCTGTTGGGGTATAGTTGATTAAGGTTAAAAACTAAGCGCCCACTTCTGACCCAGCAGGAAATGCATAAAGCTGCATTTCGGGACAAGGCTGTAAAACTGACCACCATGACCAGAAAAACCAGCCCAGCTCCAGGATGCAGAAGCAGAAGCCAGAATATGTTTCTGTGTCAAAGACCAGTACCAGAGACCAGACACCCCAGCAGATAACTGGGGGCAAACTGGAGCCCTGAGTTAGAAAGTCCACAAAAACAGTATAAAAGAGAGTCTCAAATCCTCCTTAGCACAAAAAAAGTCTCCCTTCTCTCCTGCTTCTCTTACCAGTGTATTTAAATAAATCCACCTGTTCTGTTCTCTACTCTGTCCCTGGTGAATTCTTTCACCCCCACGCCTCTGGCCTCATCCTGATCACCCCACAATATACCAAACACACAAATTTCCGCCCCAAAATTAGATGGAATTCTTTCTTTCTTCGATGTGTCCTAGTTAGTATATATTGATAAATATGAAATCCATTCCATCTGAAAAAAAATTTTAATTGAGTTTTTAAATTTTTCTTTCAAACACATAGAATAATTTATCTTGTGTATCAGTATATTAATTTTGAAAGATGGAATATTGAATCATTGAAAACTTTAGAGAATTCCTATATTCTCTTATTTCTCAATTTAAAGGCACTCTTAAAATATAAGCTTCAGCATTTCCTCATGAAAGAAATTAGATATAATGAGGACATTATCCTATGTAGAAGAAAAATAATTCATATATCTATAAGAAACATACCCTGCAATATTCCCTGAATGCTATTGGGAACCTTGTATTTTTAAGAACAGAAACAGGAGCATAAAAAAAACAATTTAGGGGTCTCCTTGGTGGCTCAAGGGGTTAAGACATAGCACTATGAAGCAATCCGCAGCCACTGTAGCACCAGTTCAATCCCTGACCAAGGGAGGTGACCCACATGGTGCAGTAGACCTCTCCTGACTTGCCCGCTGCTCCTTTCAGCAGTATATTTCAGTCAATCTGCTGTTCTGCTCCCCACTCTGTCTCTGGTGAATCCTCTTACCCCCACACCTCTAGCCTGTAACCCAGTTCTTCTATGCATAAATAAATAAGTCTGAAAAAAAAAAAAAACAACAACACCTTAACTTCAAGGTTCTGTGACAGCATAACTGGTGTTATATATCCTTCCACGATATCCCATAAATAAAGAATCATTTCTGCAAATCCTAGAGGTGAGAACTTCAAAGTTAAATTTTTAGAGTGTTCCTTTTAATAAAAACTGTGAGAAAACTAAGGTAGGGGAAGGGACTAAGGGGAGGTTTGATTTTATTTTGCACTCAGTATGGAGTTGTGGATTCTTGCCAAGGGATAAAGAGCACCTCTCAGGTATTTATTTAGTTAAAACATTCTATTATTTAGCTCATTTATTAAGTATGTTCAAAGGTCTCTAGAGCTGTGTAAGACATTTTTAAAACTATTGTCAGCAAAATAATGTCAGTGAAATTTCAGCGTTTGAAGGAAGTTGCAATGTAATATGCCTGAACCTCTTTAATGGGTTTCTTCGAGGACTTGTAAAGTTCCCTTTCTGTAAATGGACTACTTACATTAACCTATAAAAAGAAATGTTTGGCTTGCATCTCTTAAAAGAAAAGTCTTGTACGGATGGCAAATTTGGATGCTTTTATAAATTGGGGTCATGTACTGAAACAGATAATGAAATGAATATTATCATTTTGCACTTAGTTGAAATTGTAGGAATAACTGGGAAAAGAGAGAGGAGAGAAAAGGAAGGAGGGGGAGATATGGTTTAGAAATATAGTCTCTGGTACTCAGACTTATTATTGATTTTTTTCTTTTTTTCCCCAATTATTTTACATTCAATTTTCTCCTCACTAAATTCAATAGACATTAACTGATGAACCAAATGTTTACAAGTTAAATATGGAATATCCATTTTATCCACTTTATTATACAGTTGTATAGCAATCAAATTTGAACAGATATTTGGAAAATATGATAAAATGGGAAAGATATTTTGTGATTTCTACATTCACAGATCTCCAGCTAATATTCAAATTCTTTTTCAAATGTAGCTGTTATTTATTTGGTCTTGCTTGTAATGTTATAAAAAGATATAATAAATGGCAGCATAAAATTAAAGTCATTGCACATTATTTAGCATAGAGTGGACTTAATTCTACTTAAAAGTTAAAGAATTAATTGGAATATATATTTCATTTAGTATGGGTTATAAATCATGTCTGGTCAAAATCCTGAAATGACCACATAAACCACGTTTTTTTCTCACGGTCTCATGTACTTATGATTCTTAGTTTAACACCTGAAAGGTGACTTGCTCGAATAGATCAGATAGAATGAAAATAGACAGCAGGAGGATTAGAAATTCTAATGTGAGTTCAACTATGAAAATAAATATTTAAAAATTTTGTTTGTTGAGAATCCCTTAGATTACATCTAGGTGACTGTTTTATTTGCATACTAGTCAGGCAGGGGTTGAGTGGTTTGTGTTTTTGGTGTGCTAGTGAATAAAGACTTCTTAGTACAATAGATTAGTGAAGTATTTTATTTTCTGTATATTTTACTAAACATGTTGGAGAAGGTTAAATCCCAATGGAATTGAATTATTACTTAGAATAATCTAATAGAACCTCAGCTCCAAAATGTTTTCTTTTAATAACCTGGACTACAGTGTCTACACTGTGATGAGTGCTCACAAATGGAACAAAATGCAGACATAATCAACACACTTGTTTCTCATTCTTACACCTTTGATGTCATTTTTTTGGAGTTGATGGGTTTGGAAAATGGGGTCCTTTGGTTTACTCTGGGAAAGCTTTCACCAGAGCTCCCCTTTCAGCGGCACACGGCGAATTTCCCAGGTGAATTTCTCCACAAGACAGAAACTTTAGATATATTAATAAGACCAGGCTTATTAAGAAAAACACAAGAATAAAGGACACTTGCACAGACATTAGCAGGCAGAAAGAGCTGCCCTTTTGTGGGGGCAGCCTTAACTTTCATCATCTTCTTTTGGTAGGGAGGGACTCATCTGGTGATAGGTTTGATGCAGAATTTGAAAGGGACCTGAGATTCTACAATAGGCTCAATCCCCATATCCTATCCTTCCCCTGGGGCCTCCTGACACTCCCTACAGCAGTCTGATACCAGCTTTGACTTTAAGCCTAAGGATCTTGGTTTATATGGCAGGGTCTATGGCTATCTTAATCCCTTCTACCCCCACCTGCTTGTATGAGTCAGATTTTAGTCATTTTTTTTTTTCTTTTAAAGATTCATTTATTTATGCATACAAGAACTAGGGTACAGGCCAGAGGTGCGGGGGCAAGAGGATTCACTAGAGACAGAGTGGGGAGCAGAACAGGCAGACTGACTAAAATACAGTGTTGAGGGGAACAGTGGGCGAGACAGGAGAGGTCTGCTGTGCCAGTGGGTCAGCTCCCTGGCCAGGCATCAAACTCATGGTGCAGTGGCTGGGGATAGCTCCATAATGTTGTGCTTAACCCCTTGCCCCACTAGGGAGGCCCAGGTTTTAGTCTTGGGAAGTCTCCTTTTAGTTTTCTATTCTTTTCCTCCATCACCTTTACTGTGTACTTCTTAGATTTTTAAGAAGTACTTGCTTTCAGATATGAGTAACTTCTAAACTTTCGCTCAGTTGTTTCTGCACCCAAATGATTAAATTTGTCCATAAACACTGTAAGCATTTTGTAATATAGTTTTTTGTTTGTTTTTTTTATACAAGCACTGGGTACAGTCAGAACTGCGGGAGGGTGAGAGAATTCACCAGAGCCAGATCGGGGAACAGAACAGGCAGAATGATGAAATACACTGCTGAGGGGAGCAGCAGGCGTGGCAGGAGAGGTCTGCGCGCCATGTGGGACCCTCGCCTGGTGGCCGGGGATCGAACCGACACTGCAGAGGCTGTGGGCAGCTTTGCAGCCCAGCGCTCAACTGCTGTGTCACCAGGGGAGACCCTGTAATATAGTTTTTTAAAAAAGATTTATTTATTTATGCATACAAGAACTGAGGTACATTGGCCTCCCCTAGTGATGCAGGCGGTTGAGCCCTGGGCTGTGAAGCTGTCCACAGCCTCTGCAGCGCGGGTTCATACCGGCCGGCTGGCAAGGGTCCGGCATGGCGCGGTAGACCTCTCCTGTCTTTGCTGCTCGCCTCAGCAGTGTATTTCCTCAGTCTGCCTGATTTGTTCCTGGCTCTGTCTCTGGCCAGTCCTCTAACCCTCCCGCACCTCTGGCCATATCCCAGTTCTTGTTAAATGAATAAATAAATCTTAAAAAAAAAAAAAAAAAAAAGAACCGAGGAACAGGCCAGATGTGTGTGGGGTGTGAGGATTCACCAGAGACATAGTGGGGAACAGAACAGGCAGACTGACTGAAATACACTGCTGAGGGGAGCAGCGGGCAAGTGAGGAGAGGTCTGCTGCACCATGTGGGTCACCTCCCTGGCCTGGGATCGAACTCGAGCTGCAGTGGCTGCAGATAGCTTCATAGGTTGCATCTTAACCCTTTGTGCCAACAGGGAGGCCGTCATACTATAGTTTTAATACTTTGTGGACTGAGCAAAATATTGGAGCTATGTAGGAAACTTGAAAGTGTGCCGAATTTTTCTGGTGATCTTTTAATATCTCTTTTCCACTCGCCTGCACCGCCCCACTTTTCTCAGCAGTTGGAAATTAGTGTTTGGCTGGGACATCAAGATAATAATTTAGGTTCACCAATGAGATGTACTGAGTGATATTTGGAAGGTGGAAGATAATGAAAAACATTTTTGTCCTGTAAGTAGGCGGAAAGATTGTCACAGGTGTTTTCCAGCAGTTTTACAAGAAATTTTCCAATTTATTTCAGTGAATCACCCTCTTTAGTTTGATCTATTCCAAGACCATTGATGAATAATATTTGCAATTATTAGCATTATGTGATTTTCTGAACTTCAAAGTGTTTTCTATCTTTTCCAACCATGCCAACAATTTTATTAGCTTCTATTCTACTGTATTTAATTCCTTCCAACATAAAACTGGTAGAAAGTTTTCTGTTTTCCTGACAACACCATGACTTAATCAATTGCTTCCATGAAAAAAATAATCATAAAATTATTAGCTAAGTCCAGAAATATGTAACTAGTGAACTATTTTCTCCATCCCATCTCTATACCCACTTATAATTTTTGAAAAAGTCTAACCAAATTTAGAAGAACATTTATCATGTAGTTTTCTTCTCAAATAATGTCAAATACCACTACCCACCCACTCCATTTACTGCCTCTTGTAAAATTCAAACACCTTAGTCTAATATTAGCTTTCTTCTCAAGAACCTGCTTATTCATTATTGTTTTCCATTCCTCTCTCTTATAGAGAAGCGTGATCACCAGAATTAACAACCAATATTGTATAATGTAGTATGTTACAAGCATTTTTAAATGTAGATGGTGTCTGATTTATTATGGTTCAACTATGATATTTTCAATTGATGATATTTTTAACAATAGCCTTCATAAGTAACCTCATCATTCATGAATCAAGGAAGATCTGTGTTTCTAACAATTCATAATGAGACCATATGACTTTCCTTAAAAAGAATATAATCCAAAATATCAAACAGGATAATAAATAACAAAAATTAAAACCTGTACCCTAAATAATAATCTAAGAATACTATAACATTTCTGACAAATTTAAGTAAAATTAATTGAAAATAAGTAGGCATTTCCTAATATGTATTATTATGTATTACTAATATTATCTTATTAATTCCTAATGTGAAAGGTTTTATGAGTTCAACCCTGAATTGTAACTTTTATTATATCTGAAATTTTGTCTGAGGTTGTGTTAGTCAGGGTTCTTCAGGGAAGTGGAATCAATTATATATGTGCTTATTAACCAATTTTATATATACATACACACACACACGGATGGATGGATGGAAAGATATATATATATCCAATTACATATTTATTTCTACATATTATAGCAATATATGGAAAAATTGACTTTAAGAAACCGATGAATGTAAAAGAAAAAAAAGAAAAGAAACTGACTCATGTAAATATGGAGGCTAATAAGTCCAAAATCTGCAGATCTACAGAGCAAGCAGGCATACTGGAGTTTTAGGAAAGAACTGATGTAATATTTCATGTGTAAATACTTGTGCAATATTCTGTTAAATATGCTGTTGGAGGAAGCCTTTGATTCTATTCAGGTCTTCAACTGATTGAATGAGACCCATCCACGTTATGAAGGGCAACATGCTTTACTCGAAGTCCTTCAATTTAATGGAAATCTCTTCCAAATACATCCTCATGGAAATACCATGAATAATGTTTGAGCACATGTCTGGACATCATGGCCTAGTAAAGTTGAGACATAAACCAAAACTCCACAGAACCTATTAACACCATTTGCAAAGTGGCTTTTTTGTAAGTTATGGTAAAATTGGAACATGAATTTACTATGTAATCATTTCTTCACATGGCATTCCTATGGGTAGCCTTTTGGGAGTCTTTTGAATAAACTTTGAGTACCTAAAAGAGGTAGTCACATAAATAATAATTAAATGCCAAAGAAATAAAAAAAAAAGTTGGTTCTTTCTTCAGAAGAGGAATTTGTAATATTGATACCAGTGATTCTTTAACAGTTAGCCATTCATTTTTATATATGTATAGATATATACATAGATATATACATAGACATATACATAGATCTATACATATGTACATTTATTCTGTACTTTTTGTCATGGACAAAACAAAGTGTTTCATCAGTCATTTTATCAACAATCAGATAATTGATTGGTTATCTCCTTACTAAGACAGTGTTCTAGGGCGTTTTGTTTTGTTTTTAGAAATATTTTAGAATTTTACTTTTTTAAAAATTTTTTAGCAAAACATTTAACACAAATAAAAGTAATTATATAATAAATCCCCATTAACCCATCATTCAGCTTCAACAATTATGAACTCATGATTATTCTTATTCATATATACCCCCTTTTCTCTCTTCCACCAACTCAAACATTATCACCCATTGATATGTCTGTACACATCTCTGAAAGACAAGAACAAGTCAAAAAATAGCCATTATATTATCCTCTCAGTGAAAGTTAACATTTATCTGATATCAAATAATCAGAGTTCAAATTTTCCCTTTTCATTTTATCTGTTTTTTTGTTGGAAAAAAAAGATACAAATGTGATTGATTGATGTCTTAGGTCTCTTGATGCGTACATTTCCCCTCCCTCCTTTGTTCATTTTGCAATTTACTTGTTGGCAAAACTGGTCATTTCCTCTCTAGCTCTTGCATTTTGGACTTTGGCTATTGACTACCCCATAATGTTACTGATGTTCTTTCATTCTTTGTGATTTTGGTAATTGGATCTTGAGCAACTTGGTCTGTTTCAGGTTCAATTTTAGGCAAGAATGCTTCATTGGTGTTGTATACTTCCATGGGAAGGCAAGTAAGGTCTATTTTTCTTGCCTTTTCTTGTGTTTATAGCTATTGTTGATCACTGAATTCATTATTTCATTAGGAGCAAAATATTCAGTAAACTTAATTTTCCACTGCATTTAAGACTTAAATTTTATCACCAAACTATTGTATTCACACTAGAGAACAAATGCTATTAAGTTAGTATTTCACTCATTTATTAAGCAAAACACAATGACATTTTAGTAAATGTAGGACACTGTGCTAAGCATTGAGTATACACAGATGGAGACAATTTATTCTGCATTCTTCCTAAAGGCATTAAATCATTGAAAGAAATCAAAATCACCCTGTGTATATATACTGGCTTATCATGGACAAAAATAGGAATGTTTCAGCAGTTAGCTCCAGCTCCTGATTAGCTTCTAAGCTGACAAATGAACACGACACATAAACAAATATATTAAAATATGATAATCCCTGACAAAGAGTGACTTGAAATAACCAACTGATAGGCAACTTTAGAGATTATTGCTCTGAATACCGTAAGATTCACTGTAGATTTATTACATTTGAATCAATCATTTATTGTTTCTATGTGTGTTGATTTCAATTATTTACCTTTAGAACAATATTGAAATGAATACCTTCATGTATGTAATTCTTTTCATATTTTCTAAGTCGTATTGAGTGTGACCCAAAGAGAAGTACTTAACACAAGTAACTTAAAATTTTATTATATTTATTTATATGTATTTCTAAATAGATTTTAAAAAGTCATTACCATACCCATCAGCAATGGCAATTTCACCTCAATTTATTTAGTTACAAATATTATTGTGTTTCTTAGATTTATCAGTTTAATAGGCAGGAACAGTTTTAAAAAAATATAGACTAAAAAAGTGCACTAAATATTTCTTTGCACTTAATTCCTACTATGTTTTTAAGGAAAGCCTCCATGCCAGTGTTTCTCAAATCTATTCTTTTTAAAATCCATTCCTTCTATTAAACAAACAAACAAAAAAGGTTGAAACTCAACTCTCATACCATTCCCTTGAGGAAACACTTAGAAGCTTAGAAAATAGTTTTTTTTTTTAATTGTACTGCCTGATGTTTATATCATAAAAATATTTTTTATATTTCAAATATAAAATTATATTTCAAATATAAAATTCCTCCCCACCCCCTCTAGTATACCATGTTCTATGGTCAGATTTACAGGTTAATTAGTATTATTGGTTTGGCTTTCTACAGATACCTTTAAATTATGCTTTCTTTTCAAATTATAGAAAATTAGACCAAAAGTATTTGCCTCCTTTTCCCTATAGTATTATCTTAACCATATACAGAGCCTATGAAACAGAAGAAAGAATATGAAAACTAATCAACAAATTTAGTTAAAGATATTTTAAGAGTGCTGAATTTTTTTTCATGCTGTTGATGCCATTAATGGGTGATGTGTTAATTAGACTCTTTCTACTCACAGTTTGATTTTAGAGCAACTATAAAGCAATGACATAATTGGATTTAATGTTATCTCTTTCATTGCAATCTGCAAAAGGAAAACACATACACATTGGGTACCTCCCAGTGTATGGCTGGTGAGAAAAAAATTAACACAGATTAAAATTATTATTATCTGTCTTAGGAAAAAACACTGACCTCCAAAATATTTAAGTATTTAGCAATTATGGATCATATGTGCAAGACACTTGTTATCATTTTTCAAAATTTTCAGTCACATTTAAATTTCTGAATGGATGATAATGTTTCTAAGAATATGTCTCTTCTTAATTTATCCATATTAATGAATGTATTTTGAGTCTATTTGTTGTATATGTCTATATATCCATATTATTTGGGGAAAAATCTTAATCCTTGAAAATTTGTCACAATGGATGAAAGACTAACCTAATATTTAGGAAATCAGATTGAAATAACTAATAGGTACCTGCAGTTAGGTTTTTTGATTTGGACATTAGATTTATTTTCTGTTAAATGAGTGTTACTGACTTCTTCAGAAACAATACTTAGAATAAGTTTGATGGAGCTTTAGTTCAGAAATTGAAATCTGGTGACCTTTGGGCCAAATTCAGCCTGCAAATGTGTTTCTGTTTGATCTGCACAATATTTAAAATATTTTTTTAAAAGTAGCTGTCAACTTCAACTTTAAAAATGGAGAATTGCTTATAAAATCATGCGACAGAAGATATAGCAACATGATCCCACGAATTTAGGCACCAGAGCTGCCCCCTTTCAGATAAGTTCTTTGTCATTGTTTCCACTAATCTCTGCTTTTCTCTTGACACCATGCCCAGGTGCCAGGCCACTTTTTAAAATTTTGCCTTATTGCTTAAAAAACATCCTGACTATTAACCCCTTTACATCAATTACATTACAGTTTTCTGCCTCTTTTTTAACAAGGGTACTGAAGAGGGAGATGCCAACCTTGCTAGACTCTTAGGATTGTACTGACAGAGAAAAACTGTCTCTTCAGAGTAGGATGATAATAACATCCCAATGGAATATCAGTATTTTGTATGTACTTCCAACACCTTGAGACGTGGAGTTCCTATTCCTGCTTTTCTTTATGTCTCTAATGCAGTATCCCTGATGAGTTTTATTTCCTAGGTAATATACCTACTCTCTTCCTTCAAATCTGTCCGTACTGCCTGTACTAGACCAGGGCACCCTGACAGATGACTTAAGAAATGTATTTTCACTTTAGTAGTAACTTCATAATAAACATTCACATCCTCAGTTTCACAAACCCAAGGGTAAACTAACTTCAAGCCTACAGAAAAATGCCATCAAAACATGAAAGAGTGACTTGAAATCTGAAAATTTCAGAATTTTTAGTGACTTATAGATGTTTCCCAGGTGACTCAAAACACACTATGAAGAACCTACCTCTTCTATACAGAAATGTGTTTTTTGTGCGTCTTTAAAGTGAAATAGAAAACTATCAATAGAATCAAATATTTTGCTAGAAGCGTCTCTATGGATAAGTTTTGTTAAATGACCAGAACTATCTGGACAAATTGGTTCATTATATTTTTAAATATCTTTTTAATATAGAACAATTAAATATTAGAACTGTCTTCTGGGCCAAGCCTTTTGTTTTTTAGATGAAGTAACTGAGGTTCATGGAGGTTAAGTGCTTTGCTGACAATCACTCATTCTTGCAGAAACCAAGGTCCTGACTTCCAGCCTTGCATTCCTTACATTATGCCACACAGCTTCTTAATGAATGTGAAGACAGATATATCCAACTTAATCAGCTCTGCATTGACAGACTGGCATTATGGTAAGAGAGAAGGCCACATTCCTCAACATTTGGCAGAGAGTTGGTTAGCATTCTTTTTTAAAATGTTGTCATCAAAGGGAATGAGATGGTTTAAAAATTATACCAGTTATAATATTACTCTAACTTTTCTTCTTTTATTGTGAATGAAGGAGATATTCAGATTTGTATATTTTAATTAGGATTTACTTTAATTTTCTCAGGATAGAAAGTTTACAGTAGGAAAAATAAATAAATGAAAGATTCTTTCTCAACTTCAGTGTATTTTTTCCAGAGTTCTGTCTCCCACAGTTAGTAGGAGGAAGGGGATTGTTTTCTAGAACTAGTAACAGGAACAGATGTGCTTTCCAAGGTTGGTGCCTTCCTAATAAAAGCTAAAGTTCATATGAATCTCATTATGTGTAAATATGCTTGTCTTTAAGTTGTTACCTTAAAGTGGAAATAGATTTCCAAGTTCTACTAGTTAATAAGGGCTTCATTGGGATAACTTAAATTTTAATTTTAAATTTTTTAAAATGTAAAGAAGTTTCAGTTTCATATTTAATTGGATCCTTCAAAATGTCCACTCTGAGTGGTCTGTTATTTGATCCATCTGTTTTGAAAATCCACTGTATTTTGAGATGGATGTTTGGTTTTGGTCCATTGTGGTGTTTCCTGCATTTTTTTTAATTACCTTGCTTGTGTTATACCAGCAACATGGTGCTATATCATTCCTATTAATGTTTGCAAGTTGAAGCACACAAGTGTCACAAATTCTGACAGTAAATAATTAAAGTATTTAAATAAACTTGTGTATATGCTACAGTTCTTTGGTTGAACAAATTTGTAGAGCAAGATTTTATTCTGATCTATAATTATAGCTGCCACTGACTGGCATGATCCTTACTAAGTCAGATTAATTTACACATTAAGCAGCCATCTGTAGAAATTTTCATAGTACCTTGTCTGCAATGCTATATATCACATGGGAATTCTGAAACTACCCTGGCCACTAGGGAGCTTTTAAAACCATGGTTGTAGACTTAAAGCTATGAACAAATTGTTCCAGACATTTCCATTTTTTCCTCCTTATTACAAGGTTGCCTAATGATCCTAGAAAAGTGTACAATGGTTTGGACCTCTAATGACAGAAAAATGGGTAAACTGAGAGCATTCATTTTATTTTCTTAAAACAATGTCCTTGGCTCTATTTAAATAACTTAACAAAGCTTATGGAGCAGAACTGAGTTACTACCATTTCTTTGAAAAGGCTAAATTATCTTACTATTTGGGTCATAGTTGTAAATTACAGTGCAAATCTGTCAGTATGCTTGTATAAAAAGAAATAAAATTATACCTGCTAATGCTCTAGCAGGCTGATCCTTAAAAAAAGCAAACCTATTTTAATGTCTAATAGATAAAATACAAAAGGGCAAATGGTATTTTAGACTCCAGATTATTAATCTATATAATGTTATTTAAATTAAAAGCAACACCCATGCAAAGATTATTTGAAAATTAGAAGTGAACATTCCATTATTTTTAGCAGTAGTTCATTTATGGAACATTAAACAATTGGGAAGCACTAGTTCAAATTAGTCAGAGTCACTCAAATATCGTTGATTTAAAGTGTTCTTAAAATGTAAAACTTCAGAGTCTCCTGTGAACACTGGTTGCCTGTGCCGCTCATGGCTAGGAAATATATTTCAAATTTGTGATTTATCCATCCCTGCTTTTGTTAGAGACATTGTAAAATATTTAGAAAAAAAGAAGTAAAACCATAGAAATAAAGCACAGTAACAGTACAATCAGGAAATAGTGTTATTAATTGTTTAGTTGAGAGATATAAAAATACGATAGTGGTTCTGAAATTTTTAACTAAAGAGGTATTTCCAATTTACACTGAACACTATAATGCCCCTTCCTACAAATCACTTTCCTTAAATGAAACTCTCACAGTACTCCTATAAAGAAGTTAAGGAATCTAAGACAGAAAAGTTACCAAAAAAAGGATTTTCAAAGAAAAATACTAAAGTGAAAGAGAACTCTCATAGCATGTCAACACTATATAATTTCCCCATGATAGGACATGAGTAATAACACTTATCTGTGCTTAGTCATAAATTGCTTTCACAATGTACACCTGAATGATAAATAGAAGGTAAGCAGCCTCACTTTGCTGGTGCAGATGAGTTTTATTTCTCATAGACTATACAGACTTTTAAGTGGTCTGTACTATCCCCATGCTGGTTTTCTATCTGGACATTCTATGCCTTAGAGAACAGACATAGAGAGATGGTGTATTTATTATTCATACTAATATTGGATTAGATGATGAAGTCAAAACATTTCCTATTCTTTATTAAATCCCAGAAAACAAACTATGTAGACTTTTTTAATGTTTCATACACTAAAGGTCTTAACCAAATTTGCAGGTCATTTGGTCAAATTTATAAATTATGAATACAGAAGAAGCACAAAATAGAAATAAGTCTCCTGATGTGTCAATTCTTGATAATCACTTAACTGTGTTGAGAATATCTTACTTATCCCTCTGTCTCAAGATAGTGACTTTATATAGAAATTAAACTTGGTTGTGCCTTGGTTATCTGAGGAGTAGGACAAAATTGATCAAATTAGTCATCTGGAAATTATTACTTTGAAAACAATGAATGTCAAATTGTGAGAAATCAAATAAATGCATGGGCCTTACCCTCATTTGTAGACATTGTGCTATTTCTCATTAATAACCCTTTTTCTCTAAGAAAATTGTTACACTGAAAGAGATAGCTAAATTTAGGTGGTGAGGAAAATGCTTCTATTGCTATTTAAATAAAATAGATAGCCAGTCTCAAAGCTGAAGGATATCATTATAACTCACTATCATAAACTGATAATCAAATGAAGACATATATATGGTCAATTTGATATGTTAAATCCAAGTAATTCTCTAGAATAGAGAAGATCAAACTCTGTAGAGCATTTGGCTTTCTTCCCAAATTAGAAAATGAAAATAATTTATCATCTTCATAGACAAGGAGAGAATCCCTCCTAAGGGACAAAGATTTTTCTCATTACACTTTCTACTAGCACAGATGAAGGCATTGTCAAAGTATAGCATATTCACAAGAAAGATAATATTGTATTTGTATTATTTTCTTTGAAATAGTATATCCTATTTCCAAATGGTGTTCTTTTGATCAGAGTGGAAAATATGGCAAGCACCTGGTCACGTTGATAAACTTATTTGACTTTTAAAACGCACCTAATAAAATAATGCATAACAACTCCATGAGATCCTTACGGAAAATACCAAAAACAAGCAAACAAAAGTTCTGAAACAAATTAAGTTACATGAAATTCCTAATACCTTAATAAAGAAGAAATGTATAGAACCTACTAAATAATAATGCTATCTCTTCCAACTTAGATATTATAACAGCAGATCAGAAAGAGAACTTGAGCTTAAGTGAGAATGGATATCTCCATACATTTATATTCACAAGATCTCAAAAAGTCACACAATTTCTGCAAACTATTGCCAAATTCTATAAAAGAAAATTAACTGAGGAGATTTATTTCTCCTCCTCCCCCCCAAAAAAAAAATAAATTAAATTAGGGCCTCCCTGGCGGCGCAAAAGGTTGAGTACCGCACTATGAAGCAATCTGCAGCCTCTCCAGCATGAGTTTGATCCCTGGCCAGCCAGAGAGCAACCCACATGGCAAAACAGACCTCTCCTTTCTCGCCTGCTGCTCCCCTCAGCAGTGTGCTTTGGTCAGTCTGCCTGTACTGTTTTCCACTCTGTCTCTGGTAGATCTTCTCACCCCCTGCATCTCTGGCCTGTGCCCCAGCTCTTGTATGCATAAATAAATAAATCTTTAAAAAAATAAATTAAAAGTAATTATAAAAGTTATAATGGAGAGAACCATCACCAATAATAGATCAAACTAATGATATATATATATATATATATATATATATATATATATAGTGAGGAGAATCCAGCATGAACTTATGTAACAACTTTACCACGAATGTTTAATTTTAGCTTAATTATGATACTATAATTGAACAAATACAGATTATATCACAAAAACAGATATATTGGATTTTTCAAAAGTTTTGATACCATGAGTCAATATCATATAAGGCAGGGCACTACTTTAGCTGAAAATAAACTAAAGAGTTATGCCAATTAACTATAAACGTGATTCTTGACTGAATCTTTGTTCAACCCCACAAAAAGAGAACTATTAAGGACATTATTGATAAAATTGAGGCTATTTGATAATGGACAGTACATAAGATAAAAATATCAATTATGAAATTCTTGAGAATTATAATTATATAATTATTGTGATCATGGGGAAGAATATCCTAATATGGGATTCTAAATTTTGGAATCAAAATGAAGAAATATTTAGAGTCATGGTTCATGCAACTTACTTAACAATGATTCAGCAAAAGTGTGTGTGTGTGCATGTGTGTGTATGTGTGTAAAGAAAGTTCAGTTAGTAAAATGTTAACAATTGGTAATTATAGCTGTTTATAATACTATTCTCTCAACTTTGCTGTTGATTTAAAATTGATCAAAACAAAAAGTTAGCAAAAAAAGTTTTCCATGCAATTATATATTTGAGGTTATCTCACCTCAAAGCACCACATTTTTCCCTTCCGGAGGAGTGTTATTAAGCACATAGTTTTCTTAGGCCATATTTTCAACACCAACTGTGTTTCTCATTAATAATATGGAAATTGGTGGCAAGATGAAATAATTTACAGTTAGTTCTTGGAGTACAAGTTCATGAGAAAACTATGATTACTGAATTTCAAGTATGAAGTTCTGGAGGACGTGGGCCTCCCTGGTGGTACAGGGGTTAAAGTCTCAGCACAGTCGGGCTATTGCCAGCCACTGCAGCATGAGTTCCATCCCAGGCCAGGGAGCTAAACCACATGGCACAGCAGACCTCTCCTCTCTTGCCCACTACTCCCCGCAACAGTGTATTTCAGTCAATATACCTGTTCTTCTCTCCACTCTGCCTCTGGTGAATCCTCACACCACTCGTACCTCTGGCCTACACCCCAGTTCTTGCATGCATAAATAAATAAAATTTATCTTAACAAAAAAAGAATATTGGGAAGCACAGAGTAGGACTACATTGCATGGAGTGACCATGAAGAAAAAGACAGCAAAGCATATCTTGAAGTGAAGATGCCAGAGGAATGGGAACATTTTTTAGGTAAAAAATGGGCAGGCAAGAAACAGATCTTACATACATTCTTGAGTTACAGTGTTGTGCATGGATGTAGCAAATTGTCAATGGATATTTTGTTTTCCCAGAGAACTATAAACTTAGGAGCTAGCTTTGCTTTTATTTTTCCCCCATAGGAGCTATCTTTGTCCCCCCACCCCTTTATCTGGGGAAAAATCTGGGCTTTGCCAGAAAACCTTAGTATTCACACTTTCATGATAGAAATTTCCAGAAAGAATAATCACATCAGCAGAAATGGTTAAAAATGAAATTGCTTTTTCTCTTCTCATCTTCCTCTATTGCCTTTATTGCTTATTTATTCAGACTTTCTAACATTATGATAAATAATTAATATAACATGCTTTTTTTTTCTTTTGAATGAGATGAAATATGTTATTTTTGGCTCAGAATTAAAAGAAGAATCTTGAAGAATAGATACTGAAATTTTGGTGGAACTTCCACTGTTATTCTGTCAAATCAATGGTACTTCAATAAAGAATAAGTAGAAAAAATAATATAATATAAAAATAAAATAAAGACATTTCTACAGTTTTAAAAAAAGGAGTTGTTTAGGGGTACTAAAATGAACAAAGTAATTAGACACAATACAGGGAAAGCAAAACAAACCTAGCTTGACAGTCATATCAAATGTAGTTTCAAAGAGAATTCAGGCTGTTATATATCCCTGGGTGCAGGATTTTATACTATCTAGAAAGAGAATCCTATAAAGATAATTGAATTGCTCTCTAAGCTGTTATTTTAAGTTCTGTTACAATCAGCACACACTATCTTCTCCAAAGACTTTAAAATTTTTTAATGCTCTCTACGTCGCAAATCTTTGACTTCCTTTCATTGAACAACTTTTTTAAATTCTCTTTCTCACTAATTGCCATCTTTCCACCGGAAAGGTATCAGATAATACTTACAGAATTTTTAAAGTAATAGATATTAACAAATGATGTGGTTTCTTATTATTCAGGTAAGGGAATTGAGCTAAAAAAGTAAAATTTTTGCCCAATATCCAGCAAGTAGAAGACTTAAGACCAAATTCAGAGCTTTGATAACCTAGTTCAGTGTCCTTACTACAGCATTAAACTTCCTTGCATTAATATTTTTTGTTCTTTGAGTATCAAAATAATCCTCTCTTGCCTATAATGTTTTATTACTCCAATTAATACATTTTCTAAGTACAAAAAGAAGAAAAATTACCATTAACTTTGATTTATGTAATACAATAGTAAATTTAGCAATAACCATTGTAAGAAAAAATTAAAGGATTACCAATTATGGAAATTTCCAAGAAAGTAATCAAAATGGAAAACGCAAATCTTAGATTTAATAAAAAATAGTATGTAGCTATATTAGTGACTACATATTATCAGATTCTGGCAAGTGTGCTAAAGGTGAAATTAGAGTCACGGATTAATTTTTAAAACACTTAACTCCCTTAGAGATACTAATTTGGCAGTGTTTCGAGTCAGGAAATATTCTGATATGAGGTAGTGTAGAGTTTAAAGAGGTCCCTGAGTGATCATACACCATGCCAAGTTGTGAAGCAAAAATATAAACATGACAACTCAGCCTATTGTTGTCTAGTATTCAAGAAAAAAAAAAAAAACTCTAGAACCTGGCAATAAGTTAGGTTAATGAAAAAAAAAAGTAAAGTTAGTTTTTTGTTCACCAACTAGAATAATTTTCTGAAAAGCAAGTATCATAAATTGTTCTACTTGGGATTTTGTGCACTAACCCCACTACACTCTTCAGAATGAGGACTCTTTCTCATACTTTTATTTCACATTATAATTTTCAAAGATACTGCATTTGTTTTAATGACAATAAACAGAAGAATCATTTTATAAATGAAAGAATTTAGTCTGATTAGTGTTAAATAATTTGTTCTATGGAAACTGCAAATAAATAAATAAATAAATAAATAAATAAATAAATAAATAAATAAGTTCTCCCTTGAATGTATAAAGGAGAGCTAATGAACCCAGGCCTTAGCAAAGTTTCTTTCTTTTTCTTTTTCTTTTTCACTTCACAGGGCCACATTATTCAATATACAGCAGTCATGATCCTATGCAGGATCATGGTAAGACAGCAGACTACTGCCAAAGCAAATACTTGCACCCATGCAAGAGAGGACAATGGGGAATCAAATGAACAATGCTCCCATAGTAAAGAAAATGAAACAAGATCAATGGAAGGTAATTTGATTTAGGCATAAATTAGGAAAGTAAGCTACTTTCCCATTTACTTGACTTATAATAAAGAATATGGATGATTATGTGAAAGTCTTTCTCTCTTTCTTTCTCTTAAGGACAAACTGTAAGTTGTTATCAGACATTCTCTGGTAAACTATCTCATTCCCCATGCCTCTGGCCTATACCCCAATTTGTCTACAGATAAATAAATAAATCATCAAAAATATTTTTATCAGACATTAAAGAAACTACAATCTATATTCATATAATTACACCTAATAAGATAATTTTTAAAAATTGTGAACTTGTGTTTGTTTCTATGCAATTCTTACATGGTGTTAAAATTAATACTAGACAGAAAGCAGAATGCAGACTAATCCCAACTGTGATCTACTGATTCAACCGAGCTAGAGAAATAGGTATCAGATTCAATTCTTTCAGCTCTCTTAATGGCAATAAAATCAGTGTTATTCAAAAATTCACTAAAATTTATCTTGAAACTGTCCAATTATTCCCCCAGAAGTGTCACAGTGTTTTAAATGTGTCATCATTTCAATTGTTAAAACATTTTTTTTTTTAATAGAGGCATGTTTTATTTATTTATTTATTTATTTATTTATTTATTTATTTTTTGTTTATACATGCACTGGGTACAGTCAGAAGCGCGGGAGGGTGAGAGAATTCACCAGAGCCAGAGCAGGGAGCAGAGCAGGCAGAAGGACCGAAGTACACTGCTGAGGGGAGCAGCGGGCGGCAGGAGAGGTCTGCGCGCCATGTGGGACCCTCCTCTGGTGGCCGGGGAGCAGCCGGGGATCGAACCGGCGCCGCAGAGGCTGCGGGCAGCTTCGCAACCCAGCGCTCAACCGCTGCGCCACCGGGGAGGCCCTCAATTGTTAAAACATTTTAAGAATCAAAAGCCCAGAGTTTTAGGCACTTCGGGATACTTTATTGAAACAAAAAGAAGATCCCAGTTTAAATTCTAGCAAGAAAGGACAATAAGTAAAATAAAATAGTGAGTTATACAGTATGTTGGAGAGTAACAAATGCTTTGGGGGACAAAACTAAATCAGGATATACGGGATTATAAATGTTAGGTGGAGACAGATGTTCATGATTTTAATAGAGTGTTCAGGAAAGTCCACAATAAGAAGATGCCACTTGAGGCAAGATTTAAAAGCAAAGAAGGAATTAACTGGCATTTACAGAGCAAGATTCTTTAGATGGAAACATAGCTGGCACATATAAGGATCAGCAAAGAAGGCAGTGGGACTGGAATGGAGAGAGACAGGGTAAGAATACTAGGAGAGCAGGTCATACAGGTTATGGGAATGTGTAGGCTATTGATTACAAGGATTTGGAGAATGATAACAGGAGTTGAGCAGAGAAGTGACATGACCTGATATGGCTTTTAAAAAACTAGTTCTGGCTGCTGTGTCTGATGATTTTACAGGAGGCAAAGATAGAATATGATTAGTTAAGAGTTTATTACAGAAATTTAGAAACCTGTTTCTTGATTTATGCAAATACACTTTAGTAAATCTTCGTTGTTATGTCTTTAGGTCTGTCCATCAATCTGACATTGTTTGAATTACTAGTTTGATGATGTGACTTGCCTATTTCAAAATTTCAGTGGTTGTCATTTGCTATAGAATTACATCCAAACTCTTCATGCAAATCTCTTCAAAATCTCACTCCAATCTATTTTCTAGATTAATTTCCAACTTCTTTCCCCCTCTCCTGATATTTTGCTTTAGTTATTAAAGAACAGCCACTACTTCTTGAACATCCATGGTCCATGTCTGTGCCTTTGTCATTCTTACTAGTAAAAAAAGTGTTATTTTTTCTGCTTAGTGAAATTTAATTTTTCTTATTGAGATTCCACTCAAACATGATCACTTTTATGAAGAATTTTCTGATGTTCTATTGGAAGAATAACCCTTCCTTCACTCTATCCCATAGCCCTTCATCTGTCCCTTTTATAGACTATTACATCAAAGTTATTTCTTCATGCATCTACCCTAGACTATGAGCTTCATGAGGGTAGAAAACATGACAAGCTGACAGTTTGTAGTTCCCATGTCTTGAGTTATAGTCCATCACAGATTAGATATTAAATAATTGTTTTTCATTAAATGAGTGTATAAATCACTTGAAACATGAGACATAAAATACTTTTGAGTTCATGCTTAATAATTATTCAAACATAAGATTACAAAACTAAGACACGAAGAAATTTAGATGTTGTAGTGCATAGAAAATGGTTCGCATTTTTTATATTCACTTTCAGACCCAATTTGTTAAACCAAATTTAGCAAAAACCTATATCCCAGATGTGTGTCCTTGGTAAATTCTTGGTCAAGTTCCAGTTCCAATGATGTCACTTAAAAAAAAAAAAAAAACCTCCTACATTTTTAACTGGCCTCTGCAGTTAATATGAATACATAGATAAATTAATGATATATTCTGCCCCCAAAAATGCTATGAACAAAGGGTCATTCATACACAAGATAGTTACTTGGCTAACTGAGGGGTGGTGGCACTGCAAACCAACCAGGGAGAGGACACTTTTATAACTTGTAATAGAAAGATTGCCACAATGAAAAATAACTTTCCTTATTAATGATCTAAATGAGGAAGAAATTAAAAGTATTTATGAACATATAGATGAAGTTTGATTTTGATTTTGATTTTTTCCACTTGAACATAGGAAGATATTTTTAAAAAGGTATAAAGATTATATAGGGAACATTGCTAAACTTCCCCATAACAAATCAATAAGTTTAATATAACAAAAAAGGATATTTCAACAAGTGATATCATGAACTAGTTAAAAACATAAATCTAGAGGAATATTTTGACAAAATTTATCATGAATAGTAATCACACTTAAATATTTGCAAACATATAAATAAGATAAACAAAATAAAATGAATAAGAAAAACAAACATGCAAACTTAAAATGAACAAATAAAAGAAAGCAATGCATAGTAGAGGAAACTATATAACCTTGCTCAGAAAATAAACCAAGACCTAGAAAATATATTCTTTTTTTTTTTAAATATTTATTTACAGTCAGAGGCGCGAGACGGTGAGAGAATTCACCAGAGCCAGAGCGGAGAGTAGAACAGGCAGAGTGATGAAGTACACTGCTGATGGTAGCAGCGGGCGGCAGGAGAGGTCTGCGCACCATGTGGGATCCTTGCCGGTGGCCGGGAATTGAACTGGTGCTGCAGAGGCTGCGGGCAGCTTCGCAACCCAGGCAGGGCTCAACCGCTGCGCCACTGGGAAGGTCCGAAAATATATTCTTTTAATAATAAAGTTGATAGTTCTTTAATTTTACATGCTAGGCACTATTCTAAGCATTTTACATGTATTCAAATTCTATTACAATGAATAATATAAAGCTTTATGACTTTCATTGCAAGTAATATCTATATATTACGGCAATTTTTGTTGCAGGTACTATTATTTTTCCTTCTGAAGTATAAATATCTTAAGTAAAAATAAAAAGCCTTCCTTAATAATATGAATGTTTTTGTATGTAAGTATGTAAAACTATGTACAAACAAGTCTACATACTGTTTTAAAATACATAAATAGTAAAATAACAAAATGGGATTAGGAATATATTCAACACACAAGTATTGTGAATGTCTCAGGGAAAAGGAAGTGACTAGGGTTAAGGGAATGTAGTTAAAATCTAAGTAAGATTATATCAATCCATTTCATTAAGGTAAAAAATCAGCTTCTCTAGGAGGGCCTTTAAAGTCGCACATTATCTTTCTAGATGCATCTACTCTCTATTACAACTACACTCCAGATATTCCCTTTCTCCCTGGTCTCAGAATAATTCCCATTCTTCACTGGTTCTTTGTTCTGCCTGGATTAATCTTCCCCAGTTATGCAAATGGATCATTCTCTCTCCTGAAGATACACTGCTATTCCTTCACCAAATTTAAAATAGCAGACCCACTCCTACCCTCTCATATGTTACTATCTAATAGAACGTATACCTTCTATCTTTTTGGCTCTATAATATGTGTTTTTATTATGCTTTTGGTTATATTCTGTTTTGCCTCCAAAAGATGTAAGTCCTAAGAGGGAAAATTATTTTTATTTATATTATTCACCATTGTAGCCTCAGCCCCTCAAACAGTGTCTAGCACTTTTAGTGCTAACCAATTTCTTTATTTTTCAAAAATATTTATTTTATTTATGTATGCATATAAGAGTGGGGGTGTAGGCCAGAGGTGCAGGTGGTGAGAGGATTCACCAGAGACAGAGAGGGAGCAGAACAGGAGGATTGACAAACTCACTCCTGAGGGGAGCAGCAGGCGAGACAAGAGAGGTCTACTGTGCCATGTGGGTCACCTCCCTGTCCGGGGATTGAACTTGTGCTGCAGTGGCTGCCGATACCTACATAGTGCTGAGACTTAACCCCTTGCACCACCAGGGAGGCCCAGTGTGCTTGCCAATTTCTTCTGCGAAGAATATTTATATATTATAAACACATATATAATTTTTGGAGGAATAAATAGAAGAGAGCAGTTAACTCCAATTTAAAGAACTAAAGTATAAGTCTAAAGTATAAAGTATAAGTATAAGTCACGTTACAACTATGCCCACAGAGAATTTGCTGAACGAGCTACATGCAGGGAATTTGTGAAAAACTAAGTGAGAATATCTGGCCCCACTATGGGTAAATTGGGAGGACACGTTGAAAAAACCTAAATTAAAACAACCAATAAACTAGATGGCGCAGAAGGGAATTTAATTGTTATGCATAAAATTTAATGTGGAACAGGCACCGTCAAGGCAAGTTATTCCTTAAAGCTTAGTGTAGCAGGCTGGCCTGTAGTGAGGCTAGGCTGCATTTCAGATAGTAAATTCCCATTGCTGAAAGGCCTACCCACTAACTTAACAAACAAGGAGAAGTAAAAAGGCATTGAGAAAACACTGATATAAAATATTCTTATTTCTGAGAAGTAATGTTTAGAAAGGTGAAAAAAAACCTTTTTTAATACAATTTTTACACCTACATTTCCTATTATTTTATATCCATGTGCAATTTCAGTTTCCTTTAAAGATAGGTTAGGGACTGAGAAAAAAATAATAATAAAAGAGAAAATGAAGTGATAGCCAAGTGGATAATGGTAACCTTATTTTTTCTTCCTTCTAAGTATGTTTATTAAAATGTGAAAATGAGGTCCCCCTTGGTGGTGCAAGGGGTTAAGTCTCAGCACTATGGAGCTATTGCCTGCTATTGCAGGACAGGTTTACTCCCCAGCCAGGGAGCTAACCCACATGGCACAGCAGACCCCTCCTGACTCCCCCACTGCTCCCCTCAGAAGTGTTTATTGTCAATCCACCTGTTCTGCTCCCTACTCTGTCCCTGGTGAATCCTCTCACCTCCTCCTACACCCTAGCTCTTGTATGCCTAAATCAATACATCTTTTTTAAAAATGTGAAAATGACAACATTAACAAGACTATGAAATTTGACTCTGAGAGATCTGTTGAGGCCATTGATTACATATCAGCATTCTTGTGTAGCAATGCAAAGGGAAAATGCATAGCTTTACTTTTATTTTTTTAAATATTTATTTGTTTATGCATACAAGAACTGGGGTACAGGCCAGAGGTGGAGGGTGAGAGGATTCACCAGAGACAGAGTGAGGAACAGAACTGGCAGACTGACTGAAATACACCACTGAGGGGAGCAGCTGGCGAGGCAGGAGAGGTCTGCTGTGCCATGTGTGTTGCTCCCTGGCCGGCTGGGGATTGAACTTGTGCTGCAGAGGCTGTGTATAGCTTCACAGTGCTGTGGTTAACCCCTTGCACCACCAGGGAGGCCCCCAACTTTACTTTTAAAGAAGTGCATTTATAGGTTTTATCATCCTAGGAACATTTGCAGAGGAGTAGCAAATGAGGTTCATTTACATGTTAGCCTCAAATCTCTCTGCAGAACCTCTGCTCCTTGTGTGCACTAATACTGTATGATTCACAAGAACTTTTGTTTAGATATTCACAAATTTATACAGCATCAAAAATAATATGTTTCCTGGACCCATTGATCCTGCCTTACATTGGGGTACTTTACTATCCAAAGACAGTGAATCATAACAGAAGAGGAATCAAAATTTCAGTCTCTAGAGAAGCATGTCACTTGAATATAAGGGCTTCTGTTGTCCACCTACCTAAAAGTCCACATCGGTGTGGATGTGTGTCTGTGTGAGTGTGTGTGTGCGCGCTCATATATTTAGGTGGATTAAGTGGTGCAATCTAGTGACTTTTTTCTATTAAAGGAAAGATGATAATGTAACCTAAGCTGAAAATTCACTGGCCCCCAGGGAACTCCCTGATGATCTTTTCTCTCTTCTACATTTCTTCAAATAACTTCCCTAGCAAACACTCTACCACACCTTTTCCTAGGTCTGTACGTTGACAGCAGCTTCATACAAATTATGAAGATGATTGTCTGAGTTAGGTGTTATTGCTTAAATCTATAAGGCAATTCATTTTCTGTATGTAAAGTGAATTACACTACATCTAACAATGGTCTCACAACAAATTTCTGATCATTTTTCCCTCCTGTCTTTCCGCAAATGTTTATCAGCTACCTACAGGATGTCACACACTGGTGTCAATCCATGGAGCTTAGTAAGCCAACTGCTTTCATTCACTTCTAAAGTATTGGGTTGTCAGAAAAGTCATGATGCATTTTTCATGTCATGACTTTACCAACAACCCAACATTTTAAAGATACACAATATGTGGACACATGAGCACAATTTTTCAAAATTTGTGTTATCCAAATGCCATTTATACATATTCATGTTTGTACTCTGAATTCTGAGTGAGTTTGCAGAGATCATGAGAGTAGGATCAAATACTGCTTTAAACAGACAAAATAGGGCCTCCCTGGTGGCACAGGGGTTAAAGACAGCACTATCAAGCTGTCGCCAGCCACTACAGCAGGAGTTCAATTCCCCGGCTGGCCAGGGAGGTGAACCACATGGCGGAGCAGACCTCTCCTGTCTTGCCCACTGCTCCACTCAACAGTGCATGTCAGTATGTTCTGCTCCCCACTCTGTCTCTGGTGAATCCTCTCACCCCTCCCCCACCCCGCGTCTCTGGTTTACCCCCCAGTTCTTGTATGCATAAATAAATCAATCTTAGAAAAAAACATGCAAAATAAAAAAAGTATTTTATGGAAACTATTCACTGCTGTGTGCACAGGACATATCCACCCAGAAACACATTCACTTAGATGTACCTGTCTTGGCTTTGCAAGGAGCTTCCCTAGTTATTTATTGACCAATGAGAATGCCAATAGCTATCCCAGGGTGCAGTGAGGCAGAGATAAGGCCACCAAAACACACTCATTAGGCACAAGTTTCTCTGAGGAAGAGAGCAAAGGAGCAACATTCTTATTACAATGGCCTACATGGAAAAAAATATATTACTTTTATCTAAGGCTAAGACACCTTAGAAAGAATTAGAAAATACTAAGCATGTAATCAGAATTTATTCTTTATCCAAAGCTGAGAAATACTAGATATTTCTGACTCTACCAGTCATTCTTAATTTTTTTAAATATAGATATTAAATAAAAGCATATAATTAAAACCTAGGAGCCAATAATTCAAAAATGGCAGTTATTACCATTTGGACAAATTTATTTTGTAATATTTTAAGAAAGCAGATAGAGTTGGTTATTTTAATTATTCTCCTAAACAGATCTTTTTCTACAAAGGCTTTTCCTCTCTATTCACTGATTTCATGTTTTTACACATGCCATGTGTATCAATGAGCAATGTCTATTGTATTTATTTTGTGTTCTTACATTACTAAATAGTAACACATGATACCCTATGGACCATTTTGAAAGTTGGTTTCCAAGTTGATATTCCACTACGTCTATATGTGTGTGTGTGCGCGCACGCACACATATGTGTATACCATTTTGAAGATTCTCTTAGAGAGAAAAATGATAAACTGTCCTATCCCTTATTTTACTAAAACATTCTCAGAATTTTTCTCACTTCCAACTCAACTTTTCACATCTTGTTTTGGCAGGTAGGATTTCTATTACATCATATACTAAGTTCTCATTACCTGGCTTAGAATAAAACTGACTACTCAAGCTTGACTCTTTCAAAACTGGCTCTTGATATGTTAATAGGAGCTTAAGGAATTTAGAAAATATTCTTCTCAATAATGCCTAGCTTTCTAGAATACTGTCTCACCAAAGACTCATAAATTCTTAGTGACTTTAGTGACTAATTTGAAAGTCAAAACCTGGTAATAATTTTATTGCTCTAATTGGTATATCCATGTTTCCAACAGTTAAGCCTCTTAGCTTGCTCACAAGAGAACACTACAGGGGAAAATTATTTGGGAGGAATAAAAAATCATTCCAATTAATATTTTCCAAAAGTCACCTCATTGTTGGATAGAAAAATTGGTAATAAAAATTAAATTCCATAGTATGATATTGGAATTTTTATAAATATGCATGTTTATATGTCTATGCTGTTGAGTAAACTATATAATATAAATTTAATAGCTCCAATTTATTTTATTTTTTTAAAAGATTTATGTATTTATGTATACAAGAACTGGGGTACAGGCCAGAGGTGTGGGGGGTGAGAGGATTCACCAGAGACAGAGTGGGGAACAGAACAGGCAGACTGAAATACACTGCTGAGGGGAGCAGTGGGTAAGACAGGAAAGGTCTGCTGCACCATGTGTGGGTAGCTTCCTGGCTGGGGATCGAACTCATGCTTCAGTGGCTGCGGATACCTTCACATTCACAGTTTTGTGCTAAACCCCTTGTGCCACCAGGGAGGCCCTCCTATTTATTTTAAAATTTAAAACTGAAAATTACTCTTTCATTATTACAAATGAGAAATTATAGAACGTTGACCCTGCAGTGCCTTAAGTATACTTAAGTAATACAAATCTGCAGATTTTTATCTTCCGTTGAAAAGTCCAAAAATTAGGTATATTCAGTCTTTTTATCCTCATGGAATGATTAACTGGAACTGAATACTAACTTGTAGCTTTCCATAACACTGTCCCCTTGTTTCATCTCTTTCCTTTCCACTTGTTATTTTCTCCCATTTTGTTTATTAATGATAACCACATGGTCTCTTCAGGGAATTGAGTCTACTAAATATATTTGGAATATACACACAAACCTAAGTCAGTTATAGGCTCTAAGTTATGATAATGAACAAACCAGAGCCAAGAGCATGCAAACCCAATAAACATCACCTTTTGCTGGAGCTGTCTGTGCCAAGTTTACTGCAATCACTGTTCTATGGCCTGCAAGTTACATTGGCATGACAGCAACACATGACCTCAACTTTTTTTTTAAAGATTTATTTTATTTATACAAGAGCTGGGGTACAGGCCAGAGGCGCGGGAGGGTGAGAGGATTCACCAGAGACAGAGTGGGGAAAAGAATAGGCAGACTGATGAAATACACTGCTGAGGGGAGCAGCAGGCACGATAGAAGAGGTCTGCTGTGCTATGTGGGATTCTCGCCGGCCGGCTGGCTGGGATCAAACCGGCGCTGCAGAGGCTGCGGACAGCTTCACAGCACAGCGCTCAACCGCCTGTGCCATCAGGGATGCCCCATGACCTCAACTTTTAACTGTAACACTTCTCCCATTCTTTGCCAGAACACAAAGAACCAAGCTGTCATGCACACAGAACAAAAGCAAATGGTATCTGAAGGACAGAATCACAAAAACATGCCTGAATAAGTCTCTAGAAGAAAGATAAATTTGCAAGTCAAAAGATAAAGAGAAAGCATATAGGGACAGACTAGAGCAGTTCTAGATCTGAGCTGAAGAATGGGGTGGGCGAGACTGACTGTTGATAAGGTGGGCAGGTAGGTTGAGTCTATGCAGAAGGACTTGGATGACATGGACTAAACTGAAACTGACAATGGGTTTGGCACTGGAGTGAGGCAGTTAATAATTCCCCTCTACCTATTCTCAGGACAATTATCTATTTTGACATTATTCTCTGGCTCCTGAACTATTCTGATGGAATTTCCATAATATAGGAGCACTAAAATGTAACATGTTTGGTGCTTATAATTTTTTCCATGTGTCTTTTCAAATTTTATTTATTTGAAGTAATATGTTACTTAAATATTCCACAAGTTTCAGGTGTTCATTTTTGAAAATCAACAAGTATATGTACTACATTAAGGTCACTGGTAAAAGTCCAAATACATAATTTGAATAATCTAAATCTGTGCCAGAATACTCTCACTTAAAAATAACCATGTGATTGCATATTTTTACTCAACAAGTTTCTAAGAACTTAAAATTTTATTGTATAGTGAGAATAAAAACTATAGCTGACTTTATTAGGGGCATGCCTGGAATTTTCCCTTAAGAAATTTTTAATCATGTTTTGGAAAAAAGATCTATATTCTAGTAAGGGTAATTTGAAGACTGCTGTAGCAATTTACCATTAACACAACCCTTCTTTTAAGTACCAAGTATAGTGTTAGGTGCTGGAAGTGAAATATCTTATTTGATCTTCACTATATGTAAAAGAAACTTTTATTATTCCCATTAAACAAGTTAGAGAACTGAAAAGTTCTTGCCTGGATAACTTTGACAGCTTTCCTAAATTTCAAATCTGAGTCACCTCTAGTCTTTGTTCATTCTACTCTTCAAGCTATTTCCAAATTCAAATGTCTAAAACACATCTCTGATCTTGTTTCATTATTCTCTATGGAAAAAGTTAAATCTCTTAGCCATTCAAGGTTCTGCAAGATCATTTGCTATACCTACTTCAATAATTATCATGCTTTTTTCATTTTAAAAACTGTATATTCCAATATACCCCAATAAATTCCAAGCAGTTTGAACTTCAATAACAAAATGCTTTTACTTCTACCAATTCCGAGAATGTCCTTTTCCCTTCTTTTTCTAATATCCAAACATACATTTTTCTATGTCAAAAAAAATAACAACTTTCATAAAATCTTCCTGATTTTTCCAGGTTGGACAATTCATCCCTATCATGAACAATTATCTCTACCAGAATTCTTCTGTAATTCTAATATTACTTTTGTCACATTTTGCTAATTGATTCTCTGGTTGGAAGATGTGTAAGGAAAGAGACACTGAAAAAATGAAAGCTGGGATTGGCACCTGAAAACTGGTACTCCCCCAAACTGGCTGCTTTTAATGTTTTTAATGGCCAAAATAGAGTGTGAGGGTTAATTTTGTGTGTCAATTTGTCTGGTCTAAGCAATGCCCAGATATTAAATATTATTTCTGAGTGTATCTCTCAGGAAGTCTCTACAATAAACTGGCATTTGAATCAGTAAAGAATATCACTCGCCAGTGTGGGTAGACATCATTCAATCTACTGAGGGCCTGAATAGAACAAAAAAAAAAAAAAAAAAAAAGAGGAAGTCCCCATTTCTCCGTTGTTTGAGTTAGAACATGCATCTTTTCCTGACTTCTGGGTCCAGGAACTTGGGGCATAGACTGAATTACAACACTGCTTTCTTGGTTCTCCACTTTGAGAAGGTATCTACATCACTGAAATTCCTGGATTCCATAATTGAGTCAATTACTATAATAAATTCCAGAGGGAAACAGACAGACAGACAGATAAAGAGAGAGATGAACAGATGGCAGGTGGCTTGGCAACAGACTGATGGGATAAGGATTAGATATGGAGACAGATACATACAGACAGAGACTGCAATACATGTCCTGTTGTTTCTGTTTCTCTGGAGAACTCAAAAATGAGAGTTATGCATAAGAATTTTCTTTTAATTAGCTCATAAACTGCCAGTTCCCTGTGGTATTACCCACCTGCATGTTTTCTTTACTCCCTTTGCAAACCAGTGAAGTGATTTGAGTTCCCTACCTGTTAGACCCCTAAAGAAAATAACTGACAGAAAAAGCAAGTTTGTCATAATAAACTAAAGACTGTTGACTTATTTCCTTCCTTAAGATAGTATCCCATCAGTCATTCACTCTCTTGTTTGGTGCAACACAGCACACATATGTGTGAGCACACAATACAGCCAGTGTATTTGATTTATAGTTCCTGATGTTTATATCTGTTTTACTTTTAATGTAATGTAAATACACAACTTATTTAGATCTGACTCCTTCTGGAGATTATAAAGAAAATATTTTATAAATATAGAAATCTATATTATACTCATGCTTACTTATTTGGGAAAATAGCTCACTGGTCTGCACGAAGTGTCATGATGATTGTTTTTTAAAATGTGTTCCCTAAATTACTATTAATAATAACAGGACAAGATAATTAACACTTGCAAAGAGTTTTTCATTTTAAGAATACTTTAGAAATATTAATTGTATAACCTCTTCAACACCCCTCCTTACAACTAGAAAAACCAAACCAAAGGTTAAGTAATTTCTCAAAAGTAAAACTATCCTGCATACAATTTAGAAATATGCCCCTGATGGCTCTGCCTTAACCTTAGACCAGTAAGTGCTCTCTCCTTTCCCTTATTATCTATGATCAGGAAACTGTTCATGGCATTAATATAATACTCTACTACCAGCCATGATAATAGTCAATATTCCACCTACTGAATTATATTTAGAAATTTCCTGAAAGAAAGAAATCATAATGAAAAATAAGTTAAACAGATACACATACTAATGGAATAGAATTAAAAGCCCAGAAATAAAACCGCACATCTATGGTCAAATAATCTATGACAAAGAGGCAAAGAATATACACAGGGACAAGGAAAGTTTCTTCAAGTAATGCAACAGAATGAAAATAGACTACCATCTCCAACACAAAAATCAACCAAAATGAATAAAAGACTTGGATGTAAGACCTGAAGCCATAGAAGAAATGGCAACCATTGAAATTTTGAAATAGGCAAGTCACATAATCAAGCTAGCAATTGGTGATGGGAAAACTACAGTGACCACACCAGTAAGGAGAAATATACTGTCCAAAGATTAACAATGATGTAAGAAAAAGTATTCCATTTAAAAGCAAACTAACTTAAATTTTAAAAAAGAAAAATTAGTCAATGAAATAATAAATTAAAATCTTTAACTTCTAAATGAAAAGGAAATTTTTAATATATTTGTTGGTGGCATATTGTTTTTATTATTTCAACTTAGTTCAAAGGGGAATAGTTAGTCGATAAAGTCAAAGAAGAAGGAAGAGGATATGGGTGAAGACAATGCAGAATCTGTAGACCTCACAGATTGATTTGCAAAGCTGGCACAATTATGCAAAGCAAGCACAATTCATCATGTCATTTCACAGAGGGGCACTGAGTGATCAATATTTATGATTCATTTAATTGTTGTCTCTTTCTTTTGCAACTATCTGAGAAGAGTTATTCTGTTCAACAAAGTTAGTAATATACAAACATGTCATATCTAGCTTTTAATATCAAATATAAGCTGTAGATCTTGTGATTAGTACTATTTAATAAAGATAGCAGAAGTCTGCAAGGTAATGGTGTGATTTTTGCCATATTGTGTAGATGCCAAATATAAAAACAGACCACAGGTTTTTCCAGTTTGATTAGCAATGTTTTCTCAAAGTCATCATCTAAGTTTCTGTTTAGAATTCAATAGGAAAAAAAAAGATATTTTTAAATGGTATAAAATCATTATACGTAACAACAAAAAATTCCAACCCAAATATCCATCAACAGGAAAATGGACAAAAAATTATAATATATTCATACAATGAGCAGCTAGATATCTATGAAAATAATGGAATTACAGCTACCTAAATCAGTGGATGAACTTCAAATTCTTAATTCTGAATGAAAGAAGTCTTAAAAATTTATATAAGATGCTTCCTTTCATAAAAATTTCAAAAAGGCAAAAATGAAACTTATGTATATGTTTCATGTATATATGGTAAAACTATAGAAAAAAGGAAATAATTAATACAAAATCCCTGCTTATAGTTACCTCTGAGGATAAGAAAGTGTGAGAATGTTGGGAAAGGGCATTCCAAGGGCTTCTAAGATACTGATACTCTTTTTTTTTTTTTTAACGCAGATGAAGTCTTGTTTTATTGAACTACTAATCAGTGTAATTGCTAAGACCACTATGTACAGAAAAGAGAGGGGAGAAGTTTTATTTCTTGGTGTCGTCCTCTTTAGATGGTTTTGATGATTTCCTTCTTGGTTTGCAGCTGTTCCTCATAAGGTTTTCCTGTTTCCTTGGTCATAGACTTTGCCAGTTTTCAGCTTGTGGATGTGTCCCATGAGAATCCGCTTCTTTCTTTACATATTCTCTTTCACTGTCAGGACAGGCTGTGATACATGTGGCAGTCAGTTTTCATAGATTCATGCTATCTTCTGTGCACCCTGAGCAGAATTCTTATCCTCCTCATCCAGGTTACCTTCCAGAGCTTCCGAGCATTGGCAGAACCCTTCCTTTATCTATGCCCACATGCCTGCCCTTCTGAAGAGCCAAGGTGTTTTTTTTTTTTTTTCACATGGAACCAGGTAGTGGACAGTCACAGGCTTCCTCATGGTCAGTCCATCTTTGATCAGTTTCCATAACTGCTGAGGGGAGTTGGCACTGATTTCACTGGTCTCATCAAGGTCCAACCAGGCCTTCCTTGGCCACAGCGGAGGACACTGGAGGCAAGCCTGTTCTGAAGCTTGATCGTTACTTTATGAAAGGAAAGAATACAAATAATTTGTTTTTTTAATTGGAAAATATAGATGGATGGATTTATTCAATAGATGAATGGATGGATGGATGATAGATACACAGATGTATAGATGGATAGATAGATATAAAGAGTCATTCTGTCACTATTTTAAAAATCTGTACATGCATGTTGTGGGCATGGAATAATTTAAAAACAAAAATACATGTTTTAACTAGAACCATTACCTTGATGCCTTTTAAACACAGTGGATTTGAAGCCAGCCAAATTTGGGTGCTTGTTTTGGGCTACTTATTAATACTTCTGTGATTTAGGTCATATTTATACAAATTCTCAAAGGCTTTTCTCCATATCTGTGAAATAGAATAATAACAGTATGTACCTCATAGAAGTCTAAAATTTAAAATAAAAATAGTGCACAGTATGTGCCACAATATTACTCCTGATAACACATTGGTGTTCATCACTATCACCATCACCATACTGCATGAGAAAAAGAAAATTTGGACATTGCTGCACCTCCCCCTGCAGTGACCTTTAGGGCTAACCGGCCCTAGGTCCGGCTGGGCAACCAGCGCGCAGGGGGAGAACAGCAAAACCCTACCTGCTGCACCTCCCACCGCAGTGATCTTAGGAATGGCTTTCGCCACGGTCCCTAGATCGAATGGCTTTCGCCACGGTCCCTAGATCTGGCTGGGCACCAGCGCGTGGTGGGAGAACAGCCTGAAGCAGAGGAAGTGCAGCAGAAGCTCCCTGAAAAGGCAGAAGCTTATCAATAGATAACGACCACCAAGAACCACTACCAGAATGCTAAAAATCCTATCCCGTCTTCCTAGAACTACAAACTTTAATCCCTTATCTGTCTTTCTAAACTTCCTCCTTTCTTCTATAATGGTCATTGCTTGTTATGTAGATCACCTCCCTGATAGTGATAGACTGAGCCAGCGAGCAAGCTAATTTCTTTGATATTCATTCCTGTGCTTTTAGAAAACATATATATACTAGTCACAAACTTAAGGAAAATTACACTCAGATTTTCACTCTTGAAGTGTGTCTGTTTGTCATTTCTTTCGCCGACTCCCTGACCACCCTGCACGCTTCTCTCAACCCTGAGGTGGCCTCATCGTCTACTGCTGTGCTGGTCTGCGGCAGGTGGCGCCCAACGTGGGGCCCCGACATTTTATTTCATTTCATTGTGTCTTCCACCCAAAGAAGAGGTGAGTAACGAAGAGATCGTGTTGGGTAAGCTATCTCCCTTCTTGTGTGTGTGAGTGTGAATGTGATTCCCCTAAAATACCCTCTTTTAAACAGTCAGGGATAGGATCCTCACTGGAGCGTCCGGAGCTCGCTGATAAAGGATGATCAGTTTGAAATAGTGAGAAGTTTTTCTAAGAGTGAATGCTCGTGGTGCTGTGTGTGTGAGAGTGTATGATTACGGCTCCACGGCCTCGTGGCTACGGAGTCTGAGTGGGCTGCACCCGCGATTCCCGTGGAGGAACGTCATATGGCATAACGGTCATCTGCTCTTCGGAGTAGCCTGGTCCGGGACTTATACGGACAGACCTTAGCTAAGACGCCTCCACAAGTTCCCGCGAGGGACACGGGCCGGACAGCACAGTTGAAAGAAATCTTTGCTTAAGTAAACAAAAGCACCACGAGACCAAAAACAAAAATCTTTTTCTATCTATATTAAAAAATATGATTGAAACACGAGGTATTAAAGTAAATAAAAAAGCTCTACTGCAACTTTATAAATTTATATTACGGGTATGCCCGTGGTTTCCAGAAGAAGGTAGTTTGTCACTGGAAACTTGGAAGAAAATAGGAAAAGAAGTGAAAGAGTTTTATGCCCTTCATGGACCATCTCAGGTTCCGAGACAGGCTCTGTCCTTGTGGGTACAAATTAGAGATTTGTTGGTTTGATGCCACTGAGGCAGAATTGTGGTAAGGCCAACAGAATGAAGTTCAGAATAATCCTAAAAACAATACTGATCCAAACACATCATTATTCGCTCAAGCCTCTGCTCCTGTATTAAAAGAATCCCTTTCCCAGTCAGAGGATGAGTTTAATGATCATGAATATACTGAAATGCTAGATACATTAACTTTCAAAAATGATAAACCCTCCCCACCCACTAACCTTTTTCCAGTTGTTACCAAACCTAAAATTGCATTACATAATAATCCTAAGCATATCAAAGCCCATCAAGGGCCCCTAGGTGGCATTTTAGGATCAGCAAGAAAGGCCAGTAAGGAGATTTTTCATTTACTTTTCCCGTTGCCGGACCTCCGGCTTTGTCTCGCGCTGATTAAGGCCCTGCATGGGAGGCCATCCCCATAAAACTCTTAAAAAATTACAGTTAGCTGTTCAGACAACAGGCATAACTCCCCTTATATTTATCAAATTATTGACATGTTATCAGCCACCTGGATGACCCCTTATGACTGGCATAATCTTGCCAAGGCTGTTCTTCCTTCAGCAATGTATGTATTATTTCACATGGAATATGAGGACCAAGTACATGCCTTCCTTAAGAATCATGATGAGGTTAGGGATGAAAAAATTTCCCTTTCTATGTTCATGGGAACAGACAAATATGCTTGAAAGGTCCATGCAGCAGGCCGGAATGCAGGAGCCAACCAGGAAGCCCACCTGGGGGGCAGGAATGCGGATACCTGCTTGGAGGACTCAGACAATGAGCCTCCCCCCTCCCCCTACCAGTCTCGTCTCAGACAAAGAACCTCTACCTGCCCTACAAACTTTCCAGCCTTAGGAGCCCAACTACCCACCTGACCTCTCCTCACCCTACAAAACCCTGCTTCCCCCTAACAACGGGCGCGGCTTCACTGACCCCCACCTTGGGTCTGTGAGGTCCGCCCGGGGCGCAATAAACTTTCCCCCCCCTTGAGAAATGTAGCCTGGCTCTCCTTGTCTTTACCGCGCCCAACCTTTCCTCATCTGTAAAATGGAGGTAAGATACTTAACTTATTTGGTAAAATGAAGACTAAATGGAATAATGTGTATCAACTGCCCAGCAGAGTGCCCCCCACATAATAAGTGTTCGATGAGGCATAATTCCTCTTTATTGTCTCTGTCAATAAAGTATCTTAACAGCACATTGTGGAGGCTTTGTAATACATCAACTTCCCTGGGATGCACTTCATTTTCTAAAGGTCCTTTCCCTGTTACTGGCTAATGTAGGTCACAGAGAGATTCTTGTGGGAGATGTGAAGGGTGGGCGGGAAACAGCAGTCATTTTATGGCACACGGCTCTATGCTGGCTCGCCTCAGCAGCAGGCAGAGACTGGCCTCCAGCTGATCCATTTCCCCTACATCTTCCTATACTTTTGCTGACTCCTGGACCAGTGTGTGTTTTTAGTTCCATAATGACAGATCCCAGCTTCTGCAGAGCCTCCTTTTCCCCAGGTCAGAGGCAACAAGGCCAACTTGAGTTTTAATCAGCTCTAAGTCAGCTCATGCTTGTGGACTCTGGTTTGTTCTTGCTCTCCCTGACTTTATATTCATCTTCCCTTTCTTTCTGGTTGCCCTGAAGACTTTAAGCTTCAGCAGCAGCTGATGCAAAAACAACAGACTATGGAACTGTTAGTTCCCACAATTGTATAAGGAAAAATCTTTGTAAGAAAATTCTTTGTGTGCGTGTGTGTATATATATATATATATATATATATATATGTGTGTGTGTGTGTGTGTGTGCAATTACATGTAATATGCACATACACACATAAACAATACTATATACATTAATTTCTATATAAACAAAGCAACTAAAATATATAATGTGTGTGTTTGTGTGTATAATTTGGTATTTTTCTTCTCTGGTTAACTTCTGATGCATACATTATTCTCATAATTTGTGAATAATTGTATATATTTCATGGCAATTACATCCCTACTAAAGAGATAAAACCCAGTCCATGTAACTAAGAAGCTGTGGAAGAGTCGTGTGGGAATTCTGAGTAAAGATTTAGTTCAGAAGAGGTTGAGCAAATGTCATTCTATCACCTTTACGATGATAAAGGGAGTAGGGGCACTTATAGATTTGGTTTAAATTCAAACAATAAAGGTCTCTTTGCTGTTAATCAACCTGTTTCAGCCGAGAGATGCTTAACAATATCATCTTCAAGCATCCCTTTTGTTTTTTTTAAAGATTTATTTATGTATGCATACAAGAACTGGGTACAGGCCAGAGGTGTAAAGGGTGAGAGGATTCACCAGAGACAGAGTGGGGAACAGAAAAGGCAGACCAACTGAAGTACACTGCTGAGGGGAGCAGCAGGCGAGTCAAGAGAGGTCTGCTGTGCCATGTGGGTTATCTACCTGGCTGGGGGGATTGAACTCATGCTGCAGAGGCTGCGGATAGCTTCATAGGTTGCATCTTAACTTCTTGCATCCCTTCAAGCATCCCTTTTGCATTAGGAAATATCATTTGGGACACAATGAATATTCAGATAGGTTTTTCACTATTGTTACCACTAGCATTTCCTTCCTCAATTATGTACCTTGTACACGCCTTAACCATTTTTCAAGATCAGAATACAGGAAGACAGAAGTTTTGGAAATACAGTCTCTCATCCATCCAGAGGACAAGTGATCTGTTTCTCAAAGCTAACTTCTTCCTCTATATTCACCACAAAATAAATCTGGAAAATCTGGAGACATGGTGTGAGTCTTGTGACCTAAGGCATCCATTTTATTGCCATTGTATGGTATTTATTATGAAATCTTAGACCTGGATAGAGTCATAAAACTAATTTAATCCCACTTCTTCAAGTTACAGACTAGGAAATATTGGTTTAAGGAGATTACTGTCAAACTTGCCAAAGCCACATAACTATTTAGTGGCATGTTCCTAAGGAAAATGTACTTCTTGTGCAAACTGAATGTCCAATGAGGCTTTCCCCCCCGCTCCCCTAGAGGAACACAGCAATTCTGAGAGAGCTTGGCTTTTCAGAATTCTTAACAGAATTGGTCAGCCAAGGAGACTGTGGAGCTATATACTTACTGCCTTTTCCTGAAATAGGTAACATTGATCCTGAAATTTTTTTGGCATTTCAATAGTATTCGAGATGGACAGGAAAATCCATGACTATTTAAAATAACCTTGTTCCTACTTACTTTAAAGTTCATGTAGTCACATTGAAGAGATTTGCCATGTTGGTTGTGGTAAATCTGTGAAAACTGGCAAGAAATCAATATTATCTTTTGTCTGGTTCTCAGAGCTTCAGAAAAAATCTCCTTCTTGATGGTTGAAGATTTAATAATATCAATAAATGATTTTATATTCTCTGAATTTCATTTTCTTATAATTTGAGTCAAACTCAGTTTGCTTTTTAGGAATATTTTTTACTCTTTAGATTGTGAACTGGGAAAGATGTTACGGAGGGCATGGCTGTAAATGTCATTCCCGTCCAGGGATAGGGCAGTTTTTCACAACCGAAGACTGAATCCCAAACTGTGTCAAATGGTATGAAAGAATAAATATCTCTAAGATACACTTAAGGATGAATTAGAGATTATTCACTTCTCCCGATGGGGAAAAAATATGTACCCTTCCTTTGCATGCTTTGCCACAAATTGCCTAAATACCACCCCTCACATCATTCACTCATATGACTCACAGAGGCACATACTTACTATCCAGCTATGATTTCAGAAGAAAATAGTTGTGTACAGTGTCAGGAAGTGTTGTAGAGAGGATAAGAGCAAAAATTTTGAATCTGGATAGAATGGTATTCAAGCCCTTTTCCATAAATTTATAAGTAATGTGACAATAGGCAAATTCTTATTCTAAGGATCGGTTTCTTTTTTTTTTTTTAAGACGTGTTTATTTATGCATACAATAACTAGGGTACAGGCCAGAGGTGTGTGGGGGAGGTTGAGAGGATTCATCAGAGAAAGTGGGGAACAGAACAGGCAGACTGACTGAAATACACTGCTGAGGGGAGCAGCAGGCCTGACAGGAGAGGTCTGCTGCACCATTTGGGTAGATTCCCGGCCGGCCCAGGGATTGAACTCATGCTGCAGAGGCTGCATAGCTTCACAGTGCGGTGGTTAACCCCTTGTGCCACCAGGGAGGTCCAGGATCAGTTTCTTTATCTTTAAAATGGGAATAATAGGACCTCCCTGGTGGCGCAAGGGGTTAGGTTTCAGCACTATGAAGCTATAGGCAACCACTGCAGCAAGAGTTCTTGAGCCCCTGACCAGGTTGCTGACCCACATGTCACAGCAGATCCAGTTAGATTCCTGCTAGTTAGAATTTTAACTGAATAGATTGATAAACTGTCCATTTTTTTAAAGACAAATATTTATAACCTAAATACTGGCATTGGCAACAATTCTACCAAATTCTTATTGATAGAAATGTGAAATTGATGGAGAACTTCAGTATGGATTATTCTATTAGTCTATAGAGCTCATCAAAGAAGAAAAACTAGCCAAATCCACTTATAATTACAAACTTGTTTTATTAAATGGAAGCCATTTAGCAAGTGGAAGTTTAGGGAATAAGGAATGAACATTTCCATAGTTTTCTTATTAAGGAATCAACTTTATTAATGAGTAGTAATCATGTCTGTCTTCTTATCTACAATTTAGGCAGCATAAAAAGTAAGCATTTCCAATTAAATCCTTTAAGCTCCTTAATATTGATATCTCCACTTGAAGAAAAAATAAAGCAAGGGTCTCCAGGATTCCATAAATAACAATATAAGTTTAAAAAAATACCACTATATTCATGCTAGAAAGTGTCTTCCATTCACCACAAGGCAACAAAATAGAGAAAGGCAATAGTTTTCTACCTATGGGCAGTGGATTGATATGCTTATCTTTACTCACAAAAAATTTTGTAGAAAAGATGTCACATTCTGAAGCCAGTAATTTCAATAACAATGCAGAGGAAGTCACTAGGTATTTGGAAAATCAAACTGCTTAATAAAATTCCTTTTTCAAAATGTTATTAGAGCTCTATGGAAAATTTTGAGACTATCAGGACTGAAAATAATTACGTATTTTGTCATGGCCATTCATGACATATTTCTATGAAAGAAATTTAAAAATCTCAATTACTACATCAACCAGACAAGAAAATCACTCTTTTTCTCCTCTCTATTTCTTGTCTGATTTTCAGATTTCAAATTCATTTTCCTTTTTGATATAAAAATGCACCTGATATAAAATATTATATTAGATTAAATTAAATAAACATAATCAGAATATTTTCTAATAGATGTGTCAGATGTTGTCTTGGACATAAAGTTCTCATCCATTCATTCTCTGTGTAATTAATTCTTCACGTCTTCCTCTCTCAGAAAATCTCAAAGTGTAAATTATTGCACCTTCAATATGGGAATCTTGCTTTATCCTCAAATATAGACTCACTAGTTTTCCATCTTTCTTTTGAAAATGTTCCCTTTAGGGCCTCCCTGGTTGTGCAAGGGATCATGTCTCATCACTATAAAGCTATCCACAGCCACTGCAGCGAGCCATGAGTTGGATCCCTGGCAGGCCAGGGAGCTAACCCACATGACGCAGCAGTCCTCTCCTGTCAGGCCTGCTGCTCCCCTCAGCAGTGTATTTCAGTCAATCCGCCTGTTCTGCTACCCACTCTGTCTCTGATGAATCCTCTCAATTCCCTCATCTCTGGCTTATACCCCAGTTCTTGTATGCATAAATAAATAAATCTTAAAAAACAAAAAACCTGCTTTCTCTTAAAAAAAAAAGAAAGAAAGAAAATGTTCCCTTCACAGAACACTACTTCGATATTGTAGGAAAACTTTTCACACTACTGTTCATTTCACTTAGCTCACAACAATGCCCAAACATTTGGAGACTTTAGTGATCTCTTATTTGTATTTGATTTCCATACATGCTAGTCAAAATCATGGATAATTGTTCTTAGATTATAATCACAGATGCTTGAAATAATAAGCATCTGCAATGTTGTTTCCTCTCTGAGTATCAGTTTTTTCTGCAACAGGCAGAAAGCCATAAAGAATGTCCTTTTGTAGAAGAACTGGGGTGTAGACCAGAGGTACAGGGGGTGAGAGGATGCACCAGAGACAGTGGGGAGTAGAATAGGCAGATTTACTGAAATAAACTGCTGAGGAGAACAGTGGGCAAGACAGGAGAGGTCTGCTGCACCATATGTGGCTTAACAACTTGGCCGGGGGATTGAACTCTAGCCATAATGGTGACAGTGCTGAGACTTAACCACTAGGCCACCAGAGAGGCCCCCTAATGTTGATCTTAACATAGAACTTTGAATTTCTATGCTTCTCAGATTCATGTATTAGAACATTGTGCCAGAAGAAGGGTGAGAAAGCGTCTCTGGACTAAACAAATTCTAATTCAAAACAACTTTTTGAAGGACTTATATTTTAAACCATCTTCTCTTTAACTTATATTTAAATAATCTGATTCTGTTTTTAGATGAATTGGCTGTGAACACACCTAAAATACCAAAAAAGAAGAAAAGTAGCCTCTTCTATAGTGATGACATGATTTTATATAACGAGCTAAAGGCAACCTCACAAAGTAATAAAATCTTCTGGCTAATTGCCGTCAGACAGAAGTGTTTAAAGTCAGCTCCACTAAATCCAAAATTGTTGTCTTTGGCAGGAGTTCTCAGGTGTTAAAATGAGCACTACTAAATAATTCCATCCTGTGAGTCAATTCATCCTATTACCTAGGAGGATGATTTGTAGCCAACTCCCCCTGGAGCTTGTAGCACCATTTAAAATCAGAAGCAATTCTGATCTAACACTGACTTTCTCTCTTAGAGAAGTCATGTACAGTCTTAAAAAGGTTTAGATTCAATAATTTTATAGACATAACTCCGTGCTAATTGATATGCCATCCAAGCTAGGGCACTAAATATTCTTTCTCAGGGAAAGCATCATGGATTCAAGTGCAGCAGCAAATGACCTTCATTCCAACAGTTTTACATCAGATTCCTCATGTGTACATGGAAAGGGCAGTGTTGTGGCCTGATGTTTGAATTGTCATGGGAATGGATCTTTCTACAAACAATAACACAAATATCTATAATTTGATCACTGAGCATGGAATTCAGTTTCATGTCCTCTCAATGACTTTAGAGGCCACCATCTCTGAAATTCCCTTAATGATGCCTTTGTCATGTTATGATTTAATGTTTTGCCTTGATTTACATTGAAAGTTAACATAAAGCTTATCCACACACACACACAAAAAAAAATTACTGACCTTTGACCCAATCGTTGTTTATTATATTGCTCAATACATGTTATACTAGATATGTCATACAATATGGGCATACTTTATATTGTCTCTTTTATGAGAATTCACATGATAAAATCCTCCATGAGTTTAATGCTAGGAAAGAGTGATAAGAAATGCTTGTGTGTGCCTCCATTGAAAGAATACAATGGTCCTTCTTGCTGGGAATGTAAGATACAAAGTATTAGAAAGGAATAGCTGTATAGTTTCTAGCACCCTTATAAAACTGACTCCACCCCCTCCTCTAGTGTGTTTTTAATTTCTAAGTTTTAATTCCAATTGTATCCTTAATTTTTATATTAAGTGTTTATATATATTGCTTACAAAAGTTTGTAATAGCCAAATGCTTTTTATGATTTATTATACATGACTGTGTAGATAAGTAATTAGTAAATCACTTTTCTCTGGGACTCTTTCCTCAGTTTTGAAATATCACCAAGGATCTCTTCCCTACCTCCTGCATCTTAGGATTGTTCCAAACAATGGATATTCTAAATAAGGGAGTCACTCTTGACAACATATCCATCAAAGTTGTTCTAAATGTCTCCTAACTCCCTGAACTCACTCTTTCCATCTCCAGCATCATCACCCCAATCTTTCTCCCACTGTGCTCTCTTTTCCATTAATATACACACATCTTATAATGCTTTTTCCACAGGCTTCTGATTGGAAATATTTTATACTTTTAGTTTTTCTGACAAGTTTCTTCTAATCATTTTACTTTGTTGTGAATAACCCACCACCCAGTTTTGTCCAACTTCAGTTTAATGTTCAACAGTTCTAATATTCAAAACACTTCTCTTTGGACAGATTCATCTCACAAGGCTTCCTATCACCATTCATGTTGAATTCATGTCCCTTGCATTGTCCATTAGTGTCTATGGCTGGCCAAGTCCTACCCTTATTTTAAGACTCAGCATAAATTCTGACACTCCAGAAAAGTTTGTCTACTATACGACTCTCACTAATCTCCCCTTTCATGTTCTACAGCATTTATTACCTGCAGCTTGTAATAGTGTGCTAATGAAGATCTTAAGTCTTTCTATAATAGTCCTACTATAAGCACAGTAAATGAAGCATAGAAAGCTTACCTGAGGTTATAACTAGCTCCAGGGAACTGCAGCAATTCCTAATTTAGTTTTTCATTTGTAGCAGTCTGCAGTCTTTATTCTTTCATAAGTGCGAACTTTACCTTGTTCTATACTACATTCCTGTCATACAGTTGGCACATAGTAGGTATTCAAAAGCTTCTGAATGAAAGAATCTTCAATGCTTCCATGCTCCCCAGATGAGTTTTTTAAATCTTTACTGGACATAATAACAGACCTTATCTATTAAAAGCTGAGAGTATGAAATATCAAACTGGATTTTTTGATTTAGTTATTTGAGATGTACAGTGTCAGGTCTATGAATATGATTATTTAATAAATATCCCAGGAGATTCTGATAGAAGGAATCCAAAATGGAAGAAACACTGCTTTAGAAAATAAAGTTTAATTTTCCTTTTACAATCTCTCAGTGCTTTTTTTTGTTTTTATTTATTTATTTATTTTTTTGTGGGACCCTCGACGGTGGCCAGGGAACGAACCAGCGCTACAGAGGCTGCGGGCAGCCTCGCAGCCCAGCAGTCAACCACTGCGCCACCAGGGGAGGCCCTACAATCTTTCAGTTTTAAAGCTTATTTCCACTCTCCCTTTCCACAAGAAACACATTAAACAAATAGAACCAAATATTACTGTATGGGCAGACCTATTTTATCATTAAGCCATTTTGTAATTCAAACTCATCCCTGTACTTGAGGACCTTACCTTGGGAGACCAAATCAATGTTATCTTTCCAACCCACCTCATCCACCTCTGGCACCAACCAGTTCTTTCACCAATAAACCTGAATGAATCTTCCTGCTTTAAACTGTGAGTTTCCCATAGATAGGTGTTATGTCAAATTCATATTTAACTCCCTGAATGCTTGTCATATTACATATATAAAATTATTACTTTTAAATATTAAGTAAATTAATCAAAAATGGAAAAACAAGGAATTTCTGATGTTCCTCTTCTGTTTCGTTTTATTTCAACACCCTCCCTGCTCTCCCTGTCCAATCATTTCATGACTCTGCCCCAGATGATTTGGGATATGAAGAGGTTAAGCACTAATATCTCAAGCCCCTTTTTTCAGAAACCTGTTTAATGTTGTTTCATAGGAAATGACAAGGCGCTCCTCAATGGGAGATCTGGTTTTAGTTGTCTCCAGCAAGGAAGTGATTCTTCCACCCTGGAGATTAGCTCACTTCTTCCTTTCACCTCAGCGTGGGAAAAAGAGCATGACACAGAGCAGGCTGGAAAGGAAAAGTTGCAGGGCCGTCTTAGAGACAAAAACTGCTTCTCAGTCAACAAGTAGAGCAGGCAGGCAGCATTTTTCTGAGCATTTTGAAAAGGAGTAATGTTTCCTTATCAATTAAATTTAAAATGAACTTTGAGCATTTGCATTGCAAAGATTAACAACCCCATACCAGTGGGGACACAGGAGTGAGGTCAGGAGAAGCGGAGAAAATCAGCAAAATGCACAACAATGCAAGAGAAGTCAGATCAGAGGCTGCAACTGCACTGATTATGTCATCACTAGATGCTCAGTGAGGGGGAAAATAAAAGTCAACATCAGAACTTCACAGACATATTTTGCTATTGTTACATATATTTATGTTTAAATAGCATGCATTAAAATATTCTATTCTCATTTAAAAATGAACTTTAGAGTTCATATTGAATCCAGAGCTATCGAAATGTACAATAGCATATAAGAACTGACAGAAAACCTACTTTGAAATATGAGCCTAAAAAAATATGAACCTGAGTATCACATTTAAGTTTCTGATTACCCAGGAAAAAAAACAAACCTAGTAGCACCTTTCGAGAAAATTGTCTGAAGAATGCTGAACTAGGTCTAATGAAGCTTCCCTTTGCCCTTGCCTAGCTGAATTTTTGAGCATCATGGTTTGCCTAATGAACAAGCTATCTGTTAAATAATAAGTATCTGAACTTGCTTTTTTCCTTTATGGTACACTATCACTCAACTTCTCATTTTCTTGATAAGATGCTTTCTATTCCATAAAGAAAAATTGGAGCAGAAAGTCTGGTAAAATAGTAGCTCCAGTGCACATTTCACTGGTATTTAGATTGTTTTTAACTAACAAATGAATAAACACAATATCTCTGACACCAGCTCTCTGACCCTTCTTCCTATCCTATCAGGATTGCTTGTATTTGAGATCTGCAGATCTGCAGAATGTAATCTTACATGTATTAACATTAACCATGTATCATTTCTTTTTTCCAAGTGCTAACTCACTGACTGGAAAATTTAATGAAATGCACACCCTGCACTGCTACCTGCCTTTTGTCACTTTGAGCCCATAATGCAACATAAACTTTTTTTACCACCTCTGGATTTGGGGGCTTTAGCAGCCACTGCCTGGAACTTACTGGGAGTCTAAGTAGCTTTAAAAGCCTTACTATCTTGGTGTTAACTTTCAATAACTGAAACTGAGACAAGAATCTGGTATAGTCCTCTAATGCAAATGCTAAGAATTTTTCTTTATAGTCATACACTCAGAATCTTGTTGATAAATAATACTAGGGCTTCAGCACACCTTAGCCAAAATAATCTACACAATGACAAAATGGAGGCTGCAGAGTCATTGAGATGTTAAATATGAAAGACCTCAAGGATTCCTTTACAGTCTCTTATAGGACAGATTTATTAGTAAGTCCTATCTCTATGGTAAATGATGCATAAATGATGGTAAAGGTGTATAAAAAGAACATGAAAACTCACAGATAGCACATAAATTGGACGAGAGCCAGCTTTTCTTAGGGTGAATGGTTCTGCTCACAGGTTTAGAGCATATCTGCCAGTGATGGATGCAAAAAGGCAACATTTCAGAATGTTATTTGTTTCAAGGATAAGAAATCCACTCCTTCTTTAATAAACAGAGCTTCTGGTTTTTATATGCTAAAGGAGATTATTTTTCTATTTCAAGGTAAGGAACACAGTCAAAGCCCCTTCTAGATATCTTTTGTCTGTCAACATGTAACTCATTTAAGTCCAATAGGAATATTCTCCCTCCCCAGTTCCCATAGCTTTTGTATTTTTTTTTTGATATAGAAAAATGACAATTCCAAGGAACTAGATATACTCACAAAATAATAATATTGTAATCAGCACAAGTATATCAACCAAGCATCTATAGGCCTCCTAGTTTTTTCTGTGTGCTGTTTCCAATGGGGGCTTCAATAGAATATTCAGGAAAAATAAATATCAGTCTTCAGAGACAGTAAGATCTTTTTTTTTGAAACCCATTGTAGATCATCTTTTCACTGAAGATGATCTCCTCTGCAGCTTGACAAGAAAGTGTGACATTACAGAGCAGGCCAAGGTAGCGCCTGCAACCAGTTTAATGTGTGGAGTTGGCACATGCTGAAAAGTCACTGGCCTATTTGTGTTTATTTTACCCTATAATGCCATTTTCCTTGACTTGTCATTACTTCCATGATATGTAATTTTGTTTTTTGTTTATAATTTTCTGCTGCAGTGATTTCAAAGTGTCAAGTAATCAATTAATGTAAGGATGGTAAAAAGGCATATGGATGTATGCTAGCTGGCTTATGTGAAAGTTGTCAACTTTCATTTCACATAATTTGGTCTCACAAAATCTCCACTGACTGTAGAAGCAGGATGCTCTGGCCTGGCCTTGACAAGAGTCCCACCTTTCTCATTCTGAGTCATCTAGGTGATTTGATCCAGGTCTAAGACAAGTTGCATTTAAAAAAAAATCAGTAATTGATCTAAATAGCTGTCCATATAGTATGATGCATAGGAAAGATCAATAAGTCATTGCCCTCATGATATGAGAAAGAAAACTTTTATTTTATTAACGACATACAAAATTGTATGTAGTTTTCAATAATAACTCTCAAAGCTGGTATTAAGTGCCTGAACAGATAAGACCATGATTAGGTCAGGAAAGAGGATATTTAAACATCTGTAGACTTCCTTTCTTACTTTTTTTTTTCTTTTTAAACTTAAGCTTTTAAATCTTGAAAGTTCATGTCCAGGTCCTTGATCAGAGATGATAAATGAACTACTGAATTGGAAGAAGATGCTGCTATTATTTTAACCAGTAAACTAACTCAGGGTTAATCTGGGTGTTATTTAACCTATTGAAAGTGTTTTGAGTGAACATATGGTTTCTATTGTGAAATCAAGGCACAGTTTTAACTATGAATATAGATAATTACCCTTTGGACTTTAAACATTTATATGTGTCACATTGTGTCAGAGCATTTTTCATGGTCAATAGGTTGAAAGGGTATAAAGTTGAAAATGAAAATCAGTACTTTTGAGTAAAAGCATATAGCCAGCACAAATAATGCAATTCACTACTGCTCTCTCTTGGAAAGAACTAGTAATAACACTCAAAAAATAATCACTATGCCAACAATAGCATACATAGTACCTGCAAAACATGATCTGTTAAAAACCTAATTGTTAAGTTCAGAATTTGGCCTATAAATATGTGTTAGTAAATATCTTAATGACTATTTCATCAATTGAATGGCAGATGGAATTTTTTAGTGTAATGGGAAGAAAATAAATGTTAAAAAATTATTTTAAAACTTTAATATAAAATGTATTTGCTGGAAAATGATTTGAACATTTACTAAAAATGTAGTTTTGAACAGCTATTGAACTTTTGCAGTAGGATATAAATTTTGTAAATTGCTCAGAATAACGTCAATAGAAATGTTTGAAATATCTTAGAAACAACAGCAACAAATTCCCTGAAACAGAATAGTACAATATTGAAAATTCTTATAGGCTTTCTGAATGGACTGATACCATAAGGTCTCAAAGAGAATGACCCTCTTTGCAACACAGTGACAGAAAACTTTCAAATGTATGGAAGAGAGAGGAAAGAGAGAGACATTATATGCTTATTAGCAAATGTCTATTTCATAATTAAGGCCACTAAAGAGGCATTATTAAGGAATTGCTACTGAACTGGTAGAATATAATGATAAAAAAGCATATTCTCAAAATATTGTTTACAAAGTAGTATAACATTTCAGAGTTGCAGCGCTAATTTTTCTCCAGTTGGTGATGATGGCTCTGTTTCACAGGCAACTTATTACACACAAGAAAAAGTTAAGGCAGTCACTCCTATCTGTTTACTTTTCCAATGACACCTGCTTAGCACAAAAACAGTCTCTGGAGAGGTTTCCCTTAGAATACAAATGTACATATAGTACATTCACAAATACCATTTTTTTTATCGAAGTGATTTCCTTATAAAGTTGATGAGGGAAAAAAAAAGAACATCTCAGCTGACTCTTAACCAAAGGATGCTATTGGACATCCTGTTCTTATTTCATTTTACTTAAAATCACAGTTTCCAGAAACCTATCCAAGACATTAAGTGAAGACATTTTTTTGTGACATGAGCTTTGTTGCTCCAATTGTTTGGAACCATTGATATCAGATGCTTTAGTGTTTTCAAAGATCATAGAGCCAGTATTTTACAGAATACTGTTCCTGTGCTGTAAGATGCCAAAAGAAAAATATCCACCAAATGATGAATGGCTTTGAAAAATAAGAGCTTCTGACAACAATTTATACATGGTTTCTATTATTCTAGACTGACAACCAATTCAGAGAAAAGTACACAGTCTTTCGATAAACACATTTTATGTTTTAACAATACATATCATGTAAGCTTCTAAGTGTTGATTTGTTTATTGTCAGTTGTATATATATGTTATTTCTAGCTTAAAAAAAATTAAATTTTAGGATTCCAGGTTTGTTACTATTGAATCAAAGTTGTTTCCAGAACTAAGGCAACCATGACTCAGCCAGACAAAGGTAAACACTGCAACTGAAGTTTAAGAAACTGTGACAGTCTCTGAAAACTACTAAAACTGTTCTTTAACCCCATAAACAGTGGATTAGGAGTTGGAAGTGACAGAGAACATGGGAATGGGGTCAGGGATAGAATGAGGTTCTCACATAATGTTGTTCATTAGTGGATAAGCAGGTTAAACAGTAGTTTATAAGACACCAGTGATTTTCAAAAGGACATTCACTATACTCCAGGTACAGGCCAGAGGCGCATACCTGGAGTACTGTGTCTCTGTGCCTCAATGATTTTTTAAATGCTTATTTATTAGCCACCCTTCACAGGCAAATACAGAATGAGGAAATAGCATATGTTGTACAATAACTTTTAAAAATAGATGTCCATAATAAATAATTTACAAGGCATTCCATGCACTATAACTTAAAAAGAAAAATACATATGGCACACAATTAACATGAGGTTGAACTATTTTATGCTATTTTTTTGGGATATCGAAAATACATTTAAATAAAAGATTTTGTTGCTTATCAAGCTGTAGAAAACCAGGATAGTTTTTTAACTACTCTCTTTCATTATTTAGATGATAGATTCTTTCATATTATTTTAGAATTTGCATTTTTTATTATGCATATAAACATTTCCCAATAATAGCATGATATCCCCCACCTTTCCTAAAACTATCTTTTACAAACGGAATTGATTTAAAAAGATGCATCTAAAATATATATCGGGCTTCCCCAGTGGTGCAGCGGCTTCAGCTCCACGCAGTGGTGCTGTCTGCAGCCTCTGCAGTACAGGTTCCATCCCTGCCGGCTTGCGAGCATGCCACATGGTGCCGCTGACCTCTCCTGTCTCTGTCTCTCCTGCTACTACCCTCAGCAGTGTATTTCGTCAGTGCCTGTTCTGTTCCCCGCTCTGTCTCTGGTGAATACTCTACCCCTCCCTCCCGCACCTTTGGCCTGTACCCCAGCTCTTGTATAAAAACATATATATTTTTTTTAATTAAAAATAGGGCCTCCTCGGTGGCACAGCGGTTGAGCGCTGGGTTGGGAAGCTGCCCTCAGTCTCTGCAGTACCAGTTCGATTCCCGGCCACCGTGTGAGGGTCCCACATGGCACACAGACCTCTCCTGCCGCCTGCTGCTCCCCTCAGCAATGTACTTCAGCAGTCTGCCTGCTCTGCTCTCCACTCTGGCTCTGGTGAATTCTCTCACCCTCCCGCGCTTCTGACTGTACCCACTGCTTGTATAAATAAATAAATAAATCTTTAAAAAAAATAAAAATTAAAAATAAATAAAATATATATCATTGTCTATGATAACATGTATAGTGTATTTTAGTAAAATTGAATAATAAATTTTTACACTATCTTTCATTTTTTTAAACTTTTACACAAATAGTGTTCATATTCCATAGTGCCTATTTTCCTTTTTTCTTATGTTCATTAAATATTTTAAGTATTTCATATCAATATTTCTCAATTTTCACTTTTAAAAGAGCAAGCAGATTAAAAAAAACAAAATGTTTACCTCAGGCAGAAGAAAACACTTCCTAATGAAATTGTGAATAATTTGAATTAATTATAAGAAAACAATCATTTTCTTCAACTTATTATTTTTGATAATAATTTCCTAGTCTTTTTTTTTTTAAAGATTTATTTATTTATACAAGAACGGGGCACAGGCCAGATGCGCGGGAGGGTGAGAGGATTCACCAGAAACAGAGCGGGGAAAAGAAAACGCAGACTGACGAACTACACTGCTGAGGGGAGCAGCAGGTGGGACAGGAGAGGTCTGCTGTGCCATGTGGGATTCCCGCCAGCCGGCGGGGATCAAACCCACGCTGCAGAGGCTGCGGACAGCTTCACAGCGCTGTGCTCAAGCACCTATGCCTCCTCGGGACGCCCCCATAAATTATTTCCTATTCTTGATTACTAAATAAATATGCATATACAATATTAAAAGAGCAACTCTTAATACAGTTTATGGTCAATATGTCTTAACTCATTATGTATTCATTGATTCATATATTCAATAAACATTAATGGGCCACCTGTAGTGGTAAATTAGACCAACATCTTCTCTCATAAATTCTGCAATCTACTTTAACAGATTTCTTTTTTAAGACAGGTTATCATAATTCTAGGATAGCTCAGGAATATTATTGTGAAGTGGATAGAGGAATATATTTAATGTCCTCTTCAAAACCCGTCCAGTCACAAGAGCATTCACAATCTCTAATAAATCACTTTCAAAAGCAAAGGCATTTAACCTGTATTGCTTTGGTAAAATTACCTTTTTAACAAGCTAGTTCTTCTCAATTCATGAGTCCATTTTTTTTTTTAAGATTTATTTATTTATTTATACAAGCACTGTGTATAGTCAGAAGTGCAGGAGGGTGAGAGAATTCACCAGAGCCAGAGCAGGGAACAGAACAGGCAGACCAACAAAGTACACTGCTGAGGGGAGTAGTGGGCGGCAGGAGAGAGCTGCGAGCCATGTGGGACCCTTGCCCGGAGATCAAACTGGCGCTGCAGAGGCTGCGGGCAGCTTTGCAGCCTAGCGCTCAACCGCTGCACCACTGGGGAGGCCCCTACGAGTCTATTTCTTTTAACAATGCCATATAGGTGATTCATTGCACAGGCTCTTCACTTCCTTTGTTAAGATTGCCCTAAGTATTTAATAATTTTAAATGTGATAGTAAAGGGAATTATTTTCTTGATTTCTTTATCTTTCACTTCATTGTTTTCAGATCAGACTGCATGTATTTTACAGTATTGTTCTATTGTTTTGATGTTTTTTAGTGGAGTCCTTAGGGTTTTCGTTGTATATTATCATGTCCTCTGCAAATAGTGGTAGTTTTACTTCTTCTTTCTCAAATTGGATTCATTTTATGACTCTCTCTTATCTGATTGTTCTAGATAAGACTTCCAGTGCTATGTTGAATAATAGTGGTGAAAGTGGACATCCTTATATTGTGCCTGCCTGACTTAGAAGAAAAACTGTTTTTCATCCTTGAGTGTGATGTAGACTCTGGGTTTGTCACATATGACTTTTATCACGTATAGATAGGTTACTTCTACCACCATTTTTTAGGGATTATTTTTAATCATAATTGGATGTTGAATCTTATCAAATACTTTCTCTGTATATATTGATAATATCATATGATATTTATGTTTCCCTTTGTCAATGTGCTAAACTACATTGATGAATTTTCAGGTGTTGAACCATCCCTGCATCCTTGGAATAACATACGACCATTTGGTCATGATATATGGTATATTTAAAGCATTATTGAATGTGGATGGTTTGCTAAGATTTTGCTGAGGATTTTTACATCTATATTTGCCAGGGATATTAATCTCTCATTTCCTTTTTATGTTATATCTTATCTGCCTTTGGAATCAGAAAAATATTGATCTCATAGTGTATTTGGTAACAATTTTTTTGGAAGAGTCTGTTTGGAAGAACTCACTAGTGAAATCATGCAAACCTACCAAAATTTCAATAGAATTCTTTAAAGAAATAGAACCTTGCAGAGTCAAAACAATCCTGACCCCCCCCAAAAAAAAATGGCAGTATCACACCTCCAGATGGTTTCACTCATATGTAGAATATTGAGGGGGAAAAAAAAAACAAGAATTAGACAACACCAAACAAAAAACAAAACCTAGAAATCTGACTGTAAAACTGAGACCATCATTGAGGGGTGGGGAGAAGGGTAGAGAATAAAAGCAGAAGGGGAAAAATGGACTATAGTTGAGGATATGGGGAACTTGGTGGTGGGTGTAGTGTGGATACATACATGAAGACTTATGGTCCTCTACCTGTGCATCATATACAGTATTATAAGCCACTGTTATATCAGTAAAATAAAAAAATATATATATTAAGAAGAAGTAAGTAATTTACTTCACATTCTATCAAGGTCTGACAGACACTCATCAAAATCTGAAACTCAACATTGTTCTGTTTAGATAGGTAGGCTCAAAGTCAGTAGTCAAAAGGAAAACACCCCAGAAGTTGTTCTCAAGCAAAGTTCAAATATTTTACTCTTACCTACTTCTGAAAGATGGTAAATTGGCTAATGAGGTCATGTCCATTAAGTTTATAAGCTTCTTGTAAAAGCAGTGATGTACAAATACCAGATATTGTAAGAATTACCCTAGTGCCTTGTATGGTTGACCCTATTATCTAGGCTGGGAGACCCACTTTCCTGATATTCTTGGTGCTTAGTCTCCTGGGGGAGAGAAAAGACAAAACGGACCTTTAATATAGTCCTTATTACTATTTTAATGAATATTGAAATATTTATTAAGAATTCATAAAAATAACATTAGCTAAACTTAAGGAAATTCCTGAAAAAGACTAACACCTGTGAAAACACATAAAGTACCTATGACTGTGGGTCACACTCAGCATTTTATTTTACTACTTTTAATAACATTTGCTGCACTGTATTACATCATAATCTGCCTGTGGCTTATTCTATGAGGCCATGCATGAGGGTAAAGAAATAGGACCATGTTTGGGGCATTAAAAAAAAAAATTCAGTGCTGGTAAACTTCTAAAAGAAGGCATTTTGTGATTTTCTCCAAAGATTTGAATATTATCACAGTAATGTCAGATGAAATGAACAGTAGTGATGTTATATTACCATCAAGATGTCCTTGTTCTTTATGTCCTTTGAAATAAGGTTGAAGTGGATACAATTAGAGTTGTTATTCCAGAAGGCATGATTAATTTCAAATTGGACCATCAGACTTGTTTTTCCTATGACACTGTTATGCCTATAAGAATATTTTCATACCTTCCAATTCATTTCCTCTTCAAATGTACCAAAGATTGTTAGAAAGTAACACACATTCTCTACAAAACATTTATTCAACATCTTTAATATAGCTGAGTCTGCTAATCAACTTAAGAAAACTTTGATGCTTATCTGTAGAGCCTTCTCCCCATCTATCCATGCACTAAGCAAAGACAGAAAGATTTAGAACTAGTATGAGATCATCTTGTTCATCTAATCCCTGATTTTGCTCATAAAAGGGAAAGTCTACAAATTGAATTTGAAACATTGATATAATTCTAAAACAATATACATCATGTAAAATATTTGGAAGCAGTGTATAACATTCTGGCGGATGGAAAAGTAGTGCCTTCAACAACCAGCGCAGGTTTGAATACCAATGCTAAAGTTTATCAGCTGTGTATCCTTAAGCAAATGATTTTACCTCTCTAATCTTCAATTTTCTCATTTGTAAAATGGTGATAATACAGTTTTTCTCATAAGTGTGATGTTATGGTTATTGAAAGTAACAATTCTATTGTGTCTGCTCAAACAATTGCATTATTCCTATTTTATAGGGACTATATTGAGAAGTATCACTGTTTAGCTGAGGGCATGGCATAACACCTCTATTGCTCAGCCAAATATTGTTGGTTTATCAATCCTTATATTTTAAAAGTGCTTGCATATATTATTTGCTTAAGCTAAATAAAACACTCTATTTAGGATAGCCTGAAATTAGTTTACAGCATCAAAATCAAGCTCCAAGATATATTTTAAGTGTGTCAAAAGTCATCTGCATCAATCACTACTTTTACTCATTTGGATTTCTTGCCTGGTTACCTTAGTTTAAATTGAAAAAGTAAGTGTTCATGACACTGTTAAATTAAAATCAGGAAAGCAACCATGTAAACTGGTCTGCAAATTGTGTGAAACACATTGTCATTTTTTATCTCAAATAATGTTCAATCTATAAAGGATAGTGGCCCTTCACTCTGTTTCCAAAATAAGTGGAAAGAACAGGGTTTATACCACATATAGATGTTAAATTATGCATGTAAAATGTTTTCCTTTTTTGTTTTACTATTATAAAATAGGAGAAGTTATACAAAAAATATGCATAAATGGTGCTTAAGTGCCCAATTTGTTTTTATTATTATAAGAAATGTGCATATAAACCATTTTGCAGGTGGGTTCATTGCACCTGTTTTCAAATGACAGCCCTTAATGAACTGTCTTCTTCAGAAATATGTGCAGTCATAAATATGTGGGTCTTGTGTCAATCTCGAGACAGCTGGCCATTTCCTAATCAAACATTAAAGTACAAGGTTCAGGTCTCCTACATATGTTTTTAGTATATGCAAGTAGTCCATGAGGGTCACACAACAGCAAGGAAATATAATCTAACTTTAAAAATCTTTATAAATGCACCTTGTATTCCTCTTAATCTCACTAAAAATTCTACATGAAACACATGAATGGGATAAGTTCATTTCCTTTGCAATTTCTAACTCTCAGGTAGCTCGTACCCATGAGCCATAGAAGTTAACTTCTTAAATTCTGCTTTATTTACTGTCCCATGACTGTATTTTTTTCTAGATGAGAAGATAGATCTAGAAAAAAATGAGTGTGTTTTTCTACATCACACAAATAAATAGTGACTTTGGTACAATTGGTTCTCTGGAAATCCAACTAGTGTGTTTGTTTGTTTGTTCGTTTGTTTGTCTGTTTGTTTGTTAAAACAGTACATTCACCTGGCAAGAAATTTAGTTGTGAATGTTTTTTATCTAATAATATAGGATTTCCTAATTGATAATAAATTTTGATATTCTTCTCAGAAATTTAATTCTTAAGATGTGCTTCTGCATGCTGTGAAGAAATGTATTTTTAGAAATGTGTGCCACTTAATTCCTGTTAATTTTGTATAACAGATGGTATAGGTATTTGATTTATGCACTCACCTCCATGTGGCCTGCTGACTATTAGCTTTTCTTTTTTATTGTGAGGACACATTTTTGTTCATCACCAAAACCTTACCTTCCTTTTCTACTACATGAATTATTATTTTTAGAAAGGAAAAATGCAAAAGAAATTTTCATATGATTGAAATTGAGCATGATTTGGTGATTAATTGCATTGTTCTCATTACGTTCTCTGCCTGATGTTCAGGGCTCATTACTGCAGTGTGAATTCAGTGGAACAGGAATCTTCACCAGGTGTGAGTTATTAAAGTGGCAGTGCCCAATTTGAATTTGTTAAAGGAGGTGTATCAAAGTTGATATGCTTAACTATGTTCTTCTAGAAAGAAAAATAGTGCTTGCTCAGGAAAATCATTTACATCCATCATGTGACAAAGGAATTCAAAACTCTTTTAACTTGTAGAGCAGGAGGGAGATACTGAATCAGTGGTATATTCCAACAGCTTCACAACTGACCCAAGAATATAGTTTATTAAAACAGTCTTCTTGCTATTTATGAAATTATTTATTTCTTATCTTTTGCAAGGAGATGCCCCCCCATTGATAAAGAAAAAATATATACTGAAAGAGTACATGAGTTTCTGATACAATGAAAGTCAAACTAAAAAAAAAAAATCTTAAAATTTTATTTGAATTAACTAGCTTGAAGATGAGATAACTTCTTCAGAAAGATGAAAGCTCAAAAATCAACCAAAACTAAATCTTTATGGAATTCTTCATATCTTTAGGTGGCTCCACTGTGACAAAATCAAGGATAGTAGGCTCCAGTGAAAGACTTCAGGATGACAGTTAAGGCAAATACCTGTCAAATCCAGTTTACAGAGATATTCAGAACCACCTGGTGCTGATTTTTGGATTTTAAAGTTAGATCAACAAATTTGATACTAGATCAACAAGTCAGAGTACTAAAATAGACTCAGATAAATTGAGAGTTTGGGGAAAAATACTATGTCACAAAGAATTTGACTGTTTACAGAGCAATTCTTAATTCAATCCTACATAATCTCTCTTTGAGTCAGGTAGACTAGTTCCCATTTTACACATGAATAACTCAGGTTCAGAGAGAATAGCTTTCTTATGCCAAACCCTGTATCTAGTGAATGGCTGAGCAAAGATTGGAAACTTTCCTTTCTCCTTTACTTGGACTGTTCATAGGTGATGAAAACATCTTTTTATAAATATATATATAATCCTTTAAGTATTTAATTGGCATATTTGGCCATCTTACTGTTTTTCACATGTGTACTGAAAGACAGTGAAGACTCATACTATATTGTGCTGTGATTTCTTAGCAATTGGAGAGTGGCAAAAGAAACCACTATTGACCCTGTGCTAGTAGGAAAGCTTAGAGAGAAAAAGAAAGCTTAACCTCAATAAAATTTGAAAAGATATTAGCTTTTTTTTTTTTTTTGCAAGTGACTTGTTTCTGCTATTGATTGTATAAATCTATGTAGATCAATAATGAGAATTTTCTGATCATAGTGGTTGGTAGAAAAGTACTAATTGTTTTCATTTCTTATGGATTTAGTTGTACTACATTAGATAATTTCATATCACAAAGATTGGCTCAACAATCACAACAGAGAAAGAATGAAATATGTAGAATATGAAGTAATAGTAGAGAAGAAATTTTAACTTTTGGGTATATATCATTAAAAGTATACCAGACCTTTGTTAGACACTTTTTGTGCCTAGCACAATAATGTTATTTCAATAATAGGAAATTTAAGATTTTTTTGATTCCAAATGGTTGAATATTATCCATCTCACATGGTCAAATTACCAGCAGAAGCAGAGGTCAAGTATATCAGACTCCAAATTTGTACCTTAGTGTCTTTGCCTATAAAGTGAAGATAGCAAGAGTGCCTATATCAATGGTTCCAGGAGGGTAGGGAGAGACAAATAAGTTTATGAATGTGAAAAATTAGTAACATGCCTTGGCAATACCAATGACTCAATAAATGATAAGATTATCATAAATCCTTATAGAGCAGTAGGGAAAGAAAACCAATATATGATCAGAATAGAAGCGTAAAAGTGGTAGTTTTTAAATAACAATAGAAAGGAATTGAGATAAAATACACTGGGTAGAAAAGGATTTAGAAAACAACAACAACAACAACAACAACAACAGTGAACCCTTCACTAAAGCCAGGACCCTAAACCAAACTTGGGCCTTTGAAGAAACATAGAATCTGAAGGAAACCTGGGCAGCCTGGAGCAGATGACTGAAAGCAACACAGCAGCAGACATGTCATAGATATTACATTCCATAGTTAGTAAACCTGTTGCATGAAGAGTTGTACGTAAAAATATAGCGAATAGGAAGTATATATTGAACAGAAACTTTGTGCCAACCACTGTTTCTTATAACTATCATATCACATTTTTGTAACAACCTCATGAGATAGGTACTATTATTATCTCCACTTTACAGTTGAGCAAAACAAAATGCAGGAGGTTAAGTAAGTCACCTAAGACTGCTCAAAGCTGGGAAAGAGTTCATGTTCTGAACTGATAATCTATCTAGTGTTCGTGGGTTGTTTGTTTTTTTTTTTTAAAGATTTATTTATTTATTTGTACAAGCACTGGGTACAGTCAGAAGTGCAGGAGGGTGAGAGAATTCATCAGAGCCAGAGCAGGGAGCAAAACAGGCAGACTGACGAAATACACTGCTGAGGGGAGCAGCGGGCACTGCAGGAGAGGTCTGCGCGCCATGTGGGATGTTCGCCCATGGCCGGGGATCGAACCAGCGCTGCAGAAGCTGCGGGCAGCATTGCAGTCCAGCGCTCAACTACTGCGCCACTGGGGAGGCCCTGTTTGTGTTTTTCTTTAAAAAAAAAAAAAGATTTATTTATTATGCATACAAGAGCTGGGGTACAGGCCAGAGGTGAGGGAGGGGAGAGGATTCACCAGAGACAGAGTAGGGAGCAGAACAGGAGAAATGACTGAAATACACTGCTGAGGGGAGCAATGGGTGAGACAGGGGAGGTCTGCTGCACCATGTGGGTTGCTCCCTGGCTGGCCGGGGATCGAACTTGTGCCGCAGAGGCTGCAGACTGCTTCATAGTGCTGTGCTCAACCCCTTGTGCCACCAGGTAGTCCCTATCTAGTTTTTTTGTGTTTCTGTGATTCAAAGCTGCTTCCTAGGAGGGACATTATATAGTCAAAATACTGTTCTGATGTCTCAGGGGGTAGCAGCTTTCAGCAACAGAAATACAGATATCAGCCACCTAACATACCAATTTTATCACATCATTCCTAAGAATGAAAAATGCAGTACCTATTCAGTAATAATTTGGCTAAACCAGCAAAAGAGAAACTCTTGAAAGAGTCCATAAAAATCCCACCTGTTCTATCATGGCATTATGAGAGTCCATGTATGACAAATTGGTATTTATATTTTCCTTCTATGAAATAATAACTATGTGGAAACTTGGGTGTTGGAGTTTAGCAATGCCTGAAAATAGATTTCATTTTGTGGCTATATCTATATCCTTCACCATTTGTACTTTTTCCAACTTGGAATAATTTCTACTTCATTTATTTTACATACAAAACTTACACTAAAAGGGTAGTTTAATATAAAGAATGGTTTAAATATAAGAAAACTGCAAAGTTCTGTTAAGTTCTCAAATAACTCCTGATTTTTCAGATGAAATTTATTCAATTTACCCTCATTACACTCACTTTATCCTTCCAACAAGAGGTCTTTAGGCCATTTTATGGTCCTGTGGATGTTAGCACTTCTAATAATAGAGATTGGACAGTAAATGAGAGAAGGTGAAATTAAATCAGCCCATTTTGCTGCTACTTTATTAGTTTTAAACTGAATCTTTTGACTGGGATCAAAAATTAACAGCTCTAATGGAAATACGATTTATTTTTGATGTAACATATCCAATTTTTGTCCTATATACAGCTATGCCAGAAAGATTTTATTTGGTTCCATGGTACCTTACACCAGCCTATGCTCAGGTATACTCTCGAAGCCCTATGTGAGTTTAATGAAGGTGTCTCCGTTTTTGTATCATATTCAGTCACATATAAGCTTGCACTTGTAAGTCAGCAACTTCATCAGGACTGTGTCTATCCAGAAACAGGGCATTGCCACCACATGCCATTGCATATGACAACTCTTCTGTCTTGTGACTGCTTAGATTTGTTTCCATTTTTCCTGCCTTTCTATTTCTGAACCTTCTCCAGTATCACTGAACTTCTCACATTCCTTGTTTTTGCATTTTCTTCTCTTTTTCCACTGCCCTGTCGTATAGTTCTCAACACCTACACTCATGTATCTGTCAAATATCTGGTCAAACTATGCTTTCCTAATTAGCCAGGATATTGACTGCTCTCTTTATGTGCTCTGACATGATTTTATACATTCTATTTATTATTTATCATGTTTATATACCACCTGCAAAAGATCATGAATTCTTTGAAAGCTTAAAATGCAGTTGTATGATAGCTCAGGTACATGGAAAAAAACCCAAACAGGTTTTCTGAATAATAATAGAGTATCATGTTTGAGTGTATCTTTGTGAGATAGTGTCAGTCTGTCAAGCAATTTAAATACATTACTTAGTACTCCTCAATATGTCTCTGAATTAGGTACTATTTTTATCCCCATTTTCACAGGAGAAAACGGAGACATTGGGAGGAGATTAAATAAATTGCCCAAGGTCACTCAGTGAACACATTGCAAAAACAGTGCTACTGGTTCTACCTAGTAGTGATTACAGGGCCAGCACTTAAATATTACCATTCTGAGTGGATGAAGAAATAAATGAATCACTGCATGATTTAACTGCATATTTGAACTCTACTCATGAACACATGAAAATGTGGCAGCACCATTTATTTACTGAACGTATATTATATGCTAGACATAGAAGGCATATATGTTCCCTTAAAAAAAAAAAAAAAACTATGTTAATAATGGGTGTAAGGACCTCCCCAGTGGTGCAGCGGTTGAGCACTGGGTTGCGAAGCTGCCCACAGCCTCTGCAGCGCCAGCTCGATCCACGGCCACCTGGCGAGGGTCCCACATGGCTTGCAGACCTCTCCTGTCTCGCCCGCTGCTTCCTTCAGCAGTGAACTTCATCAGTCTGCCTGTTCTGCTCTCCCCTCTGGCTCTGGTGAATTCTCTCACCCTCCCGTGCTTTTCTGACAGTACCCAGTGTTTGTATAAATAAATAAATAAATCTTTAAAAAAAATAATGGGTAAAAAAAGTCATAGATAATTTTATGCGAGAGACAATAATGGACACATTATTAAATTGCTAGTTTTACATAGTTGGGAATAGTAAAGACTTTATTGATGATGCTTAAGTTTTAAAAGATGAGAAGTTGTTTTGTGTTGTTTAACCTGGTAAGGAACAGAGAAAGGGAAGATCAACTGGAAGAAGATGCAAGTGTAAAAATATCAAGGTTCAAATTGTTTAAATTAGAAACACTCATAAAAATATATAATCATGACCACAAAATCCCATTTACTATAGTTCTGTTATATGTCACAATCTACCCACCACTCATATTCAGCCAATTCAATCATGTATTTTGTTGAAGTTCTTCATCTCACTGAATGATCTTGTTAACATTTAAATATCTTCAAGCATTTTTCATTATAAAAGTAATAAGTAAAAATTTATTGAATTATTCTATTTTGCGAAATTATAAATCAGACAACTATTTTATGGGGGAAAATATTGTTTTGTTTTTTATACATTTATTTTTTTAAATTTTCTTACATCATTGTTCATTTTTGGATAATATTTGAATTTTCCCCTAAGGGGTAGTCCCATAATTCTCCCACCACCACAGCCCCTGTGAACCATCACCATTTTCCCTTGTTTACTTCCCAACCCTGCTATGAACACTATCTCCCCACTCTCTTACCATATGTCTCAGATCTATAGTTTGCCTGTGAGTTTTGTCTTTTTTCCTTATCCTCTGTTTGGTTTTCCATTATCACTTTGTAAGTGGATCATCCAATATTTTTCTTTTTCCTTCTGACTTATTTCTTTTAGTGTAATATGTGTTGGGGGGAGGGAAGGTGAGTATTAGAGCAGTGGTTGCAACTATTCTTAGGAGAAGGGGACATTTTCTTGCTAAAAGGCATCATTTAGTGAATAATTGAGAGTTCATGCCACATCTTCAATGTGCACTAAGTAGTAGTAGCGACATATTTTGCACCTGACATTAGTAAAATACCAGTGGATAAATAAAAGGAGAAATGAAGCATTTCTCTGCTCACACCCACACAAATATTAATTTGAGATTAAAAATTAAATTAAAAGGAGGAAATTTTAAAGCTTTTATGAGACTATAGCTTTAGGAAAACTTTTCTTAGCACACAGAAAGGAAAAACATAGATAAAAAGATTATTTATGAACTGATCTCTATTACGTGGACTTCTTCCCAAAAGATTTCACTAAGAACATTAAGGAAAAATCAAAGAGTGGGGGGAAATATTAATTGCATATAAACCTGACATTGTAGAGTTAGAACATATTAAAAACTAATACATATCAATAATAAAATGACTAATTAGTAAAAAGCATGAGTAAGTACTGAAACAGGTACTATATACAAAACTTCATAAGCAAATGTCTAATAAAAATGAAAAGTTATTCCGCATCATTCTACATCAGAGCAAAGAAAATAAAAACTATAGTGATACAATAACGTTAACATGCACCAGAGTAGCTAAAATTCAGACTGCCAGCAGCAAATATTGTATGAAGACTATTTGGAACTCTGGCATATTGCTGGTACAGAACAAAAATCACAACTACTTTGGAAAATGACATAGCACATGTCCTTCATGATACAAGTGCTAACACCCCTTTTGCTTAATTACTCACTTCTATCAATATAATTTTTTTTACCTATAACATTTTATATAAATTGAATCATTAATAGATACTGCTTGTTTCTGGTTTATTTGATATCATATTTGTAAAATTAATAAATATTTTGTTATAGCTCATCTTGCTATGAAATATTTCACTGTGTGATTATAGCACAATTCATTTATTTATTCCACTCTTGATGGTATTTGTGTGGCTTCCAGTTAGTATTATTTTTTGAATAGGTGTAAGGTATTGATAAAAGTACTTTTTAACACGTAGATATTGAATTTTTCAGCACCTTTTGTTGAAAAGATTGAAGGTGTATGATAATCATCTTTGTACATCTGTGAAATAAGTGGCCTACAAGTCTTTGGGTTTATTTCCTAACAATCAGTTATGATCAACTTACATATTTATAGGTCTTGATGCACATACCCCACTACTTTGATTCCAGTATCACCTTTGCTTTATAATAAAGTAGTGTTGTCATCAGGTAATGTTAGCCAACTTCTTTTTAAAAATAGTTTGTTATTCTAAGTGGTTTACATTTCCCTATCAATTTTAAAATCTGCCTGTCAATGTCTATTAAATTCCCGTTGTAGGGCCTCCCCAGTGGCGCAGCGTTTGAGCGCTGAGTTGCGAAGCTGCCCGCAGCCTCTTCAGCGCCGGTTCGATCCCCGGCTGCTCCCCGGCCACCGGAGGCAGGTCCTGCATGGCGCGCAGACCTCTCCTACTGCCCGCTGCTCCCCTCAGCAGTGTACTTCGGTCCTTCTGCCTGCTTTGCTCTCCCCTCTGGCTCTGGTGAATTCTCTCACCCTCCCGTGCTTCTGACTGTACCCAGTGCTTATATAAGTAAATAAATAAATAAATCTTTAAAAAAAAAAATCCCGTTGTATTAATCTGTGGGTCAATTTGGGAAATACTGACAACAATGTTGATATTATCACATGTGGGCATAGTAATAATTATTTAAATTTTAAAAAATCTTTAAATAGGTCTCTTTAGTTGCTTCCAGCAATGTTCTATAGTTTTCAGTACATGATAAGGTCACATATTTTCAAATTTAACCTCAAGTACTTCATTATTTTTTATTTATATATTCTTACATCGGTGTTCATTTTTTGTACAAATTTGATTTCTCCTCTCAGTGTAATTCCCATAAAATATTTTTATTGTAATTGGTATTTATAATTTTGATTTTATTGCTGTAATGTAAAAATACAATTAACTTTTATACTTTGATTTTCTATCCTTCAACCTTACTAATCTATGTGATTTGTTCTAATAGGTTTTATAGTAGCCACAGGATTTTATTTTTTAAACAATAATTTATCATTTTGATTGTTATAATATTAAGATTCTCCCCATCAAGTATCACACAGGGTCCCAGCGACCTACACTGAAGATCATGTCTGTGAATAAGACAATTATATTTCTTTTTTAAAATAAATAATTTCTTTTTTAAGATTTATTTTATCTATTTATGTGCACAAGAGCTGAGGTGTATGCCAGAGGTGCAGAGGGTGAAAAGATTCACCAGAGACAGAGTGAGGAGCAGAACAGAACTTCTAACATTAGAAGTCATAGTTAAACTGAATGTTTTCTCCTAAAATCTGAAACAAAACAAAGATATTTGTTATCTGCATTATATTTAGTATTATTTTAGAAGTCTAGTTAGTGTTATATGGAAAGATAAAATAAATAAAAGCATTTTAATTGAAAATAAATACAACTGGGCCTCCCTTGTGGCATAAGGGATTAAGTCTCAGCACTGTGAAGCAATAGGTAGCCACTGCAGCAAGAGTTTGATCCCCGTCAGGGAGCTGACCCACATGGTACAGCAGACCTCTCCTGTCTCGCCGCTGCTCCCCTCAGCAGTGTATTTTAATAGATAACTGCTATTAAAAAATACAAACATCTGTCCTTCCTCATGACAAGCAGTGAATAAGGTCTCTAAGCTGACACCAATTGTTATGAAGGAATCTCCTTTAATTAAAGAGAGGGTGTTTCTTTGGATTCCATCACTTCTGCAGTAGCTTCCAGTAACATCTCTATGACTTTCCCAGAATCTTTCATGTCATCACTAGTTTTCTCTCCTTTTCTTGCCACCTCTAATTCCTGCAACACTTAAATCAATTGTACCATGCTTCATTAACCCAAGCCACCTGTGAAATTCTGCCTCCTATCTCTTTGGTATGTTGCTGCCCCACTCCCTTCAAGGGCAAGGTTGGAATTTGAGGCAACAGACATAACATCATATTACCTAAAGCAAATAACAGGGATACATTCAAATGACACTTGGGCATATAACTAACAACCTTGCACAATGGAGCCTCTCTGCAAATAGTATTTAATCCCTTAGAGAGCAAAGAAAAACCCTTTATCATTTAAACATGTATGGAATGATTCTGTCTGCCAGGCAGAAGTGTTACAATGTGGGTGATGTTTAGTTGCACAGTGCACTCACTGCACACAATAGGAAGTTAGTGATTGAAAGTTGGAACCAGATCTCTATCCTGGAATTTCCCTGCCTTTGAATGGTGTCACCACTCTTTCCACCTGTTCTGGGCATTAATTCATTTTTTAAAAGGAAATATAAGACTAAAAGGATGGATGGAAGTGGAAGGTAGGAGAAGAATGATAATAAATTGTAAAATGAAACAAAAGTGCAAAATTCAGATTTAGTACTGTAACAGCGCCGGTTCAATCCCTGGCCACCAGGCGAGGGTCCCACATGGCTTGTAGACCTCTCCTGCCGCCCGCTGCTCCCCTCAGCAGTGTATTTCGTAAGTCTGCCTGTTCTGCTCTCCGCTCTGGCTCTGGTGAATTCTCTCACCCTCCCGCGCTTCTGACTGTACCCAGTGCTTGTATAAATAAATAAATAAATCTTTAAAAAAATAAAAAAATAAAAGAATGGAAGGGGAGAGTAGGAGAAGAATGATAATAAATTGTAAAATGAAACAAAAATGCAAAATTCAGGTTTAGTACTATAATGTTTTAAAATAATAAAAGTAGCTGTAAATACTGGATACTAATGAAACAAAATAATTGTTTCTACCAGTTGTATTGAAATTCTTCCAATTGTGTATCCATTTATACTTACAGTTATAGCTGGTTTAGTTTCATATATTTTGAAGGTATGTTCTTAGCTACATAAATATTTAGGACTGCCATTACTTCATGCTGATTTACTCATTATTATAGGAAATAACTTTCATTATCCCTATTAAGGTTCTTTGCTCCAATACCTTCTTATTCTGATACAAATATAGCTACTGCAGTTACTGAAGTTACTGCCAGTTAACATGGCATACCTTTATCTAGCCTTTTAATATTACCTTTATGGAGTTTGTCATATATAAAGTATACTGTAAACAGCAGTGTTAATTTTTTTAATCCAATATGAAAATCATTGCCTTTTAATTGGTATATTTTATACCATTTATAATTAACTAATATCATTAGGATGAAATCTACTATTTTGCTTAATTTTCTCTTTATACATACACCATATGCTACTGTTTCTCTACTTTCTTAATTCTTCTTCCTTGGTATTATTTTTTTTAATTTTATTTCTTTTATTGTCTTTTTAGCTATAATTTTAAAAAAAAATAAAATTAACTTCATCTAAATAAGTTCCACCCAATTTATCAATACAATAACAATTCTATTAAACAAAATAATTATTAAGTCTTGCTCATTCAAAAGAGATACAGAATTAAATGATCAAATATTTTTATCACTTATTTGATTATAATTATGCAAGGAAAATACAAGTAAATATTTTGAGAAAGTAGAAGATAATCTAATTACATCATAACCAATGTGATAATTAATATCAGAAATTGACTCTTTAACAAATGGAAATATTTCTCTTTTAAAGATCCTTGTTAGTTTATGGTGCTTACTATTTTGCAACTTGATTTTTAAAGAGCCCTTTTATAACTCAGAGTAATCATTACCATGAAACACAAAAAACATTTCTAAAATAAAAACAACATTTGGAACACATCTGTTTCAATGATACGCTTTAAAGAAATTTGCATCTATTGGAATCTGATGGCTTGTTTGTGTGTTGCTCTGAGAGGTGCTCTGCATGACTCAAAATTAGCCTGTGTGTCAGGAGAGATGGGTGTTGCCATGGTAAGTACATATTTTTTAATTGAATAGCAAACGAATAGACACATAAAACCCACGTTACTGTTGGCACATAAATTGCCTCTCCTTGGGCTGCAATTAGACATATATCTATTTTGAAATATTTTGCCATTTTTTCTGGATTTTGGATACCTAGTAGAGTCAGACATTTCCTTTTGTACCCTGAAACCCCATTTCCTCAGCTACCCACCCAAAATTTCTAACTTCCCTTCACTAGTGGAATTGCAGTTTTCTTTAGTTTAAGGGAAAACTACTTTGCCTGCACAGAAGGCATTAATATGTCAAAAGTAGCAAGGCCAAAAATAATTGCATTAACTCATGCTCTGCTTTCTAACAAATATCGGGAATATTTGCACAAATACATTATGGGAAATGATGTAAAAAATTGTTCAAGAGATTCCTCATACCTACATTTTTGCCTGTTCCATAAAACAAAGATCCCTTTATAAAGTGATTAAGAGAAAGATGGGATACTTCCAAACACATTTTATGAAATTATCATCATCCTAATACCAAAACCAAAGACACCAAGTGCCATGTGGGTTTGCTCCCTGCCTGGGGATCAGACTCATGCTGCAGTGGCTGCCCATTGCTTCATTTTGCTGTGACTTAAATCCTTGCGCCACCAGGAAGGCCCCGAGAGTTTTTATTTTTCAGTTAATTATTTGGATTGAGACCTGGAGTGTCAAAGAGCCTCAAATGACAGAACCAGATGCTCTATAACTACATAGAGATAGGTTTTTCTATCTTAAGTCTATTTCTGAAAATGACCCTAAATCTGTATAATCTTTGTTCTTCTAGGTAGCTAAGATAATAGTGACAGTTTCACTTGACACTCACATGGTCTTGATTGACCTTAGCTTGAAATAATTTACATGCCAAGGTAAGACATCTTGGAAAAGCCTATTCTAAATGTCTCAGGGGATGCCTAATTAAGCTTTTTGGGGAGACATATCCTTCACCAGGAAAAGAGGGCAAAATTTGTATCAAGGTCACCTTCCTTTTGAGAATGGCACATGTCTCTCAGATATATTATTTCACTAATGCTGCCCAGGTAATTTCAGGTTGGACACTTTAAGATTATACTTCTGGCAGAGGGAGAAAGTACACTTAGGTTAGGTAGTAAGTCTTGGTCTGGGGACATATGGCTTAGCAGAACTGATTCCATTTTGGGCCTGTTGTTTCCTTTTAATACTGGATAAAAGTCATTAGCTAAATTTTTAAGCTCAAAAACACCTTGTTTTCTCAGAAGTCTGGCATTTATTTAGCCATCTCTTTTTAATCTAGCTCCCCTTACTCACACCCACTCCCTCCTCTCCACCAATTTATCTACACCTTTTATTGACACAGCAATAAAAAGCCTTTGTCCTTTCATGTTTTCTCTCCACTTGCATATTATGAACTCGAATTTCCTTATTCATTCGGGCTTCAAAAAGGAAGTTCCTTTCATGGCATTTCACAGGTGATATAGCAATTTACAGGATGGTGCTTTGCCTCCCTTTCCCATTTTGAAGATTATTTTTTTCTGGCTTTTCTTTAATCACAATGAAGCATGTGGAGAGGATGGTCATTTGGACTCATATCCAAGTTATTTTTGGAAGCACATTGACAAATTTTTAAGTAGACATTGTATTTTACAAAGAATGCTCTTCTGAGATCACTCTGGCTTGAACAATAAGAAAATTCAAGACCACGGGAGATGAGCACAACAGGCTACCCATAAGTAACAACGCCTACTTATCAACGAGGGGGAGCTTAACAGACTTGTTCCTGACTGTGATGAACACTGAGCAGAATTTTGAGAGAGGCTGTAAGCAGAAAATGAACACAAAAGATAACTCTGGAAAAGATATGGCGTAGTGCAGAAAGACAGCCTCCTGGTTCAAATCAAGAGCCATTAAGAATAATAGTGACTGATCACTTTCAGCAGCTGCCTGGACTTTTATTCTATTGCCTTGTAGAGTTCACCCACCTTTGTTTTCTCGCTTTGATTTCAGAGTTCATTTTTCATGATGTTCATTTTTTATGATGAAAGTGGACCTGTCTTGAAGAAACAGATGAATAGTTCCTGGTGGGTTCAAAGACACCTTCAACGGTTTGGAACAAAAGGAAATTATTATACAGATCAAGGAACTACATGGAAATGTTTTTACAGATTTTAAATAAAATATAAACAGCTGTTGAGAGAAGCATGGCACAATAACAGTTGTTACCAATCCATTAATAATCTGAACACAAATTCGATCCTGTTGGTTATGTGTAACCCACATTTCTCAATGGGGAAAACAGTCAGATTTGAATGTGTAAAAAATGGATTCAACAGCAAATCAGAAGAAATACAGAGAAAGGAAATGATGGATCAAGTCTGAATTTTTTATGTAATTTTTTTGAAAACCAAGTAATCAATAATTTCTAGCTCTGCAATGAGTGGTGTTAATAGTGATAGGCTGTTTTTATTGGTTACCATTCAAGGGACTGTCAGCTAAATAATGAAACACTCCAAGAAACTCTTGCTCCTGTCTTTTTATATTTCCCCTGCTTGCAAAATGCAGTCTTACTTCCTACCCAGGAGCATTCAAATCTTTCTGAATATTTGCTTATTAATACAGGAGAAGTATTTCTCCTTAGAATTCACCCATCTAAACTTGCTGTGTGACTTAAATATCCCTAGTGATATTTCTGATCAAAACCCTCAAGTTCCCTTTAAATTGATGCATATAATCTACAGGGTAGTAATAAGTATGAGAAGGTAGAATTTTTCATGAGCTCCTTCTTCAATTTAAGATAGAGAGCCCTGGGCCTCCCCGGTGGCGCAGCGGTTGAGCGCGCTGGGTTGCGAAGCTGCCCGCGACGCCGGTTCGATCCCCGGCTGCTCCCAGGCCACCGGAGGAGGCTCCCACATGGTGCGCAGACCTCTCCTGCCGCCCGCTGCTCCCCTCAGCAGTGTACTTCGGTCCTTCTGCCTGCTCTGCTCCCCGCTCTGGCTCTGGTGAATTCTCTCACCCTCCCGCGCTTCTGACTGTACCCAGTGCATGTATAAACAAACAAATAAATAAATAAATAAATAAATATGCCTCTAAAAAATAATAATAATAAAAATAAGATAGAGAGCCTAAACAGGAAGAGGTTATATTCTTCTTTGCATTAAAAAACCTAACTGTAACAAAAGTATTTCACCTAAACAGCTTGATTTGTAATGATACTACATGATACAATAGAAAAGAGACAATGGCGATCTGATTCAGAAAGGCTACATTAGCTTTTTTTTTTAAATTAATTTATGTATTTATACAAGCACTGGGTACAGTCAGAAGTGCAGGAGGGTGAGAGAATTCACCAGAGCCAGAGCAGGGAACAGAACAGCCAGACTGATGAAATAAACTGCTCAGGGGAGCAGCAGGCGCGGCAGGAGAGGTCTATCGCTCCATGTGGGACCCTCGCAGGAGACCGGGGACCAAACCAGCGCTGCAGAGGCTGCGGGCAGCTTCGCAGCCCAGCGCTCAACCGCTGCGCCACCAGGGGAGGCCGTACATCAGCTTTTTCAAAGTTAGTGCACACAGTTCAGGGCACAGGGTTTTAGAATAGAAAGAGTCTAGGAAGGAAAGGAGAGTGCGTGCAGCAATGAGAATGTCTATCTTTCAGAATGACTGACTTCCTGATGGGTGTTCTTATGCCTTTGCAGAAAGCAAAACAATCTTTTCTTCTTTAGTGTTCTGGAATGGAGCACTCTGTTAAATGAACTAAACAAGAGGCCATTGTCCTGAGGTGATTCTAATACCTCAGCATCCTGTGTAAGCAAATCAAAACCCAATCCTGTAAATGCCTCATGGCTAAAAAATTAAACCTAAGGACAACCAATCACAGACAACTAGGCTTTCCCAAATAAGGCAACCACTTAAGCAACAGCCAAGTAATTTCCTTGCTTTGCTTCCTCCTTTTCTTTACAAATATCTTTCCCCTAACTTCTGTGGGCGGGTTGCTTCTAATCCCTTCTACTTTGGTGCTGCCTGCTTGGGATAGATTTTTGCTCAAATAAACCTTTAGAAATTTTAAATATGCCTCAGTTTACCTTTTAACATCTATCACCATGAGAACCATGTTTACTCTAACTGTGTATATACAAAAAGTGTTTTCAAATTATGCTTTCTTGGGACACAGAGAATCATTGACCATTCTATCCTGATTCAATAAAAAGTCAATTATTTTGTTGGTGCACCCTTGCCATAAAATATAAAGAATGCATATCAAGGATGCTAACTGACATGGAAAATCATGTTGGATCTAGTTCCAAAAAATTAACTTATTTTTGAACAAATATGGAAATTGTCTCAAATGTATTTATTAATGGTATTGCTACATGGTTATACTATTAAAATACCTTCTCCTTGTTAATCAAATAAAAAATCTTATTTTAGGCTTGATCAAGATATTTACATCTTTTCCTGTGCTATTTTGTTAATTCTTGCCTCTTAAGGTTTATGTCTTTGTAAAGTTTGATACTCAGATTTACATCTTTCTAATGTGTTTAATCATCCCTTAGGAAAAAACAAAAATAAAATGGCATTTAAACGAAAAAAATCTTTTACCTAAATAGCAAATAAATGATACCATTTTGGTAGTAAAATGAATCTGTGCTATGTTCAGGGGTGACCTAGCACATAATGAAGAAAGAAACATATTTAATATGTTCATTAGTGGTATTTATTAGCACACTTATGCAAGGAAGGAATGATCATTCAGGAACAACATTTTCATCAGGCAAAGTACCCCCTAGAGAGCCATACTGTCCCCAGGAAGTCTAAACGTGAGCCATGTTAACATCTGAACAATGGTATTTCTAAATAAAGTAATTAACGGGCATATGTGTCCTGATGATCTAGACATCAAAGGACAAAAATTTCACATCAAAATCAGACAATAAAAACATCAAATAGGAAAGGGCAGCTATTGTTGTTCCAGCAAATCCAGAGTGATGCATTTTTAAAGTGTAGTTATAAACTGTTATACTGAGTCAATATTTGTTTTCCCTCAATGATTTCCATTTCAAATTTTCTGTTTACAAGTCACAGATAATTTTTCTCAATTTTTATATTCCATGATCACCTGCAATTTAGAACTCAAACTGCATTCTTACCGTCTGTTCTTCTGGCTGTTGATAAAGATCTGTAATTACAATGAGGCCAAAGATTTTCTTGATGATGTCAAGAGGCAAAACACAATCTTCCCTGAACTTTCCTAAGCATAGTACTCTGCTATGCCACCAGTCAAGGTCCCTGATATCACCAAAGTAAAGGGCAGGGTGGGACGGAATAGAAATAGTCGGCAAGCTTTTTAGCCTCCTGCACAGCACACCAAACTGCACAACCTTTTCTTTTCTTTTCCTTTTTTTTTATTTATATAAGAACTGGGGCACGGGAGGGTGAGAGGACTCACCAGAGACAGAGCAGGGAGCAGAACAGGCAGATGACCAAAGACACTGTTGAGGGGAGCAGCAGGCGAGGCAGGAGAGGTCTGCCACACCATGTGGGTATCTCCCTGGCTGGGAACCGAACCGGAGCTGCAGAGGCTGCGGACAGCTTCACAGCGTGGCACTCAAACCGCTGTGCCACCCGGGAGGCCCTGTACATCCTTTTTTGTGTGCTAGAAGTAAAAGTTCCTTTTCCTGGGAGTTTGCCCTGTGTCCTAGAATCAAATTCCAGCTTGGAGTTAAATTCTAGATCAGAGTACGTCTGCTTTCCAAAGCCAATAAGGTTGGACCAACTGATATTGATTATTTGTTAGTGAACTTTGATCACACACCTCCCATCCTTCATTTCCAGGGTCCCCTCACTCTATGCACAAGAGGCAGTGAGGAGTAGTGGTTAATGTCATGGAAACAGATTGTGAGGGTTCATTGTCTGGCTCGGTCACTCAGGAACAATGTGATCTGGGGTAACTAATGACAGTTTTTCTGACACATCTTCTATAAATTGTGGATAATTGCTTTTAAATATTGAACGTATTATATCTTACATCTGTGAGATTTTTATAAGTATCCAATGTATAAACTGCTAATGGACTTAGAGCAGATATTTGCAATCAAGTCCATATAAATTAAAACTATTGTTACTAAAACTGTATTATTATTACTTTATTACTTGATATTACCTGTTATAGCTCTGAGATTTTTTTCATTTAGTATATGCTCTGATACACTCTTCGTTTCCTTTTCTTTACTATATAGGCTGAAAAGCAAAAACTAAATTTCAATGACTCCTGTCCACCTCAGTTGCAGGCCTGGGATCAGTTTCTTCCAAACAATGCACATGTATAAGGTGGAAACAGGTCCAAGAGAAATCAAACGTTCTGGCCAGCACAGTGGCATATCATCAACAGCATTCAGGCTAGTCTTGGATTCCTGAGAATGGGTATCCACTTCATGGCTGTTTCCTCAATAAGAGTATAATGGTGTGTGGGCCTCCCCGGTGGCGCAGCGGTTGAGTGATGGGTTGCGAAGCTGCCCGCAGCCTCTGCAGCGCCGGTTCAATCCCCGGCTGCTCCCCGGCCACCGGAGGAGGGTCCCACATGGCGCGCAGACCTCTCCTGCCGCCCGCTGCTCCCCTCAGCAGTGTACTTCGTCAGTCTGCCTGCTCTGCTCCCCGCTCTGGCTCTGGTGAATTCTCTCACCCTCCCGCGCTCCTGACTGTACCCAGTGCTTGTATAAATAAATAAATAAATCTTAAAAAAAAAAAGTATAATGGTGTGATTGGGCATTTTTTTCCAAACTACAAAGCACAAATTTGGCTCTTTGATTTTCCTGAAGTTTCCTAAACTATTAACTAGTTGGTAGTAAATCCATTCTTGCTTTATTGCCAGTTGCAGTAAAGAACCCTGGCTGTCATACAATATCATTTAAAGCTCCATGGAGTAGAATGGTCCTATCTTGCAGTTGTGAGAACAGAATATGGCAAAGCTGTGCCTCTCAAATAGACAAGAGGAGCCACTCTCGTACTCATGACAAATCATGCTCCATACAATGTCAAATAGATGGATTTCTTTGTGTAATTTTTTATGTCATTTTCAGGTTCAAATTTTGACAGTTTCAGGGACATCTGCCCCTAAGAATGTAGCATGCTATGATTCTCCCTCTCTACTTTGTGCTTTTTCTTTTTTTAGCCTTCCATTTACTTTTGGACAGATCAACCATACAAATAAAATACCTCATTAATTTTGTGTTATTGAAGACCAGAGAAATTTTAGTGTAAACAGTTTATACAAAGCTGGTCAATTTCTAGTTTATTATAGTCCTCCAGTTTTTGAAAATATCTGGTTTAATTTCTAACCACTCTCTTCTCTGAAAAATACTTTATACTTTATGTCTGGTATTAATACTGTTCACTTAACCCCAAAGGAATGAAGACTATTCTTTTTAAGATTTATTTATTTATACATACAAGAACTGGGGTATAGGCCAGGGTGTGAGGAGGGAGTGAGAGGATTCACCAGAGACTGAGTAGGGGACAGAACAGGCAGATTGACTGAAATACACTGCTGAGGGGTCAGCTCCCTGGCCAGGGATCGAACTCATGCTGAGAAGCTGCAGATAGTTTCATAGGTTGCGTATATAACCCCTTGTGCAACCAGGGAGGCCCTCAAGACTTTCTTAAGGAATTATAAATCACAATTGCCAAGTTAGGAAAGGACAGAGTTGAGAACATAAGTCTTCCAGTTTCTTGTGCACAACTGTCTTCACTACTCCATATCATCAGCCTTAACCAGAACAGAAATTATTCTCAGTTTACATATAATATAACTGGGGAAAAAAGTGTCATAGGCTTCCATATCCCTTATGTTGCAGACAGTCAATTTTAATTAAAAGCTTTTCAGTAGATTTGTCATGGTCATTGACTAGCTGGGAGAATCATATCTCTCACCATCATACCATGGATAGTAATGTAAGTGACTGTGCCAGTCTGATTAATCCAATCTAATTAAATCACAGTCATTTAAAATATATATTTAATCATATTAGCATGGATAGTATTAATAGGACCCACTATTTTAATATGTATTATACTTATAACGATTACATTTAATCTCAATTGATCCCCTGGGATGTTTTATTTATGATTTGTGATACAAAATTAGAAAGATGGTCTAATGGTACCACAAATGTAGCCAGACATTTAGAAATTAAATTAGTTTCTAAGAGTCTCCAAAAGTGTTTGGTTTTCTTCTGTCTACATGCTTTCCTTGTTCTCAACCCTTCCCTTTTCACCCTCTACAAAGTCTCTCACCTGTCAAGTGAAGGATATTTTCTGCTCCACCAGCTTGTCCCTCATCACCTCGGCTAGATATGATTGTTCCCATGGCTCTGTTCTCTCAATACAGATGGAATTTATCAAATGCCTCTGTGAGCTGTCATTTGTTTTCTACTTAGCTTTGCTTCTCCATCTGAGCTCTAACCAGATCCAAGGAGAAAGATATTGTTACAGAGCAGCCCCAATGCAATATTGGTTGGCCTGACTGTGGGTTCTTACACGTGCTTAAAAGGGATTTATAATGAGACTCAACTACAGGCACACACAAAAAGATCAATAAAGGGTTTATTTACAAAAGAGGGAAATTGAAGAACGAAATGACTCAGGAAGGGAGATAAATTGGTGAATGTGTCCTACCAGTTTCACTGAGCTGGAACCCCAATAGCATGCTGAAAGCCAGTGGAAAACCAAGGAGCCCCAAGGCCCACATGTCTGGTTATACACCAAGCCTGGCTGCTTAACTTCATCCTCGGTTCCCAGCAATCTTCCCTATGGTGGTGATGACATTATGGGATTTGTAGTCCTTGGTGCCTTGAATCTCTTTGGTCTGGTGTAGGTGTGGGGATCCCCAAAACCTGTGTTTGTGGGGCCTCCCTGGTGGTGCAAGGGGTTAAGCACAGCACTATGGGACAGTCTGTAGCCTCTGCAGCCTGAGTTTGATCCCTGGCCAGCCAGGGAGCTACCCACATGGCGCAGCAGACCTCTCCTCTCTTCCGTTGCTCCCCTCAGCAGTGTATTTCAGTCGATCCTCCTGATCTGCTCCCCACTCTGTCTCTGGTGAATCCTCTCACCCCCATATCTTTGGTCTGTACCCCAATTCTTGCATGTATAAATAAATCTTTAAAAAAAGATCTTTTTTTAAAGATTTATTTATTTATTTTATACAAGAACTGGGGTACAGGCCAGATGTGTGGGAAGGTGAGAGGATTCACCAGAGCAGAGCGGGGAACAGAACAGGCAGACTAACGAAATACACTGTTGAGGGGAGCAACGAGTAAGACAGGAGAGGTCTGCTGCGCCATGTGGAACCCTCGCCGGCTGGTCGGTATTGAACCAGCACTGCAGAGGCTGCAGACAGCTTCACAGGGTGGCACTCAACCGCCTATGCCAACAAGGGATGCCCTGTATAAATAAATCTTAAAAAAAAAAAAAACTGTGTTTGTGAAGTTCATTCAAGACATCCTCTCCTCCTAACAATTTCAAGTCTTATGCTTCTATTATCTTTCCCTCTGAATATCTAGGGCTTTTCACAGATACAATGTTTGATGAATAAGAGGACCACATGTTTTACTGCCTCTAGGGAGTGTCTAGTCACAGTGGCTGAGTGTCCCTAAACCTGACATAAAGAATGTTGGTACAAGGTGCTTGCACTGTGACCCAGCATAAGGCTGCCTACTCGCATCACCTGTAAAATGCAGTGGGGGCCTAATATAAGCAAATCCAAGCACATGCAGAGATCATGCTAAGCCCAATGCCTTCCAGATTTTGTCCCTTTAATAAGACACCAGTTGTCCTCCTTCTCTATGGTAAATATCAGTCTAAAAAGCCAAGCTATTTTCCCTTGGGATTGAGTTCATTTTGACTTCCCCTCTGATTTCAAGTGAGGAATGACTTTGAAGAAACTGAGAGAACCACATTCATTAGTCACTAGTAAATTGTTTGATCTTATTAAATAGAAGAAATGATACATTGTTGTGGATTTACATCTTAAAAAATGGTTTCACCTAGGGCCCCCCTAGTGGTGCAGCGGTTGAGCGCTGGGCTGTGAGGCTGCCCGAAGCCTCTGTAGCGCCAATTCGATCCCCTGCTGCCAGCGAGGGTCCCACATGGCCTGCAGATCTCTCCTGCCATGCCCACTGCTCCCCTCAGCAGTGTACTTTGGTCCTTCTTCCTGTTCTGCTCCCCACTCTGGCTCTGGTGAATTCCGTCACCCTCCCGTGCTTCTGACTGTACCCAGTGCTTGTCCAAATAAATAAAACTTAAAAAAAATGGTTTCACCTACATTGTTGGATTTAAACAATTTGTTTTACGTATGAGAAAAATCAAGGTGGGAGAGAGTGAAGTTCATGAAGGACTGGGATGTGGTAAGGAAAACTCTAGTCCTAGAAAATCTCATACCTACGCCAAAGCTCTTCCACAATGTTATGCTGCTCAGCACCAGAAGATTGTCTACTATGTGGCCTGGCTCACCATACAAGTGAGAGGCAGGTCTTATCGAGACAGATATTTTTTTAGGATTTGGGATTTTCTTTACCTTTTGTATATTTTTTCTTTTGGTTGACATATAAGTTTCTGCATAATATCACTTGCTTATTTTCCATGCATTTATCTGCTATTTTCCACTCACCAGTTATATCTGCATGTTTGAAAATGACAGTAATTAGCATCTTTGAGACTTTATCCACTTTTTTTAGTGCTTATCCTAAATTCAAACACACACAAACATACACACCATAATTTACCTTTCAGAAAAATGTCTACATCAAATACACTGAGTCAAAATGAAAATTCAAAATTATTTTTTAAACTAATGAAAAATAAACTAATCTATAATAATAATAACAGTAAAAATCAATAGAATCTGTGTTCTTTAAGAAGTGTTATACAGGTGGTTTCTGTTGGGTGGGTAGGTTTTGGGACTTGATGTATCAATTCACCTTCCTCTTTTTAGTAGACTTGTAAACTTTTCACTGTAGGAGGGCAGTCACTATTTTATTCTCATGCTCACTCTACTTTGACCAAAGTTACCTGGACAAGCCTCCCCAAAGCTGACTTGCTGAGAAATGAAGGGAGAGGATCACAGATCATAAATCCAAATGACTGAAGTATGAATATTTTGCTTTGTGGTGTAAGAGAATGGCAAGAAGAGAGTATTTTGAAAAACAATAGTTCCTTCACTGATTGCTAGACCTTGACAATGCAACTAAATCTTTCATAGATGACCTACAAAATGACAATCCACATAATTAATTTAGCTCTGGATGTGTGATCTATAATATTGTATTTGTATTTTTCCATTAAAGTGAGTTGAAAAAATGTAAAGGGGCATTTTCAATTAATAAATCTGTGGTTTCTATGATCTCATATAAATTTGAGATTTGGGGGTCTCCCTGGTGGAGCAAGGGGTTAAGTGCAGAGCTGTGAAACTGTCCGCAGCCTCTGCAGCACAAGTTCGATCCCTGGCCGGCCAGGGAGCCACCCACATGGCACAGCAGACCTCTTCTGACTTGCCCGCCGTTCCCCTTAGCAGTGTACTTCAGTCTATCCACCTGTTTTGTTCCCCATTCTTTCTGTGGTGGATCCTCTCACCCCCACACCTCTGGTCTCTACCCAGCTCTTGTATACATAAATAAATAAATCTTTAAAAAAATAAATTTGAGGTTTGCAGATTACAGTTATTCAGGGATTCATATGCATAATTACAATTGGATTCTTATGTTGCCAGAAAACTAGCTTTATTTTAGTATGATTTTATAGTGAAGTACCCTAAATGTCACACTCAAGGAATCCATTGCAGAGAATGATATTCTGACAAAAGAAAAGGAGAATATGCTCATGTTTAATTCTAACAATCACAAATTTTCATTTAAAAAAAAGTTCACTACAGAATGAGAAACTATGCCAAAAATACAGTAAAGATTACATATTTTATAAAAACACAGTATAGCAAATAGGAAAACAACTCAATCATTTAGGAAAAAATAACAGGATTTTATGGAACAGAGATTTTTTAATGTTTGTCAGAAAAACAATGTTGCAGGTTATTAATTTTATTACTGGCTAATCCAGAAAATGGCTACTTCACTGTCCCTGCTAAATCAGTTATTTTGTTGATTAGAAGCATCTCATATTAGTATTTTATTTTTTTAATTTTTTAAAGATATATTGATGCACACAAGAACTGGGGTACAGGCAAGAGGTGTGGGGGGGTGAGAGAATTCATCAGAGACAGAGTGGGTAACGGAACAGGCAGATTGACTGAAATACACTGCTAAAGGGAGCTTTGGGCAAGACAGGAGAGGTCTGCTGCACCATGTGGGTAGCTCCCTGGCCCTCGATAGAACTCGTGCTTCAGTGGCTGCAGATAGCTTCATAGGTTGCTACTTAACCCCCTGTGGCACCAGGGAGGCCCCATGTTATTATTTTAAAGGAGTAAACAAATAATTCATTAAAATCTAAGTATTTGGAGATTGGACTTGGAAATATTCCCTAGAAAAGGATAAAATTCAAAGGATTACAAATGGCCATGTTGAATTATATTAATGATGTGTTCTTCATTGTCAAATATTTTTCAGAAGAGAAAGGACAAAATTTGACCACAGATAAAAAACCCAACCTGTTGCACTTTTCTTTACACCACTGGATGGCAGTTTTGCTTTCCTCCAGGAATGCCAGTCATCTACACAAAGAAATGGAGGAAGAGAAAGACATTGCTGAGTAGTGGGAAAGAAGAAAAAAAAGAGAAACTGTCTGGAGAATACATGAAAGGAAAGGAAGAGAGAAAGTCTGTAGGGGCAGGATGGCTACTGAGCAGGTTTTCTGAAACAGCAGACGGGTAAAGAAGGAGTCCTAGAGCCCTCAGTGGGTTTCTCAGCTTTTATTGAGCTGTTACATATAGAGCAGCAACCAAGTACACAGTAAGCAGGGGTGCTGGGAGTCCAGGAGGCCGTCAGGCCTCCAAGCCCCCAACAAGTCTTCACTCTGGGCTTCTCTGCCCTTCTTTTCTCTCCTTCTCTCTCCTGCCTCTCTCCTGCTCTTTCCTCTGCCTCTGCTTCTCTTGGTGACTATCTCAATACTCTTCCCATGGCCCACAGAATAAAACAAGACAGCTTGCAATAATGTAACAACTGCAGGTGTCCCATCAGGCAGGGCAATCCTAATGGTGGGAGGGCAAAAAAGCCAAAAAACCACTTACCAAACCATTTACCCTACAATGTCATAATGTGAGTTAGATTTAAAGATAGGGGAAGGAAATTCATAGAGACACATGTTCATGAGGAAAGATGAAATATAGAAAAAAATCTGTTAATTCGCATTTACAATGACTAAACTTTATGATATGGAACTTATGTCTCCAAAAAGTGTTAATTTTTTTTAAAAAAAGAGAAAGTTTCTGATAAAAGAGACTATAAAAAAGTAAAATTGCAAATAACTTCCTTGAAGTTATAGGTTTTAGATAATAAAATGCATGTCGTATAAAATAAATACATAACAATGGAATTTAGTTTTGACCAAGTGATGTCTTCTGATGAGCATTGGGAGGGAAAACTGAGGTGAGGGCACAACTCACACTGTTTTTGCGGCTAATGCCAGGCAGGCATGGTCTTCAGGCAGTGTCTGTTTTCTTTTCTTTTCTTTTTTTAAAGATTTATTTATTTGTGCAGTCAAGAACTGGGGTACAGGCCATAGGTGTGGAGGGTGAAAGGATTCACCAGAGACAGAGTGGGGAACAGAACAGGCAGACTGACCGAAATACACTGCTGAGGAGAGCAGTGGGCAAGTCAGGAGAGGTCTGCTGCACCATGTGGGTAACTCCCTGGCCGGGGATCAAACTCATGCCACAGTGGCCTCGAATAACTTCATAAGTTGCATCTTAACCCCTTGGGCCAACAGGGAGGCCCAGTGTCTGTTATCTTGAGGAATTTGGGTAGAGATTTCCATGACCAATCACTACCTTTATAGGTTAAGGTTAAGGAGTGAGATATCCATTTCAGCTTTAGAAATGCAATGGATATCTCACTGCTATCCCTGCCAGATGGCAAAGGGATCTGATTTAGGATCTGGCAGTAGTACTACATTGCTTAAGGATGCCAGTGGCAATGAAATTCTGTAGTCACTGTTTTCTGATCTTAGAAAAGGCACCTTTCTCTTGGTGGACTGGTTTTGTGTTATAGCTTGAGAATCATTTCTGACATTTCGTACTTGAGACTCCTTTCTTGTCCTTCAACAAGTCATAATACTCTGAATAAAAAAGCCTTTTCAACTTAAAAACATTAGTCCTTCCTACTTCTCTCTCTCCCTCTATAAAGGTGTATATGTGTTTAACTAGAATGTATATATTGAATTGTAGAGGTACAGTGCGTATATATTAGCCATAATACATACACACATATAGAGACAGATATATATATATACACATTATGTATGATTATAATCATATATCACATAAATATAATATCGTGGAGATATAGATATATTATTTATTATACAATTATGCATATTTGTACATATAATATGCATGTATGGATAACTGGTAGATTGAAAGAACAAAGAAAAGAAGTTAAGATTAAGTGCAGAGAATAGAATCTCCACTAGCTTATATAAATTGTTCTTTCAATATATCAGCCTATTCCCACTACCAACACTTTTTTGAGTTATTCTTTCTGCATCAAATATCCTTCTTCCAGTTATTTCTTATGCCTTACTCTTATTTTCAGATCTCAACTGCAATAGCACTTCCTCAAAAGATCTTCCCAGATTACCAAAATATTCTAACATCCTATGTAATTCCTCACTACAAAAATAAATTCTGCAGTAGTATTTACCTATAGATTAACCATTTTCACTCATCACATTTAAGCACCGAAATAATTTAATCCATAAACTTGGCATTGAATAAATATTTTCTGAGAAAAAAAAGTGAGTGAATTAATGAATGAATGAATTGAGAGTCTGTTTACCATGTTAGTGAATTAAAAATTGGTGTTATGTAGGTATCTTTTTTTTTAATAGAGGCATGTTTTATTTATTTATTTATTTGTTTGTTTTATTTATACATGCACTGGGTACAGTCAGAAGCATGGGAGGGTGAGAGAATTCACCAGAGCCAGAGCGGGGAGCAGAGCAGGCAGAAGGACCGAAGTACACTGCTGAGGGGAGCAGCGGGCGGCAGGAGAGGTCTGCGCACCCTGTGGGACCCTCCTCCGGTGGCCGGGGAGCAGCCGGGGATGGAACCGGCGCTGCAGAGGCTGCGCGCAGCTTCGCAACCCAGCGCTCAACCGCTGCGCCACCGGGGAGGCCCTGTAGATATCATTTTTATCTTTTATTTGCATACACAAAGACACATAAACATATATATGTACACATATTTATATATAATAGAAATTAGCCTTACTTTTCTTTTCATATCTCTCTCCCAAGATAGACCTCAGAAAAAAGAATAAATCCTTTTTCACTTTTCAATCTCTATAGTATATGTGTGTGTGTGTACACACACACACACACACATACACACACAACAACATATGGAGCAAGTTTTAAACAGAAACAGTCTTGTTTTTCTCACACTCCTGTCTTATCTTCGACTCTAACCCATATTGTTCTGTTCTTCACATATGCCTTGCTATTTCTTGAAGAGAAAAAAAAAGAAAACAATACTTCTTCAAGCAGAGGACTTGGGAGGATTTTTCCTGATAATGTGACTGTCACATATTGGTCTTAAGCTCAAGACAGCTGTTACAAACAACTCCTCAAGGGGCTTGGCAAATTGCTAGTGACATGTAAAAAGTATGAAGGGTAATACTATTTTCTTGAAGGTTTGATGGATTTTTTTTTCTTTACATAGCTAAAGAAAATACCTTTATCAAACTGGTTTCATAAAACCTTTCAGTGGAATGCCTATGGTTCCCTCGTTAAGATATTGTTCATCCATATGAACATTCAGTGATTTATTCCCTGGCAAAAGTCTGTAGATGTTTTAACTGTCATGTCTCTGGCTATGTACCACAATCTTTCATTCTAACAACTGAAAGTCATTTAGCATTCATGGAGATTAAAAGCTAGCTGATGATAGCAAAACAAGTCCAGAATCTCAGCTCTGTGCTTAGAGAATCTTGTGTTCCTCATTTGTTACATGGCCTTCCAAATAAATGTGTGGGTAGAAGATATGCAGAAGGCGTGATAATGATATTCATATATTGCAAATTAGGAAAATTGAAATCACAGAGCCAAATTTATATACTTTGTGTCTGTGTGAGTCAAAGATACAATAAAGATAAAAGAATCTGAAATCTTGTTATACAGAAAAGTGAAATAGAAAATGAAAGTCAGTCTATTTAGGAAAGAGGACAGAAAAAGCCACATATATTGTATAAAGAGAGAAACTGTAGGAGCTATTGATCCAAATATCCTAAAGTAGTACATGTAGATGATACCACAATAGAGCTGGTCATTATTTGGTAAATTATATCACTATAAAATTAACTCACATTTAGTTCTGCTATATCTATGGTAAGATCATTCATCTTGCAGCACTTCCATTTCTGAAGTCACACTTGCATGAGTGTGTAAAGAAGTAGAAAGTTAGATGATGTGGACAGTTAAAAGAATTATCTATCTAATTTAAATTAAGGACATCCACTTTCCTTCATTAAAACTTATTTTTGGATACATTAAAAATGCTTTAAGACCCCTGCATTCTTTGGGTCTCATATCTGAAGATAATTCTTCCAGAAAGGTTTTACTGATATCCCCACAATGACATTTGTGCTACTTCTCCAAATGTTCTCTTAACAACTGGAAATGTCCTAGCATTTTTCACTAATTGTAATTACCTCCTTACAGGTATGCATCCCATACTGAAGAATAAATTCTCATGGTAAGCACTTGATATATATATTTGCTGATTTAATAAGCATTTGGTTTCTAGTTGCAGAGAAATAAAAATATAAGAACTAACTATCATTTACTATGAAAATTTGGAAAACATGTAAACTCTATTCATTTCTGCAACTTAAAATGGAAATCATAGTAATAACTTCTCCAAGGATGGAAATAAGGAGTCAAGGAAGTAATTTATATAATCCAAAAAGGATAATGTTTGACACTTGTAGTAGGTGCTCAATAAATGTTAATTAACTTTAGCTACACATAGCTTAGTAGCCATTTAGTCACCTAATTAAAACATAATATCGGGCCTCCCTGGTGGTGCAGGTGATTGAGCACTGCACTGTGAACCTGTTCGCAGCCTCTGCAGCATAGGTTTGATCCTGGGCCAGCCGGAGAGAATCTCACAAGGCGCGGCTGACCTCTCCTGTCTCTCCTGCTGCTCCCCTCGGCAGTGTATTTCAGCCAGTCTTGCCTGTTCTGTTCCCTGCTCTGTCTCTGGTGAATCCTCTCACCCGCCCGTGCATCTGACCTGTACCCCGGCACTTGTATAAATAAAAAATAAATCTCAAAAAAAAAATCTTAAAAAAAAACATAATATCAATTACTGGTCATTTAGATATTCCTGATTGTTTTGCTCTAATAAAATACACTGAAAAACATTCTTCAATATAGTTTTCCCCTAACCTCAGATTATTTTCAAGATATATTCCTAGAAGATAAATTATTATATCAAAATATTGTCATTTTAAAATATTTGTGACATGTTACTGAATTGCCTAAAGAAAAGTTATACCATTTTTCTTCACATTTAGAAGTTTTGAAGGGAAAAGTGGCTCAGGTTTAAATCTTCCTTCTCCACTGCCCTATCTCCAGCATCCAGTATAAAGTCAATAAGGTATCAAAAATGTATTTGATGAATTATTAGGCAATGAAAGAATGAAAGGTGAACAAAATAGAGTACAGGAATAACACTTTGTAAAAAATGAAAGTCATTTTTTTCTTCACATTATATAGTACAGCCAGTTATTCCGTTGAAGGGAAATATTTGTGCTAAACATGTAAATTACTGCCGAGGTAACATGAAAAGTCTATCAAAATCTGGGTAATTTGTTGCATCTACTTTGTTAGAAATGTAATGTGTTTAGAGATGATTAAGTTGTTCAAGTTTATCAATGATTGCCCCCAAATTGCTCCGTCTTCATTGTTTTTTCAATCAATAGGTTGCAACACTTTGCCTAGTTCTACAGATCCCAAACATGAACGTGATTCTGCAAACCATACCTACCCCATACTATTTTCAATCAATCATCAAATCTTGTCAATTTTTGCCTGATTCTCATCTCTGTTTAGTTTCTTCAATTTTACTGCCACCGCCACAACCCAAACTGCTATTGTGGCTTCTCTGAATTACAGAAATAGTTTCCTAGTTAGTCATCTTTATTCGCATTCAATCTTCACATTGCATCCAGAACAATCTTTTTAAAATGGAACCAGAACAATCTCTTTAAAATGAAAATATGGCGATGTCAACTTTTGCTTAAAACTCTTTTTATGTTGTCTTATTGTTCTTAAAATAAAGACCATCACCTTTGCATGCTAATAGAAAGCATTGCAGAGCAGGGACACGCTCATCAGCTTATGTTCGTTATCTCTATTAAACCCATCTCCTGAGGTTTGAGACTTATTCAAGGCATCTGCTTCAGGATGTTTGCACATGTTGCTCCCTATACCCACAGCACACTTTCCATTAACTTCTACTCTCTTATTTATCCATCCTTCAGAGATCAGTTGAATTGGGTCTCAAGAACATATTTCTTAACTTCAGACTATATTAATTAGATCACCCAATTACCGGCACCCTATACTGTCTTTGTTCCTCCTATCTAATTATAATTTCATAACTATTTGTGCAATTAATTGTTTTGTCTATGTGCTTAGCTTGCATATGAACTTCTGGAAGCCTGGGATTGATTCTTTCTTTATGTCTGTATTTGTAGCTCTTGCTTATATAGTTGAAAGTCAATAAGCATATTTTTAATGAAAGGCTAAACAAATAAATGTGGGAAAATATAGAAAGATCTGCATAATTCTGCTTACTTTAAGTTTTTAGAACTAACAACAAGCTGTGGTAGGAAAAAAAAGACTTTTTTTTTATAGTTATGATATTTGTATCAGGCCCAATGCATATCTCTTATTAACAGACCTGTTAACAAAGAAACTATTTTTTCCCAAACTAAATTTTGAGCACAGTTACACATTTGCTGTTGATACTTCAAATTATTCCACTCTAATCCTAAGCTTTTAGATTTTAAATGGTATCCACTCCAGACACCTGGAAATCTGACTGTAGCACTGCTGTACATCACCTTATAACCTTTGCTCAACCAGCAAATTGAAGTTTTCTGTCCCTAGAGTTAAGTTGGTATAAACTGGAAAATAGAGTTTTCTTCACTTTAGCTCTAACCTATCTAATCTTCTTGCTTAAGGGATTCACCTCTATTCAATTATCACATCCAGGAGAAGATGCACCTTACTTATTAGTTCATCATCTAACTATTTCCAGTGAAGTCATTGATGTCCACCAGCCAAAGTCACCGGAAACTTAACCTTTAGCAGAACCCAAAGGACCATAAAATGATGTCAAGTGTGAATTGCACTTTTTTATGTTCATAATTTAACTTTGCTATACCTCTCAAATAATAGTCATCATAGCAGTTGGTTGACAAGAAGATGGATACTTTTATCTGAACAACATAAGGTAATTATTTATCATCTCAGCTCATATTCATATTAAACTTTCACAATGTTCATACCTAACTCAAAGCAGTTGTGATAGTAGACCTGGGAGCCAATGAAGAGATTCAGAATATATCTAGGTTTGACAGATTTTTCAGTATAAAGAGAAATTGACTTTATTATTAGCTCCCCAAAATAAAGTCAGTCAATTGTCTTTAAAAAAAAAAGCTGAATTTAACCCATTCCCAAATCATAGGTTCTGTTGTGATACTGCATGTCAGAACTGTTTCAAGTGCAATCATCGTGTTTGTGGCTTAGCTTTGTTTTTCTTACAGAGACTCTCATAGAACCATCTTGAACTATCATATGGTCCATCTCTGCTCCAAAAGTAGTTATATAGAAGAGTCTGCTTGATAAAGGTATTGTGACAAATTAAACAGTCAGTGAGGAAGTAAACAGCAATGGGACTAAGTGAGATAGAAAAACACTCTCCCAGCCCCAGACTACAAGTTGCTTTCTAAGCACAGAACATGTTTCTCATATTCTAAATCAGCAGGGTTTACAACAAAACATCAAGCTTGGGAAACAAACATCTTCTACCTATTAAAACATAAAGAGAAACATCTCCCTGTAATCTAGGAAAGCTTTGCCACATTAAGATACAAAGTCTTTGTTGTTTTGATACATTTGCTCATTGTTTTTATTATACTAACTTTTTTCCTTGAATTGATTTGCTCTTTCTATTCAGTAAATTTCTTCCGGAACAGGGGCAGGATGTTAGACTCTCCAATATCTCCCCAATGCAGGGTACAGACTCGGTGAATTTTGCTCAGTAAATGCTCAGTAAATTTTGGAACAATTAGTTTATTCTATCCAAGTTTTGGGCTGAGATTATGTAGTAATATAATCAGCAAGAAAATAAACTTTCTGCTGCTGATTTATTGCCATCACCTCTACTTAGAATTGGTGTCTGCCGTGATTCATTTGGCCAACATTCTGCTCATACTGCAAGTTCAAAACATTACCTAGTCTATCTTAAATATTTGTAGTCACAAAGCAATGATAATATGCCAAACTATCTTTGTGCTCCTGTAACTCTTAATCCTCTATCATTCAGCAAGCACTAACAAAATAAAAAACATTGGTTATTAATCTTCTTTCACCAAGATCATAGCTCTGCCACATACAAAGGTATATTTTTTTCCCATCTTGGAATTAAGCTTTTTTTTTTTAAGACAATTAATGTTAGAAACAAATTTTTAAGAAAAGTCAAATGAAGGAAAAGGGAAGATATGCACTGATTTTAATTATATTAAGTTGTAGACATACTTTTCTCTCATCTTTCTGTTTTTATTTTAAAATACCAAATATGATATCTTTATTCTAAATGTGCAATGCATTTTGTAAGCCCAATAGTCACATAACATTGGTTAAGTAGCAAAACAATGACATCAATAAATATCTTATTTAATAAAAAATTTAGTTAAAAAACAGAAGAATAAAACTTGCATGCTATCACATTAAGGAAGATTTCTGAAGGGAAACTTAAGGAGAGTAACTTTTCCCATGAGCATTTTCTCAGATTTTTAATTTGTTTCAAACATACCTTTCTTTTATACTCATTGTAACCAAATTTCTAACACTGTACCTCAATAAATGAAACACCAAAATTACATTATTAGTGCTTTTTATAGCCCTACATTTTACAGAACATGACAAAATTTGGTTTTGGGTGTGCATTTTCATGATTATGAGTTTCCTTTTTAGGGTTTTAATTTTTGTTAATAACTCATCACTTTGTAAATAATTCTTGTAGTTCATGATTTCATGAAAGATCCTAAGGTTATAAGCTATTACATCATTTTTGCTTTTACATTGGGCTTTGATGATGTATTTTCTGGACTTTCATTGCCTTGTATTCACAAGCTCACCTCCATGTTGAAGTTTACTCAAATATTTTTTAATGCCTAAGGATTCCTGGCAGCTTATATTTGTATGTATAAAAGAAAGGCCAAATCTCCATGGGAGAGCACTCAAAATAGAAACAAATGTGCCCCTGCTTACTTTATGCATTAAACATTTTCTCCAAATATTTTGGAAATAAGAGTTTTTAAAAATTAATATCCTTAGTATTTTAAAATAATGCTCTTTAGTTTACTATTAATTTTTCATATTATGGCAATTCAACATCCTTGGCATTCTGGTGTCTTTATAGATTTCTTTCTATCTTTCTCCTATATAGAACCCCTTTTTTCTATGACATTCAATGAAATAGTTTTTCTGAATGTAAATTGATTTATTCCTCATGATTTTAATTTAAACAAAAACCTCAAAAGTTTTAAATTAATAATAATGCCAACAAATTATATCTGCCTTTATTAGTTAAATTTGAATTAACACAGACATGGGTGTTCAATTTTTTTCTGAACAACTTACGTTGCCTTAAAATTGACCCATTTGAGGTCTGAGACTGTGAAAAACTGGAAAAGTTACATATATTATAAAGAAAGCTCAATGCAAACATCTGGAATTACTCAATAGATTTGTTAAGGAATGTTGATTTTTGTGCCTGGGCATAAGGGTTTTTACTTCTGTGAATCATTATGGTTAATGCTGGCTCTAGGTCCTTTGCTCATACATTATTGCACATTAATGGCACCATTCAAACACACAATCTAAATTTGAATGGTAGACCTTCATGCCCCCACTGTTCATGGTTCTCTAAGCATTCCTCTATCAATCTCCCAATCTGTTAAAATACTACTGAATCCATTTTCCTCAAGACAGATTCCTCACTTTAGGACTCCAGGATATAATGACCCAGAATTTTCTCCCTCGCCATCTTTAAAATCAGTAACCTTAAAACAATGTTATTACTCCCTTCTGAATTTAGGGCAAAATCTATATTCCAACTGGAGTGAAATAGCCACATAATACAACACACACACACACACACACAAAATTCTTGCCAGAGTTTCTCTTGCATGGGAACAAGAAACTTTGTGTAACTTTCAGAATGGAGAATTCTGAAGCTCTGACAACTTGTTTTTATAAGAATTGAAAAACATTAAAGGTACATGTCTTTGGACATTGAAAATTTTCTTTCCTACTTCCTTATATGTAGTTCCATCTTTAATTATATCACAACATTTCAAAGTCAATATTGTGGGGGTATATGGAATTCTTTTGGTTACAAAGGAAAAAAAATCATATTTAAGAAGTCTTTAGAATCCCAAGTAAAATAGTTCAAACTTACTAAGACTCCATGTATGCAAGAGTTTATATAAATAAGTGAAGAGATTGAGGCAAGATAGCCAAATTATCACCTCTCCATCCTGCTTTGACAATGTGTAGTTCTTGATCTTCTGTTCCTTCATAGTACTTGTTACTATCTGAAATAATATGAATGTATTTATTAACTTATTGTCTCACTCTATGCACCAAAATGAAAACCTTGTAAGAATAGGAACATTTCCTCTTTGTTCATTGCTCAATTTTGGTTCAGGAATAACACCTCGTACATTATATATGTTCAGGAAATATTAGCACAAAAAATGAGCAAAAGAACATAAGAGAAAAGATTAAACATCAAAGGAAGTTAGCTGATTTCCTTTAATAGGGTTAGAATGACGGTATCACCAAACATAATCTTTCCTTGTAATGTGGACATGGTAAAAGAGACAACACCTCCTGGGAAACATTTCTGTTTTCAATAAAATAAAACCTCTAGTTGCTGCCTGGGAAGCAAAATAAAGTAGGACGAGAAGGATTTAGTACAATGCATGGTCATTGATACACCTGAAATCAACTTTGAAAATCAGAAGCAAAAGTACAAGGAGCAATATTTTTCTATACAACAAGTTGATGATCTATGATTGCATTGTAATAGGAAAAGCATCATACTCAGAGTACTAGCTCACTCAATGAGTTCATGCTTAATAAATGTTAGCAATTAATATTATTGCTATGATCAATGTCAATATTTCCATGATCATTAAAATTTTCAATATTAATTTCACAATGTTTTAATATGCATACATACATGTATTATCATGTAGAATGGTCAAGGGTATCATACCATCTGGAGTCAGTTTCAATTCCTAGCTCTTGCAGACAACAACTGGTGACCATGAACTAGAGAGTTAATCTCTCTGGCCTTAATATTCTCATTTATTTCCCTGATTGTACTAAGAGCATCAAGTAATGTATCGAGTTCCTTATGCATGTGCGGCACAATAAAATAATGATTATGTTTCTAATGGGAATGTTGATTCCTACTAACTAAAGCCATGTAAATAGAACTAACCAATGTATTATCATACTGAGGAATAGTATCTTTCCAAGGAGAAATATTATGTATGAGAAAAGCCTTAAAAAGACCTAGATTTCTTTCACACTCCTTGTTTTTATAACTCTATCACTGAGAATTATTGCAACTAAAAAAACCAAAGAAAATAACATAGATGCACTGTTTTATAAATAAAACACACAAATATCTAAAAGATTTTTATAGCTCAACATATTTTAACAATAACTCAAAGTCGGTATTTTTAAAAGGATCTTGACATTAAAAAAACATAAAAATGCTCTGCCTGCAGGCCTTAAAAATATATATTTGGCTATTCCTTCATTTGGAGTTACTTTTCAGACTCAAATACAGACTGATGACTTCACTAATGGTCCTTGTTCTGGCAGGCACTGATTTTTTTTTCCCCCGACTGGGGAAGTTTTGCTGTTTATTTTCATACACCATAAACACACATGCTTGTACATTGATTTTATTTTCAGTCAGGCAATATATTACTTTAAATGGTCACTGGTATATATCACAATTTCATCAGCTACCCTTTCTAGCAATAACAATAAAATACACATAGTGGAGAATATGTTAGTAGTCTTGTCTATGAGGCAGCCTAACCAAAGGAAGAAGCATGCAGTGCTCAATACATAAACTATAAGGAACAAAACAGAATCCCAGCCACCAAATTGGCAAAGACATTAATTGTATATACACATTCCCAAGGATTAAGCAAGAACTCTAATGCCTATCTGGAGAGATGACCAGAAGGTGAAGAACATCATTTTGAAACAAGTACGTATTCCCTTGGCTGTTTTCACTTCACATTCTGAATCCTTTCTAATTCTTGTCTCCCATACCCAAAGAATTTACCAGGCCTCCTGCTTACAAGGGACTACTCCCGATGTGACACTTACATTGGCACTGCCTTCTCTGAAGAGTGCCCACTCTCCAGAGGTCTACCTAGACTGCACCTGTGCCCTTGTTCTTACATCATATGACTGTCTTAGTATAAATTATGTTAAACTAGCACTGCTGTTCACATCAGAGTTTGGCAATGTATGACCTGTGGCCCAAATAGAGACCAAAATCTCTTTATTCAAGTCAAGTGTCATTGGAACACAGCCACACCTATTCACACGCTCCTTGTCTATGTTTGTTTCTCACTACAATATCAGAGTTGAGCAGATGGTCCCCAAAGTATGAAATATTGCCTATTTGGTCTTTTACAGAAAAAGTTGGCTCACTGCAAATCATCACAACCCCTGAGTTGCTCAACTACATCCTGGAATTACAGTTTCAATGTTTGCCTCGCAGGCTAGTAATCTCAGCTTTGGGACTATTACTTCATCCTCTTCTCTGACTTTACATTTTTGTTCCGCTGATGGGTCTTCCCAAGTGATTCTTCTGCAAGCCATGTGGTTCCTCTGTTCAACTGCAGTGCACACCCCAAGACAAAAGCTACTTCTCTCCTCTTCAGTGTCAGTCACATCTGATCTAATCTAGCATTTACATCTTACCTTCCCTCACACAGCTAGTATTCCTTCGGGTTTCTTCGTTCCATCAGATAAAGGATCTCATGGATGTAATGAATGCTTGTGCTAAGCTCTCTAACTTAACATATAAAATATGGGTGAAACATATTGCCTGATTGCCCCTCAATTTATTCTATTTTTCTTCTTTGAAACAGTGGTCAGGCTTTAGGCATTTGAGTTACCTTTCCAAAGAAGTAGAAATAGCTAATTAATATTCTTTAACTTGCAGAATCCCTCTGAAAAGCATAAATTTAGAAGTACTCAGGGAATTTTGACTAGAAAGGAGCTGATTTTTTCCAAGTTCACCTGTGCCTCCCTCATTCATAATGGTGTTCGAGCTACTGTCGTAGTTCCACAAATTGTTGTATATTTATGTTAGAAAGAAACAGACTGAAGTCTGTAAGCGGGGAACAGCCATTTATAGTCTTTCATTTGGGTTAGGTTTGAGTCTTCTTTTCAGCTGAAAAACAATTTGTTTGGGGTACACTCATCTTAGTTTGCTACATGAATTATTGCCTGTAGTAAAGACAATATCTTTGAATTTCACAAGTCCTCAGAGACTCTAAACTATCTTGCATTGCTTTGTACGGATTTCAAACTCAGCAAATTTTTTTTTCATAGAAGAATAAGTTTTAGATGTGAAAAAGCCCAAGCACCTTACTTAGCTAATAAATGATTATCATGACCTACAAATACAACCTTGATTAATGAATTTTCTAATAGCCATTCCTGGATCCTTCTCTTTAGAGATGACATTTACTCCCAGATAACAACTTACTTTAAAGTTTCATCAAAACTTAAGGGAACAAAAGACAGGGCATAAAAGGACTTTCATTTTTGTATTTATCTTTTTTTGAGCGATATCACCAGCGTGTACAATGGCTACTCTGTTTGCCCACAGAGTCCCTATTCTAACAGTATCTCATTCATTATTTATAAAGCACATTAGGATACTTTAAGTGTGGAAGATGCTACAGAAAACCAATTCTCCTCTTCTTATTGTGTTAATCCTGGATTAAAATTAATGAATTTTATAGCAGAAAGAAAATGAAATAATGCATAAAGCTAATATGGAAAATACAATGAAATTCAGAAAATTAATTTTTAATACATTTCACTTTATAACTTCTTGGTCGAGTGTGATGTGATATCCACTTTTATTCTGATATTTCTAAAAACTTGCGGTAAAAATCATTACAGTATATGGTCTGTCTTCACTAACTAAGCAATGGTAAAGCGGTCCAGAAATGAAATATGGATTTAACCACAACAATGAATCAAACTGCCTCAAGTCATCATGTGTACCCTTTATTCCCATAATATCTATGTTCTGCACTTTCCCATCTGACAACATTATCCTCAACTTACTAAGATTGGAGGTTATTTTACAGCATTAGACCCATGTTATAAGAAACATAATCTAAGCCCACATAGTCTTGCTTAAATAAGCAAAATAAATATTGTTAAATATAAATAGGGAGCGAATATAGGCAAAACCAAAATAGGAGATTTCACCCAGTATGATTTCCATTGTCATTTTGTACAAAATATTTAACACTTATATGATTTTGGATAAAGTATTTTTACTACTTTAGGCATGATTTCTTATTATCTGTAATGTGAGAGGTGGATGAGAAGAGAACTGACATGAAAAAATACAGCACTTTTGTCATTGTTAGAGGTATCTCTCTTTGGATAGATGCAAAATCTAAAAGAACAGCTTTGTTCAAATTAGAAGGCACTCATTATGCTGGGCAGACACAGACCTCAAAAGAACTAAAAGACTTGGCCAACAGAGTGAAAAATTGATTTTATCCTTCACTTACCCATTCAGCTGGACACACTTATGCAATGAGTGACCTGCAGAAACATGTATGGTAGCCCTAGAGAAGAGTCTGAGAAATGAGAAGAGTCTCATTTTTTCATCTTTTCCACCATCCACTCTTTCTATGACTGTACTATGAAAGTATGGAATTAAGAAAAACAAAATTAACGATCAAACCAGATGTGTAAAGATGTGTAAATCTCATAAAAGAAATGGATAAAGGGACTGGAAATTCTTACATGAGAAAGGAATGGCTAAATAAAAGTGAGAGAGAAGAAACAAAACAAGAAAGTGAGGCTTGTCATTTTTTCCTACAAATAATAAGGCAGCTTTTAATATAACATAAAAATTAATAGAATAGGTCAAGTAAGAACTAAGTTAGTTCTAGAAACTACAAGATGAAAATAATGTCTTCAAATAGAGATGTTCAAAGGTTGGCTGCTCACTAATGTAGAATACCTTAGAAGAAATCCATCTATTCAAAAGGAGATCAAGTTTTATACAAATGCTATTAAATATTATAACAAACAAAAGGGTTTTAAGAGATAACAATCTACAGCATTTTTTGAAAACCTGTCATATTCTAAGTTCTCACTATGTTCTAGGTATATGCAGATAGATAATAACTAATCTATACTACCAAGAACAACATAACATCAGAATACAAATACACACTTTATCAATATAAATGTTCTTTGTTCTTTAGAATAAAGGCTCCTTGAAGTAGCTAGCATTTGGTTAAATTCTGTAAGAAGACTGAGCTAGAGTTTCTCACAATTGTCAATAATAAGAAAGAAGATTAGTTGGAAAAAGTCAGGTGGCCTCCTAAGTAGACACCTATAATTTAACATTTACCGTGACAAGTTTATTGTTACTCAATGGCTAACGAACAAAATTATTTGCTAGCTTACTCAACTGATGTTTATAGAACATTCTCCCCAGTAACAGAGAACATACACAGTTTTCCAACGTGCATAGAAAAACTACCAAGCTAGACCATAATGTGGACTATAAAAGAAGTCTACCAAAATCTCACACTATCAAAGCTCACTCAAGAAGAAAGAGATAAGCTGACTAGCTCTCTATCTTCTAAAGAAATTGAATTAGGAGTTAAACATCTTTCCATGTAATCTATAATTTAGTATCTACCTTGATAAGCTGACTGTTGTCCAGGGCTCTGCCCTTCAGGTTTGCAAATTGAAAAAAAAAATAGATCCTATCATTGCCCAAATGTTGAATATGTCAACCTACATTAAACAATTTCTTCTGCTATGTGAGGTAGAATCTTGTGTCACCTTTCCCAGCATAAACTACAAAAGAAGCTAAATAAATCATTCTAAAATGATTTTTAGAATTCAAGTGATGCCTTCTTCACAAGAGTGGAGCAACTACCAGGAAGGGAAAAAAAAAAATCACACCAGCCTGGGAGGGGAGCTGCTCCTGAGGGAGATAATTATCTGGCACTCAAAACATTTACCTTTGAGATTCTGTTTTTTATATACTCCAAAGTTTTTAAATAGCTCCTCTGGTAACTATTTTCTTTCTTTAGTTATGTTTGCATTTTATCAGGTTAGGGCAAGCTTTATTAATGTTGGAATTGACATTTTGGCTTGGATATTTATTTGCTATTGGGGCTGCTAAGTGAATTGTAAGATGTTTACCAGTCTCTCTGGCCCCTGCCTATTTGATGACAATCATTGTGGTTGAGTAGTAGTAACTAGTTATAAAGATTATTTCAATCAGAGAGATCAAGGGTAACAAAATAATATGGGAAATAATATATAATATATATTCTCAGTAACCCAGTTTCACCTTTACACATTGGTTTGTCCTTTCAGAATACCTAGCTACTAAATTTTGATTTAAGTCTTTTCAGAATACCTAGCTATTAAATTTTGATTTAAGTAAACATTAGTTACAAAATGATCCTGTAGTTTAGTTATTTCCTAAGCTTTTATTACAACTTATTTATTCTCCAAATACTGATGTCTTTGGAAATCATTCTTTCATTCTCTTTTTTAAAATTAATGTATATGTATACATACATATATATGTGTGTATCTATACATACGTATAAAAATTTAGACAGCATTGTTTTCAACACTGTATATGATTTACAGGTACAGGATTACACCCATTCAGGTGTATGTTACTCCACCACATCCACTACCAAAGCACATACCTGGTTCCTGAAATCAATTATATCTCACTGTGTCTGTGAGAAGTAAAAGCAAACAACGGGGAATGTAATATTGTGCAGTGATGATGACTAGAGTTCAGAAGCCAGTTACAATCAACTACTTCCAGTGCAGATGTATTGGCCAAGATGATTTCAGAAATTATTTTCTAAATCTTAAAGGAATGTTTTATATAGAATAGAAGGCAATGACAAAAAATAAGAATGTGTAACTTTAGATGAAGATGGTTTTCTATTATTTTATTGTTGTTGTTAAAAAAGCAAAGCTTATAAGCTTATTTGTATTTTCCTTTGACTTATTGGACAGAACAGGCAGACTGAAATAGAAAACTTTTTTTTAATGCACATAGACTTGAATGTATTTTCTTTTTTTTTTTTTTTTATAAATTTTATTGTTATATTCCCCATACAATTGCAGCCCCCCATTCTGACCCCAATCCCTCCCCTCCCGCCCCCGCCCCCCTAAAAGTGTCTCTGGTTCATAGTTTTTTGTTGATTTTGATTTTCACTTTCTTATAGTTATTCATTTTCCTGGTCCCTTATTTAAGTTTTCTAGATTCCTGCTATGAGTGAGACCATCCGGTATTTTTCTTTTTCTTTTTGGCTTATTTCGCTGAGCATGATCCCTTCCAGCGCCATCCATGTTGCAGCAAATTGCATGTGTTTATCTTTTTTGAATGCTGAGTAATATTCCATGGTATATATGTACCACATCTTCTTGATCCAGTCATCTATTTTTGGGCATTTGGGTTGTTTCCAAAGCTTAGCTATTGTAAACAGTGCTGCTATAAACATAGGGGTGCAGGTGTTCTTTGGAATTGATGTTTCTGTGTCCTTTGGGTACATACCTAGGAGTGGAATTGCTGGGTCATATGGAAGCTCTATGTTTAGTAGGTCCAGAAATCTCCACACAGCTTTCCACAGTGGTTGGACCAGTTTGCACTCCCACCAACAGTGCAGAAGAGTTCCTTTTTCTCCACACCCTCGCCAACATTTGTTGTTGCTAGTTTTTTTAATATGTGCCATTCTCACTGGTGTAAGATGGTATCTCATGGTAGTTTTGATTTGCATTTCCCTGATGACAAGTGATGTTGAACATTTTTTCATATGCCTGTTGGCCATTTGCATTTCCTCTTCAGAGAAGTTTCTTTTAAGCTCTTCTGCCCATTTTTTGACTGGATTATTTTCTTTGTTGTTGTTGAGTCTCATCAGCTCTTTGCAGATTTTTGTGATCAGTCCTTTATCATTAGTGTTGGGTGCAAAAATGTTCTCCCAGTTGGTGGGGTTTCTCTTTGTTTTTGTTATTGTCTCTTTTGCTGTGCAAAAGCTCTTTAATTTGATATAGTCCCAGCTGTTTATCTTTGCCTTCACTATCACTGCTTTGGGTGATGTGTCTGTAAAGATGTCTTTGATGTGCAAATCACGTAGTGTTTTGCCTATATTTCCTTCTATATATTTTATGGTTTCAGGTCTTATGTCTAGTTCTTTAATCCATTTTGAGTTGATTTTTGTGTATGGTGTGAGGTGGTGGTCAAGCTTCATTCTTTTGCATGTAGCGACCCAGTTTTCCCAGCACCATTTATTGAACAAACTTTCTTTGCTCCAATGCATAGTCTTTGCTCCTTTGTCAAAGATTAGTTGACCATAAACCTGTGGGTTTACTTCTGGATTTTCTATTCGATTCCATTGGTCTGTATGTCTGTTCTTGTTCCAATACCATGCAGTTTTGATGATTATGGCTTTGTAGTATAGTTTGAAGTCTGGGAGTCTGATGCCTCCATTCCCTTCTTTTTTTTTCAGGAGAGCTTTGGCTATTCGGGGTTTTTTGTGATTCCATATGAATTTCATCAATAATTGTTCTATTTCTTTGAAGAATGACATTGAAATTTTGATTGGAATAGCATTGAATCTGTATATTGCTTTTGGAAGGATGGCCATTTTAATAATGTTTATTCTTCCAATCCATGAGCAGGGGATGTCTCTCCATTTCTTTGTGTCTTCTTCTATTTCTTTTAACAGTGTTTTATAGTTTTCTTTGTATAGGTCCTTTACCTCTTTTGTTAGATTTATTCCCAAATATTTGATTTTTTTTGTTTCAATAACAAAAGGGATGGTCTTTTTGATTTCTTCTTCTTCAGATTTATTGTTTGTGTATAGGAAGGCTACTGACTTTTGCGTGTTGATTTTGTATCCTGCCACTTTACTGAACTGATTGATGAGTTGAATTAGCTTTTCTGTGGAGTTTTTGGGGTTCTCTATGTATAATATCATATCGTCTGCAAATAGTGATAGTTTGACTTCTTCTTTTCCTATTTGGATTCCTTGGATGTCTTTCTCTTGTCTTATTGCCCTGGCTAGGACTTCCAGTATTATATTGAAAAGCAATGGTGAGAGTGGACATCCTTGTCTTGTTCCAGATCTTAATGGAATTGCTTTCAGCTTTTCACCATTGAGAATGATACTGGCTGTTGGCTTGTCATAGATGGCCTTTATGATGTTGAGGTATGTTCCTTGTATCCCAAGAACTTCAAGGGCTTTTATCATGAATGGGTGTTGCACTTTGTCGAAAGCTTTCTCAGCATCTATTGATATTATCATATGGTTTTTATATTTCTTTTTGTTGATGTGTTGGATAACGTTGATTGATTTTCGGATGTTAAACCATCCTTGTGCCCCTGGAATGAATCCAACTTGGTCGTGGTGAATTATCTTATGGATACATTGTTGGATTCTGATAGCTAAAATTTTATTGAGGATTTTTGCATCAGTGTTCATTAGGGAGATTGGCCTGTAGTTTTCCTTTTTTGTGTTGTCCTTGTTCGGTTTTGGTATTAGTGTAATGTTGGCTTCATAGAACGTGTTTGGTATTGTCCCTTCCTTCTCAATTTTTTGGAAGAGTTTGTGAAGGATAGGCACTAATTCGTCTCTGAATGTTTGGTAGAATTCATTTGTAAATCCATCAGGTCCTGGGCTTTTGTTTTTGGGGAGGTTTTTGATTACCATTTCAATTTCGCTAATTGTAATTGGTCTGTTTAGGTGTTCTATTTCTTCTTTATCTAGCTTTGGGTGATTGTAGAGTTGTAGGAATTTGTCCATCTCCTCTAGATTGTTAAACTTGTTTCCATATAACTGTTCATAGTAGTTACTGATTATTCTTTTGATTTCTGCTGTGTCCGTTGTGATTTCTCCTCTTTCATTGATGATCCTGTTTATTTGTGCTTTCTCCCTTTTTTCCTTTGTGAGCCTGGCTAGGGGTTTGTCTATTTTATTGATTTTTTCAAAGAACCAGCTCTTGGTTTCATTGATCTTTTGGATTGTTTTTTTAGTTTCAATTTCATTTATTTCTGCTTTGGTTTTTATTATTTCTTTTCTTCTACTGGTTTTGGGGTTTTCTTGTTGTTCTTTTTCTAGATCTTTGAGCTTCGAGATTAGGTTGTTTCTTTGCGTTCTTTCTTGTTTCTTGATGTGAGCTTCTATTGCTATATATTTTCCTCTTATTACTGCTTTTGCTGCATCCCATACATTTAGGATATTGGTGTCCTCCTTGTCGTTCAATTCAAAAAATTTTTTAATTTCTTCTTTGATCTCCTCATTAGTCCAATGGTCTTCCAGTAGTGTGGTTTTTAATCTCCATGAGGTAGGAAAGTTCCGTGCCTTCTTTTTATGGTTTATTTCTAGTTTGATGCCTTCATGGTCAGAAAAGATGGTTGATATGATTTCAATCTTGGTGTATCTGTTGATGTTTGTCTTGTGCCCCAGTATGTGATCGATCCTGGAGAATGATCCGTGTGCGCTTGAGAAAAATGTGTACTCCGTTTTTTTGGGGTTTAGTGTTCTATAGATGTCTGTTAAGCCCAATTGCTCTAGGTCTTTATTTAGAGCTTTGGTTTCTTTACTTATTTTTTGTCTTGTTGATCTATCCATTGTTGATAGTGGTGTGTTGAAGTCTCCCACTACGTATGTGTTTTCTCTGATGTCTGTTTTCAGAGAGGACAACAGTTGTCTGATATATTTTGGTGCTCCTTCGTTTGGTGAGTATATGTTAATGAGTTTTATTTCTTCTTGAAGTATTGTCCCCTTAATCATAATGTAGTGACCATTGGGGTCTCTTTTTATTTTTTTGAGTTTGAAGTCTGTTTTATCTGATATAAGTATAGCTGTTCCTGCTTTCTTTTTTGGCCCATTTGCTTGTAGGATTGTTTTCCATCCTTTGACTTTGAGCCTATTTTTATCTTTTGTAGCTAAATGTGTTTCCTGGAGACAGCAAAAGGTTGGGTTTTGTTTCTTAATCCAGGCTGCAACTCTGTGTCTTTTTATTGAAGAGTTTAGTCCATTTACATTTAGAGTTAATATTGATATGTTAACATCTGTATTTGCCATTGTGTTTGTCTTTCCTTTGATTTTATTTATTTATTCTTTTAATAACTTTTTTTTTTTTTTGGCCTTCTTTCATTGTTATTCGTCGCTCTGAGGTTCTGGCTTTAGGACTCCTTGTAGTATTTTTTGGAGTGGGGGTTTAGTTGCAATGAAATTCCGGAGTTTCTGTTTGTCTGGGAAGGTCCATATTCTTTCTTCAAAGAGGAAGGAGAGCTTTGCGGGATAGAGTATTCTTGGTTGGCATCTGTTTTCTTGGAGTCTGTTGACTATGTCCCTCCACTCTCTCCTTGCCCGTAGTGTTTCTTCGGAGAAGTCTGATGTCAGCCTGATTGGTTTTCCTTTGAATGTTATCTGTTTCTTCCCTCTTGCCAGCTTCATTATTTTTTCCTTGTCCTGGATTCTTGGGAGCTTTACTATTATGTGTCTTGCTGTATTTTTCCTTTCGTCGTGGAAGTTTGGTGTTCTTCTTGCTTCTTGTATATCAATTTTCAGCTCCTTCTTCACATTTGGGAAGTTCTCTTCAATTATCTCTTTGAATATTTTCTCTGTTCCTACATCTCTCTCCTCTCCTTCTGGTATTCCTATAACTCTTATATTTCCTTTCCTCATGGAGTCAGATAGTTCCCGAAGTCTTTCTTCGTTCTTTTTCCTTCGTACTTCTCTTTCCTTCTCTGTTTTGGTTCTTTTTATTTCTGTGTCTTCAAGATTACTTATTCGTTCTTCTATTTCATCTATTCTGCTTTCATTGCTTTTCCCAGAATTCTTTAGTTCTTCCATTAATTCTTTGATCTCCTGCATTTCTTTTACTTCCCTCTTTAGGGACTCAATTTCTTTCTTCTGACCATTGTTTTCCCTCTCTAGGGACTCAATTGCATTCTTCTGATCGTTGATTATTTTTCCCTTATCATTGTTTTCCTTTATGACTTCTGTCAGTTTTTTAATCACAGCAATTTTAAATTCTCTTTCTGGAAGGCTCAGAAATTCTTCCAAGTTATTGTCGTTGCAATCTGGGGGCTGGCTTTCTTTTTGTGGTGTGCTTTTTCTCTGGAGAGTTGCTAGGTTGCGTGTGGTTCTTCTCCTCCCTACTGTCTGTTTTCTAATTTGCCGTATGCGTTGGGACACTGTGTTGTTGGGACTTGCCGGCATCTTGGGTGGGCTTCTCTGTTCCCCTCTGGTTCTTCCAGGAGTCATCTGTCAGTTTCAAGCAGCCTTTACTGGAGAAAGGTCCCTGTTCTAAAATGCCGATGTGGGGACACACTCCCCTGTGCGCCTGGTCTGCCCCGGCGGTGGGTTCCTGCTCCCCTCTGGGCTTGGACTGCAGGCCAGAGGGGGTCTGGCGTGGGCGAACTTTCCCCGCTCACCTCTGGCTCCTGGGGAAGCCTTCTGCAGGTAGTCTTTACTGAAGAAATGTTCTAAAATGGTGATGTGGGACACACTCCCTGCGCTTCTGGTCTCAGGCACACTATTCTGCGTGCCTGGTCTGCCCCGGCTGTGGGTGCTCGCTCTCCCTGTGGGCTCAGACTACTTGTTCAGAAGGGGCCCGGTGTGGGCTAACTCCCCAGCTGGCCACTAGCTCCTTCAGTAGCCTGTGCTGGGGTCAAGTCGCTAGGTGGCACCAGAGATCTCTCCTAGAGCCCTTGGGGAGCTGATTTTCCACCCCGTGGGACAGGGAGCAGAGCGGGGATGGTAGGGTACACCTCAACGGCTTTGGGGTGCTGTGTCTGCCTTGTGCCCCACCGTCGTGGGGAACCCACGCCCCTAATTTCGTGCCCCGGGTCTCAGTTCCAAAGCCCTCAGTTCCAGGACGCGGGCTGTAGCCCAGATCAGTGGCGCGGGAATGGCGCCTTTTGAATCCCGCTCCCCTGCCTGGGCGCCTTGTTCCTGCTCACTCAGGGAGGGCCTCCGCCCGGGTCTCAGTTCCAAAGCCCTCAGTTCCAGGACGCGGGCTGTAGCCCAGATCAGTGGCGCGGGAATGGCGCCTTTTGAATCCCGCTCCCCTGCCTGGGCACCTTGTTCCTGCTCACTCAGGGAGGGCCTCCGCCGTCTCCCCGCAAGCCTAGGTCGCAGGCGCAGGGCCCTGGGCAGCTGCAATCGGAGCGCCGCTTTCAGGAAAGCTTACGGGGCGGCCGGGCTGTGTGCTGGTGCTGGTCTCCTCCTGGTGGGCGGGGCTCTCTTATGGCGCCTGGAGCTCACCTCCGCGGCGGATCCTGCAGGGTTCGCCTCAGCTCCCGTTCATGGGGTGTGGTGGCTGAAATAGTTCCTTTCCACTCACAGTCCCACTTGCTGCATCCGTTTTTCTTGTTGGGCGTTTTGGTTTGTTGTTTCCCTCTTCTCTGCCGGTCGGAGAGTGCCGCCTCTGTGGGCGGGGGAGGGGAGCAGGGTTCTGCGCTTCCCTCCCTTCTCGTCCTCTTTTATGGCAACTTTCTTCTTCGGGCAGTTTGCTGGAGTCGTCCGTTTATCTTCCGTGTCCCAGTTCTCACTGGGACCTGCCGCTTTTCCTCCCTATTAACTTTTTTTAATGGGAGATCTTACTCGCAGCGTCTCCTCGCCGCCATGTTGCTCCGCCCCCTGATCTTGAATGTATTTTCATCACTCAAAATGTCTGTTGTTTACAGCTGAATCTTAAGAGAGAACCAAGGAAAGACTTCCAGCTGAGACAGGTATAACTCAAATGAGAGAAAGACTGCCAGCTCAAACGCCAACGATTTTTGATTGGCAACCTCCTCTCAAACATTTTGGATTTGTATCCTAAATTATGTACAGGATGCGTCAAGTTAGTTCCAGCCTCTGATATTTCATCTTCTGCAAAGCGGGACACAAGTTGATGGTCTTGGTAAATAGGAAGTAATGATTTGAAGGAAAATATAATATATTTACAAAAAAGAAAAGATAGCGTTTTTTAAAGATTTATTTATTTATGTATACAAGAGCTGGGGTGCAGGCCAGAGATGCAGGAGGTGAAAGGACTCACCAGGGACAGAGTGGGGAGCAGAACAGGTAGATCTACTGAAGTACACTGCTGAGGAGAGAAGTAGGTGAAACAGGAGAGGTCTGCTGCACCATGTGGGTCACCTTCCTGGCGGGGTATCAAATTTGGGCTGCAGTGGCTGCAGATAGTTTCATAGTGCCACATCTTAATCCCTTGCACAACCAGGGAGGCCCCAAGATAGCATTTTTTTAAGGAAAATATTTCTTTCTACCTTGCATGGTTGCAGGCAATCTTTTTTCAGAAAAGGGCTTGGAAGAATGTGATTAATAGCTGAATATGTATGTGTGTGTCCATGTGTGTAATTTTATACCTATTCTCCAAAAATGCTACAAGAGTCTACCAAAGGAATTATTTCAGATTTGAAGGCTGCAAACTGGTACCACCATGCTCTTGTCTGCAGGATGCTTTTGAGAAGACGGAATGTCTTACTTCACTGAAGCCTCAATTTTAATTTCCATTTCTTTAGCATTTTTTTTAGGATTTTAATTTATTTTATTTATGCAAGAACCAGGGTGCAGGCCAGATACGTGGGAGGGTGAGAGGATTCACCAGAGACAGAGCAGGGAACAGAACAGGCAGACTAACGAAGTACACTGCTGAGGGGAGCAGCAGGCAAAGACAGGAGAGGTCTGCCGCACCATGTGGGACCCTCGCTGGCCAGCTGGAATGGAACCTGCACTGCAGAGGATGTGGACAGCTTCACAGCGCGGTGCTCAACCCGCTGCGCCACAGGGGAGGCCCCATTTTTCTTTAGCATTTTAAAGATTTCCCCGCGTCAACATAATATTGGCAAAAGCTAAAATAGAAACCAAGTTGAGACCCAGTCTCAAAAAATGTGTTCAGTTTGCAAAATATGGGTTATTTATTTAAAATATAAGTTCTTGAGTCTCATTTCAGAGGTTTCTAGTAAGTCTAGGGTTGGTCCAGGAGTCTGCATCTTATAAGACATTTTATAAGGTTGAATTGTTCTCAACCACAATTTGGGAAACATTTGTGAGGAAAGTCCAGCAATTTGGTACAAGCTATACAAACTTCCAGTCATTTAGGAAGTAATCATTCCCTCAGGTAATAATGAAAGAAAAAAATAGTATTTCTAAAGAAAAATTTCCAAATAGCATATAATATGAAGGCCTATAGATTTGGAAAACTCTGCTTACCACTAATGTCACACATACAATCTCCTCTGCAGCAACATTCAAGAAAAATTCAGCCACCAGATGGGGGACTCAACCAACAGATCAAAAGGTTAGTGTCATGAAATCACATTACATCCAGTAGCAATTTACTATCTCTTCTAAATATCACTGAAAGAATAGTCAAAACAGTTATAACTCAACCTAATTTTAACATACACTTCTGAATTTTTTGCTTCCCCCACATCCCTTCAATAACAACAATAAAGACCTTAGAAATTATTTGAATGAAGATTATTATACAATACACACTTACTTTCTACTTTCTTTTCAACACCAACTATTTTTTGAGTCAATCAATTTGGCTCTTGCTGGTTTTGACATTTGTCTAAAATGATCTGGGGGAAACAAGTAATACTGAACTGTTCTTACAAATGGAGTTGAGATATATATGCACTTATATACATATGTATGTTATACATATATATGGAATTTATTTGTGACAAGAGCTTTCTTCTAATACTTGATTTTAAGACAATTTCTTAATAGACAAATAATTCTAGTGCAATCAACCATTTCAAAGAACACGAGCAATGTATAGTCCTGTGACTGGTCTTACACAAAACCTTCCAGGACACTTTACCACAGCCTAAAAAAAAATTATCCCTAAAGGAAACCATAAGAACTGGAAAGGTAGCATAGCACAGTGGCTAAGAACAGGGATTGTACAGCTGAACTTCTCGGTTGGTCACTAATTTGTGACCATGTGGAGGTCCAATTACTTAACCCCCATGTGGAAAATAATAATGGTGTCTATTCGCTGCATAGTTAGCAAGAGTATATGACAGCACATACTAAAGGGCTCAAAACCATCACCAGGACATAGAAAGCACTATTTTATTTCTCTAATAACATTTATATAGTGCTACATATGCAATGAATTGGGAAAAAATGTGAGTATGGCTGATGGAACATTTATGATATGTTAAATATAACTAAACATTTTAATCATTTTTATCTACTGAACACAGTGATTATATCACAGCAAATTCCAAGTGGTAAAAGAGAAATATTTCAGTATTTTTGAGCTTCTAATTCCAAAAGGCTAGTATTTTGGCTGAAACAAAATGCATTAATAATAGCAGGATAAATTCAGAATTTAAGCACTTAAACAGATATTTAAGAAATTGAGAGAAAAGAACCTAATGGGGTTTCAGCAATGACAAAAGGAGTAATCTTAGGTGCCATGCTAACAGAGCAGAGCAGCTGTCTCTATCACACGTTTTGTGCCATGCATGCTGTTCTCTGGAAAACCTGCCAGTCACAACTGAGTAAACCTCAGAGGCTATCAAATGGCATATAACAGGTCCAATGTCAACTGGTACATGGCACCTTCTCCTGAGGCAACACACTGACAAGCTCCATGTTAGTTTAATACAGTTTATGGGAGTAGTGAGAAAGAGGATATTTATCAAGGAATAATTAGACTCTAAGAGTTCGAGGCAGGTTGGTAGAGAATGGGAAAGGATGTAAATCCCACCCTCAACAGAATATATTTAAATGGCTTTGCTTATGGTTATTGCTATTCGACCTGTTGGAGTAAGTTGAATAGACTTGATTCTCTCGCTGTACTTGATATAATAGCACAGATGGTTCATTTGTAGAGATGGGGAAAAAAACCAAAGCACACAATTTTATCAAGTTCAGTTGACTTCACTCCTGAATCTGCAAAATTTGGTCTGAAACCTTGTGAGACCCAAGTTTCTTGTGAGATTTCTGCGCTTTCAGATTCCATTCAAGTGGAAAATGAACAGGCTCTCTCTCAGCAGCACACAGCTTCTGCTCAGGGTAAGTCGGGGCCATCTGGGGTTGAGGGTCCACGAACTCACCAATCCCAGTATATTCTCTTCAGTTTTATATACTGTAAGTTCCAAGGAAAATCTGTCTTTCCAATAATGAAATTCTTGCTCCCTTTATTTTTCTAGAAATGCCTTCATATCCCTTGTTCTACGCTGGCACCCATCATTGATTCCTTGCCTTCTTGAAGAAACATGTGCTGTGGAAAGGCAGAGAAAAAAGGGCAGTTCTTCTGAAAGAACTGAAACTAGAAAGCACAGAGGTAACACAAGGAGCAAAATTTCTGGATGAAGGGATTTAGAACAAATTATATTGGATGTTATAAAAGTACTATTCAGAATCAATATTCATTATGAAACACATAAAAGAAAAGAAATACTTCTCTTTAAACAGTGATTGTAATATTCACCTTCCATTTCCTTTCCCCATCAATATCCATTTCTTCAAAAATCACTGCTATAAAATCGCCACTAAATTTTTTCACATATTCTTCTTTTACCTTCAGGGTTTCAAAAGATACTTTAGACACAAGGCTTACCTACTTAACCTAATCGTGAAGACACTCCATTTGTTATGATGCAAATTAAATAGATACATTGGAACAGTGGCAATGCTCCTTTGTAAAGAAGGATACTACAAAATACTACAAAAAATAAATATCTTTGAGCTAGTGACAAATAATTGTATCTAATTATGCACATGAAATGCCCACCAACTGTGCAGGAACTCGGATGGGCATGTAAAGAGGGGAAAAGCAAGGGTAAAGGAAACACAGGAGTGGGAACAAATGTGGGGGAATGGTACGTTCCTGCAGATAAGCTTCCCACATGAAATCTGTGAATTTTCCTAACCTTTTCCATCTGAAAGTTCTCTCCATTTCTAATTAGGGCCCAAGGTAAAAAGAAGGCCTTAAAAAAAGTCACACTTTCTTTTACTAGATAAACTAATTTGGAGTAAAATCAGTATCCTATCTTTAATATTTTAATAAAATAGTTCATATTTGGTATCTTTTTCAGTATGTAATTGAATAATGTTTGTAAAGTAGTGTTTGTGAAATGAATCCCTTTTTCTAAGATTAAGCAATTTAAATATGAAGCCGACTTAACTAGATTGGTGTTTGATCAGATTTTAGGAAAATAAGGTTTGCTAAGATTTAAAGTCACATGCTACTTCCAAGTGTTTTTTTTTTTAATATGTAAAATTCATTTTGGAGAGTGTTTACTTGGGAGAATATATGCGTGATATTTCATTTTTACAAGTCTTTAGTCTAATTTTTAGAAAAATTTATGTATGAAGACTTACCTCCAGAGACTGTGGTTAGGGGAGGTTTCCAAACAAGTTTTAATGTACAAACAGACAGCATGTTAAAAATACTTGCAAAAAATAAACTCTTAGACCACAGGAACAAAGTAGCAATTACCAGAAGGGAAAGAGGATGGATAAATTTGGTAAAAAAGATAGAAACCAGACTTCTGGTGACAAGCATAATGTACCACTTACAGAAGTTCATATACAACTATGTGCACCTGAATGTTATGTAATAAACCAATGTTATTTCAATTTTAAAAATGTGGGTTGATCAATAAGAAGTTCACTTTTTAAGTAACTGATTTCAGTGATAACAATGATAACAAGGGAGCAGTATCAGGGGTATCAGGCTGGTACCAGGGTAAAGAGAATGTGGTAAGGACCAAGGGCCAGCACCTCCTTTGATTTTGTACCCTAGGCACCTCATTCCCCTCACCCTAACCCTGGTCTTATTTAAGTAGTTAGTTGGTTAATTAGTTAGCTAGTTAGTTAATTGTCAGTTTGATTGTAGAGAACAGACTCCTGTCTAAAAAATGAGAGCAAATGAAGAGGGAAAGAGTGAAGATATTAGAAAGGTGAAAAGTTTCACAGTAAGATCTCTAGGGACCAACAAGATAAACTAGGAAGAAGGGTTAGGTTCCCTGGTGGCCTAGGGGTTAAGTCTCAGTGCTATAATCACTAAGGCTGGAGTTTGATCCCTGACCAGGGAGCTAACCCACATGTGGCACAGCAGACCTCTCCTGTCTTGCCTGCTGTTCCTCTTAGTGTGCTTCAGTAGTCCTGCCTGTTCTGCCTCCCCCAACCCCTGCACCTCTGGCCTACCCCCCAGTTCTTCTATGCAAATAAATGAAGGGAAGAAGGGTCAGGTTGGAGGAACATACCCATCCTGGGAAAAAAGTTTATACACATTTCAATCAGCTTTAGAGATTCAACAACCATTTTTAAAGTGCATTTTGGCAAAGACAACATCTTGGAATACATAGAAAGATAAACTATTGTTTCTATTTTTTTTTAATTAATGACATTATGGGAGGAAAACAACATTTTTAATTGTAGAACTCATTGATTGATTAAAGATAAGTGGGTGAACTAGATAAGGATCTGTGAAAGATTTTGTTTTGTTTGTAGTTTAAGAGCAATTAAATTTATATTTTAAACGAATGCATTATAAAGCTTTGCCAGAGTAAGTGATCTAGAAGACAAAATGTATTTCAGTAATTTAAATATTTTTAATATTGCATGAATAATGGATTTTCTGAAGAAAAATTGAATGTTTCTCAGCACATATGACGTGGCTCTTAAACGAATATAAAAATGCTTAATTAGAATTACTTGACACATTCTTGTATTTTAAAAGGGTTGTTACGAAAATGAGACTCTGATCTTTTCATGGAGATAAATCAGAAGAAAGAAATTTTGAACCAAAGCCAACAAACAACACATTGGAGAGGTGTGCTTTTTTGATAAAGGCAAGAATTGCACACCGCAAAGGCCAATTTCTTTTTCTTTTTTTCCAAAGGTCAGCTAGTACGTTATTTATATTGCTCCTTTAAAAGTGTGATTAAACATTTTTATTTGTACTGTCTCTAGCTGTTAATCAACATCTGGGTAAAATGTCAGAATCACTTTTCATCTTTCTTAAGTGCTTTTGTTACTACTCAGCAGCTGGGGTAAGAGTCACACGACAAACCTTTGTGTTCCTGCCTTCCAGCGCCGCCCTGCAGAGGAGGGGAGGGCGCTCCAAGAGCAGGGTCTTTGTTCTAAATGCTCAGTGACTCTCCTGACCTAAACGCTGTCAATCTCACAGCATGTTCTCAAGACTGTTTTAAAAGCCATCACTTTTAAAAATTAAGATAAAGCCAAAATACATTTCATATTCAAAAATTAAAACCTGGTGATAGCAATGACCGAGACTTTAATTATGACTCAACAGCATGTTAGCTGACCATTTTCTTTTTCAACTCAGGAAACAAAAACAGGGATATGAGAGAGCAGTTTAGAGACCACAATCACCCACACAGAACAAAACTGCAGTCTAGAGCCTTGTTTCCGCTCTCGCCTCTGACTCGGTTGATGACCGGTAGACAATTGCCTTGGTTCTTTGCTTAATGTCTCCTACATGAAAATAATAGCCCTGGCATAAGAAACAATATCTCTCAAGCGAGTTATGAGTGTTCTTTAATTAATGCTCCAAGGGTAGCTTAATATAGTTAGAGACAAGCCTTTGTAAAAGCTCAAGGTAATGTGATAATGGGTTTTAATTGGCCAGACTGAATTACAGAGTTCTAATTTAATTTTAGCAGTTTTCTTCAGTGCCTTTTGCTAACACTAACTGATAAATCTATGAGATATCCTCTTCTACGTGGGCTGATCCTACAGGGCACTGAAATGACTCCCTTAGCCCCCGTGAGATAATTTTCTAATTCTCTTCCCCCACAGTACCCTTCACCAGTCCCAAAAGAAATAACTCCTCTACAATTGTCCTTCAGTGGCCTACAAAAGTGAAATCTCCAGGTATATACAGTATATATAACTTTTATAAACTTATGGTCAGTAATGGACCCTGAAGAAACATTTACATTTCTGAAAATGCCTTAAAGTTTCACTGCTGTTCTCTACCTGGAATAGGTAATAATTCAAATCTTAGAATGTAAGGAAATACTTTTCCTTTAAGAAACTTTTTATGAAAATAAGAAGTGAGGTCCTTTTTCTGTTAGTTGTCTTTTCCACCTGAATTCATTATGATATATTTTATTTCAATGAAGTTAAGTTTGGCCAAAATTAGATAAATTATACTTCTTGAGGTAGTCCCAAAGCAGACTCTAATGTCATGAATTATTTGCAAAATGTTTCCTATTCTCTTCTATTACCAAAAGTAAGAAACAATATCCTTCCTTGGTGGTGCAAGGGGTTAAGACACAATCTATGAAGCTATCCATAGCCATTGCAGCACGAGTTCCATTCCTGGCCAGGGAGCTACACACATGGTGCAGCAGACCTCTCCTGGCTTGCTCACTGCTCCCCTCAGCAGTGCATTTCAGTCAGTCTGCTTGTTCTAATACCCCCTCTGTCTCTGGTGAATCCTCTCACCGCCCCCACAACCACCACACACATGCCTCTGGTCTGTACCCCAGTTCTTGTATGCATAAATAAATAAATCTTTAGAAATAAGAATTATTGTCCACATAAGCACACTAATACTGTTTAGGTCTTAACTAATTTCTCTAGCTATGTTTGGAACTGTGCTAAGTAACTAATGTAACTGTAATTCAATTTTAACAGTATTTCAATTGGATATCCCAGAACCTAGATCTCTAATCAACTCTAATAGTTACCTATTACCAAACAATTCTGTTAAGTCCAGCAATCTCTAGTAAGTCACCATGCCCATATAGTGCTATTGGAAGCCCAAACTTCCCATATTTGTTTTGTCATACACTAAGATATTTGAAAATATTTCTAATGAACTTACATTGTCCTGTGTTATGTCTACATCACAGCAGGCTTGGCAGGAACTGATACTGGATTTTGGGGGTAAAAAGAGTTGAAGAAACAGTGTTGGAGAAACAGGTAATTTGTAACTTGAGTGGCAAGTCAAAAAAAATCTAGAACCATATGTCATCCAATCTGAATAGGGAAAGTCCTCTCTAAGCCATAGGAAGCTGAAAAGCATGTTGATAGGAAGAGTAGTTTTTTTAAATAATCAGCTCAGCAGTGACTTCCCGTTCACAGACAGGTCTAGGACAACTTGCCGCAATCTTATAAGAGTAGTTTAACTTCTCTCATTCAAGAGAATTAAATACAGCAAAGCACTTTCTCTCCTTTATTTTGTCCCCTTCAGTGGCACTGATTAAGTTCTTTTTCTGACACTCAGTTGGAGATTGTTTATGAAATAACCCTGCATTTTGCTTTAATCTTTTTTTCCTTCATTCTAATACAATTCAGAAGAGTAATAGATTGTTTCTAACCTAGTAGACAAGAAGGTTTTTCACAGAATAGAATCATAAAACTTATACTATTAACTACAAGAAAAACTTCAATGAAAATTTAGTCAGAATTAAAGAATTCTGCTACTTATTTAAAATCATTATTCTCAAAAACAAAATGCTTGAAAGAAGGAAATGTTACAAATAAATATTAGGATTTAAAATTAAAAAAAAAATGGGAAGTTAACCTCCTCATATAGTATAGTGCATTTTTTGTTCTCACCAACTCCTATAAGGCATTCATGAACTCCTCTTCTAAAACTGCTCTCTCTACTTCTTTATTTTTGTTTCAGAAATCATTTTCCCCTCTTAGCTCACTATAGCAAAAGGAGACCTAAAAGCCTTTTGTTCTATGATGGAGAATATAATACAAACCCAAGTCAATCAAGTGTTTAAACTTCATACCATTGCTGAATTATTTTTAGCACAGCATACATAAACTAAGACAATCCAATTAAAGCGAAACTTAAAAGACTTTGGGTAAATATACCTAAAACCAAGATCTTTTATACTGGGCAGACTGAACTGAAAAAGATAGGAGACATGCAAGGATGTTTTGACATGACAAATGAAGGAAGAGCCTGGGAAAGCACTGGCAAAAGAAAACTGCTAGAATAAGGGGATTAATTATATTGCTGGGACCTTAGATCAAACTTCACCTGATGCAAACTTGTGTTGCACTTGAGAGTTACAAGAATCAATACATTTCCTTTTTCACAAGGTCATTTGAGTTTTTGTCACTCTATAATTGTTATTTTTGTTCATCCTTATAGCAACCATATGATATAGATTATTATTTTCATTTATAGGACCAAAGAAATTTAATCACAGTCAGGTTAAGCAAGTTGTCCAAGGTTACTGTTTGTTAAATAGCATAGTTGGGCTTTGAAATTAAGCCTGCCTGACGGTGAATCATAAACTCTTCTACTGCACAAAATAAAGTGCCCCCTCTTCAAAGGGGGGAAAATAATGTGATTTTAAAACCAAAACCTCTTATAGTTGAACCATCACCTGTTTTTTAGTCATTTCACATATATGGACAAATAATTTTGTATGATTTCAATAAATATGATTCAATAATAAGTCATGAAACAGAAATAGTTTCAGTCTTGTATAAAGATATGTCATTTGATTCAGTTGCGCATTGTATAATTTATAGTTGTTATAATTGTATAGCCTTCCTCCCAACAGTAGAATGAATCCTGATCTGACATTTTCCTCCCCACCCCTGGCTCATTCTGGACTGGATATGACTCATTCTGTTGATCTTAGCTTCACCATAAGTCTTCCTAAGGAAAACTTGTTTTGATTAATATTTAAAGTACCATGGGGATTGTTTCCTGTTTTTCTTAAGCTGTCTCCCCCTTGCCATTATCTCACAAGTGATTTGTTAGGTATGCAGGTTTGTATTGTTTCTGATATTACAAGAAAAATAAATAGAACAGTTTTTCAAACTGTTATACCCAGGAAGCTGTGAGAAGAGTGAACACTATATACTGAGTTTCTGGGTATAATTTTTTTTCTAAGTGCTTTGCTTCTTTTTAAACCATTTGAAATTCCTACCTAAAAATTCTTTCAAAATTGAATCATTTTTATGTAGGTTGTGATTTGATTTTCTTTGTTCCAAAGATATTAACATAATAAGAAGACTAGAAACCTAAACACCATGATTTAATCTATACTTTGCTATGTAACCTTGAGTAAACAGCTTAGCCTATCTGATTCTTAGTTTTTTTATCTGTAAATTGAAGATAATAACAGCACAGTATGATAAATTCTACAACATGGTTGTGATGATGATGCTAAGCAAGAATATTTAATCCCTATTTTAGAAGAATTATTGCTGAGTTAATATGATTGTTAATATGAGTTTTATAAGTCAAATAAACATTGATCAGGACAGAGAGGTAGGGGAAAATATAAAACTCTTCCTTGTTACGTGTACCAAGTGCAAATAACAAATATATTTAAAAATCTTGTACAAGATAGAATGCACACAGTGAAGCCTAGTGTGCATTAGTAAGTTGCTGATAATTGAGTGTAGAAAAGGCTGGACAATACCTTTCAGAACAGAAAAAGTGGATGATAATCTAGGATCAGCTGGAGACTAAAAATCTTTAGAGCAGATTAAAGATCTCTATCCTCAAGGGAAGAAGGAGACATTCAATTATTACAAATAGTTGAGAAAATATTTGTTTGCATTTTTAAAATAATAGTAGATAGCAATGTGAAAATGAATTGCATGGGCCCAGACTTCTTACTCCTTGGGTCTTAATGAGATGATGAAAGTGGTTTACAAACAGAATGGAGGCTCAAACCTTCATCTTTCAAGGTAAATGATGATGAGTGAAATGTTGAAGAAACAGTAATATTTGGCTTGTGAAGGAATCTTTTTTTTACTCCTTTGGGAGTTAATCACTTTGTACTCATAAGTCTATATTTTGAAGTTTTCTTGTTCAAATAACAGATGATTTTCTGCCTCCTGACTTGAGCTTTGCTAACATGATATGTTTAAATATATATCTAATGAAAATATGAATAAAGAAATGATATAAAATTAGAAATAAGTGGTAATAATTACAACAAAAGGAATAAAAATAGGTAAACCTTGTGTTATGGAAAATATTTCAAGTTCTAAATAAGTCTTGTTCAAAAAAATCAAAATAAAAAATTTTTAAATGAGCTATAAATGAAATTCTTTATGTGGAAACTTCCAGAATTCTAGAAAATATGCTCAATATTAATGAACTAAACTTATAACATGCTGGAGAAAAACAGCAAAATAAAAATAAGAAGTTGAAAAAAGAAATGAAGCAGAGATTTATAAAATAAAATATAAAATAAAGTACAACAGAAGTTTATTATCTGAAGTAAGTGATAGAAATTGTGAATAACCAGTTAGGTAATTAAGAAAAAAAAAAAAGACAAGAGGTACAAATTAAAAAATAAGAATAAACATAAAAATACAAGTCTTTAAAAACAAAACATCTGCATTTTAAAGATTTTAGAATCAGCCTCTGGTTTCAAATTTTGTCTTTATAATTTTCCACCAGAGTAAACCTGGGGAGGTGATGAACTCTCTGAACTGAGTTTTTTGTACAAAGAGGAAGCAATAATAGTTTCTAAGGGCCTCCCTGATTCTGCAGGGGTTAAATTCTCAGCACTACGAAGCTATCACCAGGCACTGGGGCATGAGTTCTACCCCTAGCCAGGGAGCTAACCCACATGGCGCAGCAGACCTCTCCTGTCTTGCCTGCTGCTCCTCTCATCAGTGTGTTTCAGTGGATATGCCTGTTCTGCTCCCTATTCTGTTTCTGGTGAATCCTCTCGCCCTCCAAGCCTCTGGCCTTTACCCCAGTTCTTTCATGCAGAAATAAATAAATCTTCAAAAGATAGTTTCGAAGACCTATAATTGCAAAAAGATTAAGAAGAATTAGAATAATTGATTAGCCACATAACAGCTAAATAGATTCCTGGACCCAATTCCAGTAAGTATATGTATGTGGAAGAGAGTACCCCACCCAACCAGCAATTTTTTTTTTTTGGCACCAGCTAGGTATCCTTACAATTTACCTCAATTCTGACATTCTTTCAAGTATACCATCAGTTCATTCCACAGTCTGAAAGCTCAGTTCTATATAAATGACTACCTTCCCAGGGTCATCACACACTCCAGATACTCTTAGAAAGCTCAGATTATCTGTTCTTCTGATCCATTGGCTATAAATGAGATGTTCCTGTGATTCCCCTCTGCTTGGGCTCTATAACTTGCTAGAATGGCTTATAAGAGCTCAAAGAAAAATTAGATTACTGCCTTATTATAAAAAGATATCACTCAGAGACAGCCACCTACAACTGCTGCATAAGGGTAGTATGTGTGGAAAAGGGCATGGGAATTCCGTGCCTTCTCCAAGCACACCATTCTCTCCAAATCTCCATGAGATCATCAACCCAGAAGCACTCCCAACTTCATTCTTCTGGGTTTTAATGGAAGTTTCATTACCTAGGCATGATTGATTAAATCATTGGCCACCTACAGTTGAACTTAATCTCTTAATTCCTTTCTCCTCAAGGTTGGGAGTTGGGAGGGAAGCTCCGGAAAGTCCCAACCGTGATTGGTTCTCCTGGCAAATAGCCCCATTTGTAGGGTCAAAAAGTCAATACTAACATTACAAAATAAAGTTTTATTGTGCTCATCACTTAGAAAATTCAAGGGGTCTAAGAGCTCCATGTCAAAGTGATTTACCATATTTGCTGGTATGGATAAATCACACTACCATACCAGCAAATATAGTAAATCAAAAATTTTAAAATTAATTGAAATTAAGGGTTTTCAATGAAGATATGTACTCACATTAACTTTGGCAATTTTTATGTAATGAATTCCTTTACTCCCACTTTCTTCACCCCCAAACATTCACAGTGCTGAGTAACTTTTAAAAGCATGGTGTTTGTTGACTTTGCAGTAATCTATGAGAGGTTTATTTATTTATTTTTTGTTTTGTTTTTTAAAGGTTTATTTATTTATGCATGTAAGAACTGGGATACAGGCCAGAGGTGTGGGGGGTGACAGGATTACCCAGAGACAGAGTGGGGAACAGAGCAGGTGGATTGACTGAAATACACTGCTGAGGGGAGATGCAGGCAAGTCAGGAGAGGTCTGCTGAGCCATGTGGGTAGCTCCCTGGCCAGGGATCGAACTCATGCTACAGTGGCTGCAGACAGCTTCATAGGTTGCATCTTAACCCCTTGAGCTACCAGGGAGGACCCTATGAGAGGTTTTTGAAGCAGAGATATTTGAATGTGAATACAGGACCTATATAGAGAACATAGATGATTTTTTATAAATAACATCCTCATGTATCATCTTTTTTAATTTAAATTTTATTTTTATATTCCCCATACAATTATAACCCCCTTATTTTGACCCCAATTCCTCCTTTCCCTGCCCCCCAACCCCCATAGAGTGTCTCTGGTTCATAGTTGTTTGTTGATTTTGATATTTTCTTTCTTATAGTTATTCTTTTTCCTGGTCCCTTATTTAAGTTTTCTAGATTCCTGCTATGAGTGAGACCATTCGGTGTTTTTCTTTTTCTTTCTGGCTTATTTTGCTGAGCATGATCCCTTCCAGTGCCATCCATTTGCTGCGAATTGCATGTGTTAATCTTTTTTGAATGCTGAGTAAATATTCCATGGTGTATATGTATCACATCTTCTTGATCCAGTCATCTATTTTTGGGCATTTGGGTTGTTTCCAAAGCTTAGCTATTGTAAATAGTGCTGCTATAAACCTATGGGTGCAGGTGCTCTTTGGAATTGATGTTTCTGTGTCCTTTGGGTAAATACCTAGGAGTGGAATTGCTGGATCATATGGAAGCTCTATTTTAGTAGGTCAAGAAATCTGCACAGAGCTCTCTATAGTGGTTGGACCAGTTTGCACTCCCTCCAACAGTGCAGGAGAATTCCTTTTTCTCCACAACCTTGCCAACATTTGTTGTTGCTAGTTTTTTTTAATATGTGCCATTCTCACTGGTGTAAGATGGTATCTCATTGTAGTTTTGATTTGTATTTCCCTGATTACAACAAAGGAGCAAAGAATGTGCATTGGAACAAAGAAAGTTTGTTCCATAAATAGTGCTGGGAAAACTGGGTCACTACATGCAAAAGAATGAAGCTTGACTACTACCTCACACCATGCACAAAAATCAACTCAAAATGGGTTAAAGAACTAGACATAAGACCTGAAACCATAAAATACATAGAAGGAAATATAGACGAAACACTACATGATATGCACATCAAAGACATCTTTACAGACACATCACCCAAAGCAGTGCTAGTGAAGGCAAAGATAAACAGCTGGGACTACATCAAATTAAGGAGCTTCTACACAGCAAAAGAGACAATAACAAAAATAAAGAGAAACCCCACCGACTGGGAGAACATTTTTGCACACAACACTAATGATAAAGGACTGATCACAAAAATCTACAAAAAGCTGATGAGACTCAACAAAAACAAAGAAAATAATCCAGTCAAAAATGGGCAGAAGGGCTAAAAAGAAACTTCTCTGAAGAGGAAATGCAAATGGTCAAAAGGCATATGAAAAAATGGTCAACATCACTCATGTATCATCTTTTGGAAACTCTCAGCAGAATCTGATACCATTCAATTTTTCCTTCTTCTTTTTTTTTTTGACTATATTAGTAAACTCTCTTTTTATTTTTCAACTCTGTATCAAATGCAACTTTTGAATTCAGCTGCCCAGTCATTCCACATTATAGTATTATTATTCCATAACACTTATGACATCAGAAATCATCACAGATTTTTTTTTTCATTTTAATGTCAGAAACACTAAATAGTAAGCCCTGAGAGAATAAAATCTCATCTCTCTCAATCATTGCTGTATCTCCAATGACTTCAATAGTGCCTAGCACATCATATACACATTGATTAAATATATTGATAAATTAGATGATATAAACAGAATGTTTATAAAGGAAGTGTTTAAGGATTTTTTTTGGTGTGTTCTAGTTTACATGTGAGGGACCATTGGTGATGGTTTGTTGTTAAATTATCTAGTTTGTTGTTAGATGATCTTCTGAATAGTCTAGCTAGATTCCCAGACATAACTCCAAAATAACCATGGACCAACATTTTCCCTCCTCTGAAGTGCCATCCTTTTATGTTCTTCCCTTTTGTCGTCCTGTCCAGGTTACCAGTTAACAAGCATACCACCCTTTATGCACCCAGTCTTGCCTGTTTGGGTCACCAGTTCATTCACAGGAAATTGTCTTCAGGGCAATTTATTACAGCTTCTTTATTACAGACTTTTCTTCAGAAATACTGTGCCTAGACACACCACTTCATGCATGCAGTCTGCTATTAGCTTAGGTTCACACTACCAGATGTTTTCCCATAATTCATGAAATTTTTTCAAAGGACCCATCATTTCTTCTAAGTTTCATTTCTTGTAGCAACATCCATTCCCTCATATAGTTCTTACCTATCAAACCTAAAGTAATGGACATGACTCATTTTCTCTTCCATAAAATTCCAACGACCCATATAAAACTAGGGGTCTGGCTAAACATTTGTTTCAATAAACTCTCTCTGATAGATAAAAGAATTCTCAAGTCATTCTGTAGTTATTAGGTTTGCATAACCAATAACTATAAGGATAGTGCCACTTATAAAACTCTTAGCTCTGACCCCAAAATAGTATTATAGTAGCACTCTAACATTATCTTAACTATCAATCAGTTGCACACTCTATTATTTTTATTTTAAAATGGAAACTTTTGAAACTGACTTGACCATTTGTTTGAATTGGCCAATCAACTAAGAAATAACAGACCATCAGATGACCTGAACAGCACATTTATACAAAATGCTATAATTTTCATATCACTGTTACATACATTATTTCATTTAATTTATAGTGATGATAAAATTATAACTACCAAAAGCTATTATCACTAGAAATGTCCTAAGTTGTCATCTACTACAAATTTTTATCCCCATACTAATGATAGTGATAATGACACCACATTATTGATTTCTGTAATCTTCTTCCTTTGTAGGAAAATTAATATATTTTTCAAATTAACTTCAAAATTGACTTTGACTAGCCAGCATTCTTCTGTCTCAGTAACATTGCAATTTACATCAGTCATTTTAGATACATGATATTCTATCCCATTTGGGGGTGGATTTTTAAATTATATTCTCAGAATATTATTTAAATTAAATATGGGAGAGAAATGTAAATTAGAAATTTTAAATATGAAGATGCAGTAACATATTGGCAGTTGTATAATCCATGTATTATCTTCTATTTGAAGACATGACAGATGCACAAAACTCGCACATGTCCTGCAAACTCTGACAGAAAGCTTGACATGTGCTAAAATGTCAACTCTACCGGTATTGGTCACTAGTACCTTCATTGACCGTATAGGCACTTCCTTTTTATGTTACCTTTCCTTCCAGATACTATTTTGGAAGCTTCATAAGGTATTCATGACCAAGAGATTTCTATTAATTTTTTTTCCTAATTAGTTTCTTACACGGCTTTATGGAATCTGTTCAGAAGAATACCCATAGTTAGAAACTTATACAAGTTTTGTAATTTTTTATTCTACCAACTGCCTATGCATAAAAGAGGAAACTTTAGCTTCTATTGGCAACCAGTACCAGGATAACAAAGGAGTCCTCCAGTAATAATAAAATGTTCAAGAAATTAGCATTTACCAGCCTTTCACATCCTTACTGTGATTCTCTTTATGACAAACAGACTATTCTTGGGGAAATCTTAAAGGAAAAATAAGGTCAAAATCTATGTGCTTGATTGTTTTCCTGATTGTTTAAAGGAGATAGATGTTTGTTAGAAAATGTTTCACATTTTAGGGAACTTCCAGAAAATGACAATTTTGCTGAGTCATAGATGTGAGGATTACAAGAAGCAGAAAGAAAGCATCTCCTCTATTTGGTTGTTTTAACCCAGGTAATAAATGCTTATACCACTTTATTCATAAAGTAAACTTGTGAGAGCTCAAGTACTTTGAAAAAAAATAACCCCACAGAGTTAATTCAACTAGAAGCTGTACTTGCTTGTTAAAGCTCTTAATAAAACAGTCATAGTAATATCTTTAGCTATTATTTGTTGGTTCCTCTCAAAGCATTCTAAGAACAAAAAAATACACATAAATAGACCACATGTGTGCTTATCATTTTGAGTCATTCACTCATTTGAATCATTCCTAGCATTCTGCACAACACATAGAAGTTCAATCAGTATCATTGAAATGAAAGTAATGAGCAGTAGAGTGATAGTTCCAGTAATTAGCAAGAAATACCCATGTGGGCATAAAGGCATATAGGTAGAATTTGAGAATAACACATCTTATTTGCTTTAGTGGAATCACAAATCGTGTAATTGTTTAAAGTAGGAGGGGACCATATTGTATATCAAAAAAAAAAGAAAAAAAAAACAGAATAGCTGCTTCTGTTCTTAAAATTATAAAATGGAGCATAGAAATTTGAACAAAAAATAAGTATCAAACATACTTGATTTTGTTCAATGGAGCCCAAACGAGGTTTTATTTCTTTGGATTGTTGGTACTCTTTATGAATTAGAACCTAACAAAACATTTTATGACCTCTTCAGGAAATGTTATATTTCTCTTTCTTTCACCAGAGGAATTTCTTTCTAAGCCAGAGTACGCAATATAATTCACATTGAAAATTAACTTCAAAAGTATCCTGCTTTTCTCCCATCAACATTATTAAAGGCCTCCAGGTGCTTGGTCCTCAACCTCTTTCAGTCAGGAAATTGTTCTGGTCTTTTTGACAGATTTAGAAACAGAGAACCAATAAATCCATCTATAACCTCCAAAACCTATCTGTCAGTTGCAAACTGACAGGTCTTTGTTATATTTTGTTTGTTTTGTTCTCCTTTATCCTGAGGGCACTAATGGCTGCTAATAATTGGGACATGAAGATAATCAAAGATGAGATACAAACAGCATTATATATTAGAGAATACCATCAGGTTGCCCTAAGGATCATTTTTTTTTTAATCTCCCACTGACATGCATGGGTTTACATAATATGTTTCTTTCAAATACAACTGTCAGAAAATAAAAGACCAAGTTGATATTATTTGGTATTCAAGTGGTCATTCATTCTGCTAGAGCAGAATGGAAGCAACATATTAAAAGAATAATTTTCTTGTAGAAAATCCCTATTCTTTTAACATATACTTATTTACCAGAACTCTGTTATTATATGAAATATCTCTTGGATTTTGAATAATCATTTATCAAATCAACTTTGTGGTGATTTTATCTTTCAGTGAACTGGAAATTCATTCACATATACAACATCATTGTCAGGTATAATCATGCTAAAAAATAGGAAAAGATGAGAAGGAGAAAGAGGGAAAAAAGAGAGAGAGAGATGTCACTTTCTGAAACATTTCATCCTGATGCATAAAATGAGCTTCCTGTATTACCTATTCTTGTCTTTTAAAACTCTCAGCTTCACCTAGAGCTGGCACCCTGAAACTTTCAGAGAATGAGCTTGAGTAGCTTTAAGGTTTGAAAAAAAGATGTAAAGTTTGCAGAAATATCTGTAAAATTGATGAAAATAACCCAGCAATTTAGCTTTCTTCTTGAAATTTCTGAGCAAAAATATTGAAAATAATAATGGAGGCTTAATATTTGCGTTTACATTGGTTGGCAGGTTTGTTCCCCTTTCAATTTATGTAGACATACAAGCATCCTGGCTGGTTTCATTGCTGTGTTTTGACTCAGCTATTGCAGATTTTAGCACAGTAACTGGCCTGAAGATGCATTCTTATTGTCAAGGCAAAACAAATTCAAACAGATTTCTCTTTTTCATTAAAGACTGTTTTATGGTCTTAATGGATTAAGGTCATTTTTTTTTTCATTTGCTTTATGATTTCTTATTTAGGGTATTCTAGAGCAAACCAACTAAAAGAGAAGTTAATCTTTGGGTTTCTTGACAATCCAGATAAATCATCTTTGAAGCATCTTTCCTGCACAGGTAATGATATCTCAAAATCTGCCCGTCCCAGTGCCCATCTCTGTATAAAACAATTGTCTTTTTTGTAAGATGCTAGGAACTGCAATGAGAATCTGTATATCTGGCTACATATCACTATTCCAGGGGTTAAATTCTGATGTTAAAGTGATTACAGAGGTGGTGACCTATGATGAATTCTAATATGAGCAAAAGTCCTGCCAATAGAGAAACTTTAAATGACACAATGAAGAGTAAATACATTACATCTTCTCAGGGCATTTGATGATGAGATATACAGAGAGATAAACACAATCAAGTGACTTGGAAGCTAGAGAGAATTATCTTTTTGTGCTTTTTGACTACAGCTCTAGAACACTGTCCCAAACTGGATTGAATAAAAAAGAAATCAAATTTTCTTACATAAGAAACCAGATTTCCTAAAAGGGTAGGGAGCAGTTGGGAAGGAATGAGGTTATTATATAAATTGAGGTGGAATGAAGGAGAGGGCTGAAACATGCAGAGAAACTTAGAAAAGTGTCTGTACACTTGGAAGACACATGAGTGAGAGACACTTGGAAGAGACATGAGCGAGACATACTTGGAAGAGATATAAGCCAGAGACACATGAGGAGATGCTGTTCCTGGTCCTTGGCAGAGATGATGGCAGCCATCACTCTGAATTCACAATGGGTTTTATGGCATATTTTGAATTTTATGTCTCTCCTTCTGTTTCAGCTCTCTGGGATCTACCTAACTTCTTCCTTGTGGTTCCTAGCCAGAAGGTGCATTAAACTTGCGACAAATTTTTGGGCTGGGCCTGTTGGCTGGGCATTTGCTCTTGGGGGGAGGGGGCATGAATAATTTTTGAAGTTTTATTGGGAAACTAGTATTTGAATTCCTTTTCTCTCTGTGTATGTGTACACCAATTCTACTTAAAAGGACCCCTTTTAGGACTCCTTTTAGAATGTGTACCCCTTAACAGTTGGGATCCCTGGGTAGCTCTTCATCATGCACTAACAATTTATGGCAAAAAGAATTTTAAGAGGTTAATACTTTCACAATTTTGTTCAGGAAAAGAAGAATAGGGACTAATATCTGTGAGCAAATCTTCATCTTGCATTGCACATGTGAAATTTAACAGATTCAGAAATGTGTATTTTTTTAATTACAAAATAAAATACCCAACAATTGAAAAACAGAGGTGGATATAAAAATGTTGCTCTGAAGAGCAATATTATAGTGAATGTTTAATGCAACAATACACCATATTTATATTATTGTTTGCTCTTTATAGACTCTTCATTACCATTTAACATTTTTTCTTCATGCAAGTCAAATCATAATATGATTTTAAAAGGCATTCTTTCCAACCAATGATTAGTGCTTCCAGACTTTGTACATGCCTTTTCTAGTTTTCTTTTTAAGAGTAAACTCTGGGCATTCACCCACATCCCTTGCGTCTTGTTTTTATTAAGGAATATTAATCCTGGCTGTCCAGAGAGCTGATCAACAATCCCCAAATAACCTTCATCATTTTTCCCAAGAGGGCTTATAAGGTATTTTTATGCAAATAAGATTCCTGTAGGCTTCTCTCTGTGACCTTGTGTTTACTCATAAAAGCTATATTCCTTTCCTCGACCAAGTTATAAAATTAGAGCTCTGTACAATACAGTAAGCCATAGGAAATCCCAGGTGCCAAATGCAAAAAAGCAAGGGAGCTGTTGTAGGTGTGAAGCAAAAGCTTCATTCTACAAATGCAAGACTATAGTTGGATCATAGGAATTTGATTTAGCCAATCACGTAATCATATAGAATGCTAGAATTGAAAAGAAACATGCTGGATCCAATTGGATAAAACTGTGTTCTCATGGTCCTAAATATATTTGACTTACTTTTCAGTTGTCAAACATAGCAGGTGTTAGAAGTTTGCTTTTATGCCCCAACATATGTTCTTGTCATAATCTCACAATAAGACCCACATTTTCAATTCTCAGAAAGGGATGGGTTTAATTCTTAATTGAACTTCATAAATAATTATTTTTCTTTACATTTTTGACATGTATGAGCCTCAGAGAAACTTCCAAAATCTCTAATAGTATCACATAGTTTACCAAAATGCTAACAGTGAGTCTATCTAGATGGGAGGGGGGAAACCTAAGGGTGTTAAGCTATAAATTTTTAAAACCAAAAAACATTAACTTTTACACAATCTTAAATAGTTTGTCTATTTACAAAAACTATTGGGGGGCTTACTATATTCTAAAAGAAATTACATATATATTATACATAATTATAACATATGATGTGTATTTATAATATATATTATGTATAATTATATTATATTATGTATAATTATTATATATATGAGAAAGTAAATCTACTTTAGAATGACTAACTTATACATAGGTGTTAATACAGAGATATACTTAAATTTTAACTAAATAGTTTGTGTAGGAAAAATTAGATAAAGAGATATCATTGTCTTTTATCCCCAAGACCTAGCCAAGCATTTGATACAAAGTTCTAATAATATAACAAATGCCTGATGAATAACAAAATCAAGCACTTTTAATTCTTTTCATTGCATGTTTGTCTAAATTATTCTCCCACATAATGTAAGGTCCATTAGTAGTCATATTAGTGTTTATAAAACTTAGAACACATCAAGTAAATACAACTTTTTAAAAAACTTCTACCTGCCTGGAAAAAATCAAAGGAGCATAAGTTTCCATGTTCAAAACACAAAGATATTAAATTAATTGACTAATATACACAAATTACCTTTTCATCCTTCCTGTGAAAGAAATACAGTAATAATATTTAAAACAAAAATATTAAGTTGTTGCATTCTATAATTTGTCTACATTCCCAAATATCCAAAACTCTTGAATGCAAGTAAATGACTATTTTACTTTGCATTTGCAATGACAGACTTTATATAAATAGCCACTAGAAGAGATTTATATGTTGGGAGTTAAAAAAGGGGAAACTGTTAAATCTTAAGTTTATAAATTGCTAATCCCTTCTATGTATGAGTCAGCACAATTTTTATCAGGCATTTTAAAAGAATTAAATCAAATGAAGCAGGTTTTCATTATCTCCTTTTCAATGAAGAAATGATTTATAAATTTTACTGCAAAAACGTAGACCACATTAATAAAATCTTTCTAAAAGGTGAATGTTGACTGATAAGAATTTGAGCTTCTCCATAAGGAATATATTTTAAATTAGGACTTAGATTTATCAAGAACATATCTTTTATATAGAAATGCAAATTTGTAAATTTCTTAAACCTTGTTGAGTTAATGTCACTGCAAGAATATTAGTCACTCTGGGTATATTTAAATGTCGATTTTATCTAACTGTTTACCTTGTTTTCATTTTGATAATAAGATGGAGAAATATAGTATTTAATAAGCCGATAAACTTCCAAAATAATCATTATTGGGAAGAAATCTGATTTATTAATAAGGTAAGACATACACACACTTTATAAAATTGCATTGTGTGATTAAATGTCACCTATATTTTTGTAGATACAGAATTTTTAAATGGGAGGTTGAGATGTTCATAAATTTAACCATTAACTGTTCAAACATCATTGAGTAAAACATATTCAGACCCATTCCATAAGGCCTCATGGGTTTTAATCATATATGGAAAGTGAAAACTATGACAGAATTCGAGAGTGAAAATGTGATTTAACTAGATGCTTTAACTAGTAAAAGCATTTAACTAGATGCTTTACAAGATGGCCATTGATTGAAACACTAAAGACTTATAACCAAAGACACTTCTCTGCATGTTTGTCCAGTGTTTTTTTTTTTTTAGTATTTGTTGTATGTTAAATACAACTCACTGTGTATCTTGCCTAAAATCATTATTCTTTTTCAGTTTCTCTTTCAACTCTGTGAGCTATACAATTTCTTTCCAATAAATGACTTTTTTTTTAAGTTATCTGAAATTTGATTTCAGGTAGTCTGAGCTCATTTGTGATTATTATTGAATAACCATAAGAATGTAAAAATGAGCAGCAAGAGTATGTTATAGACAACAAAGCCTCCTCAATGAGGAGGCACAAGCAACACAAGTAGCTTCTCCTCCTTGAGAGTTCACTCCACTCACATAAAGGATTTTTGAAACACAGACTTCTGATCAAACTCCTAAATTAACCATGCCTTTCTGGGCAAACATTCAACCAAACAGGCAGAGTCCATAGTGGAGCAGCCAAGGCCCAAGAGCAATTTTAAATCTCTCATACATCAAAAAAATTCAGAATAGCTGGCATTGGGTTGATTAATTGAAAGAGGCACACATTTATCTTCACTGGAGCAGTCCCTTAATGTCACTTAGATTACTGTGAATTTAGATTTGTTTGTGCAGTGAGTTGAGTATTGTACTGTAAAAAAAAAAAAAAAAATCATGTCTACCCAAGATCCCAGAATATGACCTTATTTAAGGTTATATGTGATTAGTAATTAGTTAAGATAATACTGGATTAGGTAGGAACTGTCACCAGTATTACTGTTATCTTTATAGAAGAGGAAATTTGAACACAGAAACAGAGAGACAGTTTCTCCATAAAAGAGGAGAAGCACTATGAAGCAATCCACAGCCTCTGCAGCACAAGTTCAATCCCTGGCCAGCCAGGGAGAAACCCACATGGAGCAGCAGACTTCTCCTAACTTGCCTGCTTCTCCCCTCAGCAGTGTCTTTCAGTCAGTCTGCCTGTTCTGTACCCCACTCTGTCTCTGGTGAATCCTCTCACCCCCACATCTCTGGTCTGTACCTCAGCTCTTGTATGCATAAATAAATAAATCTTAAAAAAAAAATAAAGCCTTGAAGTAGCTACTGGGAACTCAGAGCAGATCTGAGCAGCATGGTGAAGCTATGGAAGGCAAAAGGACTCCAGTGAAGAAAGAGATGTCTATTGCCCCCTTAGTTCTTAGCCCTATTTGTACTCTGGTACTACTGGGAAAGAGACATAGAATGAAACCTGTGGAGGAGAAACTTGTAAAGATGCTCGGAAGAGACACGTGAGTGAGGAACAGAAAGGGAACTTACTTGGCCCCTCTGCTTCTTCCCTATGGTTTGCCAATAGAAGGTGCCTAGACTTGTGCAAGCTTTTGGGCCTTAGCACCCCTGCTTAGGACTGACCCTGTTTGTCTGAACATCTGCCCATGAAGGATTGGGTAATTTGGGGTGATTTACTGGGAAAAATATTCTCTCTTCCCTTTCTTCTCTGTAATCTAAAGAAATACAGTTCTCTCATACTGACCCTGCTTTGCTTTAGTATGGGAAATCGCAGGACCCCATTTTAGAGTGCACATGTTTGGGGGGTCCCTGGGTATCCCTTGGTTACATGCTCACAAAATTATGATTTTTAATTTATAATAAGAAATATGTATTTGGTCTTTACCCACTGCTTCTGGCACTCCAAAAATCCTTGCAATTTCCTCTTTAAGACCAATAGAGGCATCTTTTGTTATAATACTTCATTTTGTTCCCAGTTCCTGAAATAGCTCCAGAACAATAAAGGTGAACTGGGTATCTTTTGTTATTCATATAAAAGCCATTTCCAACCACACTGGCATTTATGCTAATGAGATGACTTTTGGAAAGTCCCAAAGGATGAGGGCTGGTTGCCAGGGGAACTCAACTGGGTGATTGAGGGTTGGCACTTTCAGTCCAACCACAGGATGTGGGGAAAGGAACTAGAGGCTGATTTAATCCTCAAAGACCAATGATGTAATGTTTAAGTGGCTAAGCCTCTGTAAAATTCCCAAATGGACTTAATGGGTGAAAATGTGGAATCGTGTGTCTGTCGATTGTATGGAAGTTCTGCTCCCCTTCCCACTAACCTTGTCCAGTGCATCTCTTCCATCTGACTGTTTCTGGGTTGCATAGTTTTGTTGTAAACTGGTAATGCAGTAAATGAACTGTTTTCCTATGTTCAATGAGCATCTCCAGCAAATTAATTGAACAGAAGAGGAGGTAGCAGAAACCTCCAATTTATAGCCAGTCTTTCAGCAGCACGGATTAACAACATGGCCTTGGAATCTGAGGTGGGAGAAGACAAGCAATCTTGTGAGTCTGAATCCTTGACCTGTGGGATCTGATGTTGTCTCCAGGTTGATAGTGTCAGAATTCAGTGAAACTGCACAACACCCAGATGGCATCCAGAGAGTCTGAGAATTGCTCAATTTGGGACCAAGCTAACACACATTCAAAGACACACACACACACACACACACACACTCAGTGGCCAGTAGGGCTGTGATTGTAAAAGTAGAGGAAACAGAGGAATATATATATTTTTTTTTGCAGAAGTCCACATTACCCCATAGGAAGAGGGAGGCAGAAAATAAATGATAAGTCTACAAACAAAAGTATGAATTGCTGGCAACACCAGAAACTATGAGAAAGGCATGAAATAGATTCTTTGCTAAAATCTTCATAGAGAGCCTAGCCTGGCCAACACCTTGATTTCAGATTTCTAGCCTCAGAACTGTGAGAGAATAAACTTTTGTTGTTTCAAGCTACCAGTTTGTGCTACTTTGTTTCTGTAGTTCAAGGAAATGAAACAAGTTCCTTTACAAGCCAGATTTCTGTTACAATGTCCATCTAAGGTTCAACTGATTTATAACAAAATTTTCTCTGAACAAAGAATATATTGAGACTTCATAAAGAAAGGAGAACAAAGATTATTTGGTTCTCAGAGGATTGTAGTGGCTGAGTTGTCTCTTACCAAAGGATTGAATGCATTTTCAGTTTTGATGGTTTAGTGTGATGTGATTAAAGAAGAATGCACTGGGGCGTGTTTTCTTCTGTGAAAATTGTAGAAATAACTATAAAAAGGAAGGGTTTCCAAAGTTTGCTATATAATGCTGTGTATTAAAGAGAGAAAAATTGTATTATTTGCTTTCCAGAAATAATTTGATGAGTTAGGATTTTCAATTACATTGCCTTTTCTGACAAGAGCTAAGTCCCCTGTTCTAAACTATATTCATTGAAATTGTGAAGTTTTGATGCAGGATGAAGACTTAGCAGGACAAATAAGAGATTAAAAAAAAATCCACACATAAAACTACTAGAAAATACTTTTTAGAAAAATAAGAACTTCATAGAAGTTCCAGGAATAAATGGCAATCAAAGCAGAATAGAGGCTGTATTTTATGCAACATAATACAGGCATTTAATAAGTGTGAATATGTTTTCATTATTACTTTTCCTTTACTACCATTAATGTTATTAATTTATGAATCACTGCAAACTTAGAAAATAGATGGTAATTGTAATGCTTAATTAAACTAGGCGAAGTGCTACCAGAGAAAATAAATCAGTAAAACTTCCAAGTTCATTTTATGAAAACCTCAGCAGTTTTATGTTATTAAAATCTAGAGAAGTAAGAGGTTTTAAAAGATAAATTTTCTGATGTTTTTCCATATTGAAAATAGCATTGGTCTCATATTATATAAATATAAATTAGGTAACCAAAAAATATGCTTTTGGTTCATTATTATATATTTGTCCTGGGTTTCACAGAAATTGAAGCACATCAGTGATTATTTGATTTAAAAAATTTAGAAGGAAAAGGAAAGAATTGGAATTTTAACAATATTCTAAGTTTTGCACATTTTATTATTGAACTGTGATTTTTAGAAAATACATTTCAAGGAAAACTAGATTACAGGTTTATTTATAATTTAAAATCTCATTCCCCCCCAAAGACACAAATATATTTTAGCAAATTACTTATTATAAAATATTTCATATCTAAGGAGTACTTCTTATATGGGGGGCAACATTCTAAGCTCTTGTTATATATAGATGTGATCTCACTAATATTCATAGTTTGGTAAAAAAAAAAAAACTAATATTAACCTCATTTTGTCAGGAAACTGTGTCATAGGAGATTAAAATAGCCTCTCTAAGTTCAAAGGAAATCAAAATATAATTTTGTAATACTAACTGGTTAATATAATATAGAAAATATTATTTACTACACAACTTATTATCTAATGTGACATTTTTACAAGTATATTTTACTTTTTCATTAGAAAATGCTAGGTACAATAGAAGAAAATTCTGCAAAGAGACTTGGTTTCATTTAAACAAAGGCATGTGTATTGTGACTCATCAAAAGAAGGATATTTTTAGTCAAAATATTTTTTGAATTTCCACTATATTCTAGGTACTGGGTTAGGAATTAAGAGTGAAAAAATGCAGAGACATACAAAATACAGATTTCTAAAGACATCAAGTATGATTAGGGTTATGAAGAAATACAAAGTACAATTGAAAAAAAAAATAAAAACCCTTAGGTTTTAAGGTTTTGTCAATAAAACTATTAGAGTTATAAACTATTTAACTGAAAATAAAGGAAGATGTTAAGGCAGAAAAGCATATGTGCAAAGACACTGAGGCGATAGAGAGAATGGCCGATTCAGGTAATTACACGAAGTCTAGTACAGCTAAATTAGGAAGTCTGAAAAGATAGTCCAGAAGGTGAAGTCAATGAACTTGAGAGATTCAAAGACAGTGAGATCTTGGACCTCTCTGGTAATGCAAGGGGTTAAGCACAGCAGTGTGAAGCTGTCTGCAGTCTCTGCAACATGAGTTTGATCCCAGGCGAGCTGGCCAGGGAGCTACCCACATGGCACAGCTGACCTCTCCTGTCTAGCCCGCTGCTCCCATCAGCAGTGTATTTCAGTAGATCTGCCTGTTCTGCTCCCCACTCTGTCTCTAGTGAATCTTCTTTCCCCTCTCCCACACTTCTGGCCTGTACTTCTGGCCCAGTTCTTATAGGCATAAATAAATAAATCTTAAAAAAAAATTTAAAAAGACAGTGAGATCAGTTAAGAATTTTGTATTTTATTGTAAGTGTAATCTGGCAATAAAAAGTGTTTAGCAATTGTTTGCCACTGTCAGTTATCCATTACATAAAACGTAGTTACCACTTACGCATGGTCTGCATTAATAACACAAATAGAATAGTCACTCTGCCTTCATCATGTATTTTTGACTCTATTTGCTCCTGGTTTATTGCTACAACCCTGGCCCAAATCACCATCTATCTTCCTTAACTAACTCCACACCCAAAAATCACTTTAACACATAAATCATATTATATTGTTCTCCTGTTTAAATATGTACAGGACTGTTCATTGGTAATAAATACAAATACTTCATCATGGCCTTCGAGACCCTTCAGTCTTGTGTTTCTCTCTATACCTCTGATCTTACCACTACTATCTAGAGCTCTTGCATTTTCTATTCCCCCAGTTTTTCTCTTCAGACATTCTGTACAGGCATTACAAAAATATCCAGGCAGGGACTTCCTAGTGGTGCAGGTGGTTGAGTGCAGTGCTGTGAAGCTGTCTGCAGCCTCTGTAGCCTGGGTTCGATCCCGGGGGGCCGAGGAGATACCCACATGGCACAGTAGACCTCTCCTGTCTCGCCCACTGCTCCCCTCAGCAGTATACTTCAGTCAGTCTGCTTGTTCTGTTCCCCACTCTGCCTTCGGTGAATCCTCTCACCCTCCAACACATCTGGCCTGTACCCTGGTTCTTGTATGCATGAGGAAATAAATCTTAAAAAGAAATAACACAGAATATCCAGGCAGAGGAAGGAGACCAGAGTTCATTTTTTATCAAATAATATAAAATTTGTAAAAGTGATGCTTGGTTTAATTATAACTATCTCTTAGATTTCCGAACTCTGCAAGAATTACCTAGAGAAGCAAAAATTTTATTTCAGACAATTTGAATTAAAAAACACTAAGGCTAACTCCTGATTGTTTCCTAGAGAGTAAAACAAAATTTAGAGTTGGAGGATACCTTATGTAGGTAAATGTATGGAGAGAAACATGGATGTTTCTTTTTAAGAGAAATTCAGAGCCTTAATTATTCTCTCCTTCATGGGATATTAATACTGAGACATACTTTCCACTACTTAGTTAATTATGATGCTTTACTTTTAGGAATTAAAAAAAATGGTTCTGTAAAACAATAGATGGATTGCTAATGTCCTGGAATGTGTCTCCTTATGGTGTATGCTGTGGTTAGGGTGTGGTTCCTTAGTTGATTACTAAGTCTAAGCAAGCACTACTTTCTGTAAAAAGCAATTTAACATTTCACAGGCTGTTTTTATTTATTTATTTATTTATTTTTGGTAACTGTTCATAGGCTGCAGGAAATGAACTCTGCTCTAATTTCCTACATGATTCAATAGGGTTGAAGCCAAGGGAATGCAAGCTAATGTGACCTTTAAATATATTCCTGTGATATTAAACTTCAGATAAAAAGTTTTGGGGAGAAGTAGACTGCTCTTTCACATCAGGAAAATGAATCTTTGCTAGTGTTAGTAAATAAAGCTTAGTTATTAATGGGTTGTTAATTTTAGTAACAGGAATCACCTCAAATATCCAGAATATGTTTATGCAAATCTAGTAGTTTAAAACTCTAAGATTATTCAGAAATAATTGCAAACTAATCATCTGTCTCAATGCCCAAAATTAATATATTGTGCTTATATTGTAACTCCTTAAAAGATACTTTTAATTATTCTTAATATTTAGTTTGATTCCAGATTATTCTGAATAATTTTCTTACAGGTTCTCATATTATTAGATATTGTCATTACTTTCTAAATCTGTAAATTTGATCATTGCATACATTAGTTGCAAAGATTGCGTAATAAGCATGTAAAAATGTCTAAACCGGAGGACATATTTTCTAAGTGAAAGCTTATAAAATTGATGGATCGGTGTCTACAGCAATGATGTTGTTGTCCTTTATTGAAAAAAAAAATTTGCCCCAAAAAGCCAAATGATAGCTGCAGACCTCTCAAGGACAACTTGAACTTCAAAGCAGGAAACAACAGAATGTCACTTTCACTTCTAGCTAAGAATATCTGAAAAATAGATTTCAGAAGCAACCCATATTTAGGAAATTGAGGCCATTCTTCCATCTAAAAAAAAATAATATTCATCCCAACCCTAAAATGAATACGAAACAACAACCACATATTTTATTTTTTAAATGTGACTTCAGCAAATTGTTTAATCCAGCAAATTATTAAACAATTTCATCAAAATGCCATGATTGCATGGGCTATCCAATTGCCCTTTCTCGTGATGGCAAAAATAAAATCTCAGAAATGCTAACTCAGGAGTATAAATATTAGTGAATGAAAGGGAGAACTGATTTGTCTCTTATTCATTCAAAACATTATGAAAATAATATGCAGCAATTGTATCAACTAGGGGTTCAGATATAAAAAATTGTCTCTAAATCCTAATAAAATGATTGCACTCAGCTTTTAAACATAATGGTGGCCATTTTCCCGTCATGTTTGTATGTAGACTCTGCTCCCTGACTTTGGCTGATTGGAACAGTGGTAATTTCTCAATCCAAGCTAAAATCATTAAATTCTCTCCATATCAAATTTGGGAAGCCAATTCAGAAGCATCATCTATATAGTTAAAGTATACTTTGTAAACTCTTGAACTCCAGACTGGCCACATTGACAGCTAGTCTACAGAGAAAGAAAACTGAAGTAGATAAAGACAGAAAAACCAAATAGTGGAGAAAGAATATTTCCTTAGCTTCTGTTAGATTTTAGATCTTTGTTCCTGTTTTTCCTCATAACTGGCTGCATTCCAGCCCCTAGATTCCATTGAATATTTCTAAATCCTTATATTGGAATCCTCCCTTTTCCTTAACAAAACTTGCATTGTTTTCTGTTAATTGCAATCAAAGAACTCAATAGTACAAGGACATTTTTAGTCTAATGTAAAGCCAAAAAATTAAATCCATAATTACAATACAGGTGCTAACATGGTAAAGAAAGCACATAAAGGGGATTATACATCAAACTAAACTAGAAATGATAAGAGGTCTTAGGGCAGATTAGAAGGTGGAGATAAAGACAAAAAATTTTCCTGAAGTAAAGGTTGTCTTGGTTTGAATGAATTTGATGCTTGGTTCTTTTGCTGAGAAATACAGTGGGGAAAAAACAAAAACACTAAGCAAGCACAAAAATATATATGCAGGGCCTGACAGTACATATGGCTGAAATACAACAGAATTTTGTATTTCTGTGCCTTTATAAGTCTGAGGAAGACTTCTATGAAGTCAGAGGGATTAGTTTTAGCAAGTGAAAAATAAAAGAGAGCTTAGAGAAAACCACATTACTACACACACACACACACACACACGCATGCACACACACATTCCTTTTCACCAGGGCATCAAGTCCATTAACAGAAGGCAGCTTGTTAATTCAGTATCTATTTCTTAGAGATGCTGCAGATACACAAAACAGTTAGGTCAGCATAGGTGTTATCAATGGAAAGTAAAATACCTACCAACTTCATTAAGATAAAGTTTGTCATTGATACTAAAGAAGTAAAACCTCTTTTAGAATATTGTAAGCTAACCAGTTAAGGAGTGTAATTTCTGTAAAAGTTCTATACTTAAGGATTCACCTATTTCTATTGGTTTGAATAGTCTTTGCCTTTGGGCTTTCTAATTTGTTGGTCATTGTGATCAAATATCTTACTGTGATTTCCCTCCAGAGCTCATTTGGAGAATTCAAGTTAAGTGCCATCAGGTCTGCTATTAATTAAAAGATATTTGTTTTAAATGTCTGGATGTTATAGCCTCAAAATTTACTACTACTTGCCATTTTCACTCATAAAAGTAATTATGCTTTTGAAATATCAAATATAAAGTAAGTTGGCTTTTATAACTTTATCAAATAACACCGTGTTTTGCTAGAAGTATCATTCTCAAAAAAAATGGATATTTAAACAAACAATCCAGTAAAAAAAATTAAAAAAGCACCAGAGAGAAAAAAGGAAATAAACCTACTAAAAAAAAATTTGAGGGATTTCACATCTTCTCCATGGTCAAATGAACCATCAAGTTCTTTGTCTAGAGAGTAATCAGCATAAATTAAAATTAATGTCATTCTGCTTATAGAACTTTGTATTATATATCTGTTCTATCACATGATGTCTCTATATCTGATTAACCTATCTTACATTTGCTTTGATATTGCTCCTTCAGAAGTCTGCAGTATTCACATCACCTCCAAACTAAAATCCAACTACTTTTTAAGGTTGAAACTTGATCCCTCTCTACATCACCATTCATTTGCACCTGTATCTTATAATTAACCATCCCTTTGCAACTTAATCCATCTTCAAATATACAAAATTCTTCAGAAGCAATTAACTGAATGTTTCCTTCAAATCTTTTAATTTAAAGATACTGTTGAAATCTATCATTCCTGTTTTTTCCAATATATATTTAATTTATTCTATGAAGATAATTCACAAAAATTCTTCCTGTTTTATTAGCCCCTTTCACTATTCAGCACATAATTGTTATATTAATTGAACAGAGAATATAAGATGGAGGTGACACTAGTGCCCAGAAGATCTATCTAGTCAAAATAAAGCTAACCCAGCAAATGCTTCAAATTATGAAATCAAAACAATAAGGACAGCTATCACAAACAGCCAGCCAAGCTTTAAGCTACTGTCAATCAAATTATTTTTTTTTCTTTGTTTCCTCACTTGCTCTGTATGTTTTTACCCTGGCTCCTAACTACTTCTAGTTTGGAGGTGACTGAGTTGAATTAATAAATGCTCAAATGAACTCTTAAGAGTTTTAATATGTCTCAGTTTATCTTTTTTTCTTAAAGATTTATATTATTTATGCATACAAAAGCTGGGGTGCAGGCCAGAGGTGGGGCGAGGGGGAGGGTGTGTGTGAGAGGATTCATCAGAGACAGAGTGGAGTGCAGAACAGCCAGATTGACTGAAATACACTGCTGAGGGGAGCAGCATGTGAGAAAAGAGAGGCGTGCCATGCCATGTAGATCATCTCCCTGGCCTGGAACAAACTTGTGCTCCAGTGACTGAGATAGCTTCACAGTGCTGACACTTAACCCCTTGTGCCACCGGGGAGGCCCCTTCTAAAAATCTTTTAACACATTTTTAACACCACTATTCATATCATTGAATCATAGACAGCCCTTGCTTTTGATCCTGCTACCAAGAATTAATGATAGATTTATTACAATTGCAGTACTCTTTAGTCACAAATGATTGAAACTACCGGCAAAGCTGTATAACTTGTGAAACAGTTTCTTCTATGTCAAGCAAAAGGGAATGACTTTAAAGTTATTAGCACCATTAACCTAATTCTTGCCAAGGTAAAAATAAGTCAGTTGACCTATTGTGACTGTCTTATGTTTTGTTTTTGTTGTTGTTGCCATTTGGTTATGTGTCGCGGACCAGCACATGCTTCTTTATTCCGTGTGTGTGTGTATGTGTGTGCGTGTATGTGTGTGTGTCTTTGTGTGTTTCAGTTGTGGGTATCTGGAACATCTGAGAAAGAAATGGCTATGTATGTTTAGGTCACTGAAAGTCTAAATTATCCAACAACAATGACAGGCATAACTTCCTGAACTACTTCCAGGAACTTTGGTAATTTCAGAATTGGCAGTGTTTCTTGCCTTAAATTGACTTTAAGATTAATGAAGAACACCAATCCCACTGAGATCCTCACCATCACAAACAAACGTGTATGTGTTTGTGGGTGCATGCTTATGTACATTTGTAATCTCATCAGTTTACAACTAGACCAAAAAACTCTACCCATAGAATTAAAGGCTCCAAAGAGCATTCTCTCTGGTCTTGCCTTTGGATAACATGAGGATCTGGATATAATCCTCCTACGAATCTATAATGCTATAGGTTCACATTGTTTTTTTAATTCTCTTCTTTAATAATTTAGTGTTTTTTGAAATCATTTTCTGCTGTTTCAAAAAGATTGCAAAATGCCCTTCTCTTTCCCCTTACATGGATTATCTTTAAACTTTTATATTAATAAATGATCTCCTAAGTCTGAAAAATTTTGAAATTTTATATAGTTTGGTCTCACTGAATTACAGACAGTTCCATTTTCCTTCGGCATTTAGATTTTATTAGTTTTCAACAAATATTAAATTAACATGCTGAATAATAAAAGAGCCGATGATTTTTACAAGCTTAGCATATAAATATAAGGAAAAGATTGTTGAAGAGCTGGCAGACTGAAGACAGTAATAGTTAATGGACATACAATGCAGGATAAATTTATTCTTTATGGAAATTTGTAGTAAATAAATCTTTGAAGACCATTTCCTGTCATTGGGGTAAACCATAAGAAAGGATAATAAAACAGAAGGAACTTCTGTTGTTACTTTTAAATGAAGGACCCAAATAGGTTTTTTCAAGTAATTCAAATTTCCACAAATAAAACCATACTTTGTTAATCGGTAGCTTGAAAGAATCGTATGTACTTCACTTGTCCTTGAATTTCAGCAACTCATTTTTAGCTGTACTTAGCTTACATTTTACTTACAGAGATTAATCTTCTCTTTTGCTAAGTGCATTGGAAGTCATGAGCACTAACTATGTAAATGATGCTAGGAAATGTATCCCCCAAGTATGAAATAAAGCTCTAACTAGATAATGCTAATAAATATTAATATGTGAAGATAGCAAAGGAATATTAAATGATTAAGCTACCAAAAATAAGAATGATAATATACCTAAAGTTCACAAGGCAGGCCATGTCAGAGCTCAACATATATTAACAAAAGCAGAGCTTGCAGAGAATATCCTAAAATATTATGATTTTAGGCACCATAGAAGAGGAGTAGGCAGTGGCTACAACTAAAAGGTAAAAGATTGACTCAGTTGGTTAGAGCTACTCATTAATTATGATAGATAGAATCTGCTTTTTCAACTTTCAACAATCCGACTATTTTCTATAGAAATTACCATCCTCTAGTCTTTTTCTTTAAAAAAAACAAGTAGTCATAGGCTTTAAGACAGGAGAATTGACTTCTACTCTAATCATATTACTCCATATTTTTGCCTTAAGATACTTGGATCATGAATACTGGAGAAAAAAAAATGAACTGTTCCGTTAAGCAGAATGTGGAAGACCTTGTCACCCAAAAACATAAGTCCACCAGGAAGTATCCCCCGAGTGTTCTATAGCTTTGAGGGTTCACAGAGCAAAGGATGAAATAGGTGGCAAGTTCTTTAATTCCCTTGTGCAATGTAGAACCAGCCTTACATTTATTTTTTATTGGTTCCGGTATTTGAAGAATAGCATGCCCACACCATAACAAATAGCATCAATTCAAGAGGGTATTCTCTCCACTGCACTGCATCGGGGTTATTTCTAATACACACTATTATTGCTGTAAAGTGACCCGACTGATGATCAGGTCAGTGGGAGTTTCTAGGAAAGAATTTGTACCAGGTCACAAATGTTTTGTCTCCATATCAAAGAAGGTGAAGAGAGTAGATCATGGTAACCTTGCTTAGATGCCAGATCAATGTTCATGGCCTCCTGACAGCCCCCTCCCCACCTTATCTCTGTTCTTTGTAGGAAAAGATACAACATCATACACAGTGTTTGCAGCGATATAGTAACAACAAGCTCTGAACAATATTGTAAGGTTATTTCACATCTCTGCAAGATTTGCGAGGGATACCTGTCCAGCTACCATATTAGCAGTTACACTGTCATCAGTATTCTAATTAAGGAAACTGAGTGAGAGATATTAAAAGTTAGTATTCTTCATCACAGAACTACTGTTGTAGTTTAAATTGCACTTCTTGCTTATGCGGATTATGTAAAACCAATAATAAGAAAATGACCTGGAAACAATTGAGTAGCTTTAGCATGATTGTTACCCTGCTTGCAAAGATCAGAGGAACACAAAAGAGGGAAAGGGGAATTACCAGAAGAAGCAGCACAAAGCAAACAGCACAAAGCCAAGAGTCCATAGATATGATTTCAAGTAATTCACTGAGTTTCTATATGGCACATAGCTTTCAGCCTCAATAAAAAGCCAATTATTAATCCTGCAATTACTGAGCCTTATCGCCACTGCCCACACATGCTGACGATGGCTAGAGTTCTAGATGATATTCTTTTCATTAGTGTGACCAAGGGGAAATTTAATTAGAGATACATCTCTTGAATGGACAAGAGAAAATATAAGGATTAACAAATTAATCCTAGTGCTTAATTACATTAAAATGTTTACCATTCTGTATAGAAAATATTGACACCCTAGGCAACCTCTTTATCTGTTCTCTTATGTAACAATGTTTTCACTATTTTTTGAAGAGGAAAAAAGGTAGGATTTCCTTCCTTCTAGCTTGTGTACTGAACAGGAAGAAATAATCAACCTAGTTTATTCTGGACTCTATCAATTCCTGACCATATTCCATAAATACAGTGATTTGAAAGAAAACAAACTAATACACAGGTAACAGAAACCAAAATATGTACTGATGGCTAGACAGGAAACTATGACTAAAAGAATCCAGGTAAGTCTAAAATAGACTAATGGAAAGAAACCTTGGTGGAATACTTAAAGAGATAGTCATAATTGCTTCGCAAACTTCTATTATCCCAGCCAACAACTAAATTCCTATTCCATAAATTGTAATCTCTGCCCAACTCTTTCAAAGTTTCTTTTTCTTACCTTCTCCCTGAACTGCATGTGTGGAGAGGTAAGATAATTTATGTGCTTTCTCGGCAAATTTCTCAGCTAAAAATAAGGTCTAACTCCATGGTTTTAGAACACCCACACAAACCTTTGCATGTGTGCTATAACTTTACCATTATTGTTTTGACATTTAGGAAACAGATGCATGATTTTCATTTTGGAAGGCGGACATCTGTTTTTCAGAATTCTCTCTAGAAGTTGGAGCTTTCTAGCAGGAGCATATTTAATTAAAGAAACTCTACCATCTTGCCCCCGTCTCGTGTCCCTTAATCCAAAATATTTCAAGAAACAGAAAGGAAAACGTATGAATAAGCTTACAAGCGTGAAGACTCTCCTGACATTGATTAAATAAGTCCACACAATGTTCACTCCAAAATAATCTATGCTAATGTAATTTACTAGTAAGAAGGAAGAAGGAAGTTGAGCTCTGAGCTGTGATATATGGAGAGTTGCCTGAGGAGCGAGGTCGTCCAGACTTCAGAAAAATTGCATAATTCCCATGAAAAATAAATTCTGTCTGTTTTTATTAAGAAAAATCTAATCTAAAATGCATATAATCATTTGTGTCTGGTTCTGGCATGTTGAATGTCATGGTTAAAGAGGGGGGGAAATTTTCTGAAATATGCACAGGAGGAATTCTTTTTTCTGTGTTTTGTTTTGGTTTTATTTTGGGAGGGGGCTCTGTTTTGATTTTACTCTGAAAAGGAGACACTGCCAGTTCCATCAAAGAGTAGTTTGCAAAATATGAAATTGTAAAGCCCCTAGAATATATCTAGTTCATCTGGAATTTGTAAATATATTAACTCGCTATTCCCCAGAGGCGGGGAGGGGGGGAGATATGATATGTTTTAGTTGAATTTTGGATGTAAATTCTAAACAGGTGGACAGAGCAGCAGGACGGCGATATCAGGCTTCCTGCAGGAGGCCCACACCATACAGTTAAAGCAAATGAATCACAGGGATTGGTGGGAAAGGAAATCAGATTTGCCAAGTTGAATATTTATATATGAAAGGAGCCTGAATGCTTAGTAATTTATTGATAGGGGACACATAGTCCTGCATCCACAACCACAACCATGCAGACTCACTACAAGCCACCAACTGTCCTTCACAAGAACAACACACATTTTTAATTTTCCACATCTTGTGCTACAGCCTAAGTGTTCACATGGTGAAAAACAGTCCTTTATATGTTCACACTGCACATATGCCTAGGAAAATTGATTTTTTAATTACAAATACTTGTGAACTTCCTGCTGATGACACCATTTCTGACACTGGTGAAGACAGTGAGTGAACTTTATAAGAGGGGGTGAACTTTATAATGCTCCTATTTAAATAATACTGAAGGGCTTCCCCAGTGGCGCAGCGGTTGAGCACTGGGTTGCGAAGCTCCCCGGCCTCTGCTGTGCCAGTTCGATCCCTGGTTGCTGCCCTGCCACCGAAGGAGGGTCCCACATGGCGCGCAGACCTCTCCTGCCGCCCGCTGCTCCCCTCAGCAGTGTACTTCAGTCCTTCTGCCTGCTCTGCTCCCCGCTCTGGCTCTGGTGAATTCTCTCACCCTCCCGCGCTTCGGACTGTACCCAGTGCATGTATAAACAAACAAATAAACAAATAAATAAATAAAAATACATGCCTCTTTAAAATAAATAAATAAATAAATAATGCTGAAGACAGAAAGGGAGTCTCTGTGTCATTTTATAGCAATGTACAAATTGTCCTGGAGACTAAATAATGGATTTTATTTTTGGTGGCCTATTCCCAGTGGGAACATAGATATTTTTGTGGCATTTCCATTTATTCCTGGCATTCCAAGAAATGGCAGGGAATATTTTCCTACTTGGCAATTGGCCGCAAGCTTGATAGTTTTAATTTAAAAAAGCATTTTAACACTTTTAAAACATTGGAAATGTGGTGTTTAAATGCCCTCGGCTTACAAGGTTACTTTAAGTATGATGAGTTCCTCTGTGTCTCCTGGGCATAAATGGGAAGGCTTCTCAACAAGGTTGATGAGGATTGCTCACAGCTACGCTGATTTGTCCCAAACGTTTTGCTCTGCATGACAAGGAATATAATGATAATGATGTAATTAAGATTTACTGAGCATTTACTACTTACAAGACAGTGGATTAAATGTTTTAGCACCATTATCTCACTTAATCCTCATTCTGACTCTGGGAGTTAGGTAGCATTATTATCCCCTTTACAAAATGGATGATGAAGCAATAGTTTGAAGAGGTTAATTATTTCTCTGAGATTACTCCTTTTAATCATCGGTAGAGGCAGTCTCAATGTTAGACTTCTGACACTAAAGTTACATAAGACCTTTCAATTCAACATCTGTTGAACGCTTCTCCATTTTAATTTTCACTAATTGCAACTGTGTAGTCTTAGTCTTCAAAAGTTACCTCTGAAATAGGAGTAAGTCCTTTATTTGAATTTGCTTGACTTTATTTGAATTTGCTTTCATACACCCTGAGAAAGGTCTCTTTCTAATGATCTTTACTTTTACTTGAGTAGTTCCCTGGTCCTAGGTAAACGATCAGCTGATCATGTGATATTCATTTCTCAGGCTTTAGGTATTTAACTTCCAGTTTCTTTTTGCTGAAGCCTATCTTCCGGGCAGCACATCGAAATAACAGCTAAGATAACATATTCTACTTCGGTTGGGTCTCGTCTAGTTGACAACCACACATTCAAACTTGCCTTACCGAAATCCAGACTTAGATGTTCTTCCCAACAAGACAGTAGTATTTGATCAGATCAATGGAAAGACAGTGATTCAGACTCCCTTTATCCTAGAAGTTGGTAGGTGGAGTTAGACCACAACTCATTGTAATGGTCACCTATAAGCTCTTCATGAGCCTCATAGGTTTGATGAAAGAGGCAACAAATTCTGTCACCACTGGAATGGAGAGCATGAGATTCAAAACAGAGCCTTTCCCAAATTATGCCCTTGCAAGAATTATCCCTCATTCATACTTTTGAAGTCTCAAAGTAGCTGAGGAAATTCAAAATTCTTAGACAGGTTCTATAGAATTTACTTTGTAAACAGGCATATGGTGATTTGGCAGACAAGTTAGCATTTCATCAGTGACTAGTAGAAATTTCAATTTCTTATATTTTATTATGTCCGTAGCTATATCACTATCTATATAAAGCTGTGTTTTTGCTTATCTTTGTACCAGTTTCCTCAGCTTATTAATTAACTTTGAAATATTGTTTTTTAATTTTGCTCAATATTCCATTTGCTTATGTGCTGCAATTTAATATAGCCTCTATTATTCACATTGTTTACATCTTTAAAAAATAACATGAAAAATATTAATTTATAAATAATTAACCAATCACTTATTAAAAACTAAGAATAGGAGGATAAGCCCTCAGATGTGTAATGATTGAATATATATGTTGAATTTCTGAATTTTATAGTTTTAACTACATATTGCCTAATTTGCCTTCTGGTAAGTGTTTGATGGTACCTATTTTTTTTCTTTTTTTGTCCAGTACAAACAGAAATAAATACATTTTTAAACATATTTGGTATTTTACTGTATTAATTAAAAGCAGAGGAACTGTTGTATTTATATGTAAGAACTTTTCCTTCTTTTTTTGCAATGTAAGATTTTCAGGATTCAAAGTCAATATATAAACAACTTCTAAAGAAAAAAATCATGTTTAATTCCATTCAAAGTCCTAATTGATTATTATTCAAATGTTGAATTATTTAAAAAAAAACAATGCAAATGATAAAATATATTTATTTTAAGATAAAATAGTCTCTATCTTTATTTCTTGATATAAAAATATAGAAAGTGAGAATTTTTATGCAAAATATTAAAAAACTCTTTTTAAAATAAGCTTTTTACTTCTGTCACTGTCCATTCAATTTTTTTCTGTATTTTTCTCTTCAAGTATGCAGAACTTACTCTGCTAGACTAATTAATGTGCCAACATTTCTGTCCTTTTTGAGAGGTTTATAAATCAGCCATAAAAAAAAAATATGATGCTGGTGTAAACTTGGAATCTATTCTTAGTCAAAAAGCATTACCTTTTTTACAGTTTTTAAATGAAATGGTTTGGCTGCTATGAACCTGTAAAGGGACAAAATCTAAATGTTTTCTCACTCTGTAGGTGTTCTGTCCTTTCCTGAAAAAGTTTCTTTTCAACAAAGAGAGAAGAAAAATTCAAAGACAGTTCAAGACAGCAGTTTTAAGGAAGTCATTACAAGTTTGCCCTGTCAAAGATTCCTTTGTTAACATTTCCATGTATGTATCAGTGTATACATAACCATAACTTTAAACTTGTTTGACTTCCACTTAGACAACAATCTAAAGAAAGTAGGAAACAGTCAAAAGGGAACAGGCAGTGTGTACACAGAAATATTTATTTAAACATCATAATTACTGATTTTTTTTCTTTATAACCTACATTATTGTAACCAAAACTCACAGACTATAACATATAACATAGAGACGAAAATATAGCAAAAGAGGCAACATATTACTGAAAAGAACAATATACACAGTCACATGGAGGTCTGTTCCACACCTATAGAGAATTCTCTACAAAATGGCTGGTTCCTTAGAGGACAGAGAATCAGCAAAAGTGAAAGGTATTATTGCTTAACACCTTTTAAACTTAGTAAAAGTCTGAGGCATGTTTTATTTGACCAACCTAAAATGCAAAGTTATTACTTTAGTAAACAAATAAATGAATGCTCTTATATCTAATTTCCCCTAATTACCTCATTTATAAAGCATTCATTGAAGTATTAACCACAAAATTATTGAAAAGGAAATAAAAAATACATTTCCCGTTTCCTTTTTTTCCTACTTGTAAGACAAATTTTGCCCAAATAGGAATAGCTAACAAAAAATTTTATCACATAGCTGATAATCAAAAGTTAGTAATAATAGAGTAAAACTGAGGTATTTATTTGAAGAAATTCAGGTTTGTATCCCCTTTGTCTTAAAATTCAAAGAGGAAACTAGGGTGAGTATAATTAGCAAGGATGCCCTAAGGGAGCTTACTTTTTCAATGAAATATTTAGTGTCTTATAAGAACATCACCAAAGGGTTTCTTGAAACAGTTCATTGACCTTGCAGAGATTATATTTCACTTCTAAAAATTGCCAGGTTAGTCTACCAAATGTGTACTCCAAGGAATAGCTCATTTTATATTCCTCCTCCAGAAGAGTCTGTACTATCAACAGTATAGGAAGTGAAAAGGAAAACTTTGATGAAGTTAATGTTATCTAAATGCTGAAGGAAAAACATTTCCTAGTATAATAAATACTTCCCAGTTGTTCATATTTCAGAGAACAGGTAAGAAATTTCATATCCAAATCCAGAGTGTTTTTTGACTTGTCCTTATTTCATAATGAAACAGCAATCTACAAATCACAAGCTAGTATTTCCTGGTTATGTTCTATCAACACCAAATCCCACATTCAGCCCTATAACATATATGCACTTTGCATAAATCATTTTTGAGTCATATGAAAATAATTATGATGTAAGATTTAACTCATTGCTGTTATAAATTTCTGGCAATAAAAGAACTTCAAAGCATACTCGTCCTAAGAGGCCTTCTTTGTTTTGTTTTGTTTTTTTTTCATCACAGAAGTACTAAGATCTATAACAAAAAATATATTTAGCTTGTGCTTCATTCAATGTTAGATCTGATGTCAAAACTTTTTTCAGTCTATAGACCCTATTTCAACTTCATGGGCTTCAAGTAAGAAAATTATTTGCAATGATTTCCAAAGTCAGTTACATCAACTCTACATGTTCCATGTTGCAGGAATCCCTATCTTGACAAGTTTATGAAAGATAAGAAAGCAAATATTTATGCCTATAATATACAGGTCCTTGTAATAATTAAATTTCATAGAGAAGGAATGTAGTATAACAGAAGTGGGGACTACTGGTCTTTGGGGACCACCTCTTCAGGTAGCTTACTTATACTGTCAGGACCTTCTCAAGCCAAATCACATAATACCACTCCCAGTTAGTGATGGAGTGCTGCTGGGTACACCCAGTTTTATGAGTGATGGGTCAGATAACACTCAATTCAAATATTCAAACTAAAATTGTGTCTTAGTTATATGAAATGGCATTTTAAAATGGTCTCAAATTAAGTGGTTGGGGAAGAGAAGAAAATGTGGTGTGTGTTTATCTGTGTGTGTAAGTGTTTCATTGGGGTTAAGGTAGTCTGTGTTAAAAGACAAAGAAAAGTGTGTAAAAGTTGCAAGCATTATAAAAATTGTAAGTAACTAGGTATTGCTGAAGTATAGGTTACATGGGGGAGAGGAAAAGTTAAAATTATAATTATATGCAAAATGGATTAGAAGTCTTGAAGTATTTTGAGCATAGACATGGGGAAATAATTTGATATAAATAAAGAGTAATATTTGTATAGCAATGCAGTGATCAGTTTTATGTATCTGATGACAGTGAAAAAGACATTATTAAAAAATTCTTTGACACTCTTCTAATGAAGAAGTGGAGTCTATATCTCCTCTTTTGAATCTTAGAAGAGAAGATAAAATTTGGACTCTGATGCAATCAACCAATCAAGATTACTGTGTGAGTTTTATCTATTGTAGAACAGCAGCCTTAGAACTAGAAAGAACATGCTGCATATGAGAAATATTTAATACATAAAATTTTAAGAAACATACAATTTGGTGGTGACAGACTTGTAGATATGAAATCTAAAATAAAAAGCAAACTGTAATAGAGTTACTTACTTTAGTCACAAATAGTATACCTTGGAGCATTATGTCCCTGCTTACCTTTCCAGACTTGAAAACTGACCACTCTGCTTCATGCAAAGTGGAAATATGCAAGCATTAATACTACTAAGAACAGCCCTTGGTCAATGATACATGAGATTCTATGATAAATATTTCAGCATCCTCGTGCCTTGGATGTTAGAATGTTGAGGCATCTTTCTATTTCATCTTCTAAAATTCCCTAGAGAAACCGAGTCCCAGTAGTTACAGTGGTAACCAAATCATTAACATACCTCTATTCTCCTCCTCAGCCCCTGTGAGTGATTATTGGGTTCACCATCCAGTAAACTATTTTAACTCAAGCCCTTACTGCTGGATCATCTTTTGAAAATTTGTTTTTTTTTATTTTAACTTTTATTTATATATTTTTTACATCATTGTACATCTTTTGAAAATTTGAATAAGCCTTCCACAGGTAAAGAGATAGAATTAGTAGTTATGTCTTCCCACAAAGATAAATGCAAGGAAAGATAATGTCGCTCATAAATTAAATGAGATATTTAAAGAATTAGCACTAAATTTTATAAACTCTTCCTTAAAAATAGGAGAAAACTTTTCTTTTAACTTTATGAAGGCAGTATTACCATACCAATATGCCAAAATCACAAGGACAACACAAGGAAAGGAAACAACGTCACCTATGAATTTTGACATAAAAATCCTCAATAAAATATTACAAACCAAAAATAGCAGCATATAAAAAAGAATATAGACTTTGAACTGTTGGGACTTATTCCAGAAGTGCAAGATTGGATTAACACGTGTAAAACAACCTAATCCACCATATATTAGGAGAATGAAGGACAAAATCCGTTAAGTTGTATCAAGAGACAAAGAAAAAATATTTAACAAAGTTTATGCTACTCAGGATAAACATCCTTAACAAATTTGCAAAATATAGGACCTGTGTATATCTACCAAAGGACATCTACAAACCCCCCCCCCACACTGACTTTATACATAATAATGAAAGACAGGCTGCTTTCCACTAGAAAATAACACTTCGTCTCTTCCACTATGGAGTATTAGAGATCTTAACTAGGACCAAAGAAAGTGTGAGGAGTGACTTATAATAGGTATGGAATTTCTATTTATGGTAAATGTTCAAAATAAGATAGGGATGAATGCAGAGCAATGCATACCTTAATGGTATACCTGTATACTTGAAAAAGGTGAATTTACATGTGGACTATATCTCAGCAAAGCCATTATTATGAAAGACAGACATTTTGACAAAATTCAACATTCTATTTTTATTTTTTTATTTATATTTATATTTTTCTATTTATATATATATTTGTTTTTTCTATTATATATATATTTATATCTATTTACATATATTATTGAATTATATAAGTTTCAGGTATACATCGTGGAGAATCAATATGTGTATTTACTAAATTAAATCCACCACTATAATTTATATTTAAAAAAGCTCTCAGCAAATTAGAAACTTCCTCTGTCAGATAAAAGCATTCTTGACAAAGCTTAAGCTAACACCATAGTTATATACCTCCTTTGAAAGTACTGAATGTTTTTCCCCTGACATTAGTGGCAAACAAGGATATTTGCTGCTATACTTCTATTTCACAAGAAATAGAAATTTATAAAAAATTTGCCATAATATTTCAGAAATAAAAATCTTATCAAAATAATATTATAATTATATTTCCATAAACTTACAAAATAAATTTAACAGATGCCTAAGAAATGTGATTATAATGGCATCAAAATAATAAAATATCTATGAACAAATTGAACAAAATATAGAGATGTCTCTACTTAAATGACACAACACTGTTAAGTGAAATTAAAGACCTAGAGGAAATGTACAGATAATACCACATTCCCATGTTGGAACACAATATAATTAAGATGTTAATTCTTCCCAATTTTTAGTCCATATTTTTCATGCAATCCCAATCAATATTCACTTCTTTGTGGAAACTGACTAGCTCTTTCTAAAATTCATAGAGACACTCATGTGACCAATGTGACCAAATATATTTTAAAAATAAAACATAGTTGGAAGACTAACAGTGCCTGATTTCAAGATTTAATCCAATGCTACAACATAACACTATCGTAAAGTCTGAAGAATAGGCAAATATATCAAAAGAACAGTATACAGAACCTAGAAACAGACCAACACAATTGATTTTTTTGGAAAGCTGACAAAACAAGTTATTAAAGAAAAAAATATTTTCAACAAATATTGCTGGAACAAGTAAATATATAGGAAAAATATGCCAAAACACTACTTCACAAATAAAATTTAATTTAAGATGAATCTTAAAGAAGATAAACACTCAAACTATAAAGCTTCTTCTAGAAGAAAATATAGGAGAATATCGTTACAATGGGTGGGTGACTAAAATTTCTTAAGCAGAACACCAAAGGTAATAATCATGAAAGAAAATAATAATCTCATCAAAAATATAAAAAATATTAGTCCTCAAAACCAGTAAGAAAAAAATGAATAAGCAAACTATTGTATAGACTGGAACTCAGAACACAGATATCTGGAAAGGATTTATATACAGATTATTTAAGGACTCTTACAAGTCAATAATAAAATATAAGTAATTGTGAAGAATAACCTCTCAATAGAATATACAGACAAAAAATTTGAGCAGATATTTCAGAAATAAATACAAATAAATGGTGAATAACCACATGAAAAAATTGTCAACATTAGGGAAAGGCAAATTAAAATCACAAAATACCACTTTACACTGAGGGACTAGCTAAAATTTAGATTCTCAACAACAAATGTCAACAAGAATATAGTGAAACTTGATCTTTCCTATTTTGTTGGAGTGGATGTAAAATGATGCAACTATTTTGGAAAATTAGAATTTTTTTATCAAATTCACTGTACATCTCTCTTGTATTTGAGCCACTCTGTTCTAACAAAAAAATTGAACTATAGAAGCCCATAAAAAAAAACATGAACCATCAATAGAATGTTTAGAGCAGATTTAATGTAATAGTCAAAACCCACAAACAACTCCAAGTTCCAAGAATCTGGATAAAATAATTGTGATATGTTTGTGCAAGGAAATGTTAGTCATTGATAAAATAAATTGCATTAGTATTAATACAGTAATTGCTGTATGTTTTATTTAAGTGATATGATAAAGTAGGAACAACTATGTGTTAAGATAAACAACTCTATCTAGTCACTAATATACCCATCAACTCTTATCTCCTATGTATTTTCCTTCTTGCTTGTTGCAATGAAAAATTGTGCTCCCATCTCAGGCAAACATCACTACTTCATTGATTTAGATATATTTTTATCATTAATTTGTGCATTTATTTTTTAGCAAATATTTACAATATATTATTACATTCCTGTTCTCCAACTCTATTATAGTAGGAACATCAATGATAAAAAAAAAGTATCCCCATTATAGAGTCTTATTTGAGGAGGTAAAATTCAATAAATACCAAAGAAATTACACTAGATATTAAATTAGAACATTATAATTATAGTTATTCATTTATTGAAGGATTTTGCACCTGCCAACACTCCCTTCATCCCTTGCATTAATTTTTTAAACCCTTGCATTATTAATGTCAATAATAATTGAATAATTTCTATGATCTATATTTATATATTACCTATCATTTCTATTATAAAATAAATGCTCCTGAAAGGATATATTTTAATATATACCAATTTAAGAAAATGTATACTTCGGGCCTTCCCCGTGGTGCAGTGGTTGAGTGCTGGGTTGTGAAGCTGCCCGCAGCCTCTGCAGCGCCAGTTCGATCCCAGGCTGCCCGGCGAGGGTCCCACATGGCGCGCAGACCTCTCCTGCCGCCCGCTGCTCCCCTCAGCAATGTACTTCGTCAGTCTGCCTGTCTGCTCCCCTCTCTGGCTCTGGTGAATTCTCTCACCCTCCTGTGCTTCTGACTGTACCCAGTGCTTGTATAAATAAATAAATAAATCTTTTAAAAGAAAAAGAAAATGTATACTTCTGCGTTCCCTTTCATTCTATCTTACACCCCTTTAAAATAAAACTTCCAGAATGTGATATCTTTATTCACTATCATTATTTTCCCCTCCTATACTTTTTCACTCCATCACACTGTGAAATGTCTGTTATCTAGGCCACCTGTTGCCAAGATTAACTGAAATTTCTTAATTCTAACATTACCTTAACTTTGCTTTTTAAATAATCACTTTTTCTTTTTTTAAATACTCTCTCCACTGGACATTCAAAATGCTATCCTTATTTTTCATGGGCAGCTCCTTCTTAGTCTCCTTTTCTGGTTAGCCACTAAAAGCTGCGATGACTAACATAGCTTTAGTTTTCTTCCATTTACTAGGTGAACTCTTGCAATTCTATGTTTTAATGTCATTTGTTTAATGATGATGTCTAAACCTATAGCTGGGTACTTATTTTTTTTTATAATTTCTTTTTTTTTTAAGATTTATTGATTTATTTATACAAGCACCGGGTACAGTCAGAAGCGCGGGAAGGTGAGAGAATTCACCAGAGCTAAAGCAGGAAGGAAGCAGAACAGGCAGATTGATGAAATACTCTGCTGAGGAGCCCAGCGGGCCCAGCAGGAGAGGTCCGCGTGCCATGTGGGACCCTCGCAGGAGGCCGGGAATCGAACCGGTGCTGCAGAGGCCATGGGCAGCTTCGAAGCCCAGCGCTCAACCGCTGCGCCACCAGGGGAGGCCCTGGGTTCTCGTTTTTGATAACTTCATTAGGATGAGAATTAATGATAATGGCCTCCCCTGGTGGCGCAGGGGTTGAGCGCTGGGTTGCGAAGCTGCCCACAGCCTCTGCAGCGCTGGTTCCATCCCAGGCTGCTCCCCGGCCACCAGAGGAGGATCCCACATGGCGCGCAGACCTCTCATGCCGCCCGCTGCTCCCCTCAGCAGTGTGCTTCGGTCCTTCTGCCTGCTCTGCTCCCCACTCTGGCTCTGGTGAATTCTCTCACCCTCCCGCGCTTCTGACTGTACCCAGTGCGTGTATAAATAAATAAATAAATAAATAAATGCACGCGTGCATGCGCGCGCGCGCACACACACACACACACACACACATCCCATATTTGAAGATTTTATATATATATATATATATATATATACTTAGTACAAAAATGAGGTAACAGTCGATTTCCAAGTCAGTCAGCAAATTTATTCTCTTAAAATATTATTTTGCCTCATTTTTGCTTTCCTTAAGCTGAAAGGGAGAACAGGAAGGGAGAAAGTCTAGACTCTATTGTAGCAGAGGAAGGCATGTTTATAAATGTGGCGGTAAAAGTCTTTATACAGTCTATGTAAATGAATTGATGGTCGAACATAGATGAACTATTTCCATCTGTTACTGTTCAGTGAAACTGAAGACAACAAAGATAAGCTAGAAGTGTTTCTACAGAATAAATGAACATGTTCCTTGCTTCACGTGACATTTGCTATTGATTTCATATAATGTGGAATGATATCATAACTGAAATTGTAATAGACTATATCAATAACTGAAAGCAGCACAAATTGAGTACAAACAACATGAAAAGAGAGAGTCACCAGTTCACTTAGTCAATAAAGATCACAGCTTTCCAGATCATGCTTGAATTGCTGTTATTAATCACACTACCCACTTACAGCACACAATATTGTGCAACTGATGATTGATAATCATCTTGGGCACCCTGTCAGGTCTTTCATTTACCAGGAAGACTTGGGCTACTCACTGAAAATTTCACAGATGGTCAAATGCACAATTCAATACCTGCTCTAATCAGTTCCTTATTACTATTATTATTATTGTTACCATTATCATCATTATCATTATTATTGAATGTGCTGGAGGAAAACAACTGAAGAACAATCTTTTAGATTTCTAAAGTCATTTTTGAAATTCAGGTGAATTTATGACACATTGATCATGAACATAAAAGTTATTGGAAGCAATTGTTCTATAATAAAAATTGAGTGCACATAATGTGGTTATAGCACAAACATCTGCCACTCATGCAGACATCATTCTGTAAACTCATCTAACTAACTCTATTTTCCTTTCTGATTGTATCAGTATAGCTTGCGGTATGACAGTGATTTGAGTGACAAGCATCCACCCTGGCATAGGGCAATGCATACTTATGTTTTGTTTATGGGAATCATCCCTCCTTGAAAAATGTAAATTTTTAAATTGTTTTTATTGAAAAGAGGTATATAAAGAAGCAATGTTGTTGTCTTCGTTCCTTAAAAAGTCAAAGTTATTATAGTCTCCAGCTTTCATAAAATTTTTACTAACTTTTTAAATTGACTTTTTGGTTTTGTAATGAAAAAGAGCATGAATTATTTAAAAGCTCCAGACAGGTTTTCTTAAAAAAATATATATGTATTAGAATCATACAGTACAATGAAAAAGTGAGTGTTCAAGAAAAAGCATAGCACTTACTATATTTAAAAGAGGTTAACATCCTCATATCTACCTCCATACAAACAACAAATTCACTTATAAATTTTGAAGTTATGTTTGCATCAGGTTTATTACATGTCATATACAACTGCAGCAAATATTCTGTGGAATTATTATTAAGAATGTTATCATGTTAGATTTGGAAGGGACTTTTGAAGACAACTGGTGTGATCCTGGAAGCAATGTAGAAATTTCCTCAATGGTACGTCTGTCAGAATTTCATCCAGCATTTGCTCAAACATTTGTCTTGATAGAAAATTTATAACTTTCTGCATTAGAAAATCTGCTGTTGAAAGGTTTCCTCATATTAAGCCAATATCTATCTTTCCTATTTATCTTTCCTATCTTTGCCCCAAAGATATTTTCATTTTAAAGCTAATAAAACACAACAAAATACCTTACAACAGAGACCCTTAATATTTGTATAACCATGTGAAATTTTATTTTGATATTGAAGTATGAACAATTATTGCAATAGTTCATATTAATATCATAATGAAATCTTGTTAACAAATATGAATTTTAATAGTATTTTTGGTAAAACAATTGCGATGTTTTTATATACTGAGATGTCTTTTGTCAGAACAAATCAATTCCCAATTTTGACGAGACAGTTTAAAAAAAATCAAACAAAAGATACATGAGGATTTGTGTTCCTGCACCTTCCTTTAGTTATGTTTGGCCATATCTTCATTCCCTCACAACATAGCAAATGTAATGGGTCATATATCAAATACTGTAAACAGCTTTTCACCACCAGAGCTACTGTGTAGGCGAATGTGACCCCTTGCCAATAATCATGCTTTCTCTTCAATTATAACCAGCCTGTAAGTTGGCTTTATACATTATGTGTTGATTTGTCAAACAGCAAATTGATTTGTGAGGAGCAGAGAGAATTAAAAAAAGGAGAAGAATGTGCATTACAGACTTTGTAGGCTTGTATCCTGGCATCACTTTGTTATGCTAAAGAAGAAACAAAGGTCTCTTTTGCTTTCATTTTTTTAATTCAATAACTTCAAGGACAGCTTGCCTTCATGACTATAGTTATATCTTTGAATAAGTGACACTATGTGCAGTTATTAATCGGGAAAATGTTCCAATGAACCACTTAATAGAAAAGATAGGAATTTAGAATTAAGGCTAACCTTGTCTTTTAATATTGAGATATTAAATATTTAATAATGAGAAGGCATAGGTAAACCTCAGTTCTTCTGAGCCAGAATTCTGATTGTTTGAACAATGTAGGGAAAACAAAGGGGCGGGGGTGAGAGCAAGATACCATTTAAAATCCTGCTGAGTCATGTATTTTGGTGTGCGTGTTGGGGGGGATCCTGACACAATTCTCATATTAAAAAATCTCTCCCTTTTGACTTAGGAAGAGGGGATAGAAGGGGCTAGAAAATAGGGAACAGTTTAAAACCACCTTATTCCTCTGTCAAATTTGGATACGAAAAAGTAGATGTACTACATAGTTTTTTTGTTGTGTTTTTTTTTAAGGATTTTTTTTTAAGATTTATTTATGCAGGCAAGAGCTGGGATGCAGGCCAGAGTTGCAGGGGGTGAGAGGATTCACCAGAGACAGAGTGGGAAACAGAACAGGCAGACTGACTGAAATACACTGCTGAGGGGAGGAGCAAGGGAGTCAGGAGAGGTCTGCTGTGCACCATGTGGGTAGCTCCCTGGCCGGGATCAAACTCATGCTGCAATGGCTGCAGATACCTTCATAGATTGCGTCTTAACCCCTTGTGCCACCAAGGAAGCCCTATACTACATAGTTTTAAAAGAACTTATACTTGATTTGGCTAGCCCAAAGAACATAATTCTCTCAAACACTGTTATTTCCATTCACAGTCCTACAAGGAAATAATTCCTTACGATGGAGTTGAAGAAAACAAAAATAATGGGACAAAGACAAATAAAAAATTTAAGGTAGAGGGTGTCAAGGGCATGAAGTATGCACACAGAGATTGAGGGTTAGAACCCTAGATACAAAATGAGTAAACTGCCACTGACATTATTATAGGCAAGAAGGATGAGGGTTTTCTAAGTTTTTTCATTTATTTTTCACAATGTTGTTGACTTTCTCATAAATAATAATGTAATCTATTTAGTATCGAACTTTGCTTTGTTTTGTTGTGCCCCAGAATACTGTATGATATCAAGACATTTAAATCACACATACTGAGCAAAAATGGAATTGTACTACACTGGCCTTTATCGAATGAAAGTGAAGAAAAAGAGATTCCATTCATTTTTTGCTTTTAAAAGTTGTTTAGTTTCTAAGGACCATATCATCATAATTGGAAGAAAGATCCATTGCATTCCTCCTTGTTACTCTGAAGTCATTCCAGTTATTTAAAGCAAATTCTGCCTCTCTACACTAGTCTGTGTGCTTTCAAATTATTCAGAGATAGCTGACATACAGTTAGGTGACTAAACTATAGTTAGTAGGTGACTAATTTAGAGATTTACCAGGGACTATAGGGCTTCATGGGACACCGAATTCAGTGTTAAAATTGAGAAAGTTCTGGACAGGTTGAGACAGCTGATCACCCCAATGGATCCACAATTACCAGGGAATCTCTAAAAATAACACATGTATTTCAGTGGCAGAAAAAAAGGAAGGAAACCGTTCCATTACCTTAAAGTCCAGGCTTTGATAATCCCTTTCTGTCTATGTCTTACATACATAACACAGAATTGGACTTAGGGAAACTACCTCAGTGAAAGTGTCCATTTCGTTTTGTTTTTAGTGAATGCTCTTCGTGGGAGTACTCCATTTTAAAAAATAATTATTATGCTTTCATAGTGATGGATCCTTTTGAAGGAAAATTAACACTGCTTCCCTTTATGTAGAAAATTAAGTGAATTCTAGAGCCAAAATATCCATTATGATGCAGTTTGTTAGTTCAGAAAACAAAAGCATAACATAATAAACCATAAAAAAGAAGGAAAATTAAAAATGCAAAGGCAGAATTCAGCAAGAGAAGGCAGCTACATACAGAAGCACTGTGTATTTTCAGAACATTAAGAATATTTGCCAACTAAGAGAAGTCTTTTAATAGCAACAGAGATGGAGAGGAGGTTAAAAAAAAATAAACAAGAGAGTATGAAACATTGTAGTAACTCCAATAATATTTGAGATCCCAGATAATCAATAGTGCAGGAAGAAAAGCTGTAATAATCATTTTAGGGAAGGAAGTAAAGAATTTGTTTCCTGCACCATCTATCTCATATCCATGAAAATCAAAGTTTGTTTTTTTAAAAAAAGATTTTATTATTTATTGCATAGAAGAAGTGGGGTGTAGGCCAGAGGTGTGGGGGTGGGTAAGAGGATTCACCAGAGACAGAGTGGGGAGCAGAACAGGCAGATCTGAAATACACTACTAAGGAGAGCAGGGGCAAGACAGGAGAGGTCTACTGCTCCATATGTGGGTTAGCTTCCAGGTTGAGGATCGAACTCTGGGGACTGAACTCAGGGAATCAAACTCAGGCCATCAGGTGGGCCATTGCAGTGGTAGCACTGAAACTTAATCCCTAGGCCACCAGGGAGACCCCAGTTTGAGTTCAAGTGTATGAGTATGGTAGGCATAATGATAAAGCCAGCTTCAGTGTTCAACATGACATTCTGAATTCTAGAATCCCTGAACCCTATGTATTTTTTCACTCGTATTAGTTTACCAAAGGATTTTAAGGGAATGATCTCCCTATTTTTGTGCAATACATGTTGACAGAAATGAAAGCCCTTTGCCCCCTTACTGATTGTACCAGAACCACTACCCACCTGGGAGAAGATAGGGCAGTATTATATGACTGGACCCTGAATGCAGGTAATTACACAGTTAGCAACGAAACTTGATATATACAATATACAATATATACAATATAATTCAAATTGAAGAACTTTTTAAATCTTTGAACAATAGACAATTTGGCTATAATCCTATAAAGTCTTTAACCCCATGCTTAGTGATATACTCTTACTTTAGTTACTTTTTTTTAAATTTATTTATTTATACAAGAACCGGGGTACAGGCCAGATGCGTGGGAGGGTGAGAGGATTCAGAGACAGAGTGGGGAACAGAATAGGCAGACTGATGAAATACACTGCTGAGGGGAGCAGCGGGCAACACAGGAGAGGTCTGCTGCACCATGTGGGATTCTCGCTGGCTGGTCAGGATCGAACCCACACTGCAGAGGCTGTAGATAGCTTCACAGTGCGGCACTCAACCACCTGTGCCACCAGGGAGGCCCTCACTTTTGTTACTTTTCCATGTTGCTAGAATATAATTTTTTTTAAGGATTTATTTATTTATTTATACAAGAACTGGAGTACAGGCCAGATGCGCAGGAGGGCGAGAGGATTCACCAGACAGAGTGGGGAACAGAACAGGCAGGCTGACGAAACACACTGCTAAGAGGAGCAGCAGGGGAGACAGGCGAGGTCTGCCTCGCCATGTGGGACCCTCTCCGGCCAGCCGGGATCAAACCAGCCCTACAGAGGCTGAGGACAGCTTCACAGCACTGCGCTCAACCACCTGCGCCACCAGGGGAGGCCCATAAAATTTTTTTAAAGATTTATTTATTTAGGTCCTCCCTGGTGGCGGTGGTGGCGCAGCGGTTGAGCGCTGGGTTGTGAAGCTGTCCGCAGCCTCTGAAGTGCTGGTTCGATCCCTGGCTGCTGGGAGAGGGTCCCACATGGTGCGCAGACCTCTCCTGCAGTGCCCGCTGCTTCCCTCAGCAGTGTACTTCGTGGGTCTGCCTGTTCTGTTCCCTGCTCTGGCTCTGGTGAATTTTCTAACCCTCCCACGCTTCTGACTGTACCCAGTGCTTGTATAAATAAATAAATAAATCTTAAAAAAAAGAAAAGATTTATTTATTTATGCATACAAGAACTTGGGTGTAGACCAGAGGTGCAGGGGGTGACAGGATTCACCAGAGAGAATGGGGAGCAGAACAGGCAGATTTACTGAAATACACTGCTGAGGGGAGCAGCAGGTGAGGCAGGAGAGGTCTGCTGAGCCATGTGGGTTGCTTCTAGGCTGCCAGGATGGAACTCTTGCTGCAGTGGCTGGAGATAGCTTGATAGTGCTGTGTCTTTAACCCCTGCACCACCAGGGAGTTCCTAGAATATAAATTTTTAAGAGAAGGGAATTTTTCAAGTTTTGTTCATTGCTTTCTCACCAGTGCATAGCATTGTGACCAGCACATACTAGCTTTAACGGTTCTCTCCAACTTTTTTGAACATTCAAATGTAGCAGTTTTCAGTACAAATGAGTGGAAAGTGAGTATATTAATTTTTCTTTGAAATACACCAAACATTTAAAGCTAATGTTTAAATATTAAAGAGCTAGATTTTCAAAATACATCCAACTCGATACCAAAGAAAGATGAAGTTAGAAAACAATCACCCTTTTGAACAGTGTAGTGTCAGGAAGGCGCAGAGCTAGTTCTCTATGATCCGAGCAGAAGGGTTAAAGGAGAGTCCTGGAGCCCTCGGTGGCTTTTTCAGGCTGGGATGTCAGGGCGTCAGGAGGCTGGCAGGGCTCTTAACGTCTGACAAATCTTCACTCTTTACTCACGCTCTCTGCCGTTCTCTCTCCTGTTCTCTCTTCTGTCTCTGCTTCTCTTGGCGAAAATACCATACTGCAGCCATGGCCCATAGAAGTAAACAATACAACTGAATATAACAATGTAACAAAATACAGGTGCCCCCCATCAGGCATGCAATGCTAATGGAGGGAGGGCATAAAAGCTGGAAAAACATTTACCCTACAAAGAGTATGCCAATGTAATCAATGTACTCATTTCTCATCTCTCAAAGGGAAGTCTAACCTAAGACCAGTACTAATGTCTAACCCTGAGTGTGAGTAAGGATCTCTGCATTAACTTCTAATCCTAATAATGGATATGCTATGACTGTATTTCTCTTTCACTAAAAGGAACAAATTCATACTTTTCTTACTGCATGACTTCCAACTGAGTGAGAAGAGAGAGAGAAGGAAAAAAGATGACATTAGCCACACTTTCTAGAGGATTTCAATATTACTAGGAATATTACATTTCTCCTGAATAAAAGCACCCAAAGAGCATGACGTGTATTTCTTCAAAGCAGCTTTTCCTTTTAACGAATTGACATGACTGAGAAGTTATATCATAACTCCTCATAAGCAGATATGTATTCTCACCTGAACGTACATATAAATTCATATTTACCCAGAATGTATCTTACATTTGAAATAATACATGTTTCATTGTGAAAGTCTCTTGATGAGCACTGAATTAGTTGTCAGGTTAAAAGTATAAATAACAAATAATACATTTTTCTACCTATATTTGCATTTTTGCAACTAAAGCAATAACACTGGTAAGTGAAGAGTTCTTTCAGGTTCTCAAGAAGCTAGGAGTCATTTGCTCTAACATATACTTATGAAGTCACAATTGTTCCTGCAAAAAAATTGCAGAATTAAGGTGTGCAATCGAATGTTGAGTTTGCCCTTGTGAGAAAAGGAAATATAGCAAAAACACATAATAGTCTTTACGATATAAGAAAATAAAATGGTCATAACCAGAAACTCAAGGAATCTTTTAGTTAAATATTTTGGAGAAAACAGATTGTATTTGTCAGTGAAATATGCTAAGCCAGCTCTCTTTCAGGGAAAACCAGTTGTAAGAAATATTGTTAGCTGACTCTCCCCACATACCACACCTCTGGAACCCAACTTAGTGTTTAGATTGAGACACATTCTCATAGGGCCACTCCCACAAATTGAGTGAGCAAAGTAGGGTTGCTAGAATTGAGGCGCTTCTGCCAAATGCAGCCAAACTTAATGAGAAAGCATTGCTTAAGGACTCCTGAACGAACTGGCCAAGACTTTCTGACAACACTGTAGTGTGGGGCTCATCCTTCTTTCTTCCTCACTCCTTCACAAATGACAGACTCATTTTAGAATCCAGAGTCTGGCTACTCCTATTTCATCATCCCTATATCTTGTAGTCATACTCCTTTCCCCCCAACAATTTTCACTTCTAATTTTATCTTGTCTCCTTCCTAATCCATATTGTAAAGCACCAAGATAAACTGGGATCAATTTGAAATTTGCTGAGTATTCAGTTATTTCGTATCCTTTTATGAACATTCATATTACAATCTTTGGAATTTGGAGAAGACATCTGTTCTCTTATGGTTTGGTCCATAATTGTAAATTTTCAAAATACCGCTTTATCTCTTGTAAAATGAAATAACTTTCATTTTAAATTACTAGATTTCATTGACTAGATATATTTGTCAGATGGTAAAGCAGTCATAAAAATAAAGAAAATTTAGAATCTAGCTGCTCGATTTAAAAGCAAAATAGTAACAAAGTCAAAGCAGGTCACATTTTTAAAATGCTTAGATTCCTAAGTATTGGTATCTGAATAAAGTCACAAATCACATATCAGATATTATCAAGGCTTTGGAATGTATTCATCAATAAAGTTTATCTTCCTTTGGTGCAATAGATAAGTCCTGGAAAGTTGTATGCAAATAGAACTTGTCTAATTAAATCACATACTAATGCATTTTATTAAGAAAAATTATGAATCTCTTCAAAGAATTGTGCAAAGCTTTATCCTAGCTTTACTTAAATCAAGGTGAATTCTTGAAAAAGTCTATTTCAAAATACTAAACATGGCAAATAATTGGAATGGATGTACCTGATAATTAAATTTAAAAGCTGTATCTTAGAATCTGGACTCATAAAAATTGAAGGGGGAATATCCCAAGTTCAATTATACTTTAATGAATGTATAAGATACTTGGTTATTTTAAATCAATACTATGTTAAGATATCACTTCCCAAGTTAACTTTCTTAACAAGTAAGGAAACTAGAAAACTAAATTAGGACAAATTTTGTTTCCACAATGCATATTCATATATGTACAAAAATATTTTATTGCAAATGTTTAAACATGCATACAAAAATCAAGATTCTCTGTTACCAATAACAATCTAAATTTAAATTTATTTAAACAAGTAAAAGATAAGGAAAGGAAAATTATATTTAGCTAATTGCTATGCTATGGAAGAGACATGATCTTCTAAATAATAAATATTTTATATATAAGTATCAGAATGTATTATTAGTTTAAAACACCTGACTAACTCTCATCATCAGAAGAAATTGACATAATAAATTAATAAATTCTGTCAAATAATTTGTTTTCTATGGAATTCACTCTTAATTTCATAACAGAAATAGCATATTACTATGACAAAGGTATTCAGTCAATAAAAAAATTTAATCATTTAATTTCTGATTTCATGAAGGTAAGTTTTATGTATGGATAAAGGTAAATAGGAGGGAAAATCTGCCCCGATTAAAAAATTAGAAACACCAAATGGCAACCAACAATATCCAGATAGCATTTTTTGAAATTACACTTTTACAGAGGGTTTCCCAAATGGCCCTTTTTGATTTTTTAAGCAGGTTGCTTCAAAGGAATAGCTATTTCTCTGGAGTTCACTTAAGTATCTACAAGCATGAACTTGATGGGTCATATATTAGATGTCTACTGATTATTTGGTTAGCTTCCCCAGGACACTGTAGTTAAGGGGTTATACTGACTTTCCATTCAAAGGCAGAGCTAATAGAGAATGCAGAGCAGAGCTACCTTTGAATCTGCAGTCACTGTTAGCCTTTTTAGCATGAAATGTCATGTACTATGGACTTTGAAGCTATAGCTGAATCCACATGTGTTCAGCTTTCAGACAAAATAAAAATGTAGAATTGTACAATATTATATTGCTCTTACATGAGAGTGAAGTTCAGAGGCATTAAAAAGAAATAATAATTAACCCAAACTATTTAACTAAGCTCAGCAGTATTCCAGCTACACAGCAGCAATCTGATAGTAGAGACCTGAATTTAACCTCATCTATATTCTAGAAGTTGTTCTTCATAATCCAGTCTTGATTATTGAAATTATATTAAGCATTGTTTTGATACTTATTTAAATATTTAATGTCTCAATTTATTATTTATTCATTTTTGGACATTCTATTAGAGAAAAACATCATCTAAATAACCATCAGCAGCTTCAATGATAACATCATAGAGCAGTTATCTAAATGATATATTCACATTCTGACTGACAAAAGAGCAGCAGCCCTCATTGCTCCTTTTAAGATGGAATATAGAAGTTAGTTTTATTTTGTAATTTGTTTAACAATAGGAGGATTTTTCCCTTAAAAAGGGGAAATTTATTAGTGTAGTGTTAAATTAAGCTAGTCTATCTGAAAATAGTAATTCAGAAAAGAGACATTTGACTAGTCAAATTTTGTTTAGTGATGTAAGATAGTAGATGAATAAGCTGATGGGACTTATTTGTAAACAAAATTTATTATGTGCTCCCTTTTTGTAAAGGTAGTCAGTAACCAGTTCTAGATACAAACTTGAAGCAATTCCTCCTTATCTCCATCCATAACCTATTCTCCAGCTCCCTCCAGGTAACTCAGAATTTCAAAATTCCTTATTTATTATATTTCACATTATTTTTCTTGTTAACTCTTAAGCAATTCCTGCTTTTCAGTTTATTTCCCTAGCTTTCTATATGCCCAGAACTTAGCACTCAGGTCTACATTTAAGTTAATAAGATACTCTCCTAACTTTAAAGAATTTTTGACATTGGGAAGAGAAACATGTGTTCACAGATAAGTCTCATGTAATAATATCCCATTTTGTTATAGCTTTGGCACATACATTCGTGAAACATATTTTGGGAAGAGCACAGAAATCAGTATCTGCAGGACTGTGTAGTAAGCGCTATAAATGGTAGAGATTTGAGATACTGGAGTTTCCAGGGGAGCACAGAGGAGGGAGTAGCTAACTCCTTTCAGGGAATTATAACTAATTACAATCCAGAAAACAGGTACTATTCCTGTTTTTCTTATTATGCAGGATTTTGTCACCTGTAAAATTTAGGAGTTACAGAATGAAGATTCCAAAGAGTTCAAAATCATTTAAAGGTTGATTTTAATTTCAGAGAGGCATGAACAGTTTAATTGTGAAGGACTTTGAGTTGGGTATTTTTGCTCATAGTTATACTGTACATGAAGATTTAATATAATGTAATGTGAATTAGAGTCCAGAATGTGCTAATTTTATAATTCAGAGGTCCTGTGGAGAGCCGTTGCCTAGGAAATTAAGTTCAGTTCATTTATGTGAAGAAAACTTATAAAGTTGAAAGCTTCAGGCCAAAATGGCTGTGAAATAAAATGCAACAGATATAGTTTTTCAAAATAGGAGAAACTTTACTGTCTCGGACATGACTCTTGTTCCTCTCTTCTTTCCATGATGCAGGAATGTCCATGGGATTTGTTGAATAATGTTAATAGCTTATTTGAGTTGATTTTTTTATTTCATCTTCAAACATATGTAATATTCTGATTTGAGTTTTACCTATTCTTTTGCATAATTTGCATTGCTACTTATCTAAAAATAGATGAGATTTCATATTATTTATTACTTATCTAAAAATCATCACAAAATTTAGAGGCTTACAAAAATAGCCAAGTTTATTATATTTTTGATAGTTTAGGATTTTGGAAAAGGATCTATTACATGGTTCTTCTGCTTCACACCTCATCAATTGAGGTACTTTGATGGTATTTGGCTCCCATGAGGGTTGATCTTGAGGTCCAAGATAGCTTCACTCAAATGTCTGGAGTCTGCAGGAATGGCTGGAAAGCTGGGCTTAGCTTGGACTGCCACCCAGAGTGTCTCCATATGGCCTCAACTGCATATTCTCTGGATGATTAAACTTCCTAGATGCCTCTGTATTCTCAAAGAAACAATTTCATGAAAGATGGGTGGAGGCTAATGTCTTCTTATTACCTAGTCTGAAAATATGAGCTGTCTCTTCTACTACATTCTGTTGGGGAAGTAGATTCCACCTCTTGGTGGGAAGAGTAGTAAATAATTTGCAGCTACTTTTAGTGGACCACAGCTTATGTCTAGTCACCAATTTATAATTCTCCATTTAAAAAATACACTCAATGCTTTCCCAAGGCCCACAAAAGTGATCTCATTACAACCTTATGTTTAAGGTCAGATTCTAGGATGTTGACATTTAAATGAAGTCCACTTAGGAAATATACCTAAATTCCATTACTACATTTTATTTCTGCATAAAATCTATGCCAAAAAATAATGACTTGGGCCTCCCCTGCTGGCGCAGCAGTTGAGCGCTGGGCTGCAAAGCTGCCCGTAGCCTCTGCAGCACTGGTTCAATCCCCGCCCGCCCGGCGAGGGTCCCACATGGTGCACAGACCTCTCCTGCTGCCCGCTTCTCCCCTCAGCATTGTGCTTTGGTCCTTCTGCCTGTTTTGCTCCCCGCTCTGGCTCTGGTGAATTCTCTCACCCTCCTGCGATTCTGACTGTACCCAGTGCTTGTATAAATAAATTAATTAATTAAAAAAATGACTTGAAAACGTATTGTACTTTTTCATGATTCTGTAAATTTTACTAGGGCCAGTTGTTTTCATTCAATATCTCTCACTATGTTATATTCAGATAGGACTTGGGTCTTAGGTTATCTCAAGACTTCGTTACCCTCTATCTGGTGCATGGACTGGGAGGCTGGGTTATGGCCACTAATATATCCCCATGTAGCCTCCCTAAATGGTTTCCTTATATTTCCTTATGGCAGGATATTTGCACTTCTTAGACAATTAAAGCAACATCTCCCAGTACAAGTGTCCAAGGGAAAAGGTGAAGAAGATGCCAGTCCTTTCAGTCTTGGAACTGAAAACTCGGGTGATGCTGCATCTACCATAATCTGTTGCTTAAAAATTTCCCAGACTCAATGAAAAGCAACTTATATCCCACATTCATGAATGAAGTGGTAAATAATTTGTGATAATGTTTAATTCGTGACATTTCTATTTCTGATCACAAATTTTTATGTTAACAGGATATTAATATTCTATTGATACTATTAATATTATTCTTATTAAAAGTAAATGGAAGTGCCCTCTGACCACTTCACAAAGTCTTATCAAATTACACTATCTTGCTCAGATTCATGGCTTAAAATGTTGCCAAGTAAATGAACTTCAACTGTGGATGAGACTCCCTGGGTATGGTTACCCTAATGTCTCTCTTCAAGTTGATTTCCAATCAATCCTAAGCCTTTGAACTAATGAAACAAGCTATCTGACCCTTCCACACACACATACACATCAAACATTGATGAAATAAACATAGGCTGGCCCTTTCTTTGTGTGGGAGTACAACAGGAACCACATAGCAGTCACTATGGAACATAGAAATTCTGAAACACAGGTGGGCTCCAGTTGACAATTTACCCAGTAGGGGTCTTTTCTGACCCTTGAAGCTAATGACTTGGCTCTGTTCTCTGACTTCTTTGTTTTGCCCTTGAATTCACTCTTCCTTTTCTATAAGAAATAGCCAATATTTGACACCATGTAACCCTTTCATCCTGCCTCCTGTTTATAGAAGTTTGGAGTCACTTTTTGAAGTTAAGGTCACTTTTCTTATTATAGTGTCCCTATCCTTCTAGTCTAAGTTTGAGATAACAATTTTCTTAAAAACTTTGTGGATTTTCTATTAGCCTTATATAAATCCACTTACACAAAAACACATCCACAAATTCCCTTGAGACAAGCCCTTCTCCATCATGGGTCTCTTGGGACACTGCCATGAAATAGCATCTGTAATTGTGTTAGAAATCCTTTTGTCTACAGAAAAAGGTCCACATTTAATCTGTTGAGGAATTAAAAAGTCTTTCATCCACACTCTTGGTTTATTTTTCACCCAGAAACAACAGTTTACTGTCTTACAGTTGTTATTTTCTTTGAAACCATATTTTATTTTGAGAATATTTTGATAGGAGAAATAGAGAATAAGAGAGAGATTTAATTTCAGTACTCGCTTGTCCCAGATCTTTCATGGTTCCTCTAAATTCTGCTGAAAGACTGAAATGGTTTTATCTTCAGGTTATCTTTTTTCATATTTTATCTGAAGAACCTAGAAGAACTCAGCTGGCACTTTTTATATTCTTCCTGGAAATCTCCCCAGTAAGATTGATGAGTTCATTTGGTAATTGTGCTATTTACCATATTATCTCAGATAACAGAGCTGCCAATTTTTGCCACTATATAAAAAAGGTGCTTTTTGCTCTAATATCTAATTGTTTTAATGGCTGTCTTTCAATCTCTCACTTATAAAGACCCTCCTAGCTTTCACAAAATGTCCACAATTTTTTTTTTTTTGCCCACCTTCTACCTAACACATATGTTCAAAGCCAGAGCGACATATTTTAGGTTTGGGTAAAGTCAGTTTCTTCTGTCAAACTTTGTTCTGGTTATATATTACTGAAAAACAAGTAATTACAAAATTAGCAAAGTAAAACAGTAATAATTTTCTTATATCTCATGATTTTGTGGGTCACAAGTTAGGTCAGGATTCAGCCAATTCTATTCAATTTCATGAGGATGCTTGGTGGCATGCAGTTGGCAGAGGGTAATAGAGATCATTAAATGACCATCACTTTTATAAGGATGTCTGGAAGATCCACCTCCTCTGGGTATTCCACTAGAATGCCTGCATATGGCCTATTTTATCAATCTTAAGATATAAGGACTTCATATATATTGTCTTAGAGCTCCAGAGTCTTATATAATATCTAGGTGAAAATTAAAAGCTTCTAATGACCTTGCCTTGGAAAACTCATTGTTGTTTCCATTACTTTCAATTTGTCAGTAAGTCATTAAAGCCTAGATTTAAGGTGAGGCTATTGTAGCACTTAATGAGAAGAGTAGTAAACAGTTTGCATCAATTTTTGTGTACCTCAAATTTCTATTATACAGAATCATTTTGATGAATGTATGTGTCTTGACATAAACTTTCACAGATCTTCTATGTGAATGTTGTTTTGAAACTAGCTATTAATTCTCTAGTACCTAATTTTGTTGAATTTAAGATTCATATCATCAGTTTTCACGAGGAAAAAAATATTTGAATTGTAATTGATTTGCAAATGCATGTTCAAAATCATAAATGTTTCAAGTGTGGCAGTTATGATTCTACTCTAAGGTACAGATATTACTTTGGAGAGATAGATTGTTATGAGGAAATAAAAGTAATAGGCTTTGTTTCAAAATAATCTTGGGGGAGTCTTTCCAATTACAACCATATAAGCAACCATATAATCCATATAAGCACTGTATTAAGCCCTGCAAAGGTAAATATAGAAGTTTGTTTTAGTCAAACAATGTTGCCTATGGTAGAATAGAATCAACCCAAATTTTTACCTTTCCACATCCATGGCCTGACGAAGCAGATTCATAGTTACTTTATCAATCCCTCCACTCTATTCTGGCCTTTACTCTGATTTCTAAAGTTAGATATGGTATCAGTTCATATGTCTAAATACCTGCATTTTTGTCATTTTCATAAGAACATACTCAAACTAACTTAAACTTTTGCCAAATACTTATGACATTCCAGGAGAGATGAGAAATATTACATTACATGAACAATAGCTAAATTAAGTCATTCTTCCATACTGGGACCAGCCTCTGTCTGCTAATATCAAGGCCATTTCCATACACTTGAGTAAGCCCAGTAAAGACTGGAAAAGTGCCTAGATGAGTGAAATTAAAATGATCTTCTGAACTTGTCCTTTTAATAAATGTATTGTTTCAAGATTGTGGATTTAGCATTGTTATTTAGAATTTTATGGCAACGCACATTTGTTGTGTTACCTTTAAACATTTTTACAAAATATTTCATGCAAAAACAAAACACTGGTAATCCTAAAATTAACAGTCATATATCTAAATAAGAAATAGCATTCCAAATGTGTCTCACAATCTTTGTGTGTAACTCACCATTAAATAGCCCACCTTTCCTACACTCCAGAGATAGCAGCTATCTTAATTCTTTGTTATCATTAAGCTATTTCACAATTCTACTGTGTAGGTATTTTTCTGTTCATAAACTGTAGCACTGGTTTTCATTTATTTTAATTTTATATGTTGGTAATGTTCTTTACAATGCACAATGGCTTTTTATATCCTACATTATATATTTTCAGTTTTTACCATCTTAAAACACATTGCTCGAGTTCAATCATTTTTCACCATTATGTTACATTGTTTTATATGGGTATGCCACAATTTATTAAAGCTTTTCCTCTATGTGGACATTATGTTATCATTTTAAGCTATTGGACAACATTTGTTTACTGGCTGGATGTAAGAATTTGGTTTAAAATTTTATATTCTACTGTTCTGAGTTAATAAAGCAATGAAAAGTCCTTACAGCAGCATATATTTTATTCACATTTCAGGATTTGTCTCATGTATTCAGCTAACAAACACCAAATGTAATGCTATTTATGTTGACATATTCCATACTTCACAGCTCTGCAAAACTAGTAAAGTTCATATAAACATAGATTGACTTCAATCACAAGGAACATTAAGAAATTTCTTAAACTAATATATATTATGTATTTTGTATAGAGTTACTCAATGTACTATCAATCCTGAAAACAATTTGCATCATTTGCTCATGGTTTACAAGAGTCAAACAGACTCCTTATCAATTCATTTTTTAAATTTTGCCCTGTGATCATTGTTCTAGATGTGAATTCAAATAAAGACATTTTATGTGAGATCAGTTACTTTCCTGCAGAAATAGTCGGTACTGACATTTTTAAGTATGCAACAAAACCTCTTAGATGGATAGTTAAGAGGAACACACATGAAATTAAATCATACATTTATTTTATTATCCAGAATGTCTCTTAATGATTCTATGTAAGGCTTACTTCTTCTATGTAAATGCAAGTATGTGTTTTTTTTTTAACAAATCAGTGTGTGTACTGTGTGAGGGAAGCCATTAATTATTTCAATAGGCTCAGAAATATTAAGGGAAATGTATTCAGATGAAATTTTGTGACCTCTACTTCCCATGATACCTGTGCTGCAAAATGTTGACTTATCTTAATACCAAATCTTTTTCTTAGTCTCCATTTTATTCACTATTAAGTGGAATTTCATTGTCAAACATGACAAAACATGAGCGATCCATACTAAAGAGTCATAAGATTATCTCTTAAGTCTCAAGAGAGAACTATACAAAAGCATTGAGACATTATTTTTTAACAAACAACAGACTGGTCTAATTCAGCCATCCTTATGTTTTTAACAGCAGTTCCTATCTCCACCATCTTTTTCATATTTTTATTGATAGGATATGAGTGTTAGTAAAAACACTCCAAAACTTAATGGCTTAATACACCTTAGTTTATTATTTCTCATAATTCCATGGATTTCCTGAGTAATTTCTCTATTGACCCTACCTAGATTTTGTCTTCAGGTCAGGAGCATGGCTAAATCCATCTGAGATGTTTGAGACAGATCTTTCTGCCCAGGTCATCTTTCATTGCCAAGGAGATTCCCTTAATTTCTTCAGATGATAGTCATCTCAGGGATTCAAAAGGACAAGGTCAGCTACACAATTTGTGTAGTCCAATGAAAATGAAAATATGGGGCCTCTGGTTCAAAACTTCAGTGTGTATAGATGATGACTGCAGAGTATTCAACCAAACAGAAGCCCTTCTTAGCATAATCATGAGACTGCATAAGCTGCTTGCCTTATAAGGAAAAAGGCAAAAGTGAAATCTACAAAATTACTTGGAACCCTGATCTTAGGTAACACACCTTCAACCTGCCAGATTATGTGTGTTAACATGAATCCCAAGGCCAGTGCATGTTCAATGGCAAAGTCCAGGATGGGAAGAATTTGTCACCATATTTTGCAATCTATCACAGGTAATATTGTTATTCTGCCCATTCTTATTTCACCTAGCATTTCCTTCATTCAAAGATAATCAATCTTTGGAATATTTAACTATTTAAGATACCACCTCACAACCATGAGAATGGCCCAAACCAAAAAGATCAGAAACACACATGTTGGCAAGAGTGTTGAGAAGAAAACTTGGTACAACATCATTGGGAATATAAAGTGATCTAGACTCTATGGAATACAGTATTGAGGTTTCTCAAAACATTAAAAAGAGACCTACCATATGAATCAGAAATGCTGGTCTTAGCTATCTAACAAAAAAATAACAAAAAAATTAATTCAAAGAGATATATTCACTCTTTTGTCCATTTTAGCACTATTTACAATAGTCAAGATGTGGAAACAACCTATGTGTCCAATGACAGATGAGTGGATAAAGAAGACATGATCACACACACACACACTTTGGAATACTACTCAGCCATTATAAAAAATGAAATCTTACCTTTTGTGTCAACATGGGTGGAACCAAAGGAGATTATGCTAATCAAATAAATAAGAAGGTGGAAGACAAATGCCAGATGATTTTACTCAATGGGAAATATAGAGAAATAAACAAAGGGACAGACAAAACTAAGCTAAACAAATCCTTTAAATCTGACTGAAGAACTGAGAACACCAGAAGGGGAAGAGGGGCAGGAGCAAAGGCAGAGGAAGCCCAGTGCACAATGGGGAAAGATTATTGATACTTTGGTGATGGGTTTGGTGTGACACAATACATTTGTAGAGGTGTTAACCTTACAATATTGTTGTAAGTCAATGTTATCTCAAAAAATATAATTAAAAAAATAAAACTGACATTGCAAAGTATAAAGATGAATAGAAAATTTACTAATCACTTGAAATTTTTAATTCTTTACAGAGAAGATTATTAAATGATGTGATAGGCAGGAAAAAACTTCATTTAATAAAATCAAATGTACTTTGCTATTTCTAACCTTTTAATTTAACTTTCAGAATTTGATTAAATATGAGGAAAGATTTCCTCTAAAATGAACAAATAGATAAAATTATAAAATGCAGCCATAGATTAAAAAGGAAAGTGTATTTGGAAAGAAAAAGTAAATCTTAAGGGAGCGCTAGGTTTTTTAATATACTATTAAAGGATGCCTGCCAAATAATTTATTATGAACAATTCTGTCTATTTGAGTGTGTGTGCGATAGTCCATGTCAACAAAACAGAACCAGGCAATGTCCAGATTCAGTATAAGCCACTGCAAAGCATCAGAGTAGTATATAGCACAAATGAGAAATATCCTCCAAATGTACAAAATAGATCAAGATGTGAACACAAGTTTCTGACCTATAGTCAAAAAGGACTGGCTTGCTTTAAAAAAGACAGATGAGAAAGATTTTGTAAATCAAAATCTTTAAGTCTAAGAAAGGGAAAAATCTGGAGTGTCATTTCTGCTGCAGGTCACCCATGTCCTTAGCACAGCAGTACTAAGGTCACTTTGCTAGGAGAGCCATTCCTTTTTCTACCACTGGATGTTTTCAGTATCATTTTATTACTGTCTTCTGATGTTATTAAAATATATTTAAATGCAACCTGACCTCTATAGAAAATGGATCCCAATTTTTCAGTAACATTCTTTCATCGTTTCTCTCTATCCGTATTCTTTTTTTTTTTTAAGATTTATTCATTTATTTTATACAAGAACTGGGGTACAGGTCAGAAGTGCGGGAGGGTGAGAGAATTCACCAGAGCCAGAGCGGGGCACAGAACAGGCAGACTGATGAAATACAATGCTGAGGGGAGCAGTGGGCGGCAGGAGAGGTCTGCCAAGCCATGTGAGGTTCTCCCTGGCCAGCAGGGAATCAAACCCATGCTGCAGAGGCTGTGGACAGCCTCGCAGCCCAGCATTCCACCGCTGCGCCACCGGGGAGGCCCTCTCTAGCCTTGTTCTAAATACATTTAGAATACACGTTGCATTCTTCTTTTTCTGATTTCAAAAACATCTGGGTGGATCATTTTGGGTCCTTATAATTACTGTCTTTATCTCATTTGTACAAGAAAAATAATCTATTTAATATAAACCCACTATATTTTACTGTAATTGTGATAATTATAGAGACTTTGTTGAACCTACTGCTGCAAGGGAGTAAGATTCTCATTTTGGTAACTGAGAACAGCAGTACTGGGAACTGGTGCCTTCTAATAAGAGCTTGAGGTTTTTGTTGTTATTGCAGTTTTTCCACTTGAGAAAGACACAATGAGAGAGTATAGGAGGGCAGTGATATCTGTTTCCAACTTCAGGGTAATTGAGGGGTTGAATCAATCTGCTGAGAGTGCACCAAAGAGAAGACAACCCATTACTGGATGGAGGTGAAAAACCCAGGGAGAGAGGTCAGATTGCCAGAAGTGTGGCTCTCACAGCCCTGGAATCAGGCGTGAGACGGAGCCCCCTGCAGTGTCAGACAGAAGGACTCCTTTCCTGCCCTTTCACTGATCATGACTGAGACCGAGGACATTTAACAGGCTGGGTTTAGTGGGAATTTTCAGCTTCCATATGCTATTTACTACTGCCAATCTGCATTATGTTAATTAAACCTCTTCCTCCAATATGATGATTACAAAGAAGGCTGCCAATGTCCAGCATGGAGCAAAATTCCACAAAGAGAGGACACAGGCTCTGCCAAGAGCCGAGGAGAAAGAAGCGCAAACACAAGTACCCAGGCTATTTGGGTAAAGGACACGAAGTAAGATGAGCTGATTTCTGTACTTTCAATGGAACAGTAAAATCAGCTCCTGAAAAATTATGTAAATAGTAGATGACTTAGAGTCAAATTTACTGACTACACCAGTCGCAAATGTCACCTGCTTAGGGTACTTGTGGAAAAGTCAATAAGGGCTCTCTCTCCAGATCTCCTGAGCCTCACCTCCCCTTTGATGACATTGTTTGAAATGGTAAGTTTCATATTAGCATTGAGAAAGAATAAGATACTAGAAAGTTTGTGAAAGAAGACCCCATTTTTTTTGTTGAATAATGACAAATAAGTTTTTGTAAAATAATGACTAAAATCAGTTATCTGTATGACTGCAGATAGACAGATGGCTAGAAGACAGTTGATGATGGATGGATAGGTGGATAGATAATTTTTGTAATTATATAATTCTAGGAGAAAATAGACTTGCAAACATGAGTCATAATGGTGAGTCAGAGGCAATATACAAAAGGGGAGAAAGAGATGGAAGCAAAATAAAAAAGAAGATTAATAAAAAAAACTTCTTTACCAAAAATACAAACATGTTTACTATCCAGTTTAAATGCTATATTTATGGAAGATTATGTGTGCATATATTTTCAGTTGTCTGAAACAATGTAGTCCGAAATAATTTCTTCTATACTCCTTTTTTTATAATTAATTATTTATTGTTTTACAGCCTTGTTAATATTGACAGTATAGGATTTCTGCCCTCAAGTGCCATTACAGTGGCTCTCCTACCACCAAAGCACCCATAGTCCTCCTCCATGTTAATTTCTGAGCTACCATATGTAAACAGTCATTAATAGTAAAGATATACTATTGGGGCCAACTAAATGTACAATTCAAAATGGCAGGCCTAACAGCCAGCCCCCTTCTTTGTCACTCCTCTCAACACATAAGAACAACAACAGAATGTGATGCATCACTGACCATGAACTTTCAGAGTGGTTTTCCAAATAATGGCTGACATAAATGGAGAGAGCAGAGATATTTTTGCTAAGAAAGAAGACAGTGGATGTTCCTCTATACAAGCACAAATGTGCAAAAAGAAGAAACTCCTAATACTGCCTAGATAAAATTTTCTCTAAGAACCTGATTACTTTTTGTTAATATAAAAATTAGAAAGCATTACTTGATTCCACAGCTTTGCATTTGCTTCACACATTTACTTTTGGAAAATGTGAAGTAGGATCAATACTTTCTATTTAAAAAATTCATAGGGCCTCCCCTGGTGGCGCAGCAGTTGAGCGCTGGGTTGCAAAACTGCCCGCAGCCTCTGCAGCTCCGGTTCTATCCCCGACCACCCGCGAGGGTCCCACATGGCACGAAGACCTCTCCCGGCCCGCTGCTCCTCTCAGCAGTGTATTTTGTCGGTCTGCCTATTCTGTTTCCTGCTTTGGCTCTGGTGAATTCTCTCACCCTCCTTCGCTTCTGACTGTACCCAGTGCTTGTATAAATAAATAAATAAATCTTTTAAAAAAATAAAAAATTCATAGAAACTTGTTCTTCTCAGATGCGTACCTACCTGACTTTTGTTTCTGTTCCCAGTTTTCAGTATACAACTTGAGTGCAATTTGAGTGTTTGCTATCCTAGAAAAAGAGTTTGATGTCAGGAGCCCAATACTAAAGTCCTTTTGAAACCAGATCCACAAGGCAAGACAGGCTTGTTCCCCCAGCTAAATGCCAGGACTTGTGGCTTTGTTGAGGTTGTTCGACACTACCCAGCCACCCCCTCCAGTACAGCTGTAGGGCTGGCAGGCTAAGCCTGGCAAGAACCACCAGCAAAGTAACCTGGGGTTTTCCCACCCTGGTGCTGCAGTGGTCCACAGTGCTGCACTAAAAGCAGCAGCTGTGGAGGCAGGAGTAGCTCTGCCTTTGGGCAACCACTCTTCTGTGCAAGTCAGGTTTCAGTGCCAAAGACCCCACCACCATCTCGGACTCCAGCAGCCAGCCCCAGAAGCCAACTGTTTGCAGGCTGCACAAGCCACAGGGGGTGATGAACATATTACCACCAGCCACCAGTGGCCGGCTGGGCTCATACTTCTGGCAGAAGCAAGTAGTGATGGCGGATGGCAGTGTTTCCTCTAGCACCAGGCCCAGGGTCGGCAGCCCCACTGGCGAGCCAGGAAGCTAACCCATGTGGGGCAGCAAACCTCTCCTGAAATTTTAACAAGCACATGAGATCAACGCTCTTAACATGTTTTGAATACGTGATGCAAGGTTGTTACCTAGATGTCCAATGGAATAGCAGGTCTTTAGAACTTCTTCCTCTTACATAACTGAAATTATATGTACATTGATTAGCAACTCCCAATTTCACCCTTTCCCCAGCCCCCGAAAAACACCTGTTAATCCTCTGAGTCTATCAGTTCAACTATTTTTGATAGCTCATGTAAGTGGAATTATGCAATATGTATCCATCTGTGACAGTCTTCTCTTACTAATCATAATGTCCTCAAGATTCATCTGTGTTGTCCCATATTGCAAGATTTACTTCTTTTTTACGGTTTAATTCTTGATAGAGGTTTGAATAATGATAGAGAAAACAGTAAAGATAACTAGTGATGTAAAAAATGATCAGGAACACTGCACAAAAATTAACAGAAGAACAAGTAAAATATTCTGGGGGACAATACTGAAAATGTCAAAATGGCAGAGCTCCCTCAATTTTGGTACTGGTTCTTCAATCAATTTGGACCTTTGCTAGATTTTCTGATGTGTCCAGTCTCGTTTGAAGTCTGTTGCTCTTGAGCTATGGTGAAATTAAACAAAAATGAGACTTAAAGTCTGAACATTTAATTATAGAATTATTTTGTCCTCAGCACTTAATATGCCTATCAGTTCATCTGGAAACTCACCATGAATGCAAACATAGTGCCACAAAATCCATACTGAATTTGCAATCAGACGGTCTCCACTTGATACCTGATTTGTTTTGTTTCCTAATTTGCTATGGGATCTCAGGAACCTAAGCTTGGAGAGGAGGTGGTTTAAACCATTCTGTTGAAGCACAGCAGCATGGTGATGAATGTCAAGGGCAAATATCAAGCAAATGATACCAGACACAGAGCTCACATACCATATAATTTTATAGAAAGTCCAAGAATTGGCAAAACTAATCTGTAGTGATATAAATCAGAAGGGTGTTTCAAGAGGTAGTACGAGGAGGGTGAGGGCAAAGGCAAGGGTTTACTGGAAAAGGAAATGTGTTCACTACTCTGATCTTGAGTTGTTCACCTGTGTGTATATATATGTTAAACATTGCCATGCAGTACTTAAGATTTGTGCATTTTATTCTACCTAAATTATATCTCAATAAAATAGTATCAAATATCCATGAAAAAGGGAAGAATGAAATGAAAATCTAGAAAAGCTGAGAAACTTGAAGCAAGTTCAAAATCCACAATATGAAATAGAGACAGAACCTAAAAAATTCATTTTTAGTTTTCTGCATCCTTCAGGCTGTGAAAAATGGAGAGCTAAAAACTAGGTCCACAAGACCCAAAAGAAGAATATTCTCTTTGAATAGAACTCCTTTCTTGGGCCTCCCCGGTGGCGCAGCAGTTGGTGCTGGGTTGCAAATCTGCCCACAGCCTCTGCAGCGCCGGTTCGATCCCTGGCTGCTGCCAGGTAAGGGTCCCACATGGCGCACAGACCTAAACAAACAAAACCTGTTTCTTTTTGAAATTTCTATCTGAATATATAAAAGTACAATTTATGAAATATTCAAAGTAGGGTTGTTTTGAGTTCTATTCTAAGAACTTAAAAAATACTAGCATTTTCTGTCCACACTGACTATACAGTGTATTGTCTGGAGTTCTCCAGTCCTCTTCCCCTTCCGAAACACAGACACATACACACTTACACACACATATGAACACTCTCACAGATACATGCTCACAAACACTCAAGTACACATACACACACACACATACACACACACATACACACACACACACACCATGTCACTGGGATACCTTACTAAAGAAAGAGCACATTACATGCAAGTACTTGGGAATACATGGTTCTGAAATGGAAAATAATTATTCATGAATAATCACAGAAAATGAATCTGAGATATGCAGTTCATCTTGCCATTTCAAGGTTTTTTCTCCATTAAAATACTCATATAGTAATATAAGCAAGTAATATACATTTTATTAGTTCACATTTTAATATGACATTTATATTCCATTTTCTATTTCACTAGTCGTCATGTATATTCCTATTGTTTTCATATTCCTCTTTTTGCCAATAGTGTTTTTTAATAAGATTTTTCTTATAAAGTCAATTTGAAGATGTTTTGATGTTTTTTATATAATCAATTTTCCATAGTTCTATAATGATTGCTTCATAACATTCGATGGCTGGTTTTATTATTTTTTTTTTCATTTATAAAACTATTACAAGAATTGAAATATAAATGCAAGTGTAGAGTTTTTCCATATTACTGCAGATATTTAAATTCAGAATTTTTGCAGAGCAGTTTGTAAAATCATGACAATATAATCAGAGAGTAAAAGGATGACAATTTTTGGATAGAGCATTGTTTTTTATAAGACAAGCTTATAAATGGGTATTGAATGACCCTGATGAGCATATTCCTGATTAATAAGAAGGTTTTCACTCTCTCAAATCATCATGCCACTGGAACTAGTGTGTCTAATTTTATTCTTAAATTATCTAAAAGGTTAAGGATATGCCAATCACAAATTACTCTGGTATTGGATGTTTTTATTATTTTATTTGTTGTTAAAACACATAAAACACAAGATAAATAGCCTATTCAATAAGTTAAATTGTTGAAATTTTTAATTGCCTCAATTTTCGAGTATTGGAAACATGCACATGCATTCACACACACATACAAGAATTAGTGACAGAAATCTGTTGTAGGGAAAAAAAAATTAAAAAACACTATAGATTGAAATAGTTCCCAGAAACTTTTAGTATCCAGAACAATACCCTTGAGTGTAAGACTGTGGGTCATTGGTTTCAGTTCCATGAGACTCAAAACCTCCTGGGGCCTCCCTGGTGGCCTAGGAGTTAAGTCTCAGCACTACTACCTCAAAGGCCCATCGCTATGGCCTGAGTTCACTCCTGGCCAGGGAGCTAACCCACAAGGCACAGCAGATCTCCCCTGTCTCACCTGTTGCTCCCCTCAGCAATGTATTTCAGTAGATCTTTATGCTCTGCTCCCCACTCTGTCTCTGGTGAATCCCCTCACCACCACCATATACCTCTGGCCTACACCCAGTTCTTCTACACAAAAATAAATAAAATCATTTATTTTAATTTATTTTTTAAAAAAGATTTTTATTTATTTATGCATACAAGAACTAGGGTACAGGCCAGAGGTGCAGGGGGTGGGAGGATTCACCAGAGACAGAGTGGGGAGCAGAACAGGAGGATCTCCTGAAATACACTGCTGAGGAGAGCAGCGGGAGAGAGAGCAGAAGTCTGCTGCACCATTTGGGTAGCTCCCTGGCCAGCCAGGGGATTGAACTCATGCTGCAGAGACTGCGGATAGCTTCACAGTGCAGTGTTTAACCCCTTGTGCCACCAGGGAGGCCCCAATAAAATCTTTTTTTTAATCTTTATATAACAAATGTTTTTACAATGCCACTTTCATTATCCCATGAATGGGAATTTCACAGGTAATATTATCTATCACTATTTGAAATAATAAATAATCCACTGCATTATAAAGTAGACAAACAGAAATTAATAACAAAATGATATATAAGTTTTGCAGTGTATAAATTTTGCAGTGTATAAATTTTAGACATGACTGTTAGTAAGTGCAGTGACAGATACTTGCTGGTCTAGCTAGCATCACTGCTAAAGTTACAGATGCAAATGCAAATTGACTCATTCTGTGGTATTGTTACCTCAAAAACCAGAAAAAGGCAGTGCCATTGATGACCTGATTTGGGAAATGATAACTCAATCTTGGTAAAGTTCTTAACAAAACAAAGTATAATCTTTCCTCAATTTGCATGGTAGTGGAGTTATGGGGTAAATGTCTATATACTAAAGCTCTTCATAAAAAATATACTTGGCTCAATAATTTATAAACATTAGCTTATCATTTTTTTGATTGCTGAATAATATTCCATTGTGTATATATACCATATCTTCTTGCTCCAGTCATCTATTTTTGGGCATTTGGGTTGTTTCCAGGTTTTACCTATTATAAATAGTGCTTCAATAAACAAGGGTACAGGTACTGGCTACACCTGAGAAAAGAAAGCAAACATTGTTTAAAAATGAACAATGATGCAAAATATATATTAATTAATTAATTAAAAAATATACAAACAAGTCTTTCAATCAAATGGGTCCTCAATGGTGCCTTAAGAAGCCATGAAAAGCCATACTGACAGTTTTCGTGCAGGACAGCCCTGTACACATTCAGGTCAGCTAGCATGCCTAGCTCTTGTCCACCAAAAGATAGCACTGTGCTTAATCATCATAAGAACCAAATGTCCCAACACATTTCCCAAAACAAATCTAAGGAATTGTATGTCCAGGAAAGAACCACTGTTCTAGATAAATCACACTGTATTTATTTGCTAATATGACCAAAGCAGTACTCTAAACAGCTACAACAAGGTTAAATCACTGCAACATGGAACCCCTGTGCCTTCTGTTTCTCTCTTGCTTTTAGCCTAAGAGCCGGGGTATAAAGAGAAAAGCAGCTTCTCCACTCACATTTTCTTTTATTCGACTACCCAGAGGTGAGTCACTGTCACTGGACCCAAACATCTTTCCTAGGATAATCATAGCATATAGCCTTATAAGGGGTTTATGTGCAGCCATATAACATGAGTCCAGAGATACAATTATGCCATTAACTGTGACATCAATAGCAAAAACTAAAACTTAAAGGGGTTACTGACTACTGTTCTAAGCACAGTTCTGAACAGCGTTGTACATATTAATTCATTTCATTTGATTCTTAAAATCCTATAAGGGTAGTATTGTAATTCCTATTTTACAAGTGAGAAAACAGCCTAAAAACACATAACTGGAAGGTGGTAGAACAAGAGTAAAATCCTGGCAGACTGGTGACTTGGCATTATGTTCATTATGCTAGACTCTTAACCACTTATGTTAGGCTTTTTCTGATGCACTTAGGCAAAAATTGAAAATGATAGTTATGAACTGGTGGTTTTATTGTTACAATATTTTTTAAAAAAAAAACTACATGAGATGATGTCATTATTTCTATCAGCTGCCTCCTCAAATTATTATTGTGTTGCTAAGATATTGTCTGAAGCCCCTAATGCACAGGCCCCATGGAAGTTAACCTCAACTGACTGGTCCTGAGGATGGCCATGATTTTAAACTTACAGAGCTTTCCAGAACATGCATTGGCACATTGTGTTTTTACTCCTAAATCTTGGTCTTCCATCTTTCCAGCTTTAATTAAATTGTCCAGTGAATATTTTTAGTTCCTTCATATACTCTAGCATGGAGAATTTATGGGTTTCTAAAAAGTCTAGAAATGTCATTGATCAAAAATTATAGTAGTCTAGGTTATAAGTTCTATGAAGGCAAATAATGTTTGTTTCATCACTTTTTCTCTGTCTCCTCGCACAGTGCTTAAATGTTCTGTGGTCTATTGTAGATGTTCAATAATGATTGTAAAATAAATGAAAAAATGAATTTTATATGACTTGAGAAAATACTTGGTTTGAATTAACTGAATGGACCCTATTACTATAACCTGTTCCTATAACTCTATTACTGTAACCCTATTGCTATAACTAGGTCAAATTCTTTCACCTTCTGTTATTATTATTGTTCAAGTCAGTTAAATTTCTATAGTCCTTTGTCAACAAGATCCAGCTTATCATGGTCCATAGCAACTTGATTAAAATACAGAATCATATTTTTAAATTACTCCTTTAAAAAAATCTCCAAAATCATTTTTTCATTATTTTAAATCATCATTTGCTATATATTTATCATGGAAATGAAACTCTAAAATACTAACATTCTATTTTAAGCATAATTTACCACTACATGAAGTTCTGCACTAGAAGTTATTTCCCAAGCACTGGGGGAGATAGAGACACAGAGAGAGAGAGAGAAAGGTAACTTTTATATACACAAAGATCAAAATTGTAAACCGAGCATTCAAAAACTATTTCCTTCATTTATATATAATTTTCACATGAAAACCTAGACAAAAAACATTTAAGAGTCTATAAAGCATTCATTGCATCATTAAACTGGCACATGTTTTAATGGTTTGCCTTTCATTGCAGCGAGGTGTCAGTGTGGAAGGGTGTGGAGTGCAGCTGCAGTTGAGATTGTGCTCCACATTATACATTTTGTTAGAACATGAAATATTTGAAATACTATATATGCACAAGTTGAAGTGTACCTTTCAGTGAAACTCCAAAACAATTTTCTTCAGTTCTGATTGTTACTATGTTTTATCTTTTTAAAGGGAAATACAGCCTTTACTAGGGGAAAAAAATAGCTCAAATCAACTATAAATAAAATGAAAGTCCCACACAGGAACAGACTCTGTATTTTCTGAAAAGTCAGTGGAAGCAAATATAAACTACAATTTCCAAAATAAAAATGCTTAAAAATATGTCATTCAAAGGAAATAAAGTAAAACAAAAATTGATTCTGTTAAAGGGAGCCTCTGTATGACATATGAAATAGAATATCAGAATATCTAAAATATTCGTAAGAAATTTGCAAATAAAATTTTATGTGCATGATTTTTAGATATTTGCAAGAATATTTTAAAGTAAACAAAATAATGAAAAAATAGACCTATTATTTAGCACTCTTAACCATGTTAAATCATAGCTATTATACCTTTGGGTTTTTTTTAATTTTTTAAAGATTTATTTATTTATGCATACGAGAGCTGGGGTACAGGCCAGAGATGTGGGGGCTGAGAGGATTCATCAGAGACAGAGTGGGGAACAGAACAGGCAGACTTACTGAAATACACTGCTTTGGGGAACAGCAGGCTAGACAGGAGAGGTCTAGCCTCTCCTGTGCCATGTGGGTTTCTCCCTGGCCAGCAGGGGATCGAACTTATGCTGCAGAGGCTGGGGATTGCTTCATAGTGCGGTGCTTAACCCCTTGTGCCACCAGGGAGGCCCATAGCTATTACCTTTGTTAAACTCATATTTAAAAAAAAAAAAAAAAAGAGTATGTAAAGAATGTTATCCTTTTAGTGACACAGTTTAAATTTCTCCCTTACCTGCTTTGTCATATTGCAAGTTTTCTCTTTATTACTATTTGGTGAAAGCATTTGTATCTGGTCTCCTTCCAATTTGTTTTCTGGCCTTATTTTTCTCCAAAGACGTACCCTAAGCTAAAAATTCTGTGCATAACCCTCTCTGCTATTCAACTAGAATAGATAGGTGCTGCTATTCCACAGAAATGTTTCTGTTTCTAATCTGTTATCACATCCCTCAAGAACTGCAGACATATTTTCTATTAGTTGACAGTGTGTTTTCTTTTTTTTTTTTAAGATTTATTTATTTTTATACAAGAACTGGGGTACAGGTCAGAGGCACTGGAGGGTGAGAGGATTCACCAGAGCTGGAGCAGGAGCAGAACAGGCAGATGGACTGAAAGCACAGCTGAGGAAGCATTGGGTGAGACAGGAGAGGTCTGCTGCACCACGTGGAACACGTGCTGCCGAGGCTGCAGACAGCTTCATAGCACTGTGCTCAATCCGCCGCACCACCGGGATACCCGACAGTGTATTTTCTTATAACACTCTGGGTTAACCAATTCTTACCCATTTAATAAATTATGTCATGTATATGTGGAAAATGAACTGAATGTGCGAAGTAGGAAGATGGTACTGTGCCTACAGATGCCTTAGGGTTCTAATAGTTGATAAAACTCTTCTCTAATGATTTATGTGTAATTTCAGAAGCATTTAAAACGTTGGCAAACAATATGAAAAATGCATCTAACCAGAAAGATACAATTAATTATACACCTTTTCTAATTCTCTCCCAAATAACAGCTGTCTAGTTTTTCAACATTTCCAAAATGCAGTTAAAAAAAAAAAAGAAGGAAATTTCTTCACACAATATTTAGCTGGAAAATTAGAAGTGTGCTCTATCTCTTTTGTTTTCAACTTTAAAATCATATAACTTTTTGAGAATAATGTACAAAGTCACAGAGTGATTAAAGACATGGATCAGGATCTACACTAGCTCAACGACCTTAAAACAGGTCCTTCACTTCTCTGCATTTCAGGTGATTCATCATTTATAAGATGACTAAACTGATAGTTTCTATTTCCTAGGATTGAGGAGAGAATTGAATGAATTAATGTATGTAAAGTACTCTGCAAAATCACTGTCTGGCATATAGTAAAGTCTATGTAAACAATTGTTATGAAGATGCTGATAATGATTCTCCAACCCAGAAATAAATGATGCAATTTCAGAAACTATTCAAACATAACAATGTGAATAGATCTATATTTATGTATCTATTTCTAGTGAAGCTCTTTAAAATAGTTCCTGTCAAGTTACAGGACATGAAGCACATATGTGTGCCTTTTCTCAATATAACAAATATCTATTTTCTTCTTTTGCTCTCTGGACTGGACTATCTGAGGACATATCTCTTCAACTTGATCAAATAGAGGTCACCATAGGGAGAGTCTCGATGTACTATATCTGTAAAGATGGCCCTGTCTAGCTGAGGGCACAGTTCCAATGTCTGGAACTGATTTCCCAAGGGAGGTCTTACTAGATATGAAGTTTCACTGAAATTCACACCCAATAGAAAAGTACATGGAAGGTCACCATTAACCACAATATTCTCAATTCTTCAGGTGAACTCTTTATAGAGATAGCTATATTTAACCTGGATACTCCTCTACCCACTAGGGATTTATAATAGTTGAAAATAGAAACCAGGGATCTCTTGGCTATAATCTAATAACTAAAGAAATTTCATAATTCCTTGTGTTGTTTGCTTATATAGATACTGATGGGCAAAGATTGCTCATGTGTATCAAGTCACAATGCCTGTATATCAAGACATATTTAAAGGTATGCATATTCTGGTGGGAAAGAGAATAAAATAAATGCCATGTTGATGCTCAGTTCAATCTTGAACAGAATTAGAAATGAGTAGGAAATTCTATTTTTTTCATTTATTTGGTGGAATTTTTAAAGGCTATAATGCTAAACAGAAAAACTATTGCATTTATAAAATTTTCCTTTATAATTTTCATATATATGCATATTTTCAATTAATAGGGGTAAGGATTACATTTGTTCATCAAGGGCACATAGTATAATACATTATATCTTATTTAAAGTTTATAAGAAATAGGTATGATTATATTTTCTAACTTTATAAATGAGAAAACTGAAGGTCTGTAATATCCAACATGAGATGGACAAAGCAAGAATTTAAACTTGAGTCTGTCCTGCTCCAAATTCTATGCTCATTTATTACACTGTACAGTTGTCCTATTTGATTTGACTATTTTTGGAAAATTATATTTTCTTCTATTGCTTATTTTGACTTCAAGTGAAATAAGTTTGTGTGTGTGTGTGTGTTTTCAGCTTCTCCTTAAGGAGCATAACAATTGTGGGTTGTTTTTTTTTTTTCAATTTTTCTGCTTCTTCCATTTTGTTTAAATATCAATTCTCTGTCTCATCTTTTGGATTAGGGAATATTATTGCTAAGGAAAAAATAGTGATGGAATCATGAGCACAACAGATGCATATGAACAGATGTATTGCAGCCAAGAACCAGTTACAGTGTCAATATACCTTCCATGGTGCTTCTGCACCATGCTTTGGGGGCTTTTGGTATAATTGGACCATTTATTCCACCATATTCCAAAAAATTTAAGTTTTTTTAGCCTTTGAGAATTTTTAGCGAACTAACCATTAAAAGTCACTTTAATAATAATCAGTTCCAATACTTGAAGAGCTGTCTCTTGTTAAATGAGAAGAACTTCTACAGAAATTGAGACTAAATGTGCTACTTTCAAAACTCAACAATGTGTGCACCAAGATTTCTCTTCCATGGATAGTCCTGAGATACTATGCAAATAAAAGGAAAAACAAACTATCCATTTTCTTGTTGTAAAATTGAGTTTTTGAGAAGATTTTTGAATGTTGCAAAACAATGTTATTGGATTTCAAAAACCTATTGGGTGTGAAAAATGAGGTGACTTTTTCCAAAACCTAAGACTCTAGGCATATTTGCGAAATCTAGAGCTAAAAGCCAAAACAAAATCTACAGAGCCATGAAACTTACTTATAAAGTAGGAGAGTTTTCAAATTTTGGATAAATGAAAAATATAATTACCTTGGAAATAGGAAGGAGACTATCTCAGAGTATTAAAATTAATCTTTTCTTTAATTAATTAATTAAATTTAATCTGTCTCTGAGTCTATGAGTACAGGGTCTGATCTCATTAATCATTCCACTCTTAGTACCTATGGTACATATGAACATTGTGGGTGTTTAAAATATACTGGGAAATAGAATTAGTGAAATAACAAATGGATAACTTGACAGTAGCCACAGGCGTAAAATACCAAATGATTCCAACATAGTATAAGAAACTGTTAATATTTGAGAAAGAAGTAGTCTATAAAATAAATAGTTTTTTTTTCAAATTTGCCTACTTCTGTCTCTGATGCTATGCAAGCTCACACAAGGTATAAAGAAAAATTTTAGCTCTTATTCCCAGTTTCCAACTCAGAAGCTATCTCTCTACCAGATTGTGGTTCCTGTCTTCTATCTTCCCCTGGTTGGTCACTCTGTCATTCTTCCTCATGTCTCAGTGAGTGGCAGAGTTCCCCCTGGCCTAAAAATCTTTAATTAACTTTTAAGGAGGAAAATCTTAACATCCTAAAGGTTACACCAAGGCAAATAACATCAGTCATCTTAGGATCTGTCCTCTAAAAAATGCACTTAAATTCCTTAACAATAAATTCAAGTCACCAGTTGTCATTAAGTAGTCTTATTCTAGGGGGGGAAGGATATAAAATTGATGGGCTAAGTAATTCATCAACTCCTCCCCATAAATGCCCTACAATCCTATCTCAATAACTCATTGTGTCAATTTATTGCACACTCTCAGATAAATGGTATTCACCAACAATAGCATAATAAAACCAAGCAGATTTTTGTTCCATAGAGTTTATGCAGCTAAAACTAAAGAAAACTGAAGACACTCACATACATATTGCCAATAGAATTAATGACAAATGATTATTCTGGAATAATCCTTCCCTCAATAAACCTACAGAGAAACTGTAACTTTAAAATAAGAAAGACAACCAGCATCAACAAAACCTAGAAATGTGATTAGTATGTATATAGCACTAACAATTCTAACATTTTGTAGAGTAATATTTATAATGCAAGTCAAATTGGTTTTACAATATATTCCCTGCAATGAATTAGCTTTTGCTTTGAGGATTCAAATATTTGGCAAGAAAGAGTTGCACAGTCTTAAGAGCTTACAAATTTACAAAGCAGATAATGTATTTCAGAAAGTATTAAATACGATGTGAGAGTCGGGCCTCCCCCCGGGGGTGCAGGTGGTTGAGCACCACGCTGTGAAGCTGTCCACAGCCTCTGCACACTGGTTCCATCCCGGCCGGCAGCGAGTGTCCTACATTGCGCAGCAGACCTCTCCTGTCACTCCCGCTGCTCCCCTCAGCAGTGTATTTCATCAGTCTGCCTGTTCTGCTCCCCACTCTGTCTCTGGTGAATCCTCTCACCCTCCCACGCATCTAGCCTGTACCCTGGTTCTTGTATAAACAAATAAATGAATGAATGAATGAATCTTAAAAAATAAATAAAATAAAAAAATATGATGTGAGAAAAAGAAGAAAACACTTGTATCTAGTTGGGAAGATTGTTAGATGCTGATTGTTTTAGAATGATCAGAATTGCACAGTCAGGCAGAGATATAAGATACAGGAGTATAATTCCATCCCAGTGTACAAACTTAGTGTGAACTTATGACGTAGTAAATAAATGCTGCTATATACAGTGATAATTGTGTCATGGACTATTCTAAAAATTGAAAAAATATTATAAAATTAATCCATGTAATAGTAATATGAGTTTAATGTTTTCAGATACTTTATTAATCCTATGACAGAGCTAGGTTGGAGCTGGGCAGCCTTACCCCATAAACCTTGCTCTTAATCATTGTACCACACTTCTCGCTACAAAAAAGAGCAAAGTGAGAGAGAATGCAGAATAGAGTGTTGAAAGCCTGTCTTTAGAAGAGAAGGCAACTTCAGACTGAATGAGCACTATTTCTATTGTTTCTTAATAGCGAACAATGCCTTGGGGCAGGACTTCTGCAGAGTCAGCTCTAAGTAAATTGCATCCAAATCTTCATCTGTCCAACACTTACTACAAGGGCTTGTGCCTGGCACATGAGAGATTTGCAAAAATCTTTTACAATAAAATTGGAAGGAGCTAACATTTTCTGAGTTTTCATAATTACATCATTGACTACTCAAAGTTCCATTCCCCCTCCTTTAGAAGTGAAGAACTTCACATGTCAAGTAAATGGGGGCACTAGGAGTCAACTGCAGATTAGCTTAATTCCAAAATGGTTTCAGTTTTCCAAGCTGTGTATTAGAAACAGTCTGTATTTTGTTGAATTACTTTAAAAGTTTGTTACTGCCTACCCTCTCCCCCCCAATGTATTTTAGTTTTTATTATTGTGATGATGATGGCGGGTACTTGAAGGAATGAGAAAGATTTAACATTAACTAATGAGCTGCTGTTCTTATGGTCATACTCATCTATCAAGAGAAAATAAAAAACACGGTGACAAGATTTTCCCTTTAATTTTTATTCAGTTTAAACAAAATGAACTAAGTAGTTAGTAATATATGTTGAGGAGACAGTTTTAATACTACTATAATTGACAGTCCAGGGCAAAAAGAAATCCATCTATTAAAAAAAAAAAAGGAATGAATTGGGATTAACACACCCATATATACATAATTAAACAACAATTTGCTGTTTCTTAAGATTTTCTTTTTTCATTTGTGCACGAAGAATTTCGTTTCTTGTCACTGAGGACTTTAGAGATAATTCTAGACAAAAATCACCTGATTTGAACAATGATAAAATGGATTTAAATCTTCATTTAAGGGTTATCAGTAAGGTCATAAAGTATATTAATTTAGTGAAAAAAACGCTGTGGTGAAATAAAGGAACTCTGTGTTTTGCCCTCCATCTTCCTTCCAAATCCCAGTGAAAAAGAGCAGGCCCTGCATTCTCAGAGGAAGGGGGAGAGAGAGGGTGTTTCCTCATTTGTAAGAGGAAAAAGGAAGCCCATCCATTTAGGGTGTCTGGGTTTGATCTTGATCCTTCTGATCTAGAGGTGTCATTTGTTTGTTCTATAGGGAAAAAAATTGTACACTGACCCAAGGAAAGCATAACATCTGAATTATGGCCACATTGCCCCCACTTGCAGACACATAAAAGAACCTTCTGCATTACTAACTATTGAAGTTGACAAGGAAAATTTGAAGGGGAATGTGACATAATGGTATGATGAACACGCTGAAGGAAGAGGCAAAATAGTAAAAGGATGGCACTTGATTCTCTATTAAAACTTCTTTCACAAGAAAGATAAAACTTGCAAACTGACCATAGATCTGAGGCATCCAGCAAGGAGGAGGAGGGAGAAGGGTCAAACCAAGGGAGTGAAGAGCATAAGGGATTATGGTGAAGGGTCACAGGTGCTGTGGTAGTGGGAGAACTACAGGAACTATTCCTGAGGGGAGAAACCAGATATGTCCAAAAATGAACAACGTTGTAAGAAAATAAATTGAAAGTTAAAAAGTTCTTCATAGAAGAAGCTGAGAAAAGAATAACAATGTAAAAAGCAATATTATAATTGTACTCAATTCTGAATTTTATTCTATGAACACTTTTGCACCATATCTCCTTTCTAAAAGTCTTCTGTGGTCTTCATAATAAATCTAATACCTTTTACAAAGCCAGTATAAAAAGGAGAGATAAACTAAAATTGAAATTTACTCTCTCCTAACAGTTATGTGGGTATTAAAATCTCATAAAGGAAATTGTTATATTTCCTGCACATGTATGAATTGATTTAGACATTTTATTCTTATGTCTTCAACACCACTGATCCATAATAATTGACAGATAATGTTGATATTGTATTACTGGACAACTTGAAGGACAGTATATGATTTATTTCTTAAATAAAAATGTCATTTTCTATTGTGTGACCTCTGTATCTAAGGAAATAACCCATCTATTCATGCAACATAGTGAAAATCAATAGAATATGAAAGTACCATAATGATATATAATATGTTTATAATAGATGTGACATTCCTTGTGACTGAGTGCATTGAGTTTTGCTGCTTTATTCCAACTTGGCTGACACAGCAGATACAATGCTTAAAGAAGAATTTTTTTAAACAATGACCCAGTCTTCCAACTTCATTGTTTTAAATGTTCATTATGTAGTTTTACATTTCAATTTTAAAACACCTTATTGCCTTTGTTAAAATTTTAGGTCTTTAAAACAAAAATGGAATAACTATTGTGGTAAGATCAGGAGGAAGTATTAATCTTCATCTTCTCTTGTTTGGATATGTTCCTTTTTATGCAAGATATTTAAATGACTGAAAAGTTTGTATTTTTTCCTATGCATAATTTATATTTTTTATAAATGACATATACTATATATAATATATTTTGCTGTAATTTACATCATATAAAATACTCAAATATTGTCCTGCTTGAGCCTATGATGCCATCAGCTAAGTGATTAAGTCTAAGGCAGAAATTAGATATTAAATAAGTATTTGTTAGATGAACTAAAAGTTCTGAATCTTATTTCTATGATTTGGAAATTTTAAGTTTGCAAATTAACAGAAAATAACCAAATAGATTCAAGCACAGGAAAAGTAGTAGAATTTATTGACTTCATAAAACTCTGAAGTGCAGAAGTTTACTTCCAAGTTCAATAATAGCTGGGGAATCAGAAGGTCATCAGAACTCCCTTCTCTATTTCTACTTTAACATTCCCCCCATGGCCCTGCTTTTCTCCGTGTTAGCCTTATTTTTAGTGACTTTACTTTATTTCCAGTGGCCCTGACACGTCCCAACTTATCCTGCTACCTAAGTAAACAAGACAGAAAATTCTCTTATTTTCCAAACAATTCTCAAAAACATATTCACTATATAGATTCCATTGGCCACGCATAAATACTGTGACTTCTGGATCTCAGAAGTCAGGTCGTACTACATAAAGATATAGATTAGGAGTGAAGATGGCATTATATATACAACATGTATCTACTAAATAATTTCACTTGATATAAATCCAGCTTGCTAATAGATGTTAAAACAAAATTTCCTCAGCATTACAATTCTGAAAGGAAAGTCTAGACTACATCTAATGGACATCTATAGTTTTGAAGGCTAGATTTTAGTCTTTTAACACTAATTTTTATCTGATGTTCAGAAGTAGATTAAGTGAAGAAGTGTTAGTTGTTCCCATAGTTCTCCAAGAAATTAGGCACAGTAGTTATTATTTTAACAAAAATTCTTACAGTGCCTCCCTGGTGGTGCAAGGGGTTAAGATGCAGCACTATGAAGCAACCACAGCCACTGCAGCAAGAGTTAGATCCCTGGCCAGGATGGTGACCCACTTGACACAGCAGACCTCTCCTGACTTTCCTGCTGCTCCCCTCAGTGGTGTATTTCAGTCAATCTTCCTGTTCTGTTCCCCACTCTGTCTCTGGTGATTCTTCTTACATCCCACACCCCTGGCCTGTACCCTGGTTCTTGTATGTGGAAATAAATATTAAAAAAAAAAGTCTTATGACATCATTTTAAGAATATTAAGAATATTTAATAATTCTATCTGATAAAAAATGATGGTAAGGACTGTTGTTGTTGTTGTTGTTAATAGATACACAGTAATTTGTCCATTCTTTTAAAGTGGCTTATAGCTACAAAATGCCTGACTGGTCAGCATTAGGAACATGAACTGTGATCACTGTGCAGAAAAAAAAAAAAAACTTAATTGGCCCACACAGAGATAAAATCTCTGACCTAATAATCTCATTATGTAGATCTGAAGCAACTGTGCTTACTAGGCCTACACATGCAAGTATTTCATGTAAGTATCCCATACTTCCTGACTCGGGCTACTTCCCACCACACCACAACAGCTTACTGAGCAGCAATGATTCAACCAGAAGCAACCATGCACATCTCAGCTTCCTGAGGAAGGAACAGAACAGGACACACAGCTCTTAGAAGCTGATAAGGTTTAAATCAGCACCTTCTTCATCAACATCTCCCAGCACCCTCCAGTGATTCCTTTTTCTTGGCAAACTTATCTATAACAGTTACAACGTTTCTCAGGAAATGAAACCTAGAGTTCAAAGCTCTTTGTAGAATCATCATCACTATTATTAGTTTGTTATTAGAAATCTGAGTTGTTCTTTTTAAAAAATTTCTCTTAGAGAATGATAAATTCAACTAGATAATCTCCAGTTTCAATTATATTAGGATCTAATTCTCAACTCCTAGATTCCAAGTTTGCTCACGTCAATTTGGACACATATTAAATTTTTCACCACTGGATACTCTATAAAATAGTTTGCAAAAATATGTTAAGTTCTCTTTTTCAATATCTAATGAACACGTCCCATCCACCCAATTATCATTGCTTTTGGTTTCTCCCTATATTAGAGACTGCTTCTCTCCCTTGACTTAAATAATTAAGAAGACATTTCATATTTCATACATATTTTATAACGTATCCCTACAATTTCATAAGTCAGGGACTGACTTAAAATATACTTATAGTACTTACTTATATGTAATTAAAATACTTAAAAAAGTCTTTCTTTCAGACCTTTTCCAGCAAATGTTACCTATCATTATATTAACATCAGATCATCACTTATTAAATATCTTTTATAATGAGCATCATGATCAGGGCTCATACACTAAGCCTATATTTTATATTATTTTACAGGACTTCATGCTAAACCTCTATCCTTGTGTCTAGTACTCTATGATGTGAATGGGTTTTTTAGTTTTCTGAAGATTGAATTAGAAGTGCTGCCACTGAATGCCTGATTTGATTTGCAGATATATGACAATCCTTAGAGAAATAGGGTCAATTTTATTGGCTGTTATTTTATGTTAAGAAAGAAGAAAGAAGGGAGAAGAAGAAGGTCTAATAGAAGAAGGAAGGGAGAAAAAAGAGGAAGAGAGAAATCCAACAAAAAATTGCATATTTATTTTCCATACATTTTAATAGTACTATTATATATGTTACTTGAATGTACCTCTAAAAATAAGTTTCAAAAAGAATTAGACATTTCTGATCTAAGACAACTTCTGCTAAAATAAACAAAATATGAAATATAGCTTTATATGTAAAGTATATTGCATAAATATTTTGTTGAGAAGGTGGCTAACACATTTCTAAAAGAGATTTCTTTTCTTTTCTCTCTTTCAGCTCAAAATACACTAGAAATAAGGCACAAATCCATAAAGGAAATAGAACAGTAGTAACCATTTTATTTAAAACTATTTGGCAACTCATTTCCCTTATAGTGTTGGGAAGGACTCTTTATATGAGCTCAGAAAGCTGTGAAAATCTTATATATTTTACAACTGAAAACATTAACAGACATCCTGGAAAATAGCAAAAATGAAATACAATGCTATTTCAATCTCAAAAAGTTAAACATAGGGATTTACAATAATGTAACTTATATGGATAGTTATAAACATGTAATTAAAGGCACATATAAGAACAAGTATAAAGTACTGTAATTAAAACAACCATTAAAACACATATGGACTTAAGATTCATGCTGAAATTCCACTATTAACTTTTAAAGTGTCTTAAAGCTGCCAGTTCAGCTGTTTAAATAATAGGAAGACTTGTAATAGGAACATATTAGGTCATTGTATTAGAAAAGTGTACACTTTATACCTCTTTAATGTTAGTCTTTCTGGGATATTTTACATATTTTATTAATAGCAGAACTCTAACCTGGGTTTTATTTCAGTAACAGAAATAACACGGATCTTTCTAAACACTATGCCAGCGTATTTGGTTAGGGAAGCATTTTAAATATCATTAAGTCTGGTTGGCAGGAAGTGTGTTTATGAAGGTGATTTATCTCTCAATAAGATTTCAAAAAATGGTCATTATTCCATAATGTCAGTGTTCAGAAAAATCTCTAGAAAGATAGAGGTAAGGTGGCACTGAAGTTATAGAATAATAAATGAAACCTCTAGTACTCAAGACTGTTGAAAAGTGCACTCCTACAAGACCTCTTTAGATCATTTAAAATTAGTTCCATTGGAAGGTCACTTCTCAAAATGATCTCAGAAGGTGTGGATGTATAGACAATGAATTATCCATGATAAAGAAGCTCATTATCCATGGAGCCACAGGAAAAAATAAAGCTACTGTATATAACACAGGGCGAAAGGTAGATGTGGCTCAAGTGTGAGTCTCCGCAATGGCTCTGCTCTTCATTTCATCTACACTGACCTGACATTTATTCCACACTAACTCCATTTGTCTCCTGAGAATCCCTGTTAATTCCAACATTAAAATCTTTAATCCTTATTTGTTTTTGTTTGTTTGTTTGTTCACTCTTACTCCTCTCAATGAAGAATATGTTCTCTCCATTGTCCATTGCCTGCCAATGTCTATCCATTTTTCCTTGATTCATCTGAAAGATCACTCTCTCCCACTACCCTGTTAAAAAAAAAAAAATTCCTATTTTTAAGATTTATTTATTTATACAAGGAATGGGTACAGGCCAGATGCGTGGGAGGGTGAGAGAATTCACCAGAGCCAGAGGGGAGAGCAGAGCTGGCAGACTGACGAAGTATACTGCTGAGGGGAGCAGGGGGCAGCAGGAGAGGTCTGCGCACCATGTGGGTCCCCCTGCCAGTGGGCAGGCGGGGATCAAACTGGCGCTGCAGAGGCTGCGGGCAGCTTCGCAACCCAGAGCTCAACCGCTGTGCTACCAGGGGGCCCCCAAAAGATTTTATTAGTCCCTGCCAGTCTCCCTAACTAATTGCCTTTCCCCCTCTCCATTTCTTCCTCCTAGTATTATGTTACAAGCAGTATTATAATCTGTTTTTGTTTTTAGGATGTATACCTTTCCTTTATATATTTTCCCTTTGGTGTTCCTTTAAAACTTTTAAATGTTGAAATCAACTTTTGTTTCTTTTTTTTCCAGATTGTTTACTGAGGTTTATATATTTTTATCTGTTCCATATCTGGAGCAGATTATATTTCAAACCTATACAAACATGACCTTTCACTCCCTGGCCCCCACCAATGCCCATTCCCTGCCCCCCTCCTACATCAACACCTTCCATCCTCTGATCCATCAGTCAGCAATACTTCTCTCCACATTTAGGTATATATTCAACATAATATTAACCTTACCCTACCCTTTAAATAAGGCGCCTCACCGAAATTGAATAAAAATATCATATATTAAGCTGTCCCTAAGATAAAGTTTATGTTGAAAAGTTTTATAAATTATCTTGCTGAAAATTTGTTAACAATCCACACCATTCAACCCCGACAAGGTCCACATTGCGTAGAAGAATACCTATCCAGAAATCAGAGGACAACCGCTGCTCCCCTCAGCAGTGTATTTCAGTCACTGTGCCTGTTCTGTTCCCCACTCTGTCTCTGGTGAATCCTTTCACCCCCCCCCACCCCCGCATTTCTGGCCTGTATTCCAGATCTTGTATGCATTAATAAATAAATCTTAAAAAAAATAAGATCCAGTAATCAGAGGACAAGGTCCTAATTATTTCTCCATCACTTAGCAACTATGCAAACACTTGCACCTCTACCAATTTTAAACCATGGTATTATACCTGCAGATAATGGTCAAAGTTCACACTTTGGGAAAGTGTGAGTGGGGTAGAGGAAGAGGAGACAGCACAATGGGATATGGTAGAAGGATATAGGTAGTTTGGCAGTGAGAGAGCTATGGTGACCACATCTGAGGGCAGAAATCCTCTATTATCAAAATGTTAACAAAGATGTAAGCCAATGATACTTAATTAAAATAAATTAAATAAATACTTTTTAGAAGTAGTTGAGAATGATAATAATGTACATTTCGAGAGATTTCTACCTATCAATAGATTAATTTATATACATACACATATGTATTTATGTATACACAAATCCTATAATGGGTCATATGGATATATTCAATGTACTCCAGTCTCTTTAAGCCTTTCTGTTCAATATGAGTTAAATAAACCTCTATCCCTCCCTCTTTGACTATGTTCAGTAAGAATGAGGTTATCTCCATAAGTAAGTTAAGGATCCTGCTATAAAAAACCAGGTGGTAACCTTGGCTCAGTGCTATATACACTGCTTCCACATGTAAGTATGCTGTGCAGTGTGTGTGTGCTGTGAATTTCACTGTAACAGGAGTTAAGAGCTCTAGATCCTGTGACAGCACTGGAAGCAAATGCCAAATATGTCCTATCCTAACAATACCTAAGATTCTCCTTCGCTTCTTCTTTTTAAAGATTTATTTTATTTTTATTTATGCATATAAGAACAGGGGTCTAGGCCAGAGGTGGAAGGAGTGAGAGGATTCACCAGAGACAGAGTGGGGAGCAGAACAGACAGATCTACTGAAATACACTGCTGAGGGGAACAGCAGGGTAGACAGGAGAGGCCTGCTCCTCCATGTGGGTAGCTCCCTGGCTGGGGATCGAACTCATGCTGCAGTGGCTGTAGATAGCTTCGTAGTGCTCACACTTTAACCCCTGTGCCACAAGGGAGGTCCCACCTTCCCTTCTTAATTCCAGTCAAAATTGATCTGATAAACTTTAAGTTTACATTTAAATAATATTAAATATTAAATGATAGTCTATGCATAAAATTCCCTAAGATATATGTATTTATTAAAAATAATAATGGATAACATTTGTGAGCATTTCCTGTGTAACTATCACTGTTCTAAACTTTTTGTGCATTATAACCTTGAACTTAACAGCAAGCATTTGGAAAAACTACTTTTAAGTATATTTCATTTTGAAAATAAAAATAACTACTAAACTTAAATAGGCTAAAAATTTAACTTATCATTAAAGAGTAGAACCAAGTTTCAAATATAACTTTCAAGATTTAATAAATATTAGCTATTACTATTTATACCTGCTATTATTAATATTGATGTTATTTATATTAATAATTAATTTTTATTATTACTATTCCCATGGTGGATTTTCTCATCTCATAACATTACATGTCAAGGCATAATAGATAATCATAGGACTTCCTGACATAAAATACCCTAATTATGGAAATCTTTTTTAATAATCTAATTCTGTCCATACACTCATACTTTAATTATTTTCCTGAGCTCCAGACTTCTGTAGAAAAATCTTCAGTTTTTTCATGACCTATAGCAAGTTTTGAAAAGGCAGGTAAATTAGCTTCCACACTTTTATTTCAAAAACATGTCAAAGTTTCTTCTATTTCTGCGAGTGCTCTGCTGCATGCAATGCTATCCCTACCTCCTTGCCACCTTCCATCATGACAGGATCAAAGTAAACATAATAGGGGCCTCCCTGGTGGTGCAAGGGGTTAAGACACAGCACTATGAAGCTGTCGGCAGCCACTGCAGCACGAGTTCAACCCCAGGGAGGTGACCACATGACACAGCAGACCTCTCCTGAATCACCTGCTGCTCCCCTCAGTAGTGTTTTTCAATTTGCCTGTTCTGTTCCCCACTCTGTCTCTGGTGAATCCTCTCATCATCCCCCACACCTCTGGCCTGTACCCCAGTTCTTATATGCATAAATAAATAAATCTTTAAAAAAAACACACACAAAGTAAACATAATACTCCTAACTCTATTCTCTAGTATGATACTTCCATAGAGTCCTATAATATAGAAGCTTCATATTGTATGTTTGTTGTTTATTAACACTGAGATAGAGAAGATCAAGTTGTGTTAGAATAATTCCAAAATTCAATTAATTTGAAAGAGTAAAATTTTTCCACTGCTTACACTTTTGTTTGATATTCAATATCTTGTTCCCATTCTTATTTCAGTTTGAGAGAAAATCCAGACACCCCAACAACCCACTGAGGATTGTGGTTTTATTTTGGTTTCATAATGAAACATTTATAATAAAACCTTTCTAATGGTATCACAAAGCCTGCAGGAATTGTAAAAACACTCAGCTCCCCTGGGCTATGTTGGTTTCTTTTCTTTTTTTTCTTTTTTTTTTTTTTTTTATTTTAGCTTTAAATTGTTGGTTTTGAGATAAAAGCTTTAAAAGCTTCAAAAATGATTTGGGGTACTTCCTGCTTTTTTAGAACTACAAAGGCAATATTCTAACCAGAATAGTGTTTTCTTACATTAAGGTTACCTCAAAGGAATCTGCAAAGGAGTGAGCTGTGGTTTGTGAAGACACTAAGCCTGACCCTTGACTCCTTGTTCTTTCACAAAAATCATGTGATGATTTCAAGGAATTGAGGAATTGGCTTCCTCTTTCCTTTTCTGTGCTACTACTTGTGGGAGGATGCATGTGTCTTCTTATCCTCCACATTTCCATGATTTACAAATTAAAATCTTGAGATGTGAGTAAAGCGCTGATTTTTTTTATCTCAACCTCCGTGTCTTTTCTGTTTTTATGAACCTTGTAGTTAATACTGTTAAAAGTATTATTTTACATCTATATATGAAATGATTAAATAAGATTGAATATACATTAAATATGGTTTGATTAAGAAAATTGATGTTATAAAATAAATATATATTTAGTTCAACTATGGAATATATACACATTCTGTGAAATTATCTACACTATGCAATAGTCACAAAAACTATTAACAAAATAGAAATCTGTTGACAGGATAAATTCTGAAAAGAAGATTTTGTCTGTTTTATTAACTGAATTTCTTAGTCTTGTGCTCAGATTTCTGCAGTAAATAGTATCTATCGCAGATTTTTGGATGGATCAAATAAAATAATGTATACATTACTCCTTACCCGAATTAAATGTAAATATTCTTCCTTCAGATTTTTGAAATCTTAATAGATCTAAATGTTTATAATTGCTTTATGTTTTATATCATGGTAATATAATAATGTAAGTTGCTAGTGAAAACCATGTTAAACTAAAATCATGTTACTGTTTAGAAGCAATGTCTTAGATGTCCTGACATCGTTTAATTTAATTTACCCACTACTTAAGATGTCAAACATAGTGTAAAAGAAGAGCCTTTTATAGATAAATTATTTTGTATAATGTATGAAATTTGTGGTAGACAGGAAGAAGGGAAAGCATTCCGATCTTTTACTGCGAATATTTCTTTTAGCCTTTGAAATGTTGATATGCAATTTCTCCTTGTAGAATTCAGTAATCTATTTCATAATCTTTACAATGAAGATAGCACACAATCTGTTCACCTTTTCTTCTTTCCTTTTGTTTTCCACTCATAAGTAATCAAAGCAAGGAGATTACAGGGAATTTTTGCTTCTTTCTAAACACTTTTCTTGAAGTAAATTTGAAATAAACTAAATGTATTTAAATTATAATTTACTACATTTTGACATATACATTTATATATGTACGGATAATATACATATGCATGTACACTTTGAGAGTGAAGATATTGATGAATAGGTGTACTATCTTGATTGCAATGATGATGTCTTAGGAAATATGTGTGTATGCATGGGTGTGGGTGTATAGTGCTTCCTCTAGGTATTATAAAATACATACATAATTATATACAGAAGACAGGTATATTTTAACACTTTGGATAAAGTATAGAAATCAAACTTGTATTTAGGTCATTTTATGCTTCCCATGTTTTTTTAAAGATTTATTTATTTATGCATACAAGATCTGGGGTACAGGCCAGAGATGCGGGGGATGAAAGGATTCACCAGAGACAGAGTGGGGAACTGAACAGGCAGACTGACTGAAATACATTGCTGAGGGGAGCAGTGGGTGAGACAGGAGAGGTCTGCTGCACCATGTGTGTTGCTTCATGGCCGGCCAGGAATCGAACTCGTGATACAGAGGCTGCGGATTGCTTCATAGTGCAGTGCTCAACCCCTTGAGCCACCAGGGGGACCCTGTGCTTCCCACTTTTGAAAAATAATTGTCTTATTTCCATTATGTACACTGGGTACCACATCTGATGGTGTCATCATTTTTCAACCATCAATTATGCCTTAAGAAATTTATAAAAAGCAGAAGTCTATTTTAATGCATTTGATGTTCTGCTTTTCTCTCAGAAATTCCAAGCTATTTTCTTTTTTTTTATTATTTAAGATTTTATTTTTTATTTATGCATACAAGATCTGGGGTACAGGCCAGAGGTGTGAGAGGTGAGAGGATCACCAGAGACAGAGTGGGGAACAGAACAAGCAGATTGACTGATGTACACTGCTGAGGGGAGCAGCAGGCGAGACAGGAGAGGTCTGCTGCACCATGAGAGTAGCTCCCTGGCCAGGGATCGAACTCATGCTGCAGTGGCTGCAGATAGCTTCATAGGTTGTGTCTTAACCCCTTGTGCCACCAGGGAGGCCCTCCAAGCTATTTTCTATTAGTATTTATCATTCGTTTAGAAAACTTCTATTAGCCATTCTTTAAGGATAGAATTGTTAGCAACAAATTTTCTTAGTCTTTGAGAGTACATTTACCTCCTTTTCATTCCTGATAGATGTTTTTTCCAGATAAGAATTTTTGATTAACAAGTCATTTCTTTCCACTTCCTCCTACCCGCCATGATTTCACATGAAAAGTCACTATAATTCAGATCAATGATCTTTATAAGAAATGTCTCTCCCATTTCTCTATGGCTACTCTCTCTCTCTCTCTCTCTCTATATATATATTTATACATATATATTATATACACATATAATATATAATTTAAGTATATATTAATTGATATACTGTAAATATATGATAAATGGTTTTAATATGTTATAATGAATATACTATAAATTTCATATAATATCTCATAGTGTATCTTGGCATAAATTTGATATAGCCAATTTAATGTTTGCTCAGTTTTTGAAACTATACTTTTATGCTTTTTCTCATATTCTGCAAGTTTTCAGTTTTTATAGCTTCAAGTACTTTTTCAAATACTTCATGCGCTCTTCTTCTGGGAATATAATGAGATGGATGTTGGTCCTTTTGTTTTTATCCTACAGGTCATGTTTTCATTATATTTTCTTTCTGTTGTTCAAATTGGATAAACTCTATTGATTTGTCCTCAAGTTCACTGATTGTATCCCCACATCTTCATTCTAGTATTGAATATAACTTTTTTCAGTTATTGGATTTTTCAGTTATATAATTTCTGTTTGATTCTATTTTGCAGCTTCTACTTATTGATGATATTTTTCAATTTTTCTATTTCTTCAAAAGAATTTGTAATTGCTTGTTGAAACATTTTTTGATGATTGCTCAAATAACCATTAGACATCACTGACACTATCCTGATTCATCTTTATGTTGGCATCTTTTGATATTATTTTCTCATGTGATTTTCCTGGCTCTTAGTAGAAGTAACTTTGTTTTACTGTATTCTGGATATTCTTGACTTTCGAGATGAGTCTCTCGATCTTCTTTCCTTTTCCAGTAAGCAGTTGAGGTTGTAGAGGTACAATGCTAAAGTGGTTGCCTATGTGTGTTCACCTTGCCACTGTGTGCTGCTGATAGCATTTCTGCACATATAGGACCCTGACTCACACTACTTCATTGACAAGCTGGGTATAGAAGTTCAGCTTCCCATCCACTCTGCAAATACCTTATCACTGAAAGTAGACACTTATTCACACCACTTATTACCTTTGTATGAAGCAGCAAGACTATTTTCCTACTGATCTCTATTTCCACCAAGAAGAATAAAAATGAATGGCTAAAATCCAGGCTGCTTTGTCACTACAGATTGGAGGCAGAAGCTCAACTCATTGTTGTGTTCCCCTATACCAAACTAATCCGGCCTCTACCACCTCCTTGTGTCTCCTGGGGAAGATGTTTAGTAATCCATTGAATCTGTAGCCCATGTTGGAATGGGGGTGCTTTGTGCAGAAACAACAATGTAGTTAGCCCTGCCTCAAAACACTTCATTTAGTCTCACAGCTGCCCGTTGAATTTGGAAGTTCAGCTACACAAAGACCATCAGTACATAGGGATAGGGAGAAAGTGAAGTATTTACTAGCAACTAATTGTACCACTTTGTTTTATATTATTGATTCCAGGTGGAACAGAGACTCATCTCACTAATATGGAGGAGGGAAATGTAAATTCTAATACTGACAAGTCATACTTGCACTGTCTCCTTGAGTCTCTTTGCTTCTGGGTATGGCATGGAGACTCAAATGGCCATTAGACATCACTGATACTATCCTTTTGGAGATAAGGGGGTAGCACCTACATCTGTCAAGCAGATGATGGAAAACCAACTCCTGCTCTACCTGCTAATACTGGTACTGACTCCTGTGGACAGGAAGTTGGCATTGAATTTTGATGCCTCTTCCCCTGCAACACAGTATGTTGAAAACCAATGTTTCATGTATTTTGTGCAGTTTTTGGTTAATTCAGGCAGAAGGATAAACCTGGTTACTCTTACTCCATCTTGACTGGGAGCAGACGTCTGAAATAAATCTTTTAAACTAATTAACACAGTTTGAAAAGATGCATTTGAATGGAACTACATTTGTCACATATCTAACATTGCTGATATGCAATGACATGAATAAATTGGATACATCAAGTTACAAGATTAGAAAACAAACATCACAGTATCCTCTGCATAATGACACCTGATTTTAAAAATGAAATGTTCTTCAGTAAGATCCAATCAATAATGAACTGATGTCTTACACCTAAAATATGTTAAGCATACCTTAGTGAAATTTTAAAATGCAAACAAAAATAGTAAAATAGGGAGTGTAGGGATAATTATTCAAATAATTAGATTAAATTTAGTATTACTATGTACATTTGTGAATGGTAGTTTTATAGTACAGTTAATAGTATTGCAATTTAGTTGTAATTTCTTAATTTGGTAATTGTACTAAGATGTTAATTTGGGCAAGCTCTGTGAAGGAAGTATAGAAACTCTCTGTGCTACTTTTTGTAACTCTTCTGCAAGGCTAAATTCACCATAAAGTAAACAGCTAGATTTTTAAAGTTATTCCCTACATTCTTATTGTCATAGTCAATGACTTGATATGTCAGTCATTTGATCCTTAATTCCACTCCATCATCCAATCAGTCACCAAAGCTTGCCATTTTTATGTCTACACTCTCTTCTGTTTTAAGCAACACCCTCTCTGCTCAAGATTTCATTAGTTCCAGCTTGGATAATTGCAATGTTTCCCAATTAGGCTTCCCACATCTATGCCTAAGAAGGAACAATTAAATTAAGCAGATCTCTCTGTGAGTTGGCTGGAACTAATTCTCTCATTTGGCATTCACTTAACTCTTCTGGACCACAATAGTTTCAACTGTAAAATGGGGATAATTATAAAGATAGAGTGAGACACCGTGTGTGTGTGTGTGTGTGTGTGTGTGTATGTATGAATTGGCAAAGCACTTGCATTTTAAAACGCTAATGTGTAAATAATTTGTAGCCACAGCCAATCATAAACAATTTCTCCAAGGAAAATCATTTTGCTTATATAATTTAGGTTCAGAGACTTCTTGTCATCAGCTTGCATACAAATGGCTTCCAATGGTGACACTAAAACCCAACACACTGACATGCCTCAAGTCAAGTCCATCTTCAGATCTGCAATAGCCGCTTATTTCTACTTTGTTCAATTGCAGCCATGAAGTATAACCTTACAGGGCTAAAGCTGTTAATTTTCATTTTGTCACTTTCAGTAACTTCTTAAAGCCATGTAGCTCTAGAGCTGCCTACAAATTAACCCCAAGTAAAATAAGTCACCCTCAAATGATTGAACTGCCTTCCCGGATACATGTAATAACATCCATTGATTAATGCACTTGTGAGTACGTGGGTAAAAACTAAAGTAATAAATGTTTTGAAAAGAAATAAATTTTTTGCAAGTTCAATTTCAGGAAACAATAGGATGTTCTCTTAAAATTATGTATGACATTTAAAAATCATCAACACCGTTATACTTTGTGTCACACTTTAATATCCTTTATGGGAATGAACACAAACAATAGCATGTTTACAGTCTTTTAAAATTAACATTTTATGGAAAAATTTTTCTTTACAAGCCACTGTCTTCACCCAACATGTTGAGATCCCCAATCCTGCTTTTTGTTTTGCTTTCATATAGAAGCCATCATCAAAAATTTCTTAATGATAATTAATGAGATAGCTTAAGCTTTGAATTATATTTTTAAAAATTAGCATAACTCTTTGGAAAAGATTAGAACCCAAACCAGATCTTGTATTTTAGTAGAATTTTCCATTTTTCAATAAAAGTAAGACCTAGACAGCACCATATGTCGGCTGGGTAAAGGCTAAAAGGGTCATGAATAATTCAGAATTGCTGCCAGAATCTTAACATCATAATGGTTTTCATGCAGCTTGGTAATTTCTTGTTGGACTCACTTAACTGGCAGAGTCTATGTTTCCATACAGCTTATTCAATGAAGGAATCTATACTGAGACTCTAAGCCTTAACAAATTGCCAAGGGATAAGACTCTAGATGACTGAGATCTCTATATATTTCAATATTCAGGAAACAAAACTGATAAAGATGGCAGGTAAGACAGACAGATAAGCGAAAGAAATGTTTCCATTTGCATCCCAGGTAGTTTGCCAGTTCACTGCCATGTTAAGTAAGTACTTGGCTTTCAATAATGACAGATGAATGATCTGACTCTTGAGGAAGAGTTATTATTCAGTAAGGGCTCCGTGTTATACAAGCAATTCTGTTTTAGTTCTGGGGGCACTTGGCATAAGGACCCTCCACTATTATCTGCAGCTTGAGAATGCACAGCTGGAATGGCAATGGATTTGTTATTTGTAAAACATCCATGAATTTCACCACAGGCCTTCTACCAACATGGAAGCATCTGTGAGTCAAACTGTTCCCCAGCTGTTCATCTACTACCTGCAGGTTCTTGTAGCATAAAGTCCCTATTAATACTGCTGGTTACACTGCACCCCTGATGAGACCGCACAAAATCGTTCTTCTTATACTACAGTTTAATGCATGAAATCCCTCAAGATAAATCCCTTAAGATTCTTAACAAAAAATCCCCCCCAAAAAAAACACATGGCTTTTTGGAATTACTGGCAGAGATTCTGGGGCAACTCTCCAAACTTTCATCTGAACCCTTTTTGGTTTCCTAAGTTTTACAAAGTTCCTCCCTTCCAGGCAGATACATCCTGGGCACTTTCTTACACATAGGATAGAGAAAATTTCATGACAGCAAGATTCAAAAGCTAAACAGAATAAAAATGAATGCCAAAGAGAAGTTGTTTTAGGCCTTATCTTCAAAAGCACAAATGCCTCAGGACCCCTCAGAAATCACTTTTTTTGTTAACAGCAGGGAAATTTTAATTTCTTTAACAGTGACACACATTTTAGGTTTTAATTAAAAGCTTTAATGATAGGGCCTCCCTGGTGGCGCAGCGGTTGAGCGCTGGGTTGCGAAGCTGCCTGCACCCTCTGCAGCCGGTTCGATCCCTTGCTGCTCCCCGGCCACCGGAGGAGGGTCCCACATGGCGAGCAGACCTCTCCTGCCGCCCGCTGCTCCCCTCAGCAGTGTACTTCGGTCCTTCTGCCTGCTCTGCTCCCTGCTCTGGCTCTGGTGAATCTCTCACCCTCCCGCGCTTCTGACTGTACCCAGTGCATGTATAAACCAAACAAACAAATAATAAATAAATAAATAAGACATGCCTCTAGAAAATTAAAAAAAAAAAAAAGCTTTAAAAGCTTTAATGATAATAATTTATAGCATTGTACCACTATACTTTTATTTAAAAGAAAAGTATATTTATAAATCATTTGGTAAAGGGTATTTAACAGTTTTACTTAAGGAAATGGAAAAGGAGAAGATTTTCATGTTAAAAGCAAAACAATAATATATAATGTTGAAATTTGCAAAGCGCATTGCTTTTAATTTAAACACCAACAAATAATTATGGTAATTGAATGATTACATGATTTAATAATTCAACAAAATTTGCAAATGTTAATGGAAAGCATATAATGACTTGTAAAAACCAGATATCTTTGATTATATATTGCTTTATGGATCCAACATTTCAATAAGATCTCACTAGTTCCAGTAATAAATGAACCCTCTCAACATTAGCCATTTCTTCCACAGCTGCAAATCCAAATTTCTTGACATTAAATTGAGTATGTTTCTTGGATGTAACGAACATAGACTCAGTTTAATAAGAATATAAGCACGTGCATGTAAAGTGTAACAACAAAACAGTTATTTCATCACTTATTAACAAAACAGTGTCAATTGTTTCTGTGTGGAATACTAGATGCCATTTAGATTTTTAAATTCAGATATTAATCATTTTTAGATTTTAAATATTAGATTTGTTCATACTTTTAAAAACAAAAGACCTGGTACACAGTTCACGTTCTTTTTTTTTTTTCTTTTTTTTTAAAGATTTATTTTTATTTATACAAGAGCTGGGGTACAGGCCAGTCGTAGGAGGGTGAGAGGATTCACTAGAGACAGAATGGTTTGCAGAACAGGCAGATGGACCGAAAGCACTGCTGAGGGGAGCAGCAGGGAGACAGGAGAGGTCTGCTCGCCACACGGGATCCTCGCTGGCCAGCCGGGAATCGAACTTGCACTGCAGAGGCTGCGGACAGCCTCACAGCACTGCGCTCAACCTGCTGCGCCACCAGGGAGGCCCCACAGTTCACTTTCAATGCCAAATAATAAATTTTATTCTGTAGTTGAAGAAAGAAAGTAATTTGAAGACCTGCTGAGACTGAAAGATCGCAGGACAGGACCCAAGGACAAAAATTTGCTAGTAAATAAGAAGTTAAATCTGATGACTCAAGGCCAGCACATTGGCTGCCATAAATTTCCTTGGCTCATTGTTTTTTTTTTTTTTTACCATTTCTGAGCTCTCTTTACACAGTTAAAGGCATGTAATATAACCTTGACTGCTATGGGAAGAAGAGAGAGTGGCAGATCCAGTAGCAAAGAGTCACAGACCTCAACCAGATTGGTTCAACCTGGAGCTGTAAGCACACTGCCTGCAGAGATTGTTTGCCTTGGAGAGGAAGGCGAAGCAAGAGGAGTGGGAGGAGATAGAAGGGTGAGGAGGCAGAATAGGAAGAGGAGAGAAATCACCAAGTAAAGTTCAGTGTCTCCTGATGATTCTGTTCTGGCTACCGTCAGGAAGGTGGGCCTCCCTGGTGGCGCAAGGGATTAAGGTTCATCACTATGACGCTATCGCAGCCACTGCAGCACAAGTTCAATCCCCAGCCAGGGAGCTACACACATGGTGCAGCAGACCTCTCCAGTCTCACCCACCTGCTGCTCCCCTTAGCAGTGTATTTCAGTAGATCCACCTGTTCTGCTCCCACTCTCTCTGGTGTGTCCTCTAACCCCCACCCACACCCCCACACCTCTGGCCTGCGCCCTATCTCTTGTATGCATAAATAGATAAATCTTTAGAAAAAATAAATAAATAAAAATAAAGGCAGGAAGGCTAACCAAAAAAAAACAATGATGTAGTTTTAAGGAATTTACTTCTAAGTATTGCTGCATATAACATATATAATGCATATCTCCTATTCTCTGAAGGTCATGATCCCTTTTCTCTTGCTCCCTCTCTCATATCACCTTTTGTTTCTCTTGGTTTTGTCCTTTCTGTTTCAACATTGCAATTTCCTCCCTTTCTAGCTATCAATCTCTTGATACAATCCATTCACCTCAAGCCTAACATCATGCTATCTTAAGTCTCAGTGATTCTTTATCTTTCAGAAAAAAATCCACCCTATGAGAGAAACCCCAAATTACAATAAGGAGTACATGAAGCATTAATGATTCAGAATTTGATAACAATACAAAGTATTCGACTTTTTTTCTTTAAAGAAAAATGTTTCTTCTTATAGATAGATCAATAGTGGAACTGATAGTGATGAGGACACTTTATATGAGAAGTTTCACAATTAAATTTGGTTCTAGGGTCCTCCTGGTGGTGCAAGGGGTTAAGACACAACCTATGAAGCTGTCATCAACCTCTGCAGAATGAGTTCGATCCCTAGTGGCCAGGGAACAACCCACCGCACAGCAGACCTCTCCTGACTCGCCCGCTGCTCTCCTCAGCAGTGTATTTCAGTAGATCTGCCTGTTCTGTTCCCCACTCTGTCTCTGGTGAATCCTCTCACCCCCCACACCTCTGGCCTGTACCCCAGCTCTTGTACGCATAAATAAATAAATCTTTAAAAAAAATTTTGATTCTAAAATTTGTAGGTGAAATAGGAAATGCTTCTTCTGTGTTAAAATATTTGTAGTATTTTAAGAACAAGCTTATTTTCTGCATCTCAAGTTTGGAAGAAGATTAAAGAATATTAAAATACCTAACTTTGAGAATCTAATATTTTTTCTTTTAAGAGTTTACTGGGTATTAACACTCTCTCTGTTATTTCCCTCTGAGATATTTCTGGTACATGTGATGATTTTTAAGTATATTAAGAGATTTTAATATTGCAAGAAATGAATGACCTATCTTTGAGATAAATTTATAATTTCTTATAGCTGCTTCTCTTTTACTAAATACTGGAATCGTCTATCATTTGTAGGTGTTATTCAAAATGATCTCTGTTCATTTGAATAAAATTGGTATTTTCTACATATCTAAAGTTGTATTTCATATTTCTCTTTAAGTAGCACATTTTTCAAATATATTTCACACTTTATGTCCAAAACAAAGTTAAAAATCATCTGGTGTTGCTTCCATTGCAGGGAGATAATAAAAGGAATAATTGTCACTCTATCTGTTTGATTTTTCCATTTCAGTTTGGGAGAAAAAACTGAAGTTGCTTAAAACTTTGTCTCTTGATATATTGTAGCTAAAGTTCTTCAACATATGCCTTTAGTTTTCAAATTTTGAAGGCAAATTGCCCATAAATATTCAGTTACCTGAATATATTAAGGCCAAATATACTTGAAGAAAGATGATATGATAATATTCCTTTTGGGAAGATGTTCTAACTAATTTACATGCAAGAATGAATCCTTATCATTTAAACTAATTTTCAAATGTTTGGCAAAGAGCAGCATTATCCTCTGCTCAAAAGTTTCTTCTACAAAAGCATTTCCATTGTTCATGGAAATCAAGCTGCTGGGTTTTCTTTTACTCCTTTTAAGGCTTTTTGATCCTTATATGGAATAAAACTGCTTTGCAGGTATTGTTAGACAAAAACTATGAATATTAAGCCATTATTTTTGCATTAGCAAATTTTCCCGAGGTGGGTTTTTATCATTATAAGACATTTTGTTTTGTGTGTATCTCCCTTTTTGTCTAATCACCTCTAAAATTATGAACACTACAAGAATAATACATGCTGAATAACAAAACAGCTTGAAATATTCATAACTAAGAAAGCAACTGTTAAATGTTCATAAACAAAGTTGTTTGGAGACTCCTTTATTAATTTTTAATTTATTTTCAGTCAATTCCTTATTACTTCCAAATTCCTGTAGGGGATTCTGTTAATTAGTCATGTGTAAAATATTCATTAAAAACAGCTTCCTATTTTCTTCTTTTATTGCAAATTTACATTTCTAATCTTATAACCAAAATAAATGCCATTGGGTAGAAGAACCACATTAATTTTGATCAGCCACTTAAAATAGAAGCTCATACAACAAAAGATATGGTAATATAAACTAGACTAATACTGAGGTCCTACATCAGTAGGTCCTAATACTGAAATAGCAGGTGGCTGTCAAGAACATGTTTTAAAAAAGTCTGCAGTGGGCCTCCCCTGATGGCACAGCAGTTGAGTGCTGGGCTGTGAAGCTGCCCGCAGCTTCTGCAGCCCCAGTCCGATTCCCTGGCCTCTGGTGAGGGTCCCACATGGTGCGACAGACCTCTCCTGCCACGCCCGCTGCTCCCCTCAGTAGTGTATTTTGTCGGTCTGCCTGTTCTGTTCCCCGCTCTGGCTCTGGTGAATTCTCTCACCCTCCCGTGCTTCTGACTGTACCCAGTGCTTGTATAAATAAATAAATAAAATCTTTAAAAAAAAAAGAAGTCTACACTACACAATGTATAGTGTGTTCGGAATTTTGTAAATTAATCTAAAATGAAGTAATACTAATATTGTACCTATGTAATTTGGCATATTAAGATTTTAGAAACAACATAACTTTAGCTAGAGATTCAGGATAATAACAACGAGTTATTTGTCAAATTGAAATCATTACATTGCACAAATTTTGCTCTACTAGTAAACTTAACATCTTGCCTTTTACTTTAGTAGTCATTTATAACTTAAAAGAATTTATTGTCACTCTTTACAATGGATTACTGATGTTTTGGATTACTAATGTTTTGATTCAGTACTCCAAATAACAAGTAGTGTAGACAATGAGGCATGAATATGAGCTTAGTATTATTAATATAGCCATTGTTTTTCCCCATAAGGATATGTCAGTAGCACATACATAATATAGACTGGTTTTGTAAGAAAACTTTCTGATGCCAAGTAAAATATTACAAGAATGGAATTCATGGCCTGATTGAAAATTCTTGTTTCTATCATCTGCTTTTGCTATATCATCTACTTTCCTGAAATAGTCCAGATAATCTTTGAGTACCTCTTTTCTTCTGGAAATCTGTCCAAATTTTGAATTTTAATTATGTAATTAAAATACATACTATACAACTTTATTTGGAAAGGTTGATAAAATAAAATAATATTTACTGGGACAAAAATATAAAAGGACATTTGATGAGAAGAAAAGTGAAATTCTATTAGAATAAATGGGACTTTTTTAGGTGGAAGACAGTAAAACAACATATTTAGTGACAACAACATAATAACCAGAGGTCTCCCAGAATTCCAACTCTATGTTCTGACACTGAGTTATAATGGAGGAAAAGGTAAAGGTAGCACTATTTATTGATCATTTTAAGGAGAAAATACTCACTAAATAATAAAAAATACCAATCAGGAAGTTTAGGTTGTATAGACCAGCATTTCAAGGGATTATTTCTACATTAATGGGAAGCCTAACAGTGGCCCGAATTTGTAAAGACATAATGTCAGTCTTAAGGCAGATATCTAAGTAATAGACAAAAATATATACTAACATGGTTAATCATAGTAATATATGATTAATTATTAGAGATTCTTGCCAGGTTAATTTGACAAACAAGTTAATACTCTATACAGATTTTTATTTTCCTAAAAATCCATCTAGCCTATTATGATTTAGTTTGCACTGATTTCTCCCTCTTGACCGAAGGAATAACAAGAAAGTTATTCTATGGTGACATAGAGACATAAATTAATCTGCCAGTCTAGTAACATGATAAAAAAAAAGTTAATTTAATAAATTGTTAATAAGTTGTGCTAGAAAGGATTTATGCTTGAATGAAAGCCTTCATTGATACCCTTTTTTCTAAATGCTCACAAATATTATCTTCCTTCCAACTATTTTCTCAGAATGAACAAACTTAGAGCTTTCTAAAAATCTTTTTTGACTACTACTATGCTTGCCCTCCGTATTTTGTAGCTATCATCCTCCAAGTGTTTTCAAGGAATTATCAAAAACAGGATTTACACCTCTTTTATTTTCTAGTCTTTTTAAAAATATATATTTATTTATTTATTTATGCATACAAGAGCTTGGGTGCAGGCCAGAAGTATGGCGGGTGAGAGGATTCACCAGAGATAGAGGGGAACAGAACAGGCAGACTGACTTAAATACACTGCGGAGTGGAGCAGTGGACAAGACAGGAGAGGTCTGTTGTACCACATGGGTTTGCTCCCTGGCCAGGAATGGACCTCATGCTGCAGTGGCTGAGGATTGCTTCATAGTGCTGCCACTTAACCCCTTGTGCCACCAGGTAGGCCCCTATTTCCTAGCCTTTTTTTTTAGGATTTATTTATTTATACAAGCATTGGGTATAGTCAGAAGCGCCGGAGGGTGAGAGAATTCACCAGAGCCAGAGCGGGTAACAGAACAGGCAGCCCGACAAAATACACTGCTGAGGGGAGCAGTAGGAGCGGCAGGAGAGGTCTGCATGCCATGTGGGACCCTCGATGGCGGCCAGGGATCAAACAGGCGCTGCAGAGGCTGAGGGCAGCTTGGCAGCCCAGGGCTCAACCGCTGCGCCACCAGGGGAGGCCTCCTATTTCTAGTCTTAAGCAATGTTATTCTTCAAGGCCGTGGCACCCTAACTTACACAAAGCTCTTTAGGAAATCTGAGTCTCCTCTCTGTCTTGTATCTATAATGTCCCTTGATTATATATGTTCTATGAAATGTGGCTTGAAATTTATTTTCACATTTGATGTTGTTGGGAGTGACTGAAAATGAACATGCAATTCAATCCTCTTACAGATGGGGATGTTGATATCAAGCACAGTTATGCTCAGTTAACACAAGATATTAAATTTGGGTCCATTCTACAGGTTCACCTTCCAGGAAGAAAACTGCAAAGCAAAATAGAAGCTGGTGTGTGTGTGTGTGTGTGTGTGTGTGTACTATGAGGAAAAAATTTTAAATATAGCTTACTCTAATTCGGAGTTAAGTTTTAGCTCAACCCTTACGTAAATTTTCTGATGCACTTTCATCATCTGAAACAAGCAAGTATTTATTGCTTTGTGAGGCCCCCAAATTAGGAGAATAGACAGTAAAATCATAACAGAATATATATGCATAAGTTATAATAATTATATAGTAAATTACACCATCTATCCCTTGTTATTACTATAAGCTTTTTAAAAAATACCAAAATGTTTTAAAACCTTAGATTCTTCTTATCTTTGTTGACTTTATTTCAGAGAAATTATGAGCTATTTGTATAATCCATCAATTTACCTACCTTCTGATGATGATGAGCATTTAAAATTTTTAAAAATGTGTGAATGTGTGGGTGTGTGTTTGTGTGTTTTCTACAAGAATTGCCTGACAATTTTAATTCCACTATTGTTGGAATGGTAACTCACCTAAAGGACTAGTAACCATGCTTTCTCAGAAGTGTAAGAAACATATTTCTGAAAATATTCTCAGCTGTGTCTGGAGAGACTTTCAAATGCAAACTGTGTTCTCCTTTTTAGAAACATCTCCCCAAAACAAGAGAGTTTCCCATTTAAAACACATGCAGCAGTTTCTCAGTCAGAAGTTACTTTTAAGCTCTACAAAAACAGTATTTTGGTTCCTTTGAAAGTATTGAAATTTTTTGTAAAAGTGGTATCTTTTAACAAAGAACACCTACATTTTACATTATTTCAAAAATATCTTCTGTCCCATCCTTCAATAGCTGATAGGACATTAAATATTATTTCAAAAATAATCAAAATTAATTTATGTTCTGTAACCTAGAGAAATGATCAAAATATATTTTGCTTTTACTGCACACCCTATGTAAATCAACTAAAGCAAACTACTTAATTTTAGTATATCTTGTTCTTATATATATCTAACATAATTTCTCATAAATTTATTATAGCCAAACAACTTTGTGTTCACGATCTCAAATATTTTATGAAATAAAGTAATGATCAGACCCATAAAAATTACTAAAAGGGCAATTTTTAAAAAGGAAGATTATTTGATTTTATTTTCATTGTTAATTATCTTACAACAACAAAACCTAGTCACAGTAGAAAAGAACAATCAACACAATGTAATGTCATTAGGTTATATGACTGGTATTCCATCATAACAAATAATCTTATTTTTACTTTACTATACAATTGAAAAGAGAAAATGGTTTTCTGTCATCATTTCAAACTCTATTAAAAACTTATGCTCAGACCTCCCTGGTGGCGCAAGGGGTTAAATCTCAGCACTCTGAAGCTATTGCCAGTCACTGCAGCAGGAGTTTGATCCCCAGGCAAGAAGCTGACCCACATGATGCAGCAGAACTCTCCTGTCTCTCCTTCTGCTCCCCTCAGCAGTGTACTTCAATAGATCTGCTTGTTCTGCTCCCCACTCTGTCTCCAGTGAATCCTCTCACCTCCCCGCTGCCCCACACTCTGGCCTACACCTAGGCTCTTATATGCCTAAATAAACAAACCTTTAAAAGAAAAAATAAAAACTTATGCTCATGAAATCATTGTGAAATGTAGTGCCCTAATAAGGAATTTGAACACATTTTTATTAACATTCAAAAAACTCTCTAAGTTAAGATTCAAGTTGAAAAGAGAGGGATTTAGAAGAGAATAAAAGATTAAGAATTCATCATTGCAGAATGACATTTCTTTTGACAACTTAACTCGATTGCCACTCAAAAATAAATCATTTATGATTCAAATGCTGTGAATGTTTATTTAGTGTCATACCTGTCATTTGTTTGTTTTTTTTTTCCCCCCAGGGATATAAAACAATTGTATAGCTCTTACTACTCAGACGAAATAATTCCTGGTAGTAGGAAACCACAAAGGCTGTATACCTTAAAATGGGCAGCAGAACTTTTCATTGTCCTAATCAATCACAAGAAGAATTAACAGCATTCTTCTAACAACACCTGATTTGCTTTAAAGCAAAAACTTTACAAACCATCATTCAAATGCAACTGTAGAGAAATCTATCCAGGCCATTTGACAGGAAGATATTATTAGGTTTAATTAAAAAAAAAATGCAGACCAAGTCAAATACCCAAACTTTTTCAAAAATTAAGTTACTGTGGGGTTCAAATATTATCTTTGTTTCTGTACTGTTATTCCTGTGCCAACATTTTCTGTAAGAATGATCCATGAACCTGACATAAAGGTCCAAGGTGGCATGTGGGACCTGAGAATAGACAGGATTTAAGAGCTAGAAAATAAAGATACACAAGACACTTATGGATTAATATTTTAACTAGATTACAGTGTTTCAATAATGTTTCCATATCTTAAGAAAACATTTTAAATTAATTTACTTTTACAGGGCTTCTAATTTATAAGAACCTATACAGTTATTACTAGAAGTTATTGGGTATCAGTAAATTTAAATTAAAAAACATTTGCCAGATGAAGGATTTTGAATAAAGCATTAATACTCTGAAATAGAAAGAAATTTTTATCTTGCTATAATTGACTGAAGTTATTTATATATATATATATATATATAATACACTATCAAAGTTCTATCCCATTATAATGGATTACTGTTCTGATGAGGATGATTAATATTTTCACCAATTTTAATGGATATTGGTAGTTAAACCACCCTTCATAAACCATATAAAATGTCCAAATTTGTCAGTTTAATCTTAATAGAAACCTGTTAGCATTAATAAAGAAAAAATTTACAAGATATGTCATGATAAAGTGAGGATACACAGAACTATGTCAGGAATTCTGAGATCTAATCACTCAACAAATCCCGCATTCAATTTCTTCTTGTTGTGAAATATCTGAATCAGATTATAGCTCTCTCAAAATTCCTACCCAGTATTTCATACTATTTATCAGAGTCAGAAATCAATGTTGTTTTATAGATTACTGATAATATAACAATAACGATGGCAAATTTATTTTGTTTAGTCAAATACTATTTCTATATTTTATACACATATCACTTTTTTATTTATTTGTATAAAATTTTATCAAGCGTGATTTTTTAAAGCTTTTTTTTTTTGCTTAAGTCATTTGCAATGCTAGTTGTTTTTTAATTTGTTTGTTTTAATTATTTTATTATATCTTTGGTAATTTTTAGAGAATATTTGACTTCTCCCCTCAGGTATAGTCCCCATATTTCTCCCACCACTATAGCATCTGTGATCTATCACCACAGTCCCACCTGCTCTTCCTTCACCTCTTTTGACTGCTCTCCCTCCCTCTTCATGTTGTATGACTCAGATCTATGTTCAGCTTGCAATTTTTGTCTTTTATTCTGACCCTTTGTTTTTTTCCTCTATATTCCACGTATAAGTGAAAACATCCAATATTTATCTTTTTCCTTCAGGTTTATTTCCCTGAGCATAATCTCTTCCAGCTCCATCTATGTTGCTGCAAGTGGCATGAATTTATCTTTTTTGATCACTGAGTAGTATTCCATTGTGTATATATAGGACACATCTTCTTGATCCAGTCATCTGTTTTGGGACATTTAGTTCATTTCCACATCTTGGTTATTGTAATAGTGCTTCAATTAACATAGAAGTGCAGTTTTCCTTTCAAATTAGTGTTTTTGTCTTTTTGGGAAAGATTCCTAAGAGTGGAAACACTGGGTCATATGGTAGATACATTTTTGGTGTTTTAAGGAAACTCCACACAGCTTTCCATTATTGATTATACCGTTTTGCATTCCTACCGGTGTTGTAAGAGGGTTCCTCACCACCTCCTCACCAGAATTTATTATTTCCAGTTTTGCTTTTTTTTTTTTTAATGGGCTATTTTCACGGGTATGAGGTAGTAGCTCACTGTGGTTGTGATTTGCATTCCCCTGATAATAAGTGATGTTAAGCATTTTTTCATATGTATTTTGGCCATCCGCATTTCTTCTTTGGGGAAACGTCTTTTCAGCTCTTCTGCCCATTTTTCTATGGGGTTGTTTAGTCAAACATTATTGCATGTCCATTTTCTCAAATGATAATCATCATATCCCCAAGGGGGAAATAAACAAAGCTATGACATAGCCAGGAAAGACATTACTAGCCTCAATGAACGGATTAAAAAACTAGTGCTAAATGAAGTTGTACGCTTTGCCATGGGTCAAAACACATGAGGTTTAACTGAAGCTAGAGCAAGATTTTTTTTATATATATATGAAGAGAATTAAAGTATTTCAGAATCTTTAAAATTCTCTCAAAAATTAAAAAAAAAGAATCGACCATAAATCCAGTCGAATTATATTCATATTTAAAGTTATTCACTTATGGGCCTCCCTGGTGGCGCAAGGGGTTTTAAGCACCACACTATGAAGCAAGCCACAGCCTCTGCAGCATGAGTTCAATCCCCAACTGGCCAGGGAGAAGCCCATATGGCAAGGCAGACTTCTCCTGTCTTGCCCACTGCTCCCCTCAGCAGTGTATTTCACTCAGTCTGCCTGTTCTGTTCTCCACTCTGTCTTTGGTGGATCCTCTCACCCCCCGCATATCTGGCCTGTACCCCAGCTCTTGTATGCACAAATAAATAAATATTTAAAAAATAAAATAAAACAAAACCATTTACTGAACAGAAATGTGCTGATATTTTTAGTACCGATTGCATTATATATTATGTTAATATTGCCTTGATCCAAAGGAATAATCATTTTTGAGGCTGTTTTAAGATAACATATAAATAATTATTTTAAAATGTGATCTATAGATTTTATTCCTGAATTTCCATGTTGTATAATATGTCATCAATTTTGTTATAGTCCACAAAATCTGAAACACGTTGATAGAAACTAAGTACCATTTATATGTCTAAGACATTTGAATGTTAATGCTTGAAAAAAAATTTCATCCTTAGTTCTGACATTCTGGTGGAAAATAATAAAGTGGGATGAATTTTAGATAGCAGATTGGGTACCAGAAACGAAGATGGAAAATTCATGACAACTTATACATTTTCCTTTATTTTTTTTTTTTGGTTGAGTGACAGGAAGTATCAGTCTATAGCCTAAAGTTATTAGCACATAGACCCAGGAGGCAATCTTTGATTTGCTAAAAATAGATATTTAGTGCAACTTTAAAATTTACTGTTGGCCAGACTCTATTACTGATTTTAGTAAACTGAAATTGTCTTTTAAGTCAGAACATAGTGACTATATTTTAATATTTACTTATCAATTTATAAAAATAAAAAGTCACCATGATAGCTCTTAAGAGCATTTTATCTTTTTAAATCATGAAGTCAACTGAAGGGAAGAAAAGGAGGGAGACTGGTATGGACACAGGGAGAGGAAATAAGAGAGGTGAACAGGTGAGGAGAGGAGGAGAAGAAAAAGGGAGGAGAGAAGAAAGATGAGGAAGAAAAAAATCTGAGGCCCTAATAAATAACTCTGCCTTCCACTGCCTTGGATTCCATCACACTGAACAGTTTGTCAGTTGGCAGGATAAAGTAGTAATTCACAGATTCTGCAGATTCCAGTGGTACTCACAGGAATGGATTCTGGACTTCCTAAGAACTCACTGAGAGGATGAAACTTGGCAGAATCCATGTGGAAATTCATTATATCTGTTTTCATTTTGTACTCTCTATTATGTTTTTTGATGACTAAATGGAAAAGAAAAAATGAAATTCTACCATATGAATTTCTATTAAATATCATTTTAGCTATCATTTGTCACACCTGTTATTTGATGTATTTCTGTCAATTGACATAATTATATATTTTCACAACCTGTATCATTCTGTGAAGGCTTATTTGTTTGCAATAAATACAATTTATTAAAAATTTATTCAAACACCTTAACACATACGAAATATTTGTTTCCAATATATTTAAATATCCTTTCTTTTGAATACATAAAGGATTGATAACATATGGCTGTTTTTAAGTTAAAATGAGTCACCATTTTCCATAATAATGTGATGACAGCTTTGCAGACCCTTTATAAATGCACAAGTCAGCACTCACCCTTAGATTTGCATATAATTTTAAGAAGCTTTGAGGCTTCCTGATATCTCTTTACAAATTTCTCCTAGTTTCTGAAACTACATCAAACCTCTATAACCCTAGTCTATTAGTTGCCTCCAAAATTCTATCATTAGATTTATAGATCCATTTTTTTAGCACTTACACACACACACATATAAAATGTCATCAGGGTTAATCTCTTAAATATACACAAAAATAGATTTTAAAAGAGGCGATAAAGAAACAATCAATAATATTTTAATGCTTTCTTATAGATTTAGAATATCACTACCAATATTCTCAGGTATGATTCATAATTAATGATAATATATTATGCAAAACTGTTTCAAAAAGAATTCTTGCACCTTTTGGTTTTAGCTAAATTTTTGTCAGCTCTGATTAGTTACTGTTTTTACCACCTAAAATGACTCATAATACAAGTATTAACAACCTGCTTTCAAAATCAGCAGTCTATACATTGCAGAATTGATTTATATAATATATATATGATTTATAAATACACACACATACACACACATGCACACACTAGATTATATACAGAAGTATACTCCAGATTGTTGTGTTCCAAGATGGCTCATTAACCAATCAACTTCTGACTGGGTAGAATCTTGCCTAAACAGTAATTTCTCTGTGGGATGTTGAAAATGAAAATATGCTTATATATCTCTCTGTATATACATATACACACACACCTTTAGTCACAGCCAACTTTAAATAATTTTAAAATACTTCCATCTTAACTTATTTAAATAGCTCCTAAATTAAGTACACTAAATGTGCACTTTGCTGAAAATGTTTCAGATAATCTACTGGACTCCCATTTCTATGGTCAGATAATTTCTTCAGGTCTTTTTCTTTGGATACATCATATGTGAAAAGAAAGAAATGAAAATTATTTTGTTAGCAAAGATATTCTATTCTGGATTTTTCCTGGACAGCAGTTTTAATATGATGAGCAATGTTTTCTTTGTGAAAAGAAATTATTTTATGGCATTCATTTCTCAACATTCATGTATTAAAATTACATATGAATGCATATTATTTATGAGCACCATGCTAGGTGCTATAGATTGCTTTTACAATAGTTGATATCTGCTTCCTTCCTTTGTTTAATAACTTTATCTTAAATTGATTGAAGTAACAGGGTACACCCAAATTTTTTTACTGCACATGCATTTTTCCTGCGTCTGTAGAAAATAGGTTATGCTTATCAACCTTATCAACCACAAAGAGTTATTTTACTGTGTATAAATGGACACATAAAAATCAATCCCCACCCTCCCAATCTGACTTTAGAATAAATGCTGGAAATAGCACTCCTTTTATCAGGGAATATGAAAGCTGACATTTCTATACTTAGCCTGCTTATTCTTTACTAGTGATAGAAAAGAAAAAGGCTGATCTAATCATTCCAGTATTCCAAATTACATCACCCATAGTAACTCATAAATGAAAACATACTTCATAGACCTACTCTATAAGGTTTATATTCCATGCCGTGACAAAGTATTTTAGGATTGAAAAAGACAGATGTGAGGTACATTAGCAAAATGAATAGTCACTTCTTCCCCCAGATGAAGCACTTTTATCACAGCAATTTATCATGAACTAGATAGTGATTTAAGAGGAGACATTTGAACTACAGTATATATTGCAAGGGAAGTTAGAAAATTTGAAATTGTGAATACAAATCTGTTAAGCATTGTCATTATGCATTTTAATATTTTGAAATTGAACTGCATCTTTTAAAGGTGAAAAAGAAGAAAATACAGCTTTCAGAAGACTTCAGGTAAAAGTTTGGGAGGAAACAAATTTAATCCTAACATAATCTGTAATTTTTATATTTTTTACTCTGAATTTGTATACCAATATATACAATTTGTATACCAATATACTGATTTTATAGGAAGTACCAAATTTTCCAACTGCCTGAGCCACTGGTTAAAATTTCTAATGTTACTGCTCTAATATTTTAGAAATAAATACAAGTCTAAGTTTAAATTCCAAATGTTTTTAAACAGAAAATGAATTTTTATTCATTCTATTTTGCTTTATTTCATTAATCTTATTAGTAACAACTGACATTCAGAAAGAGTTTTTTTAAAGTCATTTTTGTCCAAGAAGAACTCAAGATATAAATATTATATTATAAATTCTAATAAATGCCATATTCCAGAATGGAAAAATGCTTGGGTCAGGGGGAAATATTCAATACTTTTTGATTTTTCATTCACTTCCTTAGACATGAGGAACCTCTGTTAGACTCTGAGGATACATGAATGACCAGGATTTCAGAAGCTCTCCCACTATTAATAAGACAATATAGTGCTGCCGAAGCGAGCACAATTATTATTAATAAGACAGTTAGTACTCAATTTAAATACCATACAGATATAGTATAATAAAAATATGTTTAATATGCCATAGAGAAACATGGACAAAGTGCTTTAATCTATGGGAAATCCTTAGAGACTGTTGCCTTAGAAATCTTAGAAAGTAATGATCTGTACAGGATACGTTAGAAGGACATAAAAAGTTTTTGAGAGTGGAACCCCACCCCCTCTAATAATGGAAACTGAAAGGACAATTCAACCAACGAGGATATGTCCAGTTTTCTTGTTACAGGGTAGGGAGAGGGGCACCCCAGAACGCCCAAACCTGCCAACTCTAAATAGGTTCTGCCATCTGCCACATCAAGACAAAACATGCCCTAGTGCATAAGACCTTCAAGGGAAAGGAAGTTTAATACAATTATTATGCAATACAGAAATGGGAAGAATATAGTTTCCATATCAAGCACCCAAAGTTACCCATCATCTTGTGGGTAAATGCACAGCCAAACAGGGTTGGCCCAAAGCAGGAGCTCTGAGGCTTGAAACTCTTAGTAAGCCTAAGGCAGGAACCCATAGAAAATGATCAGAAAAAAACAGACAAATCTGGGAGAAAAAGAGCTAAATCAAAATCAAGATAAAAGCTGCCATTGTTAACCTCCCCATACCTCTCTCACCCACATCTGTTTCAACCAGTCCAAGGCCAAGAAGCAAGTGAAGTTTCTTCACATTTCTCTTTGCTCCATATGCCTCATCCAGGTCTCTTTCTGGCTCCCCATCTCTCTTCCTCCCTTCTCTAGTCTCTGTTCCAGTTTCTTTTCCTTCTGATCAGCTCCACCCTTCCTTGGGTGGGGCAGGGAGCCTGGCACCTCCCTTTTCCCTGGGGACCACTCTGTTATATACTGAACAGTCATTTAAGAATGGCTGCATCCAATAGGCAAGCTATGGAAACAACCCAAATGCCCAAAAAATTGATGACTAGTCAAGATGAGGTTCATATACACAATGGAATATTATTCAGCAATCAAAAAAAAAACTCATGCCATTTGTGGCAACATAGATGAAGCTGGAAAGGATCATGCTCAATGAAATAAGCCACAAAGAGAAAGAGAAATACCAGGTGGTCTCACTTAGAGCAGGAATATAAGGGATCAGGAAAAAATCTAATTATAATAAAGTAAAAATCAAAATCAATAAGCAAATATAAATCAGAGACATATTACAGAGGGGAAGAAAAGAGTAGGATCAAAACAAAGGTGGGAAGAGCACAAGGGACCATAGTGATATTTCATGGGTGAATGGGTGATGGAAATTTTACAGGGACTATAAACGAGATGAAAATGCATACATTGTACAAAAATGAAAAATGATGTAAAAATATATATAATAATTAAAAATAAATTTAATAAAATTATATATTAAAAAATTAAAATAAAAAAGAAAGAATGGCTGGATCATCTTCCCTTGTGATGGCAGGCAACATGAGAGGGGAATCTGTAGTTTTCAGGGTTTCAAAAAAGTTTAGGAGAAACCAAAATAGGCATCCATGTTATCATGTGAGAAGACATGATACTAAGAGCAATTGCTTTTTTTACCACTCTAAGAGATAAGAAAAGATAATTAGGGGAAGGTTAATTCAACTGAGCACAGCCGGAAGCCTATTCAGTCACATTTTTCACCTAACTGGTCAAGAAAACACAAAAAAGTTGACTATAGATAGAGACACACTATATATGTGTACTAATATATGTGTGTATATATATAATGTGTGTATATATATATGTGTGTGTGTGTGTGTGTGTGTGTGTGTTACCTACTATCAGCATAATTAAAGCCAGTAATAGAGAGAAATAGAAGAAGCAGCTCAAAGTGAGAATCTATCCTTTACCAATATATTTGGTGCAAAAATTTCACCCTAAATGACTTACTTCCTTGTGTCTTGTTCTAAAGTTTAAATATTCTTGCACAAGCTTAGTTATTATTAGTTAACGTAATAATGGACATTATGTACCTTATTACATGATATCATAATGCAATGGGCCTGATTTATTTTAACAGTATAGACTAAGTATTTGTAAGGACTAATAATTCATTTTAAAAACTACCTGAAAATAGTCCTATAAAAATTGATTACTAATTTCTTTCCAATTGTACATATTTATAAAAATGAATACTTTTCAAGTTATTTTAGGATAGTAGTGTTAACAATCCCACTTAGGAACCAGTGTGTTAAAATTCATAAATTACACTGTAGTTCCTAGTTTAAAGGCACTTAAACTAGAATATATGACTCTAATAAAAAGGTCAAGTATGAAATATATTAACGAAAAGCAAGCTATTCTTTATGATATTAATCATGGACCTTATATTAACTTGAACTGAAAATAATGTGGTTTATTGCAATTCAACTTCACTAGAACAGTTAAATCAAGAAGAAATTCTCCAGGTAACATCACCCAGAAAAACAAAATAGTACTTAACATCAGCCAAAAAAATCACAATTGTCATATGCTGGTCACTTGTTGAATATATGATATAGCTATAATAAATGACTTAGGAGTTTTAAAGAGAGGAAAAATATCATGAGTCAACAGCATAGGAAAAATAAGTTACATGAAATAATTTGAATAGTTCTAGAATGTAAACATGTTTTCATTTGTAGCATGTATTATTACTCAGAACTTCATTCTTTTGTTTATATTGTATTCATTATTTTTATTATGAAATATTGGATACACATGAAAGACCATTTACAAATTTGGTCAAGCCATAAAGCTTGATAATAAATTAGATACCATGTTATATATTGTCTATTTCTCTTGTATCTTGTATTTTTGTTTCCCACCGAGAAGTAAACGCTATGCTGAATGTTTTTATTCCATTGATTTGCTTGGTTTTAGCACCCATGTAACTGCCCTTAAACAATAAGTAGTTTCCTTTCTTTTGAAATTTATTAAAAAAAATGGTTTCATACTTGATTTCAGCTTCTGTAGCTTGTTTTTTTCCTTCTCATTACATATCAATGACATTCATTTCATTTTCTGTTTCATTTATTTTCATTACTGAAAAGTACTCCATTATGTGAACATGCTTCAGTACTTTATCATTTCTCTTCCATATATTCAGATAGGTTGTTCCCAGTTGTTTATTTTTGGCATTGCAGAGAATAAATATTACTAATGTATCCCATCAAGAATAATATTGGTTATAATCTAAATATGCTTTATTCTATTATACATTTTTTTAAAGTCAGGAATGAGTATTGCGTATTAACAAATACAGTATCTATTAGGACAATTCTATTATTTCTTTTTCTATTTTAGCCAATTAACATGATGAATTCTCTCAATGATTTTCTAAAGTTGCTTTTTTGGAAGAAGATTGAACTGGTCTTTTTTATATAGATATAAATGTATTTGATTTTTTTGTGGTACCCTTATTTAGTTTGGATTTAATATTATATACACCATATAGACTAGATTGTCTCCTTTTTCTTTATTCTAAAGTAGTCATATAAATTTGATTAAAATGATATGTTCCTTGAAGAGTTTATAAAGCTTATCTACATAATTTTTGGAAGTAATATTTTCTCTGTGGGAAGTCTTCTAAATAATCTGAAAACTTTTAGCAAATTATCCAAACTTTGTATTTGGTAGTCATCCAGACAACTTAGTTTTTGTGAAATATATATTTTGGGTAAATATTGCTAGTAAATGGTAATAAAATTATTATAATACAGTCTTTATTTTATTCCACTGAAAGCTTTCTTGGCAACAATTACAACAGCTAATACAAAGCACTTACTGAAAGTTTTAAGTGTCCTGAATATAATTTATATAATCCATGTAAAAATCCAGATGCTTTTTTTTTTAAAGATTTATTTATTTATGCATACAAGAACTGGGGTACAGACAAGCGGGAGGAGGAGAGGATTCACCAGAGACAGAATGGGGAGCAGAACAGGCAGACTGACTGAAAACACTGCTGAGGGGAGCAGCCGGCTAGACAGGAGAGGTCTGCTGTGCCGTGTGGGCTGCTCCCTGGCCTGTCAGGGATTGGACCTGCGCTGCAGAGATTACAGACCACTTCACAGCGCTGGGCTCAAACCCCTGCTCCACCAGGGAGGCCCCAGCTGCATTTTTGAAATGAAGAAAATGAAGCACAGAAAAGACTGCTCAGCTCATAAATGATAGTCATAAGTAGCATCGAGACGTTTTTGTTCCAGAGTTTATGTTCAGTAGAACTGACTGTTCACTATCACTCCCGTATTTCTTATCTTTTGCTTTGTAACAGAAAAGTTTTGTCTCATGTTCCAATTTAAAAAATTCTGGACCTCCCTGCTGGCGCAGGCAGTTGAGCGCAGCGCTGTGAAGCTGTCCGCAACCTCTGCAGCACCAGTTTAATCCCGCCGGCCTGGGAGCAACCCACATGGCGAGCTGACCTCTCCTGTCTCGCCCACTGCTCCCCTCAGCAGTACATTTCATCATTCTGTCTGTTCTGTTTCCCTCTCTGTCTCTGGTGAATCCTCTCACCCTCCCGCACATCTGGCCTGTGCCCCGGTTCTTGTGTAAATAAAATAAATCTTTAAAAAAAAAAAAAATTCTGAGAAAGATCTTCAATCGGATCAAGTTTTTCTCCCCTCAACTATAATCAGGTGCCTACATCTGTAGAAACATGGTTGTGTTTGGAGTGGAACTAAAAGTTCTCCAAATAGGGCCTCCCTGGTGGTGCAGGGGTTAAAGACAGCACTATCAAGCTGTAGGCAGCCTCTGCAGCACAAGTTGGATCCCTGGCCGGCCAGGGAGCTACCCACGTGATGCAGCAGACCTCTCCTGTCTGGCCCACTTCTCCCCTCAGCAGTGTATTTCAGTAGATCTGCCTGTTCTGCTCCCCTCTCTGTCTGTTGAATCCTCTCACCCCTGCACACACACCTCTGGCCTGTACCCCAGTTCTTGTATGCATAAATAAATTAATCTTTTTTTAAAAAAAAAGTTCTCCAAATAAAGAGATCTGTATTTATAGATGGTCAAGGTTCTGAGTAGACCAGAATTAAACTAGAGAAAATATCTGAATAACAGAAGTACTACTCTCAGAAGGAATCTTTACATTTTACATTTGTGTGTAAAAATGCTACAGGGACTACACCTGAGAGCAGAAATCAATTATTGTACAAAAATGAACAATGATGTAAGAAAATAAATGAATAAATTCAAAAAGAAGAACTATATTACCTTGCTCAAAGAGAGGCTTGGCATTTGCCCATGGTTCCAGGGAAGTCATCTCTAAGCTCTTGAAGATGTCTTTACTAATCAGCATGTCTTTTTTCTTACCTGGAAGCTTTGGGCTACAATAAATGGTCTCTGCTAACAATGTGATTTATGGTAGGGACTTTGTGTCATGCCATATCATCTTGAACCCCAAAAAGACTGGAGAGAGCATTTAGCCACAGAGGTAACCAACCTATGTGCTCAAACCCAGTGAAACCTCTGGACTAATTGGTTCAGATCAACTCTCCTGATAATGTGTCATGTACATGTTCATACCATCTCTGGGAGGAATTAACAATACCCATGACTCCACTGAGGGAAGACTGCTACAAGCTCTGTATTTTGAACACTCCTGGACTCAGCCTCATGTCTCTCTTCCAATGGCTGATTTTAATGTAGCAATGAAAAATGAGATAATTCTAGATTCGCAAGGTAGAACTCACAGAATTGACTGATGGGTTAGATGTTGGGTAGGAGAAAGTAGAATCAAGAGTGATTCTAAGAATTGTGTCTCAAGTAAAAGGATGGAACTGCCCAACCTTCACTTAAATGTGGAAGTGGTCACAGTTTCAGATTTTTGTGTCTGTTGATTGCAAGAAGGGAAAATGTAGCTCCAGACCTATAACCATTAAGAATGTGACTTCCTGTCACATGTTCAATTATGAACAATGACATTCATGTGAGTCGACTAGCATGTTAATCTGAAAATAGAGCTCCAGGGCCTCCCAGGTGGCACAGGGGGTTGAGGGCAGTGCTGTCCCCAGCCTCTGAAGCACAGGTTCAATCCCAGCCGGCCAGGGTGATACCCACATGGCACGGCCAACCTCTCCTGTCTTGCCCGCTACTCCCCTCAGCAGTATATTTCAGTCAGTCTGCCTGTTCTGTTCCCCGCTCTGTCTCTGGTGAATCCTCTCACACTCCCGCACATCTGACCTGTACCCCAGTTTTTATATAAATAAATAAATCTTTAAAAAAGAAAAAGAAAATAGACCTCCAGATTAGGGAAAAAGTTAAATTGGATACAGTTTAGTTTTATCTGTTAGCATATCAGGTCATTTCGTGCAAAATAATAAGTCTGATTTTTTTTCCATAATTGAATTTCAGATGTTTTTCAGACAATAATAGGTCAAGATATTTGGCTACTTCTTGAGGCCACTCCTGGAAAGAGGAAGTTTGTTTTCCTGTTGCTCTGACAGGAAAAGGTGGATCTACTTCATCAAAATACAGTATCAAATTATTAGGACATAAGCTGAAAGAGGATGAGTAACTTTAAAGTTGTATGTATACACTAATGTGTGTGTTTATGTATGCGTATGTCCACATACTGAGCTGACAATGCTAAGCAAATCTTTTATTATGGGTTGTAGGCAAACTAATTTTAAAATACTGATGTGACAAGTGAAATGAATGGGCTTTGAGAAGAGATCCAGACACTGCCACTCACTAGCTCATGACGTTGGACATATTTTATATTTGCTAAGCTTCAGATCATTATTTTTTTAAAGATTTATTTATTTATGCATACAAGAACTGGAGTATGGGAAGTGGGACAGGTGAGAGGATTCACGAGAGACAGAACAAGGAACAGAACAGGTGGATTGACTGAGATATACTGCTGAGAGAAGCAGTGGGCAAGACAGGAGAGAACTGCTGTGCCATGTGGGTAGCTCCTTGGCAGGCTGAGGATCAAACTTGTGCTGCAGAGGCTGCAGATAGCTTTATAGTACTGTGCATAACCTTTTGCACCACCAAGGTTGTACCATTCTTTACTTTTAGAATGGTAATACACATTTGGATCTATTTCTCTAGATGGAGCTATCTCAAAATGCACATTAATTTTTATCCAGCAACTGTTTTAAAGTGGCTGGTGGAGAACAAAAATTTACTGAATAGTTGTAACTATTTTAATTTCAGATATTTAACATAATTATTGGATATGTGCAATATTGAAAAATGATCATCACAATATGTCTAATTAACATAGCTGGAATTTTTTTTCTTATGATAAGAGCTTTTAAGATCTTTACTCTTAGAAACTTTCAAATAGGCTACACAGTATTATTAATGATAGCTGTTATAGTCACTGTGTTGTCCATTATATTGTCATGACTTACTTATTTTATAGCTGGAAGTCAGGACTTTTTAACTTTCACCTATACTGCACACCTTCCCACTCCCATGTTTCTGGCAACAACCAGTCTATTCTCTTTACCTTTTAGTTGGTTTTGGGATTTTTTTTTTTTTTTTTTTTTGCTGTTTTTAGTTTCCACATGTAAGATTGCAGTTATTTGTCTTTCTCTGTGAAGGCTTATTTCACTTAGTGTATATCTTCAAGCTCCATCCATGCTGTCACAAACAGCAAGATTTATTTCTTTTTTACATCAGAATAATATTCTATTGTGTTATTAATACAACTGAATATTTTGTGTGAGTGTGTGTATCAATGTTTTTATACATTCATTATTTGCACCTAGAGGTCCATCTTGGCTATTATAAATAATGCTGGAAAGAATTATGGGCATTTATCATTTCAAGTTAGTGTTTTCATTTTTTTTTCAAGGAGTACCCAAAACAGGAATCACTGGATCAAATGTAGTTCTAATCAGCTGTAATATTGGAACTGTTCTTTTTCAACGTGATATTGGAAATATTCTTTTTCAAGGAAAAAATCTTACTTTATTTCAAGAACTTCCAAATAAATGGCATAAGAATCTAACAACACTAAAACCATTAGACAGTGAAGTCTGCATTGAAATATCCATTGATTCATGATAAAATTAATGAAAGGGACAAACCATAAAACTGTACTTTGTAATAAAAACAAAATATACAGTTTTCTGTGAAAAAAAAATCAGAACAAGAAAATAGAAACCTAAGATTGTATTTTAAAAGATTTCCTCAAAGTTATCAACTAATTGATGTGTTATTTGAAGATAAAAGATTTAATGAAGTAGGGCCTCCCCCGTGGCGCAGCGGTTGAGCGCTGGGTTGCGAAGCTGCCCGCAGCCTCTGTGGCGCCGGTTCGATCCCCGGCTGCTCCCCGGCCACCAGAGGAGGATCCCACATGGTGCGCAGACCTCTCCTGCCGCCCGCTGCTCCCCTCAGCAGTGTACTTCGGTCCTTCTGCCTGCTCTGCTCCCCGCTCTGGCTCTGGTGAATTCTCTCACCCTCCCGCGCTTCTGACTGTACCCAGTGCATGTATAAGCAAACAAACAAACAAATAAATAAATAAAATATGCCTCTATTAAAAAAAAAAAGATTTAATGAAGTATTTGAAGTTATTTTATAGTCTCTCCCTACACCATTCTCTTAACTAATATAGCATAAAAAGAGCTTACTCAGTAGCAATAATTTACAAAAAAATAAGTTAATGTGTTAATACTGGTAATGTTGACATGCTTTACCATTATGCTTTTTAAAAATAAAATATTTCAGTTTAAATATTTCATAATTAAATATATTGTATTTTTTAATTATTTTTATTTTGTATTACTTGTATTATTTTATGTTTGCATAAAAAATAAATACACAATTCTGTTCTATATCTTATAGATTTATAATTTATTGCATTTGAAATATATCATGAATTTACTCTCATTTTATTTGAAGATTGCAATTTTTTTTTCTAAAAGAAAGTATTGAGGGCCTCCCCGGTGGCGCTGCGGTTGAGCGCTGGGTTGCGAAGCTGCCTGCAGCCTCTGCAGGGCCGGTTCGATTCCTGGCTGCTCCTCGGCCACCGGAGGAGAGTCCCACATGGCGAGCAGACCTCTCCTGCTGCCCGCTGCTCCCCTCAGCAGTGTACTTCGGTCCTTCTGCCTGCTCTGCTCCCCGCTCTGGCTCTGGTGAATTCTCTCACCCTCCTGCGCTTCTGACTGTACCCAATGCTTGTATAAATAAGCAAACAAATAAATAAATAAATAAATCTTTAAAAAAAAAAAGTATTGAAAATAACATTTTTAAATTAGTTCCTCAAAAATATTCATTTGGCCTTTTACTATCACCAATTTTATACTACAATATAAATTTACACTGATGAGTTGTGTAGTTGTTTTTTGTTTCCTTAATTGCTTTTTGGCCGAATTTTTAAATGGTTTCCAATATTTGAATGCTCTAATTAAAGTGACTATAAATATCTTGGTGAATAAATCTAGGAGTGTTTGTTTAGAATATGCATAAAGAATGGGAACTACTGAATGATATTGGTATTTGATAGTATTGGTAAATATTGAGAAAATGCTCTTCAAATCAGTTTAAGTCTTTCTTTTTATTTTGTTTGTTTAGTTCATTCAAAAATAACTGCATGTAAGAATTATATAAAATATTAAAAAAAGAAGAACAAAAATAACTGCAGAGGATTTACAACAGGAGACATTCTTAGGCATTGTTGCTAAAACAACACACAATGGATTATCCACAGTGGGGAGCAATAGTAAACATAGGGTAAGACTCAAAATTATATATCTATAGCTGGACAATACAGGTTGTCCCTAAGGGAACCTACTGTCCAAGTTACTTTTTTTTCCACTTTTATTTATATATTTTTACATCATTCTTCATTTTTGTAAAATATTTGATTTCTCCTCCTATTAAATTACCACCACCAAGAACCCCGTGAAACACCACCATAGATTCTTGTGCTCTTCCCTCCCATTTTGACCTCTCTCCCTCCACCTCCCACTATGATTGCCTGATATATAGTTTCCCTGCTAGCTTTGTCTTTTTTTTTTCCTGATCCCTTTTATGGTTTCTCCATGTTCCTTTTATAAGTGAAACCATCCCATGTTTTTGTCTTTTTCCTTCTTATTTCACTGAGCACAATAACTTTCAGCTCCATCCATGTTGCTGCGTCTGACATGAGTATATCTTTTTGATTGCTGAGTAGTATTCCATTGTATATATATATATGCCACCTCTTCTTGATGCAGTTATCTGTTTTGGGGCATTTAAGTTGTTTCCATATTTTAGCCATTGTTACTAGTGCTGCAGTGAACATAGGAATTAAAGTTTCCTTTTGAATTAATGTTTTTGTTCCCTGTGGGTAGATTCTTAGGAGTCAAATTTCTGGGTCATATGATAGTGTTAATAATTTGAGGATGTTTGTCAGTTTGTCTTCCCACCAGCAATGTAAAAGGGTTCATTTTTCTCCACATCCTTACCAAAATTTGTTGTTGTTAATTTTTTTAATATGGGCCATTCTTAATGGTGTGAGGTGATAACTCATTGTGGTTTTCATTTGCATTTCCCTGATTAAGTCTGTTTTCATTTTCCTGTTGGCCATCTGCATTTCCTCTTTGGAGAAGTGTCTTTTTAGCTCTTCTGCCCACCTTTTGACTGGATTCGTTATTTTGTTTTTGTTGAATTGTGTAAGCTCTTTGGAGATCTTTGATATCAGTCCTTTATCAGTTTTGTGGAGTGCAAATATTTTCTCCCAATCTGTGGGAGGTGCTGTCATCTTGGTTATTATCTCTTTTGCTGCATAGAAGCTTTTTAGTTTGACATAGCTTTTATCATTTCCTTCATTTTCTTTGCTGCGGGGGATGAGTCTTTAAAGATGTTTCTGAGATGTATATCATGGAGTATTTTGCCTATGTTTTCTTCTATGTGGCATGTTTTCAGGTCTTACATTCATGTCTTTTATCCATTTTGAGTTGATCTTTGTGTATGGTGTAAGGTAGTAGTCTAGCTTCATTCTTTTGCATGTAGTGGTCCAGTTTTCCTAGCACCATTTATTGAAGAGACTGTCCTTGTTTCAGTGCATGTTGTTTACTCCTTTGTCGTATATTAGTTTGTCCATATATGTGTGGTTTTATGTCAGGGCTTTCAATTCAGTTCCATTGGTCTGTGTGTCTGCTTTTATTCCAGTCAATTTAACATTCTTGTATAGAAGTTTGTGTTATATAAATAGTGTAAGGAAACAAAATTCTGCCATCCCAAAATAAATGGGTTTTTGTTTTGTTTTGTTTTTGGCAAGAGGTCTATGTCATGGGAGAGTCTCTGAAGAAGGGTAGAGGCTGCCTCTTTTTGAGAAAGTCATCCTTAAGTGTATCTCCCTTACTGTACTGAAAACCTTAATCCTCTTATCTCTTTTTAGTGGAGAAGGAAGAACTTAAATCAACATAACTTTGTTCATTCTGCTTTCTTTGGTAAACTCCCTAAGTGACCTTAACATTTGTATCTCCCCATGCCCACCCTCCAGCCACTGTTGTTTTAGCTAAACTATTTAAGATGGTGTCTGAAGTCATATGGGTGAGTTACTCAGTTTTACTGGGTCTCTCCTATGTATACAAGAGGTATATATGTTATTATTAAGCTTTTTTACTTTACTGAGCATACATACTAAATAACCATAATAAGAGTTAAAATAGGGATGCAATATCAAGGGGACATCGAGAATGGAGAAGTTGAATTCCATAGACATATGGAATTTGTGTGTTTTTATCATTACTGTTTATCGCTCATAATTTTATTGCTCATAGACTACTTTTATTTTACTCCTTAAAAGACCATAATATCAAATCTCTTATTTATAACTGAAAATTTTATTTCAAGTTTCTCTTTTTGTATCCCCTTTTTATTTTTGGTAAATCTTATCAATATCAACACTTTTCTAAGAAAATATGAAGTATTAAAAAAAGTTTATATTTGATCATGGAAAGTAAATTTTGACATGTAGTAAAAGATTTAGTGTGCTTGAAAAAAGTGAAAAGAGAATTCAGCAATATCTGTAAGGTGACATTACTTAATAATTGCATTTGAAAAGAAAACCAGAACTGACAATTTTACTAATAAAAACATTAGTTTTAAGTTTTTCACTTAAGATGTTAACTCGTTAGAAACCCTGACTTTATCAATAAGTCACATTTGCTCCACTCAAAGCCCAAGATTAAGTTACAAAAACACTGTGTGATAGTTGTAAATTAATAAAGATTCTCATTATCACTTACAGCATGCTGAGAATCTTTTTTCATGTTACCCTGATAAATACTATTTTATTTTTTAATGACTGTCTTCATAATCTATAAAAGTCACCATGTCGACTCACTAGAAATGTTTCAGTAACCATTTGATTGAACAGAATCCTTATGGATTTCTTTGAAATCTTGAAGGTTTGTCATTATTTTTAATAGGCTAAGCAAAACACTCAGAGGATAGAGTCAGGAGCAGTTAAATCACTCGGATTTGGAGTTGCCATGCTGAAGTACTTTCATGTAGCATTTATATTTTAATCAGGGATGATCTCTCTAATTTAATTTACATTTCAAGAACCTAGTATAATAAACTCTATATGCTCAAAGAACTTGGATAAAGAGAGCTCTAACATTAAAGATATTATAATAAATCTTCAGAAAACACTTATTTAACCTAGAATGTTTTAATCACTTAATAAATAAGCTTAAAAAGCATGAAAATAAAGATTCTAATTTTGGATATGTTTGTTCTAGTTATATATGAGAAGTTATGGATTCAAAATTTGCTTTAGATGAATCCATCTAGATAAATGTATATACACATACACGTACCCCAAATAACTGCCAGCTTTCTAATTTTTAGCAGTTTATCATAAGCAGTAGGATAGAAGAAGCAGGAAGAAGAAAAATAGGTTTTTAAAGAGGTTTTTAAAAGTGAAATCAAGAACCCAAGTTCAGCAGTCCCAGCTGCAAGTTAGACTAGAAAACGGTTTGAAATTTTTATTGTAGAAAACCAAGTTCACAGGTTCAAGTACTGGATATTATTAGGAAAGATGGAAAAATATATTTGTAAGGGAAGTAACTAACAATCCTTACCCCCCTTCATAACAGGTAATGTTCTTTGTACTATTATTGATAATCATTTCTTTGTGTCAAAATTTTTATCCTTGCTTACCTCTAGCATTACTGAAGTCAGGGACATGTTAGGTCAACTTTTATCGAAAAGCCCTACTGCTTATGACTCTACCAGAGGAAATATAAAATGAGCTTTACAGCAGTAATGCTAAGTGCGTTTGTTTTAAGAATAATTGCTTATCAGTATGGAAGCTTGTTTTATGTTGTTTATGGAAAAATTTCTCATGAGGACTAGCATTTAAATAGGACATTGCAGAACCTCTCTGGTGGCACAAGGGGTTAAGAGACAACTTATGAAGCTATCCACAGCCTCTGCAGCATGAGTTTGATCCCTGGCCAGGGAGCTACCCACATGGCACATCAGACCTCTCCTGACTCACCCGCTACTCCCCTCAGCTGGGTATTTCAGTCAGTCTGCCTGTTCTGTTCCCTACTCTGTCTCTGGTGAATCCTCTCACCCCCCACATCTCTGGCCTATACCCCAGTTCTTTATGCATAAATAAATAAATCTTAAAAAAATAATGAATAGGTCACGGCAACTGCTTTGAAGGTACATGGAAAAGCAGGAAGGTCATCCTGGATTTCCTTTTCTGATATTAACTATCAGGACATGTAGGTGAAGTAATACCTTTGATACCAGATGAGAAAGAAATTTGACAAATCCTGTGCATATGAAGTTTCTGGAGGTAAATGTGTATATGATTCAGCAGTGATTAATATGAAGTGGAACACAGTTCTCCAGATAAAACAGGGCACTTCAGAAATATTTTATATTCTATTGTAACTACTATCTTCACATTCTATATATAGGTAAAGTTTATATTAGACACATTAAAAAGACTAATAATTTTATTGGATAATAATATTTGAAGATAATTCCATGCTAGAGTTATCCGATACTCTCACTACAGACCAATAGGTTGAGAATTAGGTAATACATATTAAAAGTGGCAAATGGGCAATTTATTTTACATATACATTCTTCTTCACTGGTCTGTGGCACTCAACATGAACCATGAATTTATCATTAAAAATTCCTATTTAAGGGACCTCCCTGGTGGAGCAGGGGTTAAAGACCACACTAACAAGTTATCCCCAGCCACTGAGAGTACTAGTTTGGTCCCCAGCCAGCCAAGGAGCTGACCCACATGGCGCAGCAGACCTCTCCTGTCTGACCCACTGCTCCCCTCAGCAGTGTATTTGAGTAGATCTGCCTGTTCTGTTCCCCACTCTCTCTGGCTTACACCCAGAGTCACCACACCTCTGGCTTACACCCCAGTTCTTACATTCATAAATAAATAAAGCTTTGAAAATTTTTTAATAAGAATTAATATAAAAACAGGTTAATTCTTTGGGCAGATTATCTCTTCAGTAAGTTTTTTGAACAGTGAAATTCTGAGGGACACTTTAAAATTCAAGGATAACTGTTAGAATCAAACACTTTACAATGACAGAGACACAAAATTAATCATTTTGTTGACAGCCTCATAATTCCTTAAGAAAAAAAAAAAGAAAAAGATGAGATTTAGCAATTCTATTGACAAGGATAGTACGGAAATGGAACAAAATTAGTATATTTACAGAACAACCTCTAGACCATAATCATACGGTTCCTCTCAAATGCTCTGGTAATGGACCATAGAACACTGTAAACAAGATACATCCCTTAAATATTGTACATATCAACCTTAACAATCTTAGCACTGAAAGTATAAACAATACATAATATTAATTTCAGCTTTCAAAAACAGAAATAAAAGAGTCGATGGAGAATTCTCAATTTTAAAGTGTTATGCATTATTATAAACTTTCAAAATACTTTCTTACAAGTTTAAAGGCAATTTTTTGTTTCCACAAATACAAGAATAGAGACATTTAAAGGACACATTGCTAATGAGAGAATACTGAAATTGTTAAAATAAAACGAAGAATAATCATGCAATAGAAATCTGGGCAATGATATAAAATAACAGAAATCAAATAGAAACTACTTCAAGTGTTTAGCACATAGCCCCTTTTTTAAGAGAGGAAGTTAATTAATGAAAATGATAATAAATTAATGGTTAATAAAAATTATAACTGCTTACATGGGAATCTTATTTTTATCTTATTTAATTAGGCAAAATGAGAAAATACTTTAGAATCTTAACCTCAGTATTTAAGAGTTAATTTTGTTGGTAATTTATCCATAGCTTTATCATTACAAGTAAACAATGTTATCACACAGTTTTCATTTAAAAATTTTTTTTAAAAGATTTATTTATTTATGCATACAGAGCTGGGGTACAGGCCAGAGATGTGGGGGTGGGGGGGTGAGAGGATTCACTAGAGACAGAGTGGGGAACAGAACAGGCAGACTGATTGAAAGACACTTCTGAGGGGAGCAGCAGGTGAGTCAGGAGAGGTCTGCTGTGCCATGCTGGTTGCTCCCTGGCCTGCAGAGGCTGCAGATTGCTTCATAATGCAGTGCTTAACCCCTTGCACCACCAGGGAGGCCCTTAAAACATTTTTTTTTAATTAGGAAAGTTATTTTTTAAAAAAACCTGAGTACCTACTAATGAAAAATAAACCTCTTCATTTTTCCAATGTTCTGAACTAAGCTATCATATTTGCCACAAAAATAAAATGTGAGTTTTTTTTTCTATATCACTATTCTTTGTGACTTAAATGATTGTTTCCACTTCACAAAAAAAGATTCGCCTTTAAAGCACATTATTTTTCTTGTTCTAAAAGTTCATTTATAAAAAGAAGTATTCTTGGAATTATTGCCAAAACTATCATTCTAGGTTTCCACCACTTTTATGTAAGTCACTGAATAAAACAAATGTATCTGTATAATTTTGTATGACAAATAAACCTATTTTTATTCATAGATTTTTTAAAAATGACATTATGCTGTGTTACAAGAAAAAAGCAAAGTTATTTGGAATAATTAAAATTTGCATAATTAAGAAATTTTAAGAATTTTTGAGACAAAAGAAGCAAAAAGTGTTTGTGACTAATGCTTACGGCATATATGAGAACTAAACTCTATATCTTAGCCCATGTTCAAAAATATTAATTTAAAAGTTACATTTAAAACTCATCTGCCTTTTCTCTATAGGCAAAATTATATTAGCAATTGGTTGGAGACAGTACTATTCATTTTCATTTATGGTTATAGATGGAAATATGGAGAAACTTCATGGCCCCATGTCCACAACTAATCAAAAAAAATTTAAAAATAAGATGAATTACAAATGATTATTGGCTAATGTATTTATTTATACCTCCAAATCACTTTATATTTTTAAGCCAAGCCCTTCTCAAAAAAGACTATTAATAAAACTGATTACAATAAGAAAATTAATTCTTAGCTGAGATTAAAGATTTGTGACAAAGTGGAAAGTAAAGCTAAGAATAAAAAGATAAACCTCAGAGGGGTAGGAAATTAATAATGATGTTCCCTGCATATTTAAGCCAGAAACTTAGTATCTTTAATAATGTATGTTAATAATAATAAATAATAGTGAATAATAACAAGCAGGTGAAATAATGTTGACAGTGTGCAATTACAATATTTAATTTTCCTAAAAATACTTAATTTTTCTAAAAGGCAATTGTGAGGAATTGTAAGAAGGTATAATAAAACTAGTAATTGAAGAACACAAAGGTATATGAAATTTAAAGTACTGTTAGGGGGAAATAATGTCCTGAGCTAATCCCATACAGGCTTTGTGGACCCCACCCCCACTCCAGACCAAAGCCATCAAGACATTGGGAAAGACAAATCCCATCACCACCAAAGGGAAGGTGGCTGGGACCTGAGGGTGGAGTTAAGCAGCCAGGTTGGGTATAAAAACCAAACGTGGGCCTTGGGCTGGCTCGCTGTCGCTTGCCTCCTGGCTTCATGGCTCCTGGCTTGCAGCCAGCTCTCAGAGTGCTATTTGGGATTCCAGATCGGCAAATGGGGTAGGATTCATTTAAAACTTTGTCTCCCACTTTTCTCCCTGAGCTGTTCCCTTGTAAATAAACCTTTTATTAACCTTTCGCATGTGCCTGCAGTAGAGCATTGATAAGTCCTTTTAACCGCGTGGGTGAGGACCCACAGTCAGGTACCCCGTTTTGTATCGGGGCTGCCCTGTAACAGTACAAGGGATTGCACACCCAAGGAAATAAATTACTTGTACAATCTGATAGATTTTGTAACCTCTCAGGATATTATTTTGGACAACTCAATGAAAAAGAGCAATTAGTATGATGCACAATTTTTTAATCAATGCCTGACTCAAAAATGTTAGTTGCTAAGTGTGGGTGTGGGTGCTAATTTATAGATGTTTATGAATGGGAATCCTGGGAGGGGAAAGTGTACATATCAGTGACATTTGCAAATGTTAAACAGAATAATGGAAAGAGTTAGGGAGTTTTCTAAAGTTCACAAAACAATTTGAAGACCAGGCTGAGAGGGAATTCAAATCTCTTCCTTTCCTGTCAACTTATAGAATTACAAGATGGTTCTGCACCCACTTCCTATTGTGAACATTCTGGGACACCCCTTCCTGGTCTAGCAGGCAAGAGAGCAAAGGCATCTGCTTAGGTTTAAAACTAACTAGCTCTGTCCTGTTCTATAAAGCAACTATGCAAGAATGTGATGCCTGCACGTAAAACAACCTTTCAATGACCATGCAGCCAGATGAAGAAGATTTAAACAATGGGTACCTAACCTTTGTAGTTTCCATTGTGGATTCTTTAGATATCAAGAAAGTGATTAAAAACCAGCATTTGCATAGATAACATAGATAGTTCTTTAGGTCAAGATAACTTAGGAAATCAAAATATCTAAACTTGTAGCTGAAAACTAAAAGCCTCTGTCAAGAATAATTGCATTTTTTATGTCAATGACCCACCATTCTTGTCTATATAAACTGACCTCAAACTTGTGGTTAGAACATTTCTCACAATATAAAATCTGTCAGATTACTTTGGAGGTTCAACTCCCCACTTTGATTATCTCAAAAGCTCTTGAATATCATTTTTTTACCTTTCAACAACCATTTTGCCAAGTGTACACTGATAATGTTAGGACTAACCAAAATTCACCTATGACACAAAAATATCACTGGTAAATTGTAATCTTATTGAGGGTTCAATGGGAATAGAGATAATGTGAATGAGGAATTATCTCAATTAACTAATTGGTGACAAAGTTCCCTTTGAATTGAGAAGTCAAAGGATGACAGTAGTTAGAAGTAACATCACAGAACTAGTCCAACACTTAGAATTCAACCACAATATTAACACTTAGATGAGGAATTAGACATTCTCAGGGGTCCCAAGTCAGGAATTCAGAAGTAGAATGTTTGCTTTATTCCAGTCTCTGTATGCCATAAATATGTGTTTAGAGAAGGTTTTCATTTCATCTGTACACTAACTTTGTATATTTCATTGTGTTGATTATCAAAGGCATGGAATGCTCAATAGTTTGAACATGTGTATTAATGACATTAGCAACCCAGTATGAACTATTAGGGCAGTATTTCCATGCTATTTCCATGTTGCAATAGGTGAACTGGTCCCCCAAAAGGTTAAGAATCTACTCAAGATAAAAGCTAGAGCTAGTTTTCTGAGTGAATACTTACCATAGCAAACTTCAACATGACAAAGGACATTTGAAGGAAATCCTTTTTTATTTGGCACCTTAAAGTCAGACCAAGATAGAACTAAGCATGGATTTGATAAGATCTCACATTGCATGTGTATTCACAGGAGTGTTTTAAAACTGCATTTGGGTAGGCAGTTTAAAATGACCTAAGTCCCATGTCTTATCCTTAAGTTAAAATCAAACTGTGAGTGATTGTTAAAGCTTCAAAAGTTACACATGACACAATGGTACTCAAGTGAAGATCACTGATAAAAGTTTAGGCTTAATCGTTCTTTATTCCTCTAGAAAAAGTCTTTAAAATAAGCTTTGCTCTGACAATTGAATTATTTGTTTGGATTGAAAATTCTATATATTTCTCAGTAATGTGAAGACAATGAATCAAAATTATACTTATCTTGTATTTTCTCCTTAAGAATATAGACTTCTTCTAATAATGAATTTTAAGTAATTTTGAGTTTTACAAAGAAAATTCTTAAAACTATAATCATTAAATACTGTATGTTCACCTATATGATACCCTTTATTTTCTTCATAAAAAAGTATGTATGAACTTGAGGATAAAAAAAAGAAACTTTAAACTTTTTTGAAAAATGAATTTTAATTCACTGTTATAAATTTTAACCAATGTATAGAGAAGAATGATATTAAAAAAAATTTTCTCCTATTATCTTTAGTATAAAGCTAAAGATTATAAATATTTGACTGATACATGGAATAAACTACTTTAGGGTAATGATTTTAAAAATAGTTACTCTGCTTCAGTTTAAAACTTTTATCAGAAAATAATATATTTCCTATAGTGATGCTTTCTGAATGATGAGTATATGCAATGACTTCATTGAATGAATACATTCAATAGCTTTGGGGAATCTACTTTCACTTAAATGATGTCAGGTCATCAAGACACCTCAAATCTTTTTTTTTAATATATATATAAATTATTTTATTTTGTATAATTCTTACATCATTCTTCATTTTTGCATAAGGTATGCATTTTCATTTTGGTTATATTCCACATGCAATTCCCACCCCCTTATTCTGACCCTAATCCCTCTTTTCCGACCCCTGACCCCCACTGTAGTGTGTCTCTGGTTGCTTGTTGATTTGATTTTTACTTTTTTGCAATTAGTCTTTTTCCTGGTCCTTTATTTAGGTTTTCTAAATTCCTGCTATGAGTGAGACCATCTGATATTTTTCTTTTTCTTTCTGGCTTATTTCACTGAGCATGATCCCTTCCAGCTCCATCCATGTTGCTGCAAATTGCATGAGTTTATCTTTTTGATTGCTGAGTAATATTCCATTGTGTATATGTACCACATCTTGATCCAGTCATCTATTTTTGGGTATTTGGGTTGTTTCCATAGCTTAGCTATTGTAAATAGTGCTGTTATAAACATAAGCGTGCAGGTGCCCTTTTGAATTAATGTTTCTGTGTCCTTTGGGTAAATACCTAGGAGTGGAGTTGCTGGATCATATGGAAGCTCCATTTTTAGCAGGTTAAGAAATCTCCACACAGCGTTCCATAGTGGTTGGACCATTTTGCACTCCCACCAGCAGTGAAGGTGAATTCCTTTTTCTCCATATCCTTGCCAACATTTGTTGTTTCTAGTTTTTTTTTTAATAGGTGCCATTCACTCACTTGTGTGAGATGGTATCTCATTGTAGTTTTGATTTGTATTTCCCTGATTACAATTGATGTTGAACATTTTTTCATATGCCTGTTGGCCATTTGCATTTCCTCTTTGGAGAAGTTTCTTTTTAGCTCTTCTGCCTTTTTTTGACTGGATTGTTTATTTTGTTTTTGTTGAGTCTCGTCAGCTCTTTGTAGATTTTTTTTTCAGATCCCACCCCCTCTTTGTAGATTTTTTGATCATTCCTTTATCATTAGTGTTGTGTGCAAAAATTTTCTCCCAGTCGGTGGGGTGTCTCTTTGTTTTGGTTACTGTCTCTTTTGCTGTGCAGAAGCTCTTTAATTTGATGTAGTCCCAGCTATTTATCTTTGCCTTCACTATCACTGCTTTGGGTGATGAAGACACCTCAAATCTTACAAAACTCAAGTCATTACTTATTTTCCTTCAGAGTCATTCTTTACTCTGTCTTTCTTATTTTTTATCAATGGCTCCAACCTTCTATTGCTCACACCATTATAAAATCTTCACACACTCTTTGTCTCAATCATTCACCTCAACCGTGGCAAGTCAACAAGCATCAATTTGTCTTTATTAATCCTTCCTGGAGTCTGTTCATATTTCCCCAGCCAAATATTCTTACCTTGTTCAGGCATCTGTTTTCCTTTCTTGGGCAATACTGGCTTCTCTGCCTTTAATATCTCCTTAACAAACCCTCATTCAGACTGCAATCAGAGTTTATTTATTTGTTTAAAGAATCACTGTCCAGGTTAAAAAAACAAACAAACAAAAAGGAGAAATCATTCAAAGAAACCAATTATCCACAAAATAAATCCAAAACACATTTTTACTGACATTTAGGGCATTAAAATCACCTTTTCATACTCTCTGACTAGCAGTAAATGGTGATTCCTCATTATTTCAATGCCTTCCGTTTGCTAGAGAAAGGATATAGCAAAATGTCTGAGAGTACTGACTGGGGCAAAATAGGCTGGGGTTGAATCAAAGTCAGTCACTTAGAATGTGTGACTTTGGACAAGTTACTAGTTCTGTTCATTTCCCTCATGTATTGTGGTACTTTTCCCAGGAGGTTGTTTTTGTTTTAGTAAGATGCAAAGGAGAGCAGGGGAATTATTGTCCATGCATAAGCACAATGACCTAAGGGTCATTGTGATTTATGTCACTAACTAGTTTTGGTTGTTGCCCTGCTAATTTATAATCTCATTGGAATCTAGGGGTTCCAACAACCCTAAATAATCTGTTTCTGTATAATCAATTCATACATAGTAATAGGCAAAAGGAAAAGTATATAGGCTGCTCCACTTGTTCTAGGGGTGGAGGTGACAGTAGGGGTAACATTTTAGTTGAAAATGGAAAACAGCATTTTGTGCTCACATACACTTACTTTTTGAATCTTGAGGTGTGTCTTGTTTGGGTGTTGGGCTTGTTTTTCACTTAGTCACTTTAGGTACAATCCCAACCCCAACCCACAGGCAAGATAAAAGTATGCGCTTATTTTACATTCTGAAACCAGAAATCACAGTGAGGTGAGGACTTAAACTGACAGTGAAAACCCGCATAGCTGAGAGTCAGGACTCTTGCCTGCTTTGTGGCCATATTTCTTTATGGAAATATTTTAGTCCATAAAAGAACTTTGTGTCCCAGAATGTAAGCTGCAGGAAGACCTCTAAGATTTATGTTCTGGATGCTCTCTCAGAAGGGACACACCACTGGTCTCTGGAGGAGTTGGCTGTGGAGCTCAAGCTTTGAGGAAGGCACTCTCCTGTCAGCAGCTGGGGGCAAAATGCTTCTGGAAAGAATTTGCAAGAGTGCTGGGGTCAGTATAGAAAACTTGGCCACCTTTATAATTGTAATTATAAAAGTAGCCATTGTAATTGCAGAAGATATGTGGGCAACAGTCAGGACTCTAGGTGATCAACATAGGGACCACTCTTTAATGAGAGTAATTCTGTCTTTTACATTGTCTTCATCAGTTTATTAAACAATCTGAATTTTAAAATAAAACATGCAGCTTATGAGAAAATTAGGCCTTTGATAAACCAGGTGGGTGCTTAAAATAAAATATCTTTGCATCATAGAACAGAAATACAAAAATGAGATATAAATGTTGACTGCCAGTAGGTATTTTCACAGGTTTGACTTGTTTCTTGAAATAAGGTGAAGACCTAAGAGTTAGGCATATTACAGATGAATGGACTAAACAACTAAGAGCCAGAAATTGGCCTATGATTTTAAATATATAATTTGTTCCTATAAACTTTGTCAATAAAAGTAATAAATCAATGGGGGAAAAAAAAGTGCTGGGGTCTGTAGTTTGGGGGCAGGGAATGCAGGCAGGGGGAAGGGGGAAGGGCCGGACGCAGTCTGCAGACTCAGGACCTGACACACTCTCTCACACAAAAGAGGCCGGAAAGTGTCCGGAGGAAGCTGCGCGTCACGGGGGACGGAGCCGGGACCCTGCCGCGCCCGCCCAGCCGCTCCGGGTCCCAGGCCCGCACACCCAGCCGCGTTCCCGCCACTGTCACCACCGCGGCCGCTGCCAATGAAACTCTTCCCGCTCCTAGGTGAGTGCCCAGAGCCCCAGTCCCTGACATGCCACAGGGGCCCGCCGCTTACAGGGAGGGCGATTTTTCCAAGGTGGAGCTCACATACCAAGTGGATTTGACTTGAGTCTCCAAGGGGAACTGACGCAGCGCTTCTCAGGATGTTTTTCTCCTTGGCCTTTCAGTTTGGAGTTTGGTATTTGGGGCCTAGGGACTAAATCACCTTTTCATTTCCTGCTGACATAGTCCCCAAAGTCCTTGCAAAGTCTCAGACTTTGACCTTTCTTTTGGCCTCTTTTCTAGAAATTTGGGAAATCCAAGCCATTAACATTTCTAGGAGGTTTCCTGGCATTTTAAGGGGGTACTGCCACCCATACTTTGGGTTCTTTTGAGATACTGTTTTGATGATGCTGTGCAGAAAGATAAAAAATGGCATCTTGGAAGGTGAGTTAATTTCTGGTTTAGACAGTCTGTACTGTCTATGTGAGGCTGGAATTTAGAAGACTAAAATTTTAAGATCTCTAGTTACCAGATAAGGACTATTTATCTCAGAGGACTATTTTCAGAACAATAACTTCAACAATTCATAACTGTCCAGCCCTAGGCGTGCTTGACTTGAGGCCTGGGACAACAATAAAAAAGAAAGGTCCTATACTTTTCCTTATCTTTTCCTCCCAGCCCATAAAATACCACTTCCAACTTTGTTTCCAATAACTTTGAAGTAAAGCCTAGTTTTCGCTTATGGTTCTTTATGCTAGTCCTGCTTATGTATTCTATATCCAGAATATCAATCTTTGACCAGTATGTTGAGTTTTAATTTCCCCTAATGGGACAAGAAATTAAAAATACTATTATGAAAAAGGTAGTTTTTAAAAAGGTCATCAGAACATAGGGAAAACAATAATTACATTTGTACTCCTGGATGTTATGATATGTTGCTCAGAAACATATCTTCAAATAATACAGTTTTAAATTTGAAAAGGCCTAAATACTCGGGTTCACCTTGATTTTTTCACAGAATCATTCCCAGAAGAGTAAATTTCTTTATGATCTTGTACTTACCTTTAAAAGTATCTCAGAGTGAGCACTGATAACTATGGTCCAGTGATCTTGGAACACCCTGTACTTTATGAAGCTGGGTTATTTACTAAATTTTGCCTTGTTGAGATTTATTTGACAAACACAGGGATTGAAGAAAAATCTTATTTTTTTTTTTTTTACTTCCTTGCTATTGTGTTATTTAGCTAAATACTCCCTGGGGGAATTCTCATAATCCATTTATCTAAATGGAAAGAAAGAAAAGTATTTGCATCTATGTAGTCTAATTCAACAAAGGGGGGAGTTTTTTCTTTCTCTTTTTGAAAGGTGTATTTATTTTCTTTAGTGGGTTTTTCCACTTTGCTGAATTGTACCTATACTCAAAATTGCACCAAGACACCTTGTCTCCCAAATGCAAAATGTGAAATACGGAATGGAGCTGAAGCCTGTTATTGTAACATGGGATTTTCAGGAAATGGTGTCACGATTTGTGAAGGTAAACAATTTTTATTACCTCTTTTAGATTTTATCCTAAAATTAAAAATTCTGATGTGATTGCTCTTCCCTTGTCCAGAAATTGTTTTATATTATGATGCTAGATTTCCTCTTATTGATAGAAAATCTCAATTAGTAATCCATAAGATTGAACCCCGGTACCAGAATTCGTACTTGCCTATTGATTTTTGATGATCCCGTGTATATCTTAATTTTGGTGTGAATATTAAAGATTGCCCTTTGATTAAGCTGGAAAACTGAGATGCAGACAGTTGAGTCAATACCTTTGGGACACAGGTGCAGAGTTCGTGATACAAGGCTCTGTTGGCATAGGTCATTCTCAGGAACTTGACCACATAATTTGAGGCTAATATTTAAAGTTGTTTTCCTGCATACCCTGGAGAGAGAGAGGGAAGAGAGAGCGGGAGAGAGAGGGAGAACGAAATATATTATTTCCTGAGAAATCAACTCACATTTATAGAACTTCAGGCCAGAGCCCAGGGCAAGAATTCATACAGGGTCCTTCCAAGGTGAGTTTGAGCCCATGGGCTTAGTGTAAGAAACATCTGACAATCAATTTTAGTGGCTTTTTGCTTGTGGTCTCTACCAACAGCACGCCTCCTCCTGTCTTACTCAATCCTATCATTTTTAGTACAATCTAGCTTTAACTAGGTCAATAGAACAACATTGCGTAGGAGAGAGAACCACGTCATATAAATTAGTTTTAAAATATAATTAAATGGCAAATTCAAATTAAAACTGGTATTATACTCCTAAATGTATTTAAGATAGCATGGACTTTTTCTAATTAAGCCTGGGTATTGCACATTGTTAATATTGCATGTGTTTGCTTATAGCGTAAACAAGTTGCATCTCCTGATTCAATTTGATAAGCTCTTAAAAAAGATTAAATATGCAGCATATAGTAAGACTAAACCTCATCATAATTAGTTTAATGTTTAAAAAATGTAGAGCAAAGCTACAGTTGCTTAATGGCACATTAGATCAGGCATTTCTGCTTGTACATACAGTAGAGATTTGTAATGTGCTATTCTATAAGCACTACAAAACTCTCCATAAATAATCTTACATTCTTATTATGTACTTAATTGAATGACACTATGGCAAGTTGATTGTTGTGTGACCTTCAAAATATCATTACATGCATATTGTGTGTTTTTCCACTAACTAGTACAAATTGGACCATAATACTTCTCAAATAGTATTGCTTTTTGTTATTTAGATGCATTTAATGAGTGCCATCATTAACATCAATAATTTGTCAAAATTTGGACCTTCAGCATCCAGCTTATAACCACTTTTTTAATGATTTCTTTTAAAAAATAGGTTTTCTATTATCCAGTGCAGTTTTTTTTTTTTTTTTCTTTCACTACCTACGTCAATAGCCAGCTAATAGGCAGAAAATATTTTCCTTTGAAAAAACCTACCTCAAGACCTTTTGGGTTACAATTTGTTTTTTTTTTCTTTTTTTTTAACATTTATTTATTTATGCATACAAGAACTGGGGTACAGGTGTGGGGGGTGAGAGGTGTAGGGGGTGAGAGAATTCACCAGAGACATAGTGGGGAGCAGAACAGGCAGATAGACTGAAATGCACTGCTGAGGGGAGCAAGGGCGAGTCAGGAGAGGTCTGCTGTGCCAAGTAGGTAGCTCCCTGGTCAGGGATCAACTTGTGCTTCAGTGGCTGTGGATAGCTTCATAGGTTGCATCTTAACCCATTGTACCACCAGGGAGACCCTCTTTTCAAAGAGAATAATTTATAATGAGACGGTCTTTGCTTTTTAAATTCTTTTTAATTTAAATTCCCTTCTTATTTAAAAAGTTATCTATTCACCTGTTTTAATATTCACCAGCTGAGGTTTATGATGCCCTCCAGAAACTGTTAAAACAGTGTTTTTTATCTGTTCCACCTGTTATTAATTCATTGACAGAGTTTCGTTGTTTTTTTAGTAAGTATATTCAATATGCTTTTCAGAATTAAACTTTAAACATTATATTATCAACTGCTTAATTGTTTAGATTATATTTTGGATTTGAAGGCTGTTGTCTCCTTTTATCTCAAAAGGTAACACTTTTCAATCTTTTGCTAAAGATTGGGATTACATCAATAAAACATAACTGGACAGAAATTTTTTTGGAGAGAATACCTACTTCTTGTCATTATCATTACCTTCATCATGTTCATAAATTTTGCCTTCTTCAGGGACTTGCCAATTAATGTTTGATAATAACCCAACCTCACTAAATGTACCCTGTTCTAAGAACTGGTTTTAACAAGATGCTTAGAATTTAGAGTACATTGTCCCATAGAAACAAGTTTTAACAATAGTAAGACAATATTTATGGCATACTGTCAGCATCGTTATCATTAGCATCGTCATAAGGATAGCTAATACCTACTGTGACTAATCCTAGATATTAATTAGCACAACACCTTCATCTATTATTATTCCCATTTTATCTGTAAGGAAATGGAGACTTGAAAAGGTTAAGTAAACATCTCAAGTGGTTATCAAATAAATGGTGGAGCCAAGATCGGAGCCCAAGTGTATGTGACTCCATAGCCTCTACTCCTACTCATTAAGTTGACTCTCAGACTCTGCTAATGTCCTTGGGGACATTACAGACTATCTGGGGACAACTACAGAATAATAGTAGTGACTTGACACAATGCTATGAAACTTGTGGAGGTAAATATTAGATGTGCAGCCAACTTCAGGAATGTTTTCCATGCTGAGAATTAAATAATCAATAGGAGTTTTCAAGACTGACAATGGGTCAAAGGTAAGTCAGGTAAAAGGAATCAGCAATAATAAAAACCTAGAAGTTGGAAATTTGTAGTATTTTTTAAGGCACTCATAGTATTTCATGTTGGATGGGTATCTTGCACAGTTGAGAGGTCAATGAAGTTAGAGTGTCAAAGAGTATGGAATTTATTAATAAAGAAGAGCCATCAGCAGGTATTAAGGAGTTGAACTGCATGATAGGTTGTGTGCATTATAAGGATGCACTTTTTTTAAAAAAAAAGATTTATTTTTATTTATTTATGCATATAAGAACTGGGGTGTAGGGCAGAGGTATGGGGTGTGAGAGGATTCACCAGAGACAGAGTGGGGAGCAGAACAGGCAGATTTACTGAAATACACTGCTGAGGGGAGCAGCAGGTAAGACAGAAGAGGTCTGTTGTGCCATGTAGGTTAACTGCCTGGCTGGGAATGGAACTTAAGCGATCGTGATAGTGCTGAGACTTAACCTCTATGCCACCAGGGTGGCCCACTACTAATATTTAGTAATAATTAATAAATATTGGAAGAATTAAAAATATATATCTCAATATTATTACACATACATATACATCTTGTTTCATATATAATATATGAATTCATATATTCATATAAATCCTTGAGGAAATAAATATTTTTCATAAAATAAATGAATTTTTACATATTCCAGGGAACTTCTTAGGTAAATGAATGTTGATACAAACCTGACTGTGAAGTCTGACATGCTTCTGGGTAGTTGGATATCAGGTTTGTTTTAGCGGTATATATTTCCTTGGGATTTTTGTATTGAATGAAAAATTTAACTTATTTAAGAAATAACAGTATAAATACCAAGGCTTACATTCTAGGATGCATGATTTCTGTGAACTTCATCCAAATAAATGAAATTCCTTTGCCAATTTCAAAAAATCCATCCTCTTTCATCTGTTGACAAGAAAGTTTACACAATAGAAAGAACAAAATCTGCCACAATAATTAGGTGGAACTTCCTCAAAAATATCTACTCCATGAGATTATAAATTCCTTCAATATATAGAGAGAAATAAAACAATAAACCATTGTGAAAACTTCCTCTAAGCTAACTTTTTATTTTTAAACAGAGAAGGAAGATAGGATTTGTGTCATTTGAGTTTTGCTCATCAGCTTCTCAGTTTTAAAACTGAAAACTGCTTGTATCTGAGTTGAATATACCATTTTTGTCAACTGAGTTTCACACTTTATTTTTCTAAAATATTTGTTTCATGCTTATCTCATATTTGATGTTGGATTTTCCCAAGTTATCTATAATTAAACATCATAAAAATTTTTCATCTTATAGAAGCCCAATTTATTCAAAAGTCAGTATTATCTAGTTAGATTTATTAGTATTTAGAATTAGACAACTAATGAAACCAATAATTAAACTGAAATAATAGAAATAAATATAACTTCTGAGTTCTAGTTTCAGCAATGAGAAAAAGCTATTCAAAATTTTGCTTTAAATCTATCCTAAGTATGACAATATTAGTGTGCTGATTTCCTCCTAAGTAAGGATCACTACATTTTGTTTTTACTTCAGGCTAAAACACCAGTTAATAAGTATGTATATGTATGTGTACATGTATATATAGACATATATACCCTATAATATTTGCTTATGATAAGGCACTAATGACAACAAAGGTTGCGTATTGTTTCTCTAGAATTATTTTCATTTTGCATAGAAATGACAATGGCAACTCTAACATCTCATGTTTTCCACTCAGCCATATCATTAGAAGTTGCTGGGAAATTAAAATAAATAAAATAATTCTTTGTACATCCATTTTATTGTATTTTAATCCTCTATTGCTTTTCAAGAAAAATGATAGAAAAGCAAAGGATACCAAAGATAGTACCTTCAATACCACAAATGAACCACTGGATCCCATTTTTGATGCTTTGCTTATTGTGACTTTACTCCCTTGTCAGTGATTTTAAGAATTTTAAGTTAATTTTGAAAAATTGATGAAATGGCCTTTCTTGGGCCTCCCTGGTGGCGCAGCAGTTGAGCGCTGGGCTGCAAAGCTGCCTGCAGCCTCTGCAGTGCCTGTTCAATCCCCGGCCTCCTGGCAAGGGTCCCACATGGCCTGTAGACGCCCCCGCTGCTCCCCTCAGCAGTGCATTTCGTCAGTCTGTCTGTTCTGCTCCCCGCTCTGGCTCTGGTGAATTCTCTCACCCTCCCGCACTTCTGACTGTACCCAGTGCTTGTATAAATAAATAAATAAAATATAAAAAAAAAAAAGAAAAGAAAAAAAGAAATGGCCTTTCTTCTGGGAATGTGAGTTATCAATAGTCTCATTTATAAGGCATCAAAATACTTCATTGTCAACATCTGGTTATTCAAAAGAAAACTGTTCAGTCTACAGGTTATCCTCTTCTTCCTTAGCTGTCTTTTTAATGTTTAAATAAATTAATTTTATATTTACAAGTTATTATCAAAAAGAGCATAATTTTGATATTAATTTTAGTGCTTTCAGTGAGCTAGACACCATTCTAAGCATTTTACGTGGATTTATTAATTTAATCCTTATAACTCTATGAGGAGCTCTTATTATCCTCTATTCATAGATTAAATAATTTTCCCAGAGAAAGCAATTCAAACAATTGCCTCATATGATCCTGAAACTATTATGCAAGTTTAGGCCTGCAAATAAGGAAATTGAATCTCATTAAGATAATGAATGAATTATTTCAGTTTTACCTTCCACTACTACCTTGAACCTGCTTTCCCCCCCACTACATCATCAAAATAATTGATTAAAAAGAAAAAAAAAACATGCTAAATATGCAGATTTAACATGTTTTAAGTAAAAGTTAAAATTATTTACAGCTTCCAAATATCTTGATGAAATTCATTGGACCAGGACCAGTTTGACTCCTGTTCATCTACCTCCTTCAAGATCAGTGAATTTAGAGTAGAATCACTAAAATGAGACGGGGGTCATTTGTGGTGGACAAATTAAGAGGAAATTTCTCAAAGCAAAATCCAGTTCCTCAAAAGGGGGCAGTTCAGTATATTCAGAAAAGGCAGCAGTGAATATGATTATTGTTCCTGCCGAACAATGGTATCCTATCCCCTTTCCAGAAAAGAATGGAAATCTAGGTAATTTGTTGAGATATTATTTTTCAAGGGCTTCCCAGATTTGGCTCCCTATTCACTTTACTTGCCAAGAAATGCTCTAAAACAAAACTCATCTGCCTGAAGGAAATTTTGAAAGTGAAAATTGATGGCACCTTTCTGTCTACTCCCACCTATATTATCTGTAATAGTGCCCGAAAGTTGCTGTGCCCCACCCATGTGTTCAGGAAACATTAAATTGACCTGCTGGCAAAACCTGGGCCAAGATACCTGTGATAATCAGCATTGTTCTTTAAATATAAACATGAGGGTCATTTAAGGATAGTCATTGGCAAAAAGCCAACAATACAAACACAAAGTTGAATAAACAGAACAATTGAATTGGAAAATGATTCTTTTAGAAAGGGAAAAGAGGTGGAGAGAAATACCTAGTTTAGGCCTTCAAAGATTGCAGAAAAATGTTCATAGGAACAAAAAGTAGAATAGGTTTCTGTGTGCTAAGGAGCTATCATACCACACATTAACTTTCTTCTTCAATGTATCCTTAAACCCTAATATTGGTCCATTTCTTTTACTTCCTTTATCTCTTACTTCCTCTTTTGTAGCAAGAGGCATCAAGACAATAAGCTGAAAAAAATTGTTAATAATGCAAACGAAAGTTTAAAAACTTTGCTAATGTTGAAGCGACTCTCTATTTTTAGGATTCTTCTCCTACAAGAATAATTACACCTGCGTTAGGCAAGTTACAAATATTAAATATATTTACATTCCCATGGAAGATACATCAGGCTGCGTTTGTCAAGATATTCTTGAGCTCATTAGTTCCATATAATCCCCCTTTTTATAATAACCTAATTTTACTCCCTGCCTTGTGATCTTTTCTTTAACCTATGCCCAGACTTCTCCCAAATTCCTCCTGTGCTTTATCTTAAGTGTGAACAAGGTGATCAATTTGTTTTCTCACCCAAATTGCATTATTTGCATATGGTTTTTCACATTATAATGTTATTTGTATGGGGATGGAGCCCATACATGGAACCAGGAACAGTGCATTTATTTTTGACTCACTAATTGTCTTATCTTTTGTAGTTATCTGCAATCTCCTCCCTATGTTGTGTGTTTCTTCCAAGTGACTTTATGAATTCAGTAGCTAATATTTTTTTACTATTTCTGCCAAACAAATATATTGTTCCCTTCCAACAAAATTACATTTATCATCTGATCAATGTTATTCCAAAATTGAGGTGATAATGTACAATAGAAGGGCTGAAAGATAATATTCAAAGAATTGCAAGACTAAAAAGAAAAATAAAACAGAACTGAGAAACAGAATGGGCTGAAGAGAGTCTAATATCATGAGAAAAGATCAGACAAAATTTAGCAGAAGAAATAATGAAAGCTGTAACACAGTTTCCTAAAACTTAAGACAAATAAATAAGAGTCCTCTAAAGCCCAACTATCCACTACAGAATATGTTTGTATCTTGACCTCTCAGCTGATGCTTAGGGGATACCCATTGATATGGTCTTTATATAGTATTGTTTACTTCATACCTTGTCACTTTTATTTATACAATTAAGTTGTTTATTACTTTTATGTCCTTAAATATTGATTGAGTATGCTCATTTACTTATTCTGCCTTCCAGGAATTTAGGATGGAGTCCTATTCAAATATGGGGACAGATTGAAAAAAGATTCCCTCTCTTCTTCTCTCCTCTCCCCTCCCCTCCCCTCCAACCACCTCCCCTCCCCTCCCTTCCCCTCCAGTCCCCCTCTCCTCCCCTTCTCTCTCTCTCTCTCTCTCTCTCATTGAATAAACATTGGCTTACATAGTTATTTGTGTGTTGAGGTATAGGATCTCCCCCTTCAAGCATTGTTACTATACCCACCACCAAAGCACACACAATCCATCCCCTTAGACCTTTGTGCCCCCTCTCCCTTTAGTTCTCCCCCATCCCCCACCCTTTCCCACTGGTATACCTTTCTTATATCTTTATATCCCAGGAACTAGAAATCAGCCTATAGTATGCCACATCCTAGTTACTAGATCATCTAGTAAATTCTAATAGTGCACCAAGGTTTTCCAACTTGTTACATGTATTTTAATACTGTTCAACTGAAAATTTTTTGAATGTGTCATCTCAGACAATTTTCTACTTCCTATATGCTTGAGATGTGATTTCATATACTGCATTTTAACTAATCATCAAATATTAAGTTGTTCTCTATTTGTAATAGAATTGTATCATTTATTAGTTAACTCTGGGATAGAATACTACTGTGTAGCTTGTTATACAACTTTTGCATAAATGTCCCAAACATTTGGAATGTTAAATCTCAACAACAATGCACTGATCCTGATTCCATGAATGGGCTCCATCCCCATATGAATAACATTATAATGTGAAAAACCACATGCAAATGATGCAGCTTGGGTGAGAAGCATATTGACCACCTTGTTCATCCTTAAGATAAAGCACAGGAGGGTTTTGAGAAAAGTCTGGGCATAGCTAAAAGAAAAGATCATAATGTTAAAAGATATAGGGCAAAGCTTAGTTGTCCTGCATGAAAATTGTAATTTTCTAAATATTAAAATATTAAGGCAAGTTTATTTAAATATTTCTGTTTACTTAACTGTCTTAATCCATTGAAATTGAGTGCAGGTGAAAGATACCAATGCATCAATTACAGTAGTCATATATGTAGTTGTGAGTTGGATGACAATGAACATATTAGGAGAAAATAATTCTCTTTGAAGAAATTGGAATATTACTCCAACATCTGTATGCAGAGTTGATGGCATTTTACATTCAAGTCAAAGAGTTTTTATTAAAATTCAATTCTTGCAAAGTCCCTTTACATGGGATTTACTGTAAGGTAATGCTATTTTCTTTATTAATGTGGTTTTGAATGAAATTTTATGTTCAGATGCTTAATTTATATTACCAAGAAATCCAGATTAGTATGCAGTTTCATAGATTCTCTTTATAATTGTTTAAATGTCCCCTAATAAGTTGTTGGAAGATAGAATGTCAGAACTGTTTAAACCTTGTACTTATTTTAAGCAGGAAATTAACTCTTTGGCCTTTTTTTTTTTTTTTTTTTTTTTTGCCATGGAAAGAGATAATGACATTCCCTAGGAAGATTAAAATCTAACCAAACATTTGTAGTCTATATATAGCATACAAAGCCTTGTGCCATTTGTGAAAATGCTATCAGGGAGAAAAACCCAATGACTGAGTTTCTGTACTGTATTTTTTAGGTACACAGATTTAATTTAGAGATTATGGTTTGAAAATAAAATTTACTGTATGAGTGGTTGTGGCTGATAAGAAATTGATTTTGTGACCTTTACTACACATTAATTGAAATATCTGGCAATGTGTTTTGACTAGTTTTAAAGAATCATACATACTTGGAACCATATTATTCCTTCATGTTTAACTCACAGTTAATCATTCTATTACCACTATATGGATGGAAAATGACTTTTGCTACTGTGGGATCTAAATAATTTCCCTTCATTCTATAACAGATGAGTTTTATATAATTGGTATTGTATTTAGTTAGTTCACTATTTTGAAAGTGGCATTCTTTAATTTGTTTCAATAATATTACTTACAGATGAAGTATTTTCTAGTATAATAAAAGTTACATTTATAAAATAAAAATAAGAAAGTGTGTACAAATGAGTCCCTTGAGATATAAATAAAGATTACTTGTTATATAAATTATTCAATAAATTTGCAATGTAATTTTTAAGAAATTAAAATAGGATGAAGGTAGTGAAATTGCCAGTATTCTCCATAACTTAAGTATTAGCTTATTTAACAGGTATTGACTCAGTTTTGAAAACAGGGGGGGAAATGGGTTACAAAGAAGAATTAAAACATTGTACAATTTGTAAAATCCTCAAAGGACCCCAAAGTTTAATGGATGGTGGTGGGTAAAAAAAATTTACAAAGAAATAAAAGATGTTTATCTTTGATGAATGAAAACCCATAAAGAAAAAAAATTACTAAACCTCAAATATATACTTTGCATGATATTGTTTGTATGTGGCTAGATAAAGTTTGCACTTGTATGATCAATTGTCTATAACATAATTATCCAGTCAAGTTGACATTACTGATTTCTCTTTTGTGGCTATAACGTCAGACAAAACTTAGGTTATGTTTTTTTCGGTGACTTCATGCTGTTGGTCCAGTGCTGAACATGAACAATCTTGAGTCTTAATTCATTTATTAGAAATATAATTGAAGTCATGTTTAAGACTTAGAAATCAAATTGAGAAGAAATGTGCTATATTTTGTGCATTTTTAATCATTAAATATGATATGTATGGACAACTAATCAATTTTGATGATACTGAACAGAAGTTGAGGTGGTTATCGCACTTTCTTGGTAGTTTTGCATTGGTGACAAATTGTTGATATCTTGAAATGAGATAGCTGTATATTCTTTGTGTCAGAAATGTTCTTCTGCTTGGTTTCCTGGTGCCATGTGGAGGATAAGTTCTGAGGATAATTTTTGGACCTTTATAAACACAGAAACCTATTGAGAATACTAAAAAACAAAAGTACAACAAATCTCTGCTGTATATGCAATGCAGAAAAGACAAGCAGATGCTTGATTATAGTGTTATGTTTGTTCAACTAATGTTATGTTCATTGCAGCAGTTTTATAATGGAATACCATGTGGAGAAGAATGGTTTTTTAAATGTGTTTTAGACTTTGAATTTCAGTTTATTAGTAGACAAATATGTCAGAAACTTTTCAGTAGAGGCATTAATTGTTGTTTTATAGTCAATAATCTTTTTATACTTATCTTGAGAAAAAAATCAGATGGTTGCTTTAAGAATAAATAAGTATAGAGTTAATCTGAGTTTAAGCAAGACTTTAGATTTTAACCTATACTGTAATTTCATTATGTTTAGGAAAAAAACTGGATCTTATAAATTATTGTTGGTAGAATGTTAGTAAAAGAATCTAGTAACTCATAAATTATGATCCAAAGACTTAGCACTACTAATGGAAATTTAACTACCTTTGTTCTGTTTTAATTTCTTAAAAAGCTACACTGTAAATATATTGAATAATTTAAGTGAGAAATAACCTTTATTGATATCTCAATGGGCTCATTTGTAGACATGTTCTTATTTTTCTTATAAATGTATCTGCAGATTCTTTTATTTATGGAAAAGAAATATACATATATTGTTTGTAAAAGATCATTCTGGGGAAAATTTTTATGTAGAGTAGAAGGATTGAATATTTGGTACAATTTTGTTTCAAAGGTGGAAATTTTTAAGTGATCTATGTAATCTTGAAGTAGATTCTTAAACTCTGAGAGAAATCGCAGATCCATAGAATAGCCTCATGAGACAGCACTTACCAGGATTCAGTGCCTGGGAAAAGCAATGTGTTTTCATTGATAGGAACTAGTTGAAAGGAATGATTGGAATTACTCTGTCTTGATTCTGCTCTCTCCTGGCTGCTCAACTCTTCATAAGTATACTATCTTGTCTTGAATAAGGATAGATTTGAATAGCAATATATCAAGACACCTTTATTCAGTTCAGCAACATTACAGAGTTACGGTTTAAATTATGTCAACCCTAGGTGATCAAATATTTACTCATTGAATTTGAACTCTGTAATATTTTGCAATCTTTTACAATAAATGAAAAGTAGGGAAGCTAAAAATAAATTCAATTGATTAAGAATGCGAAGGCATCTTTTTGAAACTAGCTCTTAATTTTTTTTTTTTTTTAAATCTAAACATACTTCTTAGCACTTGGTCAGTGGCAAAAACTCCCATCATTACCAACTTCCTAAGAGAGAAGGTGTGTTTGCCTGGTGATTAAAATCCTATGACCCAACAAACGGTTCTATGAAGCCAAGTAATATATTTATTGTCTGAATGGAGAAAGGGGGAACTCATTTCCCAGAGCACTTTTATGCCCATGCTTGGAATGGGGTGAGGTGATGTTTTAATGCTTTAGGACAAGGAGGGGTGCCATGTTCCTTGCGTTCTACCTGGGGAATAAGTTGTGCATGTGTTTTTCCACTACAGGCTTGTTCACAGGTTATGTGTCTCATTATAAAATTAAGTCTCTACTCCAGAAATAATTTTTAGTATCGTAATGAAACAAAGGTTGCCTTGAGTTTACTCCAGTCTCTCTTTCTCTGAAAGTTCATTTGAACCACGTATCTCTTGATCTCAAATTATTTCAGCCAGCAGCATACCTTCCAATAAGAGAACATAGCTGGGTACAGTAATACTTTTCTTTCCTTAGGCAACTACAGTCAGGCTCTCCTAAATCTAAATTTATGCCTGTCTAGTTTTTGCAATCTGTAATTTTGAAATTATTATCAAAGAACTTATAATCACATATTTTTTTAAAATATCCTGAAATAAAGTTTTTAACCCTATAGATAATATTTGTTTTTCAATATTTTCCAAAAGTATTTGATTATGACTTGTTTATTAACTTTTAAGCTTGTTATTTTAATTCTAATATATTTTTAATTTTTATTCCATATTGGCAATATTCTTAAATGCACAAAAATTCATTTGTCTTTCTTTAAAACTATAAATAATACTTATACAGAAATCTAAATATCTACAGATTTATTTCTCCATACAAGAACTGGGGTACAGGCCAGAGTGTGGGAGGTGAGAGGATTCACCGGAGAGAGAGTGGGGAGAACAGGCTGATCAATATGTGTACATTTATTAATATATATATGCCATTATACATTATGAAACACCCAAAATTAAAAATGTAAAAGAATATGATATAAATAAATGAAGAAACAATAAGTATTTTCCCCTAAATGTCAATGGATTATTTTGTATACACATTGAAGTGTATTCCTCACACTATAATTTAGAAGTAACTGGTACTGATGAGGTCTTTTTTTGACAAGTGTGTCATTGTAACCTGTCACATACATATGCTATGTGGCTATCTTAATCATATATGGAAATTGGAATTATTGTATTTCCCATTAGATATTGATTTAGATTTTGAGACTTGAAGCTACTTTTAACTAACTTTCTTGGTAGTGAAAAATACTCATCTGAGATTGAAACCTTATTATTAAAAATAGCACTGACAGGTCTTTCCAGAATATCATTTTTAAATGATACCACATGCCTTGATTTCTCTTTTTTTCTCCGTGACGTATGTATTGAGATTAAAGGACCTTCAAAACATCTTATTGCCACGTCACCCATCCTTATGGTCAAATTCATTTTTAGATTCTTTATCCAATCTCTTTTCCAAATTACCTTTTTTTCCATTTTTTAAAAGCTTTGCAGCCTTAACATAGATTGTTTACAGTCATTTCAAATAGGACACCAGCTACTTGTAGTTATGATGAGTCTACAACTTAAAAAATATTTGAATTTGAGTAGAAACATAGTTTGCATCTGTATTTCGATTTCACTTTATTAATTGCACAGTATTATTTCACACCCATACTTTGAAAGTTTGAAGAGTTAAGAAAAATGATGCTTACTACTTTTTAAAGAGTTGACATCTTTGTTGCAAATTTTATTGCCAGAGGAAGTTAGTCATTTTCTGCTATATGAAATTAAATGTGAATCAAATCATATCTCATCTACTGCTAGGCTTTGCATTCATATCATCCACTACCTAAAAGGATGTTTTGTATGTAATTTTTATCTTTCATTTTCATTTAGATGGGAAATGAGGGATGACATAATATAATAGATACCTACCAATCTGAAATACCATTAGAAGAAGCATGTTTTGTTAGTTGTACAAGCCAAATGTTAGAACTAAGATACTCTTGCTAAATTTATCAAATAAGGAATAATATATATTCACTTTGTAAATGTTATTTTAGAATAACATTTTTTTTTGTTTTTGTAAAAATGATGTATACTCTCTATAAATATCTCAAATCATTTACAAAGGAAAAAGCAAATCACTCAAATGATCCCTCCTAGCCAGCTTTTATGTGTTTGATGAACATTATTCTGGGGAAGCTTTCTATGAATGTCTATGAAAGATAATTATAAATAAGGTAAATGATGATGGAAACTATAGATACACCAATGATACATATGAAGATAAGTAGATGATTATAACTATTGCATTATTACTTTATTGAAAAAATGCCTATTCTCATTTTATTAGAAATTAACAGAAATGGAAACTGAAATAATTGCTGATTGCAAATTTCCATGTTAGCAACAAGAGAAATAAATTCAAAAAATTTAAATATATGAAAAAATATATAGAAAGAGAACCAGAGTACTCAGTATTTTTAACCACTTATTTTCATTTCAGACAATTCTGGTTTCCCCTTTAAAGATTTACCTCCCATTTCTTCCTTATTAAACATCTCTTCATGTTCATCATTCCTTCTTTCTGGGTTCAATATTCTTTGCACTGAGCGTCTACATTGACGATAAATTTTACAGCTATCTGAAGGTATCTGTATTTTTATTTACTATAGCATCTTAAGTTAATTTATTTATATCTAAAATTAATTTAATTCACACTTAATTTGATATAATGGGGGTTGGGGGAGAAAAAAAGAGAAGAATGCACTGTGACATCTCTTCTTACAGGGCACTAATCCCATCAGACCAGAGTCCTAACCCAACCTCATCTAACTCTGATTACTTCACCAAAGCCCCATCTCCAATACTATCATATTAGGGGTTAAGAGTTTCAACATGACTTTGAAGGACACAAATAAATATTCAGTCTGTTAACACTATATGAGATCATGTGTTTAAAAGCTTGTTTCTGCAGTCTCAAAGGGATGTATCCAAGCTTAGATTTATTTTCATTTATCTCGTCTACAATGTTTCCTGAATTTAAACATTCTTGTCTTCAATTCTGTAAATTTTATATCTATTAGCTCTTAAAATAATGACTCTCCTCATTTACTTTCATTGGAATTCCAGCTGTATGTATATTATTCTCTTTCATGTCTCTTAAACATTTTTTATTTCCCATTTCTTTGCTTATAAATACTGCATGTTAGGTAATTTCTTCAGGCCTGTCTTGTATATCAATGTCGTTTTTTTTTTTTTTTTTTTAACAGCTGTAGCTAATCTTTTTTTTTTTTTTTAAGATTTATTTATTTATTTATTTATACAAGTACTGGGTACAGTCAGAAGCGCGGGAGGGTGAGAGAATCCACCAGAGCCAGAGCGGGGAGCAGAGCAGGGAGAGAGACCAAAGTACACTGCTGAGGGGAGCAGCAGGCAGCAGGAGAGGTCTGCGCGCCATGCGGGACCCTCGGCATTGCAGAGGCTGCGGGCAGCTTCGCAACCCAGCGCTCAACCGCTGCGCCACCAGGGAGGCCCTGTATCTAATCTTTTATGTAACCAGTTCACTAAACTATTAATTTCAACTATTTGTTCTCCAACATGTACTCAGTTGTTTTAAACTGTCTTGAGCTCAGTTTAAAAAGAATCCACTTTTTGCTTCCATGTATTTTAAATTCCAGCTCATAATATTTTAGTATAGATATTTCATATATTGCACCAATTATTCCATTTGCAAAAGATCCTACCTAAATGTTCTATTTATTGTTACTGCTGGATCCTCACTAATGTTGGAGGGTGTGTGTCTATGTGTGTGTAAATTTCCATGAAGAATTTGTTTTAATCAGTCTTTATGTGAGGTAATCCTGTGATGCCTGTGTCAAGGCTTTTTCTATGCAGGAAGGATATTCATTTGTCTCTGACACCCCATACCCCCATTACTACCACCTCAGAATCTCTTTTTTGTTTAATTAATTAATTTATTTTTACAAGCACTGGGTACAGTCAGAAGCGCGGGAGGGTGAGAGAATTCACCAGAGCCAGAGCAGGGACCAGGACAGACAGATGGACGAAATGCACTGCTAAAGGGAGCAGCGGGCCGACAGGAGAGGTCTGTCGTGCCTTGTGGGACCCTCACCCACCGGCGCCTGGGCGCTCAGCCGCTGCGCCCCCAGGGGAGGCCCTCAGAATCTCTTTCTATTAATTTGTCAACTTGGAGTATATATAGCCATAAGCATGGGGTTTTAATTCTGAAATGACCTTTTCTCCCACACGGTGCTAGGCTAAGACAGACATCTTCATGTGTTACCTCTTTTTTCTGGTGAAAATCTTTAGAATGTCCATCCCATCACTGAGTACATAACCCTCTGATGGTCCTGACTTAAGCAGTATTTTGGTCCCAGTTTCATCTTACAAAGTTCATTCCTTGTGTCTTCTCCCAGGAAGCCATTAAATATTATCATCACCACCCCTCTCCCCCAAACCAAAGGGTCTTAAGGTTTAGTTTTACATCCTAGCTTTTTATCTTTATTTTTTATATCTGGTGATTTCTCCTACTTTCTAGTATGCTGTTTTACCCTTAAGAGTATATTTGTTTTGTCTGTCATATTTTATCTAGTGTTTATAGGTGTTTTGTTGGAGATAGTAAGATTATCTAGTTTTTACTGGAATACTTATAAGGACTAGAAGAGAAATTTGATACTCATAACTTATCTTATGATCATAAAAAAAGCTAGCCTGAGGGAAAAGGCCTCCATGCCATGCATGACAGAGCAGAAAGAAGATATAGCCTTGATGACTTGGTTATGTTACTAAATTTATCAACCTTCTTGTCATTTTGCTGATGTACATTTTCTTTTGTGAGATAGTTAATTGCCCATGATTTAAGTCACTTCAAAATTGGTTTTCTCTTATTTATAGTTAAAAGCATCACTATACCCACTAGAGTCAGTTTGTTTGCTTTGATTTCTCAACCGCCTCCCCCAGTGCCTTGATTTAAGACATTATTGGTGTGAATTGCTGTCTTACCTTTAATGGAAGAATGTTAAAGCAAGGTGTTGTCTGGCTCTAACAAAAATAGCACACATATTTTGGAATGGTACTTGCCGATCTGGGAACTACAAATGAGATTTTCAAGTTAGAAGGTTTCTTAAAGCCTTAGTTCAGGATAGCATCAAAAGTTTAAAAATACTCTAAAATAATCTTTATAAAAATGTAAGAATGCAAAAAATACATACAAATCAAAGAAGAAAATTATACCATCACATTTCGTAGCAGTCCTAAAAGTTGAACTCCAGAGGAAGTGTGAAAGAGGTGAGCTGAGTTGCAAAGAATGGTGAGAATAGAAGTAAAAAGTGAAAGTTGCATGTAAATTATAACATGCAAAATAACTGAAAATAGTAAAATGTTCTGTAATTATTATAAAAAAATTAAAGAACATAAAATGCTTAATAATTTAAATTATCCAATTTGTATTTATTTTTTGTTTTACTATTATTTAAACTTAACTATAACACAGGAAAAAGATATTTTAATGATTCTTAGCAGTCATTTTTGTACAACAGTGAAAAATCAAGATATCAAATATAATTTTACTTGTTTATATATTCATAGTCTTTTTTAGGGCTTTTATTGAGAGCTAAAGTTATATAATATGGCTCGTGTATTTAAAGAACATAAAAGATAATTAATATAACTACAAATACTACTAATGGCAACTAACATTTACTGAACACCTACCCAATGTAGTAATTCTTTTTCATTTACTCATAGCCTCATCAACATGATGAAGTTGTTCTTAAGGTAACTATTTTATGGGTAAAAATAGATACAATTTAACATTTATGTCTGAAAGAAGAGTGGAATATATTAACACAAACAATTTGAAATCTCTTGAAGGGAATAGACTTGAAAGGATCATGGCTTCATAACAAGCAAAATTTACATTAGTCAATTCTGATTAATTTATCTATGATGGGCCTCCCCGGTGGCGCAGCAGTTGAGCACTGGGTTGCGAACCTGCCTGCAGCCTCTGCAGCGCCGGTTCGATCCCGGCTGCTCCCCGGCCTCAGGAGGAGGGTCCAACAGCGCAGACCTCTCCTGCCGCCTGCTGCTCTCCTCTGCAGTGTACTTTGGTCCTTCTGCATGCTCTGCTCCCCGCTCTGGCTCTGGTGAATTCTCTCACCCTCCCGTGCTTTTGACTGTACCCAGTGCTTGTATAAATAAATAATATAAATAAATAAATCTTTAAAAAAATTTTATCTATGTTAGTTTTAATAGGAGTTTATTATTCTGCCCTCTTGGCAGTCTAAGTGATAATGTGACTGCTTCTGAAGGAAGGGCTTGTTGAGGGGCAACAGTGGAAATTGGAAGATTGTCATAGACAGAGACGAATGCCTTCCTCAAGAATTTCAAGAAGTGCCACAAAGATTAATACAATTTTGGAAAATACATCTTCAACCTGAGACAAAAGTAGTACTTAAGGCTCCAACAATAAGGTACACTGTACAAGCTGCTCACCTGGAATAGATTAATCTGCTATTCTGAGGCTTAAATAGCAAAAGGAAATAAGTCTAAATTTTAGCAAAAGAAATTTTTGTCGTTACATTTTAGGGAAAGGTTCTTAGGGTGAAAGGTGTTAAGTGCTGGAATGAATTACAAAAAAAAGTTGTCATATCTACTTTTCTCGATGTTTTTACATATAGCACAGGTTCTTATTTCTCTGGGATGATTTAAACATGAGAGATGAACTACATGACCTTTCTGGTTCATTTCCAGCTTGTAATTCTATAAAGAAATAAAATATTTTTTCAGTACCGCTCATAAGTTCTATTAGCCTGCATGCAGTTAGTGCTCTCAATGGTAAACCAGCTGCTAAAGATATCTTTTAAATTTTCTACCTTTACTGTATAAATAAAACTTTAACTCCTGAGCAGCTGTAAAATTTTCTGTTTGCAAAATATTAAGTAGAACTCTGAATTGTAGAAGAAGTCAGCACTGTTTATTGGTGAACCATTCAAATGGATTTATTTTAAAGATTTTTTTTTAAGATTTATTTATTTTCATACAAGAGCGGGGTACAGGCCAGAGGCACAGGAGGGTGAGAGGATTCACCAGAGACAAGAGTGGGGAGCAGAACAGGCATACAGACTGAAAGCACTGCTGAGGGGAGCAGCGGGCGTGACAGGAGAGGTCTGCCGCGCCATGTGGGAATCTCCCTGGCCAGCCAGGAATCAAACCTGCGCCGCAGAGGCTGCAGACAGCTTCACAGTGCTGCGTTCAACCTCCTGCGCCACTGGGGAGGCCCTTAAATTAAATATTTATTAATCATCTGTGCTTGGCTTAAAAATTTTTCATCACTGGACAGAAACAAGATGTCCTTACTCTTCAGAAGAAAGACTAAGTGAAAAAATCCTGCAATAAGGGGCCTCCTTGTTGGCACAAGGAGTTAAGTCTCAGCACTATGAAGCTATCAGCAGAGTTCAGTCCCTGGCCAGGGAGCAAACCGACATGGCACAGCAGACCTCTCCTGTCTCACCCTCTGCTCACCTCAGCAGTGTATTTCAGTAGATTCAGCTGTTCTGCTCCCCCCTCTGTCTCTGGTGAATCCACTCACCCTCTGGCCTGCACCCCAGCTCTTGTATGCATAAATAAATAAAATAAATCTTAAAAAAAAAAGTCCTGCAATAAATAAAAGGGCCAGAGTTTAGAATGAACAAATACAATGAGAAGAGATAGGACATGGGGGTGGGATGGAGATAGCTTCAACTGGTGCCTGTGTGCTCATGTGAACCTGAGTAGATAAGAAATAAGGAAGGCAGCTTGGAAAAGATGAAATCTAAACTGTGGCTTAAGATATTGATATTCTTTATTAAAGATCTTCTGTTCTTTATTATTCTTTATTCTTTATTTAGAAATAATATGTGGAATAACATTTTTAATTGTTCTGAAAATGAGACACATGAAATCTTGCAGTACTTCATATCAGTGAAATATTGGCTACAAGAGTGGGATAAGAGAGAAGTAACCAAGAGCTGGGTCATGAAGGAACTCCAGTACCAAGTTACAGAAATTGACTTTAATATCAAGCTATGGGATTTGAAGTTAATTTTGAAAACATAGGCTCTTTCATTAGTGAAAGAACATGATCACATTTATGTTTTAGCTCTATTGCTCTCATGACAGTGAGAACAATACTCATTTTTAAGAGTTAGGTTAGCCATTTACAAATTATAAAAGTGTGTTTTTACTTTCTTAGGGAGCCAAGAAGCATTAGGGAGAGAATTAATGGTGTGGGGTCTAGAGAAAGCTGTTGTGTTTTTTTTAGTTTAACTTAGGCATTTTTGGAGATGTGTTTTCATTAACTTTTACTCATAAATCATTCTAGAATTTGCTAGTGATAGCAGGAAACAAGTATTAATAGCCCAAAAATATTTAAATGTAGAAAATTTGCATTATGGGGCCTCACTGGTGGCATAGGGGTTAAGCACAGTGCTGTGAAGCTGTCTGCAGCTTCAGCAGCATGAGTTGGATCCCTGGCCAGCCAGCCAGGTAGCTACCCACTTGGCACAGAAGACCTCTCCTGACTCTCCCGCTACTCCCCTCAGCAGTGTACTTCAGTCTATCTGCCTGTTCTGTTCCCCACTCTATCTCTGGTGAATCCTCTCACCTCCCGCACCTCTGGCCTGTAACCCAGTTCTTATATGCATAAACCTTTAAAAAAAAAATGGTAGAACTGAGATGGAAAGATAGCTGTGCAAGTGGCAAAAAAAAGTCTTAGCATAAAGGCTTGTTTCACTACCTATCAGAGTAAAATAAGGCATATCAGATTTCTTATTTGTAAAATGAGAATATATTAATGGAAGTTTGCCTCTTGCTCTGAAATTTAACAAATTTACTTGCTCAATATTTTGTAATTTTAACAATATATTCACTCAGTCATTATTTCTGTGCTATAATTGTTATATCATTACTTTTCCATGATATATATTTTCCCAAGCAATAATTAAGGTTTTCTCCATGAGAGCTGCAACTCAGAAACCATTTTAGTCATAATTATCAATGTTATATACAAAAAAAGAAATGATGATCGAGTGGGGATTCCATTACAATTATAATAAAAATTATAATCTTTATTTATCTATAACAATTCTAATTTTGTACTATAGAAGTTTGTTTTTTTCCTCTATAACTGTAATTGAATTTGAATGACAAATGTTTGCACCTGCTCACTGCACTCTATTTGCTAGTTTTGTTACTGTTTCTTCACATATTAAATAGATATCTTTTATAGGCCAAATATGGTCCCCCAAAGATATCCATATAAGAATCCTCAGAACCTGCACATATGTTAAATGAAAGAGGGAATTAAGTTTATGGTGAAATTCAGGATGCTGATCATGTGACCTTCAGCGGTTATCTTAGATTTTCTGCACAAACCAATGTTGTCTTCCTCCAAAGTGTCCCAAAATATGGAAAAGGTACACATATCTGTGTGAGAGGTGGGGATATATGAAAAATACATAATTAGTCATTGCTGCCTTTGAACTTGAAAGGCTATGGGTCCAAGGAATACTGGCAGCCTATAAAAGTCAGGAAAGACAAGAAAGAAAGTACAAGCTTCCATAAAACTTCCTGAAAGAAGTCAGCCACACAAACGGATTTTAGCCCAGTGACATTCATTTCAGTCTCCAATTTCTAAAAAAGTAAGATAATACATTTCTATTTCTAATGACAGCAATAGAAAATTAGTACAGTAACAGTATGTTTCTTTGGGTGCAATATGTATAATATTTCAGTGGATTAACTTCCTTTCTTTTTTTGTTTTTTTGCCTCATAATATTTTGTAGTCATATTTTTTAAAAAGACACTTATTAAAAATGTTTAAACCCAATGAAATGCCAAAAATATCTGATAAAGTAAAAAAATATATATCATGATACTAAAATTTACATGTATTCACAGGCATGCCATAAATTTCATTTCCTAAAATTCACACACATTCATAGGCAGACATTTACTTGGGGTTGTGATATTTTCCCCAAATTTATTTATTTATTTATTTTTTTAAAAGATTTATTTATTTATTTATTTATTTATTTATTTATTTATTTATGCAAGCACTGGGTACAGTCAGAAGCGCGGGAGGGTGAGAGAATTCACCAGAGCCAGAGCGGGGAGCAGAGCAGGCAGAAGGACCGAAGGACACTGCTGAGGGGAGCAGCGGGCGGCAGGAGAGGTCTGCGCGCCATGTGGGACCCTCCTCCGGTGGCCGGGGGAGCAGCCGGGGATCGAACCGGCGCCACAGAGGCTGCAGGCAGCTTCGCAACCCAGCGCTCAACTGCTGTGCCACCGGGGAGGCCCTTTCCCCAAATTTAATAGGTAATTGTTAAATAATTTAAAATCGCAGTTATTACCCTATATGTGGAAATTAACAAAAATACTTCTGCAGTAAAGATGAACTGAAAAAAGCTTAAAAATAATTGTTTCTGTATGTGTGGTTGAGGGTACAATATAGCAGACTGTGTCATACCGGAAAGATACCTATCATGTATACTAATACAGACTATTAAAGGGCTGTGTGTGCATGTGTGTGTGTGTGTTTTGTATAGTGATCAAATGGAGAGTATATTTTTCTCTAAATATTATTATCCATATATTCTTGGTAATTAATATTCTTGTTAATTAAATACTGAAATGTAAGTTAAAGTCATTAATTAGGTCCTAAAGATATTTGCCAGTTGCTCTAACCTTAATTTGTTTATTAAATTAGTCACCATTTTCTTGGTGTGGTTGAAAAGAGATTCATAGACTAGGAATGTATGTGTGACAACACAAAATAGGACACAGAGATATTTTAGCACACTTTACAAGTGGAGCAGGATAACAAGCATGTCCACTTATCACAAAGTTTTTGATGGCAAATTTTGTTGAAAGAATATATTTTATGTGTTTGAACTAACATTATATAGACTTCCCTCTTTACTTATTTCTGTAGAGATATAATGATTTTCACAGATGATACATCTCACATAACTTTGGAGAAATTGATATTTTATTCAAGCTGTGTTTTAAAAATTATAATTGCTTATTAAAATAAGCATTCCTTACCTGAAACTTCAAGTCAGTCATAAGAATATTTTGTAAAACCCTGTATGCTTATGTGAATTATTTAAAGATAATATTTAATGAGAAGCAATAGTTCCTCAGAATCCTCTTATTCCTTTAAAACTAAAGGCAGTCTCCCTCTCTATACTGCTTACATAGAATGCTTATGTATATATATACAATAAATATCTTTTACATGAAGCAAAAACAAAATCAAAAATCTAACCCAAAATTTAGATAACATTTTTTAAATACTTTGAAACCAGATTGTCAGAAAAGAAGGCTAAATCTAGAAGGAAAGTAATAAATCAGAGGAAACTGAATATTGAGAGAAAATGCAAATGCTAACAATCTAAGGTTACCACCTGTCTGGCTTCTTTTAAAACCACCAAAATGAAAATGTGTTTTGCAACTAAATTCACTTTTGTGTTCATAGCTGAGAGGCCCACACCAGGTGGGCGCAGAGTCCACTGGCAATCTTATTCCGCAACCAGACTTCCCTCACTTTTGGTGCAAAACAGGCGAGGAGGCAACAACAGATGGAGTATCACTGTGGTACAAAATAAAATTCAGGGGAACCATGTGCAGATGTATGTTGGCCATGAAACTGCAAAAGGTCTTATAATTTGAGAAGTTAATCAGAAAACAGAACTGTTGCACAGAATTTGAGAAAGTTTTGGCAATAGCAGATTACATTTCTGAAGCAAAATAGCCAACATGCCTCCAGATCTTTTAAACAATAAATTTCATTTCTCAACATGTTCCTTTTTAACTGAGCAAATTCTTATCAGTGTTCTGGTGACGAATGTATACCATACCTAAGTTATAGAAGTTTCTCTTAGGACTGAAACTATTTTTTATGTAAATCCCTTGTGCTTTGAATTTTATTCTTAACATATTTGCAATTTCCATTTGTTTTAAACATGTGACACTGGAGAACTTATGAGTCAATAAGATTATAATGAGCTCTAATAATTCTAATCTTAGAATTACTCAGAAATGTGTAAGTTTCTATTTAATGTCCTAGTGATGATTTCGCCATAAATGTTAGACCTGAGCATTCATACAAATACATTGTTTTTTTCATCACGATACTCCAGCATGGTGATAATGCATACTTTATTACATAAAGAGAAGCAGAATCTCATAACCTAAGCAGTGGTTGAAAAATAATTATTTACTATGCTAGATATTTTTTTAAAAATTAACATGCTTTATTATCCATAACATTTATATAGTATCTATGGTGTGCTGAGTACCATCTGGGGATATTTAATGGTTTTTCTTTTTAAAGCAGTTTTAGTTTCATAACAATTGGAAGGAAGGTACAGAAATATTCCATCTACCCAGTGACCCATCACCTGCACCGCCTCCTCCATTATCAACATCCCCAACAGATTGGTATAATTTTTAACAATTGACAAATCTATCTGGACACATCACCCGAAGTCCATAGTTTGTATTAGGGTTGCCTGTTAGTACTCTATCTTCTCTGGGTTTGGGAAAATGTGTAATGAAATGCATCCACCATTATAGTATCCTACGACACTATTTTCACTGCCCAAAAAAATCCTCTGTGCTCTTGTTACTGGACAGGGAGAGGGGCACCCAAGAACCCCCAAACCTGCCCACTCTAAGTATATTTGGCATCCACTGCATCAACACAAAACACACTCTAGTGTGTAAGACCTTCAATGGAAAGGAACTTGAATACAATTAATGCACAATACAGAAAGGGGAAGAATATAGTTTCCAAATCAAGCACCCAATGTTACCTATCCCCTTTTTGGTAAATGTCCAGCCAAACAGTGTTGCCCCAAAGCAGGGCCACTGAGGCCCGAAAGCTTGTCAAAAGTCTAAGGCACATTCTGGCGGGGACCCATAGGAAAGTATCAGAAACAGCCAGATAAGTCTGGGAGGGAAAGAGCAAAATCAAAATCAAGATAAAAGCTGCCATTGTTAACCTCCCCATGAATCTCTCACCCACATTTGCTTCAACCAGTCCAAGGCCAAGAAGCAAATGTAGCTTCTTCACATGTCTCTGCTCCATGTGCCTCCTCCAGCCTTCTTCTGGCTCTCCTTCATTCTACCTTCCTTCTCCAGTATCCTCTCAAGCTTCTTCCTCTTTCTGCTCAGCTTTACCCTCCCTTGGGTGGAGCAGGTGACCTGGAACCTCCCCTTTTTCTGTGGACCACCCTGTCACACTCTGACTATTCATAGTTCCCTGCTCTCTTTAATGTTTTTTTTAAACCTTTATAATAACTATAATGGGCATTATTAATCCATTTTGATAAAGGAAAAATTAAAACTTGGACAGTACATAAAATTCAAATTTTGTTTTATGTGAGTCTTCAGTCTGTTTTCCCAATCTCATAATGACTTCTTTCAATCAAGTTTCCCAATAGCAAATTAATTTCTGTGGTTCTGTTCTATCATCACAGCTAAACTGAATTAAACTTCACTTTCATACTGGAGAATGGTTCTTTTGCCACCATGTTCACTATTGTTAAAATATATATTGTTTATTACTTAGCATATCAGTTTAGCTTCAGATCCAAAACCCAACTTTGGCATTCTCATACCAGGTCCTTCAGTGTGCTGCTTAGTATCTGTGTTCTCAGTATTTTCATCAATAAAATGGGGCAATATCATTTCAAAGGTTTATTTTACATTTAAATGACAAAGTTAATGTAACTGCCTCTAAGTAAATGCTCATTGTTACCAATGACTTTCTTATTATAAGAGATAGGTGGCAATAGGTGTACCAATTTAGAACAGATTCTCTTGTTATTTCCAATGATTTATCTTTGGAGTAAGTTATTTAAAAGAGGATTCTAGTTATAATTGTTCTTAATAAATAATTTTATTGTATGGTACAAAAGTGTTGACTTATGAGATAATGAATTGCTTGATTTTTTTCTTAAATTAACAATTTGATGATTTGGCCATAATTTGGCAACTGAAATATTAACATATTGTTCTAAATGTTTTTTTCTGTTAACCTACAATGTTTGCATATTATTAGTAAGCAAATATGAGCAACAAGTGATCCAAATGTCTCCTTTCTATCATAGTTAAAATTGAAACAGCTAATTTTTCACATGTTTTATTCCTATAGCAAATATTAAACAGGTTATGGGTTTTTTTGAGTAATATTTAAGTGTGATTATTTTCAAAATTTAAAAAAAATAGTAATTTAATTTTCACATTTGAAAAAGGATCTCCAAAATATGTATGCACATGAGTGGAACTCTAAATAAGATTATCATAAGCCTCAATTAGATTTCTATTTTATGATTTATGCAAATTCCTATTTTTAAAGATTAAAATTATAGGAATAAATACTTCACAGCTACACTTATGCAAGTCCACTTGCAGTCACTATCTCATTGCTGTAACAAGCATGGATTTTTAGAAAGGTATAATCATAATATGATCACTTTGTAAGTGAGCAAACAGAAACCCAAATTAGAACTAAGTAACTTGCTAAATTAAAAAAAAACTGTAAATTCAGAACTGAGTTTTTCTTATTGATTTAAAGTTTTCATACTTTTTAACACAAAAATAACTAGAATTGCATCTTGATTATACATCTTTGTTTCCAAAGTATTTATTATGATTCCTCTAGCATAACTAAAAAGTTCCCTCTCTTTTTTCCAAGTATGCACAAAGAAGTTATTAGGCATAACTAACTCCTATCACAGCCATCCTTAAATAGGCTTTGGCAAAACAACTTTGATACTGTAATAGAAAACATTACAGAAACAGAAAACAGTATTTTATTTGATGAATTTAACAGTATCTCAACTAATAAATTTGCTGTCATCCTTGTCCAGTATGGAGATAAGGGGAATGAGGACTTGTAGATGCTGCTTTTGGCATGCTAGTTTGCAATTACCCCATGACAGAGCACAGTTTTACTGTGATTGATGATACATTTTAGAAAAAAAGGATTTAAAGGGAAGAATCTTATTAGACTTTGAAATGACATTTCCAACAATAGTGCTAGGGGAAAATAAATATGAAATCATTTTAAGTAGATAGTAGGAACGCAACCTAATCCAAACTGCCTAGAATGTCCTTGTAGTTTTCACTTTTTTTTTTTGGCATCATATATTGGGATGTAAACAACTTAATTCTAAGGTTATTGTTGTAACCTTTTCTGCTTTGTAGTTCGATCAGAAATAGTGTCTGAAATAAAAATGAGATACCTCTAAGACATCAGTGGCCTGTCAAAAAAAGATGTTATTAAACATAAAAAAATGCAGTAACTGTGCTTTACTCTGAGCTAGAAAAGCACTAGAGTGATAAAGAAATGTACATTATACAGTAATTTCAGATCACCATGATCTTGAGCATTCATTTTCAAGTTGGACAAAGTTTTTGAATCAGTCTCCTTTGCTCTTAAGCATTCGTATCTCAAGTTATCTAATCAGTTTTACCATCCCATATTGGGTCAGATCACTGGTCCAGAAAATAAGGCATCATGTCTTTTCCCAGGGTCTGTACTATTAGCTAAATCATCTTCACACAGTTCAGTGTACGTAACCAGTGGTATAAGGCTACAAAACTGATGAAGGAAAGCAGTTTCTAACTGACCCTTAAGGCAATTATTTTAGGGCTGGAAGCGTGATATTTGATTACACCTAGTATCATTTTCAATTTAAATAGCTATAAATTACTTATACCTTTTTTGAAATGACAATTTTTAAATCAGTGAACACTTCTGAGAATTGAAAAAATGTCCGTGTATTTATTTTACACCCCACAAAATGTTGTTTCTTCGTATGCTTTAATTATTTCTTGGGGGCCTTGATTTTTTTATTATGTATAAATGTATTTTTATCAGTTTTACTAAGAGATTGTGCATAGCAGCCAAGTGACTGACAATTTGAGACCGGCCAGACTTTAAGGATAAGGTAGTAGTTTTGTGGCATATTTTAGGATAAAGGCAAAGTTGTCATAAAATATAAACAAATTTTATATTTAATTCTACTAACATGAGTATATTTCATTCTACTAACAGAATAAAGTGTAACTTGACATACAAATGCACTTAGAGATTTATTTCTAAAGGAGACTGCAACAGGCAAAAAAGAAAACCTTACTCGTACCTTGGGAGTGAGAATTTCACTCATAGGCAGTCTCTTTAACTCCCTTCTGGACTCAGAGGATTAGGGACAGGTAGAGAACACAGGCAAGTACACAGAGTAACAAAACTGGGTTGGGGCAAGAAAATGTGGAGTATGAATTGCGTAATGAGAAACACACCTCTGTGTTGTAGTTTGAATACTATGATTTATACCTCTTGCTATACCAAGTTTTAAATAGTTTATTGATTAAAGGTACATGATATACTCAGATCTGGGTGCAAACAAGAAATCTTTGAGTGCCTCATTTATTGTGCATTAGTATATGCCAGGTATTTGAAGAGACATGTCTAAAAATATGGACACAATAATTTATTATCATTTCCCTTAAGAATCCCACAGTTTAAAATCAGGGACATTTTTATAAAGAGTTCACCATCTGATAATGATAAATATCAAAAACATTTATTAATAAACATAAAATATGAAAATAAACTTTTACACAAAACATAGTTTTTTATCAAGTTTTCTTGAGAAAGGCAAGTTTCCATGGCCTTTCTTTCTCAAGCGGATAGGGACCCTATATAGTATTAGTCAAAATTTGTTGAAGATTTTGCATCTCTGAACACAGATGAAAAAAATCCTCAACAAAGTATTAGCAAAATTAATTCATAATATATTAAAGAGATCATGTACAATGCCCAAGTGAAATTTATTCAAGGAAAGCAAGGATGGTTCAACATATGTAAATTAATAAATATGATACACCACTTCAAGAATAAGAAAGGACAAAAATAATATGATCATTGCAATACACATAGAAAAAGCACTCGACATGACTCAGCATCCTTTTATGATAAAAGCCTTCAACAAATTCTGTATGGAAGGAAAATATTTAAACATACATGTCTAACCCAACATTATATACAGTAGCACAAAAAAAAAAAAAGTGTTTCTTCTAAATTAGGAAGAAAATAAGGCCACCCATTCTCATCAATTGAATATAGTATTAGAAGGTCCAACAACAACAATTAAAAAAGGATTAAAAAAAAGTTATCCAGGGCCTCCCCGGTGGCGCAACAGTTGAGCACTGGGCTGTGAAGCTGCCCGCAGCCTCTGCAGCACCAGTTCGATCCCCAGCTGCCCTGGCCAATGGAGGAGGGTCCCACATGGCGCGCAGACTCTCCTGCTGCCCGCTGCTCCCCTCAAGCAGTGTGCTTTGGTCCTTCTGCCTGCTCTGCTCCCTGCTCTGGCTCTGGTGAATTCTCTCACCCTCCCGCGCTTCTGACTGTACCCAGTGCTTGTATAAATAAATAAATTAATTAAAATTAAAAAAAGAAAAGATATTAAAAAAAAAAGTTATCCAAGTTGGAAAGGAAGAAGTAAAACTATCACTATTTACAGGTGACATATTTTACTTAAAATATATTAGAAATAACAAATAAATACAGGAAATTAAATAAAACAAAAAATAAACTGTTGAATTATAAGACCAATTGGAGGTAATTAGAAGGTAAGAGATATGTGCAATGTGTGAATCAAGATAAAGGAAATAATTGTATGGAGGATAGCATTGGGCTTTCAGGAGTGAACTTAAATTGTATATATCGATATTGCTTTTCAATGATGCACACCTGAGACATAATATTCTAATGTAATGTTGCCTCAATAAAAAAATAACTAAAAATTGTTATTTGTTTAGTTTTATATAGCCATAGAGTTTACATATATCCTCACCATTATTGTACTTTGTTTTGTATATAATGAGTTATATGTCAGATTTGAAAGGACAGATGGAAAATCATTGAAAGGATAGATGGAAAATCACCAGAAAGATGGAAAATCATTGAAATTAAATTTGGTATTATTTTCTTAAAACAAATAAAGACAACGTATATTGAAATACATGAATGACATTTTACTATAATTTTTAAGAATGTATGATGTATGGAAAATAGCTAAAGAATAAGATGTCATCCTGACTTTGCCAATGTAAAGTTGGTGCTTGGATGGAGAAGACAGGAAAAAGAATTAAAGATGTGCTCAGTTTCAGTGTGGGTCTGCAGGAGTCTTGTGAAATCATGATGTGGATAAAACAGAACTCGAGGGAGGCAAAATGATTGTCATCTATGAAGAGGAAGGTACTAAATTAAAACTTTCCATATTTAATAAAGGGAACTGTTGAGAGAAATAAGTTGGATTATACAGTAGCTATTGAATTAAAATGCAGTGCAAGATCAAGAGTGGAGGAAAAAAATGTAGGAGTGTCCCCAGGAGTAATAGCTAAAAACAGTGAATGTGATCTCTAGGAAGGACAAAGGACTGCCAACTGAGGCATATCAAGGAAGTATTAATTGTTTATTGCAATGTAGCCTGAAATCCTGTCCATTCACTGCTCTCTAGACACTGTACCATGATGCAGGACTAATTTGCACAGAGGAAGGGATATTTTTTTCTAATTGGTGCCAAGGCTGCAAATGCTCTCCTATTCATGTGCTTACAAAGTTATGCTCCCCAGAAAGGGAACATTTTTCTTATACATACAGTGATGCATCAGACTATATATGCAGTCCTGATATTTGTGCTTCAGAGTTGTGACTGCTGGTGAAAAACACATCTTGACTCTGTCATACAGTAGGTCATCGACAAATGCAATCTTAAGAGTGTGGACCTTGCACTAAATAGAATCAAGTGACTTGAGCCATCTCTGTGCAAACTGTATTTCATAACCGTAAGGAAACCATACAATCTATGTCTTTTAAAGCACTACTGAAAATTGAAATTATCAAAGCACAATACATGAAAGAAGTGTGTTTTTCAATGAAAAAGTTGTTTCAGTTTATATATGTAAAAATAGCAAGATGTGGGTATGTAAATGTGCTTAATTATATGAGATTACAAATAAATAAATTAAATAATTAAATAAACAAATAATGCTTGCAAAACTTATCCAAGGAAATACACTTTAAAGAGGAAAATTTATGACAATATCTCAAATTTTCTAAAACCTTGTTCAGATCACATTTGACTCTGTGATGTACATGGTCTGGAAAACAGGATAATTGTTAGGTCACTCATTGAGGATGTCGTGGCCGCAATTAATATTTAAAAAAAAATCATGATTGTTTTTGTTTTTTGGTCAGATTTATGGTGTATTCCAAGGACTTATAGTTGCTAGACTCCTGTCTTAAATATTTATTATGGTATTTGTGTTATAATTTTAAACTGTAAAATTAAAGCATGTATATAAAATTATAAACTACCATGGATACCAATAAAATTCAAAAAACATCTGTAAAGATTTTGCAAAATTTAATAGAAAAAATCATGCTGCAGGCAGATGCTTTTTTTTAAAAAGTCACATTTTTATTATTTCTATGAAGTAGTTCATATGAGGATATGTCTCAAAGTAAACATTTTTCTTAAAAGATGCCAGAGATAATTCAACTAATTAGTAAGCAATGGGAGGTGGAGTTCATCTTCGTGTTTTGCAGGATGTTTTACTTACTAAACTGTGGATTGTTTAAATTCAGTGAATTTTTTTTAAGTTCCACTTTATTTATTTATGAATACAAGAACTGGGGTGTAGGCCAGAGGTGTAGGGGAGGGAGTAGGTGAGAGGATTCACCGGAGAGAGTGGGGAGCCAAATAGGCAGATCCACTGAAATACACTGCTAAGGGGAGCAGCTTGTTTGCTCAAAAATGTTTATATTGATAGTTCTGATAAAGATGGGACCAAAAGTGATAAACATAAAATGGGAACCTTTTCTTAAGTGGTACATTCCCTCAGGTAATGAGAATATGCAAAAACTACAGATTATCCATTCTATAGGTGTTTCCCTCCCCTCCCCCAAGTCACACACACACCATGGTGGTTTAGATGTTCTGATAAGAGAAAATCTGCTCCATAGTCAGTCACACTTTTCCTTTCAAAAAACCTTGACATGATATTTGCTGCTTCAGTTAAGAAACACATTTCCATTAATGAAATCTTAAAAAAATAATAAATATCTCACATCAACTATTCTTGTATAATTTTACTTTCTTTACCGTGGTAATTCTAGCAGTTTACATTTGCTCTATCTGACTTTTCCTTCACAAAATTGAATGTATTAATTCATAGTCATGAAAAATGTGAATTTACGTTATGTTTTATAATCAATAATGGAAAGTGGGATGCATGCTGTCAATATTTGGTTTATTTTGTGTGTCTGCATCATTAATTCTGCATGTGTACACCTGTATCTATGTGGAGTGGGTTATGTATGTATCATACTCAGATTCTAGCCTGCATTCAAAGACTCAAGTACAGCAAAAGAAATTCCCGGAGGGGAAGAAGAAAAATATAATTCTATGTCTTTGGCACCTTTCTTTTCCTTGTCTTATAATAAAGGGTGGTAATGACATCAGAGTGGAAACAATAACTCCATTACTTTTCTTGACTGACTGAACCCATTTTAGCTTCATTGCAGTTTTCCTTTTTTTTTTTTTTTTTCCTTCTGCTGATCTTTATTTCCCTCTTTTCTCTGGACCAGTATGTACAAACCATATTATATACATTATATTTAAAAAACTATATAAAGTCTATAATTAAGGAGGTAAGTAATGACTTTCTAAGTTCACTAGAGTGCTGGATGTAAGAGAAAAATCTCCAATGCTACTGAAAACAAATGAATCCAGCAGCCTGCCTGGAGGAGAAAAAGAGGGAAAAAAACATGCCTTGTACCATCTTTGGCATGTAGGGTCTGTCTCACAAGGAATCATATAAGGGCTATAGTCATTTTGGTGTTCAAATTTACAGATTTTTACTGGCAGTCATGTTCAGAGGGAAAATGTGTGTAGGAGTGATGTGCTGCTAAAGTTCCGTGTCTTTCAAGTTGTACAAAGTTTGAGCAATGTCAATATTTCAAGTGCCAGCAAAGAGAGAGGAATATTTTCCATTTTTAATTATATTTTATCTTCTGTAATAAATAGAACAATGGAATATAAACTGAAACCTGGTTCAGAATCTGTAATGCTAATACCTTTTAAAGCCAGTAAAATACTCATGATTATGCAGAGACTAATGTAACTACATGTTTTGTTGCCCAAAATAGTCACTAGTAGGGTACTCAGTATCACTCTGAAATTTGGAGCATTATCAATAGATAGATGCTCATGAGTTTTGTCTTGTTTAGAAGCACATTTTGTAAGAAAGCACACCTCAAGCTATTGTGCAAAAATACAACTTGGTCTGTGGAACTAGGCAATCTTAAGTATAAAAAACTCTCCAGATTGTTACTTTAAACAATTTAAGCTATTATTGACTATTCAACTGTTGATACTCTTAGTGCACTGCAATTTTTCCATGTTGAAATAAACTCACTCTTTTTTTAAAAAGATTTATTTATATATACAAGAACTGGGTACAGGCCAGAGGTGCCGGGGTTGAGAGGATTCACCAGAGACAGAGGAAGGAACAGAACAGGCAGATTGACTGAAATACACTGCTGAGGGGAGCAGTGGGCGAGTCAGGAGAGGTCTGCTGCACCATGTGGGTCGCTCCCTGGCCGGGGATTGAACTCATGCTGCAGTAGCTGAAGATAGCTTCATAGGTTGCTTCTTAACCCCTTGCACCACCAGGGAGGCCGAAAAATGAATTCACTCTTTTAGACCTAAGCAACGTTCCTCTTTGCTTTCACTGTCCAGGTGAGTGCATCAGTTTATCTCAACAGATCCTTCCAAGGCAGAACGTGGAAGACATCCTTGCTTCTTCTCTCTCTGACCAACTCCTACTCAATTAGTATTGAAGCCCTACAAATATTTCAAGAATTATTTTACTATGGGCCTCCCTGGTGGTGTAGGCGATGGAGTGCCACACTGTGAAGCTGTCCGCAGCCTCTGAAGCGTGGTTTCGATCCTTGCCGGCTTGTGAGAATCCCACATGGCAATGCAGACCTCTCCTATCTCGCCCACTGCTCCCCTCAGCAGCGTATTTCTTCAGTCTTCCTGTTCTGTTTCCCACTGTCTCCTGTGAATCCTCTCACCCTCCCGCGCATCTGGCCTGTACCCCAGTTCTTGTATAAAAATAAATCTTAAAAAAATTATTTTATTATAAAACTATGTAAATGCACAAAAGTAAAAAAAAATCCACATGTAAGTATTATTGCCATAACACATTTTCAATTAATTCCTGATGTACTTTAACCCTATCCACTTTATTTTCTCTCCCCAGAGCACTAAGTTAATACCTAAATATTTCTGAAATGCAAGCCACTCTCCTTCCTCAACTGTGCTTTGGTTTTTTATATCTTACTGTGTTTTATCCCATCTACATGTTTCTTAGCTGCATTTTTTTATAGTTCAAAAATTGTTTTGAAATTCAAATCCCATCATATTTTTCTGCTACATAAAATCTGATTGATCATACACATCCTTTACCTGATGAATATGGTACCAAATTCTTAGCAAATGTTTTCTCAGTTTAGACCATATCTGCCTACAAAGATTCTTGCTCTTCAGCCTTTACCCTTAGACTCAGTTTTCAGCAGTATAATGCTCTACAGTACACATCGACTCAGACCTTCAGAAATTTGGGGATGTTCTTTCCTTTGTATGAATGGACATCTGGGGCCCCTTTTGTTTGTCTAAATTCTTTATATACTTCAATGCCTGACTCTAGCATCCTGTCCACTTCTAAACTTTCCCTGTAAATAATCCTCATGCCTTTATTCTGAAAACTTGCTAAGGATCCCAGTTTCTTCTCTGAGTTGTCACTGTACTGTTAAAACTTCTTCATTTGCTACATAAACTACACTCTGATGATTTGATTATTTGTCCACCTTTTCCAGTAACGGTGGATCCTGCTGTGATAGAGGTTATGTGTGTACATTTGTTCTTGTTTTAAATTCATTATATTAGAGATGAGCTGGTATGAGTTTGGAGGCAGAAATTACTTAGTCCCAGGTCTTCGCAAATTTGTTCTTCCTGCCCCAAGGTCTGTGGTGCAGTCATGTTCTGCCACATGCTTTGTCAGGCCAAGAAGCTTCTAAGCTTGACCCCCCTCTTTTTGTTTGTTGAATCTTGAGGTGCTGGAGCAGCACTGTGTCATGCACCTGGCATAGTCAGTCCAAACATAAACTGAGAAAAAAAGAATAACCCAGAACCCTGGAACACACTGAGTCCCGGTGATCACTATATGGTCTACTCACTGAATGCAGATTATAGCAAACTGAAGAAAGAAGGTCCAGACTTCTAAATGAAATGTTTCACTGTAATGTTGCTTAAAATGAAGTCTTCCAAAAGCCATCTGCACAGTTTTCTACTTAACCAAAAAATATCTCCCCTCTTAATGTATGAAATTATGTTGATATGTTGTGCTGGTATTTATACCAATTAATAAATACCTGAAATTTGATATGTGTCATTATTTTAAATTTGTTTTTTGTTAAAAGAATACCAGCTTCTCTCCTTATTAAATTTTTTGAGACATTTCAAAACATCTGCATTTAAACAGCATTATAGTAACTCGCTCAAGTGAAATCCTAATCTAAATATTCATAGTATAATTCTACAATTAGATATAGAGATGCAGAGAGTGGTTAACAACTGATAAATTGATTTGAACACCGAAATTAAGAACACAAAAAAAGCTGGTTTCTATATTCATGTATTATACATATCCAAAGAAACTTTCTCCTTGAAAATTAATTATTATGAAGTTGAATGCTAGAAAGTTTAAAGTTATTTAAATAATTCATATTTATATATTACTTCACAAAGATAATTTCTTGCCTACCTTCACTATCTTGAGGGAAGAGAGGAGGTTGCTTTTAGAAAAGTGGTATTTTATGGAACAAGATTTGATCAGACCATTAGGGAATTCATCCATATTGTATATCCAGTCCAGATGATTGGTAGATAGATAAGAAATATTTTTATTCCAAATTCTTGATAATGAATTTGACATCAACTGTTCAAAACCACACAGTAGGGAAAGACAAAAATCAATGTCTATCTTTGTCTTTTGTGCCAAGTTAATACAAGTTACTCAAGACTAGTAAAAAAAAAAATGTTGGAGTCAAAGCACATGTCATATTAATTTAGTTTCAGAAATAGTAATTTTCTAAACAACAGGTGATATAAAATGGCTCATTTTCTTGGAATGTGACCAGTACTTCAGACCTAGGGAGGCCTTTTTCTCTGTATTTTTGCATATCATTTTTGCAGCTATAGACCACAAGGGATACAGTCTTCATCATTCTCTATATTACCAATAACTGATCTGAGAGCACAATTCCTTTTAAAGTTATTATAAAGTTCTCCCTGTATGCTGTGAAGGGAGTCACATTTTAAGATAAAGATTGAAACTTTTATTTTAATAAGAACTCAATTATATGCTCATGTGTTAACTTACTTTAGAATGTGAACTCTGACAGCAAGGCACAGATCCCAACTTTTTGATTAATTTTTACTTATTTCCCAGTGTAGACACATTCACATTTGGGAACTGGAAAACCTCATAAATATTTGAGTAACTGAATGATTGAATCAAAACCAAGGTTTGTGAAATATTTTTAACTGGCTATAGATGCTTGTGTTCAATTTGTGAGCTGTTCTCAGTTACTTTTAGTAAACTACTCGAATATCTTTTGTATGCATATATAGACCTAGTGGTTTGCTTTCTGAGTGTATATATATATGTACACACAGTCATATAGAGTCCCATAAACATATCTCTTAATGCAAAATAAATAAACTGATAATTAAATACATACAAATAATAAAGTACTACTCTTCAATATTTTCTGTAAGAGTGTTTTCAATTTATCTTATTTTATTTTTGTGTTTTTAATGATTTTCCTCAACTCCAATCACATTTTAAATTAGGTTTGAGACTACCTGACAAATGCTAAAGCTGACCTAAGTGATTTAAATATGTTTTTAATTTTTTTTTAATTTTAATTCCTATAATGAGATGTGTACTTACCAGTAGGAGAGGCCACACCAACCCGTTGTGTGGCAGTTGTTGGTGTCAGACTTTGAGTTACCTGCCTGGTCTTTAAAAGCTTTTGAGAACTAAACCTTTGTTCTTGCAAGTCTCTAAGTTGTTCTGAGCTCCCCCAATGGGACATCAAAATTCTTCTCTTGCTAGTGGGCACTTCTGTTTACTCAAGAATAAATAGGATCACATGCTGGGGATTAGAACTTTCAAGGGGGCCAAGGGATTAGAACTTAAACCTGTCAGAGAGGTACTTGTGCTACAGCTAAAAAAAAAAAAAAAAAGGCGCTAATGCCATAACCATGAAAAAAATCTTAGGTGTGAGGTGGTCTGTTCTAACTTTGCAAATATAGTTTTGCTTCTCTGGCTGATTGGTTTTTCTCTTGAATGTTTTTTGTTTTTTTTTTCTTAAGCAATTGAATTGACAATGTGTGAAGAGTAGAGATTCAAGTGTATACTCAGAACATAAGACATGCTAGGCGAGGCCTGCTTCTGTTGTTTGGGGGCAAGTTTGCCTATGTCCTAGAATAGGGGTCTAACAAAAGGGCCTGCCAGTCTTACCTTCTGGCAGATCTGCTAAAGGACACTCTCATAATCATGACGATCTATGGCTGTTGAGCTTTCAACCTTATAGGACACTAAAAAGTCAAGGTCAGGTCTCAGATATTTGGGAATATGAATCCAGAGATCTTTTATGAAGTAAATTTATATTTTCCACATCATGACATGAAATGAGACCACTTGTTGATGTTTTGGATAACTTTTAATAACATGGAATAATTGATAATGAAAAATGTTATAATGCTACTGTTTAAGCCATGCGCGAAAGTGGACATTCTGTGTCATCTGGATTAACTTGAGAATGGAGGTACCTCAAAACATGTTTATCATTGCAAATAATTTTTATTTCCTTTTCAGTATTACTTCAAAGAATTACACTGGGGTCTCCCTAGTGGCGTAGGGGCTAAGTCTCAGCACTGTAACTGCATTATGACAAAACTAATTTGATTTTTTCCTTATATTTAGAATAGATATATCCTATCTATACTAAAGGAATTCCTAGGCATTTAGAGATCTTATGTTTTAGATTTCTTATTATATCTTTATTATTATTATATGTGTGTAAAGGTGAGTGATTTATACTGGTTCCAAGTCTTTGGAAGCCCACTTATGAAAGCGCTTATATTACATGCTAAAGGCCATAGCTGTTAAGGATTTCAGTAGAGTATAATAAGATCTGATTTCTTGTAACCAAAATAGCAATAATAATATTTTTACAGTAGTAAGATTAGCATGCTTATATATATTGTTTACTACATGCTAGACACCATTCTAAGTCTTATCTGCCTATCAACACTTTTAATCCTTTTGACAACCTTTTGAGGTAGTCACAATGTATTTTCCATTTAATGGGAATCTTCCTATCACACTGACTAGCACATAATAAACACTCAATAGATAACTACTACTACCATGCATTCTTTTTATAATGTAGCATTTAAGAAAAATGAGATCACATTGGCATTCTTTAATAAAACTTCATCACTTACTAGCTGTATGCCTTAGGGCAAGGTAATCCAACTTTTTTTTATTTCAGTGTTCCTATTTGTTCAATGGAAGTAATGTTTGTCTCATAGGGTTTGTAAAAGGATTAAAAATTCAAGTCAGATCATGCAGATGAGTGAGTCCCCGGTTCACTGGGAGCCTTCAATGGAAGGTAGTAACAATAATTCCAGTCATATTTTTTTTAAACAATAGCCCAGGTTTATTGGTAATTTAAGTTTGTTTTTTTTAAGATTTATTTATTTATGCATACAAGAACAGGGGTACAGGTCAGAGTTGTGGGGGTGAGAGGATTCACCAGAGACAGAGGCTGCAGACAACTTCACAGCACTGTGCTTAACCCCTTGCGCCACTAGGCAGGCCCCTGAATACCAACATTCTATGGAGATGTAATACTTTTATAATTTAAGACTCTCCCAGTTTTCATTTCCTACTGACAAAAATGGAGTAACCCAGTCATGTCTTAAAGGGCATTCCCTTGGACACTACAAGGTAGGGAGCTACCCTGCAGTCAGGTGAAAGGTGAAAAGACATAAATGATATTATTTCCTTCTTTGTCTTTGGCATCTTTTAATTGTTCCATACGTAAAAACTATATCCAAAAACACGTTATGAACATATAATGCCGGTTCTGCATTATAAAAAAGAATAAAGCAAGTGTGGGATTTGTATTCTATAGAATTAACTATTTAATAGTCAAAATTCCCAAATAGTGATAGTGTTATAGAGCAGCCCGATATTGAATGGGTTCCTGGCTGTGGGTCCTCACCCGCGCGCTTAAAAGGGACTTATTAATACTCCACTACAGGCACACACAAAAGGTTAATAAAAGGTTTATTTACAAGGGAAAGGGAATTAAGGAAATGTACAACTCAGGGAGAAAATAGGGAAATAAAGTCTTTAATGCGTCCTACCTGATCCAACGACCTGGAAACCCAAAGGCACTCTCAGAGCTGGCCGGATGCTGTGAGCTGGTGGAGAGCCAAAATGGGGGGACCCCCCAAAGGCCACGTGTCTGCCTTTTATATCAACCTGGCTGCTTAACCCCACCCTTAGGTCCCAGCTACCTTCCCTTTGGTGGGGATGGGATTTGGAGTTCCCAGTGTCTTTGGCTTTGGCCTGGGGTGGGGGTGGAATCCAAAAAGCCTGTATGGAATTAGCTTTAGGACATCCTTTTCCCCCTAACAATTCCCCCCTTTCACTTTTTGCCACCATTTCCATGGTGATGAAGATCGAATATATGGATGTTGGGATGCAGTCTCAGATGAACATTTTTACCAGGTTCCAGTGTGAAAGAAAACCAGTCCCTCCAGGTATTTGTCCATTGTGGAAAGCAAAAGTCCTCTATTCCTGGAAATATAGTTCATCAGTTCAAACCCCCCCAAAAAAAAAAAACATCTGGAGTCATTAGCCAAAACAAGACAGCAGATATGAAAAAATCACAGGAAAAAAAATTTAAAATGGTTCAACTGATGTAAAACACAAATTTTCTCAACCTTGATCCCAAACTTTTAACAGCATAGCAAAAGTTTGCAAACTAAATATACTTTTAAACCATTTTTCCTATTTTTGCATAAAATCACAGGGCAGAAAATAACTAACAGCAATTTTTACTGGCTTTGTTGAAATACTCCATATAGAATCAGAGCGAACCGGTGGCATCTGGTCGATGTAGGCTTTAGGTACAAAGTTGGTCTCATCAGACTCCACCTGTTAGGACATCCTTTTCCCCTAACAATAGGAAAAGTTAGGAATTCATGTGAGTTCCAGGAAAATAATGTCTTAAATTGATATGTCCACAGATGATAATGAGTGTGGAAATTTAACCCAGTCCTGTGGTGAAAATGCTAACTGCACTAACACAGAGGGAAGTTACTATTGTATGTGTGTGCCCGGTTTTAGATCCAGCAGTAACCAAGAAAGGTTTATCACTAATGATGGAACCATCTGCGTAGGTAAGTTCAACAGTCTCACTTAAAATTTTTACCTGTTTCTTATTGCTAATTACCTTTAGAGGTATATTAAATAATATTCTAATAAAATTCTGCAACTCCTTGAATACACCTTAGTTGTTGAATACTTTCAGAAAACTCTTTTACATTTCCAATGTTGTATAATAATTACTATGGGATATTTAGCCAAAGGTATAAGAAAAAGAAATTTTTGTTGAGAAAAATCATACATCTTACAAATTTATGAACCTGTGAACTCTAGCGTAGTGACCAAAACAGAGTATTTACCTTTAATATAATGTGCCAACATGAAAATTATCATTTGTATCACAAGATATTGATAAACTCTGAGATTCTGAGATGGGCTCTACATTTTCTTAGAAAATGTTCAGGGAGAACTAGACTCAGCCTTGGATGTTGCTATTTCCAAAGATACTTCAGTGGACCATTGAAATCTCACACACTGGAACTGAGTCTTGAAAATTCAGTGGCTCAAGGTTTGCAAGGGCGTAGAGATTTAAACTGTGAGAAAATAATACTATTTTTATTGAATGATAATTTTAACTTGAGTATTTGCAGCAAATATTTTATTGAAATATAACATTAGAATATAGTTCAGAAATAAGAATCTATGAGGTTTTGCCCAGAACATACAGCCACACTCTTTATTCTTCTCAAGTCTTTACTACTATTCAACTTAGAAAGTTAATGTGTGTGTGTTTACCTTTCATATTAAAGTTCTAAATATGTAGCTCTGTAAGATTTACTAGAAATCTTCCAGAGAGTAAAGAAGCCTAATTGTAACATCTTAATCACTGGAATTTAATACAATTTGTGTTTCCATACCCTCTTGTCTTTAGAAGGCATCTGTCTTTTCATCTGATATGTTTACTTGTACACATCTCAATTCACAAAGGGCTATGTTTCTCTGTTCCTGTTCCTTACAAGTAAAGAATTCTTAAATATAAAAAAAAAGGATGAATCACAGACTCCAAAAACATACACACAAAGATGTCTGAATACCAACATTCTTTTTTTTTAAAGATTTATGAATTTTATGCATTCAAGAATTGGGGTACAGTCCAGAGGTGTGAGGGTAAGAGGATTCACCAGAGACAGAGTGGGGAACAGAACAGGCAGATTGACTGAAATATACTGCTGAGGGGAGCAGCAGGCGAGACAGGAGAGGTCTGCTGCGCCATGTGTATCACCTCCCTGGTCAGGATCAAACTCATGCTGCAGTGACTGCAGGTAGCTTCATAGTGCTGCATCTTAACCCCTTGCACCACCAGAGAGGCCCCCGAATACCAACATTCTATGGAGATGTAATACTTTTATAATTTAAGACTCTCCCAGTTTTCATTTCTTCCTGACAAAAATGGAGTAACCCCAAGTTTTTCCTGAATTCCCTTTTTAGCTCTTTCAAGTAATTAATAAACACAACCGTTATATTAAAACCCAATAAACTTAATACCCACTATAGCATCCTTCAGTTTCTACCTGTTTTGTTTGATGAATTATTCAGTGAAAAACTCATACTCTGGAAAGCTGTTATTTCTCACCAATTTCATTGTTTTAAAGATTAAGCTCTTTTGAAAATCAGAGCAGCTATTTTTTTTTTCCAATTCTTCAGCAATTTTCATTGTGCACTATTAGAATACTCAGGAAATTTGAAGAAAAAACCCAAATTCCATTCCTTTTCTACATTAGTGCTTCATCTTACAGTATATTACCTCTGATTTGAAATTTTAGCTGATCCTTAAATTTGGCATGCCTGGTATTATAGTCACTAAAAACCTTCATAAATAATGAAAAACTATAGTTCAGGACAAGAAGTGATGCAGGTAAAATTGTTTACCTTTAGTCCATACTCAAATACTTTACCACAGGTAAAGTAATTTTGACACAGAAGGCTTTGGGTAAGATTTACCACCAATCATATTTTTCTTCCCCTTGGAAATATACTAAAATGGTATTTCAGTAAAATGGTACATCACCCAAGAAACGTATTTCCAGGTTGACATTTCAAAATGGGGAAACAGGCCTTCAGCAGTAAGGGAATCCTCCCAAGGCCTCATGAGTAGAACTCAAGAACAACTTTGTGTTTACCATATGCTTAAGAGCAGTGTTTAATGCTTTAATTTTTATATCTTATTGACTTGGGTACTCTGACAACTTCAGAATTTTTTCTGGTTTTGAATAATGTTACCATTCAGTTTTGTCTTTGCAAATTACTTCCAGTAATTGAACATTTTATCTTTTCTCTGCAGTCTGCGAGTTAAATAACATTAGAAAATTCAGTTATTGATAAAAATTATTAGAATCAGGACAATCATATGATTATGTTTTGAAAGAAGATTATGATAAAATACTGCTGGGCTGGCTTATTGTAGATATGAAAAACAAGCATATCCTTACTAATGAAAAAGTAGTGAATAAACTTTTTGATGTGCACAAGCAAATGATTGTTATGATGTGCTTACATTTAGCCAAATCAAGTTAAAAGTATTGTCGAGCATTTGTTTGATAATGGAAAAAGTGGGTCAGTTATTAAATATGGTAAGTCAATTGTAGCCTGACTGAAATAATTACATAGTAGCAATTTAGCTATCATTAAGATAGGGGAGAGAGTTCTTTTTCTTTTTTACAGCTCTGAGGAATACCAAGATGTAGTAATCAAGTAAGACACGCATTATCAATCTGTTTTCTCCAAAGCTACATATTCACAAGTTTCCTGCTAATAAAAAACACACAATATAAATAGAATCCCTCATCTTAATTTACCATTTACAACATGCATCTACTATATCTTAGGTACCACTATCAACATTCATAGACATTTATTCATTTGTTATTAAAAGGGACTCTTAAGTATTACCCAAGGTCACCCAGTTAAGGAATGTAAGAGTTTGAATAAAGGTCTTCTACTGTGTTAATCTGTATGGTTTTATTAGACCCAAATGTATTTGGCACTGAAAAAAAAAAAAAAAACTGCAAGAGAAGTTAGTGTGCATCTTACTGTAAAATAGCAGTCATATTCATTTTGGCTAAACCAATGTCATCCCATTTGGGGACCAGATATTCTTTCAGTATTTTATGGTTCTCTATATTTTGCTAGGTGGCCAAGGGGTATCAAGGATAGGATGAGGATAGTGGAAGCGAAGCTGTTGACTACTCTGGCACAAAGCCATTGTTCTCTCTCTCTCTCTCTCTCTCTCTCTCTCTCTCTCTCTCTCACACACACACACGCACTCACACACACACAGATGGGAGTGCTAGTGTAGCATTCCTTTTTCTTTGAAAGTAGTGAACTTGGATTTGTGGATAGAATACAATGTGAGTATATGGATTTGGCAGAAGATGGGTGTTTCTACCGTTTCTTCAGTCCTTAGATTGCTAATTGTCTTCATAAAACAAGTACCATGCACTTTCTTACTAATGGAAATTTTTTCAAAATCTGGCAAGATGCTTACTGTCATTTTTACTTTCCAGTACTGTGAGTTTTAGTGTTTTTCTGTGCCTTTATTGCATTTTTAAAGTAAGAAATAAGGATCAGCTTCATTTAAGATAACTAGCTAAATGGCATTTTAAATTGTAGTTTGATTATGCCCCCTTTTTATGGCAAACAGTATTATGCCACTGTATTTGTTTTTTTAAATCACATTGTATATTTGAGATTACAGGTTTATTCATTAATCTAACATAGTGACTCCCTAAGATGTCAGAGCTGGGAACACAAAAAAAATTTGTATTACTTTAAGGTAATGATCTGTACTCTTCAGTTCTTTGGAATCATTCCTTATTCTGGCATAATATTTATACTGTATTTATAACTTTAAAATATTTTGCCATAGTATGTAAAATTTTAAATTAGGGATATAAATTATGTGAGTTTAAAACTAGTATTTTTATTGTGGTTTTGATATATGGCTACTAAAATTCTGAAAATTAATTCTGTACAATTGGTTATTTTATCTATGGTGGTTGTATATTAACAATTGCAGTAAAATATAATCAGAAAACAAAGAATAACTTTTAGTAAAGTTTAATGGAGTTGAATCACACATTATGCTGCATCCTAATTTTTTAACTTACAGCAAAAATGAAGCTTCAGAAATAAATGGGTCACTCTGTTATATTCCCCAAATTACTCTCAACTGAGTTGTGATAGTCAATTTAGTTTAAAATACATTTTAAAAATTGGGCTTTTTTTAAATTAAAACTAAATGGTCAATGATGGAAATTGATTTAATTATTTTATTGATTGATCATTCTATTCAGAAAACAATTCAACAGTTTAACCCATGAATAAATTTTTCAATGCACTGTCAAAATAGATTGACCAAATCAGAGTTTAATAATAATAATAATAATAATAATAAAAGTGTACCTAAGTTTGCTCTCATTACCAATGGATCTGATTTTCCTTGCTTATTGTAAAATTTAATATGAATTCATTAACTTGACATAATAATGTTATCAATACATGGCTGAGGGATACCCTAAGACCCCAAACTGTTAAGAGGTGGCATGCTCTAAAAGGGTATGCCAAGTACACACAGAGGCAAAGGAAGCATACTTTAGTGTGAATGATTTTTAATAGAATTGATATGCAGAGAGAGAAAGAATTATTTCAAATAATAGTTTCCCAATAAATACCCCAAGTTACCCATCCCCTCATGGGTAAATGCACAGCCAATCAGGGTGACACATGGCCCAAAGTGGGGTCACCAAAGTCCAAAAGCTTGCCACAAGTCTAAGGTACCTTCTGACAAGAAACCACAACAAAGGGGTTAAGCAGATATCAGAGAGCTGAAACAGAAGGAAAGACTCAAAATTAACAATATCCCACATAATCCAACGTTTGGTCAAGATATGGCCACAGGGACTTCCTGGTGGCACAGGGTGTTGAGTGCAGCACTATGGAGCTGTTTGCAGTTTCCGAGGAGCTGTTTGCAGCACTGTGAAGCTATTCGCATCCACTGCAGCACGAGTTCGGCCCCCAGCCAGGGAGGCGACCCACATGGCACCCCAGACCTCTCCTGTCTCACCCGCTGCTCCCCTCAGCAGTGTATTTCAGTCAGCCTGCCTGTTCTGTTCCCCACTCTGTCTCTGGTGAATTCTCTCTCACCCTCCCGCGCATCTGGCCTGTACCCCAGCTCTTGGGGAAAAATAAAGAAAAGGAAAAAGGAAAAGATGTGGCTGCCACTGTCACTGCCAAGGACCAGAAGCAGCTTCCTCATGTGTCTGTCACCCATATGTTTTTTTTTATCTTCCAAATAGCCCTCCATGCTTCTTCGCCACTTGTCTCCTTCCATTTGTCTCCTCTCAGTCCTTTTTCACATGTATTCTTTTTGTTCTACCTCCCTACCTTGCGCCTTCTCACCTGTCCTCCATTCAGTCTCGTTCATGGCGTATTGAGACTTGTAATCCAAGGGACCTGCATGTAAATAGGGGTAGGGAAAATGGCACCTATTCAGTGTCCCTCCCCCTTTCTTGGAGATGTTTCTGTAACACTATTATCAAAAAGATAGCAGTTTATAATCACTAAATTTAAAAAATTATTTTTTCAAATATTTTCAGATATAGATGAGTGCAGCGAATCAGTAGTCTGTGGTGATCATGCAGTGTGTAAAAACACGCTTGGTGGGTATATCTGCTCCTGCGAGGAAGGTTATCAGACATCGACAGGAAAATCACAGTTCACACCTAGTGATGGCACTTACTGCCAAGGTAAGTTATATTTTATTTTATGTATTATCAAGGAACTATGTAAAATATGTACTGTGATGTCAAAGTATCAAAGAAGTATACCTTCCTTTTTTTAAAGATTTATTTATTTATGCATACAAGAACTGGGGTACAGGCCAGAGGTGCAGAAGCGGGGTGAAAGGATTCACCAGAGACAGAATAGGGAGCAGAACTGGCACACTGACTGAAATACACTGCTGAGGGGAGCAGTGGGAGAGTCAGGAGAGGTCTGCTGCGCCATGTAGGTCACCTCCCAGGCTGGGGGTAGAACTTGTGCTGCAGTGGATGCGAATAGCTTCACAGTGCTGCATCTTAACCTCTTATGCCACCTGGGAGGCCCCACCTTCTTACAAATATATTTTATCATTGACAAAATGAAATTAGGGAAGAAAATATTGTCTTATTTAATGAAAGATATGGACCATGTATTTATGTACTTAACATACCCAAAGGAAACTGTTACCAAACACAAAGGGTTTGTTTCTTAGCATTTGTCAACCAGTTGACCAGACTAATTGAAGATTTGTGGGAAGAATTTATTACTTGAATCAAAAATGGAGACAGAAAAGACACTCTCAAAGCTGTTTCCCCTTTCTAAAAGGAATTAGTAATTTTGTGGGACTTTTGGTATTGGACAGGATGGGAGCAGGAAGAAATGCATGAAATCTTGGGTGACTGGAGACAGTGTAACTTTGATGGAGTTTTGTAGAGTTGCAGGGTCCTTGGGTTCACTCTGGGAAAGGTTTCTCCAGAGCTCCCATTTCCACAGCACGCAGCAAGTTCCCCAGGCAAGTTTCTCCATGAGACAGAGACATTAGTTATATTTAAAGAGCAGGTTTATTAGGGAAATGGAAAGGGACAGGTTTGCTGAGAGAGGCCTGCGTTGTCGCAGGTGGGCGGCCTTGAGGAGAGCGGCCTCCACTGAGGGAGGTCAGCGAAGAGAAGCCCCGGCATGGTACAGGTCACTGGCAGACAGGAAGCTGCTGCCCTGCAGAGGGAGAGAGTTGGTAGAAAGAGGCACCTGCATAGTCACAGGTGGGCAATGGGAGTGCTGCCCCAGCCTGTGCAAAGACTGTACTGATAAAGTCCTTTTTTCTTTGGGAGGGGTCACTCCTCAAAGGAGTGACCTGCTTGTTGCTGATGTTGGGTAACAGACAAAACCAGGAAGGGACAGGCAAAACCAGGTGGGCCCAATCTCCATATCTTTAACCTCAGGCCTGTGCTCCACTCCCTGTAGGAGTCTGATCCTTCTTGGGTCTCATGCCTTGTGATAAGGCACTGGTGCCTAAGGGTCACGACCTCTACAGTTAGGTTAATTGTCATGTTATTTCCCTCAACCCCCACCTCCTTGTGAGTCAGGTTCTGGTCTTGGGGCACCTCCTTTTTAGTCTATTTCTGTCCTCCATCAACTTCATAACCAGATCATGCCTCTTCATGAATCTGTTTAGAAAATGGCAAGATATCAGCCACACTAAGATGCAAATAGATGTTAATGAATCTAAGCTAATTTTAGGTCACTGAGTGCCCTCTTTGTGTATGTTGCTTTAGAGTTTAACCAGTTTGGGCTAGAATCTATAGCCAACCCTTAACTAAACAGCTTTAAAATAGCTTTAAGGATTCTGATAATGCAAACTCAGCATTGTCAGTCTTCTGTCTCCTGGGAAGTAACTACAATCTTCTGTCTTCCACAAAATATTGTGTATTTTAGTGGGTAAAATAAAAGCATTTTTATTATGAATAAAATTTAAAAATAATAGTTTAAATAAATGTTAACAAGAAAAATGAAAATTGTTAAGAATTTTTTTAATGTTTAAATAAATGAGAAAAAAAATCTCTGGAACCAACACAATCATCTCAGGAAACAATATTTTTTAAAGAATATTATTATTTTCTTTTTTACAGAAAATGTGAATCCAGACTGCCTTTTAGATAGTGCATGTATCACTGCAACAATTCACAAAACTTTTAAAAAAGTAAGTAGATTAGTTAAATTGCATGTTTTAAAATACTGGCATTTTAGTTTCAGTTAAAACGCTTCCACTGTCACATTTAAGAAAAATAACAGTCAATCTTTGTATAGAGTTGAAATTATCTACAAGTAGAGATCTAAGTATTAGGTTTGAGTCACAAATAGGATTAGTTTGAAATCCCCAAAGTATTAAGGATGATTTTTATGTATTTATCTCATCTTACATTTTTACTATTTGGTATACTTACATATTTATTTCAACAAAAGAAGTTCAAAAATAAAATAATAAAAACAAACTTTGACTCCAGGACCACCCCAATGTTCTAAGTAGACATAGACATGAACACAATTGATTTTTTACTTCAAAGTGAATATTTCAAATAATAAATAAAGTAGGACACTTATTTGAATGTGATTGAAAGTATGAATCTCAACATGAGTAGCTATTAGTGAAAGTAAAATTACATTTTATCTCATTATATAAAGAATTTTCTCTGGCTCATTAAAATCTAATTCAAATTGCTAAGTTATAATTTATTTTAATTTTTGAAAGTTAATTTTTAAAAACATCAGTTTAAACATGTTCTATTTCTTTTATGAAATAACTCCTAAGTTTTTGAAGTTATTTGCTAAACATTTATAAATAATCTCAGATTTAAGTGCTGCATACTTTGGTTGAGGTTTAGTTGGTTACGTTACAGATGTATAGGGCAAGAAAACCAAATCCACAATAAATTTGACATACAGACTTTATTCCTGAAAAGATCCTATCGTACTCTAAGCTGGTTTCTTTTTTCTGCACTCATTTGTGTTCAGCTTAGAAGCATAGAACCTGTGGCTTTGCTACAAGAAGTCTATAAAAATTCTGTGAAAGATCTTTCACCAATGGATATAATTACATATACAGAAATATTAACTGAATCATCCCCATTACTGGGTTGCATGAATAGCACTAACTCAGCCAAGGACACTCTTTCCAATTCAACACTTACTGTAAGTATGTTGAACTTTAACTACTAATTTAATTTAAATTTAAATTTTTCCTTATATTAACAATTCATGTATTATTCTATCATCTTAAAAGACACCCTTTTTTCCAACAGGAGTTTATAAAAACTGTGAATAATATTATTCAAAAGGATACATTCATAATTTGGGACAAATTATCTACAAATCTTAGAAGAACTCATCTTACAAAACTTATGCATACTGTGGAACAAACTACCTTAAAGATATCTCAGAACTTCCAAAAGATTACTCAGTTTGATACTAACTCAAGTGATATAGGTAAGAAGTCAAGGTCAATTTTAAAGTATTAGTGTTTCCAATCAAGTCATTCTCAAAAAGGGAAGAAAGTATTTAAATGCTGTTGATTAAACTGGCAGTTTATTAATGTAGAAATGAATGGTGAATAATATTAATGAAATACAAGAAAAAAGATTGGGTATATAAGAATTGCTACCTTTTTACCATCTCTACCTTTCCTATTCCTGAAATCCTTAGCATTTATGCTCAAAGTATATTTCTCTCTTGTCATTTTGACTCAGTCATCTCATAACTTGTTAGAATGCAAATTGACCAGTGATAGCTACGATGGATTTTGTGGATATAGTATATTTAAGTTTCACTTTGGAATCCTTTGCTTTTTGATAATATGAAGCTATCAGCGTAGTAAATTAGAATGTTTCCTGCTTCATACAATCACACTTAAAACATTCAAAATCTTGGATCAAGTTGAGGATACCTATAAAATTGCTCTGAAAAGCGAGATACATTTTCTGAAATAATCATTGCATACATATATATTTTTTCCCTGTGTGACATCCTTTTATGCAACAGTAGATATTCAAAAATTATTAGTTCATATGGATTCACCTCTTACTCAAAATTAAAGTATCAAAACTTGTGACTAATATTTGGGAGCCTTACATTTCCATGATGTTCCTGTATGATAAAGGTCAAAATATACCAGGTATGGAAATTATCACTCAAGAATTTAATTCAGTGACTCTCTATATAGTATGCTAAACTGTAGATACTATCCTCTAAGATATTGTAGTAGCTTGTCTTTGATTTAGTTATTATGATTTATGGATCCCTTGCATACATACATATTTTGTCTTTTACTTGATTCAATAAAGATTAAATTAACTTTGTGTGCAATAGTGAAAAATTTAAAAAAACAGCGAAAAGAGTAAAACTTTATCAGATTTAAGGTAGAAATGTATCTCTTTAGAAAAATTTATATATTTAAAGTAAATTTTAAGATATAAATTATAATGTTCAAACATGTCCAGAATATATTCATTTTGAATACATCCTTCGAAATAACAAGTTAAAATACAGTAATGGTGAATGAAATTGTCTCTGATAAACAAATTGACTGAACTAATTTCAGAGAATTTATAATTTTCATTACTTTGTTTCAGCCCTCAAAGCTTTCTTTTTTGATTCATATCACATGAAACATATTCATCCTCATATGAATATAGAGGGAGATTATGTAAAGATATTTCCAAAGAAAAAAACTGCATATGATTCAAATGGTAAGACTTTGACAATCTTGTATGCAACGTGTCGGTGATTTGCAATAAGTAGTGATCCTGCATTTGATTATCATATATATAAATATATACATGTATGTATACCTACATGCATAGAATATGTGTGGTTTTCTATAGAAAAAATATTTGATATTTGTATACAGAATTTCTATATTTTTACTTGAAATTTTCATTCTGATAGAAATGTATGGGGATAACTTTTTATAAATTTATGATTGTTGAGCTAAAGTTGGTTTACATTGTTGCCTCTTAGGGACCTTCACAGGTATTACATTGGCTATGTATATTGCTTGGGACAGCATGGCCATTTTTAACAATGTCTTCCAATCCATAAGCAAGGAGATCTTTGCATTTCCTCATGTCTTCTATTTCTTTTAACAATGTCTATAGTTTGCATTGTATATTCACATCTTTTGTTAAGTTTACTTCTTGGTATTTGATTATTCGTTTTGAACTTGTGAATGGATTTGTTTTCTGGATTTCTTTCACTTCTAATTTGTTGCTTGCATACAGTACCCATACACTTTAAATTGATTTATTATTAATTTAGGTTTTTAGTGGAATCTTTTGCAGTCATTCATCTGCACATACTGATAGGTTTACTTCTTCTTTACCAATTTGTAGTCCTTTTGTATCTTTTTTTTTTTTTTTGCCTCATTGCTCTAGCTTGGACTTTTAATATAGAATTCAGGGAGTTAACAAAGAAATCAAGCCTGACAAGCTTTTCCTTTCACTTAACCTGATATGAGCAAGCACCTACTCTCTTAATTTTATCATTTATCTGCTCTATTAGAAAGCAATCAGCTGAGAGTGAAATTTACTTTAAGTTTTGTTGTTGCCATGTAGGTCAAAATATATTACATAAGGAAAACATGAATTTTAATATTTTATCAAAGAATATGTAAATGTCCATAGATACAAATGAAAATATGTGTAATATACCTGTCATATATTATATATAGACATCATTTTGCAAAAGGACAAATTGTCTTTATTGTTAAAAAAATATGTTGTGCATTCATTTTCAGAAAACCTCTTAAAAACTTTTTAATCTTTTTTCTTACTTATCAGTGTTATACTATCCATTCTTTTATGCAGCTGTAAGAAACAGATGGCTACAAAACAAAGCAAAAATAACTAAGCCATACTTCCACTGAACCCATAGCTCTTACCCTATTATATCACATTCTAATTAACCAAGCACACATATAATATTTAGGAGTAAGGCCAAAGAATGTGTTAAACTGTTGCAGACAATTTTAGTAGTGTTTAGAGGTTAGGAATAAAAACATTGAAAATATCTATCATGGTGACAGATGATCAAATTAATATCTCTAAGAGAACTTGTCTGAGTGTATGGTAGGTTTGTTATATTTAATAATCATGCATGCAAACTCTGACATTTGAAAGGGACAGTAATATAAGCTCTTGAGAAAGTACAGAGAAAATTTGTTTTCTTCAAGGTTGTCCTGTAAAAATAAGGACAAGTCTAAAAACAAACTAGTCAAACCCACTTAGTAGCTACAGGTAATTTTCATTTATTAATAAAATCCATAAGTATAATGTGTCAATTAGTTAAAACCTGCATAATGTCATTAATAGGAAAATAAAGAAGGTATATGAAGGCACAAATACGAGTATTAGAAAATAAGGGAGGGTTAAAAAGGAGAATAAGATTCAATTCTTTGAACTGTAGTTTTAACATAAAAGATAATATATTTCTGTTATTTATCTTTAAATTACTTATGAAATTGGGGTAATATTTTAGATAACAAAGAAGAGCAGACTGGGACACCCTATTAAGCGGGTGTGCTTTTAGTTATTATTAAATAAAAATAACAATAAAACAGTTTGGGAACAATGATTCTCTTAGGTGTTCATTGCAGTCTACATGGAAAAATTTGATCATGCAATTAAACATCAGTAAAAACCATAATTCCTCCCAATTCAACAGTTTACCAATAGCTTGAAGTGCTATGATTGGGCAGCTATAATAAAATAGTTTATTATTAATGTCATTCAAAAGAACAGAAGTAAAAAAAATAGGCATAAAGAAGAAAAACCACTAAAAGGGAATCTATTAACAAATGCATATAAATAATAATTCTTAAATAAAACCTTGAAAACTTAACACCATAATTTACACTATTTAAATACATGTTTTAGACATTGTATTGAAAGGTATGTTAGATATATTTTGTCCTTAGAAAAGATATGGTAATTTTAAAAGTTATAAAAGATTTCATAGGGCAAAAAAGACTGTAATAAACATTGTAAAGAAAAAAAAACAAGGAAGTATGGATGATTGTTAAGTAAGAAATAACCTATTTTATTAAGTGATTACAAATTTTTAGTCCCTACAGTTGAATGAACCCCTACTTTACTCAAAGGAGATATAAGTCTGATAAGAGAATTAAAAGATAGATCATGATTAGAATTAGTGAGAAGTCAAAGGAATTAAAGAAGATTAGAAAATTATGAGAATGCATAAATATTAACACAGTATTCATGAAGGTTGTAAAAAGAGATGATTTTATCTGTCAAGAATCATCTTTTACCCAACGTCAAACTTCAAAGTTGAATAAGCATTTCCCTTTACAAAGAATGGTGGAGAACAGATTTCTAAAATCCATCTTATCTTTTTTGGTGCTTCATTTGACTTAGAACCATCACCTATTGCAATCTCTGAGAATCACTGTTGCATGAACTGGTTCATCTGGACTAGGTCAAGTTCATCTAAAATGTTTCCATGTCTTGCTTCAAGCCCTGATCAGTCCAAAGCAGAGTTGTAATCTCTTGGAGACATCATAATTTCTCTAGCCCAATGATGATGCACTAAAATAATTTCATTTTTTGATATAAATTTTCTAAGTTGGAAGTTAAGAAAAATACTTTACATAATGTATCTTGCTTTCAGAGAGGATCATAACAATGCCTCTTACAGTGCCTTTTTAAATTGAAATAGAAAAAGTCAGTAGCTCACATAACTTTATCCAAAGAATAGTATTTATTAGTGTGATATTGCAGTGTGGAAGGTTCTCATTCTGCATCATAATCCTTTGATTTTTGAATGATATTATCAACAATTGTGATTAATTTATGTTTTTCAAATTATTTGTTGGTGTCACAAATTTGAGGGGGAAAATGAATGTGATAGAATGCTTCCTAAATTGTCGCAGAAAGCTAAAGTAAGCATGTTTCTAGTTAATAAGTATAACATTAATGACACTAATATAGCATCTTGAATTTTACAGAGGACTCACATATTGTTTAATTTAATCCTTACCTTATTCTAGTAAGTAGCTAGATTGTTACTACCATCATTTTATAAGTGAGAAAGGTAAAATCTGAAATAGTTAATTACTTTGACCATGATCATTTAGATAGAAGCAGTAACAAATCCAGAACTTCTGATTTCAAGATTAAATTCTGAACTTAAAGTGTTTAATTTAGTGTCTGTAATTCTGTACAACAAATTGACAATGAATATGAACTAAGTTATAGCTGAATGTTAAAAGATCTAGATGTTGAGTTGTTGACACACTCAATCTCAGTGATAATTAACTGCTGCAAAAAACTAGGCCATTGAGACCATTAACATAGGTGCAGTGTCCAGTATAAAGGAAAAGTATTCACATGATAGTCCATACTGAGCAGGCTACATTTTAGTATTGGTTTATATACTGACACACTACATTTGGGGAATATCAGGATGTGTGGATAAATTGCTGTCTCAGGATATAATAAATTCTCTATCCTGAATCTGCATAACCATATGTCATTAACATTAAATAGGAAACACTTCAGGGGGCTTGATGTTGAACTCAGTGGTATCTCACAACTCAATCAAATCTAAACTTTCTTAATACTGTAAGTCTGTGATAATTCCATCCCAACATCTTTCTAATTTATGTATTTGTATAATGAAGTACTAACTCAAAAGGTTATCTTTTACATGAATACACTTCACACCTTGGTTCTTAATCAAGACATAAATAAATTTATCTAAGACTATTTTTGTCCTAAATATAGTTTATGTAAAGAGGATACTGAAACAAAATCATCAGTTTCAGTATCTGAGAATTTGTCTCAATATGACTAATGGTGTATGCATAAATTTATTAAAACCGACATTGCAGTACCTGGGCATTTATATGACTCCCTTATATTATAAATTGTCTATTCAATTTTTATGTTTAAGAGTTTTAGTATATTTTTACAAGAAGTTCACTAAATATACTTATTTGATTGATAGGCAATGTTGCAGTTGCATTTTTATATTATAAGAATATTGGCCCCTTGTTCTCATCATCTGACAAATTCTTATTGGAACCACAAAGTTATGACAATTCTGGAGAGGAAGGAAAAGTCATCTCTTCAATAATTTCAGTATCAATTAGCTCAAATCCACCCACATTCTATGAACTTGAAAAAATAACATTTACATTAAGCCACACCAAGGTAAGTTGTTTTTCCAGTGACTCTTGGTTCTGATTGTGAAACATTCAGAGAGGTGGGCATTTTTGTTATGTGTCATTTATTTATGAGTTCTTTAGTTTAAAAATACACATTGAAAATTAAAATTAAAAATTAAAGTGGCTTCGGGGCCTTCCCGGTGGTGCAGCGGTTGAGCGCTGGGTTGCGAAGCTGCCCGCAGCCTCTGCAGCGCCGGTTTGATCCTCATCTGCTCCCAGGCCACCGGAGGAGGGTCCCACATGGCGCGCAGACCTCTTCTGCCGCCCGCTGCTCCCCTCAGCAGTGTGCTTCGGTCCTTCTGCCTGCTGTGCTCCCCGCTCTGGCTCTGGTGAATTCTCTCACCCTCCCGCACTTCTGACTGTACCCAGTGCTTATATAAACAAACAAACAAACAAACAAATAAATAAACAAACAAACAAACAAACAAACAAACAAATAAATAAATAAATAAAAACTTATAAAAAAATTAAAGTGGCTTCAACTATTTTTTATGTAAAATATCCTTGTTTTTTCCAGTGCTCTTTAAACTTTCTAATAAATACCAAAGAATTTCACATAAGTGATTCTTTGAAATTAACTGTGTGTTAGTTTTACTTTTAAGTACATTGCTCACTTTAGAAGTCTCCAACCTTCAAGGAATGTATTTTCTCCTTCCCTTGTGTTTTTTCTTATTTATCTTTGTTAGAAGATAGGATCAGTGATGCAAATGCTTTTTTCTGTTTCGCTCAGTGGTGTTGTTCAGCATCTGGATTAATGACTAATTTCTAGTGTAGACTCAGTAAACATTTATTGTCTAAAGATAACATGATAATATATGTTATATGACATATATATGACAATAATATGACAATTATATGACAATAATATATGACATATATTATCATGTCATGCACTGTTCTAATTGACAGACAAAACCTTATTTGATAATAAATAATTCTTATAGCAATTTAGTGAGAAAGGATTGAAAAATACAGAATTGTTGCAATAGAAAGTTCGGTCCTACCTAGCAGCAATCTTCATTTATTAGCATTTCATGCCTTACTCTTTAGGCAGGATTTTAATGAATGATATGCAAAATAGTATTTTGAATACAAAAAAGCATTACTGCATATTATTTTCCCTCTTTTTCATCCATAAAAATGTCTCTTTTTTAGACCACAGATAAGAATCGGAGTCAATGTGCATTTTGGAGCTACTCTCTTGACATCATGAATGGTAGTTGGTCTTCAGATGGCTGTGAGCTGACATATTCCAACGAGACCCACACCTCATGCAGCTGTGACCACCTGACACATTTTGCAATTTTGATGTCCCCCAGTCCTTCCATTGTAAGACAATTCTTCACTTAATATTTTTAAGTCTAGATTTGTTTTTTCTTTTTTTCATGTCATTCAGGGAATCATTTTTTTTTAAAGAATTATTTTATTTATTTATGCATGCAAGAGCTGGGATCTATGCCAGAGGTGCTGGGTGTTGAAGGATGAGAGGATTCACCAGAGACAAAGTGGGGAGTAGAACAAGCAGATCTACTTAAATACACTGCTGAGGGGAGCAGCAGGGGAGACAGGAGAGGTCGGCTGTGCCAAGTGGGTCAGCTCCCGGGGGCTGGGGATCAAACTCGATGCTGCAGCCGCTGCAGAGAGCTTCATAGTGCTGAAACGTGACCCTTTCTGCCACCAAGGAGACCCAGGGAATTATTTTTATGTTTTCCTTGTTTGTTCAGTAACACAATTAATTAATAAAAGTCTATTGTGTTTGTTCTTGATTTCCCATCTGTGTCCTGTGACATATGTAGTCAGAATTTTAGGTTATTTTCAGCATAGGACTCATCTAGTCTAATATATAGTAGACTGTTTAAGTTCATTGACTTAATTTTTAATGCTGCTTTAAAAGGCCACTTATCCTATTTTCATGTAACATGAACTTACAATGAAAATTTAGTTAAAAATATTTGGTAGCTGATCAGTAAGTATTAATACATTGATATTACAATTGATATTACAATGTATTAATAAACATGATGTCATGTTTAAATAGAATAGAATGCCTCAAGATATTTAAAAACAAAACTCTCTAAAGTGAATAGTTTCATAATAGGTATATTATATCAATAATTTCTTGCTTTTTCTGTTATGAAATTTCTTACTTTGTATCTTCACATCTTAATCTTCATTTGATTCCAAGTTTTTTCCCACCTGTATTTACAGTGTATCAAGTGTATTTAGTGGTCAAATAAATCTGTCTACTCATAATATCAGTCATAAAGTTTTTTTCTGAATGTTAAATAAGCAAAAGCTTGTAATCTGCATATTCTGTATATTAAAAATAACTTCTTCTGGTTAAAATAACACCAGTCTTTCCAATTTCAAAGTCTCTCAACTATACTGTATCAGTGTTTTATGTATAATATATATATATATATGTATCCAGCATTTCTAATACCTGTTTAATATGTTTTAGATGAATTGCTGCACAGAAATGAGATTTGTTCTGATCACTGACAAATCTGTTTTAATTAACCATATTCACATTATAATAATGAATTGCCTTTCTAATATGATGAAACTGATGATGATAACATTGTTAAACCATATATTAATACATATTATGCCTTGAATAAATCACTGGTTACATAACTGTTACATGATTTATATCAGATTTCTCTGAATATTGAGCATTTTTGAAAGTACTATATTTTCTTATCTTAATGCATATTTGTATTTTTATATTTCATGAACCTTTTGATTAATGTTTCACCAAAAAGGAAGTTTATTATATGTTGTGGTTTTTTGAAAAGTTACCAAGTTATTCTCTTAACAGCTTTATTATCATTTTCCCTTAGGGTGTTAAAGACTATAATATTCTTACAAGGATCACTCAACTAGGAATAATTATTTCACTGATTTGCCTTGCCATATGCATTTTCACTTTCTGGTTCTTCAGTGAAATTCAAAGCACCAGGACAACAATTCACAAAAATCTCTGCTGTAGCCTATTCCTGGCTGAACTTGTTTTTCTTGTTGGGATCAATACAAGTACTAACAAGGTATGCAGATCCCCCTACTCACTATGTTCAATTTCTGAATTTCTGTTTTCCCAAACATATGTGTCACAGAAACATGAATTATAATTGAAAGCTTAATGGGAGAGACATGTAATATGCATTGTTGTTAAGCTGTCCTTTCTAATTTTTTAAAAAATTTATTTACTTATACATTGGGGTCCAGTCCAGAGATCTGGGGATGAGAGGATTCACCAAAGACAGAGTGGGAATGGAACAGGCAGACTGGCTGAAATACACTGCTGAGGGGAGCAGTGGGCAAGGCAGAAGAGGTCTGCCATGCCATGGGCGTAGCTCCCTGGACATCCGGGAATTGAACTCATGCTGCAGTGGCTATGCATAGCTTCACAGTGCTGTGTTTAACCCTTTGTGCCACCAGGGAGGCCCTGGCCTTTCTAAATTTGATGATGCTAACATATAGAAACACCCTGCTTATCAATTTCATTGATTAATCTTTCGCATCATGATGCATTATTGAGACACATGTTATTGGCTAGAACAGTGCAAGGGAACATGCATACAAGAATGGTTTTCCTGATACAGCAGCTGGAACTCTAAGTCAATTGCTCTCCTATCAGTTGGAAATTAGAGAAGTGCATTTCACCAGCACAAAATATGAAATTGCCTCCATATTTCCATTCCTATTAGAAATCTTTCTAGGACAGAAACTGTCTGTAGCTTTTCAAGGTTTTTTCCTGAGAAAAGTGCCACAAAGCATCTATTCTAAACAGTATACATTAGACCATGAACTGCATGCCTGTTTTTTTAATTTTGCAGTGGTATTAACAAGCTTCAATTTTATCTATCCCTCAGTAGCCTTCAGTGCCTATTTCTGTCAACTTTATCCCCACCATCACCATCACCTTAAAACAATTCTTTATAGTTTTTATCAATTCACTCTGTCACCTATCAAGTTCTTCTCATTTTCAAGTCATATTTCAGGTCTCACATCCTCACTAAAGTGGTTCCCAAATTTCACCTGCGACCTATCTATCCTCCAACCTTATTTTGTACTCTCCAATATATATTTAGAATGTAATCTCATTAAGTTTAAATTATGTTTTAATAAGTATAATAAGTATGTGTTTATTATGCTACCTCTCCAGTAATAGATAGCATTAGTTGATTACAGAAGAGTGTAACAATTGTTTTTCTGTTGTCTTTAATGTCCAGCTCCAGTTCTAGGTGTGAAGGAAACATTTACAAATAATATTTAGCTGAAATCCAACTTAAGTTGAAATCCATCTTAATATTTAGCTGAAATCCATCTTAAGATAATCTTACAACAAAGTGATTCTATATTGAATATTTTTGCAAAATATATCACCATTTATCTGTTTTATAAATTTAGTGTGTCACTTAATCAAGATATTTTTATGTTTCATTTAGCATAGAATTAGCAATAATTTTCATTCTTTGAGCATGAATAAAATAAAGGAGAGGATAGGCATCTCCAAAACAAAAATCAACTCAAGTCATAACATGCTCACTTAGATATTATGCTTTACTTGTAACTAATCCGCACTTTATCACTTAATAGATATAGATGATAAGTATAAAACTCTCTGGACATGAACTTATTCTGTCACAGACTTGGTAAGTGCTTTACGTTGATGAAGCACAGTTCCTTTAAATCAACTGGAGGTGGATATATTAAAAAAAAAAAACAGACACTTGACAGGAATATTTTAATGTGGTGGAGCATTATATAAAGTCACACAATTCATAGAGAATTTTGAGAATTTATGTTATGACAATGTTGAAACAAACATACTGATGGTTTCTCTTTTTTTATTTCAAGCTCTTCTGTTCAATCATTGCCGGCCTGCTGCATTACTTCTTTTTAGCTGCTTTTGCCTGGATGTGCATTGAAGGCATTCACCTCTATCTTATTGTTGTGGGCGTCATCTACAATAAGGGATTTTTGCACAAGAATTTTTATATCTTTGGCTATCTCAGCCCGGCAGTGGTAGTTGGATTTTCAGCAGCATTGGGATATAGATATTATGGAACCACCAAAGTGTAAGTTAAAATGACCTCATAAGTATTTGAAATATAATTCTGAATATGCCTTGTATTGAAAATTTTGCTTTATTGAAGTACATACAAACATATTTACAGATTTTATCTCTAACTTACTTTTCAGATGTTGGCTTAGCACAGAAAACAACTTTATTTGGAGTTTTATAGGACCAGCATGTCTAATCATTCTTGTATGTATATTTAAATTTGTTATTAGAATTCAAGAAGTGATGATTAAATGGAAGTTAAAATTCCCAGCAACTGAGCATTGGTCTGAGGGACAAATAATTTTGAGCACTTTACAATGTATAATTTATTAACATTTTGCATGTTACATCACTAATGAGAAATATGTATGTACATTTAAAAGTCAGAGCAACTATAATTCATTCTTGGGGGAGATTTATTTCTGTTTATTTCTGCATAACATACAGAAAAACATTTTTTACTTATCAGTAGTATCTTAGCATACTTCAACATTGAGAGTGTACTCACAACTGATAATCTGGCATTTTAGATGTTTACGTTATTTAATCTTTTATGATCAGTGATCTTTGAAAATTAGACTGTCATCTTTATAGTTTTATCAGCCTTTTGTACCCTATCATCATCATGAAAGTGATTTTAAACTAAATTGCAACGTCAGAGAAAAGAACCCACTATTTCTCATGAGCAGACAAGTTATATATTGATAGTCCTATTTCAGCAAAGAAGAGGGCCTTTTAATTCTTACTGGAAGTGGTTTCAAACCTACGAATTTGGCAGGTGTTATATAAATAGAGACTTTCTATGTGTCTCAAGAGCATTTCTAAGTGCTGTAAGTTTTCAAAGCCATTCTGAATATAATAGTCTGTCAATGAATCTGGGAGGTCTGACAAGGCTCTAGAATGGAATGAATTGTCAGTGGAGAAACTGTGACAATATTTTGGACAACTTTGTACCATATGTTTTGACCATAAGTTAGCTATCTTTTTTGAATTTTTTTGTCTCTCACTTTTTCCCACGTGCTTTTTATGATTACAAGGAAGCTGCTATGTGTAGAAAGACTTGAAATGCAAAGCAGATTTCATCAAGGTTTATTTTTTTTAATGGTATGGATAAACAAGATATATTCAGAGACTAAATTTCTTAATCATCATAGAAAATTGTGTACACTTCTCACAATAAATCTAGCAATTTAAAAAGAAACATTGGCTAGGTTTTAGGTAAAATAATTTCAGAGTTAATTTATTACAATTCCAAAATAGTCAATCCGCATAATATTACTAACTGGAATCACATTCACATATTTTCTTATCTGATCTCTTATGAATATTTTGTGTGAAGACACTAGTCTCATATTCTGATTTTACTGGTTTCTTCTCTATTGGACGATCACTGATATTGTTTTGTATAAATGAAAGTTCTATGGAACAGAACTTCAGTAGTGAGCTGAAAACTATACTAAAACGGGAAAAAAATAGGAGTTTATTTGTCTGAAATAAGACAGGGAAAGTGTTCCTTGAAATTGGTTTTGACGCTCACTTATATAAGGAGAAAGATAAATTTGAATTATTTTATAGTAATGTCCACAGACTGTAGATGGACTTGTCTAAAAATAAGTCCTGCAAACTTTCCTAGAAGCCTAAATGAACAATATCATGTGCCATGATGTTTTGACCAGATAAATTAAGGAACCAATTTATCCTTGATATAGAATGATAATCATTCCATTTATAAAGGCCAGGCTAATTAAGAAATGGATGAGGCACTTCAGTTTTATTCTAATGCTAAATGATGTATATCATTTTAGTATCTTTAAAAACATAAGAAATTCCTTAAGTGATTGTGAGTTGAAGTGAATTTATTTACTCTAGTTATCCATGACTTACGGTGTTAATGCTGACATACCACAGAATATTATTTTTATGTGATACAATGTTAAGTGATACTTCCCATTGTCCCAGAATGGTATCTCATTCAAATATAAGTAAAAGAAATATTTAGCACCAAACATTTGAATAAGAGTCACTAACAGTTTGGGTCCAACATTCCCCAATGGGTCTTATAAAAAATCCAGTAAGAGGACTGGAGAAAGGATCCCACAGGATAGTAACACAGATTTTGGAGCACAAGTGGGGAGCACAGTGTTCAATAAGAGAAGTTTTTCTTTTTCCTGCCAAGTGCACTGTGTTGCACAGCATTTGAGGCCACAGTTCAACTAATTGCAATGTTATTTTCTACAGAGCAATATTTACATTGCATTCACTGCGTGACGACCCTTCGTCTGCAAAGCTACATGGCCTTCTTTTTTTGGTCATCTAGAACATAAAAGTCTTTAGTAAGTCTTTGATAATTTCCTGTGTATTTTAATTGACCCATTAATAAAGACCATGGAAATAAGTGAGGCAGGAAGAAACTACATGACTTCTCTGTGCCCTGGATTCCTCATATGTAAAACGAAGATAATGACGCCTGCCCTCTACAAGACTATAGCCATATCAAAAAGAAACACTTTAGAAAATGCACCAATCTTTTAAAATTAAAAAATGAAAATGCACAGTAACTTGGAGCATAGTTTTTGGTTCTCTTCTTTCTACCTTTTGTAGTAAAATTTAATGTAAAAATTAATACAATTTTAAAACCATGATTTGCACATTAGAAAATTGTATGCAAGGTTTGAATTTTGGCCAATAGCATGAATGTGTGTGTGTGTGTATATTTAATACAGACCCTAACTTTTTTTTAAAGTATTGGCACACAAATGTGTCAGCATTTGTTTAATTACAGCAAGATAATATTATGTTTTTATTACTTAATATAATTTGTTTAAAATTTTTAGTATACTCTTCTAGAAAAAAATTGTCTATAATAAAACAAAGTGTGAAATATAGAGAAAATCAATATAAGCTTAATAGAATACATACATTTATTTCACAAAATAAAGACAAAATATAAGTGAATCTTCAAATTAAAATAAATTTAAATTTAAATTAAATTTCTGCTGCCTGGTCTTAACTGAAAGATAAGATCATTTTCAGGCTTTCTCCGAACAAATCTGGGAAGACTTGTACTCTAAAGAAACCTCTTAGAACAGGCAATAGCTTTCATTTTTACATGGAATCCTTATTTCTTCTATATAATGAAATTCCTAGTAAGTGATATTTGCCCATTTTTATGAATGGAGCCCAGAAGCATGTGTACTTTGGGATTTTGATGTAAAATGACTTAAAGACAATGTGTAAATGAGTAGGAGCTGAATTAGTTCTGCACAGGTCCTGTTTCTGTCCATAGGTATTTTGTTTCAAAGGGATATTTAAACTTTCAGTCTCCTTTGATAACTGCTATTACTTAGGTATTTGAGCAACAATGTTTCCTGCATTGATCAAATAAAAATACTTCCTCAGGTGTTCACTCATTAATCTTAAGGATCTCTTAGAATTCTGAAGAATGAACCAGTGACCCCACTGAGTCTATCTACAAATCACTACATTTAGAATGTTTTCAGATTGTCACTCTATGAAAAGATCCCTGGCCTGCTTTTGAAAGATTGAGCTATACAATAAAAAGACTTCTAAATCTTTTTAAAGCAAGCTGCAAACTGTAGATAAATTTCCATAATTTATTTCTTTCCTCAGTATTTTTCATCTTTAATGCTGAATACTATCAACTAAAACTTGTGCCAGTGATTAGATTCTAGTACTCAAATGTAAAGAGCTTGTGAAAATCATTTAACTTTTAAGTAGAATTTAAGTTTTTCATAAACATGTTCAGTATTGAAGAATATAATGTGCTTGATTGATGCAAATACTAATTAAGCTATGTCTAAATAAGGCATTTTCTTTAAAAATGAGAGCTTCCATTTGAATTTAAATCACAACTCTTATAATTGTTTCTATATTACTACTCTTCCCCACTTCTTTTTAGATTTGGCCAGAATTCCACTCATTTTTTTGCAGTAGCCTCCTAAGTGTTCCTTCTCCAACTATAATCTCTTACTCCCCTTTCACCTGGAAAAATCTATTAAAACCTACACAAAAATGAACCTTCACATAACACTTACAAAATGGATCATATCTATGTGTGTTTATTAATTTTGATATATTCTTTTTTAAAAAGATTTATTTATTTATGCATATAAGAGCTGGGGTACAGGCCAGAAATGTGGGGGTGGGGGTGAGACAATCCACCAGAGACAGAGTGGGAAGCAGAACAGGCAGACTGACTGAAATACACTGCTGAGGGGAGCAGCGGGCAAGAAAGGAGAGGTCTGCTGCTCCATATGGGTTGCTCCCTGGCCAACCGGGGATCAAACTCATGCTGCAGAGTCTTCGGATTGCTTCATAGTGCAGTGCTTAACCCCTTGTGCCACCAGGGAGGCCCCAATTTTGATATATTCTTAATTACAGTTTTAATTACACAAATTGCCCAAAATTGAAAGAATCTTATGCAATTAGGTAAAGTTAAAAAGTGAGCCTCTCATCCCACATATATTCTCCATGACAAACTACTCTGGTTCTTAATATTTATTTTGTATCCTGCCACTTCTTTGCTACACACCACACAGTCATTTATTGCTTAATGACAGGGATACCTTTTGAGAAATGAGCAGTTAGGTGATTTTGTCATTCTGCATACATCAAAGACTAATTACAAAAACTAGGTACGCTATAGTCTACTACATATCCAAACTCTGTATAACAACCACCATTTTATATGTCATCCATAGTTGACCACATAATGATCACATAAATAATATCATCGTGTGGCGTGTAGCTATATAACTATATATATAAATTTAAGCTAAAAATTTGATTATAAATTCAAGCACATTTAATTATTACCTGCAATATAGCTTATTCATCCTTCTTTTTTAGAATATATAACTCTACCATTTTGTTAATATGATTATGCCCTAATTTATTTGACTTCTTTCTTATAGATTGACACTTAATTTTAGATAGACATTTAATTTGTTTACAATATTTTGTTATTGCAAATAGTACTGCAAAGACAATCCTTGTTCCAATTCTGTTATATATATATATATATATATATATCAGTTATACAAAATTGAAATAGAAATGCAAGTAGGAGAAAATTTTTTAAATTTGTGGCTTGCCTCCAAAACTGTTACTTTAACTAATTGTTTCCACCAACAATATATATGAGAATTAGTCCCACAAATAATTTAGGATATTTTTGCCAACTGTAGATATTGTTATCTCTTATGATAGCTAAATGGCTACAGATTTTAAATAAAATTTAAAAATGCCTCCTGATAGGATCTAGTCCAAAGGAGAGCCTGAGGTGTCCATAGTCAGAGCTAAGTTGGAATATACAAACATAAAAGAGGAGAAAGGAAGGATTATGATATACTAGGATTATTAATAGGGGTACAATTGACAATTTGGGACAAATGTTTGTTGTAGGGTCTGTCCTGTGATTTATAGGGAGTTTAGCAACATGTCTGCTATCTACCCTCCAGGCCGCCCACCACCACCTAGATGTGAAATAAGATGTAGCAAAAATATATATATATATTATATTATATATATTATACACTATATTGTTTGTGTGTGTGTGTGTGTGTGTGTATCCAGACACAATCAAATGTCCCTTTGCAGATGATAATGCCGGTTATCTTCATTGGAAACCACTGGTTTAGATCTGGATATTAAGTATCTTTATAGAAGTACATTTTGTTATTTTCATTAAATGACACAAATAAAAGAAAAATAATTGTAATCATGGTTTTGGCAAAGACCTTTGAATTACCTCATTGAAACTATATTAGAAAGACTATGCATTTTAAATTTTAAATGTTGTAGATAATAACATTAGCGTTTTAATTACATACTTTATTGTAATGGCATCAGAGTTGTTTGATGGGCCTTTTAGCTATCGCTATAGTTCAAAACACTTTAATATTCTAACCTTTTCACCATATTATGTACTAATAAACATTTCAGTATCTGTAACATTTAGCTAGGGTTTTCATATTACACTGACCATGAAACAATAGGTAGCTGGAATTTTAACAAGAAAAAAAATGGAGTTAAAACAAAACATAAATAATACATTTATAATTTCAGTGTATTCCCAAACATGGGAGTTGTATTCTTACTAGAAATAACTCCACAGATAATCTCTTTGGGACTCATACTAGAAAATTTAATTACAAATGGATAACTTCATAGAAATTAGAGTTCCAAAAAAAAAATATTGAAAAAAAAAATCCCTTGAGTCAATCAAATCCAATTAGAAATAACTGACCAAGGTATAGTTCCTTACTGATAATTCCATTTAAACATAGTTTTACAGTGAGTTAGTTATGTTACATAATGATATGTGAAAAGGAAACACTGTGAGTATTGATAAGAGAGTCCTTAGAATTATTATTCACTTTACATTTGTAAAGTATTTTAATCTTTATAAAACCCTTTTAACATCTGAGTTAATCCTCACAAAAGCTTCTGTAATACATCAAAATAAAAAATAGTAATAGCAGTTAATGAGAGATTTTTACTAGATATCCACACTATAATAACTATAATTTTGCATTATCTATTTATAATACCTTTGGGGTTCTGCTCTTTATAACTTTTTAAAGAAATGTAGCTTTTCTTTGAGAAGGATTGCTTACACTAAAACAAACGCATTCTTATATAGGCAACAAATAAAACCTTCAAGTGTCTACTCAGTACGAATTCATAAAAAAATCTTAAACTTGACTAAGCACAGTACAGGTTCTGATGATTCTTATACTTCTGATCATCCTCTGAGCTTAACACAATGTCTTTGCTCAAGCTGGCATTCAACCAGAAGGCACCTTCTTTGAATCAGTCCCCATGAACATCTGAAGGGCTGTTACATATAGCTGAAAATATTTAAGCTTCCCTGCAAGTAAAGATCCAAAAATTATTAAGACTCTGTTCCCTTCAGTAGTCTCTGCAAATAGTAACTACCCATTTGGAGAGAATAGATGCCCTGTGTGACTTTGTCTTGAATTTTGTATCTCATGTAAAAATGTTAGTGTTTAATTTCATGGCTTTCCAAGAAAGAAACATTTAAAATTCCTTATGATTAAAATTTAAAAATGGGGCCTCTCTGGTGGCTCAATGGGTTAAGACGCAGCCTATGAAGCTCTACGCAGCCACTGCAGCACATGTTCCATCCCCAGCCAGGGAGCTAGTCACATGGCATAGCAGACCACTCCTGTCTTGCCAGCTGCTCCCCTCAGCAGTGTATTTCAATAGACCTGCCTGTTCTGTTCCCAGTCTGTCTCTGGTGAATCCTCTCACCCCCTGCACCTCTAGCCTGTACCCCAGGTCTTGTATGCATAAATAAATAAATCTTTAAAAAAATAAAATTTAAAAATGACTCCTGATAGGATCTAATCCAAACAAGAGCCTAAGGTGTCCACAGAGAACACAGTCATTGATCATTAGAGCTTAATTCACACTTACTTGGGTAAAAGGCAGCATTTTGTCTATATTTTAAATGAGTGGAAACTCAGGTACAACAAGTTTAAGCAATTTACTCAGGATTATCCAGCTACCAAGTGTAGAGGCAAACTCAGACTCAGAATTCACATTCTGAGCTGTTTCACTGGCTCATTTCCTTTTGTCTTCACATGCAAAAGAGACTAAAAGGAGGAGATCTTTGTTAGGCCAGTAAAAAACTTGTTCCTATCCTATCTGCCAGATTCCACAAATGGTTTCAAGATGAGTTGTGAGAAACGTAGCAACTGCAGACCTTCTCAAAATTATTCATAAACTTTTATTCTTTTTTACTTGTGAAAATGTCAAAATAAATTACTTCCCATCTTGTTGAAAAGGAGGGATATGCTGTCTTCTACAAATATCTATCCTTATTCTGTATTACTTTATTTAAATATATGCCAAGAATATCCAACAGTGAACCAAAATATCCTACCTAAAATCCTGACTACAACACATTATAGATCATTATATAGAATACAGAGTGTCTGGATGCTTAGTGTCTTTTTAATTGACATTCATTTTTGATATAGTGCTATTCTAAGTACTTTACATTAATTACATAATTTAATATACACAACAACTTTATGAGATAAGCACTAATATTATCCATAAATTAACACAAGTAAAGCAAAATACAAAGAGTTAAAAAACTATTTATTTATAGGTGCCAGAACTGGAATTTGAATGTTTGAAGTGTGGTTCTAGCATTCATTTTATTTCATTTATTTTGAAAATGAATCTGTAACTTCTTTGAACTTGTCAAATCATATAAGACAATGGTATATAAAATTTTTTGACTAGAGTCCATCAGTAAAAACTATGTACCTCCATTGGGCCTCCCCTGGTGGCACAGGCCATTGAGTGCAGTGTTATGAAGCTGTCCGCAGCCTCTGCAGTGCGGTTTCCATCCCAGCCAGCTGGTGAGGGTCCCACATGGTGCAGCAGACCTCTCCTGTCGCGCCCGCTGCTCCCCTCAGCAGGGTATTTCGTCAGTCTGCCTGTTCTGTCCCCTGCTCCATCTCTGGTGAATCCTCTCACCCTCAAGTGTATCTGGCCTGAACCCGGTTCTTGTATAAATAAATAAATAAATCTTTAAAAACAAAACAAACAAGGTACGTTTATGTACCTCCATCAATAACTTTTTATCTTGAAAAACTGTGTTCACTTAGTAGTTTACTAATATTTTGTAATTACATTATATAATATATATAATGCACATTATAAAACATACTTGAAAATATAAAGTTAAAAAATTAAGAATAAAATAAAGTTTGTTCAAAATTATCACTAATGATAATATCAGTAAAAAGTGTTTCATTTTTAAAAAATAAAATATTGGTAACATTTTTAATATAATTTTCCAAATGCATAGATCTAAATTCACCTATTTTAGTGCTCATTTTCAATGGTTATCAGAGCTGAAAATGCACAAAAATACATTAAATCTGTACTTCAGTGTGGCTGTGTAGCAGATACACCACACTGACTAATCTAGTAGTCATTCCTCCTACTCTTCAGTAATTCTTTCTATTTTATTTATTTTATTTTATTATTTATTTTATTTTTTGGTGGGACCCTCGCCAGCGGCCGGGGGAACAAACCGGCCCTGCAGAGGCTGCGGGCAGCCTCGCAGCCCAGCACTCAACTGCTGCACCACCAGGGGAGGCCCAGTAATGCTTTCTAATAGTATCTTACAGTAGTATTACTGAAGGAAATGTGTATTTCAATTTACATTTAAGAATGCAGTTAATTTTGTGCCATTTTATTTGCCATGTATTATTTATTAACTTACTTCATCATGAAGTACAGAGCTTTACTCCAGTGATACATGGCTTTTAAAATCTCTAGTCAAAGAAAACAGTAAAACTGATTTCTAAATGTGTATTATTTGTATTATTTTTATTGTTATTGAAGTACCATTATTTTACATCTTTGCTAGTATTTTGACTATAAGATTCCTGGTATAGTCACCATAGCCCTGTCTCCATCAAAGCACCCATAGTTTTTTTCTCATTCCCTTCTTTCATCCCTTTCCCCCGCTCAACTCCACCTTTGAAAGCCCAGGATCAATGGTTAATTTTCAAGGGCTGGTTTTAAAGTTTGTTTTTGCTCTTTTGTTTGTTTTTTCTAAATTCTTCATATAAGTGACACCATCCAGTATTTATCTTTCTCCTTCTGGCTTATTCCACTTAGTGTAATCCCATCCAGATCCATCTATGTTGCTGCAGATGGCATGATAAACATGTATTATTGGCTTTAGAGAAATGATGTGCTGAATTGAGTATGCATGATTTTAAATATGATTGAAAGATATGCATCTAAATGCATACTTCATGTAATCCTCTTAATAATTTGAATTTTTGAAAAACATTTCATGAAATCTGTTAAGATCTTTGTGGCTTTTAACTTGGCTGACTTACATGGACTTGCAACTTGTCTGGCAAATAATTTACTCTAAGAGTAGAAAAAATGTCCATTCTATCATTTTCTCATTCATATATTCATTATCAGTATTAATATTAATCCACAGTGAATTTGGGGACATTTGATGACTTTTTCATTAAAAAGGGGCTACTTCATTAAAGTTGCACATGTGGTCTGAAAACTTACCTAAATAGCACATATACAATATATTACAGTGGACTGAAAACTAACACAAGGGATAAACCTCTCTACCTTTAGGAACAAACACGTCCCTACAAATGGCTCACATGTGACATATGACTCTATAATGTGGATAAAATGAAGGTACCTGTGTTTTCTACACTTTAAGAAGTGAACCTTAATTTTTCCTTGAAAAATTATCAAAATTCTAATATGTTCTTCCTGTGCTCTGACATTCTGGCATTCCACTTCAGAGATCACACAAATCATATTTGATTTACCGTATTTGAATTAGAAAGGATATAAAGCTCTGTTGTTCACCAACACAGGAAGAAATAACACGTTTTTAGATCCTTTGACCATGAAGGACATTGAATACAGGAGGGAATCGGTGACATCACACACTAAGTCTGTTCAATGTTAACAGGCTTCCACTACAATCTTGACTAATGCCAGTGAACACCAATGTTCAGTAACCAGCTATATCACAACTCACTAATGTTATATTCTTCTACTTTCATCCACTTCTAAAATTAAATAATGCTTTGAAAATAACATTTTTTAAAAAAGTCTAAACAATTATATACTTGAAATTTCAGATGTTAATTTAACTTCTCTTTAGTGGACCTACATATTACTTTGGTAGTTCTTTAAAGTGCTTAGGAACATAAATTTAGAACAGTTACTAGATGTGAATCTTGGCTCTGCTACTTCCTGTCACCTTAGATAAGTTGCTAAACATTTACTTCTATTGCCTTAAATTTGAAAAATAATGCAATGATAAAAATATTAAGAAAGATAAGAATACTTACCCTATAAAGTTGGTGTGAGGGTTAAATGAATTAGAAAAGACAAATTGGAACAGTGTCTAGCATACAGAAAACACTCAATAAATATTTGTTGTTTTTTCTTAGTTTTTTTTTTTTTTTAATCACTGACTTGAGTTTCATTGTTCAAGTAGTTTATAGGTATGTGCAAAATGCTATTTTATCTCAGAACAGCTATTCATCCAATTGTATACCCTAGAGATCAATGCACAATGGGAGAGTTCGGCAAGGCCTGGGTGTATTTTTTTAATAGGACTGTACTAGGCTAAAACCTTTTTTGTGCTTTCATCCATTATAAACTTTTAGAATACCTTATCAGTCTTAGTACATACAAACCTGTTCAGGTCCCACAACAGTTACAGTATCTAAAAATCACCTCTTCTTCCTTTGAGATCTCCTTTCAAACAGTTACAGATCAGCCTGTGTGAAGAAGATGATGCCATTTGGGTTTTCTGCTAAAAGAAGACAGTGTCCTCAGATTATAACAAGGACAATATATGAAAATAATTTGAAAGCATGAGTTTAGAGTTGTCACACCAAACATAGAATGCCTAATAAATTTGAATTTCGATGAACAATGAATAACTTTTATGCATAAGTATGTTCCAAAAATTCGATGGGACATACTTATACTAAAACATTATTTGCTGTCTATCTGAAATTCACATTAACTAGGTATCTTCAATTTTATTTATTAATCTTGCAACCCTGTGAGAAGGGCCTATAAAGCCAGGGAAAAAAATGACAGGTACTTAAAAAGTACAAACTGCAATTATAACTTACTAGAAAAGACATTATTTATTATAATTCACCACAATATTTTTTATTTTCAGAAACAGAATCCACAAATAATAGAGAAGGTTTTATGTTGATTCTCACCAAGTATTTAGAACATCAATAATAAACATGTTACTGATAAAGTAATATTTTTAAAACTGGATTTAAAATTTATATTTAAAAATAAACAAAAAGAAAAAGAAACAATGAATTATGGGGTATTTTATATATATATAATCAGCAATGGAAAATTACTATAGGATGAAAACCATGTAAATTCATATAAATTTATATGCTTTTCACCCTGTACATAATCAGCAATGGAAAACTAATACTAGGCAAAAAACATGTAAATGTATATGTATATAAATTTATACCTAAATTTATATTTTCATAATTTGCATTTAAATTTATATTTAAATTATATTTATATAAATCTACATGTTCTTCGCCGGGTGTTTGTTTTCTATTGCTGTCATAACAAATTACCACAAATTTAGTGGCTTAAAACAATGCAAATCTGTTAGCTCACAGTTTGTAGCTCTGAAATCTGGGTACAAGATAACTCGACTAAATTCATTCCTCAGCTTAGAGTCTCTCTGGACTAAAATCAAGCCATCAGCCATTACGGATGCTCTGGGGAGAATGTTTCCAAATTCCGTTTCATGCAGTTGATTTCCCTCTGTCTTTGGGGCAGGGGTCAGTTTCAATTGATAGCAGCCTAGCACATTTACAAATGGACCCCCGTGTCTTTAGTTTTCTCTGACTTCTACTGCTTCATATCCCCTGTCTTTTCTTCTGCCTCACTGTTCAATGTCTTCCTCATTCTGCTTTCATTTATATGAAATGTCCTCACTGAACCAGACTGGAAGATCAGGGGTAATTTCCTCATCTTAAAATCCATAACCATAATTCTCTCTGTCAAATCCCTTTGTCATATTTGCAGGTTCTAGAAATTAGGATGTGGACATTTTTTCAGAGGAGAGAAATTGGTCTGCTTATCATGTATCCCAATTTTTCTGATGTGTTGTGAGATTGGACTATAACTAAGGCATTAAAAGGGTTGATAGGGAAATGATTAAAAAAGAAAATCATAAAGAAGATAAAACTCCGATTACTAGATTTTGATCTAGCTGGTAGACAGTTTTTAAAAATTAATAGGTCATGCCTCTTCATTTTAGAGTATAAATTGAAAACTATTTAGTCATCTCTGCAGTGGTCAAGGGATTGAAAATGAACGAGTTGCTATTTATTGCCTCCTGGTGCACCTGTAGAAACCCACCCTTTGTCCATTGCAAAAGTAGGTTTGTCCTAGGCCAGTCAATTTAAAGGTAATAAAACTATTTGAAAGGACAAAGCAGTTGTGATCACGACACATTCCTAAATGAACCAGATTCTGTTTGATATATATGAAAAATTAAAGCATGGGTCTAAAAGTGCTGTAAAAGAAATTTTCTCATTCTTTTCAGTGAGATCTGACATCAGCATATAGATGGCTTCATCAATTATTAAAAAAAAAGACTAAGAAAGGAAAAATGACTGATTGGGATGCTTCATTTTGAAGTCTGAATTTGAAGCCTCGGGTTGAATGTACCTGTAGGTCTAAATCTTTCAAAATTAGCTCGCACTCTCTCACCAGCACATCTATTTAAATATCTTGTTTAAAATAATATCAAGTGCTTAAAAATTTTAATGTACTCTGTCAAAAAACACAACGCATGTGCAAAACTTTAAAGTAACTGCATACTTTAAACATTGATAAAATTAAGAAGCAGATCTCTGTAAAGATAAATTACACTTTTAGAAGGTGCAAAAGGAATGTTTTTAAATTTAAAATATTATTGTTCTCAAGGGTTAAGTTTTCATGAGCCAGAATAATTTTTATCTTCACATCTATGTCATTACTTCTGTATTCTAAAGTGCAGTAATGAAGCTCAGTGCTCTTATGCTTACCATGTAATGTGCTGGTTTTATTTATTCCTGAAAGGACAAGTTGTGGACTCTTTGTTGACACTACGAAATTGTTTCTAAAATATGGAAACTGAAATGATAATAAAGACTTTGTTCATTTTCAAGTCTTTAATTAACTATGTGCTTTTGTGGCACGAGACTTTAGAGATAAATAGAAGGGATCCACAACTTGATGAAATCAGCAAATATCACCACTAGTGACCAAAAAATGTGAAACAGTTTAAAGGCCCACTTCCTCAATTAAGGCTAATATTAATGATTTTTTTTAAATTTTAAATTGTTACTCAATTATTTAGGCTTGTTATCATTAATACAGCCTTTGCTATGTAAGCACAATGCTAATAGTGTCTCTCCAACTATTTAACCTAAAATACAAGTGTACTGGGCCTCCCCGGTGGCGCAGCGGTTGAGCGCTGGGTTGCGAAGCTGCCCGCGGCCTCTGTGGCGCCAGTTCGATCCCCGGCTGCTCCCCGGCCACCAGAGGAGGGTCCCACATGGCGCGCAGACCTCTCCTGCCGCCCGCTGCTCCCCTCAGCAGTGTACTTCGGTCCTTCTGCCTGCTCTGCTCCCCGCTCTGGCTCTGGTGAATTCTCTCACCCTCCCGCGCTTCTGACTGTACCCAGTGCATGCATAAACGAACAAGCAAAACAAAACAAATAAATAAATAAATAAAACATGCCTCTATAAAAAAAAAATTAAAAAAAAAAAGTTTAAAAAAAAAAAATACAAGTGTACTTGCCTGTTGACTGGTCATCTCCCTCCATTATACTGTAAGTTCTTAAGGAAAATGCTTATAGTATATAGTAATTATTGAATAAAAGAATTTAAAATTTTTACATTTAAGGTAAAATCCAAGTAATATCTGTCCCTGTCTATTTCACCCACTTCATCCAATGCTACTCTTTTGTTTACTTTATCATCATTGTTAATTCCTTAAATGTGTAATGCTTTCGACTCTCATGACTTCTTTTTGTCTGCTAATATATTTTAATTCATTGGATACTAGCTTAAATGCTAGGCTAAGAGAAGTACTTCTTGAAACTTCATTCCAATCCAACCCTCCATTTTGTCTCTCCTAGTGGTCCACATGTGTGACTTTTTAGCATTTATCACAACTTCCAGATTTATAAGCATTTGTGTGACTATGTGCTTACTATCTATTTTCTTAATAAACTTATGAGACCCAAGGACAGTGTCTGTTTTGTTCACTAATATGTATCCAGCCCTCACTACTGTTTCAGACTCTTGATAAAATGTTTAGCATAAATACAAGTAAAAAGCTCCATTTATTTGGATTGATATCATTCAGTGTAGATAATATAATCAATACATCTGTGATTTTTTGTTACATAAACCCATACCTCTTTTAATAAAAATGTTTTTATCTGTTTTCTCGTACAGTTGGGAAATTTTAAGTTCATGGAATAAGAATTTAATTCATTCTTGTCTAGCCCACCTGGTTTTTATAAGTATATAAACATTCCCCATTTTGTACAGGAAAAAAATGTACTTTCCAGAACTGAATAATCCTTAGGGAATGTTACACTTCCCTTCATTATTTTAGCATATGATATAAAAGAGCATATCCAAAATGTACATGTAATTCTGAGAGACCACAGTATTATGAACAATTATTTTTCCAACCTATTTCATCTTAGAAACCACAGTATTATGAACAATTATTTTTCCAACCTATTTCATCTTAGAAATTTAAGAAATTTTATTACTAAATATAAATAATGTGAAAAAAGTTAGGTCTCCAGAAATTTTTTTGACCATTTGCTTTTCTTTTTACTTGTGCTTTTGAGAAAACAAGTTCCATATAAAAACATAATAAAAATTCTTTGAAGATTCTCATCCCATTATTGATGTATATTATTTATTGTAGCCAAGGTTTAATACTTTTTTATTATTTAAAAAATTAGTGTATATTTGTAAAATTAAATATAACTTATTTCCAAATTCATTTAAAGATGCATTAGCTATCGTTTAGTTTTAGAATCCTAGAAAATACTATGCATGCCTCCTTTATAAGTAGTAAAAATTATAAATTAAATATTATTAAATTGTCATTTCACTTAATTTTTCAAGTATATAATAGGTGGAACTGTCAGCTAAATTGATTTAAATATACTTTATCTCTGCTCTGCAATTGCTAGTCTTTTTTTGGTATGAAATCATAACTATAATTATAATTAATTAATAATATATTTTAAAGTAATGGACATTTAAAAGCAAAGAAAAGGGACTGAATTCTTATTTCTCTAAGATTTTCTCTCAAGTTCTCCATGGAAAAGTGACAACATGAAATTATCTGACCTATTATTTTATACTACTTTTTATAGGAGTAATTAGTAAATTTCATTTTGCGAAGCTATATAAAACTCTTTAAACTGCAGAAGAAAAATCAGAATTTTTTCATTTTAAGTTTTTTAATTGTTAGATAAGAATTACCTGAAAATCAGAATATTACACTTTGCTAGTGTTGTTGTAAGATGGTTTTTAAAACTCTATATGGATTTATAAAATATTTTCAGTGAAAGATTAATTTATAAATGATTTCTGTAATATTTCCTTTTCACATTTCTGGTATGGTCACATTAAAATAAATAGAAATTTTGGGCCTCCCCGGTGGCGCAGTGGTTGAGTGCTGGGCTGCGAAGCTGCCCTCAGCCTCTGCAGTGCCGGTTCAATCCCCGGCTGCTCCCCGGCCACCGGAGGATGGTCTCACATGGCGCGCAGACCTCTCCTGCCGCCCGCTGCTCCCCTCAGCAGTGTACTTCGGTCCTTCTGCCTGCTCTGCTCCCCGCTCTGGCTCTGATGAATTCTCTCACCCTCCCGCGCTTCTGACTGTACCCAGTGCTTGTATAAATAAATAAATAAATAAATAAATAAATAAATAAATAAATAAATCTTTAAAAATAAATAAATAAATAAATAAATAAATAAATAGAGATTTTAAATACATCCCTCATTTAGTCCTGACACTGCAAACATCACTTTAAGTTTTCGAAAATTATAAGAAAGAGAAAAAAAGAGGAAAAAAGAAACAAACTTTTCTTAAGTTTGTTTACAGGGGTTTAAAATTCCATGTATTCTATTTAGCTGATGTTAGGAAGGACAAATAATAGGATAAATATTTTTTAATAAAATACATATGCCTTCAACAATATTATTTTATGGATTAATACACTGGAAGTTTCCAAGGCTAAATCTAGAAAAAGGAAATCTTGACATAAATATTACAAGATGTAGCTGCATGGAATATACAAAGTACATTCAACATGTTCTAGCTATAGAAATTGAAGGTGTTGGTTGAATTTACTAACTTCATTTCAACTTCTCTGTTTCAGTTTAAAATTTCAAAGGGTTGTCAGTATTATCGCTAACACTTTTCAAAGAAACAGTGTATAATAAATAAATTTTGATTTTTAAGTATTTATAAAGCTTTTCAGATCAAAATTTATCTTATTGTGTGTATTAATCATATTATTGACAGATAATAATAGTCTCTAGGTGTGATTATAACATGTGAAGAAATTTCATGAACAGGCTGCTTAACATCATCTGGCAAATTGTACTACATTTGTACTAACATTTTTCAATGATTATTAACAATCAACCACAGATTTGTTTGCCTGAATCTATCAGGGGTGTTGTATGTATCTTGTACCATACATACTTGAAATCTTTACTACTTTATTATTTACTTTATAGACATCTAATTTACTGTAAAAATAATCTCCTTTGAAATTAATTTATTTTCTCAGGTTAATCTCATGGCTTTTGGAGTTATCATATACAAGGTTTTTCGTCACACTGCAGGATTAAAACCAGAAGTGAGTTGCTATGAGAACATAAGGTAAATGCTTCCTTAACTCTATTTCATTTAATAACTAAAAGCATTTGTAACTTAAAGTGCAAGTAACTTCAGGAAGGACTATTTTTTTAATGATTTTTACATATTTTCTCCTACCATATTTAAAATACTTATTGTAAAATAACTTTTAATATGTTTAATAAGACTATTACTACTGCATATTAAATGGCAAGTAAAACAATCATTTCAAATATATTCCCCTTCAAAAGAAAAGATGCTACATTTTAAAGTAAAAGCACATCTTAGTGATTTTCTCTGCAAAGCATTTCTCAGAACTTTATTAACTGTTTCTTCTTGGATTTGTAGTTTGCATGCTGCCATGATTTTTTTCCCTCAACCTTTTCTCTTTAAAACTGATTTATGGAGGGCCTCCCCGGTGGCGCAGCGGTTGAGCGCTGGGTTGCGAAACTGCGCGCGGCCTCTGCGGCGCCGGTTCGATCCCCGGCTGCTCCCCGGCCACCAGAGGAGGGTCCCACATGGCGTGCAGACCTCTCCTGCCGCCCGCTGCTCCCCTCAGCAGTGTACTTCGGTCCTTCTGCCTGCTCTGCTCCCCGCTCTGGCTCTGGTGAATTCTCTCACCCTCCCGCGCTTCTGACTGTACCTAGTGCATGTATAAACAAAAACAAACAAACAAACCAGCAAACAAATAAATAAAGCATGCCTCTATAAAAAAAAAAAAAAAAAATTAAAAAAAAAAAAAACTGATTTATGGAGACCTTGAAAATGATTTGTTCAGGAAAAACTGAAGTGTGCTATAGGGAACATTAGAAATAACTGAGGTTGGGGTTGATTCGGCACACTCCTGTACTTTCAATACCTTGCACAGGATTTATAGTTAGGATTTGATTGATTACTTTCTTTGAGTTCTCACCATTCATAGTTTCACACGGTGCACCAGTTTTAATAAAGTTGAAAATGACTCATTTTCTGAGGTATACTGCTAAAACATTTTCTGCAGTATAGAATGATTGGACAAAGAAGGAATGAGAAAATAATCACTAGTTGCCTCATTTTCAAGGCAATGTACTCGATGCACAGGATTGAATATTGTTTTACCAAAGAGTTGTTATGTGCATGTATTATATTTTAAAAATCACTATTTTCATTTGAATTTATTTAGAAAACAAGTACTGTATTGCAAAAGCAAAAAAAAAAAAAAAGTCATCTTTTATATCTTACACTTTCTTCTCTACTAAAACCTTAGAGGAAAGCAGGAGCTTCCTTTGATGTCATGTACTTGAGCTGACCCAAGTCCACATAGTAACACTCTTCAAGGTTTCTTCGGGAAAACACAGTCTAACAGATGTAGGTCTTACCTTTGGGAATTACTACATTAGATTTTAAATCAAAGCATACACATACCTAAGGAAATTCCTTGAAAAATACCATATTTTAATAGCGTTGGTTTGATGTTGAAAGTACATCCCTGCCACGGTGTAGTATCCTACAGTTACTCATGTAAGTGTAACACAATTTGTCAATTTCAAGAGATGTCTTGGTTAGATTAAAAAAAAATATTTCTCATATAATTTGAATAATTTGGGACTATATTAAGTATACATATAACTGAAACTTTCAATGTGTTACAGATCCTGTGCCAGAGGTGCGCTTGCTCTCCTGTTTCTTCTCGGCACCACCTGGATCTTTGGCGTTCTACATGTTGCGCACGCATCGGTGGTGACTGCCTACCTCTTCACCGTCAGCAACGCCTTCCAGGGCATGTTCATTTTCTTATTCCTGTGTGTATTATCTAGAAAGGTAAGCAGTTTTGGGTTTTTTTTTAGCCCAACCTTTAGTGTGTGCATGAAGCATCAGTTACCGAATTGATAGAAATTCTTTTTCTGCTAGATTTGTGAATTGTGCCTTTATTGCCTAAATGGAGTACATGTTAGTACTGAAATAATTAGAATATCTAGATGTTCATAGAGAAATATGCTTTGAAAAAAGTGTTATTAGGGATATTAATCTAGCTTCTATTCACAAAAGCATATTCTGACAAAGCAGGAATAATTAGAAAAACAAATATAAAATAAATTTAATATGATTTGAAAATAATTTCCTGTGCTTGTTGCAATAATGTTTATCAGTCTTTCTTTCATTTTCTTTTTTTAGATCCAAGAAGAATATTATAGATTGTTCAAAAATGTCCCATGTTGTTTTGGGTGTTTAAGATAAACCTCAAGATTGATGAATTTTGATACACAAAAATAAAAAAGCAAAGTTGTGGATGGCCGATGTATAAGAAAAGACGAACAAATTATCCAGTTATTAACTACTATTTAATCAAACATTTTAATCTGTTTTTTGTTTACAGTGTAGAACTGCCATAAGAGGTAAAAATTATGTACCATGGCTATAGTATGCTTTTTCTACTTGACATAAGTTAGTTATGTCAAAAATAGTATTGCAGATATTTGGAAAGTAATTGGTTTCTCAGGAGTGATATCACTGTGCCCAAGGAAAAAAATTTCTTTCTTACACAAAAAAAATATATGAATGTCCTGAAGGAAACCACTGGCTTGATATTTTTGTGACTCATGCTGCCTTTGAAACTAGTCCCCTATCACCTCGGTAATGAGCTCTGTTACAGAAAGTGGAACATAAGAGAATGAAGGGGCAGAATATAAAGCAGTAGAAAGGGAGTAGCTGTTACAATGATAAGTATTTTGAGTAAACTTGTTTCTTTGTAAACTAGATGGGGTTTATAGAGCTAGAATAAAGAATTGAATAAGCACATCTTTCTATTTTGTGAATTTTTCTGAAATTAAATATCTGCTAAGACAACTTAGACTTATATTTGCTATATCTATTTTGTCTTCCAATATTCTTTTAACAAAACCCAAAATTTCACAAGTGAAAAAGAAGCATTTCTGTTCTGTTCTTAGCTTAACATTAAAATGAGGTGTATGTTGTTTCTACACTTATCTCACAGACTGTGTCTTCAGATGCTTAATCAGTAATACATAAATATGTCAAAATATAATATTGTTCATTCCTGTAAATGTAAAAATAGTGTATAAAATATTCCATTCTACAGTTTTCAGTGTAGTGAAAATTGTTGTATCTCATTAGTATATTTGAATTCTTTATCTTTTTTAATTTTAGAAAGTTTATAGTTCACATTACAACATTCCCTTTTTAACTTACTATTTTTAAAAGGCATTGTAAATATGAAAGTATTGTAAGATGAATTACTATTTTTCAGTTTAGAAAAGTACATCTTTTAAAATGTTATTTATAACAAATCCCTGTTACCTTTAGGTATTTTCACAGTGGGTTTATTTTCTGATAGTTTTCTAATATCCATTGAATATTAAAGCATATCTGCTTAAAACTATTTTATCTATCTTGAAATCTTCTCACTAAAAGGTGAAAGCAGTGATTTTATTTCAAAAATGTGTAATTGTTCTTCACCTACCTATGAAATTATGCCAATTCACTAAATATTGTGATTTTTTTAAATTAATTTTTCTAGCTGTTAAAAAGAAGTCTGTCAAATCTTGCTCTAACAAATAAAATGTTATCTAAGTGAATTCTTCCACCACTTTGCCAAGTTGCTTTCTCAAGAATGATGAGCTGCGTGCCAATATGTCTTACACATTTTTAAAGGATTCAGGATAATAATTTCATTTTATCTTCTGATCTCTTACTTGGTAAGCCTATGACCGATTATTGTCGTTGTCATTATTGGACAGTATTATAAGAATGTGATATGGAAAAAGTAATTTGCCCAATTAATATATACAAAATTATATGTAGTATTCAGAATAATGATCTTATGAGATGCCCACACCCTAATATTTAGAACCTGTGAATATGTTTGCTTACATGAGAGAATAAAGGTTGTTAATCAATTGACCTTAACATGAAGTTATTATCTAATTATAAGAACAAGGTTCCTTATAAGTGAAAGAGGGAGGCATAAGGGGGAATGTGTCAGACCAATGCAGCATGAGGCATACTCAGCCAGCTAATGCTGGCTTTGAAGATGGAAACTGCCCATAAGCCAAGGAACATGGAAAGCCTCTAGTACCTAAAAAAAGACATTGGAAATAGATTCTCCCTCTCCTAATGGCGGGAGGGCAGAGTTAGTCCTGCTGATACCTTTGTTTCTGCCAAAGAAGTTTAACTTCCAGAAATAAAAGATAATAAATGTATCAAGATATTGTTTGAATTCACCAAGTCTGTTGAAAATTTGTCACAAGATTATTGATAAATTTTTTGTAATTTGTTACAACTAAAGTGAACTGAATACTATGAAAATATGTGTGTATAATAACCTCTGTAGGGAAAAGCAATTGTTCATATTAAGGCAAACCTCAACCCCAGTGTCTTGTTTTCATCAACCATCAGTAGATATCACTGGATAAATCCTATATTCTGTATATTTCAGTTTTTCTCATGTAAGGACAGGAAGGACACAGTGCAAGTTTTCCAATCCAGCAGACCGGGTAAAGAAGGAGTTCTAGAGAGTCCTCAGTGCGTTTTGCAGGCTTTTTATTTAGATTTACCAGGCATATGGCAGGCAGGGGTTCTGGGGTGCCAGGAAGCTGGCAGTGCTCCCAGCCCCAGCAAAGCCTCACTCTTTCTGGGCTCTCTGGCGTTCTCTCTGCTTCTCTTCTTCTCTCGGCTTCTCTGATCCTGCTGGCATCCCCGTGACGCCATCCTTAAAAGCCAGTCTTAGCCCAGGTGACTCCCATCTACATATGCCCACACCCTATTCCACGTGCCCGCCATCAGGCATGCATTCAGGACCACAGGGTTCCGTCATCTATCCTAATGGCGGGAGGGCAGAAAAGCCTGATACTTTTTACCTTACTACATCTCATATCTGCTTGCCTCCCGAGTTTTCACTTTGCTCTGAGAAAGTTTCTTCAGTCATGCCAAATGTTTTTAACTTTCAAAACTCACCATGATTTACCAAATGACTTATTTCTGGAATTTTCTCCTTGTTACCATCATTAGTCTGACAAATATCTACTTAATCCTGATGTATCTTTCTCTATGAAGTCTTCCTTGATTCACACAAGGAATTAATCACTTCCACCTTTGTATTAACCTCTCATCTAGTACTTATCTTTTAACACTTATCACATTGTGATGTCTATTTAGCCTAAGCTCAGAACATGCAAGATACTATTTTTTTCCCTTTTAATTAGATAACTTTTCACTTTCTTGCTTCCTGAATCAATGTTACTTCTTTCTTATGACTTGTGATCACATAATTATTGTAATAAGAGGGGCCAGACCATCTGAACAGTTTGGCTTTCATGCTAGTTATCTCATACTGCAAGCCCATTGGTCAAGTAAACCCTCCATGCTAATATCTGTCACCCAGTTAGGTGGGATAAAACAGCAATGTCAAGTGGGTGAAGTTGACCTGGCAGAGCAATTAGGTCCCCACTGTAGTCTGGAATTCATACTATGGCTTTAACTCAGTTCTTCAAGGAAGGACCTTTGGGGACTTGTAGAGAGCTTCCCAAGCTAGTAGTGCTTTAAGATTAGAAAACAATTAGTTGTGGGGTCAATAACGAGAACCAGAAGGATAGATTAGCAAACAAGGAATCTGTGGCCTCAATAACAAAAACCTCAAGGACAGATAAGCAAGCAATTAGCAGGTGGGCTCAATAACAAAACCCCAAAGGACAGATAAGCAAACTATTGGTGGATGGACTTAATAACAAAAAATAATAAATAAATTAGTGCTTTTTCATTTAGGTGTTATTCATTTGATAATAAGGGGGTGAAATATTAGCATTAAGGCTCAATCTCCTTAAATTCTAAAATGTGTCAATAAATATTAATTCACAAATGCTTCATAAACAAATGAGGATGTGAAAATGGTTGTAGCATCTCAAGAGATTCAAAGAATTTAGTACTTTAAGCTTGGCCTCAAAAGATAGACTGAATGATACCAAAGAAGTATAAGATCAATTTCCTAATATAGTTTAAAAGATTATATATTCAATCTTACTGCTCCTATTTTCAATGTCTTACAAAATATGAATGTTTCTATGTAACATTTTCTCTAATTTCTCCAATAAATCTTTGATGAAAGCATGAATACAGATTCGGTATTGATCCAGGAAGAATACCTATTATTCAGATTTTTCTTCTACCTAAAATGTCTTCCTCAGTGCAAATTCTATTCAGCATTCATGACCACTCTCTATGAAGTCTGTGATCAATTTGTTCCTTATTAATATCTCCCAATCACTATAACAATAGCACTTATGATGGTACAAAATAACATAGCACTTAATAGGGGTCATTATGAAGTCATTTTGCAGTGTTCAAACTTTAAAATTCTCAGTTTTAGGTTACAGCTATAAGACAAATAACTTAGAGATGGCATATAAGGCAAAAAAAGATTTATTTTTGAAAGCTGATTCAGATTTCAATATTTAAATTGTGTGATCTTGTTTAATTCTTACAGCAACTATGCAATTGTATCTTCATTTTTCAGTGTGGAAAGTACTGTCACACAGCTAGGAAATTGCAAAGTTAGTACTCAAGCCAAAAGTCTCAGCTCCTTCCACTCCCTCATGTCAACTAGGAGGATCTTGCTCAGATTCAGTAATTTTAAGGTACTGGATACCAAAAATTTCTGCCCGTAAGTCCAGGGTATGTTCCACTGTAACTAGCTATAAATTCATATAGTAGAAGGCCAATACCCCAGTTTATAATTATGTTCTCCTTGGGGATGAAAGAAATCCAATATACTTTTTTATTTTTTTTAAAGGTTTATTTATTTTTACAAGCACTGGAGTACAGGCCAGCAGCGTGGGAGGATGAGAGAATTCACCAGAGACAGAGCAGGGAGCAGAACAGGCAGAAGGATCGAAATACATTGCTGAGGGGATCAGCGGGTGAGACAGGAGAGGTCTACTGCACCATGTGGACATCTCCCTGAACTGGCACTGCAGAGGCTGCAGACAGCTTCACAGTGCTGCACTCAACCCGCTGCGCCACCGGGGAGGCCCTCCAATATACTTTTTATTGTGTCATTTTAACATTTTTCTATGCACATGTTCAATTTGTAATAGATACATTTCATGTGTTAAGGTAAAGTATCTTTCTTGCTTAATTACCCTTTTCCTTATTTATTTCTATTCCTATGTCAACTCAAGTTCTCAACAAGATAATGCAGTTTAATTACTTGGTATATATTCTTCTATATTTTTCTTCCTGTTTATATCATATCCAAATCATTAATATGATGACACTTTATAAACCCCTCTCTGTTATCTGCTTTTTCACTTGGGAAGTTAATAGACATGCCCATTCTTTTTTGTGACTGAGTAATATTCCACATTGAGGATGACCATAAACTGCACAGCTAGTATGAAATATGGATTAATGCAATGCTATATTAAAAGATGCAATATTTTTCAGAAATGTTCTCTGTGCTATGTGATATGATTTTGTTGTTGAAAATACCAAATGCTGCCAATTTTTTCAGGGTTTTTTTTTTTCCCTAGGAAGGATGTGGACCTACGATGATGAGTCAAAATGCCATAACCCTTTCTTTGAGATAGAGGTTGCTTATTAATTCTTGTAGGTATTCAGTGAAAATCATACCATGGATTTGAGATCCATGAAGTTCCTTAGCATTTTTATTTAAGTGAAAAGGATTTGAACTATTTACCCTAGATTGAAGGCTTGAGCAAGCATTATGATCAGTAGGCAATCTGAAAGTACTGAACGTTTTACTGGTATTTCATTCAGATGTTACACATCATAGGTTTGTAGGGTAGTTATGATTAATATAAAATGAGAGGGTTAGTTTAGCTGCAAGGATCTCTTCTGGTGCCAACGTACCATGATTCTAATTCCCACCACCACTTTAAGCTACTGTAAATAATAAAATCTATAAAGTATATTACAATGTTATGTACTCAAAAATAAGGGAAAAAATAATAGGTTTCTTTCAAAATTGTACTTAAGAAAATGCAGTTTCATTTCCTAGTGGGCTGCAATTTGCCATATATCAGTATCCAAGGGCCAGGCTGCTCAACCTGAAAATGATTATTTTCTTTCTTTTCCTTAACATGTCAGAAGTAGATCCAAAAGAACCTCCAGTATGCAGGGGGGTTAATTATCCTGGCACTCAGTTAAGCTTTAGAAGTTTTAGGTGATAAGAACAGAGCCCTAAAACAGACTCCCTGCTACTGCTGCCTGCTGTGAAGAAAAATCACGTCCAGCCTCTGCTGCAAATATTGTTCAAATTACCCTAAAATTCTCTTGGTTTTCAGTACATCCTGGCTCCTGGAGAGTGGCACTGTTTCAGTGAGGTCATTTATTCTGTCACTTCAACTAACTTGGCAATCATGACAACTCTATTTTTCACTCAATCGAAGGCAGGTTGCTTTTCTGGGGGACCTATGTGACCCATGTGAGGGAAATAATTATTCAAAACAGCATCGCTTCTCATTGCTCAAGTGCTGCCTACTCCTCTGCAGAACTACCTAACTGCTCCCCAATTTGATCTTCCCACTCAGATCAGTTTCTCAGATTCTCCTGAAGGAATGTGTAAATAAATAGCCACCTCTCCTCTTGCATCTTAGCACTTTACTTTCAAAGGGCAGTGCAATGTTGTAGATACAGGCACAGACTCTGCAATCAGGTTGCCCTGGCTAGATTCCCATTTCCACCTCCAGTGAGCCATGTGATCTGGTGAAAGTTATGGGCTTGGGCCTCAGTTTCCCATTTAGGAACTAGATAAAACAACAGTACCTACCACATAACACTGTTGTAGAAATTATATCACTTAATGTATAAAAGCTAATGAATACGGTGTTTAGCGCATAGTTAAGGGACATCAAAGTACTAGCGATTATTATTATAACCCAAATAAACAACTGTTAATTGTGTACCCACTAGGTGCCCGTGAATGTGCTAGGCATGTAGTAGAAACAATAATAAACATCAAACTAATAAAGACATAAATTTCTTATAGCGAGAGAAGATTTCCACATTATTGATTTAACAAGTTATTTCTGAAACAAGCAAGGAAACAGTAAAAATAAAAATAAGTAATGGTAAAGTCAAAATGTAGGTATACTTTATTTCCTACCCCTTTCCAATTTACCTTGTCAACTCACACCTTGTGTCATTGAAAGCTTCAACCCTCCAATTTCACTGACATCCAATGTGTAGTTGGTAGGATGTCAAAGAGAATATCAAATGTTCAACATTCCTGAGATGTTTTTTGGAGTGGGCTGCAGCCCACACCCACATTGCTCTGTACATGTAAAATAGCTGCCCCTGCAAGTTAATGTGCTATAATTTGATTAAAATGACTTTCTTGAGCAAAAATGCATTTATATATTTATTTAAATATAAATACTATTAGCATTTACATGAACTTGAAAAACATAATCTCTTCTTTAAACAGCACATATAAGCAAAGATAACTTGGTATCGTCAGCTTTCCATGCATTTCTCTAAATGAGAGGGAAATTTATACTGGCATTATTCGGTACTTCATCTTCTTTGTTCAGGACACTTTGCAGTGATTTCATTTGCTCTTGCCTAATGTAAAACCATAGAAACCATGCTCCTTTAAAACACGGTCTTGATTTCTTTAAAGGCAAAAGCAAATGAGCTATTTTAGTAAAAGGAAAAAAATACAGAAATCTTCAGTAGAGAAGTATCCTGTAATAAATGCCTGCTACTCACATATAAAATACATTTGGTTTTACCTATTATTTATCTATTTAAATGTTCAGCATTGATTCCTGAACAATAAGATGTCTGTTATTATATAAAGGTAATTTCTAGTTTCCAAATTTAGTGAACTGGATATTACAAATTTTTAAATAAATAAATTGAGAATTCCATTAGTTATTAATTCAGGAATTCAAACCTTTTGCTACATCTGTCACCCTCATCTGCATACCTCATCATTCTGATAAAGAATGTCTCAGAGGTCAGAATCATAGTTCTTTATTCTTCTATGTACTAAAGTGTAAGACATGTCTAACATTATGTGATTTTTCCCCTAAGTAGCTTTGCATGCATAGATTGTCAAAAAATGTTTTCTCTACTTTTGCCAACACCACGTAGCAAGTAAGAAGCTCTCTCTTGCTTGCCAAATTTCTACATCCCAAAGGTCAAGAATATAATGTTATGCCTTAGTCTCCCTTCATTTACTTTATAAAACCCGGAAAAGGTAGATGGATTAACACATATTCTTGACTTGAATATGATGTGAATTCTACACATGAAGATTTAGGTTCATTCGACCTTCTTACTAAATAAATTTAAGACACTTTATATAAACAGTTAAAATATAAATTAGAGAGTATAAATATGAAGCATACAGCATAATAGAGGCAAAGGGAGGATGAGGTTACAGCCATAAAATGGAGGTAAAAATTTTAGTAAAATATCACTGCTTATTCATTCAGCTTCTGTTCTGTTATCTGTTGCCATGAAACAACACTACTCCAAAGCCAAGAGCTTTAGAAAATGATTTATTTTGATTCTCACTTTTCTGTTGGTTAATTGGACATAGGAGGGTAGTTCTCACTGAGAGTTTCTTATGAATGTGCAGTTAGGTGTTCCCTGGGGACACAGTCATCTGACATGGCTGTCCACCACCGTCTCAATGGGAGATGTAGCCAAACACCCATTCATGGTTTCTCCAGGTCACTTAGATGTCACACAGCATGGATACTGGGAGCCCTAAAGAAGGATTCTAATTGACCCCTGTAGAGGATAAAAGGCTGTTTCCCACTTAGCCTCAAAAGTTGTAGTCTACTTTTGCTTAAGCAGCCAGTCACAAAGCCCACCTAGAAATCAGCGGTTGGAGAAATATGTCCACCTTTTAATGGTGGAGTGACAAGGTCACATTGCATAAGAGCATATGGAAATGGGCAATATTATTGAGGTCATTTTGGGAAAATATCTGCCATAAGTTTTATGCTTCTGCTAATATCTATATATCAAAATAATATCCTTACATTAGGCAAAGCAATGAATTTCATAGGACTGTTTCCTGAAGTGTCCTTGAGTATAAGCCAATGAAATCATACTGAAGAGCAATTCAATAAAAGTTATAAGAGCCATAAAGTTTCCAAATTATATGACCCAGGTAACTATCTTTTGCTATTATATCTTAATCCAGAGGTAGATTTAAAAATCCATAACTGTATCAGTATTTCCATACCATATTCTAGTATTCTGAACACCAGCATTCTGATAATGAAAACCTATTTGAAAAAAAAGGAAATAATACAGGCAATCCTTAAGAAAGAATTTTGGAGAAACTTGGTACCATTCACCCATATTTGCCACCCAATTCTGCCACTGACTCTGAGTAAGCATCAATTCTTTTCATATAGGAAATATTTTGAGAATTACTACCGTTAACACACATAACACACACAAAGCAAAATGTTAATGTTAGTTTAATGCTGTTTGACCATACCTTTTAAAACTCAAACTACCTCCTTTTCCTGCCTTGATTCCCAAATTAGATCTGAGAGACTTCACAGAACATAGATCAGGAAGTGCTGATGTGATATGTCTAGTTTCACACCCTTCTACTGTCATCCACCCACAATTGTTGACTCCACCAGGCAAATTAAGAAATGTTGAGTAGCATTCTGCTTGAGAAGTACTGCTAAGTGTGACAGTACCTGTTAAATGTGAAATGATACTTCTCTGCATTCAATTTATATAGGTATATAATTGATATCCTTTTATAAAATGACAACAAAAGAGGCCTATAGTTTAGTAAGGCAAATCAAAGGAATTCCTTGCCCACAGAACCTAACATACAGTTGGGAGATATAAAGCCCAAAACTCTATTCCACATACACAGCACACTGGGAATAATCTAGTTAAATTCCTCCCTGGGAGTGCAAACTGGTCCAACCACTATGGAAAGCTGTGTGGAGATTCCTCAACCTGCTAAAGATGGAGCTTCCATATGATCCAGCAATTCCACTCCTATGTATTTACCTGAAGGACATAGAATCATTAATTCAAAAGAGCACCTGCACCCCTATGTTTATAGCAGCACTATTTACAATAGCTAAGCTATGGAAACAACACAAAAGCTCAAAAATATATGATTGGATCAAGAAGATGTAGTACATATACACAATGGAATATTACTCAGCAATCAAAAAAGATAAACTCATGCAATCTGCAGCAGCATGGATGGAGCTGGAAGGGATCATGCTCAGCAAAATAAGCCAGAAAGGAAAAGAAAAATACCAGATGGTCTCACTCATAGCAGGAATTTAGAAAACCTAAATAAGGGGCCAGGAAAAAGACTAATTATAATAAGGTAAAAATCAAAATCAACAAGCAACTATAAACCAAAGACACACTACAGGGGAGAGGGAGGAAGGAGGAAGATCAAAACAAGGCAGGGGTGGGAATTTTATGGGGACTATAACCAAGATGAAAATGCATACATTGTGCAAAAATGAAAAATGATGTAAAAAATATATAAAATGAAAAAAATAAAAATAAATTCCTCCATGATCACTATACAGAGAAGCATTAAGCTAGATGCATGTTCACAAATAAATTGAATATAATTCTCAATTCAAGGTTATAAGTGTAAAAATCTAAATTCAGTGTAAAAAATCTACAAATGTCTTTTGAAAATTATCAAGATTACTTGACAAATTTCAAGTTTTAAATCTGAAATATGCCTGCAAATAAGTCCTCAAGGGCCTCCCCTGGTGGCGCAGGCAGTTGAGCGCTGCGCTGTGAAGTTGTCCGCAGCCTCTGCAGCACTGGTTCCATCCTGGCTGGCTGGCAAGGGTCCCACATGGCACGGCAGACCTCTCCTGTCTCACCCACTGCTACCCTCAGCAGTGTATTTCGTCAGTCTGCCTGCTCTGTTCCCCATTCTGTCTCTGGTGAATCCTCTCCCCCTCCCGCGCATCTGGCCTGTACCCCAGTTCTTGTATAAATAAATAAATAAATCTTAAAAAAAAGTCCTCAAAAAATATAATTCTAAAACTTGTAATGACATAGCTTTTCCTTATAAAATGACATATTTTGTGTTAATATAGTTTTATTTGAAATCTAATCATTATAAGAGTACTTACATTGTGATATTTCCTAAATGAACATGAATGAAATAGTTAATAAAATAAATTAACATAGATTAGAGTATTTTCAAGGTTATACACTCATATCCAGTCTGGCAATACTCTGGGTTCTTGATGCCGTTTACACTGTAAGATTTCTATATAGACTTTGACTAGAAATAATATCAGAAAAATTATAAATTATATTTATAAATATAAAAAATTATTTTAAAAGTTCAATATCTATCTAGTGAGACCAAATTTAATGTCATCTTTTCTCTTTCCATGATAATATGAGTCAAAAGGGTATGATTTGATATGTATTATTCACTGAGACTGAATTTCATCACACAGATCTAGTTGTGGAACTTTCCCAAGTCAAAGTGACTGGTTCAAAAATAAAATGGGTGTTGCCCATGACATTAGGAATTTTCATGTCCTGGCTTCCTTATAACAGTGCAAAAGAGAAGAGGAAATGATGAATTCATGTTTAAGGGAAAATGAATTTATGAATTAGTGAGAAAATAAAAGAAGCTTTAAATGAAAACAGTTTGCAGGGGATGCCTCCCCTGAAGCTACTCAAAATTGAAAAAGCATCTACCGAATCTTAAAACAGCATTCAGTGATATTTTTGAGTCTACCCTTTAAATGGATGATTTGTATGCAATACTTCCAAGTGAGATGAGAGTATTACAGACTACTGAATCAGATATAATCACCCTATAGACACAGCAGGGGCAGCTTGAGATAATAGGAGAAGAGTGAAAAATCCTATGTTCAAAAAAGTGTTTTTGTCTGAAACCACCCAAGCAACACAGCCTATGAACAATGCTCACATCCTCATATGGCCTTAACCATAGCTCAAGTCCTTCACTCTTAAAAGGAAAAGTACCACCACCAAACATTCTGTTTCTACTAAATGAAATCTAAAAATCTGGTGATTGCCGTTTGGTGTCACAACAACCACTAATATGCTTGAAATTAAGAGAGACTATTTTGGTTTTTAATTAGATTATATAATCTATGTGTTTTCTATCTCTATACATCTCTATCTATCCATTATCTATCTACCAGGAGAGAGAGAGAGAGGGTTTTTGAAGAAATTGACTTAATAATTTCATGGTAGTGGCAAGTCCAAAATTTGTGGGGAACATCAATTTGGAAACTCAAGCAGGAGTTGATGCTGCAATCTGGAAGTGAAGTTTTTTTTCTCTAGAAAACCCTTAGTGTTTACTCGTAGGCCTTAACCTGATTGGATTTAGCCCATATATTTTTTGAGAGTTATTACTTTCCTTAAAGTACAATGATTGTAGATGTTAACATCTACAAAATACTCTCACAGCAACATCCATATAGGTATTTGTGATGAGTTTTTCAATCTAACAAGGTCAGATTTTCAAACTGAAAAGACACAATCAAGAGAATAAAAAGACAATCCACAACTTGGAAGAAAATATTTGCAACTCATATATATGATAAAGTATTTGTATTCAAAATATACAAAGAATTATAAAGCTCAACAATAAAAAAATTATGCAATTAAAAGATTCTGGACACTTAACCAAAGAAAATGACAAAGAAGCATATGAAAAAAATAGTCAACACATAAAAAAAAATTCAACACCATTTGGCATTATGGAAATGCAAATTAAAACAACAATGAGATAGCACGACATGTTGATTAGAATGGCTCAAATCCAAAAAAAAATGACAATATCCATCACTGGCAGGAATACAGAGTAACAGGAACTCTCATTCACTGCTGCAGAAATGCCACTGCTTTGGAACACAATTTGGCAATATCCTATAAATGAAACATAACCTTACAATATGATGCAATAAGTGTGTCCCTAGATAATTACCAAATCGATTTGAAAATTAATGTTTATACAAACCTGCACTTGAATATTATACAAGCTTTATTCATAATCACACAAAAAATGTGAACAAGCAAGATGTCCTTCAAAACATGAATGGACAAGAAATAAATTTGGAAATCCATACAATGGAATGCTACTTGGTGATTAAAGGTAATGTTTATGAAGTCATGCAAAGACATGATGGACTCTAAGTGGATATTAATAAGTGAAAGAAGCCAGTCTAAAAATACTATATACCGTATAATTCAATATACATGACATTCTGGAAAAAATAAAATTTTAAATACAATAGACAGATCAGAGTTTGCCAGGGAGAACTGGGGAAGAGGATCTATGAATAGGGAAAACACAGTGAATCTTTTTACTGTAGTGAAACTGTTGTCCGTGATATGTAATGGTGGAAACATGACCCTGTGCATTTGTGAGAAGTGAGAGAGTTCATAGCACAAAGAGTAAACTTTAATATGCAATTTAGTAAAATCATTTTGAAAGTCAGGGATTCTAGAATGTAATTCAAAATATTACAAGAAAGGGCCTCCCTGGTGGCACAAGGGGTTAAGCACCGCACTATGGAGCAATCCACAGCCTTTGTAGCATGAGTTCTATCCCCAGCTGACCAGGGATCTACCAACATGGCACAGCAGACCTCTTCTGTCTTTTACCCGCTGCTCCACTCAGCAGTGTTTCAGTCAGTCTGCCTGTTCTGCTCCCCACTCTGTCTCTGGTGAATCCTCTCACCCCCCACATCTCTGGCCTGTACCCCAACTCTTGTACGCATAAATAAATACATCTTTTAAAAAATTACAAGAGAATATAACTTTATTTCAAATGCATGCTGCAATTTCACTGGAAGGGAATGGAGGAGAGGATGCTAAGTAACTTTGGTATAAGACTAAAAGGAAAAAAATATGTGCAATAGTACTGTGTTCTAATTGTTAGTTATTTTCTGTGGAGATATAGGTAAACAATTCTGAAATCATTGTACATGTATACTGAAATTAAACAAATAAAGTACACTGATGAAAACTGCATTTCTCACTTTCAGAGTGAGAGGTTATAGTGAAGCAAAGGAAGAATGCTAGAATGATGTACAGGGCAACACATTAGTGTTGGAAATGTTTCTTTGAACTGATTTTCTAAAGGTATACACAGATGGTTACATATGTATACACATGAGTGATACATGGGTTGGTAGGCACGTATCTATTTCATGGTTCTATCAACTGAGAGAGCATAAAACAATAGCCTATCATATTGAGCACAACTAACACTTAGATCGTGGTTGCAAACACCAATCTTCAATAAAGTGAACTAGGCTTCCTTGAAAAAAATGTCTCTTCTAGGAATGGGACAGGAGCTACACAAGGTGAGTATTGAATATCTGTGGTGGGAGAAAGTAAAGAGGTGCTCCATTTACTTTAATGAAGGGAATATGTGAATGGGAATACTAGACCAATGGAAAGTGGTCCCAGTGGCCAAAATTGGAATACAGCTGATCTTTAACAAAGAAGTAAGCAACATGGATGGAGCTAGAAGGGATCATGCTCAACGAAACTAGTCAGAAAGAAAAAGAAAAATACCGGATGGTCTCACTCATAGCAGGAGTTTAGAAAACCTAAATAAGGGACCAGGAAAAAGACTAATTAATACAAAGTAAAAATCAAAATCAACAAGCAACTATAAACCAGAGACACACTATGGGGTGGGGGTGGGAAGGGGAGAGGAAGGACTAGGGTCAAAATAAGGGGGGGGGTGCAATTGTATGGGGTATATAACCAAAATGATTATGCATACATTGTGCAAAAATGAAAAATGATATAAGAATTATATAAAATAAAATATTAATTATATATATTGGGAAAAACTTAGTCTTTTCTAAACAGTGTTACTGAAACTGATACTGGCAAGCAAGGGTCACTAAAACTGGCCAAGGACAATGCCCAAATAGTTTTCCAGTCACTGTCTGAGTTTTTCACCTGTGTACACAGTTGCAAGACTATTCAGTCACAGACTACCTAGTTATAGGGGAAACAAAGAGTTACTGAGGTCACAAATGGCTGTTACCTCAGTGTCCAATGTTTTAAAGTTTGAAACACAAAGACTTCGTAGGTGGCGTCTTTCCACAACTGTGGACATGGAGCACATGGCAGCCAGATTATAGGCCCGGATCCAACTCACAAAGATAGCAGAAGACACAACTGGCGATGCTCACCAGAGCTGTGGAGATGAGCCAGCACAACACCAGACAATTGAAAGCAGCTGCAGCAACAGAACAACCCAACAAACGGCCCCACTCACCGACAAGGTGCCCGGCTCCAGGTCTTCGCCTTCCCTTCCAGGCTGTAACAGCAGCAAACCTGAGAACATTTTCAGTTGCTCAACTACTTGCAAAGTCTCCAAACTTGTCTTCTCTGAGGTTGGCTGCTAGAATCTACCCCACATTCTTCAGAGGCCCACAACAGCCCTCTGAAAGATCAGCATAGTGGGGGGCAGAAATGGCTAACCCCAGATTCACAGAAGATCTGAAAATGCTGAAATCCAGAACGGCTGAATCCTGGGGGCTGCTTCTGCAGTCCTTCATATTTCTTATCAGAATCTCCACCCCCATTGATATTTTGTTTGTATTTCACCTGGGGCTATCAATGCTCACTAGCACTTCCCGCCAGGTGGTGGCACCTGTAACAGAAACTGGCTTTAACCTTACACCCTTTAAAAAAATAAACTCAAAATGGAACATACACCTAAATGTAAAATTCTAAAGTATGAAACTCCTGTTTACTTTCAAATATGCAGACTTTTTGGAGAGAAAGTCCTGTACCAAAAGGGACATGCACAAAACAAACTGATCAAACCACTATTTCTTAATTCCCTACTGTTACCCAATGATATCTTAATTACTGCCTTCCTTCAGTTTATTTAAATCCATTTCTGAGATTGATCTTTGGCCTATACCTATCCTTGGTGAACTTTATGTCCATTTCTGGCTCTTTACCCCATAAAAGGGGTTTAGTTTGATTTAACATACAGTAGTGTTTCCCAATATTCAGTCTGGGCTGAACCACCCATCTTAGATGACTCACTCAGAATCCAAGATACCACCCCAGTTTAGTTACCTCTCAGGAATTTTACCCTATAACATAATCATTGATGTAATAGAAATATTCTTGTGAATTCTCCTAATATAACTACCTAATTCCATCTTAAGAATCTCTTCTCTGTATGTCATTTGATAGTACGTGAAAATATTTTCATTTCTATATATTCACCTTCTTCTTCCACAAGCTCAATGGAATAGTCAACTGGTATGTTCTCAGTATTAAAACTAAGTCCTAAGAATATTGATTTTTCTAGATACCATACTTAGGGACTAGGATTCCAAAGTCCTGAGCCAAAAGTACACTACATCAAGTACAACACATTCTGTCAGTCTAGCTTGAGAACCATGATTGACAACACTGGGGTGAAAAACCTAAGATCACAAATATGCCAAGTGGAAACATCTTTCTTTTTTTCTATTGCTATTTTTGAAAACTCTATCTCCATACTAACCACTAGCACTTGAAATTCTTTTATTTCAAGGTTCTTTTCCAAACTACCCCTCACTACCAACAATAGCCCCTCCAGAACAGTTGTGGAGATTAATCACCTGTCAGAAGAAAGAATTTATGATTAACCTCTAATAGCAATCAGCCTCAAAATTACCCGAATTTCTTCATGATTTCTACATGTACTCAGTGCTGAACAGTGTTTTCTGCCAGTCTCTCTAGTCATGATGAGATGATGTTTTTTTGTTTCTTTACTTGCCCCTCAATATAATTCATTTGAAACACCATTATTGCTACAATCCTTCTTACACTGTTTTGTATATAGCTTCAAATAGAATGCAAGTTAATATTCTCTCACTAGTCCTTACCTTAATCTAATTTTTTTAGCAGAGTATTCAAGACCCTAATAAACTGCCCTGTTTGAAGTACATTTTATTGCCTTCTATCTCTATTTCAATCAAGGTAATATATTATTGTTCTCCCAAATAGATTCTGATGACTAAGTTCTCTTTCCCTGGGTTTTATTATATTTTTCTTCATTAATAAACATCCTTCATTAACTTTAGGATCTCAAAATTCATTCTTTAAAAGAATGGATCCACTTACAACTATCTGTTAAATCCCTCTTTGATAATAAAGTTATCACAATATATTTTGGTCTAATGTAATTGTGTTCAGATATCAGAGGAAAAATATATTCCCTGTCCTCTGCAGGACCCCATAGAGTATGGAGCATCCTCAGCATCCTCTAGTTATTTATTGCTTCTTAGCAAGTCAACCTAAACTTAGTGACATAAAACTACTTTTTAATTATGGGGTCATCAACTCTTCCTGGATGTAGTGATATGGCTTATCTTTTCTCCTTCATGTTTGGAACCTCATCTGGGAGTGATACAAATGTCTGGGAACCAAAAAATTTGGGATTATTAGATACATTTCCAAGATAACTGATCCGCACTCATTATTAATACCTAGGCTGCAATCACTCAAAGGCTATATTTCCCTAACAGAACATCTACATGTTCCAAGCCATGTGATTTATTATTCTCACAGTATGGCTTCTGGTTTTCAAGAAGGAAAATATGAAGCATAAATATTTCAAGGTATCAAGACATAAGCTGCAAGATTTCTAATCTGGCTTCAGAAGTTCTACAGATTAGTTCTACTATATTCTGTCAGTTACCATTCAGATTTGGGAGGCAGCTGGAAGGAGCTAGATTCCACCTCTTGGTGAGGAACTAGTGAGATCATATTGAAAAAAATATAAGGGATAGAAGATTTGTTGCAGCCATCTTTGTAAATAATAACCTTATCAAGTATCACAAGGCAAATATAACTCTTGTTAGTATGGCATTGTATGTTAGGGTGTGTGTTGCTTACCTCATTGTTCCCAACCTAAGAAGCATAATCTCCACTATTTGGTCACAATTGCAAATATATTTTGAATATGTAACATCACTTTTTAATTATTTTTTTGAGAATTCTTCCTTCAATTCATCTAGTCTTGCAGAATTACATGTGGGTTCAGCACAACCTGGTTACTGAAGGGCAGAGAGTCAGAGAGGGAGATACACAACCAAGACTGGACACATCAATAAACCCTGTGCCTCTGTAGTTGGTTCATAGCAACTGCATGTCTTGCAAAATCAATCAGTCTTTTCTGAAGACAAAGGTTAGAGAGAGAATGTCTATTGTGGCCATTGGCACAGTTCCTTAACTAATCACATGCGAGAAGTTCTTCTGGAGTAGAAAATATTCAAACTGTAGCAAGAAGTACAGACAAGGGGTGAAGAGAAAGGCTTATAAAGATCATTGGTGTCCTAAATTTTAATGTGCATGAAACTATATCCACACTTCACTTCCAGGGTACATAAATCAATAAGTTCTCTTTTATACTCATGTTCATTTCAATTGGGTTTCTAAAATCTGAAAAAGCTCTGAAATGACGAAGGCACAGGTCCCTTCCCACCCCATGCTACCCCCAGTTGTATCACCTATGCATAAGAATACTTGCAAGAAAATCTTTAACAAGGGATAACATACCACTTACTCTCTGGTACAATAAAAGTCCTATGTAGTGGCCCGAAGAGCACGAAGCATGATCTCTATGATCCAAGGAGACTGGTGAAGGAAGAGTTCTGGAGCCCTCAGTGGCTTTTTCAGGCTTTTATTGAGTTTACCAGGTACACAGAAGGCAGGGGTTCTGGGGAGGCCGGGAGGCTGGTAGGCCTCCCAACACCCAGTGAATTTTCACTATTCCTGGTCTCTCATGCTCTCTGCTTCTCTGCTGGTTCTGTCAGGTCATTCTGTTCAGCTTTCTTACTTGTTCTCCTTCTGGTCTCTCTTTTGCTCTGTTCTGATCCTCTGATATCACCCTTATAAGCCCCGTCTCTAGCCCAGGTGAATCCCCCCTATGGGCACCCTACTCCAGGTGCCCACTATGAGGTATGCATTCAGGACTGCAGGATTCATCATTAATTCCTAATGGGAGGTGGGAGGGCAGAAAACCTTGACAATTATTTACCCTACACTTTATACAGAAAACTCAGGCACACTTTAATAAAACAATTTTATATAAAACAACAGGAGTTACTATGTCATTTGCTTATTTAGGAACTGGTAAGAAATCTTGACAAAGAAAGCCTCCCCAGTGGCGCAGCAGTTGAGCGCTGGCTTGCGAAGGTGCCTGCAGCCTCTGCAATGCCGGTTCGATGCCCGGCCACCAGGTGAGGGTCCCACATGGAGCGCAGACCTCTCCTGTCGCCCGCTGCTCCCCTCAGCAGTATATTTCGTCAGTCTGTCTGTTCTGCTCCCTGCTCTAGCTCTGGTGAATTCTCTCACCCTCCCGCGCTTCTGACTATACCCAGTGCTATAAATAAATAAATAAATCGTTTAAAAAAAAAAATCTTGACAAAGAAGACCAAAAATTATTTTTTTAATTTTTTGAATGAATTGAATTGAAGTTAATTCTTACTTTCTCAAGTCACGGATTCACTGTTTCTCTTTTGAGTGCCTAGTAGAAATCTCACCCCATAACATTTGGTGCAAGAATCAACAATATTTATTTCACAACCCTCATTACTAAGTCTTTTTACTTGTGTATTCTCAAATAATCATTTCACTTTCATTTGTAAGTGATGCAGTTATAGTATTGAAAATTATATACACAAATCATTCCTATAAGTTTATTGTATTATATGGGTGTTTTGCATTCCCTCAGTATGCTGTAAAGAAAATATTTTTATTTTTTAAATATTGTTTTGTTCATTCTAATTTGAATAATTTTTCAACATATGTTTCGCAAGGACTAATTTCTAACGACTGTGTTAGATCCTGAAGTTACAGAGTTGCACAAGATAAATAAATTCCTATCCTGGTATCCCTGCCACCGAGTATGGAAGTGGGGTTAACACGCATATTTCTGCTACAATGAAACTGAACTCCAGTTCATATCATGAATGTTCTTGTTTCCAAGTTTTCATTTAAGTTCTTTTCTCTGTCTTAAATGTCTTTTCTCTCCTTTCTTTCCCAGGAACCAAGTCCTCTGTTTCATTAAGGAACTTTATTGCTACCTTCTATGTTTTATCTGAATCAAGATTTACTTTTTTGAGTGCATTTATGTACTCAAAAGAAATAAATTTCTTTCTTAAGTAAAAAGAATCATTCATTGGAATTCATACTAAGCTTGCTATTGACCAACTACATGTTGCTTCCTGAGTAGTATTACTGATCATCACCCTTCTAGCTATAACTCAGAGAATTTTCTGTTTAACAGTTGATTATTTATTATTTTTCATTTTGTTTATACAATGGCTGTTTGAACACAGATTATGGGGTTACAACTGGGCTGGGTACAATGGCACACAGCAAAGTAAGAAATAGATAGTTCTAAAATATAAGGAGCACAGTATTATCAATACCAACATAAGCCAATTAGAGAACAAAATATTATATAAGTAATACACTAAAAAATGACTATTAAGGTATAGATAACAAGAAAGAAAAGGGAGGATCAAATGAGAGTGGCTTTCTGAAGATGACAGAACTTGATCTTTGCACAGTGGAGAGTTGTGACTAGGTGAGGAAGGTAACAGTTGATGGAAATGAGTGAGTTGCATTGCTTTGGCAGAATAAGAATTATTACCTGGGATGTAGAGGTGGGGACATGTACAGAATGTGGAAGCAATTGAAAGAACCTGGTCTAATTATGGCAGGAAGTCCACCTTGCAAAGTAGTCAGCAATAAAACTGAAAATTTACTCAAGGGTCATGTTATCAGGGGAACTGGAACCCAAGGAGATAAAGTTTAAACATTTTAATGACCATAATAGAGAGTCATTTTAGATTCTTGAGCTGGAATGTTACAGGTTCACTCACCCAGTATATTTACCACTTTTTTGCTCAGGAAGCAAAGCTGGGCAGTTCTTTGCACTAAGCTAACAACTGACAGGTAACAACTGGTAGGTATCCAGCCCAGTGACAAAGACCTCCCCAATATGACTGAAGATAATGACAACTAGTTAATCCATTCAGACTGACAGCATAAAGGGCTGTTCTTCAAGGGAGAAAAAGAGTTAAAAAGAGAAAACTTGGGGCATCCCTGGTGGCCTAGGGGTTAAATCTCAGCACTGTCACAGCAATGGCCTGAGTTCGATCCCTGGCCGGGGAGCTAACCCACAGCACAGCAGACCACTCCTGCCTTGCCCGCTGCTCCCCTTAGCAGTGTATTTCAGTAGATTCACCTGTTCTGCTCACCACTCTGTCTCTGGTGGACCCTCTCACCCCCCACAACTCTGGACTACACCCTAGTTCTTCCACACAAAATTTTTTTTAAAAAAAAGAGGATATTTGTAGATAGAAGCATATCATGAAACCATATAGTTTATAAGATGGATCAAGAGAACAGACAATTGCTTCTAGTAATGCAAGTGTGTTACAGGGGAGCAGAGCAAATCTCATCATTGGTTCAAGGAGCCTAACACACTGGCATTACAAAAGTGCTGCACTGCTAAATCTGTGTTTAGGTAAAAGAAAAGAAAAGGGAACTACTAGAAATATATTATAGCAAGTTAGATTTTCTATACTACAGCTTGCTAGACTGCAGTAATGAAAACAAGAATGAGTATAGAAATAAGCTGGATGTGTGACCTTGACAAACAAGGCGGGAAAGCTTTGGATTACTGAGCTGACCATTGTCAAAGTCATTCCCTAATTGAATTCCATAGATAAAAGTACAAATATCTATAGGTAGGAATGTGTAAGGCCTATGTTCAAAAATTTATCGTGAGAAAGAAAAGGAGAGGGAGAGAGCTTTTCTTTTTTTCTTTTTGTTTTTGGAATGTGAAGAATAAATGGATGGAACCATCAGACAGACCCCAATCAGGTAATGGATAACCATGTCTATTAGACTCTAGGAAAAACTACAGTTGGCTTATCATTGGTCTAAGTATGACTTTCTCAAAAGCCTCGTTTTTAAAAAAGTAAATAAGTCACAATACATAATAAAAAAAATAAAACACATCACCCACAGTAGTACTTATGTTCTAAACACAGACAACCACAGCATTGCTTTAAAATCTAAAGCATAGCTTGGGCACTGTGTTATTCTGTTTTCAGTTTGGAATTTTCAGATCTGTGCACCTGTGGCAGAGTGACTACCATGCAAATTCCCTGTGCCTCTGCTGAGCTGTAAACCAGCTCGGTGCAGCTGACTTTGTGCTCAACACTGTTACCAGGCAGCACCGAGGGAAAGGAAGACTATATGGCCCTTGTTCACAAATTTCAGTGTGGGTGAGAATCATTAGGAGCCTTGTTATAAAAGCATATTCCTAAGCCCGATCCCTAGAGATTCTGATTCACTAGGACTAGTCTGGAGTTCAGAATTCTGCATTTTAATAAATACCTCCCAGGTGATTCTAATACAGGCGATCCATGGACAAGACTTTGTGAAACTCTGGTTTGTAAAAATAATGAGCTAAGTGCTCCATTCAGTATGTCCCCATAGCAGGCGGTGCATCTTCAGTATCTCAAGGGAGCACATCGTGTTAATGTGATTTGTTTATATTTTGTCTTGCTAGAGTGTGTGCTTCTTGAGGGCACGTCTTGGTCAATTAATTTTATGTCCCCAATGCCTGGAACAGTGAGTTTAATGAAAGATAATCTAAAGTTGATGCCACAAGTGCAAACAGAATGTTTTTCAATGACTCAAAGAGATAAAAGAGCTTTACAATTTAATTAGAATTTACTGTTTGCAAACATTATTCCCAAGACTTATCAGAGATCCCACTCTGAATTTTGGGGAATGTTCCTTCTTTTCCAACCTAGCTAAATGTTACCAAGCTGAATCGCCACCTTCTCATATAAACCTACCTTTCTATCAATAATGATTTTTTTTTTTTCTCTTTGAAAAGTGGCAACTGACAGATTTGAACTAGCCTTGCTACCTAGGTTCCTAGTCATGGTCATGAGATTTGTTCAAAAATTGACACGCATCCAAAGTGCTGCTCAGTCATTCCACGGATATTTTAGGTGGTGCTTGTGTGGTATCATTTTCCCTTTTCTATAGCCACTCATTTATTTATTGGCCAAGTAAAATCGTATCATTTCTCTGTTTAATTTCCAGATACTGACAATAAGCTCCAAATCTCTTGGTGAATTTTCCCCTCTTGTTCTTCCTGCCTCTGACCTGCTTCACTTCTACTCCTCCCTCAAACATCCTTCTCACTCCACTCACCAATATAGTGACAACTCCCCGGTCATGCTCCAGCCTCAGGGATGCTGCCCAGGCTTCATTTTCTCCCCACATCCACATGGTTTCCTCCCTCACCTTCAAGATTCCTTGGGAGTTTGCAATCACTTTTCTCCCCAGCTTTCCCAAGAGAAAGCTCTTGTTTCCCTGTTCTACTTTCTTCTCATATCATAGAATTTATCACTTTCAAACACACTAGGACATTTGCTTTGACAGTCACGTGCTGCTTTACAACCACAACCAGGATGTGTTCTGACAAGTGCGTTGTTAGGCAATTTCATCATTGTGCATTGTGCATCACTGTGCAAACATTATACAGTGAAATCATGTAAATCTAGATAGTATTTGCTACTACCCACATAGGTTACATGGTGTAGCTTATTGGGAAGACCTTTGCGTATGTGATCCATCATTGACCAAAACGTCTTTAAGTGCTACATAACTGAGACTATTATTTGTTTTCTTCCACCCAAATCCTCATTTAATGTGAGAAAAGCCAGGATCTTGGATAAATATCTAAAATAGTGCTTGGCACACAGTATGCACACAGTAATTCAAGCACTCAATTCATCTAACCATTATTTGAGTGTTTATATGTACAAGATAGTTAAGCAAACAGAGCAAGTCTTTGCTTTCATGGAACTCAGATAATTGTGAATAAAATAGCAAGAATAGAATGCCAAGTTTTGATGAAATGCTTTGAAGGAAATAGAATGTGGAAAACAGATCCAGACCACCAGGGGTATTATCGTGTGTAGAGTGCTCATGTCTTTGATGATCCTTGAGCAGTCCTAAAGGCAATAAGAGAATGATGCTGCAAAGACAGACTCTGAAGCCAAGTTCTAGGATATAGATCTGGCTATGCTATTAACTATGTGACACTGAGTAGGATACCTTTCCATGAATTATTTTCCCTCACCTGTATAATGGAGATAAAAATAATATTTTCCTCAGATATTTGATGCCAAGTATTAAATGAATTAATGTATATATAAAGTCCATAAAATAGTATCCGGACATAATGAATGCACTACAATTGGTTATTACTATTGTTATCCAGAGGTGGAGAATTCAAGTAGAGAACTTACAATGGTAACATGCCTGGCAGGTTCAGGGAACAAGCAAGGAGACTAATGGGCTGGCTGCACAAGCCAGGGGCAGAGCAGAAGGAAAAGTGTTTTGAGAAATATTCTTGAAGGTGGTTGGGAAGAGGCTGAGATGCCCTAATCACCATGTTTCATGTTTGCCACTGACTGGGGAGAGACATGATTCTGTAGGAAAGGATAAATTTGTATATGTTGACAGAAATAATGATAAGAGACCAGCACAGGGGAAAAAAATGCTTCTTGAATTAATGAGATACCAGAGATGCTTGGTTTCTATCATTTCCAGAAGTCTCTGACCTTTTTTCCACCTGGGAATCACCCTAGAAACCTTCCAATAAGTCCCCCCTTTCAATTGTAATGAAAATAAAGGGTGGTTTAAGCTTCTATGAATTGGGTTTCTGTTATCTGTAAGTAGCAGTGTCCAAAACAATACACCTCCTAGTGACCATACAAAATAGATACTGTATTATTAACTGACTTATTTAAGAATAAGAACAAAAACAAACCATTAAAATTTCAAAGTTATGTATCTACTAATTGGATTGACAGTGAATTGAACTTACAAGGGCACTTTTCCATTATATTTCTCTTAAATATCAATCTGCATTAAGGTTAGGAATATAGACTCTGTGCCAGACGACCTGCATTCTGTTCCTAACTTTTATTTAGAATTTGCCTTTGTCATAAATAATTTCCTCAATATACAAAACTGAGCTAATATCCAGACCATATTTTCATTTCAACTGTTGTTTCTATAACTATGCTTTATTTATTTTTTTTTAAGAGCTGCGTTACAGGCCAGAGATGTGGGGGATGAGAGGATCCACCAGAGACAGAGTGGGGAACAGAACAGGCAGTCGCATCGAAGACACTGCTGAGGGGAGCAGCAGGCGAGACAGGAGAGGTCTGCCTTGCCATGTGGGTTTCTCCCTGGCCGGGCAAGGATCGAACTTATGCTGCAGAGGCTGTGGATTGCTTCACAGTGTGGTGTTTAACCCCTTGCGCCACCAGGGAGGCCCGATAGCTATGCTTTAAATGATATTTTATTTCAACTGTTGCAATAATCTTACTGGTTTCATGATTTCCACTCTTATATTTTTAATGCGTTCTTTAAACTGATGATATGTTTCTAATCATACCACTTCCTTCTCCAAAAGCTTTTGATAATAAGGCAGTTTGGTGTAATACTTAATAACCCTGGCTCTGGAGTCAGACAGATCTAGATTCTGACAGATATGTTGTTAGCCAGATATGTGACTTTGGGAATATTACTTAAACTCTCTAAGCCTCAGCGTGGTTTTGAGGATTAAGTAAGATAATATTTGTAAATTGCATATTTACTCACTATAACACTTGATATTATCATAGTTCAATAAATGTTAGCTTTCGTTTTCTCCACTGCCTAAAGAATAAAGTACAAAATTCTGAACATGACATTCAAACCTTTTGTAGCCTGAGAGCAATTTAATTTCCAGTCTTGCTTTCTCTAATGTTTCACTTTACCCCATGAACTTTATACTGCAGCTCTACTCTCCTGAATTCCATCAGTACAAGCACAGACTGTACTGCACACCTTTCACAGGCTGACCCCACATCCAAAAATGCCTCCTCATTCTATACCCTGTAGAAATTCCTCCATAGTCTATACCACCCTTCTCCATGAAGCCTTCTGTGATAATCTAGCCAGAATGAATTCCTTCCTTCCTCCTTTGTACATTTATTATACCACTTATCTCCTGTTCCTTGAACTGTAGCTTTTCTTTCATTTTTTTTCTTCCCTATTAAAGTCTGAGGCCCTTGATGCAATTCATCACCTATGGACTGAGGTACCTCTACATAGCCAGAACCAGGCAAATAGCTGCAGACATTTTAATAAAACAATCGAGTCCAGCCCTCTTGGACTATGCCTTTCCCACTGGGCTTCCTCACATATAAGTGTTTGTTGAATTGAATTGTTTCTTACATGCAGCAGACAGAGGAATCTTTACATCATTCCAACTCTTTCTTCTGGATTCTCTCCAGGTTCCACATATCTGTTTAAATTGCTTTGGTCAGTTCTAAACATGAGTCTATAATAAGAGTTTTACAAATGCTGTGGACTGTGAGAGGATTAACTTGTGTTTCCTATAGTTACACTCCTGTTTATACATCCCAGAATCAAGCTTGGCTTCATGAACAGCAGGACTATATTGTGGCTGTGTTTTGCTATACATTAAAATATGTGTTAGGGAAGGACCAGATTCTCAGCCTGTATCACTATAAACATTTTCTCCAAATTGCCTACAATGTGATTCACCCCCACCAAGAATATATACAAAAACAAAGCTTTGAAGCAAGGTATTTTCCCGACTTGAAATAGAATAAAATATAAACCACCTAGCAACACTTCTCTTTTTAATTAGCTAATGAAATGTGCCAAGAAAATTTATTCCCCGATCCCAAGAGATGTCTTCTCTGTGAAGACTCACCTGTTCACCTCAATGTTCCTAGCAGAAAACATGACAATCATTTGCATTCCCAAGAGAATAAAATAGCAAGTTGTAGAGAACAGTCTCAGTCTTGGGAGCCTGACAATCCTAGGTTCATATGATGTCTTTGTCACTTAATAAGGTTCACTTTAGCCATGTAACAATCTCTTTGTGATTTAATTGCCTCATTGGTAAAATGCACATAATAATAAAATATATTTCATAAGGTGGCTGTGAAGATTACCAAGATGGCACATATTAGGTGCTTAGCAGGTTCGTGACATTTAGAATCAATCTGTTTATGGCCATTATTAGCTCCTCTAGTTGCTTCTATATCAACCTGCCTTGCCACCTCATGCATCTCTTGGGAACAGTGGCAATTTTTGAGAACAGTGATTATATTGGTGACTACCTCTTTTTATCTTGCACAGTGCTCACAAAATATTTGTTTAATAGATAATTTATAAACCTGGGCTGTTTTTGAGTCATGTCGGCTTTCTTTGACATCCATTACCTACCTGCTGTAAGCCCATCTGAGTTCACTGCCTGTCACTTCTCATTGAATAGAGACCTGAAGCTGGAAGCTAGTAAGTGGACTGCTATTTGAATTGGTGTGAGAGGATTAGGGATTTAAATATGGTAAATGAGATATGTATTGAGAATCCTGTGATAAAGAAATATTGTTATATTCAACTCAGAGGCAAAGACCACATATCAAAAATTTTTAGCAATGACCTGATGATGTTCCTTAAAATAAGAGTATACATATCCTTTGCTTTGAATTTTTCTCTGCATGTGAGTGTACATAAATATTCCGAAACAATGCATCTGCTAAAGAGTAGGATATTTTTCCCTCTGGATAAATGTGTATGCCCTTTTAAAGCATGAATAGAGTGATAGTAAAGTAATTGTAATATCATACTAAGTTCAGATTTAGAAGGTACAAGGTCATCATTTTATAGTCAATAAAATTTAAGGGACAAAACCCAGTTTGGGTAAATTTGTCTTCTAATCAATAAAATGCCTCTTTTCTCGTATTAGGTAGTGTCAGTTGCAGTCAACCATTGTCAACAACCAATTTGCTCTATCAGTGAAGCAAATCATTACTAAACACATGGAGCTAGCTAGCATTGTCGTTCTTCTCTCTGTCTTGAGCATAAAATGGTAAAAGGGGGGAAAAACGTTTTCTTTTATAATAGGAATTAAAAACCGACAAGGTATAAAGGAGAGTGAATTTTCAGGCTACCATAAGGCAGCCTTATTCATCTTTTTCTAAAAGCAGAGGGAATTAGCTATCTATAGTATACCCTGTCTCCAATCATGCCTTTTAAAACTCACCCATTAAATCTGGAAGGCCAGGTAGACATGTGACAGTGATCACAGTGGCAAATACAGCAAGCAGAGACAGGGATGGTAGACACAGGCAACCTAGGAGAAGGAGAGGAAATAAAAGGCAATTGTACTTCAAAGGCAGTCAGAATCAAGAGGGTTGAGAAATTGAAAAAGAATAGGAATCTTTTCCCCTATTCCTCATATAATCGTCATAAAACAGTGCTGGCTCGATCAGAGATACTCAATAAATATTGGCTAATCAACCTTTCCAGGGTCAAAAACCTGAAGCGTCTGGCTACTGGAAGTATATTTTCAGGAACAGAATGGGTTTTAACTAAGGCCAGAAAGCCTTAGGGAGCACAGGAGGCAGAAAACACAGCTGGTTGGAGACCACACATATTCTTCAAGTGCTTCTGCTTATTAGTCATCTAGGCAGGGCAAAGCTCAGAAAAGAGAGCCTGGAAAGACAGTCAGTTAGGAAAAAAAAAAAAAGAAAGAAAGAAAGAAAGAAAAACTGGCTGACTCCTTGCATTCCTGCATGGAAGGGTTTCTTTTTTTGGCATAAGAATCTTCTAGGTCTGTAGGGCAGGAGATCTCCCAGCTGTCAAAACCCTTTCTTCACTTCCTTGGCCGAGTGCCAAACCAGAAGTGTCAGTCAGGAGGAGTCGGTTGCCATTACGCAGCTGATGTTGGCTCCTCACTACCTGGGCCTGGGGCATTCTGGAAAGAACCTACTTCCACAGGGTCACTGGGGACCAGCTTGAAATCCAGGTGGTGTTCCCAGGAGCCAGGACCCACAGGGGGCGAGGAGACTGAGCAACCCCCTGGGTGAGGCAGAAGGAACTGCAGAGATAAGGGTTGGGAAGAAGAAAAAAGACTGCTCTGCTGTTTTTATGTGCTTGAACTGGCAGAGAAAGGAAGATATTTCTTTTTGGAAGCTAGACCCAGGAGCAACCTCTGCTACTATGGGAACAGCTGGGGTAGCTCTTTGGGGATGGCTAAGTTCCAGAATTCAGGGTTGGCAATCCGAGAAACCTCTCTAGTTTTTGGCTCTGAATTGATCATCACACTAAAACTGAATGTTTAACTGGAATAAATAACACTTCAAGGTCTGTTGTTTCAGGTGCAACTTATCCCTACTAAGTTTAAAGATATAAGAACAACTACCGTACTTTTAGTTTCTTCATAACCAAAAGCAATACAAATACAGATTTTAAAATCCTTATGGAGATTTTCATCCCAATGCACGGGGACTTGGGGATTTACACATATAATTCCCATTAACACTAATAGGCGTCAGAGTATGCGCACCAATTCCCTTATGTCGAAATGAGAACATAACCATATGGATACTAATAAATACATTTTTAATTCTGATTTTATGCAGATTTAACATAATATTTTATACAACACTTAGCAAACTCTTTGGAGACAAAGATTGTCGCAATTAATTCTCCCCAACAGAGACAAACACATTCATACAGTCCTACTATTTCTATAAGAGTATTGATTTCTTTTGTACAGGAGAGGAAGTTTGACAAAACTATTTGTAGTAGTTTACATGGATGCAGTGTTAAGATTTTTCAAGTGCAAAATGTTCTTTGTTTGCAAACATACCTTCTTTATATGTAACAACCTCATGACCCATCAGAGATTTTTTTCCAGGTGACATTTTAGAATTGAGTTTAATTTGATCTTTTTACAGTGTTTTACTGCCACCTGCTGGCAGTAATTTTAGAAGCAAGAGATTCAGAAATGGAACCTACGTTTCCCAAACCAAGAAATAATTTGCTGAAAAAGTCAACTGGTATTTACAGAGGGTAAAAAAGGATTTTTTAAGTGAAGAAGAAGAAAGAGCAGAAAAGGAAAACTGGTCAAAGAAAAAGAAAGGCTTTTCTTTGTTTTTAAATAAAGATAAAGAGAAAAAAAATGGAAGTCATCAGCAATGGAAAGAATAAATACATCTGAGGCTGATGTGACTGGCTTTTGTTGTGGTTATACTTAGAATTTAGCTTATTTTCTGATGGACATAGTTTTCAGAAAAATCTTTAGATTTTCTTTTAAAACCCAATGTGTTGTGTATGCATAAGAAAGAAATAGATATTCAGAATGAGTTACCTCAAAAATCATGGAAATATAAAGACAAGATCATTCATTTAGGATTTAATAAAAGGAGATCAAAAACAAGTAACAGGAAGTTATAAAATTTAAATAGATTTAAATAATAATAGGACTGACTTTTTAGAAAAAAAATTCCCTCCCAGAAACACAATTAAAACAGCACATATGGTGTTTGAGAAAGAAAATTAAATTTTAAAAATTTAATTACCTTGAACTCAGTATAGAATAAAACGCAAAGACACAATCCTCAGTAGAAACAAGTGTTGATTTATCTGAATTTAACAATACAGCTTCTAACAAAGCACATGTTGTCTCTAATGACATGATTTCTAAAAGGTCATGCCTTCCTGTGAGTGTTATGAACTATCCAATAAGTAGTTTAGTATCAGGACATGATAGCTTAGAAGGTCTCCCAGCCTGGGACCCTGATCCACTAACTCCTTCGAGAAAAAAAGGAGTAAAACTCTCCTTTTTGTTTAGAGGTCTCATTTCAGGAAACAGTCTATTGGAAATACAGGTCTATTTCAATGAGTGCTTATTGAATTTGAAGGTAAGGATCTGGGACAGCTGATTTAAAAAATGAAATGGAGGCCACTAAGCCTCATCACACTAGAGCTCAATGATAATTGTGGAAAGATAATTAGAATTTTTAAAATCTCTGTGTTTTACTCCAGCACAGGTTTATTAGGATGTTTTAAAAAATAAATTACTTTTATCTTGCTAGGACCAGAAAGGGGAGGTTTAAGAGGAAAAGCTTGAAACATATGGCTTTTTAATATTTTTAAGCCAACAACCTGGAAAAGGTTGTTGGCTTAAAACATTTCATATTTGAATTAGATCATTGATTGTTTTACATCCACATCTTAATGTGCTATAGCATCATTTCACACATATATACACAAACATATGCACAGAGACACACAAAAGAATCTTTTCATTCTGTCTTTAATTTAAAGCAAATTTTAGGTAGACCACCTTGACCTCTCTTCAAAATTCCAGCCAAATGGTTATTTGTATTTGAATGATACTTGAAACAATTGCAGGCAGGGTTTATATATTCTGTTGCATCACATTGAGATCATTTATTTTTTCCACAGTTAGGAAAGCTGATGGAGAAGAATAAAAGCTGTTTCTATAAATACCACCAAAGAAGACAGTTAAAATGAATACATTTTTCCTTAAACCAAGATTTCAATCATTTTTATGTCTATTCCACAAAAAAGCCCTAATGTTATATAGCTCTTTCCACATTCTCAAGTTCTATAATATTATCTTCTTGATGCACATGCCCAGCTTCTATTAAATACTAATGGTGGCTCCATACATACATTCTGAGGACAGAGTAGCCCTGAGCAGCTTTTACTCCACACATATGAATATGGGGATATGCTCTTCTTGATATGCTTTAGCCGTGCATTAAAATGGATTATATTTCCATAATGCACCTCGTGAAAACAGACAGGCCTGTCTTCAAATTATGTGGATAGAGAACAAGCAGATGGGCTTCAAGCCATTCACAATTCAAATTGGTTATGAGAAGATAAGAACAGTTGATTAACCCCCAATGGATGTGTCTAAATTATGCATCTCTATCATCTTTCATACATCACACTTCTCTATTATGTATAAGAGAGTCTGGTTATATAGTTTTGACCTAGGTGTATTATCCAATAAATATAAATGAAGATACATGATTGCATATGTATTTAACACATAAAGCCTAAGTAATAAGTTAAATATCTAAGTTCTATCTCTACTCTTCTTCCATGTCTTCTAGTTATAGCATATCTTTCACGTTCTCCATAGTCATTTCTAGAAATGAGTGAAAATGTCAGAATCCTAAACAGATTGTCACAATTGTGTTCATAGCAACTTGCAAGCAAAAATCACCATGAGATGTGAATATATATAAATAATGAATAATAAATTTTGATCCTATTTTGCTATATTTCCCAAGAGCATTCTACATTCAGTGTTGATGTGAAATTTAAAAAATTTTCCCAAAACATGTTGGATTTTATCTTATTTAAAAAAGCTATATTTAGCACACGTTTTAGGTATATGAAACATAAATAAAAGGCTATAACAACTATTAAAAAAAGATGGAAGATTCATAAAGAAAGAACCCAGTGTTTTCAGGGCTTTAACCATGAGCTGATTCTACCATTATAAGGATATAGAATGGGCATCATCCCCAAAAATGCAGGTTGTTGCAAAATAAGAGGGATGTGTTAGTAGAATAATAATCCTAGAGAGAAATGATGGGTACCAAGACTGTGTGAAAGTTAAAACTTAACAGGATTTGATTGTGCACAGCACATGGAGGGATTCTAATTCCTAAACCAACAGAGGGTGTTGCTGAAAGAGAACATGTATCATGCTCATTTTTGTTTTTGTGGGGAGTTGGATAGAAATTATTTCTCCTGTTTTAGTCACATTTGGCTGGAGGTGCATTTCCCACATCCATAACAAAGTTTCAACTAGTTATTGTATAACTGGTCTGCAGCTGGGGTAAGAATATCTCAAGACATATTTGAGTCATTTGTATATTGAAAACAATTCATTCCATAGGTAATTAAGATATAGGTTATAGTATATGTTATAAAATGAGATGAGGTTACTTAAGACTGATCCTTGACAATGTTAATGGTTACTAGATAGGTAACCACTGAAGAATGAACCCCCAAAAGAAACAGGGCATACATGACCTAACAAAAATGAAGTAAAGCATAAATTATATGCAAACCAAGAATAGAGAGTCATTTCAAGAAGAATGAATTGATAGCACAGTAGTATTCTGATGAACCTTCAAGCAAATTACTGGAGAATTTAGGAAGATTGGAATCATTTGTGGACGTAATATATATATATTTGGTGGAAGGATGAGGTCAGAATATTGACAGGACTAAGTTAATGAGTAAATTGGTGGGAAGGAACAAAATTTTAGGCATGATGATGAAAAATTGAGATAGTAAACTTTGAGGGGGGGAAGAGAGAGGATATGAAACTATGGAGAAGCAGGTCATGATTAATGGAGTGAAAGCAAGAAAATACTCAACAATTAAGTTGATCTGAATTTGGGGACATTTCCAGGTGAATATGATAACAATAATAAAATAATGAAGTTTAAGATATTGTTGAAATGATGAATCAGAAAATTTAATCTGGATGATGAAGCATAAAAAGGCAACTGTTTACATGTAAAGGAATGAATGGATTTGAATGATGGACTTAGATAAGTGATAGCAACATTACTGAACAGTTGGGAAAAAAGGTTAGTTGTAGCTGAGAGATTGTAAAGAATATAAGGCTGGTATTTCTTATTTTGGAGAAAAAGAAGTTAGAGGAGATGACAAGACCACCAGTGGAGTGGATTGTTAAAGTGTAGTGAAACAGAAAGCTGTTGAAGGCGAAGAGATCACAACACTAAGAAGTCAGGACACTGAAGGATTCTTCTTGGGAGCCTCAAGGAAACTCAGGATGTGGCCCAGAGAGGAGGCAGTACAGGCTTCAAAAGACTGGCTTGAGACAAAAGCATTAGTTTTGGGGGGTTTTTGTTTGTTTGATTTTCCCCAAAGTAATGGAAGAGGAATGAGGTGCAGGTAATTGTGATGATAAAGACACCCAAGCTAATTTTTAGCTATGAGTTAAGTTGGCTGAAGGCAAATAAATAGAAAAAAGACAGAAGTTTTGTCCTCAGGACTGAGGCAGTTTTCATTTAGGATAAAAAGAGAGAAAATATTGAGCTATCCATTAAGGATACAACAGAGCTTGCCAGTTATAGGAAACTCTAGAGGATATAGTGAATGATTTAGAAGGTACAGGATTGCAGCCCAAAGACAAGATAGTACAGAATGTTCTAGAGAACATGGAACAAGAGAGCAGATAGTTGGAGCTTTAAGTAATAAGAAGGATCGGGGTGTGTGGAATCTCATACAACAATCTTGTTGAGAAAGATGGGTGTTTATTATAAAATTCAGCCTGGCTGATATAGATCCCAGAAGCCTGGAATGCTGCATACCACATGGCTCATTGTTAGAGAATTCTAAGACTGTACACAGTGTATGGACTGATTGAAAACAGATTCACAAACAGTAGACACATTTGCTTACTCTTCTGACTGATAGTTCATTCAAATATTTGACATGTTCATGATTAAAAAAAAACAACAACAAAATGTTCAGTCTATTGACAGATGTAACCTGCCAAGTCATCTAGATTAGAAAAGAATGATAATATGGACATTTGAAAGAATGATAAATTATGCAATCATGTTCAAGTTTTGGCATGATTAATTACTGCTCATATTAAATATGAAGTTGAATTCTCTAGCATATGAGCTTCGTCTTTAGCCTTGGAACTTTTTGCTTCTCCCTCAATGGTAGCACAATGTTGCTCTCAGGTGGACATGGCAATGTTCAGTTATAAAGATAGGGGTATTTTGTATTGTGAGCCTCCATTAATTACAGGAAGAAGTACATCCTAGGAGACCCAAAAAAACCTCAGCTCAGATACCCAACCATGACTGAGTCTTATGAAACTGGACTAGCAGTGGAGACACTTCAGAGCAAGTTTCTTGAACAGTTCAGTCTCTTTAGTGACAATTTGACTACACTGGCAGGAAAAAAAAAAAAAATAGAAGAAAGATCACTGATGAATTGGCCACAAATACCATCTGCCTTGGAAGGCTATGTGTCCTTTTATTGAACTCTAAGTGATGAGTGTGACGGGGAGGGTGTGTGTGTATGTTTAAATACACCTCTAAATTCATTAAGGCTATTTTGCAAATGTGTATTTCCAGTTTGCCAAATGTTTCTTAATTTTGTTTATGGAATCCATTGTCCCTTAGAGAAATGTATAATGTTTTCGTAGGCAACTCTGTCAACCATTTCCTTTAAAGTTGCTGACTTTATGTCATGCATAGAAAAGTTGTCCTCTATCAGAGATTCTAAAGCATTCACTCCCATATTCTTCAACTGTTGTCAAAATTTTACTTTCTAATATTAAATTCATTGCTCTATCTGAAATTGATTTCAGTGAGGTATGGATTTTCATTACATTTTTCCCCCAAAGGCTAACTAGTTTTCTCAGCATCATTTGTTGAATAGCCAATCTGTTATCCATGAATTTGAACTACTATATTAACAAAATACTAAAAATCCACATAAAACTGAGACAGGTCTGGAATTCTTATTTTTTTTTCCGTTTACCTATTTAATTAATGTTGCTTTGGTTCTGTATTTTGAAATGTGAGCGGAAGGCAAGTAAAGAATGCAGGTAAATCTGCCAAGTGCAATTCACACTAAACCTGGAGATGATAGATTTGCACCTACCTTTTAAGATGAACCAAAACAACCCCATGCCCAGATAGGAAACTTCATCAGAAAGTAAGACCTGCAAAGGTTTGTCTTTAACATTTTCAGCTCCATTCAGCTATAGGCTCTGAAGATATTCTGTCTGTAAATTCAAGGTCTTTTCTGCTGAGCTGCCAGACTCCATAAAAACTTTATTGCTGTCCTACTGTGTGCCTTGCATACAATAGTCACAGTTTTCTCTCAGAACAAAGAAAAATAATGGTTGAGAGAAAGACCATATTTTTACTGCTTAAGCAAGCAAACAGAATTTTGTACAGAGATAAGCATAAAAAAGAAAAGAAATGGTAAGTTTGAAAGATACTAGAGTCTAGTAGGGATTTTCAGAGAGTCAGAAAACCTGACTTGAGAAATTAGCTGGAGCTAACCAGGAAGTGTCTAGAGACTAAGCATTTCAGAAAGAGGCAATTTCAAACTCAAAAGGCTGGGCCTGAAGTGAGTTTATATTTTGTAATATTTGAGGAAAATTAAAAACTGGGTAAGGAGTGGTGTTGGGGAGAATAGATGGAGAGTTAGAGAGCTAGACAGGCAAAAAGATCAAGTAGAACATTGTAGGCAATGGTAAGATCACTGGATTTCAGAATCACCTACCATAGGGAGGTTTTTAAAAGAGTTTGTTGGCCTTGACTCAGAATCTCTTATATTTAGTAGAACTTTTATGAGCTTTCTATTGTAACTTACATTACTGCTGCCATAAACATCTGTATTCTAGCTTTTCCTGGAGCTGGTCCCACTGGAGCCATTGATAGTGATGATCAGTGGGAAATTGACTCTTTTATCAAAGCATTTACTGAAAATGCAGCCCTGGCTTTGTCACTCTCTTATTAGATCGCTGTGAAAATTTCCCTGATATTATTTCTTTTTTGTTTTTTTTTTTTTTTTGCACTTTTTATATTAATAATAGTGCTAAATCTCTATTAAGGTCACTTACTATGAACTATATAGACAATGTTCCCGGGATTCCCATGTGTTAACTCATTGAATCTTTACAACAATCCTGTGGAGTAGGAACTGTTTTCATTCCCACTTAGAGATGATGAAACTGAAGTATAGACTCTGCTCATGATCATGCAGCTAATAAGTAGGGTAGCTGGGATTTGAATACAAGGAGTATGTCTCCTGAATCTGAAGGCTGATCATTTTGCTTTGCGGCATCCCCAAAGCCCTCATCAATGGTCTTGTGCATGACTGATGCTGAATTTCTTGGAGAACCAGCAGAGAATAATTATTTAAGAAATGCAACTTCCTAATAATATGAGACCATATATGCCTATTATTTGTTCATGTGTTTATTTTATACTCGTAGTAACCCCATAACACAGGCATTTCTTCTGTGTGATGCCATAGTCAATTTCTAATAACACTACACTACTCTTTTTAACGTGTAGTGATGCCCTATGACACTCAGAGGAGAGTCTGGGGCAGAACCTTCGAGTCATTCCCTGGGTTGGAGGACTGAGTACCTTTACCTCGGTGGGAAATATTCAGGCTAGCCTTCAATTCAAACAGGATTGACAATTGGCAATCTTGCAATGGCAATTCTTCTATATAATAGAGGCTAGCAGGGGCCTCCCTGGTGGCCTAGGGGTTAAGTCTCAGTGCTGTCACCGCTGCGGCTTGAGTTCGATCCCCAGCCAGGAAGCTGACCCACATGGTGCAGCAGACCTCTCCTGTCTCACCCGCTGCTCCCTTTAGCAGTGTATTCCACTGTCTCTGGTGAGTCCTCTCACCCCCCAACACCTCTGGCCTATACCCCACTTCTTGTATGAATAAATAAAGAAAAATAAATCTTTAAATAAAGAAAGAAAATAGCAGATACCTGTGCCCTTCCTGATTAGTTCACCAGTTGCTAGAGCTTATTGTTTAAGACTGCAAGTAAGCAGTCTAACAAGAGATGTTATATCAATGTTCACTGAATGGATGAATAGTGCCCCTAAAATGCTAACAATTTCAGCCTTTCTGCCTGTTATTTCTATTTTTTACAAACAATCCTTATTCTCCTCCATTTTCTTGATTGACTCTTACCAAAATATACATATAACATGTGCTATGGGTCAGATACTATTTAAATACTTTACAAATAATTTGGGATTCTACATTTCTCTTAACAACCCAGTGAAGTAGGCACTATTGTGTTCTTCTCTTGCAGCAAAGGAAATGAAGGCATAGAGACATTAATTTCCTTTTCTTTTTTAAAATCATTTTTTAAAATTAATATAGGGCCTCCCTGGTGGCGCAGGAGGTTGAGCACCGCACTGTGAAGCTGTCCGCAGCCTCTGTAGCGTGGGTTTTATCCTGGCCGGCTGGCGAGAATCCCACATGGTGAGGCAGACCTCTCCTGTCTCGCCTGCTGCTCCCCTCTGCAGTGTATTTCAGTCAGTCTGCCTGTTCTGTTCCCCACTCTGTCTCTGGTGAATCCTCTCACCCTCCCACGCATCTGGCCTACACACTGGTTCTTGTATAAAAATAAATAAATCTTTTAAAAAATTAAAAATTGATATAGCATTGGTTTACAACACTGGATATGATCTGGGGGTGTAGGTTTCTAATTCCTCAGATGTATGTTAGCACACCATGCACACCATGTGAGCACACCATAATTCTCCATCATAGTCCACTGGGTCCCTCCCATCTTAGGTCCCACCCCACACACTTCTCTTCCAGTAACCTCCATCCTGCAGTTGGATTTCTAGGTTTGTTTTGATTTGGTTTAGAGAAGAGAAGAAACTAATTTTATTTATAATCTTTATATTCCACATATGAGTGAAATCATCTAGTATTTGTCTTTCTCCTGACTTATTTCACTTTGCATAATCCCCTCCAGTTCCATCCATGTTGTTGCAAATGGCAAGATTTCATCAATTTTTTTATACCCTCCTTCTGTGCAGAACTTGCTTAAGCCAAGGGAGGGATCTGCAAGCACCATTTGGTCAAGGCAGACTGCCTGGTGACACTCTCCCGGAAGCCCCAGACTGCAACTGACCCTTTTTTTTTTTTAAGATTTATTTATTTATGTATAGAAGAACTGGGGTACAGGCCAGAGGTGTGGGGGGTGAGAGGATTCACCAAAGACAGAGTGGGGAACAGAATAGGCAGATTGACTGAAATACACTGCTGAGGGGAATAGCGGGCAAGTCAGGAGAGGTCTCCTATGCCATGTGGATCAGCTTCATGGCCCGGGATTGAACTCATGCAGCAGTGGCTTCAGACAGCCCCATAGGCTGCCTCTCCACCCCTTGCACTACCAGGGAGACCCTGCAACTGACCCTTGGTTTGCAGCTTTGAATTTAGCAGGTTTTGTGGGCAGTGCCTTTCCCCTGATTCTCAGTCAAAAGTAGGATGGGTGTGGGCAGATTGTGGTAACTGTAGATACTGGAGAAAGTAATAAAGACAAAAACCTGACTAGAGAAATAAAATAACATGGTGTCTGGAATTTGCTTTTATATACTTCAGCTACAAAAAGAGAAGAGAAAATGTTTAGGTGTAGATACTATGACAAGTAATTGTTAAATCTGGATGATGAAAATATAGGATTTCATTACCCTATTCTTTCTACTTTTGTCCATGCATGAATTTTTCAAAATAAAAACTTTGAAAGAGTAGAACGGAGGTAGAAAATTGGAGAAACATTTATATACCACTTTTCTGGGTAGCTTGAAAAGAGAAGTGAAAAACGAAGGTGCTAGAGAGATGCTGGGAGAGGAATTAGAATACAGAGAATTTTTTTCTGAAACATATTAAAAATTATTATTGTTGTGTGTGTTGATAGAAATGATACAATGGAGTGGGGAAATTAAAGGTGAGCAAAATAAAATGGGAGAATGCTGGAAAGATAATTGAGCAGATGTGATGGGAGGAAATCAATGCAGGGTTTAGCTTTGGATAAAAGTACTACATAGTTATAGGGGAAATGCGAGTTATGGACACAGCGGAAGCTGTGAATTGGGGATTCTAGTGGAAGATGAGCAAGAAATTTTTATGTCAATTGTTTCCATTTTGTAAGTGGAAATAAGCAAGAACATAAGCTAAGAGTGAAAATGGATAATAAAGTGTTGTAAATTGAAGACAGTGTTGTAAGAAGGAGACAGGAAATAATAACCTAGGAAAATAGTTGAGTTAAAAGATTTGAAGTTCTAGTGATCAGCATGATACCTGTCTGCCTTTCTCAAATATGGACAGGAATCCCAATGTAGATGTTAAGTACAAAGAGACCTGCCCAATATTGGGCAAGACAGTCAAGATTACATGGAAAGGAGTGATGCATATGGAAAGAGAGCAAAAAGGTTATAAAATCAGCAAACTGATTGCAGTAAAAAATACACAGAATTTATTTGTACATTATCTGCATTAAAATGCAAAATTATTTCCACTAAACCACAAAAGTATACAAGAGAACCTGGAAAATATTTAATTTTTAGTATTTTTATTTCCATTTATTTAAAATATATCATACATATAGCTATTGTGTATATATAAAATATATTTTCATATTCCTAAAACAGTAAAATCAAATACAAATTATAGGCAATTCAGAAGAGAGGCCAATTAACATATGAAATGATGTTGTACTTCAGTAGTTATTAGGAAAAATAGTTTGGGGTCATAATGAAATACCATTTTATAACTGAGTTAGCCAAAAAATTCTAGATTGCTTGATATCAAATGTTGGCAAAAGGTGAAGCACCAAGAATGTTTATACATTGCTGGTAGGATTGGAAATTGGTAGAATCACTGGGAACATACATAAACCAAAAATCATTACCATTGTTTATAAAATAGAAGAAAAAAAGAAAAAACAAGACTATTTAAATGTCTCTGCAGGAAAATGGATAAGTAAGAATTGGTATATTCCTACCATAGGGCAAAAGAATGGATATAGATAAATCTCAAAATCATCATGTTAGATGAAATAATGAGGTTGTAGATGGAAACTAGTGATATAAAGACTTCAGTATTCAAAACAATACTATGTATTACTCAGTAGTGTGTGTGTGTGTGTGTGTGTGTGTATGGGGAGGGGAGGCAGGAGGGAGGGGGAGAGAGAGAGAAATTCATAGCAATGCTGAATAACAATGTAGGATAATGGTTACTTCTATGGGGGACTAGGCTGTGTTCAGGAGATGAAAGATAGTAAAGGAGATTTAACTTATTGGCAAGGTATATATATTTTTTTAAGATTTATTTTTATTTTTTTATTTTTAAAGATTTATTTATATAAGAACTGGGGTACAGGCCAGAGGTGCGGGAGAGTGAGAGGATTCACCAGAGACAGTGTGGGGAGCAGAACAGGCAGAAGGACTGAAAACACTGCTGAGGGGACCAGTGGGTGAGACAAGATAGGTCTGCATGCCATGTGGGAATCTCCCTAGCCGGCCGGGAATCGAACCCACGCTGCAGAGGCTGCAAACAGCTTCACAGCACTGCACTCAACCTGCTGCACCACCAGGGAGGCCCTATTTTTATTTATTTATGCATACAAGAAATGGGATATAGGCCAGAGAAGGGGGAGCGAGAGGATTCAGCAGAGACAGAGTGGGGAGCAGAACAGGTAGATCTACTGGAATATACTGCTGAAGGGAGCAGTAGTCTAGACAGGAGAAGTCTGTTGTGCCTTGTGGGTTAGTTCCCTGGCCTGGGATCTAATTCAGGCTGCAGTGACTGGTAATAGCCTGAGAGAGCTGAGACTTAACTCCTGTGCCACCAGGGAGGTCCTGGTAAGGTGTATAATCTTGGGATGAGTTGCCCAGTACATGGGTGCTTGATAAGTATTTTTTTATCTTTTTGGCTGTCTTAAATATTGACAAAGTTTAAGCATAAATATGAGTAATATATTAAGTAGCAACATCAGAGTTACTACTATTAAAGTTTCATTTTTTTTCTTCCTCTCCATACTTTTCCTTCTTGCTACCTCACTCTATCATGTATTGACTCACTCCCTAATGGGCTTCAGCTATTGTGCTTCTGAAATGTACACATTTCTTTGAATTTTTCAGTCTTTTACCAATGTTCTAAATTTTTTTAAAAGGACCACATTGAACAAGATGTAAATATGGATAAGTAATTTTCTTGATCCTAAACTCTGAAAAGGGTAAAAATATTAGAGCAATTATTCTCTTTTGAATTCATCTATTTCCATGAAATCTCATTAGCTAAACCCAATAACCTTCTTACTCCCTGAGGCAAGCAAAAACTCTTACCTAAATCATATTATGAAGTTTGACAGACAGACCAATTTTCCAAAAGTTTAAGGTTTTCTATTAAAGTTTCTACTCAGGTGTTTTTTGTTTATTTGCTTGTTTCTAGATGAAAAAATGTGCCACTCTAGCTCACACATATTTGTCATATGGACCTAAAACTTCCCTTTCTAATCTCAACTTACATCCTTCCAAATTATTAGCCAGTGCCTGGGCACCTTTCCAGTCACCTCTTTGAAGACCCAGTAGTAATTTTAGCAACCATAATAGACAGTAACACCTAGTTTCTATAAATTTCATTTTCTCCTCTACTCTCCCTTTACTTAAATCATCTATAGGGATATCTCTTCTCCTCATATCAAATTCATGAATGAATTTGCAGTTGTCATTTTGATTGGCAGTTGAGACAGTGGTAGGTTATAAATGACCAAAATAAAATAGATCTCAAATTTACAGAACTCAGTTTACTGTATAGCCATGGAAATTAACAAAGCAATATAGTATACTTCCTTAGTACTTGATATGCATTCACTGAAATTTAAAATGAAGAATAATCTTATTAATATAGTAATAAATATGCCTTTCTTCATCCATTTAATCAGGGTAAGATGTCAGTATTGCATCTGTGTCATGTCTTGTCGTAAGTTGAGTTCATAAGTGAATCCACAGTGAAAGAAAATGTTGAAGTTAAAATTGAATCTAATTCAGGTCATGGAGATAGAGATGTTTTAAGAAAGTTTGTATTCTTTCATGAAATAAAATAACAAAATTAGAGTGTGAAATCTATTACCAGTATTCAGCTAAAAATCAAGTTAAACTTGGTGTCTTTGTATTCCTCCATTGTATATCACCCAGGGATACCCTTTAGAAACAATGACAGTTAATGCTAATGGCAGGTTAATAATATTTCAAACTATTTTAAATTGAAAAGCCCCTTGATAAAATGGAGTGAGCAAAGGACTGGAAGTCTAGATAGTTTCATATTTATTTCTTTGTCCATTCATCAATGATTAATTGCACATCTACTACATGCCAGGATCTTGCTAGGCTTTGGGGTGATCCAGATAAGATACAGTTGCAGCCTAGAAATTGTCATTCAAGTTATATAAAAAGGCTGTATAACTTTTTCCAAATAAATATTTCAAGTGTCTTCTTTTATAAAATAGAGAAAATGAGGGTTCTAACTAATTTCATTCATGTGAGGAGCAAATGTGCCTATGAAAGTTCTACTTAAACAGTTAATCACAAATAGGTAAGTCCTGAGAAGACTGGCTTTTTGGATGCCTTCCATCTCTACTCTGCTTTCTAAACAAAACAGCCTTGTGTTTGTTAAGGAACAAAAAAACAACTTCATGAAAAGGATTACATATGTTTCATGAGCATCAGACTCCTCTAATTAAACCCAGATTAAAGACAATCAAACCAAGACTTCCCGTTTCCTGTCCAGCATGTAAGAAACTTGGAAGTTGCTGCTCCAGCCTAATAACAAATAAAAAAACTGAACAAACTGAAAAATCATCAATTCTTTGATTAGTAAGAGAAGTGAGAGTAAAAGGAAAATCACTGCCCCAACTTCAGAGAGATGAACAGGAAAGTAAGAGTATCACATCTTACCGGAGCAGAAACTCATGAGCTGAAACCTCCTTGAGAACATGCGTTGGCATAAAAAATCTGCACAGTAATTGGTGAATTTCCAAGGTCTCAGTGTGTACAAATCTGAAATATTAAAAGTACCAAAGTATCCAGTTATTAGGGGTCATCACATTTGTGAGTTTTACCTCCTGGAAATTCTATATGGGTCTCATGGATAATATAAGAGAAATATCTCAAACTTTGAGAGTAAGGAGAAAAGGAAACACTTTGAAATACCTGAGGGCACTCTTTTCTTAACAAGGGGTACTCCCAAGAGGAACTATTTAACTAAAACGTAACCTGATGGATTTTTTTTTTGCAAAACCTAAATGACCTAGGGAAATGGAAATTCACAATATCAGCCAGTTCTAGCCTTCCAGATCCAACTAAAAGGGGTGGTGGGTGGGGGAGGAGCCATGAAGCACACAGTCAGAGGTACAGGCTCACTAAAAACTGAGAACATTGGGCTATAGGATGCTTCCCATCCTGTCTCACCACCTTACTAAATGCCTATACACAACAATTACTTTTATGCAGGGCAAAATATCCAGTTACCAAGAAATATTTACAAAACATTTTTTTAAAAAATAGGGCCTCCCCTATTTAAAAAATAGGCAGTTTAGCTCCGCACTGTGAAGCTGTCTAGTTCAATCCTGGCCTACCGGGGAGGGTCCCACATGGCGTGGCAGACCTATCCTGTCGCACCCGCTGCTCCCCTCAGCAGTGTATTTCATCAGTCTGCCTGTTATGCTCCCTGCTCTGTCTCTGGCGAATCCTCTCACCCTCCCGCGCATCTGGCCTGTGCCCTGGTTCTTGTATAAATAAATAAATAAACCTTTAAAAAAAAATAGAGTTTAAATAGACTGAACAAGCATCCAAACCAGACTCAGAAATGGCATGAATGCTGGAATTATAAGAATAGGAATTTAAGACAACTGTTATTTAAAACAATAGCTCTAGTGAATACAGTTTCAGCATACAAGAACAAATGGACAATTTAGGCAGACAGATGATTTTCTAAAAAAGGACCAAGACCAGAGGGAAGATGGCATCAGAGGAAACTCCCTGCTTTGCTCTTGGAAGGATAAAATAGTGTAGCCCAAGCAGGGGTTAGACCCCTAATCCTGTGACTAGGGGTGAAACCAGAACAATTCCTGGACATCAGAGATTAATGCTGACAGATGAGATGCTCAGAAAGTTCAACTCCAGGCAACAAAGGGTGAGTGGGGAGAGGAATTACAATCTTGAAACCTTGAAGGTATAAGGAGAAATCAAAGGGTCTTTTACCATCTGTGCAAGAAAACCAAAAATATGCCACCCAGAGTCTGAGAAAAGAAAGGATTTTAATGTAGAATCAGGTCAACAGGATGTAGGAGCCCCAACACTCAAATCTAACACCAGGAGTGCCCGGGGGAGGGGTTTATACCACATTTTGGTAAGCCAGCCTTGAAAGAACAAAAGAGCTAAATTTCATTGGCTTGATGGTGGGCTGGATGCATAGAAATTAGAATTTGGCAGGGGGTTACTGAGCAAAACAGACAGGGCACAGAGGAATACAGAGTTGGCTGAAGTCCGTTAGATAGTGGTGGGCTCTTGTCCATACATGGGCTGATTGTCAGGTACTTGTGATGTGCGGGATCCTTGTGGACAAAAGGCTGGCCTTGGGCTGCTAGGATTTCTTTATCTGGAAATGCAGAACTTCTCTGGAAGGACAAGTTAGTCTTGTTATTGCAGCAAAGAGGTCACTTGTTATCTGATTTAACCAGACAGGCAAGAAAACAGAAAGCACTTAAAATTTGTTAAGTGCTAAGCCATGGGCAGGAAGAATACATGTCTAGTTTTTGGATGGGTTTCAGCTTTGAGGGACTAATTTTAAAAAGGCTTTCACAAGTCAGTATCATTATTAAAGAGAGAAAATAATAAAGGGATGCAATGCACATTTTCATCCACTCATTTTCTCTTTTTTCCACATTTAGACAGTAAGTCATGATGGAAGTTTGAAAGAATCCCTTTCAAAAGTCTGCAAGTAACACCTGCGTGTCCCAGAGCAATATCATTTTTTTAAAGATTTATTTATTTATGCATACAAGAGCCGGGTACAGGCCAGAGGCGTGGGGGCGGGGGGTGGGAGGATCCATCAGAGACAGCGTGGGAACAGAACAGGCAGATTGACCAAAGTACACTGCTGAGGGGAGCAGAGGGCAAGTCAGGAGAGGTCTCCTGCACCATATGTGTTGCTCCCTGGCCAGGGATCGAACTCGTGCTACAGTGGCTGCAGATAGCTTCATAGGTTGCGCCTTAACTCCTTGTGCCACCAGGGAGGCCCAAGCAATATCTTTTTACTACACAGAAAAGGCTGCACTTATTTTTTTTTCTGATTCTGAATCAGTTGCTAAGAATTTGCTTTTCTCAAACAAATACCGTCAAACCTGGAATTTTTTTTTCCCTTAAAGTCTTCTAAATACTCTGATTTTAGATGTAACCACTAAGAATTCAGCATTTTCTATTAACTAAAGCCCAACTCAAAAAAAGGACACGTCCTTAAAAGTTAGTCAACTATATTGATATGAATTAAAATTTTTAAAAAATCTGTATGTGTTAAGAGAGACATAGACTAAAAGGGAATATAATTCTATTGTAAAGAAATATGGGTCTCTGCCCGAATACATTCTATATGCCTGGCCCAGGGCTGTGATATACAGCACCCATTTGGTTTTGTGTATGCCAGTTGGCTCTGAAATATCTTTTAAAAGAGAGAAAAATCATGAGACAAAGAAGATCACTTATGCAATTTCTAGTCTAAGTCGTTGCTCTAATCCTAATGAGCAATGGAAAGGGAATAGACTATAGGACTACAATGCAGGGAGTATAGGAAACATAAAAGTATGTTCTACTTGTAATTCAAGGAGTCAAATAGTGTTAATGAACTCTACTATAAATCGATAATTTATCATTATGATATCTAAGTTTCTTCCAGCTTCTACTGAATTTTTAGACAAAGATCTAGCATGGTAACTTTTTGCTAACAGATCAAATCTCAGAATGATAAAAATCAGAATTTGTTATCCTCCTACTTACAGTTTTTTGAAAATTCATAAATATATATTAAATAATCTTTTTTCAAGTAAAGATTTTTTAAAGAATAATCACACATACTTACATGCATACTCCTAGATCTAGTTCCAACTCACAATTTTCCAAGAAAAGATCATAATTTCTAACTGAATTGTTAAGTTAATCAGATAAATGGAATTTCCAAACTAGGCATCCTCAGAGACTTAAAGTTTGCTGGGAAGGAAAAGGGATTTGTTGGGCATAAGGGGAAAGCTGGAACCAAAAACAAACTCAAAAATTAGATTAAGTTATCATGATGCCCTACACTTATAATATTTTACACTATATATAAGATTTGCATTAAAGAGGTGATTAATTCCCTGGGGGAGCTAATCTTTAGAAATGTATTCACAAGGAAGGGAGAGACTAAGAAGAAGAAAAGAAGGACGGGGCGAAGGAAAGGAGGGGAAAGAGCAGGAACATTCAGAAAGAACTCAGGCGTTTCTGTGATGATAAAAGTATCTTGAATTTAATTAACTCTCAGTAAATTTCTGGGTATCGCCTCATATCCCAATTCATATAACTGTATTCCAATAATACAATTAGTATTCCTGACCAGTAAACAAGGCAAATATTTTCTTCATTACAGAGTCACATTGTTAAAGTAGTTGCAAGTTAGGACAGAATTTAATCAAAGCTAGGCGTATGTCTAAGTCTATGAAATTTTTATTGCGTACTGAATATATGGAAGTCAATATACTAAAAACCTGTGAATATTGCCTAATAAATAATAAATAAAGGCACAAATTTGCAAATATAAAAAGTTTGCAAAAAATATTTTGACAGAAGTCCAATCAGGGCAGGTAAAAAAAGTAAACAAAACCAACATCTAATGCATATAGAAAATAAAGAGATGACTGAATATTTTAATACAGTGGAGCAGAGAAAGACAGCTGAAAGCTGGAGGTTCAACAAAGGGCTCTCTGTCAAAAATGCACTTAGCTTGGGGATATAAATTTGTGGAAAATCTCAGCTGAAAGAAGCAAAAATTATATAATGAAAAGTTTGTGAATGAACAGAAAATGAGATATTCTATTAGTAGCCTGAATGGAAATCAACAAATTAAAAATATCAATATATCTATTTAAATTCTATTATTTTTTTTTGAGGTTGACATTGGTTTACAACACTGTACATGAAGTAGGACTACAGAGTCACATCTCTTCAGATGTATGTTGCCACACCATGCCCACCTCCAAAGCTCCTGTAACCCTCAATGTAATATCTTGAGAGAACAGTTAAGTGGCTGTTAGCTATTTAATTAGTGTCACTGTACTGTCGTGCATATTTACAACAAAGAAGCAACTGCCTTTCATAATTAAACAAGAACTGCCAATGACAAACACAAAATTCTCAAAAGAATATAGCATATGTTATAGGGAGGAGGTTAATGGGAAAGCCCATCAGTTCTCAGAGATATTAAAAATTGGTACAATGATTGTAAACAGGTTAGGACTATGAAATGTGATAAACTGAAAATTATAGTCAAGGTACTATTGTTTTGCAGTGATGTATAGCCCATTTTTCACCAAAAAGTAAATAAAAAGAAGGAAAAATATTAGGAAGCAGATAGCATTGATTGATATTCCAATCAGACTCTACGGAAGACATTCTTTTTTTTTTCCTAAAGATTTATTTATTTATGCATATGAGAGCAGTGGCACAGGCCAGAGATGCAGAGGCAGGGGGTAAGAGGATCCGCCAGAGACAAAGTGGGGAACAGAACAGGCAGACTGACCAAAACACACTTCTGAGGGGAGCAGCAGGCGAGACAGGAGAGGTCTGCCTCACCATTTGGGTTTATCCCTGGCCAGCCAGGGATTGAACCTGTGCTGCAGAGGCTGCTGATTGCTTCACAGCATGGTGCTTAACCCTTGTGCCACCAGGGAGGCCCTGGAAGATATTGTTTTAATTTCTCTGAATCAGCTAAGTTTGTTCCTATCTCCCATGTACTTTCCCAAATCTTGCATCACTCAGTAACTCTCTTTCAGGGCTATGGTTAATGGTGTTTTTCTTCAAAATAATGTCTTAAAAAGACAATTTTTATTGTTACTAGTGATGTTTCCATGGCAACTCTTTCCAACATCCTCTATAATTTTTTTTTCTCTACCCATACCATTTCTTTATCTTGTTATTGTTTCTTCTTTTATCTGGTTTGGAATTTAAGGGAAAAATCTGAAGAGGCACCAATGTCCTTACATTTAAGAGAAACTACCATTTTCAAGAGCATAATTTTTTTGCATCTTGTATAATAAACTTTTTTTTAATGATGTTTAATAAAACTATGCCAATGGATACCTTTAATTTGTTATTGACGATCTAAACCTTACTAAAGTCACTAATTAAATTTTTAGGACATCTGAATTATTTTTCCAGTTTTATTTATTTATTTATTTATTGTTTTATTTATTTATTTGTTTATTTTAAATTAGAGTCATTTTCTCTTTTTTTTCTTTAAAGATTTATTTATTTATTTATACAAGCACTGGGTACAGTCAGAAGCGCGGGAGGGTGAGAGAATTCACCAGAGGCACAGCGGGGAGCAGAGCAGGCAGAAGGACCGAAGTACACTGCTGAGGGGAGCCGCGGGTGGCAGGAGAGGTCTGCGCGCCATGTGGGACCCACCTCTGGTGGCCAGGGAGCAGCCGGGGATCGAACCAGCGCTGCAGAGGCTGCGGGCAGCTTCACAACCCAGCGCTCAACCACTGCGCCACCGGGGAGGCCCCATTTTTTCCAGTTTTAGTACCAAATAATTATGTGATGCTCATCAGGACTCTTAAATTATTTCTATTTCTGTAAAGAATAGCTTATAATGCTCTTCTGTATTTAATTTTTATCTTGTTTTAGAAAAAAGATTTAAAATCCTAAAGCATATTGTTGGTGCATTAAAAATATCTCCTGTCCTGTACTGCAAGGAACAATTTCCCATATGTTTCAGTGGGATATTTAATGTCATTTAAATTTAGGGTCATCATCTGTAGAAAGATAATGTATCTACCTACAGTATAATATTGTGTGATTATAAGAGATAATGTAGGAAAAAGTGTCAAACACAGTCAGTGTTACTTAATAGATATATAGACCAGGGGTTAACAAACAATTGAAAAAAATAACCATGTACACAAATGGTTTCTGAGGGACACAATTTTTTTTTAAAGATTTATTTATACATTTATACAAGCACTGGGTACACTCAGAAGCGCCGGAGGGTGAGAGAATTCACCAGAGCCAGAGCAGGGAGCAGAGCAGGCAGACTTACGAAGTACACTGCTGAGAGGAGCAGCGGGAGACAGGAAAGGTCTGCGTGCCATGTGGGACCCTCACCCAGTGGCCGGGGATCGAACCAGCACAGCAGAGGCTGTGGGCCACTTCACAACCCAGCGCTCAACCGCTGCGCCACCAGGGAGGCCCCTGCAGGGACACACTTATTAAGGCAGTGATTGGGTGAAGCTTGAATGCAATATGAATGCAAATTTAATTTTTAAAAAACAGGTAAGGTAGCAAAAGTTTTGGGTATTGGTATGTATATAAAAAGTGTGAAGGGTTGGGATACTTATTACTACATTTCTCAGGTTTCCTAGAGTGGAAAGGACTTAGAGTTCAATCATCAGGAGAAAATAATATTGCTACACTATCAGCAAAGATTCTGTCAGGCAAACAGAATTAGAGTAGACATTTTAAACAAAAGGGATTTAATACAGGAGATTAATTACTCAAGATTACAAAGGGTGCATAGTCTCTTTAAGGGAGCATTCAATGATAATAATTGCAAGAGGTCCCAAATTAGGTATGAAAGAACAAAGAAGATTATGTGAAGTTACCAGATTCCAGAAGTTTGGAGATGTGCCATGCAATATCAAGAGCTTAGTTTCCTGAGGAGGAAATAATATTTTATTTTTGCTTGTCCCTCTGAAGTCAAAAGAACTCAAAGTGAAGCTGGCAGTTTTTGCCACCAACTGCTACTAAAGAAAGCAACATTTTAGAGGAACAGGAAAACATGATACCTTTGTCCTTCTACCCATCGTCCAGTCTTCCTCTAGGGCTGTCTTCCCGTTGTCAGACCTAAAAGGACATCTCATAGCAAAGGAATCTGGAAATCTCAGCTTTAAAGTCACTGAACTTGGGTAGGTTTCGACTGAGACCTAATAGATAAATCACTAGCCCACATTCTTTTTCTGTGCAATCTTGCTGAATCTTTTTTATAATAGTGATAGTGAATAATCTATATACTTATACAAGTTCTTTAAAACCAAATCATATTGCACTTTATTTGCTATTTTTCTCTTACTAAACTTCTAAATAGCCTGTTGGCCAAACAAGAAGTTCCATTTAGAATATTTGGACCTTGTTTTTTACAACTACATTTGTATTCAGAAAAAAAAATATATATATATATATTAAGAAAAAGCAAGAAAAGATAAAAATCAGTTTTCTAAGTACCTACCTCAGAAGTTAGAAAAAAAATACAGAAAAGAAGAACAAATAAAGCCCAAAGTTAGCAGCATAAATAATAAGATTAAAATAAAGAAGTAAATGAGATAGAAATTAAAACATTAATAGAAAAAATCAATGAAATTTAAAGTTAGTGTTTGAAAAGATAGCAAACTTTTATATAGCTAAGACAAAAAAAAAGAGACACAAACAAATCATGTTTAAGAAGAATTATACAGGCCACTATGACTAGATATAAAGAGGATAAGAAACAAAAAGGACAAGAAACCACTAAGAACAATTTAATGTCAAAAATTGGATAACCTGGAAGAAATGGATAAATTCCTAGAAGCAGACACCCTACTACTAAGACTGAACCATGATCTAATAGAAAACTGAACATACAAAGATTATATTAGAAATGGAAAACATCCCAGCAAGCTAAAGCTCAGGGCCAGATGACTTCCCTGGAGAATTTTGTCAAACATTTAAAGAAAAATTAACAACAGTTCTACTCAAACTTTTCCAAGAACCTGAAGAGAAAACACTTCCAAATTCATCGTATGAGGCCCCCATTCCCTTATAACTGGAGCCATAAAAAAAAAAAAAAAAAAAAAAAAAAACTACAAAAAATAACACTGCAAGCAAATACTGCTGTGAACATAGATAAAAAATCCCCAACAAGGCCTCCCCTGGTGGCACAGTGGTTGAGCGCTGGGCTGCGGAAGCTGCCCACAGCCTCTGCAGTGCCGGTTCCATCCCCGGCCACCAGCGAGGGTCCCACATGGCGCAACAGACTTCTCCTGCCGTGCCTGCTGCTCCCCACAGCAGTGTACTTCGTCAGTCTGCCTGTTCTGTTCCCCACTCTGGCTCTGGTGAATTCTCTCACCCTCCTGCACTTCTGACTGTACCCAGTGCTTATATAAATACATAAATAAATCTTAAAAAAAAAAATCCACAACAAAATACCAGCAAATAAAATTCATTTAAATGATCATATGCCATGAACAAGAGGGATTTATTCTTGAGATGCAAGGATGCAAATCAATGAATGTGATAGATAATAACCCAATGAAAAAGCTAAAAAATCACATGGTGATTTCAATAGATAAAAAAATCAGCAAAACTTAACAAACACAATTCTCAAGAAAACTAATCATAGAAAGACACCTTAGCATAATAAAATCCGTATATTAAAAGTCCACAATTAGCATCATACCAGGTTAGTGGAAAGTAAAAGTGCTCCTCTATCATAAAGAACAAGGCCTTAAAGATACCCACTGTCACCATTTCTACTCAAGTACTGGAAGTCTTAACCAAACAATTAGGCAAGAAAAAGAAATAAAAGGCATCTAATTGGCAATGAAGAAGAAGGGAAATTATTTCTGTTCACAAATTATATAAACTCATATGTAAAAAATCTTAAAGTTGCCACAACAAAATAAAAAAAAAAAACTGTTAAGGTTATAAACAAATTCAGTAAAGACACAAAAATCAACATAGAAAAACCTGATGTGTATCACTATAATAATGCAAATCCCAAAAAGAATATGCAAAATTTAAAATATCAAAAATAATAAAATTCTTAGGAATTAACTTAACCAAAGTGATGAAAGACATATTCTAAAAAAAAAAAAAAAGAAAGAAATTAAAGGGGACATAAATAAATGGAAAGTTAGCCTTTGATCATCAGTTAGAAGATGGCTAAAGCACTTGCATAGACATCTTGAGAAAAAAAAAAAGTTGCCAACAAGGAAATGCAAATCAAACCTCCAATGAGGTATCTCCTCACCCTTGTAAGGCTAGTTATTTTAAAAAATTATTGGCTGGGATATAAAAGATATAAGAACTCTTGTACACTGTTAGTGGGAATGTAAAACTGTGCAGCCTCTATTTAAAACAGCATGAAACTTCCTGTGCCACTGGGAGGTTTGGTGCAGGATGAGTGAATGATGTGCTCACATGAAGGCATAAAAACTAAACCTAAACATATACAGATAAGTAAACCACTGATAAATTTAATTAAAAAAATAATAAAACACCATGACACTTCCTCAAGAAATTAAATATAGAACTACCATGAGATTCTGCAATCCCACTTCTGAGTATATATATATCTCCAAAATAATTGAAATAAGATCTCAAAAAGTTATCTGCACTCCCCTCTTTACTGCAGCATTTATTCACTATTACCTAAATATGAACATAACTTAAATGTCCATTGATGGGTTCATGGACAAAACAAATGGGGCATATACATAATTATTCAGCCTTAAAAAGGAAGAAGTTACTCTAATATGCAACAACATGGATGAACTTGCAGTGTTCACATTCATCATCTTACTCTGTTTAGCAGAAGCAACCAATAGAAGAGCCTGAATAAATGAATTTCATGGCATATGCAATCAGGAATATTCACTGTAGCTAAGGCATTGATAACAAATTACAAATTTCAACCCCACTGATTACTATTAGTTTGGGTTCTGACATAATTATTTGTAAATAGGTTTCTTGAAAATATTTTCTCAGATGTTAAATGGATACCATATATGCATAGAATTTGTGCCACATTTTATGCTGAATTAAAATGGACCTCTTTGTGTGCATATAATTGTTTTGTCAAAGTGTTGTTGCCACTTACAAATGCAACTACAGCTTTTGTTGATAAGCGGCTTGAGGGATTTTAAAAAGAAGAATAGAACATGTAGAGAATATGCAAAATTAAACAGAGATTCCAAATTCTATGTGACGTCTATATGCATACAATGACAATTTAAACACTAGTTGCTTCGTAAGTCTTTGTGTACCCATGTCACTAAATATAAAAAAAAAAAAACAAAGAAATGTTGAAAGTGTTGCAGGAACAGTCCTGTGCAGCTGAGAGTGGTCATGGCCCCTCACCCAGATGCTTGCCAGGTCCCTTTGGACCTCTGTGCACTGGCCTCAATGTGGCCATCCTGTGGCAGTTGCCACAGTTGATCAAAGGTGGGTTGATGCTCTAGAGTGCTCCCTCCTTCCCTCAAGGCCCGGCTGCCCTGCTGGGTGCTCACCATACTCAGTGGAAGAAGGTGAAGCTTTTCCACTCCATCTCCTAATGTCCTGAGTGGGGGCTGCTGGGAACTGGGGGTAGAGCACTGTACCACAATGACTTGTAAAAACAGAGCACCAGTCAGCCACAGTCCTTTTTATCTCTTCCTCTTCACTATGATGCTCTCATTGGTGAGCAACCTGTATGTCTCTTCCACTTGTGCTTTCCTCAGGCCTCAGCTTTCTGCAGTCCTCTAAGTGACCAGCTCCCAATTCCTCCGCTGTGTGGGCCACCTGCCATCTTGGACATGCAGCTCTGGCTCCTGCTTGCTTTGCTGAGCAGAACAGCTGCTGTCTTGCCACTTGTGGCTTTGGATTGGACTACAGTCTCTGCAAAATGAATACTATCTGGGGTAGGACAGTTTGCATCTAGCCATATGCCAGCCTACACACTACACATATTCTCTCTCTCTCTCTCTCTCTCTCTCTCTCTCTCTCTCTCTCTCTCTCTCTCTCTCTCTCTCTTTCTCTCTCTTCTCTTCCTCTCTCCTTTCTCCTCTTATCTTCTCTCCTTTTCTTACACCTTAGGAAAATAAACACTGTTGCTGTTTCTCTCTGTGGATCTTGTATTTGTAAGCATGTGAATGAGGACCCACCAACCGGGTTTTCCCCCAGGTTTGCATCAATTCAAAAGTACTGAATTTTTTTTAAACTTCAGTATACTGACACAAAATATATTAATTTTTGGAAACATATCTCATCAGCAAAGGATACTAAAACAGAACACATATTTGGGGATATGACATGAAGTGATTTCCATTCTAATGATGTTGTATTCAGAAGTCAAATGAAAAGCCAATGTCATCTCCCATAGCCGCCAACTTGATTTTTCTGGTGAAAATTTACTACGGTGACTGGGAACAATTTTCCTAATCCATCATTGTCCATAAACAACATATGAAAATAATACCACTAAGCCATAATTCAGAGTCATGCATACAGTGAGAGGAGTCATCAGGACTATCTGCTCAATTTCAACAGCCTTTAACATGATTCTGTCACCTGAAGGGAATATGTTTACAACAAATAACACCAGCATGAAAACAGTATTTCTGAAGTGAAAATTAAAATGCATTTTTATTTCAAATCTAGAGGATTTTGCAATTCAAAGCATCCTGCTTTCATTCTTACACATTTATGTTCTGTTCTCTTATTTTTACTTCTACCAACCCTGCCAAGTGCCAGATGCACATAAATGTATTAAAATGGGTGATTCACAAATGTCAGTTTTCCTTATCACTAAGGAAAAGGATCATATTTTCCCTCAAAAGTGTTAAAATAACATCTTAACCTCTAAACATCTCTCCTTATATTCTTCTGTACTTTTATGGAACATTATTCTTGGTTTCCTAGTGAGTTTCCTACTGAAGAACATTCTGTCAGGGGGAAAAATTGCTTGATAATTCCAGTTTTGTTTTTGTTATCAAAGGAATAGATGAAACCACTCTTAGAAAAATTAATCCTGGAAAATTGCTTATGGAACTGAGGAATCCAGAGGGGGACTGAAAGGGGAAGTGAGAGAACAAATTAGGGAAGAAACATAACAGACTAAGGTGGGTGATCAAGGGTGTTTTGGGGGTAGATACACTATTGTAATAACATTTGAAGGGGGAGGGGGTGACATACTCACAAAATACAAACAATATAAACCAACATTACTTTAATGAAATACATACATATAGATATATATATTTAAATGCATATATATAAAGAAAAATAACTTTTAAAAAACAACAGTGGAGAAACCAAGCAACACCTTAACCAAGTGATCAAAATTAAGTTCACTATAGCACAGAGACATCTATCAAGTGATCACAGAGTTGATTCCCTGAAAATAAGGTGTCAACAGCCAAGGACACATAACCTCCATGTAAATCACAAGAAATCATACACCTCAACTGACATCACAAGGAACGAATAGACAAACACAAAAAATAAGAAAGTTCTATTTTTTTTTTTTTTTTTTTAGAGGCATGCTTTATTTATTTGTTTGCTGGTCTGTTTGCTTGTTTTGTTTATACATGCACTGGGTACAGTCAGAAGTGCGGGAGGGAGGGTGAGAGAATTCACCAGAGCCAGAGCGGGGAGCAGAGCAGGCAGAAGGACCGAAGTACACTGCTGAGGGGAGCAGCGGGCGGCAGGAGAGGTCTGCACGCCATGTGGGCCCTCCTCCGGTGGCCAGGGAGCAGCCGGGGATCGAACCGGCGCCGCAGAGGCTGCGCGCAGCTTCGCAACCCAGCGCTCAACCGCTGCGCCACCGGGGAGGCCCAGAAAGTTCTATTTTTAAAAAAGTGGCAGTGGTTATTGTATTCTTCAAAGACATCAATGTTATAAAAGACCAAGTAAATAAAATTGTGGAAACTATTCCAGATTAAAGGAGGCTAAATAGATAGGATAATTAAATGTAATATCTGGAGGAGGGAAAATGCTATAAAACACATTATTAAGTTAACTAACAAAATTATTAACTAGGTGTATGAAATAATTTTATAAAGTAAATATATGGAGCTAATAACCAGATTGTGGTTAAGTGACAATTGCTTTTCCCTAGAAAATATACACTGAAGAATTGAGAGATAGAGTCATATCATGTGTGTGTCTATATATGTACATATGTAATACATGTATGTATATATGTATATATATACTCCCCTTTATTTTTTTTTAAAGATTTATTTATTCATTCATTTTTTTTATTCATTTATTTAATTATACAAGCACTGGGTACAATCAGAAGCGTGGGAGGGTGAGAGAATTCACCAGAGCCAGAGCGGGGAGCAGAGCAGGCAGAAGGACCGAAGTACACTGCTGAGGGGAGCAGCGGGCGGCAGGAGAGGTCTGCGCACCATGTGGGACCCTCCTCCGGTGGCCAGGGAGCAGCTGGGGATCGAACCGGCGCTGCAGAGGCTGCGGGCAACTTCGCAACCCAGCGCTCAACCGCTGCGCCACCGGGGAGGCCCTATATACTCCCCTTTATACTTACAATTGTAGCATCAGAAAACTGTCTGGAAATTTGTTTAAAAACTTAAATATTACAGATATTTTAATATTAGTAACAATGGAAATAACTTGGCTAAAGTTAAAAGACTGAGTTTTCTTGCAGTGGTCAGTCTATATTTACTTTAAAAATAAGCTTATTTAGGGTCTCCTGGTGGTGCAAGGGGTTAAGTCTCAGCACTATGAAGTTATTGCCAGTGTTTGATCCCTGTCGAGGGAGCTGACCCACATGGCACAGCAGACAGCTCCTGTCTTGCCTGCTGCTCCCCTCAACATTATATTTCAGTCAGTCTGCCTGTTCTGCTCCCTACTGTCTTTAGTAAATCCTCTCACCCTCCACATCTCTGGCCTGCACTCCAGATCTGGTATGCATAAATAAATAAAATAAATCTTTAAAATATATGCTGATTTACTACAGTTAAGTTCCAAAATTGTTATTCAACTAAGTTTTTCTTTTAAAAGTGAATTTAGAGTATTCACAGTAAACTTCAATTTAAGATAGAGCGATCTATTTTGTTTTTTCTATTCCTGGGTTTTTGAGTAAATGTAAATTTGTTGTAATCAGTTTTCTGAGAAGTACATGATGGATAGCACATTAGACAGGGTATATTGGTTTTTAGAACATTTATAAACAAAAGCTTCAGCATCTTATATGAAAAACTAATGGATCTTTAGAAATTTCTTCAGAGTGTTAATATTAATGAAATAGAAACTATTTTGATGTGCTTCTTAAAATGGAGAATATCAATAAATGAAGACAGAGTTGAAAAAATGAATGTATTACCAAAAACAAATAGTGAAAAAGTGACTCTTTTAATCTTTACTTAATTTTCTACTTTTGGGGGGTGTTCATGAAATCAACAATTATATTAGATTAAGTACTATTTTATCTCAATTAATTATTGAATCTCATTATATTTGTATATATGATATATAGCATTTTCATAATTGAATGTAAAATAAAAAGTATATAGGCATTTCAACATAAATGTGGCTTTCACATTTACATTAGTTCTCCAGGGAAACAAAAATACATCCATTATTTAAGCCTATTCTTCACATTTCATTAAATAAAATTGAACATGCTTGTAATTCTGGAGTTGTATTCTATTTTTCAGAACTTAACTTCCAGAAAGGAACAATTTATAGTTTTAAAATTGAAAGAGTATTCTTAGTGAACTGCTACAACAATACTTGGAAGAGCTGAGATATAAATGAAAAGTAAAGTATGAATTACTGGCAGAGATCTAAAATCCAGTGTTATTAAGGTAAGAAAAATATATCCAAATTGAAAGCTGAAATTACCTTCCTCTACAACTTTTTCAAGCTTTAGAGAAATAATTAAGTTTCATCATATGTTTTGCTTACTCATGCAGAATGTAACTCAGACTGCTAGTTTTTCTTTATGCAGTAGCCTAAATTCCATTTCACACTTTTGCCAGGTAATTCTCAGCTGAAGCCAATCTTGGGCTTGAGGGATTTCTTCTGCTTTGTGCTCAGGGAGACAATAAAGCATAATTTTGAATGCATTGCCATTCACTCCAAGATCAATTCAATTGTACCAAAACAATATAACCTCAGATTATTTATTCAACTCACTTCATAAGCAGAAAACAAACACAAAAGCAAATAGTTTAGTGATACTTGATACTTAACATAATTAATATAGTTTTCAGATTTTACATTTCAAGGGCTCATTCTACATATATATTCAACAAAGAAAATGATATTCTTATGCATGCTGATATTGATGTTCCCATCTTGCATTTGAATGTGTCTTCACTCTAAAATCTGTACTGTGGAGAAGCATATGAAATAACCCTCTCAATCTCTTCATCATAAAAGTATTACTTGATTTGCAGAAAGAAGAAAAACTGATAGAAAGAACATATTTCATGTCGCCATCTGCAGCTGTATCTGATATATATGTATATAAATCTTTGAAAAAAGTGTCCAGTGTTTAAGTGTTCAATACTTCTATACCACAGTCCTCCACATGAAATAGACCAGACTCAGACCAAGATCAGGTATTTAGAGAATTAAAAGAAAAAAAAAAAAAACAAACCTGTTTCAATACCACTGTATAATTACACAATCTCCATTATTTTAAGATTTTCCACAGTATCTTCTTTTTCCTGACACATTTCCCTGATTAATGGTAGTTAATTACTATATCTATTATATCCTGGTAGTAGCATGAGGTATGATTGATTTCATTGATAGACTGAGGTGACTATCAGTGTTGAATCAGTGGGACTTTGCAGTACTCCAAATATTAATGTTAGTTGTAGTCTTAATTATATTTGCACAATTTTTTGTGTTCTCTGCTGAAGTTCCACCATCAGCATCTTAGTGTTTCCATCATTTATTCTCACAAAAGCATGTTAATAACAATTTCTTCACCTGCATAATTCTGTCTATAGATTTCTGTCACATTAACTTTTAGTTAAAGATATCTTTAAATATTGTATGTCACTCCAGAACTCTCTGTGCAACTATGTAACTCCACAGACTACCACTCACATGGTCTTAAAAATTAAGTTAATATAGAATTATAGAATCCAATATTCACTTACTACATTTGAGGACATTATCATAGTTTATGGATTTTTGAAAGTGATGTGCATGTTTATTACATTAAAAATCCTAAAAATATATAGGTAAAAAATAAAAGAATTTTTACCTCTTACTCCTATCCCAGATACACTTTTCAAAACACACACAATTAACAGTTACTATATACCTCTCCAGAAAACAACTAAATGTAAATGCTAAATACTTTACACATCTATGAACCCATATATACACATAGGTATAACGCTTTATGTATATCATGTTCTTTAATAAATTTTATAAAAAGGCTCAATCATGTACACTGTTCTAGTTCCTACTTTTTCATATACTAACATTGCTTAGAAAGATTTCATCTCAGCACATATAGATCTGCCAATCTACCATATTCCATTCTTTTAATGCTTGCTGCTGTAGAAAAAAATACTTTGTGCCATGGTTTTTGTATTGTTTTTCAAAGTTTCTCCCTGCAACAGAAATAACTACTATTGTTTCTCCCTTCGCTTAGTATGCACTCAGAGCCTGAGCTCAAAAAGCTCAAAATCTATTTTTCTTTGCAAGCTGACATTTAGATGTTTCTCTCTTTCTCTCCCCTTCCTCCCTTCATTTTCTTCTTTCCTTTATACTTGATTAGCACCATCATACAATATAATATTTCTTGGAGTGTGCATTTTTGTGTGTTTATATGTTTATGTATATATAGGTCAATACAGACATAGGTATAAAGGATGGAGATATAAGTATACACACACACACACACACGTCAGACAATTTTATTAGTAAAATTGATGGATAAAAGAGAATTATTTTAAAGTATCGTTTTGGTTTTTCATCATATGAATCCTGCATGTTTCCTAACTCATTCCTTGATACTTTATTTTCAGGCAGTTCTTCTAATTTACATTTCTTTTGCCATTACATGGTTGTTGCCTATATAGAATTTTTTTAGATTTCATACATTTTACTGGGTTTCTTCCAGTTCTAATTTTTCTAAGTATACATACATCTTATACATCTTATGCTCTTCAAAATCCAGGAATTTTATCAGTGTGTTTGGTGTGTGTTATACTAAATTTTAAAAAATAGTAACAATTTGGAAGTTTCCTTTTAGTTGCATTTGTTCTTGGTGCATCTGTGTTGTACGAGGTAAAGATTTGGATTTTATATGGACGTCCATGGAGTCTTTAGAGAGTTTTGAGTATTTTAATATCATGAATTTGGCAGCTATGTGGAGAATAGATGATTAAAAGATAAGGTTGGCAGCTGAGAAGACATCAGGGAGGATAATAATCTATATAAGACATGATATTGGCTTGTAAAAATTAATAAAAGTACATTGTCAGGATTAGTTGAAGGCTAGATACATTTTGATCCAATCTGATTGGATTTTTCTAATGGATTAAATTTAGGATACAAGAGAAAGAATGCAAAAAAAAAAACACTTGAGATCTTTTGGTTTAATAATTAGCTAGATGGAAGTAACTTTCATTAAAACGAGGAACAGTAGATATTAGGAGGATATCAGAATTTGTTTTTGAAAAAAAAATTATAATGTCAATTAGACAGCATAATTGAGAAATATAAATCTGGAGTTAAAAGAGTTATAATAAATATGGGAATCAGTAATACAGAGATGGTATTTGCTACTAGAGATTGTATGAATCAACGTCGTGTGTCAATAGAGAAAAAGTGAAGGAATTAAGTTTTGGGACAATAATATGTAAAGAGTGGAGGAATAATAAGATTGGGGGAATGCCTCCAAAAATCAGAAGACAGTGGAATATGAGAATAATGAACAGCCATTGAGAAATTACCTTAAAAATGTATTTTGAGAGGGCCTCCCCTGGTGGCACAGTGGTTGAGCGCTGGGTTGTGAGGCTGCCCGCGGCCTCTGCAGTGCCAGTTCGATCCCCGGCAGCTGGCGAGGGTCCCACAAAAAAAAAAAAAAAAAAAGTTTTTTTGAGAGAGGAAATGATAGATATTGTTAAATGCTTCTTAGAAAGCAAGTTAGAATTGACTAATGAATTGGGTGACAAGGAAGTCATTACTGATCTTGACAAAAATATTCTTATTGGAACACTTCATTACAGGATAGAAAAAGCAGAGACAAAGACAGTAAGTAGATAACTCTTTCAAGGAATTTTCATCAAGGTTGACATGATCAAGAGAACAGGAAGAGGGGAAATTGGATAGTCACTGAAGAGCGATACATATGGCGTTGGAAAAAGATGAAATTTTTCTCATTTCTCTATTCTTCTTGTAAAATAAAAAGCAAGGTTTTCAGTTGAGCATAAAGCAGTAAAGGAGAGTTGGTGTTTGCAAACAGAGGAATGTATGTAATAGTCATTTAAGACAGAGGTCAGGAGACTTTATGGCAAAGAGCCAGATAGTAAATATTTTAGATTTTGTGAATACAGTCTTTGTAATAGCTACTCAACCATTATGTTGCAGTGTAAAAACAGCCATAGAAAATCCATAAACAAGCAAGCATGTCTATATTTCCATAAAATTTTATTTTTCAAAGCAGACAGGGCTAAATTAGGCTCACAGGTGATAGCTTGCTGATCCCTGATCTAGGAGAGTAGAAAAATGCGTGGACTAGAGAATAACTATGGTTTCCAGGAAGCTCTAAAGGCTACTTCTTTATGATCAAGTTTACAATCATAAATATAAAATAGGACCAGTCCAGATGGAGTGTTTTTTCAGGCTGTAGTTGCTTGGGGGTAGATGTGGTAACTGTGCTAAAGAAAATGTCCAACAAGACTCATATCTTTTATCCTGATTTTCTGCCAAGATGTGAGCTGCTCTAATCATTTATCTTCCCTTCTCCTTTCCTTCCTATAATCTTGTACTTTCTTTTGCATGGTTGGACATCATTCTCCATTTAGCAGCCTGAGTGATTTTCTTAATTTCTATATCAGACAGGTAGTTCCCTGCTTTTTACCCTTCAGTGTGTCTCCATTGTATAAGGATGTCATATTCTAAGCATGACTTCCTAGGCCTTGCATGATCTGTGTGCTCCTTCCTCTCTGGCTTCTTGCTTCTACTGTTACTACACTCCCCACATACGAGTCCTATTTCTATGCCTCAAATATATCAAACTTACTGTGATCCCATGTTCTTTGCTCGGCTTGAAATGTTCTTCTAAACTTTCCCTGAATCCCCACTCATTTTTCAAGCCCTATTTAAAATGCCCCTTCCTCTGCAGGCTTTTCCTCGGTCTTATGAATACTCCCCAAGTGCCACTGCCCTCCCCCCCGCCATCCACACAGCAAATCAAAAGTTTTTCTCCTGGGATTTTGTTCTTCTTCACTAGATTCAACATAATCTATAAGGATGGAATTTATATTGATGTCATTTATTTTATGTATGCATAGCCCATTCATTATATATCCCAGGAGGGTATGATCTCTGTAGTCCTTATTCCACCAAAACACGATATACTAATACTAGCCTTTGCAATAGTAGATTTGTAATGAATATGTGTTGACGGATGAATTAAGGAATTCACTCTGACCTCATTCATGCACTTTTGGGCTAAGAGGCAGGGCTCCATTATTGCTTTCAAGCTGTAATTTCCTGTATTAGTCTTTTCAGGCTGTTCTAACAAAGTATCACCTACTTAGGTGGGCTTTAACATCAGAAATTCATTTTCTCACAGTTCTTGGTGATGGAAGTCCAAGGTCAAGGTGCCTTAAGGTTGGTTTCTGATTAGGCTTCTCCCGACATCATCTAGGCAATATCTTCCTACCATGTCCTAAGATATTTTCTCTGCATGTGCTTCCATAGAGAGCACTCTGGAATCTGTTCTCATTTTTGTTAGGACATCAGTCCTATAGATTAGGGTCTCACTTTTTTTTTAAAGATTTATTTTTATTTATTTATGCATACAAGGGGTGGGGTGTAGGCCAGAGGTGTGGGGGGGTAAGAGTATTCACCAGAGACATAATGGGGCACAGAACAGGCAGATTGACTGAAATATACTGCTTTGAGGAGCAGCAGGTGAGACAGGAGAGGTCTGCTGTGCCATATGGGTCAGCTCCCTGGCCAGGGATCAAACTTGTGCTGCAGTGGCTGGCGATGATAGCTTCTTAGTGCTGAGACTTAACCCCTTGTACCACCAGAAAGGCCCTAGAGTTTCATTTTTATGATCTCATTTAACCTTACTTCCTTAAAGGCTCTATCTCCAATATAGTCACATCACAATTGAGACTTCAACATATGGATTGAGAGGAACAAAATTCAGTCCAGAACACTCCTCCACCCTAGACTGGGTCAGGTTCTTTCTTATTTGCTCCCATGGCACCCCACACTTCTGGATCAAAGTCTCACTTTCCTGCTAGTCACCTAACTTCAGATGAGCAGTGATGGTATCTCTTTTGTTCAACATTCTATATCGATTACATTGCATACTATCTGGCAACAAAAACTTTTTGGATATGGGAGTGAGTTGTATCTATATTGAGAGTTTTGTCTTACAGAGAATTTCTAATGTCTTGGTGGATTCATCTCAAACAGCAAGGAAAACAAAAAAGAAAATAAACAATTGGATTACATCAAACCTAAAAACTTCTTGCACAGCAAAGGAAACCATGACTAGAACAAAAAGACACCCTACTGAATGGGAGAACATATTTTCACACCATCTATCTAATAAGGATTTGATACTCAAGAACCACAAAGAACTCAAACAACTCAACAAAAATAAAACACCTCCCCCCCAAAAAAGGGCAGAAAAACTAAACACATACTTCTTTAAGGAAGATATATAGATGGCCAACGGACCCATGAAAAAAAATGCTTATCATCATACACAGTGAAGGAAATGCAAATCAAAACTACAATGAGATGCCACCTCACACCTGTCAGAGGTAACTGTGCTTTTATTTAAATTTATCAAGTCTATGGCAATGCCACTTGTCATACCTGTAAATTTTCAGTATTCTGGGGACTAAAGTAGAAAAATCTATATCCCACATTGAAAAACAATAGTGTTCTGAATATATAGAAAGACAACTTGGGATTTTTTTTTTAATATCAAGAACAAATTTATACAAATGTATAGTACTTCAAATCTGTTTGTTTAAATGTGCATTGTGTCTGCACCTTTATGAAACATCCATTGAGCACAGCATAAGTTATAGTCCTGGTAAAGGCTGAAATTTGAGGTTTTGAAAATGAAAATTTGATCTAGGAACACTGGTTGTGTAGGCAGAGAGTCTTTGTCCATTTGGTCCACTGTCATAAAGTTACCATAGATTGGGTGGCTTAAACAATAATGTATTCCTCACACTTCTGGAAGCGGGGAAGTCCAGGATTAAGGTGCTGGCAGATTCAGTGTCAATAGTTTGCAGACTTGTGTCTTCTCATTGTGGTGAATGGGACTAGAGATCTCTCTAGGGACTTTTTTTTTATAAGGGCACTCATTCATAAGGACATCACACTCATGAACTAATCACTTCCCAAAGGGCCCATCTCTAATACCATCATGTTGCACATTAAAACTTAAACATGAATTTGCGGGGGGCACACAAACTTTCAGCTCATAACACAAAGTCAGACCTCATAACAATTCAGGATCTAGCTCTCCATTGGAAGATTCATAAAACCACTTTTTTCAGGTTCATCTGTGCTTATTATACTCAGGAATCACTTCTGCTACATCAATACAGACATGGATTCTGTTGCTCCTAGATTAGACATACCTGATGGAAAGAATCCTAATGTTGGGCCTCCCTGGTGGCATAAGGAGTTAAGCACCACACTATGAAGAAATCCACAGCCTCTGCAGCATGAGTTCAATCCCTGGCTGGCCAGGGAGCAACCCACATAGCGCAGCAGACCTCTCCTGTCTCGCCCACTGCTCCCCTCAGCAGTGTATTTCACTCAGTCTGCCTGTTCTGTTCCCCACTTTGTCTCTGGTGAATCCTCTCACCCTCCTGTATCTCTGGCCTGTACCCCAGTTCTTGTATGCATAAATAATTAAATAAATCTTTAAAAAAAAGAAGAATCTTAATGTTATCACAATTAAAAAATAAACCACTTAATAAAAAAAGATTTCTGAGATATTCTATTCCCCAACATTAGTTACATAGATGAAAACAATATGAGCAGAGAATTAGAATAGAGCCAAACTGCAGTTGTCCCCCAATTCCTCATGAGATATTTAAGACACAGCTTCCAGAACCCTCCAGCACATTGGCTATGCTCCATTGCAAGAGGTAAGGTCAAAGCAGTGGAGGGCCACTTCAATATGAAAAAGCGATCCTTCTGGTCCCTAGCTAGCATTCATAGTACATTTGGCACAAGAGCCTTTTAAGAGTATGTGCTACCTTTAATGGAAGAATATCTGACTATTAGAAGAAAGAAGTTACCACAATCTCTGGATAATTTCCAAGGCCATGTTTATACTGAATTTGTCTTCACAGTGTACAAAACACTGTCTACTCTTTGTTACAATTCAATAATAAATATGTGTATTTTAGAAACTTTTGGATAACACGTGAATATAGGCGAGTAGGTACACATGTGCATATATTGTACATATTCTATTTATTTTGGAAAATGTCCTGCTATGATGTGACCTCTTGCCTTTGATTGATAGTGAGGTATCAATATAAATTTATCAATATAACAAATGTTCATTGTAAGGGAGAATGTAGATTTGTGGAGACAGAAAGTGTATGGAACCCTCTCTGTCCCTTCCACACATTTTTGCCATAAACTTAAAGTTGCGGGCTTCCCCCCGGGGGGCAGCGGTTGAGCGCTGGGCTGCGAAGCTGCCTGCAACCCCCGCAGCGCCAGTTCAACCCTCTGCCGCAGGAGAGAGTCCCACATGGTTCACAGACCTCTCCTGCTGTGCCCGCTGCTCCCCTCGGCAGTGTACTTTGTCACTCTGCCTGTTCTACTCTCTGCTCTGGCTCTGATGAATTCTCTCACCCTCCTGCGCCTCTGACTGTACCCAGTGCTTGTAAAAATAAATAAAATCTTAAAAAAAAAAACCTTAAAGTTGCTCTAAATAAAGTTTTAATTTTAAAAAGCAAATTGTTTTAGTCCTAAAACACAAATAATCAGCTGTTAATTTCACTTTCTCTTTTCCTCTTCCTTCTTTTAATGGACTATCAATAGATGGATCTGATTATAGAATTAAAATGAAGTTTAAAGCTTTTTACAAAATAATTCAGATCTTTTAAATTCACTTTGTCTTGATATAAACTAACCTACATGTAAATTATACATGCTCACCTTAAGAAAATATTTCATAATTTTGTTTTGGTGATTTTTTTGTTTCAAGTCCATTGTTCTATCCTGCATAAAGAAACCACTAAAGGAAATCTCTTCACAATATTTTTAGCTTTCCTATTACCTCTATAAATTGTATTCATATGAACTTGTATAATTCAGAAGTAATTATTTCAGTCTTCTCATCTGCTTATGTTTTAGAATCAGATCAGTGAACTGAATTGGTTAATGGGTGAGTTCAAAAAAAAAATCAAAGTTTTTAATAGATTTTCCAATGAAGAGTATTCCCACTAGGGTAGACCAAAGAGCTGGATTGAATGTAATTCTTTTTTAAAAAAAAATATTGAATACTTCAGTCATTTGAAGCTATTAAACAATAAAGTATACAACACAGTTTTATTTCAACCTCCTTTAAGTTATTCAAAGGAAATAGAACCTTATGTAAACCATTTTATTTGAAAAAATATTAGCATTATTAATTGAGACTTTTAAAATATGGAAATTTTAAATGGATAGCCCTAACTTTGGCTTTTCCCAATTCCAAAATTAACTATTTTTTTTAGCCATTGGTTCATGTATGTTGGGTTGATGGGCTCTTTGCCATTCCCTCTGGTCACCCCCAGAGGGAATTAATAACCTAGGGCAATGGGGCAGAGGTGGTGGAAGTGAAAACAATAAAAGTAAAAGTACTGATTAATATTCTTCAGACCATTCTTCCTGCCTTTTGTATGGTAGATGAAGGCGAGAATTGTGACTTTCTATCTAAGAAGAATTAAATTTCAAATAAGTCTCCTTTTTCTGAGCAATATTAGTGACTACAAAGAAAGTAAAATAGCATCAACATAATTTCCTGTTACTGTGCTCACACTCCAAATCTGTGACTACTGCTAGGACCTTTAAAAAAAAAAAGTATCCTGAAAGATGTGATGCAAATAACTTTTAACTGTGAAGTTTTTAAAAGTATACTTGTATATTTCTTTGGGATCAAATTAACCCTTGATTTCCATTTTCTTTGCTCTCTCAGAATCAATGCTACTTCTGAAATAAACAATTCAACAAATATTTAATTCTACAAGATAACTTACTTTACATATATCTTTTAAGATAGTGATATCTACATCATACAATGGAACATTAGGATCATTTTCTTTATCCATTTTAAGTGTCATTCTTGGGAATGAAGCACATGGACTTCCAATATTATTTTCCATATCAACACAGCCAGCTCCAGCTTGTTTTCTAATATCACAGTGATTTAACAGCTGACTTGGCAGCAAGACCTGGGCCAGAGGTATATAAGGGAAAGCCTCAGGGTTTTTTGTTTTTTTTGGTGGGACCCTCGCTGGTGGCTGGGGATTGAACTGGCGCTGTAGAGGCTGTGGGCAGCCTCACAACCCGCTGCGCCACCAGGGGAGGCCCAAGCCTCAGGGATTTTTTTTTTTTTTGGTGGGACCGTCGCCCGCAGCCGGGAATGAACTGGCGCTGCAGAGGCTGCCTGCAGCCTCTGCAGCCCAGTGCTCAACCACTGCACCACCAGGGGAGGCCCCTCAGTTTTTTTTAAGTGAAGGTTGCTTTCACATCTCAAAATGCAAATGGTTTTGCAGCTGCCACTCATTAATTCCAGCAGGAGGCCTTTGACTAAACCATCTATTTTCTGTTTATTTATACAACCTGGAATCTTTTAACAAATGGAATGGGACTTTTCCAATGAGGAGCCAACAACTTTATCTTCACTAATGACTCACCCTACCCATGTGTGTGTTAATCAGAACTAAGTGAAGTTCTTCTGTAGCTTACTTATTAATCATTGCTCGAACCAGACTTAAAGTAGTCATGGAGGACACAAATAAAAGAGGGATCTTAAATTCTCAAGGTATTTTTTTAACCACATACCCAATGTAACCTTGTTTGGATGATTTCTAATGTTGACATGTGAAACGTTATATTCATAAAACAGGTATCTTTTTTTTATAAAACAAACCAATTAATTTGGGTTAATGGCATTATAAAGTAAAAAAAAAGTTTGTTTTTCTTTCTTCTTTCTTTGTCTGCAAGTTACAATATTTAAGATTCTTCTGTTCTTGATCTGGTAGAAACTGCTCTAACTATACACCCTTCCTTTGTTTTAGTCTCCAAGGGTCAAAGCTCTATTTTTTATGCAAATTCTCTACTCCCTCCCACTCTCCCCTGTAGGTAAACTGGACTTTATCATTACCAACAGCTAGCCCCCTGGATAATCTCATTTCAAAGCATTATTTTTTTTTAATTTCCCACCACTATTCCCCGTGTCCCTTATCCCATTCTCTCTTGCTATCATCTTGACCTCAGAGTCCTTGAGATATTCACTGATGCCCACTTGTTCTTGAAAGTGTTTTAAGTTGTCAAATTGTTTCCTAGGTGAATGTTCAATTTTTTTTTTTTGTTCTGACTTACTTTGTTGCACGTAATTGTCTCACATTCCCTCCATTTTGTTGAAAATGACTACATTTCATATTTTCTTATGCCAATGTAAAATTCCATGGTGCTTATCTATCACATTTTTTTGACCCACTCATCCATTGAAGGAGACTCAAACTGTGTTCATCTCCTAGCTATTGAGTTAATTATACTGCTGTGGGGCCTCCCTGGTGGCTCAAAAGGATAAGTCATAGCACTATGAAGCTATCCACAGCCACTGCAGCGCGAGTTCAATCCCTGGCCAGGGAGATACCCCACATAGCACAGCAGACCTCTCCTGTCTTGCCGACTGCTCCCCTCAGCAGTGTATTTCAATCAATCTGCCTGTTTCATTCCCCACTCTGTCACTGATAATCCTCTCACCCACCTCTGCACCTCTGACCTGTACCCCAGTTCTTGTATGCATAAATAAACAAATCTTTTAAAAAAAAACACTGCTATGAACATTGTGGAACATATGGGGTTCTTGTTGATGGTTTCCTATTCTATAGATATATGCCCTATACAATGATACCCTAAAAAAAATGTATTAGAACATTTAGGATTTCTCAATGATTTATGAAAAAATACCAAAATATACAATCTTACTCATGTTTTCTAAAAAACCATATATATCTAAATACTATAATTTACATCATAACATTTCTACAAAGATGAAATAATAGCCTGGTCTCACAGATAAACAAATAAAAAAGTCAATAATACTAACTATATTCTACTCCCAAAGATTCTTCAGGAATTGTATGTACTAGGTGATTGTATATATAATCTCTTTTACCAACCTCCAATGTTATCGGTCTGCTACTCCTAGGCAGCCTATTTGTCTGCCATTTGCCACCTAAACAAGATCAAAATGGCCTGGCCATTTAGGTACAGGAGCCCAACCCTTCAGCCCTTCAAATCAAACAAGAGCACAAAGCTGGATCATACTGGGAAGGTATGCATCACGAGGAATGTCCAGAATGCCCGAGGGGTTGAGGACTGATGCATAACACGAACTCCAACTTATACATCACAAGGTATGACCAGGAATGCCTGGGGGGGCTGAGGACCTACTATGACAAGGGATCCCAGAAGCTGATCAGTGGAACACCTTGTTGATAAGATTAGAACCTTGTTGGGGATTAGGGTGTGTCATCAAATAGCTAAGAAGTGCCTGGAGGGCAGACTCACAATCCCTAATCTTCTACACACTTCCCCTTTCTTTAAACTCCTTCCCCTTAATCTCCTTTTGCTCCTCCCCATTACAACCAATACCATGTGTCAATAAAAGGGCCAGGATCTTGTTCTTCAGCAGCATCCTGCATTATGTAGTCTGCTCCATGACTCCAGTTTCATTATCAGTGTGGTATTGCCTGATGCAACACAATGTAGAAACAGTAGTGTAGACTGGCTTGTAACTTCAGAATCTTAAGTTCATGTGTTGACCTTGGTAAATGAATTCAGGTCTGTCTGGTTCCAAAGTCTGCTGAATTTCAATGTTGTGTTCATGGCTGCATATTGCTGTGACTTATATGGCTGAGTATAATAATTGCAGGAACTGTACTGGCTGGGTCAATACCAACTATTTTTCTTGTGATTTTTAGTGAACAGGTCCCAATAAACAACATTTGCCTCTAAACTGTCCTATAACAGGGTCTGCATTTATGTCAATCTATGTACCCCTTTTGAAAATCTTTGTAATAATAAAATACAGGAAGGTTGTCAATGAAAGAAGAGAGTCCACATAGCATATTAAATGACAACAAGGAGTATTTTCCAAAATTAAGAAAGTGACTATGAATGTAGCACTAAAGGTCAATTTCTAGAAAAGCACTGGGGAAAAGGTAGTACATGAAATATTTTCAAAATCCTGAATAAAAATGTAGCACTTTCAGATCCCAGCAGACATGTTTATGGAATCTTTTTGTTTAATTCCATATATTTTACAACTGCACTTAATATCCACTTCAATAAAAAGAGATAGAAAACAGACCACAGAAATGACAGTAATATATCAATAGAAACACATACTAGGGGTCCTCCCTGGTGGTGCAGCAGTTGAGCACTGGGCTGCGAAGTTGCCCGCAGCCTCTGCAGTGCCAGTTTGATCCCCGGCCACTAGGCAAGGGTCCCACATGGTGCACAGACCTCTCCTGCCGCCCACTGCTCCCCTCAGCAGTGTTCTTTGTCACTGCCTGTTCTACTCTCCACTCTGGCTCTGGTGAATTCTCTCACCCTCCAGCACCTCTGACTGTACCAAGTGCTTGTATAAATAAATTAATTTAAAAAAAAGAAAAGAAAAAAGAACACATATAGGAACTTGAGATATTTGGAAAGGCATATATAAAATCACCACCATGCACTGAAAGTATAAGGAACATTTCTGTTTTTTTAAAAAAAGGTATTGAAGGTAAGAAGCAGTTTTCTAGTAATAACCAAATACATTTCAGTCATTTGGTGGGAGAGTACTTGTTCATTTTGTTTTCATATAAATCTTCTACAAAGTGAATGTAGGAAGGGAAAAAATTAGGGTGACATGACTTGAGTTGACTTGTTGCTTTTGATGTTATGGCCAAAAGGAAGGAGACACTGGGGTGTATGGGATACTGCTAGCAATGTGGTGATCCAGTGGGTTCATGTGTAAACCTTGGAGGGAAATTTAAAAAGTAATATATGTAAAAATATCAGTGGATACCTCACTCTGGCAGACATGTAATCACACACCTGAGTAGTAGATAATTTTAGAGTATAGATGACAATCAGCAAATATCTACTGACATTGTTATTTACTAGCATCTCCTTTCTTACATATATTCAACTGTATTATTAGAGTCTCATACTATTAGAAAGAATTCTTCAAAGGATTATGTGACAGAAATAAGGAAATATAAGCATGTATATATTTTTTCAATGAAAGCTGAAGATGGATGTTATACTTTTACTCAAATGTAATGTCTTTTTGCAGGTTGAAGAAATATTAGAGCAGAATTCACCAGTGTACTATAGAATGTGCTATAGAAACATTATTTCATTAACAGAATGCAAACATATCTTACTTGTTCATTAAAGATTGTTTCCTGAAGCTCAAGACAGTTTTTCTGTAAGGTGTTAAGTGTGCTAGTATAGAAAAATATGCCAATTGTAAATTCATTCTCCAATGTAACAAAATACTTACACATACAGAGTCAAAAGTTTGTATAGTTTCACTATGTAGTCTGTTATAGACAGAATACATCCTCCCCCACAAAAGTATGTTGAAGCCCTAAACCCCAATGTAGATGTATTTAGAAAAAGGCCTCTAAGGAAATAATTATGGTTCAGAGAGGAAATGAGTGAGTTTTGATTCAGTAAGATTAGTGTCGTTAGAAGAAGAAATACCAAAGGGCCTACCCAGTGGCGCAGCAGGTTGAGCGCTGTGCTGTGAAGCTGTCTGCGGCCTCTCAGTGCGGGTTCGATTCCCGGCCGGCCAGGGAGATTCCCATATGGCAAGACAGACCTCTCCTGTCACTCCCGCTGCTCCCCTCAGCAGTGTCTTACGTCCGTCTGCCTCTTCTGCTCCCCGCTCTCTCTAGTGAATTCTCTCACCCTCCCGCACCTCTGACCTGTACCCCAGTTCTTGTATAAATAAATAAATCTTTTTTAAAAAATTAAAAAAAAAAAAGAAATGCCAGAAAGCTACCAATACCCCCACCCCACTCTATGCTTTTAGTAAGGCAGGAAAAGAGCTCTCATCAGAAAGTGAATTTGCTAGCACATTGATCTTGGACCTTCTAATCTCCAGAATTCTGTGAAACAGGAAAAAAAGTGTTGTTTAAACTACTCAGTCCATGGCATTTTGTTATAGCAGCCCAACTGATTAATGCATGTCTTTCCCACTTCAAAGTTCCATAATATTAGAAATGCAAGAGGATGCTTCCCTAGAAAAACATCCTAAGAAGTTACTTAGTGATGGAGGTCTCTAAAAGGTAGTTGTTTATTGTTTATATTTATTCAAGGTAAATACACATACAAGCACTTCCTTAAAAGATTTTCAGACAACTGCAATTGAGCATGAAAAATCACCTCAAATAAGATCCCTTCATATGCTCTCTTATCATCCTAAATTTAGTTCTAGAATGCATCATTTCACTGTGTCAACATGTTTTCCATCAGTAAATATTTTCTCTTCATCGTGAACTTGGTGCTAATGGAGAATAAAGGACTAGCATGAATAGCTGAAATATGTCTATTTGTAAGTATGAATATAGGTAAAACCAATTTCTTTTTTATAAAAAGGCACACTCTGGCAGTACCCAAGAGAAATATTGATAAGTGATTATTGATTATATGCAAAGCTGAATAGTGCCTTGTAATTATGAAATTGTTTTCCATAATAATCTTAGAGAACTACATAAAATACATCTAACTTGGGGAGGAAGAACTGTTTCTTTAAGACATCTCAGGGCCTCGCCGGTGGCGCAGCGGTTGAGCGCTGGGTTGCGAAGCTGCCCGCAGCCTCTGTGGTGCCGGTTTGATCCCCGGCTGCTCCCCGGCCTCCGGAGGAGGGTCCCACATGGCGCGCAGACCTCTCCTGCCGCCCGCTGCTCCCCTCAGCAGTGTACGTCGGTCCTTCTGCCTGCTCTGCTCCCTGCTCTGGCTCTGGTGAATTCTCTCACCCTCCCGCGCTTCTGACTGTACCCAGTGCATGTATAAACGAAACAAACAAACAAATAAAACAAATAAATAAATAAAGCATGCCTCTATAAAAAAAAAAAAAAAAAGACATCTCAAGGACTTTGACAACAGAGTTATGTTGATTTGAAGAGTTGAATTGAATTGCCTATCTTATTTCTTCATATAGAAATATAAGATAAGGTGAACATAAGTTGCTTATCAAATGTGTTAATTATTCTGTACCTTTCATGTGATATTTATTGTACAAAACTAAATATCTAGTTTTTATTCTTAGAACCAAGGGATACTCACTGTAAGAAGTACGAGAAAGAGAAGTATGAGAACCAAGATATATTACAAACAATCTAATTTGTCATTTCATTCCAATTCTGCCTGCATTTACAAAGTGACCCAACCAATATGTGACTGCAACTATTTCTTACCCAAGAGGAGGCTCTGGATACTTCAGTAATGTTAAGTGATACATTGTTAAAAAACTGAATGTCTATCATACAAGTATCAAATGAACATATGTCAAAGAGTTTACTTAATTCATAAATAAAAAGAAGCAACTGGTAAGATATTGTAACTAGTTCAAAGGAGAAATTAAGAGCCAAAATTTATATGAATGAAAGAATGTTAAATGTCAAATCACTAGAAGCTATCTTTTTTTCATGGAGGTTATTAAGGGGCAGAAATGAGGAAATAAAATCTCAGCTTGACACAATTTATTTGCAGGGTTATTGATAAGAATTATTTGTCATTGCTGACATTTATCTACAACTTTCAGTTTTATAATATCTTAAAGTTAATGAAAGCTAAAATAGGTAATCCAGAAAGGCATTCTAAACAATGCATTGTTTGCCATTGCAAACTCCTAATTATTTTTGTTATTGCTATTATTTATTCTTATAACATTGCTTTCCTTTGTTTTTCCTTTGCTTTGTATTCTGGAAATACCAAATCTAGACTACCCCTACACACCAGCAGTTACAAGAGTGACTGCAACTTTTAATACTAGTCGATGTTTGACCTGTCCAAATGGTAAATTCAACTCTAGAATTTCTCGTTGGTATTTCAGCTAAGGTCCATTGTCTTCTTACTACCCAAGCTATCAGAGACATGCCTGCAATCTGAAGGGCAGAATAATCATATTCATAATGTCTAGACAGTGCAAGAAAACTTTGTTTCAAAGGGAAATTATATGTTTTCTACAATACATCATTCTAGTTTGTCCGATTCTGATCCCACAGGTGTTATTGTACAAACTAATTCTGGTCTATGAACATGCCAATAAATTCTGTGAAGACATGACATTCTCCAGCCTTGGAAAACCCAAATCATCTCCATTTTACATTTGAGCATTCTATATTTTTGTGCTTCTTTGACTTCTCCTTTGAACAGTTTGTAACATTTATAGTCAACATTAATGAGTTAGACAAAATCTCTACTACATGCTTTCTCATTTTTCTATCTGGAAAAGAATCAGAATTTTGCTTTCATTTGAAAATTATTTTTCAAGAATAATGGTAAAAAATGTATAACATGATAGCTAACTCAAAACAATGCCTTAATGATAACCAAAGTATACAATACTATATTGTAGTCATTTCTATTAAGTCTAATAAATCAACACTTCTTAAAAGACAAGAGAGTTGATTTTAAGGGAATCCAGCAATTCTTTCATTCTGAAATCACACAAATACCATAAGACATCTCTACTTCTTGAGACATATAAATTATATGTCCTACTCAATGAAATGAGGAAATTTATTCTTCTTTATAGATAGGGAAGATAAATTCACATTTGGGCTATATGGAAAGAAGGAAAAGCTCACTAATCTAGCAAGAGAGGTTTGTAAGGTAGAGAATTGGGGAAAAAAGAGACAATGACACATTAGTTACCTCTAAATTATAAGTATGCCATTATTAAGAATACCACTGACTATATAATAATTGAGATTTTTTTTAAATAGGGCATCTGTATCAGTGCACATTTTATGCATAGAGAGCAGAATGTTGACTACAAGATAAAATTCAATGACTGCTGCTTGAATCACCAGGTCCAGAGAATTCCACTGATGTCTAAATACCAGCTACTTAACATTTCTTCTTTTCATTAGCTTTTGTCATAGGACTTTTAAAAATTATTCATTAACTACAGTTCTGAAAATAACACATCATTCTTTACACCTCATTATGAATGTGTTTATCAGATCAATTTCCTTCAGTATCAATACATTCTGGAATAATGTTAATAACATTACACTTTAGTGGCAGAGGTGAGGGAGAGAGGAGAAAATGATTTCAGGGCACTCTAAATATTAAGGTTTGAGCCAGAAACAAATGTAAATTTTAAACCTTTGGGCACAAATGAATGCCAACAAATTTTACAAGTTTTAACATCTATATATTAATTTTGACTTGCTTTGTCAAATTGAATTCTTTTTATTGCAATTATACATATCCATAATGTTAAAGAAAATCAAAGACATACAATGGTTAAAATAGTAAAACCAACCAGTTTTCACACAAAAAGTATTACAACGTACAAGAGACCACAGTATCGAACTGAAATCAATTCCAAATATACCATGGCCAGGAGGAAATTTATAACCAAAGAGTAGGGTGGAGGTCAGCAAATGGAAAATTTCTATCGAGAAATATCAATAAGGGGGAATTTGAGTTAAATCAACCTAATAAGATTCTTATTATTTAATTCAAAATTTTACAAATATTTTGCTATTTTCTTTTAATGTTGTCATTAAAAATTTCAATACTTATAAAAAAGAAATAATGATGAGTAATAAGGGTGGATAAGGAATTTGACCAGATAACTAGGGTAATCAGGTATCAAGGATGAGTAGATAAAAAGAGTAAGGAATTCTTGCTGCAACTGGGTAGTCCAGGCACAACCAGGACAAATACTGAAGATGGAGGCCTAGAAAGGTTAGAGGAGCCTGACTAGAGTTAGGTCAGGAAGAGTCTTTGCCAACATTGAGGCAAAGTGAAATATAATTAGGTAAAGAGAAAGAGGTTGGGTGAATGGGATTTTCTCCAAATAGACCTTCTCTTTGATTATTAAATGAGGAAATTTCAAATAAACATAGAGTTGCCAAGTGGAGATAAGAAGATTCCAATGAATTCCAGTCCGGCAAAAAGATCTTCCCATAAAAAGTTGACTCTAAAATGTATAAGTATGTATATTATGTATAAAACTCTAATATGTATAAATTTGTATCTGCTACATAATTTCTCCAGATAACAGGTTTTTTGTTTGTCTTTTTATGTTTTACTGTAGGTTTTTATATATATACTGAGAGTATATATATATATATATATATATATATACACACATAATTTATTTTCTTACAACATTGTTTTCCCCTCAGATGTACTATCCATAGTTCTCCCATCACCACAGCACCCATGAAACATCACCATAGTCCCTTGTGCTCTTCCCTTCCCTCTTTAGACCCCTCTCCTTCCCCCTCCCTTACTGTTTACTTCAAGTCTATGTTCACTTGCAAGTTCTTTTTCCTGATCCTTTGTTCAGTTTTCCTATGTTCTACCCATAAGTGAAACCATTTGATATTTTTCTTTTTCCTCCTGACTTATTTTTCTTAGAATAATTCCTTCCAGCTCTATCCACATTGCTGCAAATGGCATCAGTTTATCCTTTTTAATTGCTGAGTAGTATTCCATATTGTGTATATACCACATCTTCTTGAGCCATTCAGCTATGTTGGAGCATTTAGGTTGTTTCAATATCTTGGCTCTTATAAATAGTGCTGCTATAAACATAGGAGTACAGGGTACTATTTGAATTAGTGTTTTTGTGTCCTTTGGGTATATTCTTAAGATCATAAGATAGGTCCATTTTTAGTATTTTGAGTCCTCCACACAGTTTCCCATAGTGACTGGACCAGTTTTCACCCCAACGAGCAGTGTAAAAGTTACCTATCATGCTGGAAAATTCTACTACTACTCTAGTTCTGATGGTTCTAGATATTAATCTACTTCAAAGTTCAATGACTTCATGTAAAGACTGTCTCATCCCCCAATTCTACCAGAGCAGAAAGGAAGTTCAAAGAAGAAAGAAAGCTCAAAGAAAGAAATTTCAAAGAAGAAACCTAACCCTAGAATAGTATAATCATTCTGAGATTAGATGTGATGTTATTGCCTTTTGTTTTTTAATGTTTTAACAAGTGTTATGGCTATATCACACAATTTCATTGTAATTTAGTTTCCGATAAAGCATTTTGCCATCTGCCATAGTTTTTTTCCAACTATTTCATTAGTTTTCCCAAACTGATAGCAAAAGAGAATCATTTGTTTCATTTCTTGACCTCTATTTACACCGTGCAGTGAGTGATTCTTTATTAATGCATCTCATGTGCAGATACTACAGGAAGTGAAGGAATGAAATTATTTGACTAGGGAAAATTGGAAAAATATTATAAGTGCCATGAAATGAACAAGGGTCCGCTAATTATACACATTATTAGGACAGAGATGCACAATGTTCTGCTTATGGTGATTTAATGACATCAGTTTTATGGCTGAGATTCCTATCACTTTATGTATTATGGTGGATGTTATAGTAAGCAATTAGTAAATTGATTCAAACTGCACAGAGTGGTTTTAAAATCTGACTTCACTTGTGCTGTACTACCTTTCCTTTTCTTTTCACATTTTCTGAAGAGAGGAAATGCCCTTGAATGCTGCTTGGTAAATAAGAAAGTTATCACTTTTCCATTAGAACACTACTAATATTTTGGTTTTAAAGTATTTCTCTATTTCTCTTCAGATGAACCTGAATTTCACTTAACATTATCCCTTGCTGCTTTATACATGTTGCCACAACTGGCATGAGTTGCTGTGGTTTTGGTTGTTTATTTTTTTTTCTTTTGATTTCTGAGTAATATTCTGTTGTGTATTTATACCACATCTTCTGATCCACTCATCTGTTCTGGGGCACTTAGTTTGTTTCTGTAATTTACGATAGTAACTAGGCCTGCAATAAACATGTGGGTGCAAATTTCCTTTTGAATTAATGCTTTTGAATTTTGGGGGTAGATGCCTAGAATTACTGGTTCAAATAGCAGGTTCATTTTTAATGTTTTGAGACACACCCATGCTGCTTTCCACAAAGATAGGACCAGTTTGCATTCCCACCAGCAGTGTAGAAGGATTCCCTTTTATCCACATCTTCACTAGCACTTGTTGCTTCTGGTCTTTTTGATAGGGGCCGTTCTCAGAGGTGTGAGGTTATATTTCATTGGGATCTTTGTTTGTATTTCTCTAATTATGAGTGATAGTGATCATTTTCTCATGTGCTTGTTTTCAGTCTGAATATCTTCTTTGGAGAAGTGTCTGTTTAATTCTTCTGCCCAATTCCTGATGGGGTTGTTTTATTTTTGTAGAGTTTTATGAGTTCTTTGCATATTTCTGATATCAGTCCTTTGCAGATGTATGGTGTGTATATATTTTTTCTCATTCTGCAGGGTGTCTTTTTGCTTTGCTAAGTGAAATAAGTCAGAAGGAGAAAGATAAATACAGGATGGACTCATTAATATGTGGAAAATAAAGTAACTAAATTAAGAGTCCGATAAAGACTAACATAAAAACTAACCCTTGAAAACTGACTACAGAACTGAGGCACCAATGGAGGGAGAAGGGTAACAACACAGGGAGTAAGCACAATGGACTGTAGTGGTAGAATCTGGGTGAGCTGGCAGTGGGTGCACTATGGTGGCAATACTTAATGAGGGTATGCAAATATTATTGTACCTCAGAAAAACAAATAAAAATTAAAGAATAAATCACTTTCAAAAAAGATTAAATCTTTTTGTAATCTAGCATCTGAAAGAAATAGAGATGCATATTTAGCAAAGGTTGGATGAGCTTACATATATGCATTCAATCAGATGTAATACAGGTCACATAATGGAATATCTTCCAAAACAGTAAAGAAAATAAAAACCAAAAAAATATATTTTTGAGTTATTTATACTTCAGATGAGAGCAATGTTATTGCATTGTGTTAGACTGAAAAGCAATATCCACAATAGGATTAAAAAATAATATCTGCAAATAATTTCACAATGGTATATGCAAAGCTATTTGAACAAAAACTTTTCTTTATTGTACTTGATAAATATCTATTTCAAATGGAACAGAAAATTGAAAAATGTAGTCTTCTTCTTTTTAGATATATTGATTCCTGGCATGATAAGATCTTTTCACAATTTTTTTTTCAAATAGAATCATTTCATCTGCATAACCAAGTGATTTTATGAGACCTGGGAGCATTTTCTACAGGTGTAGTTTATAATATGATCTTAGTATTTCATATTTTTCTTTTTTTTTTTTTTTTTGGTAAATTCAGGCATTTGTAGAACCTGAGGGAAATCTCTTAGCAGTCAAGAAGGTCATTAGGGGCCTCCCTGGTGGTGCAGAGGTTGAGCACTGGGTTGCGAAGCTGCCCGTCAGCCTCTGCAACGCCAGTTCAATCCCCGGCTGCTCCCCGGCCACCAGAGGCGGGTCCCACATGGTGCGCAGACCTCTCCTGCTGCCCACTGCTCCCCTCAGCAGTGTACTTCGGTCCTTCTGCCTGCTCTGCTCCCCACTCCGGCTCTGGTGAATTCTCTCACCCTCCCACGCTTCTGACTGTACCCAGTGCATGTATAAATAAATAAATAAATCTTTAAAAAAAAAAAAAAGGTCATTAGGAGTTGGCAGTATGGTTTTGTAGTAGTTCAGTGATGCAAACCTTTATTCTTTTCAAATGTTGGAAAGATCATGCCAACCTCCACTGGGCTGCCACTTAGAAAAGAGCTTCCATTGTACTTCTGTGAGTTGAACATCTTAAGTGTAGTCTGCATGATTGTCTCTTGTCAGGGCAGCATTTGAAGTAGCAAATCATTGTGATTACTGTATCATTGTTGAGCCCAGATTCCAATACCTCACAAGGTATTTTGCTAAGAACTGTGATGGATATAATGAATCAGGATCACATATTTAATTTGGAGATTGTAAATAAAATAATTAATAAAGCATGGCAGAGTAGAGCAAAAGTCTTGATATGGGTTGATGCCCCCTGCCACTCACAGTGTGATATTGGTCAAAACCTCAAAGATATTGAGCCTAAGATTCTCAGATTAAGTGACTTAAAAGGGGACACACATGGGGATATTGTAAACAAAATGATGCCTTGTAGAGAAGTGTATAGTCTGGAGATAATTTTGTTCTTTTTTTTAAATGCTGATAGAAAAGGGCTAATAGAGAGAAAAGGATTGAAGAAACAAGGAAGACATCATTGATCAATCAACCTGGAATATCAATTAGAGCAATTGGCTTAATTAAAAATTAGGGATTGGGCTCAGTCTCAATCTAAGAGCCAAAATAGATATGTTTATAAGAGAATGGGGGAGGGCTATGGAGAAAGCTCATGCTCAATGACTGGTACTCTTCTTTGGGAATACAAGTCAAGGTTATCTCTAAGGTTGCAGTGGAACAAGATATAATGCAGGATGTACCAAAAAAAAAAAAAAAAAAGGATGAGGGTAGTTGTTGAACTGAAAGTGAAAATAACTGTTAAGATGCATGGTGGTCTCCAGGTTTAAGAACGTAGAAGGCAGTTTTTAATGTTTTACATTCACCAGGAAATAATAAAAGATGACACAGAAGGTCAAAAAGGTAAAGGAGTGGAAACCCTTGAAGCAAACTGAGTGTTCAGAAAAGGAGGGAATGCCTAAAGCTGACCCAGAGATTACAAGAACAAGTTGGATATCAAGACACTGAAAATTTAAGCCAGATCAAAGAATAAAAGTGTAGGGAACACTAGCACAATGTCTGAATAGAAATGTTGCTCTATACAGGAAGACAATGGACCTTAAGATTTCTAATCCTACTCTGTGGAAGCTTGCTTGCAGAATATGACTATGGAGATAAGTTACAAAAGGGAAACATAAGTGACAGACATTGGCATAGAGGAAATAGAGGTCTTAAGATACTGGTTTGAGGAGATTTGATTTTATGGCAAAATCTTTTAAGATAATTGTAGGGTAAGGAAAAAATGTCAGGCTTTTCTGCCCTTCCGCTATCAGGATAGATGATGGATCCTTGCGGTCCTGAATGCATGCCTGATGGCGGGCACCTGGAGTAGGGTGTTGGAGGATGCAGATGGGATTCACCTGGGCTAAGACTGGGCTTTTAAGGGTGGCATCACAGGGATGCCAGTAGAAGCCAAAAGAGAAACAGAGAAGCAGAGAATCCGGAGAGCCCAGATGAAGTGAAGACTTGCTGGGGGCTGGGAGGCCCGCCAGCCTCCCGGCCCCCCAGCCTCCCGGCCCCCCAGCACCCCTGCCTGCTGTGTACCTGGTAAATCCCAATAAAAGCCTGCAAAACCCACTGAGGGCTCCAGAACTCTGACTCCTCCTTTACTCTGCCTGCTGGATCAGAAAACCTGCTCAGTTCCATTCCTGCCCTTTACAATAATATAACGTAAAGAGTTCAGGACTACACTGAGACAGTATTCAATATCTTAATAAATACCTGAAATATGAAGAAAAACTTGCATCTTTGTGTGTTTATATAAATTTGCATCAGTGTAATCAAAAGTATATATCAGAAAACAGGAGTAACAAGTGGTTCCAGTTTTGTATGGAATGATTTTGTATGAGTTTTAAAGTCTCAGGAAAATAAAAATACACCCAATCTCTAAAAATAAGTGAGATGCCAGAGAATGAACCTCTCCCTGGACAGACCTATCAAGGAAAAGATCTTGGGAAAACCAGGTTTCTTCTTATTACTGGAAATGATCACTTTTGTAATAAAATATATATGATATAGATAACCTACAATACAATAAAATCAAACGTACTATTTGACAGTGCAAAAAAATGTTGCTTCTAGTCATAGACAATAAAAAATTATAAACCCTGATACACTACTTGTTGACTTAATAGTTGAAATAAGTATTGAATCATAGGAACTGAAACATTAATTACATTAACTTAATGACATTCACATTTGTTTCTTTTTATTCCTCCCTTTATGTAAGTGAGACATTTGTTACATGAACTAAATAAAATCTTGACATAATGTTTCTTGGTATTAAGGACTTTGTCAAGCAATTTTTCCTCTATTGTCCATCATTCTTTACATCTGTATTTGAAAAACACATTAGTATGATAAAATGCTTTCCCTGCCATTTTCCTCTGAACTGTTTCTCATTTACTTAAATACCTCTTCAGGGGACTGAGACTCCATTGATTTCAAAGTGAGATCAGCATGCAGATGAGATTTTTAGACCATATTGAATAATGAAAACTTGGACTCCTCATCCCTCTTCCCCAAGAGAGGAAGGCTGCATTCTGCAGAGCCAAGGAAAGAAAACACCAATGAAAAATATGGAAACCAAGGGAACAGCAGGTAGAAGAATTAGTCATGGTTGCTCTGGAGTATAAAATTTTACTTCCCATATACTGCCAAAAATACTGAATGATTTAATATAACATGTTATTCTAGCTTTTACAAAAAAAGGGTTTCTGAGATATTCTTTCTTTTATGCTCTTGTGTTTTCTTGGCTTTTTTTTTCAACCTGGTTCCAGTTTCCTTAGCTATTTGCAGGGGGATTTTAGAGTCCTTTGCCAAGACTTGCCCATGAGTCCTATTGACCTTCATCAAGGCCACAGGCAAAATCCCTAGTCCTTACTTTGAAAATAAACTTGATATTTCCAGTCATATTTTCAGCTGGCTTTGCTATTCCACATATGTGAATTATTTATCTGAAAGGCTTGATTTTCTTCTATTAATTATTATTCAAAAATGTACACTATAAAACAATTGCAACCAAAAACCAAACAAATGAAAGGGATGGTGATGTAAGCTAGAAAAAGAAAAACAATTTGGTGTAGAAAGTGGGGAGGAAGAAGGCAGGAAGGGGCAGAGAAAAAGATAAAATTTTGACAGAAATTCTTACGTATCCCTCAGAAAATTAAGATGAAGTTGACTGACATAGACTTTGCTGATTTCTCAGTTTTAAATATTTGTATATTTCTAAGGTTAAATATCTATAAAAAATAACTAATTAAAACATATGACTTCATTGTATGGTGCTTCAAATACAGCAATTTGGATCAATGTTAACAAACCATATAACAGAAAAGATTTATGAAACACATTTAGAAGTATATGATGTCTGGACGATAAAAGCAAACTTAAGAATGAAACAATGATTCAAATAACTCATTAAAATCGTCTCTCAGTAATTAGGATTTTTGTTATTGTTTTAGCATTATCTCTGTAATCTTTATTCACAAAAATGTAACTAGAAAGTGAAAAGGAGTCTAAATTATATGAGACAAGAATTTTACCAAGTTGGAACGGGGCGGGGGCAGGTTCTTTGGTCTCATCAACATCTAATAAAAAGGTGCTGAAGTGAGTGTCTACCCCAGAAAAGCAGCCTTAAGAACACAAAATTCAGATATATGATCAAGTTCACCAGACATTACTCAGTCAAAAGTACCATTGTGTGAAAAACCTTCTCCAAGATTCCCAAGAGGTAAGATACTTAACACTTCCCAAATGCCCTTTTCAGCAGATTACCCACTACACGCATAGCAACAGATGGAATATTGAAAAAGTATTGTAATGTAATCAGACATCAAAGTCAAAATGAATTTTACAAACAGCACTAAGGCTAATTACGTTCCAAGCCATTTTTGGCATGTGTTTTTGTCTCCTCCATTCACTTTGCCAGCAGTCTATTTAAAAGGTTATGTGAATATGTGTATTTTTTTCTAATGTAACATTTACAGAGAAAATACTTAAGTAAATAAACCTTCAGAAAGTAAGACTGTTATGATTAAAGCACCAATGTGGACATATGTCATGGAAAACACTGTTCTTTTCCTTTAATACTGTGTTAAGGAAAATTATTTAAATAAATTTCAAATAAACATCTTATATATAAACTCATTATTATAGACACCAAATTTTCTACAATATTATAGAAAAATATGCAAGTGATTTTGTTGTAGAGCAACCCCGATACAAAACGGGGTGCCTGACTGTGGGTCCTCACCCACAAGGAATGTTACTTTGGGCTGGTCAACCGCGGGTGTAACTTGGAAACCACACTGGGCGCCAAACTGTTGTAGAGCAACCCCGATACAAAATGGGGTGCCTGACTGTGGGTCCTCACCCACGCGCTTAAAAGGACTTATCAATGCTCTACTGCAGGCACACGCGAAAGGTTAATAAAAGGTTTATTTACAAGGGAAGGGGAAATGAAGAAATGTACAGCTCAGGGAGAAAAGTGGGAGACAAAGTTTTAAATGACTCCTACCCGATCCGCCAATCAGGAATCCCAAAATGGCACTCTGAGAGCTGGCCGTGAGCCAGGAGCCGTGAAGCCAGGAGCCGAGCGATAGCGAGCCCCCCCAAGGCCCACGTGTTTGGTTTTTATATCCAACCTGGCTGCCCAACTCCACCCTCAGGTCCTAGCCACCCTCCCTTTGGTGGTGACGGGATTTGTCTTTCCCAATGTCTTGATGGCTTTAGTCTGGAATGGGGATGGGGTCCACAAAGCCTGTATGGGATTAGCTCAGGACATCATTTCCCCCTAACAATTTTAGACTGGAGATATTTATTATTTGTCAAGACACAAAGGAAATCATCCCATTCCCCTCTGGTTTCTTCTAGGTTGGCAAAAAAATAAAACAAGTATCAGACAGATTAATAGATAAAAGCCAAAGTGATGTTTAACAATAACATGTGTATCACCTGTATACATGGAAGAGAAACAGCACGGCTGTGTAACTCACCCATGTAACTTTAGATGTCATCTTAAATAGTGAAAATAAGAGGTGTGGAAAGAAGGGGGAAATCCAGTTAAGGTGTTCACTGGGGAAGATATGACAAACAAAAGATATGCAAATTTAATTAGACTTTTCTCCCTTGAAAAGAGAATAGATTAAGTCTTTCTGGGAGAGTCCTTACAGAGACAAGTTTAGGTATAAATATAGAAAGCAAGTTCCACCCAGCCTTCAGAATCCCTCTCAGGAACTAATCCTCTTGTCTAAAAGACATATTTTGGGGTGACATATTTTATATGATACTATAAAGTTGTGCTCTATACACGCTTTTCCAAGTACAGAGATCATAGGAAGCACACAAACTCTCAGATTTTTATATTTTTTAACGTTAAAACACCAGAGCCAGTTCTGACTGTTTTTACTATGCTGCATAATATCATAGGTATTGACAGATGTCACATTTGGCAAACTCTGTGTTCACCAGGGAAGAATCGATCTTTAGCTATTATTGGGTGGTAGAAATAAACCACTGGCATATGAAAATCTTTTTAAAAACAAATAAGAAAATTTCCTGCTAGAGACTACACCACAGTAATTTGAGTTATTGAATGGGCTAAATAAAGTCATTTCTATTCTCTTTTTGCCCAGAGAAACCACCCGAAATACAAGTTCTTTTTTTATATAATTATTTTATCTGCTCAATTTGGTAGGATTTATCCTCAAAGGTTCTGTTCCACACACTCTGCATGGAGTGCCTCCATGTATTTGTCTAACAATCTTTAAAAACTGAGGACTTTAAAGAAAATAAAGACAACAAATCCATGATATTTGCCAAACTACTAACCATGATGCACAATTATGAGATTGTTTCATAGAGACTTTCACAGAAAACAAACTTTTCATTTCCATAGGGTTTTTTTTTGTTTTTTTTTTTTTGATCTGTGGCTTTAAAGGTTGTTCTTGCTATGTTTGTATGGCAACAGAACATACGAATAACACACAGGCAATGCATGTAGTGATGCTAATTTTATTAAATTTATGCATGTTTGATAAACATCTACTATGAGCAGGAACATGGTTAGATGATACTATAGAATATAATATTCATTTCTTCACCAGTCAACCCTAAAACCTCTACTCAGGAGCAGACACATCATGTAACACAAATTATGTGGTGTATTCAAAAGAATCAACATGAAAAAAATTCCCAAATTGACTTGGGGTGCTTTTAATTTGTAGCTAACATAAATCTTAAAAACATCAAGTAATTATGAGATAGACCTCATCAGTTGCACCAGGTGCTATTTTAGAATCGTACACCACATTTTTGAAAATACATTTATGCTTTTAATGCTCCTAGGGAAAAGGCTGCCAGATTTATCCAACAAAAATACGGGATACCAGATAAATTTAAATAAGTTGAAACTGAATAAACAAAATTTTTGTATGTGTACCAAACATTACATGTCTTCTCAATGGGTACTTCTACATAATGAGTTTATCAATTAAAGTTTCTAGACCAAGTGCCATTGTATAAAGTAAATGTTTAACTTTATGATACTATAAAGAAAAAAGTTAATCATTTTAAGCAACAACTCAACATTATGAAATTGTAGTTTTAATTTTCTTCTGAGTTGTTATTTTAAAATCTTCAGGTCAAAACATTCATATTTATTTAGCAACTCCTGTGGTCTGGTGAAAGCTAGCTAACAATTCAAAGAATCTAACAGCTCAAAAAATCTCTGACCTGAAGGTGAATCAGTCAAGTCAACATTAATAAGACTCTGTTAACTTGGAAGTGCTAATTAGATGATCTAAAAGCAGGCAGACATAACAGGAGCCCAGATGGCTAGGGCAGAGAGCTGGCAACTGGTACATCTACAAACTTTTTTTTTTTTTTTAATATTTTTTTTTTTTATAAATTTTATTGTTATATTCCCCATACAATTGCAGCCCCCCATTCTGACCCCAATCCCTCCCCCTCCCCTCCCCTCCATCTACAAACTTTTTGTGAAGGAGGTTAAAAAAACCCACAAGCAAAGTAATAGATAGATATTTCACAAAGTAAATCTGCCTTATCAGTCATATGTTTGAAATGCATTCCTATAGTCCACGGTCTACCACACCTCAGCCCTTTCAGAATAATCATTCTTGTGCTGCTTATCTATAAACACAAGTTCATAATCCTTTATGGATTAGAAAGGCACAATGGACATAATACATGTTGACTGAGTGTTGATTTCATTAACTTAATCAAGTATTTGCTACTTTAAAATATCCAAATGATCCAAACATCAAACTTTGAATTACAGCAATCTATAGAAAATTGACTGAAGTGGGGTATTAAAATATTGTCCACTAGCTTAGTGTAGACAAATTCTGTAGTGTGGATTCAATATCTGAGAACTAGAAATACTGCTATCTTCCTAGACAAAGGCAGGTTTATCAAGTTAAATCATAGTTTTATTTCATTTATGAATACAAATTTATGAATAATTATAAATAGAGAATTCAAAAGTTCAAACAATAGATATACAAACTGGATAGATAATCTGAATATATATATAACATAAAAAGTCCCAAGACTAAGTGGGATTTATCCAAAGAATACAAATATGCCTTAACATTGAAAATCTATTAAACCACAAAGATGTATTAAAGAGGAGAAAATACAAGGACGTATAAGAGTTGAGAAAATTTTATAAAATTTAGCATCTTTTTTTGTGAAGACACACAGAATACTAAGAATAGAAGAGGGTTTCACAGCTTGATAAAAGACATGCAAAAGCCTACCACAAATGTACCCTCGACTTGGTAGGATTTATCCTTGAATATTCTGTCCTCTTAGTGGTAAAATGTATTCTTAATTCTTATTCCCTTCAAAGGCAGGAATAAGTCAAGGATGCCCATATCATTGCTCTATTCTAATTTTATTGGAGATATTTTTCAGTGAAAAAAATAAATAAATAACATTTGAAGAATATTTAAAGAAAGAAAATATTATGTAAAGATTATCTAATTGACCATGTAAAATACTCAGGATAATATATAAACTGGGGGAATTATTAAGAATTTAGTGGGGCAACTTTTGGGAGGAGACATTTATTTGCAATAATGAAACAAAAGATATAAAGATGTAAGTAGAAAATTTTAACATTAAAGAGGATTTTAAAAAGAAAATAGAGACACAGCTCATCTTCAAAGATAGATACAATATTTTAAATATGTGCATTCTCCTCAATTTTCACTACCTCCACTTTCATCACCTTAATCCAACCAGCCATCATCTTTTTCTTCCCTTAACTGGTCTCCATACTTCTACCCATATCTTTGAAACATGTTAATCCTCAAAATTCTTCAATAGGTTCATATGTCATCATATAAATGCTAAAATCCTTAAAACAGCCCATGAGACACTAGATGATCTGGCCCCACAATTACCTCTCAATCTCATTTCTTCTCGCTCTCCACACAATTTGATTTTATGGACTTCAAGCTACTCTTAAAATGTAGTAGGATCCTGCAGGCCCTGGGTGTTCCATCTGCATCACTGAAAACCCTCAGTACTTCACATTCTCTGAGGAGTCGACCCTGACTTGCCCTTTAAAATTGCAACCAACCCTCTATTCCCAGATTTTCAATCTCACTTCATTTTTCTCAATGTTACTTGTTACTCCTTATGTTCATAACTCACTGATTTATTATGTTTCTTTTAAGTCTCTGCCCAATTAGTACTTAACCTCCATGACAGCAGGTATTTATTTTTCTGTTTTATTTATTACTGGATTCACAGCTCAATGTAGCCAACAGTCCCTAGCACATTGTAGGCACTCAATAAGTATTTGTTAAGTTCTGCAATGAAAGGGATGCAATTTAGAATATGTAATAGATTATTAGTTAAATCATATGTAATTATTACATACCCACAAGGGTACCAAAAAATTAAGATATATGACAATCTGGGAGGTTCTCTTATATCTTTATGATGGGATTGAAAATTTGGACTATTCTCAGAAAGCCAGCTGACATCTTGTAAAGTTTAACATTTGCACTCCCTGAAAACCAATAGTTCCACTTTTATGTATATATCTTAGGAAAATTCTTGTATATGTGCATAAAGAAGACATATACAAAAATATTAATAACAGCTGTGTTAATAACAAAATGAAGCAACACAAATGTCCTCTGATGAAGGAATACATTAATAAATGTTATATTTACTGATTCAAAAATTATAGAGCAGTTAAAATGACTGAAACATAGCAATGTACCAAAAAAAAAAATGGACGCTGGGGCCTCCCTGGTGGCGCAGGCGGTTGAGTGCAGTGCTGTGAAGCTGTCCGCAGCCTCTGCAATGCCAGTTGGATCACAGCTGGCCAGCAAGGGTCCCACAGGGCGCGGCAGACCTCTCCTATTTCATAGACCTCTCCTATCTCGTCCGCTGCTCCCCTCGGCAGTGTATTTCATCAGTCTGCCTGTTCTGTTCCCTGCTCTGTCTCTGGTGAATCCTCTCACCCTCCCGCACATCTGGCCTGTACCCTGGTTCTTGTATAAATAAAATAAATCTTTAAAAAAAAAAAAGAAAACATGCTCATTTGTTTAAAAAAAAAAAAGGATGCTTCTTAAAGTTTAGTGTCAAATAGAAATTCCCTATTACACAACAAATATCAAGCTGCCTTTACAAATCTCAAAATTAGACCACATTGCCTTTGTTTTGTTTTGCCTTTGGCTTACATATTATGTCAAGATAAGTATATATACATATATATATACATATACTTATCTACATAGTTTTCTATATTAACATAGAAACTACTAGTATAGAGCTACTACTAGTATAGCTTTACTTATAACCTACAGTAGCTTTATCTGGTGAAAACATGGACTAGTAAATAAACACAGATAGGTGCAAACCATGTTAACATTTCAGTCCTTAGGCTGCATAATGGCTTCATCAATGATTATTATTATGCTAACATATGTGTTACAAATATATTCGATATATACATATAATTTGAATGTACCACACTCTACGTATATCCTATAATGTCTGAATATTTGACTATTTGAAACAAAGATAAACTGAAAAGGAATTTTAAAATGTTCACAGTATTATTAGATATGTTTTAAAATAAATTCAGCTATTAGTGATGTCAAACAATTTTTTTAATATTTTATTTTATATAATTCTTACATCATTTTTCATCTTTGCACAATGTATGCATTTTCATTTTGGTTATATTCCCCATACAATTGCACCCCCCTTACTTTGACTCTAGTTCTTCCTCTCCCCACCCCTCCCCTCTCCCCACCCCTCCCCTCCCCCCACCCCGTAGTGTGTGTCTGGTTTATAGCTGCTTGTTGATTTTGATTATTACTTTGTATTGATTAGTCTTTTTCCTGGTCTCTTATTTAGGTTTTCTAAATTCCTGCCATGAGTGAGACCATCCAGTATTTTTCTTTTTCTTTGACTTATTTCGCTGAGTGTGATCTCTTCTAACTCCATCCATGTTGCTGCAAACTGCATGTGTTTATCTTTTTTGATTGCTGAGTAATATTCCATTGTGTATATGTACCACATCTTCTTGATCCAGTCATCTATTTTTGGGCATTTGGGTTGTTTCCATATCTTAACAAAGAGAAACCCCACCGACTAGGAGAACATTTTTGCACACAACACTAATGATAAAGGACTGATCACAAAAATCTACAAAGAGCTGATGAGACTCAACAGAAACAAAGAAAAGTATCCAGTCAAAAAATGGGAAGAAGAGCTAAAAAGAAACTTCTCTGAAGATGAAATGCAAATGGCCAACAGGCATATGAAAAAATGTTCAACATCACTTGTAAAAAGGGAAATGCAAATCAAAACAAAAGTGAGACACCATCTTACACCAGTGAGAATGGCACATATTAAAAAAACTAGCAACAACAAGTGTTGGTGAGGTTGTGGAGAAAAAGGAACTCTCCTGCACTGTTGGTGGGAGTGCAAACTGGTCCAACCACTATGGAGAGCTGTGTGGAGATTTCTGGACCTACTAAACATAGAGCTTCTATATGATCCAGCAATTCCACTCCTAGGTATTTACCCAAAAGACACAGCACCAGTAATTCCAAAGGGGACCTGCATGCCTACGTTTATAACAGCACTATTTACAATAGCTAAGATATGGAAACAACCCAAATGATGTCAAACAATTTTATATTCAGCTTATGTTTTGAAATTCTCAGGGATTATTGGCACCCACCTTTATGCACATGGATTAATCTCATATACTGTGGTTTGGAATATATTCTACCAAAGCTTTAATCTTTCAAACTTCTAAAAGAAGGCCCTTAGTACATCTCTGAGATCCAAATTTTCTACTTCGGTGTTGCATGTTGTTGTTTTAATTACCTGAAATTAACTTCCAGAATTATTTGACATAGATAAAAGAGGGAAAAGGGAAAAGTAGTCTGAAGAGGTGTTTTTCCTAACCAGGTCCGCCACACAGATTTCTTATAAATAGCCCCACTGTATTTGTTTCCCACCAATATTTTGAATAATTCCAGTGAAGGTTAGCCTGTTCTTTAAAGTAACGTCACATTCTTTAATCTGTGCCAATTGCCTAGATGGAGCTAAGAATGTGACTGCAGTGATAGACGGCCCTGAAGTTTTGTGAGAGACATTCTCTTTCACAGGGAAGACAAAATGCTGGGAATGAAGGTGTAAAAAAAGTAAAACTTATTTCCACTACATGATGTATTTTGATGTATTCCTAATGTATTCCTTTTCAAAATATCCCTTTTCTGAAGTAGAAGCAAAGACAGAATGAGCAACAGTTGCTGTTCTATGAACAACAACTACCCATTTTTAAAATGCTTAAAAATGCAGTAGAGCAATTTAAAAGAGCAAGTGACATGGTTACTTCTCTAAAAATATGTATTCCTTATAGCTCCATTTACCAGATGCAAAACATGCAAATTACACAATATATGAATTTGGATATGACAATTTGCTTTCCAGACTGGATAATATAAAAATTTTAAATCCATCTTTTTATGTGTTAAACGAGTTTTCTTAATAAAGGGTCAAAATGTCTTTTCAGACAATTCAACAATATTACATTTAATGGTAAGACATACTAAAGATGTTGAAAAGATTCTATTCAACAGTATTCCCAGAATCAAGAATAGATTCATTGTTAAGCAGACACATTTTTTCCCCTTCACTCTAAATCCTCTCTTTGATTTTCTGTAAGTGCCTTAGAAATATCTGTAAGTGTTAATTTCCCTTGCTCTGTGAAGTCAAGTTATTTTGTTTGAATTATAAGATGAAGGAGGCTCTGTTTTTGTTAACTCATTTCTTGTGCTCGTATGCAAAAGATACTGCATTTATTCTATGGTTATGTCTGCGATTGATCCTTTTGAGTTCTACTCACCTCTTTTCTTGAAGTCATTGTTATCTTGAGGTAAATATAAATGTGTGTGTCTTATTACCAAAATCAATATTTCTAAGCAAGAAAAAAACTCTAACATTATATGTGTGTGTGTGTGTATTCACAAAAATAAGTAAATTATCTCCTTCAATTTATTTTCTGAAAGACTTTCGTTTTTGTATTTATGCAAGACTTTCATAAGCCTTCACTCTAAGGCATTTCAGAACAGAGGTTCCCTATGTATGCCCTTGTTATTTTGCAAGATTAATTTTTTTTTAAGATTTATTTATTTATGCATACAAGGACTGGGGTAAAGGCCAGAGGTGTGGGGGGTGAGAGGATTCACCAGAGACAGTGACAGGGAGCAGAACAGGCAGATCTACTGAAATACACTACTGAGGGGAGCAGTGGGCGAGACAGGAGAGGTCTGCTGCACCATGTGGGTTGCTCCTTGGGCAGGGATTGAACTGGTGCTGCAGTGGCTGTGAATAGTTTCATAGTTTGTGTCTTAAACCTTTGCACCAGCAGGGAGGCCCTTTGCAGGCTTTATCAATTGTCTTCCAATTAAACTCTCTTGTATCTCTCAATAGTGTGCAGTCCATAACTAAGTCTTAGTATTTGTTCTTTAGACTATATAGAATGACTCTTCCATTTACTTTTAGGATATACCATTCATCACACATTCAATGGCAGGGGAAAATGTACTGTTTCTTTTTATGGTATTTTTAATGCTCTGAAAAATCATTTGTTAAAGAAGGGATTTTGAAGGAAGTGTTATCCTCTTAGCTTCAAGTTTGACTTGAAGTGTTGACTTAGCATAAAAGAAGCACTTTCACAACCAACTTTTTTTTTTAGTAAAAATATAGAATGTTTAGTCTGGAATCTTAAAAGGTAAATGAATATAATGTTAGCCTAAAAGCTCAGGGGAAATATGACGGGCAGCATGAGGACAAAAGCAACAAAAGAAAGCCAAAGCAATAAGGAAGAATACCACAAAGATGAATTGTAGTAAAGAGAAGTGTTTATCATTACTTGCAGAATATATAAATTTCTCCTTTTTTCTACCAAAATATTAAGTTCTTTGAAATGTTCCAAAAGGATCAGAATCTAAAATTGATTCTCACTCTTGAATTCAAAGATTAGCATTTCATGAGCTTCTGCCCCCTCTTGGTGAGTCTTTCGTACTAACATTAGTTATCAAGACACTTGGCATTTTTTCACAGCATGCATGAGTCACAACACAGACACCTCTATCCTCAAAATAAATGGTTGTTGAACTTTGAATAAAACATGCCTCTTTCATCTCAATCTCAAATTGGTGAGTCTGCACCTCCTCCCTTTAAGTTTATTCTTAGAACACCTTCAAATAATAGCTCTTTCTCTTATTCAATGCAGGTTGGAAAAGGGCAGATTTTTAAAAGGTTTAGTTTTTCAGTCTGGCGCTATCTGACCCTTTGTTTCGTTTTTCTCTATTCCACATATAAGTGACAACATCCAGTATTTATCTTTCTCCTTCTGACTTATTTTGCCTAGCATAATCCCCTCCAGCTCTTTGAAAGCTGACTCTAGAAAGAGGCAACCAGAGCTGGTGGGGAGAAGAGAACCAACTGGAAGGGAAGCACAACTGTGGTGGTGAACTATGGGGCCTTTAGAATAGCAACCCCTGACAAGGGGGTGGGAAATCCTACACTTCTATAATACAAAAAAAAAAAAAAAACAGGTAAATCGATGTTACCTGAATAAAAAAAAAAAATATTTTCAAGGAAAAGGATAAACCAAGGAATTACCTTGGGAAGCATCTGTCCATGAGAGGGAAGGGGTCGGATAAGGGGGTAGTGTTGGAATCACTGAGGTTCTTCCAGGTCCCAAGTCACGTCAGTTAGACTACATTTCTAAGAGATGCTAAGTTCTAAAATTTTGCAAAATAAACTTGTCTGCTGGTAATATAGCTAACTTTTCTAAAATAAAATATTCATTTCTCAAAGACATAAGCCAATCGGATGCTTCTTTTCTAAAAAATAAAATGGAAATGTTAGTCAAATATGGATATACTCCATTGCATTTGTCAGCTATTGTAACATTCACAAGTCTTACATATTTGCTATCTTGTTTCTACGCAAGGAACTGTCTACACTGTATAATGGGCAATTTTATCTCATTTTATAGATTAGGAAACTGAAACAAGGAGACATTTATTATGTCATGCTGGAAGACAGTAGCAAAATCACATTAAAAAATAGAATCTCCTGATTTTTCCCCCAGAACTATTTTATTCATTTATTAATAAAGCATCATTAAGTACCTATAATGTACCAGATATTACACTGAGCTCCAGGAATACATGCTGCTATCTTTTACGCTATAACTAGCTACATAAAACTTTATCATTGTATAATATAGAAATACTACATATGTCAATTAAAACATATTGCCAGGGTCTCCCTGGTGGCACAAGGGGTTAAGCACAGCACTATGAAGCTATCCACAGCCTCTGCAGCATGAGTTCGATCCCCTGCCAGCCAGACAGCTACCCACATGGTGCAGCAGACCTCTCCTGTCTCGACCGCTACCCCCCTCAGCAGTGTATTTCAGTCAGTCTGCTTGTTCCGTTCCACACTCTGTCTCTGGTGAATCCTCTCACCCCCTACACCTCTGGCCTGTACCCCAGTTCTTATATGCCTAAATAAATAAATCTTAAAAAAATAAAAAATAAAACATATTGCCAGAAGTCAAAATATCTCAAATGAAACTGAGGCTGCCAATCTTACTACCTGTTAGCATTATTATTTATCATTTATTATTGAATAAATATACCAATATAGTTATATTTTAATTACATGTACTGTGTGTACCACAAGAACCAGGACTACTACCCTTTTCTTCATTATTACAGGTTCTTGCAAAATATCTAGCCAATAGAAGACACTTAGAAACTATATTTCAATTGAAAGACATGAAAAATAAAGGAATAGTTTTTCTTTATTCCCTATCATTTAACATTGCACTCCAGATCAACAGACCCACTGAGAAATTACACTCAGGACAATGATAAAATAGGTAAAAGTTGTCATTAATATCATCCTTCCATCTCCATGATCCTACTCAGTCCTTCCACATTTTCTCCCTTCTCGGTCTATAATAGAATATCAAAGAAGAGGTAACTTATAAACAAGAAGAATCTTGGCTGAGAAGTCCAGAATCCAGGCACTGGATATTTGGCATCTTGTAAAAGCATATTTCCCTGACTCATAGATGGCCATCTTTTTACTGTGTCCACACAAGGCAAAAATGGGAACATACTCTCTTGGATCCCTTTTATAAAGCAAATAATCCCTTACAAAGAGTGTCATCATATAATCTAATCAACTACCAAAGACTAGCCTTCATTAATATCATCTCACTTGAGTTAGGATTTCAAGGTATGAAAATGGGAGGATGCAAACACTGATTATATGGCACTACAAAAGATTATCAGATGGAGTCTGTGTACATTTTCCCCATCTGTGTTGTTTTTTGTAACATTAGTAATGCTTAATCTGGTTTTCAAGAATTTCTATAACAGGAAATGTTACAGAGAAAATACATGACGAAATTCTCCTAGGAAACAAAGATGTGGTGATCACACAGCCCCAGGATACCAAATCTAGCAGCATAAGTGTTAAGGGATGCCTACGGATAGAAGGGATAGAGGCTCTAGCTACCAGGGGTTCTACAAATTTAAATGTCATGACATAAATTGTGCTTTCAAGTGATCCTAAGAAGGTTTCAAACACATTGACCATCCTCAAGAATGAGATGAGTTATATTTTAATTGGACCTCTCCCTTTGTGTCTTCAAAAGCAGTTATGCTTTCCATCTAAAATCTCTGTAGAACATTGTAGAAAATAACAGTCACTAAGAATGAAATGACCATAAATGCACAATAAAAACAAGACCAGAGTACACAATGTAGGTCAAAAGACATTGAAACTGAGAAATCTTTTAAATGAAGTCAAGGTGAGCAAGAGAAATTTACATTAAGTTTTTAGTCATTTGCTTTTAGACACAGTAGAGGAAATAATTAAAATGTGTTTACTGAAACTCTGAAAGTGTATTTATTTCTTAATTAATGAGAAAATGCTTTGTGCCAAACAATGATGCAAATCTCTTGAGAAATTTTGTAATTTAAAAAACTGTGATAACAAAGCAAATAGTTGTTTACTACTTACTCCCCATGCTGTGTACATTCTTGTTTGAGTACAATAGTTCATAAACAAAAGAATTAATAACAAAGAATTAATAAAGAAATATGTCAACCTTCTCAACCCTTGTAAACAACTCTTTGATAAATGAAGGGCAAATTCAGTGGTAATAAAATAACTCTGTCTACTGTGACCTCAAAATTTGTGTTTTATTTTTCAAACACCTTCATTGTTGTTCTTTTTTTTTTTTAAAGATTTATTTATTTATTTATTTATACAAGCACTGGGTACAGTCAGAAGCACAGGAGGGTGAGAGAATTCACCAGAGCCAGAGCAGGGAGCAGAGCAGGCAGAGGGACCAAAGCACACTGCTGAGGGGAGCAGCGGGTGGCAGGAGAGGTCTGCGCGCCATGTGGGACCCTCCTCTGGTGGCAGGGGAGCAGCCATGTGGGACCCTCCTCCGGTGGCAGGGGAGCAGCCGGGGATCGAACCCGTGCTGCAGAAGCTGCGGACAGCTTCGCAACCCGGCGCTCAACCACTGCGCCACTGGGGAGGCCCCCATTGTTGTTCTTAAAGCAACTTAATCAAAGGACCCTGTAAAGAGGAAATATCTCTTTAGACAATTTTCTTGGAGTATTTATAATGTCCACAGAAGGAAAATTCCTGTTAAGACACTATCCTGAAAAAAGTGCAGGTGGACTCCTTTTTGTCTACAATGAAGATAAGAAATAGGATTTAGAATGGACATTATTATAATGTTTTGAAAGAATTCTTTTAGGTTGGTATTTAACAAATAATACAAAGATTCATTATCCTGGATGAATTCAGAAAATTAAAAAGTAGGTATAGTTATCTTAAGATTTGCTTCAAATATTTTAATACATATAAGTTTAAAAAATGTTTTTCTAGAGTTAATTTCTAATCAGGAGATATAGTTAAAAAATAAGGTCTAAATCTTTAATTTGGGCTACGTGAAGAGAGAAGGTTGTGGCCTCCCCAGTGGCAAGGCAAGTTGAGCACCACACTGTGAAGATGTCCGCAACCTCTGCAGCGTGGCTTCGATTCCAGCTAAGGACATACCCACATGGCACGGCAGACCTCTCCTGCCTCGCCCACTGCTCCCCTCAGCAGTGCTTTTGGTCTATCTACCTGTTCTGTTCCCTGCTCTGTCTCTGGTGAATTCTCTCACCCTCTGGTGCCTCTGACTGTACCCCAGGTCCTGTATAAATAAATAAATCTTTAAAAAAAAGAAAGAGGTTGTTTTGATTTGCATTTGACTTTCACCTGGCATTCAGCCCATCTGTTTTGGAAAGTTTCCTTCCTCCTACAATTACTTTAGTTAGAAGCTATAGAAAGTTATTTACCACTGTCCTTGATAGTTCAACTTTAGATTTTAGGTAAAGTATTTTCTGATGCACTGTGTAATCTGAAGTCCATCAACATCATTGAAATCAATCCCCAAAATGAGAAATCTCCTTAATGGTCTCTTTTCTTCTAGCCCTCTAACATTAGCATCCCTGGGCATGATTCCTAGATTCTGCTCCTTCTATCTTCTCCATCTCTGTCTCCCTTGATAAGCACATCCAGCTACATGGAAGAACAAACTATCACTAGGTACATGACTCCCAGCCACAAAACTTCCCTCGAACTTCAGACACAAGCAACCAAGACCTACTTGGAATTTCCATTTGAATGTCATGTTGAATAAACTTCTCAAATTTCACACAATTGAAAGAAAAATGTTGATGTCGCTTGGAGGAAAGAAGAAAGAGCCTCACCCACACTTTTTCTTTTCTTATTAATGGAACCACAGTCTCTGTCTCTGACTCTGCTCTCTCTCTCTCTCTCTCTCTCTCTCTCTATCTCTTTCTCTCTCTCTTTGGAACATAAAAGATTTTCTGACTGCTTTAAAACATTTTTTAAATTGAACCATTTTCTTATTGCATCCAAGAATGTCATCCTAGTCCAAGTCACCCAATTTCTCCTGCAGTATTTATATAAATGATTTTATTTATTTATGCATACAAGAACTGGGGTGTAGGCCACAGGTGCGGGGGTGAGAGTATTCATCAGAGTCAGAGTGGGGAGCAGAACAGGCAGATCTACTAAAATACACTGCTGAGGGAAGCAGTGGGTGATACAGGAGAGGTCTGCTGCTCCCTGGCTGGGGATAGAACTCATGCCACAGTGGCTGGCGAAGGCTGAATAGTGCTGAGACTTTAACCCCTGCGCCACCAGGGAGGCCCTCTCCTGTTGTATTAAAAACATCCTCCGTGCTGTCACTCTGTCCAGCACAACCTAGTGCACTCCAACCTTACTTGCCCTTGGCCAGTCCTCAAGCAAACAAAGCTAAACCCATCCCCACATCTTTACACTCCTGTCTTCTAGGGCTGGAATATTCTTATCATAGATTTTGACATGACTGCCTCCTTCATTTTGTCCAGAGTTGTCCAGATGTTACCTGGTCAGTAGATTTGTCTTTGACCATGCCTCCAAACCAGTTATCATTCTCTATCCCTGCTCTGCTTTGTAGGTAGAATATGCCTCTACTTGATGTTACATTATTATATGTGTCCCTCACTAAAATGCAAATATTTGTTTTTTGTCACTCTGCCTACTGTATCTTAGACTTGTATGTAGCACAACATTCAATAATATTTGCAGAATGAATAATAGCATACTTTGCTAAACTTTTAGGGACTTCATATGCCTAAGACAAAAATTTTCCCTGGCCCACCTGCTACCTTTTTGCCTTGAGAAACTCTCTGTGTGTGTTTGTGTGTGATTGCTTTGTCCATAAGGAAGCACTGTGAATGCCCAAGGGCACAGAACAAGAATTGCAATTGTGAGCAATTCTAAACACCAAAGAAGAGCGACTTCTCTCCCCTCTGCAAAAGCCTATCTCAAAAAAAAAAATGTTGACCCTGCAGTGGTTGTTCAGGCTACTCTCTTGAATATATAAAGTAGATATGCAAGCAAATGCAAGACCTCTGGTGATGCTATGGGCTTACAAAGAAATTCTAGCAAGCAGAAAACTAGACTGGTCTTTTATATCAAAATTGATTCCATCCCCACACTCTCGAGTTCTGCACTGGTGTTCTATAGTCTAGGAATCATGTTAACCAACACCGTGTTAGTAACCTCAAATTACTTCTTTCAGTCAGAATAAAGTCAAAATTTGAAGATAAAATTTTATAAGATTTATTAGGATTTATGTTTATTTTAGATAGGGATGATTCCTCTTCCCAATCACAGTGGCCAAGCCAAAAGAATTATATTTCAACTCAATACGACAGCAGCAATTTTCTATCTTTGTGTTGGTATAATAGTAATTATAAGTGGGGGAGTTCAGTGAACAAATTCTCATCTTCCTCACTTGGGTAAAGAACTTTGTGCATTGATTCACCTTTCTGTATTGTTGAGAGACTAAGTTGGCTATTTGAAAGAAAAAAAAATTGTATTTGTGTATAACATAAGATTTCTTTCTTGCATAATAACTGCTTTAATGTTGTTCATCATGTTTTTTAAGATTCAGGGAAGAAAGTCACAACAGTCGGCTTTTATGACTATTGCTGCAGTTACAGTATCCACAACGGCAACAACATCAATAGCTGTGGTAACTTTTTTACACATGAGGTTATTACTTTTTCCTTTTTAATAGCTTAATGAAACAAGAATAACCTTGGAGAAATACATTTTCTGGAGTAAACAATGGAAAGGAGCTATTAACCTAACACAGCAGGAAATATATTGACCACAGTTAGAAATTTGTTCTCTCAGAATGCAAGACACAGAGTTTACATGCTGGAGCTAGTATCTCTTTGTCAAACTAAAAACAGGAGAAATACACCCAAAACCAAAAAAGACACATTTTGTTTGTTGATATGTATTCTGCAAAGATAACAATCTAAAAATGCATGAAAGTATTCACCTGTGACTATAGACTATGTATTGTTTTACATAATATGGATTCTATATATACTTGTCCTTTTTAGATGTCTCTGAGATTGTAAAGGGAGTAAAATATTCAATTACTTTTTAATTTCTCAAATTCACGCTCAGAAAAATGAAATCAATGCAATGCCAAGAGTCCTCTTTATAAGATCAGCTGTATTAATTCATACTATATTTCCATCCCTTAGATCACTTTAGTTTGAGCATTGTTTGCTAAGTTTAACCCTCGGCAGAGATTGAATCCTATGTTTTCAAGAATAAATAAAAAAGTGATCATTTTATTTTTTAAAGATTTATTTATTTATACAAGAATCAGGGTATAAGCCAGATGTGTGGGAGGGTGAGAGGATTCACCAGAGACAGTGCGGGGAATAGAACAGGCAGACTGACTGAAATACACTGCTGAGGGGCACAGCGGGCAAGACAGGAGAGGTCTGCAGCACCATGTGGGATTCTCGCAGGCTGGCCGGGATGGAACCTGCGCTGCAGAGACTGTGGACAGCTTCACAGTGCGGCGCTCAACTGCCTGCGCCACCAGGGAGGCCCCAAAAATGGATCATTTTAAAGATAGGCAGCAGAGATAGATCAATTTGTGAAAAAGATAGTGAATAGATTTCTAGAGAACTATAAACTCAACCTGTCAAGTGACGTGCAGAACTTTGTATCTTCCAATACTACTGTAATGTGGAGAGGAGGTTATATAGACCTGGAGCAGAAGGTAGCACACACCTGGAAGCAGGAAGCAGTAGGTAGACCAGAGACATGCCCCACCTTTCATAAAATTGATTGGAAAGTGATTTCATAACACATAAATCATGGCCAAAATAATATTCAGGACCACGCTAGACTTAAGCAAACTTTGGATGATCGATATGAAGAAATCTCATACTTAACATGTTTTCAGATTTAACAGGAGTCCAGAGCCACCTCACTTGCAGATATCATAGGCATTTCTTATTCACTTGTCAGAGGAACCCCAAGTCTCTCTCAGTAAGGGTCCTTCATAAGATTCAGATTGTTCCGACTACATTGCCATGCAGATATGAATGGACTCTTGGGCTGCATATTCATTGGCAAAATATAACAAGCACGTTACTTAGATTGCACAATATAAAGGTCTTAATTCAGCTCTTCATTTTGTATGTTTAATATCATCTGGAGGAGCAATTTGCTATGAGTACCTGGGAAGAAATTCAAATAAGCACATTACCAATTTATCAGTCACACAAAAGGCCATCTGAATAAAGTTAGAGTAGCAGCTAGGGTGGCCTTCATGTGATAGAGAAAACCCTTTTGTATATAGTTTTATAGAAGGTTCTTTTGTAGAACCACCTTAATGCTAAATGAAGTATGTCTACCTAAAGGCAAACAATAATAACTTCTGAGTAATTGCCTGATTTGCTTTTAAAAAAAGAAAATAATAATAGTCTTGACTGCTATATATAATATTAAGCCAAAAAATTCCTGGCACAATTTGCAGATTTTGACTGAAAGGTTTAATTCAAGGTGAAAATTGCACTGGGACACATTTGGGGGGAAATGGTTATGGTTTTGTTCATTCTTTTGCCCTCAACAGGAAATTACTTTTCTGAGCCTACTCTATTTTATCAGCAGCATAAATGCAACTTACTACTCTGAATTCGGATGTAATACCCTGCACTGAAAATGGAGTAGGGATATGGGAAGAACAGGTCATATTCCAGATTGCTGTGAGTAAAATAGACACACACTAACAATACCTACATCTACCCTTGAATAATTAGTTGCTGTAAAAAAAATCCTGAAGTTAAAAAAACGTTAGATTTAGAGAGCAAGAACAAAGATTGCCTTACTACATACATTTATGAGAGCATACTGAAGAGGTTAACAAGTTAGAGATACCTACAAATATTAGCTGTAAGCTATAAAATTAATAAAAATTGCTTTAAAGATATTCATATGATATTTGCCTGAAATAGAGATTCAAAATATTGTCAAAGGTGATAAAAATTAGTTATATGCAAAGATGTATATATTGTTAACTTTGCATCTTTTTAATTACAGCTGCTTTGGTATGATTAACTTCTGCTTTAACATACACACTTCTGATGGGGACAATATTTTTAAAACTGAGACTAATCTTATCTCTAGAACAGGAATAGAAAGGATTCTTGATGTTGATCTTTCCTCCCAAAATAAAAATTGAGTATCTACTTCACTGTTAACTCAGAACAGCTTTTCCTCCAGTTTTTAGAGTGGTGAAGTTACAAAACAATAAATTTAAGATTACATACAATAGTTCAAATCCAGACTCATCATTTCAGGCTGATGGTATCTTTGGGTAATTTACTTAACTTCTTCAAATCTCACTTTTGCCAACTATAAAATACATTAAAATATTTTAGGGTTTTGGGGAGAAGAATGAGAGGAATGTATGTAAGAAGTGAGAGAAAAGTATGTAAGAAGTCAACTTAGTTTTCAGTACATAATAAGTGTTCAAAGAACGTTTTGCTGCAAACACTTGCAGGTTCTATGGATTCAGATTTGTTTTACAACAAGGGAAACTGAAGCTGATAGAGATACAGTGGTTAATGAGAAATCTATATGCTATTTAAAGGTAGAGCTGCATCTAGAATCTGATCTTTGGACTTATTAGTTAAAACATAGCAGGTACCAGGATGGCTAGATATAGCAGGAATAAAAACTGTAGAATCAGATCTAAAGTCTACCCAATGCATGAATTTAGCAAGCCTAAATCTAAGCCTGTTTCCTCATCTAGAAAACAGAAAAAAGTTACCATACAAATTTACTAAAATATTACATATGAGCAATGTAGTATCTAGCAGGTACTTAAAACTCAACAAACGGTAGTGATTACTGTTAAATACTTACTCTGTGTTGTATGCTATTATTGAGGCTAAACAGTAATTAAATGATAAGGTTATACCATAGCATAACTTTCAAGAGGCTGATGAATTAAAATGATGGAGAAACAAATTATTTTATGCAGAAGCAGCCAGAAAAAACTTTATAAAGGAGGTAGAACTGAAGTTGAGTCCAGATAATTTGAAAAAGGACTTCGAATGTCAGAATTATGAAAGAGAAGTCAAATTCTCTATGGGCAGTTAGTAGCGAATACAAATTTCTGGCTGATGGCTGATGCCTGATGGACAAATATTCTATCTTGAATAGCGAAAAGATGGCCAAGCATAACTTACCTATGTGTGTGTGTGTGTGTGTATACACATACTTGGGCACAAGTTTTCATGAGTTAGCTCACTTAAACTCCAAAAATATGCGTCATTTTCAAAGCCAATGGAATATACATCTTAATAGTTCCTTTTTCTGAAGCACAGCAGAAAAAGAGCTCATCGAGTTATTGCTCAACATCATCTCCACGGACAATTGATACACCCATTAAAAATGCTGGCAGTGTATCTGGTGTGGTTACTGTTTTGATGTGCTTTCTAATGGTGCTTCTTGCCTTTGGCAATAATTGTAATTCAATTTATGCATCTACAAAATCATCCAATCCTATTGCCTGTGCAGTATCACAAAATAACTTTTCTCTTTAGAGTTAATCAGCCTTACATTGTATGTTTTCTATTACCTAGATTTTATTGCAACTCCCAATAACTTTCAAGCTGAACAAGTTTGCATTCAAGAAAGTAAACACACTAGAAATAAAGTGACTAACCTTGAGTGAATGGCAGGAGATGCCACTCATTAAAATGGTGACTTGTCTCTATTATAAAAACTACTGTGCATGTGGTATGTGTGTGTGTGTGTGTATGTGTTTTGTTTTGGATAGAGGATGTTTTAGATATTTAATTGATAACATTAAAAAATAACTTTATGGATGATTTTATTTCATTTTTCTACATCTTTGAAATGTGGATAAAGACTTTTCTCAGGCACATGTTGTATATATGTAACCATTTTGTCAAGTAGTATTTATATTGAGAAGCATAAAGGTGAACTAAATTTTTCTCTAGCCACAGCTTTTAGTTATGTTTTATATAATATTCCTGTGCTTTGAGGTTATTTGGGGCTAATTCTGTTCACTTTCACTACTTAAAATTTAATCTCAAACTCAACTGGATTTCATGTGAGGCCAGCTATTTGCAACAGTATCACCAGGGACCCAGACTCCTAGGCCTAGGCAGGTAAAGGTACCACATGATCTTTCTCTGAGTAATCTCTTCCCATACCTCCCTTTTAATAGTAAAAGGAAACTTTTAATAAGTCTCCTTAAATGATTGGATAGAGAAAAGGTATTTATCTTCATTGGGCTTTCCTTGATGTTTCTTTGTTGGCATGGTGCCCTCAATGAACTTAACTTATATCAAAGTCCATATTGGCCTGAGTCCAAAAGTTGACTCTCCTATAGCACAGAGTGTAGCTACACAAAAATGTGGCCCTTAGCCTGGTAGAATTGACATCACCTGGGAATCGTCAGACCCTCAGGCCCCACACCTGCTGAATCAGAATCTGAGTTTTAAAAGATTCTCCAAATATTTGCATGCACTTAAAATTTAAATGTTGTGGTTTAAAGTAGCTCTTTTTTAATTCCCTTCTGTCACAGTCTGATAGACTTTTAAAGTATAATAAAAATAAATTGCTAGGAAAAAAATTGTTGAAATAGTAAAGACATGCAAAACCCAAGCCAATTTTTTTTATTTGATTCAATACACACACCATGATGGAGTGAGAAATACCAGACTTGCCTCTCACTATATACAACATTTATTTTCAAACATTAGACAAAAGGCAATATAGCACTTTGACCCCACAAAGAAGGAAAACACATAAGGTGACCCTTATCATCACCCAAGATATTTTGCCTGAAGTCCTGGCACAAGAAACTGTCCAAGCAAAGTAGGACAGTTTCACAAAATTGAGGAATTAGATATCCTAGGTAGGTGAGAATTGGGTGGCTTGACTTTGTTGGGCACTGGAACAGAGGTAGCTAGGAAGGAAGGGAAAGCACGCAAGAAATCCTGAGTTTGTCACCGAATTCTAAGCTATTCATTAACTATGCATTAAGTTGATCTTCATGAAGCTGGGTGAAAACTCAAGGATTTGTAAACTTAACTGGGCCTCCCTGGTGGCACAAGGGGTTAAGCACAGCACCGTGAAGCGATCTGCAGTCTCTGCAGCACCAGTTCGATCCCTGGCTGGCCAGGGAGCTACCCACATGGCACAGCAGACCTCTCCTGTCTCACCTGCTGCTCCCCTCAGCAGTGTATTTCAGTCTGCCTGTTCTGTTCCCCACTCTGTCTCTGGTGAATCCTCTCACCATCCCACACCTTTGGCCTGTACCCCAGTTCTTGTATGCATAAATAATCTTTAAAAAATAATAAAGAGGGCCTCCCCTGGTGGCACAGTGGTTGCGCTCTGAGCTGCAAAGCTGCCCACAGCCTCTGAAGTGCTGGTTTGATCCCCGGCCTCCAGCAAGGGTCCCACATGGCGCGACAGACCTCTCCTGCCACACCCACTGCTCCCCTCAGCAGTGTATTTCGTCAGTCTGCCTGTTCTGTTCCCCTCTGGCTCTGGTGAATTCTCTCACCCTCCCAATCCTCTAACTGTACCCAGTGCTTATATAAATAAATAAATAAATCTTTAAAAAAAATAGTAAAGAATGTAAACTGAGCAAATTCAAAACTCACAGAGCACTGAGAGATATTTCAGTTCCAAGAAACTAGAGCAGAGAGCTCTTTTATAGTTTTTTTCCCCCCCTCACACACAAATAATTTCTAGATTAAGATAGTGGAAGTTAAGAAAAGAAAATTAACAAATTCTAAAAGACCAATGTCTCTCCTTCTAGACCAGGAGTATTTTTATTTTAAGAAAATGAAACCATAAAAAATTATTATTCAACTTAAAATTATTATTATTGAAAAAGCAGAAAAATAGTTACTAACCAGACAGAATGTAATAGAATTTGTATAAAAAAACTTGAAGAAGAAAGAGAATATATGGGGCCTCCCTCCCCAGTGTCGCAGCGGTTGAGCGCTGGTTGCGAAGCTGCTCACAGCCTCTGCAGCGCCAGTTCGATCCCCGGCCGCTGAGTGAGGGTCCCACATGGCGCGCAGATCTCCCCTGCCGCCCGCTGCTCCCCTCAGCAGTGTATCCTCAGTCTGCCTGTTCTGTTCCCCGCTCTGTCTCTGGTGAATTTTCTCACCCTCCCGCGCTTCTGACTGTACCCAGGGCTTATATAAATAAATAAATAAATCTTTAAAAAAAAAAAAAGAATATATGACCTTTCAGCATATCCATATTATCCTTTGAAGTCTGCGAAGATCTTATTCCTGGATGATGCAACAAGTATTGAAGAGGACTTTTTACTCAAGTATAAGTATTACCCTATATTCTTTATGATAATCTTTCATTTCTTGGGGGACAGGGATCAGAAAACTTAGTTAAAAGAAATCTCTAGCCACTAAGATGGTGAAAGACTGTTTATGACCCACTATCACATATGTCTGCCTTATTCTCTGAAAGTGCTCTATAAGTTAAAACTTTAAAAACCAGAAAATTAAGTTGATAAGTAACAAGATATCTCTAGGAGTAAAGTGAATTCAGATAGGTTGTATGGAAAATTTAGGCATTTTGTTTGGCAAAATAAAAGTCTAAATGTGATCCTAGAAAATTTGGATTTGAGTTACAAGTATGTCAGCTCACAGTTCTTTGATACAGGACAACTAACAAGCTGTATATTTGAAATGTAAGTTTACTACAAAATTCTGAGTTGAATAGTGTAGCCAATATGGTGCTTAAGTGAAGTATTAAATAAAATGAGTGTCATATGCACATATACTAATTTTTAAATAAAAAGTATGTATACACACTTAATATGTACTGAGAGCTGATATGAATTTTTTTCAAATATTAACTCATATAAGTTCTATTTTACAGATGAAGTAACTGAATCACAGGAAGGTTAAATAGCTTGCTTGAGATCACACAGAAATAGTAAATGCTAGAACTGGCATTAGGGTCCAAAAAGCCTGGTTCAGAGTGTGTGCTCATGCAAATTTTATCTGGTCTTTGAGAGTAGAAAATCATGTTAGCAAATTTCTGGTTCTTTCTGACTTGCTGACTTGCACTTGGAACAATTTTCTTGAGTCATTGTTTTGCTTTGGTGTGGCCTAAAATGACATCAGTGTACCAATGTAAGGACCAGAGAAGAAGGAAAATGCCTAGAAACCAAATCTTTGAGTCAAATTATTATCAATTCTGTAACACCTGAAAGAGGTAACACCTGAAAAGGATTCTTAGAAAACTAGGCAGACCATGGATTACATAAATAAGTGATTTCAAAGTTTATGCCAAGATTCATTGTTCAGCTATGATTTCCTCTTACTAAGCTATGTGAGTCTGCTAAACTTAAGTGTCCTGTTCGTCTGCCATTATAGTTACCTGCAGTTCTGCATTCCTATACAAGGTCAAAACTGCCCTTCAGAATCAGTCAATCAGACATAGGAGCCAAACCTTACAAGGTGCCTTCCATATCAATCAAGAGCAGAAAGCTTGATCACTCTGGGAAGGGTATGCATCAAGAAGTATGACCAGGAATGCTCAGGGGGCCGAGGATTGATGTATGACTAGGGACCCCAGAAGCTGACCAGTGGAATGCCTTGTTGATAAGATTAGAGCCATTGCCAGGGGTCTGGGGTCTTTTTCGATCATAACACTTGGTCATGAAGCTGATAACATGGTCAGCAGACTCATATCCCCTCAAGCCCTAATGACATACCTTACTTTCACCCATCCTTTTCTCCTTGTTCTCCTAACCCACGTAGCTGGTGCTGTATGATTATTCTATCAATAAAATGGCCAGGATCTTGCTCTCAAGTAGCATCCTGTATTATGTACCCTGCTCCACAACTCCCATGTCTTTGTCAGTGTGTTGTTGCCCGATGCAACAAAGCTAAAAATGCAAGTCATATATAAAATCATGTATTTTAGGGCCTCGCTGGTGGTGCAGCGGTTGAGTGCTGGGCTGCTAAGCTGCCTGCAGCCTCTGCAGCGCCGGTTCGATCCCCGACCCCCGGCAAGGGTCCACATGGCGGTACAGACCTCTCCTGCTGTGCCTGCTGTTCTCCTCAGCAGTGGATTTGTCAGTCTGTCTGTTCTGCTCCCCGCTCTGACTGGTGAACTCTCTCACCCTCCCACACTTCTGACTGTACCCAGTGCTTGTATAAATAAATAAATAAATCTTAAAAAAAAAAATAAAAACAAAAACATGTATTTTATATATGATTAGAGGAACTTACTAGTAGCTACATATTTCTAAATTTGGTATTTGTAAACCAAAGTAAGTATATCATTAAAATTAACTGAGCATTATTATTTCAGGATTTATTAAGAAATTGGAGATATTTCTTACTGTGTCTACAAACATGAACCTATTTACAACCACACAGGTCCTGAAACAGGGCCAGTAAGTTTATTACAGATCTTCTGCCCCATTTATGTGATATGATCAGAAAGTTTGAGATCCAGACATTTCCAAATGGGGTTATATAAAAATTTTCAAAGAAGTAATATGCATAGATAGATTTCCACATCTTTACTTTCTATAAACATGGTTTACTCCTAAAATTGATCTTCCTAAGAGAAAATACTTTACCCAAGTTTTGCTTTCAAACCCTCCCTTTCAGAAGCATCCTCTCATTTTGTAAAATAGCAACATATTCACTCATCTTAAAAGAAAAGGGAAAAGGGCCTCCATGGTGGCACAAGGTGGCACAAGCCTATGAAGCTGTCCACAGCCACTGCAGCATGAGTTCAAGCCCCGGCCGTCCAGGGAGTAACCAACATGGTGCAGCAGACCTCTCCTGACTTGCCCGCTGCTTCCCGCAGCAGTGTACTTCAGTCAATCCGCCTGTTCTGCTCCCCACTCTGTCTCTGGTGAATCCTCTCACCCCCCACACCTCCGGCCTGTATCCCAGTTCTTGTATGCATAAATAAATCTATAAAAAAAAAGAATAGGGAAAAAAATCCCACCTCTCTCTTCAAGAGATGTATTTTATATTTTATGCTTAATAATTATTCATCAAAATTTGAACCTATATCTGATCCATTATCTGTCATGATAATTATTACATAATCTCAATTTGGTGAAAAGTTTCAACATTTAAGGTTTATGCACAAAGGAATTTTTAAATAAATTATTTATATGCTTATTTTGTTGAAGAGAAATATGTTTGAGTGGTCATTAGAAATTTGCAGAAAAAAATTTACATTAGTATTAATTTCTGTGGAACAAGTGGAATAAAATTTAAAGTTTTAGGGCAAATTATGTAACATAATGTAAAATATGTCATAAATGAACTAATTAATATAATTTGTATATTTGGGTGATAATGTGTTTTATATTATGTTGGTTAGAGTCCTATATGCAAATGGATAATGTGAAAGTTACTTTTAAAGGTCAATATTCATAGTTTAACATAAATTTCAAATGCAATGATTTAAACTTAAGATGAAAACTCAAATTCAATCTAAAGATGAGCAAGAATGTATATTCTTTTTTCGAAATCCATATAGGTTCAACTACTACAGCTCCTAGGGACCGTCTTTTATGGATAATGGGCCTTAAGAAGGTTGTCCCATCACATAATTTTATTATGGCCTCTCATAGAATTAATTGCCTTCCCTAAATTTCATTTTAGCATTTTCTCAGCTTTTCTAGAAAGTTATTACAGAAAATAACCATATGGAATCCATCATTCCAGAAAAATGCCTTTTTTTTTTTTTTTTTTTTTGTGGGACCCTCGCCAGAGGCCGGGGAATGAACCGGCGCTGCAGAGGCTGCGGGCAGCCTCGCAGCCCAGTGCTCAACCACTGCGCCACCAGGGTAGGCCACAGAAAAATGCCTTTAAAAGTAGTACACACCCCATCACAAAAGCCCTCTAAACAAGGTCCCATATGGAAAATTTCCTACAGAATTCAGTTCTTAGAAAATCTTTGCATCAGTACAAGTATGCTTGTGAGTATTGGGTGTGCTGCTTCCTTTCTTATGATAGTGGCCATAACCTTCCTTTTCACTTTGATTCCTCAGACGTTTGCAACAAGGAGCACCTGCACCCTATGTTTATAGCAGCACTATTTACAATAGCTAAGCTATGGAAACAACCCAAAAGCCCAAAAATATATGACTGGATCAAGACGATGTGGTACATATACACAATGGAATATTACTCAGCAATCAAGAAAGATAAACACATGCAGTTTGCAGCAACATGGATGGAGCTAGAAGGGATCATGCTCAGCAAAATAAGTCAGAAAGAAAAAGAAAAATACCGGATGGCCTGACTCATAGCAGGAATTTAGAAAACCTAAATAAGCGACCAGGAAAAAGACTAATTAATACAAAGTAAAAATCAAAAATCAAAATCAACAAGCAACTATAAACCAGAGACACACTGTGGAGCGGCAGCGGGTGGGGGGGGGGTAGGACTAGGGTCAAAATAAAATAAGTGGGGGGGGTGCAACTGTATGGGGAATATAACCAAAATGAAAATGCATACATTGTGCAATAATTAAAAATGATATAAGAATTACATAAAATAAAATATTAAAAAAAGAATAGATCAAAATAATTCCTGCAGTTCAATCTGTTGATTGCCCAAATTTTGTTGTAAACCCATCAATCTACTCCTTCTTGTAACTTCTTGCTTTCGAGTTTTTCTTCTTAATTCTTTTTGCCACTATTTCATGAGTTAGCCCAATCCCAAATCCTTTGTAAAGGAAGGACATGAGTAAGTATATATTCAAACAAAAACTGTCTTTTCATTTAGTAATCCACAGGCAAATATCTCACTTGTTGTTTTGTGTATTCATATTGTGTTTTGGGTAGTTAAAATTACCAAAAGTGAAGAACTTTAATGATAAGGAGAGGCCACCATCATTGTTTTTAGGCAAATCTTTATTCTACCCAGCTTCTTAAGCAAGCACGCCCTTGTATTTCTTCTTGACATTATCACCAGCATAGTTCTGGTCTCTGACGTTTGCATCATTAGTAGGATTTACAGTTTCCATGAAATAAAAATTTCATCAAATACAACAGTGTCACCAGTGTCTTTTAAAAACTAGTTTAATTTTGGAACAGTAGGTCAAACTAAAACTTCTTGCCAAGAGATAAGAATATCCATTAATGTCTTTTCAAAAACAGCATATGTATTTCCTTTTAGAAAAATCTGATCTAATTTGATAATCCCTTTTTCTTGAGGTTTGTCACAAACGAATGACCTCTTCTAACCAATGATTGTGACAGGAATCATCCCAGCAGCATATAGATGAGTAAGGAGAAATCCCTCTTTCCCACAGAAGGTACTGCTGGCTCTACCTCCAGTCTTGCAGCTCCCCATCTCATCTCTACTCCAAGTACCTGTTTACTTAGTCTCTCCCTACACCTCTTCCTATTCTGAGGATCTGACATTCTCCTCTCAACCATATTTTCTTTGCCCAATAAGTATATATTGAGCGACTGCAAAGTACAGACACCATTTGAAGTACTAAAAATAAAGAGAATATGGTGATAAACAAGCTAGAGTAAATGCATACAAAGAGTTTATAATTTTGAATATTCCAAGAACAGAAAAGATAAAGGAGGCTGGGAGAGGTTTCCATCAGAAATTTAGTTTGCCCTCTCTTCATGCTTAGTCACCTCTAAGCCCTCATTAGCTCTGCCATATAAGATCCCAAGTCTCAGCCCATTTTTTCTATTGTTATTTCAATTAGTGCCATCATCACACATGTGCACATACTCACACATACCACATAACATACATGTAATGTGGACTTTACATAGAATATTATTTATATAATTTCCCTAAAAGGATGTTAAACATAGCACATATTTGCCACAGAGAAATATCTGACTTTAGCTGATAACTTGTTGAGAAAAGAAGTGAGCACTTGTTTGCTCATAGTAATTTTTCTAACCAGGGAACTTTTAACATAGGTGAGTAAGCTAAGTTCTTGTGATATATGTTAATAAATTAAATTTATATATAAATAAAAAATCAGTTTCAAAATTCACAATATGAACAGAAACCTATATAATAGTAAAAATGTAAATCAACCAAATTGCACCAGTCAAAAACCAGATATTTATTTTTTCATTAATGAACTAAAACCTTTAAAATCTATAATTTTTGGAGTTAATGACCATAAGCATTAATTTCTGTTCAATAACATTAAGCCTTTAAACTAGGCAATTTTCTGACAATTGCAGAATAATTTCATCAAGCATATTGATTTTATTCAGAATCCTGCCTGTAAAATTAAACCCTCTACCTGAGATACATGTATGAAAACTTTTTAGAAATTAAAACTATAATTACTCTATCAGTATTTAATGTGTTGGAAATATTACTTCCTATGGACTAAAATTAGTAGTTTCTTTCATTCTAGAAAATGAAAATATATTTTGTATCATGAACTCAATATTCAACATTGAATGTCACATTGATATTGATTGGTGATTCAGAATATGAGGGTTGGTATATTGTTATTATGTCTCCTGCCAAAAAGAAATTTGAAGTTAGTAATTAAACAATATATTACTACAATTTGTGAGGTAGTGAGATTCTCTTAAGAAAGTATAGTTTACTTCATTTATAATTTTTTTCTTAAAAATGAAAGTGTACTCTCAAAATGTAAACATTTATTTCCAAGTGTATTTTCATATACCAACTGTAGAAAGCTATATTTAATGTGGTAAATCTCCAAGAGATTTTTCCCCTTAGAGTACATCAATTTCATATTAATATGCTAGAGTTAATGTGCAATAAAAGGACAATATCTATCCCAATCAATCTTAATTACATTAGCAGATAACATTCATTTAAAATTCTAATGTACCTTAAGCTTCTCAAACATATCTATTCTAACTGGTATTGTCCATCTGTGTTTGCTCATAAACACCAAAAAAGAAAAATCTAATATTTTTTATTGCATTGATTATTTACCATCTGCTAAATCTCCAATGGAAAAAAAGAAGCAAGAGTCAACCATGTGTATTTGGTGGGGAAAGATATTATAGCTCATTGGTTGTTAACAAGGGAAAATCATGAGAATAATCTGTGATCCTTTTCTATTGCTTTTTTTTTTTAAAGATTTATTTATTTATACAAGCACTGGAGCACAGGACAGAGGCACGGGAGGGTGAGAGAATTCACCAGACAGAGCAGGGAGCAGAACAGGCAGAAGGACCGAGAACACTGCTGAGGGGAGCAGTGGGTGAGACAAGAGAGGTCTGCTGCGCCATGTGGGTATCTCCCTAGCCAGCCAGAAATCGACCCCATGCTACAGAAGCTGTGGACAGCTTCACAGCACTGCACTCAACCCACTGCACCACCAGAGATGCCCTGTGATCCTTTTTTAAAATACAGCAGTCATTGCCAATGCTGCGAAGTTTAGATATGGTGACTCTAATATAAACATACAGTTGGAAATCACTACTTTAGTCGGAGATAATGGCAAATGCTAACATAGGTATAGATAAATTAATGAAAAAAGGACTACGAATATGCAGAAGTAATCAGACAATCTATATTTTACTTATACAATATAAACTATTGAGATATTGAGAGATACTCTAGTGAATGATAGAAATTTCAATTCTTCCTGTTTTTTATTACCCTTATATATCCTTATTGTTTGTGTGAATTAATTTCATCATTAATGCTTTCAAAAAAATATTTTGACCTCCTACTGCATGCTGGGAACACACAAAGTGCTGAAAATGAAGAGAAAACTAAGGCAAGGTTTCTCTCAGGAGCCAGGATGCCCACTTGAAAAAAAAACGAAGTACAATTATTTTTATATTACACTCCATACGTGCATGATGTCTGACTTAATGATTTGGCCAAATCTGTGTAGTTTTGAAATTCTTATTATATTTTCCTTAACAAATATTCATAGACACTAGTAATCAGATTTACAGTGTAATTTGGATTGCTTCAAACTGTTTTAAACTTTCTTCATATGCAATATACTTCTCATAAATAGCAAAGCCAGGGGAAAAAATTAAGGAAGATTTCACATTCTAGTTATGCAAACTTAATCCAAATGGAGGCTCTAATACTCATTTCTCTACCATGATAAACCTCCAAACAGCTGAAAATTTTATTGGGAGGATGAATCATATTATTCCACGTAGATTATTTCAGCATTAAAGGATATGGCTTCTTCATGCTGCAGATGATAAAACCGTGTGGTCAGGTTAATGCTAAAACTGACAAATGCGATGCCAGATTTGAGACTACATGGGAAATTTTAATTATAAGTTTATAGAACTCTGAAGAATCTCCAAAGAGTTTATTCTTGTGAATGAATTAAAACAAATTTAGAACTAACATATTAGCTAATATGCAAGCAGTGATTAAGGAAAAGCAGGTGGCTGGTGCGCAATTTCCACAATGGTCGCCTGTTTTCATGCTGGCAGTGGAAACCAACTCTGGCTGCCTGCAGGAGGTTGTTTGCACTCAACAAAGAGCAATCAGGAATCTGTTTCACTTTGTCAGAGAACATGACACACTTTTAAGCTTTATGCCACTTTTGTCAACTGAGATATTTGACTCTACTTCTACAAACTATTTTTAGATCTGTTTATCTCTCCTACTATTAATTTATCATCACTCTGCTTTTTTCACAGATTTGTCATAGAATTTGATTGACTAGAAGATCACAGGAGAAAAAGAAGCATTCTTCAAGGAAAAAGGAGGGGTGATGAGGAGAGTGAAGGTGTTTATTGATTGTGCATGCCAGACGACCTTTCCCTGCTTGAATAGCATTATAAGTTGCTCTAAGATGCTAAACCACTATCAACCAGCTCTAAAGGGGTTATAACAGATGCAGTATAACATTTTTAAAACATGTTCTAAAAGAAAGATAAATCCAATGCAATACACATAAAGCCTAGTGCATTATGTGAAGTCTGTGCTTAATAAATGCAATACTCATAAAATATACATTCACATGTCCTCCTTTATCAATAAAGCAATCAAGTGGAGCATAAGATTATCCAGAAATTCTGTCCTCTTTCTACAAAAACATAATCACATCACACTCTTTCTAAATGATTTTCAGTTTAAAAAAATAAGAAAGTTACCTTTACTATTTCATTTTATAAAGCATTTCATCTTTACACTACCAAAAACATTGTACATATCTTTTTTTTTTTGTATTTCATGTTTCCCAGCATGGAAGTGGAAAAATTGCAGCTTTTTACTCCCAACCCAGGAACTAATCTTAAAGTATAATACAGATCAGTAATTTGGACTGGTTAGAGCTAGCCTGAAGCATTCAGGGAATTTCTGTGCTACAAAGACCTTATTTTGATTATCAGTAAGTGGACATGATGCTAGTTCCTGATCTCTAAAGGAATTTGACTCTGTGTTTGTTTCTTTTAATATTCTCCTCCATTTGTCAGATTGAACAACCCATATCTACTGTATGAGATGCTAGGCATCCAAATCACATTTCTCTGACAGAGTTTGCCCAAAGCATTTCTTAAGCTAAGATCGAGATTCTGTCTTCAGAATGAGGATTAAATTGGGTGTTGACAGCATGGTACCCTCTGGTCTACAATTTTTCATATGGACAAATAACCCATTAATTGCTGAGTGTCTTTGTATTCTTGTATTTTTTAAGACCCATGCTATTGATAAACAATTATCATATTAAGTCAACTATAGTTCAATCTAGTTTCAAAGATTCTATAGGATGCCTGAAATGTTGGTAGCATCTTTCAGTCAAAATTGTGGTTTATTATTATGGAGAAACGGGCATCTTTAGAAAGACGAAATAATGCACAGCAGCTTTTATTTCCTCCTATGCATACTTCACCCCACCCTAGCTTCAGATTTTTTGTGATTACTTGCTGTACCCCAGCAGATCCTACAGCTCTCTCCAACACCTGCTAAAGCATCTCTGTATACTTCACTAGCAAACATCATTTGGAAAAGCAAATATCAAATTACATGAAGCAGGACTGTATATCTCTTCCTTTCCTTTTTCTCTCTGAAAAGCAAGGAATTGTAGGTCTCATTTTCCAGTCAGTCCTTATTTAAAAAGTGTGATCTTGGTGTTTTGGAATGCTCCTTTGTGCCATTCTCTCTAATGGACTGCACATCTTTGTAAGAAAGACAGATTGCATGGATACTGGCCATAATGAAACACAAGTGCATCACCCACAGACATGGAAATTTAGATCTTCATTTGCCTTTGTGAAAAATGAGAGCCAAGACCATAGGTACGTGAAGCACAGCTGGTTCCTTGTCTTCCAATAATAAAAGCATCCCACTATTGCATACATGACCTTCAGGGAAAGTGAAAGAAGAAGCGCTTAACCATGTAATAATTTGCAAGGAGAATTCTGAGACCAGACAGCACGTGTGCTCTGCAAAGGGGCATTAGCGATGGGTTGAGAATGTTTGCAGGAGTAAACACAAGAGGCCTTCTGTCTTATCGGGAAAAGTGCTGATCTCTTGGGTGACTGTGTCCAAGGCATTTAATTTTCTCTTCCTAAAACATTATTCCCTTCCTAAAACATTAGTCAAATGATACACTTATCTAGGTGACAAACTGCCAAAAAGGTCAGTTAAGTGAAAGATTATTTTTTTCAAAATAAATTATGGAAATGATCTCATCAACAATGAAATAATGATAAAGAGTTCTGATCTTGGGAGAAATGAAGCAAAATGCTTATATAGAATGTGACATCCATAGTTCCTTCTGATTTTTTTAAATAAATGTGTTGTTATACCTCTAATGAACTGTTGTATGTGTTGCCTATTCCTAGAGTATTTCCAGGAAGAGGCCTGCATGGGGCACACACACACTGATTCTGCACCCTCAGACCTTTATTTGCCGCAGGATCTGTCACTTACTCACAGGGTGATATGGATGAATCATTAACCCAACTGGGCCAGAGGCTGTACCTGTCTCATGGAGTTGCTATTTTTAAAAAATATATATATATATATATATAAAAAAACAAAGGTCAGAAGTTTCTGTAATTAATTGGACCATTGGGACCATCTGCATCAATCTATTTTTATATGAGCAAATTTAAGCAAAAAAGATGTTACATTACCAAGGTCATTCAGAATTTAAGCACCAAAAATGAAATTAATGTCAAATTGTGATGATCTCATAAGGTAATTAGTATATTTCTTTTACTATTCATATAATAATATAAATTAAATCTTAATTGTAACATTTATCCCCATTAAACTAAATTCCAAACATTTAAATGAATGTACCTAATAAATAACATTTGTAATGTATATTATATCTCTCCTGAAAGTTACTTTAAAAGATCCTGAATGAATAAACAGTTATATTCTCTGGATTTATTACTTTTCTCTAGCATTTTAGAGTTATAAAATATGGAGTTGGAAAATTACACAAAGAATTTTGTTATGTTAATGGGAGGGTGAAAAAGCTATATGGTGCCATATTTCCCTTAAACCCAAAAATGATCAACTTCCTTTATTTATTCATTTAATCTTAGCAAAACAATGAAGTAGTTACTTTTTATAGCCCCATTTTAAAGATGAATAAACCAAACCATAGAAAGTTCAGTTACATCTGCCTAAGGTCACTTATTACATTGTGGGGACAAGATATGAATTATTACCTACCGTCTCTGTAGTACAAGAATGAATTGCTTTCCTTTTCATGAAATTCTGATGGGCTTGTGCCTTAATAATGATTTACAGCGCTAAGTGAGATTTTTCTTTCAGCTTTTCTTTGCAATCTTTCAGTCATTATGCTAATGCAGGAAGCTGAGCCCATAATAGACTCCATGGAAACTATTGAGATTTTCTTACAATTAAAATTTTTGAGTGTTGGCTAAGATGAAGTTCAGCTATTACAGACAGAAGATGAGAGGACATTCTTTCTCCATTCTGAACATTTTACCACCTGGGACTTAAATCAGACTCTCACAAAGTTCCTTCTGAGGAAAGATCTTTCAGTGTATTTTCATTACAGTCTCTCTCCATGAGGCACCCAAATGGAAACAGGATCAGGAAACAGACACACCACTTTTGGTTCTGCTCTGTACCAACTCATACAAAGTGCAGCTGAGGAGATATATCTAGATATATAGATAGATAGATAGATATAGATATATATAAACACACACACACACACACATACATATATATGATGTGAGGTCACCAGCAACTCCAAACCAAGGTTGAGGCTCAGCTGGGACACCCACTTCCCAAGCTAAAGCAGTGGGCAATCATAAAGGAGAGAAGGAAGGTGCTTGTGGTATAGTGATTTCTAAAAAATAATATTTGGTTATTCAGAAGACCAAAATATATTTCTCATATATATTTGGGCCTCACCCAAAGTTCCTGTTTCATAGCCCCTCTCTTAGAATTTCCTGAATGTTGAAAGTGATAATATAAGTTAATATAAGTGTTAATATAAGTGGGGTGGCTCTTGGGAGCAACTAAAGATGGAGAATGTTTACCTTATAATTAGAGTATCAGACCTGATCCCACCCTCAAATCTTCAGGGAGGGCAGGGGACTGGAGATATTGAGTTCAAGTGCCAAGATCCAATTATTTAATCAGCCATGCCAACATAATGAAACCTCCATAATGAAACCTCCATAATAACTAAAAGGAGGGGGTTCATAGAGCTGCCATGTTGGTGAAGACATGGAGGGGCTGGGAAAGTGACCCACCTGAAAGCACTTTTTACACATATCTTGCCTTATGCATCTCTTTAATGGGCTATTTCTGACTAATATCTTTTGTAATAAATCAGTGCTCTTGTGAGTAAATAGGTCTCCTGAGTTCTATGAGCAGCTCTAGCAAATCAGTCTAACCTGAAGAGGGAAAAATAGGAGCCTCTGATTCATAGCCTATCCAGCAAAAGGACAGTTTGTCACCTGGACTTTGGATTGGCAGCTCAAGCCTAAGGGATCATGGCAGCCTAAGGGATTGGGCAGAAGCACAGGTAACAACCTGAGATTGTGACAGACTTCTTAAGAGGTGCGCAAACTTAGGAGTTTGAGCCTTTTTTTTTTTTAATGGAATCTGATACTATCTCCAAGTGACAGTGTCAGAATTTAGTTGAATTCTTGGACAATCTTCTGCTGTCTGAGACTTCCATGTTGGTGTGATGAAGTCTCCAATTATACTTACATTGAAATTATGTTCAGGGCTCCATTCAGTATTCTTATGAACTTAAATAGCTATTGAATCTTTGAAATTTTCTGAGAGGCTAAACTATGAATAGAAGCACTTTTCTTACATCTGGAGAAGTCTCAATAAATATCTACTGATATTTAGCAATTCCAAATTTTCAAATAAAAAAGAATTATGTGTTTGAAAAGGTGCAGAATTTTCCCCAAGGTGTCTCCAGCTGCTTGGGTACCTGTATTTCCTCACCTTGCTAAAGAGACAATTCTAGGAGATGCAGCTCATTAAGTGATAAAATATATCCACATTTCCACAGCTGCAAATAAGCTCAGCCCCAGAGGGCTACTGTGAGAATTAAATGAGATTATGTTATGAGAATACTTGAAAACACTGGAAGTCTTACAGTTGTACAGAATTACTATTGTTAATAGTAATTGTTGATTTTCCCTTCTCCTAAAACTGAAATGGGATAGTAACTGGCATGTTTTTCTCTCCCTTCCTTTTTGCCCTGTGGTCTTCTATCCTTAGAGTGGCTCATCATCTCAAGGGCAAGTAGTACTGGAGAAAAAAGATGTCAAGTTCTTGACTTTAAATATCATAAAGCCCAGTACTTTGGTAGATCCACCCCTTAATTTGACTAATTTACCTGCAAGTTTCAGAGGGAAAATAAATATCTTTCCTGACTTTAGATGGCCTGACAGAGAAATTAACATCAGATTTGAAGGGTATATTTTGCACAAAAAGTTAATGTCTGCTAGGCTACAATTTCTTATAACTCAGCATTACATAAAACAGAATAGCAAGGTTGCACTCAGAGATTGTACTCCAATTTTTCCTCATGTATGTCCTCTCTAGACCCCACCAGCACTACTTCTAACGTTTTGCCCTTTAGTCCATAAATGTTATCAAATTGATTGATGAAACATGTAAGAAAGAAATTTTAAACTTATTGCAATCAATGTATGGAAGTTTTCATGGGGTTTACGTAAGTAATGCCTTGAGCGTCTTTTTCATTTATCACTAGTACCCATCTCCACAATCTTTAAAATTTCCCCCAATATAGAATAATGTCAAAACTTTCCTTTCTGGGGTTTCCCTGGTGGCACAGTGGGTTGAGCGCGTGCTGTGTAGCTGTCCGCAGCCTCTGCAGCATGGGTTCGATTTCTGGCTGTCCAAGGAGAAACCCACATGGCGGACCTCTCCTGCCTCGCCCGCTACTTCCCCAGGAGTGTCTTTGGTCCTTCTGCCTGATTTGCTCCCTGCTCTGTATGGTGATTTCTCGCACCCTCCCATGCTTCTGACCTGTACCCCAGTTCTTGTGTAAATAAATAAATCTTTAAAAAGAAAAAACCCACAAGATTTAAAAAAAAAAGCTTTTCTGAAGATTACAACAACACATAAAATGGAAACATTAGTATCTAGAAAAAAATTAATTCTAGCTTTTAATTTTATGGTTCACAAACAGTTCCTCTTCTTCCCTGTCCCACCACTATGGGAGATACAGACTTTCCTACAACAGCATGACTTCAGGAGAAGCCACGTGACTTATTTTGACCAACAAGATCTTACCAGATGTGACACTAAGTGAGGCTTGCAGATATTTGAGAAGCTGGTTTTACTCTCTTGTACATCTGATACCTCCACATGAAGAACTTCCATAGAGTAACTTCTGTTCTCCCATCTGGGCCCAGTCTAAAAATAAATAGAGCAAATTTGAGCTCAGTCCTCAGTGAGGAGCCAGTTGGAACTGGCCTCAGCCTGCCCTCACTCTTGATCTGTGCACCACCAGTCCATCTACGGCTCATGGACAGGAGTACATTATTGCTTAGCACTTAAATTTTGGATTGGTTTGTTAAGCAGCAATAATTAATGATACAGCACCTTACTCATGAGATCTTTAACCCTCAACTTGTAATTGTAACTTTGTTCAGGGTGGCTGGGTAACTTGTCTATGTTCACTGTGCACACACAGACCCGCACATGCTCATCAAACATAGTTCTCCTAATTGCTTGGGCAGACTTTGCTTTAGAAAGTCATAAAGAAGGAAGTACCATGTTACATTTCCCCAGACACTGTGCATGGTCTGGAGTCATTTTCACTGCTAAAGGTACACCTACAGCCAGCTGTAATCCCCAGGATCTTCTTACATGAAGTTCAGTAACACTAGGATGGTATTCCTACCACAATAAAGATTGCACATCCCTTTACTTTAACAAGATGGGAATGTCTAATTCCCTTCATAATAACGATCAAACCCTTAGCAGAGGGAAAGACAATGAATACTAATAAGGAATCTCATAACTATACCATCTTTAGCTCTACTGCTCTGATGGCAAGTGAAAATGGACCAAAAGCACTTGTGGTCAGCTTGGTATTTATACCTCATGCTTCACAGTAAACATGGCTGTGGTGGTGTAAGAAGTCTAGTTGTGAAGGTCTGTAAGAGGGGCCAGGAGGTGAAGCGTGTGGAGGTTGGGTGGTTGGAATTTTGACCAGATAGGCAAGAGAAAAAATGGAATTTGCCTCTTCTCTAGCATTTTTCAACATATCCCAGAAAGTTCACAGACTTCAGACATTGTCAAACACACACAAACACTAATAAACAAAACAAATGTGGCATAAAATGTGGGAAAGGGGATTTTGTAGCTTCCATGGAGACTGTGCTCTTGAACACAAGTAACTACTTTTCACCAGATGCAACTTGTGTTATAGTTCTCTTAGGCTCTGATTCTATACCAACTTTGTCCAAACATAATGAACTTTTAAAGCAGGATTATAGTTGTAGTATGAATTATAACACAAAGTAAAATATAAAGAAGAGGACGGAAATTTGTGCCATACATCACCCACTCATACTGTAAAGAATGAAAGTTTAAATGTTTTAGAAACATTCAAGGAAATAACAAACATCTTATTTTCCTTTTGCTACATATAAGGAATTCCCACTGAAGTCAATGGGGATTTACATAAAAATCAATGGCAAATTATGGTCCTTAATGAAAGAGGAAATTATAATTATAGAGCTGCTGGTAGCATCACTATAGTTAAGGCTGAGCAGTCTTTTCCATTATCACTTATCAGGATTTAATAGCTCAGCTGTTTTGAGTCCTACTTGCCTGAAATGTGATATACAACTCATCAGGCTGGATATAATTAGTTATTATTATTGTTATTACATAAACAAATATTTTAATCAGTAAAGCATTTTTTAATTATTAAGCTTAAAAGGAATATACTTTCCTAGTGACAGGTGCAGAGATGGGGAAGAAAAGAGAAAAAAAGGAAATACGCTTCAAAAAATGTGAATTGAATATGACAGTTCCTTTGCTTGTGGGCTCCAGTGTAGCCTGCTGTGAAAAAGAATGTCCAAGGAAGTGACAGTGTGGAAGACTCTGGATAGGTCATTCACTGCTTCCTCTCAACCCATTTTTTTCATCCTGGGGACAAGTGTATCTGCAATGCAATTAAATAGCAATACACTAGAAGACTCCTAGAACTTGTCAGCACCCCCTTGAAAATGCCAATATTTTCTCTGGAAGAAAGTGCATCATCCTTCATCCTTCGCTTTTACACGTCTTATTGTCATTCATCATCTGTAAGTATAAGGGTGATCTCCACAGAAAGAGGAGGTTCCAGTTTCCCTGCCCCACCCAAGAAGGGTGTAGCTGAGCAGAGGAAAGAAGCTGAAAAGGGGCTGGGAGAAGATTGAGAAACGGAATGAGGAAGAAGGAAAGAGTGGGGAGACCTGGCAGAGGCACAAGGAACAGAGCCATGTTAAGAAGCTACGCGTGTTTCTCCACCTTGGATTTATACCGGGGGCTGGGGGTACATGAAAGGAGACACTTGAAAGAGACAGAGATATAGGTGAGTGCCTGTAGGGAAGCTTACAATGGCAGCCTTTATCTTGACTTGTGTTTTGATTTTGCTCTTTTTATTCCAGACTTCCCCAGCCCCTTCCACCCCTTTCCTACGGTTCCTGGCCAAAAGGTGTCTTAGACTTTTGGCAAGTTTTTGGGCCTCGGTAGCCCTACTTTGGGCCAACTCTGTTTGGCTGGGCATTTACCCACCAGAGGATGGGTAACTTTGGGAGTTTCACAGGGCAATTTTTTTACAATATCCTTTCTCTATCTTCTCTCTATTGCAGAATAATTGCATTAAAATTCTCTTTTTACTGAAAGTCTTATGCACTAGAGTATGTTTGTCTTTATGTGGCTGATGGAAGAACCCAGTTAAGGGATGCAGGTTTGGGGGTTCTAGGGTGCCCCACATCTAGATGTGGATGAACCTTAGAGTTTTCTGATAGTGTTACAGGGCAGCCCCAAAGTGAAATGGATTGGCCTGATTGTGGGTACTCATTCATGCACTTAAAAGGGACTTACAATGAGTCTCAACTGCATTCACACACAAAAAGGTTTATTTACAAAAAGGGGAAAATGGGCCTCCCCGGTGGTGGCGCAAGGGGTTAAGTCTCAGCACTGCAAAGCTGAGCCACTATTGGCAGCCTTGGCAGCAGGACTTCAATCCCTGGCCAGGAGCTAACCTGCTTGGAGCAGCAGACCTCTCCTGCCTTGCCCCCTGCTCCTCTAGGGGTGTATTTCAGTAGATCTGCCTGTTCTGCTCCTCACTCTGTCTCTGGAGAATCCTCTCACCAATCCCCCCACAACTCTGGCCTACACCCCAGCTCTTACATGAATAAGTAAATAAATCTTTTTTGACAAAAATAAAGGGGAAAATGAAGAAAGGATTAACTCAGGGAGAAAGAGGGAGAGATAAATTGGTGAATGCTTCTTACCAGTTCTGCTGAGCTGGAACCCCAATGTCACGCTGAAAGCTGGCGAAAAAGCAAGCAACCCCCAAGGCCCACGTGTCTGGTTTTATATCACACCTGGCTGCTTAACTCCACCCTCAGTTCCCAGTAATCCTCCCTTCAGTGGTGATGACATTATGGGATTTGTAGTTCTTCATGTCTTGGATCTCTTTGATCTAGAATGGAGGTGGGGTCCATAAAACCTGTGTTTGTGGAGTTTATTCAGGGCAACATTCCCCCCCAACAATAGGTCCCCAGAAAAGTTTTCAGTATATGTTGAAAACATGGCCCTGCCCTCCCATGCAGGTAGCTGGCAGGGACCAAGGTGTTGGTCTTTATGTTTACTGCATAAAACATTGTGCACAGGTGAAGACACTAGAGCTGCAAAATCTTTTATTTATTTATTTATTTATTTATTTACAGTTTTACAAAACCAGTTCCCTGGTGCTTGGGAAGGCCACCTGTGGCTCTTCACATTAGAAATACTCATTACTCGGAAAAGTAGCAGATCGAATAAACAGCAAAAAGTAAATGCTACTTGCATCTATTTTGCACATTATGCACTTTATAATATTTCAACTAATCCTCACAACAACCTTTGTGTGTGGCATTTTATCCTTAATTTACATAGAAGCAAAATGAGATTCAAAGAATTTGAGTAATTGTCTCACATGCCCCATTTAGTAAGTGGCAGAGATAAACTTCAGTGTCAGGTTTGAAAGGTAAATTCAGGGCTCAGACTATTTTCCTTTTTTTTAAGATTTGTTTTATTTATTTATGCATACAAGAACTGGGGTATAGGCCAGAGGTGGGTGGGGAGGGTGGGGGGGATGGGTGGGGGCTTAGAGGATTCACCAGCAGCACAGGTGAATCGACTGAAATACCCTGCTGAGGGGAGCAGCAGGTCAGACAGGAGAGGTCTGCTGCATTGCATGTGTTAGCTCCCTGGTCAGGGATCGAACTCATGCTGCAGTGACTGCTGATAGCTTCATAGTGCTGAGACTTAACTACTTGCACCACCAAGGAGGCCCCCTATTTTCTTTCTTAACCTCCAAATTCATACCCTCATTCTCTTAACACTGCCACCTCGGTATTCATTCCCTCCTCTTAGAGAAACTGCTAGGTCAGGTCCAACAACACTTCCTTCGCAAGTCCAAAGGTCACTGCTCCATCTTCATCCTTCCCAGCCTCTTATCTGCATACAAAGCAACTGGTCTCTTTCTCCCTGAAATCCTCCTGATCCTCATTTCCATAATGATTGCCATTCTGTAATAAATGTTCTTCCTACCTCCTTGAAAGTTTTTCTTGATGCACGTGATGGCTCTTCTTCCATGCAAGCATCTGAGTGCCCCAAGGCTCAATCAGGTCTCTCTTCTATTCTTTTCTCTCCTCACTCCTGCCCTGGGGGGCTTCCCTCCAGTCCTGGGCCTATTTTCTATTTTTATACTGTAGACCACACACCAACTCACACTTTACCGAAATGTGGCCTTGAACATACAAACACCTACTCAATAATTTCCTGGCTTTCTAATAGCCATCTCATATGCAACATTCCCAAAATAAACACTTGTCTCCCTCTCCTCAGAAAAAGACCGTTTTTTCCCTGATTTCCCATCTTAGAGAATTGCATGACTCCTTCTAAAGCTGTTGAGACAAAGAAACTGTGCCATCCGTGTCCTCTTACCTTTCATTTATGATCCATTAACAAATCCTAATGACTCTGCATCTAAATCATGTCTTAAATCTGTCCACTCTTTCCAGGAACAAACTTCCAGGTTTACATTTGTCTGCTAACTGGTCTCCCAGCTTATCCATTTAGTAGCCTAAGTGATTTTTTTTTTTTTTTAAAAAGTAAATCAGATCTAGTTATTTCCAGGTTTTAAAGTGCTCTGAAGAAATACAAAGGTAAACACACACACATAAACACAACTTGCTTCTCAGTTTTATTTGCAGTTTATCAAATTTTAGAAGCTAGTTTACAAAATATAATTTTTCAAAAATATGACTTAAGAAAAAGAAGAGAAAAATAAAAACTACTCCCAAATAACTTAGGCCTGTTTTTGTCCATCACTAAAGGAATAGTCAGTTAAAATGCAGTAGAACCATACTATGGAATAATTATAGATAGCAGTTAGAAGTAAAAGCAACTTGAACATTTCTTAGAAAACTAGGATTGTGGAAAAAAAAAAAGAAACAAATATCAGCACCATATTTTTGAAATATTTTAAAGTATATACGTGCTCAAGATATCACATATTTTACAAGTGTGTGTGTATATATATATATGTACTCTCAAGGGTAGATATCAGTAAACACTGAAATGACTTTGGGAGAGATCAATTTGAAAGTCCAGGAAAAATGGGGAAAAAATTTTTTTAAAGATTTATTTATGCATACAAGAACTGGGGTACAGGCCAGAGGTGTGGGGGATGAGAGGATTCACCAGAGACAGAGTAGGGAACAGAACAGGCAGGCTGACTGAAATACATTGCTGAGGGGAGCAGCAGGCAAGTCAGGAGAGGTCTGCTGAGCCATATGGGTAACTCTCTGGCCAGCCGGGGATCAAACTCCTGCTGCAGAGGCTGCAGACAGCTTCATAGGTTGAGTCTTAACTCCTTGTGCCACCAGGGAGGCCCAAGTGGGGAAAATTTTTAACAAAACAAGAGAAGTGTGTGCATCCGGTGAGCCAGAATATTAAGTGGTTCAGTTATTTGCACTGAGGTAGAGTGGAAGTGTTACCGAATGCCGGCCTCAGTTTCCCTCAGCCAATAAAAGGAAACCGAGTTTGAGGAAAAGGAAAGAGGTTTTATTTGTCGACAAATGAGGAGGGCGGCAGACTCATGTCCTAAAGACCACCGCCCTGCTCTTTGGCAGTGGGCAGGGGGAGATGGGTAGGGGTCTGCGAAGGGGAGGGGGAAGGGGTCTGCATGGAGACAAGTGGGCACCAGCTCAACAAGGAGGTGGATGGGTTTTCATTAGGGGGAGAGGGAAGGGTCTGCATGGAAACGGGAGGGGGCCAGCTTGTTTTTCTTCTGCAACAAATGGGAAAGACAAGCTATTAATCCTGTTAATGCTAGATAAGGGGGAATTGCAATAAATGGGGAAAAGACAAACTTGTTAACTGTATCAGAAGGAAGGGGAAGGCAAAGGAAAGGCAAGGTGAGAGAAAGGAGAAGGGTATGGTGATAGAAGTAGGAAGTAATGAGAAGGCATGTAACTTTCTTCTGATCACATCTTTCACTCAGTTTTTGGTCCTGCCATTCCTGTTCCTCAGGATGTATTCCTAGAACTCTCCCAGTGTAGACTAAAGTCTCAGTAGTAGCTCAGTGGGCAAAAATCACAGAGACAATAGTACAAGTTTAGATAGGATTAGACATAAAAGTAAGGAGCTAACAAATTGTCTTTTTTTCTTTCCTGAGCATTTGAGTCTATCCTGACTTATTTATGCCATCTACTGGTCCTTTAAATTAATTGCCTTCCAAAACTCACTTGCTGTTTGATTTGGGAAGCTTTGCAGTTATTTGGGAGCCAGTACTGAGCACCTTTTCTCTCAAATATTCCATTTATTGCTGAGATTTCTCTAAAGTAATATCTCCTCCTAATACCGGTGTGTTCCAAAGTAAGTTTTTCCCTTGTTAGCAAAACTCTGTAGAATTAATTCCTTTGCTAGAAGGAATTAATTCTAGAAGGAATTAATTCCAGGGGAAAAGGATGCAGTTTCTGATAGAGGCAAGAAAACCTTCTCCCAAATTTGCTATACCAGTTCTGGCTTTTCTTTTCCAAAGCCAGAAACTTGCTTGGAATGGAGGTGTCCTTAAATTTACCTAAAATGCATTTGTAACAATTTCCCATTTGAATTAAAAAGATTTGCATAAGCCAATTGTAATCTTGGGGATAATAGACTGTTTTTATTTTAGCTTTATCGTGAATTTCTCAACTACAACAATTTTACAATTGCATATAAAGGAATATAATATAATATAGTATGGTCTTACCATATGCCCTTATTATCTTACTATCATTTCCCCTGCTTCTCTTTTTTGATTTCCTCATTCATCAAACAATTCTCTAGCTTGACTCATCAAAAGAAATGTCAGAATTTTTAATGCTGCTTCAGCTAGACACTTACTTCCTCTAATAGTCCCCCGGAACATGGAATCTAGTCAAATCTTATACTTGCTCACTAAAAGAATTTGTTCATTAACAAATGTAAAATTTCAACAACAACCAAAAATCCTGTCTCATCCCTCATTCCCTTCTTAACAGAATGGTATGTTAGACTGAATCACTTCTCATTCATGTCTACTATTCTGAAGAACGAAAAAATTCAAGCAAGCTAGTTCTGAAACAAGCCCTAAGAATAAGCATGAAACTTGACAAGCCACCTTCTCTTCCTTAAGCAGATGAAGTTGACTCCAGAAACAGCTTGTCCTAGAATATTTCCCCCAATTCCCAAATGAATGTGATGCAATTCTCACAGGGAAATACTACTGAATATTCTGAGCATGCTGAATATCAGAGCAGACTTGCAGCCACTAGATGCAAGCAGAACTGCAGCCACTAGCCACATCTACTCCATCACCTTTCTTAGCCTGTGAGGAAAGAGTTATTTTTACATTTTAAATGGTGAAAAAAATATGAAAAGGATATTTAGTAATGCATGAATGAAAATTATACTTCTGTCTCAGTGCTCAAAAATAAAATGTAACAAAACGGCCATTCCTATGTATTTACTTTTTGTCTCTACCTGCTTTATACTATAACAATGGAGTTGAGTAGTGACAACAGAGAAAACATGACTCAGAAGCTGAGAATATGTACTAACTGATCTCTACAGAGGAAGTTTGTAGATTCCCATTATAATTTGAACTTGGAGAGATGAGGACTCTGAAATCGGTAGAGTCTACAGAACTAGATGCCAGTGAATAGATATCCAGGGAAAACCTGAGAACGAATGGAGCCAGGCCCACACCTCTCAAAATCCATCACTCTTCCTACTTTGTCCATTGAATCCTTTTATCAACAGACACTGATCTCAAGATTCTTGAGGTTTCCTTATTGTGGTTTCCATGGTATGTGCATTCATCTTGAACTGCACATACACACACAATTTGGGGTTGTACTAGGTATTTCTCCTACACGTTTCAACTAACTTCTCATAGTTCTTGTATGCTAATTCTGAACAAAGAATTGCAAAGGGGGGAAAAGAAGCAAGAGCTTTAAAATAGGGTCCTTTTTCATTTTATGAGAGAAAAAGCACATCTTCATGGGTCACTTTTCCTAAGTGTCTTCATGTTGCTGAACTCCTATTTCAGGTCACTAGCCCACTGAGACCAGAACAAGCTTAAGCCTTGGCTTTTGTTTAGTTTTTGATCTTTAAAACTGCTAATCACATACACATATAGAGGTGGGAGATGGTTCTCCTGAAATTTATATAATATTGTAAAACAATGGTAAACCAATGAAATTTTATTAAAACAACAAAACTGTTCATCAACAAGTGCCTCAAGAAATAAAACTTGCAAAGAAAGAGGAACTTAACCTTGGTGCATTTTTTTTCTTATTTCTGGTTGCCTTGGTTCCTCTCCAGCTTTTAAATACTTGATTTTATTTATTGGTTCATTTTTGTTTGTTTTTTGTCTACAGTTTTATTGTTTGCTCTGATGCAGCAAGCTATTTTCTTAAAACCAGAAGTGATTTTTTTTTCTCTTTTCAATGCCTTCTACTTTTTAGTCATCATAAAATGTTAGTTCTAACAAATGGTAAGAATAAAACACTTCAATGTGAGGTTAGTCGATTTCCTAAAATCAGGCCATGCCTTACACTAGTCACAAGCAGTACAGAATGTTGACTGACAAAAGCTCTAGAAACTTTCATTAACTCATAGAAAGACCCTTAATTCGAAATAGATTCTATGACAAATAATACACTCACTGGCTGAATCAATATTCCAAAAAGGGAATAGGCTCATACATGGGAAAGTGTTTGTGAAAAGAAATAATAAGGCTGAAGATTCATTAGACTATAAGGATAATGGAATCACTAGCAAAGAGTAGCTAATGAAACACAAATTGCACTTTGACAGGATTTGGGTGGTTCATAGGAAAAAAAGGAAGCCTCAACAAAATCTTGCAAAATAAAATTAATAAGATGGGTTTGTGAAATATTAGTAAGATTTAGAGCAAAAATAGAGAAAATTATCCTGGATTCTGAGCATCTAATTGTTACGGTTCTTCATTATATTATTCAGGCTTTCCCTTTCTAACATGCCCTCACCACTTGTTTATTTTATTTCCTCCTCTCTGTATTTTTTTTTAATTTCAACAATTTAAATTAACTTGATAGTGACCCAGTAAGAATATAACTATGTTCCATATGGTAAAGTAAATGTACAGAAAGGCAGAGTATCATGCATAAAATACTTACTATAAAAGTCTATAAGGCCCCTACTACATTCTATTTCTAATAAAGAGAAAATGGAGAGGGTAGTTATAAATCTTGACAACTATTACTCTACAAAGTTATATCTTTGTAATATACAAACAATTAAAATATATCACCTCTAACCAAAAGATGGGGGTGGGGATAGAAGGGCTAATGAAGTTAAATTATTGTGAGGGTCTTACATTGCTAGTGAAGCTAATAAATTATTCATTTGTGGTAAACACCAATGTAGCGACAATGCTAGTAATAGTCTCTAAGGAGACCTTGAAGGAAGAATATAAAAATATATCCCAAATAACAAAATAAGGAGAAATAAAATAATCAAAAATAAAACAAAAAGGAAGAACAAAGGAAAGAGGAAATAAACATCAAATATAAGATAATGTTTTTAAAAACTCTATAGCAATTGCATTAAAATGTAAGGATAAAATATATTGGTAAAAAAGCAAAAATTATGAAATTCAATAAAAAAAATTTTAATTTGTGAAATTCTGCTGAATGCATGTAAAGAATTTTTTAAACTCATATATATGCTTTTTATAAGAGACATGCCTTAAATATAAAAGCATCAAAAGACTAAACATTAAAGATCACAGATAAAAAGACATTAACCAAAAGAGTTAGTGTAGTTATACTCACAGCAAAGTGAATTTTAAGTAAAGATAATATTTTAGAACTAAAGAACTTTCAAAGTGATAAAAGATGCAGAAAAGAGGACATGCCAATCTTAACGTGTAAGCTTCTAATAACAAAATCCATATTATAGTCAAATTTGACAAACTATCTTACAAAAACTGATAAATTCACATGTATCATTGCAATTTTAGCATAATGGTTTTAGTAAGTTTTAAATTTGGGGAAATTACATTTCTGAATAACTAATGATCAAAAGCAAATCACCTCCATAGAAATTAGAACATATTTAAGATTGAATGACAATGAAAACATAACATTAAAATATGTGGTATGTAGATAAATGCACCATATAAGGAAAAATTACAGCTTTTTATGAATTTATTAAAAGCAAAATGACTTACCAGAAAGGTACCTCCAGGCTCAGATGAATTATTGAACCTATAAATTGTATCAAACATTTAAAGAAAAATTAATACCAATCCTGTATTGTTTTAGAAAATAAAACAGGAAAGAATATTTTCCAAATCACTTAATATAGACAAAATCAGAAAAAAATCTCAAGAAAAACAACTACATAACCAAATTCCCATAAACAGATACAAAAATTCTCTCCATTTAAAACTATATTAACAGAAGAATGCGTACTAACCAAGGTATAATTATGTTGAAAATAAATGAACAGTTTAATATTCAAAAATAAATCAATGAAACAATCATCACATAATAAAATAAGGAAGAAAAACCACATGATCACAGTAGATACAAAAAAGAATCACAGTAGGGCCTCCCGGGTGGTGCAGCGGTTGAGCGCTGGGTTGCGAAGCTGCCCTCAGCCTCTGCAGCGCCAGTTCGATCCCCGGCTGCTCCCCGGCCACCGGAGGAGGGTCCCACTTGGCGCCCAGACCTCTCCTGCTGTCCGCTGCTCCCTTCATCAGTGTACTTCGGTCCTTCTGCCTGCTCAGCTCCCTGCTCTGGCTCTGGTGAATTCTCTTACCCTCCCGCGCTTCTGACTGTACCCAGTGCTTGTATAAATAAATAAATAAATCTTAAAAAAAAAAAAAAAGAATCACAGTAGACAAAATTCAGTGCGCATTTGTGATAAAAATTCTTTGCAAAGTGGGGATATAAGGGAACACTATCAACATAATAAAGACAACTTTGAAAAATCTGCAGCTTAATATTTTTGAAGGTAAAAGACTAAAAGCCCTCTAGCAAATTTCAGAAATATGGACTAAATAAGGAGTAAAATACGTTTTACTCCTTTGCAATAATATAATGGGGGTCTTAGCTAGTCAATTTCACAATGCAAAAATTAGACATATGATGGATGGATGGATGGATGGATGGATGGATGGATGGATGGATGGATGGATAAGGCAAGGCATAAATATTGGAAAGCTATACTAAAAATTGTCTTTATTTGCCTAGGACATTATCATGCATAAGTAAAATTACAAAGGTCACAGGATACACAGTTAATATATAAAAATCAATTTTATTTCTAATTATCACATTAAAAATTAAAAGAAAAGAATTAACCAATTCTACTTATAATACCAAGATATAAAATAAAATAGTTACGAATAAATTTAACAAAAGGGGGCAAATTTGTTCAATTAAAACTAAAAAGAAGGTGAATAAATAGATACATAATGGCCACAGAGGAATGCTGGCTTTTGATTTTCTTTTATCATTATGTATTTCACAGATTTTAATATTCAGTTTGTAACGGCTTCATAAAACAAGTTTGGAAGTGTTCTCATTTTATCCACTTTCTGTGTAGTATTACATAAATTGTTTCGAAGAATTCACCTGGGAATGTGGTTTTCTTTGTGAATGAATTTATTTTTTCTAATTTTAAATTTTCAATAGTTTTATTAAGTGCAATTTAATACAATAAATCACCACTCATTTTTCTTGTATAGTTTGATGAATTCTTGTATTCAACAATTCACAATCACTACTCTGAAAACTCTTTCAGTTTCATTCTCAAATGATTTTTCATTCTTCACTAAAGTCGACCTACTCCTATCCCTACCCTCAATTCCAGACAATAACGGATCCAGTTTTTGCCATTATTATTGTGCTTTTTATGGAAGTTCCTATAATTGAACAGTATGCTATATAGTTTTTTGTGATTTTTTTTCACTTAACATAATGCATAAAGATTCATTCACGTTGTTTTGTATGTTAATATATTGTCTCTTTCATTGCTTGAATCATAACCCACTGTATGGTATGTTATTCAGGATTCTTCTGAGAAATACTACCAAGTAGAGAGCTAGGTGATGACAGATAGATAATAGAGACAGACAGATAAAAATAAAATAAGGTATAAGGTATTGGCTCACAAGATTAATGGAGAGTAGGAATTCCTATAATCTGTCATTCACAAGCTGAATACTCATGAAAGTCAGATGTATATTTCTAAGCCCTGAGAGGTATAGATTATAGGCCAAATCTGAAGGTCTGAGAACAACAAGCACAAAGAGCAGAAAACTGATGTCTGAGTTCATGCAGTTAGGCAGGACCCCTTTCTCCACCTTTTTGTTCTATTTAGGCCCCCAACACAATGGATGGTGCACACCCAGATTGGGGAAGGCCATGTACTATTGACTCCAGTACTAATCTCTTTCAGAAACAATATTGCAGACAAGATTCTACCTGATTCTCTACCTATTTGCATGTCCTTGCACCTGGAAAGAATGATGTAAATAGGGTATATCCTTAGATTTTTTCCCCTGTGTATGGGTGGTTTTCTTTACCTTTGATTTTGGTGAGGGAATTTGAGTACCCTGATGTGTCATGTAAATTAATAAATGATGATTTAAAAGAGTTCATGGGTTGCAATTAGCTCATGTGTGTCTTTGTCTAGTAATATAATAGTCTTTGTCTATTAATGATATCCTGTGTATTATTTTAAATTTCTGCAAAGTATTTATAAAAATGGCATTAAGGGAAAACAATAATAATAAATGTTGTACAGGGAAGTAACATAGTTATTTTATTTCAGCTTAATGAATTATACTGGGTCTTGCTGCAACTGATTCATTTTGTGACTAACAGCAAAAAAAGAGAAAACATGAAATTAGCAGCTGAACACAGCCACCTAGCCATCATCCTGATCAGCCATCACACTTGATGCTTCCAGGCTCTGCTCTAAGATGATTCTGTCTCTGCACAGTCATTTTCCCAGCCTTTCCAGTCTCCTTCCTTTCTCTCACTATCTTAGTGATATATCGCGCTCCTTTCCTCCCCAGGTCTTATTTCTGATTATGAACCTGTGTCTTTTTCGGTCACACACACTAAACCTAATTCAAGTAATGAAATGATATTCTTGCTTCTTTGAACACACGGCCTTGTCATTCGAGCCCACAAATGACAAACTGGGATACATTACAAGTATTTGGTGCATCATTTGGTAATTTTAAATGATGTATGAAAGCAGAATAAGCATGGACTGATTTTTATATCCTACTTTGATTCTACTTGGCTGAAAATTGTGATAAAGCTTGTTTTGAACAAAAAACTAGGGAAACCTGAACTAAAAGTCACAGAAAGGTGGTTTGTAACTTATAGGTTTTCAGTGTCTTTATGTAAGTATTCCTGCAACCACAATCCATCATAAAAAACTACTGTTAAAATCAAGTTAGATAGGGTCTCCCTAGTGGTGCAGGTGGTTGAGCGCCATGCTGTGAAGCTATCCACAGCCTCTGCAGCACAGGTTCAATCCCCAGCCACTGGGGAGGGTCCCACATGGCGAGCAGACCTCTCCTGTCACACCCGCTGCTCCCCTCAGCAGTGTATTTCCTTGGTCTGCCTGTTCTGTTCCCCACTCTGTCTCTGGTGAATCCTCTCACCCTCCCATGCATCTGGCCTGTACCCCGGTTCTTGTGTAAATGAATAATTTTTTTTTAAAAAATCAAGTTAGATCACTTAAAGCTTCGGGTGTTAAAGTTTGTAGTTTTAGCTACCTATCCTATATAGGAAAATATTTAAAAATTAATTCTTATTATTTCACAGAACTTTAGATCTGGAAAAGAATTTAGAATTCATCTTGTAGAGTCCAAGCTTCTAATTTTACAGATCAAAAAACTTAATCTTAGAGAAGTAATGAAATTAACCTCAAATCACAGAACTACTTAGCAATTGTGAAAATTTTGAATACATGCTTACAGAGTCCCATTTTAATGCTTCTATGTCAAACTCTAGAATGTGAAATGATATTTTGCACAATAGAGAATTTCATGTAAAATAACCATAAAGAAGGAATTAGTTATCTTAACAAGAAATAGGAGGTCATTCTTATAACTTGCAATTTACTTGATTTCCAGGATAAGCATATTTTCCATGTCAGTGGAATACATAGACAATGAGTGTTCAGTATTTTAAAAACAAAAAATACCTGAAAAGGAAGCAATTAGAACAGTTAAGGAGTGAGTCTCCAAAACTCATAGCTTGAAACTCTTGAAGAACATTTTGTTCTTGGAGATTTCAGAGAGTTGGAAGATTCTGGATATTGAGATCTTGGAATGAGTAATGGATGCCTGCCTGTCCCTGGTGTTGCTATGATGCAGTTGGATCATGTCATTTTAAACAAAACTGGGCCCTTACAGCCCTGATCCTCAACTCTGATCCCTGCCATCACTGTGACTCAACTTTGTGCATAACTGATCTTCCTAAGACAGTTGTACAGTTCTCAGCACACAGATGCTCAATGAAGAATGTGGTTGAACAGGTGAATTCCTTCACCAAGATCAAATACTGAGAAATTTGTAATTTCATAGGAAATATGTAATGATGCTATATCTGAAGACACTGGCCCACCCTCACATTTGTATTACCAAGTCAGCCCCTGAAACCACTTATAAAGGAAAATCATACTAGCCCTAATTCATTCTCTCTCTCTCCTTTCCTGGTTTTATCTTGAAAACCAGATCAAAACATTCTCTGTATTTAGAAGAAGAAAGTATTTTTTAGTCCAACGCATCTACCTTTTTTCTAAACAAATTAGGCTCATGATGATGGAAATGGATTCTTCAAAGAGAGAGAGGACTAACCACCTCAGGGAATGCCCTATGAAGCGCTCACAATCTATACATAAAGGCACTAAAAAAAGTGAAATCTGTGGGGATTTCTAATCAAGCAATAGCCAAAAACTTTTTCAACAATAAGAGAGGAGGACATATACATAAATCACTCTACTGTAAAGCTAAAATTACTGCTGTAAGAGAAAGTATAATCAGAGGATACTGATAGCAAGAAGAAAATTATATAATGAGTTGACATTCAAATAAGACTTTGAAAAATGTATTGAATTCCAGCAGGGGAAAAAAAAAAAAAAAACAGCTTGCATTCTATGCTGCAGAAGTAAAAAAGGCATAAACATTTATCCTGTACTTAGGAGTAGAGAGAAGACTGGAGGTTAGAATATAAGTCATGGGGAAGAAAAGGGATAGCTGAAGTGTACATTTGTGCCCAACTCTATTTCTCAGACAGGCGTCCAATTCCAGTCTATGTCACAGAAAAGTCTACCACTGCAGACTGCTTTTTCCAGGCTCCCACTTCAGCTGGTTTATGACTGGGTTTGGTCAGTGGGAGATACCAATTAGACAGTGGGAGTCTGTGGGTCTGCCAATCCTAAGTGGCCTGTTCAGCCCCATTTTTGTTGCCTACAGTTCTGCATTCCTAAACAAGGTCAGAACTGCCTGTTCAATCAGTTACAGGAGCCCAACCCTACAAGATGCCTTTCAAGTCAATCAAGAGCCGAAAACTTGATCACCCTGGGAAGGGTATGCATCCCGAGGTATGACCGGGAATGCCTGGGGGGCCACTGACTGATAGGACCCCAAAAAGGGACCCCAAAAGCTGATCGGTGGAACACCTTGTTGATAAGATTGAAACCATGGCTGGGGATCTAGGGCTTGATTTCAATTGCAACACAGAGTCATCAAGCAGATGAGAAGTGCCTGGGGGCAGATTTATGACCCCTGAAACTATAGATGACAGAGCACATTTTCTAGTTTCACCCCCCCCCCTTTTCTCTTTGCCCTCATTCCCCTTGCAAATGGTGCTGGAAAATTCTATCAAAAGTCCAGGATCTTGCTCTTCAAAAAGTATCCTGCACCCTACGGCTTGCTCCACAACTCCCATTTGTCAGTGTGGTGTTGTCAAGTCAACAGAAGTCAACAATGCTGCAACTCTGGAATTATGTCTTCCTCTCTCTCATTCTTGAGCACAACCTCTAGGAAGAACTGTGTCTTCCTCATGGCTCCAGCTCACATAGGACAGCCCCACCCTGTGTGACTTTATTTCTCACTCAGACTTTCCCACTAGAGTTAGAAATTTCCTTCAAAGATTTGGGTTCTTGGTTCTAGTAACACCTTCTCCTCACACTGTTCTCTCTGCCTTAAGGGTGTTTCTGTTTTATTTGAAGGATATCAGGATATCAACCCAAATATGCCGCTTTGACATAAAAATTATTCTGAGCTACAGGCAATTAAGTACAAAGGAAAGCTCTCTCCACTCTTAGTATTCTGCTCAATAGGGAGGATATAAATTTTTACTTTACTGGAGACAGACTATTAGTCCAGACAGCCACAGAAGAATCTGCACACAAATCTCAGTACTTTAATTTCCTTCCATATAAAATTACATGCTTGCTGTCCTTATGTTAGCACTTAGAAGTATAAAACTGCCTTCCTTTGTCCTATCATTATGTTACAGTATTACCCTTCTTTGTTGAATATATAATCTATATAATAGAGTTCTAAGCCTTACCTTTAAGTTACTTTTTGTTGGGGCTTCTCCCACATGGTGTTCATGGTATGTGTTAACAAGTTGTTTTTCTCTTGTTAATCTGGGCTTTTTGTTAAGAGTTCCAGCTGAAATTTTAAGATAGCTAAAGTTATTCTCTCCTGCATTGGTAACTAGTGGCTTTCTTCCTATCCTCCATTTGACTTTTCAACATTCCCATCACGTGTGTAACCAAATCTCTGCCTTAAATTATCTTTGCTTAAAAGATCTAGAGTTGTTTCTATTTTCTGCGGGGAGTCGTATTACAGATGGCCATTAAGATTGTCTAATGAAAGGGATAATGACTTCAGTTCCACCTTTCTTTGCCTTCCGCTACTCAATTCCTCTACATTTAAAAATGGTTGTTTTTGTTGTTCTCAATTGACTTTTAATGAATCAGATTCATATCCTATCAGTCTTACATGTTTTAATCACTTCTTTTAATCTCCCAAAACATTATTGAACATCTATTATGTGCAGAAACTGTGCTAAGTGAACCTATGACCACAAAAAAAGTGTGGTCAAGTAGTTGGCCCTGTAGCTAAGAAATTGACATACAGTATGATAATGACTGAATGTCATCTACACAGCGTCAGTAAAAGGCAAGTGACAGAGAAATCAATTCTCAAATTGTAGGTGGTAGAGGGAGGAGGGGAATATTGCAGAAGGAAGTTCAGGGAGTGATCAAAGACAATAGGGTTTTATTTAGTGCATATTGTTTATTGGATACTTTTCAAAAATTGTTTTATATATTTCATTTAATCTTTATACAAGTCTCTGAGGTAGGCACTATAACTATTTCCATTTACTAGATAAGAATACAAAGTAAGCAGACATTAAGTAACTACCCCAACATATTGTCAAAAGCACGGAGACTGAAAAAATGCATAAAATTGTCAGAAAAAGGAAATCACTCAGTAGCTTTCTTGTTTCATTGTTTTAAGTGAAGTATGTCCAGACCAAGAAAGCTGTCCTAAGAAGTATGTACTTAATACTATGTAGTTGAAAGGAATCCAGTGCAAATTTCTGTGAACAAAGCATTGCCAAAGAAGCAGGACCATAATGCTGCATTTTGTTTTGATGTTGTAGTAATTAATTTGCAAACTCTTGGTTTATATAAACAATCCTAAATCAGCTATAAATAAAATTGAGGGAATAGGGCTCTTGCAACATAATAGTACTTATACTGCACACCAATATAATTTGCCAGTATAAATTAGTTCCTGAACAAATGGGTTCAAAACCTATTATCTAAAAGTAATATAATTGGGGAATCACATTTATGAAAGGCAAAAGTTGTGGACTTCTAGTGAGTCCAAACCTGGGACACGACAGGGAGGGAAATCAGACATGGGGGACTGTCATGTCCAGCATGCAGTAAATCTTTATTGTCTTAGTGCTCATTATATACTATTTTAATTGCAGCAGGTATAACATCAAAGCATACCATATAATGATAACATGTATGAATGATTAGTCTGTTTTCTTACTATTATCTATTTACTTCAGACAGTAGGGTACCAGGTGGTTAGTTCTCACACACATAATCTTATTGCCCCCTAGCCAGAGCCTGGGAAGTTCGCTCATTATTTTTGTTATTCTCAAACTATGGAGATTTATGCAGGTCACTTCCAGGCTCTCAACACCAAGTCCTGTCACCCAGAGGTTTTCCTCCGAGATGCATGTGTTTTCACATGCCTTAAAGACTTGGGTCAAGGCCCTTCTGCTCACTGTGCAGGGTCTCTCCATTTTGTTATTCTCAAACTGTGGAGATGTAGAAGCCTGACTCCACGCAGGTCACTTTCCAGACTCTCAACACCAAGTCCTGTCACTCAGAGGTTTTCCTCCGAGACACATGTGTTTTCACATGCCTTAGGGACTCGGGTCAAGGCCCTTCTGCTCACTACACGGGGTGGCCGCCTCCAACAAAAAGTACCCATTTTATCTTTTCATTGATCACCATAAGGTATGAGAATTTTACATTAAGATTTCTATTCTGCAGGCTGACAAACATGATAAAACAGGACACATTAATGCTACTTTTAATGCAAATATGCATGGATACTAGTTCTGAAATAATGCCAGAAATAACAAATGTAACACATCGCATTTCAAAATGTTATATATCCAGCACCAGGAGCAAATTACTTTCCACTTAAATATTGCATGCTTTCTACAAAAGTATACATTTTAAATTTTTTCCTATTATGGTAGATTTTTCAAGAATTAGAAACCTTAGCAGGTTTTATTCAAACTTTGGAATTCATCTGTATTTTGTAGAACATTAACCACTAGAGGGCAGACATGACCAAGTCATTTAATAAGTTCTATTTGCTGTTTTAAATTCTGAATTTGAGAAACATGTTCTTGAAGTCAAAGGTGTATTTTCTTTAAAACTGCATATAAACAAATTTTTAAACTCTGATAATTCATCTCTATGTTCTTTCAGTTTTTTAACCAGCTACCAAGGTCATCTTCTTAGCGTTGTTTTCAACTACATTAAAATTAAATTTATAATAGACATTGTAAGTTATCAGTTTGTTGTACATAGTATTTATAATGTCCTCAGTTTGTTTACAAGTGAATACACTGATAAAATGGTTATATATTTTCTAACTTAATCCTTATAACACATCTATGAATAAAGTTCTATCATCCTCATTTACAAGAGGGAGAAATAAGAAAAAAAATTTTTAAAGACTTATTTGTGTATGCATAAAAGAACTGGGGTAGGCCACAGGTGTGGGGGGGTGAAAGGATTCACCAGAGACAGAGTTAGGAACAGAACAAGCAGATTGACTGAAATACACTGCTGAGGGGAGCAGTGGGCAAGTCAGGAGAGGTCTACCGTGCCATATGGGTAGCTCCCTGGCCGGGGATCGAACTCGTGCTGCAGCAGCTGCTGATAGCTCTGTAGGTTGCTTCTTAACCCCTTGGGAGTTAAGGGAGGCCCAGAAATAAGAAATTATTTCAAAGATCACAACTGTGTGGAAGAATAGGAATTTAGACCCAGTTTCGTCTAATTCCAAATTTGTGTATTACTTCTCTTTTTTCTGTTTTAAGTATATGTCAAACATATACTTGCAGAAAGTTCATAAAATGCATATTTGAATATAAAAATAATAATTGTAAAGTAAAATATCCATTTCAACACCACCCTGTTCAAAACTAAAGATTTATTTAGTTCTTGAGGCCTCACTGTTTATAACCTCTTCCCCATAAAAGGTTATCATTATCTTTATATTTATAGAACTTATTTTTAGAACTTTTGTGAGTTTTGCCTACTCATAATGGCATAAATCATTTCTGCCTTCCTCTTCTTAGTCAATATTATATTTGTAATATATAGTCTGTTGTATCTAGTTATATTTTTTAATTTTTATTGATATGTACTTTAATCATTTATTTCATGAACTGAAATGCTGTGCAAAACTTACCACAATTTATTATCTATTCTACTATTAATACACATTTGGGCCTTTTCCAATTTGGGATTACTATGAACAATGTTACTACAAAAAATCTTAAATTTGATGTACATATTAAAAAGCTTCAAATTTAAGCTTTTTAATATGTACATCAAATTTAAGATGTATAACTTAGAGTCAAATTGCTAGCTCATCAGGTCTATATAGGTCTGTAGGGTCAGGAAGACCACAGAGCAGGTTTTCTGACCCAGTAGACCAGGTAAAGGAGGAATCAGAGTCTTCAGTGGTTTTGCAGGTTTTTATTGGGATTACCAGGTACATGGCAGGCTGGCAGACCTCCCAGCCCCCAGCAGATCTTCACTCTGGGCTCTCCAGCCTTGTCTCAGCTTCTGCCTCTCTCGCTCTCAATCTCTCAATCTCTCAATCTCTCTCTCTCCCCACCCCCAGCCCCACTCTGCTGGCATCCCTGTGACGACACCTTTAAAAGCCCAGTCTTAGCCCAGGTGAATCCCATCTACCTATGCCCACACCCTACTCCAGGTGCCCGCCATCAGGCATGCATTCAGGATCACAGGGTTCCCTCATCTATCCTGATGGCGGGAGGGCAGTAAAGCCTGATACATTTTACATTACCATACACCATCCTTTTTCTTTCTTTTTCAATTTCAGATAGATTAATCATCTTTCCAGTTGGTCTACCTAGCAAGATGCATTTCCTTAGGGAGGACTCCAGTCCCTACCTGAGTTAAAATTCCTTTTCAGAATGGTGGTGAATCTCCAGAAAAACCATATGGACTTGATTCAACACATCAAATCCAAATCTGAAGCCTTCCAAATCTCTCTTGGTATGTTGGGGCAATATTAGTTCATCCACTATGTATTGCTGTCATTGCCAAGTTATGCTATAAATGCTTTTCAAGTATATACTATGAATCTAAAAATTAGTATTCCAGGAGATGATCAGTTATACACATTGATTCCTAGATCTAATTCTATTCAACAAGCATAAGCCTTCTCATAATCTTCCTTTTCAAAGTTTCTGAGGCAAATCCATCCGTAATATTTGATCATTGTATCAGGCAATAATTCACTCTCTTGCGCACCATTGTGACACCTGAATGCCTTACTTATCTAATCCCACACTTATATCTGGTTTAGTAAAGAAAGCAAAGGAGACTTAGCAACTGGAAATGCAGTGGTCACATTTTGCCCTCTGAGCTAGTGATTTGACTTTAAGTGTGAGTATTCACAACCAACTTAAATTCACTATATATCTAGTTCGATTCAAAGGCAGGACTTGGCTCCAGGCAACAATATAACTGATATGATAGATATAATCAACAAAATGTGACTCACGTGAAAAATTCAACCAGCTAATATTGAGAAGGGTCATCAGGGTAGTTGCTGTCTTTTCAGTAAATAACTAAATCACAGTTGTTAGGTCAATCTTGTAGTTTGTCTTCTAGTTTGAGATTCTCCTTCCCAAAGGGGAGGCTGGGGGAGAATCCAAGATCATCTCTCTGAGTTGGCAATCCCTTGGCCAAAAATTCCTTTTTCTCCATAACTGAGAGAAACAGTTAAGAGAGTTTTCTTTCTCTGAGACACTGTAGAGTACATGAATTAATTTTTAAGTGCCAATAGCCTCTGTGGCTATCATCAGTGGCCTTGATTGTGCTAATGCAGGAGGTGCTTGGAAGTGTGGGTGTGGAGCACGTATGCCTGATTGTGTAATCCTGGCGCATGGGTGTGCATGCATACGTAATTGTGCACACCTGACCCCAGGGGTCAGAGAGACAAGGACAGTGGCACTGAGAGACAGAGATGTCTTCGAGAGGATGAGTGACTACAGAGAGGCAGTAACACCAGAGACAGCCCAGAGAAAAGCATAAAAATTTGCCACCACAGACACTCCCAGGAAAATCCATCTTCAGCATCACTGCACATTTTATGTCCTCCCCATCTGCCACAGATCCCCCTTTGCTTTGCATTTGTTTCTTATTTATTATCAGATTTTACTCCTTGGATGTGTCTCCATATTGCTCACCTCAAGGGCATATAGCAATAATAATTCTGTCAGAGTTTCCCCTTCTGTCCATTCCCAGAAAGATGAAAATCCAAGTAGTGATGGGACACTCTACTTCTAGGCAACAGGGTAGCTTTGCAATTATTCCAAGTTTATTCACTTATAGGAGGAATGTAAGGGATTCAAATAAGAGATGGGGGGGAGTAATTAAAGTAAAAATCAAAATCAACAGGCAACTATAAACCAGAGACATTCTGCACGGGGGAGGAGGGAGCTGGATCAAAACAGAAGTGGGAAGAGCACAAGGGTCTATGGTGAGGGTGCACGGTTGAATTGGTGATGGGAATTTCACAGGGACTATACCTGAGCTGATAAAGTACACATCGTATAAAAATGAAAAATGATTTAAAAAATATATAAGAGCTAATGAAAAGTAAATAGGTAGGTAGGTAGGTAGATAGATAGATAGATACATGGATAGATAGATAGTATTCCTAGTTTAAACACTGTGGTGTGTCACTGTTGAGTCCACTGTTTTCATGTGAGTTAAATTCAGAGGAAATGAAATTGTTTCCTAAGTATAAATGTATTCCTCTTCTGAAATATGCTACTCTAGTCCTGAACCTTATAAAATTGAAACTGGTAAAATAAAATTTCTTTTGAAAAGAGAGCTGTGTGATTACATCATGAATCTCTTTATCCCTAATAACTTCCCTAAAGGTTTTCTTACTTTATATGACCCAGCCAAGTCAGTCCTTTCTGTCCTTATTATGACCAGTTTGATTTCAAGATAAGTTAATTGCCCATTGTAAAGCAACCAACCCATTCCGGGCAGGGTTATGAACGGTTCTAGCAGCCACATGCTCTTCGCCGTTGTTTGTAGTTGCCGCACACCTCTGTACACTCCACTCTTCCACCCTCGACACCGCACTACCACCACACCGCACTCTGCTGCGCCACCCTTATAAATCAGTCTCTTAGCTCAGGTGGACCCACTTCAGGTGCCCTCCCTCAGGCATGCACCCAGGATCACAGGGCTCTCTCATCTATCCTGATGGCGGAAGGGCAGAAAAGCCTGATACCTTTTACCTTACCCTATAGTCCACCCCCTCAGGGTTTTCTGCCATATAGTCTATGTATATACAATTTTTTAAGCAAACATAAACAGTGCAGCCATGGCCCACAAAGAGTTATTACAAATGTCCCTTTGAGGATTGCCCGCTGCTCTGCCACTCCAGGGTGGGTAACACACACCCGTGGCAGCCACTGCGCAGTCACCCATGGTTTTATCTGTAAATTGGCCTCCAGGCCATGACCCCAAGGGGCTATTAGAGTCACCCACCGCATGTGGGGAGCCTTCACTGTCCAGGGCCATTCCCAGTCCACAGTCTGCCCTGGGTCCACTCCTGTTGGGGCTGGCAATAGGATGTTGCCCTGCTGTCCAAGTCCCAGTTTTAATAAGACATCTGAGGTCTTTACTTGTAATTGGATGGGAGCAGCGGCACGATGTAGCAATGCCTCCATTGGAGCCAGGCTGCCTTTCCTGCTCCTCTCATTCAATGTCTGCAACACCTCCCATAGATGTCGGCTCCACCCAGCCAGCGTCTGAGTGGGGGCAGTGGCTCTTCGTCCTTGCTTCGGTAGGCCATTACACCTCTCTATAATCCCTGCAGCTTTGGGATTATAGGGAGGTGAAACTTCCATTCAACACCCATGTTCTTGGCCCACTGCTGCACCCGGCTCCTGTAAAATGAGTCCCTTGATCGCTCTCCACTACCAGCGGACGTCCATATGCAGCACATAGGCGTGCCAGTGCTGCAAAAACTGCCTTTTGGTCCGCATGTGGAGCAGGGTAAGCTGCCAATAACCCGGTAGCAGTGTCCACACAGGTGACAGCATATTGTTGTCCATCGGAGCGAGGTAGTGGTCCAATGATGTCAATCTGCCAGCGTGTCAGGGGTACCTGCCCCCGCAACACCTGGCCTGTAGATGCAAAATGTCTCTGGGGATAAGTTCTAGAACATACTACACGTTTCACATGCAGTCTGAATTTCTTTTAAAGTTACAGGTAGACCCCAGGCACGCACAGTGGCCCACATTGTCTTTTGCCCTGTGTGGAGCAAGCGTCTGTGTAGCCACTGCGCAACATCCCGCCCTGGAGCAGTTTCAAGCCATTGAACCCAGGCTAGGGTATCTGCCTCATCGTTGCCTGGTGAGGCTAATGGGGCATGTCCTGTGACATGATAAACAGTCACCTGCTTCTGATGCCCCAGATCCCATAGATCTTTTCATAGGGCCTGGCCCCACAATGGCCGATGCATAACTGTCCAGTCATTTAGATTCCACGTGGAAATCCAGTGTCAGACCCCTGTACACAGTCCAACTGTCAGTACAGATTACTAGAGGGGAAGGCTCATGGGCCACCACCATCCATACTGCTCGCAGTTCAGCCCATTGGCTGCTCTGTCCGTCCCGGTTTCAAACCAAATAGAGTCTGTTTCTGGGTGTACAGCCACTGCTGTCCAAGAGGCTTGCTGGCCCCGGCTGGAGCCGTCCGTATACTGGGCCTCTGCTGGAATCGGTGCTCGACCCTCCTTGTAGGGACTAGCTTCAGGTTCGGCTTCTACACAGGCTTCTGAAATTGGTTCCATACTAATATATGTCACAGGACCAAGAACCTCCTGCAACTCCACCCTTAAGGGGCTAGTTGACAGGGTGCAGCGCTGTTCTAAGTGTGCCCCCCACTTCGCCAAAGTGGGCGTTTGAGCTGTGCCACTATGGGGCTTTGTTGTCCAGTCCTGTACCCATCCAGCTATTGGGTAAGTGGTTCTCACTGAGACAGGGGCTATGGCAGTTATACTTTCTGTGGCTAGTAAGGCTGCATATACCACAGCTAACTGTTTCTCAATTAAGGAATACCTAACCTCAGCCCCCTTCCAGAGTTGGGACCAGAACCAAATAGGCTGTCGTAGCCTCTCTGATTTCTGCCGGAGTCCCCACCCGAACGCTTCCTGAGTAACATGTACATCGAGCTCACAGGGTCAGGCTGGATCAAAAACCTGCAAGGCCTCAGCAGTCTTTATAGTTCGTTTGGCCGTGGCAAATGCTGTGTCTGCCTCAGCTGACCAATCCCACCTGGCTCCCTTACGTATTAACATATACAAGGGTCTTAGGAGCTGGGCCATGTGAGGTATAAATGCCCTCCAGTAACCCAGCAGACCCAGAAAGGCTTGTAGCTGCTTCATTGTGGTTGGAGTGGGTAAGCTTGCACTTTATCTATCACAGTTTCAGGGATAACCTTTGTCTTGCCCGACCAAACAACTCCCAGGAACTTAACTGACAGTCCAGGCCCCTGCAGTTTGCTTTCGTTGATTGCCCAGCCGCATGTTTTCAGGTGTGTTAATAAGAAAGGTACTGCCTTTTCCAGATCTGAAAGAGAGTCACTTGTCAATAAAATATCATCAATGTAATGGTATAAACGCACTGAAGATGGCCTTTCCCACCGGGCCAAATCTGCTGCCACCAGCCCATGACACAGAGTAGGGCTGTGCAGGTATCCCTGTGGCAGCACAGTGAATGTCCATTGCCGGCCTTCCCAGGTGAAGGCGAATTGGTCTTGACTTCCTGGGGCTATATCTATCGAAAAAAAAGCATTTGCCAGATTGGCTACTAAATGGTACATTCCCAGCTCGTGACTCAGACGATCCATCAAGTCTGCCACTGAAGGCACTGCAGCATGCAAGGGGGGAACTACCTTATTCAATTCACGATAATCTACTGTCATGCGCCAAGAGCCATCGGGCTTCTTCACCGGCCACACTGGCGAATTATAGGGGCTGTGGGCAGTACGCACAATGCCCACTTTCTCCAGCTCTGATATTGTGCCTGTAATTTCTTTGTAGCCTCCGGGCAACCGATATTGCTTGGTATTAGTCACTCGCCTAGGGAATGGCAGTTGTAGGGGCGGATGCTTAGCGTGTCCTCTCACCACTGCCTTTACCGCTCACACTCTAAGGCGAAACTCTCCGACTGTGGTTTCTAGACTTAAGCCACATAGTACATCCACTCCCAGGATGTACTCCGGGATGGGAGATACATATACTTTATACTCTTTCGGGGGTAATCGCCCAATCCCCCGAGATAGTTTTACTGCTGTCACCTTGACACTCTGGCCTCCATAGCCATCAATATAACAAGTAGACCCATGAAATCTTTCTGGATTTCCACAGAGCAGAGTACATTCTGCTCCTGTGTCTACTAGAGCTAAAACCCTTTGTACGTTAGTCGGGGACCAGTGGATGGCAAGCTCCACATGTGGCCTCCAGTCCCAGCCCGTCCCCTGTGGACGGGTTCCTTGGCCCTCACCCTATTCAAAGGATATCAGGCCATTACCCGAGGACGGGGCTGGCAGCAAGTGGTCTTCCAGGTGCAGGGCGCACGCCTGAGGCCTGGGGCTTCCAGGCTCCCCCTGAGCAGCAGTCCTTCTCATGGGTGTGAACCTCTGGTCTTCTCGCAGCTGCTGCCATAATTCTAATAAATATGCATTGGGCTGCACATCTATTTTAGTGCCATCTACCCCCATTCTTATTAAATCCATCCACATTTGGTTTCGGGTGACTTTTATAGGTTCTGTGATGCCAAGAGGCCTCCTTGCCCTCCTTGGCATTCCTTTTGACCTTTCAGAAACTACCCGTATTCCTTTCTGAGAGTGCCGGCTCTCAACTTCGCCCAAGCTGGCTATCATTGTGGTGACGTCATGTATCTGACGTCCCCCATAGGGTGCTAGAACTGCCATGAGAGATCCAAATGTAGATGAGGGGGCATTCTTTAATACCAAGTCTCTGTGAAACGCTCTTGTCAGGACCACGGGTATTCACATTAAACATGGCCTGCCGCATCCCCAATTCCAGAAGTACCTGCACCAGCTTGGCGTACGTCTGCCTTCCGCTTACTGTCTCCGGCACGTCTCCCACATCAGCCCATACTGTCCGTATGGCAGCCATTATCCACTCCAGGAGGGTGTGGTCGCCCTGGCCATACTGCCGGCTGTTCTGCAGCCTTTGTCGCAAGGATGGGTGTGAAGTCACGGAGGCCAGTCTCTCCATCTCTTGAGCCGTGCAAATAATCCAATCCACCCCCAGGTCCCATAAACGTAGCAGCCAGGCTGCCGAGGGTTCCCCTGGTTTCTGGCGGAAATGTTTGCCCAAGTCCACCAGTCCCGCCTGGGTGTATGGTCGACAGGTAGTAAATTCCGTCCTCTGTGGTGGTCCCGCAGCCAGACCCCCTGGGCCATGGGTCGCTGCCACTTCATTTTCTGAGTCACCACCGGGCAGGCCTGGAGCATGGGACCAGCCTCCTCCTCCTCTCCAGAGGAGTCCGGCATCTCCGGGGTCACGGATTGGTTCGCCACCGCCGGTTGGGACTCAGGCAAAGGTTCAGCCTCCCTCTCCTCCTCTCCTGAGCAGGGGTCTGGCATCTCCGGGGTCGCAGGTTGGTTTGCCACCACTGGCTGCGATTCGGGCAAAGGGCCCTCTCCTTCCTTCCTGAGACGGAGCCTGGCATCTCCAGAAGGGTGGGTCGGTTTCTCCGAACTTCTTCCTCCAGAATTCTCAAATGTTGTTGCTGTATCTGCATCTCTTCTCGCGTCTCATCCAGTACTTGCTGGATCCTAGATTGCTCTTTCTGCCTGGACTCTCGCAGAGCTGTGAGAAACACCCATCCCACGGCTCCTGCCGCTTCGTGGGCACTGCATCCATTCAGGGTTTCTTCTATTTCATACAGGGCCTGTTCCAATTGCCCCAGGGATCCATCTACCTCTGGCCATTCCTGGAGAGGTGCCAACTGGGCGAGGAGGTCGGTCACTGAGTACCATCTGCTCGTGGCCCGCCATCCGGGGATCCCTCCCCAGGTTTCAAAGGGTTTCGTCTGCGTAGAGCTGTCCTGCCTCGAACCGTCCTGCCATCTACGCCAGTTGTAAAGCAAACAACCCATTCCAGGCAGGTTTATGAACGGTTCTAGCAGCCACATGCTTTTCGCCATTGTTTGTAGTCGCCGCACTCCTCTGTACGCTCCACTCCTCCACCCTCGACACCGCACTACCACCACCCCGCACTCTGCTGCGCCACCCTTATAAATCAGTCTCTTAGCTCAGGTGGACCCACTTCAGGTGGCCGCCCTCAGGCATGCACCCAGGATCACAGGGCTCCCTCATCTATCCTGATGGCGGAAGGGCAGAAAAGCCTGATACCTTTTACCTTAGCCTACACCCATTCCAGTTCTTTAATTAGTACTGTACAGATGATATGGAATTCGGTAAGTCCATGTGACATTATGTCTCCAGTGTAAATTTGTACATAATCACCAGTGAAATGTGTACTTTCTTTTGGTAAAATATTACCTAGGGGACTACATTTTTTCACATTTGTAGTGAGGCAACCAGGTGCAGGGCAGGCAGGGGAGCAGGGCAGACAGTTGGCTGGCAGCCTCCCAGCCCCCAGCAAATCCTTACTCTCTCTGGGCTCTCTGGCGTTCTCTCCTGGTTTCTCAACCGCTTTCCACCACGCCATCCTCTGCAGTACTGTCCTCTGTGACGCTGCCCTTACAGCCTCTCTCTCGGCTCCAGTGTGCCCACTCCAGGTGTCCACCATCAGACGTGCACCCAGAGCCATCGCTCCCAAATGCCTTCCGATTCAAGGCCACAGGGGATAGCCACAGAGGCCAAGGGCACAAAAGCCTGACCATCACTTACCCTACACATATGTTTTTCTAAATCTTTATCCCAGTCCTCAGTCATTGCCATTGCTGAGCCATTGCTCAGTCAGTCAAACTCTGACATGTGTTTCTGATATTCTATTCAGAATTTAGTTGAAGTCACCTGGGGCCACTGGTGAGAGTCTATATTATCTACCTGCCATTCTTTGCCCATGATAAATCTTACCTAAAATAATCTGTGAAATTTCATTTCCTATTAGCATTCTGGATATTATATTACCATATTAGAAGTATCAATAAAGGATTGTCACTGTTCCACTCAGTGTTTACAGTTTGAATAACATTGTTCCTATTTATTTCACATAGCTACATTCAAGAAATGAATCAGTGCATAAGCCTTTGCATTCCAAAACTTTGAGGCAGTAGCCAGATTTTATCTAGTGATCATTGATATAAACCATTTCAACTCTCCTACAGAATTTCCACAAGTTTCCATAATTTAAATCTCCTTAAAGTCTCAATTATCCAATCATGTAGATTCTTTCTGCACTAACTTCAAGGTCATTGACCACAGCCTGAGTATGTAAATATATAAGCACTATTCCAGATGAGAATCCAAATTTTCTTGCACTGTAAGATATACTGCATTTGTTTCTGCTTGTTGGGTGAACTGAAACTTGCTTTCTCCAATAAGGGTTTTACCATCAGCAATGTGAAAGAGATTAGGCTTTCAACAAGAAGCATGTCCCTCAATTACAGGACTTCTAGCAGTAAACCAGGACTTCAGTAGAATGAGACTTTAGTAGGATGAGACTTACAAGTTAAGACTTCAGCAATAGAAACTGATAATTCCTCTGGTGGTCTCATCCTGTGCCCCAAAGGCAGGTCCGCAACCTCCTCATAGAAACAATGTATTTTCTCCAAATCACCTCCAATTACTATTTCATTTCCATGCTATCACTATTGGAGTTGATTCATCACTATTGGAATATCTCTGACATTGCCCACAATATGACAGGTATTTTGGATCTCAGATTTAATTGATGTCCTTCAATGAGACCGATCTCCTATATCTCAGTTTCAGGGTAATAGCCGTCTCTTGGAATGAGTTTAGCTATTGCCATCAAGTAATTTTCAAGTTCAAATACCCAGTAGTCACTGAGTAGGAGCAATTATTAAATTTTGCTAGGGAATTTAGTCTGCAAGTGTCTACATGATGATACTTCCAAAATAACTCCTGCATCAGCATTACATGGATTGATTTTACTACATGAGCTAAAGCTTTTCCATTATAAATCTCTCAGTCTCTTTTGTTCCAGATTCTATTCAAACTCACATTTCTTTTTGGTCATTTGATATATCAAGGTTTAGGACATCTTGGATGCAACATACAAACCCTCTAAAATACAAATATCCTTACAAGTCACTCAACCTCTTTCTAAATAGTAAGGCCTGGAAAACATATTGTATGTGTGTACAAATAAAATCCAATATTTGGTAGAGTTTCATGCAAAGTGTTCAAGGATCTCAGTCTGTTTTCCCTTAAAGTTGAATTGAATGAGTTTCCATAATTCTCATTTTTGATTTCTGGATCCCTTCTCTTATAGAGAACCTATCATGATAACATAATTGTAATGATGAAAAAACTTACTTTTGATAATGAAAAATATAAATTTTATCTTACTAAGCCATGACAGTAGACTAGAGAATATATAAGTACCTTTGAAGGAGAATATGAAGTTACATTGTTGTTCACATGAGAAAGTAACTTAAACTTGACTTTCTTTTGACACTGGAATGGAAAACAAAACTTAAGAAGGAAATTGTGTAACATATGTTGTGTTGTGTGTCTGTGTGGGTGGGGGAGTTGTATGTATATATGTATGTATAATATATATACAGTATGTATATATTCACTGTATAAAATAGACATACATTCATTATTGCTGCTAATTCTTCACTCCTTTATGTAATCGCACTTAAGAAGGTTTTGTCAAGCAATTGAACTACTAAAGTGGGATATTAAATATGTTAAATTTCAAGATAGAGTTTAAATTTTTGAATAGTTTAATTCATTACATTTTTAAATGCAACCAAAATTTTTCAAAGTTCCTTTAAACATAAAGGTAATACTATGAAAGCTAAGCATACACATACTCTATGACACAACAACTCAGTTCTAGATACATACCCAACAGAAATGTTTCCATATTTCCCCAAAAGGCATGTTCCAGAATATTTAGTGCAGTGCCATTGATTAAAGCTCCCAACTAGAAACTATCTAAATGTCCATCAATGATAAGAAAAATGAGAATAAGTAATCTTTATTTCAATAATATAAATCAGCAAATGCATTACCAAATGAAAGTAAAACCCAAAAGAACAAATAGTACATAATGATATATAAGGGATAAGAACAGTCAAGAATAATCTATGTAATCAGATATCAATATATTGGATTTCCTAAACAATAACTAGACTGCGGCATAAAGAAGACTTCAGGATGCTGATGATGTTGTTTCTTGTTTGAGTTCTACTTCTAGCTTGTTCAATTTGTCAAAATGTATTGACCGATATACTTATTGACAATCTATGTTTTATTTATACACTGCACTTTAACAAAAATCTTTTAAAATTTTATTGTTAACTATTTTAGGTTAGTAATTACTTAGGTTAGTAAATATTTTAGATTAGTAACTATTTTAATTTTCTTTATCAAACTTCATAATATAAATACAGAATTAATTTTTTAAAAATCTTCCCAATCTATAAGGTACATACCGTTGTCTCTCCATCTCAGTCATATCAACAATGGACCTGACACTGATTAATTCCCTTCTCTTAATAATAAATCACTCTCCCTGGATAGGTATAATCCATGATAAGCTGATCATATTTCCTTTTACTTTTGGATAAAGTGATTGCTACTGGAGGAAGACATATAACCTCAAGTTAGATCCACTGTAGTCTTATTTTGAGAATGTAGCTGTATGTGTTGTACACAGGTTGACAACAAACAATACAGGTAATGCTAAATTCTGAACCCATACATATAAAAGGCATGTGCCTCTCCCTAGCACAGACCATGCTACAGTCAAGAGGGAATAGTAGGAACAGCCACTAGCCACGTGGCTGATACTTTCTTCAAATTTCTACGAATTCACAAGGCAAATCCTCTAAGTAGTCATCTGCAGCCCACAGCATCTCTCTCAACACAGAGAGGATCAGAACATCTCTTACAGAGTCCAGCTCCCACGCTGAGGAATAATTACTAACCACCAAGATGTCAGAAAGAGCAAATCCAAGTATTCTGTGGACTGCTTGTACCTGGAATGCAAAAATCAAAACTCAGAAATATCAAAATAGACAAAAATATTATTTTATGTTAATTTAAGTTATGGAACCAAAAGCAAATAGTAGGGGCTTGGCAATGTTTTTCTGGTTGGATAAAATGGGGCTAAGAGGGCCTCCCCTGTGGTGCAGTGGTTGAGCGCTGGGCTGCAAAGCTGCCCACAGACTCTGCAGCACCAGTTCCACCCCCGCCACCGGCGAGGGTCCCACATGGCGTGCAGACCTCTCCTGCTGTCCGCTGCTCCCCTCAGCAGTGTATTTCGTCAGTCTGCCTGTTTTGTTTACCGCTCTGGCTCTGAATTCTCTCACACTCCCACGCTTCTGACTGTACCCAGTGCTTGTATAAATAAATAAATAAATCTTTTTAAAAAATTAAAAAATAAAATGGGGCTAAGATCTGGTCCCATAAAGTGCTCTCGTAAAATAATTCAAAAGTCAGGTCTCCCCGGTGGCGCAGCTGTTGAGCGCTGGGTTGTGAAGCTGCCCGCAGCCTCTGCAGCGATGGTTTGATCCCCGGCTGCTCCCCGGCCACCAGGAGGAGGGTCCCACATGGTTAGCAGACCTCTCCTGCCGCCCGCTGCTCCCCTCAGCAGTGTACTTCAGTCCTTCTGCCTGCTCTGCTCCCCGCTCTGGTTCTGGTGAATTCTCTCACCCTCCCGCGCTTCTGACTGTACCCAGTGCTTGTATAAATAAATAAATCTTTAAAAAAAAAAAAGATTTATTAAAAAAAATAATTCAAAAGTCAACCTTGAATATAATTGGTTAATTTCACTAAAAATGTATGTGGAAAGCAAAAGGGTAAGGGGCCCTAATGAACTAAAGTGGAGGACTATGACAGTTTTGGTGGTGGCTATAGTGTGGCAATATACACCTGATAAGGTATGGACCTATACCTCTGAATCATATATGGTGTTACAAACAAATGTTACCTTAATGTGTATGTGTGTGTGTGTGTGTATATATATATATATATATATATATATCAATAAAGAACAAACATCATTTAAATGCAAAAGGTAACTAATAGTTCTATATAGCCACCTTGAAGTTGAAGTATTTATCTGCATGTACAACAGAGCCCATAATTTCTGTTTTCTTTAAAAAAAAATATTCTCAGAATAAATCTATTTTACTTGACTAGTTTAATGTTGATGCTTAGTTTTTTAAAAAGATTTATTTCTTTTTATACAAGAACCGGGGTACAGGCCAGATGCTCAGGAGGGTGAGAGGATTCACCAGAGACAGAGTGGGGAACAGAACAAGCAGACTGACAAAATACACTGCTGAGGGGAGCAGCAGGAGAGGTCTGCTCTGCTCCCCGCTCTGGCTCTGGTGAATTCTCTCACCCTCCCGTGCTTCTCACTGTACCCAGTGCCTGTATAAATAAATAAATAAAAATCTTAAAAAAAAAAAAGAAAAAGAAACTATCACACTGGATTATTCATTAAAGGTAATTGATAAATATTTGTTGAATTGAACATATGGAATTAAATTGCAATAAACAATTATCTTTGTCAGTATAAAAATAAACATATCTTGAATTTTTTAAATTTGGACTATAAATCTGAATTATTCAACCATTTTATTTTTTCTTAAACTCAGTACATGTATATTTCTATTTTTATACACAGTAATATATTATGATTATAGTGACATACTCCAGAAAATATGTTTAAAAAGGACATCATTCATTACCTTAGATTTCACAGGAACACATTTCTGTATGTCTACAAGGTCATTCTCTGTAATCAGATCCAAGTTATCCACATTAGTGAGCAAAGCCAAATGTACCACACCTGTGCCAAGCAGATACATATTGTTTTAGCATTAAGAACAGCATCAGGATAGAACAGGGAACTTTCTTCAGTAAAGACTGCTTGAAACCGGCAGAAGGCTCCCGGAGGAGCCAGTGGTGAGCTGGGAAGTTCGCCCACGCCAGGCCCCTTCTGACCAGCAGTCTGAGCCCAGAGCCCGGCCGGGGCAGACCAGGCGCGCAGAAGAGTGTGCCTGAGACTGAGAGCGCATCCTGCATCACCATTTTAAAATGGCACGCAGGGAGTGTGTCCTACATCGCCATTTTAGAACAGGGACATTTCATGCCTGAAACCAGCAGAAGGCTCCCTGAGGAACCACAGGTGAGCTGGGAAGTTTGCCCATGCCAGACCCCTTCTGGCCTGCAGTCCCAGCCCAGAGGGGGAGCGGGAACCCACCGCCGGGGCAGACCAGGCACGTGGGAGAGCGTGTCTCAGCATCGGCATTTTAGAACAGTAAAGACTGCTTGAAACCAACAGATGGCTCCCGGAGAAGGCAGAGATTTCACCCAAGATGCCGGCCAGTCCCAGCAACACAGTGTCCCATTGCATACGGCAAATTAGAAAACAGACAGTAGGGAGTAGAAGAACCACACGCAACCTAGCAACTCCTCAGGAAAAAAGCACACGACAAAAAGAAAACCACCCCCTAGATTGCAACAACAGTAACTTGGAAGAACTTCTGAGCCTACAAGAAAGAGAATTTAAAATTGTCATGATTAAAAAAATAACAGAAGTCATAAAGGATAACAATGATAAGGGGGAAATAATCAACGATCAGAAGAATGAAATTGAGTCCCTAAAGAGGGAAGTAAAAGAAATGCAGGAGATCAAAGAATTAATGGAGGCACTAAAGAACTCTGGGAAAAGCAATGAAAGCAGAATAGATGAAATGGAAGAACAAATAAGTACTCTTGAAGACACAGAAATAAAAAGAACCAAAACAGAAAAGGAAAGTGAAGTACGAAGGAAAAAGACTGAAGAAAGACTTCGAGAACTATCTGACTCCATGAGGAAAGGAAATATAAGAGTTATAGGAATACCAGAAGGAGAGGAGAGAGATGTAGGAACAGAGAAAATATTCAAGGAGATAATTGAAGAGAACTTCCCAAACGTGAAGAAGGAGCTGAAAATTGATATGCAAGAAGCCATAAGAACACCAAACTTCCACAACAAAGGGAAAAATACAGCAAGACACATAATAGTAAAGCTCCCAAGAATCCAGGACAAGGAAAAAATAATGAAGCTGACAAGAGGGAAGAAACAGATAACATTCAAAGGAAAACCAATCAGGCTGACGTCAGACTTCTCCGAAGAAACAATACGGGCAAGGAGAGAGTGGAGGGACATAGTCAACAGACTCCAAGAAAACAGATGCCAACCAAGAATACTCTATCCTGCAAAGCTCTCCTTCCTCTATGAAGAAAGAATAAGGACCTTCCCAGACAAACAGAAACTCTGGAATTTCATTACAACTAAACCCCCACTCCAAAAAATACTACCAGGAGTCCTAAAGCCAGAACCTCAGAGGGACGAATAACAATGAAAGAAGGCCAAAAAAAAGAGTTATTAAAAGAATAAATAAATAAAATCAAAGGAAAGACAAACACAATGGCAAATACAGATGCTAACATATCAATATTAACTCTAAATGTAAATGGACTAAACTCTTCAATAAAAAGACACAGAGTCGCAGGCTGGATTAAGAAACAAAACCCAACCTTTTGCTGTCTCCAGGAAACACATTTAGCTACATAAGATAAAAATAGACTCAAAGTTAAAGGATGGAAAACAATCCTGTAAGCAAGTGGACCAAAAAAGAAAGCAGGAACAGCTATACATATATCAGATAAAAAAGACTTCAAACTCAAAAAGATAAAAAGAGACCCCAATGGTCACTACATTATGATCAAGGAGACAATACTTCGACAAGAAATAACACTCATTAACATATATTCACCAAACGAAGGAGCACCAAAATATATCAGACAAGCTGAAAGCATTTCCATTAAGATCTGGAACAAGACAAAGATGTCCACTCTCACCACTGCTTTTCAATATAATACTGGAAGTCCTAGCCAGAGCAATAAGACAAGAGAAAGACATACAAGGAATCCAAATAAGAAAAGAAGAAGTCAAACTATCACTATTTGCAGATGATATGATAATATACATAAAGAACCCCAAAAACTCCACAGAAAAACTAATTTAACTCATCAATCAGTTCAGTAAAGTGGCAGGATACAAAATCAACATGCAAAAGTCAGTAGCCTTCCTATACACAAACAATAAATCTGAAGAAGGAGAAATAAAAAAAAAAAAACATCCCTTTTATTATCAAAACAAAAAAAATCAAATACTTGGGAATAAATCTAACAAAAGAGGTAAAGGACCTATACAAAGAAAACTATAAAACACTGTTAAAAGAAATAGAAGAAGACACAAAGAAATGGAAAGACATCCCCTGCTCATGGATTGGAAGAATAAACATTATTAAAATGGCCATCCTACCAAAAGCAATATACAGATTCAATGCTATTCCAATCAAAATCTCAATGTCATTCTTCAAAGAAATAGAACAATTATTGATGAAATTCATATGGAATCACCAAAAACCCCAAATAGCCAAAGCTCTCCTGAAAAAAAAAGAAGGGAATGGAGGCATCACACGCCCAGACTTCAAACTATACTACAAAGCCATAATCATCAAAACTGCATGGTATTGGAACAAGAACAGACACACAGACCAAAGGAATTGAATAGAAAATCCAGAAATAAACCCACAGATTATGGTCAACTAATCTTTGACAAAGGAGCAAAGACTATGCATTGGAGCAAAGAAAGTTTGTTCAATGAACGGTGCTGGGAAAACTGGGTCGCTACATGCAAAAGTATGAAGCTTGACCACTACCTCACACCATACACAAAAATCAACTCAAAATGGATTAAAGAACTTGACATAAGACCTGAAACCATAAAATATATAGAAGGAAATATAGGCGAAACACTACATGATATTCACATCAAAGACATCTTTACAGACACATCACCCAAAGCAGTGATAGTGAAGACAAAGATAAACAGCTGGGACTACATCAAATTAAAGAGCTTCTGCACAGCAAAAGAGACAATAACCAAAACAAAGAGAAACCCCACCAACTGGGAGAACATTTTTGCACACAATACTAATGATAAAGGACTGATCACAAAAATCTACAAAGAGCTGATGAGACTCAACAACAACAAAGAAAATAATCCAGTCAAAAAATGGGCAGAAGAGCTAAAAAGAAACTTCTCTGAAGAGGAAATGCAAATGGCCAATAGGCATATGAAAAAATGTTCAACATCACTTGTAATCAGGGAAACGCAAATCCAAACTACAATGAGATACCATCTTACACCAGTGAGAGTGGCACATATTAAAACTAGCAACAACAAATGTTGGCGAGGATGTGGAGAAAAAGGAACTCTCCTGCACTGTTGGTGAGAATGCAAACTGGTCCAACCACTATGGAGAGCTGTGTGGAGATTTCTGGACCTACTAAACATAGAGCTTCCATATGATCCAGCAATTCCATTCCTAGGTATTTACCCAAAGGACACAGAAACATCAATTCCAAAGAGCACCTGCACCCCTATGTTTATAGCAGCACTGTTTACAATAGCTAAGCTTTGGAAACAACCCAAATGCCCAAATATAGATGACTGGATCAAGAAGATGTGGTACATATACACCATGGAATATTACTCAACATTCAAAAAAGATAAACACATGCAATTTGCAGCAACATGGATGGCGCTGGAAGGGATCATGCTCAGCGAAATAAGCCAGAAAGAAAAAGAAAAACACCGGATGGTCTCACTCATAGCAGGAATCTAGAAAACTTAAATAAGGGACCAGGAAAATGAATAACTATAAGAAAGTGAAAATCAAATTCAACAAAAAACTATGAACCAGAGACACTCTATGGGAGGTATGGGGGTGGGGAGGGGAGGGATTGGGGTCAAAATAAGGGATTGCAATTGTATGGGGAATATAAAAATAAAATTTATTTAAAAAAAAAAAGAACAGCATCAGTATTTTTCAGTGAATCAGCTATCAATTATACAACACACTTTTGGGAAGACTCCCACAACCCTATGAAAAAACATCCCCTTCAATTCTTCATGAGTACTTAGAGATCCTCTGTCATAGAAAGTCTCCTTTATTGCTTTCCATGATAAGAAAGGAAACTTCAAATGAAGTTAGTTTATTTACCTTTGAAAGAGGTAACTAAAATTTATACTATAATATTGCTGATTGAGCTCATATCCTAGACAAACAGTTGTGTTGTTTTTTTTTTTTTTAAGATTTATTTATTGGACCTCCCCTAGTGGCGCAGGCAGTTGAGCCCGGCGCTATGAAGTTGTCCGCAGCTACTGCAGTGCGGTTCTATCCCAGCTGGCCAGCGAGGGTCCCACCTGGCGCGGCAGACCTCTCCTCTCGAGCCCACTGCTCCCCTCAGCAGTGTATTTCATCAGTCTGCCTGTTCTGTTCCCCGCTCTGTCTCTGGAGAATCCTCTCACCCTCCCATGCATCTGGCCTGTACCCCGGTTCTTATATAAATAAATAAATAAGTCTTAAAAAAAGATTTATTTATTTATGCATACAAGAACCGGGGTACAGGCCAGAGGTGCAGGGTAGGGGGTGAGAGGCTTCACCAGAGACAGAGTAGGGAACAGGCAGACTAACTGAAATACATGGCTGAGGGGAGCAGTGGGCAAGACAGGAGAGGTCTGCTGCACCATGTGGGTAGTTTCCTGGCCAGCCGGGGATCAAACTCATGCTGCAGTGGCTTCAGATACCTTCACAATGCTGTGCTTAACCCGCTGCACCACCAGGGAGGCCCCAAAGAGTTGTGTGTTTATGTGGACCAGAGAAAACCACCAAAGTACTCTAATAAATAAGATTGGGAAGAAAACACCTCAAAAAAAAAAAATGACATATACTATTTCAAAGCATCACAATAAAATGTTCCTGAGGCACAATATTAGCCCTCCCTCAAACCCACTCAAGCAAGATCTGAAATTTCAGTGAGCAAAAAAAATCAACCACTCCCTTTTTTTTAATGGTTCAGTTTATACATTTTATTTTATTTTAATATTTTATTTTATATAATTCTTACATCATTTTTCATTTTTGCACAATGTATGCATTTTCATTTTGGTTATACTCCCCATACAATTGCACCCCCCCTTATTTTGACCCTTGTCCTTTCTCTCCCCGCCTCTCCCCCCCACCATAGTGTGTCTCTGGTTTATAGTTGTTTGTTGATTTTGATTTTTACTTTGTATTAATTAGTCTTTTTCCTGGCAACCACTCTCTTTTTCTAGCTGAATCAGAGTTGAGATAAACTGGCTCTTTCCCAAACAGAATGGAAAATCATGTCAAGAGAAGTCACTGTGGGTCTATCTTTTTCGGCCCTTATGTTACCTCTCCCTACCTTACGTCTTACTTTCCTATCTTTTTTTTCTTACCGAAATGTTCTTTTTTGCTTTCTAATCCTATAATGCCCATGGGGAAATCTAGGACTCTATGTAAATAAAAGCACGATGGGAAGCAGTGGTAGCAAGTAATTAGTACTGTACTGAACTCTTTGTTTATAATAATTTGTTCAATCCCTATAATAAATCTGAGGTAGATGCTATTATCATACTAATTTTATAGATTAGGAAACTGAGGCACAGTGAGTTTAAGTAACTTGCATAAGTCAAGCAGCGAAAGTGAGTGCTCAACTTGATTGAATCACATTGACAGGCCATGGAAAATTCACATGTACAAGTTCTGAAATTCTTCATGCTGTCCAGAAACCATTCTGCAACGCAGTCTAATCTTGTATCCTTAGCACAAAGGTAGAATGAGACTCACCATACTTTATCATGTCACTTCGAATTTGTTTAATCTTTGCTGTCATCTCATGAGACAGGTGTTCAACAGACTTGGCATCTAACACAAATGCCACACAGTGGATTCTGTCCTTCAATGAAGTGTTGTTAATATAGTCACCATGACCTGGTGCAATTGGTTTCGTGGGATTAAACTGTAGGGTAAACATAAAGCAACATACTAATCAGTGAATATTTATGAGCACGTATTATGCAGCAAGCACTATGCAAGTGAATGAAACAGTGGTGAACAAAACAAATGGTTGTTAATTTTATGAGATTAACAACCTGTAGATAAGACAGTGAGTATGCAAGTAGATAACAGACTTTTCACCTAATCAGGTAAACTGCTAAGAAAGGACATGAAATCTGAGAGATTAAAAAATAGGGAAAGTTAATCTGATATAGTGAATTAGGATAAGACAAAGTGTTTTTTTAAAAAGATTTATTTGTTTATGCATACAAGTAACCAGGGATCAAATTCAAGCTGCAGAGGCTGCAGACCGTTTCAAAGTGCTATGCTCAACCCCTTGTGCCACCAGGGAGGCCCAAGACAAAGTGTTTTAGACAGAAGAAGCAGTATAAGCAGAAGAAGAGGTGAGTACATTCAGAAAGAACCCTTTGATCATCAAGTAGAATGTAAAGGGTTAAAGTGTTTCAAAGTGAGGCATATTTATTTGATTAGCAATCCCTCTGCCAGGAATATGTATCATAGATATACTGGTGAAAATACAAAGTGACATAATGTACAGGGCAATCAACCTCAAGACAGTTTTTAACAGCAAAATCTCTCAATAACAGAGTAATTTATCATTTCTCTATGAGATCTGCATGAATAAAAAAAAAAAACAATGTTTTTCTGGATGTATAAAGATGCAAATCAACTTTCAATATTAAAATTTCTTGTAATTTCAATCAAGTGGCAACATAAACAATAAAATATAATAAACAAAAAATGTAATAAATACAAACAGTAATATAAAACACAAATGAGGTCACTGGAGAAGGATGTGTAAAAATGGTCAAGAAAAACAAATATGTGAAAAGAATAATGAATATGATTTGTCCATTGAACTATCAAGATATAATTACTATAATAATTTTAAAAACAATATGGTAATTAGGACAAAAATAAGAATTTTAAATATCAATTCCAATTTCTCAATAATCAGACAAGTCTTACCTGGTATCTGTCAGGAACATGGCCTTTTAAGATGGAGACTATGTCATCCGTACACAGTCCTTCCCCTTCCTCACCCAGCCCCAATGAGTCGCACAGCATAAATGGCAGGAGGTTGCCATCCTCTCCATCCTTAATGGAATATGTCCTGTACTGCAGAGAAGAGAGCAACTTTAAGAATTCTTCTGGAAAAAAAATAATTAATTGAATTTTGATGAGGTCTACATGCCATGAAGTGGATCAACTAAAAGTTCTTAAGTCTAATTAACTTGAACAAAGAAGCAAAGGTTCTGAGATGAGAACAAAGAAGCAAAGACTGAGAATGGACTTACCTTCTTTGATGTCCCACCTGGATCAGAGCCCACCAAAACCTGCTGGGTTACATGACCTCGGAAAATAGACTTCACTGAGTTGATGAAGCTAGACTTCCCAGCTCCGGTAGGACCCAGCAGCAGAATTCGTGCTTGGTGAACCAGATTTCCATATGGCTTGTAAGTTCTTATCTCAGACAATAACTGCTTCCTGAGCCTTTTTAGGTAACACAATTTTTAACAGTTGACTGAGTTAGTTTATAAGACCTTACCATAAATTTTCCTAAAATTCATTTTCTATTATTATGTATTATTATTTTTCATTTGCAACTTATTTTCTAGTACAAAAGGACAGAAAATTACCCTATCTCAAATTCTATTATAAAAGAATTACAAGATTAACTAAAATCAGACACAAACCTTTCAGATTTAAGTTACTAGGCTATATGAACTTAGGAATAAATATCAATTATGAAGATAAACTGTCAACAATATCAAAATTAAATTTCAAAAACCACAATATGATATGTGACTTTTGAAGTTTGTACAAACTTGATCTGGAAACTCATAATAAGTGTTCTCCTATTGCAAATCATCCCTTCTACAATAATTCCCTAAAGTAGTTAAAACTAACTGCAAAAAATGAAAACACGCAGACAAATAAAAACTTTCATTTGCATAAAAACATTACATGCAATACCTCTACACAGAGCCGATTTTATTTTGACATTACTATTACCAAAAATTTCATTATAAAAATAGTTTTGTTCTGTTGTTGATGATCCTTGTTATCTGTTATAATTTGTGCTAAAAACTTTATAGACAGCTTATAAGAGTGTTCAAGATAATAAACACAGTAATAGACCATTAAAGACATTGACTTACTCAGTGACATATTTCATTCTTCTTTCACTTAATATATCTAGGGAAATAATCAAAGGATAGTGAAGATTACAAGTTGTTGAATGACTGGTACACTGACTACCAAGGAATTCACAAGGGAAAAGTACAAAAACTGCAGCATAGTCAAAACTAAGTTAAAAAAAAAAAGTGACATCTCTTTAACATCATTTCATTTGGACACCTTTAAAACGTTTCATGGCCAAGAATTTTATAGAAATGTCTATTTCCCTGCACCCTTGAAATCCTTGGTATTATCAAATTTTAAATGTTTGGCAATCTGTAGTCAAAAGGTGGTTTTGAGGGCTTCCCTGGTGGCGCAGGCGGTTGAGCACCACACTGTGAAGCTGTCTCCGCAGCCTCTGCAGCATGGGTTCGATCCCGGCCGGCTGGCAAGAATCCTACATGGCAAAGAAAACCTCTCCTGTCTCTCTCACTGCTCCCCCTAGCATTGTATTTCATCAGTCTGCCTGTTCTGTTCCCGGCTGTCTGGTGAATCCTCTTGCCCTCCCTCGCATCTGGCCTATACCCCGGTTCTTGTATAAAAATAAATAAATCTTTAAAATAAATAAATAAATAAATAAATAAATAAATAAATAAATAAATAAATAAAAAGTGGTTTTGAGCCTCTCATTTGTAGAGACCAGTGTTAGAAGGGTAGACACTGCAAGGCTATAGTGTTAGCAGACCTTTTCTCACTCAATTATTCAATAGGATGTAGGAGATAGAACTGGGGTCCTTTCTGAATCAGAAGAAAGAACAAATCACTTAAATGGAAACAATAATAAATAATAAACAAATCTGAGCTTAGGTTTTCCACAGCAACACTACATCAGTGCCGTGGTAACATTACAACATCCCCCCAAATAAAACGTGATCTAAGAATTATGTATTCTGATAGCAGTTCAAGTATAAAGATCACAGCAAGTTTAGAACTTGCAGATATTTAGGGAATATTATTCCCAGATACTCCTCTTTTAAATGGATAAATATAAACAAGTATTTCATAAAATAAATATAAATAGCCAATACATACGTACTTGTTAATGATCAGAGATAAACAAAAAAGAAAATTAGAAACCACCTTTTGACTGCAAATTGCCAAATATTTTAAAATTTGATAATACCAAGGATTTCAAGGGTGCAGGGAAACAGACATTTCTATAAAATTCTTGGTCATGAAATTTTTTAAAGGGGTCCATCAAAATGCAAATGTGCATAATCCTTAAACTTCAGTTAGCCTTCCAGGAAGTCATCATAAGAAGTGCATATTGTATGCATAAATATATTATAGGAACACTTATAATAGTAAATATTGGAAACAGTTTGAATGTCCTTGATTGGAAAAATTAATTTGGTCTTTTGATATAATGTATATCATGGGAAACTGCATCAGAAGTGATCCATTACCAGTCACAAAAATGTCAAGTATTTCAAGTCCTGGCTTCAGTCTAAGAGAATATCACAATCCCAATGTTTGCTTCCTTCTCCCCTCTCTCCTCTCCCTTCCTCCTTTTGTCATGATTGTCGTAATTGTCTTAGCAAACAATTTGTGGCCAGATTTCACTTTGGATCACCTGGTGACAGGGACAAGTAAAAACACATCATTCTTCCCTCCAGAGGAGTCAATTAGATCCTACAAGCACAGAGGAAAGAACTTTATAGGGTTATCTGATTAACCTTACCTTCAAGTCGAAAAGCCTCACACTCCTCGATAGAAATAGCATTACATTGAGGAAGTCCAAGTTTTTTAATTGTTTCTGCGTACATATTCACCTTCTTGTTTGATAAATCTATGTTGAATTCACTGGGACCCATACCCCTATACGATTTGGAGAAAAAATGTGATCCTATTTTGCATTCTGAAATTTCAGTCTCTTGTAAGGCAAAAGCAATGATGGGCACCCTTTCATTCTTCAAGCCCACAGGCATATATGCCCCAATAACATGATCTCCACTATAAACTACTATTAAAGCAGGTCCTTGGTCATAGCATTTATCAAGCAAACCATGAAGAGAGAATCCTTGGCAGGTAGCCTTATGAAGAAGACTAAACTGTTTTCCTCCAAAATAATTTTGCAGTCTCTTTTCTTGTATCCATGTCAGACGAGTTGTCACTGCCATACTTCTCAATCTAGTGGAAAATCAAATAATTTCCCATTAAATACCAAAAAACAGCTAAAAAATAGTGTCACAAAGTCTGTATTGATTCCTCTTATATACTCTATTACCTGTGAATACAGTAAACAGAAATGGGTGAACAGATAAGAAAAATACTAGCCAGCTTTTTATTCTAAATGATTTTGTTTAATTAAAATTAACTTTTTTAATGAAAAAAAAAAGCTATTACATGCAAGTAGCTAGAAATATGTAAAGCATCAGGTCAATTACCTGTTTGCTGAATTCGTGCAAGGGCTGGAACTGAAGCAGTTGCTCTTTCTGGACAGCAAGCCAGGCACAAAATGGGGACAAAAACTCAGCAGTCTTGAGGCTTCTGATGCAGAGAAAAGGAAACTGAAACTAAGCATGGCCAAACCCCAAAGCAGAATGCTTACTTCCTGAGGAAGAAACACAAACAGATTCAGCTCATTCTAGATAGTACAGCCTGTAAAATAATATTGGGCGAATCAAATGAAATTATATAGAAGAAAAGCCTAACTGCTCACTACTTTTTTTTTTTTTTTTTTTAAGATCCACCTATTTATACATACAAGAACTGGGGGAGTGGTAGGGGGGAAGCTTCACCAGAGACAGAGCAGGGAACAGAACAGGCAGACCTACCAAAAGTCCAAAAGTACAATGCTGAGGGGAGCAGCGGGCTAGACAGAGGAGGTCTGCTGTGCCCCGTGGGCAGCTCCCCAGTTGGCTGGCCCGCAGGGGATTAAACTTGTGCTGCAGAGCTGCAGATAGCCTCACAGTGCTGTGCCCAATCCCTTGTGCCACCAGAGAGGCCCTCACTGCATATTTAAATGACTTTTGTTAAGGAAAAGCCAAGCATTTTCTGTACAAGGACATTAAAAAAAAGGGGCTGCCTGTTTTAACTGCAGGACATATTTGTCAAATTTACCTACTTCTCTTGATATTTGCTATCATTTTATTCTGGGCCAACATATTTCTTTATGTAAACTGCTATAATAACCTCCAGATTTTTCCCTCTGCTCTCTTGCTTGTCCCCTATCCAATGCATTCTCTTTGACATAGTCAGCTTCAACTTCCTCTGTCTGTAAAATGTAAACTAGGTGATGTTGACACCTGCCATCCCACACCCTCCCCCACCTCACCCCCACCCCCCTGCAGGCCAACTTGCAGGGCAAGTTTTCCTTTTTGTATTTTGTGCCTGAATCATAGAATGGGAAAATGTTGATTAGGTTGACTTGCAATAGAAATGATCCAATCAGCCTGCTTAAGATCCAATGATCCATTCAGCCTGCAGGTAAGGTAGGGGACCCCCAGAAAGAGCATGTAAGGCAGACAGAAGCCAGTTTAAGGGACTCTATTCCTTGCCTCTGAGGAAAGAAGAAAGAAACTGTTCCTGGCCTAACTAAGAGCTGTTAAGCACTTCTGATCACCCAGCCCTGCCTCCCAGTGCTATTGCCTCCATTGCTGTCTGGTCCAGCGTCTGGTGCTGTCCATTCCGGCCTTCAGACTGTTGCTGCAGTCTCACCTCAACAGCCCCACCTGTGAGCACCTCCACAGTGGATTGGACCCTAACCACGGCTTGCCGGCTGCCACGAGCTCCAGACCCTTGTTGACATGGACCGGCAACATCTTAAATGTGTGACTTTGTTTAGGACTTCTGGTCACTGTGGACACTGAGGTGAGCTACCTGGCCACCGATGGCCTTAGTAACTCTTTATTTCCCGTGTTTGTTAAATAAACCACATTGTTGTTCCCTGAGACTGAGTAGTCTTGCAATTATGCATACAAGTGAAAACCCACGGACAGTAACCTGTCCCCTATTGGGCACTGTCCCTTGACCCACTGTAGCCCCCAATAACTGTATTTCAATATCAGTTCACACTAAAATGCCTTCCCTGACTTCCCACAACTAAGGTCACAAATGTGGAAGTCCTATAGACTGATGGCAACCTTCAGATTTCCTTTGTAAGGCTGACAAAATTCTTTTTTTCTTTTTTTAAATTTTGAACTTTTATGCTTTTACATCATTGTGGCATCCACTTTCCAGTTTCCCATTGTCCTCTTAGATCCCCTATTCCTCAAGGTGGCGCAGCAGGTTGAGCACAGCACTGTGAAGCTGTCCACAACCTCTGCAGCTTGGGTTCAATTCCTGGCCCACCAGGGAGATACCCACTTGGCTAAGCAGACCTCTCCTGTCTTACTGCTCCCCTCATCAGTGTTTTTGGTCTGTCTACCTGTTCTGCTCCCCACTCTGTCTCTCATGAATTCTTTCACACACACACACACACACACACACACATACACACATACACACACTGCGTCTCTGGCCTGTACCCTAGTTCGTGTATAAATAAATAAATCTTTAAAAAAAAAAAAGAAACTTAATTAAGGAAAAAAAAAACCCTATTCCTTATTCTGACAAATTTAATTCACCTGCTTGCTTCTTCCAAGAAAGAATTTAAAGTTTGACTGTTAAAAAAAAAAAACAACAGCAACATCAAGTAAAAATATTTTAAGCAACATTTGGATATTATTCACCAAGCTAAAAAAAAAAAAAAAAAACAGACCACCAGAGTTTATTTTATGCTTATGCTTTGGCACACATTGAACATGTTTCATTTATTCATTTTGAAATGTTGAAAGTCCACAGATTCCAAAAATATGTTATCCTGTTTTCCCCTATATTGTAAGGAAGTTTGTAATAACATTAAACTGCCTGGCCACTATGAAGATGGAAGAAGAGACCAGCTGCATCACTTGATGGAGCTTTTCCTCTCAAAGCTTTCTCTATTTATACATCAATAAGATGACTCCTTTTTGGAGAGCTAGGAATTTGAAGGATGATCTTATCTCACTGTGGACGTTTGGGTGGTGGTTTTGGTGGAGCAGCCTGGTATGCTTGAGTACAGCATACCTGGGCCCTCAAGGCAACCCTTTGGGATCTTGTAAGCCTTGTGCAATGGCCTCCAGGCAACATGAGGTGGGTGTCTTCAAGCTTCAGCGTGACACTTCTTTCCCACCAAGAAATAAGTATGAGATGAGGAGCACAGCATCTTACTCTAGACTCTCTCCCCTGACATCCTGAGTGAGGGGTACTGGGAAGTGAGTGGAGCAGAGTGCCCACAGGGCTTAAAAGCAGGAACCTGTGCTGGTCAACTCTTTTCATGGTTGATGGTGACACATGTGTCCAGGTTCTGGAGGTCTCCTCAGTTCTTAAGGCTGGCTTCTGCTTGCCTCAGGCTTTGAAGGGTGGGCCTCTTCCACCCTCCAACCTCCCACATGTGCTGCAGGTACCTGCTTCCTTGGCTGAGCAAGGCAGCAGACACCGTGCCCCTTGACTCCTGCTTAGACTCTGGTCACTATACAACAAACACTATCTGGGGCAAGACAGATGGCACCTAGCCATGTGCCAGCCTATAAATTATTTTTTTCTCATCCTTTCTCTCTCAGCTCTCCCTTTTCTCACTCCCTATGTTGTTTCTCTTTGTGTGTCCTATTTCATAAGAGTGTGAGGGTGAGGACCCACCAACAATGTCAGCCCCATTCCCACAGGGGTTTGTTCCATTTCAGTGATCACTGTAGCCTTATGATGGAAGTGTTGGAAACCATTAGATGTACAAATGTAGTTCAATTACCAAAAATTGAATAAGACTGCAGAGAAGCCATGTCTACAAAGCTGAGTTACATGCTATGTGATCTGTAGTTAACAAGTAATCAAAGAGTGGCCTCCCACCTTGGCCACAATGAATTTTCAAGAGTGAGCAGTTCTATTTTCCTATTTTCATGGTCAGTGGAGAGAGCCTCTAGTCTAATACCTTGTTGTTTATCTACCAGGGCCTACTGCTTTATAAGCTGCTTGTGGTGAGCAAGATCTTGACATTAGCTCCAGCAGAAACACATGGGGAGATTTCTGAAAAGCTGTGCTACAAGAGAAACAGTCTCAAGCAAAGAACACTGGGTAATACACCAGCTTTCCGAGATCAGCAAGTACTGAGTACAGTGTCAATAGTATCTAAACGCTTTCTATGGTCAAGTCAAATGCTTCCTGATGGGCTCAAAAGATCAGAAGAGTCCTTTTTTCTTTTGCCTCAAGAACTTAGACTGGAGCAGAAGGGTCTAAATGACCAGTTCAGTAATAAGACTGGAAACGCTAGGGTAATATCTTACAATTCTTTGTATCATCAATTGAACGCAAATAAACAAGACTTAGCTCTTTAATAATAAACAAGATATGGAGATGGGAGATTTCATTTGGTATTCTATACCTACTTTCATTTTATTGCAAGAGTTACTGTCTCACTCAATGAGACAATTTCAAACCTGTCCCCCAGTCAGCCACACACAAATAATCCAATACCATTATTGGTAGCACTTGCTCATAAATTACATCATTTGTGTGAACCAGCACCTTCAAGAAATTGATATTCCCAATTTTTCTGTCTTTGAGCCTTTGGAAGACATAGATACAGCATATAAGTTCAGAGATATGATATGTTCCATCTGAAGACCTTTGTTGGAGTTTCTCTTCCATAATTCTGCTGCCTTGTCAGTGTCAATGATGCACCCTATATTGTGAAAGTATTCAGATTTTCTCAGATCTGTATGGAGGGACTGTTCTTCAGCTATTCAGACAACCCAATCTAAATCTCAGAGCAGAAATGGTTTTTCTGTTGGGTAATCTGTAGATAACATTCAGACAATTATTAATGAGAGAGTCACAAGTCACATTAACAAGACTAACAGAAAACATTTGTTCTCTACAAAGTGATGTGTGGACATATTTCCCAGTTTCAAGGCAGTGCCTTATCCCTGGCCCCTCAAATGGTACTCAGAATACCAAGGACTTCTCAAAGACAATAACTCTGATTAAAAGCAAATTAGTCTACTATAATACAGATAACTATTGAACCAGAGCATATGAAAGAAAATTTCATATGAAATTTGGAAAAGAGAGTTAAGAATGTTTTTTGGGGAAAAAAATTTAAAAAGTTACCTTGTAGCATACTTTTTTTTTTTCCTTTCTTAGTAGTCCCGACTCTGACATCTATCCAGAGGACTTAAGTATCATTTGGTATGAGACAACCTTCCTACTAAGTTGCACTAGAAACTTTAATTTGATCAGTCTATTTTAGAGGTACAGCAAGGATGGTTTGAAATTCAATTAACGAAAACCAGGCATGGATTTATTAAAAGAAGAAATTTTATTTTATCGCAGAATAAAAAGTAATTTCTTAAAAATATTTTCTCATCTTATTTAATCGATATATACGGTGTCATCCAGAAATAAGTGAAACATTGATTTCCATGTTTTCCCTCCAGCATTGCATTGTCTCCCAGACTTCCCTTCTATAAAGAGAAAAATTTTAAATACTTATTATTCTTATATACATTATGATGGGAATGCTAGATCACTACCACACGCTGTTTTATGTTCTGTAAATACAAAGATAGTAAAATCCAAACCTTGATTCTCAAAGAACTCACAATCTACTTAAGGAAGCAGACAATTAGATAATTATTTTATAGTCATTATTCATAGGATTCATAGTAATATAAAGCTTTATGTAACATGCTAAGAAAAGTAAGGAAATAATTTGCTGAGGGGGGTTAAAAAGATACAGAAATTAAATTGTAAATGATGCAGAAACATGGAGGGTAGTTTGTGGTAGGCTATATCTTGACCTACCACTTCTCAGGGTTGGTTTTTTGGCCTTGAGGTATAGCTGATTGTAAATGGTTAATGTGTTAAATGTGTTCAAAGACAGAAGGTAAAGCACAAATGAAAGCAAAGTCTCATGGTGGTCTTCAACAGAGATCACCACTAACTGGGATGTACCAATCCAGGTTTGGGCCAAGCATCAGAATCAAGCAGATGATGTCACATGTAGAACTGTAAAACTCTTGCATTTAATCTGAAAACCAAAAAAAAAAGCATAGAAATGAAGCATGGAGAACATACTAACATGGCTGTCAGGATTATGGTAAGCAGAATGGGAAAAGCCATGCAATGGAAGTATAGTGTTTCTCAAAAAGTACCAGTTCTCAAAAAGTATCAGTTTAGTGTTTCTCAAAAAGTACCAGTTCTTAATGAGAGGAGAAGAAAGGGGTCAGACTACCTGTTTCCTCAAGAGGCAAATCCTCTAAGGCATCATCTGCAGCCCGCAACATCTGCCTCAGTGCGGAAAGAATGAGAATGTCCTTTAAAGGATCCTCTTTCCAAGTTGAATAATAATTTTCAACCAACAAGATATTAAAAATAGGAATGTTTAGAATTTTCTGGACTTCCTTTATCTGTGAGAAAATGAAATTAATAAGTATGTTTTATTTCTTGAAATTTGACTGAACTTAAGTATAATTCAAGAAAGAAATCAGAAAAGCTTGCTAAATCATATAATTGCAATTTTTAAGTGGTATATAAACTTGAATTAACCAAGCAATTGATCCATTTCTTCATTTACCTGTGACTATGTAATGTGAATACACACACATACACACACACACAGAGTGTAATACTCTTACAATGACATCTGGTTACAAACAGTATTCTTTACCTGACTCTGAGAAGTCATAGATGTACTCATGTTTAACAAGTCATCTTGAAGAACTTCACTGCAATCATCCACTTTAGTAAGCAAGGCTACAAGTGCTATACCTACATGAGGCAGATAAATAAGTAATTTTATATTATAAACAATAATATGTCAACAAGGTAATTAAATATGCATGAAAGCAGTTCTCTAAAGGGTGATTGTAAGATTTGCAGAATGAAATATCCCCAATAAATCTCAAGATGGCACATGTGGTTACGAGGAGAAATTCTCTTTTTCTCCCAACATGAGAGGTCCTTTCTAAATCCAATCAAATTCACAGTAACTTGAAATTATCTACATTCCATGTAAATAGTACATTTTAAAGGAAGGGATGGGATGCTGATTGCTGGACCTGGAATCCTAAAAATTAAAAAAAAAAAACAAGAAATAGAGAAAATGGGAAGGTTTATATGTGAGCATTTATAATGTGCTGATTTCACAGTTCTACTAAGGACATATTGTCTTGCCCCTCAAAGCACAGAAATGAGATGAGCCAATCACACTCCTAATCTAATCAAAATTCCATTCTACTAAAAACTGCTTCCTGGAAAGAATATAAATTTAAGGCACCCAAATGCCAGTCCAGAATATACTCTTTTACCAGAGTTTTTAGTAATCCTCCTCATAGATATCTTCTGTTTATGATTCTATTACTAAATGACCACTTTTATCTATCTTCTCTTTATTGATGTGTCAGAGCAATAAATCGCAAAGTTGGTCACTAGAATTAATATCTGGGCACTAGAAGAGGGCAATTTTCTGTTGACACATATAGTTTTTATCCAACTTATGTTACAATGTCCACTGTTTCAAATTTAATGCAATGTCTTTTCAGAGGCTGTGAGTCAGCATAGTTAGATGCATTAAGCATTGTCACTCAGCAGGATATGTAGCTATGTGTCCTTGAAAAACTCATTTCCAATCATAGCACTTTTTTCAGTCTTATCCCAAACCCACCATCATTTTAGAGCATTTTTGTTACACATTTATATATGCTTATACACCTACATATATGAATATATGTTATTACAGTTTTTACATGCAAAATGTATTGTTCCCATTTTACAAAAGACTACAGTTCAGTGCACTTAAGTTGATTTTTTCAAGATTAAAAAAGAAATTTCACTGATTTATTAATTGTTTCATAACAATATAATTTGGGGAATACAGATTTACACCTTAACACATGCATATGCTTCCCTCACTCTCCACCAACTCCAGGGCACTACTGTCACATTCCGCCTCGAATCCCTCCTCCCTCTCCTTGATGAGATGAATTTACTGGTTTTGATCTTCCTGACCTAGTTAAATAATGTGGGGAAGTGTCTTCCCTACTGAACCACGAGAAAGTCACACATGGCAAAAATCTGTGGCCATCCTTGTCTTTAAGAACTAAAGACCAGGATTTAAGATTTTTCCTTTACTCAAGAATGTGACTAATGTGTGTCAGCTGTTGCCACTAACCATCCCTGGGCTCTGGGAAGTGGGAGAAGAGTGTACCTGGGACCTCTGTAATCTCTCTGCAATCATTCCAACTTTGACTATATAACTTCAAAATAAAAATTTTCATAAATACAATGAAACTCACCCCAGTGTAATGCTTCTTTTTGAATTTGTTTGAAATTTTCCACCATTTTAGAGGAAAGTCTGCAGATAGAGTTGATGTCTAAGACAAAAGCCACACATTGAATTCTGTCTTTTAGTTCTGGAGTAGAGATGTAGTTAAGATGCTTTGGTGTAATTGGTTTATCAGGATTAAACTGTTAGGGAAACATAAGGTAACATTTAGTAAGTCTCTGTTCACTTTTTTAAGACACATTTTATGTTTCAAACATGACCACCACTATCTTCCAACCTGAAGATGTCCCATTCCCCTCCAAGCTCCAACTCCAGGTTAGTTAGTAGTGCCTCTTCCCTACATCTTTCCTATGGTGATATGCCATTATATACATATATTTTAAAAAAAAATCACTTCATTGTTTTGGTGAAAAATGATAACTATCTATAATTTATATTTTCCATAATGGAGATATTTTTAAAACAATACAAAGAATGCTTAAATGGAAAGCTAACTTCAAATCTGTCCCCAGGAAAATATTATATTAATATTTGTTACACATGATGTAAGATTCTAAGTAATTTGTATATACTTAAATGAATTCATGACTATAAATAATAATATGGAAATATATAGTATATTCTGAAAATGTCATTTTAATCTAAAATATTATCTTTTTTTAATATTACAGAAGGAAAAAAAACTAAAGCAGAAGGAATATGAACTTTCAAGTTAATCTTACCACATGACAATAATCTTTCTAGGATTAAGAAAATAGGTTAGAAAAAATGGAGTTTGGATTCATTATTTTCATAACTGTATGTCTCAATGTTGGACTGAACTGAGCAATTTTCTGCTCTGAGAAATGAAAGTGCTTGTATGTTCATGATTTCCCCATCTCCCTGCACCAGCTTCCTCTTCCCTATGTCTTTATGTCTCCTTAACTGGTAAATTCCATGGCATAAGGATTATGGTTTATGTGATTCCAGTAGTTAGCACAGTATCTGACACAAACTTGTTTTTTATTTAAAATGTTTCCAATCTAGCAGAATTAAGAGGCAAAGGAAATTACTGGTAAAAATTGAGGTAGCTTTTATCGAAAAGAAAGGTAATAAAAACAGTTAACCTCTCGAGAATTTATAGCACATTATCTCATTTAATATTCTCAGACAACCTATGACTGGCATATTATTGCTTACATTTCACATGTGAAAGAACTAAGACTAACAAAGACAAGCATCTGACTTTGTTATGAGTGCACAGCTAATTAGTGGCAGAGTTTACACAGGTCCTAAGTAGTAAAGCCTACATATTTACTATATCAGATCACACATCAAAAGAAAGTGATTAATTGTTCTATTTTATCTATGTAATCAAAAAAGTGCAAGAGGTTAAAACACTAATTTCCAATTATTTTACAACATGGTAAAGAGTGATATAAACAGTCTCTTCCTGACGTTTTCCCTGGAACTTGGATGAGCAGAATAGCACATTTTAGCTGTGTTTCTTAGAGGTACAGAAAAGAAAAACATACACTTTGTTTACTTATGTTACTGTACTTATTTAAAGTACAGTAGCATTGGCTAATGTTGGAACCATCTTAAAATTGAAACTGCCTTATGGGATAAAAATTCAACAAAAAATCATTGATAATATAATTTGAAATGAATCGAAGTTTGTAGAATTCTTACCTGGTATCTGTCTGGCATGTTGCCTTTTAAGATGTGGGCTATGTCATCCATACACATTCCTTCTCCCTCTTTATCAGCCAGCCCCATAGTGTCACACAATGTAAATGGCAGAGATTTGCCCTCTTTTCCATCTCTAACTGAATATATCCTATACTATAAAGGAAATACATCAAATATAAAATTTCATTCTTCAAATGGCATTCAAGGGGCCTCCCCGGTGGCACAGCAGGTTGAGCGCCATGCTGTGAAGCTATCCGCAGCCTCTGCAGTGCAGGTTCCATCTCCAGCAGCGAAAATCCCACATGGTGCCACATGGAGCTGTCTTTCCGGCTGCTCCCCTCAGCAGTGTATTTCTGTTGTCTGCCTGTTCTGCTCCCTGCTCTGTCTCTGGTGAATCCTCTCACCCTCCTGTAACTCTGGCCTGTACCCTAGCTCTTGTATAAAATAAATATATCTTTAAAAAAATAACAAAATAATTTTTTTAAAAAAAAATGGCATGCCTTTCTTTCAAGGCATGACAATAAATCCATCAATGGATCTTAAACTTCGAATATATCATTTATCCATGCATGATTTTGTGACTTCATGCATTGGTCATTCAAAAATATTGGCTCACTGGCATATCTATATCTTTCATATACTGGCACATTTCATTGTACAATACCAAAACATCACATCTTTTAATACCACCATTATTCTCATCTTCTAAGAAGCCCATTATCCTTATGTTTCCTTTCCTAAGGGAGTCTGATTGTTCTCATAGCATTTCTTTTTTTTTTTTCCAAACTTTATTCGTCTCTCTTCTTTCACCTCAGTCATTTCTAGATTTATAGACTCAATTTCACTAATTTTTTCTTGACAAAAATCTATCCTACATTCTGGCAAAAGTAAAAAAAAAAAATCTATCCTACTGCCTAACCTTTCTATTGCAGTCTTCATTTCATACTGAATTCTCCATATGCAGAATTAGATTCTTTTAAAATGGACTCTACCTCTGGTTAAATACTCCTCTGTTCCTTAATGTTCCTTCCTGAGTCCATTGAGTTGCCTTTTTGTGTTATTTTATAGTTTGTTGTTTCTTCATGACAACTATTTTGGATTTTCCATATGTTAAATCAAAAAATTCTGTGTCTTTTTTTTTTTTAACTAGGGGTAAGATTGATTTCTTCTTCATTTTGACATTTTGCTAGCATATCATATCATGCAATGGTATGAGTCTATGTCTGAGCACTTGACTTACTAATAGCAACCAGTTGCCTTTCTTTCTTTCAAGTAGGTGCAGTGTAGCTTTAGTTTTCAGGTTTTCTTATCTATATCATGGTAGCAGGTAGGGGTAGGAGAAGGCAGAAAATGAACCAGGATCTAAGTACAACAGCTATGAGCAGGTTGCTTTAAGTCAGTTCTGGGTGCAGATTCCCAGAGGGGTTTCATCCCATGTGCACAGACTCTGTTATTGCCTTTCTTTGGGAGTTACAGTATTGTGGACTACTGTATCACTTAGAGTACAAATGTCTTTATGGCAAAGGAGGAGGGAATAGGATTATAGTCCTGCACACTGTTGCCATAGCTTTTTTCAACATATTCTGGCCTCTCCTCATCTGTCATGGAGTTCACTAGACCCTAAGTTATAAGTGTCCATGCTGCCTCCATGCTCTCCCAGCCTGGTCTATAAATAAGTCTGGAGATGCAACTGTCACTCTTCAAAACCTCTGTGAATCCCAATCCACCCACCTTTAGACATTGAGATATATAGGTCTCTCTGGCATCCTGGCATGATTAGCAGAGAGACCCAAGTTGAATTATAAAGAGTCAATATTTAAATAAAAGGAGAGAAAATATGGTTGATCCTCACTCCATTGTAATGCCGATTACTTTCACTTTATTACTACTTTTTTATTGAAAGGTAACAACAATGAACATGCAATTGAAGAAAATTTGTACATAAATATTGAGCAACAGTTTGTAGATATTTAAAGTAACAACTTTAAAAATGTTATTAGTACTTCTTTTCTTTCCTTTTTTTTTAAAGATTTATTTATTTATGCATACAAGAGCTAGGATACAGGTCAGAGATGTGGGGGGTGAGAGGATTCACCAAAGACAGAGTGGAGAACAGAACAGGCAGATTGACTGAAATACACTGCTGAGGGGAGCAGCAGGTGAGATGGGAGAGGTCTGCTTCGCCATGTGGGTTGCTCCCTGGTGGCTAGGGATTGAACTGCTGCAGAGGCTGCAGATTGCTTCATAGTGAGGTGCTTAAGCCCTTGCACTACCAGGGAGGCCCAGTACTTACTTTCTTAAATCTATCTATATGAAAATAAGCTAGCCTTTGTGAGAGAATTGATACATTCACACTTTGAAGGTTGACTCACCAAAATGAGTCAGTTTTGCTTTTCAGGAACATTTCTTATAGAATGGTTTTATATAATGGAAAATTATTGTATTGCATAATCCTAATTGTTATTCTAATTCTCATTATAAAAAAGAGAAAATCATGCAAAGCAATGAGGGGCATAAGTAAAAATATATATCAAATACAATGGGCAAATATTTTCACAAAGGTTTTTAAATTTATTATTCTTTACTATAAGTAAAAAGTAATATTTTCATGCAGCTTCTATTGCATCCATAAAAATGGAACCTCAATGGAGGCAATTCTAATTCAAATTTTACTTTCATTTTATATTTTATTTAGCATTTCATTGTTTAAATATTAGTAGGAGGGTAATGGTCTGAGAGAAGATGACAAAGAAATGAAGAAAACTAGTAAGTGTAATCACTAAAACATAAGCTGCAGGAAAGCCTGTAATCACTTACCTGTTTAGTAATGCTGGTTATATCAGACCCCACTTGGGCTTGTCGAGTCATATGGCCTTGGAAAATGGACTTCACTGAATTGAAAAAGCTGGACTTTCCAGACCCAACTGGACCCAGCAGTAGAATACGAACTTCTGAAACCAAATTTTCATAAGATTTGTAGTCTCTGAGGTTTTTTAAGAGTCTTTCCCTGTGCCTGTTAAAGTGCAGTAATTAAGTACAACAGCCAAACTTCCATGAACATAGCACAATATTCCTTTTTCTTCCCTTTAAAATTATATTTTCATTACTTATTATTTTGATATTAATGTCTACCACATAATTTGAAATGGTCTAAACTTAAACATTTTGTGCTTGAACATGAGGCATTTATCTATATCTGACTAAATGTAAACATTACCCAGAAGCCACATTAACATTACACTATTAGCCTTAGACTAGATAAATCTAATCACCACTATCAACAGCATGGAAGATGAATTATTATTTTCAGTAATATTATATTAAGGAAATAAAAACAAAATACATGCATGCAGTATATCTATACATTGTGGACTTCCCTAAATTTTATTGGAGCTCCCCAAAATCTTTATACACAAGGAAAGAAGTCAGAAGAATTATTTCAAATAATCATCCAGACTTTGGAAATCTTGAATCTACAGTGAAACTTCAAGTCAAATTGTCATCAGATAGATTTTCAAAGTCCCACAGTTGGTAGTGGTTTGGTTTTATTTTCTAAATTGCCTTTGACACACTATGTCAGTAACATTATAATTCATTTTTACTACTCCCACTAATATGACTTTCACTTTACTATTTCATAGCCAGTCCATTTATACAATTGGTCTAAATGAAATGATTAATAGTCCAAGAATCTAACTTACTGTGTGGCTCTTCTTATCTTGGTTATTTTGCTTATATAGCGCACATCATCCTTAATTCCTATAGGAAATAAGCATAACATAATAATTTCTTAACCTAGTTTGGTTAACTGGCCAAGTCTACCTTATATTTAGGGGACTGAGCCTGCTTACAGGCTGTGCTGTTCAGTTAGGATTTAGGGTTAGCAGTATAATGAGAAGAGGGAAAATTATCTTCTCTACATATTAATTTCCTCTGGAAACTGACATAACTGTGCCTAGAGGTCTTAAAGCGAACCCAAAAGGAATCATGACAAGAAATAGACTTGCTCAACTAGAAGCCTCTTTCTTCATCTGCATTTCCATCTCTCTCCACTTACACACTTCAACTTACTTTGTTCAAAGCTGCTTTCATGTACTGGGTACTAAATTATAGGCTTTATGCCTTCCAGGTTTTATTTTTTAATGTATAAAAGAGAATTTGATGACATAAAATTTGATTGTTATCTTATGTTTTCTTCTTCTAGTTCAATTATGGCCTAGCAAGCACAAAGACTAGAACCATAATGTAGGATTATCTAATTTAACATACCTTCAACTTGAAAAACTTCACATATATCATAGTTTGCATAATGCCAATGAGATATTCCAAATTTTTTATTTAATAAATCACATGAAGAACATGTCTTCTCGTCTGTGTTTATAGATAAAATCTCAACATCAGAGAAATGAAAATTCAGGCTATCTGTAGTAACTTTTGGTGTTCCAATTAAAAATTCATGTGATATTTTGACTTTTGGACTGTCAATTAAAAAAATGAAAGAAGAATTTGGTTCTTGATTATTTTCATAATAATTAGGATAATGCCCAAGTATAAGGGCCCCCCAAATACAGTATTCGGTGTAAAAAATTGTTAGTGTAGATCCCTGATGATCGCATTTCTCAAGTATCTTCGTCATGGCAGGTTGATGGACATCAGACTTATAAAGAAGTCGCAGAGAAACGTTTCCAAGCAATATTTGCAGTCTCTCTTCCAAATCCCATGACAAAATGGTTGTCACAGCCATTGTTCTGTATCTGATGGAAAAATAATAATAGGTTTAAAGACTACTGTAATGATGGTTTAAAGCACAGATTTATGATCCCAGTGATATGTTTTTTTCTCTGACCCAATTCAAACACATTATTTAGATTATAAGGCAGATTGCCTGAAATACACTGCTGAGGGGAGCAGCGGGTGAGACAGTAGAGGTCTGCTGAGCCATGAGGGTTAGCTCTCTGGCTAGGGATCGAATTCATGCTGTAGTGGCGGGCAATAGTTTGATGGTGCTGAAACTTTAACCTCTGCACCACCAGGGAGGTACCCCCAATATTTTTTTACCAAAAAAGGTGGCTGGCCAAATGCCATAGTTTGCCAATATGTGAAGTAGATGATAGAAACAAGAAATTTATACAGAAAACAACTCACAAAGAAAGAAATCAAAATATAAAAGAAATGAATCAATATGGAGGCTACATAGTGGTAGAAGTCATTAACTTATCATGCCAATATTTTAATTAGAAAATTTAGAAATGCAGAATAAACTGTAAATTACATACATTTGAAAGCATTAGAAATTAAAAAAGTAAAGAATTATGCTATTTGCTAAAGTGTAGGGGGAGGTGTTGAAAGTGAATATAACAGAGGTAAACTTGGCATTTGGGAGCACATTTGCTTGAAATGCAACTGTCAACTTTAGAAGAAGTTCCTGAGATGCTGAGAAGCTAAGTAAACAAAATGGTATAAGAAATGGGAAAGCAGAAAGTGTTAAAGATCTGAGAGATGTATCTTAAAAATTTTACATGGTCTAATGACTTGTTATAAGAGTATTTAATAACTGTAATGTACTTATGTAAAACCAAACTTTAATTTCTCCTTCTGCAAAAAAGATTAAAGAATTCTGAAACTCCCTTTACTAATTTTTACTAACAAAGACTATTTAGGTAATCTGAATATCTTGGTGTTCTTTTACCCTCAGGGTTGGTTAGCTGGAAAAAATCTAATCCTGTCAACATTGCTAAGTCTTGTCAAAGAAATAGATCTGCTCTTAAAAATCTTTGTCACTCTGGGTATTTACATATTTTATAAAAATCTGTAAATTTATAATAGAAGTGTTCTAAAGTATATAAGACTTCTTAAAACCTAATATATCATGGGCCTCCCCTGGTGGTGCAGTGGTTGAGCGCTGGGCTGTGAAGTTGCCCGCAGCCTCTGCAGCGCTGATTTGATCTCCAGCCACCGGCAAGGGTCCCACATGGCGCGCAGACCTCTCCTGCCACCCGCTGCTCTCCTCAGCAGTGTATTTCATCAGTCTGCCTGTTCTGTTCCCAGCTCTAGCTCTGGTGAATCCTCTCACCCTCTCGCGCTTCTGACTGTACCCAGTGCTTGTATAAATAAAAATGAATAAACCTTAAAAAAAAAAACCTAATATATTGTGGTAAGCAGGCCATAACACTGACCCTCAATGGGAACACCAACACTGAGATCCCAGTCTTACCCAACATCCTTTCCCCCTAACAAAAAAGCAAGAACCATATTTACCTGATTTCTCCAGGGCATGTAGAAGGTCATTGCTAAACCAGTTATTTAGGACAAACTGAGGGAGATTACTCAGGAACCCAAAGAAAATCTTACATTACTTCAGTCTAGGCATGCTAAGCCTATGAGAAGTTATACTAATCTTGACCCAGAGACTGTGGAAAGAAAAGTCATCCTAGCGGTCCACTTCATTAGCCATTCTTGCCCTGACATCAGACGCAAGCTCCAGATACCGGATCAAGGACACCAGGCCTTTGTCAATATTTTAGGACACAGCCTTCAAGGTCTACAATAAGAAGGACCCAATATATGGCAGCTGCCATTGCCAGCAACCTGCCACCTCAGACTCACCCCAAACCCCATTTACAACCCCCCCCCCACCAAGGATCTAAAACTTCACTCTCCTAAAGGGTCCCTAGCCTATTTCCTCTGCCAGCAACTGGGACACTTCAGCCATGAGTGTCCAAAGAGAGCACCCCCAGAGCCTACCCTCTGTGTACTGCACAGGGCAATGGAAGAGGGACTGTCCCACTCTCCAAAGAGGGAGGAGGCCAGCCCAAACCAGGGGCCAGATGGGAAGACAAAATGGCCATCAGCTGCCCCTGATTATGAAGAACCAGGTGTGGGAAAAGAAAACCTCCTTTTCTGAAGAGCCCAGAGGTGAGACAGGCTCCCCTATTTACACTCTCCTATGGGTGAGCCTCAGGTGACCCTAGAAATGGCAGACAAGAGAATATATTTTTGATGGAGACAGGAGCCATATACTCTGCCTTGCTCCAATTCTCCAGACTGACCAATTAAGTTGACTATCCTCCTCACTGGTATTGGTGGCCAACCTAAGCCAGAACAGTTAACCACACTGCTGCCCTGCTCACTACAAGGTCACATGTTTACTCACCCATCTTTGGTCTTATTTTTGCTCCATTCCTCTGTTAAGACAGGACATCATGACCAAATTCCCAGCTAGTCTATAATTAGCAGTCTCCACCGCTACTATCAGCCCTCTTAGCATATTGATGCAGGTAATAAAAGTAGTGATGGGAAGTCCCCCCTCCCCCCCCAAAAAAAAGCACTGATTCCTCCATTCTGGCTACATACCTCCAGGTGTCTGGGACACTACAATCCCAAGCTATTTTTGCCACCCCTGAAAGGATACAATTATAGGACCTTGCTATCTTCCCTAGAAAGCCACAATGTCCCCTCATACCAAAAGCCCAAAGAAAAATACAACCTCTAATGCAAAATTTCTCAGGTGGGTCTTTTAAGACACTGCATTCAGAACCTTTTTGTTTAGTTTCATCTTGTTTACAGACCATCAAACTACAGCATCCAGTCACAGACTACCAGCCCCCAGGTATCAAGACCTGGAGGCATAAATGGCTGAAGAATACATGAACCTAGAGGCATGAGCAGCCCATTTTGGACAACCAAACCCCCTCTAGCCCGTCTGAAGAACACAAAGGAGTTAAAATTGACCGTGGTCTACATTTACAGAACTAGGGAAATGAAGTGAAATGAGATGAGTGTCTGGTCTGAAAGCCCATTCCCTTTTGCACTGCATTCCTCACCGTCCCGAGACAATAAGCTAGGTAGGCCCAGCACTGGGCCCCAAAACTCAGCTTGAAGAAGTTACAGAAGGCAGATTTCTGGCCCATTCCCAAAGATTTGTCATTGTCCTTTTGTGAGAGGGGGAAATGTCAGGGTATCATTTAATAACATTAAAAACTCCTTGCCCAGCAGGCAAGTTTGGGAGGCTTGAACAGGTGAGTGAATCAATAAGATTGCCATAGGACCTGGACCTTAGGAGCCGATCACCATAACCAGAAAAAACAACCCAGCTCCAGGAATGCAGAAGAAGGGTCAGGACACAGGCTATGTCGAAGGGCCAGCACCCAAGACCAGACATCCCAGCAAATAACTGGTGCTAACTGGCACCCCAAGTTTGAAAGTGTATGAAAGTGATCATCAAATCCTTCTTCTTACAGAGACACACATATCCCATCTCACTCCCTACTCCCTTGTGGGGTATTTCAAGAAATCTACCTTTTATGTTCTCGAAAAAAAAAAAAAACATTAAGCAAAGCTATTCCTAGACTTATAGAACTAGGGTAATATAGTGAAATAAGATGATAAGATGTGTATGTTGACAACCCTCTTCCCAACTGTTCATTAAGATTCTGAAAAACTGAAGGGAAGAAGGGTAGATTTGAAATAAAAGACCTTTTTTTAATCTTCTCATTATCTCAAACCATAACTGGATTAAGATAAATGAGGATTACTCATGTCTCCAGTTGCATGGCAGATGCAAAATAAATTCTATTTGGATGGGGGCCTCCCTGGTGGTGCAAGGGCTTAAGCACAGCACTGTGAAGCTATCTGCATCTCTGCAGCACAAGTTCAATCCCCAGCTGACCAGGGAGCAACCCACATGATGCAGCAGACCCCTCCTGTCTCGCCTGCTGCTCCCCTCAGCAGTGTATTTCAGTCAGTCTGCCTGTTCTGTTCCCTACTCTGTCTGGTGAATCCTCTCACCCCCTCCCAGGTCTTATATGCATAAATAAATAAATCTTCAAAAAAATTCTATTTGGATGAAAGAAACACACACACACACGCAAACACATACATATATATATATATATAGAGAGAGAGAGGATACATACAGTGTCTAACATCCATCATAAACACAGGAGATCAAATACAACAGTTCTGTAAAAAAACCAAAAGAAAAAATATAAAATAGAAACAACCCCATACTAAAAATAAAGTTACCTACAGGAGTTTTTAAATAACCATTTTTGGTATGTTCAAATAATTAAAAGATAACATTGAACAGTTGGCAGTAAAATGGAAAAATGAAAACGACAAAATGAAATTCTTGACTTAAAAATATACATATGAAATTAAAAAGCAGAAGATATATTTAACTGCAGGATAAATACTTGAATGAAAAATTAGAAGAAAATATTTGAAACTGAAGCAACGAGACAAAAAGAAAATGAGGAAGAAGGAAGGATAAATAAAATCAAAGGGTACAGTAAAATTGGTAGCATGTGATAATGGAGTCTAAGAATGAAAGAAAGAACAGAGCAGATATTAAGGTAAACCTAAAAACCTCAAAAAGCAACAGTCTCAAAATATTTGAAAGCACTATAATTTTGAACAGGAATTTAAGATAGAAATTAGAAAAGAGGATAATAGCTGCTCTAATACATTAGAAAACAAAGAAATACACTTCTAAAACAGTACACTGATTTTAAAAAAGCTACAACAAAGAAAATGCCAAAGTGCATTGAAGTGGCTGAAATAAACCTATTTATATCAACATGGATAAAGTTCAAAAACAATCTTGAGTGAAATAAAAGAACATTGAGACACTTGACACCATTCACATAATCTGTTAATACACAAAGCAATACATAAAAATCATATAGATATGTACATGAGCAAAAGCATAAAAACAAACATGACCACAATGCATACCAAATTTTAGACAGATTTGCCTCTGGGAAAGAAAGGCAGAGAAAAGAATGTAGGAGAGATCCACAGAAAATTTCAGAACTATCTGTAATGTGTTTGGTTTTTAAGGAAAAATTAGCTATTCTAATTAAATAAAATAACCATTTTAAAAATCTGATTGAACTATACCTCTAAATCATGTACAATGCTGTAGACGAATTTTTTCAATAAAAAGATGCTTTTTATGACATCACTAGTCACTGCAATTTATATTTCATATTTATGAAATTAATATTCATAAATATTGACTATGTTTTAAAAAAAACTAATAGAACTGCATGGAGATTTGCAATAGAGTTCGTTTACTCTCTTTAGTTCCCTATGCTTACAATTTTCATTAAAACAAATGAAACAGGAAAGTGTGATCATTAGCAGTGTTACATCTGAAATGCAAGGAAAAGAATTTTCTTTACTCATAGCTAGGAAATACTGAGTGCAGAAAGTTGCTTACCTGTTTTTAGGAGTTAGGATGGGATTAAATGGAGTATTAACCAAGCCGATGTATTAAGCAGCCAGTTTGGAGACAGAAGGTTCTGAGATTTGTGGCTTCCTGTCTCAGAGCAAGGAAAGTGAAACTCACTACCAACAGTAAACAATCAGTGGGCAGCCTGCCTACAACCAGAAGATTCTTTTTCCTAACAGCTAAGTTTCGTTTTCCTAGCCAGAAGGAAAGAGACAGAGAAAACAAGAGAGAAAAAAACGGATTCCTGGGTCTCCCTGGTGGTGCAAGAAGTTAAGAACAGCACTATGAGGCTATCCACAGCCTCTGCAGTTCCATCTGGGAGCAACCCACATGGCACAGCAGACCTCTCCTGTCTCACCTGCTGCTCCCCTCAGCAGTGTATTCCAGTCAGTCTGCCTGTTCTGTTCCCCACTCTGTATCTGGTGAATCCTCTCACCCTCCCATAACTCTGGCCTGTACCTCAGCTCTTGTGTAAAAATAAATAAATCTTTAAAAAAAAATAAAATAAAAATAAAAAGACTTATTTTTCAGATCACTGGCCACTGGTGTGAGTGAGCGGAGGGCATAGCACCCTGAAGAGTCTATTCTCCCATGACCGTTGACCTGAGAGAATGGAGAGACTGTACTGTCATCTCATCTCGAGCTGGCTTTTCTATAATGAACTAAACATAAACAGTCATAAGCAACAGCCCATCACAATTGGTGTTCTTATTCTTCATTACATTCAGCTCCCAGAGTGTATCAGCTTCTTGGTATCTTCACCCTGGTACATCTAACAGCGTCAATGTCCAGCATTCATTTGGGCATCATTGGGGCAAGAATCTCAGTCTTAAAGCAAGAATCATAGTTTAAAGAAAACAGATCCTCAGTCTTCCAGTGTGTAGTTTAGCCTGTACTAGGTACGCATGTGCGGATTCCTACACTAGCAAAGGGCCCTTCCCTTCCTTCCTTGCCCCTGTCACAACCACCTACCTTTTCCTAGTTTCTCCTCAAAAACAATCTTAGGCAGGGCCTACCTGGTGGCACAAGGGGTTAAAACACAGCACTATGAAGCTATCTGCAGCCATTGCAGCACAAGTTCAGTCCCTGGCCAGGGAGGTGACCCACATGGTGCAGCAGACCTCTCCTGCCTCACCCGCTGCTCCCCTCAGCAGTGTATTTCAGTAAATCTGCTTGTTCTGCTCCCCACTCTGTCTCTAGTGAATCCTCTTACCCCCCCCCCCGCACCTCTGGCCTGCACCCCAGCACTGGTATGCATATATAAATAAATCTTCAAAAAAAATCTTAGGGAGAAAACAAACTCTTAGCATCCCTATTTCTTAAAGTATGAAAATTAAATTTAAGGACATTAAGTATTTTGATTAATATTATGGTAGAGCTGGCTGGTATTCAAAACCAAGCCTTTCTACATTGCAACAAACAGATGAAGAGTTGATTTTTTTCTGAGTTAATTTGTAAGGCAGCTTCCAGCTTCTTTTCCCATTTAGACATTCTTTCATTGATTCAACACAGGCTTTGGCCCTGGGAAGAATAATGCTGAGGAAGATGAAACCCTGCCCTCAAGGAACATGGCTGTGTGCTCTGGAGACAGTCAGAGACACAATCATATTAAGTGTGCTAAGTGCTGCAAGGGGAGTAAAAAAAAGATTCCCTGGGAGACTGGAGAATACTGGATTCACCCAACCTTGACACTAGTAAAATACTTGTTAACAAATTCAGTTTAAACTTTGACATGAAGGACGAGGAAGAAGTGAGGCAAAAGAGTGTGGTGTCACAGGGACCACTGAGTTTTTTAGTCTGACTCAAAAATGGAGTAATGACATTGGATTAGCAAGCAATAAAGCTTTGTTTCTTGCTTTATAAACAAATAGTGTAAACTTAGAGGTTTGCACACAACTCACATCTGTTATCACACAATTTCCATGGATCAGGAGATAGCTTGGCTCCCCTGGACTCTCTGCTCAGAGTCTGTCACTCAAGGTGATGACCAGTGCTGCTCTCATATTTCTTTAGGAAATAATCTGATTCCAAATCATTCAGGTTCTTGTCAGAATTTAGTTCCTTACAAGTATAAGACTCCCTTTTTTTTTTTTTTTTTTTTTTTTTTTTGCTGTCAGCCTGAGGCTACTCTCAGCTCCAAGAGGTTGGTCCCAATTCCTTGCCAAATTCTTTGTCCTGAAACACACTCACGCCTGTTCTCTGATCCCCTCACCCCCCCCCCTTCTCTAATCTCCCTCTTATACTATGTTATGTCAGCCTGGATACAATCAGGAGAAAGTAACCACACAGTAATTCTATCTAGGGAAGTTTAATATAAAAAAAAGTGTTTATAGGAAAGAGGATTATTAATGTTCTATAGGATTGACTAGAAGTAAAATCAAAAAGCTATAGTAGATAGCAGATAAGGCCTAGTTCTCTTGGCACGAGCTAGAATACCCAGGAAGAGGTCCTGGCAGGGCTAAGACCCGGGCCTGCCCTTGGTTATGGCTGCGGCTCATGAAGTGATGAAGTGCCTATGGTACTGCATTGTTGGCAAATTCACCCTTAAGGTTGCTGGTCAAAGCTTTGAGAGAGAAGGAAGTCTCACTGGAGTTAGGCTGCTTCAAAACCACCCAGGGTGGGTACCGTGGAAAGCTGCAGTCTGCTGAGGGCTGTGGGCCATCATGCACCAGGGCCTTGCACTGGAAGCGCTGTGCGTGCTGCAAGAGTCGGACCCTGGAGAAGCCACTCCTTTCTGAACTGGGAAGTAAAACCCTTCTCTCCAGCGCCCTCTGCTGACAACATTTAACTTCACCAGCTGACAAAACATTTTTATTAATTTCTTAAATTTATTTTTACATCATTGTTCATTTTTAAACAAAAAATGCATGAGAACACCAAGAGAATCTAGAAAATATTTAGTGTCATAAATAAAGGAGTGTAGCAAGAGAACCCCCTTGTGGCAGGAGAATATTTATTTCAAATGAGCACTGCAACTGGAACTAGTTGCATATTTCTTATCCTAGACACAGTATATTTGGATCATGAGTTAATTGTTCCATATTCACTAACTTGTTTTCATCGTGTTTGTCTGTTTTGGTTTACCTTTGTTTTCTTCACTTTAAAACAATTCCATATAACCTACAGAAGTGTAAAAATCACAAGGTAAACCTCAATGACATACCACCAGTTGAATATGCCCATCTAACCAGCACCCAGATGAAGAATAAAAATATTACTAGCACCCAGAACATTCTGCTTCTCTCTGCCTCTACTCATTACCTCTGCTCTGTAATAGCAGCCACAACACTACTGTAGTGCAGTCCCGTGTCGTCCCCCCCCCCCACCCCCCACCCCCCACCCCCCCCCCCCCCCCCGTGTAGTCCCCATAGGATTTCCTTCACCAATGCACCCATGCACCATCACTTCCATCCCCTGTGCTCCTCCCTCCCTCCCTCTGATCCCTCTCCCTCCACCTCCCTCTGACAAAACATTTAAAGGGACCATTTCCATTTTCAGAGACTGGGCAAGAAAAGGTGAATTTGGAGTTAAGGGGCAATAAATTGATAACTGGAACAGAAGGAAAACAACAAGAAAAATGACAAATATGGAAAACTCGCTATTGTGTGAAGCTATTGTAAAATGATGGCAAATAGCACAATATATTATTGATGAAAAAGAGAAACTGGCCAATTGAAGAGTCTAGAGAGAGATTCATACATGAGCAGTCACTTGGTTAATGACAGACACTGCATTGCAGTGGAGAATGGATTGTTCATTCAATGAACAATTGGATAGCCATACCGAAAAAAATAGTAGTTTTGACCTATGCTCAAAAACCAATTCCAAATGGTTTATAAATCTGAATGTGAAAGATAAAACAGACTTTTAGAAGAAAATTAAATGAAAACATTTCCTAACCTTGGAATAGGAAAAGTATATTTTAATATTATGAACAAAATGCTAACTATGACAGCTGATAAAGTAAAAAATATTAAAATTAAGAATTTCTTTCCAAAAATCACACCACTGGTAATGAAAATACAAGCTATAAATTTGGAGATTTTCAATATGCATATCCAACAAAACACTCATAATCAGAATATTTAAAGAACACTTATAAATCAGGCTAGATGATAGACAATATTTCTATTGGTTAATAAATATATTAGCATTTCAAAATGGAAATGTTACAGAGCAAGAAAAGGGGCACACTAGAACCCCCAGACCTGCCCACTCTAAATGGATTCTGCCACCCTCCAGATCAAGAGAAAACATATAGCAGTGCATAAGACCTTCAGTGGAAAGGAACTTTAACACAACTAGTGTGCAACAGAGAGAAGAGAAAGAAAAAGAACATAGTTTCCAAATCCAGCACCCAAAGTTACCCATTTACCCATCCCCTCGTGGGTAAATGTCCAGCAGAGAGGGTTGGCCCAATGCAGACTGCTGAGGCCCAAAAGCTTGCCACAAGTCTAAGGCATCTTCTGGTGGAGAACAATAGTTAAGGGGCAGAAGGAGCCAGGTGAGGCTGGAAGGAAAAGAACAAAAATCAAAATCAAGATAAAGGCTGCCATTGTTAACCTCCCCACAGGTCTCTCACCCACATCTGCTTCCATGCTCCCCCCAAGTCCCTGGTACAAGTCCAAGGCCAGGAAACAAGCGCAGCTTCTTCACATGTCTCTCTGCTCCATGTGCCTCCGCCAGGTCTCCCTCTTGCTTTCTTCCTTCTTTTTTTCTTTCCCTCCATCTTCTCTCCAACTTCTTTTCCTCCCTGCTCTGTTGCACCCTTCCTTGGGTGGAGCAGAGAACCTGGAACCTCCTGTGTCCTTGGGGACCACCGTGTTACAGAAATACATTCATGCAAAAGGTATATAACTTTATCAGTTATCAAGAAAATAAAAAGAAAAACCACAACAAGGTATCATTATTCACCTTCTACCGGACTGATTAAAATGAAAAATGCCAAGCAAAAATATTGGCTAGAATATAGCACAATTGAATTTGTGGCTATGGAAATATGAATTGATGCAACTACTTTACAAACTAGTGGGCAATAATTGCTAAGAGCTGAACATACATGTGTCTTATAACCTACCAATTCCACTACCTATGCATTCTCATATGCATATCCATCTTGGGACATCACAACAATGTTCACAGAAGCACTGTTTGTAATAATCCCAGACTGAAAATTACTACTTGTGTCCATTAACAACAAAACAAATAACTATAGTGTGATTGTAGCAGCAGGATGGGCACAGAGCAGGTTTTCTATGATCCGATCAGACCTGATGGGTAAAGGAGGAGTCCTGGAGCCCTTGGTGGCTTTCTCAGGCTTTTATTGAGCTTTTACATGTAATGCAGCAACCAGGTACACCACAGGCAGGGGTGCGGGGGATAGGGGGGTGGTCCAGGAGGCCAGCAGGCCTCCTAACCCCCAGGAATTCTTCACTCTGACCTTCTCTGGAGTTTTTTCTCTCTTCTGTTGTTTCTCCTGCCTCTGCTTCTCCTGGGGAATATATCAATACTACTGCCATGGCCTAGAGAAGTAAACAACACAGCAATGTAGCAAATGCAGGTGCCCCATCAGGCAGGGTAATCCTAATGGCAGGAGGGCAGAAAAGCCTGAAAACCATTTACCCTACAATGATGCAGTTGTAAAATAAAGTACAGCTTTGAGAACAAGTCAACTATATCTACATACAATGTGCATAATGAATCCCACAAACAGGAAGAGTGAAAGAAGTTAGATGAAAAAAAAATACATATTGTATGATTCTACTTATCTAATTTCAAGTAGACAAAACCTACCACAATATTTAAAATTCAGTGCAGTGGCTGCTATTACAGAGATAGTGAGTAGAAGCAGAGAGAAGCAGAATGTTCTGGGTGCTAGTAATATTTTTATTCTTCATCTGGGTGCTGGTTAGATGGGCATATTCAACTGGTGGTATGTCATTGAGGTTTACCTTGTGATTTTTACACTTCTGTAGGTTATATGGAATTGTTTTAAAGTGGAGAAAAGAAAGGTAAACCAAAACAGACAAACATGATGAAAACAAGTTAGTGAATATGGAACAATTAACTCATAATCCAAATATACTGTGTCTAGGATAAGAAATATGCAACTAGTTCCAGTTGCAGTGCTCATTTGAAATAAATATTCTCCTGCCACAAGGGGGTTCTCTTGCTACACTCCTTTATTTATGACACTAAATATTTTCTAGATTCTCCTGGTGTTCTCATGCATTTTACTCCCTTATCTGTGAACAGTTTGACAAGGCACATTCTATTGCTGAACTTCTGTAAATCTATTCAATATATTATAAATCATGGCACTCTTCCACAATTACTCTGAAAATGGTCATTCAATAAGTACAGGAACATGTTTCTCCAAAATTTACCCGATGATTACACAGTACATCTTAATTTACCATTTAATTTAACCCCCCTTGGAATTTCTAGTCTTTGTTCTTGCTTTGCCTCTCAGGAATAAATTGCTCTAGACAAAGTAAAAATATTAAGACTGCTGACATTTTTATCAGCTACATCTTATTTCTAACTATTCTTAAACTGACAGTTGGGCAACACCCACAGATGCATCTTTCCGAGTGGTGTCAAGTTTAAACCATTTATTCAATCCATGTTGCAGGGCTCTGTTAACTCTCATTAACTTTTTGTTAAATTCAGACAATCATTTCAACCTATCATGATATTTTTAATCTAATTCTATGATTAAGCCAGATTCCACAAATCTTGTGCGATATACAGATATGCTGAATATCTCATAACTTGAAACATGGCTAGAGCATAGAAATAACTCAATAATCCTCCTTTAATCAAGTGGATAAAATAATATACTTAAGAACAGAGCAATTTGAATCCAAATAATTGTTAATTTATATTTCTTGATCTTGTCCACATGTATCACATATATATTTTTTTCTTTTCTTCTCCCTGCCCCATATAGTCTATATCTATATTACACAAGCCTTAATGTCTAGCAAATCTACTTTACAAACAGAGTTTATGATGGTATCTAATGATCATTACTTCCTTTTTTAAATTTTTTTTTGAAGATTTATTTATTTATGCATACAAGAACTGGGTATAGGCCAGAGGTTTGGTGAGAGGATTCACCAGAGACAGAGTGGGGAACAGAACAGACAGACTGACTGAAATACACTGCTGAGGGGAGCAGCAGGAGAGTCAGGAGAGGTCTGCTGCACCATGTGGGCAGCTCCCTGGCCAGGGATCAAACTCGTGCTGCAGTGGCTGCAGATAGTTTCATAGGCTGTGTCTTAACCCCTGGTGCCACCATGGAGGCCCCAATCATTATTTCCTTTTATAAGTTTTTTCCTTTATTCATTTACCAAACTTATATGGAGTAACTGAAAGGTATTAGGCACAATCTAGGAGGTAGGGATTAAGAGTTTTGAATATGATAGGCAAAATACCTACCTTCATAAAGCTTTTTCAGTGGAACAAAAATGGAAAATAAGTGAACAAGTAAATTAGGAATTTAATATCACACAGATATTGATGAATGCTAAGAGTAGAAAATTTAGGATGGAGGCATCACAAAACCAGAACTGGAGGTGGGGGTAGACATGATTAACACAGTTGCTAAACAGCTATAGAAATGGAATCTTCTTAGGTGCCAATTACTCTATAGCAAGTATCAACCTGCTATAGAAAGTATCCAAGGCTATAGAAAGTATCCAAGGCTAAGACCAGAGGTGAAGACATGTTGATGGAGAGCCCCTGTAGAGAATAGCTGGTTCTGACAAGTCAACCCAGTCAGTTTGATTTGTCAAACCCTAAAACAGTTTGCTTTAACAATAGATAACAATTTCACAAAGGAATGAACCCCTCCCAGACAGAAGAACACTATATCAATACGGTTTCTGCCCTGGCAAAAAGCAACTCTCCTGAGCGCCTATAACTATGCAAGTGCCTCTCTTCTTTCTTTCTCCTTTTCCTAATATACATGTCCTTTTATTTTCTTAAATTTTTGCAATATACATGTCCTTTTAAAGTATAATCTTCACATGCCTGTGTCATGCAAATGTCTTAGACTCCTGGGTAAACTTGCCCAGTGCCGCTGAAAAGGGAACTCTCCTGAAACTTTTCTCAGAGGTAACCCAAAGACCCCACTCATCGAACCCCACATCTCATCAAAAGTCATCAGATATAAGTTCTGATAACAGAGGCAAGTTTGGTAGTAGAGAGTCACAGGGAGAAAATATAATTTAGATGAGGTGGTCAGTAAAGACCTCATAGAGGAAACATCATTTGGGTTGAGATCTTAATTATGAAGAACTCAGCCATGAAAATGACCAAAAAAAAAAAAAAGTTTCAAGAAGAGGAACTATCAATCAAAACAGGATCTGAAAGCAGCATCAAGCACGATGGGAAAGAGGAGGAAGTTCACAGTAATGAATAAGAAGCAACAAAAAAATGTGAGATGAAGCGGGTAAAACCTGTTCATGTGAACTTTCTAGCCATGGAACAGAGTTTGTGTTTAATTCCACATATAACAGGGAGCGATTGAGGGTTTTGTATGGCTAGTTGATGGATTGATAACATCACTTTAGGAGAAGGAAAAGAGGTGAATTGCAAGGAAAGATGACAAAAGTGAGTGATTATTAAGCGAGGTATTACTGATTGGCCAAGGGTGGTAGAGGTTAGGATAAAAATTAATGAAGAGGCAGGAAAAAGATTTTGGAGGTAAAACCAGAAGACCTTGCTTATGGATTGTAGATGTGTAACAGTGTGGTCCCCAGGGGAAAAGGAGGTTCCAGGTTCCCTGCCCCACCCTAAGGAAGGGTGGAGAGGAGGGGAGAAGAAAGAAAGATGACAGGAAACCTGGAGGAAGCACGGTGACTTCACATCTTGATATAAAGAAAACTATTTTTAGAAGCCCATGTTTTAATTTTAATCATGATGTAGAATAAGGAGAAGACTAGAATAAGAAGGAAAGTGTAAAGAGAGAGAAACAGAGAGAAAGATCACAGAGAAATATATAAACATTTAGGTCTGGTGGGAATTAATTTTTACATTGGAGAAGAACTGTAAATAAAATTTTTGATTTTACAGTTTGTTCAGTAAAATACAAAAATAATATTTAAATTGCCATCAACAACAGATAATTTTTAGCATGAAAATAATCTACAAAATAACAAATATTTTTTAATTATAAATATTTTTTCTTCCTACCAAGTCATCATAAATTCATTTAATTATTGAAAGTAAAGAAAAGTATTCCTAATTCCACCAGGTCAGCAGCAAATATTGTTTGCCAAGCATCAAAAATTGAAAGATAAGGATGATAACAGAGAGAATATGTACATAAGTGAGTGTTTTTTTATTATTTGAAGTCTTATTTTCAACTCTGATAGTGTGTTTTAGAAAGTACTATGATTTAAAATAATTCCTTGCATCTAGTAGAACTTGTGTTTGAAACTTTAGTTTCACTAAGTTCCAATAAACAAATATTAATTTTATCTCATATCTCTACTACAGCAAATCATCACTGTTGCAGCCTAAATAAACCTGCTGAAAAATGTCCAGGGAACTTGAATAAAATATTGAAAGAATTATATTGATATAGATTTACTTTTCACTGTTTCTAGGCAGCCAAATTTTAAAGTACCTCTCCATTTAATTATTTATATAGTTCCTACTACCTTGTGTTAATTTCAGTAAATCTAAACTATTCCACTAAGAGTCAAGAAATAATTTTTTGAGAATTTCCATGCTGCTTTCCATAGAGTTGGACTAGTCTACATTTCCCCCAAAGTATAAAAGGATTCCTTTTTCTCCATATCCTCACCAGAATTTGTTCCTTTTGGTCTTTTTAATGTGGGTAATTCTTACAGGAGTGAGGTGATATCTCATTGTGATTTTGATTTGCATTTCCCTGACAGGAAGTGATGATGAACATTTTCTCATATGCCTGTATTTGTCAAGTATATGTTTTCTTTTGAGAACTGCCTATTTGACTCTTCTGCCCATATTTTGGTTGGGTTATTCTCTCCTTTGTTGAGTTACATGAATTCTTTATCTTTGAAAAATGGATCTACCATATGATCTAGCAATCCCACTCATATGTATTTACCTGAAGAACACAAACACAATAATTGAAAGCGAAACTTGGACTCCCATGTTCATTACAGCAATATTTACAATAGCCAAAGTATAGAAACAACCTAAGTGTCCAAAAATAGACTAGCGGATCAAAAATATGAGGACTATATACATAATAGAATGCTACTCAGCAATAAAAAGGGGTAAATTCATGCTGTTTGCGAAAATGTGGATTAAGCTTAAAGAGGTTATGCTAAGTGAAATAAGTCAGAAAGGGAAATACAAATACTAGATGAAATATATAGACACCAAATTAAGGGTCAGATAAAACCAAACTCAAAAACTAGCCCCTATAGCAGAGTATAGAGCTGAGACTTTCAGAGAGGGAGGTGGTAGTGGAGAGACAAACACAAAGCAGAGAGGGCCACAACGGACTGTGGGTATTTGGTGGTGGGAATGCAATGGTAACATCACCAGAAGGGTGGGAATCCTATACTTCCAAAATACAACAACAATGAAAATGAACACTACCTCAATTAAAAAATATTTTTTAAAAAAGTGCATCCAATTAGTAAAAAAAAGTAACAAAACATTGGCAGTTAATAAAAAATAGAAGGATTCGAGGAAATTTTAAACTATTTTCCATGATTATCAACATACCAAGTTTTTACTGACTATCTCTTACGTGCTTTGTTACTGAGCTAAACACTGTGGAGAGTGTAGTAAACAAGATGAATATGCATGCAGTCCTCAAGAGTTTTCCATGTAGTGCAGGACATAGATCTTAAAAATGCATTCATACAAACACACATAAATTACAGATGATAATCACAACTAATTAAATCTCCAACCTTTTCTTGTTGGCCAACAAAATTGATTTTTTTTAATGTTTGCATCAGCATAGTCCCAAAAGGATAAGGTTGAATGCAGATGGATGGGAATATGATGGAATTAGATCACACAAGTGGATGGATAGCAAGAGGAACAACCAAAGTCATTGGATTACAGTGATTTAGACCACACAGTAGCCAGTGGCTTTGAGATATAATTCATAAATACATTTTGACATTCATAACAATCTCGGCACTTGAAAGATATCAGCAATGAGAACTTTGCATCAGAATATCTCTGCAACAATTTCTTAAGTTTTTCAAATTTTTGTTGCAAAGACTAATTCTGACTCACCGTACAGTCCTTTAGATAGGATTGATGAAGTATGGTCTGACAGAACCTATTCAGGAAAATTGTTTCCTGTATAAGCCATAGTCAATACTGTGTAAACATTAGGCTTACTCTAGTTCCAACACACAACAGATAATTTATGAAAGCTTATAATTTTTTATAATTCCACTTTATATAGAAAATTATGCTCTCCAGATCTTTGATATCTTTGCTAATATAATATTAAGTGTATTTGATTATATTTGACATTAATGCTAAATGAACTTTTATATATTCCACAGTTCTAATTGTTTTTTTAAATGAATATTACCTTTTTTCTTCTATATGTGTTAAATAACCTTAGTGGGAATCACTCTACTTACTTTCAGACTGGCTTCTCTCTACTTGTCTTAAATTTAGAGGTATTGCTTTCATAATTTTATTAATGTTTAATTTTATTTTATTAGATAATTACCTTAAAATCAGTGGTTAAATGCAGGGAGGGTGACCACTGAATAGTGGATAAATTTGTATGTGTGCATGTGTGTCTTTTTGTTAAACACAGAGTTTTATTCAATTCAACTAATGAGGATCTAATTGAGAGAATGCACAGGGAAATGAGGAAAGAAAGCAAGCTAGGAAGAAACATGGTTAATTGGCAAGGGAATTCAAGAAAAGTCAAGTACCTAGACCTCCAGAAAGAAAGACAGACTACAGTACTATTGGCCCTCATGACACCAAAAAGTCTCTGATGCAGTAGGGTAGCCCTAAAAATCTGGTCAACTTTCCACTCCTTCCACAGGGGAAGTCCCTGCATCTCACTCTAGTCTTCTGCCCCAATATGGCTCAGTTACTGTGTCAAATTTTACCTCTCTCTATCAATTAACAGTCCCTCCCACACATCCTGTTACTGCTAGGAGAGGGATCCTTCTGGAATGCAAATCTGTTTATTATATTTATTGTATTTTGGATTGAGTGCACATTGATGCACATTGTTATCTGGGTTTTAGAGGTATAGGATCTCCTCCTTCAGGTATTGTGACTACGCCACACCACCACCAAAGCACCCACAATCTATCCCCATAATCCTTTGTACTCCCTCCCCACTTGGTCTCACCCTTCCCCTGTAGTAATCTACTTTCTATAGTTCTATAATCAGTTTTGTAGTGTTTGTTTTCAGCATGGCTTTATCTGATCCTTTCTTTAGTATCTCTATATTCCACATGGAAGTGACACCACACAACACATTTTTCTCCTAGTGATTTATTTCCCTTAGCATAATTTCCTCCAGTTCTATTCATGTCGCCATCAATGTCAAGAGTTTACCAGTTTTTGATCATGACTAGTATGGAATGCAAATCTTATGTGATTTTTCTTAGTAACTCATTACGGCTTACAGGATGGTAGGAAATCAATTAAGTCCTAGTCTCCACAGACTGACTCATCTTTGACTACATCTCAACTAAGGCCCTAAAACACCATGCTTTTTTACATGTGTATCTTAGAATATATTGTTTCCTATGACTGAACTAAGTTTACCCTGTTATTCCTTCTGATCTTTTCCTATACTAACTGCCAGACAACTGCGAAAATCTGTTCAGACATCATGAAAGAAAATGGTAGATATATATCATTATTATTAAAATAGTAAGCCATCCTAAGAGATAAGTGATGTTTTCCCACTTTTCGTATGAGAAAACATAGAAGTTTAAATGAAGCCCCTGAGACTGAGTAAATCAAAGAAAGATGTATTCATAATATGTTAATCAACAAGCTATATACATTTTATAAGAACCCAATGATACATTTAGTTATGCTTAAAACTGCTAGGTATTATTAAATTAATAATACCCAATAAAGCCTTCAAATTTCCATTGTGTTTTCTCTTCTTATGAAAGTAACATTGACTACTCAGTTGCCATGAGCTTAATGACTAATACGTGGTTTTAATGTGTGGTTTTTAAGAGATATTGAAAGGAGTTTTAACAAATATTTGTCAAGAGAGAAAGGGGGGATCAATATTTCCCTTGAAGATGATACAATGATATAATGTTACAATTTACACAGTTATTAGCCCAGGAAAATTAAGCGCCTGTTTTGAAGAACACAGAGTGCAGGGATCAGGATCCAACGGATGTTGTTTCTATTAATGTACAAAGAGCCTGCTTATTTCCTAATGCTCTGTTCCACTGCCGGACCTTTATGCCTGATGATTACACTGGAAATACTAAGAAGTTACAATTTGTCTTTCATTATTTATGGCCTTAAGAGAGCTGAGATCAGAGGAAACATGGTTTCTCACTGGTGTTCTTTATCTTAACCCAGATATCCAGCAGAGATCACTAAGGCGTAATGCATTTTGGGGAAACTGTGAGACCAAATAAAGTTAGGCTGGTGCTCTGATTCCTGACCAGAATACATGTATATTTTGGTGTTTGCAATGAAGTTCCAAATTATTTCCACCTGTAACTGCTTCTAGGAAACTTAAAAGACATTTGATATTGGAAGACATAACATTTTATGAAAGGAGAGATTAAAAATAGACAGTAGAGGGCCTCCCCTGGTGGTGCCTTGGCTGAGCGCTGGGCTGCAAAGCTGCCCACAGCCTGCGCAGCACCGGTTCGATCCCCGGCCACCAGCGAGGGTCCCACATGATGCAGCAGACCTCTCCTGCCAAGCCCGCTGCTCCTCTCAGCAGTGTATTTCAGTCGGTCTGCCTGTTCTGTTCCCCGTTCTGGCTCTAGTGAATTCTCTCACCCTCCTGCGCTTCTGACTGTACCCAGTGCTTGTATAAATAAATAAATAAATCTTAAAAAAAAATAGACAGTAGATAAATTATCAGATAAATAGGTGAATATATATATATATATGCAGTACATAAAGTTATTAGTGGAGAAACACTGCAAATCAGATTGTTGAAATTGTTGAAAAAATACCATTTTTTATTGTATCATTTTTTATTGAGATCACATTGGTTTATAATACCTGGTTATGGGTATGTGTTTACAGCTCTTCAGATATATGTTACCCTACCACCCAGGCATTTTACCTTAAAAAATAGTTAATCATTTGTGTCTTCTAATACAGTTAATAAGTATTCAGTTATGTTATAAATCAAAACGCTTGGTGATCTAGCTATTTGTGAAATCAATGGGTATTTTGATATGACTAAAGGCATTTAGGGCATGCAGTTCAAGGGAGATACAATATACATATAGACTAATATTTGTATGGGAAAAAATTCTGAATACTTCAGTGTAATCTATTCAAACACAGTACATGCAGTTATAAATTATGTTCCTATAATGGTTGGGATTAACACTGGGCTTGTCACCATATAAAATAGATAACAATCATATACCACTATGTGCTGGTTACTGTACTAAATTCGTGCATGTATATTTGTGTATACATATACTTATATTTATTCAATGTGTAAAATCCTGTCGTAATTTCTACAAGTATTTAAGCTTCCAGATGAGAGAAATGAGGAACAGGGAAAATTAATATCTTCCCCAAGGTTGTACAATATATCAGTTAGAGTTTTCTGGCGGAATACACCCAAAAGGATTTATTTAGGGAATTGGCTCAAATAATTGTGGGGACTGACATGTCTGAGGTTTGTAGGGCAGTTCAGCAGGGTGACACCTCAGATGAGCTCTGATGTTATAATCTTGAATTTGAAATTTGTAGGGCAGGTCATCAGATTGGAACTCAAGCATGATTCTACATTACAATTTTGAAACACAATTACTTCTTACTCAAGAAAACTCCAGTTTTTTGCACTTAAGGTCTTCAAATAAATTGGATGAAACTATTCATGTCATCAAGAGTGATCTCCTATTGGTTGTACTTCTCTGGAGAAACAAACCTTAGAAAACAAAACTGTACCTAAGAGGGTATAACTCAGAGGGGACAATGGATCATATTGTGACCTGGGTAGGAAACCACATCCCAGATTTAAAACATAAAGATCAGAGTTGGCTTCCTAATGAGGCCGTAGGGTTGCTCTACTAGCCTTGGTTTCCTGATTTCCAGCTTTCTTTACATGAAAGTATAACGTTTACCTTATACATTCCATTATTATTTGCCTCTATAATAACTCTCAAATATTTGGGGCTTTACTATTATATTATCAAACCTAATCCCAACAGTTTGGCAAATACTCAGTAGTAGTTTCAAAATATATACATGTTCCCAATCTTAAAGGAAAACTTTCAGTTTTTCATCATTGAGTATATTGATTGACTGTTGGTTTGTGATAAAAGGCCTTTATCATGTTATGTCCCTTCCATCCTCATTTTTGAGTTTTTTTAATTATAAATGGATGTTGAATCATATCAAATGCTTTCTTTGAATCTACTGATATTATCACATGATTTTTATCTTTATTGATATGATGTATTACATTAATTGCTTTATATATCATATATAATATATATAATATTGACATATTATATATAATATGTATAAATTAAATCATCCTTGTATCTCTCAGATAAATCTCACTTGATCATGGTGTATAAACCTTGTAGCATACTGCCTAATTTTATCTGCTAGTATTTTGTTGAAATTTTTTGCATTGATGCTCATCAGAGATTTATTGGTCTATCATTTTCTTGTGCTGTCTTTGTCTAGTTTCAGTATTAGGGTAATGTTGGCATTGTAAAATGTATCAGGGAGCATGCCTTCTTGTATTTTTAAAACAATTTGAGCAAGGTGGGCATTAGTTTTTCTTTATAAGTTTGATAAATATTTTTGTAAATCCATCTGATCCTGGGCTTTTATTTTGGGGAAGAGTTTTTATTGCTGTTTCAATTTACATACATATGATCAGTTTGTTCAATTCGTCTGTTTCCTCCTGGGTTAGTTTGGGTAGACTATACTACTTTAGAAATTTATTCATTCTCTCATGGTTAATTGAGTTTATTGGTGTGAAGTTAGTCATAGTGATCTCTTGTGATCTTTTATGTTTCTGTGCTATCTCTGGAGGCTTCTCCTCTTTCATTTATGATTCAGTTTATTAATGTTTTCTCTTTTTTAGCCTTGCTAGAGGTTTATCTATTTTATCTTCTTTGATTCATTGATTTCCACTCTCATTTTTGTTATTTCCTTTCCTTCTATCAACTTCACCTACCCCTTTGTCTTATTATACCTGATTGTCAAAGTCCAAATTGAATAAATTTAATTGCACACTGTCTCTAATGTCTATATCTAAACTACTGAGCAACACTGGAGAAACATCACAGATGTACAACCTACTGCTGACGCAAATTCCTGGTCACCAGGTGGAAGCAAGCACTCCCCGCTGAAGATGCCACTGTTTCATGTGAGTCCTAATCTCTTCTCTCCAATGGCAATATCACCTCTTTTCCTCTTTTGCCTAAATATTATCTTATATTCTCTCACTTTCCCCAAATACTTAACTGGGGGTTTTTTGATCAAAGGAACATATGAACAAAATTTTAAAATAATAAGAAAAGTAGATAATTTAAATATTTTTAACTGTATAAAAATTAGAGTTATACATTGAGTCCTATTACATTCAGTTGTTTTAGGAAATTTATTTGTACTCATTCATTTCTTACCCCAAATAACCCTGTGTGGAAGTTGCTATTTTCCTCAATTTACTGAGGAATACATGTAAAAGTTGGAAGTATTATGAAAGACTACACTGACCAGATGAACAGTTTATGAGAGACTCTTGTGAGATCTCTGAATAAACGCAATCTTCAGACTCTATTCTCTTTTTTAACATTTATTTATTTATTTATTTATTTATTTATTTTAATAAATTTTATTTTTATATTCCCCATACAATTTCACCCCTCCATTCTGACCCCAATCCCTCCCCTCCCTCCCCCCACCCCACAAAAAAGTGTCTCTGGTTCATAATTTTGGTTGATTTTCACATTCTTATAGTTATTCAATTTCCTGGTCCCTTATTTACGTTTTCTAGATTCCTGCTATGAGTGAGACCATCCGGTATTTTTCTTTTTCTTTCTGGCTTATTTCGCTGAGCATGGTCCCTTCCAGCGCCATCCATGTTGCTGCAAATTGCATGTGTTTATCTTTTTTGAATGCTGAGTAATATTCCATGGTATATATGTACCACATCTTCTTGATCCAGTCATCTATTTTTGGGCAACTGGGCTGTTTCCAAAGCTTAGCTATTGTAAATAGTGTTGCTATAGAAATAGGGGTGCAGGTGCTCTTTGGAATTGATGTTTCTGTGTCCTTTGGGTAAATACCTAGGAGTGGAATTGCTGGATCATATGGAAGCTCTATGTTTAGTAGGTCCAGAAATCTCCACATAGCTCTCCATAGTGGTTGGACCAGTTTGCACTCCCACCAACAGTGCAGGAGAGTACCTTTTTCTCCACAACCTCGCCAGCACTTGTTGTTGCTAGTTTTTTTAATATGTGCCATTCTCACTGGTGTAAGATGGTATCTCATGGTAGTTTTGATTTGCATTTCCCTGATGGCAAGTGATGTTGAACATTTTTTCATATGCCTGATGGCCATTTGCATTTCCTCTTCAGAGAAGTTTCTTTTTAGCTCTTCTGCCCATTTTTTGATTGGATTATTTTCTTTGTTGTTGCTGAGTCTCATCAGCTCTTTGCAGATTTTTGTGATCAGTCCTTTATCATTAGTGTTGTGTACAAAAATGTTCTCCCAGTCGGTGGGCTTTCTCTTTGTTTTTGTTATTGTCTCTTTTGCTGTGCAGAAGCTCTTTAATTTGATGTAGTCCCAGCTGTTTATCTTTGCCTTCACCATCACTGCTTTGGGTGATGTGTCTGTAAAGATGTCTTTGATGTGCAAATCACGTAGCGTCTCGCCTATATTTCCTTCTATGTATTTTATGGTTTCAGGTCTTATGTCTAGTTCTTTAATCCATTTTGAGTTGATTTTTGTGTATGGTGTGAGGTAGTGGTCAAGCTTCATTCTTTTGCATGTAGCGACCCAGTTTTCCCAGCACCATTTATTGAACAAACTTTCTTTGCTCCAATGCATAGTCTTTGCTCCTTTGTCAAAGATTTGTTGATCATAAATCTGTGGGTTTATTTCTGGATTTTCTATTCGATTCCATTGGTCTGTATGTCTGTTCTTGTTCCAATACCATGCAGTTTTGATGATTATGGCTTTGTAGTAGAGTTTGAAGTCTGGGAGTGTGATGCCTCCATTCCCTTCTCTTTTTTTCAGGAAAGCTTTGCGGGATAGAGTATTCTTGGTTGACATCTGTTTTCTTGGAGTCTGTTGACTATGTCCTTCCACTCTCTCCTTGCCCGTAGTGTTTCTTAAGATAAGTCTGATGTCAGCCTGATTGGTTTTCCTTTGAATGTTATCTGTTTCTTCCCTCTTGTCAGCTTCATTATTTTTTCCTTGTCCTGGATTCTTGGGGGCTTTACTATTATGTGTCTTGCTGTATTTTTCCTTTCGTCGTGGAAGTTTGGTGTTCTTCTTGCTTCTTGTATATCAATTTTCAGCTCCTTCTTCGCATTTGGGAAGTTCTCTTCAGTTATCTCCTGGAATATTTTCTCTGTTCCTACGTCTCTCTCCTCTCCTTCTGGAATTCCTATAACTCATATATTTCCTTTCCTCATGGAGTCAGATAGTTCCCGAAGTCTTTCTTCGTTCTTTTTCCTTCGTACTTCTCTTTCCTTTTCTGTTTTGGTTCTTTTTATTTCTGTGTCTTCAAGAGTACTTATTCGTTCTTCCATTTCATCTATTCTGCTTTCATTGCTTTTCCCAGAGTTCTTTAGTTCCTCCATTAATTCTTTGATCTCCTGCATTTCTTTTACTTCCCTCTTTAGGGACTCAATTTCATTCTTCTGACCATTGTTTTCCCTCTTTAGGGACTCAATTTCCTTCTTCTGATCATTGTTTTCCTTTATGACTTCTGTCACTTTTTTAATCATGGCAATTTTAAATTCTCTTTCTGGAAGGCTCAGAAGTTCTTCCAAGTTACTGTCGTTGCAATCTGGGGGGTGGTTTTCTTTTTGTGGTGTGCTTCTTTCCTGAGGAGTTGTTAGGTTGCATGTGGTTCTTCTACTCCCTACTGTCTGTTTTCTAATTTGTCATATGCATTGGGACACTGTGTTGCTCAGACTGGTCGGCATCTTGGGTGAACTTCTCCGCTCCCCTCTGGCTCCTCCAGGAGCCATCTCTGGCTTCTGGGGGAGCTTTTTGCTGGTTTTAGGCAGTCTTTACTGAAGAAATGTCCCTGATCTAAAATGGCGAAGCGGGACGCAGTCCCTGTGCATCCGGTCTCAGGCACACTCTTTTGCGCGCCCGGTCTGCCCCGGACATGGGTGCCTGCTCCCTCTGTGGGCTCAGACTGCTGGTTGGAAGGGGCCTGGCGTGGGCTAACTTCCCAGCTGGCCACTGGGTCCTCCAGAAGCCTTCTGCCCTTTTCAAGAAGTCTTTTCTTAAGAAATTTCCCTGTTCTATGGGGTGTTAGTGACTTTTTTTCTGGTCGCTAGGTGGCGCCAGAGATCTCTCCTATTGTCCTTGGGGGGCTGCTTTTTGACGCCCCCACCCCCCCCCCCGTGGGACAGGGAACAGAGCGAGAATGGTAGGGTAAACCTCAACAGCTTTGGGGTGCTGTGTCTGCCTTGTGCCCCACCGTCGTGGAGAACCCACGCCCCGAATTTCGTGCCCCGGGTCTCAGTTCCAAAGCCCTCAGGTCCAGGACGCGGGCTGTAGCCCAGTTCAGTGGTGCGGGAATTTTGCCTTTTGCACCCCGCTCCCGTGCCTGGGCGCCTGGTTCCTGCTTACTCAGTGAGGGACTTTCACCTCAGTGAGGGCCTCCGCGCGTATCCCCGCAAGCCTAGGTTGCAGGCGCGGGGACCTGGGCAGCCGAGATCCCGATCCGCGTTTGCTTTTCAAGCTCGCCAAACGCGCTGCTTTTCCGCGCAAAGCTTACCGGCCGGCCCGGGGCTGTGTTCAGGTCTCCCGGGGTCTTTGTTCTTCTCTAATGGCGCCCGGAGCCGTTCACTCACCGCCACGGCGAATCCTGCAGGGTTCTCCACAGCTCCCGTTCACGGGGTGTGGTGGCTGCAATAGTTCCTTTCCACTCACAGTCCTGCTTGCTGCGTAGTTTGTTCTTGTTGGTCGTTTTAGTTTGTTGTTTTCCTCCTCTCTGCTGGTCTGAGAGTGCCCACTCTGTGGGTGGGGGAGGGGAGCAGGGTTCTGCGCTTTCCTCCCTTCTGGTCCTCTTTTATGGCAACTTTCTTCTTCGGGTAGTTTGCTGGAGTCACCCGTTTATCTTCCGTGTCCCAGTTCTCACTGGGACCTGCCGCTTTTCCTCCCTATTAACTTTTTTTAATGGGAGATCTTACTCACAGCATCTCCTCGCCGCCATGTTGCTCTGCCCCCTTTATTTATTTATTTATGCATACAAGAACTGGGGTACAGGCCAGAGGCATGGGGGGGTGGTGAGAGCATTCACCAGAGACAGAGTGGGGAACAGAACAGACAAATTGACTGAAATACACTGCTGAGGGGAGGAGCAGGAGAGTCAGGAGAGGTCTGCTGCGTCATATGGGTAGCTCCCTGGCTGGGGACCGAACTCATGCTGCCAGTGGCTGCAGAGCACTTCATAGGTTGCGTCTTAACACTTACACCACCAAGGAGGCCCCCTCTCTATACTCATAACTTTAAATTTATCATGATGCCTGTTGCTTATAAATTCTACTGGTCATTCTTTTGATTATAGTGCTACTATTTTGATATGATGTAATGATTCTGACTGAGAGATTATCTTTTTTTAACTGTCTCTTCTAGAACTCACCTTCAACCCTTCTTCCCCTCTTTTTTTCACCCTATTTAATCTGTCATTGATCATCTTGACTTTATGTTAAGCTACACCTATTCTTTCTCATGCTAAGCCAATTATTCCTAATGCTCTCATGGAAAAGATAGAAGTATAAGTTCAATGTCATGGTATCATTGTTAAATTCAAAAACCCAAGCCTCCATTCCTTGCCCAGCAGGTAAGTTTGGGGTGCTTGAATGGATAAAAGGTGTAGCCGGAACTGTTATAGGAACCTGGTTTTTAAGCTGATGACCAGATCATCAGTCAGAATAGTATTCTGAAAGTATTCTGAAACTTAAAACTAATCATCCTAACCAATCAATAATGCCTAGAGTACAAATAGTCTCAGGACACAATTCTGTGTGCAGCAGGCCCCTCGTTTTCTGCCCACTGTTCCTCTTAGCAGTATATTTTAATAAATCTGCCTGGTCTATTCTCCACTTGGTCTCTGGTGAATTCTTTCACCTCTGTGGCTCTGGACTACACCCCATTCTCCCCCACGACATTCAGGCCCTGACCTTAACATTTGTAACTTATGCGGTTTGATAGGCTCCTTAACTTCTCTGAGCTCAGTATCTTCAATTTTTAACATAATTTTTTACCCTTTGAATTGACCGATCCTTTTCCAACTTTGTCTAATTTTAATGCCCTATCAGGCTGACATCAATGGGCTACAGTTATAGAAACCCCTGCTAACATTAATAGTTCATCATGAAACCTCAAACGGAGATCAGAGGTTAGGAAAAGTATAAAACTGGGGTGTTTATTCCCTAAACCAACCCCCTGCCTGCATTAATATTTTTAACTTTTTTTTTAAAGATTTATTTATTTATGTATACAAGAGCTGGGGCACAGGCCAGAGGTGGGGGGGTGGGGCGGCACGGGGTGAGAGGATTCACCAGAGACAGAGTGGGGAACAGAACAAACAGATTGACTGAAGTACACACCTGAGGCGGAACAGCGGGTGAGACAGGAGAGGTCTATTGTGTCATGTGGGTTGCTCCCTGGCAGGCTGGGGATCAAACTCATGCTGCAGAGGCCGAGGATTGCTTCATAGAGTGGTGCTTAACCCCTTGTGCCACCAGGGAGGCCCAATATATTATTAATTTCAAGCAGTGCCTGAAACTCTCAGGACTACAATTTCTGTACCTCCTCCAAGGCTCCAATTTTCCTAGGACTCTGGTAACATTCCCTATTCTTTCTAGCCTCCTTGAATTATAATTTTTTGCCACTTTCCTGTTTTCAAGTACCTCAGCATCATTTATTGGTTCCCACCTATGTTAAAGTCTTTCAATAGAATCATGAGTGGAATTTTATTTTCCACCAAGATTTTCATTGATTCAGGAAGATTAAAAGTAATGAGTGTAAATTGCTTGCTAGAGTACATTAACACATAGCACAGAGGTATTAATAATAGCTATTACAAGAAAGCTATTATATCAACTTTCCACAGCTTTCAAAAGAGTCAAATATTTATCCAGAGGTAGGCTTTGAAACTTTCCTTCCCATATATTTGAGATACACTTGATATCTCAGAAGTATTTATATTCAGTACAAATATTCCATGGTAGTCAGCAGTTTTTATCACACACTTTTTAAAAATGACATGCAGCCAACTCACTGGCACTATTTATGTATGCTAATGTGACACTGAGATAAATATTATGTATAAAAGCTTTTAGAATAAGAATAAAAAGTGGATATCTTTTATTCTACTATAATATAAAAATGTGAATGACATTTATTGGAATATTGGTTAGGAAGCATGTAAATGTCAAATAAATACATCTCCAAAATATTTTACAGTGTTTTCCCAATGGTCAGTTATCCTAAATTGCACAGATTTATAAGCTTTAAGAATATTAGGACAGGAGGGCCTCCCCTGGTAGTATAGCGGTTGAGCACTGGGCCATATCCTCTGCAGTGCCAGTTAGATCCCTAGCCACCAGCAAGGGTCCCACATGGGGCGCAGACCTCTCCTGCTGTGCCCGCTGCTCCCCTCAATAGTGTATTTCATCACTCTGCCTGTTCTGTTCCCCGCTCTGGCTCTGGTGAATTCTCTCACCCTCCCGTGCTTCTGACTGTACCCAGTGCTTGTATAAATAAATAAATCAATCTTTTAAAAAAAATGGGAAAAAAAGAGAGCATTAGGACAGGAGCCTCCCTGGTGGCACAGGGGTTAAATTTTCAAAACTATGAAGCTATCTCCAGCCACTGCAGCAAGAATTCATTCTCTGGTCAGGGAGCTAACCCACATGGTACAGGTGACCTCTTCTGTCTTGTCCACTGCTCCCCTCAGCAGTGTATTTCAGTAGATCTGCATATTATGCTCCCCACCCCTTCTGCACCTCTGGCATATACCCCAGTTCTTATATGCATAAATAAATAAAAAAACAAATCTTTAAAGAATATTAGAACATACTACTGAATGATTTCTAATCAATAACAAACCTACAGACTTATCCAGTGCTTATAACATACAAAGCTAAAAATCAGTTCCCACCTATGTTAAATTACCATGGCCCATTTTATTTATTTTCTGTGCCCCTTATACTTCACATTTGTCCCCAGTGTATGTGTGCTGATTAGGAAAGGCTACCCAGTATAGAACAGCTGAAAAATGTTAATTGGTCGAACCATCAACTGCTACAAAATTGCTTTTCTAAATTACTTTATATTAACTTTAGAATTATACTAAACACAGTCTTCTCAAATTAATAAATAAATCAATACTTATAAGTACCCACTGTGTTTGGGCACATTCACTATCATATGTTGGCAATGGGACAAAAGTCCCATGTTGCAAAAATTAACCTATGCACTTTGCAAAGAAAGAGACGCCAATGCAATAAATGTTTGCTGCCCATTAAACTATTCAAATTCTGCATATAGATGAACTGAACTCTATACACAGATGTTTAGGACTTTATAGGAGAGTGTTTTAAAACTGTGCTGGCCTGGGACTGAGGTCATATGGTTAAGTGTAATCTTTCCTCTTGTCGCTGTTTTACGGGGTGATACGAAAGTGCTACCTATTGCTCAATAATCACTTCTTGACAGAATCAATTCAAGATCATGACTTATTAGCCACAGACTATTTCTGCTGATGATATCTTTACCACAGGAAACCTCCACTGTTAGCTCCTTCCAGCTTAACTCAGGGTCCTATATGTGTACTAAATATGTTAGTATATGCAAGCATGCATTAAAACTGTGAAAACTGAGAATAAAAGATGACAATGACAGAATTTTAGATTAAATGCTGGCCAAAATATTAAAATCACTTTAGCAGGGTCAACTGAATAATGGGATCATAGCACTCTCCTGCTTAATAACAAGACTATGAGTAAATCACTTTAAAGTCAAACATAATACAGTTTTGCAATTAACCTCAGGCCTATTTCCAGCAAATGTACCTTGGGTTCACTCATCAACAAATACATGAACTCCTTCTAAAGAATGCTGGGTACAGCACAACAAAATTCCTGTTTTGATGGGCTTTAACTTTTAGAGTAGGAGGTCAATGAGGAAAAGACAAACTAACTCACAAAGTAATCAGGACAATTATTTCCATGAGAATGAAAAACAGGCTATCTGATTACAATGAAGTTGTGAGAGTGGGTGGAAAGCAATATTTTAGTCTAAGCAATCAAGTAAGGAAGACCTCTCTGAGAAGGGAGCATTTAATTGGAGATCTGATTGGAAACACTGACAAGCCATTACTTACAGATCTGGGAAAGAGTACTCCCAGGAGCAGTACTCCCGGCCCCTGGTGATAACTGACTGGCCTGTTTAAGGGATACAAACAAGATCAGTGCAGCTCAGCAGGGTTAGCTGAGCTCAGAGCATGTAAAGGCCACATCAGGAAGACCTTGGTAGTGGGCGTGATCATCCTTTTCAAAAGAGTTGTTATCATATGCCTGTTGGCCATACTGCGATAAGAAAGCATACATTGTACAAAAATGAAGAATGATGTAAAAAATACATAAAAGTTAAGAAAAAGAGTTGTTATCAACAAAGTGAAAACAAATAACCAACAAAGCAAATGGACAGAAAAGCTAAATAGACAGTTCTCCAAATAAGATACATAGATGGCCAACAGGCACATGTAAAATATGCTCATCATCACTTATCATCAGGGAATTACAAATCAAAAGCGCAATGAGATACCATCTCACACCTGTGAGAATGGCCCAAAACAATCAGAAAGACCAGAAGCAATAGGGATTGGTAAGGGTGTAGAGAGAAATTTCCACCCTGCTGGTGGAAATGTAGACTGGCCCAGCTACTATGGAAAACAGTATGGAGATTTCTCAGAATATTAAAAATGGATCTGTTGCTGGGGAATCCCAGGTTCTTTGCCTGCTGCATGCCAAGGAAGCTGAACAAGGCAGAGAACAGGAATTGAAACTTTAATATGTGCTTTTATTAGATTAACCAGCTAATCTCAGAAAAATCAAGCTGAGCATCAGTACTCCAGAGAAACTGTCCTAGCACCTCATCTCTAACTAGCTGTTTTATAGTGAGTTAAACAAAGACAGTTAATTATCAGTGAGCAGGTCTTCACACCAGGTGATTAACAACTTCTGGGAGTTTAATAGTGCCCCATTTCCCTGGCAGCTCCCCCTCTGCTAGAGTTTGGATTTAGAGCACTTCACTCCTTCTGGGATGGCTCAGTCTCTGACAGAAATGGCATCCATCACTCTTCCAGGTAACTCCTGGACTGGGAAGTTAACTCAGAGCAGACAGGTCATAATGCAAACAATGTGTGTATGTGCAGATTCCTAAACTATGAATGGTGGTCTTTTCATCCCTCTCCCTAGCTCCTATCAGATCTACCATACAATCCAGAAATTCCACTCCTAGTTATCTATGTGATGAATGTAAGAACACCAACTCAAAGCGATGTAGGTACCCCTATGTTCATTGTAGCACTATTATCAATAACCAAGTTATAGAGAAAATCTAAGTGCCCCATGAGTGAATCAGAAATTTATGGTATATATATATATATATATATATATATATATACACACACACAAAGGAATACTGCTCTGCTATAAAAATAATAATGATGAATTCTTTTCTTTGCAACAACATGGATAGAGCTGGAGGGGATGATGCTAAGCAAAATAAGTCAGAAGGAAAAAGACAAATACCTGATGGGTGTCATTTATAAGTGGAATACAGAGAACAAAACAAAGCATCAGTCAAAACCAAACTGATAACAAATCCTAAAAATCTGTCTGTAGAATTAAATCTAGGAGGGGGGAGGGGAGTTAAGAGCAAAACAGACTCTATTGGAGAGGTGTGGGAGCACTGGTGATGGTAATATACTCTGAAGGGGCATGATCCTATTCCTCTGAATCATACACAATGTTAGAAGCCAATGTTACCTCAATAAAAATTAATCAATCAACCAATAAATAAAACTTGAGTCTCACCCCATCAACTACTGCTTCAACTTTTGAAGAGCAGACTACAATTATTTCCAAAAAAAAAAAAAAAATGGCTAGGACCATGATACTTCCACTCCCAAGAAGAAAACAGCTTTTGTGCTTCAGAGGTCAATTATCCTTCCCCAGGCAACAAGATGTGATTTATAAGAAATATGTCAATTAGTCATTCAGATAACCAAAATATATTTCTCATACAGTATGTGGTCTTATCTACAGTCCTTTACTCACAGCTCCATAAAAGCCTTGAAAGTTCTTGCGATGTACAGGTGTCTCTTGTTATGTTAATGAAGGTAACTTTTGGAAAACGCCTATGAATGGGGGCCAGTTACCAGGGAAACCAACAGGCAGAGAGGGTGATAACTTAAACTCCAAGTCCAAGGGAATGGGGCAAGAGATAGATTTCGATTGCCAGTGGCTAATGAGTTGATCCAGGATGCCTGTGTAGTGAAGCTTCCATAAAAGCCCAAAAGGAGAGTCTGAAGAACATCCAGATTGTTGAACTTGTAAAGACTCAGAGTAGAATGGTATACTTAGAGAGGGCATGAAAGAGTCATATCTCTTCTCCATACCTTGCCCTCTGTATATTTTTTTCTGGTTGATCCTGAATAATATTCTGTAATGTAGTAGATAAATGGGTTTCTTGAATTTTTGGTGCCATTCTAGCAAATTAAACCTGAAACAGGTATCCCGGGGACTACTGATTTACAGCCAGTTCTAGTCAAAGCACCTATAATAATCTGGTTGCAGATTATCTTGCAGAAGTCTGAAGAGGGGGTTGTGGGAACCTCCAGTCTATAGCTGGTTACCAGAAGTCCAGATGATATCTGAAAGAGAGGGCAGTCTTTGGAGACTGAGCTCTTAACCTATGGAATCTGACTTTTATCCAGGTGATAGTGTCAAAATTGACTTGAATTCTCAGACAGCCTGCTGATATCTGAGATTTGCTTGTTGGTGTCTTAAAGCCTCCATACACACATTGGAATTACATCTGGGAATTCAAAACACACTAGAAGTGTGTACACCACATGCTTGACATCCTTGCAGAAAAAATAAAAAACCAATATGCCCAAACTTCTTCCAGTAGCATTATAATGCATGGTTCAATGAAAGATAAATATAAACAATTTACTCCATAAAGGCTAAGAGCTTTGTTTTCTCAGCAATATATCTCAAGTACCCACAACAGTTCCTCCCTCAGAAAGGGAACTATAGCACCAGGAAGGGCACAGGGCAGGTTCTCTATGACCAGAGCAGATGGGTGAAGGAGACCTGGAGCCCTTGGTGGCTTTTGCTCCCCTCAGCAGTGTACTTCAGTCTATCGACCTCTTCTGTTCCCCACTCTGTCTCTGGTGAATCCTCTCACCCCCTGCATTTCTGACCTGTACTCCAGTTCTTAAAAAAAAAAAAAAAAAGGAAAAAAAATACAAGAAAAATATTGAAATGCAAACTAACTTCAGACACCGCTGAAAGTATACGTAAGCTGGGTCTGTGGTGTTTATTTAGTAAGTTTCTTTCCAAAATGAAAAACTCTTCAGATCTATGCATAAAAATAAAAATAAAACTTAGATATGCCAACTTTTGATTCCTTTGTTTTCAAACTCTTGTTTTTTCTTTAATTTCTAGAAGAGCACTAAAAATAGAATTTTTCATGATGTGCATTTGTTCTTTCTAGCACACCAAAAAAGGGAGCTAAATGATTTAGATTTTGTATTTTGTCCAGTAAGATTCCATGTTAAGAAATTATTAAGAATTTTAAGATGATGACAGAATAAACCAAGCACCATATGCTTCTGAAGGCAGGATTGTTTGACTACATGATCACACACCTTTGGAACCAGTCCTCTCACCCACACGTGGTGTCTTCATTTCTGTACCTTTTTAAAGAGTTTTGAAATCAACTAATATGAGTCGTTCAATTTTGACCTTTTCCAGAATTTTGGGGGCTATTATAATTCCTTTGCCTTTCCATGTAATTTTATAATCAATCTGTCTATATGTAAGACAGCTTACAAAGGTTTTGAATCTATAGATCAAATTGGGAACAATTGACATCTTAACACTACTGAGGCTTCTGATCGATGAATATCAACCCATTAATTAAAATTTATTAAAGTTTGTAGTTTTTAGCATATAGATACTATCTATATATTGTTAGATATACTTGTATCTAAAGATTTCCTTTTTTTGGTGCTGTTAATAGTATATTATTTTTTATTTCAGTTTCCCCAGTTGTTCATGTCTGGATGTATAGAAATATGATTTATGTGTGAACTTATGTTGAACTTATGTTGTGACCTTAGTAAACTCACTTATTGCTTCTAAGAAATTTTGGTAAATTATTTGAGATTTTCTATGTAGACCTTCACGTCATCTGAAAACAGAGATAGCATTATTTCTTCCATCCCAATGTTCTGTTTACAAGTATATTCCCAACTATACTCCATAGGTTTCTAACTCTATAGAATTTTCCTTACATTATTGCAACAGAGATTGTGTCTAATGTATTCTCATTCAGAAATTTACTCCATATTATTTTTCTTCCCTTATAGAAATTAATAATGACATTAAAGCAGATTAAAATTAATAAACATGAACTTTCATCTTTCTTACCCATTCTTCTAACTCAATATAGCACCATTTATACCTTAATCAGCAATTTTAAATCTTTGTGCCTTTCCTTACATCTATATTTTTATTTAACTAAGTTTTTTAATCATAAACTTTATTTTCAATTGGACAATTAAATTGTTCACATAAATCTTTATTTGATAAAACAAGACAACTTTTTTTAAGATTTATTTATTTATGCATACAAGAACTGAGGTACAGGCCAGAGACATGGGGAGGTGAGAATATTCACCAGAGACAGTGGGGAACAGAATAGGCAGATGTTACAATTTTTAATAATCCATAATTTGCTATAGAACTCCCAGTTGTCTCCTAACTGGATGACCTGAGATTTTTCTATCCTTTTTTGTTGTTATTGTTGTTAATGTATTTACAAAGGATTACAGAATAATTTGGGAATAAATATCTACTAGAATCTCAGGTTAGTAGTCTTGTCAATTGAAAAAGCTAACAGTGTTGTAGAAGCAGGCACAGGGCAGGTTCACCATGGATTTGAGCAGATGGACAAGAAAGGTGCAGGAGCCCTCAGTGGATTTCACAGGCTTTAATGCTTTCTCGGGGAACCAGGGATAGAGGCACACCAGGCAGGGAGGCTGGCATGCAAGAAGGAAAGCACAGGCCAGGCAGGGGGTTTGGGAGGCAGGCAGGTAGCAGAGCCTCCCAGAACCCCAGGAATCATTTCTATTTCTCTGGTCTCTCTCTGGTGTTCTCTCATGATCTTGTCTCTTCTATAGTCACTCCACCTGTCCTCCCATAGCTGCCTTCCCTCAGCCGCTCCCCATCCAAGTGGGGCCACCCACATATCACCAGCCCCCAGGATCAAGTGTGCACACTTACACATGCTCACACCATACTCAGGTGTCCACAATCAGGCACATACATCCCACACCCACATTGGCAAGAACCTCTACATTAGCACAATCAATTAAGGCCGCAGGTGATAGCCACAGAGGCCAAAGGCACAAAAAGCCTGACCAACTCACCCACCCCACACTGAATCTCTACCATAACTGAATCAACTAAAGTAAAATTGTAAAACAGTATTTAGTGCATGGCATTGCATCTATACATATATTTTAAATATAAAGAATTCATTCTTTTGATTGCTGTAAAATTATAAATATAGTAAAGATAATAAGTACTGAAAGATCCCTTATGCCTATCCTCAGCCATGAGGGGTTGAAAGGATGAGCTCAAAGCTCATGTTTGCCCTAATCAACCCTGTCCCATTCCTTACTCAGCAGTTTCTGGTTAAGCAAACATGATTATTTCTTGGACTCATTTGTACAATAATTTGCACCATTTGTAACTGATGTTCTGAACTGATGTTGCTGTTCTTTTGCCGTCAAAAATATAAAGAAAGGCTATAATAATAGAGGGAAACAAACTAACCAAAACATGGCATGTGCCTTGAGAAGGACTAATTAAATTGAATGTTCTTTAATCTAGTAATTAACTGCTAGACTCATTTCTAGCATTTAGAAAAACACTTGACAATGTTTCATTAGAATATGGTCACTCTCTTTCACCATCTCTTCTCCCCATTTGCAATTTAAATGTTCATTCTTTTTCATTTAGGAAAAACAAAACAAAGCAAAAACTTTCTTAAAAACAAAAATTGGTTGTTTCCATAGCTTAGCTATTGTAAATAGTGCTGCTATAAACATAGGGGTGCAGGTGCCCTTTGGAATTGATGTTTCTGTGTCATTTGGGTAAATACCTAGGCGTGGAATTGCTGGATCATATGGAAGCTCTATCTTTAGTAGGTTGAGGAATCTCCACACAGCTCTCCATAGTGGTTGGACGACTTTGCACTCCCAAAACACATGCAGTTTGCAGCAACATGGATGGAGCTAGAAGGGATCATGCTCAGCAAAATAAGTGTAAAGGTCAGGAAGACACAGTGCAGGTTTTCTAGGATTCAGCAGACCGGATAAAGGAGGAGTCAGAGTCCTCAGTGGTTTTGCAGGTTTTTATTGGGATTACCAGGTACACGGCAGGCAGGAGTACTGGGAGGCTGAGGGGCTGGGAGGCCCCCAGCAGGCCTTCTCTTGGCTTCTGCTTCTCTTGCTTCTCTCTCGGCTTCTGCTCCGGCTTCTATTGGCGTCCCGTGACGCTGCCCTTAAAAGCCCAGTCTTAGCCCAGGTGAATCCCATCTGCATCTGCCCACACCCTATTCCAGGTGCCCGCCATCAGGCATGCATTCAGGACTCCAAGGATCCATCATCTATCCTGATGGCAGGAGGGCAGAAAAGCCTGACATTTTTCCTTACCCTACAATAAGTCAGAAAGAAAAAGAAAAGTACCAGATGGTCTCACTCATAGCAGGAATTTAGAAAACGTAAATAAGGGACAAGGAAAAAGACTAATTAATACAAAGTAAAAATCAAAATCAACAAGCAACTATAAACCAGAGACAGATAAACTGGAGGGAGCTGGGAGAGGAAGGATTAGGGTCAAAATAAGGGGGGGTGCAATTGTATGGGGAATATAACCAAAATGAAAATGCATACATTATGCAAAAATGAAAAATGATGCAAGAATTATATAAAATAAAATATTTAAAAAAAACAATAGGGGGGCCTCCCCGGTGGCGCAGCGGTTGAGCGCTGGGTTGCAAAGCTGCCCGCGGCCTCTGCAGCACCGGTTCGATCCCCGGCTGCTCCCCGGCCACCAGAGGAGGGTCCCACATGGCACGCAGACCTCTCCTGCCGCCCGCTGCTCCCCTCAGCCGTGTACTTCGGTCCTTCTGCCTGTTCTGCTCCCCACTCTGGCTCTGGTGAATTCTCTCACCCTCCCGAGCTTCTGACTGTACCCAGTGCATGTATAAACAAACAAACAAACAAACAAACAAATAAATAAATGAAAACATGCCTCTAAAAAAAAAAAAACAAAAACAATAGGGCCTCCCCTGGTGGCGCAGCAGTTGAGCGCTGCTGGTCTGCAAAGCTGCCCACAGCTTCTGCAGTGCCAGTTAGATCCCCAGCCGCCGGCGAGGGTCCCACATGGTGCGCAGACCTCTCCTGCCATGCCCTCTGCTCCCCTCAGCAGTGTATTTCGTCGGTCTGCTTGCTCTGCCCTCTGCTCTGTCTCTGGTGAATCCTCTCACCCTCCCATGCTGTACCCAGTGCTTGTATAAATAAATAAATAAATCTAAAAACAACAACAACAACAATTGGGCCTCCCTGGTGGTGCAAGGGGTTAAAGCATAGCACTATGAGGCTGTCCGCAGCCAGTGCAGCACAAGTTAGATGCCTGGCCTGGAGCTACCCACATGGTGCAGCAGACCTCTCCTGACTCACCCCTGCAGCAGTGTACTTCAGTCAGTCTGTCTGTTCTGTTCCCCACTCTGTCTCTAGTGAATCCCCTCATCCCCCCCCAACACCTCTGGCCTGTACCCCAGTTCTTGTATGCGTAAGTAAATAAATCTTTAAAAAAAAACAACAATCATCAATCTTTCTATCCAAATTGAAGTGACCCATATTTCTCCTTCAGAAATCTCTGCTCTTTCCACCTTCATTCTTTCTGCTGACACCTTCTCAAGAATCAACAATTTAAATATCTTTTTGTGTAAACTGATGAAACTGGAAATTTTGTTTTTTTTAAGACACAGTTGACCACAGCATATTTGGTTACTTATCAAATTTATCCAGTACAGACTAACAGAATGATGAAGGCAGGATGCAACTTTATGCACTCACCTTTCTTTTATTGCAGTGTCTCCCACTAAATTGTAAGAGCCATTAAGGAAATTTAGGTATTGACTGCCTTAGCCATTGGGCCTAGAATAACAACTAGGTGCCAGGTGCTCAATAAATATTTACTAAGTGAAGGAAACACATGTTTAAGCAACTGTTTAATTTCCTAGAAAGTATTGGAAATCAACTTATCTCCCTTCCCATCCCAAAATTGGATAATAAGTTGAACCTGAGAACTGCATAAGGATGAGCTCTTCAGAGGAAAGAAACCATGTAAGGGGTGAAAATTCCACATGGCAAAGGGATCAACCAAAAACCCTGTATGAATGTATGACTTCTGCTATTAATGGTACCAATAACACTGTCCAAAGGCCATCTGATGAGTATTTAAGGGACAGCAAGTACAGAAGTTCTTGGTATGATCAAGGACAAGTAACGAAGCCAGCAGACAATGTATGCCCTTAATAAACAAGGTCCATCTTCAAGACTTTTAGAGGAAGATGAGAAGCCATTGTAAGACTTAGAGAAAAGAAGCGATTCAGGCAGTAATGTGGACAATAGATTGTAAAGATGAAAGGAGAATGTTTCAGAGTTTAGTACAAAAATCTAGGAAAGGTTAAAGGTAATATAGTGACTTCAACTACCTTGATAGTTAAGTCTGAGGTATTTGGTGAGAAATGGTCACAATGTGATTTAATATATTTAAATAAGTATTTTGTTTTTGGAATAATTTGAGATTTAATAAAATTCAAAATAATGTAGAGAATTCCTGTATATTCTTCACCCAGTTTTCACTAATGCCAACATCCTATATGACCTTTGTATGTTTGTCAGTACCATGGAACCAATATTGATACATTACTGTTACTAAACTCTAGACTTTATTTGGATTTCACTAGTATTTCCATCAATGTCTTTTTCTATTCCAGGATCCAATCTAGGATACACATTGCATTTAGTATGTGTATCCTGTGTGTGTATCTCCTCTGGAATGTAACAATTTGTCTTTGTTTTTCATAATTTTGATTTTTTTTTTGTTAAGGTAACATCAGTTTATAACACTTTATAGGATTCAGGTGTACAGTTTCTAACCTCAACAACTGTATGTAACACACCACATCAACCACCAGATTTCTATTCACCTTCCACCATTAACCAATCCACCCCCTCTACCTATTCCAGACCTCCCCACTTCTTCTCTGGCAACCATCATAATGATCAGAGTCTAAGGGGTTATTTTTATCTTTATTTTGTTTGTACTTTACTTTGTTTCTTTATATTCTACAAATAAGTGAAATTATATGGTATTTGTCTTTCTCCTTTTGGCTGTTTTCACTAAATAAATTACCCTCAAAGGGCCTCCCTGGTGGCCTAGTGCTATCACCAGCCACTAGGTCCTGATTTCGATGCCCAGCAAGGGAGCTAAACCACATATGGCACAGCAGACCACTCCTGTCTCACCCACTGCTCCCCTTAGCAGTGTATTTCAGTAAATCACTTGTTCTGCTCCCCACTGTGTCTCTGATGAAATCTCTCATCCCCTGTACCTCTGGCCTATACTCCAGTTCTTCTATGCAACAGAAATAAATAAATAAATTTTAAATCCCCTCAAGATCTATCTATGCTGTTGCAAATGGCAAGATGTCATCTTTCTTAAGGGTGAGTCATAGTCTATTGTGTATTTACCACATCTTCCTTTTCCATTATCCAAACTTGGATTGTTTCCATGTCTTGGTTATTGTGAAGAGAGCTGCAATGAACATAGGGGGGTATATATTTGTTTTAATTAGTGCCATCAAATTCTTCAGGTAAGTACTCAGAAGTGGCATTACTGGATCATGTGGTAATTAAATTTTTACTGATTGAAGCTGCCATACTGTTTTCCATAGAGCCTCTACCAATTTATATTCCCACTCACAAGCAGATTATATTTTGAGGGGATGAGTTGAGAATTTTCTTCATTCTCAAGTGGCCAACAGAGGGAATGACAAATGTCCCCACATATGAAGTATAAGATTTTGTCTGTTCTTGATAGTATATATGATATTCTTTGCAGTATAGCTATTATTCTTGCTATAATAGCAACCATGTAGGATGTTTTTACATTTCTCTGACTAAATGATGATTTGTTCTAATTAACTAATATGTATGGCAAGTCTGAGGATAAAATGTAATACAGAGCTCTCCCAACCCTTCCTCCTCTTCAGAAATGGAAAACCCTATTAAGGTTCTTCAAAGAAGTGAGTTATTTCATTAAAATCTGATGTACAGCAGGCCTTTTCAGAGGCTTACAAAGGTCCACAAGGTGGTATGTCATTTACTATCATTACAAGCTGCTGGAGAGTATCTAAAATTAAAACAGAGGGAGACAAGACAGTAATTGGTCATGTCATCAAATAATAAAGCAAATTAGTATTTTAGTTGGCTATTCTCTCCTTTACAGCATATCTTTCTTTCAAAGTCAAAGTAAATAAAGTCCCTCCGGCAGTCAAACAAGAGGCACAATAAACAAATCTACCACTCCTGGCAGCAAAATGTTAAATAAGAGATCCTCATCATTCAGAAACACCACTTCTCTGTTTTGAGGGAGAGTTTCACCAAAAGACATCACCTGTGCTTTTAATGATCATACAGAAGTAAATTTCATCACTATTCTTGGAAATACATTTCCCATTAACAAAATGCCAATCCAAAAACATTGTTTCTTCACCTCACTGGTTAGCCTTTGTCCCTTATTTCTGAAGTTGCTATCTTAATTTTAGCCTGGAAAGTTGGAAACAGAAAAATGAAAAGCATAAGAATATGTAAAAGGCAAAGTATAAAATTGAAACATACTCTAAGACTGGGAAAATCTGACAAGTTGTAAAAGTGTTTGGACAAATTCAATAAATAATACTGAGGTACAGAAATGGTAAGTGTTCAGATAATATGTGTAAAATAAATATATCATAAAATCTTCACAAGATTTCTCCCTATCGGCTTTATTCTTTATGTGAAAAATTATCTAAATAGCTCCAAACCGGGGTAAGAATTTTAATCTGTTTTGCTATATTTTATAATAAAAATGGTTCTTAAAACCTGAAATAACTGATAATTTTCATATTTTATTCTTTTGGAAGAGATGCACTAAGACAGCATAATTATTTCAATTGGTTCTTCTCTAATTATTGAATTTTTAACTCAGCAAGTATTTATTCAAAATAGCAGTGTAGCAAGCAGGAAAAGGGTATTGATTCCAAGGTGACTGAAGCACAGAAACTGAACTGTTGCTTCCTTTTTTATATAAATCTTTGGCAAAAAGTATATAAAGATTAATATGATATTAAAATTAGTGTTTGAATTCTAATTCTGATTCTTAGTAAACTGGTATCATTTTTACCTCATTTAGCCTCCATTTTCAGAAGTGCAATACCACAGAATTATTATAAAGATTAAATGAGGTCATGTGTGAAAAAATAGTCATTAACATTAATTGGATGTGTAATATGTCCTAGCACTACACTGAACTCTTCATGCATACTCATTTCCAACTTTTACAGAACCCTGCAAGAGAAGTTATTATTTTTCTCTTTTCTGTGTTACTTCAACTACTTGTATCTTCTTCCAACATAACGCTTGACAATATATCATCATTATTTATTAAAATGCTTGTTTCTCTCCTAGTGCAAGTTCCTTCAGAGAAATTAATGTGCCTTATTGATCTTATTCTTAGAATCTAGCTTTTTGTTTTAAAGCATACATATGTGATGCTTCTGATTATTAAGTCAACCTTGAGTAGTTTATTGTGGTTTCTTTGAAACAGAGTAAGATCTTTCTGGTGAGTTTATTGCCCTGGGAAGCAATGATTCCAAAGGGAAATAGACTTAATATTTCATCCATTTTGAGCATATTGAATTTATCCCCTATTCCTTGCCTATAAATTAAAGAATTCTTTTCCTTAAGTGATTCATATGCTTTAAAAATCCAAATTATTGATTAACTTACTAAGCTTGAAAACATATGTTACCAACAAAAGGCAAAGTACATTTCTCAGACCACCCAACAGGTGTACCCAGCAGATACAAAACACTGCTGAGAGAAATTAGAGACCTAGCTAATAGATATGCTGTGATAATAGTTTAGAGGTGTCAGAATTATAGGGGTGTTCAATCTTCCCAGTTGATTTACATGTAACACAATCATTTCCAAATTTCAGCAAATTTTCTGGAGAAATTAATAAACTAAAATTTATATGGGAATGTAAGGGATCTGCTATTGCCAAAATAGTCTCAAAAAAGAAAAACAAAATTGAAGGACTTAACACTAACATTCCAAACTTACTCTAAAACTTACAGTAAAGCCATTATAATGCATAAGCTATGGTGTTGACATAGGCTAGACCAATGCCAAATAATAGTAACAATAATTGAATGCATACATTTAATTGATTTACCAAAATGTCAAGAGATAAAGAGAGATTGTTAAGAGATTTCACTGGTGAGAGCCACACTATATCTTATCCTTCCAAAAGGGAGCGCTTCCCTCTTACCTCAAGCTAGTAAAATGGTTTTTGTTATGGACTGAAAGTTTGTATTGCTCCAAAATTCACATGTTGAAACCTTAACCCCCAATATGATATTATTAAACACTGATATATAGTATTAGAAGGTAGGGCCTTTAGGAGATATTTTGGTTTAGATGAGGGCATGATGGTGGCATCAGCAGATGGGATTAGTGCCCTTGATTTTGGACTTCTCAGCCTCCAGAACTATGAGAAATGTCTTGTTTTTTAAGCCACCCAGTCTATGGTATTGTGTTATAACAGTCTGGTTTGCTCATAACAGTTCTCAGAGTGCCCTCTAGGCACTTAATTCATTTCCCTTGCAATTAAGAGTTACAGTGGATAGATGCCTGATGCCCTGGAAATTTAAGACAAAAGAGGCTGACTACCAATTGGTAGAAGAATCAAAAAAAGTGACTCCTTGTCACTGGCTGGGAGTTGTTGGGGGTGAATGTCATTGCATAATGTTAACTGGGAACAGATGGGGGCCACACAAGAGTGAGTCCCTGTTGAAACTGTGGTTAGATCCCATCACTGAAAGGGAAAAAAAATTCAAAAAAGAGAAGTCTCGCCTAATTAAAAAAAAAAAATAACCCAGGATGTTTCCATCAGCAAGTCATTTAGATGTTTTGAAGAATAAATCTGTTTCATTTCTTATTGTGGGAATCTTTTTTTTTTTTAAGATTTATTTATTTATTATTTATATAAGCACTGGGTACAGTCAGATGCGGGGGAGGGTGAGAGAATTCAGATACAGTCAGATGCGGGGGAGGGTGAGAGCCAGAGCGGGAAGCAGAGCAGGCAGAAAGACCGAAGTACACTGTTGAGGGGAGCAGTGGGCGGCAGGAGAGGTCTGCTGAGGGGAGCAGCAGGCGGCAGGAGAGGTCTGCGCACCATGTGGGACCCTCCTCTGGTGGCCGGGGAGCAGCCGGGGATCGAACCAGCGCTGCAGAGGCTGACAGGCAGCTTCGCAACCCAGTGCTCAACCGCTGCGCCACCGGGGAGGCCCAATTGTGGGAATCTTAGGTAGCACAATTAGATTGATGCAATCTCATATTCAATTCACAGCACATTTATCAACATTGGTCCAGACCCAGGCCCTCATCTTGGGTCTCTTTTATCCCCCATATCTTGCGTGTCTGCCTTTCTACCTGCCCAAAGGTATCCAGGGCAGTGTTTCTAAGTTTTACTTCAAAAACTGTGTTTCTGAAATGTAAATATCTTCCAATTTTTGCTGTGCTTAGCTCTAGTTCATCCCTTTTGAAATTGTACAGTATCTCATCACATGAATGAATGGTTTCTTCAGCCAGTACCTCTTCTAAACATTTCAGTTGTTTCTAGCTCACCATTGTTTTTAAAAAATGCCACAGGGTACATTCTTATGCTTAATTCTTTAAGCATACATGAAAAAAAAAATTCTCCAATAATACATCTGGTAGATTTTCTGTATCTTTAAGATGTGTTCCTATCTAGTTTTATTAAATACTTTATAAATTTATTTTTTTTAATTTTGTGTCATTTGCAATCAAGTTCTCATTTCTTCCATATTACTGTCTCTACTGGCAATTATTTACTGTTTAATTTTGTTGTTTTATTAGATATAAGCTTTCATTTTCTCAGCTCTTACTGAGTGTATATAATACATAATTTAGAAGCATTTTTAAAATCAGATTTCTGAAACTAAAGAAAAAGGAAATAATAGTGCCTATTATGTGCTAACTCTACAATGAACATTTTATAACTGTTAACTTACATAAACCTTAAAAGCCATTAAAGAATAACAATCATTATCTATTTTTAGTTAAACAAACTAAGGTTCCAATTATTAAAGAAATAAACTGTGTAACAATACAAATAGTGACATTAAATTCAAACTCACTTTGATCCCAGACCTCTTTCTTTGTTGGCAAAAGCATATTTTCCCCCTAAATGGCTTTAAATATAAATATACACAAAGTACACATTTCATACTAGTGAAGACACAAGCATACCTAGTTTGGTAACTAATTGAAAGGTCATATTTGATAAGGGAAACTTTTCTTCAGTAACCCCATTCTGAATGAAAACTTTCAGCCCCATGTGTTTACCCAATCAATGTGATAATGACACATTCATTCCTTGTTTCTCTTTCTCCCTCTGTCTCATGAAGAATCAACGCAAGTGAAGAAGAAAAAACCTAGTAGCTCTTTCTGGAAAACAGAGCAAAATTTTGTTTCTTCAGAAACCTCAAATTACAATAGTCAGTCATTCTACTTCTCCAATTAGCTGACATTAATAATGAGGCACTATAACTATAATTGTCAGGGCCTTTTTTTATAATTAAATGCATTTAATTATAATTAAATACATTTTTTATAATTAAATGTATTTTCTTACATCATTGTTCATTTTTGTACATTTTGTACATTTTGTACATTTTTGTTCATTTTGTTCATTTTCATTTTTGATTTCTCCCCTCAGGTGTAGTCCACGCAGTTCTCCCACCATCACAGCACCCGTGATCCATCCCCACAGTCCTTTGTACTCTTGCCTCCCCAATTTCAAAGTTCTCTGTTTTGTGTTTTCTTTGGAGTATTTCTCTGAAACTAATTTTATAAAGTAATGACAAATGTCACAATTTTCAGAAAACTATATCCTGCGCTGTTTTCACTAGTTCTAAGTTTAAGTTTTATAAATTAATATATTTGACACTGACATTTCAAAATGACATATTTAGAGAAGTGACTATGTAAGATATTTTATCTGTTTTTATGTTTGATATCCTTTGCAACTCTCCCAGTAAATAATGATATATTCTTTTTAAGAGAGAAAAATATATCCTGGTAAAACTATCTCACGAACTCTTCATTTGCTGACTTGTTTGTTTGGTTTTGCTTTACTTACCTTAGAAATGCTACTTATTTAGATTTGTATGAAAGATTTTTATTTTTAATGCCTTTATAATAAGATTTTAAGTCCAAGTATTATTAATTTTGGTCCATCATTCTAATTGATTTGAATAAAATCCACTATGAATATTTAATTGTCCCCAAAGTAATAGCACTATATTTTATTTGGGAATTGAAAAATGTTATGGACAATATCCTTGCTCTGTACTGAATTTCTGTCCAAAATTCATATGTTGATGTCCTAATCCCCAGCTTCTCAGAATGTAACAATTTAGAGAGAAGGTGTTTAAAGTGGCAATTAAACTTACGTGTGATAAATACAAAGGGAAAAGATGATTTCTGCAAACAAGGAGAAAGGCCTCAAAAGAAATCAACCCTGAGGATACCTTTATCTTACACTTGTAGCCGCCAGAACTGTGAGCCAATAAATATGCTGTTTAAGGAATCTACTCCACAATATGGTTATGGCATCCCTAGTAAACTGGTGGAACTCCTAATTAACCCACTTACAACCTGGAAACTATTGTTGATCACAGAACACATCTGGCAAAAAGGGAAAATATCATTACATAAAGTCATATTCCTACTAGTAATAGTCTTAGTTCCATTGCTGAATACCAAGGGCACTATTCCTTTCATTAACTGATCTAGACTGGTGTTTCCCAATCTAGTTAATAATAGAAGTTAGATTAACTAAATTCAAAATTTCCAAAAGTCTAATGAGAATATAGCCAAGGTAAGATTTAAAAAACATAACTACTTTTTTTTCTAAAATTGCTATCATATGTTGGGTTATACATTCAGGATAAGAAAAAGATCACTATCTCACAAAAAAAATTCCATGAAAACTACAAAATCTAAAGATCAAAAACAAACTACCAGTTGTAGAAAATTACATAGAGGAATATATTTATAATGTTTGAAAACAGAAAGACTTTCTAAACAAAAACAAAGAATTCATAAAAGATTTGTTTTGCCTAAGTAGAAATATAAAAGCTGATGATAAATAACACCTTTAATGCAAAAGAAATACAGCCTGGAAAAAAATGTTGGTACTATACTTTTATTGTATTATATATAATTGTTAATATCTATTATGGGCTGAATTTTGTTTCCCTACAATTTACATGTTAAGCTCTATCTCCCACAGTGATGGTATTTGGAGATGGGACTTCGGGCAGTAGTTTTCCAAGAAACCATAGGGGTGGGGTCTCCATAATGGGAATGGTGATCTTAGCAAAAGAGATCAGTCTCTCTCTCTCTCTCTCTCTCTCTCTCTCTCTCTCTCTCTCTCTCTCTCTCTCTCTCTCTCTCTCTCTCCCCCAACATGTGAAGATACAGAAATGAAGTAACCAGAAAGAGAACCCTCTTCAGGTACCTAAAAACTTTCACCTTCAGAAATATGGAAAATTTCTGTTGGTTTAGCCATCCAAGAGTGTATGGTACTTGGTTAAAGCAGCCCAAGATGACTGAGACAGTACTTCAATATCCAATGTTCTCCTCCAATAAGAAAAAAATTAACATATTAAAAGTGGGTAAAGGTCAGGAACAGGAAATTTACAGAGAAACACAAGTGACTAATGAAAGTAGGAAAAGATGCTCAGCTTCATTAGCAATGGAAAATACAAGTCATAAACCAAAGTATGACTTAAATGTGATTTATTTTTGCCAAGCAGATTGATGACAATAGAATGATTGCTGAAACACATGGTAGGTGATGCCAGGAATAGGACATTTTCTCTTAGCAGAGAATGGAAGTACACATTGTACAATTTAGCAAAGCATATCAACGCTGAAAATGAGTATGCCTTACCCCAGAGGCTCCACATACAAGAAGAAACAAGTATAAGGAGGAGAATATTAAAATAACATTATTTGAAAGAGGAAAATAACTGGAAAAAAAAGAACTCTCAATGTTCAGTAAGAACACTGTTATTTAAGTTACATCTATATTATGTGAGATTATTTTGCTGTTAAAAATAATATTCTGTGTGTACTGACACAGACTGTTGAATAAAAAAGTTTTGGAACACAACTGTATATCTAGAATGAATTTACTTTTTAAACTTAAATATAGGTGTATGCTAATGTAGGATTGCCTCACTTAAGAAGGGAAAGTTAACATGACAATAGAATGGATTTTGTTAATTTGGGGTTTGCCACTGGACATTGAAAAAAATTCAAGTGAGCTAAAAATGAAATTATAAGACTGAGTTTATATGCTTTTATAAGTGGACATGTAAAATGGCCTTCACATCCAAAATACAGTTCCTTTAGATGTAAATAATTGTCTCTCTTATGAATACCATAAACATGTATGTTCATTATTCATTCATAAACTATATTGTTAACTAAAAAAATGCTTTGGCAAATATAAAACTTTGGGTGGCATAAAAACCTTTCTTCTAATTGCTTATCATATTGTTTTTGATTGATATTTTTTCAGGGCAGAAAGATAACTCTGCCAAAAATTCTTTGCAGTAACTCCATATAGCTAATTTGAACTAAATGTGTGGCATATATGAAATTACCTATGAAGATGACTAAGATTTAGTTTTGTCTATGTTTTGGGTTCCTTCAAATACTGTCTTATTTGAGTTTGAAATGAAGTGACCGTTCTCACTTGGAGAAGAGGAAATGTGGTCGAATCTTGCTCCGTGCTGCTACACACTTTGGGTTTTCTGACAGTTTGATAGAATTCAATATGACAGAGTATATCAAGGTAAACATGTTCTGTCATGAGAAAATTTAAACTTAAAGGCAAAAATATATTTCGAACATCCTCATTTGTCAGAAAGCAATCATTTCAGGTAATGATGCAATTAAACAATGCTTAGACATGGTACAGAAATGTCTTTTCCCTGCACTTTTAATAATCAAGTTTTTCACTTTTTATTCTAAATTTTTGATCATCTAAAATGTCTACAAATTGCAAATATCACAATATATATGTGGTATTAATTCTCCCTTAATTTTAAAGATTACAAGATATTTAGAGGAATGAATCTAAAATATTTTCACCCCATGTTTCAAATTTTTAAAAAAAGCACAGTTCCAGTTTGAATTATCTAAAGAAGGCAAAGATGCAAATAATTAACCTGATATAGAAATCATTAGTGTTGCCCACCCAGATATTGTTTTTAATCCTGCTCCTGGTCATATCACAGCACGTCACCTATCTCTTCCCCCATATAACTTGTTTTACCCAGAAATGTGAATAAAGTATATGTATTATTTCCAGGTGGAAGTTCTAAGAGCCAGTGCATGTTTGACCACTTTTATTGTTTCCTCTCTACCATGGGAAAAAGTAACTTACAAGATGGTGGCGATTTTGTCACCTGAGGTTTAAACGATAATAATGAGAAAAACTCTCCTTCTAAGTGGACAGAAGCCATAGATGAGATACAAATCTTTGTGGGTTTCTCACACTGAGATTTGGGAGTTGTTTATTATCACAGACATACCTCAGGTCACTTGACTGACACAGCTGGGCCACTGTCTTAGAAATGAGCAGATTCCCATCCAAATTATGACCTGCCTAGGTAAGGTGAGACACAGAAGAAATAAAAAAAGCAGATGTCACAGTGGGTAGTAAAGGGATCCAAAAGGTAATGAGAGAAAATAAGTTGAAATGCTTCTCATCTAATAAGAGGGAAAATTATACTTTAACTTTCAAGAGTTCTAAGTTTTTTTAAAAAAACACTCTTCCTTAAAAAAAAACCACTCTTGATAAACACTGTTTCAAGTTTATTACAAAAATCATTTGTTTGAGGTTTTAAGCTAGCCAAGCACTAAAATTACATGATGCAAGCAACAAAATATACATACCACTATTTAATCTCTGGTACAATCTGAACAAGAATAACAAGCACAAAATACACTTATTCACATAACACATTTCATCTACTGTTAGACTATATCAGTAACAATTTGAACTCCAAAATTATTGAAAGGTAGTAAAACATTCTCACACCCAGATGAAGTAAGAAAATTCATTCCCACTCTTTATATTTTAACCATAGACAATTTATTAATTTAGAACAATGATGGCGATACAGGTGAAGTTAACAAGTTTCACAAAAAGTTCACCCTATGCTCTTAACTGGGTTCTAAACTCAGGTTAGACACAAAACTAAAGCAGGTTTTTAAGTCTGAAAGTGAGCAAACAAGACTATTATATAAGATAGATGTGTATGCATGTGCACGAAAGTGCTAACTTTTAAGTATTTTCTCTTCAGCAATAGAGTAATTAGAAGCAACTATCTACCTTTAAGGATATTTCTACCACAGAATTAAATCCATAAGTAAAACATCTGATGTTTGACAATGCGCCCAAAGCTAATTATGAGTTGACATTATTTATTTTTATATTCATAATCATAAAAATCCATCTATGTATTGTTATATATTGACATCATTTTTCTAAAAAAATTCACTAACATCAGTAAAAGTCTGGCATTTCAAGTCATTTGCCCAGAATAATATAGTAGAATCCCCCCCATATATATTATGGTCAAATAAATTGTTAAGTTGCTTAGATACTATTTCCCTAATGAGAAGGGAGGTCCAGTTACTCTAGTGGTCTAATTATAAACTTTAAGTTGAACTTGAAAGTTCAAAATTGGTAAATTTGTTGAGCACTATTTGCACTCTATGTTTTCAGTAATCTGAACAAAAAAAAAACTTCTACTTTGAATATTTATATGAAAATTATTGCTCTACACTATTACTCACTATACAATAAATTACCAGACTACACCAAAATCTATATAACAGAAATCAAAACATGCTCACTTCATTTCCTTAGATGGAATTCTAAAACAATAGAAAATGTGTATTCTTTTGTGAATTTATTTTCAATTTTTTGGTGTCTACCTCTTGCATTTAATATTGAAAAACCAATTTAGTGGCCATAAATCTATGCTTAGTTCATACAAATAACCCTTCTGATATATGCAGTGACCTCCCTGACACTCCCCAAAACCTTGCATGTTCACACTTTCCCACACACAGTCATGTCACATTATCTCCTCAGTGCAGACACACATGGCCAGGTTTCCTCAAGGCAATGATGAAACATTTCTGCCAGAAGGTCTCAATGAAATCTTCATTTCACATAGAAGAAACTATGTGAAAGTTTCTCCACACCTCTCCCCAGACGATATACATGGAAATGGTGGCTGCAGCATCCTATCCAGCATGAAAAAAATAGAATCTACCTCGGATTCTTTGTACCTCAGTTCACAGGACACCAATACTCTGACATAGTTGTGGTGGGAGGAAGCGGAAAGAGCGGGATATCTCTTCTAAAGTCATTTAAAAGTTGTTCTGGGCTTTAACTGCTCTTAAAATACACAAAGACATTTAAATATTGTAACATCAATGACAGATAATGACTTTTTTAAGCAGATACTTGACTATATGTGTGTACACACATTTTATACATTTTATTTATAGATCTACAATAACCAATATATAATTGTCAGTTTAAATTAAAAATACAAAAAAACTGTAATTCCAAGCTCTTTTTTTTTTTAAAGATTTATTTATTTTTATACAAGAACCAGATGCACAGGGAGGGTGAAAGGATTCACCAGAGACAGAGCGGGGAGTAGAACAGGCAGACTGACAAAATACACTGCTGAGGGGAGCAGCGGGTGAGTCAGGAGAGGTCTGCTTCGCCATATGGGATTCTCGCTGGCCAGCAGGGATCGAACCTGTGCTACAGAGACTGCGGGCAGCTTCACCGTGCAGCGCTCAACCGCCAGCACCACCAGGGAGGTTCCCAAGCTCTTTTTACACCATGGAATTTTTGCCTGTAATTCAGCTTGGTGAGTGTTTATCACCTACTATGGACAATACATATGACAATAGTGTAAATGTGGGTGCTTAATCATTTATAGGTCTTAAATCAACAATATCATGTACTAGTGTGTGTATGTATGTATATTTCCTTTCTTTAAACTCACTGGGAAATAGTTGTTTTTAAATCTTCAGTGAGGCTAATATATTTTCACTTATTCATGAGAATTTTCCAAAATTCACCAAAGCTAACAATCATTTCCAATGTAAATTACCTGTCAAAACCAAAAATTTGTGAATGTAATAATTTAAGCTTGTTTGAACTACACAGGTTCCTACAGAATCTGAAATCATTAGCACAGGAAGATTAACTTTACAATGGATACCAGTTAATGACGGCAAAGAACTCTTTTATAGAAGTGCATATAGATAGCAAAACTACCTATCCTATAAACTGATGGATATAAGACATTGAATGATTACTAAAAAGCTTTGGGTTGAATTATACAAATAATCAAAGAAAAGGTCTAAAGTATTATTGGGAAATCAAGAGAGATAATTATTCCTTGATCGCTTAAACATTTTAATGATTCCCAAATCCCTAATTGTCCACCTTCCCCTTGACATGAACAGCACAAACTTTAGAAGATGCCAGATAAATAGAAAACAGAGACACACTAGCTGTAGATAGTTTTGAATATTGTATATGTTGCTTTTCTCTTTTTCTCAGACATAGAAATTGTGGCTCAAGGTAAAAAGTCTGCCCATGCTCTTTGTACCTACTGCTAGGGTTTCAGCTCTTTGCATTATCCATGGTCATTTCTCTGGAACTGCCACAATGCAAGTTGCCTGTACATGTGATGACATAGAACCATTGTTTCTCTGAAAATTATTTATTGTACATTAGAATTTTCAAAGCATAAAAGGATTATTTGAAACCTGTGCAAATCTATGACTTACCAAAAAAAAAAAAAACCCTTCAAAAAACAATTGACCTTTATAAAAATAAATGTAAGCAGTCATGTTTGTCAAATATCACAAAGATGAGGTCAATCTAAAGAGGCTAGCCAGCTCAGGCAACCTGACAGCCAATTCTGGTAAATGCGAAGGTCATTAAAAGAAGCCACAGTGAAACTCATGTGACGTGACCATTTGTATATTAATTGTGGTGACATAATGAGGGTTAAATTAGACCCAATCAAAAAATGAGTGCACTCCTCTGCAAGAAATAGCTGTAGAGCAGTTACCCCAAAACAGCCATTCCACTGTGCAGGTAGCACTATAATATACTTTAGCAAATAGATCAAGTAAATGCTTTTGGATTCAACAGACTCACCCATTCCAAAAGCATGACCAACACAAGCCTAAAATTATTTTCAGTTTCACTCCCAAGGCATTGTTTCATTGTATTACCTTCAGTTGAAAAAAACAAGTGAAAATTCACAATGATGCTGTAATTTAACAAATTTCAAAAGCTGACTCTGACAAAAGTGCCTCCATACTACCTGACTTTTCCAGTTAGGCTTTATATATTTATCCAATTAACTGAAATATTGCCAACATTTTTCTCAATTTTGTTCTAGATCTATGCTGACTTACTGTCCTATTAAACTAGGAGCTTGCTGATTTACTTTCTCTGCAACTGGTGATTCAGAAATAGCAGCAACTTTTAAGGATTTTTTAATGGAACTCAGCTCCCAAACATGTAAGCTAATGATATGTACTCCACAACAGCGCCTGGCAAGTTTGTACAGATTCTTAAGGACAGCCTTCCGCAGAAGAATATATACCCAGGGATCTAAGATTTGATTCCAGGTTGCCATTCGGAGTGCAAAAAGTGTTGTTTCACAGGTCTCCAGGGATTGATTTCCATTTATTCCAATGTTGGCCATTGTCACCTGCAAAACAAACAAAACAGAGAATCAGCTGATACAGAAATTTTCTTGACCCTATGGTTGTTAACAATGCTACATGGTATTTATCTCACTTTTCACAAAATGATGCTATTTTGCAAAATAATGACAAAAAAAGAAATGAACATAGCAGAAATTCTGATACATCTACCTGAAACTTTGAATTCAAACTGACATCAGAACTATAAAATGATAATTTAAATGGTGAGCCAAATGTATACAGACCCAAAGGGGGATAAAAAGTGACTTTTTCTTAATTCTGGGCTGAAGTATATAGATAAGCTATAAATAAGAAGGATTTTTTAATGAATTTAAAGCATCTGATACTGAATTTCACATGCCTGGTGATATTCTAGAATATTACTTTTAGAATTTTTGACTTGGTATATATTTGACTTATAACGATATGTCTTCTCTTTCATATTCTGTTTTCTTTGCCTTTCACACTAACCTTAACTTCCCTTAAAAAAAAAAAATCCAAAACTAAGGCCTTTGAGAAATGAGATGCCCTCTTTCCTACCATTGAGACTTAAAAATAACTGTGAATTTTTATCTTATGTGTTTATATCTGACCAACCATTTATGATGTTAAAGTTGATTTGGGGGAATAAGTTCATAAATTGTCCCAGCTACATGTTAGAACTGATCTAATCACTTGGCCCAGCTTTACCTTCAAGTAAACAGTTGCAGAACAGACGAATAATGTGTCTCTGAAAACACCTTAGATATAAAAGCAAATGTGAAATAAATGAACAAAGATGAAACTGAAAACTTAAGAAAGGCTTGGGCCATTACACCACCATGATTAAGACAGGATTAACAAACCCAAATGAAAAGAAAATCCAGTCTTCTTGATCTTCTTAATTAAACCCTTACCAGAAGTAAATGTCTTAATCTAATGATCCTAATGGCTGACAGACAAATGTCCCTTATCAAAATCTGCATTGTCTACACAACAAAGTACAGACTCCTTAGCATCTGGAGTCTACTTCTGACCTCATCTCCCATCAAGCTCATCTCTCTTACAAATATCTTATTTTCCAACCATTGTGAAGCTCTCACCCAGATTCACCATGCCCTTTTGAACTTTAGTTTGTATAACCCTGTTTTGAACTACTCCCCCTTTCTCTGCCAGATAAACTCCTATCATGCTTCAAAACTTATGCAAAAGGTGGACTCATCTCCATGAAACTTCCTCCATATTAACTGGGATGAATGAGCAAGTGCCCCCTCCTCTATGTTCCCGCAGCAGCCTGTCCTGACCCCATTATATCACAACCACGCTGCATGATAATTATGCATTTATCTGCATATATATGAGTACCTCTTCTTTTTCTTCTTATTTCTAATACCCAGTATAATGTGGATGCCTAGGATAATACTCAATAAGTACTGGAATGAATAAAATTATATATATATTTTTTATTCCTTGAAGCTATTTCTAGAAGCACAGCAAGTAGTCATCAGAGAAGCATCTGATCATCCATTACATTGCTCTATTTTGAGGCTTAAATTTTGAGTGTGAATACAAGAGCATGAACTAGTGAAAGATTCCAAGGTTCACTTTCTAGGGGAATAATATATCAAACTGTAGACCTAAAGGTTCTGTTCCTGATAAGGCTGACCAAATTTCAACACAGAAAATTACACTCTCCACACTATAGTACTTGAGTCTGACACAGACTCATCACTGCCTCCTCAGTCACTCAACAGGATTGAATAAACAAATCTATATGGGCCAAATTCCTGAATGAAGAAAGCAGGGCAAAGACCCAAATGGCAGCTGAACTGAGGTATTTCCACTTCATATTTTTTCTTTACTCACCAAGTATTTATTATCTGCTATATGCTAGGTAAGGTACTATGTGCTGAGAACTCAGTGACAAATGAAACAGACATGTGTCTGCCCACATGAAACAGTCTAATTGCTGGGTTTTGGGGTCGGCAGGAATATGACAAAGATGAACGAATAAATTTCTCCTACCTCATGAATATATTAATTGAACACATGTCTCATCAATTACCAGGTGTGTTTCTGAGACTCTCAAAGCCCAGTTGAGACACTGCTCTGTATAGCTGGAAACAAAGATGCTCAGTATAACTGTATAGAACATCTGAGTCCAGTTTAGAGATAATGCAAAATAAAAGTGCCTGAATAACATGGATTGCACTTCTCTAACTTTCCTCTTTCTCTGAAAACAGTGGTGTGGCCCCTGCTGTGAAAAGACGCTGAGTTCTCTGCAGAGGGAAACCAGTGCCCAGGTTTCTCTCCAAATACCAGGCAGGGACCAGGCACTCTCACTGTCTATCTTTCGACTTCTAGCCTGGTTGACAAGTTACTTTAAAGCCTACCTGGGGAGAAATACTAATCCCTTAGCTATCAATAGAGATGTAAGTGGGATAGTAATATTAGAGAAAGATCATTAATATATTATTGATACTAATATGTTGTTGAAAATCCAAGACAATTTAAGTTTTCAACAAAGGATAAATTATAACAATTTAATGTAATGGAAAAATATGCAAGCATTAGTGTTTGTGATTGTTAATTTTTATTTAAAATTTTTATTGAAGTAACACTGCATTATAACATGATATAAGCTTCAGATATGCATTATTTAAAATCACCATGTGAATATACAACATTAAGTTAACCACTGAATGTCCAATTCTATCCTTCACCATACAATTGTTCACTTTTACCCAATTTACTAGCTGCCACCACCACCCACCCCCAGCTGCTTCCCTTCTAATGACCACTAATTGGCCTTATAGTCTAAGAGTTTAGCTTTACTTATTTCAACCATTTGTTTTTTCATATATACTACATATGAATTAAATCATACAGTGTTGTCTTTCTCCATCTGACTTATTTCACTAAGTATAATAACCTCTAGTAGGTCCATCCACATTGCTTCACATGGAAGGATTTCATCATTTTTTATAGCTGAATAGTATTCCATTGTATACATATATCACATCTTCTTTATCCATTAACTTTTTAAAATTCAAGTTATCAAACTGTATTGACTAAGCAATCCTAATTTTGCAAAAAAAATTAACATGTAATTTTGCTCATAGAAAAAAGATATTTCAGTGTTTTCACTGATTAACTATAGACAATAGAACTGCAAGGATTTTTATTTTCTACTTTAGGTTCTCTCTAACTTACTAATTTTTTTTAACTAGATACTACATTTTTTAGTAATGTGTGCTTTTCCCCCCAAATAATTAGCTGAAATGTGCACAACTATGTATAAGTAGTGATGTGCTATAGAACTTCCAGAAAAATTTAAGACTAGCAGAAAAATTTAGACGAGCAGAACTGTGAGTGCTGGGATAACAAAGAATGTCTGCCATTTTCCCTGGATTCTGTCAACAGTCACTTCATAAGCCTTCAAAGTGTTCTTTTCTGGCTGGTACACACAAACTTGATTACAGAGAGTTGTGTACAGGTTCTCCTCACAAACACAGCCTTTCATCTCATGTCCAAGAGCAACTGGGCACATGAAACTAAAGGAACATTACAAGTTATTTTCCAAATATCTTCCTTTAGAACTTGGCACACTATGACTCATCTTTGCTAATGATTAGAATTCAAACTGAAGAGAGGACAAAACGAAGTGTTTGTATTTTCTATGGAAAAAATCAATTAAAATGATACTTATGAACATTCAACACTAAGATGAGACAAACATAACAACGCCAAAAAAAGAATAAGGGAAGGAGAGTTTTTGTTCATTGTCAACTGCAAGGAGCAAAAATGATAGATTATGAAATAAAATCTCCTCCATTTGGGCAACAAAATACAATTGCATCAACTGTTAAGGTCACTGAAATTAATGACTCTGTCAGGCTACTTTATTACAGATAACAGCTCATACTCATTATAATTTTATTGCGGTTACTCCATCATCCCTTACCCTAAGTCTGTATATCTGTTAGCCAGTGTCAGGACCCCAGTGGCTTTTCACAATTTAAAACAACAGTAAATTCCAGAATTATACTTAATCATACATTTAATTATGATTTCTTCTTATGAAATTTCTCATGGAATAAAACAGAATAGATTATTTACCTGTGCTAGAAAAGCTTGTCTTACATGCTAAACCAAATAATCCTCATAATAATGCTATGACAGATGTATTGTTATCTACCTTTTACAGATAAGGAATCTATGGTTGAACAAGATAAGGGACCTGCCCCTTGGTGTCAGGGCCTAAAAAGAAGCCTGCCTAGGGTCTGATTTCTAATTACTATACCAAACTGCCTCCGGACCCTGCAGCTTATAATATTTGGTCAATCTTCTTACTTATCTTGGTCCAGAAGACTAGAGAAAGTTTCTGAAAAAGTGGAAGACACTTAGAGAGGTCTTAGCCTGAAGGAGCAGAGACCTTTTAGCAGTCCCTGGAATTTGTTGCAACCTCCTAAGTAGAACCCGTCCTGGTCCGGCCCTGCCCTGCCACTCTTCTGGTCAACATTTCCATCTGCGTCAGGGCAATGACAGGGTTGGAAGGAGAAAGCAGCATAGAATTCATACCCTGCTCCAGTTCTAAAAATGGCTGAAGACTTTTGTTTCCCCCCTTGAGATTAACAGATACATACACCCTGCCTCTGAGACAAGCCAAGAATGATAAGGCAGAGGTCACCCCTAAAACTGGTCTTCCAGATGCAACTTATTTATTTATTCATTTATTTCATTTCAACCTTTTTATTGTACCTATCAAATAATTCAAAGGTGCCTATTTACCTAAGGTTAAAGAATACTAGTACAGATTGAGTGTTTGTTTGTCTGCTTGTTTGTTTAAGGTGAGAAATGAAACATCAGCCCAGAAGTCTATAATTCCTTAGGGAAGGGTCATAGTCTGGTCAAAATTGAGAATCACTGGGAAGGTGAAGAAGAGAGACACAGATATGGAAAGTTCACCTGGACAGGGATCTGAGAAATGCAGGTAGGTGTACCTACAAGATACGACCACAGAAACTCCTCTCTTAAAAAGAAGTTAATTTTGCTAAAAGATTTTGCCAATTATTTGTGAATTCAACAGTTGTTAAATCAAACATACTAATTAATTAGTTTGATTTAACTTTAGAGAAGCTTTGGCCTATCTACTGCTGGCCATTGAATATTCCTGTCAGTATCCAACATTTCCAGCCCCAGGAGCAATGCGGGGGGGGGGGGGGGGGGGACACACACACACACACACATCCCCTGGCGTGGCTCAGGCCCAGTGTGAATTAAGGAATTCCTTTATTCCCATGTGTCAAGGAAGGGGCAAGAGGGAAGGGAAAGTCATGTTGGCACTTTATATATTTTAACTCATTTCATCCTCACAAAACTCTCAGAGATAGTCACTATTTTTCTGACACTGCAGATAACGAACCTAAATCACAGAGACATTTGTTTGCCCAAGTTTACACTGCTGATAAGAGGTAGAGGCAGAAATTAAATCCAAGTTTATCTGGCTTCAAAGCCTGTGATCTTTTACTCAACTATTCCATATAAAAATATCATGGTGACATATTGTATTTATCAGCTAGATGATACAAAGAAAAAGCAGCTAACATTCAGTGAGTAATTATTATGTTTCAGACACCATTTCAATACTTTATTTCTACAACTATATTTAATCTTGTTAACAAGTCTGTGGAAATCACTATTATCCTTATATTAAAATGAAGGAGATGAGACACAGAGGATGATATAACTTATCCAAGATCACCCAACTAAATGTGTTTTTTAAAAAGAAGTAGTAAGGATTCATATAATGGCCTCCTTGACGTAATTTTGTCTCACAATTCTCTAGGCTTTTATTTATGTCTGCTATGTCTAGTATTTCTAGCTGACTTGGTATTCTTCCCCCAGTATTTCTATTAATATGCTTTCACTAGTATCTTTTTCTTTTAACATCAAGACCCTCTAATAACAAATGGACTGCTCCAAATCGCTTGTGTCCATCAGGACAGATGCAACTGACAGATACATCAGATGACTTGTGACCACTGAGGTGTCCTGCAGAAGGATGGTTGTCAGAAAGATGAAAAAGTAGAAGAGCTCTATCTGTTTCTGAAAGGAAATATTTTTAAATTTTAACTAATAAATGTAAAGGAACAGAGTAAGTCAATGCTCCGCATTTTTCCCCTGTTCATATGTAGCCCATGAGGGGTGACATGATTTTCATTTTCACGGTCTCTTTTTTCTAACCCTTTTGACCTTTTTTTTTTTTTTTTTTTTTTTTTTTTTTTGTGGGACCCTCGCTGGCGGCCGGGGAACGAATGGGCGCTGCAGAGGATGCAGGCAGCCTCGCAGCCCAGCGCTTAACCAATGCATCACCAGGGGAGGCCCTAACCCTTTTTACTTTTTTTTTTTTTTTTTTTGGTGGAACAAAATCAGATTTAATCAGGAGCCAGCAGCCTTGAGTACACGGGATGCTACTATCACGAAGGCATCTGCCCACACTGGGGAGAAGCAGAGACATATGAGGGGATACTAAGGAAGGGCTGAGGCTAAAGATTTCAGAGAAATAAGCAGGGCTTTCCAGGGACTGCCTTCAAGCCCACTTTTCTTCCAAGTTTGGTCTTGCTGGATCTGGCAAGGAGGTGATAGGGCTGCTTTTTGCTATGATAATGAGGCTGAGGCTTAACCCTTGTCTTCTAGCTCCATCTTGGCTTCAGCTGGTTTTGCCTGGTTTTCTGGTTTTGTCTCATCACAGGGGCTGCGGGAACTCCTGTGGTACCCGTGGCTGATGCAAGTCAATGTGCACTGTATGTCCTGGCAGGGAGTAGCATTTGCAACTTGGCATTTTCTCCTGTCTTACCCAGTGGTTTAAATCAGAAAACTACGAGTCCTCCCCCCCTTTTGACTTTTAACTGGTCTACTGATGTCCTTTGGAATCTTGTTTTTTATTGTTTTTCTACCCAACTGATGGCCCTCCTTACTCCATCATTTCTGTTCTTTGGCATTGGTGAAAATAAAAAATCAGTAGACAAAATTTGTAGATCTTAGAAGAAAATATATGCATGAAAATATGTATATTTGTTTATTATATGTCCTGTCCCATTATAAACGTGATTTGAGGCATTTTACTTTCAACTATGCTTTTGAAACTGTAACCTCTGTTACTTTCTAACTATGATTAGGTATCTCAAAACCCACAGTTAGGCTAACAAAATACTGGTTATGCTTTAAACATTGGCAATGACAGATACAATCATTTTCATCCTAATCAAAAGATGTTTATCTAAAATGTCATAACTAAAGAATTAGCAATTCATTTACGAATTAAAAACACACAGTTGGAAATCACTGTTTCAGGAACAAAGACCACTTCTACTTCGTTTAGCAGCTGGCAACACTTTTATTTTATTTTTTTTTTTTAATAGAGGCATGTTTTATTTATTTATTTATTTGTTTGTTCGTTTGTTTTTATTTATACATGCACTGGGTACAGTCAGAAGCGCGGGAGGGTGAGAGAATTCACCAGAGCCAGAGCGGGGAGCAGAGCAGGCAGAAGGACCGAAGTACACTGCTGAGGGGAGCAGCGGGCGGCAGGAGAGGTCTGCGCGCCATGTGGGACCCTCCTCTGGTGGCCGGGGAGCAGCCGGGAATCGAACCGGCGCTGCAGAGGCTGCGGGCAGCTTCGCAACCCAGCGCTCAACCGCTGCGCCACCGGGGAGGCCCAACACTTTTATTTTTATTGTTTTTTTTTTTTTTACTTTTTTATTTTATATATTTTTTACATCTTTTTTTTATTTTTGCACAATTTATGCATTTTCATCTTGGTTATAGTCCCCATACAATTCCCACCTGCCTTGTTTTGATCCTACTCCTTTCTCACCCCACCTCCCATAGTGTGTCTCTGGTTTATAGTTGTTTGTTGATTTTGATTTTTACTTTATTATAATTAATCTTTTTCCTGGTCCCTTATTTAGGTTTTCTAAATTCCTGCTATGAGTGAGACCATCTGTCATTTTTCTTTTTCTTTCTGGCTTATTTCGCTGAGCATGATCCCTTCCAGCTCCACCCATGTTGCTGCAAATTGCATGAGTTTATCTTTTTTGAATGCTGAGTAATATTCCACTGTGTATATGCACCATATCTTCTTGATCCAGTCATCTGTTTTTGGGCATTTGGGTTGTTTCCATAGCTTAGCTATTGTAAACAGTGCTGTTATAAACATAGGGGTGCAGGTGCCCTTTTGAATTAATGTTTTTTGTGTGTCCTTTGGGTAAATACCTAGGAGTGGAATTGCTGGATCACATGGAAGCTCCATCTTTAGCAGGTTGAGAAATCTCCACACAGCTTTCCATAGTAGTTGGACCAGTTTGCAGAAGAGTTCCTTTTTCTCCATATCCTTACGAACACTTGTTGTAGCTAGTTTTTTTACTATGTGCCATTCTCACTGGTGTAAGATGGTATCTCATTGTAGTTTTGATTTGCATTTCCCTGATTACAAGTGATGATGAACATTTTTTTTATATGCCTGTCAGCCATTTGCATTTGCACTAAAAACCCCAAACAGCCAAAGCTCTCCTGAAAAAAAAAGAAGGGAATGGAGGCATCACACTCCCAGATTTCAAACTATACTACAAAGCCATAATAATCAAGACTACATGGTATTGGAACAAGAACAGACCCACGGACCAATGGAACCAAATAGACAATCCAGAAATAAACCCACAGATTTACAGTCAACTAATCTTCGAGAAAGGAACAAAGAATATGCAATGAAGCAAAGAAAGTTTGTTCAATAAATGATGCTGAGAAAACTGGATCACTACATGCAAAAGAATGATGCTTGACTACTACCTTATACCATGGCAACACTGTTTTAATAGCAAAAGCAGCTTGTAGCAGTAAGGTGTTTCAATAACATATCAACCCTAAAACACATTGTTTTTTCAAAGAGAAATTTCCAACAGGCAAACTTGTTTTATTATTATGGTGGCTTGGAAAGATTTTCTGAAGTGTTCTCTAAATTTTTTATAATTTATTACTTAATAGGAAGTGAGGTCAACGTTTAATGAAATGAGTGTCCCTTAAAATAAAAGATAGTCCTGATTTTTAAGAGCAAAACCATCAGTCATTGAAAAAGCCAACCTAAGCCCACAGGGCAAATGCAAAGAAAAGCTTTCAGCAATTTTATGGGTAAATATTTGTATATGCTCCTTATGGATAAATAAATTGTGACATACAGAATATATCCTAGGAAAGGGTCTGGGTCAGAATTACAATCAGTATATTTATCTCCAAAGCATAATATGAATATAGCTCAAAATTAAATTAACATTTGCCTCTGGATAGGAAAAAAAATCAGATCTTGTAGATTATCTACTCAATTTAAAATTATTCCATTTCAAGTGGCACTGTGTCAATGGGTTTTTTTGGTCACAAAATAAGTGAACGTGCTTATTATTAAGGTTTTGTCTACTTTCTGAACTTATTTCTCTGGAGTTTTATATATTTTTCTTCAGAGTATATAAATAAACTGAAAATTATCTTCTTTAGTCATAAGTGAATGCATATTCTAGTATTTGCTACATAACAGCCTACTGGCTTAAATCTCTGATCAGTTTCACCCTTCTCATGAAATTTTCAACAATTTCAATGTCTTATCTTATGGCCCAAAATATAAAACACAAAGCTTAGTTCCAAAACCATTTCCTCCATGAAACAACTAGTACAATTGCTATAATCCATGTGGTTCTCTCTCATTATATTTTATATATTATCCATTCTTTCAACAAAGGATAGGCCATAAATCCATTAAACTATTAGCTTCATCAACAAAATGACTGTTTTATGGACTGCTTTATCCCTATTGCCATGCTCAGTAATTGGCATATAATTGTCAATAAAATACCCAATGAAGGAATGAATGAATGAATGAGGAGAAATTTTAAGGTCCATAGAAACCACAAACCATGATTCTTATCTTACATTGTGCTGAACACAGTCTAAGTACCTAGCTGTTAATTCTCTGCAATGTACAAAACTCCCAATTTGCTTCAATGGCTGCATCATCATCATAAATAAATGAATAGCAACATTCATCAAGTTTATGATACTGTTACATCCAATATCCAATAAAAGACAGATTTAATGGGTTATGGAGTTTTGAGATTTTAAAATTTATTTTATTTATTTATTTTTGCTAAGAAACTAGTTTATTTGAAGTAGTAAGCTGGAGTCTCACAAGTTTAACATAAGCATGTCACTGATGTATTACTTTGACATAATTTTGTGGATACAGATACTATGACATTTTTATATTCCATTAATCTTTACTTCCCAAAAACTGCTGTCATTTACTGATGCATTAACATAATAATAATAAAAATTATAATAAATTATTTTATTAGCATAAGATACAGTTAAGATTGAGAGACCATCAATCATTGTCTAAAAATCAAACAACTTTACTGTAATATGAAAACTTACTGCCTTTATGCCATTTAAACTTTTAAATGAAGACTCCTGCTGTTTTTTAAAAAATTGCAAATATCCAAACTTTTAAATAAAAACAAAAATTTTGCAATGGAGCATATACAGTTATTACAGGTGATATTCTTTCTGAGGGATATATAGGCTACTTCTACTCTGTCAACTTACTCCACTTATTACAATCATGCCTTGCTGACAAATGATACCAAACAACAGGAAGGAACACCAGACATGCCAGCAGGATTTGGTCATCTCATTTAAAACTATCTCCAGAAAGCATCATTCCTATCAGAAGATTCAGGAAGACCCCTCCTTCCTCAGCTCTGAGTGTGGCATTAGACTTGTTATTCTATCAACTCTATGATGAACAGTCTCCCAGAGTAAAAGGTATTGATTGTCTTCAATTTTCAGTTACCAAATAGGATATCATTAATTTTTTTGTGTTCTGATTAAAAAAGTAATAATAACTTAAATTGTGTCTAGGTCTTGTAGTATGAGGAAGATCTGACTTTTGTGTTTGTGTGTTAGTTTTTGTTTTAGGTATTAGTCAAACTAGTAAAAATAAGTCTTAATAACAAGACAAAATCAACTACAGTTCTCCATGGTGCCATCATCATGTGAAAAATTATTAATAAGCATATTGGAATCATATGAAAGACTGCTTGCAATTTCTAATTATTGAATTGGAACAATTTCTAAGATTTTTAAGCAACAAACGTAATGCTTTTAGATCCTGTGGTATAATAAAAAAAAAATTGGCTGGTCATTTCCCTGGGTCCTAAGAGGAATCCTCTAAGCCCTTGGAATTTCCTGAGTGTGTCCTCAATATGCTGGATCCCTAGATGATTTCAGAATGAGACTAAATATGTTGAAAATATCACCCTTGCAGCTGCAATACTAGAACTTTGGGCCAAATGATAACAGCCTGGACTTCTAGAGATTTAAATTGTCAATGATTCAATCAATCATGCCTATAATGAAGCCAATAAAAACTGTGGGTACCCAGTTGGATGAGCTTCCTTGTTAGGTGATACACACTGATGTACTGGAAGGATGATACATCCTGAAGACATGGAAGCTACGCAATTGTTACCCTCCCAGATCTTATCCATTGGGTCTCTTCTTTTGCTAGGCTAATTTGTATCCTTACAATGAAGCTATTATAATAAATATAAGACCTTTCTGAGTTCTATGAATCAAATCTAGAGAAATATTGTACATGAGAAGGTAGCAGGAACTCCTGACTTTGTAGCCAGTTGGTCAGAAACTCAGATGACCTGGCAATCTCAAGCTGTCAGCTAGTGTCTGACACAAGACAAGGACAGTCCTGCAGGGAGCTATGCCCTTAATCTATGAAATCTGTAGTAACTCTGGGAAGTTAGCATCAGAATCTCACTGCAGGTCTCTTGTTACATCTTTGGGCATGTCAGACTAAGTAAGTCTGGAGGCACTACAATACCCTGGACTGCTTCAGTTTAGGCATCCTGATATTGATCTTGTGTGTTAGGACTGGGAATTAGGGTACCATTTTCATGCCATTAAGAAGCATGTGGAGGGCCTCCCCGGTGGTGTGGCAGGTTGAGCACAGCGCTATGAAGCCATCCGCAGCCTCTGCAGCATGGGTTCAATTCCCTGCTGGCCAGGGAGAAACCCACATGGCGCAGCAGACCTCTCTCCTCAGCAGTGTCTTTCAGTCAGTCTGCCTGTCCTGTTCCCTGCTGTCTCTAGTGAATCCTCTCACCTTCCCATGCCCCTGACCTGTACCCCAGCTCTTGTATAATAAATCTTTTTAAAAATATTTAAAAATAAAAATAAAAGAAGCATTTGGAGTGGAATTTTTCAATTAAGTCATGGTGGTTAACTGATGTATAACTACTACTAAAAAAATTTTTTTGCATTTGTTCAAAGTGAACTTTGAGAAACTCTACAGAGTTTTGAATGAAGTTACTACAATCCCCCTGTGAATGACATAAGGCAAACAGTTTATTATACAAAGGTGTAAAAGATTAGAATTGAAAAGGACCTTAAAAATCATGGAGTATAATGTGTTCATTTCACAGAGAAGAAAATAACTGAGATCAAGGAGATAAGTGATTTGCCCAACAGCTTCTTAGCATCAGAACTAGGACTAGATGAGATGTGTAGCATCTAAAATCACACAGCGATTCCCAAGCTCCTTGTGGTAAGACATTGTTCAGTAACTAAGAGATAAATTCTAGTCATTTTGTCTTGACAGAGACAGGAGCAAAAAAATCGTATGCAGAGTAGAATCAAATGCCTTTCTTTTTTTCCATTGACCATTAAATTAGCACTTTAAATGTCTTTACATTTCTGCTTACCCTCATGATGAAAGGGTAGACTACACATATATTGACTCATTCTATAAGCATGTATGAACCTCTTCTATAAATCAGTACTAAGCACTTGTAAATATCAAGATTGTTAAGCCTCTCTTCTCTAACGAAGGGATCTTCACCCTTCATTTAAAATAATAACAATAGATGCAGCTAGATAAGTGCTATAATCAAAGCCCATGACAGAGCACAGAAAAGAAATCTAGAGGTATCCTAGATAGGTCTTCTCCAGATGACTGAGTAATTAGCCATTATTCAGTAGGTATATTGAGTCATTAAAGGATTTTAAGGAGGGAGGAAGAAATTAGAGCAAACAAACTTTCCTATTACATACATGGGACATGACACTTGCCAAGTTGCTTGAAGCTCTGAACAGGAATGCTTTCTTATTTTCTTGCTTTTCTGTTTAGATGGCCAGCAAAAACAGTGGTTTTGCTAAAGATACAAAGAAGGCCAAATACAACTCTAACTTAGAATTCTTCACCCTCTATTATAGAAGTCTTATGATAAAGAATATAAATTGATTCCTTGTCTGAATAGATAAAAGTTAGTGCTGTGATTCCTGTTCAAGTGAGTGGCCTTAAGGAACTTGAACCAGACAGAGAGTAAAAGAACCAGACACTCATAGCTGAGGGTCTAAGCACAATCAAAACAAGTCCCCACAGACCTCACTCCATGGAGTAGCGAGGGCATTGTTTGGGAGATGGGGAGAAGAAAGTAGAGATTCTGGCTACAGAAGTCTTTCTAACAGTTCTACATGAAACAGTGGGAGGAATGTTGCTGCTCAAGTAAAACTTTGTTTTTCAGAATTCCAAGGCTGAAAGTGATACAGTCCATCAGAACAAATAGACAAATAAAAATTACATAAAACATATTCACCTAGAAAATATGAACATAATATTTAAGAGACCTAATGGTTAAGAATATCTGTTCACTATCAGAACAAAATTAAATTGAAGATAATCATAAAAAATAAGGACAAGAATTCTCCAAAAATGTCAAGGTCATAAAAGAAAAGTAAAGATTAAGAAACTATGACAGAGATTAATGAAAACATGACATTAAATGTTGTCCTGACAGTGTAATGCTGGATCTTGGATTGGACTCTGGAGGAGCAGACATAAGTAGAAAAAGCAATGCTCCAAAAAAAAAAAAATTTTTCAAATTAATTACATTGTTCTGATCTGGTTTTCTTAGTTTTAAAAAAAATTGTTCTACAGTAAAGAGAGATGTTAACATTAGATGTAACTGGGTGTGAAGTATATGGAACTTTCCAAAATATTTCTGCAACTATTCAGTATATTAAAATTACTTTTAAAGTTTTTAAAAGCAGGTATGTTTGCTTGTTTGATGGTTATTAAATATAGATTTAGAGTATAGTTCTGGGTTTAAAACATGAATCTATAACTTGTAAGCAATGTGACCTTAGACAAGTTAATTAAGCTCTCTGTGCTTTAGTTTCCTCATCAGAAAAATAGGAATAATCTTACAAATAAATAAGATTATAAAATGATGTATTTAAACACTTGCTATTGTGCCTCATTTAGGAACATATTATGTTCCTTAAAAATTATAGCTAGTATGTGCTTATGAACATTTCCATACTTATTATAGTTGTCCTTATAATTAAGGTTTTCTGGTACTGGATTCATGTCAAGAATAAAAGTCCAGTAATATATGTATATATAAATATGTCTAAGTATATGTAAATAACATATTTATCCTCTTCATTTTGTTGGCACCAGATGGAGCAAAATTTTTGATAAATTCTGGGTCACACTAAGTCATAAAGACATGTGTGGTGGTCTGAGTGTCTGGCAAGGGGATAGGTTGAAGGTGACAAGAATGGGGATGGAGAAGGACCTTAGCCCTGAACGTGTGTCCTCCTCAAGTTATGTCATTCACTTTTAGTGAACTGATGTCAATACTCACTAACCTACTACACTGGCTATCCAAAGGCAACATCAAGACTAAGCAGACCACACTCTGTTGTAGTCTGTCAGTTACAACCTCATCTCAGTTCCAAAAAAAGTCACTGAGATTTTCTTTTCATAAATCTGGTATTAATGATTTTTCCTGGATTGGACATATATGCTCTGTATACAGTTCCTAAGAGTTAGGAGTGTATCAAGTCAACAATTGAACTAATCACTTACCAGATTACATGAAAACCCCTCTGGATCTCTTCTTTAAACAACAGAATGAAGACAGTTGCAGTTAGCAGCTTTTAAAATCTCATTAATCTACAAGTTACCATTTAGAGCACTAAATGGTAGATAGTAGATACTACTTATTATAGTAGTATCTACTTATTATATAAACTAGTAGTATCTACTTATTATATAAGTATCTACTTATTATATAAACTAGCTTAAAATATTATGCCATTGACACAAAAAATAACAGACAAAATTATCTTATAATATTAGTAATCCTCACACACAAAAATAAAAGTTCTTTTCTAGCTTGAACTTTATGATCTACCTGAAAGCTATGTATAATTCTAATGCTCAGATTCCCTAGTTTCTGGTTAGACCAGAGATACTTTCACTTGCTTTTTATGTTCCCCTTTCCACCATAACCTGTTGTCAAGCTCAGACACTTCTTTATAATTTTCATTTACATGAAGCTTTATTTATATTTCTACTAAACTATTTCTCCTACTTCCACTACTCCAAGGTACTGACCATCTGGCACTCACTCTCTAAAGATCTTATTCCATAATTTAAAAGTGTTTTAAAAAGTGAGACTGGTGAAATAAGCCAGAAAAAAAAAAGAAAAATACTGGAAGGTCTCACTTATAGCAGGAATATAGAGGAAAATAAGGGATCAGGAAGAGAAAAAAATAAATATATATAATAAAGTAAAAATCAGAATCAACAGGCAACTATAAACCAGAGACATACTGGGGGGTGGGGTGGGGGAGAAGGGAGAAGGACCAAAACAAGGATGGAAGAGCAGAAGAGACCATGGTGATAGTTCATAGGTGAATGGATGGTGGAAATTTTATGGGTACTATAACCAAGATGAAAATGCATACACTGTACAGAAATGAAAAATGTAAAATATATCAAATAATAATTTTTTAAAAAGTGAGACTGGGGTGGGAGTGGGGACAGGACATGAAAGTTCAATCTTCCTGTAGGGCAATTTTTCAAAATACATTGTAAGTCTTCATAAAGGAGTTCCCCTTGAAACTATCAATTCCATATCTATGAATTGATTCTAAGTAAACAGGAACAGTATGCAAAAATCCACAGGATGCCCATCTCATTGTTTATGAAGTGGAAAAATAGGAGCAACCTCAGGGATTTGTGAAATTGGTAGGCTGGGTATGTGGTAAGCAAAATTTCTAAAATAATCCCCTAACAATGACCCAGTCTCACACCTGGAACCTCTGAAAATGAGATAGTGCCCATGATTATATTATATGGCACAGCTGCCCTTATCCAGATGGGTCTACTCTAAAGACATGACCTCCTCCAAAGCTGAGCACTTTCTCCAGCTGGTAACCAGAACTATCCCAAGCAGGAAGAGTCAGTGCAGTTTCTAGTTTGTCAATGAAGGGACCCCACGTGAGAAAGAAGGTAGACTACCTCTAGAAGCAGAGAGAAATCCCCATTTGACAGTCTGCCAGGAAAGGGCACCTTAGAGCTACAGCTGCATGGAACTGGATTCTGCAAAAAAAATTTGAATCAGCTTTGAAGAGGATTCTTACTGAGAGCCTCCAGTTTGGAGCCCCATGGCTCTTCACCATGACTTCAGTTGCCTGAGCAGAAAACCCAGGTGAATCTGCTCTGACTTCTCACCTACAGAAATGAAGTGATAAAGTGGGTGCTGGTTCACACTGCTCCATGTGGGCACTTGCTACACAGCACAGGAAATGAAAACAGTACTTTTGAGGGATCTAAAATTAGGAAACAGTAAAGTTTACATTTTAAAAACTTTAGCAATCATTATACTTATTAGAGAAAATATAGATGCATTTAAAGATCTGAGACAAGAATACCTATTATTACTGTCACTTTATCACATTATTGTAATTCCTGGCCAGTGTTCTAAGAAAAAAAAATGGGCGTACAAAAATTAGAAGAAAACATAATTTTTTTATCTGGAAATGATTAGAAGCAATAAATAATTGCAACCAATAAAAGCTTGACAACTAGCTTGACAACTAGCTCGAGAATACATGACTCATTTAGAAAAGTCAAAAACACTTCTCTACACTAATACCAACTATGGAATATAATAAACATGCCATTCAACATAGTATAGAAATTATAGAGTTAAGTAGGAATTTACCTAATAATGAAGCAAGATTTTTAAATGAGGCTTACATATGTAGTCTTCAAATTTTACATAGTGAGGGCCTCCCTGGTGGTGCAAGGGGTTAAGCACAGCACTGTGGAGCTATCTGCAGCCTCTGGAGCACAAGTTTGAACCCTGGGCAGGGAGCTACCCACATGGTGCAACAGACCTCTCCTGACTAGCCCAATGCTCCCCTCAGTAGTGGTAGTGCAGGAAGGCCACTGAGCAGGTTTTCTGATCCAGCAGACCGGGTAAAGGAGGAGTCCTGGAGGCCTCAGTGGCTTTCAGGCTTTTATTGGGATTTACAAGGTACAGAGCAGGCAGGGGTACTGGGGGGCCAGGAGGCTGGCAGGCCTCCAAGCCCCCAGCAAGTCTTCACTCTGTCTGGGCTCTCCGGTGTTCTCTGATGGTCTCTGCTGCTCTGCTCTCTCGTGGTTCTGCTTCTCTCTCAGCTTCTGTTGGCATCCCCGTGATGCTGCCCTTAAAAAGCCCAGTCTTAGCTCAGGTGAATCCCATCTACATATGCCTACACCCTATTCCAGGTGCCCACCATCAGGCATGCATTCAGGACCGCAGGGCTCCGTCATCTATGCTAATGGTGGGAGGGCAGAAAAGCCTGACACTTTTACCTTACCCTACAGTAGTGTATTTCAGTCAATCTGCCTGTTCTATTCCCCACTCTGTCTCTGGTGAATCCTCTCATCCCCACACTTCTGGCCTGTACCCCATTTTTTATATGCATAAATAAATCTTTAAAAAAATTTACATAGTGAGAATATATTACCAATAAAAATACACCATATCAATGGTGATTTCAAAATATTTAGAATATTGGCACTCATCAAACAGAATGGCACTGGCAATAAAGCTTCAGTCACATGGGCATGTGCCAGGTGAAGAGGAGTCTTAAATTTTATAAATGTTAATTGATGATTACATTTCTCTCCATGAAATGGCTGGGAATGATAAACTTTAGCCTCCACTTTCTCCAAAGACTTACTCTCAACTACTTGTCCTGTAGTCAAGAAAAGGGCATGAGTAGATCAAGAAAGCAAGATAACTTAATAGATTGCAAGGAGCAACAAAACAGCTGACAAATAGGGAGAATGGTGTGTCCAAGGAGCTGGAGAATAGTAAGAAAGCACAACAAGCCCAAATGCCTGCACCTGCCCAGCAGGCCAACCATCCTCTCCTAAATGAGGGAACAAAGCCAAAAAGTGTAACTCAGGCTGCACCTCCCTGCGTGAGCTAAGTTGTTCTCAGAATGAGAATTCTGGGAATCTTGCTATTACCTGTCTTCAAATTGGGAAATGATAGTTGACAACTCCTCATTGCAGCTTGATTCTTAAAGTCAAGATGTAATCAAAAGATAATAATTAAAGTACATCAACATGTTTAGTAAGTACTTATACAAATCCACCTAGGTAGTTGTAGGGTAAGGAAAAAATGTCAGGTTTTTCTGCCCTCTCGCCATCAGGATAGATGATGGATCCTTGCGGTCCTGAATGCATGCCTGATGGTGGGTGCTTGGAGTAGGGTGTGGGCATAGATAGATGGGATTCACCTGGGCTAAGACTGGGCTTTGAAGGGTGGTGTCATGAGGACACCAGTCGAAGCCAAAAGAGAAGCTGAGAGAGAAGCAAGAGAAGCAGAAGCCGAGAGAAAGCTGGAGAGCCCAGAGTGAAGACATGCTGGGGGCTGGGAGGCCTGCCAGCCTACCAGCCCCCCAGCGCCCCTGTCTGCCGTGTACCTGGTAATCCCAATAAAAACCTGCAAAACCACTGACGACTCTGACTCCTCCTTTACCCGGTCTGCTGGATCAGAAAACCTGCACTGTGGTCTTCCTGCCCTACAGTAGTAAGTATATTTAACAGAAAAAGCAGCTTAAGAGATCAAATTAGGGCCTCCCTGGTGGCACAAGGGGTTAAGACTGCAACCTATGAAGCTATCCGCATCCACTAGAGCATGAGTTCGATCCCCAGTCAGGGAGCAACCCACATGGCACAGCAGACCTCTCGTGACTCCCCTGCCGCTCCCCTCAGCAGTGTATTTCCATCGATCTGCCTGTTCTGTTCCCCACTCTGTCTCTGGTGAATCCTCTCACCCCCCAAACCTCCTGCCTGTACCCCAGTTCTTGTATGCATAAATAAATAAATCTTTTTTAAAAAGATATCAAATTATTTTCACTTTATGAAGACATTCAAGGGAGACAACAGAGATTCCCTCTATGTACTTTATCCATGATCAGTCCCAAACTGCAGGCAAACAGTCACCAACAGCACTAATGATTCCTGCAAATCATTGAGAGGTCCAAGGGATCATGTGAGCAGGTTTGAAAATGACCACTAGAGGCATCAACACTATTCTGTTAGATTGTCATCAAAAGTTCAGGAAATTTCTCTGTAAATCTACGGCTCCAGTTCCACTCACTTCTTTCCAGCACATAAATCTCTGTTATTTTTTTCCATCAAGCTACCAAATTTTGTGGTATGGTTTGCAAAATACCAGAAAGCTAAGCCCTTCTGCGGTTATATAAAAGACATTGTATTCTTAAGAGGTTTTGCAAATAATACCACAAAATGGCCTCACTCAAAAGAACATGACTTTTCCCAGAAGTAAACAAGAGGCGATAAACATGTAATCAATAAATAATTGGGCTTTGCCTTCAGGTAAGTGTTTTGATCTGAACTAGTCTTCAGATTTCCCTGGTTGGTTTATCCAGTGAAAGACACAAGATCCCAAAACTCCCTAAGCCTGAATTGCAAAGGTTCAAAATCCTCAAAGGTAAACTGGTGTCTGGTGGGCATCTTAGAGAAAAATTGACCTTATTAAAACATATTTATATTTAAAAATCATGAAAAGAAAGGAGGTGGTACAAACTGAAAATGATATTTACTACAAGTTTATGGAAAATAAATCACTGTGGGGAAAAGTTGAGATCATTAAACTCAAGGAAGAAAACAGAAAATTCTAGATCAATGATTAAATCAGAAGAAAATAACTGCCTTTCTAGAAGAGAATTCTGTCTCATGATTGGTAGTTAAGAATCTACTTCACTAAACCCAAAGACCATTAGTGACCGGGATGAACCTGAACTCAAGGGGGTTTTGGTAGAGAACTCTCTACCCTCCATGGCTTGGCATAGACTAAACACAGATGAAGTTTCTCAGCAAAGCTGCTTCTTGGCTATGGGCACTTGCTCACAAATTCTTTTGTAACAGAGCTGGTTCTGCTCTTGCTCCGCAAATAAACTACAAACTCCTTTGAAGTTACAATCCCATTTTAGTTCATGTTTATGTCCCCATGTTGCACATATGTAAATATCCACAGTAGGCACTGAATGAACATTTTTTTTAAAATTACCACTGAGTTTTACCATGGAACCAAAAATGAAATAATAATAACAATCATCATGCAGCAACTTTAACCAGCTGCTTACCAGTAACATGTGCAAAGTCATATCTTACTTGATTAAGTTAGTGATAGAGTCAGTGTGATTATCCATATTTTACAGATGTCAAAATTGAAGTTCACAGAGATCCTTGATTATTTTTTAAAGGTGACATGACTAATACTTCCAAATTCAGGTCATGAGAAATTTCCGCCTATAATAAAAGACTCTAGGAGCTCACCTACTTAGAAGTAGATTCAAGCATAGACTATAAAATATTCAGCAGAGTCATGTTGTGGAGTCAATGCTAATGAAGATGCTCATTGGTATAGACAACATAGATTGTCTTTGCTTATAGTAAGCACCTGCTAAATATCCAGTTATCAATGGAAAACTGGAGAAATTCAAGCAATTTTCCTAGTTTTTGACTCCTACTGAGGTCTTAACTATGTTGTTCAGTTAGCAATGAACACTGACGGATCTTTTCTTCCCAATAACAGATGTTGGAGAACTTTTAGGCACCTTGACTCAGAAAGCACAGCTACCTCTCCAGTTAGAATTTGCTGAGGTTTCTAACAGTGGGTCATCTCTCTTTCTCTGTCCAGAAAGATTCACTTCTACAGTGTATTCAAATTCAAAATATTTGAAGGCCCTGTAGAAAAGCTCTTTTAAAATACAATATGCCCTTTTCATCTTTTACACAGTTTAAATTGTAGAAGTTGTGGTATTATAGTCAATAGCCAAAACAAAGTGTCTTATTCCAGGATCAAATCCTAAATAAACTCTAAACAAGAGATATGTAAACTTCTGGCCCACAGTTCATCTGACATGCTCTCCTCTAACTGTATGCACATTTGTGTCCTTCCTACTCTAATCACAGTAATGACTGAACTTTTTTTTTAATAGGAAAGTAATTATTAGGGCATTTCAAAGTTGATTTCTCTAAAGTCAAGAAACAAAAATCCATTTGTAACTAAAACATGTAGTTATCTAGTTGTGTGTATGTGTGTGTGTGATGCTATGCAAAAACCAAAACTAAAACCAAAAATTTAATCACAATAAACAGAATTAAGAGTCAAGTGACTTTATATCCAAAGCAAAACATAGAAGGATAATTACATATTCTCAACCAAATTAATGCCTGCCAAAATGCCCTTTACTAAACCTGAGAAGAGATACTGATATTATTAACCAAGTGGAATAGAAAATATGTGAATAAATATTTCCTTTAAATTTTTTGCAACAAAATACAACTGTATTTTAAGCTATAAGGAGAATCATTTTGAAAATGTTTCCTTTGTACTCAAACAAATATTAATAGTCATTTGTTATTTCCTTTGTTTCCCAGTATAAGTTCTGAAAAGTAATTTAGTCATCACTCACCATGTCAAATTAAATTTCAAGCAAACAACTTCCTGCTCTATAGTCCTCATACAATTCCCAACCCCCTTGTTTTGATCCTACTTCCTCCTCTATACCCCGCCCCCCGCCATGTGTCTCTGGTTTATAGTTGCTTGTTGATTTTGATTTTTACTTTATTATAATTAGTCTTTTTTCTGGTCCCTTATTTAGGTTTTCTAAATTCCTGCTAAGAAGAGTGAGACCAACTGGTATTTTTTTTTTCTTCCCAGCTTATTTCACTGAGCATGATCCCTTCCAGTTCCATCCATGTTGCTGCAAATTGCCAAGATGAAAATGCATACATTGTACAAAAATGAAAAATGATGTAAAAAATACATAAAATGAAAAAAGGATAAACTACAATGAATTTTTGAGACAGTCTGAAAAAAAATCCAAACTATTAATAATATTTTACATTCTACCTGTTGAAACAATACTATTTTGGAAAATTATGTTAAATAAATATATCATTACCATTTAAAAAAATCTATATTAAAAAAAAAAACTTCCTGCTCTATTCCTATTCTTTTGTAATCCATACTCCATCTGGCAGCCAAAGTGGCTTTTTAAACCAAGCATCAAATCATATTCTTTTCTTGTTAAGAAACCCCCTAAAGATTTCCAACTGAAGTTTAATCCAAACTCACCATGGTCTTTACGGTCCTCTCTCGTTCATCCTCAAATCCTACCAACTTCACCTGTGCTCTACTTGCACCAGTAAATTGCCTTTGTTTTGCACCCCATTAAAAGACACTTCACCATTGCAGTTTTTTTTTTTTTAAGATTTATTTATTCATGCATACAAGAACTGGGATACAGGCCAGAGGTGTGGAGGGTGAGAGGATTCACCCAGAGACAGAGTGAGGAACAGAACAGGCAGACTGACTGAAATACACTGCTGAGGGGAGCAGCAGGGGAGACAGGATAGGTCTGCTGCACTATGTGGGTAGTTCCCTGGCTGGGGATTGAACTCGTGCTACAGTGGCTGCGGACAGCCTCATAGGTTAGGTCTTAACCTCTTGTGCCACCAGGGGGGCCCACCATTGCATTTTTTGTGCTGGAGGGTCCTCTGCCCAACCACCCTGCCCACATGGCTCCCTATGACTTGTTCATTGTAATCCAGGGTTAATTAAGCTCGGCATGAGGTCTTCTTGACCATCCAATCTAAAAGAACCCAGCTCACACTCACTGCTAGTTGAGATCATCCTGTTAATTTATAGCTTTATTTATTACCACTCTTTGCAAACAGCACCTTGCCCCTGGCAACCACCACCTCCAGAAAAATGTATGAGGAGGGCATTGCCTGTCTTGTCCAGCACCACCCATTTCCCTCCAGCCTGCAACAGTGTCTGATGCTTGGAAGATGCCAAAAAAATATTTACTGAATAAATGAATGAGCACCCCTAAACACATTATATTATGGATATGCTTTCATTGTTTTTTTATAGTGACTTCTCATGAAGGCCATATCTTTGACTCTCTAAAATCAAGCACAATCCATCTTCAAACATGCCTGGGTATGATTGCAAGCAGTAGTGTCCTGGTAACAAAACCATCAGATTTTGCAAGTCCTGTGGCATAAACAGGCTACTGAGTGACAGATGAGCATATTTGCAAGATAAAGGTTGTTTTACTGTAATTGAAATTCTGAAACTGCCTCCTCATGGTATCCTCTGGTTTTAATAACAGCCTCACTGGTCCCTCAAAACAATCAGCAATGATTTCTCTTCTCTGGATGGGACTTTAACATTGTGGTGACAGAAGACAGGGGAAAAACACTTTCAAAGGGTAAAAGAATTATGTACAAAATTTAGGTTATTTTTAATATACAATACCAACTAGCAGAGCTGCCATTTTTTTAACTTGTTATTTTTTAATTTACTCAGATAAGTTAGTACCCATTTAGGGAGGTGATTAAAGACATCAAAGATTTCCCATGTCAAGAATACAAGAATAGAGTTCAAAAATAATTCTTTCAGTCATGTTTGTCTATCTCTACAAATACAACCAACTCAGTGTCTGCTTTGTCTTCATATCAGAGTTCCTCCTCATGAATCCTGACTTAAATCTAAAGGTTTTTTCATTTCAACTAAAATATCAGTTTTTTAAAAAAATTATTTAAATTTTATTTTTATATTCCCCACACAATTACAACCCCCTTATTTTGACCCCAATCCCAACTTTCCCCACCCCCCACCCTCTATAGAGTATCTCTGGTTCATAGTTGTTTGTTGATTTTGATAAGTTCTCTAGATTCCTTCTATGAGTGAGACCATCCGGTATTTTTCTTTCTGGCTTATTTCGCTGAGCATGATCCAGCGCCATCCATGTTGCTGCAAATTGCATGTGTTTATCTATTTTGAATGCTGAGTAATATTCCATGGTGTATATGTACCACATCTTCTTGATCCAGTCATTTATTTTTGGGCATTTGGGTTGTTTCCAAAGCTTAGCTATTGTAAACAGTGCTGCTATAAACATAGAGGTGCAGGTGCTCTTTGGAATTGATTTTTCTGTGTCCTTTGGGTAAATACCTAGGAGTGGAATTGCTGGATCATATGGAAGCTCTATGTTTAGTAGGTCCAGAAATCTCCACACAGATCTCCACAGTGGTTGGACCAGTTTGCACTCCCACCAATAGTGCAGGAGAGTTCCTTTTTCTCCACAACCTCACCAACATTTGTTGTTGCTAGTTTTTTTTTAATATGTGCCATTCTCACTGGTGTAAGAGGGTATCTCATTGTAGTTTTGATTTGCATTTCCCTGATTACAAGTGATGTTGAACATTTTTTCATATGCCTGTTGGCCATTTGCATTTCTTCTTCAGAGAAGTTTCTTTTTAGCTCTTCTGCCCATTTTTTGACTGGATTATTTTCTTTGTTTTTGTTGAGTCTCATCAGCTCTTTGCAGATTTTTGTGATCAGTCCTTTATCATTAGTGTTGTGTGCAAAAATGTTCTCCCAGTCGGTGGGGTTTCTCTTTGTTTTTGTTATTGTCTCTTTTGCTGTGCAGAAGCTCTTTAATTTGATGTAGTCCCAGCTGTTTATCTTTGCCTTCACTATCACTGCTTTGGGTGATGTGTCTGTAAAGATGTCTTAATACATGGCCAATGATGCCATGAAAATGCTAATTACACTAAATGCAAATGATGTTAAACATATAATATATTGGTTAATCCTCTGAGCACATAATCATAAATATTTTTCATATCTGAAGAAATACACAACTGAAAATAGAATAAGAGCTCAATGGTTAACACTGATAAGGTGCTAAGAGCACTGGCAGGTAGTGGGAGTTATAGATGAAGATTTCAAGTAAATTAATCAACACACACTACAAAACAAAATTTCCAAACAAGAACTTCACTTCTAAAATGATCATCAGTCTAAAATAATAGTTTTAGAGTTCTATACTTCAAAAATTCTACTCATTTTTTTCAAAATACAATTTTTTAAAAATAAAACCCTTATGTGACATTCCCATGTAGTTAATGGCCATAGCTATAAGGATGTTGCTCCTTCATTAATTTCATTTGTGATTAAAGAATTCTAATAGATGAGCTCCATTTCCCTTGAACCTTTCCAAATACTTTACCAGACACCACAGGAAACAGAATAGAAATATCTATGACATTGACTTTCTCTAAGGGGGCCCCTACCCATTGACAGATAAGACAACCACAATACAAACAGGGCAAGATTTAGAATTAGATATTATGACTTATCGATAAAAAAAAAAATGTGGGCAAGAAAAATAAGAATGAGTTTCAAAGAGAAAATTATTACAAATGTGAAAAAAAGAAATAAAAAGATTTTAGAATTATATTTCCTCTAATAAAAAGAATAACAGATGTGAGTCAGTGTCATTTACTCCAGTAATATATTCTTCGTGGAGAGCCAATTTGAAGCCGCCAGCCATGTGTATACTTATACACATAAGTGTGTCTAAATTTCATGTTAAAAAATACAACTTCAAGAACTTTTGAGAGGAACCAGTGTTCATATATGAGTGTCTATAATTTAATAACAAAAGCATTCCTTAATGAACTGTTTTTACCTGTCCTTAAAGTCATGACGGCATGTTTATCTTCCCACCTCTCTTTAGGCTGGTAGGGGTGGTGGGTCTGTCTCAGAGGAGGGAGGCTTGTGCCCTGCTTTCTCCCTCTAACCATCACCAACAAGGCTCCCGACTTTCCCACAAATCCCAGTGGCTTTCACTGGACAAGAAGAATGAGGTTAATTCCAAAAATGGAGATGCTCATCTTTCCAACCAAAACATTTTTGATTGTTTGGCTCTTATTGGAGAGTGGGAAGTAGAAATTTCTCAGGACTCATTGGGTTCAATTCATTTTCTTAGTGCTTGAATATACTGGGCATCTTTAAGAAATCATGATGATGCATGATTTCACATTGATGGCCTGTTTGACTTTTTATATTGCTCAGCAGATAAATAATCTCTAAGTAAGTTGAACTGATTTTAACTTGTGTTTTTGACAGCCATGGATTCAGTCCAAGTGAAAAGTGGCACCATTGTTGTGGTTACACCTTAATGTCAATTCACACTCAAGGGAGGTGATAGAGACAAGAACACTGAATCCAGTAAAATTGGTTATCCATTTACTTGGACAGTCAAATACAAAATGGCTTGCTAAATCATTCATGTGGAAATCTACATCTATCTAAAACTATCTAAGTAAGCAGACTGGCTTTTGTAGCATAACCATTTTGCTATACCGACACATTCATAGTAAGCAATTAGGAGAAGGTCAATAGCACACAGTGGAAATTACTCCTAGCAGATGGCTGCCTTTTCCAACATCCAGGAAAGCTTTTAAGGAGCTGACTTTAGCATCAGTATCCATAGATCAGCCTGATGATTGTAAGAAAATGAACTAAAAGGCAAAGATCTCCTCTAAATGTCGTGCATTTAGAACAGCTTGGTACTTTTTTCTCAACTGAAAGCAAGAATTTTTTTAAAGAAATATATTTTATTAAAGTAACAGCATTATTTTGTTATGTAAGTTTCAGGTATGCTTCACTGTAAATCATATCACTGTAAATCAACATATTCTTTTTTTTTAAGATTTATTTATTTTTTATACAAGCACTGGGTATAGTCAGAAGCGTGATAGGGTAAGAGAATTCACCAGAGCCAGAGCAGGGAGCAAAACAGGCAGAAGGACTGAAGTACACTGCTGAGGGGAGCAGCGGGAGGCAGGAGAGGTCTGCGCGCCATGTGGGACCCTCGCTGATGGCCGGGGATTGAATCTGCGCTGCAGAGGCTGCGGGCAGCTTCACAGCCAGTGCTCAACCGCTGCGCCACCAGGGGAGGCCCGTAAATCAACATATACTACATCAAATTCACCAGTAAAGGTCCAATTCTATTCATCTATTAAAAAAGATGAAATCTTGCCTTTTGTGAAAACATGGTTAGAACTGGAGATGATTGTGCTAAGAGAAGTCAGTCAGAAAGTGAAAGACAATTATCAGATGGCACCTTTTCTACGTGGACTATACATAACCAAGCAAATGAACTGAAAAAAAAAATCACAATAAAAATAACTCTTAGACTCTGCAAAACATAACAGTCACTGGAAGGAGAGGGAGAGGGTTGAGGAGGGAAAGGAAGGGTTGAGGAGAGATCCGAAAGGCACTGGAATGCTGGTGGTGGGTGATGTGAGGCTGAGTATTATAAATCAATGATAAATCAAAACATTTTATTATAAAAAATTAAAAGTCCAATTCTATCCTTCATCATACTATTGGCCCCTTATCAATTCTTTATTTTTCTTTAAAATAAGAAAGAATTTGCCTCGGCTGTGTTTGGAATTCCAATGGAGAAAAAAATCACCACATCAAAATCACCTTATACTATCAAGTTCATAAAAACTATGGAATGTTTGCAAATTATTTGGCATGTCAGGCACATTCTTTATTTAGAAACAGTATATGACAGAAATATTATTATTACAATAACAAGGCTTGCTCTCAGTGTAAGATAAAGAAGTATACATGGCAAAAGTTTTAAAGTTGAGAAAAAGTTTGCTTTACATCTGTAAATGGAGTATTAAAGAAAAATGTAACAGATATGAATTTTTAAAAGTGATGACATTACATTGAAATCTAACTCACTTGAAATCCACTGAAAACCATTAAAATACAAACAAACTAATAAAACACAAATGTGTGAAATAATTCTAAGTAGTCATGACATTATTTGACAGGACAATTAGAAAAAAGGAGGATTATATAGATAATAACCTTTATTTACTAAACATGTACTGAACTTTGTGAAAAAGGAGAATGCAGATTCTTTCCAATGTCCATTGAATATTTACAAATTATGATAAAAAAAGAAATTAACTAACTTGAAAAATTAAGATTTATAAATTTATGTAAGAAATTCTTAAACTATTAATCTAGTCAAGCTTCTAGAAAGACTAATTTAAAAAGAAAAAGTTGGTAAAATAATCATACATAAAACTGTATGCATGTGTATATATAATTTGTATATGTATAATGACTATAGAGAATATCTTTATAAGCAAATTGTTGGTATAAGAATTTGCTACTAAATTCATACACTTAATGAAATTGATTAATTTCTAATAAAATATAGTAATGTTAACTTGAGAAAAACTAGAAAATTCAAACCAAGGAATAGAAAACAACCTTAAGACTCAAAAAGAATTGAAATAATGCCAAATCATCACAAAACAGCTAACATCAAGCTTACTTCATTATTCCAGTAGATAGAAAATAAATTTCCCTAATGCTTTTTAAAACTAGTATAATTCTAGTATTAAAAGCATAAGAAATAATAGAAGGAAATTGTAGACCAATGTTAGTTCTTAAATACACAAATTCCATGAACTCTTTCTCAAAAATATACATACAATGCCTAAAAAGAATGGCTGCCTAAAGATGACTAAAAACTTCATTAGTTAAGAAAATGCAAGTCAAAGTGCAATGAGTTACCACTAGATAGTCACCACAGTCATACCAAAAAAATATTAAGAAAATAAGTTTTGGTGGAAATATGGAGCCATTGAAATCTCATGCATTTCTTCTAGAAGGATAAAATCATAAGGCCATTATGGAAAACAGTTTGGAGTTTCCTCAAAAAGTTAACCATAGAATTACTGCATGACCCAGCAATTTCATCCCTAGTTATTTACCCAAAAGAATTGAAGACACATTGTGCAAAAATGAAAAATGATATAAGAATTATATAAAATAAAATATTAATTAAAAAAAAGAATTGAAGACAAGTGTTCAAACAAATATTTGCACACAGATATTCAATACAGCACTATTCAGAATAGCCAAAAGGTGGAAACAACCCAAATGTCCATCAATTAATGAATGTATGAATAAAATATGGCATATCCATATAAATGAATATTATCTCAGCCACAAAAAGTAATGAGGTGCTGATGCATACCATTATGGAAGAACTTTGAAAACAGTATGCTAAGTGAGAGAAGAAATAAAAAGCTACAGATTATAATATTACAGTTATATGAATGACTCAGAATAGGCAAATCCATAAAGATAGAGAGCAGATTAGTGGAGCACAGGGAGAGGGACTGGAAAGCACTGCTTAATGAATAGGGAATTTCCTTTTAGAACAATAAAAATTCTGGACAAGATAGTGGTGATAGTTGTATAATACTGTGACTGTATTTAATGTCACTGAATCATACCCTTTAAAAATAGTGAATTTTATGTTACATGAATTTCATAATAAAAATTGACTTATCAAGATTAGTGCTTTTATATTTACATGAAAAGTAAACAAAAATAATATTTTATTTTACAGCAGAAAAAGTTTTAAAATCCTAAGATAAAAAATGATGAAAAACACTGTTGTAAATATATCTACAAAATTCTTATTTAAAACACAACATCAACAGTAGAAGAGATAGATCATGGTCACAAACAGGAATATGCTATATTGTAATCCATAAATTGGGCACCATTCTAGATGAAATGTGAAGAAGATGGATATGGTACTTAAAGCTAACAAGATAGAGTAATTCGTTGGAATAAAGTTTTCAGAAAGATCCAAACACATTTAAAAATTCCTGCATAATAAAGGTAGAACTCTAAAACAGTTGCAGAAAGAGCATTCAATGATTTTAGGACAACTAGTTTTGCATTCAAAAGAAAATTCGTATTATTAACTTGCAAGCTAAACCAAAATAAACTGTGATTTTATTTTAACTATAAATGTATTAACACTCTAGGTGCATTAAATTGTACTAAGAGCTATAAATGTACAAAAATATAAATATAAGAAGCGAAAGTACAAAGTGCCAGGAAAAAGAGATGGATATCGGTACCATCTTAGTTTGAGAGAAGCATTTCTTAATATGAAACAGAAAGTGGTAACCACAGAAAAAAAATATTGATTTATTCACCACTTCTATAAATTAAAATATAAAATTAAAAGGCTGTCAAGGAATCTGGAAAAACAATCCTTTAATAACATAGTTGTTTTTATATATTAGCTTATCTGTTCGTTGTTATCCAAAAAGTGGGACTGCAATTGTATGGGGAATATAAAAATAAAATTTATTAATTAAAATAAATAAATAAATAAATAAAAATAAAAAAATAAAAATCATTTACAAATACCAGCACATTCCCAAAAGAAAGGGGATAAAGCCCAATAACATAAGAAAAAATTATTTACTCTATTAATCAAGTATTTAGCCAAATACATTTCCCTATCAGATGAGAAAAAAGATGTACCCACAATGCTAACAGTGATTATCTCTGGACAGAGGATTCAGAAAGCTTTAATTAGTAGTTTACTGTATTTTTTAACAATAAAATTTTAGAGGTAAAGAAAACTGCTTTTTAAAGTAGCACAGGGGAATACACAAAATTTAGAATGCTTCAATTAGTAGATGTTGATGGAAATAAAGGAGGTCCTTCCTTTCCAACTGAATTCCTACAACATGAACATGTCTTTCTGCACCCTACACTTACACTCCAGCTGTCTGCTGCCCTCCTCGCCTTGTCCCTGGCCCCTCTCCCCATTCCTGCAGTTTTGTCTCTGTCATTTGAGTGGATTTTATTTTCCTTGTTTCTGGTCCTCTGCCATAAACATAAATGCAAGAAGCAAAATTGGCAATATGGAATCATAACAATGACAACTACTGGTGCTGCTGCTACAGCAATGCCATTACATACTACTTACTAATGTGCCTTTGGGCACAGAAGATCCACTATTACTTAAGTAATTAACCCTCTTCCCTATCCCCAGGCAAGGCCAGAAAAATACAAATAGTTTATATATATATATTTATATTTATATATTTATACATATATATATCCCATATCAAATATGGAAAGAGAAGACAAAGGAGATGCATGTAAGACAGGTTGGAAAAGAGAATGCAAAGATCATAGTTAAAATGAAGATGCCAGAGAGTATGATTCCTAGAATTTAACCCAGGATTATTTTCCCAGACCTTGTCTTGTGCAGCCCCTTCCACCAGGAGAGCAAAAGCTCAAAGTGGGAACAAATCACTGAGTATATTAGCAAGTAAATGTTGCATAAATGAAAATTTTATTTTCTTCATTTATATTATTATGTTCACAGCAGTTTGTTTTTCTTTATTTACAGTTCTTTCTAATACTCTCTTAACCTAAATTCCTAGAGTTGGTGTTTTCTGTCATGCTTCTTTTCACCAAATTTGTGGATTTTATCCTAAGAGCAAATGCGGAGCAGGGACCGATGGTCTATGGTGGAAGATTATGGGATGGGTGTTTTGGTGGTGAGTGTGGTATGGTAATATATACATCTAAGGAGGTTGTCAACATATGCTACTAAATCATATACAGTGATGTAAACTAATGTTACCTCAATTAAAAAAAAGTTACAAAAAAAAATACCAATAGCAGCTATCACAATGGAAATCAGGGAAAAGTATAAGTCAGGACAAAGGAGACACTTAGTAATAAGTGTCTAATATATATATTGATTGTATACAATATACATATATATTGTATACAATCAATATGTATATATACAATATAATATATACATATTATCAATGATGCACACCTGAAACTTCCATAATGCTATAATGCAATGTTACTTTAAATATAATAGATTTAAAAGATAATATAAAATACCTAATTTTAAGATATTTATTATCTGGTTTCATTTTTCTACTGCTCATATTTCATTACTTGAAAAAACTTCTAGCATTTAATATAATTTATTATGACCTTCGGTATTTAACCTTATTCAAGTCTATTCCAAATACTGAAGCTTCTTACAATACATTTTTGTGTCTCCAGAAATTATATACATTATTTATTTTCTACTAAGATATTATCATTTACATTTTTTAGCTTTGGGTCACATTTTTTCCAGCAATTTTTCCTTCTGAATAATACATTATAGAAATGTTTCCCTTTTAGAACTTATCAAAAATAACGTATCACATCCAAAACAGAATACATGCTATTTATTCTGTTATAACAGAAAACATAACTGAACATCTGATTATTTCAGCTTCCTATACATGTCCTCTTTTTTCATTTTCTATAAGTATAGTTACTTAGGCCATAGATAATGTGATCAGTTAAATTGCAGAAATTGCTACTGTAGTATCTATTATACTGTCTGACACATGGTAGATACCTGATAAATACTGTCAAATAATTAATTTGCATATTATCAAATTGGAAGTGATAGCTTATTACTACAGCACTTATTATTCATTTAATAACAAATTAAAAAGTGCCTTTGAGGTCACGGAAAAGTCAAAACTAGCAACTGACCATAGAACTGAGGCATACAGCAAAGGACGAGGTAGAAAAGGGGACAAAACAGGGGAGGGATGAACACAAGGGATTATGGGGATGTTTCACAAGTGATACAGTGGCAGGAGAACTATGAGTACTACAACAATGTAAGAAAAAAATTTAATTAATAAAAAAAGTGTCTTTGATCATGTCACAGGCATTATGGACAGTCAGCATTAATATTTAATAATAACAGCAACAATAATGATAATATAACAACAGGAGCATATGATACTACATCAGTCACTATTTTAATTTACATATATTTATTTTTTAATCTTCACCTCAACCCAATAAAGTGGGTAATATTACTATACCTATTTTACAACAAAATTGAAACAATTTTTAAGATCACACAGCCAGGAAGTGGAAGAAACAGGAATTAGACCCAGACTCTTAACTATTATACTTATATTGCCTGTCTAGGGCTAGTAGCATAATGTTAAACAAGGTATGTCTTTTACTCCAATTAAGATCAAACCTTTAAAGAGTGTTTTCTTTAATTCCCTGGAATCCACAACTCCAAGCATAGTGCCTGAAACAACAGTTTCAATAATTTTGTCTAACTTTAACTAATTTAATTCCCATGATCTATAAATTATACTGTATCAATTATTATAATCACAATTACAAATCATTAAATTATTAATTTTTATTCAGATGAGAAGAATAGCAGTGAGACAGTGAAATAAGGAACTGAAACTTCCAGTAAAAAAGTCCAAGACAGGGCCGCCCTGGTGGCGCAGGGAGTTAAGCACAGCTCTGTGAAGCTATCCGCACAGGGAGCTACCCACATGGCACAGCAGACCTCTCCTGTCTCGCCTGCTGCTCCCCTCAGCAGTGTATTTCGGTCTGCCTGTTCTGCTCCCCACTCTGTCTCTGGTGAATCCTCTCTCCCCTCCCCAACACCTCTGGCCTGTACCCCAACTCTTGTATGCATCAATAAACAAAACTTTAAAAAACAATGTCCAAGTCAGTTTTTAAAAGTTATGAACTCTCTTTATTTCCACTGCAACCAAATCCTCCTCACTACAGAAGAAAATGGAAAACATCTGAACTGAACACAGATGATTACTTTTAATTGAGATGGTGGGTGGCAATAATAACAATAGACATTTGGATTTTGTTGAGCATTAGACAATCACTCTATTATGAAATTGTAGGGAAGTCAAATCATATTTTCCAATCATACTTCTGGATAAGTACTATTAATATTATGACTCCCAAGGATGTACAAAATTGGCTGAGAGTAATTCTAGGTCAGAGTTAAGAGGTGAGTGAGCTAGGACCCTAACACTGACTTGTACTCTGATTAAATACACTACTCTCAAGGAAGCTTGATTTGGACGATGAACAAAAAGCCAAATCCTTTTACAAATCCAGTCAGACACACTCGATTTTTGAATTTCACATCTGAATTTTATTTGGGGTTTCAACAGCTTAATATGAGTGGGGAAAAACACCTCCTTGTCTGTATAAAGCCACAATTGCATCCATTCCTTTGTGGCATCACCCAGGACAGATAATGGAAAGGACAAATTTAAAAGTTTTAAAAGATAAAATTTGCAAGTATCAAGGGACAAATTTCTCCTACTAGAAAAATTCCTTTCTAAGTATAGATAAATGGCATTGACATATCAGGGAAATTTTGTTTGACTATAAATCCCTTCCAAAGAAAATGCAAATGAAATAAATGCATTTTTATAACCTGTAAGGCTAAGTCTAAACCAGTAGTTAAAACTGGAAATTTGGAGATATTTGGGACACATCAATGTCTTAAAATGTTCTTCCGATGTGTTGGGGCTTAATAAAAATCCCGAAACACATTAAGCCAGATTTTTATATCCATGAGGGTATAAATTTAATCCACATGTTTCTGATTCGTTTACACTTGAATCATTCAAGTAATGTTTTTGTAAGTGCCTTCTCAATGCCCATGATATCTTTGGGCATTTTATAAGTATTTCCTCTTTAAAAACAGGAAGACATGTTTTGCCAAGAGTAAATGAACTTAAAATGATGAAGTGTTCCAGTCCACTATGCACATCTACAGCAACACATTTTTACATAAAATCTCAACCTAATACTGTTTATTTAATTGACTGACCTTTGCTAGGCCAATTTCACCACACACTTCATGAAGAGAGATGATATACTCAAATTAGTTCAATGCCGAAGGCCTATACAGAGCTCAATGTATTCTGCAAATCACACTATAAATTTATGTGTAATATACTTTATATTTAGATAATGTATGAAAAAATGGATTTCTGCAAGATTGTCTTAAGCTGAATTCCTCAGGAAAAAGACATTGAGATAAGAGTTCTGCATGCAGGAAGTTTTCTGGGAAACGTGAAGTGGAAGGGAAGCAGGATTGGCAGAGAAAGAAAAATGGAGCTGTGATGCAGTTGTAAGAAAGTCAACAGCAAGCTTTGAGGCATGGATGGCCTTCAGAATGCCCCAAATGAGGCAAGCGGGCAAGTGCTCTGTGTCCTCACATCCAGTTGTTCAGGCGTATAGGCTAATGGTGGAGGAGTCATCACAACATGGGTGAGGCAGCACCCTTTAGCTGATGCAAGACCCACCCACAATTGGATTTGGGTGGTATATCCCATTGTCCACTAAAAAGTTCTGTTGACTATAAAGCCAATCCTCTGTTAATATAAAAATCTACCCAAACTTTTAATTAGCAATACTAATTGAGAATTATGTATTCATTCAATCAGCGGCTAAAATTTTTAGGTAAGCAACCCCATTATAGAAAAATGTCAACATTTACATAAAGATTACATAACTTTTACATAAAGATTTTATTTTATGACAATAAACATTTCAGGAGATATTGAGATATTTACCAAATAAATTTCCTCCTCTTCTTTCCTGACATGATCGCCTTAAAAATAAAACACCAACAAAAAAGAAATACATTCTTTGGAGGTAACATTGGCTTAACAACACCATGTGTGATTCAGATGGATAGGATAGCGCCTTTTAGGTGTATGTCACCATACCACATACACCACACCAAGGCACACAGAGATCTCCACCATAGTCTACTGGGTACTTTTCCACACTTTGTGTTGGGGTAGGAGGGATGAGAAAAGATAATGGATAATGTTGAAGATAATGAGGCAAAAATCATGTTGACTAAGTTATATCACCTTATTATATTTTTCCTTTACTTTCTATAGTTCCCATTCAAAATTTTATTCATTTGTTTATTCATTCAACCAACATTGGCTCATGGCCTACTCTTTATAGAAACTAAAACACAACCAGTAACTTAGAACATTGCCATAAAGGACCACTGAGACTGACAGAAGGAACTAGCATATAAACAATATAAAAACAATTACTTTGTTTTTATTATCATCATAATAAAATAATAGCAATCCTAGTATACCTATGAAATTCCTCTGGATGGTGACAAAATTCCTAAATTCTAGCACTAGATTCAGAATTCTTCAAGACTCCTCTTCCAACTAATATTCCTAGGGAACCTCCCTTCACCCTTTCATACCATTCCAATCGAAATCCCAATTGGAAGTGTTAGAAACATCCCTGAAGCCAGCCAACCAAGTCCTGACATCGTAAGCAGAGTCCAAACTAGAAATGAATGCTGTATCTGAATACCACACTCACCTTTAAATGGTAGTTACTTAGCAAATACTTATTCACCACACTATGGGAAAGCCACTGGTCTAGTAACTGAGAAAACAGCAATAAACAAGTTCCCTTCCTTCAAAGAGCTTATACACTAGAGGCAGAAGCCAAAATACAACCAAACATACAAACAAATGTTATAGACACTGCTGCTAGGTACTATGAATAGAAATAAAGCAAAGGAAGGAAAGAATACCTTTTTTAAGATAGCTTAGATAGAGGAGGGAACATTTAAGAGAGGTTAAGGAAAAGCACCACATGGGTGTGGAGCAAAGTATCGCAGGCAAGAGAAAACCAGGCTCAGGGACAGGAATGTGCTCCCACATCTAGAATCATTCTTTTGCCACCTACTGTCATAGACCTCAGACCATTTTTCCCAAATGCAAAAGCAGCCCAACTCCTAAGTCAAACTACATTAATATAACTTTAAAACATTCCTTTTCTTCTGAGTATGAACATTTAAGTTGGATGTATCTAAGTCATTTAAGAATTTCATGGAAGTAGAAAACAGGCATCATCTGTTCCTTGTCCAGATAACATCATTGCTGCTTCCATTTTCCAAAAAAGGGAGCACCTCCACTTCACAAGAGAAGCTAGCTAAAACATTCTGTGACACTATCCTCTAAAAGCAGTAAACCAAGAAAAGAGCAGAAGGATTACTTTCCAAAATCTGATATGAAACTATAAAGGAGTCATTTTGCTTTTAATTTTGGAAATCCATGTCATTAGGTACAGTTAGATCCAATGGCAGATTATTTTTTTTAATTTTGGAAATGATTTACACATATACATATATAGCTACATGCTATAATATTTCCCACATTTCCTTTTCACTTAAATCCTATCAATGTACATCCATTCACCATCTTTGAGTAGAAATAAGAAGTGCATGAGATACATCGACACACAGATTTCTATCACACATTCTTAAACATGATGATGAGAGCCAACCTTTCAAAGAAAACAATCTGCTCTAATGGTCAAAGTGTTCTATGATGTCCAGTTGCTCCCTCATTTGCCATTAGCTCTCTAAGTCCTGTTCATTATGATGCTAATACCTCTAGTAGTTCAGTCCAAGTTCAATTAGCCATCCAGTTCTTTGATTTACATCTGACAAACATCTTAGTGACCAAATGTTTAACAATTACATAAGAGTAACAACCTTAAAAAATCAAATTCAAACACTGAGTATGCAAGAGAATACATTTCTTGGGTAAACTCACCTACATAGAAATCATTTTTTCTTCATAAACTTTATACTTCTTTTCCCAATTCAAAATGATCCTCTATCTTTAAAGAGAAGGTAAACAAAAGTATGACCTTCTAGTAAAAGATTGCTGAAGTTTAATCGTGTCATAAGCCCACAGTTGCTGACTTGGGGAACAGATTAAAAATTAGCATTTGGTTTCAGTATTTGCTTAATTAACTCTTACTTACAAATCTCAGAATTCACATGTTGGTCAATCATTTGCAATCTCTTGACATTCATGCCACTTAAGTTACAGTCAACCAGTCAACAAGTATTTATTGCTCTGCCAAACTAATGAAATAAGCACAGTAATAACAATAAATTCCTTTTAGGGTTACATATTCTAGAAATGGAACATTAGAAATGAACCATTACTTGTACAAAAACAGCAACAATGAATATTAAGACAATGTTGACTTGGAAGTGCTAGGAAATGTCTTTTAACCCCTTCTAGAAACATAAAAAATACGTCTTCAAGACATTGATTACGGAAAAGTGATTAACCTAAGACATGTATTTTATAATTGCTATTTGATTCTCAAAGATTTTTGTATTAACCAATTGTTAATGGAATTGTAAACTATTAAGTGCCTGTTATATTTTCCATATTTTTCAATTGGCATTGTAATTAAATGGCATAAAACTTAAGTAATTAAGTGACATTAAAACTATGAAACCCAGATACTATAAAATTTAAGAAGCCACTAATATGTTATATTTTATGTTAATGTGATGACTGGACTACATTTCTAAATCTTAATTCCTAAAAACAAATATACATTTCCCCCCTTTGGAAAAAAGAAAACACATTTTAAAAAAATACCACAGGGGAATTTTAAGACAATTAAACTATACTATATAATACTGAAATGTATCATAAGCAGACATATGTCAGCATATATTTATCAAGTGTACCATACCAATGCAAGTATGATGGACAGGATAAGACATGAAGAGGTATATGTAAACTCTGTGTTTCCCATTTATTTCTCTATAAATCTAAAGCTACTCAAGAAAAAAAAAATCCCTTAAAAAGAGAGTAAATTCAAATATCATGACATTCTTACCTTTGCATTGGTTAAAATTCAATCATAAAATTAAGAGTATCCCTTTAATCATCAGCTACAAATTTAAATCATTTGAAAAAATTATGCCACTATTGATAAGTAGTTGTGCTATCTATACTATCAAGCACAAACATATCATTACATTGCTCATTTCCTCTTTTTAGTGCCTACATCTGTACATTCATTTCAGTTGGAGTCTTGAAGATGACAGAGAACGCAGGTCCAAGAGTGTGCTGATGGACATTCAAATTACAAATCCAACAATTCATATAAATCAGTCATAGAGAGAAGGCATATAGTTTAAAGGAAGGCAACGCACTAGAAGCTGTCTATGTTATAATACACCTGTGGGAATCCAGAAGAATGATTTCAGGGGTATTTTTTTTAAATACACTTAAATTATGGTGTGAACAGGAGAATGATGGTCATTTACATCGATGCAATTCCTCCTAGGCATTTAAAGGGAAAAAGGAGAAATGTTTGAACCACTATAATAGTATCAGGAGTAACCTTGGCATTTCCAAGACTGAGTTTTTTTTGTTTTTGTTTTTTTGTTTTTTGTTTTTTACGAGGGTTCCATTTAGAGTTATCTGATGGTTTTAAACTAATGTGCCCAAGGCACTTGTGTCCAAACCACTAAAGTTATAAAACTTTAAGCTAGAACTTGCCATGAAGACCTAGGTCTCCACAAAAGAAACCAAGAATGCAAAGAATGCTTGAAACAACTCAACCTATCAGTCCATCAAGGAATATCTGAAGAACACTTACTACTCCTCTAACACAGAAATAAGGCTCAAGTTGAAAAGCATTGAGGAGTATTGATACATTGATGTCACAGCTGTATTAACAATTCATAGTTAAATAGAATGTAGAACTCAGAAAATATTTCATGAAAGAGAAATTATGTTTCCACTAGGAAATATGTTCGAAATACATGTTATGTCTATTTTAACAGGGAAGGAAGCCAAAATTTGAGGATAAACCAAAAGCAAAGCACCAGCATATACTTCAGTTGTCCAGATTATGTCTCTCTTGTTAACAATGGCATTGTTACACAAGGTTTCTTCAGTTATGATCTTCATTTTTTTCAATTTCTTTAAACATTTTTTAAATATTAAACAAAATTTTTTAAAACTCTTTTCTCACCATCTTCATATTCCCTTTCTGACTTCCAAATCAATTTCAATTCTGTGCAGACTCACCTTTTACTTTAAAAAAGCTCCTCTATTTCAAAGATTATGGAAAAAAAGAAAAAGAGTATTCAAGGAAATTGCCTTTGTCAAGTTGCATAAATTAACCTCTGTAAGAATGAACACTGAAGTAATTCCAAGTATTTATGGTGCTGCTATTCTGATTCAAACAATGACACTTCCAAAATACTAACAACAATGCAAACCAGTAGTACTTCAATAAAATATTAAACAAAAAACACACATGCTGTGAGCACAGATGAGACACCTTAGGCTTCCTAAACTGACAACAAACAGACCTCAAATTGTTGACTGCCATGGACAACCCAGGTAGGCTGCCCTTGGCTGCGTTCCTAGGACCAATTCGGGATTATAGGGGGGGGAAATTGCAAAATGATTTAATAATTCAAAAAGTTTATTCAAACTATAAAGTAATATTATGAAAACAAATACTGAAAAATATAAACTATGTTGTAAAATAAAATCTGCCAGCATAGGACATGTCTGCAAACAACAGTCCTTACAAACTTTTCTTGTATCAGGAGCAAATATTTGAAAAACGGCCTAGGAAAGCTGCACTTGTAAGAGTTGCCTTCACACTAAGGAGCATGTTATGTCTACTTTGTCTCTATCCTTTGCCTCACCTCCAGCTCTGCATCCCCTCTATGGATACAAGTGTACCCTTTTCCCATTGTTACAGAAAACAGCATAAAAACAATCTAGTTGCTGTTGGTACCTACAGAGAGGACTTGTTTCTCTTTCCTGGCAAGTTGTCACTCTTTCCAGCACAAAGTTTTAAAGGGAGTTAAGTTCATAATTATCAATTGTAAGTATTTTCTTTTGTCTTCTATGTGAAAAGTAGTATGAATGACTTATGCTTGTTATGTTTGTTGCTAATTCCTTAATTTTAGTCCTCACTTCCAAATAAAAATACCAAGCTGTCAAATATAGCTGGCTTTTAAGGGAGAATAAAATGAAAAGAGGAGGATTCCTGCCTTTGCTGTCAATCACATCTGCCTGCAAGATGAGCTGGCATGTTCTTCTGTTAGTAGACTAGTGATTTATTTACCCAAACTATCCAACTATTTCAACTCACCACCTTCCTTTCTAAGCTTTGAAGACCCCTGGCACTAATATGCATGTCTATCAATTAAAAGCCCTTGTGACTTTCTCCTAAGACTTACTGAAGTCCATTTCAATAACATTATATATGGTCTCTCCCCTCCCACATTTTAGAAACTATAACATATTAAAAATATATTATTTCCTTAAAATTGTTTTACATGGCACTGCAAGACAGTAAGCCTATGGTTAGAAATGTTTAGCAAATCATTTCTTTTAACTCAGGGCTTGAGGAGAAATAATCACTTGTATCATAAACAGATGAACTCTAAGCCAGAACTTAAAGCTGAAATTAACTTTTGAGTAGGAGTAAAATTCATCATTTAAAAGAATTGAACACTGTTTCCCATCAAGACTAACTAACAATTTTGAAAATTACAACAGACCCTGTCTTGAACATGAAAAAACAGAAGTCAGAAATTGTCTAAACATTACTCTCTTACCAGAAACGGACTCCAGCAAATGCAGGATACACACATGATAGCCAGGAGCTGGATGACCATTTCCAAATGATGAGACCTGCCTTGTCTGTGCTGTTGACTTTTAAATTTAACTCTTAAAAGTGTAATTCCTGTGATGGCATTGCACAAAAATGAAACACCCAGGGATAAGAGCCCCAGAAAAGAAAAAAGCAGAAGGTAAAATCTATCTTCCCAGTCTTTGATGTGTTCTGTTTTGTAGAAACACCAGGTCCTCGACGCTTGAATTTTATAGTCTCGATGCCCAAGGATGGGCAGCAAAGCTATGAAAACAGCAAACAAACACACACCACTCAATATCATTTTCACATGTTTGGATGTAATTTTCGTAGAATGAAATATCGGTTTGGTGACTCCAATACATCGCTCAATGGCCATCACGCTGCCTAGAAAAAGTGGGCACAGACCAGAGAAAACCATGCAGATGCCAAAAATACTGCAAAGGATGTTTGATTGGTCAAAGCGGATCCAGTCTTTATCAGAAGCATATACAAACACTGCTATCGCTCCATTGATGAGGTGGCCAAAGAAGTCTGTGATTACTAGGCCACTAGCCAAAAGCAAAAACGATGCCTTGGACTTCTGTCTAAATCTCTGATATGCCTTCATGAGAATAGCAATGGCAAGGCTGTTTGATAAGATCCCCACTGTCATGAAGATTATTGAAAAAAATACTGAAAGCCGGTTTTCCGTTGGGCAAGTTGTATTTGAAAGGAGGCCAGCTGCAGGAGACACTGGCTGTTTGGAATTGTTCATGGACATTGTTGTGGAGATAAAAGCCAATCACTCAAGTCATCTCCCTCTCAAAACATTGCAGACTTGCAGTCCGGACATCTGTAGCATAAAGACAGAGGAATTATGAGCACCGTATAAACTGCTCATCTGACATTTAAGACTGAAGCGCCCCGGCACCCTGTGGTGGGAATCAGATTTATCTGGCCTATCATAAGCAAGGTTGCATCATACTGAAAACAGCCCACATCTGCTGTGGTTCCACATTTCATTTTGAAGGTAAAGAAGCTGCCAAATTGGAGACCCCATGGTTAACTCTATGGATCCTCTACAAATGGGCACCTTCTCCTCCTGACACTTCACTGACACCCTACAACTTTCAAGTTTTATAAAATCACTAAGAAGATTAGACTTAACCCAATAAAGTTTCTTAAGCAAAATAGTGTAGATGACCTTTTAAAGCTTCTGCTTTTTTTTTTCTCTGATGCTGACTTTGACCCCAAACCACAAATCACATAAATCATTCCTTAGGTGAACTACCAGTTTGTCCAAATGGAAAGACAATCCTCTCTAAACGTTGGGAAGAGGCAAAGTGGACCAACAAGTTCCCTGATGTTAAGTGGGCCTCTCTGAATAAGTTCGAAACTATTTTATTTTGATCAAGTTGATCAACTGACAGCAAACTGCATGCATCAGTGACCCGCAGAAGCAAAGAGGTGAGTCTCTAGGAAGATTTTCTGGTTTAGCTTCCACCTGTGCAGAAACCCTGGCCGGTGACAGAGCAGGCTGCGGACCTTGCTGTCTCTGCACGTCTGCTTAGATGCCCTTGACTAAGTCATAGCCTCGGGGTAGTAACATCCAGTGAGAAGTACTTATTTGTCGCTTTCCCTAGTGTGTTGAAGCCTGAGTCACAGACACTGGAGATCCAGGACTGCAGTCACCCAGTCCCCGAGCTAATTCGATTGGCGTTTCCCAAGCAGCTTTCCGGGAGGCTGGGGATTCTGGAGCCACCCTTTCCTGGGATGGGCCCTAGAGGCTCCCCCACTCCCACCCCGCCTCCCTCCACCTCTGGCCCCAAGTCGTCCCAAGGGCGGCCACGTCCTCCAAGTCTTACGCACAGCTCCACTTTCGCTGGTTACTACCCCTCCGCCCCCACGCCCCTGCTTGCAACATCCCGCCCAAACCTTCTAGCTTGCTAAAACTTTGTGCAATTGCTCAAAAGCCAGAGGGGCCAGTTTCCCTCACACCCCGGGGGGCGCTAAAGTTCAGCGTTGGCTTGGGTGTGGGACTTGACTTGTAGCCGGCAGGAAACGAGGGATCTTTCTCTCTGCCAGTCTCCCTCTTCCCAGAGACCGCTTTGCACCGGGACCCCAATGAGCTCAGCTCAGAAACGGAAAAAGTCAAGCCGAGCACCCTTCTCTGAGGGTCTCCCCAGCTTGGGGTATCTGATCTCAACGTGTCGCCAAGGGCAGACTACCGTGTCCTCTATCGCGGGTGACTGCAACTGCTACCGGTGTCCCGGTGCTGGAGTGATTAAAGCTCATCCCGCGGCGCCCCAGTAAGAGCCTGCGGTTGGAGGGGTAGTTACCTTGGCATCCCGGGCCGCCGGCAGAGCTCTCGGCACAGAAGAGTGAGCGCGCACCCGGTGCGCCATGGCGCGCCCGGCTCTGCTCCGCCACCGCAGCAGCAGCGGGTTCCTCCCGTGCAGAGCTGCGCGCCTGCCCCGGGTCCCGTAGGGTCTCGCCGTTCTCCCTCCGCGCGCTCCCCCAGAGCTGAACCTGCCGGGCGCGCTCCTCAACTCCTATCCCTCCCGAGCTAGCGCGCCTTGGGCGGGATGGAGCGCGGTGACCTCCACCCCTTTCTCTTCTCTCTCCTCTCCGCCCCCTTTTTCCTGAACCCGCAGTCGGACCTGGAAAGACGAGGGCAAAGTGCTCGTGTGCTGTGGCCCCAACAGCATCAGAAAGCACCCTTTTAGCAACCCGACAACCACTTAGGGGGAAAGTTGTGTTTTTAAACTCATTTTCATCGTGGAGGATTGTTGGGGCACTGGTGGGGGACAGGGTGTGAAAATGCACATTCGGAACAGTTTGAACTTAAAACTCCCGGAGCATATACAAACATGTAAACCTATGTTACCTCGATCAACATAATTTGGAAAAAATAAACCTACTTTCAAACTAAAGGCACCATTTCTAATGTTGCAAAGTAGCAGTCTGGAGTGCTGAGGAAAACCTAGACAACTGTCTTGACAGCGTGTGGATAAAGAAACAAAATAGAAAGAGGTGGTGTATTTGAGAAAAGATTTCATAGCCCCTATCGCCAGGGAGGCAAAAACAGATACTCAGGCCACGTGTTGTAAATGGAAACAGTCACTGCCTTAGGGTTTACTGTCATTTAGAGGACTGAACAGTGTTTGTAGCTTTCTAAGGAATGTGAGAGGAAAAGGATGAGAAACATTCTTGAAGGACCCCTGCAGATATGGGATCAGCAATATTTTAATGAATTTTGAAAGTCCAGTGATAAGAGAATTTTTATTGATGTTTCCCCAAAGAAATGTGCACCTAATGCATTTTATGGAAATCATGTTATGATCAAGTTAGTCTTTATTTGTAATTATCAATCGAACCTTTTTTTTTTTAAGATTTAATTATTTATTTATACAAGCACTGGGTACAGTCATAAGCACAGGTGGGTGAGAGAATTCACCAGAGCCAGAGTGGGGAACAGAGCAGGCAGACTGACGAAATACACTGCTGAGGGGAGCAGCGGGCAGCAGGAGAGGTCTGCGCACCACGTGGGACCCTTGCCCGGGATGGAACCGGCGCTGCAGAGGCTGCGCGCAGCTTCGCAGCCCAGCGCTCAACTGCTGCGCCACTTCGGAGGCACCAATAGAACCATTTTAATACCGTAACCATGTTTTGTTAATATTCATCTGTACCTGTTAATTGTGTCTCATTTTTCCAGCTAAACCTCATTAGGAACCTATTTTTTATCTTTTTATTTTTAGTAAAATATTTTCACCACCTATGTGGAAAACCAGTGCTACCCAGAAATAAGCCTCTTTTCCCCATTCTAAAATCTGAAGTTCCTCTAAATTCCTAGAAATTGAAAAGGATCATAAAATGTTAAAGCAAGATAAAATAAATTAGCCATTAACCATAGAAAAGAAGGATCGTGCAGTTTTTCACTATGGTAGACATTAAGGTTTTTGTTGTTGTTCTCTTTTTTAATGGTATGGTCATAACTTGAAAAACAGTTACTTGAGTAGTGTCAAGAAATTGATTATTTTTGGTTAATCAAATATTTTCCTTAGTAGAAAAGTATTACATCTGGATGGTCAGTATCTAAATAAGAACTCTGTAATAAAGCAATTTTTTAGTACTACTATTTATTATGTCTTTCCCATTGAACTGAATTCTTACAGAAGTTTTCTTCATTTCTCCAACCTAAGCTAGGACTGTGCTTGTTCACTTATCAAATGTGGAAATCGTAAGTGCTACAATCAGCATGTCCACTTTATAGTTTGAGATCTTGAAAACGCTCCAGCTCTCACTGAAGCACTTTATAATATCAGCTGCTCAATCTACAGGGTTAGGAAAATAATAAAACTTTATTAATGCAATGTCACAGCAAAAGATTCATTATACAATATATTCAAAATAGTATTCATTTATTTTTCAAAACACTAAAATCCAATTTAAAAAAAAAACTATCTGGTTTGCATGTATTCTTGGAGTTCCTATTTTAGAATAATCCATTCCTTAAGCAAGATACATTTTACCTAAGTATCAATTAAAAAGTATAAAACAACTATATCTCTTCTTACCAAGATAAAAATAGTAGTAGTAAGCTACTAATTTGTGTGAGAGCATGAACAACAAATTACTCTTTATTATTGGGGTATAATTGACATATACCATTAGTTTCAGGTGTATGCGTCAACATTTGTATATATTGCAAAATGTTCAGAACAATAGTCTACTAGTTAACATCCATCATCAGTTATAAAATTTTTTTCTTGTAATGAGAACTTTTAAAATCTACTGTTAAACAACTTCCAAATATATAATATAATAACTACCCCTCGGCACTCTTTTGTACATCTTCATGACTTATTTATTAATATTTTATAACTGGAAATTTATACTTTGACCATCATCCATTTTACCTACCTAATCCTTCCCATTGTCTTTGGCAATCACCAATCTGTTCTCTATATCTAATAGCTTGGGTTTAAAGTATTTTTTTTATTTTCAGATTCCACATATAAATTAGTTCATATGAAATATTTGTCTTCCTCTGTCTGACTTATTTCACTCAGCATCATGTCCATGTTAATGCAAATGTCAGGACTTCATTCCTTTTTATGGCTGAATAATATTTCAATACATTTACACCAAATTTTCCTTTACCATTGACCCATCATATCTTGACTATTATAAATAATGCTGCAATGAAATGGAAGTGCATGCGTATTTTTGAGTTAGTTTTTGTTTTCTATAGAAAAACATCCTCAAGTGGAATGGCAGACATACATAAAATTAACATTCATGCACCTGCTACCCAATTTAAGGACTGCATTAATTTCCTAGTGCTACTATAAAAAGTACTGATAACCAGGTGACTTAAACAGACACTACCTGCCTTAAATAGTCTGGAGGCTATAAGTCCCAAGAAAAGGCATTGTCAGGGTTAGTCCCTTAGGTGCACTGTGAGGGAGATCTGCTCCATATTCCTTTCCCAGCTTATGGTGACTTGGGGACAATATTTAGCTTATCTTGTTTGTAAATGCAGCATTCCAGTCTCTGCCTGCCTCTTCGCCTGTCACTCTCCTTGCCTCTGTCCTCACTTGGTCATTTTCTCATAAGGATCCTAGTCACATTGGATTGGGGTCCACCCTACTGCAGTATGAACTGATCTTAACTAATAATAATTACATTTGCAACAATCCTATTTCCAAATAAAATTGCATTCTGAGATACAAGGTGTTAGGACATTGACATATCTTTATGAGGGGGGGAGCAATTTACTCCATTATAAGGACTATATTAGGATATTATTAACATAGTTACATCTATCTTTGTTTCTGCCTCCATTCCATTCTTCTACATAGCTCCCTGAGATATACCAGAGATAACCACTATCCTGAATTGTGTTTATCATCATTCTCTTGTATTTTGTATTGCTTATCACATAAATATCAAGATGAATTCAATATTATTTAATTTTCCTTGTTTTATAACAACGTTCTGCAATTTGCTTTTTTCATGTAAGATTAGATGAATACATATTATTGTATGCAGTAGTAGTTTATTCATTTGTAAACTTCTAGAATACCTCAATTTTGTATATCAAAATTTTTAAAATATTATTCTGTCAATAACCTTTGGGGTTATTTCCAGTTTTAGTTCTTAGGAAATATTCTACTCTGAATGGGCTTCTTATATAGTAGCTTTTCTTGGGGGAAGGCATATAGCCAATATAAAATTACTGGCTCAACCCAAATGCCCAAAAATAGATGACTGGATCACGAAGATGTAGAAAATATAGACAATGGAATATAACTCCATAATCAAAATAGATAAACTCATGCAATTTGCAGCAACATAGATGGAGCTGGAAGGGATCATGCTCAATGAAATAAGTCAGAAAGAAAAAGAAAAATACTGGATGGTCTCACTAATAGAAGGAATTTAGAAAACCTAAATAAGGGATCAGGAAAAAAGACTAATTAAATAAAGCAAAAATCAAAATCAAGAAGCAATTATAAACCAGAGACACACTATGGGGGGGGGGGGATGGGGAGGGGGAAGAAGGGAGTAGGATCAAAACAAGGGGGGGTGGGAATTGTACGGGGACTATAACCAAGATGAAAATGCATACATTGTGCAAAAATGAAAAATAATGTAAAACATATATAAAATAAAAATTAAAAATGCTGCAACCTGGGAGTAATAAATACAAAGGAATAAAAAAATAAAATTACTGGGTCATAGGGTATGAGGATGTTCAACATTGAAAGATAATGCACAAATGTTGTATCAATTCACTCTTTCATACTGCCTAAGAATTCCTCTTCACTAACATCTGAGACAATGCTTAAAGTCATCTAGTTTTCTTAACTACCACCAATGAGATGGTTGTAAAATGATGTTACATCATGGACCTAAATTATATTTTCCTTTGCACTGATGTTTCTTGTTTTATGAAATACCTGTTTGTCTCTTGTCTGATTTTTTATTGAGTTGCTTGTGTTCTTATTAATTCTTTATGTGTTCTAGAAACTAAGCCTCTAGCAGTTATATATTTTGTAAACATCCTTTTTCCAAATCACAGCTTGCCTTTTCTTTTCTTTATGCCATCACTTTTTACAAGCAGCTCTTAGTTTTAATGTGATGAAATTTAAAATACTTAAATTTTCTGTTATATTTCAGCATTTTTCTGTCATATTTTATGTCTTTACAGAGGAATCTTGAATATGTATTTTATAAACATTTTAACATTTCTGCTTTCCCACTTGAGTCTTTAATCATTTAGATAATGATTTTTTACTTACATGAGGGAGGAAATCCAGTTTTCTTCCTCCATTTTGATAATCAGTTTTCATGGTGCCAGTATTAAATAATCCTATTATGGGTTGAATTGTGCTGCCCAAAGTGCATGTGTTGAGCTCCTAAACCCTAGTACTTTCAAATGTGACCTTCTTTGGTGATAGAACCTTTACAGAGATAATCAAGTTAAAACATGGTCATCAGGGTGGACCATAATCCAACATAATTGGTGTCCTTATAAAAAAGGAGCATTTAGAGCAAACATATACACAGGGAGGACACAGTGCAAATGTGAAGATGACCAACTACAAGCCAAGGAATGAGGCCTGAAATAGAACCTTCACTCACAGCCCTCAGAAGGAACCATTCCTGCCAACATCGTGATTTTAGACTTCTAGCCTCCAGCAGTGTACAACAATAAATGTATGTTGTTTAATCCATGCAGGGGATGGTACTTTGTGACGGTAAACCTAGAAAATTTTATGCACCCTCCCTTCCCCACTAGTCAGAATATGCACCTCTTACATGTCAAATTTCCAGACACACATGGGAAAACTACTTGTCGGCTGCTTACATTATAATAAAAACTATATTAGCTGTTCTAATCATATTATTATAATAGTTAATCATCTTAAACCAATGTGTGAAGTCCAAGTAGCCACCATCTCACTGGAATTATGGCAGTAACCTCTTCATTTCCTCCAGTCTTTTGACCCCAGTCCATTGCCTCAGGCAGATTGATAAGTTGAGTATGGGCTCCCAGGTCAGATCGCAAAAGTCCACATTCAAGGCTTTCCACACATAACTATTTCTATTACCTTCGGAAATTGTCTAATTCTTTTATGTTTGGTTTCCTTACTTTTACATGCAAAAAATATTAATATGTACATCATACATTTAAAGGAAATATACAAGTGCTTTGAACTGCAACTGGAGCCTCAAACATGGTAGATATTATTACATTTTATAAAATGTAAATAGGGGGCATCCCTGGTAGCGCAACGGGTTGAGCACAGCACTGTGAAGCTCTCCGCCTCTGCAGCACAGGTTCGATCCCGGCTGGCCGGCGAGGGTCCCACATGGCGCAGCAGACCTGTCCTGTCTCACTTGCTGCTCCCCTCAGCAGTGTACTTCAATCAGTCTGCCTGTTCTGCTCCCTGCTCTCTCTGTTGAATTCTCTCACCCTCCTCCTCTCACCCTCTGAAGCCTGTATCCCAGTTTTTGTATAAATAAATAAATATTAAAAAAAAAGAAAGAAAATGGAAAGGCCATAAATTGTGAAACCACAAACTAGGAAAAAAATATTTTAAAAAAAATGTAAATATGGCTATGTTGGTCCTCAACTAACAATATGAAAATGGTTTCCAATTTCTCACCCAAATATTTATATTTGGGAAAGCTGTTATACAAGCATGAAGCAATTTTTTCCTGAAGAGCATTAACAGATGCTAATATGCATTGTAAATCATATGGAAAGAAGAAAATGCCTTATGGATTCCACTGGACTCTGGCCTCACTAGGAAGTACTGTTTGGGAAATGCTATCATTACCCTTAGAATAAAATGAATTTTCTAATGTGGTTTTCTAAGCCCTTCAGAATCTATCCAGTTACAAACCTCTCCCCTAGAACTCGACCTCAGCAACAGTATTGAAGCCTGTCTCTTGGCTTTCATTTATTGTCTACTTTTCACAATCTTCAACCCCTCCCGCACTGTTTGACCCCTACTCAGGCTTCAGGGCTCAATGCTGCCCAAGCCAGTGAGCTTTTCATGTGTCCTGCCAACTGCACAACTGTCAGAGTCACCGGATATGCAGCACCTGGCACAGCTAGAGGAGTTGCTTAAGAATGAATGGATATTGGGCCTCCCTGGTGGTACAAGGGGTTAAACACTGCACTATGAAGCAATCCGCAGCCTCTGCAGCACTAAATCAATCCCTGGCCAGCCAGGGAGCAACCCACATGGCAAGGCAGACCTCTCCTGTCTTGTCTGCTGCTCCACTTGGCAGTGTGTTTCAGTCAATTCACCTTTTTCTGTTCCCCACTCTGTTTCTGGTGAATCCTCTCTCACACACATACCACCCCCACCCCACATCTCTGGCCTATACCCCAGCTCTTGTATGCATGGACAAATAAATCTTAAAAAAAAAAAGAATGAATGAATGGCTAGATGAAGAGAGAATTGGGGCTGGTATACTGCACATGCGATATGCAAGCACAAAGAACTTAAGTAGTTTGTCTGGAGAATGGCAAGCACATGTAACAAAACCAAGTCTGACCACAAAATTCGTACTCTTACCAAGTCTTCACTTCACCTCTGGGTTTAATAAAACAAAGTGCTGTTCTCTGTGTACAGAGTTTGTTGCTGCTAGTCCTACCACCAGAAAAACAAATGTCCTTATTGTTTTTCTTTCAAAGCAAAAAGTTTTGCAATAATCCTTCTACATTCTTTCACAATATCCAAGACCAACAGTGGCACTTTTTTTAGCGCTAATATTTTAACTCTGTGAGAGAATGGAAATTCTGGGAAAAAGACAGAAGGCAACAGCTGAAAGGAGGCAGAAAAGAGCCCATCACAGGCTCTTTTATGCACACATTAAAACCAGCAGGTGCTTGTTTTCATCTTCATTACAGAGCAGTCACCCCTTATCTATGGGGATACAATCTAAGACCCCCAGAGGATATCTGAAATTGTGAATAGTACCTAACCCTGTTTATACTATGTTCTTTCCAAGGCATGCATACCTATGATGAAATTTATAAATAGGCACAATAAGTGATTAACAACAATAGAACAATTATTACAATATACTATAATAAAAGTTGCATGTATGCAGCGTTGCTCTTTAATAGCATGTGCAGTATATTTGGACCATGGTTGACCTCAGGTTACTATAACCAGGGAAAGTGAAACCAAGATGAGGGGAGTCTGACATACAGGGGAGAAGTGAGGAAAATGAGAGCACAACTTATTTGCCAAGATCACAGAGCTATGATGAACATAAGATACAATCCAAACTGTAAAGTGCTTCACTTTTTCTGCTTCATTCAGAAGACAAAGGTAAGTGGGGAGCCTCTTAAACTTTTTTTTTGTAAAGATTTATTTATTTATACAAGAATCAGGGTACAGGCCAGATGCGTGGTGGGGGGTGAGAGGATTCACCAGAGACAGAGCAGGGAGCAGAACAGGCAGATTGACTGAAATACACTGCTGAGGGGAGCAGCGGGCAAGACAGGAGAGGTCTGCTGTGCCATGTGGGTTTCTCCGCAGCCAGCTGGGATCGAACCCGTGCTGCAGAGGCTGCAAACAGCTTCACAGCGCATGATGCTCAACCTACTGTGCTACCAGAGAGGCCCCTGGAGCCTCTTAAACTTGCTGTCCATTCCCACACCTGCCCTCTGACCTGCCTGGAGTTCTGCTCCTGCCACTCCTTGGAGAGTCCTGGATGCCTATCACTATTTAATACTTTTTCCACAGATTTGTTGAACTTTTCAAGTGCATAAGCATTATGATAAGGATATTTAAAATACAGAAATCATGTAGTCTCATTCTCTACCCTCAAGAAACTTCAAATCTTGAGTGGCAGGCTTGTTCTTAAGAACATTTTCATTCTTTTTTTTTTCCTTCTTTACATTTTTTTCCCATTTTGATTTTTTGGTATATTTTTTAATTGAAGTGACATTGTTTTACAACACTGTATATGATTTCAGAGAAGTTCACACCTCTTCAGATGTATATCAACACATCGCACCCACCACCAAAGCACCCACTGTCCTCCACCATAGTCCACTGGGCCCTTCCCCATTTTGTCTCACCCTCCCCACCCTGTCTAGTAGCTTTAACTCTACAGTGACATTTCTAGGTTAAATTTGGTTTAGTTTTGTCTGTTCCTTTGTTTCTTTCTAGTCAACGTGAGTTAAATCATCTGGTGTTTATCATTCTCCTCCTGACAGTTCATTCAGCGCATCCCCTGCAGTCCCATCCATGAAAACAGCCCTATTCTTTAGTTTTTTCTCCATTTCATCTCCATCATTTTTGGGTTTCCATCTGTTCCTTTGAGGCTTTGTCTTTCTGACTTATCTGACTTCAATATCTGATAGATACCTAAAGTCCAACTAAGAAACAAATTTAACCTACCCTGTAGCCTTTTTTCAATGTCCCTAAGCATGGGGGCCACAAGGTATACAGCATTCGACGAGGTGAAAGTAAAACCAAGAGTTTATTGCATGGGAGGGAATGAATGCATCATACCAGAGACATAACTATGGGGTGGGAGGAGAAGGGAGTAGGATCAAAACAAGGGTGGGAAGAGCACAAGGGACCATGGTAATGGTTCATGGGTGAATGGGTGGTGGGAATTTCCTGGGGACTATAATCGAGATGAAAATGCATACACTGTACAGAAATGAAAAATGATGTAAAAAACATATTAATTAATTAATTAATTAAAAAGAAACACCTAAAGGCACTGAAGCCCCAGGGCAGGGTGCCAAAAACAGACAATAGTTTGTGGGGAAAAACTGCCTTGGTCCCTTTTTTGGTTTATTCTTGCAATTCAAAAAGTTTATAGCTCTTGAGAACTGATTGTGCCTTGAGCACCATAAACATCCTGTATGTATATTCAGCTAACTTTCACAAGAACTCCATGAGAAAAGGCAAAGCTATGATCCCCATTTGGCACAGGAGGCACAAAAACATTAAGGGGTTAAATCACAAAGAAGAACTCAATCCCAGTTCTATGCAACTCCTGAGCTCCTTGACCTTCACTCCTGGCCATGCTGCCTCACTGAAAATGACTGAAAATGGCTCATTGCCAACACTCCCCTGCTCTCTGCAGTTGGACACACAGAGCTGTCCAAGCCCTTTTGTGGCTGAGCATTTATAAGGAGTCATCTTGATTTCTTGGCCACATTCAAGACTTCTCCACAATTTTCACATGAACTTTGCTAGAGTGAGGCTTCAAAACACCAGCATCCAAATCCAAAGGAAATCTGAAACCACCATGAAGGAAGTTGAGACCATCCTTGGAAAAGTAGAGACAATCAGCCATTAAAAACATTAACATGTAGTCTCTTGACCTGCAATTCAAGTTAAAAAAAAAAAAAAAAAAAAAAGCTTGAAGAGGGAAAGGGAAATAATTGCTAAGCTCACTGTTTCTTTCACTCAGCACAAAAAGGAAATTATTCTTTCCTGAAAGATGTAGTCATCACAGTTGTGCAAAAAACGGGAACGAGCTGAGCTCCAGAGCAGGCCTGGCTTCTTGGGTGTGCAACCAGTGTGACCTTAATCACTTTATTTTGGAGTTTGTATTTTGTACATGAGGTCCAGTGGGATAAGGGAGCATGGACCAAGGGCTTAAAATCTCTGGCCCCTGTGCAATTCTACTTCCTTGGGGTGGGCCTCCCTGGAACAAATATCTGACCACCTACTCCTCTCTCCAAGACCCCAGCCAGCCCCCCTCCTAGGCCTTACCCCTTTAGCCACTCTTTGACTAAGAAGGGGCATGGTCCTGAGCATAGGTAGAGCTGGGGTCAGACACAGACCCTGAAGACTGCCATTTAACCCTGCAGGTGAGACTTGTCTGCACCAGGGAAAGCCTCATACCCACCCTCACCCAGGTAATAAACACATCCCATCACAGTGGTTTAAGATGTTTTGGAGTCATCCATCCATGGGGGACCCTGTCTCAGCTGTTTCAGCCCCAATCCCTACTGGGGCACTCACACAGGTCCCTTAACTAATGGGAGGATGAATCCCAGTATTCACCAGTCCCAAACAAAAGTACAAAAACCCCAAATCATGGAGGACCCATGAGTGTGAATGAGGGTCAGTAAACTTATACACTGAGTACCCCCACAGCCAGCTCTATGCGTGAGTATTCTCTCTTCTTTCTTCCAATCTTATTCATTGTGTCTTGAATTTGTCTCTCTAGCCAGCTAGAGGCACCCTCAGACAAGCAACAAAACACTAATTGTCTAATTTTAGTGACTCTGCACATAAATCAAAAGCTCTGATACTTACACAATGGAAACTTGAAAAATAAAATTCATAAACTAAGTTCAATCACTAATTTAACATTTTAATGTGTTTACTGAGAATATTAAATAATGAACAACACCATGACAAGTTGAGACCACAAAAGAAAAAGCTTTATGTTTTAGTAGTTTTAACAGCATTTTTTCCTGCATTGCATTTCTCTCATCATCCACACATTGAACACAGTATACAATATGTATACTGTAGTATACATACATATATACACATATATAGGACTATAACATATAATAAATATCTGGTAATTATTTAATATTTATTTATATCTTAACATTATTGTTCATTTTACAATGTTTGCTTTCATTTCTCAGGTGTAGTCCCCATAGAATTCCCACCACCAATTCACCTGTGCACCATCACCGTAGTCCCTTGTGCTCTCCCTCCCCTTCCCCTGCAGAATGTCTCTGATTTGTAGTTGCCTGTTTGTTTTGTTGTGTTGTGTTTTTTATTGTTATTTTTTCCCCTGATGCCTTGTTTGGTTTCCCTATATTCCTGCTATAAATGAAACCATCCGATATTTTTCTTTTTCCTTCTGACTTATTTCACTGAGCATAATCCATTCTAGCTCCATTCATGGTGCTGCAAATGGCATTAGTTTATTTATTTTGGTTGCTGAATAGTATTCCATTGTGTCTTCCATTCCACATCTTTTTGATCCAGTCATCTATTTTGGGGCATTTATGTTCTTTCCAAGTCTTGCCTATAATAAATAGTGCTGCAATAAACATAGGGGTATAGGTTTTGTTTTGAATCAATGTTTTTGTGTCCTTTGGGTAGATTCCAAGGAGTGGAATTGCTGGGTCGTATGGCTCCATTTTTAGTAGACTGAGGAAACTCCATAAAGCTTTTCTTAGTGGTTGGTACAGTTTGCACTCCCACCAGCAGTGTAGGAGAGTTCCTTTTTCACCACATCCTCGCCAACATTTCTTATTGCTAGTTTTTTTAAATGTGCCATTCTTACTGGTGTAAGGTGGTATCTCATTGTGGTTTTGATTCACATTTCCCTGATTATGAGGGATGTTGAACATTTTTTCATATGCCTGTTGGCCATTTGCATTTCCTTTGTGGAGAAGTGCCTTTTAAGTCCTTCTGCCCATTTTTTGACTGGATTGTTTACTTTGTTTTTGTTGAGTCATATGTGAGTTCTTGTATATATTTGTGATCAGTCCCTTATCAGTTGTATGGAGATCAAAAATTTTCTCCCAATCAGTAGGGTTTCTCTTTGTTTGGTTAATGTCCCTTTTGCTATACAGAAGATTTTTAGTTTGATGTAATCCCAGGTGTTTATCTTTTCCTTCACTTTCTTTGCTTTAGGGGATGAGTCTTTGAAGATGTTACTGAGATGTATGTCTTGTAGTGTTTTACCCATATTTTCTTCTATATTTCTTCTATATTTTATGGTTTCAGCTCTTATGTTCAGTTCTTTTATCCAGTTTGAGTTGATTTTTGTGCATTTTATGAGATAGTGGTCTAGTTTCACTTTTTGCTTATGGTAGTCCAGTTTTCCCAGCACCATTTATTGAACAGACTATCCTTGTTCCATTGTATATTCTTTGCCATTATGTCAAAGATTAGTTGTCTATATATGAGCGGCTTTATTTCTGGGCTTTCTATTCAGTTCCATTGGTCTGTGTGTCTGTTTTTGTTCCATTACCAGATTTTTTTAATTATTATGGCTTTTAGTATAGTTTGAAGTCTGGGCTTGTGATACCTCCATTCTCCTACGTTTTAGTCAGGAGAGCTTTGGCTATTTGACGTTTTTTGTGGCTCCATGTGAATTTCATCAATATTTGTTCTATTTCTTTGAGAACGTCAGTGAGATTTTTATTGGAATAGTGTTGAATCTGCAAATTGCTTTTGGTAGGATGGCCATTTTAATGTTAATTCTTCCAATCCATGAGCAGGGGATATCTTTCTATTTCTTTGTGTCTTCTTCTATTTCTATTAACAATGTTTTATAATTTTCTTTGTATAGGTCCTTCACTGGTAATTATTTAAATGAATTCCTATAAGTTTTCCCCTGTGGCACTAAAAGCTGAACAACTGAACTGATAAACTGTGTCCTCCATATTTTTTATTGTTCATAAAACTTATCCTACGGTTCTTTTGTGATGATCATTAATGTGTGTTGAATGACAAATGCATGTATCTCTTTTCCTTATCTCAATAACAGCTCTTTAGACAATAAGAAGTAGAGATAAAAATTATAAATAAAACAAAAATTTACTCTCAAACTATCCAATACAAAGTCGGGGGGGGCGGGAATTGAGAGGAAAAGTCATTCTCATGCTGAGTTATGCAACTAATTACCCATATTCTCCATGGCATGTCTCATATCTAGACACGACATCTAAACATCACATCTCATTTTCTAAAATCCAGTTTTAACTTCCTTTAATGTGATGGGTATTGCTGCTTCTTTTGTATGATTTTTAAAAAATAAATTGAAAATTGAATGCACTGTATTGTCATGAATTCTTTTCAAAGTTTGTAAAAACTTCAAGCTTTTAGAATGTGGCTGACAGTGAGAGAATCCCATCTTGTGAAAACGTCAGTCAGAGCCAGCTCTCACTCACCAGAGAGAACACTGCTGTCAGAACGCTGTGTCCTTGACAAATGGAAACTTTACTTTTTTCACATGTTAGAAGTTTGTTCTTTCACGTAATCCAATCTTTATTCTCAATAATCATCAAATAGAAATGTCTCTCTTTCCAGAGGCCTCTATCACACATCAAATACCTCCTATATATCTCTGTTACAGCTGATGGTTTAAATACGGTGATAAATGGTAAAACTTAGTCTCAAAAACATGTGCAATCTCCTGGCATTTCTATTCAATTTTAAAGCAATGCCGGGTGTTCAGCAGGCCAAAATATGAGTCACCCCTATAGCCCTCTCTCCCCACCCCACTAATACCTCAACTTGCCAACTCAGTCACAAATGAAATGATTATCTTGGACAGAGTGATGACTTCTTCTCTGAGCTCTAGATGTCCCAGCCACACACTGGAAAGCAATAGGCAAAGGAATGAAAAAGAAGAGAACGGCTAGGATAGAATGGATTTTAGGATGCTGGATTGATCAAGATTCTCCAGAAGAAAAAAAAATAGGCTGTGTGTGAATGTGCACTTACACGTTGTTATAATTATATATATATATATAATTTTATATCTATCGCTACATCTATATATACACATACATTAAGCAGTGACCCAGAAAGGTCATGGTCTAATTTCAGTCCAAGTTTCAGTCCCAGTTTCATCTTGTTTGGGAAGGCCAGGCTTTTTGCCCTACTCCAGTCTTCAGTATATGCGTCATATTGGTCCTCTTTCTCTGGAGAACACTAATCCTGCTCTTTGGTCTGCTAAATTAAACTGGCCTTCCCATATACCATGTAGATGGTGAGGACACCAGCCAGGCCAGAGGGGATAGCATTCCATAGAGAGAAACAGTCACACAAGATTGGATGAATATAGTGGGACTACTGGAAGATTCAGTTCACTGGACATGCAGGTGCCTGGGACTTACCCCAGGTCCCACACACACAAAGTCTTCTCTAATTCCCCTGGGTCTGTGATCTGATTTCACTGACATACCTGCATCTAATAGCAGAACAGGATTAGGAATCTGCAAACTTCAAGTTAAGAAGAGTTGAAGAAGGCAAGGACAGGCATGCCAAAATAATTCTAACACTGGTTTGTTCAGTTATCCAACAAATGTTTTATTGTTTAACTTGAACAAAAGTCTGGACACAGTAACTCTACATTGGTTCTGAAAGAGTTTGCCATCAAGTTATACAACCAAAATCCATGTGAGCAAGAAAGCTTTGATAGATAGCACAGGCATGGGAGCTATAATACAAATATAACATGTGAAGAAAGAGAAACTGAGTCCATACCCACACATCTGTTGGCAGTTTTAGAATTTAACCACATCAAGGTGTGGAATGGAAAACACACTGAGAAAATCTTGATGCCATTGAAAGGCTAAAGGTGCTTAGAATACAGAATGAACCGCTGAGTCAGCACTAGGCTGGCAAACATTGTGTAATTGTGCCTTCAATTTGCCAGGGCATCTGCTCACAGCAGTCACTCTCAGTTGATCTACCAGCAGGCCTGCAGCTGATCCACCCAAATAAAACTTAGTTACTATTTTTTGACACCCCTGCTTCACATATAGAATCCACCACAGTATATTAAGGGTAGATACAGACTTACAAAAATGGGTGCTGGAATCCAAAACTATATGCTGAAAGAAGAAAAAAATTGTTTCATCAAACTGTAGGAAAGTTTAACCTTAAAACAATTAGTCAAAAAGTTGTAAAAGGAGAGTAATATCAACAAAAACTCAGTTCAAGTTCTTCTATATCTGCACTCAAAAACAAGAACACTTTTGTCCCACATACACAATCAGTTGGTTGAATACATTTTCAAAAATGAGTATCACAGGTTTATTTGGAATTCGTAAAACTTCTAGAAACAAAGAGTATCAGAGATGACTGAATTAATAATTTTAATCCACTCTGTTGAACAATATTTCAAGCTATTAATATCGGATATATTCATTCATTCGTTCATTAGCCTGTTCCACAAAAGATCTAACTTAGAAGAGAATATTAAAACATATGGTTAAATAAAACTTCATATTTGACAAAGGACTAATATCCAAGACCTACAAAGAATTCATGCATCCCCGCTCCCCCCAATATAAAAAAAAAACAAATAACCCAATCAAAAAATAGGCAGAAGACCTAGATAGACATTTCTCAAAAGAGGACATACAGATGGCCAACAGACACATAAAAAACATTCATCATCAATAATCTTTAGGGAACGCAAATCAAAACCATTATGAAATCCCACCTGACAACCATGAGAATGGCCTATACTAAAAAGATCAGAAGCAAGTGTTGATGATCATGTGGAGAAAAAGGAACCCTCATTCACTGTAAGTAGAATGGAATGTAGAATGGAGGGTTCTCAAAATATTAAAAATGGATTATATCCACTCGTAAGTATCTATCAGAACAGTGCCAAAATACTACTCCAATGTTCTGTATAGCACTATTTACAATAGACAAGTTACTGAAACAACTTAAGTGCCCAACAATAGAAGTTCTTAGTGGACTCAGAAGCTATGATATAAATACACAATGGAATACTTCACAACTATAAAAATAGATGAAATCTTGCCATTGGTGACAACATGGGTAGAACTGGAGGAGATTATGCTAACCAAAATAAGTCAAAAAGAGAAAGACAAATAATGGAAGATTTAACTCATGTGGAACACAGAGAAATAAAGCACAGGAACAGATTAAAAACTGTTCATAGCAAATGAGTGAGAAATACCACTAAGGAATATGTATAATATCATGACATATATAATATGCAATGGTGACTAAGAATATTGGAGCCATAAAAATCTGTGTTTAAAAACCAGTCTCGCTATTTAGCCTCCATGTAAGCCTCAGCTTTTTATGTTAATAGAGCTAAAACAAATACCTTCCTAAAACACTGCATTTAAAAAATTAAAAATCTGAAGTGTTGAATAGTAGAGACCTGAGCAATCTGCTCTAAGTCTGTGTCCGGAATCCATTCAAAAGGGCCAAAACCCATGCCTTCACATGCTGTTAAAAGTTTTGAATATCATGTCTGCCTACCACACACAGTTGTTATAAAGAGCAGGTAAATTTCACACAATAGTAAAGGCTCAGTAATTTTTATTATTTATTATTCTGATCGAAAGTATTAGGGAACAAGGGCCTCCCCGCTGGCGCAGCGGTTGAGCGCTGGGTTGCGAAGCTGCCCGCAGCCTCTGCGGTGCCGGTTCGATCCCCGGCTGCTCCTCGGCCATCGGAGGAGGGTCCCACATGGTGCGCAGACCTCTCCTGCCGCCTGCTGCTCCCCTCAGCAATGTACTTCGTCCTTCTGCCTGCTCTGCTCCCCGCTCTGGCTCTGGTGAATTCTCTCACCCTCCCGTGCTTCTGACTGTACCCAGTGCTTGTATAAATAAATAAATAAATAAAAATTAATCTTAAAAAAATATATTAAAAAAAAGAAAGTATTAGGGAACAAGCAGCAACAAGACTTTATATCATTTAAAAGTATTAATCCTAAATTTTGCCTTAGCTATTATATATACTGTCAATTTTCAACACTATTTGTAGAATGAAGTATTTCTCAGTCTAGTAAAAGCCAAGCCATAAAAAGAATCCCTCTGAAAAAATGTTCAGCTGTAGATGTGTTAGTGCTATTGGGAGTTACAAGAATATTTGGCCATTTAGATGACCAGAATATATTTTGTATATATATTTCGTCCTCATCCAGTTCTTGATTCACAGCTCCCAAAAGTCTTGGAATTTCCTAAATGTTGAAAGTCATAAAGGTGTCCCTTGTTATATTAATGAGGTGAGGTTTTCAAAGTGCCTCAAGATGAGGGGTGGTTACAAGGAAACCACAAAATTAGAAAGTTGCACTTTCATTCCCTCCTCAACTTACCCGACATCTAGGTAGAGGGGCGGAGCTGAATTAACCACTAACAGCCAATGAAGTTATCAACAGTGCCTATGTAACGAAGTATCCACAAAAACATCAAAGGACAGTGTAAGTTAAATGTTTATCAGGCTTTTCTGCCCTCCCGCCATTAGGATTAATGATGGATCCTTGCGGTCCTGAATGCATGCCTGATGGCAGGCACCTGGAGTGGGGTGTGGGCATACATAGGTGGGTACACCTGGGCTAAGACTGGGCTTTGATGGGCAGTGTCATGGGACTGAAACCAGCTGGAGAGAAGAAGAGAGCAAGAATAGCAGTGGTGGAAGAAACGAGCAGAGAGAATGAGAGAAGAATGAGAACGCCAGAGAGCCCAGAAAGAGTGAAGAATCGCTGGAGGCTGGGAAGCCTGCTAGCCTCCTGCCCTCACCTCCCGCCCCAGGACCCCAGGGCCTTTACACACCAAGGGCTCCAGGACTCTCTTCACCTGTCTGCTTAGATCATAGAGATCCTGCTCTGTGCCCTTCCTGCCTGTACAGACAGGGTTGGAAAAACTTCCAGGCTGGTGAACTGAGGAAGATTTGGGAGAATGGTACACCTGGAGAGGATCTGGAAGTTCAAAGTCCTTTCCCCATAACTTGCCCTTCCATCTCTTCCAATCGGCTGTTCCTGAGTTATACCTCTTGTAATTAATAATCTACTGCACAAACAGGTTTCTGAAATTCTGCAAGCCACTCCAGCAAATTTATCAAACCTGAAGGTGTCATGGAACTCTGATTTATAGCTAGTCAGACAGAAGCACAGGTAATACCTGGGATTATAACGAGCACTGAAAGTCTAAGGAGAATGGCTCATGGAACCCTCCAACCGGTAGCCAGTTATTCAAAGCATAGGTTACAACCTGGCCTTGTAATTGGTATTTGAAGAGTTGTCTTGGGAGACTAAGCCTTTTTCCTGGAGACTCTGATTATATCCAAGTAGACAAATTCAGAATTGAGCTAAGTTGAATTCTTGGTGTTGTGCAACCATCCCAGGCTGGGGAGGTTTATTGTTAATTCTCACAGACAAAAAGAGAATTTGGGGCCTTTGGTATCTCTAACATACATCGAATACTATATCCGGAGACTAGAAATAGGCAGGCCAGGCAGGGAGGCAGCAACTGAACCAGAGTGCTGGTTCAGTTGGCTAAGGCAGCAACCTTAGCCCCAGAGTGATGCCACGTGAACACAGAGCTGAGGAGCCCTTTTTATCTCACTCCTCAGCCCAGGAGTCTGCACTCTGGCTTCTAGGCCCTGGTGTACACAATCACAGGTGCACATGCCCAGAGCTAATGCTCCCAAGCGCCCTCCACAACATATCTTCACATGTGGGTAAAGAAACCTGGGAGGAAAGCAAGACTTCAGGTGCCAGCCATAGATGCCAGCAGCAGGAGGACACAAGAGGGCCTGAGCTAATCCATTTTCCCTACATTTGGATCTAGCTGGTGTCCAACAATTGCTTGGTGGCATGGAAAAATTTCCCCAACCCCCAATGCAATTGGGTCCAGGAAACTTTTTAGTCTGATTATTAATATTACTGATGCAAAACAAATAGTTTTTCCTACTAGTCCATACTTGAAGAGGTTAAGATAATCCAACAACAAATGAAGCTGCTATGTATAATTATAGTATTTCTCCCAGTATAAAACATGAGCTTTTCTTTTTTTAAAAAAAATTTTATTTTTATATTCCCCATACAATTGCAACCCCCTTATTTTGACCCCAATCCCTCCCCTCCCCACCCCACCCCCCATCCCGCATACAGTGTCTCTGGTTCATAGTTTTTTGTTGATTTTGATTTTCACTTTCTTATAGTTATTCATTTTCCTGGTCCCTTATTTAAGTTTTCTAGATTCCTGCTATGAGTGAAACCATCCGGTATTTTTCTTTTTCTTTCTGGCTTATTTCGCTGAGCATGATCCAGCGCCATCCATGTTGCTGCAAATTGCATGTGTTTATCTTTTTTGAATGCTGAGTAATATTCCATGGTGTATATGTACCACATCTTCTTGATCCAGTCATCTATTTTTGGGCATTTGGGTTGTTTCCAAAGCTTAGCTATTGTAAATAGTGCTGCTATAAACATAGGGGTGCAGGCGCTCTTTGGAATTGATGTTTCTGTGTCCTTCGGGTAAATACCTAGGATTGCAATTGCTGGATCATATGGAAGCTCTATGTTTAGTAGGTCAAGAAATCTCCACATAGCTCTCCATAGTGGTTGGACCAGTTTGCACTCCCACCAGCAGTGCAGGAGAGTTCCTTTTTTTCCACATCCTAGCCAACATTTGTTGTTGCTAGTTTTTTTAATATGTGCCATTCTCACTGGTGTAAGATGGTATCTCATGGTAGTTTTGATTTGCATTTCCCTGATTACAAGTGATGTTGAACATTTTTTCATATGCCTATTGGCCATTTGCATTTCCTCTTCAGAGAAGTTTCTTTTTAGCTCTTCTTCCCATTTTTTGACTGGATTATTTTCTTTGTTTTTGTTGAGTCTCATCAGCTTTTTGCAGATTTTTGTGATCAGTCCTTTATCATTAGTGTTGGGTGCAAAAATGTTCCCCCAGTCGTTGGGGTTTCTCTTTGTTTTGGTTATTGTCTCTTTTGCTGTGCAGAAGCTCTTTAATTTGATGTAGTCCCAGCTGTTTATCTTTGCCTTCACTATCACTGTTTTGGGTGATGTGTCTGTAAAGATGTCTTTGATGTGCATATCACGTAGTGTTTCGCTTATATTTCCTTCTATGTATTTTACGGTTTCAGGTCTTACGTCTAGTTCTTTAATCCATTTTGAGTTGATTTTTGTGTATGATGTGAGGTAGTGGTCAAGCTTCATTCTTTTGCATGTAGCGACCCAGTTTTTCCAGCACCATTTATTGAACATACTTTCTTTGCTCCAGTGCATAGTCTTTGCTCCTTTGTCAAAGATTAGTTGACCATAAATCTGTGGGTTTATTTCTGGATTTTCTATTCAATTCCATTGGTCTGTATGTCTGTTCTTGTTCCAATACCATGCAGTTGTGATGATTATGGCTTTGTAGTATAGTTTGAAGTCTGGGAGTGTAATGCCTCCATTCCCTTCTTTTTTTTTTTTCAGGAGAGCTTTGGCTATTCAGGGTTTTTGGTGATTCCATACGAATTTCATCTATCATTGTTCTATTTCTTTGAAGAATGACATTGAAATTTTGATTGGTATAGCATTGAATCTGTATATTGCTTTTGGTAGGATGGCCATTTTAATAATGTTTATTCTTCCAATCCGTGAGCAGGGGATGTCTTTCCATTTCTTTGTGTCTTCTATTTCTTTTAACAGTGTTTTATAGTTTTCTTTGTATAGGTCCTTTACCTCTTTTGTTAGATTTATTCCCAAGTATTTGATTTTTTTTGTTTTGATAATAAAAGGGATTGTTTTTTTTATTTCTTCTTTGCTTGTGTATAGAAAGGCTACTGACTTTTGCATGTTGATTTTGTATCCTGTCACTTTACTGAACTGATTGATGAGTTGAATTAGTTTTTCTGTGGAGTTTTTGGGGTTCTCTATGTATATTATTATATCATCTGCAAATAGTGATAGTTTGACTCCTTCTTTTCCTATTTGGATTCCTTGTATGTCTTTCTCTTAAAACATGAGCTTTTCTAATACTTTTTTCAATGTCTTTTCTCTAGAATCCAACAAGAATAGTAATTCCTCTTTAATAGCATTAGAAAATAAAATCAAAATTTCAATATAATAGTCCAGAGATTTTTTTTAGTAATATACGATTTAAGCAAAAAGCTGAACCCTATGTAGATCAATTCTTATAAACATTTTACCTTAAAAACTTATGAAAAGCTAAATTTATAAGCAACACCTTTTTCTTTCTCCTGTTTTTCCCCAAGGATCTAAACTTAAGCCAGATGTTGTACACATGTGCATATGTGTGTGTGTTTGTGTGTGGTGAAGGATGGGACAGGATAAACCTGGCACAGGCTAAATAAGCCAGTTAAAGTAGCAATTTATGGCTCAAGTGAATTCACTTATTTAAAATCAAGTAACAACTAGGAAAAAACTTTTAATTACTGGAGACTTAATCTTCAACTATGACTAAGCTATTACTTTACTCACCAGAATTTTCTCTCTGTAAGAAATGACATCAGGTTTTATGATTCCTGGTATCCAAACTTCATTTCTGGTGTTTTTATGGGGTTCAAGATAATTTTATAAACACTGAAATGTAGATTCTGGATATCTCTCAGAAAATAAAGGTTTGGGATAACATAAAATTTAATGTTAGCCATCCACCAAAGTGGTAGAAAACCCAGAAAAATAGATGGATTCAGAGGAGTGACAGAAACAAGCAGTGGCCAAAAGGGAGGACTCTCTAATTCAAGCTGTTCCCAGCAGCTACAGGCATCCCACAGGGCAGCAGGGAAGTCTAACCTGAATGTTTGTGTTCATCCACACACTGTGCATTCCAGGAAGAGAGTATTAGACTACTCTGAATTGGCTGGGAAGAAGATTTGAAATAAATGCTTGAGCCTTACTATAATTTTCCTTATTAAAAAATGGAAGAAAGTGCTTCCATTTAGAAAATAGTCACCTTTCATTATCAAAGGAAAAGATGAAAAGTATATGACTCCAATAAATGTTTTATGCTGTTAAAAATACTATTTATCAAAGGTAAATGAAAAATTAAGTTTAAGCTATTACCAATATATTTTTATTATTTTAAAGTTAAGAAAATTCAAAATAAAAATACACATTATGACTAGATTGAAAAATATTTCCTAACAAATGGCATAGTGAATGTTCATGGAAAAATGTTCATGAGGATTAAATTTTTGTAATTTTGCCTATGTTTTAATAATAGAAATCTGAATATCCATGCACACTTATGAATAAGTTGCAAGACAATTTGGATCACAACATATCCTCTCACTCGCTACTACTTCCATTTATAAAGTAAAAAAAAAGTTGATGGAAGTGTCTTAGAAATGTAAAGCATAACTAAAAGGTGGAAGTAAAAATAAAAGGATAGATAAGGCAGAGGGAAGTAACAGTAACAAAACTAATATGTGCAAAATTTTTATAATTATATAAAGAATACTATGCCAGAAATTTGCAAGGTCTCTGTATGATATATTAAAAGTGAAAACTCATTTACATAAATAATTTTGAGGTATTGCTAGGTATTGGATAACACTGAGGAAATAACAGTAAACCATTCAGACCAAAATCTCTTCCTTCACAGAGCTTGCATTCTAATGGGAGGCAACACTGGACCTTTGGATTCACTGTTCCCTCTCTCACAGATACTCTTACTGCATCCTCTGTTGATGTCTCAGACTCCAGGCCTCCAGTTAGGCAATAATCATAACAATGAAGGAAATGATGGTGACTTAGATCAGGTTATGGGAGCTTAAGATGTGGTGTAGGGTAAGGAAAAAAATATCAGGCTTTTCTGCCCTCCCGCCATCAGGATAGATGATGGATCCTTGCGGTCCTGAATGCATGCCTGATGGCGGACACCTGGAGCAGAAGCCAAGAAGAGCAGGAGAAGCCGAAAGAGAAGCAGAGAGAGAAGCAGAGAACACCGGAGCGCCCAGATAGAGTGAAGACTTGCTGGGGGCTGGGAGGCCTGCCATCCTCCCAGCCCCCCAGCACCCCTGCCTGCCATGTACCTGGTAATCCCAATATAAGACCTGCAAAAAACCACTGAGGACTCTGACTCCTCCTTTACCCGGTCTGCAAGGGATCAAAGAAAACCTGCTCAGTGGTCATTCCTGCCTCTACATGTGGTCAAACACATTTATGGCAAAGTCAATAAGATTTGCTGATGGACCTGATATGGGTAAAAAAGAGTAAAGCATCAAGCTGCTGGAGATTTTAACCAAAGAAATTGCAAAGATGGAGTTCTTATTAACAGAGTTCTTATTAGCAGGTAAGGCTGGGATAGAGAATGTTCTGTAAGGAAGTCAGGCATTTAGTTGCAAATTTGGTAAATTGTAGATACCTGTTAGGAATATAAGTAGATATGGTAATCAGCAGTTGTATTAGCCTGAATCTATTAATTGGGAAATCTCAATCTATAGATGATATTTAAAACTGTGATGTGGAGTGAGTTCATCAAAGATATATTTATGAATAGAGGAAGAAAAAATAAGGGCTTTTACATTAAGAAGCAAGTTGATAAAGAGGGAACAGTAAAAAAAAAGATTAAGAAGCAATAGATGGTTAGAAGACAAAACAGGCAAGTGTGATATTCTGGAATAAGGGTGAAGCAGGAGCAGGTGGGGAAGGCACGAAGCAGGTAAAGTAAGTACAGAGGACGAAAAATGATCAACTGCAACAAATTCTATGGATAGATCAAATAAACTAAGAATTGATGTTCCAGAAAGTGGAACTATCTAGTGACTGACAACATCTGTTCTTACAAAATAGTTGAGCACAGCAATGTACTTCACAGAAAAATCTGAAGGGACAAACTAGAGACTATTGGAGGAATTAGAACTGAAGAAGTGTTGCTTTAAAGCAAAGAACAATTATGGACAGCAGCAAGAGAAGCATGAGTCTTGGATAGAGGTTGCATTTCTTTTTCCTTTTTAATGGAAAAAATGACAGCCAATTTTATCTTGATTGAAAGCAGGAGAGTGCTGGAACACATGATGGTACAATCCCTTGAGGAGGCAAGCTCCCTCCTAGGCAAGCTGCACTAGAAAACTAGTGCAGGGAAGACAGATGGGCTTAGAGGAGAGTATAGACAGTTCATTTGTAGTGAAAGTAAAAAAAGAATAGGTGCAGATAGGTATAAAATGTGGTAGGAGATTCTGGAATTTTCTTCTGACTCCATTTTTTCAGTGTTACTGAAAGTAAGGTCATCGAAAGAGCATAAGTAGATGTGCTGACTGTTTGAGGATAGCTGAAGTTATGGAAAATGGAATGGTTGTAGAGGGGATATAGGATGATTGCTGGAAAACACAAAAACTCTTTTGAGATTGGTGACCATGAATACTAAGTGAGAACAGCCTGTGGAGTGATGTCTTTTCTCCAGCCACACATACTTGCATGCATGCAAATCTCGAACAAGTAGGGGGTCAGATTTCATCAAAATATCTGCAAAATCTGGCATGGTACCTCCAAACTTAAATGTTTATTCTCACATAAGCATTTCTAAAAGGAAATGGATTACCACCAGAAATACAACATCTAATTTCTTCGGCTATCGCTTAACTCAAATGTGATTTGTTTATGTCAAGACAAGAGATCTTCAATAAATTCTTAGAATGATTACCATTATATATACTTCAGTTTTGTTAAAAAAATCAAAAAAGAATTTTCACAATAGTGAAGTATGTTTCATTAATTTATAGAGAACATTGAAGATAACATACATTAATTTGTACCGCATGGGCCTCCCCGGTGGCGCAGCGGTTGAGCGCTGGGTTGCAAAACTGCCCGCAGCCTCTGCAGCGTCGGTTCAATCCCTGGCTGCCGTTGAGGGTCCCACATGGCACGCAGACCTCTCCTGCCGCCTGCTGCTCCCCTCAGCAGTGTCCTTTGTCAGTCTGCCTGCTCTGCTCTCCGCTCTGACTCTGGTGAATTCTCTCACCCTCCTGCGCCTCTGACTGTACCCAGTGCTTGTATAAATAAATAAATATTTAAAAAAAAATTTGTACCGCAGCACAAAACCATAGCTTATGACATAGCTCTCCATATGGTATGCCATGAATGTATTACTGATGTGACTTAGGGCAGGATGAGCTGTGGGCTTGTTGCCTCTGGACTTGCACAAGTTGTTCCACTTACCAGGTCTAAATACTATCATTTTTTCCTTGTACTGTGCTATGAGAAAGGTTAGAGTCATGGAAGAGGTTTCAGATCTAGGTCTTCAGACCCCCACTTTTTTGCCCCTTTCCACTGTCCTATGTGCCTTCTGAAATTCAGCTTGTTTTTCAGGCAGTTTGATGGCAGCATCTCTCTAAAGGTTATATTCCATTTCTTGATTTGGTAGTGATTACTTCATGACAACTCCTCAAGGTGTGTTCTTAGGATTTATGTGTTCTTCAGAATGTATACTTTTTAAAATATTATTAGAACAGCTTTCTGGATGCTGTGTGGGAAAAAGGGGTTTGGCAAGAGCAAAATTGGAATCAGAGAAACTTGTTAGAAGGTACATTCACTTGAGTATAGATCATTTTCTAATTCTAAAGATGAAATAAATGGCAGATTTATTGCTCCAGCTGTATCAGACTTTACAATCCCCACCTCATAGAATCAAGAGTCAACCTTCATGCTTACTTTCCTGTCCCTAGAACCAATGAGCAAAGAAGGAAAAGGGTTAGAACAGGGTGTGGAGCAGCCCAGAAATTTGGTGAAAAGGAGAATGAATGCTATTCTGTGAGCCTAGAGTTTTCTGGAAATACTGGTCTTGGCTCAGGTAGAAATCAAATACTGTCTAGAAACTAACAATTTGTTCAATTTTTATCTATTTATTACATCATTTTTCATTTTTGTACAGTGTATGCATTTTCATCTTGGTTATAGTCCCTGTAAAATTCCCACGCCCCTTGTTTTGATCCTACTACCTTCTCCACCCCTGTAGTGTGTCTCTGGTTTATGGTTGCCTATTGATTTGTTTGTTTGTATAGAGAAAGAAAAAGTTTATTGAGGAGAAAAGGAACAGAAATAAAGTCTCTTGATTTTGATTTTTACTTTATTATACTCTTTTTCCTGATCCCTTATTTAGGTTTTCTAAATTCCTGCTATGAGTAAGACCATCTTTCTTTTTTTTTTTTTTAATTTCTGGCTTATTTCACTGAGCATGATCCCTTCCAGCTCCAGCCAGGTTGCTGCAAAGGACATGAGTTTATCTTTTTTGATTGCTGAGTAATATTCCATTGTGTATATGCACCACATCTTCTTGATCCAGTCATCCATTTTTAGGCATTTGGGTTGTTTACTTATTGCAAATAGTGCTGCAATAAACATAGGGGTGCAGGTGTCCTTTTGAATTAATATTTTTGTGTCCTGTGGGTAAATACCTAGGAGTGGGATTGCTGGATCATATGGAAGCTCCATTTTTAGCAGATTGAGGAACTTCCAGACAGCTTTCCATAGTGGCTGGACCAGTTTGCACTCCCACCAGCACTGTAGTAGAGTTCCTTTTTGTCCAAATCCTCGCCAACATTTGTTGTTGCTAGTTTTTAAATATATGCCATTCTCACTGGTGTAAGATGGTATCTCATTGTAGCTTCGATTTTCATTTCCCTGATACAAGTGATGTTGAACATTTTTTCATATACCTGTTGGCCATTTGTAGTTCCTCTTTGGAGAAGTTTCTTTTTAGCCATTCTGCCTATTTTTTGACTGGATTATTTACTTTGTTTTTGTTGAGTCTCTTCAGCTCTACATAGATTTTTGTGATCAGTCCTTTATCAATAGTGTTGTGTGCAAAAATTTTCTCCCAATCAGTGGGGTCTCTCTTTGTTTTGGTTACTGTCTCTTTTGCTGTACAGAAGCTCTTTCATTTGATGTAATCCCAGCTGTTTATCTTTTTCTTCACTATCATGTCTTTGGGTGATGTGTCTTTAAAGATGTTACTGAGGGATATGACCTGTAGTGTTTTGCCTCTATTTCCTTCAATATATTTTATGGTTTTAGGTCTTATGTCTAGTTCTTTAATCCATTTTGAGGTTTTTTTTTTTTTTTTGTGCATGGTGTGAGGTAGTAGTCAAGCTTCATTCTTTTGCATGTAGCGACCCAGTTTTCCCAACACCATTTATTGAATAAACTTTATTTGCTCCATTGCATATTCTTTACTCCTTTGTCAAAGATTAGTTGACCATAAATCTGTGGACTTATTTCTGGATTTTTCTAAGAAAATAAATAATTAAAAATGTAAAAAGCAAAAAAAAAGTGAATTTTTTTTTACATTTCCTCTGAAGCAATAAGACTACCATCTTACCTAGGAAAAGAATTACAATTCAAAGAGCCTTAGTAGGTTCCACTGAAGTAACCTACTCAAGATGGTCATCTTGCTGCCTCAGGCTGCCCAGAGATAATGTCCAAAAATTTTCACTTTTTTTTCACTTTTTACATTTTTTAATATTTATTTTCTTAGATCATTGTTAGTTTCTAGGCAGTATTTGATTTTTCCCCTCAGGCATAGTCCCCATAGTTCTCCCACCACCACAGTCCCTTGTGCTCTTTCCACCCCCGATTTGACCCCTCTCTCCCCGACTCTATACCTCAGATCTATGGTTTGCTTGTAAGTTTTGTCTTTTTCCTGATCTCTTATTTGGTTTATATTCCACCTATAAGTAAAATCAGCCAATATTTATATTTCTCTTTCTGACTAGTTTCACTTAGCATAATACCTTCTAGCTCCATTCATGTCACCATAAATGGCATGAGTTTATCTTTATTGACACTGAGTAGTATTCCATTGTATATACACCACCTCTTCTTGATCCATTCATCCATCCATTCATCTGTTTGGGAGCATTTAGATTGTTTCCATATCTTGGCTATTGTAAATAGTGCGACCAGAAACATAGGAGTTCAGGTTTCCTTTCAAATTAGTGTTTTTGTGTCCTTAGGGTAGATTCCTAGGAGTAGAATCATAGTAGATCCATTTTTAGTGTTTTGAGGAACCTCCACAAAGCTTTCCATAGTGGCTGGACCAGTTTGCATTCCCACCAGTAGTGTAAAAAGGTTCATTTTTCATCACATCCTCACCAGCATTTGTTATTTCTGGTGTTTTGTTTTTTTTTTCATATGGGCCATTCTCACTGGCATAAGATGGTATCTTATTGTGGTTTTGATGTGTATTTCCTGATAATAAGTGATGTTGAACATTTTTTCGTATGCCTATTGGCCATTTGCATTTCTTTGGAGAAGTATGTTTTTAGCTCTTGGGCCCATTTTTTGACTGGGTTGTTTGCTTTGTAAAAAACTTCACTTTTGTAAGGCCAGCTGATGTCATGCTGAATCCTCTGGAGAGAAATCAGGCTTTCAGGGTCTGGCCTGCAAGTAGAAGTAACCCACAAATCCTTTTAAAGTATTTTGTTACATTCCAATACTGTTATTATATATTGCAAATATAGTATTGTAGAGGGGCAGGACTGGACCAGTGCAGGTTTTCTGATCCCATGCAGACCGGGTAAAAGAGGAGTCAGAGTCCTCAGTGGTTTTGCAGGTTTTTATTGGGGTTTACCAGGCATATGGCAGGCAGGGGTGCTGGGGGGCTGGGAGGCTGACAGGCCTCCCAGCCCCTAGCAAATCCTCACTCTATCTGGGCTCTCTGGCGTTCTCTCTGCTTCTCTGGTCTTCTGTTCGTTCTGCGGCTTCTCGGCTTCTTGGCTTCTACTGGCGTCCCCATGACGCTGCCCTTAAAAAGCATCGTCTTAGCCCAGGTGAATCCCATCTGCCTATGCCCACACCCTATTCCAGGTGCCCGCCATTAGGCATGCATTCAGGACCGCAAGGATCCATCATCTATCCTGATGGCAGGAGGGCAGAAAAGCCTGACATTTTTCTTTACCCTACAAGTATCTTCACCTAAATTAAAAGAAATATGTTACATTGCTAATTTGTTCTCTAATGCCTGCAGACTTCATTTAAGTGATGAAAGGCAGAAAATGTCATTATAAATGGGCATTTGGAAGAAAGGCAAGCCAAAAATTACATTTACTGAGCTCTGCGGAAATTCAGATGAGAGATGACAGTAGTGATAGAATGAATGCATACAAAATATAATTTGAAGGTGGCAGTGATGGGATTGTATAATAAGAGAGTAAGAGGAAGAAAAATAATTCATAGGTTTCTAGATGTTATAACTGGAAAGACAGTGTGGTATTGGGTCAGTGGAGAGATTGCAGACCAGGATACAAGAATATCAAGGGCTCTATTTTGAATTTTTTTTTTAAGTTTCGATGTCTAAGAAGAGAGACCTAGACAGAAATACCAAGTAGGCAGCTAGATATCTGAGTCTGGAAGTCAAAGGAGAGGTCTGATACAGAGATACATGTTTAGAGTTGTTGGAGGATAGACAGTACTTAAAGCCAGAGGTAAGAATGAAATGACCTTAGGAAAAATAAAAATAAATAAGAGGAAGATGTGGTATAAGCCCTGACAGTTGGGTTTTCTCTTTTCATAATGCAAGAGCCTACCTTCAGCATTGATTGCTAAGGCATACACTTCAAAAATGGTCCTCTCAAATAAACATGCTGGGCACATAACAAGACAAAGAGCCAAGCTGTCCCCCTCTGAAGCACCTATGTTTTAGAGATCTTAACTATTTTCAATAACAACTATTTGGCCACCTGTGTTTTTCTTCCCTGCACTTTAGAGTCCTTCTCTTCGGTTTTAAATTAACCAATTAAGAGTGAGTTCATAAACTCTTGACCTTTACTCACAACCCCAATAAAAGCATGCTTCAAGACCTCATTGTGTGGCCAAGTGTTCCGCATAATTTCAGGTCTTATAAGTAATAGATCTTGACTTCTTTAGCTTCCTGATGGCTATTGCTGCAGGGTATCCTGCAATAAAAATAAGAACCACAAGGACCAGCCCAACCACATTATCGGTTATTGATAAGAAGAAACAGACATAAAATAGAAGGCCACTAAGCTATTGAGTATAACAGAAACAAAGAAAAATCAACATAAATACAACAGCAAAACAAGCAGAAGTTCCAGTGGACTGATAGCAGCGAAGTCAGACAGAGTTAAGAGTGAATGGAAACAAGTATTGGTGAAGGTGTGGAGGAAAAGGAATGCTCATACACTGTTTGTGGGAATGTCAAATTGTCCAGTCCCTATGGAAAGCAATATTGATGTTTCTCAAAATATTAAAAATAGATCTTCCATCTGATCCAACAATTCCACTCCTAGGTATCTACCCAAATAACACCAAAACACTAATTTGTAGGGCCATAGGTGCTCCTAGATTCATTGGAGCACTATTCACAATAGTCAAGCTATGAAAATGACCTAAGTGCTTACAGACATGAGATTAAGTAGCTGTGTGTAGGGTAAAGAAAATATCAGGCTTTTCTGCCCTTCCGCCATCAGGATAGATGATGGATCCTTGTCCTGAATGCATGCCTGATGGCGGGCACCTGGAATAGGGTGTGGGCATAGGTAGATGGGATTCAGCTGAGCTAAGACTGTGCTTTTTAAGGGCGGCGTCACGGGGGACACAGCAGCAGCAGCACCAGTAGCAGCAGCAGCAGCAGCAGCAGCAGCCGAAGCCGAAGCCGAAGCCGAAGCCGAAGCCGAAGCCGAAGCCGAAGCCGAAGCCGAAGCCGAAGCCGAAGCCGAAGCCGAAGCCGAAGCCGAAGCCGAAGCCGAAAGAGAAGCCGAGAAGTAGCAGAACGAAAGCCAGAGAGTCCAGATAGAGTGAAGACTTGCTGGGGGGCTGGGAGGCTGGCAGGCCTCCCAGCCCCCCAGCCAGCACCACTGCCTGCCATATGCCTGGTGAACCCCAAATAAAAAACCTGCAAAACTACTGAGGACTCTGACTCCTCATTTACCCAATCTGCATGGGATCAGAGAACCTGCACTGTGCCATGTCCTGCCCTTACACTGTGATATACACACACAATGGACTATGACTTAATTATAAAAAGAAGATAAAATGTTGCCATTTGCAACATTCAATGGAACTGAGGGGAGTGATTAAAAGTGAAATAGTCAAAAGGATAGAGATAAGTACTGAATGACTTCACTCTATTGTAGAATATAAAGAAACAAAGCAGAGAAGCTGTAGGGTAAAGAAAATGTCAGGCTTTTCTGCCCTTCCGCCATCAGGATAGATGATGGATCCTTGTCCTGAATGCATGCCTGATGGCGGGCACCTGGAATAGGATGTGGGCATAGGTAGATGGGATTCAGCTGAGTTAAGACTGTGCTTTTAAGGGCGGCGTCACGGGGACGCCAGCAGTAGCAGCAGCAGCAGCAGCAGCAGCAGCAGAAGCCAAAGCAGAAGCCGAGAAGCAGCAGAACGAACGCTAGAGAGCCCAGATAGAGTGAAGACTTGCTGGGGGCTGGGAGGCCTGCCAGCCTCCCAGCCCCCCCATCCAGCACCCCTGCCTGCCATATGCCTGGTGAACCCCAATAAAAGACCTGCAAAACTACTGAGGACTCTGACTCCTCCTTTACCCGGTCTGCATAGGATCAGAAAACCTGCACTGTGCCCAGGTCCTGCCTTTACAGAAGCAAAACCAAAACAAACCCTAGAAAATGTATTACAGAATTGAATTTACCAAAGGGTGAGTATATAGGTGATAGATACAAAGGGGGAGAGGACCCAATAGATTATGGTGCAAAAAGATAGGTGCTTTGGTGTTGGGTGTAGAGTGCTAATTTATGCTTAAAGAGCTGTGAACCTATACCCCTAAATCATTTACAGAGTTGGAAACCAACATTACCTTATTAAAAAATAATGATTTTAAAAATTGGGCCTCCCTGGTGGCGCAAGGGGTTAAGACACAACCTATGAAGCTATCCACTGCCACTGGAGCACGAGTTTGATCCCCGGCCAGGAAGCTACCCACATGGCACAGCAGACCTCTCCTGGCTCACCCACTGCTCCCCTCAGCAGTGTATTTCAGTCAATCTGCCTGTTCTGTTCCCCACTCTGTCTCTGGTGAATCCTCTCACCACCACCCCCAACACCTCTGACCTTTACCCCATTCTTGTATGCATTAATAAATCTTTTTAAAAAATGATTTAAAAAATTAAAATGCAAACATAAAAGAATGAATTGAAGCGAGGAAGAGAAAACCTGTATAAAAATGTCACTAAAGAATGTTGTTTTACATGCATTAACTCATTCTCTTACCTCAACCTTATGAAATAGGTTCTCTTATGATCTTCAATTTACAGATGAAGAAACTCAGGCTTAGAAAAGATAAGTAATTTTCCCAAAATCCCAACTGACTATATGTTTCTGAGTTGGAATTTAAACCCAGGTCACTCTAGTTCTTAAGCCCATACTGTTAAATACTATCCAAAATGCCAAGCTACATAGCACAAGATAAAGTATAGTTTTGGGGATTCTGACCGACTTATTTATTTAATGTACAAGAATTAAATTAGACAACTTCAGAAATGTTTATCTAAACAGAAAAAATTTTAAATACTCTCAGAAGCAGATATTTATAATTAGGGATTGAAATGTTAATGAATTCATCAGAAAATGCACTCATTACTTCCCTTATACTTCACATACCGGTAAGATAACACCAAGTATAAGACTTGTCTGTTTTCAAATAGCTAGACCACATGGCTAGCATACTGATAAAATGAAGAACCAAACTGGTGATTGTGTGCAACCTAGGTAGTATTTATTGACATTTCTTTGGGTGTCAGAGGAAAGATATTTGTAAGTCTGTTATAAACCCATTTGGAAATATTCATGCCGAGTTTATTTTTCAGGCAATTTTAAGACTGGAAAAGGTTAACATTACAACACTCTTTACCCATCCTGCTCTTTTAACATCTAATTTCTTCAAACTCATATATTTAAAGTTACATACATACACCTTACACAAGATACAGACATAAAATATTAGGTACAACCACATTAAGAATATAGTGAATATGATTCTTTGTATTGACATTTCAGTTTGGATTTCCAGAGATGTGCAATTATTTTATTTTCATTCCTATGTTCTTGAGAAGAATTTCCTTTTGAATTATGTTGTTCCAACAATTATCACACAATTATGTGTTCTTCTACATCAGTCAAAATCAAAGTTTCTTTGTTAAGTAAATCTGTAAATTTTTAAATCTTTCTTGCATTACTCTAATGTTTTTCCAGACCTTTTAATTTTAACACAGGATTTTTCCATGAGTTAACTTCAGCCAAATTCCTAAGATTCATGTTTGGCTTTTATACTGCATTGTTTCCCAAACTCTCCATAAGTTATTTACTACTAGCCTAACAAACTTGAAATCCTCTGGGAATTTATATGTACAGACAAATAGTCTGTGTGATATAAGATGTGTCTATATTTAACTCTACTCACAATTTTATTTTTATTTCTTTATAGAATACACAGATACATTCTGCCAACAATTGCATTATTCCACCTTTATGGAGATTTTAGATTTATCAGTTCTATATTTTGGATTCCATTCCAAGAATATTTGCAAATAAATGTCAGAGGACATTGTGCCTCTATATAAACAGAATATTGTTTTGCCCTTCACATGTTCCTTGACTGAAAGATGCTTCCAGACTTCATCAACTGAGCTTTTGCTGTTGCTGGAGAATCCACCTGTACCAGAATGTTCCAACCCAGTTCCATTATCATCATCACATTATTTAGTGAACATTTCCTAAAAATTATGCTCATCAATAAAAGCTAATTATGTGATCCTACTCTTGGTTGGCAAAAGATCGGTAATCTGCATCCTCAATTCCTAGCATATAATCTGTCACATAAATGTTGGTGGAATGAATAAGGATAATGAACAATTATCTCTTGGATTATTAGAGCCTCTAATAATTCTGTACCTCCTTTCTACCAGATAAAGTGAAATTCTCTCATTTAATTATTCTCATGCACCAATCAAATTTATCTAATTCATTAACAAATTTAGTTCCAAAATAAATCCCTAATCCAACCATTTTTCTTCTCCTTTCTGCCCCACAGCATAGTTCAAGTCACATCTTAAATCTCACCTGAAATACTATCATAGCTTCTTTACTAATCTCTCTGCTTCCACTTCTGCGTAGCTCTAATGTCCCATACATTTTCCAGAATAGATAGTCCTAAAATTATAAACTTTGTAACACCACTGACTTGCTTAACATGCATAAATGACTTCCCAAATGCTTTAAATGAAATCCAGCCTCTTTTCATATCTTCCAAATTTCTGTCAGATCTAGGTCTTGTCAACTTCTCCAACTTCATCCTCTGCATTCTACCCAAAGATCCTGTGTTTCCAATTACATGAGCCCAGTTTTAGTTTTCCGAAAATACAAAGATACCCCAAGGTTTGCACATGTTCTCCTTCATCTGCCTGTTCATAAACATCAGTGAATAACATTTCCCTGAGAAGAATTTGATTCTTCAGTGTCACGGAGATTAGTTACATATTTTGGTGTAAACTGCATGAATTCTATAGCTATCAAGAAAATGCCGGGCCTCCCTGGTGGCGCAGCAGTTGAGCGCTGGGTTGCGAAGCTCCCGCGGCCTCTGCTGCGCCAGTTCGATCCCCAGCTGCTCACCGGCCACCAGAGGAGGGTCCCACATGGCGCGCAGACCTCTCCTGCCGCCCGCTGCTCCCCTCAGCAGTGTACTTCGGTCCTTCTGCCTGCTCTGCTCCCCGCTCTGGCTCTGGTGAATTCTCTCACCCTCCCGTGCTTCTGACTATACCCAGTGCATGTATAAACAAACAAACAAGCAAATAAATAAATAAATAATGCATGCCTCTTAAAAAAAAAAGAAAATGCCACATACTTTTAAAAATAATTTTTAAAGGTCATTCCCAAATGAAAGAGAATCACACAGGCATTGAATTTCTATCCTAAAATATTAAATAGTAATAAAAAGAGTAGATATTAGCATCTACCTAAAAAAAAAAAAACAGGATTTAAATGAAAAAGAATTGTGACCATAGAGTATCTGTTAGACCTATGAGAGAAAAATTAAATAGGACTGTTTGTGCCTTGGTGGTGGGTGTGATGTGTCAACATACATCTGAAGAGGTATGGTTCTACTGTATAACTCTGAATTATATACGGTGTTATGAACCTATGTTACCTCAATAAAAAATAGGAAAAAAATGAAATAAGAGGATTGGAATGATTTGATCAGCTTAATTTATCAATATATAAAGTTTACATCTAATACTCATTTTTTTCAATTACCATGAAATTATCACAAAATGATGATAAATATATTAATGATACTAAACCAAGAAGATAAACTATAATAAATACCAAAACATAAATAAATTCCTAGTGGCACAAGGGATTAAGCATCAGCACTATGAAGCAATCTGCAGTTTCTGCAGCACAAGTTCGATCCCCGGCCAGGGAGGTGACCCACATGGTATAGCAGACCTTTCCTGCTCCTCCCCTCAGCAGTGTATTTCAGTAGATCCTCCCATTCCGCTCCCCACTGTCTCTGGTGAATCCTCTCACCCCCCGCACCTCTTTCCTGTACCCCAGTTCCTGTATGCATAAATAAATCTTTTTTAAAAAAGGTAAAACTATAACCTTTACACTGAGCACATGGTCATAAAAATAGTTATTGACAGGCATCCTCCACACCCTCATTATTTAACTAACAACTTAGAACTTTAAAAATCCTCTTCCTGGTATTATGCTTAGTGAAATAAGTCAGAAGGGACAAAGCACCGTATTATTTTATTCATATGTGGAATATAAAGAAACAAAACAAAGAAATGAATTAAACAAAAATAAACTTGTTAACCTGTAAGAAAATAGTGGTCACCAGAAAGGGGAATAGGTAAAACAGGAAAAGGGGACCCACAAGATGATGATTAATGAAGACTAATAAAAATATTGACAGGAGATTGTATGATATAAACTACTTCAATTTTTAAAAATCATCCTCTAAATAATTTGGGTTAAATGAAAATAAATGTGTGAAAATCATAAATTTTTTAAAGGAAGGCAACAACATTCTATCTGTAAGTTGAAGTCAAGGAGCATGCAATAAAAAAAGAGTACAACCTCAAATATTTATTAGAAAATAAGTAATATCAAATTACAGTTAGCTGATCATTCTTCTAAACAGTCTCTTAAAAGAACCATCAAGAGGTGGTAATACCTGAAAAGACTCCCGGAGACCTACAAACAGCCCCAGGCCAGCAGGTAAGCTTGTGCGGAAAAGCAGCACGCTTGAAAAGGATACACGGTTTGCGGCTGCCCAGGTCCCTGCACCTGCGACCTAGGCTTGCAGGGAGATGTGCAGGGTCCTCACTGAAGTGAATGTCCCTCACTGAGTAATCAGAAACCAGGCGCCCGGACATGGGAGTGGGATGCAAAAGGCGCCATTTCTGCGGACACTGAACTGGGCTACAGCCTGCGTCCTGGACCTGAGGGCTTTGGAACTGAGACCCGGGGCACGAAATTCAGGGCGTGAGATCCCCATGACAGTGGGGCACAAGGCAGACAGAGCACCCCAAAGCCGTTGAGGCTTTCCACACCACTCCCACTCTGTTCCCTTGTCCCACGGGGTAAAAAAAACAGCTCCCCAAGGACACTAGGAGAGATCTCTTGCGCCACCTAGAAACCAGAAAAAAATCACCAACAGCCCATAGAATAGGGACCTTTCTTCAATAAAGACTGCTTGAAACTGGCAGAAGGCTCCTGGAGGAGTCAGAAGTGAGCTGGGAAGTTTGCCCAAGCCAGGGCCCTTCTGACCAGCAGTCCGAGCCCAGAGGGGGAGTGGGCACCCATGGCCAGGGCAGATCCAGCATGCGGGAGAGTGCGTCTGTCTCTGAATCGCCATTTTAGAATAGGGATCTTTCTTCAATAAAGACTGCTTGAATCTGGCAGAAGGTTCCCCATAGAGCCAGAGGTAGAAGGTTCCCTGCGCAGTCAGAGGTGAGCTGTAGGCCCCCACAAGCCCAGTCCCACCTGGCAAGAAGTCAGAGCCCAGAGGAGGATCCAGAGATTTGGAACCCAGAGTGCAATCCAGCTGCCCCACCTCCAGGGAAGTCTGTGGGACTTCAAGATGCACTTTTGTAACTAAACACAGAAGGAGGAGAGATTCTGTGATAATGACCATTAACATACTCAAAGTACCACTGCCTCACTAGACTTCTGGCATAACAGTTTTTGACTCGTTTGGATTGCCAGTTTCTGAAATTCCTGAAAGAACACACCAAAAAGATGCCAGCCAGTACCAGCAGCACAGTGTCCCAACACATAAGGCAAATTAGAAGATAGGCAGCAGGGAAAAGAAAAACTACAAGCAAAGTAGCAGCACCTCAGAAAAAAGACACACCACAAAAAAAAAAAAAAAAAAAGCACCCACCAGCTTGCAACCATGGTGACTTGGAAGAACTTCTGACCCTTCCAGAAAGAGAATTTAAAATTGCTGTGATGAAAAAACTGATGGAAGTCATTAAGGAAAACAACGCTCAGAAGAATGAAATTGAATCCCTAAAGGGGTAAATGAAGGAAATGCAGGAGATCAAAGGATTAACAGAAGAGCTAAAGAATGCTGGGAAAAGCAGTGATAACAGAATAGAGGAAATGGAAGAACAAATAATCACTCTCGAAGACACAGAAATAAAAAGAACCAAAACAGAAAAGGAAAGAGAAGTATGAATGAAAAAGACTGAAGAAAGACTTCGGGAACTATCTGACCCCATGAGGAAAGGAAATAGAAGAGTTATAGGAATCCCAGAAGGAGAGGAGAAAGACCTAGGAACACAGGAAATATTCAAGGAAATAATTGAAGAGAACTTCCCAAACATGAAGAAGGAGCTGAAAATTGATATACAAGAAGCAAGAAGAACACCAAACTTCCAGGATACAAAATCAACACGTAAAAGTCAGTAGCCTTCCTCTACACAAACAATAAATCTGAAGAAGAAGAAATAAAAAAAAACCATCCCTTTTATTATCGAAACAAAAAAAAATCAAACAAAAGAGGTAAAGGACCTATACAAAGAAAACTATAAAACACTGTTAAAAGAAATAGAAGAAGACACAAAGAAATGGAAAGACATCCCCTGCTCACGGATTGGAAGAATAAACATTATTAAAATGGCCATCCTACCAAAAGCAATATACAGATTCAATGCTATTCCAATCAAAATTTCAATGTCATTCTTCAAAGAAATAGAACAATTATTGATGAAATTCATGTAGAATCACCAAAAACCCCAAATAGCCAAAGCTCTCCTGAAAAAAAAAAGAAGGGAATGGAGGCATCACACGCCCAGACTTCAAACTATACTACAAAGCCATAATCATCAAAACTGCATGGTATTGGAACAAGAATAGACACACAGACCAATGGAATCAAATAGAAAATCCAGAAATAAACCCACAGGTTTATGGTCAACTAATCTTTGACAAAGGAGCAAAGAACATGAATTGGAGCAAAGAAAGTTTGTTCAATAAATGGTGCTGGGAAAACTGGGTTGCTACATGCAAAAGAATGAAACTTGACTACTACCTAACACCATGCACAAAAACCAACTCAAAATGGATTAAAGAACTAGATGTAAGACCTGAAACCATAAAATACATAGAAGGAAATATAGGCAAAACACTACATGAGGGCCTCCCCGGTGGCGCAGCGGTTGAGCGCTGGGTTGCGAAGCTGCCCGCAGACTCTGCAGCGCCGGTTCGATCCCCAGCTGCTCCCCGGCCACCGGAGGAGGGTCCCACATGGTGCGCAGACCTCTCCTGCCGCCCGCTGCTCCCCTCAGCAGTGTACTTCGGTCCTTCTGCCCGCTCTGCTCCCCGCTCTGGCTCTGGTGAATTCTCTCACCCTCCCGCGCTTCTGACTGTACCCAGTGCTTGTATAAATAAATAAATCTTAAAAAAAAAAAAAAATTTAAAAAAAAAAAAACACTACATGATATGCACATCAAAGACATCTTTACAGACACATCACCCAAAGCAGTGATAGTGAAGGCAAAGATAAACAGCTGGGACTACATCAAATTAAAAAGCTGGGACTACATCATCTGCACAGCAAAAGAGACAATAACCAAAACAAAGAGAAACCCCACCAACTGGGAGAACATTTTTGCACACAACACTAAAGATAAAGGACTGATCAGAAAAAACTACAAAGAGCTGATGAGACTCAACAAAAACAAAGAAAATAATCCAGTCAAAAAATGGGCAGAAGAGCTAAAAAAGAAACTTCTCTGAAGAGGAAATGCAAATGGCCAATAGGCTTATGAAAAAATGTTCAACATCACTTGTAATCAGGGAAATGCAAATCAAAACTACCATGAGATACCATCTTACACCAGTGAGAATGGCACATATTAAAAAAAACTAACAACAACAAATGTTGGCAAGGTTGTGGAGAAAAAGGAACTCTCCTGCACTGTTGGTGGGAGTGCAAACTGGTCCAACCACTATAGAGAGCTGTGTGGAGACTTCTTGACCTACTAAACATAGAGCTTCCATATGATCCAGCAATTCCACTCCTAGGTATTTACCCGAAGGACACAGAAACATCAATTCCAAAGAGCACCTGTACCCCTATGCTTATAGCAGCACTATTTACAATAGCTAAGCTTTGGAAACAACCCAAATGCCCAAAAATAGATGACTGGATCAAGATGTGGTACATATACACCATGGAATATTACTCAGCATTCAAAAAAGATAAACACATGCAATTTGCAGCAACATGGATGGAGCTGGAAGGGATCATGCTCAGCAAAATAAGCCAGAAAGAAAAAGAAAAATACCGGATGGTTTCACTCATAGCAGGAATCTAGAAAACTTAAATAGGGGACCAGGAAAAAGAATAACTATAAGAAAGAAAATATCAAAATCAACAAACAACTATGAACCAGAGACACTCTATGGGGTGTTGGGGGCAGGGAAAGGAGGGATTGGGGTCAAAATAAGGGGGATGTAATTGTATGGGGAATATAAAAATAAAATTTAAATTAAAAAAAGAGGTGGTAATACCTGACAGAGGTATCCCAATTACCTCGGTTAAAAATGAATAAAAAAGAAAATTTTTATAGAGATAGAAGTGGAATAAACCAGAACGATAACATTTCTAGAAATTGCAAAATAACATTGAAACCTTTTCTAATATGAATAATGTAGACAAATACTAGCAAATCTGAATATGCACAAAAAATAAAAATTAATAACCAAAATTCAGAATAAGTAAATATAATCATAACAATGAAACTGGAAATCTACATAAAAATAGATGTCATTCTGAGAGGGGGAATTATCAGACTTGGCACACGAAGAGAAGTAAATGACCTGAAAAGACTAATCCTGAAAAATTAGAGTTTTCAAATTTGTACCATTCTAAATCACCAGACTTTTAGCAGCCACCAATTGTCAATACTCAACAATAAATAAGAGATATTTTAACAGTTAGCATTTGTTGGATTCCTGACATTTGCTAGACACCATACTTAGCATTTTACATTTCTCGTTAGGTAACTACTTTCTTACTCCATTTTATAAACAAACAGAGACAGGCAAAGTATTATGTCAGTTCACTCAGTTAGTAGGAGGCAGGTCTAGTATTAGAACACAAACTGTGAAGACCCCAAAGCCTAACTTTTTAATCTCGATGTTGCATGCAAGATGATTTAACTTTAATTAAAACAGGGTATTATTTCTAAGAGTTAAAAAAGGAAAAGTGATCATTTCAGTGAGAGAAGAAAAGACCTTGATAAAAATGTAATATCAATTCCTAAATTAAAAAAAAGACAGCTCCCTTTATATTACTTTTTTTTTTTAAGTATTTCACAAACCAACTGCAAATACAACACTCAAGGCTGAACAAGAGCAGATCTCCTCAACTACTATCAAGAGAGGTAATGTCCACAGGTGTGTTTAGGGAAAAAAAGGTCTTCCCACAACAAATAAGTTGTTTAACTAGTAAGCAAATTAAACAGATTTCTTTTTTTTAATTTTACTTTTTATTTCATTTTAATTAATTTTTTGCAAAGCAATTTTTTTATGTAATGAGGCACCGTTGTTCCACATCCTTGTTAATATTTTAACAGTATAGAATTTCTCCCCTCAGGTGTGGTTACTGTTGCTCTCCTACCACCAAACAGGTTCTTTTTATTGGGAAATTTCTCAGATTTTTAATATGCCACTATATTTATTCTGTAACTACTGGAAGGGGACTGAATGTGCTATTTCCCAAGTTTCTCTGACTACTGAACCCTTTGTTCTCTCTGGGAACTAGTGTCCACAGATATTCTGTTTAGAAAAGGTTGCACTATAGCACTGAAGTTATCTGCACTATGATTACTAACAAATCAAGGATTCTCAGCCCACCTTGGTAGCACAAAGGATTAAGTCTCAGCACTATGAAGCTACCTGTAGCCACTGCAGCACAAATTCGATTTTCTGCCAGGGAGCTGACCCACATAGCTCAGCAGGCCTTTCCTGCCTCGCCCTCTGCTCCCCTCAGGAGTGTATTTCAAATCCACCTGCTCTGCTCCCCACTCTGTCTCTGGTGAATCCTCTCACTTCCCCGACACACCTCTAAAATAAATAAATAAATAAATAAATAAATAAATAAATAAATAAATAAATAGATAGATAGATAGATAGATAGATAGATAGATAGATAAATAAATAAATCTCTAAAAAAAGAACCAAGGATTCTCACTATATCAGCTATTATTTACCATTCGTCTAGACAGCCTATGCAATTCAATAGAAGATAAAGAATAAAAGGTAATATAGAAAAGAAAAAAATACTGTTTGTAAATGACATGATTGCCTGCATAGAAAACTCAAGATCATATAGTCAATTAGAATAGTAAATAGATAATAACTTATGACTGTTAAATACAAAAATAAGTACTTTCATAAATTGGTCTCTACCCTTGATGAACTTATATTTTGTCAGGTAGATTTAAGTGTAATCAGAAAAAAAATGTAAAATAAGAATAAGGGAAAAAACATCAAACATGCATGAATCAGGTAGTAATTCCCCCATCTTATCTCAAGGACAGCAAAAATGATTGAGGAAAAGCAGATTTCATTTGTTTCTTCATTTTGTACTGCCATGGAGAATTGTAGCAACCTATGTGCTAGTAGGTAATACAAATAGAAATAACTGCTATAATTAGCTGTGTGACCTTTGGCAAGGTAACTTTCTTAGGTCCAAGATTTTATTGAATCTCAGGATTCAGAGAAAAATTACGGATCACCTAATAAAAGTTTAAAAACACACACACAAACACACACGTAGGGTCCTACTTGGTCCCTTGATTGGGCACCTTTAAGCAGGATACTATCAAATAGGTATGCCTTGAAGACCAAAATAGTATCAGTGCTTATTTCTAAATGATAAGAATTTATACATTGCTTATATTTTCCTCTAAGGCTTCCTATGTCTGCAAACTCTACAAAGTTCTCAAAATCAGAAAAAAAAATGGTATTTTAACTTAATCTAGTTTAACCACAAAACCTGTTTTTTAATCCTCTTGAATAATACTCCTCCCAGTGTGTTCTTCCCTTCTGTACTCAAAGGTCTCCAATGACACAGTCACAGGAGCCCCAGAAAGAGCTCCCAACTGTTCGAAAATTTGTTCCCACACTCAGCTCTAATCTGAGTCCCCTACAGCTTCCATTCAGTGGTCGTGGAGAATAAAGTCATTCCTGTTATAAACAAGAATTCTTCAAACATTTCTAAGATAGCAAGCACATTGATTGTTTTTCTCCAGATAAAGTATTTTCCAGTTTTTACCTCATTCATCTTATTAACATAAATATATAACATTTAGCTCAAGTAGAAAGATCCTTTAACCTATTTGGGATGTAAAAGTGTGGAAAAGACATGTGAAATTGGAAAAGACATAGTGAAAATAATATATGGAGTATCATTTTATGATGTGTATTCTAGGCCAAACTTTGAAGAATGAGTGCTCAGAAGACACTGCCTTTGCTAATTTGAAATAGCAGCATTTTTAAAACCCATTGTTCAAATTATTAACCTGTTTTTTAAAAAAATTAATGCCTAATAGGTATCTAAACTGGGATTATGGGAAACCACAACCCGACAGATTTTCAAGAAGCCTAAGATTATATTCTGCATCACATTTTGTTCTGCTATTCATGAACTCTCAGTGTCTCATTTACTGGGTAAGGAGTTAGCCAAAGAACTGTTCCACCCATTTCTATATGGGAGGTGAGATGGCGAAAGAGTAAAGCCCATTGTTAATAAGAAATTTCTCAGCCCCTAGGATTTATAAAGATTCCTAGTAACAGAATATCTTAACCAAAAAATCCAATACAAACAAACAAAAACATATAAATCATCCATGGGGGCTTATAAAATCTACTTAGTCATACAAACAGACTAACAGTATAAAATGGAAAGAAAACAGAGGTATGGAATTAAAATACAGGACAAAGGACTATGTGGAAACATTCAAGTATAATAAAGACTGAAACACACTATAGCAGGCATATCTCTAAACAGAGAGTTGAACGAAATTCCCTGGGAGAGAAAGGAAGAAAGCATAGCAGTCCTTCCTCACTTAGAAGTCCTTGATCTCATTTACTGAGACATGTTAGTGTGTAAGAGAGAAATGTCCTGAACTGCACTCAGTTCCCTATGATGATTGTTCAACTGGGACATTAAGAACACAGAAATCTTGCCCAAATCTTGTTTCTGCAGTTATCCTTATCTATTTTCAATCTTTCTCCCTCCATTCAATCTTCCTGAAGCACTGAAATATACTCTAAGTTCTTCCTTCCTGAACATGACATCCCCCTCTAGTTATTTTCTTATATCCCCTCTGATGAGAGGATGGTTTGGGGGACTCCACAGTGATAGATTTAAATAGATCTGTGTGGCTGATACTGTAAAAAGTAGGGGCAGCCTGAACACTGAGCACCTAGAGAGAATCTAAGATATATGAGAAGAGGAATAGATTGCTAGAATGGAAAGGAAGTAGGGTTAACATGTTCCTATTGCAATTTGAAATACACAATGGCATACTTTTATTGAGCTATACTTAAGAAAAACAGTGAAATACAGAAGAAGGAAGAAGAGCTCAAAGAGGGAGGGGAGGAAAGGGAATAATCAAATGACCAATGAGATGAACTCTGAAGTTCTCTCAAAATGAAGAGGGAACATGAGTTATGAGTAGAAAAAGGCCAATTCTGGGGCATCAAAGCACAACTATAATAACAGTGTTTCTGCAGATACTTAAAAGCTAGCAAACAACATGTCTGCTAAATTATTGTGTTTTCAAATTCTAGCAATTCACTAAAAAAAAATTTGATCTTTCTTGAATTTCTCATAATTGGATTTTTTTCCTTAGTAAAAGAAATAAATGATCAATCATCAGACATCATAACAATAAAAAGTTCCTAAGGAATGGGCTAACTTAGGGACATGCTGGGTTTGATGATTGTTTCAAAATATTTTTCAAATGTCTGTGGCTTTACCAAACCCAAAACACATTTTGTGTTTTTACCAAATCCCCAGTAAGTTTTGCCAAATACTTTTTTACATTTAATTTTTTAAGTTGTGTTTTATGTGAAATTCAATTCACATGTCTCTGATTTTTATACACGAATAATCAAAATTTTATTTTGTAAGAACTATTTGATGTCCACAGAGGCATTTTATAAACTGTCTAATGTATTTAACAATCTTTTAAAACCTTTTTTTCCTAGAAATAAGCCACTTTTTCCTTGAATTTATTTAAAATGTCTCCTTATTCCCCAATCTTAGACCTCAAATGTAATTAAAATATAAAACTACATTTTTTAAATTTCCATTTGCAAATTAGAAAATTCCATGTTTTTCCCAGTAATAATGAAGATAGAAAACTGAGGAAATTTTCTTGTGGAACACTTGATTTTTTATTTGCTGCCCTTTTACTTCTCTTTGTCTACACATTACCAGTGAAATAACATTATGTATGGTTAATAAAAGAATTTGATGAAAAATATTTAAGTTCCGAGAGAGAAATCAGTTGGCAATGCAAGTTTAACATAGACAAAGGTCAATAATAGTAACAACAGAAGTAATTGTGCAGCACCATATTACTGCTGATAAAACTTCAACTAGGACATAAGTAAAACTAACAAAAAGCAATTGCTTGATGATTAGTTCTCTAAATTAAATTAAGATGTTATTAAGGGAACCAACCAAAGCATCCTTTAATACTCCATTCTCACCTTCACCTGCTCTGTCACACAAACACACACATACACACACATTTTTTAAAATGGGAACTTAAATCTTAATAATTGCTATATGGTATGCTCCTGTTCATCTTTTCTTCTAAATTACCTGAAAGAATTTTGCAAACTCTCTTTGATTATTTGTAGAAGCTCTTTTTTCATCTGTAATGTAAATACCAAAATTTTTTTAATTATATTTTCACTTGAAGATTTAATCCTATATATAATTATTTATATTCCTACATTAATAGTTTATCCCCTTTAATATTCTGTTCTTCTGATGAGAATTCTTTCTGTTCCTACATTTCTGGAATTCAGTTCCTTAATATTCTATCTCTTTGCCTAAGTATTTCACTCTTTTTTAAAAATAATATTTATTGAACACTTATTATATGTCAGGCATTCATCTATATTGTATTTAGGTTGCTATCCCAAATATCAACAGATACAGATATGACCAAAGCTGTCCAAAAAAATCTTAATCCTTATGGAACTTATATTGCAGAATATATTATAAATGCAAATTAACCAGCAGAAAGCATTGATAATAGATCAATTTAAATTTTCATATTTAAGAGTATACTTAAGCAGGTTAATTATAGCCTAACTATCACTTTTGTAATCCTAACTATTATATCCTAGAGCTCTTTATACTTGTTCTGACATTTGTGCACCTTTCCTAATATTTGCATGAAAAAAAATCACTAATTATAGGACTAAAAACCACGGTTTTGACATCTCTGTGAATATTAAATTTTACTCACAATTCTGTCAGAGTAGCATACCATACGATCAGATCAAGAAACATTTTCAAAGATTCCACCCAGGAGGCTTAGTGAAATTATCACCACAAAATTCCTAAATAAATGTTACATTCATTACACAAAACTTGGGATATCCAATTTTCTCAAACTTAATCTTCAAATACAGATTTAGAAATACCTAGCCATCGGGGAAAAACACAAATTACAGCATCAGCTTATAAAGAGGAAATTAAGCAATTTGCAAAAATTGTACTTCAAGCATAAGGCATAAAACTGTACTCATCCCAGTAACTACAAATTATTACTCAGAACAGATTTTGTTAACAATGGTCTTTCACTCAGAATTTCTAGCACAAGATACCTTCTGTCACATGCATTGTAGTGGCTGTCCAGCAAAGGCACTATTTTGTAGTCATCTAGTGCAGCAGCAGGAATGAGGATTGTGTGATCAGCTTGGGATTACAATAGACCATCATCTCAAACACTTTCTACCTAGGTGACATTGGCTGGGTCACTTTAACCTTGTACAGATTTATAGGGTTGTGAGAATCTAACCTACCAGATACTACCTAGTTTATCTCATTTAATCTTCACAACAAAATGGTAATAATTGAGTAAATAATACACTGTAATAATTTGATAGGGATTTTAGAGTTGAAGAAATAATTTAAAAATCTACCTTAATAGGGGCCTCCCCGGTGGCACCGCGGTTGAGCGCTGGGTTGCAAAGCTGCCCGCAGCCTCTGCAGCGCCGGTTTGATCCCCAGCTGCTCCCCGGCCACTGAAGGCGGGTCCCACATGGAGGGTCCCACATGGCACGCAGACCTCTCCTGCCGCCCACTGCTCCCCTCAGCAGTGTACTTCGGTCCTTCTGCCTGCTCTGCTCCCCGCTCTGGTGAATTCTCTCGCCCTCCCGCGCTTCTGACTGTACCCAGTGCTTGTATGTATGTATGTATGTATCAATCAATCAATCAATAAAAAAATCTACCTTAATACTTGGCATAAAATAAACACTTATCCTCTACATGTCTGAGGGCATAAAGTCCCTTGTATGAAGGAGAGTAAAACATTATACAATAGTTTAATTATTTGTCTTTGTCTCAGTAAACTCTGTTTATCCTACCTGCAACCAGTTCTTGCATCATGAAGAGGTGGCTGTGAAGTGTAAGTTTCTAACCTTCTACTGCCTTTTTATCCTTCTACTGCTTTTCTATCCTTTCACAAGTTACTACCACCAAGGCTTACTGTAAAGACTAAAGACAGATGAGTTAAGTTATCTCACATTCCAGTAGACTTTCTTCCTTTTGGTGTCTCTTCAAGGCAAAAGAAGAGCCCATTCTACAAAGCCCTTTTATAAAGAAAGGTGGGTGGGTTTGTCATCTCTAAGTTTGCCCTTCTTCTCCCCTTCGAATACTGCTTTTGTTGATTTTGTTTAAAGCACTAAGAAAAATGGGTGATGGTCAACATTCCTTTATTTTTTTTAATGTGAATGTTAAATGAACACAATAGTCTGGGTGATTAGGAACTGAAGAAAATTACCCAAGGAGGAGACAAAAGAATCCTATCCTAACCACAGATGGGAGCTTTCCTAAAAGGAGCTGGGAGAACACTAATGAAATGCCTTGTTATTTCTTTATTGCTATTCCTATTGATTTCTTTTCTTTACACCACTGAATTTTAGTCACTGACACAACATAAATGAAGGTGCCAATGGATAGCCCTGAAGAAGAAGAATGGTAGGACAAACAGCCAGGTAACCACCCTCTTCACCAACCGCATGTCACGTGTAAATCTGGAACCTGTTTCTACTCTAGCTCCCTCACACGAAGACCACCTCCTAGTTTTCCTTCTACTGTAAACATTTCTTCCTATATTCATAACATTCAGATATTAGCTAAAATGATTTGAGTGATTATATTCTCAAAAATTTGTATTTTATGTTTAAACTTCTGTTTGGCAACCTATTTGTATACTTGGAAATCACCCTTTTTTTTTGTAAAGAATGGTCTACTACTTAAAAATATCAAATCTCGTAAGTCCCATCTTAATTTCTAATTCATTAGTAAAATGTTCATTCCTTATTCTTACACTTAAAATTGCTTTAAAATTTCAAACTTATAAATATTAATAACATTTTAAAAGAGAATTCTCATTGGCATTTATTTTTAAGTTTCAACGTCTTTAAACTATATAAAGTGTTACTGAAATGCTAATATTTATTGAAATTCAAGGAACATTAAACTTCTATAAGCTGACAGCACTGTGCAAAGTACTACAATAAATGTTTGCAATTTGAATCAAAGTAACTGCAACAATACCTAGGTATTATTAATACCAGTACTGGGCCCTTTGGTGGTGCAAGGGGTGGTTAAGTCTCAGCAATATGAAGTGATCAGCAGCCACTGCAACATGAATTTGATCCCCTGCCAGGTTGATGACTCACATGGAGCAGACCTCTCCTGACTTGCCCACTGCTCCCTTCAGCAGTGTATTTCATTAGATCCACCTGTTCTGCTCCCTAATCTGTCTCTGGTGAATCCTCTCACCACTGCCACATCCCCCCTCCCCATACCTCTGGCTTGCACCCCAGCTATTGTATGCATAAATAAATATTTAAAATAATGAACCAATATTGATAGAATCTCTATTTCACTTAAGAATTAAGAATGAATCTGTAACTGCATATGCAATAATTAATTCTCCCCTGGGTCTCCCTGGTGGTGCAGCGGTTGAGCGCTGGGTTGCAAAGCTGCCCATAGCCTCCGCGGCGCCAGTTCAATCCCTGGCCACCTGAGGAGGGTCCCGCATGGCGCGCAGACCTCTCCTGCCGCCCGCTGCTCCCCTCAGCAGTGTACTTCGGTCCTTCTGCCTGCTCTGCTTCCCCCTCTGGTGCTGGTGAATTCTCTCACCCTCCCGCGCTTCTGACTGTACCCAGTGTTTGTATGAATAAATAAATCTTTAAAAAAATTAATTCTCCCCTAATTAAGTTTTTAATCTCATTAATATTCCAAAATCCTTTCTCTTCCTGCAATATTTTAGCTTAACTCTTCAATAGTCTATTCCACTGTCAAGGATAAAAATTAATTTACCAAACAGCCAAATATAAATACAATCATATTTTTTAATAAAAGTTGTGTTTACCTATCTCCCACATCTCTAGATAAAATACGTTTTCAACATTCAGTTATATTTTCCTCTAGCTGATGAGTAACTTGTTCTTTTTTTTTTTTTGAGTAACTTGTTCTTATGTTTAATACTAAATGGTCCATCAGTTTATTACCAATATAAAGTTCAATCATAAAATTTAAATCATCTTTGTAGGAAGGTCCAGCTTTGTGGCAAAAGTAATAACCTTACGAGAGCTTTACAATTTACAGAAAAAATAGTTTTTCAAATAAATAGCCCTATCATGCTTTACTAGATGACTATTTGAACTTTCTCTCTAACTGGTAAAATTCAATTAATTGCTAATTCTCATCACCTAATTGAGACAAGGTCCAACTCTTTCATCTCCATAATATAAGCAATGCTATTTATTGTTCACCGACCCAGGTATGGAGCAATAATTTATGAGTTGGTGTTAAGAAGCAATCAGTGCCTCATATAAAAGATTATGTAGGGCCTCCCTGGTGGTGCAAGGGGCTAAGCACAGCACTATGAAGCAATCTGCAGCCTCTGCAGCACTAGTTCGATCCCCCGGCCAGGCAGGGAGCAACCCACATGGTGCAGCAGACCTCTCCTGTTGTGCCCACTGCTCCCCTCAGCAGTGTGTTTCAGTCAATGTACCTGTTCTGCTCCACGACCTGTCTCTTGTGAATCCTCTCACCCCACAGCACCTCTGACCTATACCCCAGCTCTTACATGCATAAATAATCTTTTAAAAAATTAAAAAAGATAATGTAAATACCAAGTAATATTACATCATCAGAATTAAAGGTTGCTTAAGTGAAGACCGCAATGGAAAGTGACCTTGAGAACCTGCCACTTGGTTGTGATCACTTCCTCTACAGCCAAATCATGCTGGCCCTACTCTCTTATGCTTTAACACTCCTAAGCCCCAACAGTTTCATGTATCTATGGATGAGGCTGCCTGGTAAAATTGCTTTTTTAACACTGGGTGAGACTCATCTTTTTATTTACAGTGTCTTCATGCTTAACAATTGGGGGAAAGAGTTATAAATTTCCTATTGCATAAATCATGCTTTGCTTACTGCTGTTGACATGACAGAAACTATAGAACCAAAACTATACTCTATTTACTATAGAAAGATTAAAACATCCCAACTGAATGATTGTAACAACAGGTACCAATAATAGACTATAGCAATATTTTGGATATTAAAGGATGTTTTCCCAATTGTGATGATGGTAGCAGAACAACTGGCAGGAGTTTGTGATATTCTGTGACATAAAGGTCACCAGAATAATTTTGCACTCAATTTCACTGCAGATGTAGGGGAACACTGACAAAACAGCATTTTCTCTATGCCCCTGGAGCCATCACCTAACTGCAGACATAAATACTTTTTGAAATGTCATGATCTCACTTGTCTCCTGGCTAGCAGAACTTAAAAGGGGTGGACTCTGGGATAACAAAGCAATAATACAAATATTTATTAGACCTTATTTTTCCATAGCTTCTATGTTGGGGATGTATAGTTTCCAGATTCAGATTGATTACTCTAAAGGACCAATTTATTTTTTTAATTTATTTTTTATTTTTTTATATTTTTTATTTTAACATTTATCCTTTTTTTTTTACATTTTTAGACAATATTTGCTTCTCCCCACTCCCTCAGATTGAGTCCCCATAGAATTCCCTTCCCCAAGGCACCTGTGCACCATCACCTCAGTCCCCTGTGCTCCTCCCTCCCTCCCTCTCATCCCTCTCCCTCCTCTTCCCCTGCAGGATGTCTCTGGTTTATAATTGTCTGTTTTTGCTTTGTTGTGCTTTGTACTGTTGTTATTTTTTTACACTGATGTCTTATTTGGTTCCCCTATATTCCTGCTATAAGTGAAACCATTCAATATTTTCCTTTTTCCATCTGGCTTATTTCACTGAGCATAATTCCTTCTAGCTCCATCCACATTACTGCGAATGGCATGAGTTTATCTTTTTTGATGGCTGAGTAATATTCCATTGTGTGTGTATATATATATATATATATATATACACATCTATATATATATATATATGCCACATCTTCTTGATCCAGTCATCTATTTTGGGGCATTTGTGTTGTTTCCAGGTTTTACCTATTGTAAATAGTGCCACAATAAATATACGTGTACAGGTGCTCTTTTGAATCACTGTTTTTGTGTCCTTTGGGTAGATCTCTAAGAGACCAATTTAAATAAAGCTTCATTTCCTGGGCCACATTCCTGCCTGCTGCCTCTCAGATCATTCTCTCCTTGCAGTTAATATGAAACTCTCTCAACCCTCCTGCTCAGTTTCTTTTTTTCCCATAAAGGAAGAATTAAAGTAAGAACTAAAAAGTTTTCTGGCAACTACTGAATCTGCTTTTCCCAGAATGACTTTGTTGAAATGGTTAGAATCCTCAGGCACAACTGTATACAAATTCATGTCAAAGTGAAATAGAATTTTTTTTTGTTTTCTTTATTACTTCTTCTGAATTAACAGGCATTATCATGATCAATAAATAAAGGATGATTGCACAAGTCAGTTAGATTTGGATTGGCATCCTGGCTCAGGCCCTAGTGGTCATCAGCAAGCTGGTGAACCTCTACCTCTATAAACCTCAGTTTCTTATTTTGTGAAATGGGTGGGATAATGCCCACCTATCAAGAAAATTACTGAATAATATAACTTAAGTGCCTAACACAAAATAAGTATGCAGTAAATATTAGCTATCATTTTTCTTAACTTGCTATATAATTGTCCATGAACCTTTTATCCTGGACTGCTATCCAGAGAACTTGCTTGGTTGAGCTACCCCCTTTCTGCTTTCACCTTCATCTACTAAAACCACCTTAATTAAATGTCCAAAAGAAATATCATCCATAAATAAGAAAAACAGAAATGGTGATGAATACAATGAGAAGACCCCAGCACCACTTGTGTGATATTCCTGCCAAAGACATATAAACTGAATCTATTAGATAGAAACAAGAAAAACATATATTGGGAGGATTTTACAGAATAACTGCCCTTAATCTTCAGGTCATTAAAGCCAAAGAAAGAGTGGGAAAATACCAAAGAGACTAAGGTGGCACCCATGACTCCTGAAAAGCATTTGCAGGAGTATTCATGAAACTTGGGTAATAGTCGAGGTTTAGAAGGTACTAGACGGTATCAATGTTACTTCCTAAACTTGATAGTTTTATTGTGGTGCATTAGAATAATGCCTGCAGTAGAAAAACATACACTAATACACCCAGGAATAATGGAACAGCAAAAAGGCAACTTGCTCTAAATAATTCAGGGGGAAAAAACCATTGTACAGTTTGCAATTTTTCTGTAAGTCTGAGATTGCTTCTAAGTAAAATACCTCTTTATAATAACCACACTGATGCAAATGCACTAAGGTACAATTTTCAATTCAACAAGAAAACACAGAAATAGAGATCTGAGAACAAGTCAATAGTTGCTGCAAGCTTATTGACAAGTTTATGTGATGATTGTAAAACAAAATATGCTTTATTGTTTATTGAATGACTGTTTTATTTCTGGTTGTCAAACTGCCACCACCAATACTGATGCTGACACTACTTTCTAAGAGGAGCACGCAGAGCAGTCACTGAAGCAGGAAGTTCACTCTGTCCCTATTAAGAGCACTGTTAGCTCCCAGGACAACTTTGAGTGCCAAATTCACCAAGGCAGCCCATGTCTTTGTTTACTTTCTGGGATGGGAAATGTTTCATGCCATGCAATTTCATACCCAAGGTATTTTTTAAAAAACCAAAACTTGGCACCAAAATAAGGGCTATTTCAATACCACACAGACAAACATGTGCCATTTAAAGAGAAGGCAGGTACTCTAAACCAAAGCAGCTGACAAGTTGACAGCCAGCAACAATTAAAAAAAAAAGCCTAATAAGATGAATAAAAGAATGTTGATATAATTTACAGAGTACAAAATCTCATGATAAAAAATACTTAGGTTTAATGTCTCTAGTGATTAATCATTTGAATATTTTCCTTTGTAAAAGCATTTAATTAATGATCTGATACAAGATATATTTCTAGGTTTGGGTCTGGATACAATGACTATTTTTAAAAAAAACATTAACCACCATCCACTAGACTCTTTCCACTCCTGTTCTATCCCTTCTCTTACCCCTACCCCACATTTTCCCTCTGATGACCTTAGCTCTACTGTTTATGTTCAGTTTTTGTTTGTTTTGTTTGCTTTTGTTTTGTCTGTTCATCTGCTTTGTTTTCTTACATTGCACATATCTATGTTTCTCCTTCTGACATTTCGCTTCTATAAACCCCTTGAGGTCTTTTCATGTTGCTGCAAATGGCATGATCTCAGGGTTTTTTTCCTTTATATCTAACTAGTATCCCATTGTACATATACACCATTCTGCTTAATCCATTCATCTATCATTGGACACAGTATTTCCATAGTTTGGCTACTATTACTAGGGTTAAAATGAGCATAAGAGGGTCTATATCAAATTAAAAACTCCTGCACAGCAGAAGAAACTATCATTAAAACAAAGACACCTCAGCAAGTGGGAGAAAATATGCATACACTATATATCTAACAAGGGGCTTGCTGTAAACAGGACAGCTGATTAAGTTCTCTGCCATTAACGAAGACTGGGAGTCTAAATGAATTTGCAGTGGGGGGAGGCTGGGGAGAGTGCCATCGAAAGGAGCTCTGCCTTTCACTCTCCCAGCCCAAGATTTTATTAAAGATATGAACAAAGGAACAAGAAAATAGCATGCAATTGTGTTTTTGCTTATACAGATTAATAAATTACTGCTGAAAACAAGTTTTCCTGGTTAGTAGGGAACATGCACGCAAGCAAGCACCTCCTCAGAGAACAGGAGTCATTTCTGGGAAGAAGTTCTGTTTGCAGAACTTCTAACGTCCTGGAACTCCATATGCAGAGTAAACAGGTACTCTCAGAAAATTCCAGCTCCCTTTAGGGCAGCCGGCTCCCAACAGGGGCTAATATCCAAAATCTCCAAGAAATCATACTACTCAATTAGAAAACAAATAACCCAATCAAAAAATGGCCTGAGGAGCTAAATAGACACATCTCCAAAGAAGACAGAGAGAAGACTAGCCAGTACATGAAAAATTCTCATCGTTACTTATTATCATGCAAATTTAAATGCAAATCGAAAGCAAACAGATACCACTTCACACCTGTGAGAATGGCCCATATTAAAAAAAAAACAGAAACAAGTGTTGACGACGATATGGAGAAAAAGAAAAATTATATACTGTTCTGGGTATGTAGACTAATCCAGTCTCTATGAAAAACAGGAAGGTTTCTCAAAACATTAAAAATGATATACCATATGATCTAAGAATCCCCCTCCCAGGTATCAACCCACAGAATACAAAAATAAGAACGGATATATGCATTCCTGTGTTGACTGCAGCACAATTTACAATGGCCAAAATATGCCCATTTTTTAACTGGATTGCTTTGGTGTGTGGTTTTTTTGTTTTTTTTTTTTTTTTTTAAGTTGGATGAGTTCTTTATATACCTTGGATATTAACCCCTTATTGAATGTATAATGTACAAATACCTTCTCCCATTCAATAGGCTGTCTTTTTTGTTCTACAGATATGGATATTTTCTTTCACTATGCAGAATCTTTTAATTTGATTTAGTCCCATGTCTTTATTTTTTATTTCATTTCCTTGTATCTGGGGTTGAGTCCCCAAAGACATTCCTAACACTGATAACATGATGTATTGTCTGTTTTCTTCTTTAACTTTTACGGTATTTCAGGTCTTACATCCGGGTCTTTAATGCATTTTGAGTTATTTTTTGTATGAGGTTAAAGAGTGATCCAGTTTCATCAAGAAGATGTGGTACATATACACCATGGAATATTGGGGTGGGGGAGAGGGGAGGGATTGGGGTCAAAATAAGGGGGTTGCAATTGTATGGGGAATATAAAAATAAAATTTATTAAAAAAAAAGAGTGATACAGTTTCATCCTTTGGCATGCTGCTGTCCAGTATTCCCAAAACCATTTATTGACAAGACATTCCTTTCTCCATTGCATGGTTATGGCGCCTTTGTCATAAATTAGGCATCGATATATGTGTGGGTTTTTCCTGAGTTTTTGATGCCAGTCTATTAATCCATGTGTCTATTTTTATTCTAATACTATTCTAATTATTGCTGTATTGTTATATAGTTTGAAGTTAGATAACATGATGCCTCTGTTTTTCTTTTTTTCTCAAAATCGCTTTAGCTATTTATCTTCAATGGCTCCATATAAATTTTAGTGTGGTTTTCTATTTCCTTTGAAAAATCATTGGAGTTTTGATAGGGGTTGCATTGAATATGTATATTCTTTTGGTAAGATGGTGAATTTTAGCTATATTTTCCTCATCTATGAACATGAAATAACTTTTCATCTCTATGTCTTGTTCTACATCTATTATCAGTGTCTTAGTTTTCATTGAATGGATATTTCATTTCCTTTGTTACATTTTTTCCTAGGTAATTAATTCTCTTCAATGAGATTGTTGTAAATGGCATTGTTTTCTTAATTTCCTTTTCTTTTTGTGTGGTATATGTATATAGGAATGCAACCAATTTTTGTATTTTTTCTTTTTTGCAGTCTGCCACTTCACCTTACGCATTGTTTCACATTGTTTTTTAGTAAACCTTTTAGAGATACACACACACACCCCTGCAAAAATGATAATTTCACTTATTTTCCATTTTTGGATTCCTTTCATTTCTTCTTATCTGGAATTAAGGAATTCATTCCTTACCTGTAGTTTTTGCCACTTTATGTTTTGGAATTTTTCTGTTTGGGTTTACTTTTGTTTGAAACTCTGAGCCTCTTGCATCTGGATATCTGTTTTCTTTCCCAAGTTAGGGAAATTGTTGGAAATTTTTTTTTCTAGTTGACTCTAGTTGAATGGAAAACTTTTCTTTGCTTTTTTAATTTTATTTATATATTTTTTACATCATTCTTCTTTTTTGTACAATGCATGCTTTCTCCTCTCAGATGTAGTCCCCATAAAATTCCCACCATCAATTCACCTGTGCACCATCACCATAGTCCCTTGTGCTCTTCCCTCTCCCCTGCAGAATGTCTCAGATTTATTACTGCCTGATAATTTTTTTATTATAATTATTTTTTCCTGATCCATTATTTGGTCCCCCTATGTTCCTCTTATAAGTGAAGCCATCCAATATTTTTCTTTTTCTTTCTGCCTTATTTCACTGAGCATGATCCCTTCCAGCTCCATCCATGAGCTGACATCAGACTTCTCCAAGAAACATTAGTGGCAAAAAGAGACTGGAGTAACATATTTAACAAACTCCAAGTGAACAAATGCCAAACAAGAATACCCCGCAAAGCTCTGCTTCCTCTATGAAGGAAAAATAAAAACCTTCTCAGACAAAGACTCTCCAGAAATTAATTACTACTAAACCCCCACTCCAAAAAATATTACAGGAAGCCAAAGGAATGAATAGGAAGAACAGAATAAGGTAAAGAATATAATCACAAAAAAGGCAAGCAAAATGGCAAATGTGGATGCCAGCATATCAAAATTAACTCTAAACATAAATGGACTAAATTCATTAATAAAACGACACAGAGAAGCAGGCTGGATTAAAAAACAGAACCCAGGGCCTCCCCTGGTGGTGAAGGCAGTTGAGCACCATGCTGTGAAGCTGTTCGCAGCCTGCAGCATCGGTTCCATCTGGCCAGCTGGCGAGGGTCCCACATGGCATGGCAGACCTCTCCTGTCTCACCTGCTGCTACTCTCAGCAGTGTATTTTGTCAGTCTGCCTGTTCTGTTCCCTGCTCTGTCTCTGGTGAATCCTCTCACCCTCCTGCACATCTGGCCTGTACCCCAGTTCTTGTATAAAATAAATAAATCTTAAAAAAAAAAACAGAACCCAACCTTTTGCTGTCTACAGGAAACACATTTAACCACAAAAGATAAACAAAGATTGAAAGTAAAAGGTTGGAAAACAATCTTACAAGAAAATGGACCAAAAAAGAAGGCAGAAACAGTGATACTGACATCAGATGAAATAGACTTCAAACTAAAAAATGTAAAAAGAGGCATAGACGGTCACTACATTATTATTAAGGGAACAATATAGCATAAAGACTAAACACTAATAAACATATACTCACCAAATGAAGGGGCACCGAAATATATCAGACAATTATTATCATTTCTGAAAATAGACATTAGAGAAAATACAAAGTAGGACTCGTCAACAGACCACTCTCACCAATGGACATGTCAACGAGACAAAATATAAGCAAGGATGCTAGAGCTCTAAATAAGGGCCTAGACCTCATGGGCTTAACAGATATCTATAGGATATTGCATCCAAAAAAATCTAAGTACACATTTATTTCAAGTGCACACTGATCATTCTCCTGGATCAATCACATACTTGGCTATTATTTCTTTAACTCATATTGCTATCCCTCTCTCTTCTCCTTCTGGGACCCTTATTTGTGAATATTATTCTTCTTGATATTATCTTATAAAGTTCTTAAACTACTTTTATATGCATTAGTACTTTTTTTTTTCTTTTCTGTTGCTGCTCTATGTTCCAGCTCACTGATCCTATCTTCTGTCTACTATTGAGACCTCTGCAGTGTTTTTTTTAGTTCAACTGTTGCATTCTTTAACTCCATTATTTCTATTTGATTTTCTCCATCCTTGCTGTTTCATTGTTTTCATTTTAACTGATTGTTCTCCTTATTTCAATAAGCATCATTAAGACAGTTACTTCAAAGTTACTAGCTCTGGTTGTACTTAGATTTTTTTCCCCAGGGTTTCATTTTGTCCCATGATTTGTAGTATATTCCTCTGTCTCATAATTTCATTTAATACTACATATTAATTCCTATGGGTTTGGCTAAACAACCTTCTTTCTTTAATGGGATGTGTTGATATTATATTAAGATTACAGGTTCCAGGATATAATCCTAGGTTTGTCTAGAGTATTAGGTGTCTTTTACTTTATAAACAGATGCTTCTGCACTTGTCTGTTTGATCATAGTTCTAGTGCTGGCACAGGATAGGAACTAGGCAGCAGGAAAACAAAAAGGGTGTTACTCGAGAGTACCAAGAGTTCAAACTTCCTTATGGGCTGCAGGTGACCAAGTAGAAAGGGAGAGCTACAACCACTACCTCCTCTAGACCAGTTTTTCAGTCAGAACTTTTAATAGCCTTGGGCTACAAAGGCACTTCAGATACAGTCCATCTCTCATATGCATGTCCTGAATCTTTTTTATCCAGTCATTTGTCCAGTGTGGACAAAAGCATAGTAATAAATCTATATTGGCTATGAATCTATAGGTAATAACCACACAGATATAGCTATACTTTTACATGAACTCAAAAAGTTCTGCTATTCCAGTTCAATCTCCCAATTCTAGGATTGAATTAATGTCATATCACAGGTAAAGGCAATTTCACACATTTTCAAAACTTTTTTTTTCCACTATTGTGGTTAACATTCTATTAAATATCCCTTCTCACAGGATATTCATTTTATTTTTATCCAAGTAGTATCTATACACCTCACGTCAAGAAGCATTTTCAGAATTTGATTGCATAGAATTGTTCTGAATATGTTTACAAGATTTGTTTATTTTAAATGTTGGTGAGGTTGTGGAGAAAAAGGAACTACTGGTGGGAGTGCAAACTGGTCCAACCATTGTGGAGAGCTGTGTGGAGATTTCTTGACCTACTAAACATAGAGCTTCCATATGATCCAGCAATTCCACTCCTAGGTATTTACCCAAAGGACACAGAAACATCAATTCCAAAGAGCACCTGCACCCCTATGTTTATAGCAGCATTATTTACAATAGCTAAGCTATGGAAACAACCCAAATGTCCAAAAATAGATGACTGGATCAAGAAGATGTGGTACATATACACCATGGAATATTACTCAGGAATCAAAAAAGATAAACACATGCAGTTTGCAGCAACATGGATGGAGCTAGAAGGGGTCATGCTCAGCGAAATAAGCCAGAAAGAAAAAGAAAAATACCAGGTGGTCTCACTCATAGCAGGAATCTAGAAAACCTAAATAAGAGACCAGGAAAAAGACTAATCAATACAAAGTAAAAATCAAAATCAACAAGCAACTATAAACCAGAGACACACAAGGAGGGGAGGGGGGGAGAGGCAGGGAAAGGAAGGACTAGAGTCAAAATAAGGGGGGGGGTGCAATTCTATGGGGAATATAACCAAAATGAAAATGCATACATTGTGCAAAGATGAAAAAAGATGTAAGAATTATATAAAATAAAATATTTTTTAAAAAGATTTGTTTGTTTTAACTATTTCCTTATCAGTTGACAGTTGGCACTTTGTTTCCTTTTTATTTTTTTATTTATATATATTTTGTATTATTTTTCCTTTTTTAAACAATGTTTGCTTTTTTCCCCCCCTCAATGTAGTCCCCATAGAATTTCCTCCACCAATTCACCTGCACACCATCACCATAGTCCCCTGTGCTCCCCCCCTCCCCCGCAGGATTTCTCTGGTTTGTAATTGTCTGTTTGTCTGCGTTTTTTGATTATTACCTTTAGATAATTGCCTGAAAGTGAAACTGCTGTACCAAAATGTATACACATATTAAGGCTCTTGACAGTATTAAAAAACTGCCCTCCAGAAAGGCATTAAATTTTTGTTCTCCCAGACGCCTCTTCTCTTTCCCTTGCCTGCACTATTACCACATTTCATTGATATATTTGGAATTATTAAAATATCCAAAAAAATATATACCTATTTGAAACTTAGAGAGTCAACATTTTTTGAGGATCAGGATATTTTGATTTCTTTTGTTTTTTTTCTTGGTTTTCAGGTAAGTATTATTACCTTAAAAATGGTTATCTGTTGATATCAAAGAAAATAACCTGGACACTACCATCCTTCACATAGTTGTGTAGCTGAAGTAAATTACCCACAAAGCAAAGAAATATTTACTTCTTGGACTGCTTCCGGAGTTCTACACCAGTCATTTCAAGTGTTGCAACCCACCTTTTTTTGCCAAAATCAGCTTACTCACTGACTGTTTCTAATTAGCTATGGTTGAGATGGTGTTTGTGTTTTCCCCCCTCCCCTTTTCAGAAACATAAATTTCCAAAACAATTACCTAGTGGGCTCTAAGTTTCATGCTTTTGCTAAGCCTGAGGAAGAATTTTCTTTCTTTTTTTTTTTTTTTTTTTTTGGTTTGTGCTTGTTTTGGAAAGTTTGTAAACCCATTTAGTTCTTTCTGAGGATCAGATAGCCAAATAAACATAGGTGCCACTTTTGACAACATAGCTATTAAAATACTGTACATTTTTTGGTTATTCTACTTAGTTCCGGTTTTCTTTAGTACTACAGGAAACATATAATATTGACTCCATTAACATTATCATGAAATAAAGTGCAAAGGCAGAAGACTATTGGGTATAGCTAATTGATATTACTATTTAGAAAAAAGCATATGTATAAACAGACATCTAACTTACTTGGATTTTTCAAAGCTGCATTAATTTGTCTCACATTGCTAACGAGCAGAATTTTCTCTTTTTACTATCTCATTATTGTGTTTTATTTGAAACCTATTATATAGTATAGGGGACAATGTAATATGAAGACACTGTAAATGCAGTAAAGAGAGGAATTTTTAGTTTGTAGTAGTTGCTTTGGTAAAATGAAAATCTCAAGCTGATGTTACATAAAAATCACTATTGCATTTAAATGTCCTTGCTCTTACACGAGTTCCATTTGGAATAAGGCAAATGAAATTGGAGTTTTGCATTAATCCACCTAAAAGAATGATGCCCTGTGAATGGTTTTCAGGTGCTATTGCATATTCTGAACTATGTGTGCTCTATAATTTGGTCTAGTGACACAAGGGGAAATAACTGAGCAGTTCTATTTCTAAACTTCTAGATTGAGCAATAATGCTAAATCAGGAAACAAACGCCACAGTTTATGATATTCCTCAGTATTGAGCTTAACTTTGTAATAATTTAATTTTTTTTTAATCCACTTCATTTTCAAAATGGAGCTTTTGGTTTTTGTACACATCCACTTTTTTCTGAGAAGTTTCCTCATCCGATTTTCCTGAGAAAGTATTTGGATATTTCTTTTGGCAGAGCAAATAATTTTGGATACTTTAAGGACAAGTTAATTGCAACTTAGGCTCAATGCATTGATCACAACCCTCACTCTACACACTGTAGGCACAAATTGTGTAGGATTTATGCCCACCAAACCTCAGGCTATGCAACTGAGCACAAAAGACAGATTGGGGAAGTGGCATCAAAGAGGCTGTGCTCTAAAACCTGCCACTTGCAGGCCATGTGACCTTAAGCAATTGATTTGATCTTCATACTTCAATTTTCTGACCTATAAAATAAGAAGCACAGCAATCCTTGCCTGACAGGGCTGTTTTAAGGAATAAGAAATATAATGCATATAAAGCATTTAGCAGGGTTTAGAACATTATAAGCAATTGTAATATATCAGCTATATTTTATTATTCTTTTGATTTTACTATGTTGATAATCTAAGAAGTCTAAAGAGAAAACATGAAAACTGAATTGTTTTCAAAATTTAAGCTCATTGGAATGTTTCAAATTTTATCATTTCTCTTCCTTTGGTTACTGATAAGTTTTATACATTACAATATTTTCTATACTGTAATATAAGAGTTAAATATGATATTTCCGTATGCATACATTTCTCACATCTTAAAATTTATTTCCCAAATTGAAAATTCAAGATCCAAAATTTATTTGGAGAGATTCAAAACAGATTTAAAATTTAAGTATTTAGGGGCCTCCCCGGTGGCGCAGCGGTTGAGCGCTGGGTTGCGAAGTTGCCCGCGGCCTCTGTGGCACCGGTTCGATCCCCGGCTGCTCCCCGGCCACTGGAGGAAGGTCCCACATGACGCACAGACCTCTCCTGCCGCCCGCTGCTCCCCTCAGCAGTGTACCTCGGTCCCTCTGCCTGCTCTGCTCCCCGCTCTGGCTCTGGTGAATTCTCTCACCCTCCCGCGCTTCTGACTGTACCCAGTGCATGTATAAACAAACAAACAAATAAATAAATAAAACATGCCTCTAAAAAAAAAAAAATTAAGTATTTAAAATGCTTTTGAAAACTTTAAAATTAGCAATGGGAAAATATTTTAAAGAAGTGTTTTTCCATATTCAAATTATTCAACAAAATTCCACTCAATAAGTATTTTAAATACCTACTGTTTTAAGTACCCACTAAGTATGTTTAAGTATCAACTTCAATTAACTGTTCGGTAACAAGCAGATAGAAGCCGCTTCTGGCTTCTTCCCAGAGTTATCTAATACCTTTCAAGTCAGGGTGTCCACAATTCTAGCAAATTCGGTATGTCCTAGGATTTATCTTTTTAAGCAAATCCCTGTTTGAAATGAATAAATAAAACATTAATATTCTATTTATTCCTGTTTTTTTCCTGTATCTTTTCTACATGGCTAGAATCACAACTTTTTTTTTTTAAACATTTATTTATTTATTTATACAAGCTCTGGGTACAGTCAGAAGCGCGGGAGGGTGAGAGAATTCACCAGAGCCAGAGTGGGGAGCAGAGCAGGCAGAAGGACCGAAGTACACTGCTGAGGGGAGCAGCGGGCAGCAGGAGAGGTCTGCAAGCCATGTGAGACCCTCCTCCGGTGGCCGGGGAGCAACCAGGGATCGAACCGGCACCACAGAGGCTGCGGGAAGCTTCGCAACCCAGCGCTCAACCGCTGGGCCACCGGGGAGGCCCTAGAATCACAAATTCTAAAGACTGTGAAGAATGTGGATTCAACCCATGCTTATAAAAATCCAATGCCTATATCTAATGATGACAAAATATATTAATTTTAAGTGTTTAATTTCAGTTAAACTAATTGTTTGGAATCACATAAACTATAATAGTTTTGAAGATGAAATAACAGTGTCTATATAATGCCTAATATGAAAGAAAGCAATACATGAGAGCTGTTGGTATTGTTATTCATACTATATTATTACAATTGGGAAGAAAAGTCATATCCACATTTTAAGCAGCGTTGCATTAATCTTTTATATTTTTTTAAAGATTTATTTACCTATGCATACAAGAGCTGCGGTACAGGCCAGAGATGTGGGGGGCGGGGCGGTGAAAGAGTCACTAGAGACATAGTGGGGAACAGAACAGGCAGACCGACTGAAACACTGCTGAGGGGAGCAGCAGGCGACACAGGAGAGGTCCGCCTCGCCATGTGGGTTTCTCCCTGGCCGGCCAGGGATCGAACTCATGCTGCAGAGGCTATGGACTGCTTCATAGTGCAGTGCTTAACCCCTTGCACCACCAGGGAGGCCCATTCTTTTATATTCTTAACAGAGATTCTTAACAATCTTTTATATGCTTAACAGAGCAAATTTAACCTATATAATAACTTTCCTGTCATATTTTAATTTTGTTTCCAATTATTGAGAGGCCTTCTCTTCTAAATTTGCATCACTGATTTTTCATAATTATTCATAGTATTCATTTCATCATTTTACAGACAGGAATCTAAGGTTCCCGGAGTGAAGTAACTCACCACATTTACACAGCTAGTAAGTGGCAGAACCAGGATTCAAATCCACATCTGTCTGATTTGAGTCTTTCCATATGCCATGCTGCTTCTATTGGAAGACTTTTGTTAACAAAGATGAATTTATAAAGTTGTCTCTAAACTGTTCTTTCTTTTTGAATTTGTATGGTCTCCAAAGAGATGTCTGGGATTTGCTAGCCACAATTTTAACAAAACTGTACACAAAGATTTTCCGAAGCTTGATTTGGTTACACAGAATAATTTCCCAGTATCAGAAAAATGGGGAGTGATTTAGAGTGGCAAGAACAGCATCTGGACAGTCTTAGGTTTGGACTGTAAATTCCTTTTCCTCTCCCATTTTGTCTCACAACAAACAAAAATCAAAGAACAAAATGCAGGAGTCTCATGTAGAGATTTCCTCTTTGGTCACTAGAACACATCCACACCACCATGAGATACCTGCCCTCCTCTCTCATGGCTGAAAAGACCAAGGTAACTTTAAAATCCAAACCAGGAGTGCTCCTGCCCACCTGTAACTATGCAGGTGTTTCTTTTCACAAATCTTTTCCTTTCGCAAAACAGCAGCTGCACCTCTCCCTGCCCACTTGTGTCTGTGCAAACATCATCTCCTTTCCTTTTTTTATATAATAAACCTACCCTTTTGGATATAAAAAATGAGTAAAATCCAGACCAAAATTGGGTAACAAACATGTGCATGCTACAAATGGAAAGTGTAAAGTGTCTTTTCCTTAAAAATCACAATATTGTCATGGTCAAATTGCCACCAGTTTTACTGATAATTATCAGCTCTACACTGATTAACTGTGCAGAGGAAATTTTAATGAATCAAAAGTTGATTTCTATTAGGAATTCCAAGAGAAATGGGGAGGCAAGTTTAGCAGGTAACCCTGAAATAAATTAAAGCATATTTTTAAGGCAGGCGAGTAATCTTCATGAAGCACAAAAACAAACAAGGTTTGAAATGCCACTTTTTGACAGAAGGTGAAATTAAGCAAAGTAATATAATAGTGAATTCATAATTTTCTTAAATCACAGAGTAGTAATGTTTTAACATCTTTATTTTATTGTTTTCACAATCTAGGATTTCTCTCTTCAGCTGTGGTTACCATAGTTTTCCCACATAGTAGTAATTTTAGAGGTAACTACTAATTTAAACAGTCTCAAGATTTCTCCAATGGGATTTCTTGTTTGCTTTCTCAATTAAGCATTTCTCTAGATACTTAACATATCCATTGATGCTATATATTTTGCTCAATCTTTTATTTAAATGTAAAAATTATCTTATATCTGCTTAAAACTCAGGAATCATAATGAAAAAACTCAGGAATCATAATAAAATGGGGAGGAATATCCCTACAGCTCTTTCGCCTGGTCATTTCAATCATCTCCACAACCTTAAGTAAAGCTGATTGAGCCAACCCATATCAATATAAATAAAACATTGCAAGAGACTTGGCAGGTCTTTATGGTGTCGCCTGAACATTTTCCATTAGACAATGCCAGCTCCACCACCATTTAGCTACTCCTATTCTACTTGCAATCAAAACTCCAACATCTGGAAAGAATCATCATAATTTTTAACATGTTAGTCCTTAGAGGCCTCATGAGAAGTACAGAAAATAAGAGGCCCCCAAGGATGTCTAAGTCATTTAGTAAGTTAAGTTGTAAAGAACAGCCTTTCTTTTGCCCGTCTTTATAGTTAAAAAGGAAAAAGCAAAACTTAAATATACATGGGGAACTGCCTTTTATTGACTTTCACAATGGCTTACAAATCTTATAGATTTTATAGATTTTACTGGCAGCAGTAGCAGGAATGTTCTCTCAGTAAGCTCTTAAATGCTAGCTTCAGGGCAATGTCATTCTCGCTTCTTAAATCCTCTGAAGTGTTAAGTGACTATAGACCATGGTGGCTTCCATACAGGAAAGCAGTATGAGGCAACAGAGAGAACAAAGGCATTGGATCAGACTGTCCTGAGTTTCAATCCCAGCTCTGCTTTGTTCTTAAAACAATTTATCGAACTCTCAGGCCTAGGTTCCCTCATCTGTAATACAGGGCTAAAGGGGATAATCCTGCAATTTCAAGACATTAAGTGGAAGACTCCACCAGCTAGCACAATGCATTAGAGATAACAGGTGTCCAGTAAGTGTTGGTTGAAATAAAATTAAATGAAAAATCTACATGTAATAAATCATCAAGTAACAGACTGTGGCATAATGCTCAAGAATAATATAGTAAACCTGACAATTGCCCCAATTGAAAATGGGGAAATACCGAATTATGGGAAATTCACTCTAACATGGAAGGATATCAAAAAGGTATAAAAGCACTCCTAAAATTGGCCAGTGCTAGAGAGTGATGACTTTGAGTTCCACAAAAGTGAATCCTGTTCAGTGTCCTTGAGTTATCTTTTGTGGGCCATAGATCTCATTCTCTGGGAAATAATAATCCCGTTTTGAGAACTGGACCACCAACACTGTTCCAAGAGCAATTGCAGAAGTGAAGATACTGACAGACAGCAGCCCTGGGGTCAAGACAAAAGAAACAGGGCAGTAACAGTAGTGGAAACAACAGTGCACAGCCAAGAGTGCACAGGACCCATGAGCTAGAGCCAAAGAGAGACCAGCAATACCACCGGGTGGAGTCAGAGCACAACCATCACCATGACTACCTGTGCTCTTGGTTAAACGGGACATAAGGACGATGGAAAGGAATCCTATTTTACTCAGTTAATATTTATTCAGTGCACTATAGAAGTCATGGGTTGTGTTGTACTTCTGGTATGGGTACAATGTGTGAAAGGATATTAAATCTTTAGAATTTTTGCTGTGGACAGAGAAATGAGAAAGGAAAACAATAGTAATTTCAGATCTTTCTTAATTATTTTGAAACAAACACTTCACAGATAATGAGCTTCTGCTGCCTTGACTATGAATTGGATGGAATTCTATCTGCCACAAATGCTCTACAAGATAGCTCTAAGTCTGAAATGATACTGTGTCCATAGAAGTTCTTAGGAAAGTGGGAGACAATAAATAAAAGCAATCTCCTGAGGAGGAGGATGGAAAAAATTTCACCATTGGAAACGATTACAACAAAGGTGTACCCAGTTTAGAAACTTCAGAAACCTTCAAAGACTCCTGTGTCATCTTGCACAGAAAGCTCACATAAAAATAAATATATTACATTGCAGATGAATAAAGTGCTACAAAAACATAGTGAATTATGCTTGAGAAATTACTGGAGGTGACATGTATTATTTAGGAGTTTGCCAAAAGAATGAGTATGGAGGACACGTGTGTGCAGGTAGGAAGGCTAGGATGTTCCAGGTAAAAGAGACCATGTACACAAAGGCATAAAGGCATAAAAGCACTGTAAGTTCGGGGGTCAGCAAACATTCTTGTTTGGCCATAGCCTAGACACATGAAAAGAAATAGAGACTGGAAAATTAACCTGAGGTCAGGGTGCAAAATCATATCAAGGAATCTGACCTTTTTTCATTAGGCAGTAAGAATGCCACTCAAGGTTTTTAAGCAAGGAGAGTGATATAATCAGATTCCTGTTACAGAGTTCACTCCAGCAGCAATGAGCTAAACAAATTGAAGACAATTACAAATGGCCTTATATTTATTGCCAAATACATGTCACTGAAGTGTTTTAAGCCAGGAGGACGAATCTTGTTCACTGCTCTGTATCATTGGATACACAGTGTTTAACACCAACCTGGCTTATGACAATTTTCATACTTATTCATTGAATTATTTCATTCCTATTGGAGTGATTGAGGAGACCTTCGTTAACCTCACTTAACTCTAAATGCTGTAATATGTGACACTCTTCTCACATAGTTGTATTCCCAACACCTGGCTCACTCTCTTGTCATCTAACAGGAGTTCATTAAATCCTTGTGCACTAGCTCAACATACAAGATCTGCCTAAGTGGACACAGTGAATATAGAGCTGCTCTCCGGCGCCAAAATGAGCATATCCACATGATTACTGACACATGTGACTTTAGCTGAATTGGTAAAACAGGTAGGTTCTGTTTTACAAAAAAAAACATATCTGTGTTTTTACTAGTATGAACATAGTGAGGTACAAAAATGTGACAAATAAGTCAGTGGCAGTAGCCCATTATTGATCAATTGGGCTTCCAGAAGTGAATGAGCACAGAGCTTTAGTTTCCAAAATGTAATAAAAATACTAGATTTAGAAAAGGGAGAACAGTGAGTTATTAAAAAGAATTATTAGCAATATTCATTGCTATTTTTATAGGTCAGAAATAGCCTAGCAATAATTTCACATAGACCAAGCTAATGTTTGTTCACTACAAGTCTATCATATTTTTTAAATAATTCATGACAATGTGTCCAAATAAGTTCGAAGACAAGAAAAAAAATGGACTCTGGTCTTTCTTGTGTCCACATGAGACAAAACTGCTTTAGGAAGCTTATTACAGATTAAATTCTGAAGTTTAATAGCAATATTAAAGTGCCAAGGCCAATATTATTTACTTTGCAGTAAAAGATTTTTTTTAATGTTTTAAACTTTCAATAAAATATTTATGTAAGCTAACAATTTCTTTATGTCCTATCTATACAGGACTAAATCCAACAGCCAAAATGCTGTTGTATAAATGCCATCAAACCTGTTATTTAGCATTACATAGAATAATGAAGTCTAATTTCTTCTTTATTGAATTCAGTCAGATTTATTTGCATGTGCGAATACTACCATATTGTAGAAGCACTTGCAAATGATGACTTATTACATCCTAAAATGGCTTGCCCCAGAGGCAATTCACTTGGCAAACAAATAAGATAATTCATAAACAAACAGAGTTTAGTAGTCCAAGATTTGCTGCTGGAACAAAAAACAACCCTTCTGTAGATGAAATATAAAACAATTCCAGGAAAAGAAGACTTGCTTAGTTACGGGACATGTTTCTAACATTCAGGAAGGGATGTGTTAAGTACGAAAAAATAAGAGCAAACAGGGTAGAAATCTTGTGGGACAAAAGGAAAGCAAGAAGGATCATAGTCAAAAGGTTCCCTGCTCAGTGATCTTAGTCTGCTTGTTTGCTATAACAAATTACCTTAGGTTAGGTGGCTTAAGCAACAACTACATTTCTCACAGCTCTGGAACTCGGGAATTCCAAAATCAAGAGATGGCAGTTGGTGTTATGAAGGTTCTTTTCCTTCTTTACAGAAGGCAGCCCTCTAACTGTTCTCACATGTCTTCCTCCCTGCCGGCACACAGAAGAGAAAGCTCTCTTTCTCTTCCACATGCACTAATCTCATCATAAGGGCCCCATGCCCATCACCTAGTCTAAACCTAATTACTTCCCAAATGTCCCACTTTAAAATACCACCACATTGGAGGTTTAGTTTCAATATTTGTATTTTAAGACACATATTCAATCCTTAATACCCATACACTCCTAAATTTTATCATTAGCAATTCCTGCCGTCATTTTAAGTTCTAGTACTGTCTGAACAGAGATACTTTAAGAAATTTTGCTCCAGAGAGGGACAGTACCCTACCTGGAAGAGGCTGGGGACCATATGTGAAATCATAGAGCATCCATGTTAGGGGCACAGGAATAAAATGCTAACATAGACACAAAAGAGAATGTAGAGTCACAGAAGACAACTTACTTACCATCATTTAAATATATATTATTATATAATATATATATATTATTCCAACCAAATCCAAAGCAATGAATTATATAATTCAGGACAATCATTTTAGGAATCTGCAAGGTGGTCTATCTTCCCACTAAGTGTTCATATACCAGTTAAGAATTCCTTCGTTTACTACAGTCTTGTACATCTCTGGACACAAGCCTTGTTGAGTCAAAGTCAAGTATTTTAGAAGCCTGTCACTCTGGTGGAAATCTTTAGAGCCAGAATGTGGGGTCTAAACCATCCTCAAGGAGAAACTGGGAGATAGATAGTACCTTCAGATTATATGGTACTTTACCAGGGTTGGGGTTTATGGGGAAATTGTTTTTCAGCCTTCCTAACCACTTTTTACATTTTTTTTACTTTTTACGTCATTTTTCATTTTTAAACAATATTTGCTTCCCCCCACCCCCTCAGGTGGGGGTGTCCCCATAGTTTCCTTCACCAATGCACCTGCGCACCATCACCTCAGGCCCCTGTGCTCCTCCCTCCCTTCCTCTCCATCCTCCTTTCCTGCAGGACGTCTGTGATTTATAATTGTCTGTTTTTGCTTTGTTGTGTTTTGTACTGTTATTATTTTCTTACACTGATGTCTTATTTGGTTCCCCTATATTTCTGCTATAAGGGAAACCATGCGATATTTTTCTTTTTCCTTCTGGCTTATTTCACTGAGCATAATACCGTCTAGCTCCATCCATGTTGCTGTGAATGGCAAAAGTTTATCTTTTTTGATTGCTGAATAATATTCCATTGTGTATATATATATATATATATATATATATATATATATATATACCACATCTTCTTAATCCAGTCATCTATTTTTGGGCATTTGGGTTGTTTCCAGGTTTTACCTATTGTAAATAGTGCTGCAGTAAACATACATGTACAGGTGCCCTTTTGAACCAATGTTTTTGTGTCCTTTGTGTAGATCCCTAGTAGTGGAATTGCTGGATCATATGGTAGCTCCATTTTTAGTAGACTGAGGAACCTCCAGACAGCTTTCCATAGTGTCCTAACCATTTTTGATGTGGGTATTTTCTCATTGGCCCACGGTTTAGGAGTCACTCACCCAGTTTCTGAATCTCTTTCTGACCTCTTGCTCCATGTATGATTATATATTTAGTGTGTTCATGGAAGGATGGGAGCTCAAGTGCCTTCTGTGTCACTGCCTTGGAGGACTTTGTGAATTCTAGGCAAGATATTCTTAATGAACTCAGCTATTTTACCAACTAAAAATTAGCTCTCACAACAAACCACTTTTCGTAACTTGGATTTCGGTGTTGAATGGTATATTTTCCCTCTTTTTAAATGAATAGAAAAGTGAAAAACAAAAAAAATTAAGTGTAGCTAGAACAATATAACTAGAACTAATATGTCAATGTATTGATATTCCCTTTTGGTCTTTTCCCTATTTACATTAAAATAGTTGATATAGAGAGAGACAAATAATATTTTAATTATATATTTCATTTATATATGCAATATGTATATCATGTTATAGCTCTGGCCCATTTGTATGCGTATATGAAGAGATGCTCTTTTTAAATATTACATTTAATGACTAGTAATAATCTAATTTTTCAGTGTACAATATACACTTGACATTCTGAAGCAACCATAGTTACATTAACAATATTGAGTACCTATTAAATACCTCTGATCTTCTCAACAATCCTATTTTGATAACATTACCACATTTAGCAAATAAAGTCCCAAAACAGATAAAGGTGATTTAAGATATTGTTTAAGTCTGCGTCCATATTTTTCTTTTTTTTCTTAAAGATTTATTTATCCACGCATACAACAGCTGGGGTACAAGCCAGAGATACAGGGGGTGAGAGGACTCACCAGAGACAGAGTGGGGAACAGAAAAGGCAGACTGACTGAAATACACTGCTGAGGGGAGCAGTGGGTGAGTCAGGAGAGGTCTGCTGTGCCATGTGGGTTAGTCCCTGGCCGGCCTGGGATCGAACTCATGCTGCAGAGGCTGCAGATTGCTTCATAGTGTGGTGCTCAACCCCTTGCGCCACCAGGGAAGCCCCCGTCCATATTTTTCTAAACCCAATGTCAAATAACATTGCAGTAGGTATGTGTAAGACTTATATTTCTCCATTTTTATTCTTTGGATACTATTCCCTTAGGTTACATTTTCAGGAAAGGGAGAATATTAAACCAGGTTTAGGTCATTAACAAGGAAAGAGTCAGAAATATTATATATTACCAATTTGTTTTTCAAAGTATAGACAAATGCCCCTTTCACTCCTTGAAAACAAAGTAATTTTTTAATCTTTACAAATAAAATAGTACACATAATAACCACCCTCATCAATATTAGATTACAGTAATGACATCTTACAAGCTTTTATAGTCCTTAAATATTTCAAATATGGTGAATATAAAACCTCCTTCTTGTTCATTAATGTTTCCTTTCTTAAGGACATTTTTCTCTTCATACCCCTTAACCATCCACAGTTGAGATCTCAGAACTTCTATCATCAATTTCTAAACATACAGTATATATTAAGAATAATACCACTTTATCACATTTGTTATAGATATTTGCCCATTTTTATTGCTTTGTTATGTTCTTTAAAGATACTTTAAATATTTATTGAAATCTATATATCTTTCCATTTTTAGCAGAATATATATTTTTTATTTTTTAATTTTTACATCATTTTTCATTTTTGTGCAATATATGCTTTTTCATCTTGGTTATAGTTCCCATACAATTCCCACCCCCCTTGCTTTGCTCCTACTCCCTCCTCCCCCCCCCCAATCCCTATAGTGTGTCTTTGGTTTATAGTTGCTTGTTGATTTTGGTTTTGATTTTATTATAATTAGGTTTTTTTCCTGGTCCCTTATTTAGGTTTTCTAAATTCCTGCTATAAGTGAGACCATCTGGTTTTTTTCTTTTTTCTTTTTATTTTTCTTTCTGGCTTATTTTGCTGAGCATGATCCCTTCCAGCTCCATCCACGTTGCTGCAAATTGCATGAGTTTATCTTTTTTTGATTGCAGAGTAATATTCCATTGTGTATATGTACCACATCTTCTTGATCCAGTCGTCTACTTTTGGGCATTTGGGTTGTTTCCATAGCTTAGCTATTGTAAATAGTGCTGCTATAAACACAGGGGTGCAGGTGCCCGTTTGAATTAATGTTTCTGTGTCCGTTGGGTAAATACCTAAGAGTGGAATTGCTGGATCATATGGAAGCTCCATCTTTAGCAGGCTGAGGAATCTCTACACAGCTTTCCTTTCATAGTGGTTGGACCAGTTTGCACTCCCACCAGCAGTGCAGGAGAGTTCCTTTTTCTCCACATCCTCACCAATATTTGTTGTTGCTAGTTTTTTTAATATGTGCCATTCTCACTGGTGTAAGATGGTATCTCATTGTAGTTTTGATTTAGCAGAATATATTTCAAAAAAAGAAATTTTAGGGGCCTCCCTGGTGTCTCAGCAAGTTGAGCACAGCACTGTGGAGCTGTCCACAGCCTCTGCAGTGCCAGCTGGCCAGGGAGCAACCCACATGGCATGGCAGACCTCTCCTGTCTCACCCACTGCTCCTCTCAGCAGTGTATTTCAGTCCTTCTTCCTATTCTGCTCCATGCTCTGTCTCTGGTGAATTCTCTTACTCTCCCGTGCCTCTGGCTTGTACCCCAGTGCTTATGTGAATAAATAAATCTTTTTTTAAAAAAAAAGAAAGAAAATTTTACCCTGCCCCCGTTCTTTTGGGTAAAAAAAAAATAATAATAGAGAATACATATGTAATAAGAGATCCTGTTTTCTTTGACTTGTAAGGAGTAATAAATCCTAAGAGATGAACTTCTGAAAGATGAGGTTAAAACAGAAGAGTCCAAAGCATGGGATAGAATATCAGCCATCTTCCCAGACCAATCAGTTAACAAAAGGGAATCACTCAAAACCAGAGAAAAAATGCCTGCCTAGTAGTTTCCAAATCTAAGAATCTCACCACTATTTTTTTTTCTGGGAAATCTTGCCTTTCCAAAAGACCACAAAACCACTTCTAGGCCTTCATAATAGAAGGAAAATTATGCCAACCAGGCTTTGAAATTCACGGTACATAAATAGAAGATAATAATCGCAATATGACAACCACATACCACTATCAATATGCTTTGTCAATTAATTACCAGAAGATGAAACTATTCTAGAGACAAGGGCCATTCCATTCTGCTACTTGAAATATCTTTCTGCCTTCTCCCCTGTTACTTCCACCTACTAAAATCTTTGATTGTACAGACTATAGCCCCTTCCATGTTCACTCTGTTAGATACGTAGAGATCACCATGTTAGATATAATCGCTCCATCTTCTAAATGCCTTATTTTGTATCTACCCTATCTAGCCCTATCATAGAACCTTGTTTTGTATCTTCTTCTACATTTAGATGAGCCTCCCTTTTTTAAAGTACTCATTATGGGGCCTCCCCTGGTGGCGCAGCGGTTGAGTGCTGGGCTGCAAAGCTCTGCAGCACCAGTTCGATCCCCAGCCACCTGAGAGTGTCCCACATGGTGCGCAGACCTCTCCTGCCGCCCGCTGCTCCCCTCAGCAGTGTATTTCATCACTCTGCCTGTTCTGTTCCCCATTCTGGCTCTGGTGAACTCTCTCACCGTCCCGCGCTTCTGACTGTACCCAGTGCTTGTATTAATAAATAAATAAATCTTTAAAAAAAAAATAAAGTACACATTATAACCACCCTCACCAATACTAGATTGCAGTAATGACATCTTACAAGCCTTTATAGTCTTTGAATATATCAAATATGCAAGAAATATTTTCTAATTGTGAATAAATGTAATTTTTAATGCACTTTTTACAACTATTTTATTGAGACAACATTAGTTTACAATATGTATGTTTTAGGGGTACAGAGTCACACATCTACAAATGTATGTTACAACATAACACCTACTACCAAAGCACAAGTAATCCTTCACCATAGTCCTCCACCCTTTGATTCCATCCCTCTGAGAGCCTCCGTTCTTTAATAAGATTTCAATGATTTGTTCTGATTTGGTTCTGGTTGTTCCTTTTCTTTGTTTCTTTATGTTCTACATATGAGTGAAATCATCCAGTTTTTGTCTTTCTCTTTCTGATTATTTCACTTCACACGATGTCCTCCAGTTTCATTCATTATGTCACAGATGGCAAAGCTCACCATTTTTTATAGCCAAGTAATATACCATTATGTATATATGCCACATCTTCTTTGTCCACTCATTTGCCATTTAGGTTGTTTCCATAATGTGGCTATTGTAGATCATGTTCAATGAACACAAGAGTATAATTCACACTTTCTTTTTGCTAGTTCATCAAGCACCTCAAGTATAAAATTTAAATATAGCAAAAAAAAAAAAAACACACAACAAACTCCTTTAGGACAAATACAAGTTCTCTGAGTCATTTTCTGGGATGACAGTCACTGTTAAATCATCAATGATCGTAAAATAACTCTGAAACTGGTTTCTCATCTCATTCTCTTATCAGCTGTAGGGGTATATTCCACTTTTTATAGTAATAATTACAGAAGTCAAATTTTCAAATAAGATGAGCTAAACAGACACAAAGGTCTGCTATTTAGCTTTACAAATATTTGAAATGAGTATGCATGTCTTATAACTTTACCTGCTCCTCAATCCTGCTGCTCATAACACTTTCCTTATGCCTGGAAGGTAGGTCACTCTTCTGTTCTATATCTGGATCACAGTTTATTTCAGTTCTTTGGGTTCTTAGAGGAATTATTTTCTGACTCTGGCTAATTTCCAGGTTCTTCTTTTTTATTTTAATTTCTATACTTCCCGCAAGTCACTAGAACTTTAATTCTTTATAATACTTGATGCAAAGATTCTCTATTATATGATGATTCCACTCAGTGTTGATTATTTGTTCTTCTTCAAATCTATATCTATTGAGTATCTACTATTTGCTCAGTACTAAGGAAACAATTGTATGTATGGATACACAGTTCCTGTCTAATAGTAACAGGAAAGACATACAACTAAATAACCTTAACAAGATGAGATGAATTGATAATAAATTGATGGCTTAAGTCCTATATATTTGTACATATAGATCCATAGATCTATTTTTAAGATTTGTAGATACCTCCACCCTGTTCTCCGTAAGGCTGTACTACTCTACAAATGTAGTTGATGTTGCTTTTGTTTCTGTGGACTCACTGGTAAAACTAATGCTGATCTTCCTTTTATAGGAGCATAGCTCTCTGTTCCAGACTTTGTAGTCCCTTGCCTAAGAAGCTTGATTGATATTTGTGTACACCAAGTAAGGAAACCAAGCCAAATGAGCCGGTAGACAGATAGAACTAAATCTTAGAGAAGGGACAGTCGTCCAAACTCAAAGTTGGGGCAGGGAGCAGACACAGGAGGGAATAAGGAAGATTAAAAGAGCGCAGTTCATACCCAACACTCTCTGTGTGCTGGGACATGTAACATGGGGACAGATATAAGACTGTGTAAGATGTTAAAAGTAAGCTACTCAGTTTCAAAGATGGAGCTTAGCATGAAGTAATTAGATAATCCAGCAGAGTCTCTGCCTTTCAAAGGATTGCGTGAAACCAGGACATGAGCCTTTTAAGGATAACCATAACAAGCCCTTGACCTCTCTTCCATTTGTCCTGCACTACAAAACCTCCAGCATCAAACACAACCCAAAGGAGGTGAAAGGAATCCAAAAAAAAAATCTGAAATTGAACCTGTCGTCAACCAAGGAACAGAGATTTAAAGATAGACTTTAACAGAGAGGAATATATTTCTTATACCCTATATGTCACAAACAATTCACAACTCCTTATTACACAATTACAATTAACTGTGACAAGTAACCTAAGCCTCCAGTCTTGACTACTCTATTCCAGATTCTCCACAAGTCTGTTTCCCCCTTTTAAATCCTATTTCTTCACAACTCCACCCTCTCTAATCACATTAATTCAAGGAGTTTTCAGAATTCATCTCTGCTCGTTCCATTAACAGATTTAAAATATTCATTCAGTTCCTGCTTCCCGCCGTGGCACAGTATCCCCTTTTTGGTCTATGTGTTTTCATATTGAGCAGAGCTTTTCATATACTAGATCAGATAAGTCTTTTTCTTGCTTGGAAGGATATTCCTTTTAGTTGAACACAAACTTTGTAAGGGATGCCCATAAAGAGATGAAGGAAGGGGCCTCCCTGGTGGCGCAGTGGTTGAGTGCTGGGTTGCGAAGCTGCCCGCGGCCTCTGCGGCGCCGGTTCGATCCCCGGCTGCTCCCCGGCCACCAGAGGAGGGTCCCACATGGCACGCAGACCTCTCCTGCCGCCCGCTGCTCCCCTCAGCAGTGTACTTCGGTCCTTCTGCCTGCTCTGCTCCCCGCTCTGGCTCGGGTGAATTCTCTCACCCTCCCACGCTTCTGACTGTACCCAGTGCATGTATAAACAAAACAAACAAACAAATAAATAAATAAAACATGCCTCTATTAAAATAAAAAAAATATAAAAAAAAAAAGAGATGAAGGAAGGAGTGGATGCAAACCCAGATCAGATCAGACAAATTCATCTTGCTGAGGCATTAAGTAGCAAATATTGTAGCCAAATCAGCCTAAAGTTCTATTGTAATAAGACTTCATATTTACATGTATTACAGCAATCTTTAATTATTCCACAGCAATTCCAAGAATGGAAAATGTCTTCAGTCTCACTGAAATTGTCCATAATGACGTAATCCAAGGGGCCATCCATTATCACAACTCATGTCATTACTAATGCCACTCAAACGGTACACTTTTCATCTTATTGCCTGTCAATAAGCCATTTACCTTGATAAATTCATTACCTAAGTTTAATTAATTACTGACAGACCTTGCTATGTGCTTTGAACTCTTTTTAAGCCAGGTTTTGCAAAGATTTTTTTTTCCTTTTCTATTTTCTGTTTTGTTTTGTTTATTGAGGTTACATTGTTTAACAAGTATATGATTCAGAGGTGTAAGATCACATCTCTTCAGATGTGTCACCACCTACTCCCACAACCAAGACACCCACAGACCTCCATCATAGTCCACTGATTGCCCTCCACACTTTACTTTTTATGCTCCTTCTCACCCTCCCATATCCTTAATTCTACAGACAGATTTCTAGCATTTGTTATCATTTTTTTTACTCACCCTTTGATTCATTTCTTTACATTCCTCATGAAAGTAAAATCATGTGATATTTATCTTTATCCTTTTGACTTCTTTCATTTAGCATTTTCTCCTCCAATTCCAACTGTGTTTTTGTAATGGCAAGAGTTAATCTTTTTTACCACTGAGTAGTAATCTACTGTGTTAATATACTACAAATACTTAACCACTCATCTGTCCTTAGGTTGTTTCCGTAACTTGGCTATTGTGCATAGTGATTCAATGAACACAGGAGTGCATATATCCCTTCAAATTAGAGTTTTTGCATTTTTTGCATAGATACCTAGGAGTGAACTTCCTGGATCATATGGTAGATTGATTTTTACTATTTTGAGAAACCTCCACACTGTTCTCCGTAAAGGCTGTAGCAGTCTGCAATCCCACCAAAAGTATATTAGGTTTCCTTTTTCTTCACATCCTCACCAACACTAGCTGTTTGTGGTCTTTTTGATGTGGGCCATTTTTATAGGTGGGAGATTTATCTCATTTGGTTTTGAATTGCTTTTACCTGATAAGTGATGAGAATTTATTCATATGTCTGTTAGCCAATCCATAGAATTTCTTAAAAGAAAACACAACAAAGCAAAAACAGACAATTATAAATCAGAGACATCTTGCAGGGAAGTAGGAGGAAGAGGGATCAGAGGGAGGGAGGGAAGAGCACAGGGGCCTGAGGTGATGGTGCACAGGTGCACTGGTGAAGGAAATTCTATGGGGACTACACCTGAAGGGGTAGAGGAAGCAAATATTGTTTAAAAGTGAAAATGATGTAAAAATATTTTAAAAATTAAAAAAAAGACATTGTTATTTTCATTTCATCAAAGGTTGTTTCAGTACTGACCTCTAATAAAACTTTCTTTTTTGGCAATACCTGTTTATTTAGCATCATTTCAATAAAGGAAATTCAGAAGCAGGTCAACATTAGCCAGTATGGAAATTATTTTCAGATGGTCATCCACTTAGCTTCTTTGTTATTGCAATTTTTTATGAGATGACAGTAAGAAAGGAGAAGGAAGAAAAAGAACCATTCAGGAAATTATACTATTATACTATTAGTAGGTGTTGTCTGAGCTTTATCTGATTTAATATCATTCAGATCACTATTCAAGGAAGGTAACATAATCCCTCTTCTAAACTTGAGGAAATGGCTTAGGATCTTAAGTAGACTGATTATACAAGGTCAACATGAAAAGTCAATGTCAATAATTTGAGTATTTCCAACTAACTTAGTCATCTAATAATTGGAATGGAGGTCAAACCAATCTTATGTGACTCCAAAGGTAAAATACTATGCTACAGAGAAACAAAACAAAGGAATAGACAAAACCAAAACAAACCCTGGAAACCTTACTGTAGAATTGAGGTTATAGGAGGGGCGAGGAGGGACTAGAATGGGAGGGGGCTCACTGAACTGTGATGGGAGACTATGGTGCCTTGCTGATGAGTAGGTGTGACAAAATGCAACTGAAGAGGTGTGAGCCTATACGTCTGGATTATAAAGTGTTGTATACCAACATTACTTCAATTTAAAAAAAATAGTTTTTAAAACTGAAGGGTCGGGGCCTCCCCGGTGGCGCAGCGGTTGAGCACTGGGTTGCGAAGCTGCCTGCGGCCTCTGCAGTGCCAGTTCGATCCCCGGCTGCTCCCCGGCCACCGGAGGAGGGTCCCACATGGCGCGCAGACCTCTCCTGCCGCCCGCTGCTCCCCTCAGCAGTGTGCTTCGGTCCTTCTGCCTGTTCTGCTCCCTGCTCTGGCTCTGGTGAATTCTCTCACCCTCCCGCACTTCTGTCTGTACCCAGTGCATGTATAAACAAAACAAACAAATAAATAAAAATAAATAAAAACATGCCTCTATAAAAAAAAAAATAGTCATTTAAAAAAAAAAACAAACTGAAGGGTCGCAGTGAGCTACCTTAGAAAATAGTCACCTAAATAATTCTAGAACATCCCATATTTTACCAAATACTAACTTATATTCCATCATCTTATCCAGATTTTATCAAATCAGCCAGTATCATTTCCCTGTCCAATACAAAAATGCATGCTCAGAGTCAATTTTGAAAATCCCATGACCATGTAAAAAGAAAAAAAGTTATTTACTAAATACACCTTCTAGAGGGTGCTGGCAAACTCTAGTGCTTTAGCTGAAACCATAAAGCAGACAGATCTGTGTGATGAATAATCTCCTAGAACTATTTGTCACTGATAACAGAGGCTTCCATAATAAATGTCTGGAAAGCACTTTTCCATTTAAAAGTATTATATAAGTACCAATTGACCATAATGCAGAACTATGCCAAACTTCAATAGGAGGGTTCTTATGAATTATATAAACAAAACAGGATAAGCATAATCAGTCATATTTTTTCTATATCCTTCACAAGCTTCAAATGGATTAAGTAGTACTGTTAGATATTTTAAAGAGAGTTTTAAAAACACACCCCGTTCTAGGGGCCTTTCAATAAAACTCCTAGGTTCTAGGGAAACAGGTTCTATAAGAGGTGAGATGAGAGAATGCTATGGGCCTAGATTTACTGACCAGAAAGATGCTTTCATAGTACATAAGGCAGCTACAACTTGAGAAAGGTTTTCAGAAAGTCAAGAAACATCATTTGACACAGATTTAATTTCTTCCAGAGCCTTTTTCACATCTGTTAAGCCACTTGGATTCTTTATAAGATGCTAGGTGACCAAAGACAGATTTTTCAAGTTCTCTACAGACAGCAATGGAAAGAGGGGCGTTGGGGAAGGAGTCAGGGCAGAGAGAGTTTTTTCTCTTTTTATGAGGCTTCATCATACATCAAAACAAACCCAGATAACTAATCAGATGAGCCACTCATTTCACAACCTTGTGGCTTTTAGACAAAGGAAGGCACTCAGCTCACTGCATTTAAGGATAAAGTATAAAACCAATCGCTCTTCATACACTCTCCACAAACATTTATTCATTGGAGGACTATTTATTAACCATCTATCATTCAGCAGACTCCACGTTAATTCTTGGGATACATCAGAAAACAAACTTCATCTAATGACCCTATTCTGTTACCATCTCCACTTTACATACAGAAGACTGAGCTTCAGAAGAGTTAAGTAACCAGCTCAAAGCCATGTGGGGGTGAACCCCAGGGCTGACACCTGCAGCTCAACAGTCACGTGCCCACTAAGTAAAACCCCAGGATGCCATGTGGCTCACATCTCTTCTGTGGTTGAATTCCAGGCCACAGGAAAATTGTACTCTACATCTCAGACACTGAAAGAATTCTGCATGAACAGAGACAAAGTGAAAAGCCAAATGTGAGAGACTGTCATGCAAATGAATATATTCAAATCTCTATCCTGCAAATTAAGTTGTTCCCCGTTCTCACTACTCAGCTCTTCCACAAAAACAAGCAACACATCTGATTTCTTGTTTATTATGTTTAACATTTATGATCTGTTTCCATCCACAAAAATGTTAGCCTCACAAGGGAAAGGATGGCAAAAGTCTAAAGCCATACCTAACTCATAGTAAATGCTCGGTGGATATTTATGAAATGAATGACTGAAAACCTTACTCTTAATCTCTTAATATTAATTACTCAAGTATACATTTGCCTATATACCACTATTTAAAAACACTACATGCTTGAATGATTAATATATTAAATTCAGAAAATATATAATTTTTATATTAATCTTATCTTACATTAGCATTATATTATTTTTGTGATCCTCAGTTTCTCCATAAGCACTGAACAAGAAAAAAAAATTCAGTGATCAAAAAAATTCATTTATATAATATATATGTATATAGTCAAGTATACTACTGAAATACAATTAAGATGGAAAAGCTAATCAGTACATTTTGAAGAGATGTTCAACAAGATGGATTTTCCATAGATTATCCAAGGTTATTAAAACCTTTATCTCTTCAAGGTCAAAATTAACTGAGGTTTTATTATTTCATAACTTTCTTCCAGATTCTTTTAATGAAATTGAAGTTTGAAACACTTTTTATTGTCAAAAATCTCAAGTGAGGATATATGCCTTGTGATGCAGATGGATGTGCCTTGTGTGCCAGATGGATGAATCCATTCAATATACAAAAGAAGCAGAAAACAAGAAACTCTATCCAGAGCCAGGTATATAACAGCTAGGAGTAGACTGGAATCAATGCAAGTTAAAATGTTTAGGAAAAAAAACAGAAAAAAAAACAACCCAGAGTCCAGGTATGACAAGCTTTTTTTCTTAAAGAATATCAGTCATCTGTATAAGCATATGACTGGTCTATTGGAATAGTGCTAATAGAAGCTTATTCATTATTTATTTTTATTCCATATTTTTATTCCATCAAGGAATAAAAAAGCCCCTCTCCTTCCTCCATGAGCTTGAGCTCATGAGTAGTTTGAAGAGCCTTGAGTAGTTTGAGTGGCCATTCTTTAATTTTGCTGCAAATCTCACATTTCTTTAAGAGCTCCAATAACATTCTGAAATAGAGCTCTTCAAAAATAAATAGATCAAAGGCAATAAAATTGTGTCCATCTGTCAAGAGAAATTTCCATTTAATGAGAACACCAAATTGCATCATTAACGAAGAATCCCAAAGATTTAAGGAAAACCAACATGGAATGTGTAGCAGAACTTCCCCAGTGGTTGTGCAAGCCAGTGGTATGTTAAATGGACTCTGACCTCATCACTTGATATCCATATACAAACATCTATCACTTCAGACAGTTGCAAAAGAAAGACCGATGGATCATTTCTGCCTCAGAGATATTACTAGACTAAGAAGCCTGCATCAGAAATTCACAAGATAGCAGGTCTAGAGCCATGAGCTGTTTAGGCAGCACCTTCAAGTCAGAAAGAAAGTCCTCACCAGAAGCCAAGCTTGCTGGCATTTCTGCTCTTGGACTGCCAGTCCCCAAATCTGTAAGGAAATAGATTTCTGTTGTTTAAACTACCCAGTTGGGGGCATTTCATATTTTAGCCTGAGCTACAACAACACTTTTCCAAAAGATGCCCCTGGTTTTGGTCCCTCCCTCCAAAAACACAAGTTTATTTCACCCACCATGTCACATATAGTCCCTCCTGCCCCCACCAAGCAAAATGCTGATGCCCTTTCTCTAAGACCTTTTCCTGATTTTTCTACCTGTAAACCTCCTTGATTTTTAGTCTGCCTTTCCTTTGAGGTCCAGCTTTCTATTTCTTAAAATAATAGCAACTTACCTGATAAGTGTATCTCTTCAAAGGAATTGATGAATAACAGCAAATTTCCTGTTTCCAAGAATATTAGCTTTTTAACCAGGAACCAGCACAATGACTTTCTGAGAGTCCCTAATGGTGGCTATTTCAGGTATTGTGACAGCTTATATCTAGGAAATAAGACATGTAGATGCTTCACCTATGCACACAGCCAGCCTCAGTTGTACTGATAACTTCTAAGTCAGAAATTTGTGCCAACTGTTTATTCCTTTGAATCATTATCATCTTCAAGAAAAATCTTCTTAGGCTTACATGAAGTCAAGAAAGATATTTCTTTTTCAATAGACATTTTTTCATGTGTCTATATATACATTATAATACAAAATAATGGCATCATTTATGCACTTAATCGAAAGGGAACTTTTGCAGTCTTTTAAGTTTTACAATCACTAAAGCTTTGTAACACAGATATTGCTACAAAGATAAGCAATGAGCCTCATAAGAAATTTCTAAGCAGGAGCTAAATAATTATACATGGAAATGAATAAAATTGGAACTGAAAATAATTTAGTTCTGGCTCTGAGTAAGCCCTCAAATACATACTGAAAAAACAAATTAATACTCTCAAATTCTAGTGGGCCATGATATCAATACTGAAGTCCACCCAAGGAAGGACAGGGCAATAAGGAAATATTGACAGGGAGATCCATTTCAGATGATACAAAGAAGAGCAGGAGCAGAGCTACCATAGAGGAGACTAACCACAACTAGGGAACAGAAATTAGAAGTCAAACCATAGTTTCCGCAGGTGACTAAAAATCAGGTGTCAGGACAGATGACTGTCTGAAATTTGAGCACCCATGATAAAGGTTCTACAGGAAGGCTGAAGTCAGAAACCCACCCAAGAGCCAATTGCACTACGAGTCTCCCAACCCAGACATTGGTCTTAGGAATGACAAAGCACCATTCTCAAGTCACTCTTAACTACTAAAAGGGAGCTTTCTCTGCCAACCTCCCATGCCACCATCATGGTGCACAAGAATGTCCTGGCTATTCCTCTCAAGAGCATGCACAACACTGAAAAGAGAATCAAACACCACTTTCTTATTAAGCCATACTCCAAAAATCATCACCTGGTTTCTAAATGTGATGAGGAAACATGGTTTTATTGGCAAATCTGTAATCATTGATGATCACAGAACTGGTAAAATTGCCTACCTCACAGGTAGCTTAGACAGGTGTGTAATGATCAGTCCCAAATGTGATGTATAACTCAAAACTCTAGAAAAATGGCAGAATGACCTGTTCCCATCCCATCAGTCTGGTTTCATGGTACTGAGAACCACCGCTGGCATCATGAACCATGGAGAAGTAAAACAAAAACACACAGGGGGAAAATCCTGAGATTCTTTTTCTAGGGATGCAATATATGTGTAACAAATAATATGCCTCAATGGACTCTGAAGCTTCATTTGGTCATTTACACTTTACAGCAAACTAGCAAAAGTACACCTTACAGCATTAGTTTACAGCCTTTGTGTTAATTTGGAGACTGCCATTTCCCTGAGGTAAACAAAGTCTTGTCATAACTTACCATCACCACATGACTCACCAGAGGAACATATGTCTGCCCCTGGATGGTTGAATCTGGGTTGGAGTTTGGTGGGGAAGTAGTGCTTTTCAGGACTTCTATATTAACCCTGGAAGGAATGGTGCCTATCCTAGTTTTAGCTTGACATTACACACTTGGTGCTTTGATAACTGCTCTTAATGTGATATGGCCACAGTTAACTATATAAGTGCTTGTAAAGAAGAAAGCAGTAGAGCCCACAACCCACCAAGACTCCTCAAAGTAAATTTGGGTGGCATGTCAGCAACACTACAGCAATATGTTTGTAAAATGTCATTTCTTGGGCCTCCCCTGTGGCGCAGCGGTTGAGCGCTGGGTTGTGAAGCTGCCCGCAGCCTCTGCAGCACCAGTTCGATCCCCGGCTGCTCCCCAGCCACCGGGTGAGGGTCCCACATGGCGTGCAGACCTCTCCTGCTGCCCGCTGCTGCCCTCAGCAGTGTACTTCGGTCCTTCTGCCTGCTCTGCTCCCCGCTCTGGCTCTGGTGAATTCTCTCACCTTCCCGAGTTTCTGACTGTACCCAGTGCTTGTATAAATAAATAAATAAATCTTAAAAAAAAAAAAAAAGTCATTTCTTAAAAATTAAACAACTTTTGGGGGGGCCTCCCAAGTGGCGTGGTGGGTTAAGCACAGTGCTGTGAAGTTGTCCGAAGTCTCTGAAGTGCAGGTTCGATTCCCAGCCAGCCAGGGAGATACCCACATAGCGGAGCACATCTCTCCTGTCTCGCCCACTGCTCCCCTCAGCAGTGCTTTCAGTCCATCTGCCTGTTCTGCTCCCCACTCTGTCTCTGAGAATTCTCTCACCGTCCCATGCCTCTGGCCTGTACCCCAGTTCTTGTATAAATAATCTTTAAAAAAAAAAAAGTAAACAACTTTTTTTTTAAATTAGTTTTCATTGTAAACATGTAATGTGTATATTCCTGGAATTGGGGAGACTTAGTTTGCTAGATCATCTCACCCAGGAATAGCTCAGTCACCGAGGGGAACAATGTGACTTCTGTGAAAGAGACCAGGACATCACCCTTCCTTTCTAAGAGCTGTGCTGTCCAGTACAAATGTAGTAAGAGCCACATAATTAAACTTTCTAACAGCCATATTAAGACAAATACAGAAAAACTGTTGGGATTAATTTTAACCATGTTTTTCAACAAATAATTGATATAAAGTAAAATTCCATTCATTCTTTAAAATCATGTATAGTTTACCTTTATTTACACAAACTACCTCTCCATTGAACTAGCACCTACAGCAGCCACATGTGACTAGTGTTCCACATTGGACAACACAGGCTATGCTCTGTTCTGGGTAGGTTTGTGGGTTTGGCAAAGAGAAAAGGGGTTTAGAAGAGACCCCAGGTATTTCATTGTGTGGCTAGCCAGCTGTTTCCCTACCATGGGAGTGGATGAAGGGGGCGAATCAGCCTTATGAAAAAAGGACAGGAGCAACAATTCCTCGATTGTCTTCTAGTCATGTGGGCCAGACTGCAGACTTGATTACAACAGGCTGTTAGATGCTGTGTGATGTTGCATAGGTTTGCTTTTTTTATTCTCTTCAGAAAAGGACAAGTTTCACTGTTCTCCCTTGGGACTGTTTGATGACTATCCTACAGGGCCACTTTCTGACTTCCTGATGTGCCAAGCAGTGCTCACTAAGCACTCTTAATATCTTAGCCTGGTGGGGACACTGAATCAGTGACCTGTAGTGCGGTGATCTCAGGCAAGTGACAACTTCTGTGAACTTCCCTGTTCTGTAAAATAGGAGAACAAATCTCATGGTGTTTCTAAATAAGATCACATATTAAACACTTAGTCCTAGTCCTAGGGCATGAGCAGCATTCAAAAGCAGAGCCTAAAAGCAGAGCCTACTACAACAGAACGCCAAAGAATGGCCCTGAAGATGTGGCAAGTAATGAGTAATTCCATTTCTTAAAATGTCTTAAAAAAAAAAATCCAAGTTGAGAGATATGCTTGGGTTTGGGGGCTCTGACTTTGGAAGGCCATCACTTAATTAGGAACATGGGTTTGGGGGGTTCAAAAAAACAGAATTCAGGTCTGCATTTCCATTTCATGGCTTTGATCTCTTCATCTGTATAATGGGAATAATGGGAATAATGGAAATCCTACCTTAGAGCTAATGAGGGAAAGATGAGATTATAAATTTACTAAGCACTTCACAGTAATAAATAGCTATATTTATTAGGCATAAAAGTGGAGTCCAAAAGAAATGTTCAAAGAGCTTTAATTGTTTTCTTTAATACCAAGATTGCATATGCAAGGACAATAGGGGTCATGTATGTTTGATTTATTGTTTTATCTTTGGTCCTTATCACAATACCTGGCACAGAATGAATGCCTTAATAAATGTTGATTAAATGAAAAAAAAAATACTGAGAGGGAGCCCCAAACTAAGATCTAGAGTTACTTCTAAGTGGCTTGTGGCTTTAGGGAAACTAAGTAAGCCAGCAAATAGTAAATTACTAGTGACAACTGGGCCAAGTTAGAGACAGCAGAGATGGATAAGCATGTTATTATTCTCCTTCTGTAGAGAATGAAGCTAAAGCTTAGTGAAATAAACTGACTTGTTAATGACAGGGCCAAAAATGCAACCCAAAACAATAACATTCAAATCCTAGAAGATTTGTTCAACACAATGGAACCTGTTATTTGCTTGCAGCTAATCTGCAGCAGGTTTAGGCAGGGATTTTTCTTTTCGTTAATGTGCATTATTCCAAATCCTCTTTACCCTTGCCACTCATAGGGTACCCATGGAGGTGCAACACCAATCTGTAAAAAATGCAGAATCTCAGGCCTCAGGCCCGAACTGCCAAATCAGACCCTGGTTTTATCAAGATTCCTGGATGATTTGTGTGTAAAGTTTGAGAAGTACTGCTCTACAACATGCTGAATGTCTCCTTCTTGAACAGATCTCTTTCCTGTTTTTAAGGAATAACACATAGCTTATAAATCAAGAGCAAAAACACTTTGTATCATGAAAGAAAAATGTAGAATTTCAGAGGGAGAGTTCAAACAAAGAACTCCCAGCTGGAGATATTTGGAAGATGTGTACTTGACCTGATTTTTTAAAGAAATGGTAGGGTATAGGCTGTTTATACAGGCAGTAATGGAGGACGGGGGTGTGCCCTGCACAAGGAATAGGTTAGGTAAAAACACCTAAGGCAAGACAGTAGAACATAAAAGAAAATGCTAGGTGAATCTGTGTGACTGGACCTTAGGATGTGTGAAGACCAATGAAAATACATGTTTGAAAGAAAAACTAAGGGAGGTCAAATTACTTGACAATCTGGTGACTGTCATATTTGGTAGAATTCTCTCCCTCTATAGATTTCTTTGATCAAGATGGCATTTAACTTTTTTAAAAAAAGGAAATGTATATCAAAAAAATGTCCAATTTAAATTACTGACACAACAGGAAAGTAGGATGAAGATGAAAAAGGCTCACTTTTTTGGGGGGATATGGGGGGTGTAATTATTTGTTGAGGCAATATTAGTTAAAAACACTATATATGATTTGTTCTTTTTCTTATTCCTTAAGGTTAAGGTTAAATTATTTGCAGTCTTTATTGCTTCTTGATATGGGCCTATGTTGTGTCTTCATTTTCATTTGACTCCAGATTTTTTTAAATTTCTTCTTTGATTTCCTGATTAACCCCAACAGTAATTCAGCAGCATGTTTCACCTCCACATATTAAAGATTTTTCCAGCTTTCTTTTTGTGGTTGATTTCTAATTTGATATCATTATGATCAGAAAAGATACTCAGTCTGATTTCAATTTTCAAGAATTTATTGTTACTTTTTTTGATACTCAACGTGTAATTTATCCTTGAGAATTTTCCATGTGTACTTATGAAGAATGTGTGTTCTGCTTCTTAGGGTGGAGTGCCCTATAAATATCTATTAAGCCCATCTGGTCTAATGGCCATTTGAGATTGTTGTTTCTTTGCTGTTCTTTTACATTTGGTTGGTTTGTCCATTGGTGAAAATGGGTGTGGAGTCCCTTATTACTATTGTATTGCGGTTAATGTGTTTTTAGGTTTATAAATAGTTGCCTTGTGTATTTTGATATCTCTTTCTTTGGGTACAATAAATTGATGAATACTATATCTTCTAATATATTGATCCCTTAAGTGGTTATGTAATGTCCATTCCTGTCTCTCATTACCTTTATTAGCAGGTTTATTTGATATGATTATGCCTATCTCTTCCTTATTTGAGTCCCATTTGCCTGTAGAATTGCTTTAACATTTCTTTCTACACTGTTTTCTATCACTTTGAGTTTATTTATTATAAAAATTTGAACTTGATTAGATAGGGAGATATAGCCTACAATTCTGTGCTTGGATTCTAGAGTGTGGACTCTCCTCGTGATGTCTTGAGTTTCATAAATTTTTTCTAACCATTATGCTACTTTGTCTCCCTTTTTTTTTAATGTTTGTTAGTGGCTTTAGAGAGTTGAAATCATTTACTTTTCCCACAGGTTGGACTGTGGTTTGTTTATATTTTATTTGGGGGGCCTATACCAACCCCCTTAGGTACTAGGACCTCTTTTCATAGTTTATGAGTCAGTGGGGTCGGAGAGGGGCCCAGCTTCTAGTATGATCATGCTGGGGAGGGAGAGGGAAAAGCTAGTTTGTGTTTGTGACACCACCAATATCTCTCCTTTCTGGAATTTGAGATCACAGACTTGACAATCTGTGAGCTGTCATGTGCCTCATAAGATCAACACCAGTCCCACAGGGTAGAAAAGGAGCAGTACAGCCCAGAGTTCCTGCTCCATTCATTTCTAGTTTCATATCTAGTAAGTAATCTCCTCTAGTGTTACTATGAACTGCTAAAATTTAGTTTCCTGGACTTACGAGACTTAGGGCTAGCTTGGATGCACTATGTCCCCAGTAAGGTAGAGGCATCTGTGCCTTGGTTTGATACAAACAGCTGGCTTGTTCACGCTCTCAGAGAAATACCATATTAACTTCATTTACTACTCCTTAAAATGTCCCACTGAGTCTTCTTTATTCTTTCTCATTCTCTCTCTCAGTTTATTGCCCACATCCCCTACCACCACCATCACTATTTGTGAAAACACAAAATATCTCCAGTTATTTCCAATGTCCAAAGGGGCATGGGGGATGAAGGAGGAGGTGTAGAGAATAAAAGAATCCTTGATTAATAATCATTGCTCTAGAGCCAACAAACTACAGGCATAGGCATCATGCTGAATAATGTCATGAATGCAAGAGAAACCTGGGGATTATGTGAAAGCCTGACAATCTGATACGCATTTCATTGGGCTCGTTATTTGGACCTTCTAAATTAACTCTCTAATTTATCATTTCTAATGAATTTCAGCTTGTGTTCCATAGAATCATCTAGGATTCCAAATTAATGTGGAAAATATTTACTGTGCATTGGAAAGAGATGTTTGAGTTCCATGCCATCAGAACACAGAGTACCTAACTAAGGCATCTTTTAGATGGATCTTTAGAGGCATCTTTAGAAACTGTACATATATAATAAACTAAAAATCATTTAACAAAAACTGAAAAAACAAGAAGCCTCCACCCAGGATAACAGGAATTACAGTTATCACAGGCTTGGAGAACTTGAAAAGAAATAAGTGAAGCATTGTCAATATGCCTTTTCATCAGATTTGATTCACATAGCCTCAAACCTAAGGTTTCATCCAGGCTTTCAATGCAGCGTAGCAGAAGCCAAACCACACTATTGAAACATGGAACTTCAGAAGTAAATTGAAACCCAGAGAAGTTTTGCCAGCTCAGACCAGAGTAACACTTACAAAGATGGCCAGATCTATAAGAAAGCTAGCATGGAAATGGGGATTTCAGCATTTCTGCATTTGCTGGCACTGGTTACTGATCTTGCCAAGTCTTCACTCCACATTCAACTCCTTGAAAAACATAGAATCTTAAGGAATTCTAGAGTGCCATTCAGATATTGTTTGTTATTTTGGGCCACTGAGTAAATACTGCGGCAAATCTTTCACAGTTATCTTAATGGTGATAGACTAGAATTTGGAAGGAACCGTTACAGATAATTTTTCCCTAAAAAATTTATTTGCACTATTACAATCTGTTTCTCATTATAATTGTGCTATTCAAATCATGCATAGCCCATAAAATCTCAGAAAGAGCCACAAATAAAGTAACAAGAGTTGAAAAAACATAATGGAAATCCATTCTCCCAAATTGTTCGTAGAAGGCAGCTGCAAAAACATATGACTCCTACTTGTCTCCAGCTGGACCAAGATCTATATAGTTAATCTGATATAAAGTCTTCCTATCCTATATGAAGGGTCAAGAGACAGATACTCTGAAAATAGAGAAGCAAACAGGTACATAAATGAACATTCAAATGCATATAGTAGGGAGAAAATTTGGGACAACCTCTTCTTATGAGGTCATAAACACATACAAGATAGTCATGATGGTGTCACCACCTCAATTTTCACTAGAAAAAAAATACTTTAGAGATATAAGTAACCATTTCAGCAGATTATCTCCCATGTAGTTTTCTGTTCATTCAATTGAGAAACAGATCTCAAACACTTACTGTGTATCTGACTGGTCTCCTAGCTTAAGTGAACCTATAGTATAAAGGAGAAAATAATTTTCATGACAATTACCTAGTAAATAAGGGTATAAGAATAATATACACAGTAAAAGATGTTAGGTAGATTTTGGTGGGACTTTAGAAGGAAAGTGAGAATGATTCATCCTGTAGGAGTTAAAAGAGGCTCCACAGAAAAGATAACATTTGATCTGGAACTTCAATACATAGCTCAAATGCATGCCTAAAGGAAAATTTCACCATATGTATTGGCAAAATACTTCCCAAAAGGACTTTTTTCAAATGTCCAAATTTGTCATTGGCAAGCATCTATCTTCCCACTAGAGGAAAACTCTCTGAGGGTTAGACCATGTCAATGCGATATTTGTTACCCATTACTGATGCACAATCTCCAACAACTAGGTTTAGAAGCAAATGTGGTTGCCCTACATCCCTATTATTTCCTAAATTGACCTCAATTCTCTCTATGATTCACTTTACCTCAGGGGGATGAAATTTCAGAGTAATTGGGCATTATTCCCATTTTTTCCCTCTAGAAAGCTACCTGTTGGCTCTCACCTGCCACCACTGATGGTATCTAGGAATGGTGGGTGAGAAATTCTGACTAATCCAGGAATTCAATTTACAGACAATTTCAGTCTCATATGAAATTACTTCTTCAAACTTACTTTTTGTTGTTGACAAAAGTCATCCTTTGTATATAATCTATCTGCTCTTAGTGGAATGTCACCAACTGCATAGCCAGGAATTTGTCTGTTTTATTCAAATCGTGTATCCCAGCTCTAAAACAGAGCCTGGCCCATAATAGGTAATTAGTAAACATTTAACTATTTGTTGAATTAATATGGTTCAAAACTTTGTCAAGAGAAAGGGTACTGTTTACAGATCCCTATCAGAGTTTCCCAAACAATTTCAAATAAATGTGTTAAGTGACCAAATAAATCACAACTTATATATATTTGCAAAAGCTTATCTTTTTCATTTATGTTGAAAAAGATATATGGATTAAGACATGCACTTTTCCTATATTCTAATATTATAGCTTGATTTGGCCAAAAGAATGTTGAACTTTGCTGATCAATTAAATTACATAGCAACAGCTCAGTGCTAAGCATAATTAGCACCCAGCCTAGCTGCAATCTTTGTTCCGAGGTATAGGTTTAACCAGAGATACTTGTTCTCCTGTTCAGCAAATCAAGTGTTTCCTCAAGAGATACCAAAGTATAAGTTGTCCAGAGAAAAATAATGAGTTTTGGGTTTTTTTTTTCCACTAATAGGGATCTTAGCTCTATTAGAAGATTCTAATCTATGGGTTTCCATTTTGAACTGAACTAACAAAGAGATAGGAACAGTTACTTCCAGAACTCTGCCTTCAGCAAGTAATAATGTCAAATAACCTTATTATCTTGTTATCTTTTAGCTTTTGTATTATTTGTTATTTGAGAAAAAGTGACAAAAATGGAGACAGAAGAAAAATTACTTTTTCTTCTTTGGTAATGAGTCGGGAAGTAATTTTGGTAAATTAAGACAAAAGTAAGTATCCCAGAATGAATGTATCATCAATGAAAAACCTTAAGATAATTATTATTATAAAGGCTTTTATATTTAGCATAATTTAAGATCAGTCTTTTATGTTTAGACAAATTTAAGATATCCATGTGGACAAGAAATCTGATACAATTGGTCATAACTAATTAAGGTCTTGACAAATTTAAACTTTACGAGGCTCTCCAAGATGCACATAAGCAGCAGCAAGTTTAATGTATTTAAGTATACAAGATCAAGTTGCTTGATAAAAGTATCTCAGCAATAAATGTTTTTTGGCTCAAAGTGCCAGAATAGTCCTATTGGTTTTGTTTTTCTTTCTGTTTTCCTATGATAAAGCATTTACTTCGTTTTCTCAATATGCTGAGAGCCAATTGGGTAGTCAAATATTTTTACATCTATAGTATAGTTAAATTGTAGAAAAGGAGAGACAGGAAAAGCTAAAATAAATGAAAGGGGGAAAGCATAGAGTTGATTTATATGGACTTATTAGAGGAAAAAGCAATCATCAGAATTGAGGAATGAGCACAGAGGAATAAATAGAAGAAAACAAAATCAGAATCGGAGTTAGTAAAGATAAAAGCATACAAAGAAAAACAGGACAAAGGTAGCAGCTTCTAGAATGGTGAGTTCATTGAAACTGACCTGAAAGGAATCTCTCCTACCCCTTACCTCTAACCATGTATCAGGACAACAGCAAAAGCAGTCAGATCCTTCAAGGAGGGTAATGTTAATCAAATCACAGTAAAAATCATTTATGGATACAAATATCTTTGTCTGGATTTATCCTTCTCGTTCATCTGTTCCTCAGTATGACTTTCCCTTTTTACTATGTTTGGCCACAAGATGCACATCATGCCTAACAAAGACAAAAATGGTACTGGGCTTTGGCATCTGTGGCAGACTGGAAATGTGGAGTGGCCCCGACTCTATGGAAAGCAATAGGGAGGTTTCTCAAAGTATTAAAAATAGATCTACCATATGATCCAGCAACTCCACTTCTAGGTGTCTATCAAAGAAAGCAAAACACACACACACACACACTCTCAAAGGTATAAATGCATGCCTATGTTCATTGCAGCACTATTCCCAATAGCCAAGTTTTGGAAACAACATAAGTGCCCAAAGGCAGAGAAGTGGGTTAAGAAATGTGGTATATATACACAATGGAATACTAATCAGCTATTAGAAAAACGAAATATTGGCATTCACAACAGCATAAGTGGAACTGGAAGGGATTATGCTAAGCAAAATAAGTCAGGAGAAAGTCAAACATTAGATTATTTCACTCATATGTGGAATACAAAGAAACAAAGCAAAGGAACAGATCAAACTAAACCAAAGCAAACCCTACAAATCTGACTGAAGAACTGAGGCTGCCAGAGCAGAGGGGCCCAATGGACTATGGAAGGATTACTGGTACTTTAGTCGTGAGTGTGATGTAGTAACATACATCTGAAAAGGTATAAACCTATAGCCCTAAAACATATACAGTGTTGTAAGCCAACATTACATCAAAAAGATAATTTTTAAAAAAATATGTCCACAAATATTTTAATATTTTTTCAGTAGAGGTAGGCTCTATGTCACTTCTTGAATGAGGGTGAACTGTGTATCTAATGGACTATGACTAATGGACTATGGAAATATTTTGACTGCTTCTGAATCCAGACCATAATAGACTAGCAGTTTTACTACCTATCCCTTAGAAAACTTATTTTTGCATGTTTTGAGAAAATCAAGCATCCCAAGAAAGAGGTCCAAGTGGAAAGGAAACACCCAACAGTTGACCTACAAGCACAGTCAGCATCATCTTGTTAGCCATGGGATGCGCCGTCTTGGATGCAGATTTACTTTTCAAACTCTCCTAGCTGATATCATGTGAACAAGAGAACCGTCATCTGCCACCAAACTCTGTCCAAATTACAAATTTCTAAGCAAAATTAAAAATGCTGTTTTAAGTCACAGTTTTCAGTCAACTATAATTACAACAGTCCTCTACAAATACATTTCATGTTGACAAACAATCTCTGAATGTAGATAAAGTTAGAAGGGGAGGGTGGCAGATGGATGTTTTTAAAACCTAGATCAAAGATGCTCTCACTCTTCCCTAACTCTCACACACACACACACACACACACACACACACACACACATTTTTAGGTTCTGTCCTCATGTCCTATCAATCTCTTGTTATAATATTGTGAAAGACAAAGATAAAAACCTTCAACCAGAACTTGCTGTACTTGGTTACATGTGGCTCATTGACTCATGTGGCACTTTGAGACCTCAAATATTTGAAACAATCACTAAGCCAAGCAAGTAAAGAGAGGCTCACAGTTACTGGTCAATTTGTTCCCTAGATGCCTGTTTGCCATTTGTAGGTGCATTCTCAGAGAGGTCTTGTTGACAGAGGTGTTCCTTCAAAGACTGCTATTTTGACATTATTTTGATTCTAAATATCTAGTCAAAGAAATTTATATGAGCAACTACCTAGACATTTGCGCATGGCCCACTTTGTTTTGTTAGTTATAAATTTGAAAAATGCCAAGAGTCAAACTAATCTGGTAAATTTATTCAATAGCTTGTTTGGCTTCTGCATGTAGAAACACTTGCCTCTTTGCCCAGATCACATTCCCCACACTGCTCTGCCACATATACTTCTGTCTCCCATATTGGTTTACTCACGACTGGAGAAAAGAGCCAGGCCTCAATGTCTTTGGATGCCCAGTTCTTAACAGCTTGTGGCATACAGTAAGTGTTCGATATGAGTTTATAAGTGAACTATTTAGTAAAATAAATAACATGTGCATTTAAAAATAGTCTAAAGTTGTCCCCAGAGGAGCAGCCAAACCCAGGAGGAAAAATAAGAAAGTAGTTTTTTCAAGAACTTTCTACTAGATTTTTCTAAACACAAGCATGAATTTATCCCTGTTTCAATGTCTTTGAATTATATTTTGATATTCAGTTTTATGACTGCAACCAAAGTACAATGTTTATTCTGGGTAATGTTTAAGTTTTAAAAATCAGGGCCACTACGTTCCAACCAGAAGTGACATGTGAGAAGATGAGACAAGGCATCTACATTTAATCGTTTCTTGACTTGGTGTAGACTTCTTCACTTCTCACAGGTAATAGTGTTTGTTGACCAAAAGTGTGGTAACACTAAAATTTTAGAACATTTTTCAACTGAAGAAAATTTTATTCCTTAAGGTTGATTTTTCCTTTTAAATCAGAAGTCTGAATTTTCAAAGATAATTTCAATCAAAGGGGAAAATGAAACTATGATTTATTGCTACTGTATTATGATACTTTCAATAAAATATAAATTTAACAGATTTTTCTTTATCCCTATAAATAATTGACGCAAGTTGTTTTTTACAGTATTGATATTACTTTCTGGGCTTTCTTTTTGCATTACTCCAGTTAGAATTGGTCCATCTTTTCTCATGTTTTCAATGTTCAAACTTTATGCATGGGTTTGTCTCAGATATTTGTCTCATAAGCATCAAGTAATTTGGGTTTTAATCCAATTTCACAGTCTGTTGAAGTATGTGTTTAATAAATTTGTGTTTATCATGATTACTGACATTTGTACTTATTTTCAAGTCCTGTTTCCCTTTTTTGCATTTTCTGTTTGCCATTCTCTTTCTTTGATAGGTTCCTTTTTCCTTAATATTTAGTTGGTTAAACATTTCTATGGTCCCTTTTTTTTCCTCCTGAAATAATAGATTGTAACTTGACATTTCAGTGTTACTTTCAATTGTTAAAACACAGACTTGTGACAGAGATTGGTTTACTGTTCATTAAACCCATTCCCCTTTTCTGCTGGGCACACAGTTAAACTATATTTCCCAGCCTACCCTGAAGTTGGACAAGTATGGCTATTTGAGCTATAGCCAAGGCAACAGACTGATTGTAGAAGTGAGGAATGCCACTCCTAAGCTTGGTTCATTAAACTTCCTTCCCCCTCCCCAAGTCTTCAACTTCTTGCCAGGAATATGTCAAGCTGAGGGTGAGGGTTGATTTGAAAGTCTTTTATTGAAGGTAATGCATTTATCAGTCTGTGTAGCTAAATTACTTGCAACAGAAACATTACTACCACCTATCTGCCACTAACTGAAGTATAGGTCAAGAAATAAATTATGTTAACCACTAATTTCTCACAGCTAAAGTTACTTTAATACTTCACTATAAGTTTCAATTTAACAATTTTACTCATTTATTGTCACTGATTGACACACTTAAATGAGAACTTAACATGATAGGAAAACTCATGGGACTCCTCATTCATCATATTATCCAGACCTTCTTTTCATTCTATTTTGACATATTAAATTCTTTATGGTCATTAAGTAATTGTATTTATTCACATATTTTTAGCAAATTCTGTTTTCACTATTTATTCTTGTATTTCATGTCCTTTCTCTAAATTCACCTTTTTACTCTTAAGTTATAACTAGTTCTTTTTATGAGTGTTTATGGGTAACAAATTTTCTTTGTAATGTCTTCACTCTGGGGAATAGCTAGCAACATAGGCTGACAGTTATTTTCTCTCATGTCTTTAGACATATTAGTCTGTTATCCACTAGTGATTTGTTTAGGCTTATGAGAAATATGCTATTAGTCTAAATGTTGCTACTTTGTAAGTAAATTGTCATTTGATCTTTCTTTTTTTTAAGATTTATTTATTTGTTTGTTTAATTATTTATTTATTTATTTATAGAAGCACTAGGTACAGTCAGAAGCGCAGAAGGGTGAGAGAATTCACCAGAGCCAGAGTGGGGAGCAGAGCAGGCAGAAGGACCGAAGTACACTGCTGAGGGGAGCAGTGGGCGGCAGGAGAGGTCTGCACGCCATGTGGGACCCTCGCCCAGCAGCCAGGGATCAAAATGGCGCTGCAGAGGCTGCGGGCAGCTTTGCAATCCAGCGCTCAACCGCTGCACCACCAGGGAGGCCCTCATTTGATCTTTCTTAAGGGTATTCTTGTGTGCAGTTGATGTTCTGCAGTTTTATCACACTATCTCCATGTGAGGATGTAATACCATTAGACTACTTAGTACTCAGAGAACACTTTCAGTGTAATATATATGTATTTCTTCAAACCTTAAAAATTCTCAGCTATTACTTCTTTAATTAATGCTTTTCCCCAATTCACCTATTATCTTATTCTGAAACTCCTATAGAGTATGTTGAAGCCACAATCTAACTCCATTTCTTTTAAACTACCTTTTTATATTTTTTTGTTTCTCTGGTCTGTATTCTAGTCACATTCCCCAGTGTGTATTGTACCCCATTTATTCTCTTGTGAACTACCACCATTATAGACTTTATCTTCCACTGTATTCTAGCCCCCGTAATTAAGATGATTGATGTGACCTTGCTAACGCCCACTTTGTCCTTGACCAGGCCAGAGTTTGTCTTTCTTGAGGAGCAAAGAAGGAATCCTTAGTTGTGATACTGTCTCCTTAAAAGAAAGTGCCACAGTTGAGAATCACTATGACTTTTCTATATCCACACCAGCCAATAGTCCATAAATTTAACTTTTTGTAATACATGTTATTAAAACAACAGTTCAATACTTTATGTAAGAACCAGACCCACCTTGCTCTTAGTTTCCTTTGCATTTTCATATGTAACAATATATATTTTATCTACTTTTTCAAGCTATATATTCATCTCATTACAAAGTCTGCTATTATTGCTCCATTATTGAGAAATACTGCTCAAAAAGGGAGTAAGTAGACAATTTTAGGGCCATTAGGTTACTATATTAATATGCCGCAAAGCTTTAGAGATTTGACACTATAGAATAAGGTCATACAAAGAATTTTATTTTTTCTTTTAACTTAGTATTACCAAAAAACTTAGTAAGTCCATGTCATTCCAAACGTGGATTTTCTTATAAATTGTGTGTGTGTATGTATTAAAGTCTACTAAAACTGACATTTCCTGAGTTCTTATAAGTGCCTGAACTGAGAGTTCTCTTTTCCTTATCCCAAACAATTCCAGTAACAAGTTAAAAATCTTTGATAGATGTATACTATCATATATGTTTTATTAAATATCCTTACATGATTATTGACAAATGAGTATATAATTATTTTAATAATTCTTACATAACCATCAAATTAAATTCTTGGCATTCAGTATTAAAAACAAGCCATAAAGTTTCTAATGGGGAATAAAAGAGAAAAAAGAGAGTGGCAATACAGTCAGAACAAAAGAGCCTTTTAAAGACATCTAAATGATAAATAACTGAACTATAAAATATGCTTGCACTTAAGTATTTATTTAGTCATGTTCAGAATTGTCAGTTCTCCTGAACTTCTATTTTCTTGCATATTAAAAATATATCCAGAGCCTCCCCGGTGGCACAGCGGTTGAGCACTGGGTTGCGAAGCTGCCCGCGGCCTCTGCGACACCGGTTCGATCCCCGGCTACTCCCTGGCCACCGAAGGCGGGTCCCACATGGTGCGCAGACCTCTCCTGCCGCCCGCTGCTCCCCTCAGCAGTGTATTTCGGTCCTTCTGCCTGCTCTGCTCCCCGCTCTGGCTCTGGTGAATTCTCTCACCCTCCCGCGCTTCTGCCTGTACCCAGTGCCTGTATAAACAAAACAAAACGAACAAACAAATAAATAAAACATGCCTCTATTAAAAAAAATAAATTAAAAAAAAAGTAAAAAAAAAAATATATCCAAATAAGTCTAACCACAAAACAGACAGCAAAGGAAGGAGCTACTATTTATTAAATGTGACCTAACAACGTAAGTATAAAGGAAAATGTAAATGACATGAATAAAATTCTGGTGTCAAAAAACGTGTGCAAAGAAAGTCACATAAAATAGGAAAGTTCCCCTAATAAATTAGCCAAGTTCTGGATGAAACAAATAGAGTTGTTTACCACAGAAAACCAGCAACTAAAAGTGCAGAGAATAAAACGGTTTTACTTGTAGTCAGATTTTAATGGAAAACTGTTAACAGATTGGTTGGTTTGACACTCCAAAGGGACAATCCAAAAATACTATGGGACATGCCAAAAAGCTTTTTGCCTAAGCTTGCTGAAGCTTTTATACACTCACAGATCATGGATCCAATGGAAGATCCAAAAACTACTATTTTTCAAACAAAATGTTTCTCCTTTTATAAAGACCAGTTTCTCATGTTGGCAGTTGCAATCATTAAAATGAATGAAAAAGCACAGCAACTACTTTCTATCACATCTTTGTACATAAAAACACATTTTAATATAATTTTGTTTTATTTCTTATTTTTTACAGTTATTTTGTTTTATGATAGGGAAATATATATTTGACTAAGATAAAGAACATATAGGGGCCTCCCTGGTGGTACAAAGGGTTAAGACGCAGCACTATGAAGCTATCCATAGCCACTGCCACGTGAGTTCAATCCTCATCCAGGGAAGCGACCCACATGGCACCTGTTGCTCCCCTCAACAGAATATTTCAGTAGATCCACCTGTGCTGTTCTCCACTCTGCCGCTTGTGAATCCTTTCACCCCCCACACTTCTGGCCTGTACCCCAGTTCTTGTATGCATAAATAATAAATCTTTAAAAAAATAAAGAACATATAGAAATGCATTAAAGTTTGTTTTGGATGAATGTGTATATGTGTATGCATGGATATGCATGTGTGCACCTAGAAGAAAAATCCGAAAATTTTAATCTTTATTAAAAAGTGAATCAATAATCACTGAAATGACTCAGAACCATATCAACTTATTGCTGAGTCACTTCTCAGTCATGAATGACTTAATTTATAAGCTGTTATGATGCTAACTCTAAAAGGGGGGGAAACTTTAATGTAAAACTCATACAATTTGTTTTGATCCACAAGAATACAATATTGTCTGCCTGCTCTGTTTCCCGCTCTGTCTCTGGTGAATCCTCTCACCCTCCCACATATCTGGTCTGTACCCCGGTTCTTGTATAAAAATAAATAAATCTTTAAAAAAAAAAGAATACAGTATGATACAGAGTATTTTATACTCAAAAGTATAGAATAGGTTTTATGGATTCATCACTTACAATCCCCAAGAATGTGAGCAAATTATTTAACATCTCTAAGGCTCAATTACAATATTCTTAAGATAGAGGTCTTTACCATGTCTTTAGGTCAGATTGTAAAGAGTGTTAAATGAGGCATCACATTAAGCATTAAGTATTTACATGGTGGTCTCCTTACTCCAAGCCAAATTCAGTAAATTGTGTTATTTTGTCTACCATCAAGAAAAATCTTCATATCAGCCCAATAGGCATTATAAAATTTATAATTTACAAAAAGAGGAAAAAGAAGTAATAAATTTGACTAGAATTTTCAGATACAATCAATATATTTTGACCAACTACTGCATTCCAAACATTGCCATACTTAATTTTGTATGATTTTATTTATGAAGATGCAGAAACAAAGAAATCTTTGTAACTTTATTCAAATAGGAGGAGTAATTTGAAGTAAGGGAGGATAAGTAACATATCTAAGATCATCAAATAAGTTAGTGATGCAATTAGAATGAATTCTCACACCTTCAATTTTTATCATAGTTAATGTGGTGTATATATATATATATCACAATAAAATTTTCAAAATAGAAAGAATATAAAGATCCATTTTCCCTCCTGTCTCCATGTAGCATGATACTAAGGTTAACTAAGGGACTGTAAAGCCTTTGCAGTCATGAAGGAAATGTAGGGTGCACTATATTACAGATAAAACTTACACTGAAAGCTAAGAGATTGACCTTCTAACCATGGCACTGTGACAACATAAACTTGTCAGATCATCTTCCTGACCTCAGTTTCCTAATTTATCAAATTAAGACATTGAATTGTTATTTTCTCTTGTTGTCTCCAGGTCTGATTCTAGGCCATTAACTAGAATATTCAAAATGAGCAAGGTATCAGTGACCGAATTTTAACACAACACACCATAACAGTAGCTTAGACCCATTACTCAGCTAAGAACAGTGAGAAATGTGGGCTCTGGAGTCAGGAAATGAAACATGGCAATGTACTAGAGCTGAAAAACAGGCTTGCTCTCTGCTCCTGATGATGTCTCTTTTTGACCAACCACAAAAGACGAGTATTCTCATGAATGTGCCCCCCTTCATTGAGAGATATCTATCCCTTTCCACATACCAATAAGCCATCACAAAAAACTTCAAAAAAATCAGAACACTGAGAGTATTATCAAGCTCTAGATTAGTTCTGACCTGCAACTAATGTATCTCCTTTGAAATGGGCCCTATTCAGGACCCATGCAACTGAAGCTTTCTTTTTCTCTGCCAACTAAAGGAGGGTTCTAAGTAACCACCACCAATTTTTTGTGCAAGGATTTTCAATTTGGCTAACTCTAGCTATGTCGTCATGCTGTGTTAAGCAACAACTAAAATTCTGTGGCATCCATTTCCTGGAATAACAAAGTTTTACTCCGAAGCACATGAGGCCTTGATATTAGTATCACTGAAGCAATTACTCTAATGCAGAAGAACCAAAAATTCAAATGCTAAGTCATATTATTCTGTTGTTTTACCTGAAAATTGAAGCTTTCATCAACCATACTTAAAGACTTAAAAATTATAGTTATGAAATTTTATTTCTATGCCTTTCTTCTCTTTTATATTCCTTGGAGCTGCCATAATAAACATCACAAACTGGGTGGCTTAAAACAACAAAAATTGACTCTCTCACAATTCTGGAGGGTAGATATTCAAAATAAAAGTGTCATCAGGACATGCTTCCTCTGAAGGCTCTAGGGGATCAGCCTTCTTTGTCCCTTCCAGCCTCTAACAATCCCAGGCATGCCTCAGCTTATGGAAGCATAACTCCAGTCTCCACCTTTGTCTTCACATGACTGTCCTATCTGTGTCCATCTGTGTTTAAATTTTCTTCTTTGGAGGTACCAGTCATATTGGATTTGGGCACATTTTAATTCACACTGACCTCACTTTAACCTGACTGAAACTGCAGAGACCCCATTTCTAAATCAGGTTACATTCACAGGTACTAGGGAATAGGAACTTCAACATGTCTTTTGGGGAAATACAACTCAACCCATAACACTAACTTTTCTTCTATTTATATTGGCAATATAATTGTTACAGCATGAAAAATGCAGACAAGGAGGAAAGACTTGTTACATAATTGAGCTTAGAGGGACATCACCCATCTATCATGCTGCGAGTGTAGACAGTTGTTTTGCTCTATGAGCTATTATATTCTAAGGTCTCCTAGAGGATAGAGACTGAAAATATTAGACTGGCAGTACAGATGGGGATTAGAAAATCCTGATTCTCCACCTCTTAGAAAAGTGGGGAGGTTTGATCCCTAATCCAGCCATTTTGTACTCTCTCAATCAGTACACACATACATATACATGTACGTACACACACACACACAAAATCATCCTAAGAGACCCTGACCCTACACCATCTGTTTAGTTGGTAACAATAACAATCTTAATAATTGTAATTATTTACTGAATGTTTACTGTGTGACATGCATTTGCTAAATCTTGTGTTTTATCCATTATTTCATTCAATCTTCACAAGTGATCCTTCACCCTCAAAATGGAATAACTTCAAGCCACTCTTCCCTGCACATAAATAGAAACAGAATGCATTGCTAGCTTTTGTTCATTCCTCCCATTCATGGTACTGCAGTCACCTTTTTTTTTTTTTTTTAAGATTTATTTATTTATGCATACAAGCTGGAGTACAGGCCAGAGGGTGGGGGGCGGTGAGAGGATTCACGAGAGACAGAGTGGGGAACAGAACAGGCAGACTGACCTAAGTACACTGCTGAGGGGAGCAGCAGGAGAGACAGGAGAGGTCTGCCTCGCCATGTGGGAATCTCCCTGGCTGGCCAGGGATCGAACTCGTGATGCAGAGGCTGTAGACTGTTCATAGTGCAGCGCTTAATCCCTTGAGCCACCAGGGAGGCCCCTGAAGTCATCTTTTATCCCTACCTCCACCTCCCTAGCAGTGTGCTGTGAGTAGGGGAGAACCATAACTAATCAATCAGGGTCCATGCAGACTTCAATGCAATGATCTAGAAGGCTAGCTGTGATCTTCCTCAATCATTATGGATTCAATTTTAAAAACTGAGGGCACCAAAGCAGATGTCTTTTTGTTCAAGAAAGTAAGATAATTGAGAATGATTAAACAATTTAAATGTTAAAGCTGCAGTGACTGAAACTATAAACAGAAATTAAAATTGTCTCAGACTCAAGTTAATCCCAGTATTTCAGAATAAAAGCTTATTTGAGCTATTTTTCTAAATTTACCAAATTTTTTATTCTTATCCTTGAAAAACTTAACTATTGACCTCCATTGGTTATGTTTTCAAATGAATATGGTCTCAGAATCAACCACACGGGCTAATAGTTATTTTGTGATCCAGAGATGGCCAGCATGGATAGTTGCAGAGACCTACCCTGGGTGTTTTATTTAAAGGCCCCTCTCCAAAGTGACCAGTCAGCTATTCAGTAAAGGTACCCTGCTTTCTTACTAGATGAAGCCAGAAAGCTAAGTGAATGACTCTTCAGGCCTTTTTGTGTTCGCTAACTGGAATCTGACTTGAAAGTGTCAGCAAGACAAGCCATTCATCCTTCTGTAGCATTACTGTATGTGCAATTATCAAGTCCAACTTAAATACTTGTTTCTACAATTCATAGTAATTCTATAATAAATCCTTTATTAGGTTGAGTTGAACTATCACCATCTTCTAGGTCCACTATTGGACTTAATTCTATCGTCACCACATGATAGCTCTTCAAATGGTTGAAAACAGCTCCCAAGCTTCCTTTGAGATGTCTCCTTTCATAATCATCCTAAGGCATGGTTTCTAGTTCCCCCCTCAAAGACATTTTCTCTCAATATGCACCAGTCTCTACTTATTTGTGTTTGATACTGGGCACCACAATATGTCATATGCAATATGGCCAATATGACCATATTGAATCTTGTCTGTCTCCTTGGAATATTTTTATATTCACTGTGGCATTGGACTAACTGAATAAGATTAAAATGTTAGCTGTGGAAGTCAGTTCCACAGGAAACATTAAGCAGCCCACACATATAGGGAATAGGAGAGACAACCTGTCATCATCTCAAGATGGAAGTAATAGGTCATGGAAGCTGCTAACTTTCTACAGAAGAAAATAAATTCTTATTAGCAGAGGTATCTGACATATGTGAGAGAAATAAAGTTAACATTCTATAATATTTTATAAAACATCTCACAAAAACAGGCAAGGCACAAATTATTATCTTGCAGATAAGAGAGTTTTCCTCAATATGTCAGGTTGCTGGGGCCTCACTGGTGGCACAAGGGGTTAAATCTCAGCACTATCAAACTATCCACAGCCACTGCAGTGTGAGTTGGATCCCCGGCGAGAGAGCTGCCCACATGGCGCAGCAGACTTCTCCTGACTCACCCGCTGCAGTCCTCACCAGTGTATTTCAGTCAATCTACCTGTTTTGCTCCCCACTCTGCCTCTGGTGAATCCTCTCACCCCTGCTCCCCACCCCTCTGATCCACACCCCAGCTCTTGTATATATATATAAATAAATCATAAAATAAAGATGTTAGCAAAGCAGTGATAGTGAGGCAAAGATAAACACCTGGGATTACATCAAATTGAAAATCTTCTGTACAGCCAAAGAGACATTAACCAAAACAGAGAGACACCCCACTGATTGGGAAAAAAATCTTTGCACTCCATCCTACTGATAAGGGACTGATCACAAAGATATACGAAGAACTCACACGGCTCAACAAAAACAAAATAAATAATCCAGGTAAGAAATGGGCAGAAGAACTTAAAAGACATTTCTCCAAAGAGGAAATGCAAATGGCCAACAGGCATATGAAAAAATGTTCAACATCCCTTATAATCAGGGAAATGTAAATCAAAACCACACTAGATACCACCTTACACTAGTAAGGATGGCACATATCAAAAAAGCAAGCAACAACAAATGTTGACGAGGATGCAGTGAAAAAAGAACTTCCCTACATTGCTGGTGGGAGTGCAAACTGGTCCAACCACTATGGAAAGCTGTCTGGAGGTTCCTCAGTCTACTAAAAATGGAGCTACCATATGATCCAGCAATTTCAACTACTAGGGATCTACCCAAAGGATACAAAAACATTGATTCAGAAGAACACCTGTGCACCTATGCTTATTGCAGCACTATTTACAATAGGTAAAACCTGGAAACAACCCAAATGCCCAAAAATAGATGACTGGATCAAGAAGATGTGGTATATATATACACAATGGAATATTATTCAGCAATCAAAAAAGATAAACTCATGTCATTTGCAGCAATGTGGATGGAGCTAGAAGGAATTATGCTCAGTGAAATAAGCCAGAAGGAAAAAGAAAAATATCAGATGGTCTCACTTATAACAGGAATATAGGGGAACCAAATAAGACATCAGTGTAAAAAAAAAATAACAGTACAAAACACAGCAAAGCAAAAACAGACAATTACAAATCAGACACATACTGCAGGGGAGGAGGAGGGAGAAGAATCAGAAGGAGGGAGAGAGGAGAACAAGAGACTGGTGATGATGCACGGGTACCTTGGGGAGGGAAGTCCTATGGGGACTCAACCTGAGGGGGTAAATTAAATTCTTTGCTTATGCTATTATATTACTATACTAGAATGCCCCTTAAGAGAAATCAATATTAAGTTGTTAAATGTTTTTTTAAAAACCTAGTCTCGAGTTTTTCACCAGCCACCTCTCCCAGACAGTTGATCAGCAATAGAGGACACAAACAATGCAATCAGTATGAACAAAAAGTAAACCCAAATGATCATATAAGTAGGTCACATGGGTGGATACATGATGCTTTTTTGCTTTCGTTTTCACTAAATAAAGCAGTTCCTTTGGCAAAAATATTAACTCACCGTTAGTTTTGCTACTGAAGTTTCCATCAGCCATTTATATGTGTGTCTTGGGATAACCTGACCTAAGCACTTTTACTGTGAGTCATTATTGTGAACTGAAATTTTTGTACAGATAATGGACATAATTTTATTTGTATACCTAAGTATAACTATCAGATATCACATTGAGTGTGACCATGAAAAATATATAATTTGTCATTTACTTTTATGCTCATGCATGAAATAATTATATGTTATTTATCCTAGAGTTATGTGACATTGATTTTAAGCCTGGTAACCTATTAGTTCTGCACTAATTTCAGACACACTATCTCATTGGACTGTTGGGCCACACTATCTCAATGGACTTTTGATGTTTTAAGTTTGAAAGGAATGAAATCTTGTGCTTTAGAGATGGGCTAGTTTAAAATTATTTTTATAGCGTAACTTAACAGGCAGGTTATTCTGTCTCTAACACTCCAGAGCACCTGGTAGAGAGAAAGATCTAACCCCAGAGTTGAAAGGGAAATTGAAAACAAAGACATCTGGTCTCTCTAAGCCTAGTTGGGCAGCAGATACTGTCCTGTCACACTCTGCTTTGCTAGCACTTGCCTTGTTCGACCAAAGTGTTCTGAGATTTTGATCAGAGTTCTGGCACTCTGGAACCTAAATTCAAAACTAAATCCTTGTGGAGAACCCCAGGCTTCAAAAAAAAAAAAATTTCTAACACTGTTATTATGAAGAGAAGCTGTTTCTAATCTAGTACATCTGACAAACAACATTCCTTTTATGTAGTGCTGATTAAGTGCCAGATTCTGTAATTCTGAGCACTGTTTTTGCAATATACAAAACCAGATTCTGTGGTAGGAGAAAAGCTCCTTTTATATTTACCACCATTTAGGATATTTTGCATTAACTAAATTTTTCCTAAAATTCTTCATTTCTGGAACAGCTTTCTGGTTGCCCTAACCAACTCCACCTCAATGGTAGGGAAGAGAGGCATGAGCACTGGGTTAAAAATCAATAGTACTGAATACTCATACTTCTGCTATTGAGTAGTTGTTCAACCTTAACTTCTTTAAGTCACTTAACCTCTCTGTGCTTCTTTTTCTTCCAAGTGCAAAATGATAGATCAGAGTAAATCCATGACTTTCAAATTATGTTCCTTGGACTATAGACATCAGGTCTCTGGAAACAGCAAAGAATTATTTGCCCAAAAGAAGAAAAGGAAGTAGAGGAGAAAACAGAAAAAAGAAGAGGGGGGAGATGACAAGGATAAAGATGAGGAGAGAACTTACTCCACCAAAGGGATCTATCTATTGCTTTTATCTTTTTTTATACATAGACTTTGTGCGAGATTCTATATAAGATTTTATTTGGGCCTAAAAAGCAACTGCTCCAAAAAAAGAGCTAGAAAGCCACTGGACAACTATCTCTGAAGGTCTTTCCAGCTCTAAAATTCTATTAATTATCATGATATTAGTTATCATTAGCTGACATTTACTTAATATTTCCTATGTGCTAGGCACTGTGCCAAGCTCTTTCCACCTATTTATTTTATTTTATCCTCATGACAACTCTGTAAGTTTTGCTCTTCCATTTTCCTTTCCTATGGCTTACAGCTTGTTAGGTACATAGCCCAGATTTATACCCGGATCTGTTGGGTGGACCAAAGCCCTTGTCTTGTCTATTCTCGCTGTAGGATTTCCTCATTGAAGCTAAATTAAAATTATCTTTAAGGAAAATATTTATACTATTAGAAGGGTGACAGGCAGGACTCCCAAAGATGCCCATATCCTAATCCTTAGGACTTATGAAAAGAGTTTCACAGACATAACTAAGTTAAGGAAATTGAGATAGGGAGGATTATTCTACACTATCAGCAGATATTGAGTCCACTATGAGGGAAGGGAAAAAGGAGTAGGGTAAGAAAAATAAGAAAGAAAATGTGATAATGTAAGCAAAGAACCAGAATAGTGTACATGAGGAAGATTCAATCAGCCAATGCTGACTTTGAAAATGGAGAAAACAGGCCATTAACCAAGGAATAATGGTAGGCTCTAGAAAATGGAAAAGGCAAGGTAACTGATTCTCAGAGCCTCCAGAAGAACACAACCCTGCAAACTCCTTGATCTTAGCACAGTAACATAATTTTGGACTTCTAACTTCCAGAACTGTAAGAGAGAGAATACATTTGCATTATTGAAGCCACTAAGTGTTTGGTACTTTGTTATGGTGATAGGAACTAATAGTACTTTTGAGTGGTTGTCTGTGTTTTCTTTGAAGGATTTCAGCATTTACAGTGTGACATTGTGTTATTAGATTGAGCTACAAGCCAGGTACAATTAGATGCTCTAATCAGGAATTTGTACTCTAGAGGAGGCCAGCTAGCTTTATACCCTTAAGGCTATATTCCAGAGGTGACTATTACAAGTGTTCTTATTACCAGTTTCACTGATCATCAACAGATGTTTTATTAATTAGCATGCTTCTCTGTCAAAAATACGATCTTATTGGTAAAATCAGTAGCTTGTGAGTTAGCAAAGTGACAAATGCAATTATAGCTGGTGAACTCCAAGGACTCAAGATATGGGGGTGCCTAAAATATTTTGGAAACATGCCATAAATGAGCAGACTGTAAGAATTAGGTGAGACCTTTAGCCTCGACCTTTCAGGATAGTACTCAAGGTTTGATCTCTAAATAGTATTGGGGCCAGTTATTGAAGTATTTTTGGTTGCCTAATATCTACCATAAAAGGACAGCCTTGACTGTGATAACTCATTATATCTGGCTTGAGAGAACCAGTCTTACAAGGTAGTATCACAGCACCACGAAGATTAAAAAAAATCTGAGACTCCATCAGCAGAAGATCTTTGAGGTATTTTGTGCCCCCTGGCTAAAGATATTTGCTGAACAAATGTCTATTTGTGTGGTCCAGTGTTGTCTAGGACATAGTTCATTACAACCTTACAGCAAGGCTATGGGGAAGGAGTTCAACTTCACACTCCCTGAGAAGTTTCAACAGCTATCTTTAATTACCAAAGAAACCTAAAACAGGGAATTTAATTAAATTGACTTCGGTTGGCTTGCAACTGTAGTGAATTATAAGAGTTACACATATTTGGAAAACATAAAGCTGAGCCTTCCAGTTCATTTGCAGCAGTAAATACTTGTTATATTAATGAGATCTGCCTGGGTAACTGTGAAAGGTAATTGTCTTTTAACAACAAATCTCCAGGCTTTCTTTCGCTAAACTATATTTTAGATGTTTCTGTGGGGGGAAAAATGACACAGCTTCATGATGGACGGAACTCCTCTGAAAGTATCCTCCAAGCGATCACCATGACCATCTGAAATACATCCTTCTATTATAGGCAGTAGTGAGGTCATTAACTTTTGTCCAGTGTTCTCAATGGAAAATTTCTCTTCAGTTTAGAAGCATGAAAGCCAAAAAGTTTGTCAAGAACCTACCAGAGGGTTAAGGAAAGAGCAGCAGCTAACAGCTAAGGTATATGGGAGTTTGGGGCATCTGAGCATCTGCCAAATTTCAAAAGAATTGCTTGTTTGACCTGTCTCATGTACTCCTAGAAAATCAAAAAGAAATCGCAACTAAGAAAAAATTTATTTGACAGACCCTTTCCCTGTGTGAAGATACAGTGATATTTAAGGAAGAATGAAAGGAGAGAGGAGATGATAGAAGACTTGATAATTCACATTTTTCCCACATACATGAAAACCACCCTAACAAATGTTGCATTGCAACATACTACTTCAATTCTCTACTCTTTGTAATATTTTGAGGGGAAGTTTCCAGGCAAAATGCCTCATGATGGTTACCAATAGGCCATATGGAAATAATGAACAAAATGTCTGTGTTTGCTTCCACACACATGAACCAGTCAGTGTAAATGATTTGATTAACTTTACCAGACTTCTCAGTCAAAAGAGAGAAACTCTGAAGTCAGCTGCTTATTTGTTTTACTTCAGAGAACATTAGACTAGAAAGAATCTTAAATTCCTCCAATTCCAGGCATTTTATTTTACTACGGAATTAACATGCCCAAGGTCACATAGTTTCAAATCAAGTGATCACTCTGTACCACCTTGTCCTATACCTATTTGACATATTTGTATTATTTGGGTATTTTTCTTTTATTAATTTACATGTAACTGATTGAAGTCTAAATAAGACTTCTTAATTTCTTGACACTATTTTTTTTTAAGATTTATTTATTTATTTATACAAGCACTGGGTGCAGTCAGAAACGTGGGAGGGTGAGAGAATTCACCAGAGTCAGAGCGGAGAGCAGAGCTGGCAGACTGACAAAGTACAATGCTGAGGGGAGCAGCGGGCAGCAGGAGAGGTCTGCGCGCCATGTGGGACCCTCGCCCAGCGGCCGGGGATCGAACCGGCGCTGCAGAGGCTGCGAGCAGCTTCGCAACCCAGCACTCAACCGCTGAGCCACAAGGGAGGCCCCTTTCTTGACACTTTAAATGAATGATAAATTTTGGTGATTGAGCCCATCCTTTTGCTTCTATTCCGATACTGTATACAACATACTCTTTCTTACTTGCCTGCCTTTGCTATGTATTTCCATCTGCCTGAAATGTCACTGACCCAGTTGTCTGCTGGGTGCTTCTTTATTCACAAAGACCCAGGTCACTTATAGTACTTTTTTGTTTTTTTAAATATTCCAAAGGGAAGGAAAACAAAGGACACTCACATAGACACAAGGGGGCAGAAAGAGCCGCCCCTGAAAGGGATAGGTTTGTTAAAAGAGAGGCCTGCATAGTCAGAGGCAGGCAGCCTTGGGAGGACAGCTGCCTTTTCTTTGCAAAGAGACTAGGTTGGAGAGGAGAAACACCTGCATAATCACAGGTGGGTAGGAAAGCTGCTGCCAATTTGTCAGTCCTGCAATGATGCCTTGCCGGAGTGCTCCAGGAAGAGTCTGCCAAATATACTTCCTCTGCCTTCATTTTTTTTTCACACTTCATTTTTTTTATTTTTTAAGTTATTTTATTTTATATAATTCTTACATCACTTTTCATTTTTGCACAATGTATGCATTTTCATTTTGGTTATATTCCCTCTGCCTTCATTTACCTTCTGCAGCATGTGGGTAAAGGAAATGGTAGATCCTCCCCCATTGAAGCTCATATTCTAGCAGAAACAAATAAATAGCTAGAAACACTTGTGATGTGAGTGTGAAAACTCTAAAATTCTTTAAAACTGATTAACTTCAAAACCTTCTGGTTTTTCCATTATTTTCATACTTTAATACAAGAATGTGATTTTTAAAATTAGCTAGTTAATGATATCATTAAACAGAATATAAATTTGAGCATTAGCATACATGAGTTTGTTCATATTTGCATAATTTCTATTTCAAATTTATATTAAATACTATTTTGGTGGATGTGCTAAGCACAACAATGGCCTCCCAAGACACATATGTCCTAGTCCCCGGAACCTGGGAATAAGTTATGTTACACAGCAAGAGGGAATAAAGGTAATGGATGAAATAGTTGATTGACCATAACATGGAAACATTATCCTGGATTATGTGAGTGAGACCCATGTAATCACAAGGGTCTTTAAATGAGAAAATGTGAAACAAAGAAGTGAAAACCAGGGAGAAGGTGTCATGAGAAAGAATCAGCTAGCTTGGAACACATAGAAACAAGGTAGAAGCCAAAAAAACAATGGCAACCTCTAAAAGCTAGAAAGAACAATTAAATGAATTCTCTCCTAGAACCTCCAGTAGGAATGCAGTCTTACTGACCCCTTGATTTTAGCTCACTAAGACAACATTCAGACTTTGGGCCTCCAGAACTATAAAATAAATCTGTAATGCTGGAGCCACTAAGTTTGTACTATTTGTTACAACAGCAATCAGAAATTATAAAGTGAGAATACAGCCATTTGAACATAACCATGTATACAGGTATTTCCAGAAATAAAGATAATCAACACTTTTCAGATGATTACACTTCACAAATTACTAACACACTGTCAGTCTTTTTAAAAAACGTATACCCATTTCAATTCAATTTTGCCTATTTGTGAAAATGCCACTGATTTCATTTTTAAGTATTGGGTTATAAAACTAACATAATGTCAATAATATCAAGTATCACTAAGCAAAGATTAGACACTCCACTGCTAAATATTTACAGACATATGGAAAGTGAAAGAATTGCTAAGAAAAATTATGAGGTCTGGAGATCAGACAGTAAAAGAAACACTATACACTATCATTTTTTATTCCTAAAAAGATTGCTTCAATCTGAATTATTCTGATATAATTTTCCATATTTATATGTAGTAAATATAATTGAGAAAACTAAACCTCAGTAACTGATTTATTTCTGTTATATAGTCGGTGTAAAAATAGTCTCTAAAACTTTTTTGAATATATATCCTTCCTATTAAAATGGCATACTTTTTTTTTTTTTTGACAAATGCACACACACTGGTTATCCTTCAACAGGAAAGTTTGCATCTTGATTCTCCAACCCATTTCACTGCTCTTGTTCTACATCCAAGTACGAGAGATTATGTGCAATTATTACTGATAACAGTGAGTCTTTAGAACAAACATCCCTCCATCAATTTCTGTAATTAATCAAAAATAGATAATTAATTTCCATGCTCTGGAAAATGTCTGTGTGTGAGGAAATTTTTAAAACATATTCTTAAATAACTAAAAGGTGAAAGAAAGTATTGCAAGGGAAATAAAAAAATATTTTGAGATAAATGAAAACCAAAAGACAACATGACAAAACATATGAGAGTTAACAAAAGCAGTGGTCAGAAGGAAATTTATAGCTGTCAATAACTACATTAAAAAAAAAAAAAGGTTACAGGGCCTCCCCGGTGGCGCAGCAGTTGAGTGCTGGGTTGCGAAGCTGCCCGCGGCCTCTGCGGCGCCAGTTCGATCCCCGGCTGCTCCCCGGCCACCAGAGGAGGGTCCCACATGGTCCGCAGACCTCTCCTGCCACCCGCTGCTCCCCTCTGCAGTGTACTTCGGTCCTTCTGCCTGCTCTGCTCCCCGCTCTGGCTCTGGGGAGTTATCTCACCCTCCCGCGCTTCTGACTGTGCCCAGTGCATGTATAAACAAAACAAACAAACAAATAAATAAAACATGCCTCTATAAAAAAAAAAAAGTTTACAAATAATCTTGTTTGGTACCCAAGGAACAAAAAAAGGAAGAGCAAATTAAATTCAAACTTAGCAAAAGGAATGATTAAAATTAGAACAGAGAGAAATGAAATAGAAAATAGAAAAGGCAATAGAAAATATTAAGGAAATTGTTTATTCTTCTAACAATTAAAACAATTCACAAACTTCTAGCTATACTATAAGAAAAAATAAAGGAGACTCGAATTACTAAAATCACAAATGAAAGTAAGGACATTCCTATCAACCTAACACAATTAAAAAGGAGCTTAAGTATGATGAACTATTGCGTACCAACAAATAAGACTTCCTAGATGAAGTGAACAAATTCATAGAAACACAAAAGCTAACAAATCTGATTCAAGAATAAATATAAAATTCAAATAGACCCACAACATGAAAAAGGACTTAATGAGTAAATCAAAACCAAACCTACAAGAAAAGCCCGGAACCAGATGTCTTCACCGGTGAATTCTATAAAACATTTAAAGAACAATTAGCAATTCTTCTCAAACTCTGAAAACCTATAAGAGAAAGGAACACCTTATAACTCACTCTATAATTATCTATCACTATCCTGATACCAAAGTCAAAGACATCACAAGAAAAGAAAACCTTGTGGGCCAATATCCCTGATGAACTCAGATATAAAAATACTCAGCAAAACCTAGCAAACCACATCCAGAAATATAAACGTGACCAAGTGAGATTTATCTAGGAAATGCAAGGGTAGCTCAACATATGAAAATCAACTAATGTAATACAGTATATAAGTAAAATAAAGGGAAATAGCACATCATTGTCTTGAGTGATGCTGTAGAGCATTTGCCAAAATTCAGATAAAAAATACTCAAAAAACCTTCATAAAAGAAATTTTTGAAACACCAGAGCTAATCACATACTGAATACCTGCCATTGTTCCAGTCAGAAAAGTCAATAAAAAAGAAATAAAAGTCTTCCAAGTTATAAATGAAGACAGAAAACTATCTCTACTCACAAATGAGTGGATATTATCTATAGAAAATGCCAAAGAATCTACAAAAAAAAATAGTCAGCAAATTTTCAGGGTGACTGAATGAGAGTGAGGGTCTCATAACAAAACATAATACTGAGGGACTATCTTTGCTCACCGGCTCCCCACCCAACACTAGTAATAAAAGCTGGAGCTAAGGATCCATTCTCTGCCATTGAGCATAATGCAGTTGCTTGAGAACATAATTCCCAAGTCTTACAGCTGTTTCATTCTAAATGCCTAGGTGGAAATGAGCATTTCTGCTGACCTGTTCAAATGCTCTTTCCTTAAATAGCTAAATCCCAAATTATTGAAAAGATAGTTGTCTGGTAAATATAACAAAGGGTCATTCCTATCAACTTGCTTTGTACTCAAGGAAACAAAAACAAAATTGTGTAATAATTCCCATTAAGTCATTTGGAAGATTTATTACTGACCTATTTAATCCTGCAATAATTTCCTTATAATTGGCTGTGGGTTTTTCCTCGATATCTGAAATTTCATGGTGTGGGTCTGTGGGCTGGGGGGAGTGGGAGAAGAGAAACTCCATCAGCACTATTGCCTTTCAGGATGGTGTGCTTCTACTTGCACCTACTTGCTTCTAAAAAGGATGTCAAACTTTATTTTTCAACAAAGATGTGTGAACCTATGCTGTTAAGTCATATATAATATTGTAAGCCAATGTTTCTCAATAAAACTAATACAGTTTTCAAAATATTGTATCATCATCCAGCTACCTGTTTCTTAGATAACTATTGGACCTCGATTTGAATTACAAGTACAATAAAGAATACTATATATTCTATGAAGGGAGGGAATGCACAGTAAAGTGAGCATTGCCACAGATAAAATCTTGAATGTATCACATGTTCCATGAGGGTTGTCTTAGAAAAATTTTAAGCCATCCAGACTTATCAAAAAAAAATGCAATGACTTCTCTCATCATCATATAATAATTTCTCAAAGACGTATAGGACAATCTCCCTGCATTCATTCATTTTATGGATTACTGATAATCTGTAATAAATCAGTCACTGGGTTAGGTGTTGGATGTACAGTGATGAATAAAATATATATACTACCCATGTTCACATAGAATTTGCCAAACTGAACAAGTCACCTTGGGAAAAAAAAAGATTCTTTCAACAATTAACTTCAGCCAAGCAATCTAAGTGATAGCTCCATGCTTCCCAAAGGGTCTGTCCCACAAGATATTTTGTAAGGAATTCATATGATCACTATTGTCAGAACAAACTACTCCACAATTAACTAAAATAGAAGAGACAAACCTTCCTTTAACTGACCCTGAACTCCTAATCAGGCAAAATGGTTGTCAGATGTTCTGACAGGCTGACTAGATGAATCACTTGGTTTGACTCAATCTACTGTCATTCTTACTGTAAAAAGTCATTCTATAATATCATATTTCATAGTTTACTGTGGGTCTATAATAAAACTGCTCCACTTTCAATTTAAATTGCTTGAGGACACAACATTGAGTCAAGTTCTCCTGAAGAAATTAGTCACTTAAAGCAATTAACTTCCAATATGATGTGTCATGGGAAGAGTTTAAGCATGGGGCATGGACACACAGAGGGGCCAAGCAAACCACAAGCAAGAATTTGCAAGAAATCTCAGTTAACTGATAAAATGCATGGTTTAATGACTAGGCAAGGTGGGCTAAGGTTGGTCAGCAGCGGAGACAAAACTTGAATTAGGGATCAATTCCAGTGGGTACAAATGTCCCTTTCCTTTCGTCTTCCCTTGCTTTCCTAAACAATAAACCCATTAGTGAGCGTAACAACATTTAAGCTGAAAATAGGAGGTAGCCGTGGTGACCCTCAGCAGGACATTAAAAGCTTGGTCATCTACCCTGAAAAGCAAATTGTTGTGGAATACCATAATGAACAGATATTGGCTTGATCCTGACTTAGAGAAACAGCTTTTCATTTTCCACTATTGAATATGAATGTTAGTTATTGGCTTTTATATGTGAATTTATTACATTGAGGTAATTTTCTTCTCTACCTAGCTGGTGAGCATTTTTATCATAAAATTGTATCATTTTGTCAATTTTTTTTTCTGCATTTGAGACGGTCAAATGATTTTCATCTTTCTTTATGTTAATGTGGCCTATCACATTTGTTGATTTGAGTCTGTTGAATCATGCTTGCATCCAAGGAATATATCCCACTTGGTCAGGGTGTATTCTTAAGATGTACTGTCAAATTCAATTTGCTGGTACTTTGTTGAGAATTGTTCCATCTATACTCATTAGGATAACCTGTTTTCTCTTCCTATGGAGTTTTTTAATTTGGTATCAGGATAATGTTGGCCTCCTAAATAGTGAATTTGGAACTGTTCCTTCCTCTTCAGTTTTCTTGAAACAGTTTGAGAATGAATGGTATCAATTCTTTAAAAAAATGTTTGGTATATTTCATTAGTAGAGCATTTGGTTCTGGTCTTTTGTTAAAAGGTTTTGATCACTGATTTTCACTGCCCATATTTGTTACAGGTCTGCTGAGCCTTTTTATTTCTTCAAGACTCAGTTGGTGAGCTGTACATTTTTAAAATTTATCCATTTCTTTTAGGTTATCCAGTTTGCTGGTATATACTTGCTCATAGTCTCCTATGACTTTTTTCATTTCTATCAATTGTATTTCTTTTTCATTTCTGATTTTGAGTAATCCTTTTTTTCTTATTAACTCTACCTAAAAGTTTGTTAATTTTATCTTTTTACAAAAACCAACGCTTAGTTTCATTGATTTTTTTCTATTACTTTATTCTCTATATCATATATTGCTGCTCTAGTCTTCATTATTTTCTTCCTTCTATTAACTTTGCTTCTTTTTTGAACAATGTCACTTTTATTGTGGTAACATCTGTTTACAACACTGTATATGATGTAGAGATAGTCACACCTTTTAAAATGTATGTTACCACACTATGCTCACCACCAAAGCAGCAATAATTATCTACCACAGCTCACTAGTTCTCCCACTTTGCCCCTCCTAACCACTACATTCCCCTCCTGATCCTGCTGCTAACTTTGGTCTCAGCTTTTTTTTTTTCCTTCCTACTTCCTTGAATGTATTTAGGTTGTTTATTTGAGATCTTTTTCAATGTTGGCATTTATCACTATGAAGTTCCCTCATAGTAACAATTTAACCACATCCTTTCAATTTTGGCATGCTGGATTTTCTTTTTTATTGGGCTCAAAATACTTTCTAGTTCCCCTTTTGATTTCTTCTGTTCTTTATGGTATAATTTTTTTGTAAATTTTCCAGTTTTCCTTCTGCTATTGATTTCTAGTTTTATTCTATTGTGATTATAAAAGATACTTGGCATGATTTCAATATTCTTATATGTATATATGTTAAGACTTTTTGGTAACTTAACATGTAATCTCTCCTGGAGATTCTTTTGTGCACCCTTGAGAAGAGATATGTATTCTACTGTTACTGAATGGAATAACTCTGTGTGTGTGTGTGTGTGTGTTCCATTCAGTTTATAGTAGAGTTCATGTCCTCTGCTTCTTTATTCATTTTCTTACTGGATAGTCAATCCATTATTGAAAGCAGGTCACTGACGTCTTCTATTATTGTATTTTTGTCTATTTCACCCTTTAGTTTTGTCAATATTAACTTTATATATTTAGATGTTCTGATGTTTGGGGCATGTATATCTGTAGCTGGTATAGATTCCTGATAAATTAACCCTTTTATCGTTATGTAAGGTCCTTCCTTGTCACTCATGACAAAGTCTTTTTTGACTGGTAGAAGCATAATCATCCTGCTTTCTTTTGGTTACCATTTGCATAAAATATATTTTCCATCCCTTCATTTTAATCTTCTGTGTGTCCTTAGACAGAAAGTGAGTTTCTTAGAGACAGCACGAATCTCATTTTATTGTGATTTACTCTGTTGAACTTTGGAGATATTCCTCTTTTTTTTCCCCCACAAATTGATGGCCTGTGATATCCCTGCATTGTGCAGGACTATCAGCACCATTTTTCCAATAGCATGTGCTTACTTTATGTGTCTGTGACATTTGGTAATTCTCCAAATATAACATTTTTTCATTATTATTATATGCATTATAGTGATCTGTGATTAGGAATATTTGATATTACTTGTGTAATTTGGGGTTGGGTATATGGGTTTGCCCATATAAGAGGACAAACATAATAAATGTTGTATGTGTTCTGACTGTTCCACCAACCATCTCCCTATCTCTACCTCTTCTTAGACCTCCCTACACACTGAGACAAAAATATTGAAATTATGCCAATTAATAATCTTACAATGACGTTTAAGTGTCCAAGTGAAAGGAAGAGTCTCTCACTTTAAATCAAGCTAGAAATGACTGAATGTAGGAGAGAAAGGAATTATTTCTTTCCTAGCTAATTACAATAACAGCAAGCACTAACCCTGCTAACTTGTACACTGGTTTTGTGCCAAACATGCCAAGCACTATGCACTTTATGTACATTATTTCATTACTCTTCCTATCAACCCTATTTGTTAGACATTACTACTACCCCTATTTTACAGAAAAGGAAACATGAGCACAGTGTGAGTAATATATCTAAAGTCACACACCTAATACATTGAAGGACTGACATATTTGGTGTGACTCTAGAGTCGCTGCACCTAACTATTCCCAGGCTTCCCCTAAGGAGAGAAGGAAAGTAAATTTAGTTTCAAAGTGGGAGGAATACTGAGGAAACGCTCACCTGATGGTCTTACATACTAAGTAAAGGTGGAAACACCATCTGCTCAGGTAGGGGAATAAGTGAGGGTGGGGCTGATCAGAGAAGGAGTGGTTTGCATAATTCCATATAAGATTGGAAAAGGGACCCTGCTGCAGTTTAATAAAAGAATTGCTCAGCATTGTCAGAGGCCCTGCTAAGTCTGGAACACTTGCACTGGTAATGGCACCACCAGATGGTTATGCAACTTCCCTCAGCACTTCTCAGAAACCCAGAGGCGGGACCCAAAAAGACAGATCATTGATCCATAGCAGGGGGCCTGGAAAAGGGGGGGAGAAGGACAGTAAATATCTTGAGGGAATTAAGGATAATGATGATAACAGTTGAAATAATTGATTATTGGGTTCAGGCCAAACTGCAAGTAAAGCTTATAAAAGTCTGGAGTCAAATAGTAAGAATGAAAGGCACTTTCTTTGCAGTATGTAAGAAGTCTTGAAATTTCTCTTAACCATTTTAAATATTTAATTACATGAAGCAATTTTATCCTGTAGCTGAAAGTTACTTTACATTTTATCCTTTAGATGAAAACACACATTTGCCCTCACTGGTAGCGTAGGGGTTAAGCCTCAGTGTTATCATGCTATCACCACTGCGGACTGAGATCCATGCCTAGTCAGGGAGCTAGCCCATATGTGGTGCAGCAGACCTCTCCTGTCTCATCTGCTGCTCACCTTAGCAATGAATTATAGTAGATCCACCTGTTCTGCTCCCCATGCTGTCTCTGATGAATCCTCTCACACCCCCCTTAACACCTCTGGCCTACACCCCAGTTCTTCTATGCATAAATAAAAATAAATCTTTTAAAAAAAGAAAACACATATGTCTCCTAATTACTTACAAACTAGAGCAAGAATCAAGAGATGGAGAACTAACCAGCTCTATACTTGCAAACTATGTGATCAACTAAGTCACTTAACCACCTTGTGTCTTACTTATCTGAAAAAAAAAAAAAAAAAAGAAAATTGTATTTAACGGTCCACTATTCCATGCTTCATTTCTTCCTTTCATTCTATACTGAAAATAAATTACAGAATTTCCAAGGTAATTCTCTAGCTTTACTATAACTGGATAGTTATATCTAATATAATTGGAAAGTTACTTTCCTGAATATGTGTTAAAATATTTTAAGGGTTGCAACATTCCTCAATACCAACATTATAGTTTCAACAATCAAACAGTGAATGATCTACACAATACAATAAAAACCATTAGCTGCTCAACACCTCCATCACCAGGGTCTCAATAGCCTTGACCAAGAATAGTGATAATGTGTTGCAGCACATAAGGCATCCCTAGTCTTAAAGTTCTCTCAACTAGACTTCAATGTTAGCACTATACTCAATGCGCCTGTATGTTTTTAATTATTTTTGCTTTCTTTCTGTTTCTTCTTCACTCCCTCATGTCATGCAGTTCTTATCCAGAAATATAGACATTGAGGGCCTCCCCGGTGGCGCAGTGGTTGAGCGCTGGGTTGCGAAGCTGCCCACAGCCCTTGCAGCGCCAGTTCTATCCCTGGCTGCTCCCCGGCAACAAGAGGAGGGTCCCACATGGCACGCAGACCTCTCCTGCCGCCCGCTGCTCCCCTCAGCAGTGTACTTCGGTCCTTCTGCCTGCTCTGCTCCCCGCTCTGGCTCTAGTGAATTCTCTCTCCCTCCCGCGCTTCTGACTGTACCCAGTGCTTGTATAAATAAATAAATAAATCTTTGTTAAAAAAAGGAAAGAAATATAGGCATTGATGAGTCAATATTTAAGAAATCTTTTCTGAATTCAGAATTATTTTAAGCTTGTAGTTAATTGATTCCTTAAAACTAGTACTCATCGGAAAAAATGAAACGATCTTTACCACCATACACAAAAATTAATTCCAAATGGATTAAATACTCAATACATATATATAAAACTAAAGCCATAAAATACATAAAAGAAAACATAGGTGATACATTCCTAAACATCAATCTGAAAGACACATTTGGGGACTCAACTCCAAGGGCAAGGAAAACAAAAGCAAAAATAAACAAATGGTATGACATCAAACTAAAATGCTTTTGTACGATGAAGAAACCCACCACACAAACAAAATGGCAACCAAAGAACTGGGAGAAGATATTTGCACATCATATTATCTAACAAGAAGTTAATTTCCAGGGCCTCCCTGGTGGCGCAGCGGTTGAGCGCTGGGTTGCGAGGCTGCCCGCAGCCTCTGCGGCGCCAGTTCGATCCCCGGCTGCTCCCCGGCCACCGGAGGAGAGTCCCACATGGCGCGCAGGCCTCTCCTGCCGCCCGCTGCTCCCCTCAGCAGTGTACTTCGGTCCTTCTGCCTGCTCTGCTCCCCGCTCTGGCTCTGGTGAATTCTCTCACCCTCCCGCGCTTCTGACTGTACCCAGTGCATGTACAAACAAAACAAACAAATAAACAAATAAAACATGCCTCCATTAAAAAAAAAATTAAAAAAAAAGAAGTTAATTTCCAAAAAATACTTACAGAACTCAAACTCAATAAAGAACAAACAACACAATCAAAAAAAAAAAAAAAAAAGAGCAAAAGACCTAAGTAGACACTTCTCCAAAGAAGACATGCAACTAGCCAAAAGGTCAATGAAAAAAATGTTTGTCATCACTTACTATCAGGGAAATGCAAATCAAAACCACAATGAGATATCATCTCACACCTGTAAGAATTACTTATATCAAAAAAGAAAACAAGTATTGATGAGTGTGTGGAATAAAAGGAAACCTTATTCACTGTTGATGAGAATGTAAATTGGTGTGTCCTCTGAAAAACATTATAGAAATATCACTGATTCAGCAATACCCCTCTTCAGCATTTATTTGATGATTATGAAGATACTACTACAAAAAGATATATGCTGATGGCATTGAAGCCACATGGGAGAGTTACTCAATCATGCTGTGTCTCTCCTATATATATTGGAGAAATTTCTGGTTTTTTTGTGTTATGTTCTATAAAATGGTAAACTACATCTTTTTGTGCAGAACTTGAACATTTGCTTTTCTCTCTCTGATGCCCCAAAATAACTTTCAGTAAGCATGAATATTTCTCATGACAATTTACATAAATCTAATAAGACTCTTTATAACAGACTATTGGAAAAATGGTTGTATTACTATAACTTTGACTATAATGTCACACAATAGTTTTCAGGAAAATCACAGATCTCAGTGTCTTCAAAGAGAAAACAGCCTAAATGTTTTGCTTTCAGCATTCTAGGTCTATCAGGAAAAGAGTAAGGTAGACCTAGAAATCCCATGACATTTTGAATCTTGAGGCATGGAACTTACCCAAAGACTTCAGATGAAGTTTTTTTGTTTTTTTTCCCCTAAGATTTATTTATTTATATAAGCACTGGGCACAGTCAGAAGCGCAGGAGGGCGAGAGAACTCACCAGAGACAGAGCGGGGAGCAGAACAGACAGACAGACGAAACACACTGCTGAGGGGAGCAGTGGGCGGCAGGAGAGGTCTGCGCGCCATGTGGGACCCTCACCCGGTGGCCGGGGATCGAACCAGCGCTCAACCGCTGCGCCACCAGGGGAGGACCTGCAGATGAAGTTTTGATGGTGAGATCCTAAGCCCATTTAAGAGTATAATCTAAGATTCCTTATAAAAGGTTCCAGGAAAGTAGATTTTTCTAAAATACATTTATATCTTGTCTTTTTTGTGCTTATGAAAAAAAACCCTGGCCCAAGTTTATTGAAACTAGTTTTAATTTGCCAAGAAGTTGTACTGTGATTATTTGGTAGCATCAGAGTGAAGGTGGAGAAAAATATGTTGCAGTAACATCCTTTTGTGTATATTAGACTCTAGTCTTCTTACTCATATTGAGGTCCTGTAAACTGGACTGGATTCTGAGTTTTTCTAAAATCTGGTTATGACTCTTCACCTGTATAATTAAAAACTGAAATTGTCTTTTTCTGAAACCATACAAATTCCAAATGGAGAATGCTATCAATGTTAGAGAAATCACCAAGATGGCTGTGTCTAAATGTGACTGCTACTGTTTTCCTAAATACCAGGAGATATGGAACTACGAGCAAGGAAACCACTGTCTGACCTCATGCTACCCACCCCCTTTATATTTTTTTAAAGATGTATTTTATTTATGCATACAAGAACTGGGGTACATGCCAGAGGTGTGGGGGGGGGTGAGAGGATTCACTAGAGACAAAGTGGGGAGCAGAACAGGCAGACTGACTGAAGTACACTGCTGAGGGGAGCAGCGGGCAAGTCAGGAGAGGTCTTCTGCGCCATGTGGGTTGCTCCCTGGTTGGCTTGGGATTGAACTCATGTTGCAGTGTCTGCAGCCAGCTTCATTGGTTGCATCTTAATCCATTGAGTCACCAAGGAGGCCCTACCCACCCCCTTTATCTAGAAATCTTCTCAACCTTCTCCCTCAGGACTCCCAAATAGACTTAGGAGGTTTGCTCCAATCTTTAACCTCCTTTTTTTCCAAGCCAAACTGTATCCAACCCTATTTAAAACACTTTTCATAAAGAATCATGGAATTTCAGGCAGGATATGGGTAGACAATTTTTAACAGTATACAACTTTCAAACTCCCCTCTTTGATGGACTACCAAACCAGAAAGCCACTCTAAAATCCAATGAAGTCGTCATTTGCTGCTTTGAGGAGGGAAAGTTTAGAATGAGGGCCGATATTTCATGTTTAGCATGTTGTTTAACAGCTTTTCACAAGCCGACCATGACTTTCAGGAAATGAAAAGGGAAGATTTATCAATCTGAAGAATGACAAACTAAAGAAGAAACCTCTGCTCTTTTGCAGAGGACAGTGGAAAGTCCAGATTTCCTGATATATGACTGATAACCACTTTTTTGGTGTCAGTTCTCAACAGGTCTCTCTGGGTTTAAAGGTATCAAGTCTACACTGAAGATGGTGAGTTATGGTAATTTCCAAACAAATTTATACAAAATAAAATAAACACTAAAATCCCAAGACAGATATGTCTGTGAGCCAAGATGACTCTGTGATGTAGTTTACATTCTGAAAACCTCCCAGGCTTGAATATGCGTACAGGCCAAAATGATGAGTACCACAATTGAACTTCTTTTTCAAGCTATTCCAGTCTAGGCTGGTCTAGTGTGAGCTTCATAAACAACCATGCATGCCTCTTTCATCCCACTTTTCAAGTATCTCTAAACAGGACAAACTCTACTCAAAAACAAAAATCCCAAATCACTTGATTCTATCATACTTTTCGTTTTACCCTGCTTTGCTTTTGATTATTGAGGACAACCTCTTCCCTTGCCGCTCTTTTGAGTTAACTTATATTGTAATATCATCTTCCCAAATGGAATTCTGTTGGTTCCCCTTGTACTTGGAAATATACTCTCAGATCACCTCAAATAATGGTCTTAGCCTTTTCTCCATGACCCATTCCTATGAATTTCCCATTGTACTTTTCCATACTTTAGGGGAAGTTTGACAGCTTGAGTGTAGGTCACCCTAAGGTTATATGTGAGTCTAACTGAAAAGTTTTCTAAATAAAACCTTTCAATATGAAAACTCACAGTAACATCATCCTTAATGGTAAAAACTGAACGTTTTTTTCTTTAAGATCAGATAAAACACAAGAATGCCCACTTTACCCTAACTGTTCAAAATAGTTTGGAAGTCCTAGCTAAAGCAGTTGGGTAAGAGAAAGACATTAAAGGAATCCAAATTGGAAGAGAAGTAAACTATTGTTATTTGCAAATGGCATGAATTCATAAATAACGTAATATATATAAATACACACACACACACATATATATATAACACCTTAAAGACTCCACAAGAAAAACTATTAGCAACAATAAATCAGTATACACAGTGAAGTAGCAGGCAACAAAATCAGTTTATAGTAATCAAACATTACATTTTCTATATATAAAAATGAATTAAAAGAAAGAAATCAAGCAAACAGTCCCATTTATAATTGTATCAAAAAGAATACAACACCTAGGAATAAACTTAGCCAAGGAGGTGAAAGAACCCCTACAACAAAAACAATTCAGACATTGTTAAAAGAAATAGAAAATGACACAGAGAAATAAAATGACATTCCTTCCTCATGGATTGGAAGACTGAACATTGCTAAAATGGTCATCTTACCCAAAGCAACATAGAGATTCAATGCAATCCTTATTAAAATTTCAACAGTATTCTTCAAAGAAATAAAGATCACTGCTCAAAATGAGGTTAAAATTTATATTTAAGACCTGGAACATATAATAAATGGAAGAAAAAATATGCAAAACACTATGACAATTGACTTCAGAAATATCTTTAGGGGATCAACTCCAGCAGCAAGGGAAGCAAAAACAAGTGGGAACACAGAAAACTAAAAAGCTTCTGCACAGCAAAAGAAAATGTCGTTAAAATGAGAAGACACCCTACTTAATGGGAGAAAAGATTTGCACATTATACATCTGAGGAAGTTACTTGTCAAGATCTATAAAGAACTCATACAACTGAGCAAAAAGTATTGGCAGAAGAGCTAAATAGACACTTCTCCAAAGAAGATATATAGATGACAAGCAGACACGTGAAAAAAATGCTCATCATAACTTGTCATCTGGAGAATGAAAATCAAAACTACAAAGAGATGCCACCTCAGACCCATGAGAATAGTCTATATCAAAAGGAACAGAAACAGTAAATGTTGGCAAGGGTGTGAAGAAAACCCTCATACATTATTGGTGGAAACGGGGACTAGCCCATTCTCTGTGGAAAATAGCTAGAAGTCTCTGAAACTTTTGAAGATGTATCTGCCATGCCATATAATCCAGCAATTTCACTCCTAGGTATCTATGTGGAGAATACAAAAACACTAATTCAAAGAGATATATGCACTCCTAAGTTCACTGCAGCAGTATTTACATTAGCCAGATTATGGAGACGACCTAAAAGTCCCAAAACAGGTGAGTCGACTAAGAATGATATATATGCACAATGGAATACTACTCAGCCATAAAAAAGATGAAATCTTGCCATTGTAACAAAGTGTATGGAACTGAGGGTGATCATCCTAAGTGAAATCAGTAGGAGAAAGAAAAATACCTTGATGATTTCACTCATATACAGAATATACAGAAAAAAGAAAAGGAATATTGTACTTTTCCTTTTTATTTCTTTAATACTGGACTTCATTTTTCCCAATAAACATACATGCTACTTTAATATTATCTCCCAAATCTCTTCTGACTGAGGACTTTTCCAAGAGTAATTGGTGTGGGAGAGGGGGCTGTAACAGGCCTTGAAGGCTATTAGCAATTTTTATTATATCTTAAATTTGAACAAAGATTTAACAAATAAAAAAATTAGTTCAAGTTTACTTTCCTTCAATATCTTCAAACTATTACTTCATTATGTTCTTATAACTAATGTTAGTGTTGAGAAATTAGTGTTGAACTGGTTGTTTTCATTGGTGGGGGATCTCTTTCTAGAAACTTAAAATTTTCTTTGTCTATGTTTCAAAATTTTGTTATTAAACCTCTGCAAGTGAATATTTCCTTTGCTCTCCTTTTTCAAGCTGTATAAGCCTATTAGAAATAGAATTTTTCCCTGATTACAAGTGATGATGAACATTTTTCATATGCCTGTTGGCCATTTGCATTTCCTCTTCAGAGAAGTTTCTTTTTAGCCCTTCTGCCCATTTTGACAGGATTATTTTCTTTGTTGTTGAGTCTTATCAGCTCTTTGCAGATTTTTGTGATCAGTCCTTTATCATTAGTGTTGTGTGCAAAAATGTTCTCCCAGTCGGTGGGGTATCTCTTTGTTTTTGTTATTGTCTCTTTTGCTGTGCAGAAGCTCTTTAATTTGATGTAGTCCCAGCTGTTTATCTTTGCCTTCACTATCACTGCTTTGGGTGATGTGTCTGTAAAGATGTCTTTGATGAAATCAAAACTACCATGAGATACCATCTTACACCAGTGAGAATGGCACATGTTAAAAAAACTAGCAACAACAAATGTTGGCGAGGTTGTGGAGAAAAAAGAAACTCTCCTGCACTGTTGGTGGGAGTGCAAACTGGTCCAACCACTAGGGAGAGCTGTGTGGAGATTTCTGGACCTAGTAAACATAGAGCTTCCATATGATCCAGCAATTCCACTCCTAGGTATTTACCCAAAGGACACAGAAACATCAATTCCAAAGAACACCTGCACCCCTATGTTTATAGCAGCACTGTTTACAATAGCTAAGCTTTGGAAACAACCCAAATGCCCAAAAATAGATGACTGGATCAAGAAGATGTGGTACATATACACCATGGAATATTACTCAGCATTCAAAAAAGATAAACACATGCAATTTGCAGCAACATGGATGGCGCTGGAAGGGATCATGCTCAGCAAAATAAGCCAGAAAGAAAAAGAAAAATACCGGATGGTCTCACTCATAGCAGGAATCTAGAAAACTTAAATAAGGGACCAGGAAAATGAATAACTACAAGAAAGTGAAAATCAAAATCAACAAAAAACTATGAACCAGAGACACTCTATGAGGGGTGGGGGGCAGGAAGGGGAGGGATTGGGGTCAAAAAAATGGGGTTGCAATTGTATGGGGAATATAAAAATAAAATTAATTTAAAAAAATAAAAAAACAGAGAGGGGCGGAGCAACATGGTGGCGAGGAGACGCTGCGAGTAAGATCTCCCATTAAAAAAAGTTAATAGGGAGGAACAGCGGCAGGTCCCAGTGAGTACTGGGACACGGAAGATAAACGGACGACTCCAGCAAACTGCCCAAAGAAGAAAGTTGCCATAAAAGAGGACCAGAAGGGAGGAAGCGCAGAACCCTGCTCCCCTCCCCCGCCCACAGAGGCGGCACTCTCCGACCGGCAGAGAGGAGGGAAACAACAAACCAAAACGGCCAACAAGAAAAACGGACGCAGCAAGTGGGACTGTGAGTGGAAAGGAACTATTTCAGCCACCACAGCCCGTGAACGGGAGCTGTGGAGAACCCTTCAGGATCCGCCGCGGAGGTGAGCTCCAGGCGCCATTAAAGAGAGCCCCGCCCCCAGGAGGAGACCAGCACCAGCACACAGCCCCGGCTGCCCGGTAAGCTTGGCTGAAAGCGGCGCGCTGAAAAAGCAGGCGCGGATCCGGATCGGATCACAGCTGCCCAGGTCCCCGCACCTGCGACCTAGGCTTGCGGGGAGACGCGCGGAGTCCCTCCCTGAGTGAGCAGGAACAAGGCGCCCAGGCAGGGGAGCGGGATTCAAAAGGCGCCATTCCCGCGCCACTGATCTGGGCTACAGCCCGCATCCTGGAACTGAGGGCTTTAGAACTGAGACCCGGGGCACGAAATTAGGGGCGTGGGTTCCCCACGACGGTGGGGCACAAGGCAGACACAGCACCCCAAAGCCGTTGAGGGGTACCCTACCATCCCCGCTCTGCTCCCTGTCCCACGGGGTGGAAAATCAGCTCCCCAAGGGCTCTAGGAGAGATCTCTGGCGCCACCTAGCGACTTGAAGCCAGCACAGGCTCCTGAAGGAGCTGGTGGCCAGCTGGGGAGTTAGCCCACACTGGGCCCCTTCCGAACAAGTAGTCTGAGCCCACAGGGAGAGCGAGCACCCACAGCCGGGGCAGACCAGGCGCGCAGAAGAGTGTGCCTGAGACCAGACGCGCGGGGAGTGTGTCCCACATCACCATTTTAGAACAGGGACATTTCTTCAGTAAAGACTACCTGCAGAAGGCTTCCTCAGGAGCCAGAGGTGAGCGGGGGAAGTTCGCCCACGCCAGACCCCCTCTGGCCTGCAGTCCAAGCCCAGAGGGGGAGCAGGAACCCAACGCCGGGGCAGACCAGGCGCACAGGGGAGTGTGTCCCCACATCGGCATTTTAGAACAGGGACCTTTCTCCAGTAAAGACTGCTTGAAATTGACAGATGACTCCTGGAGGAACCAGAGGGGAGCAGAGAAGCCCACCCAAGATGCCGGCCAGTCCCAACAACACAGTGTCCCAACGCATACGGCAAATTAGAAAACAGACAGCAGGGAGGAGAAGAACCACACGCAACCTAGCAACTCTCCAGAGAAAAAGCACACCACAAAAAGAAAACCAGCCCCCAGATTGCAACGACAATAACTTGGAAGAATTTCTGAGCCTTCCAGAAAGAGAATTTAAAATTGCCGTGATTAAAAAACTGACAGAAGTCATAAAGGAAAACAATGATAAGGGAAAAATAATCAACGATCAGAAGAATGCAATTGAGTCCCTAGAGAGGGAAAACAATGGTCAGAAGAAAGAAATTGAGTCCCTAAAGAGGGAAGTAAAAGAAATGCAGGAGATCAAAGAATTAATGGAAGAACTAAAGAATTCTGGGAAAAGCAATGAAAGTAGAATAGATGAAATGGAAGAACTAATAAGTAATCTTGAAGACACAGAAATAAAAAGAACCAAAACAGAAAAGGAAAGAGAAGTACTAAGGAAAAAGAATGAGGAAAGACTTCGGGAACTATCTGATTCCATGAGGAAAGGAAATATAAGAGTTATAGGAATACCAGAAGGAGAGGAGAGAGATGTAGGAACAGAGAAAATATTCAAAGAGATAATTGAAGAGAACTTCCCAAATGTGAAGAAGGAGCTGAAAATTGATATACAAGAAGCAAGAAGAACACCAAACTTCCACGACGAAAGGAAAAATACAGCAAGACGGGCCTCCCCAGTGGCGCAGCGGTTGAGCGCAGGGTTGCGAAGCTGCCCGCGGCCTCTGCGGTGCCGGTTCGATCCCCGGCTGCTCCCCGGCCACCGGAGGAGGGTCCCACATGGCGCGCAGACCTCTCCTGCCGCCCGCTGCTCCCCTCAGCAGTGTACATCGGTCCTTCTGCCTGCTCTGCTCCCCGCTCTGGCTCTGGTGAATTCTCTCACCCTCCCGCGCTTCTGACTGTACCCAGTGCTTGTATAAACAAAACAAACAAATAAATAAATAAACATGCCTCTATTAAAAAAAAAAAAAATACAGCAAGACACATAATAGTAAAGCTCCCAAGAATCCAGGACAAGGAAAAAATAATGAAGCTGGCAAGAGGGAAGAAACAGATAACATTCAAAGGAAAACCAATCAGGCTGACATCAGACTTCTCCGAAGAAACACTACGGGCAAGGAGAGAGTGGGGGGACATAGTCAACAGACTTCAAGAAAACAGATGCCAACCAAGAATACTCTATCCCGCAAAGCTCTCCTTCCTCTTTGAAGAAAGAATATGGACCTTCCCAGACAAACAGAAACTCCGGAATTTCATTGCAACTAAACCCCCACTCCAAAAAATACTACAAGGAGTCCTAAAGCCAGAACCTCAGAGGGACGAATAACAATGAAAGAAGGCCAAAAAAAAAAAAGTTATTAAAAGAATAAATAAATAAAATCAAAGGAAAGACAAACACAATGGCAAATACAGATGTTAACATATCAATATTAACTCTAAATGTAAATGGACTAAACTCTTCAATAAAAAGACACAGAGTTGCAGCCTGGATTAAGAAACAAAACCCAACCTTTTGCTGCCTCCAGGAAACACATTTAGCTACAAAAGATAAAAATAGGCTCAAAGTTAAAGGATGGAAAACAATCCTACAAGCAAATGGACCAAAAAAGAAAGCAGGAACAGCTATACTTATATCAGATAAAACAGATTTCAAACTCAAAAAGATAAAAAGAGACCCCAATGGTCACTACATTATGATCAAGGGGACAATACTTCAAGAAGAAATAACACTCATTAACATATACTCACCAAACGAAGGAGCACCAAAATATATCAGACAACTGTTGTCCTCTCTGAAAACAGACATCAGAGAAAACACATACGTAGGGGGAGACTTCAACACACCACTATCAACAATGGATAGATCAACAAGACAAAAAATAAGTAAAGAAACCAAAGCTCTAAATAAGGACCTAGAGCAATTGGGCTTAACAGATATCTATAGAACACTAAACCCCAAAAAAACGGAGTACACATTTTTCTCAAGCGCACACGGATCATTCTCCAGGATCGATCACATACTGGGGCACAAGACAAACATCAACAGATACACCAAGATTGAAATCATATCAACCATCTTTTCTGACCATGAAGGCATCAAACTAGAAATAAACCATAAAAAGAAGGCAAGGAACTTTCCTACCTCATGGAGATTAAAAACCACACTACTGGAAGACCATTGGACTAATGAGGAGATCAAAGAAGAAATTAAAAAATTTTTTGAATTGAATGACAAGGAGGACACCAATATCCTAAATGTATGGGATGCAGCAAAAGCAGTAATAAGAGGAAAATATATAGCAATAGAAGCTCACATCAAGAAACAAGAAAGAACGCAAAGAAACAACTTAATCTCGAAGCTCAAAGATCTAGAAAAAGAACAACAAAAAAACCCCAAAACCAGTAGAAGAAAAGAAATAATAAAAACCAAAGCAGAAATAAATGAAATTGAAACTAAAAAAACAATCCAAAAGATCAATGAAACCAAGAGCTGGTTCTTTGAAAAAATCAATAAAATAGACAAACCCCTAGCCAGGCTCACAAAGGAAAGAAGGGAGAAAGCACAAATAAACAGGATCATCAATGAAAGAGGAGAAATCACAACGGACACAGCAGAAATCAAAAGAATAATCAGTAACTACTATGAACAGTTATATGGAAACAAGTTTAACAATCTAGAGGAGATGGACAAATTCCTACAACTCTACAATCACCCAAAGCTAGATAAAGAAGAAATAGAACACCTAAACAGACCAATTACAATTAGCGAAATTGAAATGGTAATCAAAAACCTCCCCAAAAACAAAAGCCCAGGACCTGATGGATTTACAAATGAATTCTACCAAACATTCAGAGACGAATTAGTGCCTATCCTTCACAAACTCTTCCAAAAAATTGAGAAGGGACAATACCAAACACGTTTTATGAAGCCAACATTACACTAATACCAAAACCGAACAAGGACAACACAAAAAAGGAAAACTACAGGCCAATCTCCCTAATGAACACTGATGCAAAAATCCTCAATAAAATTTTAGCTATCAGAATCCAACAATGTATCCATAAGATAATTCACCACGACCAAGTAGGATTCATTCCAGGGACACAAGGATGGTTTAACATCCGAAAATCAATCAACGTTATCCAACACATCAACAAAAAGAAATATAAAAACCATATGATAATATCAATAGATGCCGAGAAAGCTTTCGACAAAGTGCAACACCCATTCATGATAAAAGCCCTTGAAATTCTTGGGATACAAGGAACATACCTCAACATCATAAAGGCCATCTATGACAAGCCAACAGCCAGTATCATTCTCAATGGTGAAAAGCTGAAAGCAATTCCATTAAGATCTGGAACAAGACAAGGATGTCCACTCTCACCACTGCTTTTCAATATAATACTGGAAGTCCTAGCCAGAGCAATAAGACAAGATAAAGACATCCAAGGAATCCAAATAGGAAAAGAAGAAGTCAAACTATCACTATTTGCAGATGATATGATAATATACATAGAGAACCCCAAAAACTCCACAGAAAAGCTAATTCAACTCATCAATCAGTTCAGTAAAGTGGCAGGATACAAAATCAACACGCAAAAGTCAGTAGCCTTCCTATACACAAACAATAAATCTGAAGAAGAAATCAAAAAAACCATCCCTTTTGTTATTGAAACAAAAAAAAATCAAATATTTGAGAATAAATCTAACAAAAGAGGTAAAGGACCTATACAAAGAAAACTATAAAACACTATTAAAAGAAATAGAAGAAGACACAAAGAAATGGAGAGACATCCCCTGCTCATGGATTGGAAGAATAAACATTATTAAAATGGCCATCCTTCCAAAAGCAATATACAGATTCAATGCTATTCCAATCAAAATTTCAATGTCATTCTTCAAAGAAATAGAACAATTATTGATGAAATTCATATGGAATCACAAAAAACCCCGAATAGCCAAAGCTCTCCTGAAAAAAAAAGAAGGGAATGGAGGCATCACACTCCCAGACTTCAAACTATACTACAAAGCCATAATCATCAAAACTGCATGGTATTGGAACAAGAACAGACATACAGACCAATGGAATCGAATAGAAAATCCAGAAATAAACCCACAGATTTATGGTCAACTAATCTTTGACAAAGGAGCAAAGAATATGCATTGGAGCAAAGAAAGTTTGTTCAATAAATGGTGCTGGGAAAACTGGGTCGCTACATGCAAAAGAATGAAGCTTGACCACTACCTCACACCATACACAAAAATCAACTCAAAATGGATTAAAGAACTAGACATAAGACCTGAAACCATAAAATATATAGAAGGAAATATAGGCGAAACACTACGTGATTTGCACATCAAAGACATCTTTACAGACACATCACCCAAAGCAGTGATAGTGAAGGCAAAGATAAACAGCTGGGACTACATCAAATTAAAGAGCTTTTGCACAGCAAAAGAGACAATAACAAAAACAAAGAGAAACCCCACCAACTGGGAGAACATTTTTGCACCCAACACTAATGATAAAGGACTGATCACAAAAATCTGCAAAGAGCTGATGAGACTCAACAACAACAAAGAAAATAATCCAGTCAAAAAATGGGCAGAAGAGCTAAAAAGAAACTTCTCTGAAGAGGAAATGCAAATGGCCAACAGGCATATGAAAAAATGTTCAACATCACTTGTCATCAGGGAAATGCAAATCAAAACTACCATGAGATACCATCTTACACCAGTGAGAATGGCACATATTAAAAAAACTAGCAACAACAAATGTTGGCGAGGGTGTGGAGAAAAAGGAACTCTTCTGCACTGTTGGTGGGAGTGCAAACTGGTCCAACCACTGTGGAAAGCTGTGTGGAGATTTCTGGACCTACTAAACATAGAGCTTCCATATGATCCAGCAATTCCACTCCTAGGTATTTACCCAAAGGACACAGAAACATCAATTCCAAAGAACACCTGCACCCCTATGTTTATAGCAGCACTGTTTACAATAGCTATGCTTTGGAATCAACCCAAATGCCCAAAAATAGATGACTGGATCAAGAAGATGTGGTACATATATACCATGGAATATTACTCAGCATTCAAAAAAGATAAACACATGCAATTTGCAGCAACATGGATGGCGCTGGAAGGGATCATGCTCAGCGAAATAAGCCAAAAAGAAAAAGAAAAATACCGGATGGTCTCACTCATAGCAGGAATCTAGAAAACTTAAATAAGGGACCAGGAAAATGAATAACTATAAGAAAGTGAAAATCAAAATCAACAAAAAACTATGAACCAGAGACACTTTTAGGGGGGCGGGGGCGGGAGGGGAGGGATTGGGGTCAGAATGGGGGGGCTGCAATTGTATGGGGAATATAACAATAAAATTTATAAAAAAATAAATAAATAAATAAAAAAACAAACAAAAAAAGAAATAGAATTTTTCGTCATTAATAATGGCGAATTAATCATGATTTGTTCAAGTATCTATCCTCTTCTCATTACATGAACCTTAACTGTATGTTTGCACTTCTGTATGTCGTATCTCTTAGCCTATTTTTTTCCCTTTATTCTGTCTTGCTCCCTTCAGGTAAGTTCCTCCATCTCCTTAATTAGCGCATTCTTCTACATCCTTGCTGATACCTTCCTCAATCAATATTTATATGTGTTATTTCAATATCACATTCTTCATTTTGATATTTTCCCTTGGTTGTTATTAGTAAGATGATAGAAGAATAAGAAATTCTAAATAAGTTATGTTTGTCATTCATATTTTAAATTCTGGGTATATTTTGTTCCAATAATACTACTTCAATTGTTACTGTATGTTTGTTTCTAATAGTTCTGCTCCTCAGTGTGTTATTTCTGTCTGGTGTTTTGTTTTGTTTTGTTTTATGTGTATGAAAAGTAAAACATCAGCTATTCTGTCAGAATAGCTGTAACAAGAAAATAAATTAAACTGAAAATAAATAAAAGTTATGCAGCATGAAAAAATAGCTGTAAAAAGAATAGTTTGAGGGGCAAGCTATTAAATGAGAGGTCAGGAGATGTGAGGAAGCAGAGTAGAGAGCCATTCACACCACAAACCACTGCTGACACTTCCCTTTGCTGTCACCCCACAGGTGACAGATCTGCTGGTTAGGGTTTCACCCTTAAATTTAGGAAGCACCATTGGACAGAGTCAGTTTTCCTACATCATAACCCCACAATCCCTCTGCCTTTGGAGGGAGAAGGGATAAAGTAATGAAGGTACACAGACAGCTGGTCTCTCCATGGCTTTCATCACATCTCAATTTCTTGGTGAAGAAATAGGTATCACTTGTCCCAAGGAAATGGGGAAGAGATAAGAGCATATATTGGATACTTCCCTCCAACCTCATACTGGCTCTGGCAGCCTGCCCTCTGAACTACAGCCACCACACCCACCATTCAATATCAACAAGTCCTACTCCCTCATTTTATGGTTTCTTCAAGGTTGATTTCTCCATCTTGATAGGAAACAAAATAGTTTTAATTCTTTCTGGAAACCATGTGCTTCACATGTTATTCTTGATCATCATCCAAAATACAGTTCCCACTAGTCAGGTCACGTCTCCCATGGTCTTGTTCCCATTTTGCTTTGAGCTTCCTGCTTCCAAACCAAGAACAAGGTTCTGCTCCCTTTAACACTTGTTTTTCAGAGAACTTCCTCTCAGAGTAAAAATTTCTTTACAACATCCTCTATTTCTTCCAACTCCTTGACTGAACTGAAACCTGGCAGCACCTGGTAGTACTGAGCTCACGCAGTAGTTAATGCCCATTCTCCCACATGTGCTAAGCTTAGGTGTGGGGATCAGTTTTTTCTTTATTCCCTAATTCTACTGTCCAGACCTCTCCTTCAGGTAAAAATATCTGCACCTTTAAGGATCACACCTCTCTTACTCTTCACCAGTGCTGTTTACCAGCCTCTAGTCACACCTTCTTGAGTAACCAAAGACTTTGGCAAACAATTCAAACTTTCCTCCCCTCACCTGCCATCATCCTGGGGGCCTTCAACATCCATTTGGAAAACCTGTTTATCATACTGTCCTTTTAATACCTTCATCTCAATTCCAATGGTTTTAACTCCATGTCACTTCAGCTATTAATAAAAAAAATTACATTAGTCAGCATTCCCTCTGCCCACCTGTGACTATGCAGGTGCTTCTTTTCACCAACTCTCCTCTGCAGAGCAGCAGCCTTCCTGCCTGCCTGTGACCTGTACCATGCTGGGATTTCTCTTCACTGACCTCCCTCAACATAGACCACTCTCCTCAAGGCCACCTGCCTACAACCATCAGGCCTCTCTCAGCAAAGCTGTCCCTTTGGGGCAGCTCTTCCTGCATGCTTCTGTCTATGCAAGTGTCTTTTACTTTTCTGTCCCCTTCCCTAAAAAACCTGCCCTTTAAATATAAAAAAATACATTAATTTATTAACTACCTAGTATGTTCTAGGAAGTACCCTTAGTACTTTGTTACTGTCTTACTTAACCCTGTTATCATTAACATGAATTAAATTTCATAATTTAATAGCTGTCATAAGTCACTTAGCAATGGGAATATATTACGAGAAATGCACCATTAGGTGATTTTGCTGCCCTGTCAATTTCTCAGACTGTAATTAAACCTAGATGGTATAGCCTGCTCCACTAACTGCATATGTAGTCTGTCATTGACACAAATGAGAAAATTGAGGTTTCTGAGTTTTCCTAATTTGGCCAAGATTAATCAGACTTTATGATTAAAAGATCCAAGATTCAAGAGGGAAGTGAAAAAATACACTTGAAAATTCCAACGTCCAAAATGTATGAATTTTGATATTATCTATACTCTTCTCTCCTCCCTTTGGCATTTTAAAAAAATTCAAGAATCAATTCAATAATTATTTGGACTCTGCTGTAGCAAAAGTAGCTGGATAAGTTAAGTTGGCAAATGATGTGATCATTTAAAATGGTATAAAACACAGCTCGATATGTTTTAATACTTGTTAGAAAATACAGGTCTTTTTTTTTAAGATTTATTTATTTATTTATACAAGCACTGGGTACAGTCAGAAGCGCGGGAGGGTGAGAGAATTCACCAGAGCCAGAGCAGGGAACAGAACAGGCAGACTGACGAAATACACTGCTGAGGGGAGCAGCGGGCGTGGCAGGAGAGGTCTGCGCGCCATGTGGGACCCTCGCCAGCAGCCAGGGATCAAACCGGCGCTGCAGAGGCTGCGGACAGCTTCGCAGCCCAGCGCTCCACCGCTGTGCCACCAGGGGAGGCCTGAAAATACAGGTCTTTACTAGAAATTTCTAGTGCTGACACAGTTATTGCCAGAATATTTATGAAAGTTGAGCAAACTTGTTCCCAAGATATCTAAAACAACCTCGCTAATGTGCTGAAAAATAAAATGTCTTGCAAACCCTGATTTATGAGTGGACTCTTGCCATTACTTCCTCTTTTTCAAAAATAGAGATGTCTAATCTTATTCTATGAATTCACATTTTATTAGTTTTCAAGTATTATTTAATGACCACATCTACATAATATGCACACAGTCATAAATAGAACAAAACCACTAGAATCTCCTGCTTTGAAGATGTCTGACTGCAGTTCTGAATGTCTGCCGGTCTCATTAAGCATTAGTCGTAAAAATGTAAAACATAAAAATGATCCTAAACTTGAAAGATCACTATAGAAAAATGATAAAACTGTTAGAAATGAAAAATGGTTTGAGACTGAAAAAGGAAGTATAATCAAAAGGAAAGCAAAGAATTTACAAAATTCATCACTTAGTCATAGAATTCAGTTCTTTTGTATCAGCCTACCTCACCCTTTCCCCTTAAATACATGGTAATAAAAAATAAAAAATCAATGAAGTGTAAAATAAGTGTTTTGGCTTTTAGTCAGGAAGGAAATAGGGAAAAAAATGCTTAAGATAATGTTTAAAAAAAAAAAAAAAACAGAAATCTTCCTTATATCCCCAAAGTCACAGAATATCTCACGGTGGGGGAATTTGATATTCATTACAAAGGGATCAAAATGTCATGCTCCCTCTGACTCTCCTGACTGCAGTCTACAGACTTTGAACCTGGACAGATAGGCTTCTGGGCCCCTGTTTCCGATGAAGAGAAGAAACATGTGGAACCCGATAGTCTTCTATGTTGATTAAATTGTCCCAGAGCACAATGGACTATTGCGGATGGCTGCCAGTGTTTTGGTGGTAGGTGTGATGAGGCAACAACTCTTAGAAGGATCCTACACCTCTAAATAACTGTTTTAAACAATATTACCTCAAAAAATTGTTGTAAATCAATGTTACCTTAAAAAAGAAAAAATAAGGAAAAAAATAAGTTGTTCCCAAACACAAGTTTCCAGAAGATTCTATTGTGGCTTGATTTAAATCAATATACATTTCAGACAATACCTCAGTCGCCATCTACATTGGCTACTTCAAGGAAAAGTGACATGCACTGGGCATATTACAAAAATGTAGCTCAGCTATTCCAGTTAGCCCGTAACTTTTTCCCAAAATTGGGACAATCAAAGAGGGTTTGTGATCAAATTCTTCCTCCCAAAAGAAATTCTGCAAAATGTGTTGTAAGGAGAAAGATGATCCCACAAAAAAATTTAGGAAGGAAGGGCAAATTTTAAGAAATGAAAAATATGTGGAAAATCTGAATTATCAGTGATTATATCTAAAATAATAATAATAGTGTCTGACTTGACTTTTAGAACTAAAATACTAACAAGGTACAAATTCTTCCAGCAGTGTCACAATTATGGCATCCAACCTCCAACAGACCACCAGTTAGGGATCCAGGTCACTGACTGAACTGTCCATGAACATGTATTCAATTAATGGCATTGTATTTAACATTTTAACATAAAGCAAATTCCTAACTAAGCTATGAATGAAACTAAGTCTCATATCCTTGTCAAATGTTTCTACCTTAGATTCAAATTTTATATTGTAAAAAATATAAATCAATGCTGACCACTGGAGGAACCACATCACTTACCCAAGTTTGGGCATTTTATACAAAACTTTTGGAGATTACTCTCAACATACAAACACAATTTCCTGGCATTATGTTTATCACAGATATCAATTCTAAAAGTTCTTCAGTCACATCAAAATTTTGATCAACAGCAAGACAATGGGGGGGGTATTTATATCTTATTCTTGTTAACTATAATTTCAAAATTGAAAATATTCCCACACATACTATCAACACACTGAGAAGCAATCTTCTTTGACAGGCTTTCATCTGTATATGCTTGCCAATGTTCAGGACACAATTTCTGCTATACTCAGTAAATAATCTTATTAATTCACCATCTGCAAAAATTTGTGATGGCTACTCAATTTCTCAATTAACACATAATTGCATTTTATAGCATCTGCACCAATTTTAATTACATTCCAAAGCAAACTCTACTGAAACATCAGTTCCTTTTTCAAGTCATTAGATTTCTCTGTTTTATCAATTATCTTTACCTTATATTAGTTATAGTCCTAGAATGGTTTGTTTCCCTAATGACCTTCTTAAGTTGTATTCTTTCAAAATACATACTCTGAATAGTAAATACATGGAATATTTTTCTCTTACATGTTACTCACACAAAACATTCCCTCTTACACTTTCCCACCTTTCTTAACATGGGTATCCTGCATGGTCTATCTTTTACTGTGATGCTAATGCTAGAGACAAGGATGTGTTTTCTTCTCTCTTGATAAATGGTGATGGACATTCAGTCTCATTATCAGGGAGACCAGACTGTATGAAGAGGTAGGTCTGGAACAACTCCAGAACTCACCTACAGTTAGTAGTTATATTGTGAACATGTGGGTCTTCATTTGTCACCTATTATGTTTAAATTATGTATTTATGTAAGTATACACTTTAGGTTTAAAATTCATAACCTTTACAGTGGGCAAATAATTGAAAATTTCCTAACACTGTTCAGCTCAAAAAAAAAAAAAAAAAAAAAGCCCAAATCATGGATCAGGTTCAGTCTCTAGCAGACCCATTTATGATGCCAATAAATGGTGCTTCATTTGTTAATCAGACCTTATTAAATCCAAAGGTAAGATACTTAAACTTTAGAAGGATCCTAAACAAACATAGCATTGTGGTGGTAAGTACTTATGCTCTAGGTTCCAAAGCTCTGCAGAAAAACACTGTACTCGTGGTTAAACAAAAAAAAAAAAAAAAAAAAATAGATCTCTGGCCCACTGTTAATACAAGTCCATTTGGGACGGTATTTGTTTGTTTATTTTAGTGGCAAGTATAACACTTTGACTTTTTACATTTTTATTTGAACTTTGGGGATACATTTTTACTCCTCATGTATGCACATGTTCCAATCATCGTCTACCATACCACCCATGCCAACACCTTACCTACCTCCCTTCCCATGCCCTCCCCCAATTCCCTCTGGTAACCAATAAATTCTTCCACTAAGTCCAAAATTTGCTCCTGCTGTATTTTGCCACTAATTTTTTTTAGTAATTTATATTCCACAGATTTGGGATATAATAGTGAAACCATCCCATATCTGTCCTTCACTTTCTGACATTATAACATAATTACCTTAAGGTCCATCGTTTTTATCACAAAAGACATTATTTCACCTTTCTAAATATCTGTGTAGTAGTCCACTGAGTATATAGTCCATAATTTCTTTACCCAGTCATCTGTTGATGGGCACTTAGGTTGGTTCTGTGACTTGGCAATTGTGGACAGTGCTGCTAAGAATATATGGGTGCATAATTCCTTTTGTATTAGAGTTTTCATCTTTTGGGGGTAAATACCTAGCGGAAGTATAGCTGGGAAGAAGTCAAATTATCTCTCCCCTTAATCTTTAACATAATAAGCTACTATTCTCCTTTTCCACCCTTTTTTCTGCTTTATGAAGTCTGAAATCACATCATTTTGTGCTATTTATGCCTTTCCAATAATAAATATAGTAATGACTGAAATTGCCAGGTAAAAACAAAGAAATATCCTTATACACTTAAATATAACAGCTTAGTCACAAGACTAAAAAAAATTCTATCTGGAAAAGTAGCAGGATAAAATAATTTCTAGGAAACATTTTAGTGACTGATCTAATTTTATATGGTTTGCAGAATGACTATTCCTTTTAAGAGTTAATTAACCATTAAATGAAAATTTTAAGACATTAACTGCAATTCCATATCTAACTTCATCACAATTTACAGGATTTATTCCTCACACTGTCTTTTAATTTTTAATTAGTATCAGCCTCAAAGTGCATGTCTATCATCTGTTTTACCAAATTAACTTTTATGATGCAATGAAAATAATACAAGGTACAAATCACAGACAGACTTCATTTAGGAAATTTACAATGATGGTAGTATTAAGAAATTCTTAATATTTCTTAGGTTAAGCACCCCCCACCCCCACATCAGCCTTAAAAGGTCTTAACTGACTTGATATCATAGGCCAGACAAATCCAAAAAATTAAATGTATAGTTAATGCCTGTGAATAAAGTTTTGAATATGGGACCAAAGAAGCATAAAATTTCTGCAGACTTTCTTATTAGTATACTATCAGCAGTAATACTCATTTCACAAATGTTAAAAACCTATGTACCTTCCACGTCCACTATTCTAGCCGCTGGGAATAAAATGATGAACCAGTTTAGAGAGCTTACATAATTACTATTTACTGAGAGCTGTACCATATATATATTTTTTTTAACTAATAGGTTAATTTGAGTTGCAAAACTGAAACATAGCCTAATATAAATATACTAAGTGTATTTACATTTCTGCTTGAACATTTGGAAGTTTCAAATGTACAGAAATGATTTCCAACTAGCAGCATTATGCACATATGAGAGGTAATTATGCATTGTTGTGCACTGCAGTGTTATATCACATAACTGAAAACCTTAGGGATTTGTTATTTAACCAAGTGGCTCCAGAGTCAGCTGGTATATTATTAATTATACTAAAAACACTTGTATACAGAAAACAAGCACTAAACTTAAAACCACTCTGAGGTATTTTATTTTAATAAAAAACATATCTGTGTATATACACACAAACACACACACACATTATGTGCTTATGTCCTCCCTGTCCACTAAGGAATAGAAACTGATCAACACAGCAGCAAAATTTCCAGTATTGCAATTAACTTCCACCCAAAAAAAGCCATAATTTCTTGAATAAATTGCCAATTCTAAGGCTGGGACAGAAAATATACAAGAATCTGGAATACATTTTCACATACCATACAAAAAAAGGAAGCTATCATCAGCCCTCAAGAGCCAACTTGAAAGAGATACCATTGGTCAAATACAGGACAATTTGAACTTCAATAAAGTGAAGAATTGCAATGGCTGAAACATTACCATAAATCCATTATAAGTTTTTTAAAATTGGAGCCTCCCTGATGATGCAAGTTTTTAAGCACCAGCACTATGAAGCAATCCACAGCTACTGCAGCACAAGTTCAATCCCCAGCCAGGGAGCTGACCCACATGGCAGACCTCTTCTGTCTCACCCACTGCTTCCCTCAGAAGTGTGTTTCAGTCAATCTACCTGTTCTGCTCCCTACTCTGTCTCTAGTGAATCCTCTAATCCCCTCACCTCTGACCTTTACCCCAGTTCTTGTGTGCATAAATAAATCTTTAAAAATATATATTTTTTAATACTCAGAAGGTGCTAGAGAACCAATTTATTATCTTGAATAATGGTTTTAAAAAGGGATGAGTTACAGCCTTGATAAGAAATCAAATGCTATTCCTTGTTTTTCTTATAAATTGAAAGAATGGGCAACCACATAGTTGAAGAGAAAAATCATTTCTTTATAAAAGCATTCCAATTAAAACATGAAAATATTATAAAATTAGAATATCTCCATTTGAGTTAATAAATTAAAGCAAATGGAGTGCTAATATCAAGCAAAATCAAAACCTAATGAAAATCAAGATGTACCTCCTGGTGAAATAAAACAATACCCCCTATAATACTGCCAATGGGTATGGGTTAGGACTTCAGTTTGATCATTTCTCTGAATCCTGCATCCAGTTGGCAGGAGATACAGGAACAAAGAACAGTTGAACTGCAACATGAGTGTTCAGTAAGGAAACTCAAGACAGTGGGAAACTGTAGATGTCAAACAAAACCACCTGAATTCTACAAAAGATAATTTGTAAGGGAAAGATAGGAATGAATTTGTAGATTAAAGGAGACTCAACAAACATGTTAATTTCTTTTTATTTGGCAAGACTGAACTAGACTATATAGGAGTACACCTTAGATGACAGAACCATGAAGAACTTCAAGGAAATTATAGGAAAAGTCAGTTGTTACTTTGGGGGAGGGAAGGAAACCATGATTAAGATGTAGAACACAGAGAGGCATCTGAGGAAGCTGACAAAGTTCAGTATCTTGATCCAAGTGGTGGTTATGAAATTCTTCACCCATTAATCTATACATGGTTTGTGTGAGCTTTTCTGTGTCAGTATTTTCTTAGGCACTTTTCACAGGAGAGAGTAGAACACAGGTACTATGGTGCTGATACAGAATTATTCTTTGATTTATTCAGTCCACATTCTACTCATGCCTCACTTTCTAAGGCCAAGCGCCAAGTGAAATCATTCATCAAATTAAGCCATTACAGTGGGAGTGCAAACTGGTCCAACCACTATGGAAAGCTGTGTGAAGATTCCTCAACCTACTAAAGATAGAGCTTCCATATGATCCAGCAATTCCACTCCTAGGTATTTACCCAAAGGACACAAAAACATCAATTCCAAAGAGCACCTGCACCCCTGTTTATAGCAGCACTATTTACAATAGCTAAGCATTGGAAACAACCCAAATGCCCAAAAATAGATGACTGGATCAAGAAGCTGTGGTACATATACACCATGGAATATTACTCAGCAATTCAAAAAGATAAGCACATGCAATTTGCAGCAACATGGATGGCGCTGGAAGGGATCATGCTCAGCGAAATAAGCCAGAAAGAAAAAGAAAAATACCGGATGGTCTCACTCATAACTGGAATCTAGAAAACCTAAATAAGGGGCCAGGAAAAAGAATAACTATAAGAAAGAAAAAATCAAAATCAACAAACAACTATGAACCAGAGACACACTATGGGGTGGGGAGGGGAGAGGGATTGGAGTCAAAACAAGAGGGTTGCAATTGTATGGGGAATATAAAAATAAAATTAAAAAAAAGAGAGCTAATAATAATAGTTTGACTCCCTATAGCTTTATATTTTAATGTATGGCAAAACAGACACTCTTACTATTCCTTGCCCTTACAGTTTTCTTGAATAGTCTCATATTTTAGTCTTCCAAATATATGAACTATTACAAAGGTTAAATAAATTTAAAACATCCTAAGAATTATCTTGCCATGACTGGTTGATCAAGAAAATTGGAAAAACAGCTAAATATTTTTAGTAACTGCTATGTGTAAACTCTAGATGTTATTCTACTTCAAAATTTAATTCCATCATGGAAGGGGAAATATAAATATCTGTGATAAACAATGTAAAACCTTTTGTCATCAGTACCTGTCTCATTTTGGGTTTTCTGCATTAGGCTAATAATGGACAAAGTATACAATCCTATTGACCTAGATAATTTTACTATGGTTATTTTAAGGCAAATTTAAAAATAAATCTTATTTTTTACCTTTTGTTAAAAAAAAATTAAGCCATTACAAAATATTAAGACCTATGGCATGCGATGGAAAGTATACAATCCTATTGACCTAGATAATTTTACTATGGTTATTTTAAGGCAGTTTTAAAAATAAATCTTATTTTTTACCTTTTGTTAAAAAAAAAATTAAGCCATTACAAAATATTAAGACCTATGGCATGCGATGGCTAACAGGCACATGAAAAAATTCTCAACTTATAATCAGGGAAATGCAAATCAAACCACAATGAGATGTCACCTCACACCAGTAAGAATAGCTCACATTTAAAAAAAAAAAATTGCAACAACAAATGCTGGTAAGGATGTGAAGAAAAAGGAACTCTGGCATTGCTGGTGGGAATGCAAACTGGTCCAACCACTATGGAAAGCCATGTGGAGGACCACCAAATTACTGAAAATGGATCTACTAGATGACCCAGCAATTCCACTCATAGGAATCTACCCCAAGGACACAAAAACATTAATTCAAAAGGATACTCACACTCCTATGTTCATCACAGCACCATTTACAATAGCTAAAATATGGAAACCACCCAAATGCCCAAAATCAGATAACTAGATCAATAAGATGAGGTATATATACACAATAGAATACTACTTAGCAATCAAAAAAGATAAACTTATGCCATTTGCAGCAACATGGATGGAGCTGGATGGGATTATGCTCAGTGATATGTCAGAAGGAAAAAAAATTGGATGATTTCACTTATCGGAGGAACATAGGGAAACCATACAAGGGATGGGAGGCAGGGGAGACAAAACTAGCAGTCAAACTATAAATTGGAAACATTCATGGGGGAGGGGGAGGGTAATGGACAATACCTGAGAGGAGAAATCAAGCATTTGCACAAAAATGAACAGTGATGTAAAATATATTAATTGAAATATAAAAAGACCTACTGCATTCCAGGGACTGTTCTTACCTTCTAAGTTGATATTAAGAAAAGCTCTCTTGATGTCATTAAATAATGAATTCTTTATTTATTAATTTAGTAAGTATTTACTGTGTACCTACTCAATACCAGGCACTGTTCTGAGCATATAAGGAGAAACAGCTATATATTCTAACTTCAAGAAGTCCATATAATCTCTATCCATAAATTGAGTGGATTATATTATAACATGTTTGATAGGGTAATTGATATACATCCTCTTATCTCTAGTTCCCAGAACCCCATTTTATACTAGAAGGAATTACATTTTAAGAAAGATTAAGTAACATGTCCTTTTAGGAACAGTTGGAGCTGGAATTCAAACTAAGTCTGTCTATATCCATAATAAATGTTTGTAAGTGCTTACCAAAGCTTGTCAAACATTCTAATTTTCACAAGAGTTCATGATAATATATCAGGACTATAAAAATAATCAGAAGATAAACATGGAGTATTTTCCTGGAATTGTAGTTGTTCTAAGTTTGTCCACTTAATTTAAAACATGTTTTAGACTATAGCATGGATATACTAAGGAGTGTTACACTAAATTCAAGCTCAGCAGAAAGATGAAACAAGATTACAATAAAATTATTTCACTCTAAAAGATGAGGGATCAAGTCTTTCATGGAGCAAGTCAGTTATTCCTCTTCCTCTAATTCTATACCACTTTATTTCTCTACTCCTTAATTCAGTCATCACCACTACTGGTCAATTTGATGCCCCTCCTATGCTTTCCCATAGTCTCCTGGGCATGGCTAGAATGCTTATTGCAATTTCTACCTCTTTAAATTGCCTACTGAGCATCTAGCTACGCTTCCAGACCACAAATTCTGAGAAGACAAAGTCTATGTCTTGCTCATCACTGTGCCCCCAGCACTTTAGCAATGCAGGTCATAGAACGGGGATTCAATATATTTTATTCATTTCAGCTATCAATAACTACTAGTCTAACCTAATGAGGTTACTAATGATTCAGTGCCTCAAATTTATTTGATTAGTGTTCTAAAAAAAAAAAAAAAAAAGAACAGATATCTAAACTAGCAAATGTTTTTTATTAATCAAATAAATAGATATATTAGAAGAATGTGCTCAAAGTAAAAGAGACCTTTAAGAAATGGAACTACACTGACCAAAATAAACTGAGTCTGTTGATAGTGAGTTGAGAGTGCATTCTTCACTCTCCAGGCCAAGTTGTGAGGCCTTAGGATAAATTCAACATGTATGTGACCTAAAGCTTTCATATGAAGGAATGAAAATAAAAGCATAAGCAATACAAAAGTATTGTCAATGGCAAACCCCTTTTGGAAGAAAGTAGCTACAAATATTTACCTGGTCCCCGCTACAGACTCCCTCAGGTACATGGTTACATTTTCCCAGGCTTGTGCAAAAGACCACTGATGGGTGGAGTAGAGGAATGAGTCACCACTACTAGGACAGCCATCCCAAGAAACTACTATGCCAGAAATGAGCAAGTCATTGACTGGGAAGTGATGCTGAAGATTCAGGAGCCAAAAGAGTTTAATGGAGTGAGGGCTCAAAGTGGAACAGCCAAGCAGACAGAAAGCCAGGAAAAAAAAAATATAGTTCAAAACTGGGGAGTCAGAGATGAGAACTGAACTTAGCATAGCAGAACCATGCCCAACCACAGGCAAGAATGCCTACTTGTAAAACCCAAAAAAGTACTGTTACATAATGCAGCATCTTTTGAATACCAAAAGTAAACCTAAATTTTTTAACAAACTATGGCTAATGGAAAAGGAACCTTTTACAGGAGGTAGAAAAAAGCCAAAATTAATGTAGTAGTAGTAGTAGTAGTAGTAGTAGTAGTAGTAGTAGAAGTACATAAAAACAACACCTTGAGGGTCAATTTTTATCATGTGGTGATCAAATATTCCACATTGTTCTATACATCAAGGAAAAAATGTTTTTTTATTAGTAGTAATTCAAAAGGCAACAAAAGTCAAATTTGTCTTCTTTTTGAGAAAATCAAGTTTGTTTTAATTCCCCTATGTCAGCACTGAGCCACGCACTAGTGAACTTTCACTATACATTGACAAATTAAGGATAATTTTATAGGTCTGGTCATTGCATTGCATTCTTTTATCATGATTACTCAGTGAAATGAATATCTCTTTCTAATATGAAATATATTCAAAACTTTATCATAATAAGTGATTATTTAACTCTGAAGCTTCCATATAAAAATGACTAGGGCAGAGAAAATGGATTCCATTAAATTTGTATTAAAGATGTTTCAACATAAAAAAAAGTCACATAGGGACATTAATTAGGCTTCTATCTTTAGTGATGTTTCATTTCAGCTTCAAAACACATAATGTTCAGAGACTGATGCTTCAGAAGCCACACTCTATTATTTTTTTTACTTTTATTTTTTTACATCGTTCATTTTTAAACAATATTTGTTTCCCCCACCCCCTCAGGTGTAGTCCCCCTAGAGTCCTTCCCCAATGCACCCGTGCCCTTCACCTCAGTCCCCTGTGCTCCTCCCTCCCTCCCTCTGATCCCTCTCCCTCCTGCTCCCCTGCAGGATGTCTGATTTATAATTGTCTTTTTTGCTTTGTTGTGTTTTGTACTGTTAGTTTTTACACTGATGGCTTATGTGGTTCCCCTATATTCCTGCTATAAATGAAACATTCAATATTTTTCTTTTTCCTTCTGGCTTATTTCACTGAGCACAATTCCTTCTAGCTCCCTCCACATTGCTGCGAATGGCATGAGTTTATCTTTTATGATTGCTGAATACACATCTTCTTGATCCAGTCATCTGTTTTGGGGCATTTGGGTTGTTTCCAAGTTTTACCTATTGTAAATAGTGCTGCAATAAACATAGGTGTAGAGGTCAGAACCCACACTATTGCTCCTTACTCTAGAGTCAACATGAGTGGGATTACTTGTACAAGTAACAGTTAAAATGGGACTACAATAATTAGAAAGCTCTGGTTTATAATTTACAATTCATGTCAGCGTGTTCATAGTGAACACATAAAATGAAAATGATTTCACATTTGACTGGTTAGGTTGTTTTTAAGAGATTATAACTCAAGAGGGCAATATCTGAATAAACTAAGACATACTGAGGGGCTTGCATTTGTTCATCAACACATTTTATAACCAACATGGATCCTGTAGGGGGTAAAAAATGACTCTGCAATAAAAACTAATTACTGGTTAGAGATATTTCTTCCAAGAAGCAAGGTCCATCAGAACTGGAGTCCTACTCTTTTAATATGTTTTTCTACAGAACTTCCTGAAAACTCATTCTTTTAAAAAAAATAAATAATGAGAAGAGAAATGTTACACTGTGGGAGGTTTAGGAACCTGAAAAAAGAAAGAAAATTAATTTTCTAGTCAGGTCTTCATTTATATATTCAAGAAACAATTCACTCTAGGAATATTGTGGAAGAAAATCTATCACTCTTAGCCATTAATCCGAAATCAACAGATCAGAAACTTATTTGCAGTCAAGATGGAGTAACATGAATCAGTTTACCTTTCTGTGTTAAATAAACAACTTGAAGACCAAACAAAACATATAGAAAAAGTAGATCTCAGACTCTGGACAACAGGCAGAGTGAGATGAGTCCTACTTACTGCATTGCATAGTTTCCAGGATTAAGTACTGAGAATGGGTGACCTAAATCAACAGTGTTACCAGGATGAGGAAACATACCAGAACAGGGAAGTCAAAGAGGCAAGATTCTATGGGAAAGAAAATCCAAGAGGAGGGAACTCCAATCTTGACAACTACAATATGACTATCTTGGCATGGATGAAAGGAAACTGCCCCCATTGGGAAAATCATCAATAGACCACATAATTCCCTGAACTCAGAGGGCTAGAAATGTTTTGTGTTCCACCAGCCAGAGTGCAAAGATGTGCTAATAACGCTCCAGGTATTTGGGTGGAGTCATCAGAGAAGTATCACCTTAAGAGTGAGACTAGGGGTCTCCCCTGTGGTGCAGCGGGTTGAGCACTGCATTTTGAAGCTGTCCACAGCTTCTGCAGTGTGGGCTTGATTCCCAGCCGGCCAGGGAGATTCCCACATGGTAAAGCAGACCTCTCCTGTCTCACCTGCTGCTCCCCTCAGCAGTGTCCTTGGTCTGTCTGCCTATTCTGGTCCCCGCTCTGTCTCTGGTGAATTCTCTCACCCTCCCACACCTCTGGCTGTATCCCAGCTCTTGTATAAATAAATAAATCTTAAAAAAAGTGAGACTAAATTAGCCCTAATTTAGACTAAATGCTGTTCTGCATTTGCCCTAGGAAAGCTTAAAAGCAAGCTTCAAAAGGATTAAAATACTTGTATACCAAAATGAAGTCTGATTAACATTGAAAGGAATATGACTAAATCTAGCACCCAAAAATATAAAATTCAAAATCTGGCATATAAATCAAAAAATACCAGTAATCTAGGATCACAATCAGAAGAAAAATCAGACAGCACAGCTCCAGAAACTAGAGTTGATATAACTGACAGAAAAGGACATTTACATTACTATAACTATAATCCTTATGTTCAAGGAAGAGGGAGAAAATATAACTAGGAGAAAAATTGAAGCTTTTTTTTACTTCAATAATTTAATTAAATGATACGTTTTTAAATTAATATTTATATGTATGTATATTTTACATCATTGTTCATTTTCGTACAATGTATGCTTTCTCCTCTCAGGTGTAGTCCCCTTAAAATTCCCACAATCAATTCACCCTTGAACCATCACCATTGTCCTTTGCGCTCTTCGACCTGTCTTGATTCACCTGCCTCCCCTTCCCTTACAGAATGTCTGATTTATAGTTGCCCGCTAATTTTGATTTATTTTTAATTTATAATTTGTTATTTTTGTTTCCCTGATCCCTTATTGGGTTTCCCTATATTCCCCCTATAAGTGAAACCATCTGATATTTTTCTTTTTCCTTCTGGCTTATTTCACTGAGTATAATCCCTTCCAGCTCCATCCATGTTGCTGCAAATGGCATAAGTTTTTCTTTTTGATTGCTGAATGGTACTCCATTGTGTACACATATACCTTATCTTCTTGATCCAGTCATCTATTTTTGGGCATTTGGGTTATTTCCATATCTTACCATAGCAAATAGTACTGCAATAAATAAAGGAGTGCAGGTATCTTTTGAATTAATGTTTTTGTGCCCTTTGGGTAAATTCCTAGGAGTAGAATTGTCAGTCATTTGGTAGCTCCATTTTTAGTAGTTTGAGGAACCTCCACACAGCTGTCCACAGTGGTTGGACCAGTTTGTATTCCCACCCACCAGCAGTGTAGGAAAGTTCCTTTTTCTTCACATCCTCGCCAAAATTTGTTGCTTTTTTTTTAATATGAGCCATTCTCACTGGTGTCAGGTGGTATCTCATTATGGTTTTGATTTGCACTTCCCTAATAATTGATATTGAACATTTTTTTCATACACCTGTTGGCCAGTTACACTTCCTTTTTGGAGAAGCGTCTTCTTAGCTCTTCTGCCCATTTTTTAACTGGATTGTTTTTGTTGAGTTGTGTGAGCAATTTGTAGATCTTTGTGATCAGCCTCCTTATCAGTTGTATGGAATGGAAAAATTTTCTCCCAATCAGTGGGGTGTCTGTTTTGGCTAATGTCTCTTTTGCTGTAAAGAAGTTTTTTTAGTGGGCCTCCCCAGTGGCGCAGCGGTTGAGCGCTGGGTTGCAAAGCTGCCCGAGGCCTCTGCAGCACCGGTTCAATCCCCGGCAGCTCCCCGGCCACCGGAGGAGGGTCCTGCATGGTGCGCAGACCTCTCCTGCCACCCGCTGTTCCCTCAGCAGTGTACTTCAGTTCTTCTGCCTGTTCTGCTCCCCGCTCTGGCTCTGGTGAATTCGCTCACCCTCGCATGCTTCTGACTGTACCCAGTGCTTGTATAAATAAATAAATAATCTTTAAAAAAAAAAAAAAAGAAGTTTTTTTAGTTTGGGCCTCCCTGGTAGCACAAGAGGTTAAGACGCAACCTATGAAGCTGTCCGCAGCCACTGCAGCACGGGTTCGATTCCCAGCCAAGGAGCTACCCATATGGCACAGCAGATCTCTCCTGACTTGCCCACTGCCCCCTCAAAAGTGTATTTCAGTCAATCCATTTGTTCTGCTCCCCACTCTGTCTCTGGTTAATCTTCTCACCCACCCACCCCCATGCCTCTGGCCTGTACCCCAGTTCTTGTATGCATAATCTTTTTTTTTAAAGTGAGCAAGAAATAAATTTCTATTTTTTTATACATTATATATTTTGAGTATACTTGTTATAGCAGTTAACCTATTCTATGCCACCCATACACAGACCTCTTATGTTAGCTACAGAACCAGAGAACTGTGGTATTTAGCCTAAGAGGTTCTAAAGGAGAGGCAAGTACCTAAAGGAAAGTCAGGTTTCTATCAAAACAAAGTAAATGAGATAGAATTCTATTGAGATGTTGTGCCACAGCAGAGATTTATTCCTAAAAAGTACAACAGAAAACACTGCCAGAGAGGGAAGCATAGTAGCTCTGAGTTGGGAGCAGAAGTGAACATCAATGCTGGGACGAATGTTGAGACTTCAGAGTTGGCTGGATGGGCTTAGCATAAGACAGAGTCTTGGCATAAGACAGAAGTGACAGCATGGCAGCATGAACTTCACACTCTGATGTGAATGTGTACACATGACAACCATCTGTGACCTCACTGAATCCATAACCTACATGGATCAGTCTCTGAGTCATGTGGCATTCAAAAAGATTGATCTCACAGCTAAAAAATACCTTTGAAGAAATTTTGGTTTTTATCTAAATCTCCTGCATAACAATAAAGGAATCTGATGCATAATACATAACACTTCTTATACCCCTTCCTTCTTTTTTTTTTTTTTTTTAATAGAGGCATGCTTTTATTTATTTGTTTGTTTGTTTGTTTGTTTTTGTTTATACATGCACTGGGTACAGTCAGAAGCACAGGAGGGTGAGAGAATTCACCAGAGCCAGAGCGGGGAGCAGAGCAGGCAGAAGGACCGAAGTACACTGCTGAGGGGAGCAGCGGGCGGCAGGAGAGGTCTGCGCGCCATGTGGGACCCTCCTCCTGTGGCCGGGGAGCAGCCGGGGATCGAACCGGCGCCGCAGAGGCCGTGGGCAGCTTCGCAACCCAGCGCTCAACCGCTGCGCCACCGGGGAGGCCCTACCCCCTTCCTTCTTAATCCTCTGAATATTTCACATCTTTTCATTCACCAGTTCCTAATACTCTCCCTTATCAATTCCTTGTACACATGAGCTAGCTGTCTCTTCTCTCTTCCCCCAACTTACCCTCTATGCAGACTCTCTGGTTTTAAACCACAAAACATCTAGGATCAAGTCTAATCTAGCCTGGGGAAAATGGAGAAATGAGGCAGGGTTGTGTGTCTGGAAACATTATCACACTAATAATCTTAGCCCCTTTATCATACAGATCCAAATGAAACACAGTATTTTCTTTTTGAGACCAATTGAGGCTTACTGTTTGTGTTTGCTGTCCAGTCAGCACTCTATGGCCTTGGCTTTGCTCAAAGATCTTGGCAAAACATTGGTTAAAAAAAAAAAAATTGGGGTTTAACAAAACTTAACTTCCAGTGGAGGTATGGTTAAGCCCAAATCATAGTGGGAGAAATGCCTGCTCAGAGTAAAAGAGGGACACACAAGCCTGCATGTGGGAGGAATCAGCTCTGGCAACCTCACACCTGAGCTAAGCCTGACATGTAGGTTTTCTTTTGAGAACCAAGTCAGGAGCCATGTGGTCTTCCTGCCACAGTCGACCTTAGGCCCAGACACACAGGGTAGGAAGAATTTACCTTGACATCAAGGTACAACTGAATTGGCTTTTCTTATTTCCTATCAGAGCTAAACCCAGTTAAGATTATAATCCAGTAAAGGTTGAAAACTTCACTCCTTTCCTTAGCATTATTTTACTTCTTTCTAATATCTGTGTTACTTCTGTATCTCTGATATCTGTATCTTTGTCATGGGTGTTCATATTCCTCCAGGTTTTTATTGCTAAAGGGCTGTTGGAATAAACTCCATTAAGATACTGAACTGACAGACAGCAGGTTAATCACTTAATATGAAACTTTCCCTTCACAAAGACTTCATACATATAACACTTAATCCCCACACCTGTTTATGATATGGACATTATTACTGTTTAACACGTGAAAAGGGCCCAAAGCTATTAAGTGAAGAGGGAATCCTCTTTAGGGCAAAGAATCCCAGACTTGAGTTAGAGAACTAGCAGTTGATGTCTAGCCTTGCAATTACCACCTGCAACATGTTAGCTAAGTGCTGAGCTCCCTTTCCTGGAAAAGGGAGGTCATCTACCTCACAGTTTGTAGGTAGGGTGACATTTTTAATTGAGATAGGTGTCAGGTAAGAGGCTAGAACAAAAATCAGCAAATGTCACTTTGGAGTATGTTGGAATTCATAGGCAGTAGGGTGAGTGGGGTCATCAAGCTCCCATTTTACAGCCCATTTTACTGCAGAACTCACATGTACCCTCCAACTGTGTTCCTGGGGTGGGACTCCACTCACTTCCTTTTTATGAGACAAGCATGAGACCATCCTTGATGAGGGAAGTGCACACCTGAGCTCAGACATGAGCCAGTCTGAGAAGATCACTAAGGGTTTAGAGAAGCAAGAGCTGTCTGGAGCACAGGAACCTTGCAGGACCTGGCTGAGGAAAGCTGCAGTCAGAAACAGCCACTATCACTGAAGGAATAGGGAGCTTCTGGCCCAGCTATTCAGGATACACATACTGAATTGGTCTGCAAAGCTACTGAATGGACTGCTCCTACTACTTGTCTCCACAATAAGAAATGGGGAAAGGTTTTGAAAACTAAGTCTACTCCACAAATGTTTGTGAATAGCTTGACTGATGATTTATACTGACTTTTTTGTTCAAAATTAAAAACTGTTCCATGGGACTAGCCACTAAGCATACAAAATGAGATGAATATGTAGAGATAAATAGAACTTCTCACTCCCAACCTCTGCTCTCTCTACTCCAGGGTTTAGAAACTTGATAATACCGGCTTATATGCATTATTGTTAATCTTGTTGGCTCATTAACCCCTTCGAGAATGAGGCAAGTTGTCTGTCAACCCTACAAAAGTGCTTATGTACATATAAACATATAATTTGAAAGGAATTGCATATAATTTCAAGGGATTCCAAGTAGACCACAAGTTTAAAATCCTTTGAGATAAATTTCCAGCTCCCTTCTTACATGAAAAATTAGACAAACTCAAGAGTTCTCAACTAATTTTCTCAAGGCAATGAATTGATTAGCAGAAATGTGAACCCATATCCAAATATGATTTTCCTACAATCTAGACAGAGATGTCATAGTTCTCCACAAACATATCCATCCATAGATTGGTTTCCTCTGGTGTCTTGCTCCCCAGGTTGCTTTAGAAAGGTGGTGGTCAGCTGTAGGCCTCCACACTGCATCTTTCACTTTCTGTGTAGATACAGCTACATGAATTTTTGGCACTGACTTATCTATTCTACTGATATTTGAGACCCACCTATGTCGCTGGCATTATAGGCTTCAAGGATACAGAGCTGAAATATACATACACACACATTTACTGCCAGCATGGAGCTTATAATCTAATTTGCTGCCTCTCCTCTGAAAGGCAGTAAGCCTTAGAATCTTCATTTGTTTCTACAGCACTCTGCATAAGAAAAGTTACACTATTCAACATAACTTAACACAAACATGTGCACATGCACATATATTTATAAACATATTCCTATAAACAAATATACATATTTTATATAATATACAGATATACAGAATCTATAAGTTTTGAACTGGTTCACTGCCATATATACTTCACCTAAAAATGAGATGTTGGTAATGAATGGCAAAATGAGGGTAACGGTTATATTTTTAATTCTCAAAAATTAAACTAATTGCTTGACCGCACTGAAAAAGTAATTTAAAGCCATTGTGACTTATCTGTACTTCATGACTCTAAACTCTCTACCACTTTATTATTCAATAACTCTATATATTATGGTCACATGTTACTCAAAAATATTGATTTTCAGGGTGATATCAAAATAAATATGGCATACTTAAATGGCATACTTAAAATAGCAATCCATGGCCCAGAAGTAACCTTTTGGAAATTTGAAAAACTATGCTAATTCAAAGCATCAGGTTTTTAATTAATCAGGAGACACAAGGTTGCTATAGTAACAAAAATTTCAGTACTAAAGAAACAATAAATCTACTTTTTGTCAAACAGAGTCCACTGCAGGTCCAGGATGGTCTCCAGGGCAGCTGTCCTCCAGATGTTGACTGAGCATCCCTGGCTGCTTCAGTGTAATAGTATCACCATCTGCACATGTGCCTCCATGTGCCAATGCAAAGGAAGAATGTGGAGAGAAGACCTCCCCTCTCCTCCTGTTTCATTGGTAAAATCAAGTGACATGACCTTATGTAGCTTCACAGGGACAGACAACTGTCCTTCTCACCTGACTAAAAGGCAAATATAAGACTCAGATGCCAGTGCACAGAAGTCGTCTACTGGGCATATCTTCAAACCTACTTTCAACAACCTGATTCCAAGAATAGTTTTCAAAGTGGAAGGTTTAACAAATAATTTTTCTCTTTTTTTTTTTTTAAGTAAGGAAGACATGATATCAGTTCTTTTCACTGTAACTTTTAGTAGTATGTTATGTCAGGTAATCGTGAGAGGAATGTAGTATTTTAGCAATCTCTAGTGTTTTCATTAGTTAATCTAGACTCGAGAAGCCACCACCTTGCATTCATTCTAAAACAAAACACACTTAAAACAAAATTCACATAACATATGCCCAAAGTCACAATCTGAGGGCCACATTTGAGTGTGAATTCTTTATATGGTTTCCAGGTCTAATTTCACCCACTAACCAGTGATGGATGGGATTAACCTGTGGGGGCTGTTATTCCAATAAATCAGACAATGTGCCCATCATACAACTATAAATTAAATAATGAAGATCAAATGTTAAACCTCTGATCAAAATGAAAAATAGTGTATTTTTTAAAAATATGTAGGATTTGAAAGGTTAGACTTGGCTAAAGAAATAACTGCCATAAATTTAATATTAGACAAAATATGAGATTTTACCTCTTATATTATCCACAGGTACTTATAAGCATTTTGCTAGGTTTTTGATAATAAAAATAGTAAATAAGCAGTAATTAAACACTATCAACTAGGCATATCACTCAAGTTTTTAAACCAACCCTAATGAGTATTATTCATGTAAGCTTTTTTATGAGATCACTCTCATTTCTGGCTCCCAATACAAAGCATGAGGTGGTCCAAAGTAAAAAATTACTCAAATTGAACCCATCTGCTGATACTAACATAATAGAGCTAACTTGGAAAAAAGAAAAACAATCAGGATTTTTACATAATAGATCTTGTTCTAGAAATACAAAGGGACTGTGTTCATGTTAACTGAACTATTTGGCTTTACATTTAATGTTCACATTATGTGAATTATCTAGTTCCATAAAATATAATTTGAAAACTAAATTCTTATCTAATTTTTAATAGATTCAATCAAAAAGCAAAAGAAGCAAGAGGAAGTAAAGAAGGAGAAAGGAGGGAAGAAGAAATAAAAATAACTGGAGATGTGGTGAAGGATCAGTCTGACAAATAAACTATTATTAAATAGACATGGACATTTCTTTCCCAAGCAATATGAACATATTTTTTCTTGCTAAGCAACTAATGCAACAAATCAAAGGAAAAATATCCCTGACCAACAGATAAGTTATTCCAAAGAACTAGAAGGTTACTACCAAATTTAAGAACTAGAAGGTTACTACCAAATTTATTAATTTAAGAAAGTGACTTTCTCCCATAAAGTACATTCTCCATCTTTTCCCATTTTTCTCTTATTGAAACAGACAGCGTTCCAAAATAAACTCTCCTTTCTGGTGCAGCCTTTCTAGTATCTATGCCCTTTACCAAATGGAGCTTCTGAATTGTTTCATTCAGCCTCATGATAAGAAAATTCATTCAGTATCAAACTAAAGAAACTAAATCTCTACAGTGGCATTACATTACCATTTGAAGAGTCAAGGAAAAAAACATTTTACATAGCTGATTATCACTCAAGAATAAACACTAAGAAAATTTTAATAGTAACACAGTCCAGGCTGAACTTGGAATCCTAAAAAAATCAATGGAACATTTCCTAAATGTTTTTAATTTTGGTTACCAGAAAACAACAGCATCTTACAAATGAGGCACATTTTCTTTGTAATCTATATGTGGAAACTCAGTTTGTGAAATACTTTGACTCATCAACTCATTTTCCCCTTAGTATTTTTTGTAAAAGAAACACTACACATATATACATACATATTGAACAGCCAAAAATTTGTTGTGACTCTGCCAGTTATCAGTGTGTTTCAAATTAAGAGTTGCCATAAGACAGAACATATGGAACATACTGACTTGCTTGTAACCTAATGATTAATACAATTTCTCTTGTGGCTAAAAAAGTTTAAACAAACCTGCAGATCCAAAAATTCATCAAGGCTACTAAACACAGCTTTTGCTGGCAAACAAAAGCATGGAAAATAAACCATAAGACAAACAGTGTGGAACTTTAGCCTGAGATATAACTGTCCCACATCAGGGTGGTAATCCAGCATGATACTTAAAGATACACATCTTCTGAGACATATAACAGTCCTGGCAAATTAAGCCCTGTAACTGTCAAGTGGCACAGAGCCTCAGTAGTCAGTATATGAAAATCTGATCATAAAAGTAACTTCCTTTTCATGCTATTTTGAACTTACTAGTAGAATGATTTGGTTATGGTCCCATTGTTTTGTTTTTGAATCTTTTCAAATTAATTATACTCCTATTAAGGAACAGGGTGCTTTAAGCATAATAAATATTGAGGTTGACTGTTGAGGTCAACTACTGACTAGGAAAGTTCCCTCTCCCCCTAAGGTGATGACCCCTCTGACATTCTCCACTAGCCACTGGTTCACTGGTTCCTGTTAAATGAAGTGGCCTCCCTCAAGATCCCCTAAAATGTCAAGTGCTGTAAGAAAGGCATCATACTGAGTTGGCTTTTGTGCATAGTGTAAGGTAGTGTTCAAGCTTCATTCTTTTGCATGTAGCGACCCAGTTTTCCCAGCACCATTTATTGAACAAATTTTATTTGCTCCAGTGCATATTCTTTGCTCCTTTGTCAAATATTAGTTGACTATAAATCTGTGGGTTTATTTCTGGATTTTCTATTCAATTCCATTGGTCTGTGTGTCTGTTCGTGTTCCAATACCATGCAGTTTTGATGATTATGGCTTTGTAGTATAGTTTGAAATCTGGGAGTGTGATGCCTCCATTCCCTTAGTTTTTTTTTTTTTTCAGAAGAGCTTTGGCTATTCAGGGTTTTTGGTGATTCCATATGAACCTGAAACCATAAAATACAAAGAAGAAAATATAGGCGAAACACTACATGACATGCACCTCAAAGACATCTTTACAGACACATCACCCAAAGCAGTGATAGTGAAGGCAAAGATAAACAGCTGGGACTACATCAAATTAAAGAGCTTCTGCACAGCAAAAGAGACAATAACAAAAACAAAGAGAAACCCCACCAACTGGGAGAACATTTTTGCACACAACACTAACAATAAAGGACTGATCACAAAAATCTACAAAGAGCTGATGAGACTCAACAAAAACAAAGAAAATAAACCAGTCAAAAAATGAGTAGAAAAGCTAAAAAGAAACTTCTCTGAAGAGGAAATGCAAATGGCCAACAGGTATATGAAAAAATGTTCAACATCACTTGTAATCAGGGAAATTCAAATCCAAACTACAATGAGAGATACCATCTCTCACCAGTGAGAATGGCACATATTTAAAAAACTAGCAACAACAATGTTGGCGAGGTTGTGGAGAAAAAGGAACTCTCCTGCACTGTTGGTGGGAGTGCAAACTGGTCCAACCACTATGGAGAGCTGTGTGGAGATTTCTGGACCTACTAAACATAGAGCTTCCATATGATCCAGCAATTCCACAACTAGGTATTTACCCAAATGACACAGAAACAGTAATTCCAAAGGGCATCTGCACCCCTATGTTTATAGCAGCACTAATTACAATAGCTAAGCTATGGAAGCAACCCAGATGCCCAAAAATAGATGACTGGATCAAGAAGATGTGGTACATATACACCATGGAATATTACTCAGCAATCAAAAAAGATAAACACATGCAGTTTGCAGCAACATGGATGGAGGGAGAAGGAATCATGCTCAGCGAAATAAGTCAGAAAGAAAAAGAAAAATACCAGATGGTCTCACTCATAGCAGGAATTTAGAAAACCTAAATAAGAGACCAGGAAAAAGACTAATCAATACAAAGTAAAAATCAAAATCGACAAGCAACTATAAACCAGAGACACACTGTGGAGGGGCGGGAAAAGGAAGGACTAGAGTCAAACTAAGGAGGAGATGCAATTGTATGGAGAATATAACCAAAATGAAAAGGCATACATTGTTCAAAGATGAAAAAAGATGTAAGAATTATATAAAATAAAATATTTAAATAAAAAATTAAAAAAAGAAAGAAAGGCATCATACTGTGTTCTAGTGAATCTTGGGTTGATTTGTAAAAGAGCTTTTTACTCTTTCCAGCAAAAGTTAGCAATCTATGAGCTAACGTTTTATTGTAGCCCAACCACATTCACTCCTCATCTATCGCCTATGGCTGCTTTTGTGCTGCACTTACTGAGTTGAATAGGTGAGAAAGAGACAATATGGTTCAAAAAATATAAAATTTTTACTACCCAGTCGGTTACAGAAAAATTTTACCAATAGGCCTCTTGGGCACTTAACAGTGAGGATAAACAAAAGGAAGCATGAAGTAACAATGCTTTAGATCTGGCGGATACTCTGCATTTAAAGGGCCTTTGCATGACTAGTTATCATGCACATAATCTGCAGATAAGATATCACATGCTCTGGCACATGTCAGTACAAAAGAAATATCTACTGACTGAATACACTCATTCATTCATTCCATAAACATGTATCAAAGGTTAACTATGTGAAAGGCACTGTTACAGAAAATGTGGAAATAACATTAAGCCAGGGGGAAAAAAAAAAAAACAATACTCTTAAGAGTTTTTATTCTAGTATGGGGCAGGGGGTGAGGTATCAAAAATTAAACATATAATCATACAAGTGATTAAATAATAACATGTCAGGGTAAGGGAGGAGTACAGGATTGCAATTATAGAGAGCAGTCACAGAAGTCCTCCCTGATTCCTAGACATTTGAGTAGTGACCTGAAAGCAGTTAGGGAAAGCTGGACACTACTAGCTGAGGGAACTGCCAAGAGACTGACGTGCTAGAGTTAGTCCCCAAAAACCACTGACTGGAGCACTATGAGGACAGGTCAAAGTCAGAGAAGGAACCAAAAGTATTATCATTTAGGGCCCTGAAGACCACAAGGGGAACTTTGAATTTTACTCTGAACTATAAAAAGTTTTAAGAAAAGGAGGAAACACACATCTAACTTGTATTTGGAATAATCACTCTGCCTGTTGTGGGAGCATAGATTATAGGAAGACTAAGGTGAATGTATCCGCAGAGTAAGCCAATAAACTATGGAAGCAACCCAACCAAAATATCTCCTACTGACGAGACTCTCTCCTTTGAGAAACCACCCTAACAAACCCATCTGGTTGGTAAAAGGCAATGCTAAGAGAAGTTTAAACAGAAGAGTTACATTGGCCATTATTAAAAACTGACAGACAGTATTTCCCTCTAAGATAGAGCAGGCACAGATTTGAACTACTCTGGTGTTGAATAAAGGAGAAAAATGCTGGGGGAGAGAAGTGGTCCAAGTTGCAATTTCTGGCAGGGCTCTGAGAAAACACCAGGGGGTGGAGGTGGTCAGCGAATTTGAATTTAATAATCCATTTTAACTTGTGTACTCCACTATGTTGGGAAAATAACTCTACCCAATTCTCCATTACACCCAAACATTCATGATATGTATCAGCTACACACAACTATTTGGTGTTAGTGTCATTTTAGGAAAATTTTAAAAGACAGGTGAGAGAGCAGGCTTCATTATAACCTGAATCAGGAGAAATCTAAGCTCTCCATCAAAAAAGAAAATAACTCAAATAAATGACACTACCACAGCATGCTCACATGTACTAGGAAATATTTCTTTTGTGGACATCTTAAGGGCATTCTAGAGTGTTAGAGAATTTGTGGCCCATCATCTAAACAACTGAATCTTGGGCTACATACATGAATTCAAATTAAGGAAATGGAGACACTAATTAGATAGTTGAACTTCCAATATCATACTGATTGCCTGGTAAAACAGAGGCCCAAGCCCAGTCTTCAAACTATAGGTCAAACCTGCACTACCACAGCTGCTTCACCAACACAACTTTTCCTATGCCCTGCTGTGTAATGATGTGTTCGGCCAGATGTTCCCAGACTCAAGTCACCTCCTGGGAGAAATTACTCATATAGGAAAGCAGGCAAGCAGTTACTGCAAACAACTCTAAGACACAAATTTGGAGAACCAGCATGTTTCCTTAAAGGGCATTCTAGGGTCATGTTTCCGTGAAGGGCATTCTAGGGTAAATAAATCCTCTGGGTATAAATCTAACTTTTATTAGAAGCATGAACACTTATACTTCACTGATTCAGAAGTAAGGTTGGAAGTACAAAGTTCAAGCAATCCAAGAGGGGTGCTCAAAGAGACCCATGGAAGGTCAGAATTCTGTGCTTTTTTTGAAGCTATGTATCGTATCCATTACTAACAGTTCAGATACAAAAGTGAAATTGACCAGGCTTTAACTTACTTTTTTTTAATATATTACATCATTCTTCATATTTGCGCAATGTATGATTTCCCCATGAATTTCCCACCACCATTTCACCCGTGCACCATCACTATAGTCCCTTGTGCTCTTTCCACCTGCCCTGATCCTTCTCCCTCCTCCTCCCCTACAAAATGTCTCTAATGTATAGTTGCCTGTTGATTTTGATTTTTACTTTATTATAGTTACCCTTTTTTTCCTGATCCCTTATTTGGCATATATACGTGATGGAATATTACTTGGCAATCAAAAAGGATAAACTCATGCCATTTGCAGCAACATGGATGGAGCTGGAAGGGATTAAGCTCACTGAAATAAGAAAGGAAAATATTGGACAGTTTCACTTATAAAAGGAATGTAGAGGAACCAAACTGCCTTATTTTTCACCTTTTCAGTTACTTAACCTCTCTAATCCCATTGCCAATAAAATAGAGATCATGATGCCTATTATATATATAACAGTTTTCAGAAGTATAGATAATATACACATGGTATGTAACACTGTGCCTCGCATTCACAGGGTATTCATTAAGTAGCACCTATTATTCAGTTATAATCATTACCTGAAGTAAGCAGAACTGACCCTGTTCTGAAGCATTGGTGAGGGCCACCACCCATGTGTCCTAGAGTGTCTGCTGGCAACAGTGACGTTTCAGCCTAAAGGTGCCAAATACTTTTATAAGCAACTTCTCTTTCTAAGAATATAGGACCCAAGATGCACAACATGGTCAGACAACAGAAGAGCTTCAAAGTTTTGCAAGCTGCTTAAGTACTTATAACCTCAGTTAGACAGGAAATCCTTAGTAAACATCAGATTTGAGAAATAAAAGCCATAAATAATGAACTCCTTATCAAGCCAAAATTTTGCTACCTTTATTTAAGCTCACTTTATTAAGGTCAAAATTGATCGCAAAAAATGAATTTGGAAATGTTTAGGATAGGATATGTGCATCAGGGCCCTGGAAAACTAGGAGTCACTCTTCAGAGGAAATGTTTTACTAGGCAGATAAGCATAAAAAAGCACACAATCTCTAGTTAGTAGGGCCAGGGTTCTGCTTCTAACCTCCACAAGTTAAAAGCCACATAACCATGTGCAAGTCAGATAATTCTCTATGCCTCAGAGTCCCTATCTATAAATGGCAGATAACTAACCTACCTGCTTTATTTTATATGGAAAATATGTACATGACTTTTTGTGGGACTGTAAATTGGTACAACCATTGTAGAAAACAGTATGGGATTCCTCAAAAAATCAGAAAGATATTTCATCTAATACAGTTATCCTACTTCTGGTTGTTTACCCAAGAAATTTAAAAACATACTAATTCAAAAGTTATATATTTATATACACACATATATATATGCCCCATGTTCATTGTAGGTTTATTTACATTAGCCAAGATAAGTGCCCATTGATAGAATAAAGATGATGTGATTGATATATATGCACAATGGAATACTACTCGGCTATAAAAAATATTAAATCCGGGCCTCCCCGGTGGCGCGGCGATTGAGTGCTGGGTTGCGAAGCTGCCCGCAGCCTCTGCGGCACCGGTTCGATCCCCGGCTGCTCCCTGGCCACCAAAGGAGGGTCCCACATGGTGCGCAGACCTCTCCTGCCGCCCGCTGTTCCCCTCATCGGTGTAATTCGGTCCTTCTGCCTGCTCTGCTCCCCTCTCTGGCTCTGGTGAATTCTCTCACCCTCCCGCGCTTCTGACTGTGCCCAGTGCTTGTATAAATAAATAAAAATAAATCTTTAAAAAAATATAAATAAATATTAAATCCTCTCATTTGTAACAACATGGATGGGCCTAGAGGGCATTGTACTTAGTGAAATAAGTGCGACAGAAAGGTAAACACCATATGATTTCACTTATATATGGTACTTAAACAAGTGAACTAAAATTTAAAAAAAAAATAAACTCCTAGACTGTAAGATCAAATTAATGGTTACCAGAAGAGAAGATGGGTAAATTGGGCAAGAAAAGTCAATGATACAGTGGATAGAATTGGACTTTTAGTGATGAATTTAATGCAGTTTATATATTTATACTGTCTATCGATGTGTAATTATGCACATCTGAAACTTACTATAATGCAATGTTACTTCAATAAATTGTAAAAAGGAAAATATGTACATGACTGTTTTTTGAACTATGAAATGCTGTGTGCAAGCTATTGTTCTCCACAAACAGTAAATAAGCCTTAAGTTTATGACTGTTCAGTGAGTTGACAATTAGATATTAGGGATATTTTTTATTGTTTTAATTCTTTATTTTCAGAATGTCCTTGATTGAGCTTTATAAGGGCTTCTAAATTGGGGAGTAAATTAGGTAGTTGGTATTCTCTTAGGCCACTGAATGTCCCTGCATTTAATGAGTTAGTTTTCAATGCTCTGATGATCTCATAAGACATGAGCCTGCAGCATAAACAGGCTCTCTAAGTAAAACCTTAAAGATGATGATTAACCTTTTGCAACCCCCCTCCCCTCCTCTTTAACCTGTCTACTTTAACCAAAATCCTAATCTTTCCCAGCACTGAGGACCCTCATTGGCCCCTGGTCACCCAGAGATCCCACCAGCCACCCACTCCAATCTGACATCCTGAAGAATCTCTGGTTTGGGTCTTTCTTGTCCCCATTTTCTCTTCTCCCATCAAATTATTTCTCTTATAGTTTTATCATTCCTTATAAAACCTGCCTCTGCCAATATGAAAGAGGATGTTGTCTCCCCCAAGAAGGGATTTTCATTTAGGTCTTCTTGGATAATGCTTAAATTCCAAACAAGAAACTGTAGTGCTAGGAAGGTTTAAAAGCCAGCCTAAGAGGTGTTTGAGGTCTTCACATACACCCTCGATTGTTCATTCACCAAACATGTACTTAGTACACATGTGGGCCATTCTCACCAGGAACAGAGTTAGGAACAGTTGGTGGGGAGACAGGGATATTTTAAAGAGCATGACAAACTGTCTAGAAACAACAAGTGTTGGCAAGATTATGGAGAAAAAGGAACCCTCATAGAAGTCTCTTCCTGTGTATCTGGAGAGTTGCTATGGTAGTCAATGCTGTTCATAAAATAATTCCAGATTTCCTTTTTCCAAATATATAGTCATATTATGCTCTATCTTCTTCACTGTTGTATATGTCCATATGACTTGCTTTGATCAAGGAAATATGAGTGGAAAGGACAGGTGTCATTCAGGATGAAACTTTATTTTTTAATATTTCCCATACAATTGCACCCCCCTTATTTTGACCCCAATTCCTCCTCTCCCCACTCCCTCCCTATAGTGTGTCTCTGGTTTACAGTTGCTTGCTGATTTTGATTTTTCCTTTCTTATAGTTATTCTTTTTCCTGGTCCCTTATTTAGGTTTTCTAGATTCCTGCTATGAGTGAGACCATCTGGTATTTTTCTTTTTCTTTCTGGCTTATTTCACTGAGCATGATCCCTTCCAGCTCCATCCATATTTCTGCAAATGGCATGAGTTTATCTTTTTGATTGCTGAGTAATATTCCATTGTGTATATGTACCATATCTTCTTGATCTAGTCATCTATTTTTGGGCATTTGGGTTGTTTCCAAAGCTTAGCTATTGTAAATTGTGCTGCTATAAACATAGGAGTGCAGGTGCCCTTTTGAATTAACATTTCTGTGTCATTTAGGTAAATACCTAGGAGTGGAACTGCTGGATCATATGGAATCTCTATCTTTAGTAGGTTGAGGAATCTCCACACAGCTTTCCATAGTGTTTGCACTCCCACCAGCAGTGCAGGAGAGTTCCTTTTTCTCCACATCCTTGCCAACATTTGTTTTTGCATGTTTTTTTTAATATGTGCCATTCTAACTGGTATAAGATGGTATCTCATTGCAGTTTTGATTTGCATTTCCCTGATTATAAGTGATGTTGAACATTTTTCATATGTCAGGCTGAAACTTTTTTTTTGTGGGACCCTCACTGGTGGCTGGGGATCGAACTGCTACTACAGAGGCTGCGGGCAGCCCCGCAACCCAGCGCTCAACCACTGTGCCACCAGGGGAGGCCCATCAGGCTAAAACTTTTAAGAGACATGGTACATGCCACATTCTCTTCTCCATCAGCTTCAGTTCTTGAGTGACTATGACAGGCAGAATTACCCCAACTAGTCTGTGCTGGAAATGTAGCATGAAGGAAAAATACCTTTGTTGTATTAAACTACCAATAGTTGAGGTTATTTATACTCCATTTATATTCTATCCTATCCAAACCCATAGGCCATTTGTCTAATCACCCAAATAAATTTAGTAAGCTGACCTGATGAGTAAAGATGTGAAGGACAAACGAACATGATTTAAGTGATGTTAGGTGGAATACAGGGTGAGCAGATGTTTGAGGACACCAGAAAAAAAAAATCCTGAGGAAAGAGGTAGCTTCAGCCATTTTAGGAACTGAATGAAAGCAAATATGACTGGAAAAATGAAAGAAAGAGAGTCAAGATGAAGTAGCAAAAAGTAGACATTTTGAGAATTGAAAACCTTGTTAATGCTTTTCATTGCTATCCTAAGAGCAATAGAGTCATTAAAGGGTTGTAAGCAGAGTAACAGCATGATTAGATACGTGTTTTTTAATATAATTCTGGATGGAGCATGGGGAGTAGACAAAAAAGCAAGAGTTAACACCGGGAGATCAGTAGGAGACGATTATAGTTAACAGTGCAGGCAAGAGACCATGCTGGCTTTACTACTCTCCTTAAGAGTGGTAAAACAGAGAGGCCTGTGGGAAAACTTTAGGGATATTTAGGTAGTAACATCAAAGGGGATTTTAAACACAGATTGGAAGAGGGGTGATATGGTTTTCATTGTCCACTGGGTTGTGGTCCCAATGTCTGATAAAATAAACACTGAAAGAGAAGCAAGCTTTGGAAGGGAGATCATTTTCTTGGTTATGTTGATGTCTAAGTTCCTCTGGCATCCTAAACTTCAACAAAAGTCTACAGACATTAATACGGGCAATGATTCATTTTCCTTTTGGAAAAACCAGAGTCAGTTAAAAAGGAGAGTGTGGCCTAGTATCAAGCCCTGAAGAACTCGTGTATTTAAAATCTAGGAGAAGGAAGAAGAGAAATAAAAAAAGATAGATGAGTGGCCACAGAAGTAGGAGAAAAGTTAGAATCATAAAATAGCAGAAGTCAAAGGAATTGGGCTTGGCCATAATCAGTTTACTCTGTTAGATGCTGACAGATCAAATAATGTGAGCTACATGGTTGTTCATTGGACTTAGAAAATGGAGGTGATAAATAACATTAGCAAAAGTTATTTCAGTGGAAGAAACAGGAGTGGTCAAAACAAAGATGACTTTTTAAAAAACACTGTATTTACTTAATAACTATTTGCAAAGACCTATCATCTGTTTTGGAATAAAAGGTTGAACCAGATCAAATGAGTCCCTACCTCCACAGTATTAACATTTTGGTGAGACAAATAAAATAAATGCAAGATATATTGGGTCTTATGGAAAAAACAAAAGGCTAAGAAAAATACTTATGTATATGCATAAATGCAGAAGGAAGGTAGCAACAATCAGCAGTAACAAACATGGAGGACAAAAATGAGCTATGGATGATGGTAGGAAGATAATGAGGGGTCAACGGTTTCATATATTAATATCTATAATGCATATATATGCATTAATACAAAGATGCTGAAGCAATTTATTTTCTTACATCAGCCTCCCCTGGTGGCACAGCGGTTGAGCGCTGGGCTGCGAAGCTGCCCGCAGCCTCTGCAGCGCGGGTTAGATCCCTGGCTGCCGGCAAGGGTCCCACATGGCTCGACAGACCTCTCCTGCCATGCCCGCTGCTCCCCTTAGCAGTGTATTTCGTCGGTCTGCCTGTTCTGTTCCCCACTCTGGTGAATTCTCTCGCCCTCCTGCACTTCTGACTGTACCCAGTGCTTGTATAAATCAATTTAAAAAAAAAGTTACATATTTTCTTACATCATTTATTTTTGCACAATATTTGATTTCTCCCCTCAAGTGCAATCCCCATAAATCTCCCACCACCACAGTGCCTGTGAATCATCATCAGTCCTTTGTGTTCCTCCCTCCCCTGTTTTTACCCCTCTCTCCCCACTTCCCTTGCTACATGCTCAGATCTATAGTTTGTGATTTTTGTCTTTCCTGACCCTTTGTTCAGTTTCCCTGTATTCCACTTACAAGTGAAACCATCCAATCTTTTTCCTTCTGATTTTTTTCATTTAGCATACTCCCTTTCAGTTCCATCCATGATGCTGCAAATGGTATGAGTTTCTTATTTGATCAATGAGTGCTATTCCATTGTATGTATGTGTGTGTGTGTGTATATATACACACGTATGTGTGTATACACATACACACACACACACACACACACACACACTCTACCACATTCTGATCCAGTCTTCTGTTTGAAGGCATTTAGGTTATTTCCATATCTTAGCTACTATAGCGATTCAATAAATGTTAAAGTTCAGGTTTCATTTCAAATTAGTGGGGTTTTTTTTGTCCTTTGGGTAGATTCCTAGCCATGGAATTGCTGGGTCATATGGTAGATCCATTTTTAGTGTTTTGAGGGTCTCCACACACCTTTCCATAGTGGCTGGACAAGTTTACATTCCCGCCAGCAGTGTAAGAGTTCCTCTATCTTGCCAGAATTTGTTGTTTCCTGTTTTTTTTTTAATATGGGCCATTCTCACCAATGTGAGGTGGTATACCTCATTGTGGTTTTGGTTTGCATTTCCCTTATAATAAGTGATGTTGAAGTGAATGAAGGTACATAAATGGTGTTCCTATCAGACCAAAAACCCTGCATAGGAACCATCAAGAGGGCTTATGGTAAGACACAAAAGAAATAAAAGAAGTGGCAAAAAACCAAAATAAAATATGCCCTAATCTTACTTTCTTTTCCCAACGAATTTCTTCCTAACCTTCCATTCTAAGGTCTTATCTCTCTATGAGTTCTTCCTCCTGACTTGACTAAATATCTCAACGCTTGTTTCACAGTATCCTGTGAGCTCTATTACTTCACTACCACAAGGGATACTGCTAAGTGATACTAGTCAGAAGGAGAAAGATAAACACTGGACGGTAACACTAACAATGTGGAATATAGAGTAACTAAATTAAGGGTCAGATGAAGATAAGCTTAAAAGTTAACACTTGAAAGCTGCCTGTAGAAGCGGGAGAGGAAGGAGTAAGAACAAAAAGAGGAAGAAATACAATGGACTATGGTGGCAGACAATGTGTCATTTGGTGGTGGTTGAACTATGGTGGCAATATCTGATGGGGTTAGCCAAACAAAAATATTTTAAAGTTAAAATAAAATCATATGTCTCCCCTACTAGACTATGAGCTTTCAGAGATTAGGGTGAAGAGTTATGCTTTGTTTTCTGAGCAGCTGGCCTACAGCCTGGTACAAAACAGACAAATATTCACCAATAAATCAGATTTCAAATTGTATGCCCTTTCTACTATACTAGCCAACATCCTAGTAAAAAATTGCCTATCATTTAGTGTTCAGAAGTTTTGCAGAGAAACTATTTCTATACAGAAATTAGAAGTTATCTTCAGCCCAAATTCTTGCCTAAATAGTTGAGCACTATTTATTTGGGAAGCAATGGGGATCAGAGACAATAAGTTGATGGGATTAAAGAATTTTGAAAAGGAAGCTTCACGCATTCCTCAGTTTTCTATGGTATTGTTACTCAACATTTCACAGGGAATTTCCAAACTCCTTCCAACCCCTCCAAAGTTTCCCTCTGAATCATTCAAGCACGTGGGTAGTACAGGACAAGTTATCGCAATAGTGTTTTACTTAAGTATCACATGTGTTACAACATCTCAATAAGGCCATTCATAATTTGAGCATTTTGGATCAAGACACAGAGAAGATCAACATCTGAGATCCATTTAGTAGAATCATGAAAATTGAACCTTCTGATGAATCCACCTGCATCAAGATCATCTACCATGCTCTGTTAAATGCAGGTTCTTGAGGCTTTCCAGATCTAATGAACAAGATTCTCTGATAGTAGGAATTAGAAATCTCCCTTTTAACAAGCTCCTACATTATTGCCATCACCAAAAAAGTTCATAAATTATATTTTCACGGGAAGACTTTTGACCACCCTCCACCCCCGTGTGTAAGTTGCCCTGACAACTCCCTCTGTGATTTATCACACTATTTCCTCTTCTACCATTCCAAAAGTGCAAGTTTTATGTCCATGTTACTAAAGATCCCCAGAATATTGAACATTCATACTGATGAATGAGTGATTCTTATGCAATCTAGAGTCAGATGCTAGTGCCAAAACACCTATCCAGAGGAGGTAAGATGCTCTCCACCCTTCTCCTCAAATCTCTGCTTCACATTCAATGCTCCAATGATACTGAACTGTTTGTTGTTATTTGCACACTCCCATATTTCCCTATGTTTTTGCTCAATTCATCCCTTTTTTGAACCCCTATACCAATGTCATCTCCATTTACACCATCCTCCATTTCACACCTCCCTGTCACTGTCTGGTAATTCCTACTCTATTTTTAAGTTCTGCTAAGGCATCTCCTCGATGCAGGAATCTTCCCCAACTCCTGTTACCCCAGAAAATCCTTTTTTATCTTGGATTAGTGTCGGCCTTTGTATATTTCCATCTTCATTCTTACCATATTATTCAATAATTATCTCTATGTTGGCCTTCCATATTAGACTATGAAATCCTTGAGGATGCAGATCATATTATATTCACCTATCCACTCCTGATTTCTATTCTAGTTCTTGGACCAGAGTAGCTTTTCAAAAATTACTAGTTAATGAATGAGCAAACAGATACAAATGCTCAGACACAACTAAAAACCAGAACAGGAATGTGTGCATCTGAACACTGCCCAACTGGTGACTGGATTGGTTGGCCTTACAGTATGTTGCATTACATACTACAAACTTGAACATGCACATATGCTTCTCCCATAATTCACCAGAAAACCCAATGATTCAGCAAAAAGGAGTCTGGAAAAATGTATTAAAATGAACCCACTAGTGCCACATCATTGCTGAAAAATTCATTTAGGACAAAAATAATTAAGGGTGTGCTTCATGGGATTATGAGACAACTACACATTCATAATATACTCCCTATATCAGGAATCATAGGCTACTAATATTGTGAAATGATACTAGCAAGCTAAAAAAGGCTGCTTCCTGAACTCTCTGGGTGTTATATGAGACATTTAAAGGGTCTGAGCTTGGCAATAGTTCAGCACTGTGCAGAAATGATCAAGGGATGTGCTCTACCTTTGGAGCCTCTCAGTCACTCAGGAAACTCCAAATTATGGGAATAAGTTATTACACATGCAAATTGTATTCACTCTGAAATTTGTTAGTGTTTCTCCAACATTTTCTATTCAAACACAGCCAGATTCTCTCCCATAGGATTATGACATCCACTGAGTCCAGGAGAAATCATGCCATTCTGAGAATATAATGGATCCTTCAGAACTGGGGGCAGAACTGACACTTTAATGTTGAAAATAAACATGAGCATCCAGCATTCTCTGCCCTAGAAACATGTTGTTCCTGGAGGTTAAATTCCCAGATCAGTCCACAAATATCGCTTTAATCCACACTGTTCCTAAAACATGCTATAAACAGTACTCTGGAACCTACCAACATAAGAACCTTGTTTCTGTTGACTTAATGAGAATTTCTGGAATGCTGGTTATGTGCCAGGCACTATACTTGTACTGGGGTTTCAAGGTTTCAGTACACAGAGAGCAGAGTCCTTGCCCTCAAGGAATTCACAGGGAGGGGAGAAGACAAGAAGATCAACTCCAGCAGAGAGCAGTCAGTGTTATGACACTAACATGGGGAGGATATTGAAGAAGCATGGGGGAAGGTGATGGAGTGGGAAAACCCAGTACTAACATCTAAAGAAAAGTTTTTCAAAGCAGATAAAGCCGTGCAAAAGTACACCTGCAAACACACTCAAAGCTTAAACTTGTATCAGATAAACATATCCTTCCTACAAATGTGCTTCTTCTCACTCACCTGGTCTGTAGCCCTCTAGGCTATATGCTCCTGATAAGACATCTACTGGGCAGATACAAGACCTCTAGCAGAAGATGAACCATTGAAGCAAGCAGGGAAAGTTTGAAGAATGCTATGTCTCCAGGAAACAGAAATGACACACTTAGGGGAATGGGTATCAAAGAGAATAAGAGACAAAAGAACTTTTCTTATTCTTAATACTAGGTAATTTCTTTGGATATAAGAATTCATAACATTTGTTTCCTCATGGAAAAAGATCATGAAATCTAATGGGGAGATCAAACGCAATAATATTATAAAATTGTGAACATGATTGAGGGTTACAGAACATAATAGCAATAAATATACTTGACACGTAAAAGCTCAATAAATGTTAACACTACTAAATACAAATATATAATGTTCTAGTACAGTATACAGGGTAAAGAAAGAAACGTTTAATTCTAATGGAGGAAAGGCAGACAAAGTTTGAGGCTCTGAGAATGAGAATATTTATCATACAGGCTGGGTCATGAAGCCTGGAAGACATTCATAGAGGTAAGACAGAGGTAAAACTAATCTGGGGTGTGCACACTCAATTAGAAACTCAAGAAATTCAAGACCACTCTCTGCTCCCTACCCCCAACATCCATTCTCAAGGACGAAAAACTGCTACATTCAATATTAGATCAATAATATAGAGGACAATGATAATGTAATTTTAATTACTATCATTACTAGCAATTACAAATAAAGTGATGAAATCTTAATAGACATTCATGTCAGTTAACCCTCAGAATTAGGCCACTGGTATGGTAACATGTACCATTTCATAAATAAAGTAGTCTCAGCTTGTAAGAGTCATACTCGATCTTTATTATAATACCACTTACCATATGTTAAGTCAAACATACCATCAGAAAAATAAAGAATGTTCATGAATAGGAAAACTCTATTCTCACAATGTGAGTTCTTCCCAACTTGATTTAGAAATTCAATAAAACAGTATTCAAATGCCCTGCAACTTATTTTGTGGATATCAACAAGTCAATTTTAAAGTTTTTATGGGGAGACAAAGGACTCAAAAAATGAACACAATATTGAAGAACAAAGTTGGAAGACTGATACTGTTTTAAAATTAACAAAGCTATACTAACCAACAACAGTGCCAAAAAAAAAAAATAGACCACTAAATCAACAGAATATAAGAGAGCCCAGAAATAGACCCACATAATTTATAGAACTGATCTTTCACAAAGGAGCAAAGAAAATATAATGAAAGGTAGTCTCTTCAACAGTGTTGAATAATTGCATATCCACATGTGAAAAAAATTAGACACAAATGTTACATCCTTCACAAAAATTAACTCAAATGAGTCAGAACTCAAAACCTAAAGAAAATCCAAAACTAATATTCCTAGAAAATGGCATAGGCAAAACATCCTATGATCTTAGGTGTGATGACTTTTGGATTTTATGTATTTTTTACATCATTTTTTTATTTTTGTACAATATAGGCATTTTCATCTTGGTTATAGTCCCTGTGAAATTCCCACCACCCATTCACCCATGAACTATGTCCCTTGTGCTCTTCCCAGCTCTGTTTGGATCCTACTCCCTTCTTCACTCCCTGTAGAATGTCTCTGGTTTATAGTTGCCTGTTGATTTTGATTTTTACTCCTTTAAAGAAGTGATTCTAACACTAAAAATTTTATGATTTTTAAATAGTTTTTCCAAAAAGTATAAAAAGGAAACCAGAAGCTACTCATCAGAATAATAAAATACCATATTCTTGTGGAAAATACTTGGGTGACAGTTTAGCACTTAAAGTGAGTGTCTCTTTGTGAAGTAATCATTTGTGTTTATGGGAAATTAAGAAACACAAACACATCTGTGTTCAGAATTAAAATACAATTCCCAAGTGAAGCATTAGAATTCAGCTGACTTTAAGGGGAAAAGTTATCTCCCAAGCTTTGTAAAATTTTGTGTAACAGCAGTCAAACTCAATTACACAAAGCCATGTCTTTCATCTGTGTTTTAGAAAACAGGAAAATTTAATTTTTTAAAAAATCAAAACATTTTTTTCATTTAAAAAAATAATTTGGATATCTTCAGCAGCCCCTACATCAAGTCAATGTTCCTTCTGTGCCACCAACGTGAACCAAGCTATTTGTCCACAATGATGATTTCTTTCCTAGTACAGTCATTGATTTTTCCATTCAACAAAACACTTAGTGTATAAACACAACATTCGTGACCATGTCACAGAAATATTCCTGTGCACCAAGAGCAGTGGGGCTGTCACTCTTGTGCCACCACCTTGGAAAAAAAAAATCTCCCCTCCCATCCATTCCGTTTTCCCTTCCAAGGATATCTCACAGTGGAAAGATTACTTCACTGGTCTTATAAAAATGCACTAGTACAATTCTACTTCCTAAAGGAACCACACCCTTGTCATCAGAAAAAAGGAAATAATGGAGAAAACAAAAATAAAAAAATGATATATATAAAAACCCATCTTGTCTTCTGTTAAGTGTCAGCCCCTTGCGGATAGGAAATATTTCTTCTTAATGTTCCTTATGTTATCAAGTAATCCATATAGACAAGTAAATTCACAAAAAGAAACTCATGATAAAACCCAAAGTCTTTTCTTAACGTTTTCTTTCCTTTGCTTACTTTTAGTATTTTTCTGTTAAACCACATTTTTAAAAGAAAAGGGACAAAGGGCAAAGATAAATGGAGAAAGTGAAAAATAGAATAGCACTTTATAGACCCATCTCCAAACCTCAGAGTCAATCTACAAGATAGACATTACAATGCCTATTTTACAAATGAAGACTGTGAGGTTTATAAGAGAGTAACTCATGCATGGCACATTAATAACTGGCAGATCTAGATTTCAAATTTACTGATGATTTTTTACTTTTTACTTGAACTCAGCATTTATATATTGCCAGGTAAGTACAGAAGTTCTGACAATCATTTGAGCTAATAACCTGAGTGAAAATAAAACAAATATTACTATGATCTTAAAATCTGATAAAGCTGGTATAGTCAAAGTTGGCTAGCTTTTGCATGCATGTTAAGGAAGAACTCATCTGACACTCTCAAACCCACCACCATTTTGACCAGAAAGCAATCCTGGGGTGCATCTATATAGAATTTTTAGCTTTAAGAAACAATTTCCTGATGAGTACACTATAAAAAAAGTAGCTACAAAATGTTTATAGAACGAGACAACTCATTTTACGAGATTAATACCCACAAACTGGTAAAGAGTTGGTGGACTGGATAAATTTTCTTTTGCTGAGTAGCAAATTACCACAACCTTAGCAGCAGTTTTGGGTTTGTTTGTTTGTTTTTTTTTTAATACCACATGTTAGTGCACAGTTTTGAAGTTAAGAAGTCTAGCATGGCCAGACTCTACTCACAGTATCTTAAGGCTGAAATCAAGGCAGTCACCTTGTCTGGTACTCTGGCAAAAATCTAATTCAAAGCTCATTTTTGTTGTTGGCAGGAATTCAGTTCCTTGCAATTGTAGGACTGAGGTCCCCATTGTTTCTAGGTAGCTGCTGCCAGCCAGGGAAGACTATGCATTTAAAGGGGTTGTATGATTAGGTCAGGCCCTCCTGGATAATCTTCCTTTCTTAAGTCAACCATGTAACATTACATAGGTAATCTATTTGTGGAAACAAATTTCATCATACTCTGGGTCTGGGAAATTAGGCAGAATACATGTACCCATGGAAGGGCAGAAAATCTTGGAAGCCATCCTGAAATTCTGGTTAGGAAATGACATCAATGGAAAATTACATGATATATTTTACAAAGAATCCAAAAATTAAAGAGCACACATCATTTGATCCTATTGATAGGAAGATCATAATAGGCAGCCCCAACCAGTGCTTCCAGAAGCTAGCGGTTACCCTTAGGTCAAGAAGGGAGAGAAACAAAACAAGAGAGGATTCAAGAAACTCGTTCAACAAATGCAAAGTGAACACATGCAACCAGATGCTAAAGTAAATGGGACCCAATGGCAATAAAGGCAAGGCCTCTGTCCATATGGAGCTTAAAAAATCTGTAAGGGAAGACGGAAACTATTAAATATCCACAGTTAAGTGATATGCATTAATCTTGAGAAAGTAGGAAGTGCTCTGAGAGCATACAATAGGGTCACCTAAACTGTTTTAGAGTATCAAAAAGTGATGCTTAGGGGGCCTCCCTGGTAGCGCAAGGAGTTAAGACGCAACCTATGAAGCTGTCTGTAGCCACTGCAGCACGGGTTCGATACCCAGCCAGCCAGGGAGCAACCCACATGGTACAGCAGACCTCTCCAGGCTCACCTGCTACTCCCCTCAGCAGTGTATTTCAGTTGATCTGCCTGTTCTGTTCCCTACTCTGTCTCTGGTGAATCCTCTCATGCCCCACAGATCTGGCCTGTACCCCAGTTCTTGTATGCATAAATAAGTCTTTTTTAAAAAAAAAAGTGATGCTTAACCAGAACCTGAAAGAATTTAGGCAGGGAAAGGGGTATCCATTGACATAGCATTGCTGGTTAACTGAAGCCTGTGAGACATAACTGCATAAAGACCATATGGCCTGTCTCCATCGCTGTAAGAAGGTTTCTGGAACAACAGTCACTCACTCTGCTATAAATCTTACCCACCAAACAACTCCATTAATTAATGTTAGGACATTATCGGTTCTGGGCATTCTACAAAATGAGTATTGACACACAAGCGCGTCACCTAAAGTAACCATTATAATGATGCAGGAACTTGAATCTTCTAAAAAGATGAGAGCAGAATGGCACAGTGGCTTCAGGCCCATTAATCAGACTGCCTAGCTTGAAATCCTGACTCCACCACATGTGTGGTGGAGTATTTTAGTATTTTACATTCTCTGCCTCAGTTTCCTCATTTCTAAAATAAGGACAATAACGCTACACTGCTCAGCAAAGGTGGGCCTTGAGCATATTATGCTAAATGAGATGAGTCAGACAGAGAAAGACAAGTACTGTATATCACTTGTATATAGGATATTAAAAACTCAAATGTTAGAGAAACAGAGAGGAAGGAGAAAAAAACAGTAAATGGTGGTTGCCAAGGAATGGGGAGACTGAGGTTGTTTAAGGGTACAAAGTTACAGTGAGTATAAACAAGCCATAGTGATTTATACAAAGTATAATGAATATAGCCAACAATATTGTGCTATCAACAAAATTATACGTGATATTCATTATGAAGGCAATATATTCCTACATATAAATATATCAAAATAATACATTGTATACTTACATTCACACAATGTTTTATGTCAAATATATTGAATTCCAAGAAGGCATTTTTTAAAGGCTAACTTTCTAAGAAAACAGAGGGGACCACACAAATTTCCTTTCTATGGAAGCCTCATTAAACTCACACCATACAGATACAGCATTGGTAGGTCTTGAAAGCATATGAGGAAGAACTCTGCCACTCAGAATCACCACACTTTCATAAATGCATATGCAATGACCAATCTTGTTCCTTTACTACCTGACTGCAGATTTTCCTGACTGCAGATGACAGAACCGGATGATCCGTCATCCATGCTCTCACAGCATTTGTGAGCACCTCTAAAGTAACATGTATTACATCATACCAAAATTCCTTATTCATATATTCATCATGTCATTGACTGAACCAAATACATACAGTATTTGGTACAGAAGGCAGCAAAAATATTCACTGAATGTGGCTCATCAGTGAGAGATATTGACATTGTCATAATAATGCAAATGATGAACAATTTAGATAATTTTGATGTAACTTTTGGAAGAATGGAGAAGAGTATGTATGTGAGTGTGGTGTGTTTTTTGTGTTCTAAAAAAAAATGCTGCCTCCTTAAATTGATTTGATTACTTTTTCTTCATTAATTTTTTTCCTCTAAAAAAATACTCATTAAAGGATTTGAATAAACATTTATTGATGTCTTAAAAGGCAATGAGCTCTTGGGCCTCCCTGATGGCACAAGGGGTTCAGACACAGCACTATGAAGCTGTCTGCAGCCACGGTAGCACGAGTTCGATCCCCAGTCAGGGAGCTACTCACATGGCGCAGTAGACCTCTCCTGACTCGCCTGCTGCTCCCCTCAGCACTGTATTTCAGTCAGTCTGCCTGTTCTGTTCCCCACTCTGCCTCTGGTGAATCCTCTCACCCCCCACACCTCTGGCCTGTACCCCAGTTCTTGTATGCATAAATAAATCTTTAAAAAAAAAAGGCAATGAGTTCTTGCCACCATAGATATTGAAAAAGTAAACAATTGATTAGCAGAGATGTTCAGAAAGAATTGAAGCATTGGTACTGAGATGTCCACCAAATAGGACCTTCCAAACCCGAGAACCCTGAGGCCTAGCTGAGGAAAACTAGCAATCCCAAAGGTACAGGGAAGGGAAAGCAATTGTTCAGGCAGTGGTAACTGGCTCAGGCTGCCTGGGCAAGACGAGACAGAAAATAGTCAAGATTCCAGCAAGAAAGAGATGATGTTCCCAAAAGGGTAAAGGAAATTATTCCATAAAAATAGTATTTAAGAGGAGTGATCAGGGCCTCCCCGGTGGCGCAGCGGTTGAGCGTTGGGTTGCGAAGCTGCCCGCGGCCTCTGCAGCGCCAGTTCGATCCCCGGCTGCTCCCCGGCCACCAGAGGAGGGTCCCACATGGCGCGCAGACCTCTCCTGCCGCCCGCTGCTCCCCTCAGCAGTGTACTTCGGTCCTTCTGCCTGCTCTGCTTCTCGCTCTGGCTCTGGTGAATTCTCTCACCCTCCCGCGCTTCTGACTGTACCCAGTGCTTGTATAAACAAAACAAACAAACAAATAAATAAAACATGCCCCTATAAAAAAAAAATTAAAAAAAAAAAGAGGAGTGATCAATGTAAAATATCCACCACGAAATGGCAAAGTTTCAGGATGTAACAGCAGGCAGCCATTTCCACCCATTGGTCCAAAGGGGCAAAGAGGAAGAAGTAGTTAATGGGACTCTGGAAAGAGTGGTTTGATGGAGTCAAGGCCCGGGCGGTGGAATGGGACTCAGTCACTGCCAAAATCAGCAATTTACATGGATGGAGAAGGGAAGAATAAATACCCAGATAGCCCATCTTCCTCAGTTGTCACATTTTAATGGCCTATCACATTTTTGATAGCAGTGCCTATCAATGGCCAAATCTGACAAAATGACAGAAATCAAAGGAAACGAGGAGAGGCAGGCAACCTTTAAAAATCAACCTTCCAAACCCTAGAGTAGAGAATGAGTGACAGATTCATGGGGTGACCATCATGTGGTAAGCGTTCAAGAAACTCTACAAGGTATGGCGCATAATGGTAACATAATTCAGACTCCAACTGAGGCTGTTTAATTTAGTGAATATAATCAGAATGAATTGTGAATGGGAACAGGAAGGTAGAGACAGGAAATGAATTAGGAAATCATTGAAAGGATTCAACAAGAGGAGAGGCGCCTAAGCCAAGGTATAGATGCTATTATTCATATCATCCCCCCAAGGCTCCTGCTCCTTCACCAGAGTGTGCACCCCCTGAGCTGCTTACATGGAATGTAAGTCACAAAGGTGGAGAAGAAACGTCTCCCAAATGAGAAGACATTTCTGGCACATGCTTTCAGTCTCGTTGTGCTCTTTCTTTGTGTCTAAAATTACACTGAGCCGTGCAGAGGCAAGTAACAGAGGTCACAGAGCAGGAGTCATAATTGAGTTTCTAATCACAATAGCCAAAATGAATAGAGATTCACAGGAATGAAACCCTGTTGAATTATCAGTAACCACTTCACCAATATTCTGATATCTTAATGCTTCTCTGGTTACCCATTCTCTGTTCACACATGGCCAATTCCATCCCTCTAACCATCCCCCTTCCACAAACTCTTTAGGCCCAACTCAAACAGACTCATTCTCAGCTATTGAAGTTAAAAGCAATCTAACAACCTATTGGTAACTAGGTCAGCATAGAGATATCTAGAGGCAGCTTAATATATGCTCTGTGCAGCCTTTTCTCTCTGCAGGAGCAAATCCAGACCTCCTCCTTCCATTAGCATTGCCCGTATCGCCTCTCAGGAGACATCATTCCAGGTGGGCAACATGACTTAGTAGGTAGAGCCAGAGTGGCCAACTGATATTTCCTTTGACCAGGTAGGAAATATCTCTGGCTATATTACTTATTTCCTGTTCAGAATGAGACTTCTAAATTTTTTTCTTGAAATAACATTATTTTATATAGGTTTCAGGTGTGCAGCATTATAGTTCAATATCTCTATATGCTACATTATGATCTCCACCAAAATCTCATTTCTATCCACTATCATCCAGTTGAACCCTTTACCTAATGGCGAGTTTTTTCATTTTATTGAGGTAACATTAGTTTACAACACTATACACGTTTCAGGTATATAATTTCTCACCTCAGCAACTACTTATATCACTTCACACCCACCAAATTTCCAGTCATCATCCACCCCCATGAGATTTTTTTTTATAAAATATTTTTAATTAGTGTTACTATGTGAAGTTTCCTGAAATACAAAGAGAAGCTACTGTTTGAACTCCAAGCTTTTTTTCTGACACTCTATTCATCAAGGCCTCATTTGGTTGGGATTTATCTTTCTCCACCGCCTCATAAGAAGTTAGCACCATTAAAAGGGTTACTTACAATATGGAATTGCTGAGCATAAGGAAGAACTTTAAAGATTTGTTTGTCTCTCAAATTCTTTACCAGGCTTTTCAAAATCAAGGCATAGAGTGAAAAAGTGAAAGGCTGAATTACCAAGCACTTATAAGTTCTTCCCATACTTGCCACATTACCATACATCACCAACATGAATCAAGAAGTACTGATAATTTCTATTTTTAGGCTGATGATGAAAACATTAATGATGCACCAACACCATGTGTGTACATAAGCATGCTCCACACGTAGTCCCAGATTCACTCTAATTTATCTTAAAACATCTTCATTAGAAACCACATTCAATTTGAAATTCTTACGACTCCCACATCCCACCAGTATGACCACTCCCAAGATGAACAGGAACACCAGTTGGTCAATCCATGGGCCTTGGCTTAGACTCAGGGTTGTGGTGGACAAAGTCAGATGCCCTCCATGGAAAATAACAAGGCCAAATGAAAGTTAAAGTGGCAAGAAACCACTTAGAAACCACGTGTACCCCTGAAACAGTAAACATCATTGTGTGGCTTCAACAACTCACTGTTGATAAATTCCACACACATTTATTTTGCTACAAATTTGGGTTTTTCTGACATCTTTCAAAAAACAAATCTTGATGACAGAAAATACATTCTTTAATTTGTACCCAGATCTGTTTTTTTACACTAAGAACAGCACAACTAAATTATTCATGTCACAAAACCCTGAAGTAATCTAAATCTCTATTTCACTACACTGTTTTCTTGTCTTTCAGGTAAACAGCTGCCCTCACAGCGGAAGCAAGTGCAGAAAGGGGAGGTGCATCCCAAGGAGGGCTGACACATGAAAGTTTCCTCAGGATGAAAGGGAACTAGCCAGAAGCAAGAGAGAGGCTGGGTGATGTGCACGGCTATAGCGTCATTCGAACAGCTGCTCTCTTTTCAGGACTAGTTCTTGACTGTTGGCTTAGCTTTCAAAAAGCACCCCACTTTCCCAAGCCTCATGGATCAGTTCCTACTTTTACAACTGTTTTCTTCAGGGAAAAAAAAAGGAAAGGAATCAGTATTGGAAAACAGAGAATGAGAGGATGTGAATAATACTTTTCTTTCCCCTCAGTGGAACACAAATTCTTCAAGCATAGAAGCATAGAGTCAGTGGTTCACAATGAATCATCAAGGAGCAAAAGAAAAAAAAAATCAGGAGTTTTGGTCTTATTTTCAAATCAGACTCTCAAAGCTAAAGAGAAAGAATACAAGAGGTCTGGGATTTTTTGTTTCTCATGAAACATTGTTTTTGGGTTTGTGGTTTGTTTGTTTTTTTCCCCAAAGAAACGTCATCTTCCTAGCTGTGATATGAAATGTTCCATTTTACCAGTCTGCCTTATGCAGTTCAGCTTGTCCCATAAACAGTCTCTGGCTTTTGTCATTAGAATAAGTTGTTCAAGTGTACAGTACTCAAAGATGATGTCTTCAAATTATTATAAGATTCTTTCTTTCTTTATTCAAGTAAACATGTCTTGGATAACTTCTATGGGTCTGGCATGAATAATGGAGAGAGTCATTTTCTAAGTAAAGGTCTGTAGTACCCTCATCTCTTACCCTTACCAATTAATAACAGCATATACTTGAGAAGCAGTTGGCCAGGGTCTCACCAACATGATCTGTACATCTGAAACAGGAAAAACTAGCTGCCATTAAGAATGGGGGAGAAACCATACTGCTCAGCAGTATGCACACTAACTCTGAAGTTTCCTGGGTTCTGTTTCCACAGCTGTCCCTTGTGAGGTCTATTAGGACAATGAATTCAACCTCAGAGCAAAATATACAAAGGACCTTAGATGAGAACTTACTACATAGTAAGCACTATACAAATTTTTATTTTATTATTAGGACCCTTAGTAATAAGATTCTAGAATAGAGCTCTAAGCCACCACCACCAAAGGAAAGACTAAGGTCCCAAGGTCTGGCCTTCCTCCTACTGATGTGGTCAAGGCATTTCCTGTAGTACTCACCAGCCCTGCTGATCCTGCCCTCTCTTGCCAACAATGTCACCACAATAATGCCCTTCCCACTGCCTCTCTAGCCTGACAGTGTTGCCCCATTAGTCTCTGGGGTTGATTTCGTTGCTCTAACAATAACGTGGAAGGATTCTCTCGCTGCCATTTTTGCATCTCTATACCAGATTGCTGGTGTGCCCTTACTCTCTCCAACTTTCAATAAATCTCCCACAAAGGGTAGCTTCAACATTTTTTAGCTTCCTACAGGACTATCTCTTCAAATAACTTTAAAAAAGCTACCCCTTTAGATGTCAGAAAATATTTAAGTGGCAGCTCAAATGACCGGCTCAAAAAGTTCCTTCCCCACTGATCATAAATTACTGCTCCAGTAATTTATTAGTTAAGGTATCTTGAGCTCTCCCCATATATCAGTATTATTGTGCTTTATGTATGGCCCCCACACCATCCCTTCAGCACAGAGACACAGACACAGACAGACAGACAGACACACACACACACACACAAGCACACAGGCACAATCTTATATAAGACCTTGCTGGAGAATTTTAATTACCTTATCTTGAGAACTGATCAGCAATTCCAAATTCTCTTTGCCATGTTCTCAGAGTACCTATCAAGTTTTCATGCAAATAGAGCTCTGAAGCCCATTTATAGATTATAGATTAATGGGTTACAGATTAACCCATTCCTGGGGCTACCTGTAAGACTTCCTCAGCTCTGTGTTTTTTCTAACACATGTATGTTATTGTTTCTTATATTGTGGCCAAGTAACATTAACATCAAAATCATTTCAGATTTGTTAAAAACTCAGATTCCCACTCCCCACACAGCTGAATCAGAATCTTTAAGTGTAAGGCTCAATTTTCTTTTTAATTTGCACAGGCTCTCTATGTATTCTAAAGTTTGAGAACTACTATTCTACATTTTGAAATCAAAATAATTTTGAGACTAGCATTAAGTGTATTAACAAGTATTTTATATCTAATTTGTGTAATTAAAGGATTGGAAGCTATTACAGAGATCTGTAACATAACATTCTATATACCATCCTTTATTTAAAATATATTCTTGGGCCTCCCTGGTGGCGCAAGGGGTTAAGCACAACCTATGAAGATGTCCACAGCCACTGCAGCAGGAGTTCAATCTCCGGCCAGACGGGAGCTATCCACATGGCGCAGCAGACCTCTCCTGACTCACCCGCTGTTCCCCTCAGCAGTGTACTTCAGTCAATCCACCTGCTCTGTTCCCCACTCTGTCTCTGGTGAATCCTCTTACCCCCACCCCTGGCCTGTACCCCAGTTCTAGTATGCATAAATAAATAAATCTTTAAAATAATAAAATAAAATATATTCTTGCTTACTAAGATGAAGTATATCTACAAGGCAGGACAATCTCTGGTCTTAGGAATCAAGGAAAGCAAGTAAGTTTGCCATCTTGTAAGATCAAAGAGTTGGCGAAAAGGTGTAACAGAAGCCCATATAGCAAGTCCAAATAGCCTGTAAGTGTATCCTGGTTATTGGTGCATGAGTTTTGGAGTCAATAAGTCTTTGGTTCAAATCCCAGTATAGCCAATAATTAGCTGTATGATCTTCAATTTCCTTAACCTGTCTGTGCCTCAATTTGCTAACCTGTAAGATTTAGATACTAATACTTACCTCATAGATTTGCTGTAAAGGTTTGAGATTTTAGTAACACAAGTTACAGTACATAGAACATAGTAAGTACTATGTACTGTACAGTACATAGTAAGTACTTGATTAAAAGCTATTTCCAGGTGGATTCTGAAATAAACATATCTCATATGAATAAAATCTTCAAGGTAGTGAGTTACTGACCAGATGCTACTTTGTCTTTTTTCCAAATACCTTATCAGTCAATAATTATTATTAATCAGGTGCTCTTCAGATTGCCAAATATAGTATGATCTGCAAAGCACCATGGGGCAAAGAACAACAGTCAAAACAGCCAGCTATCCTACCAGACAATTCCAGCCCTTAGGAAGAGTCTCAGGAAAGGGTGGAAAACCTGGAGCATGAGACGGAGTCTTCAAAGGTAGAACATATTCACCCAATAAATGGTTATAGGGTACAAGGCACTGTTCAAAGCTGGTAGTACAGTATGCAGTAAAATTCCTTTGTGGGGTTTCTACTCTAAAGCAAGGAAGCAGACAATGAAATGCTAATTAATAAAATTACAAAATATACAGTAAGTCAGATGGCAAAATATGCTATAGAGAAAAAGCACGGAATGGGAATAAACAGAGCAAGGGTGGATTACTGTCTCCCAAGAAAAACTTATGCATTTATCCACCCATGGGCTCCAAAACACGACCCCTCATTCAGGCCCAGGAAACAACAATGGGGTTTATTTAACAAACAGGGGAAATGAGTTTTCTAAGACCACAAATGACTGGCTATTTAACTTATGCATTTTGGCATCCTCTCTCCTTTCCCTAGATCCACAAGTAAAACCAAGTGACCACACCATGAATACTCAGTAACTATTTCCTAAATAAATGACATGCTTCAAGAGGAATCCCAAATCTCAGAAAATAAAGCAACTCTTGCATACCGGTTTCAACTGGACAGAATTAGTATCTAGCACATTTTAATATTCAAAAAATAGTTGTTGATAAATCAATGGCTCAGTGACTAAGTGAAAGGATTACAGGTTTAGGGTAAAATGAGTACAGTTCCACCAACTATAATGATTGTAAAACAGTGCTATAGAGGTTCAAAGGAAGTGGCCAGGTAGAGGACAGGTCACTGGGTTCTCACCCATGTGCTCCAAAGCAAGACCGCTCAGGCTCAGGAAACAACAATGGGGTTTATTTAACAAACAGGAGGAATGAGTTTTCTAAGGCCACAAATGACTGGCTATCTAATTCCAGAGTGTGTCCACAGTGTCCAGAAACCCCAAGCAAAAAGGCCATTCATGCAAGATGGTTCTGTCCCATCAACGGCAGCCTGGAGCTCATGGCACACTAGCAAGCAGCCAGGTTCCAACTGATGGTGGCAGCTGGGGCTGCTCACAGTTGGAGCCATTGAGATGACACCACAGTCACCAGCAGCAACAGTCTGAAGGCCAGGCTAGATAGCTCCAGACATTGGACCAGAAAGCAATTTTCTTTCTTCTTCAGAGGTTGGTTGCTGGAGGGCTATAAACTGCCACTGCCGCTGCCAGCTGCTTCCAGCCACTTGCACTGGCCAGCCCTCCAGCTGTACTTACTGGTGGGAGGAAGGGAAACAGCACCAACAAGGCTGGTACTTCTTGTGGCTTAGGTGGAGGGAAAAAGCCAGTTTTGCCCCATGGCATGTGCCACAGGGATCCAGTTTCAATTGCAACCTCTGTGGTAAGAGCCTGCCACACACAGGCCTCCTTGGTGGCACAAGGGATTAAGTGTTAGCACTATGAAGCTATCTGCAGCCACTGCAGCATGCATTCTATCCCTGGTCAGGGAGCTAACCCACATGTCGCAGCAGACCTCTGTCTCAACCACTGCTCCCCTCAGCAGTGTATTTCAGTGGATCTTCCTGTTCTGCTCCCCACTCTGTCTCTGGTGAATCGCCCCCCACCCCCGCCCTGCCCCTGCCTTCACATCTGGCCTACATCCCTGCATTTGTATGCATGTTTAAAAAAAAAAAAAAAAGAATCTGCCACACACATACCATGTATTCTAAGCACATTATATAGATTAGCTCATTTTAAACTTTCAACAATATTGGAGATTCAGGAGAGTAACTGCCCAGGGCCTGTGGAAGCCTTCACTGAAGGGAAGTACCCTTCTTATTGACAAATGCATCCTCATCAGTCAATAAGTTAAGTTCTGAGTAGACATCGGAGCAGTAACTGATAACCCATCAGGTGCTCGTCAGATTGCCAAACAGACATTTGCGTGTTAACAGCCAACTTCCAGTCTCTTCTCAGCAAAGCGGTTTCTGATTGCTCTCAGGCCAACTCAGAACTTTCCAATGTCTTTCCTTTTGGTCATTCAACTGGTGTCATCCAGCACTTGCTGCTTCTAAGCTCTAAAAGCACTAAGAGGCCCCTGCCCTCCTAGAGTTTATGATCAGATCCAGAAAGATAGCTCAGATCTTTAAAGAGAATCAAAGCAAAGCCATGCACCTGCCCAGGGGTGCACACAAGTGCAGTGGGAGCTAAGAAATTCAAAGTACACCTTTGGAGGCTAATTTTGATTTCCAGTATGGAGAAAGAACCATTGGAAGGAGAGCTACCTGTGAGTCAGAATTGGCAGCTACACAAAGCTAGGGAAAGAACTGGATGGAAATGTTCTCTGGCTGCACACAAGACTGAAAAAGGGGGCCACAGCATGAGCACCACCTGAATGCTTGCTAATGAGGGTCAGTCACGAAGCCTGTAAAGCCCACACCTGCCCTGCTAGATCTCATTTTGAAGACTTGAGCTGAAAATCCATGCTGATTTACAGGAGGTCAGAGTTACCAATAACCCAAACCATAATTAAGAGATTAGCTTTACCAGGAAAAATTGCTTACAAAGGTAGTGCTGTTACAAGTTCTGGGAACTAACAGTGCCCATTTTAGAGTTTTTTTCCCAGTGTGTCAAAAAGAAAGAGGCAGCTGTTAAAGAGAACTGGAGACAACAGTGCAGACTCACAGAAGGCTTGTGGGAGGGATCTTCATCACCCTGGGCCTCATGTGGTTCCAGCTGGCTGCTAATCTGATTGTATGGCTCCTCTGCTTAAATCCAACAGACTTCCCACTCTCCTTTAAAATAAACTCAATCTCCTTCAACTCAAGCCCACAAAGACTTACAAAATCTGATCTTCTCCTTGGCTTTCTCTCACCGTTTGACTCTTCCCTTCGTCACTCTGAACTGTTTTCTGCACCTCACATGTGCCCTGTGGCACTTTCATCACTGCACACAACACACTTCCCCTTTTCCACCCCATTGTCATCTGACTGGCACCTGCACATTCAGAGCTCAGCTTAAATATCATTTCCCTACCCTGGCCTGTGTTAGATCCCCTTACTCTGCCCTCATACTCTCCATTTTCCTCTCTCATACTGCTCATTAACTGTGTAATTAGTCTTGACGGATCTATCAGTCTTGCCAACTAAGTAGTAAACTTCTTGAGAACAGAGAACTTTGTAGGTACTCTTAAAATGCCTGTTTATTAATTGAATTAAAATCCTTGTAACACCCAGGTCCTTTTTTCTCCCTGAATTCTAAGTTGCAAAAAAAGAACATTAGACAATGTTTCAAGGGAAAAAAGGACCATTTTTGTCTGTGGTGGCCAAGCAGCTTAGGCTTTGTGGCCATCTCATAATTCTCTTTAGTATATGCCCTCCAAAAAAAAACATTCTATATAACTACTTTCCTCCCCCCAAGTCCCCTCACTCACACATACACACACACACACACACACACACACACACATATACACACACACAGAGCAGGAAATATTTTCTCTCCTCTTTTTAATTTATTCTCACTTTCATTCTTTCAACAAACATCTATAAAGCAATTTTTATGTGTCGAGCACTGGCTCTTAAATTTTTGTTGTTTCTAACATTTCACAACTAATTATTTAGGAGCTGACTCTATAAATGCAGACAGAGTAAAAATTTAATTTCAGGGAGTCAGAAGATTGAGCCAGAAAAATATTTCAAGAAACCAAAATATAAGGTTAGGAATCTTTGAGTTGATGGCAAAGAAAAAACAATTCAAAGTGGTTTAAACCCATAACTTCATTGGTTCACAAGTTTTTTTAAAGAGATAATGCAAGCAAGTTTCATTCCAGAATCTGAGTCACCAGGCTTGACAATTGTAGGGTAAAGAAAATGTCAGGCTTTTCTGCCCTCCCGCCATCAGGATAGATGATGGATCCTTGAGGTCCTGAATGCATGCCTGATGGCGGGCACTTGGAATAGGGTGTGGGCATAGGTAGATGGGATTCAGCTGAGTTAAGACTGGGCTTTTAAGGGCGGCATCACAGGGACGCCAGCAGCAGCAGAAGCCGAAAGAGAAGCCGAGAGAAAGAAGCAGGGAAGAGGCAGAAGCAGAGAACGCCAGAGAGCCCAGACAGAGTGAGGATTTGCTGGGGGCTGGGAGGACTGCCAGCACCCCTACCTGCCACGTACCCTCTGAACCCCAATAAAAACCTGCAAAACCACTGAGGACTCTGACTCTCCTTTACCCGGTCTGCATGGGATCAGAAAACCTGCTCAGTGTCATTCCTGACCCTATACCAATCTTTTGGACTCTACCCTTTAAATGAAACTTGCCCTCCTCGCCTATCCTCATGGTAGCGGTTATTCCAGATCTCACTTCTACCACACAAGAAAAGAAGCTCTTTGCTCACCTCTCACTAAAGAAAAAGGTAGCCTCCTTCCCAGGCACTCCAGCAAAATGAATTTCTTCCCTTTTCAATAGCCTGAATTGGGCCAGCTGCCCATCCTGGAACCTATCACTTCACTCAGAAAATGGGATGCACTTGATTTAAGACAGTCAGGATCCTGGAACCAGAAACATTCCATGTTGCCTGCTTAGGTGAGTAAAACAGGACATGTTCATCCCCCACAGGGGGGGGAAAAAAAAAAAAAACACTGTTGGAGAAGTGAAGAAATAGACAAAAAGATACGATCAACAAATGCCCTTTATACCATTGAATCAACTTTTCCCAAAGCAGCACTCAAATTCTTCCACCTACATAGCAATGTCTGCAGTGTCATCACTCCTGGATAGTTTATGGGATCCCTGATTCTTAGAATTACAAGAATTTAGAGACAGAGCCCAGTCAAGCTTTCTTATGTGATAGCAATTAAGGTTGGAAAAAGCAGTATCCTGCCCCAGGTAACATAATCTAGTGCCATTGAAACAAACATAACCCAGGTGTTTTCATTTCTGAGCTAACATTCTTTCTAATATCTCACTACTACACAATCAGGGCAAAATCAAACCATGTGATTCATCATTTGTTATTCTATAAACAGAGTTAATTTGCAGAGAGTGTTTTCTGGGCTTGTAAGAAAGGGAATAACAGTGAAAGAATGAAACACTATAACAATCTCCCTTTAATTTTGTTTTAATTCATACTACCTGTTTTTTTTAAAGATTTATTTATGCATATAAGAGCTGGGGTACAGGCCAGAGGTGTGGGAGGTGAGAGGATCCACCAGAGACAGAGTAGGGAACAGAACAGGCAGATTGACCGAAGTACACTGCTGAGGGGAACAGCGGGTGAGACAGGAGAGGTCTGCTGTGCCATGTGGGCTGCTCCCTGGAGGGCAGGGGATCGAACTGCAGAGCCTGTGGACTGCTTCATAGGTTGCGTCTTAACCCTTGTGCCACCAGGGAAGTCCTAATTCATACTACTTTCTAACACATTTATTACCCCAAAAAATAAGAACTTTTCTCAGATCTGAGAAAATGTGACATTAAGACTTGGGGGATAAAACCCCCCTTATAAAGGCTTTTAAGTCCTAGACCCAGGACTGAGAGCCATTTGGGAAAAGACAAGTTGCCAGCTTTGCTGTCACCAATGTGTTTGAGACCTGCCAGCTAATATTTACTGGTCATTGCTTTGATTTGAAGAACTTCTAGAGTAGAGAAAAAGTTCCTGTTGGTCAATTTTTTTTTTTTTTTTTTTAAATCACAAGGCAGGCTAGGCTATGGGGCCTGTGACCTCTCTCCGCCAGGTCACAAAACAGCATTTCACTTTCAAGATAGAGCAGCAAGAAAGGATCAGCTGTGAGTGTGAGAAGAAAACAATGGACAGCCAAAAGTGCTTTCCCAGAAGCTGGGAAATCTATTCATTAGTAGCCACACCTCCTCCAGGTATGCAGAACTTAGTGGGGAAACAGCTGACTCAGAAGGTGCTTGTCTTAAACCATTAGTTCCACTAGTATCTCACAAATTAATTTCATTAATTTCATTGTACTTTTGCTCACTTTGTTGCCTTGCCCATATTCTCCCCAGCCTCTTTCCCTTCTTCAGGCATTTCTCTGTTGGTCAAATTCACTTTCTAAACATAAATTGTATTGGGTAAATCCATTGCTTAAAAGTACCTCCCCTTTGCTAAATTCAAATGTTTGTAGAATAAACTTGGCCTCGTGAACAAATCAACAAGGTCTAGAACCCACAGTCCAGGATTTGTCCTGTGTACTCACTCACCAGACCTGAGGCCACCTTCACTTGCATGCCTTCCTACTCTATCTGGCTATTTCTCCCCCTGGAAGCCCTCCACTACTTGACAGAGCAAATCCTCAGTTTTTAAGTCCCAGGGAAACCTTCTCTCAATTTCCTTAAATAATTTTCCTTTCAAAAATCGCTGCTATAACACTGTATTTGGGTCATTTCTTTACCTCTTGGTCTCCAGGGTAACGCCTTCCTTTTACTCAACTCAGATGCCAGCCATTGCAGAGTAGATGCCCAAATGTTTGTTGACCTGGATTGTATTGTTATTTAATGTCCACCTTGCCTTGAAAGCAGATTTTTTATATAATACCAGCGTCTACCTTTCTGTGGATTTTTTTTTAATTTGGCTTTTGGAAAGAGTATGATTTTGAAAGAGGAGGCCATGGTGGAGGGGGGAGGCTATAACCATCCAAATGACAATGCCCAGTAGAGGACCAATCACTAGCTGTGGGTTCTTCACCCTCACACACACAATTTCAATACCAACAACAATGGTATTTACTTAAACAGGGGAAACAGATTCTAAGGCCACAGATGGCCAGCTAGCTCACCCCAGATAGTGCCCAGTGTCCAAAAGCCCTAAACAAAAGGCGGCTCATCCAAAATGGTGCTGTCCAGTTAATGAGAGCCAGAAGCACATGGCAGAATGGCAAGCAGCAGGCCAGGATCCAACTCATTCACAGCTGGAAGTGCTCACAGGTTGGGGCCCCCGAGCTGACACCACAGCCACTCACAGTAGCAGTCTAAAGGCTGGGCTGGACAATACCAGATGCTAGACCAGCCAACAGAGGCAGCAGCACTAGGAGATGGTGCTTGATGATCAGGAGAGTTTAACAGCTCTCAAAGTGACCCAAACAGAGAGTGCCAGTCACTTCACCATTGCTAGACAGCACTGACCAGTATGCCCTTCACCAGGAGGTGGTGTCCAAAAACAACAGCTTTACAGCTCTTTGTGAGTTGTTGGCCCACATTAACAACAAACAACTCTGAGACATCAGGCCCAAGGCCTTTGGTGCTCCTCTCAGACAGTGTCAGAGGCAGGCTGGAGGCAGGTGCAGCCAGGCTTGCCTGGGCGAAGAAGCTCATTGGCATCTCTCTGAAGCTTCATGCTTCTCTTCTATCTTTGCAGGTTTGCTGCTGGAGGTTTACTCTTTCTTCAGAAGTCAGGAACATAATGAGAGTCAAAGTGGCTTCTTTCCTTGGAGGCCATCAACAGCATCCTTCTCAGGGAGAGCAGGCAAGAGTCCATCTGTGAGAGTCTGAGAGTCTAGCTGGCCCCTGCCCTGCCTTATATCCTCTCAGGGTCCCCTTCCCCACACCTACAAGTCTGATTGGACCATTTACCTATCAGCTCAGAGCTTGCACTTAATCCATTCATTCTACAATCCAGGCACCAAATCCACAGGCCTCTACTGACTGTAGCTGGAAGGGAGCCACAGTGCTAGAGCTGGCCCCATGGGGCCCCATGCTCCTCCCAAAGCCTGACTCAGGTGATGCATGCCCTGGGATGGCACAGTAAGGGAACTACTGCGGTCCACCAGGCAGGAACTACTGCCTGATCCCCAGAGCAGCCACTGGTGGCCTATGGTAAAATGCCTGTCACCTGCTGCCGCTTGTACTGCTCAAAAGCAACTTCTAGGGTCAGGCACCAGAACCCCAAGGCATGATTCTGCTTTTAATCTCCCTTCAGGTGTGGTCACTGTAATTCTCCCACAACCAAAGCACCCATGAAACACGATATTCCCTATTTTCTCCCCCTGCCCTACCCTACCCGCTGCCATCATGGATGCCTCATGTCTATGCCTCATGTCAGCTTTCCAGGTGTGTCTTTGACCTTTTGTTTGGTTTTGCTATATTCCACATATAAGTGAAACCATTTATCTTTTCCTTCTGACTTATTTCACTTAGCATCCCCCTTCCAGCTCTATCCATGTGCTGCAAATGGCATAAGTTTATCTTTCTTGATCACCAAGTAGTATTTCATTGTGTGTATGTACATTTTGATCCAGTCATCTGTTTTGGGGCATTTAGGTTGCTCCCATATTTTCCAAGTTATTTACAATAGCAATCTACATGGGAGTGCAGGTTTCATTTTGAATTAGTATTTTGTTATTCTTTAGGTAGAGTCCCAGTATTGGCAAAGATGGGTCATATAGCAGATCCATTTCTAGTGCTTTGAAACCTGTGTAGACAGGTTTCATTAGTGGCTGGACTAGTTTATATTCTCATCAGCAATGTAAGAGGGTTCTTTAAGGCAGATTTAAATGTATTAAGACAAAAATACATCATAAATTAGTCTACTCTAGACTCAGTCTATGTCTTAAGTCAACCTGTTTCCTCTCTCCATTCAACCCCAATACTACATGTAAGTCCCAAACTCAACTCCTAGAACAAGTGGACTAAGTCAGGAGACTTTCAAGAAGCTCCAGTTCACATTCCAGAGCTCAGCACCAAATCACTCTTACCACTTGTCCAGTTTGCACTAACTTAAACTTTTGAAAGACCTCTTTGTGCCAGACTATATTTAGAAATTAGGTTAGGGAATTTATGAGCCCAGTCCTCAGGGAGTTCAATCTAGCTGGGGAGGCAGAAAGATAAGCAGCTGCAAATCCCCTATTATATCTTGCCTAATCCCTAACCCAATCCCTAATATCTCTACCCCATTTCCTGTTCTTCTGCCTTGATTCTTATTCCAAAAATCCCAACTCTATTTCCAGACTGAGACTGTACAACCCCACTGCTAAGGCAAAGTCTTATCCCCAGACTTCTTTTGGGTTGCCAACCCTACTGCAAACCACTCTACAGAATTTGGAGAAACCAACTTCTTCACAGGGTCAATGATTATTATTTCAGTCTAGAATCTGGTTTTGAAGTCTAGCATCTTATATGGATTATCCAGTGCTCTTTAACTTTAAAGTATATAAGATATACAGTATCCTACTTGAAATGGAGAATCCCCAGGATCTAGTTATCTGCACTTACTATAATCCTCCTGAGTGATTTTTAAACAGATGGTTCAGGGACTTGGTGAAACATTGTCCTACGAGCCACATGTTCACTTAGTTTTAGAATCATCTACATTATTTCTCACCCTATCATCACACTGCAGTTCTGAGCCCTAAAAACCTTCATTGATGGGGCTAACTACCCAAGTTTTGTGACAAAGGAAGTGAAATTAGACACCAAAGGCTGATGGTGCTGGACTTCCTGCTTTGACTTTATTATTTTTGCATAGAATTGGGTGTAGGACAGACATGCGGGGTGGGGGTGAAGGGGGTGAGAAGATTCACCAGAGACAGAGTGGGGAGAACAGGCAGGATCTACTGAAATGCACTGCTGAGAGGAGCAGTGAGCAAGACAGGAGAGGTCTGCTGTGCCATGTGGGTAGCTCCCTGGCCGGGGATGGAACTCATGCTGTAGTGGTGATACCACTAAGACTTAACCCCTAGGCCACCAAGGAGGCCCCAGCTTTGAATTTAAACATTATAATACTGACATCCCCATAACTGTACTTTGCCAATAACCTATTACAATATCTTAGATGCTTTATTTTGACATTTTTGTCAGATACTTGCTTAGAGCCTAATCGATTTCCATTATCATTTGCAAACCATATTTTTTCTACCAGTGCCTAGAACTGTCTTTCTCTCATCCCCCCATTCACTGTTGCTACCTAGCCAGGTATGGCTTCAGCCCTCGTTACCTAGTCCATCCAAATGTAAATTATTGGCTATCTGTTCAAGACCCCAAAACTCCCCATCCATGGTCATATTTTCTTTATCTGAAACCCCATAACACCAAGTGTCTAAGTTACTCATGTACATTTGTTGTGCCTAGCCCTGTTACCAATACCCTATCTTCCCAGTAATGGTAAATTTGTATTATTGCATATTACTGCATATTTGTGGATTAAATAATCATATCAACCCTAATTTGGGTGGACACAAGAGAACAAATTTATAATAAAGAACTGGCATTTCTAGAAATGTCAAGCTTAAAAGAGATACTACAGTTTGCACTGAGTTACCATTTCAAAAATACGTAACAATTTTTGTGCCAATTGACCACGATACTAGCTGTATTACATGTTTTCCCTGGAATCCTCTCAAACATTCTTCGAAGAAACTGAGGCTTAAAGAAGTCCAGGAACTTCCCACGTTAGCACATGAAAAATTAGAATTAACAGTTCAGGTAGACAGCAAAGCACACAGACTTTCTACCATACCACAAAATAATGAATTATCACCATCTCCTCAATTTTACCAGAGCTACTAATAGAGCATATATTCTCTGAAAGACTAGTATCACTTGGAAATTTCCAACCAATTGAAAAATTATAAGAAAGGAGTAGTTTTCCTGAAATAATCAGGAATAGTATGTGGTTAGGTATAAAGTTTGCTAAGGAAAAATTTTCTGCCCAAAAGTAGGGTCCAGTCCTCTGTTCAACTCAATGGCACTAAACAAAGCAAATGACCTCTGGACATTTTAATGTTTTCATTTTAGAGAATCTGATTTCAACTTAATAGGACAGAGAAACAGACAACTGGGTAGACAGCTACAAAGTGGCTCATCCTAATAAGGCTTTCTCACTGGAGCTTCTGCAGTATTTTGTCTGAATGAATGGTCCCCTGTCCCCTTTTCTAATTGCAGGGGCTGCTCCCAGCATGTACACTGGAATACCAGCCTAGCTCAAGAGCAGTTAGGACCATGTGGGCCAGAACACTCACATGGCTTCTAACCAGCTGCAATGGATGCCAATGGGAGTTGTAAGCTTGGGATGAGGGCCCTGCACAGGCCGGAACACAGACCTCACACTCTTATCGCTCCAGCCGCTGTGTGGAACTGGGATGAGCACACTGGGTTTGGAGTCACCGCCCAGGCCTGGATCTATGGGAATGTGGGTCTTGCTAATCTTTCTGAGACTGATTCCTCATCTGTAAATGAGAATAGTCCCTGCACTACTCATTAGAGAGGGCTTTGTGTGGCTCAAATGAGGTTTTTGTATGTGTAAACTCCATATAGAGTATGACTAGGTTAAATGCCCCTATTGAGTACACCCATAGCAGTTTATGCTCAAAAAAAAACCTGCATTGTATCTTACAGTTATTAACCCTTAGTCTTTCACTTCTAACCTCTGTGCACCATAGGACAGGGACCGTATCAATATTGTTCACCACTGTCTCCCAGTATCTACCACCATGCTGGACATTTGGTTGGTGCGCCATAGATATTTGAGATTAATAGATGATGAATGCAGTCCAATATAGTGTTCATTCCTTTTGTGAAAAAAATCATGCCACGATCATTTAAATCCCATTTCACTAGCACTGTCTTAATTTATGTTAGTTACTGGCAACTTCACAACCATTGTTTATAACTGTTCTTTTACTTTATAATTATTGTTTCAGATACAGTATTATCATTAAGAAGTGAGAACAAAGAATAAGGCATGCAGGGCCTCCCTGGTGGCGCAAGGGGTTAAGACACAACCTAAGAAGCTGTTTGCTGCCGCTGCAACACCAGTTTGATACCCAGCCCCAGAGCTAACTATGTGGCACAGCAGACCTCTCCTGTCTTGCCTGCTGCTCCCCTCAGCAATGTATTTCAGTCAGTCTGTCTGTTCTGCTCCCCACTCTCTCTAGTGAATCCTCTCACACACCCCACACCTCTGGCCTGTACTCTAGTTCTTGTATGCATAAATAAATAAATCTTTTTTAAAAAGAATAAGGCATGCACAAATGAAAAGCCAAATAATAAACACAATAAATGCTATTACTAACAAATACTACTATCTTTTCAATTTTTTCCAAGAATTAACCTCTGAGTAATTCCAACGTTACCTTGCCAGTTTCTATATTTGTAGACTATGGACTACTTAATATGACCAGAGAAACTATTTTAAATGTGAATTCAATTGTGTAGAAAGTCCAGACTTATTTGTGGAATAGTGACTATTTCCTGAAAACTCTAAGACCCTTTAGATAGTAGACATTATATGTGGGGAGGTATAGAGGAGGCATAAGAGTGGGCGGAAGTAGGTCAGAGGATGCTTCTGTAGATCCCAGTAAGACATTTAGGGGAAAGAAATCCAAACATAAAAGTAGGTTCTATTATTTACAAGATGGGTCTGCAGCGAGAAGAAATTAGAAAGCAAACAGCAGAGATTCAATGACCAAGCATTTTTAATATCCTGAAATTACAAATACTTTTACCTGCTTTTGGGGGTGGGGAGGAGAAACTAACCTGATAGGCAAACTAACCTGATAATTTGCAACCTACTAAATGTTTCTTCAGAGAAGTATTTTTCTCCATGGTGATAAGTCTACAGAGGATACCTAAGGACAAGTATATTATGTGACGTTGTAGTTTGTCATAACATCTAGCAAAGGAAACATCTAGCAAAGGAAGGTTAGTGAAGTCTTTATCACTACTGAGAAGAGTAAGCAGGGGAAAGTGTAATGACAAAACAATATGCTAGGATGTCTAATAAAATAGACTTCCTAATCTATTAGTAGCAATTGACCAACTAATGAAGCCTGCAATAATTAAGTTTGAAGATAGATTATATAGTTCCTTAATCATTTCTAACAACCTCCCATAAAGACGTTAATACTGATGACTAAACATTCCTCTGTATTCAATATCTAAAAAATAATCCTGAGATTGGGTCTCAGAATTAACATGTAGCAGGTAAGTTATATTAAGTTTTTTCCTTGAATTAGTGTCTATGGTAGACACTTGAGAGTATAACAGATACATAGTTGCCCCCAATATCTAGTCTCTGTCCACAGCTAAGCCAAAGACATCAAAAATAAAAACTCCCCTGTATTTCCTAGTCTCCCTTGCAGCTAGATATGCACATGTGACTAAGTTCCAACAATGGAGTATGAAAAGATGCATGATCTTAGCTTCCAGGTCGTCCAGACTTAATGGCTGGTGCATATTGGTAGCCCCGAAAGTTTGTCTTTCCCTTCTTTCTTCCTCCTGAAACAAAGACCTAGCATCTGGAGGCTGAGGGTCACACCATGGATGATGGAGATCAATGTGCTGGAGAAAGTCTGCAGCCCTGAAGACTTTTAGAGCAAGAGTCATTGCTTTAAGCCTGAGCTGGTCACCTTCTGAATTACATGAGAAGCCTCACATTTCTATCTTGATGACGCCACTATTTTTTGGAGATTTTATGTTATTGCTGAACCTAAACCATATTTATATAGAAAACATTTATACTCAAAGCAAATAAGAAACAGTCCCTAACGCTAAAAATTTCATGAACTTGAGAATGATATAAGCAGTAAACACATCACTAGAAATTTAGAGCATTGCTATAAATTCTGCTTCTACAAAGCAGAAGAATTGAGTATCCCAAGACCAAGGTATTATTGATGAGGATAAGAACATAAATGAAAGATAAATCATTTCTGTTAGAAGAGAATGAGGGAAGGAATCATGACTCAAGCAACATGCGAGTTGGACACTGAAAGAAAAACAGGATTTTGAAAGATGAAAATGGGACTAAAGACAGAACGGGCAGAAGGAACAGCACTGCAAAGACTTAGAATTATATTCAGGGATAGTTGACTCCAATCAGCTAGAGCAAAGTATATAAATACACTAATCACCCAGTTGGTTTCCTTTTTTTCTGCTGAATTTTCCATGAATTTTGTCACTATCTAATCCTGTATTTTATTGATTCTATATTAATCTGTTTACTTTCTAGAATAACTAGAATTGCTGTTCTCATACTCTTCGGTCCTAAGACCCCTTTATATCATTAAAAATTAAGGGCTTAAGTTTTTTAATAAAGCTTACAATAATTATTAATTAGTAAAAACTTTAGTTTACGTATAGCATTGTCTATAAATACTAAACTAGAATGTATGTAAGATTTCAGTTATGCATAAGGAATAAACTCAGAAATAACTGTACAAAACAGTGCTTATCACTAAGAACACTGTTGTGCAGTTTAAAACTGTCAAAGTGTAGATTTCATGTTAACTGTTCTTAGCACAATTAAAGGGGGAAAAGAGATAAAGAAATTTTTGGATTTAAGAGGTATGTTTATTACTTTGATTGTATTGATGGTTTTATAGGTGTATGCATATATCTAAACCATTAATTATATATACTGCATATAACCCACATTTTGTAGAGCAATGGTATCTTAGCAAAACTGATTTAAAATTTTAATTTTTTTAAATATTATTCATTTTAAAATAAAAATAATGCAATACATGTTAATGTAAATGGCATGATTTTATTTTTTAAAAACTTTCAAAAAAGATCATTGAAAGGGTAGCTTATTAGTTTTTGTAATCCTCCTTAATGTCTGGTTTAATAAAAAGATACCTGAATTCCCACATCTGCTTTCTCATCAATCTGTTGTGATGTCACATAGCAAGTAGCCTCAAGAAAACTTTACTGTAAATACATAAGAAAATGAAAATGATACTGTGAAAATTATTTTCACTTTGCAAACATCATGGAAGGTTCTGGAGTCCCTCAGGAGACCACACTTTGAGAACCACTGAACTTGATGAGGGCAGAGATTATGTCCATTATATTCCCAGCACCTTGACCAGTGCCTGGCACTTAGGAGATACTCAACAACACTCATTAAATAAATGAATGAAAAACTGAGGCTATATTGTGCAAGATATTGAGTGGCAAGTACTGAGTTTGGAATAACTTAATAGACACAGTAGAGTGAGTAGAGGTATCTGAGGACATAACAATATGATTAATCTGACCAAACTGAGCAGATGTATTGGAGAGAAGGGCAACTGAGAAACTGAGGTGCCAGGAAGGATGCTGTTATTCCACTCCTAGTGAGAAACAGTGAGTTCATAAGATGGAAACTATACAAATGGAAAGAGAACAGAAGTGAGGAATCACTGGGTGCATTATATAAGTCCTTGACTGGAAATCCATAAATCCAACCTTACTTAGATCTTAGATCTTCTTACTTAGATGTAAGATCTTATATCTTATAAGATCTGCCTGAGTTTGGCCAAGTTAACCAACTTCATTTAAGCTTTCCACATCATAAAATAAAATATTGCATTATATACAGATTATCACTCTTGCTTTTCAACTACTCTTAAATTTGCAGATGGTAGCTATATCAACCAAAACATGAATTTTAAATGTCACAAAATTTACATTCCTTATTGATAATTATTCCTGCATTTACTGAGAATAGTCATTAACCAGACTTGTAAAGTGTTAAGAATAGAAAGAGGTGACATCGGGCATCCCTGTTATCCACAGCAAGAGCTCACCCCTTCACAACATTTTCTTCTCCATTAACACAGCAGCAGTACACCCACCCTGCCCAGGTCCCCTGTAGTGCCTATAGCAGTGAATAGTAAACAAAAAATAAAGCTATAGTGCCGCCTACTGGAAAATAAAAAGGCAGCAATACTAAACTGCTAGACTGATTTTGAACCAAAAAAAGAACAAAAAATATTTTAAGATGATGGACAAAATGTGCAGAGGAATATTCCAACAAGCCATGAAAGACTGCAGTGTAATATAATATCACCTTTCAAAACAGAATAACAACACTACAGAAATCAAATTTAAAGATATATAATATTATGACCCAACAGATAGAGAATTCAAAATAACTGTCTTGAAGAAACTCAAAGAAACAAGCTAACTCAGAAAACAATTCAGTAGGCTCAGGAACAAAATTAAGACGCATCAGGAGAATTTTACAAAATATGTTGAAGCTGTAAGTATGAAACTAAGATTCAGTATGTGAATACAATCAATGTAAGAATACTATAAACAGCATGGGAAATAGAAAAGAGCCTGATGACAGAAACCTGGAAATGAATCAGGTGGAAAAAGAAATAATATGGAAAAGAAATAAAGTCTCACAAAAGCTATTCAATTTATTAGGAAGAGAAACATAAGAATAAAGGATATTCCAAAAGGTGGAGAGGAGAGAGCAGAGTTTATTCAAAGAATAGCTGAAAATATCCAAACTGGGAAGGGAAGTAAATACAAAAACCTATAAACAGGCAGCCAAACAGCTGGTTTCTAAATGCAATAACAATAACTGTCAGAAGTCAATAATAAATGATATTAATGGAAAGCTGAGAGAAAAATAAGCATGAACATACATATATACTCCCATCAGGTTATCAGACATCTCAGCAGAAACTGTACAAACCAAGAAATAATGGAATTATGTATTCAAAATACTCAAAGCTAAAAACTGCCAACCAATACACTCTATCCTGCAAAGCTATCTTTCAAATAACAGAGAAAGTTTCCCAGACAAATAATAGCTGAAAATCATTACAGCATTATTTCAATAGCTAATATATGGAAACAACCTAAATACCCTTCTACAAATTAATAATGATGTGGTATATATAGAGAATGGAATACTACTCAGCTATCAAAATGACAATTTTGCCATTTACAACAACATGGTGGAGGAGGGACTAGAAAGCATCACACTTATTGAAATGAGTCAGAAGGCAAAAGACAAAGCACTCATGATCTTACACATCTGTAAATGACAAAGAAAACAAACAGTACAAAAACAACTCTTAACAGTATAAAAACAAAATAGCGATTACAAGAAGGAGAAAGGGTACATAAATTCAGAAAGAGCTCAACTTTATGGTGAAGGGTGAAAACTAGACTTTTGGTGAATATAACGGATGTAGATTTTGATTTATAGTAAACACCTGAAACCTATATGATGTTATAAACCAATTTTACTTTAAAAATTTTAAAAAGCTGGTCCAACCACTATGGAGAGCTGTGTGGAGATTCCTCAATCTGCTAAAGATGGAGCTTCCATATGATCCAGCAATTCCACTCCTAGGTATTTACCCAAAGGACACAGAAACATTAATTCAAAAGGGCACCTGCACCCCTATGATAGCAGTACTATTTACAGTAGCTAAGCTATGGAAACAACCCAAATGCCCAAAAATAGATGACTGGATCAAGAAGATGTGGTACATATATATAATGGAATATTACTCAGCAATCAAAAAAGATAAACTCATGCCATTTGCAGCAACATGGATGGAACTGGAAGGGATCATGCTCAGTGAAATAAGGCAGAAAGAAAAAGAAAAATACCAGATGGTCTCACTCTAATTATAATAAAACAAATTCTAATTTTATTATATTATAATAAATTCTAATTTACTTTATCATAATAATTATAATATAGTAAAAATTATAATAAAGTAAAAATCAAAATCAATAAGCAACTTTAAACCAGAGACATACTATGGTGGGGGGAGAAGGGAGTAAGATCAAAACAATGGAGGTGGGAATTGTATGGGGACTATAACCAAAATGAAAATGCATACATTGTGCAAAAATGAAAAATGATGTAAAAAATATATAAAATTAAAAAAAAATTTAAAAAGCAACAAAAAAATTAAGGTTAGAGAATGAATATTAAACCTCAATTTAGTGTTTACTTGGGGGCAGGGTAAAATCATTTAGGAGGAGGCCTTTTAAAACTTTTAAAATCTGAAGCAATTCCTGTGATAGTTGTTTTCTTCCACATTGCCAATCAGGAGATATTAAGAAATATAGTCAAGGTTGTTCACCTTGGAGTATATAACATAGTCGGCAGTCAGATATGTCTGATTCTAAAATCCATCTTCTTCCCAATACATAACACTCAAAGAGATTGAGAGGTGTTTAAATGTGGAAATGTTTTATAATTTATAATTCTGGATGAACAAGAAAAATAAATTATGTGTGGAATCAAACTACCACCTTAGTTAATACAGAAATACCATAGATAGATTCTATGGTAAACATGACAGGAAAAATGACTATTCATCAAATTAAAATGCAGAGGAAACTATGGGCAACAGAGAAGAGTGTAACGAGCTTGGAAAAAAGCTTTTTGGGGGAGGAAAAAAGATCATCTATTTTCAAATCTGAGCATACCACTGAGAAAGGAACAGACTCTGTTCTCATTTTTTTTTTTCCTTAAGATTTATTTATTTATACAAGCACTGGGTACAGTCAGAAGCGCGGGAGGGTGAGAGAATTCACCAGAGCCAGAGCGGGGAGCAGAGCAGGCAGAAGGACCGAAGTACACTGCTGAGGGGAGCAGTGGGCGGCAGGTGAGGTCTGCGCGCCATGTGGGACCCTCCTCCGGTGGCCGGGGAGCAGCTGGGGATCGAACCTGCGCTGCAGAGGCTGCGGGCAGCTTTGCAGCCAGCGCTCAACCACTGCGCCACCAGGGAGGCCTACTGTTCTTCTCATTTCTTTGTTCACTTTTGGCTGATTAAGGTCATCCAGTCACTTTTGGCAGATTAAGGTCATCCAGTCCGGGAATAAATGGGATGTACTCTAAGGTAGTTACCAAATCAGCAGTGGCACAAGCAGTACTGCTAATGAAAATTATTCTGCTGTCTGACTCAGACATCAGTTCAGATTTCAACTCCCCGTGGCCATTTAATTGAAATGATTTTAAAACAATTTTCAAGAAAGCATTAAATGTTTGTATTTCACCACACGGAAAGAGTATGCATTTGTTCCGTGCGTTGAATGAAGAATGTGCCCGATTTTGTGAAGACTGCATAACAATTACTCACTTGCAATTTCTTAGAAATTATTCCTCTTAGAAATGCATCCCTCTTCTGTATAATTTCCCAGTAATTGTTTGAAGGCCAACTTGGCAGACTTTTCTTATCTACTTCTGTGATAATATAGCCTAAATTTATAACATCAGAGCCTTATTGTTATTTTGCAGTATGCTGAGATACCACACTAACCCCCTGGTTATTGCTCATTTATTCAGTAAACTTGAGAACCTGCTATGTGCCAGGCAGTCTGTTGGACACTAGAGATCCAAAAATGGGTAAAACAGTCCTTACCTTCAAAGTGGTCACTGGGTAGAGAGGAAATAGGTAAATGGATACAAACTGCATTGATATACTCTTATTAGCAACAAATATTTGAACAGTTACTATGTTTCAGGTGTTCAGGTTCGATGCTGGGGATACAAAGACAAAAATATGGTCTTCACCCAAAAGGTAATACTATCCAGGTAAAGCAAGGATAAGTTCAAAACAAAGTAGTGTAAAAATCAGAAGGAAATGATATTCGAAAATGAACTATGTAGAAATAAGATAAACTTAGCCTGGGATAAACCTATGTTTGTGGAAACAGAATGAAAGCACAAAAGGTAGCTGGTAGGAGAGAAAGTGGGACTCAGAAGCTGCCCAGTGATTAGCAGCCTGACAATGTCCCCATCTGGCTTCAAGGAAGTAAGCCAACCAAGGTCACTCTGTTCTCCTTTGAGATTTTTCCATGAGTTGCATTAATGCCACAAGATTAACAGATTGTTTACATAACAGTCAAGCCTGGGTGTTGAGGATTAAGGACAGAGGGAAATAATGGTCAGTAGCTGAGTGTAAAATTATCCTAACCTAACTACTTTGGTGAGAAATACCAACAGCTTTTTAGACACATCCTTCTGCACATTTACTTTTATTCCAACCCAGCCCCACTCTCTATATTTACTAGGCTTTGGGGTTTGTATTGACTTCCAATTATTTCACTTGAGTAATACTCTTAATTAGTATAAGCACGAGTCCTTTATTTTCTCTGAAACACTGCCAAGCTCAGCTTTCTCCTCAGCAAAGGGAAATTTAATTAACTTTTTGTGAATTTGTAGAACTGTTTCAATTTGCCCTTCTCTGGGGTTTCCACCTGCTCAGAGAAGGAGAAAAATGCTCATAAAGAATATAGTAGATGAGGCATAAAAATTAACATGGAGCCAATCCAATTCTCTGAATAATTCAGAAAACCTAGACAATTTTGGAAGCCATTGTAGCAGGTTGTACATGAAGTTTTAATTTATATGTAATAGGTAACGGGCAGCCATAAGAGAGCCATGTAATCCCTTTTCTTACCCTGTAGTTCCCACCCTTACTTTAAACTTAACTTGCTGCCCCTCTGGTAGACTGTAGTTGAAAGGCAAAGATAACCTAAAGAAGCTAGCTTTAACTTTTAAATTTACAGGTCTGAGATTCTGACATAAGCAACAGATTTAGAAGGCTACTTAACTTGGCATGTCTTGCATCCCTCCACCTTCCCACAATGGGAAAGCCAGTAAATATGGATTGGAGGGGTGGAAAGCGTTTAGACAAAAAGCAAATTAAAAATGACATGAGAATCTTTGCCCACCCAGGGATTTGTGGGATGTAAAGAGGACCCTTAAGGATAAGGATCTGTGAAACACCTCAACGAGAGGCCCTAGGCCCTGCAAATTTCTATCTAGGCTACAGAGAGGAATGATAGACCGATAACAAGGCTGCCAAGAGTCCCTGAGTGGCACAGCAGAGCATCTGAAATGCCAATGCCCCGGACTGCAAGAGCAACACAGAAGTTAGCAGACAGAAAAAAATGCAGTAAGTCCTCGAATAATTCATTTCATTCAAGGTCATTTTGTTAAATCAATGTATTAAAAACAACTCAGGCTAACACTAGTAACATTATTCAAGGACCTGCTTTGTTTCACCTAGTCATCGTTTCCAAAGGCCCACTGACAGCGTTAAGTGAGGACTTACTCTAGAGCCCTGAGAGTCTCACAGTGTGCTCACTAGAATTCTGAAATAGCCTCAATACTTGCACCCTCAATACTTGTCCTATATACTCCCCTTCCCTTGATTGTGGGTAGCATTTGTAAACATGAGATTTTATGACAGCAATTAGGTTATCTTATATGGCAATGGTGAGAGGGATCTGAAGAAGTAATTAAGGTGCCTAATCAGTTGACTGAGTTCATCAAGAGAAGATTATCCTGGGCAGGGCTGACCTAACCAGGTGAGCCCTTTAAAAGGCCTTTCCTATGGGGAGAGTTTGGAAATGAAAGAGCATCTTCTGCTGCCCTTGGAGAAGCAGTCATGTTGTAAGGAAAACCACATGGCAAGGACCTAAGGTCAGCACTAGAAACTGAGAATGGTCCCTTGCTAACAGTTAGCAGAAAACAAGGACCTAGTCATAACCACAAGGAAATGAATTCTGTCAGCAGCCTAAGTGAGGTTAGAAGCAGATTCCCCAGAACCTCCATGTGAAAACACAGCCTGGCCAGTGCCTTGATTTTTATCCTTGTAAGACTGAGCAGTGGACCCAATTAAACAGTGTCCAGACTTCCAGCCCACAGAAATGGAGAGGTAACATATGGTTACTATTTTATACCACTAGGCTTGGAGTTATTTGTTCCTCAGCCAGGAGTGAGAGGATATAGAATTGGACCATGAGGTCAGGACTGGATAGGAAATTGGTAACAACTCTGTAAATGGCAGCACAGATGGGGACACTGAGGGCTCAACACGACAAGCACTTTCTGCAGAGATGCTAACAAAGACCTTCATTGGAATGACATCTGGGAACCTCCCAAGTCCAGCTTAGAAGCAAGTTAACTTAGGGTCAGGAATGTTATGTTGCAAATCCTAACTTTCACTGAGGTTAAACCTGAAATTTTTGTTTTGTTTAATCAGAAGTGTCTGTCCTGATTTCTAAATGCATGTATTAAGATTTCCTCCTCAGACAGAATAGAGGTTTAGCATAGAAATTTTCTATTATGGGATTGTGAGGTTTCATTTTTTTCCATGTCCAGTTTGTGGCATGTGAAGTCCATTTCCACCTTCTATCTTCTGGTGGAGTTTTGCAGCAATGGGCAGGGCCACTCTAGAGACTAAATATCAAGGCAAGAGTAAAAATTAAACTCCTCTCCACCATTCCTTCCCTGAGGAAATGGGTTCAAAATGAACACCAAAGGCAGCTATCAAAAGTTTTCTTGGGCCTCCCTGGTGGCACAAGGGGTTAAGCACTGCACTATAAAGCTATCCACATCCTCTGCAACACGAGTTCCATCCCCAGCAGGCCGGGGAGCTACCCACATGGTGCAGCAGATCTCTCCTGCCTCATCCGCTGCTCCCTTCAGCAGTGCATTTCATTTAGTCTGCCTGTTCTGTTCCCCCCTCTGTCTCTGGTGAATCCTCTTACCACCCCCACATCTCTGACCTGTACCCCAGCTCTTGTATGCATAAATAAATCTTTAAAAAAAAAAAGTTTTCTTAGCGACCTCCATGGTAAAATGGCAGGGAAAAAAGGTCCGAACACAGATCCTTGACCCCTCCAAACTTAACAAAATGAGCACAAGATGAATGTTGAAAACTGACAGCACTCAAAGAACAAGACACAACTTTAAAGAAACATTTGAAACAGTGATTGGACAAACAGAAATGAAAAGGTCCAGGAGTCAAGGTTTGTTTCTCCTTCCTGATTCTTTCTCCCTCACCTGTGCCCAGTCCCAGTCTTCAACAATCCATGGGACAAAGGTGTGGAGACAAAATCCTAATTCTCTAATTTCCTTGATCAGTCAACAAGTAAATGGAGAAGGGGAAATACCCTTGAAAAGTAAGCTTTCATGCTAAGCTCATCATTTTATGCTTTCTTAACCAACAGCAAATGAGATGTCACCCAAAATTCCTAATTAACATCATGAAGACCATAAGCAATACAATGGAAAGATAGATAAAAATTCAGAAGTGTTTCAAGAGAGGGAGCAAAAGCTATAAAGATCTGAAAAGATGATTGACCTCATTAATGACCTCATAACCATTAAAATGCAGTATCACCAAAATGAGATTTTATTTTACACACAATTATTGGTAAACATTAAAAGCTATGACAAGTGTGAGCAAGGATGTGAAGGAATAGAGTCTCAGAAATTTCTGGCAGGGTGTAAATCATAAGCTCTAAAAGCAATTCAGGGTTGTTTGGGGTGTTGGTGAACTGATACCATGTTTGAATGTACTGCGCTGATCCTTTTACCAAATAATTCTAGGGCTGCTAGTTTTGAGAAGGGCCTAGAACTGGAGAATTCTCTGCAGCAGAAAGTATGGGAAACAATATGAAGGCTCCTTATAAGATTAAAAACAGAACTACCATATGATCCAGCAATTCCACTTCTGTGTACTTATCCAAAAGAAATGAAATCAAAAATATCGGATGGAGGACCTCCCCTGGTGGCGCAGCAGTTGAGCGCCGGGCTGCGAGGCTGTCCGCAGCCTCTACAGCGCCGGTTCGTTCCCCAGCCGCCGGCGAAGGTCCCACAAAAAAATATATATATCGGATGGTATCACTTATTGGAGAAATATAGGGAAACTGAACAAAGGGTCAGGAAAAAGACAGAACTTGCAAACTGACCACACAGCAGGGGATGGAGAGGGGTCAAAACAGGGGAGGGAAGGGCACAGGACTGTGGCGATGGTCACAGGTGCTGTGGTGATGGGAGAACTACACATAGGGGCAGAAAATATCAAATATTGTACAAAAATGAATGATGTAAAAAAAATTTAAAAAAAGAAATGAAATCACTATCTCAAAAAAGAATTTTGTACCCACACATTGTCACATTATTTACAATAGCCGAGATATGGGAAAAAACTAAATGTCCATTGATCAATGAATGGTTAAAATTTGCATGTGTGTGTGTGCATGTGAATATTAATAAACCACCAAAAAGAAAACCCTGCCATTTACAACAACATAGATAAACATTAAGGGCAATGTGCTAAATGAAATGATTCAGACAGAGAAAGAGTTACCATGTGATCTAACTTATGTATGGAATTTAAAACTAAACTCATAGATACAGAGGTCAGGTTGGTGGTTGCCAGAGGTGTGGGGATGGAGGAAATAAGGAAAGGTAGTCAAAAATTATACTCTTCTAAGTGTAACTCCTGGGAATTTAATGTACCGTGGGGACTATAGTTAAAAATATTTTTTAAGGGCCTCCCTGGTGGCGCAAGGGGCTAAGACGCTTTCTGTGAAGCTATCCACAGCCACTGCAGTATGAGTTCAATCCCTGGACAGGGAGCTACCCACATGGCGTGGCAGACCTCTCCTGTCTCACCCGCTGCTCCCCTCAGCAGTGTATTTCAGTCAGTCTGCCTGTTCTGTTCCCCACTCTGTCTCTGGTGAATCCTCTCATCCCCCCACACCTCTGGTCTGTACCCCAGTTCTTGTATACATAAATAAATAAATCTTTTAAAAAGACTTTTTTTTAAAGAAGTCTCTACAGGAAGTCCCAGCTTGACGCACCCCACTTCCTACTCACTACTCATACCAGTAAATCCATGGTAAATACAAGTGTCTTTGGTTAATAAAGTCATAGTACAGAGTCTAGCAAGCCCTAAAAAAAAAAAAAAAAAAAAAAAAAAATCACAGCAAAGACACTGAGGATCTTCCTCTGTTAATAACTATTCATCTTTTAAGAAACCACTCCTACTTTGCTATTGGGCCTAATTGAGAGCAAATGTTTAAACAAGACCCCAAATGCCCATCACGAGCCAATTGCTATTTGATCCAGTTTCACTATTTATTGCTGCCTTACAAATACCCCAAAACATAATGGCTCAAAACATGTCATATTGCAAAGCTCTCTATGCAACAATCAGAAAGGAGAGATATACCCAAATGGTGATTTTTAAATTCCCTAATAATTTTCCAATTACGTTTTACAGATTTACATAGTTCAACCAGCAAGTACCTTCTGCCCACTCTGCAAATCATTTCTAATTCAAAGCTGTTTGTGACCTGTAGGAACTAGAGGGATAAAATGTAGGAAGTAGTGGGTGAAGTGACCTGTAGGAACTAGAGGGATAAAATGTAGGAAGTAGTGGGTGAAGTTATGTCCTATGTAAATCCTTACTTTCCCAGATACTGGAAAAAAATATGGAATACAGTATTGAAATCATAATGTAAATACAAGTTAGTGTTGCTGCTTCCTCTCAAGTGACTCCTTACTAGAAAATCAACCTGACAAACCTTAGCTGCAGAAAAAGATGTCAAGTATGCCCGGATACTCCAGCATCTCTCTCTCAGCTGCATCTTCCACTTATCAGAGACGCCTCTTGAGAATACATTTTTTAAAAAAGGAGATGGATAGCATGACAATAATGAGAAAGGAACACAAGGAGCTATGTATGTTCTTGTATTATCAAGATCGGCAGGCACAGTAATGCTGCCAGCCAGAAAATGTGCAGGCAAGGGGAACAGAACAAACCAATTTACATGCCATGTGAGTGTTCCCCCACACCAACCACCAGAGAAAGAAGCTGTGGTGAGATGCCCAGTTAAGATTTAGAATATTTTGCCAACTTTTCAAAATGTTCCCAAACACAGTACTTCACTGAAACTTGCTGGGTAAGTAGTTATTTACTGCCATTTCTCCCACCCCACAAAATCAGAAATTTTGATTCCTCTGCAAGTAAATCTTATCCTGTCCTCACTTATATCCAACAGAAGTTACATATGAACTACTTCAGATCACCAGAGCCTTTTAATCATATCTGCATCTCTGTTCTTGAAGCAGCAGCAACCGTCCAGAGAGCACTCACAGGTACTATCAGAAACAATCTCAACCTTGCTTGCTTGGCTCCTTGTCTAACCTCTTAAGGACTATAAACTGAGTGAGTCAGAACCAATTCTTAATTACTTGACCTACAACTTACCTTGCTATCTTTATTATTGATTTCATTCTTAGCTCACTTGATTTCTTGAATCTTTTGGCTCCCAACCCTCTCCCTTCTTCAAATTCTCAGCTCCCTGCATAGCATCGCTATGACCGCACTCTCTGCACTGTATTGTGGGACTCCCTTAATCATAACTCCCTGGGACACTGTTCTTCATTCACCTGGGTGAACCCAGAGTTTAGCATAGGGCCTGATACAGTCTGGCAATATCTCAAAGTTTGAGTAAGTGACCTGGCTTCTTTGCTATAGCCCTACATTACATTTTTTTCCCCCATGTTTCCAAAAAATGTTTAATGACCTTGAAAAATGTTCACACTATAGTTTCAAATAAAGAAGAATGAATGGTGCTTTACAAAATATCAGAAAGGAGCCAGCTCTTCCCATGTCCATATTTATGTCCTATTAGTACTGCCTCTTATTTTATATATTTTACATCATTTTTCATTTTTGCACAATGTATGCATTTTCATCTTGGTTATGGTCCCCATACAATTCCCACCCCCCTGATTTTGATGCTAATCCCTCCTCCCCATCCCCCATAGTGTGTTTCTGGTTTATAATTACTTGTTGATTTTGATTTTTACTTTATTATAATTAGTCTTTTTCCTGGTCTCTTATTTAGGTTTTCTAAATTCCTGCTATGAGCGAGACCATCAGTATTTTTCTTTTTCTTTCTGGCTTATTTCACTGAGCATGATCCCTTCCAGTTCCATCCATGTTGCTGCAAATTGCATGAGTTTATCTTTTTTGATTGCTGAGTAATATTCCATTGTATATATGTACCACATCTTCTTGATCCAGTCATCTATTTTTGGGCATTTGGGTTGTTTCCATAGCTTAGCTACTGCAAATAGTGCTGCTATAAACATAGGGGTGCAGGTGCCCTTTTGAATTAATGATTCTATATTTCCAATCACACTTTCTTCACACTAGCCTGGGTAATGTGGCATTGAGATGCTTCCTTCTACTATAGTAGCTTCAAGCTACCCAATAACACTTTCCTTTATATCAAATAAGAAATAGGTATCCTTGGACACAAAAGGATGAGTAATAAGAACAAAGATGAACCAGTAAAAATCTACTATTTGAAATATAGTTTTAAATAGTGCTCTCTCATCTGCCAAAGACACATGCACAGTGAGCACCTACCTGTGATGTGCTTTCCAAATATTGTCTCACTGAATCCTGTCAACCCTCTGAGAAAGTTTATTTCTATTCTACAGATGAAAAAAAGGAAGATTCAACAAGTCACGTAACTAACCACAAGTGTCATAACTAAGTGAACAGTAGGATTGGAATTCACACCCAGATCTTTCCAACTTCGATGTCAATGCTATTTCTACTATACCACTAAGCCATACTACAGTGGTCATAAAAACTGAGCTCTACTAGGAGTCTGGCAAGACGGTAGCAGAGTAAAGTCATCCAGCTCACCTCCTTTACATGTTCACAACTAAATTACAGCAGAACCAAGTCAACAACCCCTGAAAGAACAGGCAACTACCACATACATCAGGAGTGACAAAGGGGCAGAAAAGCTAACTGAACTGTGCTTGCAAAGATTGGGGACAGTGGGTAAGGTGCCCGCTGTACTGAGCCCATCTGCTGTTGGTAACTCAGGTGCACATGCTCATATCAGAGACTTTTGGAGATTTTGGCACTGCATTGGAGAAAGGGGTACACAGAGCTGGCATGCAGGACAGAGGGTGCCCCACTGACAGCAATAGTAGTAAGGGTGCAGAGTGATGATTACTGACTTGAGCCTGAGGCTCCCAATCCAGAACAACTGGAGCTACACTGGTTGAAAGAGCCAAACCTGATCATCTGTCTCTCCTCATAGAAGCAGCTACTATTTGTAGCCTGAGGCTATGGTTTGAAACACCTGCCTTATCCCTAGCCAGGGCCAAAATCAAGACAGGAGTGCTCTCACTAATGAGACCTTACGCTCCTGGATCATAGCAGGAGCAAGCACTACAGGATAAGCTCTGCACTCAAAAAGCAAAGAGAATAATTCCCAGCTTATGCCTGTCTCAACTATTGTCCTCACGCAGGGCTACAGCTTGTGCTCAACCACAATCTACAGATTGGGATACGAGGCAATCACTGTGGATTCCTGCAACTCAAGTACCCAAAGCACAGTAGGAAGCTTGAACCCTTGATGCTCACTACAGGTGACCTTTCAGTGCCCTACTCCCCCTTACTAGTACAAGTGCCCAGCCATATGAACAAGAGCAAATTCTTTTATCTGTGGAACAGACACCTAAAGATCCCATGTTTTAAAAACCTAGGATAATACCCAACTCTTATAGGAAAGGTATAAAGCCAATTTATTAAGACAAGAAAACTCCCTATTACAACCCATAAAAACTAAAAATGAAGAGACAGGAGAACATATCAAACATGCTTGAGCAGCAAAAAAAAAAAAAAAAAAATCCAAAAGAAATTTCAATCCAGAATTGTAGAATGTACTTGAGGGAGTTTAAGGTAACAGTTATAACCGTATTTGCTGAATGAAGAAAAACAATGGATGATGTAAAACAGGAACACAAGATCAAGACAAAGACCACCACAACTAGAACTAATGGAGCTGAACAAAGTACTATAACCAAGTTAAAAACTGGACTCTACATAATATACTCAAACATGTGTGAAAGAATGAAAACTATTTTCAAAATAGAAGAAACCAAAACTAAGAAAAGAGTGTGACCTGGTAAATAAAAAAGAAAACCTTTGGTCAAAGGAATTTGATGACAGTTAAGATAGTAATAAAAAAATACTGTAACTCTGGATGAATTAGATTAATAATAGTGCAACACATTAATAATTTAAAATAATTATGAAAACAGACTGCCTTCATAAATAAAAATATGAACTTTTTAAACACACTATTTGAATAAAGATAACATTACACAAGAACCAAGAGTTAATTGTAAAATTGTAATAGTTTTTCCCACTCTGCTTTTTCAAGCACACAAACTATCTCATTAGCTGTTGTGAATATTAAATAACTCAGGCCAGAAGTGACTAGCATGCAAATAACTGTGCAACACAAAATGTTCTGCAATCAGATGACTGAGCAAAATTAATCAGAGAAAGCATTTTCACTTTCAGATAATCTTCAAGTACTTACCTAGAAAAAGTATTTAACTATTTCCTTGATCAAATGATGGATAATATACAGACAAAATTTACATATGGGGGGAATGATACTTAAGAACTAAAGTTGCAATATATAAATCTGGGCTCTTTAATCTACCTTCAAGTCACCTCCAATTTGCCTCTTTCCCTCCCCAGTGATTTGACTGTCTTGACATATTGCCAGCATTTTTTCAAAAATTTCCACTCAACCATTCCAGCCACACTGACCTTTTGGTCTCAAACATGCCAACTTTACATGGAGAAAGATTCCTGTAGGGTAAATGAAAGTGATCAGGATTTTGCCCTCCCACCATTAGCATCAATGATCGACACCTGTGTTCTTACCCGCGCACCTGATGGTGACACCTGGAGCGTGGTGTAGGCGTGCGTGAGCAGGCACCCCTGAGCCAAAGACTGAGCATATAAGTGCAGCAGCAGAGGACCATGCAGCGAGGTGCAGTAGAGAGCAGCAAATAGACCTCAAGAGAACACCCAGAGATCCCAGAAAGAGTCAAGATTCACTTGGTGCTAGAAGGCCTGCCAGCCTCCCGGCCGCCAGGCCTCCCTGCACCTGGTTGCCTCACTACAAATGGTGTAGGATCTTTAAAAGCCTGAAAAAACTGCACAGGGCTCTAGGACTCCTTTACCAGTCTGCCCAGATCATAGTAAACCTGCTCTGTGCCTTCCTGACAATACACTCCCAAACACATCTCCAATTTGGCTGCCTCTTAAAGAGTGCACTATCAGAGGGGCTACTTGAGGGTACAGGGGGACTCCAGCTGTCCAAAGGACAGTAGCTGGGTGGCGGACAGATCACTGGGTTCTTTACTTACACGTGCACAATCGCAAGACCATTCAGGTTCAGGGAACAACAGGGGGTTTGTTCAACAAACAGAGAAAACAAAGACTTGTTTTTGCCACAGGTGGTGGGCTAACTCACCTCATTGTCCGCCAAGGTGCAGAAGTCCCAAACTATAAAGGCCGCTCATGAAAGATGGCGCAGTCCTGTCAACAAGAGCCTGGAGTTCATGCTGCCTGCAGGCAGCAGGGCCAGGATCCAACTCACCACAACTGGAGATGCTCACAGGTGGGGGCCTCTGAGATGATGCCACAGGAGCCCACAGCAACAGTCTGAAAGCCAGGCTGCACAGCACAGGACGCTGGACCAGACAGCAAAGGAGGCAGCAGCACCTCGAGGCAGTGCCTGTCTAGGAGCAGTTAACAGCTCTCAAAGTGACCCAAACAAAGAGTGCCAGTCACCTTTCACCAGTGCTGGACGGCGCTGGCCAGTATGTCATTCACCAGGAGACAGTCTCCAAAAACACCAGCGTTACAGCTCTTTGTGAATTGTTGGCCCACACCAACAACAAACAGCTCTTTGAGACACCTGGTCTAGGACCTTTGGTGCTCCTTTCAGACAGTGTCAGAGGCAGCCCAGAGGCTAGGGCAGGCAGCCCAGTCTCTGTGCCGCTATTTGGCTTCTTTCTTTGGAGCTGGGCTGCTGGATGCTGCTTTTTTCTTCGGACATCAGTAACCAAGTGAGCCTTCCTTGGCGGCCAAGAACAGTGTCCCAGAGCGAGCACCCACCTGTGAAAAAGTCTTGGCATCTCTAGCTGGCCCCGCAGGCCTTACATCCTCTTTCAGGGTTCCCACCCCCTCACCTACAAGTCTGATTGGACCATAACCAATCAGCTCATAGCTCACACCTGATCCATCCATTCTACAATCCATGCACAAATCTAGGGGTCTCTCTACTGCCTGCAGGTGGAGGCAGCCACCGCACTGGAGCTGGGCCCCGGCCCCATCCTCCTCCCTGCAATTGGGCCTTGGGCTGCGTACCCTGGGGCAGCATGGTAGGGGAACCACTGCTGCCCGCCATCACTGCTGACCTGTGCCTGCAGCCTGAGCCCCAATTGGGCCACTGGTGGTGGGCGATAAAATGCCCGCCACCTGCTGGCCCTTGCACCGCAGCTTCTGAGGCCCGGTGCGAAATGGCGACCGTTTTTCCAAAGGCTGCCGCAGCTTGGGGGCGGTGGGAAAATGCCAGGCTTTTCCTGCAGCCCACCAGCTGCTGGTCCAGGTTTCACTTCCGAATCTTTTGGGTTCCAGTCTTAGAGTGTTGCCTCCTCGGAGAAAGCGTCCCTGATCACCGATGGTAAAGCCATCTCCAAGCTGATTCACTTATGCCTCACCCTTCCCTTTAGCACCCTACCATTTTCCACAAAGGCACTGGCTACTCTAGAAAGATACAATCCTTTGTGGGTTTACTTGCTTAACTCTCCTACACTAGCTCCTTGCAGATACGAACCTTGTTAGCTAGTTCATTACTAATTTGCTAGTTAGTTTAACAAAGATCTACCTCAGTGTCCATTGGTCAGGTAGGAGCTGAAAAATATTTGCTTAGTAATGGATATTTGAGTGTCAAATAGAATCATTCAGGCTAGAAATTTGAATTTAGCCATTATTAGCATATTGATGGTATCGGAAGCCACAGGCCTTTATAGTATAGAAATGTTCCTGAAATAGGTGCAAAATATTTGTTTTTGTAAATTGCCTATTCTAAAGGCAGTTGGAGAAATGTGGTATTTTCAAGTCTGTTGCCAATCATTTTATAAAGAAAATCAGATTATATTTTATCATTGAGTAAATCTCTTAGTCCTTTTTTTAGGAGTCAATTGCAGATGAATAAAGTCACACCTAAATGTGCATGTGTCTGTGTATACACACATATATTATAATTGCTAAGTGAATCAACATACAGACTATCCCTATGTCCTTTATCAAGTAAGTTCCCTTATCAAAACAGTACTATCCCCAGATAGAACTTTTCCATTTCATCTTGACTGACTCTGAACAAACCATCCCTTTTAGTCCTACACGAGAGTTTCAGTAAAGGTGACATTTATTTAAATCAAATATGTTTAGGAGTCTCACTTCAGTTCATTTTTCTACCCATAAAAATTTTGTCTGATCAAAATAACTTTAATCCACATACAGCTTTTTAAAACCTTAAGGGTCTGGGTTTTTTTTATTTTAAAAAAAAAAGTTTATCATTCTAAAGGAATTTAGAAAAAGTGGCTTCAGAGCCACTTTCCTTCATTGGGAAAAGTGGGCGTTTGCCTCAGATCCAATCCTGAGCCAGGCCATATGCATAGCAACTGTTCCTGCTCTACCACATGTGTTTGATCTCTCTTCTCTAGCCCACAGAGGACCATTGCTGGATCCAGACCCCTAGATAGGATGTCATTGCTTCCAGTGGGTTTCAGGACAGAGATGACCATGGAAAGGCCACACATACTTATACGATCTCACCTCTTGATTTTCCACTGTACTGAGATCAGGTGTTACTAGTAGTTTAGATATAACCCAAGGAGATTATAATATGGATAGTAAATGCTTTTAACTATATGATAAGTAAGACTTTCATTAAAATCCAAGGAGGAAGCATTTAAAAAGTTAAAATCTCACACAGAGCTATCCCCTTAGTTATATTCCATTCCTAATCTTGCTCCCTTGTCTTCATCAAACTTTTAGAATGAGAGTCTTCCCCTCCTTTAGCATAGACTCACCATCTGTCCATGGGAATTGGTCTTACTCTAAAGTACATTCTCCAATTCTCCACTGACCTCGGCACTGAGTAATCTGTGGAATATAGTAATCGCTCATAACATTTCCCTAAATCTGAGTTATTCCAGCTAGAATATCATCACAGGAGACTACTTTGAGGAATCCAGGTAGACTTTGGCCATCTCATACCTGGTATTTTGGAATTTCCCTACCACTTTGAGAGGTAACTGTGCCTTCCTGTACTTCCTGATGAATCAATGATTAACTTTTGGTGCAAACACATACACATACACATTCACCACCCAATAACAAATATGAAGTTTAGAGTGAATTGTAGGGTAAGGTAAAAGGTATCAGGCGTTTCTGCCCTCCCACCATCAGGATAGATGATGGATCCTTGCGGTCTGAATGCATGCCTGATGGCAGGCACCTGGAGTAGGATATGGGCATAGGTAGATGGGATTCACCTGGGCTAAGACTGGGCTTTTAAGGTCGGCGTCATGGGGATGCCAGCAGAAGCCAAGAGGCCAAGAACGAATAGAAGCCAAAAGAGAAGCAGAGAAAGAAGCAGAGAAGCCAAGAGCAGAGAGAACGCCAGAGAACCCGGATAGAGTGAGGATTTGCTGGGGACTGGGAGGACTGCCAGCCTCCCGGCCCCCCTGCCTGCCGTGTACCTGGTAATCTAAATTAAAAACCTGCAAAAGCCACTGAGGACTCTGACTTCTCCTTTACCTGGTCTGCTGGATCAGAAAACCTGCACTGTGCTCAGTTCCTGCCCTTACATGAATACAGCCCAAATCTCTTGTCCATTTCTCGTGATGTCATTGTGCCATCGACATTGTAAGCCCCCCGGGATCCTTTCCAGTTTCCATGGCAATAGACAATGCGTGAGTCTGTGCATCACTACTGTCCATGTTGCTCTGAGCCCTAGCCGGTCAGGGTTATGTCCTTGACTTTCCACTACCTACATGATGTCTGAATCTCAGCATACCCAGGTGACTTCATTTCAGTGATTGTCATCTGAAAATGCCATCTGTGTAGCAGGTCTCATTTGGCGGGGGCCTATCCCCCACATACACAGGGGAAGGAGAGCCATCGCAGTCTATGTGCATGTCTAAACCTAATATGGTGGTGCATTTCTTCCCAAAGAGGACATTTATTATAGGTGCTTCTTTGTTGCAAATAAGCATGCCACTTCTGTAACATAATATTCTGGGCACAGGCACTGGGTTTCACAAATGTCTTTAATCCATCCTCCTGTAGGGAGAGAGGTCTTCTTCACCTTTATGGCTACAGTGCCAGTCAGATTTTCTTTTTGTTGCAAGATGAGATATATGGCTAATAATTGCTTCTCAATAGGGCTATACCTAATTTCAGAACACTTCCATAACTGTGGAATGCTCTTTGGAAAATGCATTCCAAAGCTCCTTCCTTGTTGCAGTTGCAACAAGCCCACCCAAACCCGCCAAAGTGACGGGCTATATCCAGTTCACATCCTACCCACCCTGTCCTGTGCCTAAAGCCATACCTACTGCACTAAATGTTTACCCTGGGTGAAGACTTCATATTGGGGCTGCCCCTATCTGAATACACTCCCTATTTTCACCAATTTGTATAAAGGACTCCATACCTGGGGTAGATGGGGTGTGAAAAAACCCCAATGTCCTAATAGCCAACAAACATTTGTAATTGCTCGACAGTGGTCGGCACTGGGAAAGTTTGGATTTTTACCTATTATGGCAGCTGGTGCAACCTTAGTCTTACCTGACTATAGGGTAAATGATTGTCAGGCTTTTCTGCCCTCCTGCCATTAAGATTAAGATGGATCCCTGCAGTCCTGAATGCATGCCTGATGGCAGGCACCTGGAGTGGGGTGTGGGCATATGTAGGTGGGTACACTGGGCAGAGACTGGGGCTATAAGGGCGGTGTCCCAGGGATGCCAGGAGAACAAGCGAGAGAATGGAAAAGAGCAGAAGAAAGAAACTGATGGAAGAGAAAGAAGGAGACCACAAGAGAACACTGGAGAGCCAAGGAAGAGTGAAGATTCGCCAGGGGCAGGGAGGCCTGCCAGCCTCCCGGCCTCCCAGCACCCCTGCCTGCTGCGTACCTGGTAAACTCAATAAAAGCCTGAAAAAGCCACTGAGGGCTCCTAGGATTCCTCCTTCACCTGTCTGCGCCAATCATAGAGATCCAGCGCTGTGGCCCATCCTGCCACTACACTGACCAAACAACTCCCAAAAAGTTTAGTGACCCTTTGGGTCCCCAGATCTTCCTGGTGTTGCACTAGAAACTCTTGCAGATTACTGGTAGCCTCAGAAAGTAAAGGCAAATTTCCATGGGCACACATTATATCATCTATATAGTGAAACTGTCACTGAGGGAAATCCTTCCAATCCTTCCAGATCTCTAGCTACTAGATTGTGGCAAAGTATGGGACTATGTAAAGATTCCTGCGGGAACATAAGGAAAGTCCACTGTCATCCATCCCAGGAAGGCAAACTGGTCTTGGTTGGGCTGATACATCTAAAGGGATGCTAAAGAAAGCATTAGATTAATCTGTGAAACATCCCTAAAGTTCCTGAAATTCTATCTAGGAGCTCAGTTATATCGGGAACAACTGCACACAATGGTAGTGACCTTATTTAACTCATTCAGTCATTCTCCATGTCCCATCAGGTTTTCTCATATGGGTTATGTACAGGGCATATTACCCCTGCCTTTTCTGATTCTATATTTGTAGGGTAGGTAAAACATGTCGGGCTTTTCTGCCCTTCTGCCATTAGAATAGATGACGGATCTTCGGTCCTCAATGCATGCCTGATGGCGGGCACCTGGAGTAGAGTGTGGGCATATGTAGATGGGATTCACCTGGGCTAAGATTGGTCTTTTAAGGTGGTGTCACGGGGATGCCAGCAGAATCTGAGAGAAGAAGCAGAGAAGCAGAAGAAGAGAAGCTGAGAGAGAACCATGAGAGAGCAGAGAAGCAAGGCCACGAGAAAACGCTGGAGAGCCCAGATAGAGCGAAGACTTGCTGGGGGCTGGGAGGCCTGCCAGCCTCCCGGGTGCCTGGTAAATCCCAAGAAAAGCCTGAAAAGCTACTGAAGGCTCCAGGACTCTTTCCTCCTTTACCCCGTATGCATGGCATCATAGAAAATCTGCACTGTGTCCATTCTTGCCACTACAATATTGTAGCTGTAATTTCTTTATGTCCTCCTGGTAAGGGCTCGTGTTTAGTGTTTACCACTTTGAGGAGTTGGCAACATAACTAGGGCCCATTTTGCATGCCCAGATTGTATAGATTTGGCCATCTATTAATGCAAAGTCAGAATTCACCAATAGTAGTATAATATGCATTCCTTTTGATATACCCACTCTGAAAATATACTCAGGTATCAGTGAAACAAAGGCTGCATCTAATTTTGGTGATATTAATCTAACTTGTCAATTAGATTTAGTTAAATATTTGTTTGACTCATTGTTTTTCCTCCCTACCCATCAATAATGTTGACAGGCCCTTGAAATTTATTTGAATTTCTATAAATCAAAGTACATTCAGCTCCAGGTCAATGATGGCCAATACTTGCTGCCTGTTGGACTGAAATTAGTAAGTATTGAGTTCAACATGTGTCCTCACTAACAGGCAATGTTGGCTGGTTTCCTAAACGAGAGGGAAACCAGCCCCTCAGGAACCAAAGGGGTAGCACTGGGTTCTGTCTCCATTAGGGAGCTAGAGGAAAAAAGCACTTTGCTGGTGGCAGCTTTTGCCACTGAGAGAAGAGAGTAGCATTAGGTTGTTTATCTACAGAAGCTGTTTCTGCCGTGACAAGATCTATCTGCAGCTGTTTCGACTCACTTGATGGTCCCTTCACCTTGTGGTCCTTTATTTTTAAAGGGAGGCCTAAACTTATCAACCTTTCCGTGTCCCTTTTGTCTAGCTCTGCTGGTTTCACTCAGGTCAGCTAGTGCCCCCTGTTGTGTATGGGACAGCAACGAAAGGGTTCAATACCGCACGAAAGTACCGCACCGTGACCTGGGTGCAGGCTGTAATCCACAGTTTTTCATCCCTGCAGTAAACAATTCCCTAGCAGGCCCTCTAGTGCTCAGCATAGACAGTGTGTCTCATTCCTAGTTCTTTAATTACACCTTGTAATTCCTCCATAGAAGTCTATCTCACCAGGGAGAGGGCACATCCTCCCCATTAAGCCAGGTTAATCTAACCTCAACCATAACTCAGTCAGCCAAGCTGGTTACTTGCTTGATTTTATTCTTGCCCTGCAGTGAATATTCACCGCCATAATGCTGGGTGGTTAATTACCACTGCCATTTTAGGCATTTCCTTTCCATTTAACATAATCTATCTCCTTTTGGATCCCACAAGCACGAGAGCTATGTGGTGACATTTCTTTTTTGTTTCTTTCTGAATCCACTGGCTAACTATACAGCTCAGTAGATGTGCCAGTAGTTTCTGTCAGTAATTCTTCATTTTCATCCCAACTCATGGACAACCTGTGCTTTCTGTTAGATTAATAGCCTGGGGGTGGTGGGGACACAACCCAGAGACACACAAATTCTTCCTTTTCATCTTCTGCTAACACATATTTGTAATCCTCACTATAACTCTTCCAGGGATCTTAAGTCTTGGGGCTCCACCTTTCCTTTGCTATGAGTGCTCTAATCTTGGCTCTCAATTTTGGGTGACCCTGCTTGCAAGCCACCTTAAAAGTCCTCATTTCTAAATGTTCTATCTATTGCTATATCTTTCACTCATCAGATCCAGATCCCCTGAACAAACTATTCCCTTTTGATCTTTAAAATGTCCTGCACTTCATGGTGCTCTGCTTTGTTGTTAGTTCAGCTTCTATAACTGTTCTCAAGGCGCACAGCGAAGGCCAAGTTGTGGCTATAATCACTAACTCTCTTTTTTCATGTCCTTCTCTCCAGATTACCTTGGACTACTTGTAACAATTTGGCTGGCATTTGGGGGTGTTCAGGGAGCACTCAGGTACTTAGTGCAGGCCCATACTGCTCTAGAAAGGTTCTCAACACTGGAACTGGGAGCAGGCATCAGTTAAAGAAGGGATCCATACCTCCCCCTCAAAAGAGGTCTTCTGGGGCCTCCCTGGAGGTGTAGGCTTTAAGTCCTAGCACTATCACCACTATGGCCTGAGCCTGAGTTCCATCCCCACCAGGGATGTAACATAATTGGCACAGCAGATCTCTCCAGACTCGCCCACTGCTACCCTCAGCAGTATAGCTCAGTTGATCCACCTGTTCTGCTCTCTACTCTGTCTCTGGTGAATCCTCTCACCCCTGACTCCTCTGGCCTACACTCCAGTTCTTCTACACATAAAAAAAAGATAATTTATTTTAAAGAGGTCTTCTTACACCCTACTTAGTCCAGGTGATCTTTCTTGCATAAGGAGACCTTTATTCCACTAAGATTAATAGAGTTATATATAGATCATGAGTATGGATTAATACATGTGAAAGAAACAATGGGGAGATTGGCTACCTTTCCAGGGTAGGGCAATCACCAGTCACAGGCCCAAGATAGCAGTGATAAAAGATGGAGTCTCTTCAGTTAATATAAGATGTGATCATCATTTTCTTACAGTCCCACATGTTATCTCTGGTCATCTGTAGAGACAGTTTTCCATCTGTCTCTACAGGACTCATTTTCTAGATCAGCGTATATATTTCTTTTCAACTTGGCATCTCACAATATCAGGATGCCACCCAGCTTTCCTAGGCCGTTGTGTCATATTCTTCTAGTTACCATCCTGTGCAGTGGGCAGTCCCACCAAGCTTCTGATTATGCAGTGGTCTCAGTTCCAGTTCCCTACCTTGTGTCCTGAAACCTTATTTCCTGATTTTGTGGAAGTATTAAATTTCCTGACCTCTTTCAAAAAGGACTTTATCTGGATCTACCATATCTAATATCTATTCAGTTTCACTTTCCCCTTGACACTCTAGTTTTGAGTTTCCTCTACATTTCTTGCCTTGAAGATTTTCATTTCTTTCTTTTGAGTTTGGCTCAGTTTTCTTTGCTTAATTATTCTAATCTATGTCAGGGTTCTATTTTTAAAATAAAATGCTTATTTCTTATCTTTGGTAAACTATATTAGCTAAAAATTATAACAATCTCTGTACATGTAGAAAGGAAGAAAGAGTGAAGATTTACCATTCTCAAAAAATAAATATGCCTACAATAAATTATAATAACCCTTTAGAGGGAACAAACGGATAAACAGGTGAGTGGAAGGATGATGGGTAGATGAATAAAAGAATAAATGGTAAGAATTAACAATAGCATGTACATATGTCATCAGAGCACCACAGACATTCACTATATCAAAGAGAAGTGAATATTATTTTTTATTTCTAATTTTTTTAATTTCCTTAAAGTGGTATGGTTTTCATGATGATAGGGATTTTTCTGTAGATTATCACTGAAATGTTTTTTAGTCTGAGTCTCAATCTTGTAACAAAGATAATTAGTTCTATGGAAATATTCAGCTCTTCAGAATCTCCACCAGTATTTTGCTTCCTAAAAAAATACTGGAGTTTGGAAGCTTGGTTCTTTATTATCTACATAACCCTGAAGAAGTTATTAAAATTCTGCAAATATATACTGTTTACTGTTTACTGCATTACTGTTTACTCTAAAACTCTGGGAACAACATTATTGTTCTTACTATATAGTCTACACATTTCAAATGCCTTTTATGAATGCAACATTGTATTAGGCTTCAGAGATACAATGACACTATAAAGTTATCATAAAAGAGCAAATTTCCTAACAAAGTTGTGCTAAGAGACCTGTAGAATCCCAAAAGAAGCAGCAACAGTGTTACTTAAGAGGATCAGGGACTTACTAATAAAAGAGATGGTATTTGAGTTCATCCCTGAAGGATAGATTGAAATACAACAGAGAAAAGTAAAAAGACTTTCCAGATGGCACAAACCACACATACAAGCTCTTAGAGATGTTCTATCACACAGGAGTCAATCAGGGAAGCAGAATTACAATGATTGGTGATTTTTTTTTGTAGAGATTAAGCCTAAAACAACCATAGAGAAGTTATGAAGGATGGAGGAGCACAGAAAAATTACTAATCAGAGACCATGAAGATAGGAACTGGTAAAAAAAAAAAAAGCAGTGACTGCAATTGCCTCTGTGTCTGGTGGTCTCTCCAAAGGCACTGTGGGTCAGTAGGTTTGCCAGATTAGAAAACAAGCTGTACATAAATCATGGAAGATCAAAGCAAACTACAACCAGAAAACAAACAAGAACCTGTAAGGACAAACTGCAACATACTAAGGTAAAACAAACTAGCATCTGTCTCTAGCAATGCAGGTGCTATGCAGAAGAAACTGGTATCCTTTACCAAGGAATGCACTCATTTCCTGGCACAGGACTCTGAGCAGTTGAAGGAGGAGATCCAGCAAAATCTGGAGGCATTGTGGGTCCAGCTGCCATCCCACCCCAACCAGAATAGCTGGAAGATCAAATAATACACAGCATCTTCAGCAACACCTAAGGCCCCCGCACTGCCCTTCTTAGCATGAAGCCTGATTCTTAGCCTCCTCCACCTTTTGCATTAAAAAGAAGTGAGGATCTTTCTCTTTGCATGCAAAGACTAGTCTGGTGCAAAGAGCACATGTCTTGGCATCATTACATATGGTTTGAAACCTGGCTTTGCCCCTTTGTGGGAAGCAGAATTCTAGCATAACCCCAGTGACATGTTCTTCTCTCTTGACTTTGGTATGTAATGCATAGCATTTCCTTAATAATTTTATATTATTTGCCACAGTTGACCTTGAAAAAGAGAGCCTTAGTGGGTCTGACCTTGTCAAGTGAGCCCTTAAGATGGATGGGGCTTTCCTGACCAAAAAAAAAAAAAAAAAAAAAGATGAAAAGCACAAGAGAGAATACACACAAGGGTGAGTCTCTATTACTGGTTTGAAGATGGTGGGAGCCACATGAGAAGGGATGCAAATGGCTTCAAGGAGTTGAAAGTGGCCTCAGCTAGAATCCAGAAAAACATAGGAACTTCAATCTTACATTAACAAAGAATTAATTTGGCCAACAAGAATCAGTTTGTAAGCAGATTTTTCTCCAGAGCACCCAGAGGGAAAAAAATACATCCTGACCAAAATTCAGATTTGTGTTATGAGAACACACACAGAGTATCCAGCCTCACTGTGACCAAGCTTCTGACCTACAGAACTGAGTTAATAAATGAGCAGTTTTGGGCCTCTCCGGTGGCGCAGCAGTTGAGTGCTGGGTTGCGAGGCTGCCCGCAGACTCTGCAGCACTGGTTTGATCCCCAGCCACCAGGAGAGGGTCCCACATGGCGCGCAGACCTCTCCTGCTGCCCGCTGCTCCCCTCAGCAGTGTACTTCGTCAGTCTGCCTGCTCAGTCTCCCCTCTGGCTCTGGTGAATTCTCTCACCCTCCCGTGTTTCTGACTGTACCCAGTGCTTGTATAAATAAATAAATAAATCTTAAAAAAAATAAATGAGCAGTTTTAAGGTACTACACTTGTTATATAGCAAAGAAAACTAGTACACAATAGCTGAATGAACTTGGATCCACTTCTTGCCTCTCTGAGCTTATATATCCTTATGTATAAAATGGGCATAAAAGCTACAATTGTCAACATCAGCTGATTAGCAACCTTAATTCCATCTACTACTTATGTTTCCCTTTGCCATGTGTCTTGACATAGTCACTTGTTCCAAGAATTAGGATTTTGGGCATTTGGGGGAGGCCATCACTATGACTCCCATAATAAGTTAAATCCTTCTTGTTGAGGCCCTATGAATAGCCACTTCTCCCCATCCTAGGAGATTTCTTTTTATATAATCAATATTGGTGATGCTGGCTGTTCTTATAATTAAAGAATGCAGGCTTTGTTGAGTTCCTATGTGTACCATGCAACAGCAATCACTTCTTTAACCTTCACCATGATCCAGCAATAATATGGTATCAAAGAATTATGACAGGGATTGAGTGAAAACATGCAAAAGAATATACTTTATTAATAACACCAATAAAAGATAACAATGGACATTTGTTCTGTGCCAGACTGTGTGCTCAGTATTTTGTGAATATAGGAGTTAATTTAGGTCAAGATTATTAAAATTATTAAAACATTTAAGAAGATAACTTTTCTCAAGGCCCACAGTTCTTATTTGTCAAAATGCTTATCTAACTCTCTTTTATTGGCTGAAGTGTTTAGAATCAGAGGCTACTCACATTTACTAAGAATAAATTTAGGTTGGAATTTACCTTATAGGCCTTCTCACTATTTAAATGGAGATGGAAACCAAAAGCCTGGAAAGGTTGCTTAGAAACTGCAAATCAGCATAGAATAGAACTCTGAAAGGACATTAGCACTACAACAATTTGACAAGTTCTGTAAAGACAGCACACTTTGGGTAAGTCCTCAGAGTTAACAACCTCTCAAAAATCTCCTCAATGCTTTTTAACTTCTTTTATGTGGTGGGTCAGTCCCAAAATAGCCATCTCTCAAGGTGAATTTTATAGTGGAAACGGTCATGATGATACCGGAATTGTCAGGCCTAGTCTCCCAGCCAGGAACGGATTCCAGGCTGCAGGGCAGCGCTGAGCCCCAGCCGCTAGACCCCCCCACACACGGGTTGGTGTCTCAGGAAGCCGCAGCAGGAACTTCGCAGACGCTCAGGCAAGCAAGCAAGTGAAAAGAGGCAGTTTGTTTAGAAAAAGTTTATTGAGAAGAAAAAGAACAGAAATAAAGTGGGACTCCCAGGCCAGGGAACCAGGCCTGGGAGGGGCAAGGAAGCCAAAGTGAAGTCATGTCTCAGGGAATATATACTTTCTTTCCCTGATTATTCTAAAGCTCTACCAGTCTCTTTGTGATTGGTCAGTTTTCGGCTGTCTCACTTAATTTGCTACTGAGTGAGAGATCTTCACATTCCTTATCTAACAGGTCTGTCTTTCCCCATTTGTTTTATCTTTTATCTTTATGGTCTAGCCCTCCCGGTGAGCATCTTTACACTTTATCTTACCATCTGAAGAAAACCAGGACCATCCTTAACAAGATTATCTGTGGTGCTAGGATGTTTGTTTTTCCCAGTGGAATTGGTTTCATTTCCTTGCTTGTCCTTATCTCTGAAGCCTCCCTAAATTCTTCAGAGGTCCCCTCCTGCACTGTCCCTAAAACTGCCTAATAACCCTAGCTTGCCCTGTCTCAATGAGAAATTAGAATGGCATAAGAAAGCTAAGAAAGACTGAGTTTCTTTGTTGAGTTTTCTTCATAGCAGGAAAAACAGAGATAAGACCACTTGGGGGCAGATCTTATGCTTGCTCCTTCCATAGATAGAAGAGATATTAAGTCCCAGGCAGTCTATCAGATGGTGAGAATGCAGTGATAACTAGGACCACCTCTTCTCCCAAGAAGCTTATACTTTAGTGTGGTAGAAAGGCATAGACATGACAATTGTAAATTGAATTATTCTAAATCTTCTAAGAAAACTGTCCAGCATCTGCTTGATGATGAAGCAAGCTCATCAATAGAACCTGTTCCACAACATCCAGGTAGCTCAGAGGAGGGCATTTAACACAATGGTTTTCTGCAAAAACTGGAACAGAAAAGATGCAGACAGAAAGACAAAAGGAGCAATAAGAAAGTCACTGTTACAAGGGAATTTATGAGTAAACAAATGCAATAAGCAAATATAAATCTAGCACAGAAAGGATGTGAGGTCAGTAAGAGACCATTGAAGAGGGCACAGCTAAGAACTTCAGCTTCTGGTCAATATGGAGTTACAGGGACCAGAATGATTCTTCTATCTGCAACAAATAAAAACTGACAAATATATTAAACAATGGTTTTTAAGATACTGGACATCAGGCAAGGAAGGACACTAATACTGCAACAGGGTGGTCCCCAGGCAGCTTTTATCTTGATGTTGATTTTGCTCTTTTCCTTCCGGGCTTGTCCAGTTGTTTGTGACCCTTTTCTGTGGGTCCCCACTGAAAGATGCTTTAGACTTGTAGCAGGCTTTGGGGCCTTGCTCTGGGCCGATCCCATATGGATGGACTTTTACCCACGAGGGGACGGGTAACTTTGGGTGCTTCATTTAGAAACTAGACTCTTTGCCTTACCTGTATTGTTTCCTAGTTTTATTAAAGTTCCTTCCCATTAGTCTCATGTGTTTTGTGTTGATGCGGCGGATGGCCGAACCCATTTAGAATAGGCAGGTTTGTGGGGATTGGGCTGCCCCTCTCCCTGTCCTATAACAATACTGCTGTTGGGTTTTGGAGGTCCTGGATTTGGGGGTTCCTTGGCCTTTAACTATACTGTGGTCCCAAGCATGTCTGCTTTAAATAGGTTCTGCCTTCCGCTGCATTAAGACACAAGAGACACCAGTGCGTAAGACTTCAATAGAAAACAACTTTAATGTAATTGGTGCTTAGAAAAGAAAAGAGAAAGGGTCCCGCGCTTCCGCTTCCTTTGGCGGGGGCGGCAGTGCCGGGCGTCGCGATGGCGGCGGGCGCTGGCGACCCGCGGGTGGGCCACGTGGAGGAGGACGCCTCGCAGCTCATCTTCCCCAAAGAGTTTGAAACAGCTGAGACTCTTCTAAATTCTGAAGTTCACATGCTTCTGGAGCATCGAAAACAGCAGAATGAGAGTGCAGAAGATGAACAGGAACTTTCTGATGTCTTCATGAAAACTTTAAACTATACCGCCCGCTTCAGCCGTTTCAAAAATAGAGAGAGTATTGCCAGTGTTCGTAGCTTGTTGCTCCAGAAAAAACTTCACAAGTTTGAGTTGGCCTGTTTGGCCAATCTTTGCCCGGAGACTGCTGAAGAGTCCAAGGCCCTGATCCCAAGTCTGGAGGGGCGATTTGAAGATGAGGAACTCCAGCAGATACTTGATGATATCCAGACTAAGCGCAGCTTTCAATATTGATCTCCTGACATCGTGCTGAAGGAACCGCCACCCTAGTACGGCACTGCCATCCCAGGGTGTTAGCCGCCATGCGTGGAAGTTCTAGTGCAGAGGACACTTAGGCTTCCTTTGGATGAGCGACTCGTCTTGGTCTAGGTCTAGGTTGCTATTTCAGACTTTCTGATGGACCATAATGACCATGTAATTATGGTGAGGCGATGTTGTGGTTGCCTGTGGCTTCCTGGTCTCGTCACTGGGGTGAGGTGGGGTGATGTGCATATAAGCTACGCTCTTGACTACCTCATACCGTGCTTTTTGGCCCCTGTGTTATTTTTGATTCCTAACATTTCATATTTTAATTTCAGTGTGTTTTCTAATTTTTGAAATTTTTCTAGAACATAATAAGACTGGTATAGGATATAGTCTTACCTAAATGCAAAAAGAAGAATTAAACCACATCGGTATCATTGTTTGAAATTCTTAAGGGATGATGATTTTAATGACTGAGAAACCCTTGGCATCATCATACTTTACCTAAGCAGATTGGGGGGAAGCCTGTTATGGAAAGCAGTTAGATGTGGAGATAAATGTATTGTAGGGGCCAAGCCTTGAGTTTGACGGATACTTTGCCTTTTTCCTTAGACTATTACTAAATGTAGATTTGGAGTAAATAATCCTAAAGCACTTATTTTGTCACTCCCAAATTAAGAATCCTTCGCAGGCCAGACACAAAGATCTTTGAAGCACCTTCATGTGAAGCTTCGTGTCTGAACCTCTGGTTTGCTGCTTACATCAGGTGTTCTGTGATTGATTTGGAAGAAGAGAACCTGCCTCTTCCTGAGTCACTTCATTGAAGTCATGTGATTTGAGGCTAGCTGAGGGAAACACTTTAGATAAACATGATCTTTTATTTTTTTCAAACAGGAAATAGGCCTTTACTCTTCACATCTTGTGTTTTGTGTTTAGAAGAACACCTTTGACTCCAAATACATTCATGATTCAAGTGAAAAGTTGGGGAAAGAACAACATTGGCTTTTTTTATGTCAACTGCTGACTAAGGCAAAAATAAAATATTTTTATAAATTAAAAAAAAAAAGAAAGAAAAGAAAAGAGAAAGTATATAGTTTCCAAATCAAGCACCCAGAGGTACACATCCCCTTGTGGATACATGCCCAGCCAAACAGGGTTGGCCCAAAGCGGGGCCACTGAGGCCCAAAAGCCTGCCACAAGCTTATGGCACCTTAATTGGGCAACTATAGGAAAGGAGCAGAAGGGGCCAGGCAAGTCTGGGAGGAAAGTAACAAAATCAAAATACAAGTCAAGGTAAAGGTTGCCATTGTCAGCTTCTCCATGGGTCTCTCACCCATGTCTCTGTCTCTTTCAAGTGCATCCTCAAATTCCCCCCAAGCCTCTGCTACGAGCCCAAGGCTTAGAGCCCAGCTCCACCCTTCCTTGGGTGGGGCAAGAAAACTGGAACTCCCCTCTCTGAGGATTGCCCCTTACAGTGTGAGAAAAAAATCACAGCAATGTCTTTAGCAGAAGCAAAAGCAAAGTTTATTTACAGACAGAATACAAGGACTCCCAGGAAGAGGTCCCTGGGCACAGGAGCTGCCCACATTCCCTTTCGAGGGCATACTGCACAGATACTCATGGGGTGTTGTTTTATTGGCCCAGGCAGCTGTTTCTAAGTCACTCCTCCTCTATAGTGCTCCTGGAGTGTACTTCTACCAGGCCCAGCAGCAGGCTGGGGCAGGGAAGAGATCAGCCAGCTCTTTTCCCTTGAACTCAGAAATACTTGGCCAGCTTGTAAGCAGAAATTGAGGGTCCAAAAGTTGAAGACCTGACTAGAAAGCTGTATGAATGTTACTAAATCCCAAGTATTAAAATATCATTTCAGGAAAAAAAACTAAATATAAAACCCCATTAAAACCTAGCTTTGCCACTGTCATGGGGCCAACCAAAATTATCTGTGCTGGGGGTCGGAAGGTGTGGCCCCAACTGAAGGGGTCAGAGAGTGTCTCCTGAAGTTCCTAACATCTCTGTGTGATCTTCATCTAGGAAAGGAAATAAAATCCTGACACAAAAAAATTTGGACCAAAAACAAAGTAGCCCTGAACTAGGCCAGTTCTCCAGGAAACACAAGCAGTTGTTAACAATGTGATCTGCATAGAAAGGGGAGGTTCCAGATTCCCTGCCCCACCCAAGGAAGGGTGGAGCTGTGCATCCAGGAGAGAAAAAGACTGGCAGAAGGACTTAGTGGGGGAAAAAAGGAAGAGAAGGGTTAGAAGCAGCAATTGGAGCAGAGATTTGAAGAAACCAGATGTGCTTCTTGGCCCTGGACTTGTACCAGGGACTTGAAGGACATAAGGGAGACACTTGAAAGAGACAGAGATGTAGATACCTACCAGAGGAGGGGTAACTTTGGGTGTTTCTTGGGGAACTATATTCTTTCTGTTCTGTTCTCTCTATTGCACACTAATTGTATTAAAGTTCTTTTCTATTAAAAGTTTTTTGCACTAAGAGTATGTTTTCTCTTGATGCAGCGTGTGGCAGAACACATTTAAAGCAGTCAGGTTTGGGGGTTCCCAGGTGCTTCTCAGTCTGCCCATTAACAGTGAGGCTGCCTCCACACCCTACCCCCAACATGTCCACACAAGATGAACAGAATACCTTCATTCTGGAAATGCATCCAGGGACTTCATGCCTAAAGAATATGATAAAAATTCAAGTTGTCATATATATAAAATTTCTGTTGGAACTGGGCTTCTACCACTCTTTTTTGTATGCAAACAAAAACATTGCATATCAGGCTTTTCTAAAAGAAAGGAGCTCCAAGATTCACTATGCTTGGTTACTGCTTTCTTAGCAGGATTCTGTTCCCTTTCATTCTCAGTCACTTTATTATAGCTTAATCCTTTTAAATCCTACTTTGGATCACTGGAGCTTCTGGAAAGTACTTTGGATTATTGGAATTATAGATTTCATTCTGAAATTCCTTTCATAGGCTCAAAAATGCCTTCTTTTATTGATACCTTCTTTCATCGTACCTTTTAAATCCAAGGGTTATGTAGGTATAAGCTCTTAGAATAAGTAAGTCAGTAATATTGAATTTTGTTCCTATATCAGTTTGGTTTCATTACCTTATTAGCAAACGGGAGTTTGGTAGTATTAACCAGATAGATTCTGGAGATATTGCTAACTTTTCAACCTCAGTTTAAAGTTTGGGATATTTTGGATGTCTGAAAACTTTCACACAAGTTTCATGAATTTTTTTCAAGTGATCATTTTACAGAGAGACTTGTTGAAATGTGGATAATTTTGCTTAATATGTTAAGCTGAAATTCAGAAGTACATTCTTCCCATCTCAAAGCATATATTTTCCCAAGTATACTATCTTACAGTATTGAAAAGAGAAAACACATCCACAGTGCAGAATTGTGATTTCAGGCCATTTAAACAAATAGAAAGTGCAACTACTACATCATACCTTCATGGCTAATTAAGTCCTATAAACTATTAAGGTCACAAAATGTTGATTTCATTTGGTGACAAGGACTATTACTAACAGCATTGGAATAGAATTCAGTGCTAAAATTGAGGAAAATGTTACCATTTTTAGAATACTAGAATAAGATTTAATTGTATTTTTTAACTTTTCTAAAAAAAATTAAATGATGAAAAAATACTGGATTTAGATATATGTATATGTGTGTGTGTAATGATAAACCTAATGTATATTTCAAAATTATTCTGTCCCAATTATTCAACCGATGATTATAATATAAAATGTGTTTCTTTGTAATGTTACCAAAAACAGCAACTGGATAACTAACTAAAACTAGCAGTTTTCAAGGAAATTGGCTACTCTTTTCTGACATTATTTTATAATAAATATTTTTTGGATCCCTGAAAACATGTGGGGAAGGGCCACTTTCCAAAGTGATGTATTTCACTATTATCTATATTAACTGATATTGCAAATAAGTATACTTTAAGCCTGCTGATATTTGGAAATTTGTTTGCTATAATCACTAGGTTACTAGCAAAGGGAACAGTAAAGACAAAGACAGGCGGCTTGAAATGGATGGCATAGCCTAAAGAGCGTAAAGTACTCTCTCTTTGGCTAAAATGCAGCATGAGGGGGAAGGTGGCAGAAGATAAACTAAAAAGTTTCCTTTGGGCAAACTGTCTAGAGTCCTGTATGCCATGAAAAATTGTAGACTTCATAGAAAATAAAATATATATATATATATATCTTTAATTTAAAACTGCTGTAGTAAATGCTGTCGGCAACCTGCCTTTTCTGAGGCAGTTGAGAATCCAAATCCTTTACATGCTGTTGCTCCCCCCAAAATTAAGAATAAAAAATGTAGTCACCAAGCTGAAAACTTTTGCAGTGTTTTAAAGGTGCAACTCTTGTCAAAATAGAGCTTGCCTGGGCCTCCCTGGTGGTACAAGGGGTTAAGCACCACACTATGAAGCAATCTGCAGCCTCTGAGGCACAAGTTCGATCCCCGGGCAGCCAGGGAGATTCCCACATGTCGAGGCAGACCTCTCCAGTCTCGCCTGCTGGTACCCTCAGCAGTGTATTTTAGTCAGGCTGCCTGTTCTGTTCCCCACTCTGTCTCTGGTGAATCCCCTCACCCCCCACACCTCTGGTCTGTACCCCAGCTTGTATGCATAAATAAATAAATCTTTTTTAAAAAAGGACAAATATAACACACAAAACACACTTTATAAAAAAAAATAGAGCTTGCCAAATTCAGTAAGAGAATTGAGAATCAATTCTCCAGATAAAATATCAACTCTCAAAATCTTTATGACAGTGTGTGTGTGTGTGTGTGTGTGTGTGTGTGTTGTGGTCTATTTTCAGGTAATGCATGACAGTCATCAGTAAAACAAAACTTAACATGAGCTTCAATTAACACTACATTGACCAAACTCCTTTCATGAAACAGGGGTCCTGTTGGATGTCTACGATAGAAAAATAAATAAATGACATACGAAGACTTCGGCTTGCTCACAAATTTATACAACTAGTAGCTACCTAGACTGATTAACCTGGATGTCTTGGGTCACATGTTATAAAAATAGGACCCACTGGAACTATGGGAGTTGGGGGCAGTCAGAAATAACTGAACTTCATTAGTTTAATAATAAAGATCTTTCTTAATCAGATCCAACCTACTTTTTCATGCTAAAATTTCATTACTTTTCTTGCTCACTTTCTTCTTCTCAAAACTACCCTTACTATATCATCTTCATGCCTTGATCTCTGATTCAGATTCTCTCGTTGACCCATTGCTGCCTAATCTGTACGGTGCTACTAAACTTTTCCACCTGTGATATCTTCCCTGGTTCCAGTACAGCAACTTCTCTCCCCTTCTTTGAAGTCCCTCTCTCTGTCTCTTGGGAAAGTCCCATTCCCTGTTTCGCATCATTGCTATTTTCTGACTTGCTGGCCTTTTCTGAAATCAACCATAAACTGTAAGTTCCCTGAGGACTGGGAGTATTACTGCTGCTTTTTTATATCCTCAATACCAGGCATGGCACTGTGTATATACATAGTGGATGTTTAATAAGTATTTTTTTAAGATTTATTCTTATTTTTATTCAAGAACCGGGGTATAGTCCTGATGTGCAGGAGGGTGAGAGGATTCACCAGAGACAGAGTGGGGAACAGAACAGGCAGAGTGACTGAAATACACTGCTGAGGGGAGCAGCGGGCGAGACAGGAGAGGTCTGCCCAGCCATGTGGGTATCTCCATGGCCTCGGGGATTGAACCGGCACTGCAGAGGCTGTGGACAGCTTCACAGCACAGTGCTCAACTCACCTGCGCATCCAGGGAGGCCCTAGTAAGTATTTCTGAGCATCACCATTTCAAACACACTCCTTGGGGATGCAGACTTTGCACACACCAGTAGTCACTCTTTGGTCCAGGACAAACTGTTGAACAATATATGATGTTTTCTCGTGGGAGAAGAGCAATTTATAATTTTGCTAATTTATAATTAACAAGAAAGTAAAAATAGTGCTATACCCAATTCCAAATAGTGCCTAATTGGTCACAAAAATGAAACAGTCCAATAGACCAATATATTAATTTTCTGATTAGAAGAGATTGAAATCTCAACTTTTTATCTGCAAAACAATTTTCTATAAAAAAAATCTCTACTGACTTTTAAAATATCATGTCGGGCCTCCCTGGTGGTGCAAGGGGTTAAGCACCCGCACTATGAAGCAATCCACAGCCTCTGCAGCATGAGTTCAATGCCCAGCCAACCAGGGAGAAACCCACATGGCGCAGCAGACCTCTCCTGTCTCACCCGCTGCTCCCCTCAGCAGTGTATTTCAGTCAGTCTGCCTGTTCTGTTCCCCAACCTGTCTCTGGTGAATCTTCTCACCCCCAGCATCTCTGGCCTGTACCCCAGCTCTTGTGTGCATAAATAAATAAATCTTTAAAAAAATAAAATAAAATATCATGTCAGCACTTTCTCTTAAACAATCCGGTGAGGAGAAAATGGACAGTTGCCACCATTTTTAATAGCAAGACCATTAGCAAATAGTATTGGCATAAAGGCAGGAGGAAGGAGTGGAAATACTGTCTACAATGTTCCCATATTGGTGCCATCAGAGACCTGGAAGCTAAAACACAGGACAGGGTCTCCCTGGTGGCGCAGTGGTTGAGCTCTGGGCTGCAAAGCGGCCCACAGCCTCTGCAGCAATCCCCAGCCACCAGCGAGCGTCCCACATGGTGTGCAGACCTCTCCTGCCGCACCCACTGCTCCCCTCAGCAGTGTACTTCGGTCCTTCTGCCTGTTCTGCTCCCGGCTCTGGCTCTGGTGAATTCTCTCACCCTGCCGTGCTTCTGACTGTACCCAGTGCTTTACTATAAGAGTTAAAACCACTATTTTCAAGAACTGGCCAGTTATGATTATGTCAAGAGGAACATGAAGTTGTTAGCTTCATGTGAGAAGTAAGGCTGAGCTGAGTCAACTGCAGAACTGTGAAATACCATGTAGACTATTGTTTTTTCTAGAAATATCTACAGACCACATCCTGGCCCCATGTGCCAGGACAAATAGGAATGCGGCATGAGGAAGGCCCAGAATGGAAGTGTAAATGATCAGAGCTTTCATCAGAAGTTCTGCTTTACTTGTTCTGTCTCCTTTAATACTCATATCCACCCTATATGAAGGTTTATTTTATTATCCCAGTATTAAAAATGAAGAAACCAAGGCACAGAATTGACCCTAGGTCACACCAACTGTAACTGACAGAGCCAGAATCCAAAACCGTTTTTTGGCTATGAAGCTGATGCATACAATTTTCAATTCATCGACTATTTATTGAGCATCTACACTACGCAAAGCACTAAGATAAGTTTATTATTAACAAATGTTATATAGATTACTGTGCTAGAGTTTTCCAGGAAAACAAAACCAATAGGATGTGTATAAATATATAGAAGGAGTTTTATTATAGAAATTAGCATATGTGATCATAGAAAATGAAATCCAAACTGTAGCATGAACTGGCAGGCTGGAGACCCAGGACAGCCAATGGTGCATTTCCAGTCCAAATACTGGCAAGCACAGGCCCAGGAAAGCTAAAGTTACAGGTCAAGTCTGAAGGTAGTCTGGTAGGGAATTTTTCTCTTATAAGGGAGAGAGGCCCTCTTTTTGTTCTCTGGGGGTCTTCAACTGATTAGATGAGGCCCACATTGTAGAGGGCAATTGGCTTTACTCCACTGAAATGTTAATAACATTTCCAAAACATTCTTGCAGAAACACCCAGAATACTTCTTTTTAGTACTGGGTACCCTATGATCCACTCACATTGGCACATTAAATTAATCATCATAATTACATTTAAAGTGAGCCTTGCTTGCAACTCTTTCTTATCTTACAGTTACTTTATAATTTATTACTTTACTAGTCTGAAATTTAATAGTACTTTTTAGTATCAAGTACTTAAGAAACCACAATTCCCTTCATAGCAATTAGGAATATCATTTACATTTGTATCTCTTATTTTTTAACTTTAAATTAGATTTTAAAAGTAGGCTTTCAATTATATGTCCTCAGGGAAGTGCTTAACTTACTAGGACATAAATTTGAAATGAATGCTTTCAGAATTCAAGAATTCAGCTCTTTTTTTTGGTAAAAATCTTATTTAAGTAAAATTTACTATTTTTCACATTTACCATACATATAAAGACAAGAAAAAATGTCTGAATCAGGGAAATGAGTACTCAGAAGACAAAAAGAACAACTTCAATCAGGAAGTAATAACTGGGGCCTCCCCGGTGGCGCAGTGGTTGAGCGCTGGGTTGCAAAGCTGCCCGCAGCTTCTGCAGCGCCAGTTCGATCCCCGCTGCTCCCTGGCCACTGGAGGAGGGTCCCACATGGCGCGTAGACCCCTCCTGCCGCTGCTCCCCTCAGCAGTGTACTTCGGCCCTTCTGCCTGCTCTGCTCCCCGCTCTGGCTCTGGTGAATTCTCTCACCCTCCCGCGATTCTGACTGTACCCAGTGCTTGTATAAATAAATAAATAAATCTTAAAAATAAAATAAAATAAAACACACTCAAAAATGTTTAAAAAAAAGAAGTAATAACTATTAACAAAAATATAAATAGTAATTAATGAAATGTCTTATAAAAAAGAAACCAAATTTCAGAGATATGAGAATGATGTCTAGAACAAACAACGAGGTTCCTAGGTTACAATTAGAGTTAAGGTTCCTTGGGGGCAAGAATCACATCTTTCCATTTCCCGCATATAGTATAATAATAAAGATGCTCGATATAGTATATATAGTATAATAATATATATAGTATAATAATAAAGGTGCTCGATAAAATTTTTTGAAGTTAAAGAAGAATGGATATTTGTGGGAAAGTCATTTAGCAGAAGGAAGAAGAAAGAAAAAGAAAGGCATGTGATTTCTAGGCACTTGATGTTACTTGGTTGCATGCTTATTCGGTGCAAAGTTTGAGACTCCGGGAAGTCTTTGGATTATGAAAGGAGCAGATTTATAGAAAGACAAGTTCTCAAGGCCTGATATGACATTTTTGCTTAGTTTGGGAATTATTTACATTCTTCCCTCTGGCATAGTACATATCAAAACGGGGCTTCCGTGGTGGCGCAGGTGGTTGAGCACAGCACTCCAAAGCTGTCAGCAGCCTCTGCAACATGAGTTCCATCCTCGGCTGGCCAGGGAGCTATCCACATGGCACAGCAGACCTCTCCTATCTCACCCGCTGCTCCCCTCAGCAGTGTATTTCCGTAAGTCTGCCTGTTCTGTTATCCGCTCTGTCTCTGGTGAATCCTCTCACCCTCCCACACATCCGGCCTGTACCCTGGTTCTTGTATGCATAAATAAATAAATTTTTTTTAAAGTATCAAAACTCCAGGGTTTAAGAACCCCCACTGCATCTTCCACCCACCTAGTTATTTTTTTCCAAAAAGCTGGTAAGTTTTCTAGTTTAATTAGGAAGAAAGAACATTCATTTCTAAGTGTCCTTTTCTAATCTTTCTATCTCCCACCCTCAGATATTTGAGCTTAGTTTTTCAACTTGAAAAATCTTTTTTGAAACACACACACACAGATATATGTCAATCTCAGTTCTGATTAGAAACACAAAGCCAAAAAAAATACAGAAATGCACAGGCAACTTCACTTTATCTGTAGCATTGTGGGGATTTTGATGCAATCAGATTCAGCCACTCCTTCAAAGCCACAAGAATTCTCACATAGTTATAGATACATGGCAGTCCAAAAACCTTTCTCTTCATATGGTACACTTCCTAGGATGAAAGCCAAAACATCATAATCAATACACAGAGAGCACCGATTAAATAAAGCTGTCATCTCAAAACTTTCAGAGCAAAAGAAGAACTTCTGACCTAGGTCACAGGGTCTATACTTCACATCTGAGAAAAATGCTTTGAGATTCTTCAAACTCCAATATTCCTTCTGAAATAATCAGTATGGCCAATTGTGGGAACACAAAGTCGGCTCATTAGTAAGCAGATGTAGAAGGAGAGATTTCATTAAAATTGAGATGTAGCCATAGAAGAACAAAAACCATTAACCCTGGAATTAGAAGTCACACCGTAATATTTCTTACCACTTTTAGCAATAAAATCATAAAATTATAGAATCTTAGAATTGGAGGAGGTAATAACATATCTAGATTCTAGAGCAAAATACTGTATCAAATATAACTATCCATATTTTTATTTAATTCTTATGTTTAATGTAATGTATTTGGGAACAAATGGGGGGTTGGAACCTGAATTCAGCGCATTTAAGTTACTGACAACTTTATAATTGAATAAAATAAAATAAAGTTTTCAAAAAAACCAATGAGGTGCTGTATAAAACATTTAGGAAGATTGTTGTCTGGAAATTTTTGTTAAGTGTTTTTTAAATGTTTCAACACCTGTTTGGGTATTGATTTTATACAACAAGAAGAAAGACAAAATTAAGAATCAGAATTTATTATGCTAAGTTAAATAAGTCATAGAGAAAGAGACAAATATCATCAGACCTCACTATATGTGAAATATAAAAAAAAGCAAGCAAAAACAGAACTCATGTATACAGAAAACAGAATGGTGATTATCTTAGGTAGGAAGGAGAACAGAAACAATGGGAGAAAAAAGTTAAACAGTATAAACTCCCAGCTACCAAATAATCTTTGGAGATGTAATGTACAGCATAGGACCACAGTTAATAATACTGTATTGTATATTTGAAAATTGCTAAGACAGTAAGTGTTAAACGTTTTCATCACAAGAAAAAAGCTCTGTGTAGTGATGGATGTTAATTAGACTTAACGTGGTCATCACTTCACAATATACACAAATATTGAATCATTATGTTGTATACCTGAAACTAACATATGTCAATTATAACTAAATTTTTAAAGCCAGAAGAGGCTGTAAAATGTCAAAATCTTGGCAAATGAAATGCAATAATACATTGAGAATCACGCACCATGATCAAGTGGGGTTTATTCCAAAGATGGAAGGACTATTCAGCATGGGCTACAAATGAAGATCACACATCAACAGAAAGAAAAGTAAAGTCCTCCCTGGTGGCATAGGGGTTAAGTCTCAGCACTACCCCCATGAAGACCCAACCTCATGGCCTGAGTTCAATTCTCAGCCAGGGAGCTAACCCACATATGGCGCAGCAGACCTTTCCTGTTTTGCCCACTGCTACCCCTAGCAGTTTATTTCAGTAGATCTGCTTGTTCTGTTCCCCACGGTCTCTGGTGAATCCTCTCACACACACATCCAGGCCCCCACACCACTGACCTGCACCCCAATTCTTCTATGCAAAAATAAATAAATAAAATCTTAAAAAAAAAAAGAAGAGAAAGAAAGAAATGTTAATAGCTACACAAGGACAGCCAATATCCACACTTAGGAAGTGCTAGGCACCATACTCAGCCTTTCAAAACAAAAAAGGAAGAGCAAAACTTATATGTTCATTTCAATAGACACAGCATTTGACAAGATTCAACATCCTTTTATGGTAAAAACCCTCAAGAAAATGCATCTAGAAGGAACATCTTCAACACAATAAAGGCACATACAATTGAAAAACTCACCTTTTCTTTCTAACTGCATGTAGAGTCATTTGAGAGTTAAGGAAAATTTCTCCTTGGTTATTGACTAGTCAAGCTTCCTTTCACAATGAATCAATTTAAGTAGTTTTTTCCATAAGTAAATATTTTATCTATGGGGCAAATTCCTTAGTAGAACAAATTGCTGATGAATATTCTGGTTTTCTGTATTCTTCAATACTAGTTAAATAGGAAGGTGGGAAAGACAAGTGAAGGACCCCTATCAGAAACCTCTCTACCAGCTTTTGAAAATTTGATGTCTTCCTGGAAGAATATCAACAATATAATGAAAAAATTTATTAAATATTTACTATGTTCTAGATACTATGCTAAGTGCCTTAGTTATATTATCTAAAGTGATCCTTACAACAACCTAACAAGTATTATTATTCCCACTTAATGATGAGGAAATGAAATTTGGGGAGCTAAGTAACTAATTCAACCTATGAATCACTATATGACTCCAACCCATTCCCTTAACCACTATGCAACATTGTCTTCCATCATGAGAATCTGAACTGCAAAAGAAGGAAAAGAAAACAGATGCTATTAGATACAAAAGACTTTACCACCATGTTGCCAGAGGAACAGGCTAGCCAAACTGAAATTCAAAGTGCAAAGCTTGTTCTATAGCACATTAAATGACATAGCAATAATACTTTCACTCCTATTACTGCCTTTACATCTTAGAGCCAAGAGATTTTGTAGCAGCATGAATTTTTCAGTATACAGAACTTTTAAAATATTAATTATCTATAATTTTTAAAACAAAAGTGAAAAATCTATTATGAGAATGACTGAACAATCAGAAATGAAATTCTACGAAGTAGGTCAGTGGTTAATCTAATTAAAGGGGAATAACCATTCATTTAGGTCAGTTCTTAGCCAAAATTAAAGGAAACAATACTATCATTTAGCAGTGCTTGTGAAATCCAATTTGGAAAGTAAACATGTAATTCATTGTGAAGATACTTTAACATGGACAAGAAGGACACAAGAAAACCATTTGCTCATTCATACCAATTAACAGCCTACTAGTTCCTTCATATAATCTGGTGGTGGGTATGATGTGGGGTCCTATATTTCTGAATCACACAGTGTTGTCAGCCAGTATTACCTTAATGAAAAATTATTTTTAATTATTTAAAAACTGATATCACTTTAATAAATCATTTTTTAAATTTTCAATCACCCAGTAAGAAAAGTAAAACATAAAAGAAACAAAACACAGTGGATGGTTGCCCACTCACTGAGACCCAAAATCAAGGCAGCCCTGATATATACCATCAATATATTAATGGTATGTTAATATATTATCTTTGATAATACATATATATTATCAAAGAAAAATGCAGAGAAAGCAGTGTGCCAACAAGTTGACTTAGATCACACAATTCAACTATTAATCTATGAAGATCACTTTTACTTCCTGTCTTCAAGAATAAAATGCCCCAATGTAAATGATTCTGTCTTAAGGCAAAAGGGACTACTTGAGTAGTAAAATAGTCCGATATTTTACCCCCTTTCATGTTAAGTCTCGACAAGAATGTTAGCTATTTCTAATTCATTGAACTATTGATTTTATTTAAAGAAGTATGATCACATAAAGTGAAAATTGCTTCCACATATATGTAATAGTATGTATATGTATGTACATGTGTATATATATAATATGATTTATCTTCTCCTCCTACCTTCCTATTTAACTAATATTGAAGAAAACATAAAATTACAATATTCAGCAACAATATATATATTCCTATTTACAATCAGGGAGAGGCACACTGTCCCAGGGCATTTGAAACTGATGCTCATAGTGGAAATTACTTGTGCCCTCAAAGAGATAAGTCATAATCCTCTAGATCACAGAAAATGAGGCACTTGGACTCCTGCCAATCAGGAAAATATGGTTCAAGCCTTTCAGTCTAGTGAAATCCAAGTCCAACATTGGATTGTGATATTTAGTGCCAAACAGGAAGAACACTCCACATCTACCAGTGGGGCAAAGATTAGTCACAAATAAAATGTTAAGGACCCTAACAATAATCTAATATCTGATATTCAACACTTACTTGTCCACGCTATTCGTGGAACTAAGCTCCAGAGATTATGAAAACCTTATTATCAAAGTAACCAGAAAGAATTTGAATATTTAAAATAAAATCAATGGTTCCAACAGGGCTTTTCAAAAAATCTAGCAAAGGGAAATTCTGTAGAAGTCACTGATACCTTTCAGTTTCCTCTTCACCTTCTCATCTCTGTTATCCTGGTGAGTCTATATAATATCACGACCACTTTTTTAAAAGCCAGGGAAAACATGAACTGAGGGTGTTAATTTGCAATTCAGGTGTTTCTCTTATAGGTTAACTCTACTCAAATAGCAGCAGGAAATCATTCATAGAGGGCCTGAAACTGAATTAACAAAAAAAATGGTCTATAAGGAATCAGTTCTACAGAATTGTAATTATAGGAAACTATTACAATTCCAACTTGAAAAATTCTCATTTCTAACAAATGTCATTTAACATTAACAAGTCTCCTAAGTAAAATCAAGTGATAATAAAACTAATATAAAATAAATGAGGGAAAGACATCCTATATTAGTACAAAGCATTTTATTTCAAAAATCTTGATAAATTACTGAAATTTCTTCAGAAAGAACAAGTTCAAGTGACAGCTGTTGAAATAGTAATTATATGCATCAATGTCTGGCCAGAATTTTGTCTCAATCAAGGCATGAGTGCCTATGAATCACCCACATAATATTCATTACTAAATGCAAATAAGCTAAATTTGTTTTATTTATTCAGGCAAAGAATGAATTCACAATTAACTGTTGCTTGAAACTTAAAAGTTTTGAAGTCACGAATGAGGTTTTAAAGTTTTTAACGTAGCTATTTAATTTTATGCTTGGCATGAAGTCACCTATAACTTTCACAGAATATTAACCATAATCACCTCTGCAGCACTTTAGTGCTCAGTCATTTCTCTGCCTTTCAGGTCTTGGAGGACTTTGCTTGGTTTTGTAGAATTAAGCATTCCCTCTGAATACTCTTGGAGATCACCTGATATAATCCCCAAGGTTTCAAGGAAAAGCTATCTTGGTATCAAAAACACTTGAACTGCCAAGGTGTTATCCTTACTGGGATCACAGATGAGCTCAAAAATCAGATTGGACAAGCCAGAATGGATACAAAAAGAATGTAACAAATACCTGACTTGCTATTCAGGTTCACAGAAAGAGGAAAATGGATTTGAGATAGCAGACAGGGCAGACAATGCCACCTACTGGTCAACTGAAGTAGATAAAAATTGCCTAGTGATTCTACTTCTGCCAGGTTGGATGACTTGGGGTGGTAATGAATCCGGAGATCGTCGAATCAATGAAATAAGTATGAGATCACCTGGGGGAATCTTTTGGGAAACTAATTAATTCATTTTAAAAGATTAAGCCAAGCTGATTGACAATGTCTTATAAAGAAAGTCAAAAAGGAGAGCCACAAACACACACCATAGAATTTTTAAATGATCACTCTTGAAAATGCCATCTGTCTCTATCTACTTCAATCAGTACATCTTCCACTAGGACCTCATTTAAATATAACTTCAATAAACATGTCCTGATTACAAATGACTACTTGACCCTCCGGAAAGTAACATGATTGATTTCAATTTTTAAATCACCATACTTACAAATAGTCTTATTTTGGGTTTAATATTGAGAGAAGTCTCACAAATATTCCCTATCCTTCAATTCCGAAGTTAATGTGTTGAAATTGACCACTCTAATGTATAGAAAAGAACTGAGTAGGGAATATATTCAGGGAATTTATAATCATCTCTATAAATTCACTCCTTCAGCATATAAATTAGACTTTTAGTTCAGAAATGAGCCTTCCAAAGTAATATAACTTCCCAATTCATTTCTCAGAACTCAGGTATCTTTGAGTCTTAAAAATGGTAAATGATGAAATTCCTTGTTCCATGAAACCTCAAATGTTAATGACACTCAAACAGTAAGTGGCACATTGAGCATTTGATAAGGAACTTACTACTCATTAAAAATTTGTTTCAGACAATTTCATGAAGTGTAAAGAACACAGCAACTACCCCTTAATGGTTTTCTGAAACATAAACAAGAATGGCTCCAGAAGCAAAATAGTCACAAGCCCAAATGAAAACAATTAAACCATGAAATCACATTAACTAGAAAAAGACTAGAAAAAGCTTTGATTCCCAAGACTTATCCTCATTCTCCAAGGAAGGGTCAGGACCTCTGTTCATCTTAAGTCAAATTATCAAGAACTTATTGTGCCAGTGACTGCAATTTTTTTTTAATGTTTTTAAATCCATACTGGGCCCCTTCTACCACATGATTAGACTGCCATGAGAACCATGAGAAATATATTTCTGTTGTTTTACTTTTTCATCAACTTTATTATAAATTAAAATTCTTTCACAGAACCACTAAAGCCCTCAGTTAACCTAAAATGTATTATTCAGCTGCTTCTTTGCCCAACCTTTAGGTAATTTTTCTCTTACTCAAGCCAAACTAGAGCTGTTTACTGAGTCTGTAACTTTGTTCTCCTGGGCTTCAATTCCTTCCACAATTTTCTTCAGATGAGAACCTCTTTTGATGAGAACCTCAGAACATTGCCCTGGGTATTTTTTTTTTTGTAGAACTGGGGTGTAGGCCAGATGTGTAGGGGGGTGAGAGGATTCACCAGAGACGGAGTGGGAAGCAGAATAAGCAGATCCACTGAAATACACTGCTGAGGGGAGCAGCGGGAGAAACAGAAGAGGTCCGCTGTGCCATGTGGATTAGCTCTCTGGCAGGAGATCAAACTCAGGCCTTCCCAGTGATAGCACTGCAACATAATCCCTACACCACCAGAAAGGCCCTTTTTTTTAAAGAAGTGGGGTACAGGCCAGAGTCACGGGGGGTGAGAAGATTCACCAGAGAGAGCGGGGAGCAGAACAGGCAGATGTACCAAAATACAGTTGTAGGGTAAAGAAAATGTCAGGCTTTTCTGCCCTTCCGCCATCAGGATAGATGATGGATCCTTGTCCTGAATGCATGCCTGATGGCGGGCACCTGGAATAGGGTGTGGGCATAGGTAGATGGGATTCAGCTGAGCTAAGACTGTGCTTTTTAAGGGCGGCGTCACGGGGGGACGCAAGCAGAGCAGTAGAAGCCGAAGCAGCAGCAGTAGAAGACGAAGCCGAAGCCAAAAGAGAATCTGAGAAGCAGCAGAACAAACTCCAGAGAGCTCAGATAGAGTGAAGACTTGCTGGGGGCTGGGAGGCCTGCCAGCATCCCAGCCCCCCAGCCAGCACCCCTGCCTGCCATATGCCTGGTGAACCCCAATAAAAAACCTGCAAAACTACTGAGGACTCTGACTCCTCCTTTACCCGGTCTGCATGGGATCAGAAGACCTGCACTGTGGCCAGTTCCTGCCTTTACAACAGTGCTGAGGGGAGTAGCTGGCGAGACAAGAGAGGTCTGCTGAACCATGTGGGTTGCTCCCCAGCCGTCCAGGGATCAAACTCACGCCACAAAGGCCATAGACAGCCTCACAGCACTGTGCTCAATCCCCTGCGGGCCCAGCCCTTTTTTTTTTTAATCTTTGAAATAAGGATGATCGTTACGTAACTCAAAGGTTAAGACATCCAGACTGAGGAAGACCTAGAAACTTAAGGCACATGAGCCACTGTCACATCTGCAAGCATCAGAAGCACCCAGGATCTGTGGCAAAGCTGGTGCAAAGCATCAACATAGGCAAATATCACACAGGCTGCTCTGGGAAAGTTGGTATGAGGCATTACCACTTAAAGAGGAATCAGAGCTCCTGTCCAACTGTCAGCCTTGATAAACCATGGACTTTGGTCAGTGAGCAGATGCAGGTAAATGTTGCCAAAAACAAAACCTGAGCTGCTCCTATCATTGATGTAGGGTGACCAGGCAAAGTTCTGGGGGTCAGAAAGCGCCCAAAGCAGCCTGTGCTTGTGAAGGTCAAATTCTTCAGCAGAAGAGCTGAGGAGATAAAGGATGTCAGGGGAAGCGGGTGTAAGTCCTATCAGTTTGACATCACATGGAGGAAGATTCATTAAATGCCAAAAGTGCTTTTTTTTTTTTTTAGGATTTATTTATTCATACATACAAGAACCCAGGTACAGGCCTGATGAGCAGGAGGGTGAGAGGATTCACCAGAGACAGAGCAGGGAACAGAACAGGCAGACTGACTGAAATACATTGCTGAGGGGAGCAGTGGGCGAGACAGGAGAGGTCTGATGCGCCATGTATCTCCCCGGCTGGCGGGGATCGAACCCTCATTACAGAAGCTGCGGACAGCTTCACAGCACTGCGCTAAAATGCCTGCACCGCCAGGGAGGCCCCAAAAGTGTTTTTCCAAGCTATGTGGAGTTTTCTCAAACTACTAAAAATGGATCTACCATATGACCCAGCAATTTCACTGCTAGGAATCTACCCAAAGGACACAAAAACATTAATTTGAAAGGAAACGTATGTTTATTGTAGCACTATTTATAATAGCTAAAACAAGGAAACAAACTTAGTGCCCCAAAACAGAAAAATAGATTAAGAAGATGTGGTGTATATACACAATGGAATGCTATTCAGCATCCAAAAAGATAAACTCATGCCACCCGAAGTAACATGGATGGAGCTAGAAGAGATCATGCTCAGTGAAATAAGTCAAAAGGGAAAAAAAAATATTGATGGTTTCACTTATAGGAGGAATACAGGAAAACCTAACAAAGAGTCCAAAAAAAGGATAAAAGAAAACCTTGCAGGCAAACTAAAGATCTCAGGCATACAGCAGGGGAGTGGGAGGGAGAGACGTTAAAACAGGGGTGGGAAGAGCACAAGGGACTGTGGTGATGGTTCACAGGTGATGTGGTGGTGGGAGATTTATGAACTGCAGCTGAGGGGAGAAATCAAATCTTGTACAAAAAATGAACAATGTAAGAAAAAAATTTTTAAGTTCAATTTAAAAAAGTGTTTTTCTTAAAAAACAAACCTAAACTCATAGATACGAAGAACAGATTGGTGATTACCAGAGGTAGGGGTTGGAAGGTGGGTAAAATGGGCGAAGGGAGTAAAAGGTATAATTTTCCAGTTATATAATATAAATAAGTACTAGATATGTAATAGAATGGTGACCATAGTTAATATACTGCATTGCATATTTGATTACAAGAAAAAAAACATGTAACTGTGTGGTGATGGATGCTAACTAGATTTATTGTGGTCATCATTTTGCAATATATACAAACTTAAATATGCTGTACACCTGAAACTAATGATATATATAAATTATATTTCAAAAAATAAAATACCAAAGACATGTTAAAAAATAAGTCTGAACAGGGCCTCTCCTGGTGGTGCAGGCAGTTGAGCATCGAGCTGTGAAGCTGCCCGCAGCCTCTGCAGCATGGGTTCAATCCCGGCCAACCGGCGAGAATCCCACATGGCGTGGCAGACCTCTCCTGTCTCACCCACTGCTCCCCCCAGCAGTGTATTTCCTCAGTCTGCCTGTTCTGTTCCTCACTCTGTCTCTGGTGAATCCTTTCACCCTCCCGTGCATCTGGCCTGTACCCCGGTTCTTGTATAAATAAATAAATCTATTAAAAAAAAAAGTCTGAACAATCACACTACTCCCATCATTTAAACAAAACTAAAAAGTCTAACACTTAAGACACTAAATATTTATTTTGTCATGATAAAAACATCATTTTCATGAAAATATTTTGTTATATTTTTAATATTAAGAAACATAAAATTACTATAGCTTTATAAATATTCATTTTTAATCAACACAATTTGCATATCTGAATAGAATTACATACATTTTAAACATATTAAAATATAATTTACAATTTCATACATTGATTTACAGATTTCCAAAATGCAATATTCAAAAACATTTCAAGCCTATGCTATGATTTTTATAAAAGAGAAAAACTATTTCAAAAAATGTGAATTTTTGTCTATAGTCAATACTATATTACATGACACAAACTGCTCAAAACAAAATACTTAATCAGGTTTTTAAATGTCCCCTTTTTCGTTACAATTTGAATAGCAATGGCTATCCTTAAAAGACTTACTGTCTCCAACTGAAATAAAGATGTCATATTCAACCTTCACCCTCCTAGCAGATAATAACCATCAGTTATTTCTCAGAATTAGATTTTCAGTAACAGGTAAGGGACAGACTGTGCCACTTGTGCACTTCACAATCTGAGAAACATTACCATGATAGGTGACCTATAAATACTCTGATGTCTCTTTCAATCTGCGTCAGGAAGATAATAAGGGCCTCCCTGGTGGCGCAAGGGGTTAAGCACCACACTATGAAGCAATCCGCAGCCTCTTGCAACACGAGTTTGATCCCCGGCCAGCCAGGGAGCAACCCACATGGTGCAGCAGACCTCTCCTGACTCACCCGCTGCGCCCCTCAGTAGTGTGCTTCAGTCGACCTGCCTGTACTGTTCCCCACTGTCTCTGGTGGATCCCCTCACGCCCCCGCATCTCTGGCCTGTACTCCAGCTCTTGTATGCATAGGTAAATAAATCTTTAAAAAAAAAATGATAATAAATGTGCATTATACACAGAACACTAATACTCATGGCTGTGATTGAATAGCACCTCCTATCTTTTGACTTACTCATAGCTTGGGAAAAATACTTAACAGTCCTTCTAACCTAGTACCTCCATCAGAATAATATCAATGCTAATAATATCCATATATTTTTAGAGATAGCAGAGAGGAAAAGAACATTATATGATCTTTGATATCTTTGGTGGGTAACTATGCTCTATTCGGAAAAACCATTACTTTGAAAACTACATCTGCAAATGAAATTCATTTTGTTACCATGCTAGGTAGACAATGATGATAGGATACCTGGAAGGCTCTCTCTAGACTTGATAAGGTCTAACAAGAACATGGAGCTAAATAAAAGTGTTCTTCATTTGGAAAATATGTATTTGTTAAAGGTACAGGGTGGGGGGGAAATATTGCAAGTTACGCATCATTTGGAAAAATAGTTTTTTCTATTAGTTATCCACCACATTATAATATTGTATATAGTGCCCCACATAGAGGTTAACTGATTATTGGTTTTATCATTTAACTCCCTTTTTGTTTCTAACTTACTTTTTTGGGACAGTTTCATTTTTTTATTTTTCTATTTTTAAATTGTATTATATTTTTTATAATTGAACCATTCAAAAATTCTATGACATCATATAATTATATTCTTGAAACATTGCAGAAAACTCAAAATTCATAATCATCAGAATGTGTACATATGATCAGGACTGAGCTTGTTCTATCTACTAAAGCCAGTGTTCAGTCATCACCTACAGGCTCTGCTGCAATCAAACTGAACATATAATGTGCTTTTAGCAGCCACTCAAAGATGCTATTTTGCACAGAAAGAAATCAAGAGTAAAATAATCATCCTCCACTGAGGGAAAAGAAAAACTACAGAACAAGAGAAAACACGAGTACTTCTGAAAATATTCAGTGGTGTCAATGAAATGGAATGTTTAAAATATGATTTATCTCATTAGAGCAGCAGAAGGGGAGCCCACACTTGCAGACTGTGACAATGAAAAGCAGTCCCTGCTTCTTTTTGTGCACTGAAAGTACAAAAAGACACAGCATTTGTGAATAGACATACTTTCGGGTATGGGGACAAAATCACATAAAGAAACTGACCTTGTTATTAGTTTATCACTAGTATACCAATTTCACAGGAAAAACCTAATAGTATTAAAGCACTAGGACCCCACTGAAACCCTTAATAATGCTATTTAATGCTAACAGACAAATATAGTGAGAGCTGGATGTAGATATTAGAACCTGCACATCAGAATTCTACAAAGACCATGGTGAGCACACCCACTTTGTGAATGAGGGTCCACAAACAAGGGTCTGCACCAAGGGTCCAGCTTGCCCAAAAAGGAAAGAGAAATAGACATCCACCAACAATAAACAATGATCGTCTCAAATCTAACATTTTGTGCAAGGAAATTTGGTTTTTTGTTTAAACTGTTTCTGGGGGCTTTCCAAGTTATCCAATAACATTTCCACTCTACATATACAAGCTGTGTGTGTTTGTGTGTGTGTGTGTGTGTGTGTGTGTGTGTGTCCTGCCAGGAGAGGTGGTATTAAGAATTAGGTATTTGGGGACATGGAAAGACATTCACAAAACAAGTAGCAACAAATTACTGCATGAGCTAGATTCTATTTTCCAATGATGGACAAAAACAGTAAGATAATCCACATTCTATAAACTTTCATCATACATTAATGACTAAACCGTTTCTGAGCAGATTTTTAGACTAATGAGGCAAATAATATCAGTTTCATAGCATCAAACTCATGTGAGAGGGGAGGGTAAAGTTGTGCCAGAAAACAGGAGTTATCCAAGCATTAACCCAGCATGAAAAGAGACTACTTCTGATTTCCTAGAATACGGTGCTCACAGGTTATTATTTTTGATCATCATGGCAGCATAGTACACTTTTCACCTAACACTTTAGAAGAATGCTTGGTCACACCATGGTCTGCCTTATTAAATGATCTATGTTGAAACCATTCATTTCCATTTCCCTTATATCTGTAAAATGTCAAATAAGAGTGATAAGACAGTCGTTTACCTTCAATTTTCTCAATAATGTAAGGTTTTAGAGAGTGTGTGTTAAAACTCTAAAATAATAGGCTAAAAATGTTCTCAATTCTCCTTCCTTTGTGTCCACTGGGGGGGAAATCTATTTCTGATAGTGTCTCCTCCAAATTTTCGGAGGCTTAAAAGCATTGCTCTTTAACCTGGAAAATGTTCTCAAACATAGTTATTTTCTGAGTGAATATCTTTCAAAAGAAAAATACTACAAAGGCTATAAAACCTCCCTGCAGTGCTTATAAATGGTAACAGAAAAGTAGGTATGGGTGGAAAAGAAATAATGTTTTAAGAAATGAACCACTAAAAAAAAACAAATATAAGTGCTTACTACCCCATCTGCCCCTATTTCACCCCTTCCACACACGTAAACACATACACAACAAATTTGAACAGTTTTTAAGACACAAAGAAATATCACATCAAGCAATCTTTGATTTATAAAGAGAATGTGGGCCGTTGACACCATCAGGCTCGAGGAATCATCCTCTTAGTGAATTAATGACACTTGTAGATATACAGTAGACATAATTCACATTTCACTTCCTGAACATTTATTCAAACAAATATAACAAAATGCAGATGCAATGCAAATCATACTCTAATCCTAATTTTCATTGCACTAAGATTTTCTAAAAGGAAATCTACAAAGCTACAAAAATCTACTCCTTAATATGTGGAAAACAGAGCATGAGCGTCAATGGAGAGTGACAAAATCATAAATCTAGAAAGGCTCCCATGAAACTTACTTTAACAAAGACTTTTGAATGAGTATTAAAATTGACCATATTTTAAGTAATTTATCTTAAGCATAGTACATATGCAACTACATTAAAAACTACCTAGAAATTGTATCTCAAAGAATATATTTCAAACACATATAACCAAACTAGAGTCCACAATGGTTCCTAAAAGCAGATTTTACTACTTTGTTTTGTTTTTAAGGAAAAATGGTTCATTTCTCCAGAGACGAATCATCCACATCATAATCGTCCTTGTTTGGCATCACTGATAGTTCCCCAAACATCAAAGACAAATTCATCCGGGAAAGCAAAGTCTCCAAGAGTTTCATCAAGTGCTTCTGCAAATTCATCTGGATTACCTTTGTCCTTTCCAGCTTCAAATATTGTGGTAGCTATCAAAGATAAAATTTAAAAATTAATGGTACATGAGACAATAACAGAGAGCTAGGAAAACTGACACCAAATTTCTTTCTAAAACTAACAGGTATACATGTTGTATATATTTTTTAAAGATTTATTTATGCATACAAGAATTGGGGTATAGGCCAGAGGTGTGGGGGGTGAGAGGATTCACCAGAGACAGAGCGGGGAGCAAAACAGGTAGAATGACTGAAATACACTGCTAAGCAGCAGGTGATTCAGGAAAGGTCTGCTGAGCCATGTGGGTCAGCTCCCTGACGGAGGATCGAACTCGTGCTTCAGTGGCTGCAGATAGCTTCATAGGTTGCATTTTAAACCCTTGCACCAGCAGGGAGGCCCACATGTCATATATTTTTAGTACAAAATAAAACAAGATACTTTGTAGAACTTATCGAGGGAGCAAAGATTATTTTGAACAAACTGTCCATTATACCCAGGTTTGCTGTTGCCTGCCCTACCTCTTCTCCACCTGGAAGCCAATTGGAAACCTCTGTCATTCCTATGGTTTCCAGAACAAGCGCTCCGGAAAGAAAATCTTGTGGCTAACCCTGGCAGAAGGGCACACTCCTTCCCACACCTCCCCACACCTCCCCAGCTAGAGTCACTAGTTCTCTTTGCCCCCTCCTTCACACCCTTACCCCAAGTATAAACGAAATAGGAAACCATAAATCCATAGTGAAACAGGTGATTGGTATGTAAATAAAAGATGGGTAGACAAGATATTGATTCATAAGAAATAGGATATTTATATAGTTTCAAAATATCTCCCCAAATATTAACTAGTTACAAATGAGTAACTTTATAGTGGAGAAGCCTAGGAAATACCACCTTAAATAAGTCATCAAAGTGAATAGTATCAGTAACAGAAAATCAAAATTCTATGCTTCCTGATAAGATGTAATGAATGAACACAGCGTCACATTTGTCAAAGAGGTGTGATATGAATGTAGTTATGAAAAAAAATTTAAAAACAAAAAACAAAACAAAATTGAGGAACATTCTACAAAATAACTGGCTATATCCTCTGAAACATCAGTCAGGGACATGAAAATCAGTGGGAAACTGTTCCAATTGATACAAATAAGAGTGACACATGATTTTGAACATGTCCTTTTGCTATAATGTAAAATGTTTAGTGAAATATAAGGAGGAATAAATATATGTTAGATGGCACTGATGCACCTATGTTAATTTCACAGTTTGGATGGTTGTATTGTAGTTCAATAGGGAAATATCTTTGTTTATATTAACAGACATCAATCGTTCATTTTCTCTCAAATGGTTTGAGGAAAAAAAGTCTTTGTACTGTATTTTTAACTTTTCCATATGTTTGAGATTGCTTCAAAATAATTTTAGCCAGTAAAGAGGAAGAACTGAATCTCTTCACCATGGTCTCCTCAACCAACATGAGCTAGACCTCAGTCCAATTCAAAAGCTTCTCTATTTACCATCAACCTAGAAGCAAACACTTCTGAAAGGAGGAAGGCAGTCACCAGACTCTTCCAAAGCCCTCAAGTTAATATTAATGAATTTTTATATATTTTTCAATGATATACCAACTTGACTGGGATATTTTCAAGCAAACACTCAGACACACTGGTTTGACTTTTGTAGGCTTGGTTGCTATAAAACAACTTGGTAACAAGTATCTAAATTCTTAAAAATATTCTTATCCTTTGATCTACTAACACTTTCATGTCTATGAAGTTATCACTCTTTAGGAAATCTTTAAAACTGAAAAGAATTTAGCATAAAGATTAGTAACTGAAAAACCCTAAGATGCAGGATGTTAAGTTACCTCTGGAATAATAAAATATATCAGATGAAATATTTGATGACATTTTAAATCATTTTAAACAACATTTATGAAAATTTTTGAAAACTGTGGGAATCTTTTTGCTTTGATATTCACTGAAAATCAGTGAATAAATTTTACATACAATCACAATTATGTTTTTACAAAAATCTCTACATAGGATGGATATGTGGAGAAGTATGTGACAGAGAGGTTAGAGTAATATATTAATGTCAGAATCTAGATGATAGGTATAGAGGTACTCAATAAAAAGTCTTTCAACCATATTGTGCGTCTAATTGCCATAGCAGAATATTAAGGTGAGAAACTTCCACACAGACAATGGAAGAAAACATAATACTTGCAAACTAGAGGGGGAAAAAATTTGTAAAGAGCTTATTGAACACAAAAAACTATGGCTGACTTATAATATTTACTCATGGGTATACTTGTGGGGACTAGCTGTAGTTCCGAAACTGTTTGCTAAGTCATTAAGGAACACCTTAATGTCTACAAGGAATGCTTACTGTCTTTCAATAGAGCATGACAGTCAACAAAAGAAGAAAGATGCCCTCTGCGTGCCTTTTCACGCAATGAGGTAAGAAAACAAGTGCTTAGAAAATAGGACTTTATCACTCTATTCTCCATAAACCTGCCATGCTGTGTTCCTCCTCTCTTGAGGTCATCTTGCCTTGGAGATCTTCTCTACAACCCCAACTTAACCATAACCTTAGTGCAGAGATGTTCCAATGTTTGCATCCATCTCCAATTTCTCTTATGAGTTCCAATACCCATTTCTGAATAACTGGTGGGCAGGTCTCCCTAGGTGTTCTGTTAGCATATCAAACATGTCCAGAAACCAAACATCATCTTCCCTTCTGAAGACACTGGTACTCTTTCTCCTGGCTCTATCATGAATGGTGTCATCATCCTCCCTGCTACCTGTCTCTTTTCGCCTGTGTACCAAACCTTGCCTTCCCTTGATTCCCTTTGCAATCTCTCTAATCTGTTCCCTTTCATGCCATCCTCACTGCCACAATGCTATTCATTCCTTACCTTCTAAATCAAATCACCAAAGCATCCCCCAAAGACATTAGAAAGATTTCTCTTCCTAAAGCACAGCGCTGCTCATACTAGGCAATGAAGCAAAGGACCAGGAAGCTCTTTTTCACCTCTGAGACATGCAGTCTCATATATAAATATATTTCTTGGATCGCTAATGCCTAGCTTGAAAACTCTAAGTGCTAATCTGACATTCTGATCCAAAGCACTCTTGGCTCCCCAATGGCTGTACAGATCTACAAGAATCCTATGTCCTCATATATGTGATCACTCAAAATGCCATCCTTCTTCCTTCCTTCCTTTTCCCAGGGTAATCTCCTAGCCACAAAATCTCTCCTTTAAGGCTCCTTCACGAAATCCTGCGATAACAACTAAAAGAGATTACCTACACTCTTCTAACCCTTCTGCCTATACTCAATAAAAATAAATATACAGATAAAATGCCTAGAATCTTGGCAAAATGCAGATTTTGGTTCAGTAGCTCTGCAGCAAAGACAGATTCTGCATTTCCGACAACGCCCAGGTAATGCCAATCCTTGGACTACACTTTGAGTAATAAAGTCTTATAGTATATCTTTAATCTTCTTTCTATATTGACATTTCTTTCATCTATATATGTCTCTTCTATTACAGGATAAATGCCCAAAGCATCCTGAGTAGTTTACTTAGTCCTTTATGTCTATAGAAAATAGTTCTGTGTCTTATGTATATACATGCTAGTAGATGGGGAGGCATAGGGGGTGACTTTGTGATTACAATTCAATAATTTTTTCACTGGCCTACTTAACATGCATTGGGGAAAACAAAGCCCAGAATTCCAGTCCTATAGCCAAGACAGAAAAGAGTAGTCAAAACTTAAAATCATTACAAAAATAAGACTCAGTTTGCTTAGTCTATCATTTTAAATATTTCTCACAGGCCCTACAGATAGCATTAATTGAGACAGCTATGTAGAAATTATACTGACATGAGTGAAATACAATCTAGTTAAAAAAAAAAATGTACACCAATATAATCTACCCACCATTCAGAAGCAGAGATAGTGCAAATGATTGCTGCTCTCCAGTGCTAGGAAAAACAATGTAAGGGACCCAGATGGTCACAGTTGAACACTGAATTAACCAATCTCTCTCTCTCCCTCCTTGTCTCTCTCTACTATAAGAAACAACTAGATCCCTGGGGTTTTGGTACCTTGACAGTATTATTTAGTGTGTGAACCCAGGAACAGCATGTCCCAAGCCCTGCCTGCTCTGACTTGCAAACTCTGGTTTGAATTCCTTAGTCCCAAAATGTAAATAACAGCCTAAAGTTCCTCTGTTATAACCTTGCATTCCAAACTGTGTAATTTCACCAAAGCTGGAACAGCAGCAAAGGGGGGTGGGGGAGGAAGGTGAAAGGACAGCCAACACTAAATACAGTTCCAGAGTTGGCCAGACCTCCAATTATCCAGTCCTACATGTTCTACCATTACTACTAGTAATTATTAGTGGTCATTGCTAAGGATGATAACAGTTATATATTTTTGATCATGTAACCAGAGCTTTCTACATATTTAATCGGATGCCTAGGTAACCCCATTATTCTGTACCCCTTTTACATTATGTGGCAATTAAGACTGCAACTTTAATAATTTTCCCAAAGACTGAAGCTTCAGACTAATGAAGTTAGGACTTCTCCCTGTGAAGTCACTATTATGGGCTGGTCAGCAAACATTACCAAGCATTTGCTCTGGGAGCTGGGATTAAAAACTGAGTAAGGTAAATGTCTTAAAGGAACTCCTGGTCTTATAGAAGCAACAATATACCACTTGGGTAGTTTCATAATTGATTCAGAAATATTATATATAATACAGTGCCCCATACATCTTTTCAAAACCAGTAATTTGCTACATGAATTTTAAAAGGAAGTAAGAATGGCGCACACACTAAACATGTATTTGTGCTAATGTACAAAGTACAGTTTTAAACATCTTTATAGGAGAAATAAAGTGATATAATTTTATCCTTTTTGGTAAAAGCGTGTATTGGATTTTCTTTAAAAAAGCAAAATGAGGAGAGGGAAGAGCACCATGATGGTGCACGGGTGAACTGGTGGTGGGAATTATATAAGACTACACCTGAGAGGAAAAAGCATACATTGTACAAAAAGGAAGAATGGCGTAAAATATATATTTTAAAAAAGAAAATTTTTTAATTTGAAAAAATTTTAAATTTTAAAAAATTTTAAAGAAAAGCAAAATGACTACATTTTAGAAAGTGTTATCACATTAACACAATGACAGCTAGGAAAATGTTTTTTATCTATTAACTATCATAGACCTGGAAAATACTGCACAGTAGTTAACCTGAATACAATCTGACAAAAAATATTCCACTAGAAAATTGTTACACCACATATAACAGCTAAGTGCTGACCTCTAGTGGTTATTTTAAGAATATATCATTTCCACTAAATGTCTTCATTACAAATTTTGTTAACATAAGTCAATCTACACTTTCCACTAAGTTTTTAACACTTAAACAGTATTTTTAGACAAAATATTACTTTATGTGGAAAATCTTGGTATGAAATTCAAGAATTGACTCATAGCTCTTGAATTGCAAGCTGCCTTTGAGCAAGTTATGTCTCTGAATCTGTTTTCAAATGGTGCATAGCAGGATTTAGATAGAGTGATCATCACCATTGTTAACCATTAACCTCTTTCTATGAAAGGTCTTCAGTACTTTTACCAAGATTTTTCAAAAGTATCAGCCCATATCAAGCAACTCACATAAGTCAAGCACCAAAAACACAGCACTGCAGAATATTTCCTGGAAACCTATTTTGGAAACCTCATTGGCTTTATCTGAGAATGATTTTCTGTAGTGTTTTTAATTCATTGAAAAAAATAAAATCACCTAAGAAGAAATGTAATTGTAGAGTCAGTTTCTTCAAAGGGGATCAGATAAGCTATTTTCAAGATATAAACCTTTTTCCCAGGTAAGTGTCACCTTGGTATGTGGAGCTAAAGGCAATCGAGGCCCTGGAGGCTAATGAGAAGCTTCTGCTGCTCCCTTAACCTCTCTGCTCTAATCCTAACTGCAGTGATCAATGATACTGATCAAATGATGTTCTTCAAATGACCTAAAAGAATGTAGTTTGGTGGGTTTCATACAGGTTTAGGTTTAACAACATGGCCTCTCTAAGAAACTCATCTTTCCAGCCTTACAGATGAAGTCATCCCCTCATTAATGTGTAGACACACTTCTCTTTGCTCAATTTTTCTGCACACCTTAGCACAGGATAGAAACCCCTAACCTGTTCCACTTTTGTTTAGGATTTATAGTCCCGTAAATTCTCCAATGTCTGTTCTTAAGTTATGGCTTTTTCTTCTACTAAACTGTCTGATGTTAATTTGTTTGTTCATCCAGTCTCAAAAGAACCCACAGGGAGGGGGAATTTTCCTTTATGCCCCAACATAATTGAAAGGTCATAGAGGGGCCAGGAATGAGGAAGCCCACATAGAAAAAGACAAGATGACCCTGACACCAAGACTGTAACAGGGTGGTCCCCAGGAAAGGGGGAGGTTCCAGGTTCCCTGCCCCACCCAAATGGAGAGTGGAGCTGAGCAGGGAGAAAAGAAGCTGCAGAGGAGACTGAGGAAGGAAGGAAGCAGGATGGAGAGCCAGAAGGAGACCTAGAGGAGGCACATGAAATGGAGAGATATGTGAAGAAACTGTGCTTGCCTTTTGGTAGTGGACTGGGTGACACAGATGTGGGTGAGACCTGTGGGGAGGTGTCAATGGCAGCTTTTATCTTGATTTTGATTTTGTTCTTTTTCTTCCGGGCTTGTCTGGTTGTTTCTGACCCTTTTCTCTGGGTCCCCACTGGAAGATGCTTTAGACCTATGGCAGGCTTTGGGGCCTTGTTCTGGGCCAATTCCATTTGGATGGACTTTTACCCACGAGGGTATGGGTAACTTTGGGTGCTTGATTTAGAAACTAGATTCTTTGCCTTTCCTGTATTGTTTCCTAGTTGTATTAAAGTTCCTTCCCATTAAAGTCTCATATGTTTTGTGTTGCTGTGGCAGATGGCAGAACCCATTTAGAATAGGCAGGTTTACAGGGTTTGGGGTGCCCCTCTCCCTGCCCTGTAACAGGACCACTGATACCACCAAGCCTAAACTAAAGCCATAAACAAGGGAAAACAACTCGGCTCCACCCAAAACAACTTTGTTCCGCCTAAACCTGTTTCCCTCCTGCCAACCCAGTTTTCCTGCCTGACCTCTCCTCATCCTATAAAAGGGACATCTCTCCTCACAACAGGTGCCACTTCACGGACCCCCACCTTGGGTCCGTGAGGTCCGCCTGGGGCGCAATAAATTTTCCCTTCCTTTGAGAAATTTAGCCTGGCTCTCCTTTTCTTTACCCCACCGAACCTTTCAATAATTATCTCTACTAAAATATTAATTTTAGGGCCTCCCCTGGTGGCGCAGCGGTTGAGCGCTGGGTTGCAGCGCCGGTTCGATCCCCGGCCACTGGTGAGGGTCCCACAAAAAATAATAATAATTTTAAAAGCTATATAAGATTTAATAGGAAAAAATTAGAAACTCTCAATTTTCCACACATTGCTGGATCTCTTAATGAGAAATCCTAAAATTCTGAAGTTACTAGGATGATCTCCAAATTCTTATATTAGTATAAAAAATTGTACAACAAATTTTGTATACAACAATATTGTAGTTACCTAAAATATTCGTGAAGAGACTATGCTATGGATGAAGGAAAAGAATAGAAAAACTGGAAAGGAGACACAAGATCAAGAAAACCTAACTCACACTAGGAGGTAGTGGCAGACGGATTAGCATAATCCATTAACCCACTTATAGAAACCAAGACCCTTAGGCATCAATGCCCAAATCAGGAGGCACAACTCCCAGAAACTATCAGGCTGCTATAGAGAGCATCTAAAACACAGGCCCAAGGGTAAGGAAATGGAGATTGAGTCCATTGTGGAATCTCCTTCCTTTCAGATTCTGCATAGTTACCCAAAATCAGCAACTAACCCAAAGGCTCACAAGAACTGACCCCTCCCAAAGGGAAGAAAGACTATCAGTGCAGTCTCTGCACAGGCTGGAGCAGCAGTCCATCTGCCCACCTGTGACTATTCAGGTGCCTCTTTTCAACAACTCTCTTCCTCTGGAGGGCAGCAGCTTTCTGGCTGCCCTGTACCATGCCGGGACTTCTCTTCACTGACCTCCCTCAGTGGAGGCCACGATCCTCAAGGCCGCCGTCTGCAACCATGCAGGCCTTTCTCAGCAAAGACTGTCACTTTCCAGGCAGCTCTTCCTGCCTGCTGGTGTCTATGCAAGTGTCTTTAACTGTCCTATCCCTTCTCTAATAAACCTGCTCTTTAAATTATAATTACCATCTTTGTCTCGTGGAGAAACTCGCCTGGGAAAATTGTCACATGCTGCTGAAATGGGAGATCTGGTGAAACCTTTCCCAGAGTAAACCCAAGGACCCCGCACTCCAAACTCCGACAACCCCATCACTATGATTTTCCAGTAAATTAAATCAATCTTACAGAAAGTCTTATAGAACTCATTTTCCAGAACCAGTTTTTCCCCTGTGAATAGATAACATCCCAAGACAACCCAAGTTGGCACTGAGTCTGTTGAAAAGTTAAATGTCACTTTACAACCAAATGAAGCACCATCATCCTCAGGGTTATATCTTACATAAACTCGTTTGAATGATTTTCTATTTTGAAATGGTAAACAGATCTTAACTTTTTTCCCAGGGTAGTGCTTTGGTTTTAGTCACTTTATTGCTATTACTTTTTACCATTTTTAACAAACTTAACAACTGCAGAATAATATTATCTCAGTATAATTCACATTGGGAATTAAAATTTCTGAAAGCTAAGAAACATTAGGAATACAGTAAGTGAATATAGTCATTGGTCTGTTGAATCAGTGTCACATTTGTGATTTATATTTCATGTTAATCAGATCTGAATAATGAGAGAAATTCCTAATTTAACAATGGTTGACTTTCTTCAAATAATTACTTTCCTTAAACTTCACCTCCCTAGGTGACTGATCACATTGCTAATCATGTATAATGATAATGACTTTTCATGTCATTGGAGGAATTTGCTACAGAAGATTAATTAACTTTACGAAGGGATTACTAGTTAATTTATGAGGAATTTGTGAAGAATGTTTAGTGCCCTGAATCTGTTAGAATGAAAGAAAATTGATTTTTAAAGAACTGTTTCTTAATTTGTTTCTAATTATTTGTACCATTGTTCAGTGCTCTTGCCTGTATATTTGTGTATTTTTACTAACAAATGAACAAAACTAATTCATTGAGCTATTCTCAACTTATACTTAACTAGAAGGCTACACCCAAAATTAAATCCTAAAATTAAGTACTGTTTTACATTCTTACCTTTGAAAATATGCCTCTCCTAAATTTGAGATCAAGATCCAGCAATTCATGTTAGTTCCTGAATCTTATTATTATTCATAGTTTCATTTGAAAACTTTTCAACTGGATACATATAGTACTATTTTTCCAACAAATACTACCTAATCTAAGTTTAAGAATAAATACTGCCATTTCAAAACCTGCAGGCAAACCACAGATCTGAGGAATACAGCAGGGAAGAAAGAGGAAGGGAGAGGGGTCAAAACAGGAGAGGTAAGAGCACAAGAGTCTATGTTCACGGGTGCTGTGGAGATGGGAGAATTATGAGATCAAATATTGTACAAAAATGAACAATGTAAGAAAATATAAATAATAGTGACATTTCTAAAAACTCTTTAGCCTCATTTACACATATATTTGAATAACTGGCACAGGATGACATAATTTATTCAAATCTCCATTTTTCCAAGTTCAGAGGAGTTGTAGAGAAAAGCTTTAAGACCTGACATGTTATAGGATCTCAGCTTTATCTTCTTGTCTGTGTGGATCAAGGGCCTGTTACACACAAATTTTATACTTGCTGGAAACAAAATCCCAATTTTTTTCAGCTACAGATGTCATCTGTACTTCGAACACAGAAATTTTGTTTTAAAAGTTCAGAGAAGCGGGGCCTCCCTGGTGGCAAAAGGGGTTAAGCACCCCACTGTGAAGCAATCTGCAGCCTCTGCAGCATGAGTTTGATCCCCAGCGGGCCAGGGAGCAACCCACATGGCACAGCAGACCTCTCCTGTCTATTCCACTGCTCCCCTCAGCAGTGTATTTCAGTCAGTCTGCCTGTTCTGCTCCCCACTCTGTCTCTGGTGAATCCTCTCACCCCCCACATCTCTGGCCTGTACCCCAGCTCTTGTATGCATAAATAAATCTTTTAAAAAAAATTTTAAAAAATGAAAGTTCAGAGAAGCAAGAAAATAATTAAACTGTTTTTTAAAAGGAAAATGAATAGGGCCTCCCCTGGTGGCGCAGCAGTTGAGCGCTGGGCTGTGAAGCTACCCACAGCCTCTGCAGCACTGGTTCGATTCCCGGCTGCCAGCGAGGGTCCCACATGGCGCACAGACCTCTCCTGCCACCCACTGCTCCCCTCAGCAGTGTACTTCATCTGCATGCTCTGCTCCCCGCTCTGGTGAATTCTCTCACCCTCCCACGCTTCTGACTGTACCCAGTGCTTGTATAAGTAAATAAATCTTTAAAAAATAATAAAATAAAATAACTAAAAGGAAAATGAATAGAAGTAGAAAAGAATGAGCTTCAAATACTCTAAGATAGATTAAAATACTTTTCTTGGTAGCAGAAAAACAAAATAGTCCAAGTCTTTGATTTCACAAAACATATTAAATCCAGCTATGCTTCCCTTCCTTTAGTTACTTGAACGTTCCATGCTCTCTTGCTTCTGAGCCTTTAAAGTTTTTTCTTCATAAACCAATCTTTTCCCCTTTGCTACCTAAGACAACTATTAACAAGTCAATCTCCAGCAGTCTTTCTTTTTTTTCTTGGATCTTCCCTAACTATGCCAATTCCTCTACCACACAGCTTTGATAACCCAGGTGCTTTGTTATCTTAAATTTCCTATTATTAATTATTGCAATATTCAAATTTAATGTTTATCTTAAACTAAATGTTTATCTACAAACTAAATGAAATGTACACATTGAATCAATGAATAAGTAATGGCTTTAATTTTTTTTATTTTGGTTGTTATATCAGAAATACTGTTGAATCTAATTTTGTTTTCATGGTTGCTTTATCCTACATATGAAATATGCTAAAGAAATTCACATGGCCAGTTCATGTGTATATAGAAATATATTATCTATAGTTTTCTGTAATTAATTCTTAGCAATTTGTCTAAGATGATTGCTTCTGGGGTTAGAATTTGATGCCATATGGATTCTCAAGAATCCTTTGGACCGCATGTCTACAATTTGTTTTGTTGTTTTCACATTTTGAAAGGACAGGTCTATTCAGAAAAGGAAAGAACAACGCACAGACACAAATTAGCAGAAAGAGCTACCAATCGAACCTGTGGAACCAAGCATAAGTATTCTTAGCCATTGCTTTGTCATTTTGTGTGTAACTGCCATTTTAGAATTTCAGGTCTTGCAGGTCTTGCTGTCCAGGGAAAAGACTGCATTCCAGAGATAGTTTGGACCCTCACTCCACCCTTACTCTCTGGTCACCAATGAGGGTGAACTTGCTGTAATTGGAGCTGCAGGTTGGAGCTGCATCTTGGCCTGGCCAGTCAGCTTAGAATGATAGCCGGGCAAAGTTGGAGAACTCATCCTTGTAGCCAATGAGTAACTGCCAGCATAATTTAACCTTATTAAAAGACCCCTGCTTCCTTTGTTCGGGGCTCTCGGTATCTGCCACTGCGTTGGTAGGTGCCTTGAACCCGGACTCGAGTCTGAAATAAACTCCCTTTTGTGTTTGCATCAGCTGTCTTTGGGTTCTTGGAGGCTATGCTCGCCGAGTCTGCTGACCTTGGGCACAACAGAACCTACCTTGTTCTTTGGCTGAACTTTGAATATCTTTTATACTCAAAATAAATTTAAAAATATATTAAATTCTTAATACAAATACATACCCACGTACACACACACACACACAGAGTATGCAGGACAAACCCCAGCATTACTGTGCATATTTACTCTCCCCACAGAGCATCCTCTGCCCTATTGAAGGGAATGTTTACCTTGCTTCTGCATGGGAGAGGCCAGCTTTTTATCAGTCTCAACCTTGTGGTTCAGTCTCTCCTAAACACTTTGTTTGACTCACAGGGAAAAGGCCCTCCCTCTTTCCCACTGCACTGGCCACCAAGAAGGGGTAAAGAGCAGAGCCCTGGCAGTCATTCTGGCTCCAAGAGGGAGGGCCTAGAGCTTACAGGAGATACCATGGGGGTCTGAAATGAAACCAGAATAAAAGCCCGCATCCTGCTGATGAGAACTCCTATGTAGCATTTATATCTACATATATATTTCTTTTTCTTTGCATAGAACTGGGGTATAGGTCAGAGGTTGTAGCTCCTTTATTTATTTATTTATTTATTTATTTTGCATAGAGCTGGAATATAGGTCAGAGGTACAGGGAGTGAGAGGATTCACCAGAGACAAGAGTGGGGAGCAAAACAGGCAGATCTATTGAAATACACTGCAAAGGGGGTGAGACAAAAGAGGTCTGCTGTGCCATGTGGATTAGCTCTCTGGCTGGGGATCAAACAAGGCTATTGTGGGGATAGCACTGAGACTTAATTCCTGGGCCACCAGGGAAACCCTGAAGTAGCCATTCTTGAAGCCAGTATCTACCTCTGGACTCTTGGGTCATATGCACCAGTACATCTCACACACACACACAGATACTCACACAATTGTTTGCCTCAGCCAGCTACAGTTAGGCATGTTGCTTTTGATGTCAGTTGCCACTGATAAAGTCTTAATTGATAAAAGCTCAATTGACAAATCAAGACCTTAACAGCGTAATAACATAAAAATACACAGAAATGCAGCTGCTCAACTGCCTTTCTTATCAGTGAGACACCAAGTGTGCCCTTTACTTCAATGTTCTGAGTCATTGCTCACAGGGTTTTAATAACTTCATTAAATAGGGCACATCTTCAATACATAAATACACAATTCAATCAATGTAGATCTGGTATCAGATAATATCTTTCAAATGTGACATTTACTAAATTCTTTTCATGTTTTTTAATCCATAAAAAAAATCTATGAAGGAGATATCATTACTCAGTTTATATAAAAATTAGAAAAGTTAACATGGCCCTTTGACCTCAAAGCTGGTAGGTGGTAAGAACCATGTCTTCTTTTCTTATTATTTTTATTTTCATCATGCTTTTCATCACTCCATAAATTTTTATCTTGAAAAGTAAATTGCAAGCAAGACATAAATAAGAACTAAGTTCTATCAAATTAAAAATGCAAGGCTTTTGAAAATCGAATAACCTTACCTAAGTCAGTATCTCGAATTCCCATGTATGATTCAAGAAGATCATCAATCTTTTCAATCGCCTTTCTTGTGGCTTCACAAGGCTTCATCAAAGAAAAGAGAGATAAGTTTAAGCCTAAGAAAATTCTAATATGAAACCTCTTGAATGTCAAGGCACACAGTAGGGGAAAATCTGATATGGAGCCATATTTCCATGGTTGTATACTTCAGCAAATTTGAATGGAAATACATCTAGAATATGCTCTGTAACTCTATACAAATCAATACAGTAAATATTTATTTTTAGTGTCAATGTTAAGTGCTATGGATCCAAAGAAAAAAAGCCAGGAACATAGTCTCCAAGGGCAATTCTAAAAGGAAATAAAAGGCACAGAAGCATGGAAAGGGAGGGGTGGAAGTAAATTTTAATCCCTAAGATTTCAGAAAGATGACCTAACAACTGTGTTTGCAAAGGCTACTGGTATGAAGTAAGGAGAGAGCACTAAGAATAAGGCAATAAATGCACAAAGAGAGGTTACAGAATAAGATAAAAGATTGTAGCATGCTCTCGGCTGTTTCCTGTGACTGGAGGACACAGTGCCAGACACAATTAAATCTTCAGGGCTCCTGTGTACCATAAAAAGAACTTTGGTCTTTAGACTTCAGGCCAGTGTCTCCAAATGTTTTAATGGTGCAAACCAATAGTAAAACACTTCTAAACACATACCCTTTTCATTTTGTATTTAATTTTATTGTTTTATTTTTAATAAATGACACACATGTAGCACTATATTGATATACTGCCTACATTATAAAATACCCATAAAATAGAAATTTTAGGGCCTCCCTGGTGGCAAAGGGGATTGAGCGCAGCATTGTGAAGCTGTCTACAGACTCTGCAGCATAGGTTTGAGCCCAGCTGGCCAGGGAGATACCCAAATGGCATGGCAAACCTCTCCTGTCTCACCCACTGCTCCCCTCAGCAGTGTATTTCAGTCAGTCTGACTGTTCTGCTCCCGACTCTGTCTCTGGTGAATCCTCTCACTCCTTACACCTCTGGCCTGTACCCCAGTTCTCATATGCATAAATAAATAAATCTTTATGTTCAACATCACTTGTCATCAGGGAAATGCAAATCAAAACTACCATGAGATACCATCTTACACCAGTGAGAATGGCACATATTAAAAAAACTAGCAACAACAAATGTTGGCGAGGGTGTGGAGAAAAAGGAACTCTTCTGCACTGTTGGTGGGAGTGCAAACTGGTCCAACCACTGTGGAAAGCTGTATGGAGATTTCTGGACCTACTAAACATAGAGCTTCCATATGATCCAGCAATTCCACTCCTAGGTATTTACCCAAAGGACACAGAAACATCAATTCCAAAGAACACCTGCACCCCTATGTTTATAGCAGCACTGTTTATAATAGCTAAGCTTTGGAAACAACCCAAATGCCCAAAAATAGATGACTGGATCAAGAAGATGTGGTACATATATACCATGGAATATTACTCAGCATTCAAAAAAGATAAACACATGCAATTTGCAGCAACATGGATGGCGCTGGAAGGGATCATGCTCAGCGAAATAAGCCAAAAAGAAAAAGAAAAATACCGGATGGTCTCACTCATAGCAGGAATCTAGAAAACTTAAATAAGGGACCAGGAAAATGAATAACTATAAGAAAGTGAAAATCAAAATCAACAAAAAACTATGAACCAGAGACACTTTTAGGGGGGCGGGGGTGGGAGGGGAGGGATTGGGGTCAGAATGGGGGGGCTGCAATTGTATGGGGAATATAACAATAAAATTTATTAAAAAAAAAAACATGTCATTGTAATGAAAATTCAAGAAAACATGACTTCCTGATATAGTTTCTGATAGCCAGGTATAAAGACTATGCCATTTTTTGTGTATCTACTGCATATATAAAATATATATTGATATATTAAAAAAAAATAGAAATTTTACAAGGATGATTTCATAATGAAATAGCTTTTAAATGATCTTTGTCCTATGTATTAATGGTACCATAACATGTTTCTTCTTTCTGAAACTAGTATTAAGAATTTCAGCAAGAGGGCCTCCCCGGTGGCGCAGCGGTTGAATGCTGGGTTGAGAAGCTGCCCACAGCCTCTGCAGCGCTGGTTCAATCCCAGGCTGCTCCCCGGCCACCGTAGGAGGGTCCCACTTGGCCCCCAGACCTCTCCTGCCGCCTGCTGCTTCCCTCAGCAGTGTACTTTGGTCCTTCTGCCTGCTCTGCTTCCCACTCTGGCTCTGGTGAATTCTCTCACCCTCCTGCGCCTCTGACTGCACCCCAGTGCATGTATAAATAAATAAAAATAAAAAAGAATTTCAGCAAGAAACATGATTGGATATATTTTTAGCATTCTTTTAATTCTTTGCTTACTAAATAGTAAGCAAAGAATTAAAGTAAAGTTGGTTCTATGTTCAGTTTATTCAATACTTGGGGGTTCTTTGGTTTTGGTTTTTTTGGTTTTTTTTTTTTTAAGATTTACTTATTTATACAAGAACCGGGGTACAGACCAGATGCACAGGAAGGTGAGAGGATTCACCAGAGACAGAGTGGGGAACAGAACAGGCAGACTGACTGAAACACACTGCTGAGGAGAGCAGCGGGCAAGACAGAAGAGGTCTGCTGCACCATGTGGTTTGCTCTGCAGCACTGCAGAGGCTACAAAATGTCACTGCAGAGGCTGCGAACAGCTTCATAGGCTGTGCTCAACCGCCTGCACCACCAGGGAGGCCTACAATACTTGGTTTTAAATTACTTCACAACTGGAAAAAAAAAAATGGCCCAAAGATGTTAAATAGTCAACCAGTCATAAATGTGGAATTCAAGACTATAAGAAATTCATAATACCTTCACTATTGTTATAAATGCAGGTTGCTTTGTAATCTCCAAATTTATTAAAAATAGCATTCTGTTGCAAAAAAAGAGTCCCCCATGAGCCACAGGCCCTTCACATCCTGACCCAGTCCAGCACCTCCAACCTCATAGGTCCCCACCAGCTATCTCCAGCATCCCACACTCCAATCTCAAGGATATTTACAAGGTCCCCAAGCCCATCATCATCTCATGCCTGGGACATTTTCTCCCCATCTTTGACCAGCTCAATCATTTCTCCCTGCTTTCCTTATCTCTGAGAGAGAAAGATGTTCAGCCTCTATCCCCATGAATAGCTTCTATTCATGACTCTCTTCCTTTAGAGGAAAAATAGTCTTCATGCATTTTTGTATCACTAGCACCTGGATACAGCTTTGTATCATCAATATATTCTGAGTAAATTATAAGGTAGAGTAGCTTCCAGTTTTCAGAATTGTGCTAGGCTATGAGCAGGTGATCTGCTTCAAATCTATAAATCCTGTAATGTTTGAAATTAGATTGTAAGTCATTTGTATCAAATTTAATATTAGCACCAAACTAGGTTTCCCTTTCATTATGAGCTATTTTTAACTGCTCTATTTAATAAAGTAGACTAAGTAAATAGGAATGGTGTCTAGATGTACGTCTTTGAATGAATCTTTCTTACCTCCCCAGACAGATCTTCAGCTACTCTCATTCCAGACCTTACACATTAACAGGAGCTCAATCAAGATTTATTAACCATGTTAACTATTAAGAAGATAACCATCCTCCTGAAGTAGTGTATGGAATTTTTCCTGACAACCCTGCTTTCTTTGCAAAACAGTTTTAAGTTCTGTCCTTACCTCCTCGCAGCTGCCATCCTCAAGATTCCCAGAGCCAGCTCCTTGCTACTATTCTCATCCCTTTCTTTATCCTCTTAACAAACATTTACTAGCATGTAGCAATAGTCAAGGCCATGTGCTGGGCATGGGAAAAGTAGACTTGGAATACTCAGAAGTCACCGACCAGGGTTTTTTCACATACCCTATCACATCTCATTTTTTTTTTTGAAGATTTATTTATTTATGTACACAAGAGCTGGGGTGTAGGCCAGAGGTGGAGGGGGAGCAGTGAGAGAATTCACCAGAGACAGTTGGGAACAGAACAGGCAGATCTACTGAAATACACTGATGAGGGGAGTAGTGGGAGAAACAGAAGAGGTCTGCTGTGCCATGTGGGTTAGCTCCCTGGCGGGGGATCAAACTCAGGTCACAGTGGCTGGTGACAGCTTCATAGTGCTGAGACTTAACCCCTGTGCCACCAGAGAGGCACACATCTCATTTTTAAAATGCTTTTGGCTTGCCCAGGTCTCTTCACTATCATCTGCCTCCAGATGGCTTGCTCAAGACCGGGCGGCATCCAACTCAGCACCTGCCTCAGGATTCCCCAAAACAGATGACATCCTGGGTGACTAACAATCTTGGTCTCGTGGTTCCTTCAACATCTGCTTCTAGAGAATTCATCTCAGTAACTGAGTTTGTATATAGTCACCCTACCTATTCTGGGATCCTGTTCTGTGAACAGTCTCCTAACTGCTCCCCTATCTCACTCTTCTCGTGAGACACCTGCGGATGCCTAGGACAACACACACAGAGGAACTAGACAGTGTGCTGTCTCTGCCCCTGTCTGCAGGAGGTCCTGAGTCTCAGAAGCCCACCTGACCTCCCCTCCGCCTATAGAACCACTTCCCCTTCCAGAGGCCCTTTCCACCACCTACTATTGTAAGCAAACTTGCCTTTTTTTTTTTAATATTTTTTTTATTTAAGAGTTGGGTTAAGGCCAGAGATGTGGGGGGGTGAGAGGATTCACCAGAGACAGAGTGGGGAACAGAACAGGCAAATTGACCCAAATACACCACTGAGGGGAGCAGCGGGCAAGACAAGAGAGGTCTGCTGTGCCATGTGGGTTGCTCCCTGGCCGGCTGGGGATTGAACTTGTGCTACAGAGGCTGCAATTACTTCATAGTGCAGTGTTTAACCCTTGCGCCACTGGGGAGGCCCCTGCCACTTGTCACTTGACAGCCACAGCCATTCCTAACCCTCCTATTGTGTTCTACCACCCTTCTCCCTTCCACTTGTCTCATGTCCTTCTAGTGTTTTTCATTCAAACCCTGATGCAATCTACAAATCCCTTCCTCTTCTCACATTTAAAATCTCATTTATTAATTCATTAACTCAGCAAAGATTTGAGTTCTTCTGATGTGATAGGTAGTATTCTAGGTATTGGGGGTGCAGTGTCAAAAAAGACAGGTGAGTAAAGGAGCCAAACAACAGACATCAAAGGGAAACAAAGAAAGAGTAAATACTATTATGTCTGGTACTTTGAAGAAAATTAAGGACAAGAAGACTGGTCAGTCAGAGTGGTAATGGGAACGGCTATTTATACAAGATACTCAGAAAAGGGCTTTACAGAAAGGTGATACGTAGGCGGAAAGCTGAAGGTGGCAAGGGAGTGTGCCAGTGGGCAAGTGTCAGGCAGCAGTAATGGCAGTACAGAGACCCTGAGGTAGGCTACATCTGGAGTGTGTGGGGACAGCAAGGCAGCTTGTATGGCTGAAACAAAAGGCTCCAGGGGAGAGTGGAGGGAGATGAGATCAGAGAAGAAACACAGAGTCAGGTCCTGCTGGTCACACTATTCTGCCAGACCTGAGAAGCCACTGACACCGAACAGGAACAATTATCACTTGTGCCATTAAAGATGGCTACTATGTTGAGCACAGGTACAAAGAGGACAAAGGTGAATGTGGAAGACTGACTGGCGGGTGACTGGGAGATTCAGGACAAGATGGTGATGTCTAGGGCCAAAGGGGCAGGAGTAGAGACAGTGAGAGGTTGTTGGATTCTGGGATGTTGTATATCCCACCAGAACTGGCTGACAAAAGGATGTGGGACAGGGCCTCCCCTGGAGGCACAGCGGTTGAGCGCTGAGCTGTGAAGCTGCCTGCAGTCTCTGCAGCGCCAGGAGGGTCCCACATGGCGCACAGACCTCTCCTGCTGCCTGCTGCTCCCCTCCGCAGTATGCTTCAGTCCTTCTGCCTGTTCTGCTCCCCGCTCTGGCTCTGGTGAATTCTTTTGCCCTCCCACGCTTCTGACTGTACCCACTGCTTGTATAAATAAATAAATAAACAAACAAACAAATAAATAAAAAGATTGCTTTAAAAAAAAAAAGGATGTGGGACAGGAAAGTGAGGAGTCAGAGGACTACAGAATGTTTTGCCTGAGGAGACTGGAGCTCATGAATATAATCCATCATCATCAAAATCTTAAATATGTTCACTCCTACAGGTGGCTCTGAGGCTCTCCTTGGCTCTGGGAGAGCTGTGGTTGATTTCTTTTACATTTGCTGAGTCATTCTCCATGTCTGCAAACTCTAGAAAAGACTCTCTGCAGGAAGACAAGGATCACGATACATCACAGTCTCTTCTCATGTACTTAGTTTCTATATTTTCTCGTAGTTCAATAATTTACAGATTGTACAAGTAGGCATGAATAAAAAGTCTATGCTTTCATTAGAATGTATGGCATTTCTTTAACTTGTGATTTTGTCTTTATTTCTGACTCCAATAAGCATGAATGCCCATGCATTTCCAAATATAATGGGGATTAAATAAACATGACTTACCACTTGTTCCACGGTGGCAGCACCTTTTGATCTCAGGCGAAGTGTTTCCCTTCCAGTACGCAATTTTCCTGCTGAGGACTTTCCAGCATTTGATCTTGGCTCTATTTCTGTAGTCAATCAATGAATGGGGAAAGAGACTTATATTCAGAAAGAATCCAAGACATTGCTGTAAAAGCTAATGTAGTTTCCATAACAATTATTGTAGAGATTGGATCAAATACGCCGCTTAGACAATTTCTCAAAACAAAATGAATTCACCTGCTGTCTGTTACTCTCACATGGAAGTCTCTAGAAGAGGGCTGACTACAAAAAGAAAATAGGAAGAGTGATGTACAGATGGAAAGATTAGGCGTAATAAGAAATACAAAATAGGCTTTATTATAAAAGTGAAAAGGTTTAAGTGGCCGGAAAGCAGAGGTAGAAGTTCCCTGGACATTATCAAGGTCAGGAAAAAGAAGGTAGATGTCAGGTTTGAATAGAAGAGCAGAGGGAAAGCAGCAAGAGAACAGCATCTTCCTCCTTCCCTTATGCTTGGGGGTGTGTGTGTGTGTGCGTGCATGTGTGCATGTGTGTGTGTGCATGCGTGTGTGTGTGTGTTGTGTGAGAGACAGATAGAGACTTTTTCTCTAATGCACCAAGAGTCACCTAGCTGACTGGTGCAATCAACAAACTTACATTGACACATCATTATTACTTGAAGTCCACAGTTTACATTAGGGCTCTCTCACGGTATTGCATATTCTATGTGCTTGGACAAACATAGAATGACATGTATCATACAGAGTAGTTTCACTGCCCTAAAAATCTTCTGTGCTCTGCCTGCTCACACCATATTTTTATTGATCATTGTTTGTTAAGCTATCTTTTCCTTGAGAATAATATATTCAAACAAACCACCTGGTGGCGCCAAAGCAAAAGTTAAAATTTAAGTTCTGTCTTGGACCAACCTCCAGAAAGGCAGTTCTTATGATTAAGGAAACAGAAGCCATGTTCCTCTATGACCCTGTAATTCAGGGGACATAAATCAACCAGTTTATATGCAAAAATAGGTAGGACAGTCCTGTTCACTCACAGTGGAAAAAGCAACAAGTTCCATGTTTTTGAATATTCTAGATAGTGAATGATTTTAATCTGGCCTACTTTTGGAATGCTGACCCATCTAAACACATCTAATTACTAGACAGAGCCTAAACCAATCACTTCAATTCCCAATGTGGATTTGCACCCCTCTTGGGGCTGAGTGGGGTTGAGTGATAAGAGACAGGCAGTTCATACCGTAGACACGAGTGATAAAACTGCAGTGAGCTAGATTCAGGCCCCCGCCCCTGAAGCATGCTGACCCCCTGCCTTTTGGAGGTCACTTAGGGCATAGGACACTACAGCTTGTAGTGCACAGCTGCTCCCGTGGTTAAATGGGACATCACCAAGAAGCTGTCATGTTTGCTCCCAAACCCTTTTGTGGCAATTTATCTGTTACTCTAATTATGTAATTTAATTTAAAAGCACATGAGCTGATGAAATAACCAGGAAATAAGGAGTGATTATTGCTGTAAGAACTAGGTTAACTGCTTCAGGCGAGATGCCAAAAAAAAAAAAAAAAATTATATGTGGGCAAAATGACAATAGATTAGGAAAAATAGGGCCTCCCCGGCAGCGCAGCGGTTGAGCGCTGGGTTGGGAAGCTGCCCGCGACCTCTGCGGCGCCGGTTCGATCCCCGGCTGCTCCCCGGCCACCAGAGGAGGGTCCCACATGGTACCCAGACCTCTCCTGCCGTCCGCTGCTCCCCTCAGCAGTGTACTTCGGTCCTTCTGCCTGCTCTGCTCCCTGCTCTGGCTCTGGTGAATTCTCTCACCCTCCCGCGCTTCTGACTGTACCCAGTGCATGTAAAAACAAAACAAACAAATAAAATAAATAAATAAACATGCCTCTATAAAAAAAAAAAAAAGATTAAAAAAAAAGATTAGGAAAAATATCTTTATGTGCCCAGTTATTTCACATATTTGATAAAAATGAAATAGAACCCACAGAAATGCATTAAGGTTGCACTTGTATAAGAAAGACTTCACAAAACACCAATTTTTTTCATTAACTGGGATTCTTCTAAAAGTATCTTTCCCTTACAGCTATTCGTGTACTCAAAGATACTCACACAAAAAAAGGCAAAGTAAATCCTTAATTCTTTCACTTTCCTCAAAAGATGACCAGTTAAATTTGTTTGTTTTGGTATCACATGGATTTTTAACATGCTTGTTATGCGTCAGTCCACCGCAAATACTTTTTTTTTTTTTTAATTCAAATTGTTTCAATTTTTGGCCAATTGGAACCTCTTCATGGTGCTTCAGAGCCCTAGATGGCGCTAATAGTTCTGGAATGAGTAAGACTTTTTGGCACACCTAGTCCATTTTCTGCATGAGACCTGGAATCAGTGATTTTTGAGGCATGCTTGCCTCATTTAGAGGGAAACATAAACTAAAATTTTAAGTTTTCTTTTGAGACTAACACATTCCTACAAAGCAACAGTAGTTATGGTTAACAGCTTTACTTGAGGTCTATGATTTTCACCCACATTTTCAGACAAACTCTCCAGGTGTACTTTTCCCCCACACATGGTTTTCAAGCATTATATGCTTGAAAATGAACTACAATTCATTGAGGATCAATATAAATCATCAGAGGAATGTCAATTTAAAGTCAATGTCTTCTTTTACTACATTGCAGGTGACAAATTCTTTAAATGCTCTCTTATTTAACCTTCAAAACACTAACATGAGATAATTATTATTCTAACTTTATACTGGGGAAAATGAAGCTTAAGAAGTAAAATGGTTTCTCCAGAATTATAGACAACTGGTAAGTGCTAGAGCTGGAAAATAAAAGGCCACGTACTAGGGTCTTGGGCCTTGACATCTCAAGGAAATGTCATCAGGTAGAAAGTGTTGCAGTAAGACACACACTTTGTACCATTGCTGAACCCCTAAGCCTCCCACCTTCAAAAGCAGTCCTTGGATAAATGTGGCTCCCTGTCAAGTGGGAGAGAAACAGAACTGGCACGCCAAGGCTAACAGACGAAATACCACCAGGACTGGTTGGACAAGGCACCTAAAAATTGTAAACTGTAGATTCACGCACAGACTCCATAAAGTAACACTTAAACAAACCCAAGAGGGGAGCTGTTGCAACACCCAGTTCATCTTAAGGATTTCAAGAATTAGTCTCATAATAATGTTCTAGTTTTAAAAAGTAAAAATAAAAATAAAAGTCCAGGCAGATCTACCCCAGAATCACTATTTGACTTTACAATGCATGAAAGATTACGTGTTATCCTTAGTAACAGACATCAGTTGGTTGTCCGCTGTCTCCTCAGAACCATTCATCATTGGGGGATAACTTTGGTTCAGGGAAGGCTGGCAATGCCCAGCTTTAGGGATAAGAAACATGAATGGCCCAAGCTGAGACCCTTCATCAGTGATTGTTTCACGGAAGGGCATGTGACCAAAGTCATTGATCAAATGATTCCAAGAACTTTTGCTAGAATTTCTGAGACAAAGACATTCTTTTTGTTCTAACTGAATAAGGAAGCAGAGGGCCCCAGCAGGCATGCTAACTTTAAGCATATACTTGAATGATGAAGCAGAGGCCTCAGGCAGCAGAACAGAGAGAGAGGGCAAGACACTGGGTCCTAATCAGGCCTAATCAGGTCCTAATCCGGTCCTAAGGCCCTACACAGAGCTGTGCCAATGTCAGGATCACCTATTTTTTTTCTAATCCTCCCTTATCTGCATAAGTCAGTTTGGTTGGGTTCTACACTGTCTCCAGTTAAAAGATATGCCACAGATATCAATATCAAGTCTGTCTAAGCAGTGAAGCAAACCTTCTAGAAAAGTGTTTTGATGCCTGGACCTGCACAATGACACTGTCCATAAACAGCTCATGTGGCCCCCCAGCCCCAATTCCACCCCTAACACACATACATACATACACACACACACACACACACACACATTCTCTCTCTCTCTCTCTCTCTCAGAACAGCTGTGTCCCAGAACTTAAAAGTTTATGTATTGCAAATGTCATTCTTCTCCAATATTTCCTCAAACTTTAGAATACTTGTGGAGGGAGGGAGAGAGATGGGGGCTTTTTTTTAAGTCAGCTGGTAAGGTATTGGGGCAGATTAAAAAAAAAAAAGGAAAAAGAGACAAGTCTGATGCCATGTACACAAGGTGTTAGCTGTTGTCTACTGGATCAAATGCACAAATGTGAACCTAACTCCACAAAAACACAAAGTCATTCTTAACTGTTGCTTTGATGAGATGGCACAGTGCCTGACGAGATTCAGAAGTGGAGCAACTGTACCTAAATCTTATTCTTTACGGTACGTGTCATTTGAGGAAAAACTCAGCCCTTCTTTTTAAGCCCGAAAATTACAGGCAAAGAGTTAAGTATATCTGTGTGGAGAAGGTTCATAGCTTTAGTCTAGAATAAACATGTGTTACAAAAAAGTTGACAAACCTCTAGATTCCACCTAGAGTGATGGTGATTTTCACCCTCTTACTACTTTTATTCTACGGTATGATTTTACCATGGGAATTCAAAAAATCATTATTCAATTTTATTACTGCTCTATTACTGTATTTCCCCCAAACCTTTAGAAAGTTAAAACAATACTGTCAATTAAAAGAGTGGATTTGAAAAGTAAATACAATGTAACATTCTACCACATTTCTAACATGGGGCCATTTAAGTATTACTTTTTTAAAAACTGCTTAAAATGAGAATCACATAGTTAAAAATTATAAAGCCACTAAAAGTAGAATGATTTAATTTCTCTACTTCCTAGAAATGCCAGCATTTTTTAAGATAAATAATTGCTTTCTGGTCATGTAAGGTGATGTGATTGTTCTATATTTAAAATGTGAAGAACATAAAAAGTCAAAAAAAGGGAAGTTACTTGGGGTTTTTTTGTTTTGTTTTTTTTTTTAAGATTTATTTATTTATGCATACAAGAACTGGGATACAGGCCAGAGGTGTTGGAGGTTGAGAGGATTCACCAGAGACAAAGGGTAACAGAACAGGCAGAAATACACCGCTGAGGGGAGCAGCAGGCGAGACAGGAGAGGTCTGCTACACCATGTGGGTTGCTCCCTGGCCAGGGATCGAACTCATGCTGCAGCGGCTGCAGACAGCTTCATTGGTTGCATCTTAACCCCTTGCACAAGTCACTTGTTAACTCATTACCTAAAGATTGTTAATATTTCAATGTACACAAACCTAACTCACTTTTCTTCTACACTTAAAGATAGTTTTTATAAAAATGGAGTACTGATGTATTTTGTTTTTTTTGTTTTTTTTTTTTTAAATAGAGGCATGTTTATTTTATTTATTTGTTTGTTTTGTTTACACATGCACTGGGTACAGTCAGAAGCGCGGGAGGGTGAGAGAATTCACCAGAGCCAGAACGGGGAGCAGAGCAGGCAGAAGGACCGAAGTACACTGCTGAGGGGAGCAGCGGGCGGCAGGAGAGGTCTGCGCGCCATGTTGGACCCTCCTCCGGTGACCGGGGAGCAGCCGGGGATCGAACCGTCGCCGCAGAGGCCGCGGGCAGCTTCGCAACCCAGCGCTCAACTGCTGCGCCACCGGGGAGGCCCACTGATGTATTTTGTAATCTGCCTTTCTATTTAATATATCATAAACATTTTTCCATACATAAAGGAAATTATCTGCTTAAGTTTTTCCAAAAACATACTCTGACCATAATTTTTAATCTAACTGGTTAGATCCACCTTTCTATAATCATATGACAACTCCCATTATACAAACACTCTCTGGTAGGTTATATTATTAGTGTAATTGTTGTTTTTCTAATAAGTTACATTATATTCATACTATTCAGCCATTTTAGAAAGCCACTTACATATTAGCATCATTTTTTACCCCTTCATTCTACAGAGCTAGCTTACTCACTAAGCTTAAAAACAACAGAAAATTTTTATCAACTCTCTGTTCATGGTTTTTATTAATTTCAAATGCTCCTTTAAAAAAAAAAACCACTGAGGTTCTAAGAAATCAATCACTGTTTAAGGTAAATGTCTTGAGAAATACAGATAACAATGTTTTCTGTATTAGAGAGTACAATAATTTCACCTTTCACAGTTTAAAAAAAAAAAGCATTTAATTTTTTTTAATGAGAGTTTACAACTAGAGTAGAAAGAGAACTTATTTAGCCTGGTCTTCATCCAGCTGGGTCTTTACATTGAAAACACATTTATCAGTTATTTTCACTATCTATCTGCCACACCCCACAAAAGGGGATTTGGCTTTTCATTTATCTTCCCCCATAGTAACTTTGTGGTAAGTGCCAAACCAATGTCTAGCTAGATATAAGAAGGGTAGAACAAAGTCTGGAACATGAAAAGATGATTAATTGGCATGTTCTACTACACAAAATTTGCCATTGTGAGTACTTTCAACCTTTGCCAAAAAATATATGAAAGAGATCGCCACTGTAAGATAAAACACAATACATCTAAAACTGAACTTCTCTTTCTGAATTTCCCCCAAGCCATTTCTTCATCCCAACTGCCTTACTTCCAAAGATTACATTGATCACAGGCTCCAAGGATAGAAATTTAGGGAGTGGGGCTTCCCTAGTGGCATAAGGGGTTAAGCACCACACTATGAAGCAATCTGCAGCCTCTGCAGGAGGAGTTCGATCCCCGGTTGGCCAGGGAGCTATTCACATGGTGAGGCAGACCTCTCCTGTCTCACCCACTGCTCCCCTCAGCAGTGTATTTTGTCAGTCAGTCTGCCTGTTCTGTTCCCCACTCTGTCTCTGGTGAATCCTTTCACACGTGCATCTCTGGCCTGTACCCCAGCTCTTCCATGCATAAATAAATAAATCTTTAAAAAAAAAAAAGAAATTTAGGGAGTGGCATTTGTTTCTTCTAAACCTTCTCTCCTTACCCTTATAGCTAAGCATCTTCAAGATACCTTTTGCCTTTGCAATTTTCATCGTTTTCTTCTTTCCATTGAAATCCCCCTGCTGCCCAAATCCCACCCCTTACAATGCTCCTGAACTGTTGCAGCTGCCTCCTTCGTGGTTACTCCTCTAATTAAATATAGCCACGTTGTTCCTCTAGACTAATTCAAAAAATATTTCATAATATTCCTCAGTTCAAATAGCTAAATGATTCCCAATTATCCTCTAAAAATAACCGTCAGGTTTCCCACCGAGTTTTAAGAGCTTTTCTTAATATGGCATTGAGCTGCTTTTGCAGACTGTGGCTGATTTGCTGCAGTCTCCCCAAGACTAGATTCTTCACTGTCCTGAACTCTTCCCAATCTTACCACTTCTCCTTGTCCCTTCACTCTCTCAGCCTTAGAACTTAACACTTGCCCAATATCAGACAACTCAGCTCTCAGCTAAACTACACTTTGTTTAAATCTGCATTAAAGCATGTGTCGCAGTTTGCATTATATTCTGTAGAGGAAGAAATACACAATATTAAAAGCACAAGCCTCAGGAGAAAACTGGACTGAAGTACTACTCTTATACTTTCTACCAACTACTGAGTGACCTAACAGTTATTTATGTGTCCACGCCTCCTTTTATTTATCTGGAAAACCCTCATAGGAAGGGTACAAGGGTAAATCAGGACATAATAGTTGTCTTACCAGCAAGACTTTCATTGACGCAGCACTATGTGCCAAGCACTTTACATATATTGACTCGTGTAACCCTGATGACACTGTACAGATAAATGAACAGAGAGGGTGGTCACAGTGTTTGTAAGCAGCAGAGACTGGAATTAAACCTAAGTAGCTTGCCTCAAAATCTATGCTCTTAATCACTATACTACATTGCTTCCAATAAGCCCTCAATAAATGGCAGCTATTATTGCTATTAGCAGAATTACCTGATTCTTAATGTATCTGACTCTTTAGGTAAATTGTGAGCTCCTTGGGAATACAGGACATAAAGACTCATCATGCAATTGTCAGAGAGCTGGCTCTGGATAGTCACTGGGTGGGTTATAAGCCTGCCTCTGCCACCCACTAGTGAACACTAACACTTTCAACAAACTGCTTATCCTCTTAGGATGGTTGTCAGATTTCTTACTAGGAAAGCGTTTAAAGACATAAATGGCAGCTAGTACAATATACCGATAGATTTCATTATTTGATATAAGACATGATAGTATCATCTGCCTTTCCAAGATCTGGAAGAGTGTCAATGCTCAACAAATACCTGGTAATCACCAGCTCAACTGCATTGTTTTTCCTGTTCCATGTGAATTCATCTTTTTTTTTTTAAGGTTTATTTATGCATACAAAGACTGGGGTACAGGCCAGAGAGGATTCACCAAAGACGAGTGGGGAGCAGAAGAGGAGGATTGACAGAAAAACACAGAAAGCAGCAGATGAGACAGGAGAGGTCTGCTGTGCCATGTGGGTCACCTCTCTGGCTGGGGATCGAACTCACTTGTGCTGCAGTGGCTGAGGACAGCTTCAGAGTGCTGACACTTAAGCCCTTGTACCACCTGCGAGGCCCCTCATCTTGTTTTTAAAGTTACTCCTTTTTTAACATTTTAAAAGGACAGGTTTATTAGGAAAAGGAGAAAAGGGGAAAAAGAGGCACCAAATGAACACAGGCGGGCTTCTTGGGAGGACAGTTACCTAAAATTATTTATGAATACAAGAGCTGGGGTACAGGCCAGAGATGCAGGGGGTGAGAGGATTCACCAGAGACAGAGTGGGGAACAGAACAGGCAGACTGACCTAAATACACTGCTGAGGGGAGTAGTGGGTGAAACAGGAGAGGTCTGCTTCGCCATGTGGTTTCTCTCTGACCTGCAGGGGATCCCTGTGCTGCAGAGACTGAAGATCGCTTCATTGTGCAGTGCTTAACCCCTTGCACCACCAGGGAGGCCCCTAAAATTACTTCTTAATGAAAGGCTACACTACAGCTTAATAGCTAACTTTTATTAAATACTTACTAAGCAGTAGGTATGGCTCTATGATTTCTTTTATAAGGTTGACCATTTAAACCTCAGAACAGCCCAATGTGGGAATACTATTATCACCTTCACTTTTTGCTTGAGGCCACCAAAGCAAAGTTAAGTAATTCAAAGTTAAGTAATATCACATCATCACACAGGATATATGTAGTAAACAGAATCTACTGCTTAACCACTTACATATCTCTAACTTTTTTTCACAATCCCCAGGATATTTTGTAGCTCAGTATACATGAAAAGATAGTAAAACATTTGTTGGTTGAAAATTTTTTTACTAGAAACCACATGAATAGGAACAACTTTCTAAATGTCTATCTGAAAAGTCATAAAATGTGAAAGTCAAAGTTTATCTTTTAATATCAAAGAGACTGAGTCTTTGAGAATGAATACATCAGTTAAGCTGAATCACGAAGATGAGGTCCGAGTTTTCCAGCTGTGAATGACTCAAAGAATTTGGACACACTTCACATACTGAACATCCCATTCTGATGGACACATAGCACAGAAATGAAGCCTCAAAAAGACATGGCTGAGCAATCTGTTAAAAAATCTAAGCCAAAGCCAAAACTATCAATGATATAGGAGGTAAATTTTCAACCCCCTTTCTAATTTAAGGGACACTTACAGGGACATTTTGGGCCTCCTTCAACAAATCTCTTTCCACAAAGGGTAACCATTAAAAATTAAATTCTCCAGCATAAACAAAGTAGAGGCTCATCTAAGTAAAAGTGAATCAAAACCTCATAGATTTAATAGTTATTTTTCTGCAGTTAAAAAGGCTCATTAGAATACAAACCAAATGAACTCATCTAGTCCTAGAAGTATTTAAATGAAAAAAAATGGATTTTCATAGCCTGGGGGAAAATCTAGGTTTACAGAGCAAATGTTGCAGGGTTGAGCTCATTGTGGAGACATGTGCTCCTTTTCATTGGCAAAAGAGGAAAGGAAGTGAGCCATGCCCTAAAAAAAATACCAGCAGAGACATTCCAGCCGATACTTGATAAGGACTGGGAAGGCTGCCATCAACCCATGGCTAGAAGAAGGAAAATTTGGATCCAAAAGCAGCTGACCAAAAGAAACCATGTTAGGTATGGAAAACATTTCTCATTAAACTACAAATTTTCAACAAAAAAGTCATTTAAACTAGTGTTTTTCCTGCAAATCAAAACTACCATGAGATACCATCTTACACCAGTGAGAATGGCACATATTAAAAAAACTAGCAACAACAAATGTTGGCTAGGATGTGGAGAAAAAGGAACTCTTCTGCACTGTTGGTGGGAGTGCAAACTGGTCCAACCACTGTGGAGAGCTGTGTGGAGATTTCTGGACCTACTAAACATAGAGCTTCCATATGATCCAGCAATTCCACTCCTAGGTATTTACCCAAAGGACACAGAAACATCAATTCCAAAGAGCACCTGCACCCCTATGTTTATAGCAGCACTGTTTACAATAGCTAAGCTTTGGAAACAGCCCAAATGCCCAAAAATAGATGACTGGATCAAGAAGATGTGGTACATATACACCATGGAATATTACTCAGCATTCAAAAAAGATAAACACATGCAATTTGCAGCAACATGGATGGCGCTGGAAGGGATCATGCTCAGCAAAATAAGCCAGAAAGAAAAAGAAAAATACCGGATGGTCTCACTCATAGCAGGAATCTAGAAAACTTAAATAAGGGACCAGGAAAATGAATAACTATAAGAAAGTGAAAATCAAAATCAACAAAAAACTATGAATCAGAGACACTTTTAGGGGGGCGGGGGCAGGAGGGGAGGGATTGGGGTCAGAATGGGGGGGCTGCAATTGTATGGGGAATATAAAAATAAAATTTATTATTTAAAAAATAAATAAATAAATAATAAACTAGTGTTTTTCCATTTTTTTTTTATGACTCTCTGTGAGATACCTTAAATCATGACCAATAAATATACACAAAAATATGCAAAACTGAAGCACACACATATGAAAACAATGTAACGAAAACAATACTTAACACTTAGTGGGCACAAAAGCACAATGAAAATTTCTATTTTATTCTATCTTGTGTTCTAAACACACTGTTTGAGATCCAAGGGTTAAAAAACAGTGATTTCAACTCTGAGAGCACAGGTGATTCTGAGGTTACGTGTCTTATAATAGCTTTTATCCCTCCATCATAGTCCACACCAACTCAGGGAAGCTGCAGTGGAGTGTCTGCTCTTGGGACAAGTGACATGTTCTTGGGAGTTTGGGAAAAGGCCACCCAGAAGCCTGTCTCCTCATGTACGGTCATTCCTCATATGCTGCCTCCTCCATCTTAAATTCTGGGGTTCCCCTGCACTTCTATCTTGGTCTTTCTCTCTTATTATTCTGAGGGATCAGATCTATCTTCATGGCCTCCTCTAACAACCTAGGACAAAATTACTCATACAACCCATTCACTAACCTCTAATTTTCAACACTCTTATACATTTCCAAAACTGATTGCTATACAAATTTCAAACCTATCAGCTGCAAAATTGTACCCTGAATACAATCTCTCTTCCCTACCTCTTCACCTAAATCTATTTCTTTTCTAGTTTTCTTCATCTTACAGAATGGCACCAAACTCAATCTGTTACTCCAGCCATAATTCTATGGGTCATCATTTGCAATCTTTTTTCCTTTACCTTTGTGTCCAATGGGTTACCAATGCTATCTTCAGTCATATACAGGTAAATGTTTAACCACCAGGCTCCAGTCTAAAACAAAATCCTGACTTGCAGCACTTGCCTATTTCTATAAAGAAATTACTCTACCAGGGGCCTCCCTGGTGGCGCAAAAGGTTAAATCTCAGCACTATGAAGCTATCCACACACTGCAGCATGAGTTCTATCCTTGGCCAGAGAGGTGACCCACATGGTACAGCAGACCTCTCCTGTCTCACCCACCCACTGCTCCCTTCAGCAGTGTATTTCAGTAGATTTGCCTGTTCTGTTCCCCACTCTGTCTCTGGTGAATCCTCTCACCCCCTACACCACTGGCCTGTACCCTAGTTCTTGTATGCATAAAATAAATAAATCTTAAAAAAAAATTTCCCCACCACATTAAAGCAATCAACATGGAGTTGGATAGAGTTGTGCATAAATGGGGCCAAAACACCTCTGTCTATTCCCCAGAACCATTTCTTATTTCCATGCCTACTGGTACTGCCTCAATGCAGGATTTCATCTTCTCTTTCCTCAACTAACACAATAGAATCCTTATGATAATCAGACCCCTAGCACATAATCCACAACTCTATTTGACACACTCTCCAGGATATCTTTCTAAAATTCAACTCTCATCGTGTTACTCCCCTGTCAAAACCTCTTTGTTGGTTCTCCACTGCCTACACTTTAACTTCATATATAAACCCTTGATAATCAGTCCCTGCTGAGTCCTAATCTTCGGTGTTTACTACACCATCATCTACAATCTCTATTCCAATCAAACAGGCATATAGGTATTCCCAGATACGAGATATTGCTCCATAGCTCTGGCATCTTTGTTTATTCCTACTCCCTAGGGCAATCTCCCCCTTATGTTCACTAAAAAAAGTATTTTTCAAATTAAATTGTTTTTATTTTTAATGTATGGCACCAAACAGCTAAATACCTAATGTGTGTGGTTTTTTTTAATATTGATATAACTGGTTTACAACACTATATATGATTTAGGAGTTATAGCTTCACATGTCCTTATTTATTTTTATTTTTTTAAAGGTTTATTTTTATTTATGCATAGAAGAACTGAGTTGTAGACCAGAGGTGCGGGGGCAGTGAGAAGATTCACCAGAGACAGAGTGGGGAACAGAACAGGCGAATCTACTGAAATACACTGCTGAGGGGAGCAGCAGATGAGACAGGAGAGGTCTGCTGTGCCATGTGGGTAGCTCCCTCACCAGGGATAGAATTCATGTCGCAGTAGCTGGCAATAGCTTGACAGTGCTGTGATTTAACCCCTGCGCCACCAGGGAGGCTGGCTTCACACCTCCTTAGATATGAATTACACCACACTCACCACCAAAGCATCCATAATCCTCCAACATACAACAAGGGGCTCCTTTGCCACTTTGATCTCCACTCCCTGCCCCCCCCCCAGTGGCCTCAATTCTGCAGTAATATTTCTAGGGTTTGTTTTGGTTTAGTTTTATCTGTTCCTTTGTTTTTTTTTTTTATATTCCACATGTGTGAAATCATCTAGTAACTGTCTTTCTCTTTCTGATTTATTAAACTTTGCACAAATCCCTCTAGTTTCATCCATGAATCAAGCCTCTTTCAAAATTCTCCCTAATGCATTTGGAGACACAGTTCATATATCTTCCCCATCTAGCTAAATCTTTGGCAAAGGTGGTTTGGTCATTTCTGAAAGCTTCTTTTAAAAATCCTAAAGATGACTTAGCTTCAGCCAAAACAGACTACATGAATACAAAGAAGAGAAGTTTTTGCCTCATCTCAACTGGCTCTTTCTAATAGGTATCCAAAATAGCAGAATTTTGATAATCAAGAAGAGCTATAAAATGTGAATCAATGCATTATTGATAATGCTAGAAAAAAACAAACTAGCCACAGAAAAGACTGGAACCAAGAGAATTGGAGGAAGTTTGTACCCAATTACCTTCTAATGTGTACTCCACATATTCTAACCTGCACATCCACTACTATTATAATTTAGGATGCTGAAAAAATATACTCCTACTAGAAAAACCCTACCCAGTCTCCATGGAATGCATATGCAGTAATAGACAGGTTCATTAGTAGCCAGGCACAATAAGGCAGGGAAGTACACTAACCATCTAAACTTGTGTCTCTGGTATTGAAAGAAAAATCTAATCATGGAATAATAACAACTAAATACATTGACCCTGGTAAACATTCAAGACTATTGTCAACCAAACATCCAAGTTAAGGTCCATCTTACACCTTCTTGGAACTTTGTCTTCCACAAGTAACAGAACCTACACTGTATTTCCATTAAATGACACCAAATCACTTGTATGCAGAAAAAAGATTGCAATTCCATATGGCTAAGGTCTGCTACTTACTGGCTAAGGGAGAAAAAAATGTTAGTTCCCTAGACCCACTGCTTTCAACCACTATTTTCATTAACTGTTCCGGGAAAACAGCTAACAGAGACAAAGTAAGGGTCACTTTATGTTGGACAGAGGAAAAGATCAGAGGTAGGTGAGGGTCTTGGATGAGTCAGAGGAGGCATAGAAATGATGTACTGAAGACATTTTAACACTGATGAACACTAGACCATCATCTGGCTTATTAAAATAGTGCTGGGTGGTACAGAGAAGCTGGCACCTTTTCCTGTAGATGAGATGGCCCTGAAGGTTTGCAAAAACAGTTGGAACACAGCTGTCATGGCTAAAACCAAGCAAGTACAGATGTCACACCAAAGTGGAATTTCATACCATGCCACACTGCCAAATTCAAATGCCAATGGAAGAAAAGTATTGAAGAAAGTCTTTAAAACAGGCTAGATAGCTACTCAAAATTCCAAATACATGTATAACTGAAGTTTTTCTATTGAGGTCCATGAATGACAGTTACTATGATTTTAAAAATTCCATCAAAAATCATACTGCTCAGGAAGATAAGCACAGTGCAATGTGCTATTCTTAAGAGTTTAGAACAGCCACATCAAAGTCACTAGACAGTCGATGTTGTCGTTTCAAATGTCTTTTTTAGAAAATGTCCTTCTAGACAACTTTTTTCTCCTTCAATAGTTTTTTTTTTTTTTCCTTATAAGTAGTGCTGTCTACTGTTCTGTGTTATTAACAGATATACTAAAAGCACATGGCCGTACTCATTCCCCTTAGAAAGATAAAGTAGAGAGAAAAAACATTTCACACACACACACACAAAGCCAACTTACCAAATGCCTTCTTAGGTTCTATTAACTTCAGGGTGAAGAATTCATCTTTTTTTAATGATTTTAACTTCCTAGCAACATCATAGTGACGCCACCCAACAATATTTTCTCCATTTATGCATTCAATATGATCCCCTACACAGATTGTTTTAACTGAGTCAATTACGCTGCCATCTTTAATTCTCTGAAAGAAAATTAAGGATAAGACATATTAAAAAATAGAATGGTGAGCCATTACTTTCATGCTCTTGAGACAATATACACAATACATTGACATAGTGACAATGCAATTGAATGTTTAAAGACCAAGCATCACAGGACAACAATCTTATCTCATTCAGAATTCAGCTACTTTAGTCACCACCTCCTCTGAGAATCTGGTCCTGATGTTCTCAAGTCCATTCCCCCAGACAGGTTTCTACAATATTTGTTACTACATATGCTCATCTTTAATCAAACCCTCTACATTTGCCCTCTTATTTAATTCTAACAACATTTATGATATTCCATGTCATAAATTGATATAATTAAGGTCAGGGAAGACAGCTGACAAATTCAACACACCACAATGCAATTGTCCATTTACCATTCAGTCCTCTTTACTGAACAATAATATCCTTGGGGACAGAGATGGTCTTATTCACCCCTGAACACCCTGTGCCTAGCACAATTCCTACACCCAAAAAGTGCCTCCATAAATAATTGCTGAATCATTTCAACATGAAGCCCCTAACATAAGACAGAGCTTGAATTTTTTTCAACTGGCTACATGTTTTAAACTTTGGCACAACCTGAGCTAAGAAAATTGATATCTACTAAGAGACAGGTATGGTTACCACTTTGGTAGCCAGTAAGAGTGATTTTATATTATTATTTTTCATTTATATTATTTTAGATTGAGAACTTAGGGCCTACAGAGAAACTTTAAATTGATCTTTGTTACAACTATCTTACTTCTATACAACTATAGTGCAGAGTCTCAGATGAGGCCTAAGATTCACTATGACAGCACTAGCAGTTCTGAAAAGATTTTAAGAAAAGGAGCTTAAACTCAGCATGGATTACAGCCCTGCAGACGCCGTATAGTTCTTCTACAGTGGTGAAAAATTGAGCAAAATTATGTCACAATTGGCCTCAGCAGTCACAAATCCTTTGGAGGAATGATAGAATAGAAATGTTAGAGGCTGCTACGATTGTGTAATAAAAGCATGTGCATTCTCCACTTTTGCCAAATGAAGGAGAAACCTCTGCATCAGCAGGATGATTGATCATTTTGTCCAAGAGTTGAGAGAAAACTAGTTTCATGTACCTCACACCATGTCCATGACATTATCAGGAAAAAAGCCAACAAAAATAAGTTTAAAAGGCAAATCTGGCATGGTTAGACATTTTTAATTTTCAAATTTTATTACTATATACCAAACTCTAAGAGGTTTCTTTTTTATCCCAAAATTTTAAGAACAGTGCTATGTTCACAGTAATAGCAACCATTAAGGTGCCAATTCAAACAAAGCTTTTTATCATTACAAATAATGAATTATAAAGCAAAAAAATCCAGAAATTTAATGATATGAATGACATTTTAAGTCCCTCTTATAAGCTAACAGAAACAAATAATGGTAAACACAACATTTTCTCAGTACACTTGTGTTTATAAACTGTCATAGCAAAATAAGCAAGATTAAACAAAATACTAGAGTCTGAAGAAACAAAAATTTAATTCTGTCATCTAACCATTCCTAAGCCATTAGAGAATGTAAAAATCCCAAACTTTGACTTTTCTTAAGTTTATTCAAATTTATTGATATTCTGAACCTTTTTTCTTTTTTGATAAACTACACCATACAAATTTCAGTGTCCCACCCCTTTTAGTTTTAAGAATTACACTATGATTTAAAATAAGCATTCCATAAAGTTAATGAATCAAAACTTTAAGACATGTGTACATCTTGGCAGTAAATCAAAGGTCAGAGTAACAGAAATCTAGGATCTCCTAAATAGCCTCAGAGGTCACCAGAAGAGTGTCCAAAGGAAAGCAAAACAATTACCACAAGTCAGAGCAGGCAGTAAAATGAGCATTCAGGTGAGCAAGAGGAAATGTAGTTATCAAGGAGTAGTAGTTGAAGGAGATGTAGTTATCAAGGGCACCAGACAAGGACCTGGGATAAAGAGACATGAAAATCAACGCAGGAAATTTGAAGACCACCACCATAGAAGCAAAGTGGGAGGCACCAATTATATATTTTGTGGGTTACCTAAGCCTTAATCTCCCATGTAGGTAGGATAAAGAATGAGGGAACAATTGAACAGTTTCTAAAATCTAGCATACTTTGATAATACCATTACATGATGGAGATTAATAATATAGCTAAAAGGGTTACTCGGGTACAAAGGACTAAGAAGAAAAAACAAAAGACATAATCCTACACTAATATTTACTGAGTCACTCAATACCACATTCTATAACACTTACAACTTTTTTAAAGGATAACAGATCCCAGCAAATTTGTGTTTATTTATATGGTGAAAGCTTGGTTTAATGATTGTTGTACTGAATATCAAGACTTAGTATAGTTATGAAGATTTGACATTGTAATAGATGGGCACAACTACAAAAGAGTGGGGGAACTAATAGGGGGGCAGGGTGAGAGGATTCACCAGAGACAGAGTACAGAACAGAACAGGCAGATTAACTGAAATACGCTGCTGAAGGGAGCAGTGGGCGAGACAAGAGAGGTCTGCTGCACCATGTGGGTCACCTCCCTGGCCGGGGATTGAACTCATGCTGCTGCAGTGGCTGCAGATAGCTTCATAATGCTGTGTCTTAACCTCTTGCGCCACTAAGGAGGGCCCCTAATGGATTTATAAAAAAGTATGCTTAACTGTATATCCAATTGGAAGAAAATGTCACACTTAGCAATTTCATCTGGCTTTGAAGCTGCAAAAGGCAAAATGTATTGAGTATTTTTTTGGAAGACAGGAACAACATTTCAAATACTATAGTATCTTCCATTATATCATCCCATATATTTATAGAACTCCAATTCTCATCACAGACATCAGCAGAACTCTAGGTTGGCATCCCACCCTCTCAAAAGTCTTAAGCACTACATTCCAGGTATTTGAGCCTATGTCGAGATCTCTGCTCAGCAGCTCTGAGATCTGTTTTGCTGACCCTCCCAACATTGTCTCCAAAACTTGTTCCTGATAATAAACTAATATTCATATAACAATTATAAATAGTTATTTCATTTAATCCTCACAAGCAGCCTCATCCCATTAATAAATAAGTAAATCTAGGTACAGTAATTACAAGATTTATGCCAAGTGACAGCTAATTAAGCAAAAGAACTCGGTTTCAAACTGAGGTATTGCCAACAGAACCTCTCTGACCCTAAATTATGATGAAGATGAAAATATTTATAGAAAATGTTTGCCAACTCCAGTCTTAAACTGTTTGGACTCAAAGAGAAAGGTTATGGCCCCTGCACACAAGATTGACATGCAAATTACTGAACATTCAATTTTCTTCTGGTTTTCTTGGCAAAAGGAAACAATGGAGTGAGAAGGTTCACCAGAGACAGAGTGGGGAGCAGAACAGAGAGAACTACTGAAATACACTGCTGAGGGGAGCAGTGGGCGAGACAGGAGAGGTCTGTTGCACCATATGGGTTAGCTCCCTTGCCAGAGATCAAATTCAGGCCATAATGGTAATAGCACTGAGACTTAACCCCTAGGCCAGCAGGGAGCCCTGAATATATCTTTTGATATAACTTTGACTTTGAGTCATGTTAATATTTTATGTCTTCAGAAAATAAATTTAGATCAACAAAGAAGGGAGACTCAAACTCAATTAATTCAAAGAGAAACAACAGGATTCAACAGTATTTTAAATGAATAACCACCAGTGGGGGGTGGGGAGAAAGCAAAGAACCTATTCCAGATAACTTCTGAATACTTTGATTATCTACATGTATTTAGCTTAAGGACTAAAAGCACATACATATCTTCAGCTCTTAGGTTTATTTTCAGGGTAGAGTGGTATAGTAATTCTGAAACTATTTTGTGAATATATGGTAGGGCTAAGCAAGAGAGTAAAAAAAATGATATTGAAAGTAAATATTTTAAAATGGGGAAGCCAAGGAAGAACCCTTGGCTGGATTAAAATGGAGTTGTCAAAATTCAAAATTTCTAAAATATGATTTCTAACCATATCACTGAAAGGACCTAAAAGCACAAAGAAGGAGTACAACTCATTCAGATGTTGCTTTTGAAACACCAGTCCTCACCAAACAAACCAGAGCTTTTTGGAAAAACGGTTGATAGAATGCCTGAAGAAAAGATAACAGATGTCTCTAGAACATCTGGTTGTACCGGAAAAAAAGAACTGATCAAAATGATGGCAGCCATGTCAAAAGAATACAGGAGCCACCTAAAAGGACTCCTGCAGGGCCTCCCTGGTGCTGCAAGGGGTTAAGACGCAACCTATGAAGCAATCCGCAGTCACTGCAGCATGAGTTCGATCCCCAGCTGGCTAGGGGAGCTATCCACTTGCTGCAGCAGACCTCTCCTATCTTGCCCTGCTGTTCCCCTCAGCAATGTATTTCGTCAGTCTGCCTGTTCTGTTCCCCACTCTGTCTCTGGTGAATCCTCTCACCTCCCCCACCACCCCACCCCCCGCCCCCGGCACCTCTGGCCTGTAGTCCAGTTCTTGTATGCATAAATAAATAAATCTTTAAAAAAATAAAAAATAAAGGACTCCTGCAGGCCTAATCTCAGGAAAAAAAATGAGCATCAAAATAAACAATGGCAGTGGATTATAACACACAGAATAAAATAAATCATGTGTCCATGCAGATAATAGATAAATTAAAAAGTGGAATGTTTTATAAGAACATGTTTTAAAGAAACATATGAGGAATGACAGAATTAGAAGAATAACCATTTTGCAACTGATTTCAAGCAAGACTCATCAACAAATGCTAAATCTGTGGCTCACAAGAGAAAAGGGTATTTTCATAATCTCAAGGTATCTCCCCACAAATTATTAATTACAAAGGAAAACAGAACTTTGTAGTTATAACATAGTTATATTGGCAGATATGACCTTAGACAACTGATGAAAATTATAAATAATGACAAATATTAACATAATGCACCTTCTGATATGTTTATAATTTTCATCACTTAAAGAATTTTACTGCCAAAAATATATCACTTGTCAACATGAAGCAACAGAAAAACCCAAATTGAGGCACATCCCATAAAAGGCTGAGGAATTGTTCTAAAATAAAGACAATTTTTTTAAAGATTTATTCATGCATATAAGAACTGGGGTACAGGCTAGAGGTGTGGAAGTGAGAGGATTCACCAGAGGCAGAGTAGGGAACAGAACAGGCAGATCTACTGAAATACACTGCTGAGGGGAGCAGCGGGTGAGTCAGGAGAGGTCTGCTGCACCATGTGGGTTAGTTCCCTGGCCAGCCTGAGAATCGAACTCGTGCAGCAGTGGCTGGGGATAGCTTCATAGTGCTGCGTCTTAACCCACTGCGCCACCAGGGAGGCCCAAAACAATTCTTAAAAAATAACAACTAAATGCATTATCTTAGACAGGACCTATGGTGCGGCGGGGGGGCGGGTGAGGGGGGAGTAGGGGGAGGAGGAGGAGAAAACATTAGGATAATTGATAAAACTGCAACAAGGAGGGCCTCCCTGGTGGCGCAAGGAGTTAAGAAGCAACCTATGAAGCTTTCCAATCTACGAAGATTTCCGCAGCCACTGCAGTGCAAGTTCAATCCCCAGCCAGGGAGATACCCACATAGCACAACAGACCTCTCCTGATTTGCCCGCTGCTCCCCTCAGCAGTGTATTTCAGTTGATCTGCCTGTTCTGCTCCCCACTCTGTCTCTGGTGGATTCTCTCACCCCCCACCCCCACACCTCTAGCCTATGACCCAGTTCTTGTGTGCATAAATAAATAAATGTTTAAAAAAAATTGCAACAAGGATATTTGATTAACTTAAAAGGATTGTATCAGCTAGATTTTCTGAATTTCCTAGCTATACTGTAGTTATATATAAGCAGATAACCTTGTTTTTAACAATTATAATCTAATCTTTAAGGGGTAAAGGGACATAATATATGCAAATTTCCTTTTCAAGTGGGTCATGAAAACTGGAAACTGGATTTGCTTATATGTACATGTATGTATATATAAATACAAGTGTGTAAAAAAACAAAGCAAATGTGGCAAGTGGTCAAAAAATTGGAGATCTGGGTAAAGGGTACTTTGGAATTTCTTTCATATTGTTATTACAACATTCCAATAAGTTTGAAACCCCCTTCCCCATTTTTAAGTCATTAACTGTGCCCACAGTAGGACGTTTCTCTTCTAAACTGAGCTATAGGTCGGCAGTTTGACTTATGCTTCTCCTTCTTTGTCACCATGTCCTCTGTCTCCACAGGGCTAGTGACTAGTACTCTGAGGCAGGCACATGTTCCAAGAAGCATTTTAAAAAATAGGAACACAAGCTCTGAACATCAGCTACTAAGATCTAAAATAGCCACACATTTGCAAAACTTCCAAGCCCTTCCCCACTGACATTAGAAAGGCATCGCTACATGTGCTTCATGTCCTGAGCTTCCCCTGGATAATCCCACATGACTTTCCCCACTCACAGATTTTCCATTTGGTCACCCACTCAACCTTCAGCACAGTCATATCTTTTGCAAAGCTAAAAATAGCCATTCTAGCCAGTGGGAAGTTAAATAAAGTACAATTTACAGTGAAGAGAATAACTTCTCTGAGAACTATTTTTTAAAGATGACAATGCATTATAAATGAAGGATATGGACAGAATAAAGGCATGAAACATTTGCTGTTGCATGAGGTTTATCCCTAATTATTTTAGTTCTGAAAACATTTTATTTTCTACAATGTGCCATGAACATCTCTACCATACATGAAGGTGAAAATTCCCTTCTGATAGAGCACTCTAGCTGGGTCAACAAGGGTGACACCTAAAGCAAAATATCAGGCCTCCCCAGTGGCGCAGTGGGTTGAGCACAGCGCTGTGAAGCTGTCCGCAGCCTCTGCAACGCGGGTTCAATTCCCGGCCAGGGAGAAATCCACATAGAGCGGCAGACCTCTCCTGCCTCACCTGCTGCTCCCTTCAGCAGTGTCTTCAGTCCATCTGCCTGTTCTGCTGCCCGCTCTGTCTCTGATGAATTCTCTCACCCTCCCGTGCCTCTGACTGTACCCCAGTTCTGTATAAATAAATAATAAATCTTTTAAAATAAATAAATAAAATAAAGCAAAGTATCAACATGAGGTTAAAGCACATGGCCTGGCAAATGCCTGCCAGGAAAAGCAGCAATATTCTCAGAGAAATCCGAATTCAAGGCCAAAAGCATTAAAGATACAGGTTCTCATGGAAACCCCTTTGGATACTACCCTTCATCCCTCATTCCTGACACTCCATTAGTTCCTTAGAGTGAATGGATTCTGTACATCTCTTTGTAGCCCATGAAAATCATTCATGTTCTGGTTTTTCCTTGGCTCTTTCTATGTCCTTTTGCATATCTCCACATTATCTCCTCACTGTCCAAATGCCCTTCCTGTAAGTTCTCCTGACAGTGTTTGGGGGAATCCTCCTTCCTCATCCATTTTTGTCTTTGATCCCCTAAGCACATAATCTTCAGCCAGGTACTTTCAACAGCCTGAGGCTGGCTCTCTAGTTTTCAACAGCCTGAGGCTGGATCCCCCTTACTGTGGGGTTTTCTCTCATCCTCAGACTGTCCATGTTTTTCTAGCTTTCCCTCATCTTCCGGTTTTCCCTCATCTACCTGCCCCTCATCCTGACATTCTGTGTTCTGGATTCCTCTTTATGTGTGGCATTTCATCCTCCCCTGACTTTCCTTCATCTTCAGGCTCCACTTCATCTAGTTTTCCCTTACTTTCCAGCCTTCCTAAATATCCATTGTAGAGTTTTTTCCAAGTTGACATTTCCTTCCTTTTTACTCTCCCGCAGGGATACTGGCCAGCTTGCTAGTCCTTTTCTAGTGTTGCAAAGTGCTAGAAACAGACATGCAGACCTATAGGGCCTGGACAGATCTGGGTCCCCTCAGGCTCACTGAAGCCTGCTTGTCCCCCACCAATGCACATACAGCTTCAGTAGCTGTTCTATGCAGGCCATGGGAACAGACAGTCCTGGGACCAAACCAAAGGACTAGCAGATCTATCCCTAATCCTTAACACAGCGGGTAGGAATGCCAGTTCTGAAGTCAGGTCTCTTGGATTCAGATCCTGAATTTGTCCAGTCACAAAGTTTTGGGAATGCTACTTAGCCTTCCTGATCCTCTAAAACAGAGGTTGACAACAGTGCCTAATGAATCTCACATCACGTTAATCAAAAGAAAGCAGAAAGACAGTACATAATATGATTCCACTTACAATCAAAACCATAGTGATAGAAGTCAAAATAATGGCTACCTTTTAGGGGAAGAGTATTGGCTGTAAAGAGGCACAAGGAAGCAACTTCTCTTGATCTGAGTACTGGTTATACAGGTGTAAGTTTATAAAGATTCATTAAGTTGTACATTAAAAATTCATTATACCTCCACAAACAAATTAAAAAAAACAACCAAATGGAATTGTTGCAAGGATTTAATGAGAAAGTATATGCAAATTACCAAGTATATAATAAGTATTCAATAAAAGTCAGCTGTTACTTTTACAATAAAGAATTGAGATGAATCTATTTTTTACCACTCTAAGTTCTTAATCATTTTTACATCATCTCAAACTTCTTTCTCTTACCTTTGCAGCTCCATATTGCTCTTTGTATTTAAAAAAAGTAATTGTATAGTTTAGAATACTTCTGTATAGTTTAGAAAATTTTGAAGAGCATTTTTAAAGAAGAAATAAGGTGATCAGAAATGCATGCCCTTGGAAATACAAAAATCAACGGAAGCATGGAAGTCATTAGATATTAATGAGCTACAGACCGACAGGAGCTCATGTGGATGATGAGTAGGCACCAGGGCCAAGCTTCCCCTTTGTTTTAAATTCTCAGGGAATTTTAAATGAAGGGGAAGAAATTCAAGGAAAGAGTAAACAAAAACTTATGTCTGAAAGATTTTTTTAATGAAACATTAATCAATCCATCTATTTTTACTGGGCTGGCTTCAAAGATCATCTCCAAGTTTCTTTGACCTGCTAGATTTTCTTATATATTACCACTCAGTTAGGTCACACAGTTATTTAAAACTCACCTTTATAAAAGCATAGCCAAGACCATTATCTGTAATGGTGAGACCAAGTGAATCCTCAGATTTATACACATTCACTTCTTTTTCGATCCCTTTCACATGGGCAAATATGAAATCTTCAAGACCTATTTGTGCTCCTAATAGTTTTTCCATGTCAATTCTAGGTGTGTTTAAAGTGCAATATAAGATCTGGAAAGAAAAAGGAATTTTTAAGTCAGTTTCTACAGAAAAACCTTGTGGTCATTAGTTTACTTATTAAATACCTATTGAAGGTAAAAACTGGAAACCCAAATGCACAAAAATAGATGACTGGATCAAGAAGATACGGTATATATACACAATGGAATATTATTCAGCAATCAAAAAAGATAAACTCATGCCATTCGCAGCAACATGGATGGAGCTAGAAGGAAATATGCTCTGTGAAATAAGCCAGAAGGGAAAAGAAAAATATTGGATGGTTTCACTTATAGCAGGAATGTAGGGGAATAAGACATCAGTGTAAAAAATAATAACAGTACAAAACACAACAAAGCAAAAACAGACAATTATAAATCAGAGATATACTGCAGGGGAGGAGGAGGGAGAGGGATCAGAAGGAGGGAGGGAGGAGCACAGGGGATTGAGGTGATAATGCACGGGTGCATTGGTGAAGGAAACTCTATAGGGACACCCCCACCTGAGGGAGTGCGGGAAGCAAATATTGTTTAAAAATGAACAATGATGTAAAAAATTAATTAATTAAAATAAATACCTATTGAGAGGTAGCCCTTAATTTTAAATTTTTTAATTTTTTTTTAAGATTTTTTTATACAAGTACCATGGTACAGGCCAGATGCGCAGGAGGGTGAGAGGATTCACCAGAGACAGAAAGGGGAACTGAACAGGCAGACTGACGAAATACACTGCTGAGGGGAGCAGCAGGCTCGACAAGAGAGGTCTGCTTCACCACGTGGGATTCTCGCTGGCCCGCCGGGATCGAACCCGCACTGCAGAGGCTGCAGACAGCTTCACAGTGCGGCACTCAACCACCTGCACCACCTGGGATGCCCGGTAGCTCTTAATTTATGACAGAAAAGGTTACATCACAAAATGCTTATGTTAGTTGAAGAGAATATGGGACACATTTTCATACAGTAACATTAGGTAACAGTGAGTGTTTCCTAAAGGTCAAGCTCTAGGCTCAGTAATTTATATCAATTAGCTCATCTAAACTTCAAAATAACCTTATGAAATACATTACCATCTCCATATTAGAAATGAGGAAATTAAAGCTTCACAAGATTAATTTGCCAGTACAAGAGTCAGGATTTGAATTCAGGTCTCAGCAACTTCAAAGTTCTTAAAACTCCTATGAAACCTCCCATTTATTTTGAAAGGTAAGGTCATGATATGTATACTACGCAAACATGCTCGGTTCCTAAAGGTAAGTTTGTATACGTATACCTCAGTCAAAACACAGACAATACTAATTTTGAAAACTGATGCTTTTTTAAAAAGATTTTTTTAATTTATTTATGCATACAAGAACTGGGGTACAGGCCAGAAGCACGGGAGGGTGAGAGAATTCACCAGAGACAGAGTAGGGAGCAGAACAGGCAGATTTGCTGAAATACACTGCTGAGGGGAGCAGCAGGCAAGACAGCAGGAGAGGTCTGCTGTGCCATGTGGATTAGCTTCCTGGGTCAGAGATCAAACTCCTGCTGCAGTGGCTGACTATAGAGCTTGATAGTGCTGAGACTTCAAAACCTGCGCCATCGAGGAGGTGTTTTTTTTTTTAAGTGAGGAAAATTCTATTTATCTTGCATTATAGTGATTCAGAAAGTCATTTAGTGAAAGAGGTGCTAAAATGAATATATCTAATACATGTCTAAAATGAACCTTAAAGATCAATTCAATTCTGTAATTTTTAACATGAAGAAATAAGAGGTCTAACAATTTGGTCAAAATTCACATAATGGTAGGAACAACATGAAAAAAACAGGAATGGAGAAAAAGTTATGGAGATTTTTAAAGGAAATTCCTATCTTAGCAAGTCTATTTGACCTCATTTTCAAAAATACGATTTTTCTAAAATCTTTAGTGCTATTTATTTTTTAAGATTTATTTACTTATTTATACAAGCACTGGGTACAGTCAGAAGCGCAGGAGGGTGAGAGAATTCACCAGAGCCAGAGGGGAGAACAGAGCATGCAGACTGACAAAGTACACTGCTAAGGGGAGCAGCGGGCAAGACAGGAGAGGTCTGCGCGCCTTGTGGGACCCTTGCCGGTGGCCAGGGATCAAACTGGCACTGCAGAGGCTGCGGGCAGCTTCGCAGCCCAGCGCTCAACCACTGCGCCACCAGGGGAGGCCCTTTAGTGCTATTCATTAATTATAACTTGGGTAATTTGTAGGGCCCAAATGTAAAATTAGGCAAGAGGAGAAAGAGGGTTGAGAACATGTCACTGGTTTAAAAATTAAGTTAAACAAACATTTATTGAATACCTTCTACATAACAAAGAAGGACATCTGAATACAACTGTTTTACAACAAAATGAAATTGTTTTAATTTTTTTATTCCCAAGTCTTTCTTCAGCCCTCACTTTCTATCCTCTCCCTATTTCCCAAGTTTTACACCATTCCTGATTTCTAGTGTAACCTGAGGCTTACTTAATATCCACAAGCCTCATGAAACTTAGAAACAGGGTGCAGTTATTATTTAATGGCTTTTTAAGCCATGTCACTAGAAGAGCATTCTCTGATATACAATCAAAAGGCATTGAAGTCAGCAAGGCTCTCACCCAATCCCAGAGGTGCATGTAAAAAGTTAGTAACAAGGACAAGAATTTCCAGGGTACAAAAGAACAAATGCCTACAAGGAAAAACCACTGCCCCACCCTTTCCTCTTTTCATGCAGGTCTGGTGGGCACCCTTGGTGTTCCTGGCAAGGGCATAATATATCTGTTATTAAGTTATTGCACATATTTTCTAGTGTAAAAATTGTATTATTCACGGGGGGAAAGGGGGGAGTTATTTTACCCAAGAATGGCTTATTCTAACTGTGCAATCGATGGAATAATTAGTCCACTGACAGAAGTCCACAATGAGTAGAGAGGGAACAGAGTATACGTAGAAAACTCTTCTGATTTCCTTTCTCAAAATGATAGAAGCTAGTGAAGCTAGCTTCCCTAGTTAAGCTGTTAATGGCATTCAGAGTGGATCCCAAGCACCACTAAAATAAAAAGCAAGTTACAGTTAGACAGGCAATAAAACATTAAAAGATGATATAAGGGTATGAGGAAAGCCCTAAAAAAGAAAATCCACACAAAGTAAACTTGCAATGATGAAGCTTTTCCCTTTCATTTTTCACATGCTTCACAGCAGAGTAAATATTAGGTTTCCTCAAGGTATGACCCTTTTCCAGCTTGCTTCCCTTTGCTACAGAATAATATTCAATTCCAGGCAGTCTAAACTTGGCCGGGTAGGTAGGTATCTCTTTAGAGGAGGACCCACCAGCTACATCCTTCTCTGAATGTAGCACCAGGGGAAATTGCATAACAAATCCACAGAATAGAATGGTGCCTGGGAGCAGGGGTAAGAGCCCCTCCAGCAGCAAGCAGGTAGGTAAAGTTCAGTGATTTCAAGTCAGTCTCACAGACTAAAAACCTAACATACAATCTCAGTGTACAACCATCAGCAAATATATCTGCCAATAGTGATAAAGGGCTAGATATTCAACCACATCCTCATCAATATTCTATTTTGAGCTGAAAAATAAGATACACACTCTCTAAATGCTGCAAAGTTCTTGCTCACTCATCTACTCACCAATCATCTACTGGAAGCCTGCTTTTTGCCAGGTTCTGTGCTGCATAATACTCATGGGCAAAGGTGAGTGTGACAGACCCCATACAAGAGGAATTCCCTTGCAGGTAGATGTTCCACTGAGGTACAGCGATGCAACTGTACCATATTGAAAGTCATGTATATTTATTTTTTTAAGTTTCTTTTATATATTTTTACATCATTTTTCATTTTTGTACAATGCATACAATTTCATCTTGGTTATAGTCCCCATAAAATTCCTACCCCGCCTTGTTTCTATCCTACTCCGTTCCCCCACTTCCCCCTTGTGTGTCTCTGGTTTATAGTTGCCTGTTGATTTTGATTTTTACTTTATTATAATTAGTCTTTTTCCTGATCCCTTATTTAGGTTTTCTAAATTCCTGCTATGAGTAAGACCATCTGGTATTTTTCTTTTTCTTTCTGGCTTATTTCACTGAGCATGATTCCTTCCAGCTCCATCCATGTTGCTGCAAATGGCATGAGTTTATCTTTTTTGATTGCTGAGTAATATTCCATTGTGTATATGAACCACATCTTCTTGATCCAGCCATCTATTTTTGGGCATTTGGGTTGTTTCCATAGCTTACCTATTGTAAATAGTGCTGCAATAAACATAGGGGTGCAAGTGACATTTTGAATTAATGTAAAAGTCATGGATATTTAAATCCAAAGAAACCTCAAATACGAGAGGTAAACTTTGCTGCCCTCATTCATACATTTCCTTCAATGTGAAATTTAAATGCCTGCATGCCCACCTAATTCCTATGCCCTTTCTATTAGGATGCTATGCATATAAAATTACTCAGGTGAAATCAATCACTCTTTCCTTTTTGCAGTACTGCTTAAATTTAGTATCTCATTTGAAAAAGTTATTACTTTATCTAATTAACATAACTAATGTATAAAGTTAAAAGAAAAATAAAGAAACAGTGAAGTGGTCATACTATCAACTGGTAATATACTTGCTTCCACAATGTAGGTATACTAGATAAAGGTTGGTCAAATATAGTAGCTGACTGTTTCTTATATTCTTTGGTGAGCAAACTAAACTAAATCAAAGGCAATTAAACTCAAGGAAAGGTATCATATAAAGAAAATGATTCATCCTCTAGCTATAACCTTTCTGATTTTTTTTCATTGCAAAATGAAATCCTAACATTTATTACTCGGGTGGGGGGGTCAGGGAGGGAGGCTATCTAATAGTTGGTGCTTTACCACCATCATTGCCCATTTTCCTAACATACATGGAAAACTGAAGATTATTCTGTCTTCCAGAGCAGCACTGCCAAATGGAATGTAATATAAAACACATAATCTTAAATTTTGTAACAGTCACATTAACAAAAATAAAAAATAAGTGAAGGTAATCAATGATATAATCCCACATATCTAAAAATAGTTCAACATAGAAAAATTGAGACAGTTTTTTATTAAGATCCAGTCATATTTAAAGTATTCAGTAGCCTTATTTGGCTAGTAGCTACCATATTAGACAGCTCAGTTCTAGAATACCATGTCTTCATCAATTTTATATTTTCCATTTATTGGCACATGAAATTCTTTTGGCCAAAAATATCATAGCTAAAGTCCAACTTCTAAACCTAGCTTATGTCTGTCAATATCATCCCAGTCCAGTAAAGTTTCATTGAACTAGTATGTTTTCTATTATCACCACCTAGAAACCTGATAGCTAACATTATTTCTTCTTTTTCTATATACCTATTAACTTTCATACATGTTTTGAGACCACATGCTACTTTGTAAACTTTTAGTAGCTAGATATTTCTCTTATTGTCTTGTACACTTTTTATTGTGCCATTATTTATAGAGAGATAGATTAATTGGAGGAGAAAGATATTGCCCTTCTGGGCCAGATCATGGAAGATTCCCTGAACTATTATTATATTGCTGGATCAATCCCACACCCTCCTATATCTTGTGCACTCACACACAGGCTCAGTGGCTTGCTCTCTCTCAAGATATGAAGTCTAAAACTAGACCATACTACAAACATTAGAGAAGTGAGCCTGGGACAAAGCTGACACATATAGGCCAGAGCCTCCGGCTTCAGTCTTTTAACTAAAGATAGTAGTGGACAATGAAGTTGTCCATTCTTTTTCCATCCTCACTAGCCTTCAGGTATCAGATATAACACCACCTCCTGTGTGCTTTGGAGGAAGGTAATTCACACTTCCTGCTTCAGGCATAAAATTTAAATTAGTCTAAGTGATAATGATTTAGGAGTATACATATGGCCTAATCCTGGCCAACGAGACAGAGAGGAAGATGTCCAAGATGTTTCTGAGAAACAGTTTTCAGTCCCAAGAAACAAACATAGTTAAGAGACAAAACCCTTCTCTTACTGAATGCTGCCTTATCTATATGTGGTCTAGGAATTGCCACCACCAACTTACTACCAACTAAGGAAGAGACTAATGCCAGGAAAGGTAAACCCAGATGCTTGACAATGTAAGTTACTCTATTAATCAACTCTGGAATCCACTCTACTTTTTTATGTAAAATAAGTTCTCTTGTGCCGGTTGGTTTGAGTAAGTAGCTATGTGTTCTTACAGCTGAAGATGTCCTATCTGATCCACAGCTCTATCTCAGAAAGTTTAGTTACAAGAGCAAATAATTTAATCAATCTATTCTGGGTTGGATTTTCTGTTACTTTCAAGTAAAAGATACCTACTGATAGAAGCATTGTATTTTGTATTCATAATTCTTCTGTTTTAAAAGTTCTTCCTTCCTACTCTCTCATTTTACCCTTTAAAAACTCAGGGAAGTGCATGATGAACTGTGTTTCTTTTTATGTGTTGACATATTATGCACCCTTATCCTAATTTCATATTCTACCTACTCTATCAAAAATTTCAGTACAAAAGAGTACCTCCCCCTTACTTACAAAATCAACAAAATTAATAGATCTCCAAGAGGAGCTACTGCATCCTTGCAATGACTGTTAAAAAAGAAAAGGAAGTGAAGAGAAAAATACAATGGATTAAAAGGTAAAGGACTTGGATCTAGTTTCCACTGTGTATTCTCAGTGAGCTTAGTCATTTGACTTCCTTGGTCTGCAGGGCTTTAGTAAAGATTGTCTATATCACACAGAGGTCACAAAAAAACACAGTAAGAGACCATATGTAAGTACTTTTTAAACTAAAAAGCTGTATGTAAAGGTTATTATTATCCTGGAATACAGGTACTTTTTGAACATTATTTTACTTGTGCTTGACAGCTTCTTAAATTGCATGACTTTTCCAGAAAATAACAGATTTTGTTCCTTTTAAACATCATAACCAGGATGACTTAATCTTTCTCCACAAATTACATTATCCATTAACATTTTGTGATTGAAGGATCACTCTTGAACAATATTCCTACTGTGCATCTAAATTTCAATTGTTATTTTCCAGTTCTTATCACATGGTTATCATTATTAACCTTTGAAACTCAATGTGGCTAGAAAAAGCTTGAGCTACTGTATAAAGCCATTAATATAAATTATTACTGCTTTTTCTCTGCCACAGATGCAATTTGTGAATAGAATTAAATAAATCATTTGTCATGAGTACTTCAAAAGATATTCTGTCCCACACCAAGTTACAAATCTCTCCAAAACATATCATATTCATTTTGAAAACTCCAGGAAGTTCACTTACAACTCTCTTTTGTTTAATTCTTTCCTTAAACAGGAACTGAGTTGGCCAAAATTCTACATGTTCCAAAGATCCCTGGGAGAAATCACAGACTTGTGCAGTTGGCACTGTATTATTTGTGCATGTGACATTAATTATAAGTGGAGCAGTTACCTCTTGTGGTTACTTGAAGTAGCAGTATTACTAAATATTTTAATACAGCTGCTTTCCTACATTTCAATCTTCCCCACTAACCTTGCTAACATTTTACATGTTTTCTAAAATAAGCATTATAGAAATATCAGTTAATGCCATTACAGAAAACAAAGAGATGGTACATAATAACAAATCTAGTAACTAAACCATACTTCCATCAGGGGTTAACACTGCACTTTTTTTGTATACACAAGAAAACCACTTAGATTATGTTTCCTTTGTCAATGACTAAGGTTTCAGCGGATTTATTCTTATCTAACATTCAAAGACTTTCTCTAAAACAGGACACAGATTATTTTACCTCTATCTAGTTAACTGCCCTTAAAATAGCAGGAATTAAAACTAACTTGAAACTAAGAGCAAAATAATTATTAGAGGGAAAAATTACTCACTTACCCTGAATGCTTGAACAGAAGGGAATAGCTCTAGCCAAGCCACAGTGACAGAATTGTGTTAATATTTCCTCCACAAAGCTCTGAGTATCTTGTGCAACATGGTTTAAAAAAATATATGTGTTAAATGTGTTCTATCAAGGAATTTCTAAAACCCTAATGCTTCGATTATATTCATATACTGGGATACCTGCTCATCCCTCTTAGCTGTACAGTTTGGATAGTGGCTCCCACTTTCGTAAGGTATTGTGCAAGTGAATGAACTAGGAAGTGAAAGGTCTAGAAGAAAATTTTTAATCAAAATTAAGGTCCAAGAAACACGAATTGATTACTAGAAGCAACAAAACCCTGACCTCATAAACACAGAAAAGAGATTGGTGGTTGCCAGAGGCTAGGGACAAAATGGATAAAGGTCAAAAAAGGTACAAACTGGGCCTCCCTGTGGCGCAAGGGGTTAAATACCACACTATGAAGCAATCCACAGCCTCTGCAGCACGAGTTTGATCTCCAGCCGGCCAGAGGGAAAACCACATGGCGAAGCAAACCTCTCCTGTCTCGCCCACTGCTCCCCTCAGCAGTGTATTTCAGTCAGTTTGCCTGTTCTGTTCCCCACTCTGTCTCTGGTGAATCCTCTCAACCCCCGCATCTCTGGCCTATACCCCAGCTCTTGTATGCATAAATAAATAAATCTTTAAAAAAAAAAAAAGGTACAAACTTTCAGTTATAAAATAAGTATGTCCCAGGGGCATAATGTACAGCATGGTGACTATAGTTAATACTGTACTGAGTATTTAAAAGTCACTAAGAGAACGGAACTGAAAAGTTCTCATATACATTGTTATAAATCATTGTTACCTCAATAAAAATACAATCAAAAAGTTCTATCATAAGAAACACACACACACATATACACACACATACACAGAGAATCATTAATATTTTACACCAGAAACTGATACAATTTCTGTCACCAATCTTTCCATTTATTTTTTTTAAGAAAATAAAACCAAGATAAAATGCTTGTGTAAGATCATAGGGTAGTATATGGAGCAAAAACCTGGCTGTCCAACTCCAAGCTCTTTCCCCTGTGTGCTGCTTCTCTGACACGTAATATCTACAGAGAAACATGTAAGTTACAGGTCACTTCCTAAAGCACTAATTCACCTTATCTCTTAGAGTCCGGTCATGAGGATAGGGCACCACTATACCCTGTGTGGAGAAGAAAACCAGCTCAGACCCATTAAGGTCACAGGGCTAGTAAGTGGCAGTCAAAACCAGAATTCAGACTTCTGGACTTTTTCTAACTCATAATACCATAACCATGATGTAACTATAAACTCAACTTTGAGCTGAAAATGAGAAGACAGAGACTACACAGTTTGCGCTCTTTACGGAGCCAAACAGACTGTGTTTATAGGAGTTAAGATGCCTTGCAGAAAAGAGTTATGCGTAAATGGGCTTTAAAAATCAAATGCAGTCAATGGTTAATAAATATCAAAATATTAACACACTGAATTTTATTTAATATAATTTTAAAATTATTTCTTCCAGTTATTTCAAACTGATTTATTACTTTCTTTGTATTATAGTCATTTAAAATCCAAAGCCTATAGTTTTTCCAGTATAACATATAGACTAAATTTCTAAGATTTGTTTTAAAACATACATTATCTTATATATATAGTACCTTTGCTTCCACCTTGTCAATAGCTAAGTCATCTAGAAACAAGTTTCAATTTGGAAAAGATATAAAATTGGCAACAAGACATAGTTAGAAACCTGATATGGTATGCTTTATTTAGTTGTTCATGAGGATATTGTACAAAACCCTGCCTCGAACTGTGTAGAACTTTCTATAAATGATTCACTTCTAAATTAGCTGCTCTGGGTCAACACTGGCAAGTCTTAAATAAAAGGTGAATCATCCTTTGTACTCCTTCTTCTCTGGAACTACTTTTTTCCAGTGTTTTTAAAGGAACAAAATATGACAAAAGTAATTTTATCCCAAAAAGGAAAAATTAAATGCATACTTTTAATCTATCAAATCACTTCCCACAGTAGCCAAAGAACATTTTCTTGTGCTAATCAAAAGAAGTAGTTAATCAAAGCAACTACATAGCAAAGAATGTCAAAATCCCAAAAGCAATTCCTAAAACACAAGGGAAAGTTATAAGGATAGGTTTTAGTCTTTCCTTTGTGGATGTCACACAGGCACTAAACCAATCAGTATGATAAATCAAATGTGTATAGCTCTCTCTATATATCATCCTTTTCTACAATATTCTTCCAGTCAGGAGCTATCTGAGCTTTATCCTAGTCTAACAGTGCTGCAAGTCTAACAGTGCATGCCAATTTTAAAGGCATCATAAATCACTGCTATTCCCCTTGTGAGAGGTGCTGTCTCAAATTTTCCAGCTTTCTAAACTACTTATCTTCTTTAAAGTCTCCTCTTATTTGACATGTAAGACAGAGAAAAACTTAGAAGGGAAAGGAGAGACTCTGACAAGGAGACACTTTACATCTGAGACAATGTAGTAGGGTGGTTTCTAAAACATTATTGTATATTATAATTATTACTAAAGAGATCTGTAATTAAGCTTTCCAATTTATCAAATAAACATTCAAAAATAACTCATAAAAATTGCCGTTAGATTGCAAAAGATTCTGAATCATTTTTTTTTAATTTGTGCAGCAGAATGCTCATGGAATGTCATGCTCATATTAGCCCAGAAGCAGGCTTACAAGCCTCAAAATATCTACAAAGCATGTGATGTTTTAAAACTACCCAAATGAATCATGGAAGATTGGAAGATGAGCATGGTGAGCCACCCAGGTGTCCAAATGGAGTAACTGGGAAGGGTGGTCTTACCATCACCCAGAACAGAATTTCTGACAGAAAGGGATAAGCACTTTCTGGGGGGAAATGTAGGCCATTTGCAAATCTATAAACATTTTGAGAGAGACTGAAATTTATTTTCATTGTAAAGTAGGACACCTGAAAGACATTTGGAAAATGTATTAAAGGATGTTAAGAAGTGATAAAAATGTCCTACACAGGAGAGGTGACAAAGGGTTAGGAGGAGGGGAGGAAGCAAACTCACCACCTCCAACACTTAAATTTATCAAAATTCATTAAATTACACGTTAAAAAATTCACCACAGAATAGGGTCAATGTGGCTAATTACACAAGTGAGGATAGTCCTGAATCTGACTGTGTGAACATTCTTCTAGGCTCAGAGTTGCTGTATTTTGAACCATCTCCCACCCAGGGATAGAGATCTGTAAGAACAGAGATGAAAAAGATGAACAGCAGCTGCCAAGAATCGAGTTCTGAACTTAAACCTGAAAGTATAAAATCAACAGGACTTGGAGATACTAGTCACAGCCCCTGTGGAAGGACTTTGACTTTGCCCAGTGTTTATTACCAGTGTCAACTTCCCACTCTCAGCAGCTTCTTCCCACCCTCTGCTTGCCAACATAATTGTCATTCCTGCCTAAAGACTCCTGGGACTGAGGCAGGCAGGGCATTTAAAGGAGAGGGGAAGACGACCCAGCAGGGTCAGCAGACTTCCCGAAGCAGCTGGCAGGCTACCAGAGACTCCATCCTCAACTCCCAGGAATGTATCTCTGAGCCAGAGCTGGGGCCAGGACGAGGAGTACCAGAGGCTCCTGGCTGGGCGCTGACACTGCGCCCTCACTACCTGTTTCTATTTATATCACCACACACTCCTCTCCCCACCCCCAGCCTTCCCTAGTTGCCTATAATGAAAACTTTTCCTTACTGCCCAAGGGAACTGGCTTATATATTGTTGGTGCTTTATTAGCAAATGTATGATAAACGTTCTCACATCACATTTTTCTCCCCTGTTTCCAGTAAGCAATTTGGTTCTGATAGGATGATTCCAGGCACCAGCTGACTGCTGTTGTTCCAGCCACTCTGCAAAGTACCCAGGCTTGTAACATAAATTACAGGGTCACCTATTTATAATGCATCTTCTCTTAAGCTGGTCCGATAAGCATGTTCCCAGTTCAGAATGCTAACATCAAGACAGCGTGGGGCAAAAGGGGAAACATGATTAGGATGTTAAGGAAAAGCAGTAGTAGAATTCTTCCTCTATCCTTTAGCACTGAGGTAATCTTGCTCAGAATGAAAATAGCACAAGTCTTAGCATAGAAAAGTTAAAAGTCAAAAAAAGTGTCAAATATGCCCCAAAAAGCAACTTTTTGAAAAGAAAATTAACATTGACTGAACCACTATTCCAGACACCTAACATGCTATTTCACTCAATTGTCACATCAATCCTATAAGATAGGTATTAATTGTGCATTTTGCCCATGAAAAAACTGAGACTCAGAGAGTAGCATCTCCATGAGTGAAGCCTGGGCATGCCACTCTACCCTGAATCCCACCTCCCCATTAGACTGCCCTCAAAGCAGAGGGCCCTGTGAAACCAACTAAATAACCATGGCAACATGTGTTGCTTTCAAATATTACCAGAGCATGGAATATCACAAATTTAACACACCAAGTACATGTTCCAACTCTGTATCATTCAATCCTTTCAGACTGATCCTAAAGCTAAAAGTGTAAAACCTATAGGATGTCTTTCTATTGATTCTTCCTCTTGCTGCTTTTCTAGCCTCCCTCCTTATCTTTTACTTCAGAGTGCAGAGAAATTATTGGACCCCAGGCAACTAGCTATAATGTTGCTACAGGAGTAAAGTGACAATTGGCCTCTAATGAAACAATTTGAAATTTTGTGGGGACTTTTTTGGTCATTGCAATAGTGTATGTGACACTACTGGCATTTGGGAGAGAGAGGATGAGAAAGAAATTCTATGAACTCTCGAGCTCAGAGAAGTCCAGCTCAGTGAAGAGCTGTTGACATTCCACATTATTTTAAAATGTCCTTCTAGACATTTCCTGTTGGGAAGAAAAACTATTTAAGCCCGGACCCTAATTCTTTAACTGATAAAGCATTTTTTGTTATAAATTTTCCTGGACTGAAATGACCTCTAAAGTCAAAGAAAGACTTGTTGTGCAGAATCTTACCAAGAGTTGTTCATCATTTCAGAAATCAAGTCACTGACAGCAATGCTCTTCATGTTACTTGAATCTTCAGCCTAAAACATGTACCTCAGTCTGCTCCAATGCAGTCTGCTCCAATGTTACATTATGGTGATTCTAAAATCTACAAATATTTATCCCTGTTTCAAAATGGAGCATAAAGAATCCACAATATTCAGTTGACTGTTGTCTTATTCTTACTCTTTTAAAATCCATACAATAAGTAGGTACAAGCACCTGATTGCTTCTTCATAGCTAAGGTAGTTTTCCCAAGCATTTATGCATGTTGAAATTCATATTTGTTACTAATATTAGAATTAAGGAATATATTAGCTTAAAATTATGTAAACTGATAGATAATATTGTTTACATTTTTATTTCAGGATGGTAAAAAATGGTCTCACACAATATTTGATATAGAAGGAACCATTAGGTACAACAAGGCTAGAAACTAGTAAGAAAAGAGCATGAGCTTTGGCACACAAACCAAAGATCAGAGATATCCCTTTGGACTATGTGACTTGAATGATTTACTTTTGCCGCGAGCTCATTACCTCATCTATAGATTGTAGTTACTTGGGGGTTTCTGGAAAGTTACCATTTCAGAAAAGATAACACAAGTAAAGTAGTAATCGTGCAGATTCAACAGTAATTATGTTCTCCTTAATTCTCAAAATATGCCTGCCTGCCCTCACTCACCTTTACACAAAGGAGGGAATATTAAGACAGGAAGGGGGAAGTAAACAAGTAAACAACGGAAGGCGAAAGGGAGCAACCAAACCACACACAGAATACACGGCAACCATCAACTATGAGAAGATGCACATTTGAGGTTAAGGTTCTGGGCTGGATCGTGAAATATGTGTTATGTCAATCACATAACCACTACTTCATTAATGCAACATACAGATATGTAAATTTCACAAAACTACCATGTTGTCAAACTTGTTATGTGTATCCCATTTAAACCTACTTAAAGTTAAAAACAACTTAAGAAACTCACTTTTTCAGACTGAGATAGATCCTGGATATTTTTTTTAAGCTGGAATTGTTCCACTACACGTGCTCTGATCACCTCCAGGGAGAATTTTTTATACGATAGCAAATACTTTTTCTAAAGGCTCAAGTTCTTGAGCTTCTTAGTCACTGCTTACAAAATGTCACATAGGTTTCCAAAAGGCAAATGTTCTATCACTGACAAGATCTAAGCTCACTTCTTTCCTTTCATTTATCCATAGAAGCCCAGGATTTCCCTGGGGCTAGTCATGCCCCAACTTCAATTTCATACTCCACATTTTTTTAACACTAAAATCTAGAATACTCAATAAATCCAACAGTAGAGTGATAGTTTCTAAGATGAGTGAGAAAGGCCCGTTTCTTACATTCCAACGCAGAGAAAGTGACAGTCATTCAGCCTCAGTTGACTCCCTCTTTGTCAACCTCAGCAAGGATCCAGCCCAAAGATATCTGTTAATTACTTTTACCTGAATAAGTAGTTTTCAGGAACACACCTGATTAACCCTAGGTGTGGAAGTTTATCTTAAAGAGACAGAGGAAATCAAAGGGGGCACAGGAAACCTTTTCAGAAGACATGGGGACTGACAAATTACTAAAATGGCTTATTGGCATTAAATACACTTATCAGCTCTCCTAGCATTAAGGACAAACTGGTGGCTCTCTGGGGCACCACAAGGACCCCAGTGACCGCCATTCCCAGACCGTAACATCTCTCTTGGTTTCATTCCTTCATTTCTGCTACAAGTGATTATATAAAACAGATGTGTAGTGTGCTCCTAACTGGATTAGAAGGGGTGGGATTGGGGGAGGTGTTTAAGCTCACCTAGGTATACACAGGTATGCTCACACCTCTCCCTCTCCCTCCCTTATGGAACTGAGACACAATTGGAAGCTCAGCAGAGAGGCATGGAATCTAGTCCTGAGGCGAGAGGCAAGGCTGTAAGTAATGACTTCTGAGGCTTGCAGCATAAGAGTTAATGTAAATCAATGAGGCATCCTTTAACCTAAGCAAATAACAATGTACAGCTGAAAATGCCTCAAAATTTAAAAAAACAAATTTACAGACAACCAATCACAAACAGGCAACTAAGCTCTCCCAAATAGTCAACCCCTTCCGCAATAGTCAGTTAGGTTATTTCCTGGCTTTGCCTCCATGCCATCTCTGTAAAAACCTGCCCCTAGCTCCTGTCTGTGGAATACCCCTAACCACTTCCTGTTAGACACTGCCGAATTCAAATTGATTTTTGCTCAAATAAACCCTTAATTTTTAATAAGTTTATAACTTTTAGCAGAATTAACAGGGAAAAAATAAGATTTCCAGGTAGGGAGGATCAATACCTAAAAGTCAGACAACTGAAAGTAGTTTCAAGTTCTGGACAGGCCATGGAAGATAGCTGCCACACCCCTAATTTAAGAAGACTCAGAATACCTGTCACACCTACTGTCTTCTCCAGTAAGACTCCTTATCACTGATCACCTGCCTTTGTACCATGTAACCCTGTAGGCTGGACCAGAGATTAGCCGCATGGGCCCAGGACCCTGTCCCATCTGTACTACATCCTGACTCACCAACACAACAGATTCTCAGGGAGTTCAAATTTGAGACAGAGAGGACACAGAAAGAATAGAGGCAGGGATAAAGACAAAGTGATGAGGCAATAAGGGTCAAAAAAAAGCAAAACCAGAAGGGTAAGGGCCAAAAGCCCAGAATAAGGGCCTCCCCTGGTGGCGCAGCGGATGAGCGCTGGGCCTGTGAAGCTGCCCACAGCCTCTGCAGAGCCGGTTCGATCCCCGGCCGCCGGGTGAGGGTCCCACATGGTGTGCAGACCTCTCCGGCCGCGCCCGCTGCTCTCCCCAGCAGTGTATTTCATCATGCTGCCTGTTCTGTTCCCCGCTCTGGCTCTGGTGAATTTTCTCACCCTCCCTCACTTCTGACTGTACCCAGTGTTTGTATAAATAAATAAATCTTTAAAAAAAAAAAAAAGAGCAAGCAGAATAAGAAGTGGGAGAGAGATGGATTGAGATGGAAGGTGAAAGACAACTACTCTTGCTCTTGGTTCCCCAGAATCCAGAAATATTGCTGTCACCTGGACATCATGAAAGATGTTCCAGTTGTCCATGGAACCTGACTGAGCAGCTGCAGAAGTTGCTCTGCGCTTTTTTGCCTCCTTTTATATTCTTACAATAAAAATTATAAAAACATGGGCCTCCCTGGTGGTGCAGGGGTTAAGTCTCAGCACTATCAAGCTATCGCCAGCCACTGCAACATGAGTTTGATCCCCAGCCAGGGAGCTACCCACATGGCTCAGCAGACCTCTCCTGTTTCTCCCACTGCTCCCCTCAGCAGTGTATTTTAGTAGAGTGGCCCATTCTGCTCCCCACTCTGTCTCTGGTGAATCCTCTCACATACACCCCTACCCCTGCCCCTGCACCTCTGGCTTATATCCCAGTCTCACATGCATAAATAAATCTGAGGATCTCCATCTCTTACAACCAGCAAGAGCCTTCCACATCCATTCAGGATGGCTGGAGCAGCAGAGACAGGTGAGGGAGGGCAAAGGCACCAGTCATCAGCCTTTGAGGCTTGGGGGAGTCAGCCTCTTCCCAGAGGTCTGGATATTATTCTAGAATTGTTCACACACTGACTTCAAGGGATTTTCAACACAGAAAATAATGTTATCTGTTTCTTATCTCCATGATAGCAATAAGGCTGTAGGGCAGCTAGTTAGATTATCCTCCCACTTCTCAACATGAGTCATGGATTTTTTTTTTTTTTTTTTTTTTTTTTTTGCTTAAGTGTTTCCTATAAAAGTGAGGTTCGTGCTGATGAGGATAGTAAGCTTACATAATGACAGTAATATATTTAGAACTTCTCAGGTGGTACTGTATAATTCTAGAAAATACCATTATATTCAACTTAAACCAAATATTTATAAAGAAAACATAGCAAATGAATGGTTAGCTCTCTTTCTACTTTATAAATCACGAAGCAGCAATCAATCCACTACCAAAAAACATTTGTATTATACTCGTCGTACAAAGAATAAAATCTGTACAGCTTCAAGAACGTTTGTAGTCTCATTTCTGTCTACATTTTCAGTTTTATCTGATGTATTCATGTTATTTACTTATCAAATATGTGGAGGAACTAAACCATCTAACATAATTTTTAAAAGTTCCAGTGCTCAGGAAGAGATGTAAATGTTTTTGTTAGGAGATGAGATTAGAGCAGCAGGCACAGGACATGACAAAAGAGGTAGGCAGGAACAGGAGGCACTGCATGGCCGGTAGGGGTCACTTGTAAGTGCTATGAAATGAACGTGTCCCCCACCAAAAATTCAAATGTTGAAATCATAACCCAAAGGTGATGGAATTAATTGGAGGAGCATTTGGGAAGTACTTAAATCATGAACAGGATTTGTCCCTTATCAAGGAGGCTCCAGAGACTTCACTTGCTACTAACCCTTGCTATATTTGAGAATATAGCAAGAAAGTTCCAGGAAGTGGGCCCTCACCAAAGCGGGCCATGCTTGTACCATAATCTTAGATTACCAGCCTCCGAGACGGGCAGCAATAAATTAATGCTACTTGTAGCCACTCAGTTGGTGGCATTTTATTATAAGAACCCAAAAGGATTAAATCAGCAAGTAACTTCAGGCTTTTGGTTTTTAAGATTGGTACAACAGAAGCAAATAGATAAGAGGGCCTCCCTGGTGGCACAGGTGGTTGAGCGCCACACTGTGAAGCTGTCCACAACCTCTGCAGCACGGGTTTGATCCCCGCCAGCCGGCGAGGGTCCCACATGGAGCAGCAGACCTCTCCTGTCTTGCCCACTGCTCCCCTCAGCAGTGTGCTTCATCAGTCTGCCTGTTCTGTTCCTCGCTCTGTCCCCGGTGAATCCTCTTACCCTCCCGCACACCTGGCCTGTATCCCAGTTCTTGTATTAAAATAAATAAATCTTTAAAAAAAAAAAAGAAAAAAGAAACCATATTCAGGATGCCAGATGCCACTTTAGTATCCACATCACAATAATCCAGCAGTAACAACCACCAAAGACCACCAGGAATTTTCACATCTAGTGTCTTCCTCCTTGAAACACAGGGAACTGTGGGCTGCTCACTAACAGAGTGTTAGGTTAGATTTGGGGGCAGATTAAAGGAAGCATGTGCTTGTTCTGGAGAGGATGCTGTCAGAAGTGGAGGCAACTATGACTATTTTAGCAAGCCATCTATCACGTGGGAGAAATGATGAAAGCTAATGCTGTGACTGGGAGAGAAGCAGCAATCACCTCTATCAGTCAAGGCAGGGGGTGCCTGGTCCATGTTCATGGTTTGGACAATGCTCATGTTTTTTTGCCTAGTCAGACATCATCACAAAAACAGTTTTATTTTTGTCTTAATCCATCACAGTCACAGAGTGGTTTATCTGAAGCTTATGTTCTATGACATCATTTATGTCCAATAAAACAGTGCTAAGGCCTACCTGTGCATGCCAGGAGTTCCAAAAGTGGGAGCCTGCTTTTCTTTTTCAACCCAATTTTATTAGACTTGGTTCATAGTCCTCAGACCTTAATGGTACAATTCATACCGAATTCCCATTCCTTTGTTTTCCCTCGGTATGGGTGCTGTCGGGGGCACTATATGTAAGTTAGTGATGAACCCCATTTTACTCTAAAAAAAGACAATTTCACTTGCCAGTTATCTGCACGGCTGGAAAATGAAAAAGTCGACAGCACACTTGATGTTATCAGGAGTGCGACATAAATCCAGAATACTGACTTTCACAAGAGCAGAGTACTGGTGCCAGCTGGTTGAGAAAAGGAAGCAGTTTCTAGGCAGCTTCACACAGCAACTCCCTATACCCTATTCCTCTAGGAAACAATTTTGCTTGCTAACTGTCCCCAGCTTTGTAATTACTGGATTTTGTAGGAGATGCAAACATTTGATAAAAGTAGCTTTGATTTAACTTCCCAGTCTAGTATTTCACTTGTCCCTTTTCAAGATCAGTGATACCTCTCACTCCTACCCCCTTCAGAGACAGTCTCTTTCCCCTCACTGAACAGAAAAATTAACATTTACCAATGGATATCAGTATTGTACCTGATAATAAAATTTTATGTCAAAGATGCAGTATGTAAAATACTGTATTTGTAAGGGTCTTTTTTTATTTGTAACAAATACTTTACATTCCAGGTATGTTTCAGTCCTTGGGCTATCATCAGTAAACAATAGATGAAATCCTTGCCTTTGTGGAACTGAGAGCTGAGTAGATGGAAGAAGAAAATAGACACAATCAACACAAATTAAATATACATAGAATATTAGTATGCCACCAAGGAAAATTAAGGAAGGAAGGAAAAGGCATGTTGTAATTTTAATGAGATGAATCAGTGGCAGCTTCACTGAGAAGATAACATGTGAGCAGACTTAAAAAAGGAAGAGACTGCAGGAAGATTATGTTCTGGTAGAATCAACGGCCTGTGCAAAAGCCCTAAGACTCCTGTGTTCAAGGAACAGCCAGGAGACCAAGAGGCTAGAAAAGAAAGGAAAGTTAGAAAGACAACAGCGCCTAGACCCCATGATAGCATCTGGATTACGCTCTGAGATGGTGAGCTATTGGAAAGTTTTGAGCAGAGAGTTGAGATACAAAATAGATCTCACTGAAGACAGCAACTTTGACTTCTGCTAAAAAGGAGAAACAAGGTAATAGCATAGGGATAAGGGCAGGTTTCAAGAGAAGGTTTGTTTTAAGTAACCTCATGTTTACATGTTAAATATTATGAGTTTGCATGGTTTCAATTTTCTTATTTTTTATTTTTTTTTAGCGATGAGAAATACCAGGTTTTATTACAAGAAAGTGTTTATGGTTTCAAATGTTTAAAAGTCACCATTCTTGCCTTTCTGCTTCCTAAGTACACTGTTTTATTTATCAAGGGGTGAGTGGTGTATTAGCTTGATCCCTTCCTTTAATGAACTATTTACTATTTTATCATTTTCCAACTAATAACCAAAGAAATAATTTTTCAATTCTATAAAGAAACTGAGTTTTCCATACTAGACATGTAAATCAGCTAACTACAAAGCTGATTTCTCTAAAAGTTTTTTCAAATTCATTTTCTCTTCTAAAATCTTTTCACATAGTAAGAGAATTAAAACATGTCATGGCACAAACTACTTTCCAAACAATTACAGTGGTCAAATATTCAAAATATCCTTCAACAAAGTTCATGACTACAGTTCAGGAGTTTAATGAACAACTCATTTATATAACCTGGATATTTTTAAAAATGGCAATAAACATTTTATAAATTTATCCCTGCATTTATTATGAGTTAACTGTTCTTCTAGACAAGATTAATTTGCTTGCTTTTTTTACTGAATTGCTCATTTAGTTGTTATCAGCTATGAGGGATTTTGCATAATTGGCCATCTGTTCAAGGTAATGATCACAGACTGAGCCCAGAATTGCTAACAAATTTTAAGTGATTCATACATGGCATACTTCAGGCACCATGAAATAGATGAAATCCACAACAGTTACAAAACAGCATCTTTTTTGAGGCAACTAAATATTTTTGTGTTGAATCTACAACTTTAATTTAAAAGATAACTGTTTAAAAGAAGTTTTTCCATATCTGAATACAGTTACCAAGAATGACATACTGCTTAGTAATGAATTTGGAACCAGAAAACCTGAATTCAAATCCTGGCTCCAACACATACCAGCCCAGAGACTCTGAGCAAGCTGCTGAACTTCTCAAATCCTTACTTATTTCAACTGAATCCTGTGCTATGGTAAGGATGCATTATAGACTTACATGATACCACAGTCCTGGGCCCATTATGAACTCCCAGTACGTTTAGCTAAATATGCTCCATTTGATTATCAGGTCAAATTAAGTTCTTCCCTCCTCCCAACCCACTCAGTAAAGAAGGTAAAGCACTTTATATAGTGCTATTTATATCCTCATAACCATCTCTTTAGAAAAAAAGGCATGACTTCCAAGTGAAACATCTATTCAACCTAGCAAAGTGGGAAATTCTTTGTTTTGTCCCCACTGACATCTCAAAAATTTATACCACTATCCCTATTGCTGAGGGCATAGGATGGGAAATGGTATCTCACTGTGCATATTTTATTTTAATAAGCTATTTCTTTTCAAAATTAACTACTAAGATACTCATGATATACTATACTATGATGACAAATGCTTTTATCTTAAATATACTTACCCTTTTTAATCCAAACGGAAAACTGGCATTAATGTTGGTTATATACATAAACACACTAATATACATATATTTGGCATTCTTTTTTTTTAAAGATTTATTTATACAAGAACTGGGGTACAGGCCAGATGCGTGGGAGGGTGAAAGGATTCACCAGAGATAGAGCAGGGAGCAGAACAGGCAGACAGACTGAAAGCACTGCTGAGGGGAGCAGCAGGCAAGACAGGAGAGGTCTGCTGCGCCATGTGGGTATCTCCCTGGCTGGCCGGGAATCGAACACGCGCTGCAGAGGCTGCGGACAACTTCACAGCGCTGTGCTAAACCAGGGAGGCCTATCTTTGGCATTCTTTATGAACTTTGATATAACACATTAAAACACCTTTTTATATTGGAATTTTATCTTGCAAGTCAGTGCATTAGAAACTGAAAATGTTGAACATGACTGCCAAGCTATTGCTGAGACAGCCTGGAAAACATGGGAAGCAATACAGTAATATGATTTCATTGAATCTGGATTTAAAAAAAACAAAACAAAACTTTGGGATTAAACCCAGGCTCTGCCACTTCCTGAGTATAGTTTTGAGAAAGTACTGAACTTCAAACCCTTTGTTTCCTCTCTATGAAGCAGATATATTAACACTTCTTCTCAGGGATGAAGCAGATTGAATGTAATCATGCATCTTGAGTTTAGAATGCACTATTATGAGGAAGATGCAAAGAAATGAAATCTAGAGTCCCTAGTTATAGAGAGACATTTAACATTGTTAATTTATTGTGCTAACAAAGCTCACTAGCTTAAAAGCCAAAAGATCCAAGTTTTTTTTATTTTTTTTTAAGATTTATTTTTATTTATTTATTTATTTATACAAGAACTGGGTACAGTCAGAAGTGCGGGAGGGTGAGAGAATTCACCAGAGCCAGAGCGGGGAGCACAGCAGGCAGAAGGACCGAAGTACACTGCTGAGGAGAGCAGTGGGGGGCAGGAGAGGTCTGCGTGCCATGTGGGAACCTTGCTGGTGGCTGGGGAGCAGCCGGGGATTGAACCGGCGCTGCAGAGGCTGCGGGCAGCTTTGCAACCCAGCGCTCAACCGCTGTGCAACCGGGGAGGCCCCAAGAGATCCAAGTTTTAATAGCCCAGCTTTTTTTCTTGCTTGTTCTGTGACTTTAGGCAAAGTCCAAACACTTGACATCTCAGCGCTCTCAATAAACTATTAGGTATTTATTATATAAGTTGAGTATGTTAAGCACTGAGCACATATGAGTTATGATTATAGATGAACACCAGTCCTTACAACAACCTTTGAAAGGAGATATTTTTATCTCAGTTTTATAGAGATGGCTGAAATTGTATGAACTTATTTTAGGCCAAACAGCTAGAAGCTGTAGAACCTGCTTCCACATCTAGGTTTACCTGTCTCCAACCCATGTCCTTAGCTACCTAATGAACCACCTGCCACCTGACTCTCCTAGAAAACATCACTTGGTCCTGTGAAAGTGCTTTTTAAATGGAAAAGTCCTATACATACGAGTATTATTATTGCTACTACTCCCTATCAATATAAATAATTCACAAATGAGTTTATGATTGCCCCTCAGCACCTGAGTACCCTAAAAGAACAGGTTATACTTCAAGCTCTATCAACTCTTCTTGGAACTCTGCCTTGACCTCACTTGCGCTTGAGCAAACCTGGTAAACATTAAAGAACAAATACATAAATGTCTCTCTGTGCTATTCAAAGGCAATTCAAGGCACTCCCAGGAGTCCAGGGCAACAAAATGTTGTGTCTTTGTTTAGCACGGATAGGAAAGATTTTCTTAAACACACACCTCCATTTGCAATTCGTTTGGCTAAGCAGAAATTAGCCACATAAACATCGGTCCAAACTAGTGCTCTCGAGATGATGCCTATATGGAACTCCAGTTCCCTAAACGCAAGCAGTCAGCCTAATTGAAGCAAAATTCAACCCCTTTTCAAGGAGGAGGTGTAAAACGTAGAGTTCATTCCCCTCTCTGAAACCTTTATTAACTAGTTTCAGGCGTTAAGTAAAATTCCCTGGGAATAAATTTCTCGGAAACACCACAAAAGGAGTTGCTGATTGTGACACAGGATAAACTCAGGGCAAAGTTCAGGCCTCAGTTTATCACCCAATAGGCATTCCGCCATCCCCCATCCCCCTCGCCCCTCCAACCCCGCTTAATTTTTTTCTTAATCTGGGAGATGCTCAGCGTGACCCCCAGCCCTGCGGAGGATAAAGTAGACTCAAGTCCAAACGAAGTGGGGTAGAGAGGATAGTAACATGCCTAGTCAGTTCTCCACCCTGGGAAGGCGCTCACGCCTGGAACAGCATATCCGCTGATTTGCATGAAGAAGAAAGGTCGCCCCCAGTTTCCTAGAAACTGGATCTCCTAGTACAGGGAAAGTGACCGTCCGAACCCGGTACTTACCTGTTCTCCTCCAAATAGCGCCCGCTCACTTCCCCTGGGGCGGACCCCTCCCCACCGCGGGCGCACCCCACTCCGCCGCGCGCACGGGGCTCCGGGGAGCGCGGATCCACCAGCCTGCAGCCAGCTTCAGGCAGCCGGGGCGAGCGGCAGGGAGGCTGGGCACCTGTGTTACCTCGGACGGCGCAATCGCAAACACGTCCGCGATCTTGTCGTAAAGCTCCCTGTTGCTGGAGAAATCCTCCACTCTCCCCGTCGCGCTGCCGTGCGCCAGCTGCGTGTGGAAAACCAGCCGCCGTGGAGGGATCGGGGGGTACCGGAGGCTGTTGGTGCCAGCGCCGCCGCCATCGCTGCCCGCGCCCGCCGGCTCGTCCTGCACCAGACGGGCAGTCTCCTTGGACGAGGCTTTCTTCTTTCCCCGCAGCCCCAGGGGCATCTTGCCTGGCCCGGGGCGGTGGCCCACCTGCGCGGAGGACCGCCGCTTGCTCCGCCGCGCCGAGTCGTAGCGGACTTTGCGCTCCGGGGGGCCCCGCGCAGGTAAAGACGCCGCCGGGCCAATGGCAGAGGCGCTTCCGCCTGGCCGCAGCGGTCCGGCCTCCTCCAGCGCTGGAAGCAGGCCCTGGACCCTGAGCTGCCACCCGCCTTTTCCTCCTGATGAATCTGAAGAAAGGTTGGGCAACTTGCTTCATCTCAGCTCCCGGCTTCTTACCGCCTCCTTTTTTTAAAATACACTTATTTTTTTATTTATATCTTTTGCATTATTGTGTATTCCCCGTAAAATCCCCACCACCAGTTCCCCTGTGAACCATCACCATAATCCCTTGTGCTCTTCTCTCCCCTGTCCTGTTCTCATTTCTACCCCTTCCATCACATAGTGTCTGTTATGCATGCTTCTCTTACCCGCTCCTTTTAAAAATGACTCGACTTCTGTAAGGTCCTTGAAATGTAGTTGAAACTACATTACAGCAGATTTTAGAATACAATGACACCCGCCCTTTTTTTCCTCATTTTAATTTTTTTATTTATATATTTTTTACATCTTTTTTTTTTTAAGATTTATTTGTTTGTTTATTTATTTATTTATACAAGCACTGGGTACAGTCAGAAGCGCAGGAGGGTGAGAGAATTCACCAGAGCCAGAGCGGGGAGCAGAGCAGGTAGAAGGACCAAAGTACACTGCTGAGGGGAGCAGCGGGCGGCAGGAGAGGTCTGCGCGCCATGTGGGACCCTCCTCCCGTGGCCGGGGAGCAGCTGGGGTTTGAACCGGCGCTGCAGAGGCTGCAGTCGGCTTCGAAACCCAATGCTCAACTGCTGCGCCAACTGCTGCGCCACCGGGGAGGCCCTATATTTTTTACATCTTTTTTCATTTTTGCACAATGTTTGCATTTTCATCTTGGTTATAATCCCCATACAATTCCCACCCTCCCCCCTTGTTTTGATCCTATTCCCTCCTCTCCTCCCCCCCTTGTCTCTGGTTTATAGTTGCTTGTTGATTTTTATTTTTTCTTTATTATAATTAGTCTTTTCCCCCCGTGCCTTATTTGTGGGGTTTTTTTAAGATTATTTATTTATACATGCACTGGGTACAGTCCGAAGCGCGGGAGGGTGAGAGAATTCACCAGAGCCAGAGCGGGGAGCAGAGCAGGCAGAAGGACCGAAGTACACTGCTGAGGGGAGCAGCGGGCGGCAGGAGAGGTCTGCGCGCCATGTGGGACCGTCCTCTGGTGGCCGGGGAGCAGCCGGGGATTGAACCGGCGCTGCAGAGGCTGCGGGCAGCTTCGCAACCCAGCGCTCACGCTGCGCCACTGGGGAGGCCCCGTGCCTTATTTAGTTTTTCTAAATTCCTACTATGAGTGAGACCATCCGGTGTTTTTCTTTTTCTTTCTGGCTTATTTCGCTGAGCATGATCCCGTCCAGCTCCATCCACGTTGCTGCAAATTGCATGAGTTTACAAAAGTCTACAAAGATCTGACCAGAATCAATAAAAACAAAGTAAACAACCCAGTCAAAAAATGGGCAGAAGAGCTAAAAAGAAACTTCTCCAAAGAGGAATGCAAATGGCCAACAGGCATATAAAAAATGTTCATCACTTGTAATCAGGAAAATGCAAATCAAAACTACGATGAGATACCATCTCACACCAGTGAGAATGACACGGACCCTCTGGCTGCTTTGTACGCAAATGAGTGGCGCAAGTGGCACTCACACATGCCGTGGTGTCCATGCATTTGGGCCACTGGGGACAGAGATTTAAGTAGAGGTCAACCTTCATTTGTCTTCTAAGTGTCTGATCTATCAATACATCCTTGCAGGTCAGAGTTAGAAGAGAAAGTTTTGAGACTAGTGCCTCCTTAAATCCATAGCGAATTAGCCTCAGCACTTCTCATTAAACCTATTTACTTCTTCCTGGGCAATTTTCTCTACCAAACATTCAGCACCACCCCAACCCCCCACTACCAGATCATTTGCCCCATCTTTTCGCTTCTTGATCAGGCAGAAGAACCTGCCTCTTATTCTAGAGAGAAAACTGAGGCTTTTTGGTACAATGCAAAGTGCCTCTCAATTCCCTCCCCCTTTACAACTCCACCTGTGTTTCTTCTCCAAACTCCAAGAAATCTTCTCATTTGCTTAATCTGATGATATCCACTCCTCTAGGATCTTTATTTATAAGCTGGTGTTGATTCTGTCCTCGTCTCCTGGTGCTGCTGCTCACAGATCTCTTCCATTGCTTTCAAGGCCTGTATCCCTGCAGTTGTCTCTAGTTACATTTTCACAACAAAGTAAAACATCTTGAGTTACTACCTACATTTCCTCATGTTCCTCTTTGCTCTTAGAGGCTGTGATTAGACTTTGCCCCCACACTCCACTGAAATTGCTTACCATAGTCAGCACTTCGTAATCACCAGATATGATTAACTCTTTTCAGTCTTGAGAACACCTGGCTGTGTTGACTTTGATTCCTAGATTGTAACAGGGTGGTCCCCAGGAAAAGGGGAGATAGCAGGTTCCCTGCCCCACCCAAGGGAGGGTGCAGCTGAGCAGAAAGAGAAGAGGTAGAGTGGAGACGTGCAGGAAGTAAGAAAGATGGGGAACAAGAAGGAAACCTGGAGGAGTCACTGGGACAGAGAGATATGTGAAGAAATTGTGCTTGCTTCTTGTCTTGTACTGGTTGAAACAGATGTGGATGAGAGACCCACAGGGAGCTATTATCTTGATTTTCATTTTGCTTCTGTCTCAGACATGCTGGGCCCCTTCTGTCCCTTTCCTATGAATCCCCGCCAAGAGGTACCTTAGACCTGTGGCAGGTTTTCAGGTCTCAGTGGCCCCGCTTTGGGACAACACTCTTTGTCTTTGTTGCATACTAATTATATTAAAGTTCCTTTCCATTAAAGGTCTTATGCACTAGAGTATATTTTGTCTTGATGGGACAGATGGCAGAACCTATCTAGAGCAGGTAGGTTTGGGGGTTCTGGTGTGCCCCTCACCCTGCCCTGTAACAAGATCACCCCCTTCTTTTGATTTCCTTAGCTCTCCCCAGTCTTCACTAAACTGCCTCTGTGCAGGAACTGCATTCTTCAAGGCTACTTTTCCTTGGCTACCTTCTGTTCTTATTCTGTACGTTCTACCTGATTGATCACATCTATTTTTGTTTTCAGTAGATGTTGTCCACCTCCAAATTAACATCTTCAGGTCAGTCTACCGAAAAAGGAATGTACTGACAGAAACCCAAAGTAAGGTTGTACAAACTGAACTCATCATTTCTCCCGAAAGCATCTTTTTTTTTTCTAGTTTCAGTAAATAGGATCATGTGCTCATTGACCCAGACATCGTGGAGTGTTTATCCTGTTTTCTTTTTCCCTTACTTCACATCAATGCAGTCATGAAAATTCAAGTTTCTCAAATTAAGCAGATGTACTGGGGTAGAAGAGGGATGGGTAGTCTAATAATTCTTTAGGATAACTTTTTAATTTTTGTTTTATGTTTCTGTCACTTATAAAATTAATATATATATATATTTATATGGGTATGATTCATATAGATGAATCCCTGAAAATGGAATACTGCAAGATCTCAGAGCTCAAATTTACCTTTGTGTTTATAATTGCTGTAGTACAAAACAGTATCACTTTAATTATTTTGAGCTGATGAGAAAAGAGTAGGTAAACCTAATAAGTTGTGAATATACTGTAAAATATTCTGGGAACAATCCCTCCTTAATCTAACAGACCCAAGAACAAAGCCGCCTGTGCAAAATCTGCTGCCTGCAGGTAAAGCCCGTCTTTTCAACCCCAAGAAGATTTAAACAATGAGATTAAACCCCAACATTTCCTCTCTCTACATACAGATATCATCAACATACCTTTATTTTTTTTTTATAGAGGCATGTTTTTTTTTAATTTATTTGTTTGTTTTGTTTATACATGCACTGGGTACAGTCAGAAGCACGGGAGGGTGAGAGAATTCACCAGAGCCAGAGCAGGGAGCAGAGCAGGAAGAAGGACCGAAGTACACTGCTGAGGAGAGCAGCGGGAGGCAGGAGAGGTCTGCATGCCATGTGGGACCCTCCTCCGGTGGCTGGGGAGTAGCCGGGGATCGAACCGGCGCTGCAGAGGCCGCGGGCAGCTTCGCAACCCAGCGCTCAACCGCTGCTCCACCGGGGAGGCCCCTCAACATACCTTTAGGTCAAGACAACTTAAAAGGAGAAGCCCACCCTGTCGAGAATAACTATAATTTTAATGTCAATGACACACTGTTCCTATCTATATAAATAACATTCAAAATTGTGATTGCTGGAATGGTTCTTATAGAGTAAAATCTGCCAGACTCTGGGCCTTCAAATCCTCACTCTGATTTTCTAATAAACTCTTTGTCTAAAACTACATTAAATCTTTAACTCTAGTTAAAGTAAATGATATATTCCCATTGGGGGAATGCCAAATGACTTCACAATGCATTATATGAATAATAAGCTCACTGAAATTTGTTTAAAGAAGGATGTGAGTCATTACAGGCTATATGGCAAATACATATAACATTATCAATATCTAAACAACAGGAGGGAATACTAGAGGAAGTAAAATTAAGAAAAACTTCAAATATCATCTGATTGTGTCAAAATGTCAAACAGGACAAAAATATTAGCACAGGATGGTAACGTTGGATTCATATCCATTCAAATCCCTTTAATTTTTTTTTTAACCATCTTTTTTTTTTAGAATTATTTATCTATTTGATACAAGCACTGGGTACAGTCAGAAGTGCGGGAGAATTCACCATAGCCAGAGCAGGGAACAGAACAGGCAGACTGACGAAATACACTGCTGAGGGGAGCAGCAGGCACCGCAGGAGAGGTCTGTAGCACTATGTTGGACCCTCGCCTGTGGCCGGGGATAGAACTGGCGCTGCAGAGGCTGCAGGCAGCTTCACAGCCCGGCGCTTAACCGCTGCGCCACCAGGGAAGGCCCTCCCTTTAATTTCTAAGTGCTCTATTTTTTGCCTAATAAGTGTGAATTTCCCTCAAGACCTACATACATCAAATTCACCTTTGCTATAAAAGCTCACTGAATAAACCAGTTGTATCAGTCATAGTCATAGCAAGAAACATGTGGTACACTCAAATTAAGACTATTTGGTGATGGTTTAATAGAGACTCAGCAATTTGTGGTGAGGTTATACTCATAACATATAATGTAGTACCCCAGGGTTATTTCTTTCCTAAAGTCCAAAGAGATAAGAAATTAGAAGTTTCTGGGCCTCCCTGGTGGCACAAGGGGTTAAGCACCACACTATGAAGGAATCCGCAGCCACTGCAGCATGAGTTCAATCCCCGGCTGCGAGGGAGAAACCCACACGGCGAAGCAGACCTCTCCTGTCCCGCCCGCTGCTCCCCTCAGCAGTGTGTTTCAGTCAGTCTGCCTGTTCTGCTCCCCACTCTGTATCTGGTGAATCCTCTCAGCCCCCCTCATCTCTGGCCTGTACCCCAGCTCTTGTAAGCATAAATAAATCTTTAAAAAAAGAAAAGAAAAAGAAATTAGAAGTTTCTGTAGAAAGAATCACCTTAAAAGGCCCTGTGACACTTGCTTGAAGCATTGTCACCTAGAGTCAATCTAGAAGGAAAGCAGTTGGGAAAATGAATAGCCTGACCCAACATTACTCTTAGACTCAGGCAAAAGAACCCCCTGCTCTGACTCCCTTTCAGCTGCAAGTATGGAGTCCACTGGGTTAAGGGAGGTCACCCAGAACTAAAACTCTGTCCTGTAGACCATGCTCTGGATAACCAGCATCCTGGAATTCCCTGCCCAAGTAGCCCTACTTCTGCTTCCAGAAGGTTCACAGGCCTTTCCAAGCTCCAGGCAGCCAGCAGCACTGGTGTGCACATCCCTGTGCCAACAGAGTTACCAAGGAATGACTCTGTGAGGAGAGTGGGTGTTAGGGTGTTGAACAAATCTGAGTAAAAAGCATGGGTTGGGCTGCAGACACACACCTATCTCTCCACATGTTCCTACACTCCAGTGTGGAATTCTAATGACTGGGAAATTCTAATTTTGAACTTGGCCTTTCAGATCATTATGAAGAAATATTGGCCAAAATAGGAGAATATAAAGTATATTATTTGAGTTTGATTTTAAGCAATTAGTTTCCCATAGGATATGGCATTTGGACCTTCATGTGTGCCCTTTCCTCCTCCCGGATTCCCACAAAAGTGCAACCCTGACCTCATTTTCCTCCCTCCCTCCCTCCCTCCCTCAGGTCACCTACCCATCTACATTGAACTAAACTAGATCCAGAAGGAAGAGAGACTGTTGATATGTCCCAAGCAGAAAAGAAAACTGGCAAAGGTGAAGTTTAGCTCTAAAGCAGTAAACGTAAGCTAGCAGGCACACACCCCCCATTATCCCCCATTTTCCTTTTTTTTTAATTTTTTTTTTATTAAGGCATGTTTTATTTATTTATTTGTTTGTTTGTTTGTTTGCTTGTTTTATACATGCACTGGGTACAGTCAGAAGCACGGGAGGGTGAGAGAATTCACCAGAGCCAGAGCGGGGAGCAGAGCAGGCAGAAGGACCTAAGTACACTGCTGAGGGGAGCAGCGGGCGGCAGGAGAGGTCTGTGCGCCATGTGGGACCCTCCTCTGGTGGCCCGGGAGCAGCCGGGAATCTAACCGGCGCCGCACCCAGCGCTCAACCGCTGCGCCACCGGGGAGGCCCTATCCCCCATTTTCTTAATGCATACCTGTAGGGTAAATGAAAATTGCTTAGTCTTTGCACTGTTGGCCTCCGTGGCTATCACCTGCAGCCTTGAATGCAGGAGGCGCTTGGGAGCATGGGCGCTTGGCATATGTGCCTGATGGTGGACACCTGGAGTTGGTGTGGGCATGCGTAAGTGGGCACACCTGAGCCAAGAGACTGAGCATATCTGGGTGCGGCAGAGGATGGTACAGCAGAGTGCAGTGGAGAGCAGCGGAGAATGCCAGCGAGCCCTTCCTGACACTACAACACCTATTGTACTAAAATTGGTTCATTACAACAAAGTTTTTTGTTTGCATATATTCTTATTGTTCTCACATATGGTAGATTGTCTGCCTGAAACCATGTTTCATATTCTCTCCAGATTGTCAATCTTTCAGAGATGGGTAAAAATGTTCCTTTCTATGCAATCCTAAGTAGTAGAGTAAAACAAATATTTTCAATGAAAATTTAATTAACCTAAATAACTTTGAGGATACATCATCATGTATCATCATTTAAAATCAAGATATGTCAATGACAAGAAGAAATAAAATTTCCCAAGGAAAAGTACCTTTCATGAGAGAGGATTCTGGAGTATCTGTAATAGAGATCAAAAATACAAAAATACAAAATCTACTTCCATTTGCTTGGGGAGGAGAGATAGGGAAGGAAGGTGAATGATAGCACCTGAGAATCATTAGCTATTAAGGAAATAATTGTCTCCAATTGTTTCATTTTAAACTTGAAATACCTGCAAAAGTTGGGATCTTAAACATGGCCAGATAGTTTTCATTTGTTTCTTTGTCTTATTGGGAAAATTATGCTAGCAGTGTTATCCAACAATATTTCGTCATATTTGGTGATTAATTAGAACACTGCTTCCCCAGTAAGTTTTTTTTTTTAAATTAAGACTTTGACCTGAAAACTAACCACTAAAATATAGCCTCTGTAATTGAAATAGCATAATTCAGGTTTTGTTGTAATTTCAATAGAGACAGAGTTTTACAGATTTTTAAAGATTGATTTATTTGTTTATGTATAGAATAACTAGGGTGTAGGCCCCAGGTGCGGGGGGTGAGAGGGTTCACCAGAGACAGACTGGGGAATGGAACAGGCAGACTGATTGAAATACACTGCTGAAGGGAAGCAGCGGGCTAGACAGGAGAGGTCTGCTGTGCCATGTGGGTCAGCTCCCTGGTCTGGAGAGGTGATAACGCCTGGAGAGAGACCACTAGGGAGGCCCTCTACATTTTTATCCACCAAGCAGAATGCAGAGAATGTGGTTTATTTAGTTTTTATCAGGTTTTATCTATGTAGGTTTTTTTAATCTATAAAAAATAGTTTTGGGGGCCTCCCTGGTGGTGCAGCGGTTGAGCGCTGGGCTGCGAAGCTGCCCGCAGCCTCTGCAGCGCTGGTTCGATCCCCGGCCACCGGCAAGGGTCCCACATGGCCGCAGACCTCTCCTGCTGCCCACTGCTCCCCTCAGCAGTGTATTTCGTCGGTCTGTCTCTTCTGCTCCCTGCTCTGGCTCTGGTGAATTCTCTCACCCTCCCATGCTTCTGACTATACCCAGTGCTTGTATAAATAAATAAATCTTTAAAAAAAAGTTTTATTTTATCTATACTACATGGATAAAACCTGAAAATCCAAATGGAATTTTTAAATGGGCATACTGCTTACTACTTTCAGTTCAAAAGGCAAGTACACTGAAATGAAATAGTGATTTTATATGGGGAAAACACAACAATAAAGGAATATTATGCAGAGATAGAATCATTTTCTGTACTTTCCACAACCCAGGGAAGCTGTTCTGGATACCGATTAAGTACATGAGCTTTTGATTAAGACACCTAATTCAAGTCATCACTCTATTACATAATAGTTGCTGTGAGTTGGGGTAAAACTTTTTTCTTTCTTGGCTAATTTTTCAAATTTAAAGATATAACTTTTTATGGTTAATATGAGCATTACATGGATACCATTTGTGTATCAGCATGTTACCATACAGTGATTAAGAAATATTAATTATTACTAAAGAATAGATGTTTATAATGAAAATGAATGACATCCTGTAAGATCTTATAATATCTTCTGAATCAAGTACTCCTTCTGCTTTCATTTGGCATTTTCTTTGTACATTTTTTTTATATCAGTATACTCTTAAACGTTGGAGGTAGATTATCTGAGCATAGTACATATTTAATTTTTCAAAATAATAAATCTGAATGTTCTATATCAAAAATTTTGGACTGAGAAAAGTTGTTTAAGTAATATAAAATAAGAGAAATATTAAAAGAACTTGCAATGTAATTGTTTTGAAGTATAATAAGAAATTTCAACAATGTGATTATGGTAAATACATTTTTGTCTGCTCATTAAATCACACCCTAAAGTACATTTACTTAACAAAAGAGTATTTTCAGCTATAGACTAAACAAAAAGGGAATTTATCTTCATGATACATTGATGCACCATAAGTTTGGGAACCCCTAGCTTATCGGATAAAATACAAACACTTTAGTATAATAGCTAGCATACATTCATTTTCCAACCTGTTCTTCTGTCTCTCCCCCAAGTCAAACCTTTATTTGTTTTTCATATCTTAATAGTTTTAATAGGAAAAGAAGAAAAGCGCAACTGCATAGTCACAGGCAGGCAGAAAGCTTCCTAAACCTTTATTTTTGGGCTTCCCTGGTGGCGCAGGGGTTAAAGACAGCACTATCAAGCTGACGACAGCCACTGCAGCACAAGTTTGATACCCAGCAGGCCAGGGAGCAACCCACATGGCGCAGCAGACCTCTCCTGTCTTGCCCACTGCTCCCCTCAGCTGTGTATTTCAATAGATCCACCTGTTCTGCTTCCCACTCTCTCTGGTGAATCCTCTTACCCCCTGCACCTCTGGCTTACACCCCAGTTCTTGTATGCATAAATAAATAAATCTTTTTTAAAAAAAACTTTATTTTTGCCATGTTAAGGTGCTAGCAGTTCTCTAACTACTACTGCCCTTTGCTTATACCATATTCCTGAGAAGTAATTTCTCATCCTGGTAGCCTGATAGCCCACAGCTCACTTTTCAAAATATCTGAAGTTATTATAGCAGATACATGGGCGCCTCTGACAAGTCCCAGTGGAGAATCAGAATTCAGGGTTCTAGAATTTTGGAGTAAGGGCATGTCCTCCAATGCTATCAACTGTTTTCCTTTTGAAAAGTAGCTCTCAACTAGCTAACGGGCTAGAGATTGATGATCCGATGCTGGGACACCAAGTAATTGTGCAACCTGAAATGCTCCTTGTGCATTGAATGTTACTTGGTCAGGCACATCATAAAGTTGATACAGGCACTCCATTACAACTGAAATTAATACAATGCATTCTGTTACTAAATAGAAAACATATGGCAAGACTGGGACCAAGGAAAGATTAATTAAGAAAGAAGAAAAAAGTACAGGGCTGAATCTGCATAGAATGCTGACACCAGTCAGAAATGGGAAGCTACTGCATTTCATTCCACCATGGGTGGCCCTGAAAGATTTCGTGAAGGGAAACCCCCAGCAAGCAAAGCATTAAGCAGTTCACTTGGTTATCTTCTTTTTTTTTTTTTAAAGATTTATTTATTTTATTTATTTATTTATACAATCATTGGGTACAGTCAGAAGCGCGGGAGGGTGAGAGAATTCACCAGAGCCAGAGCGGTGAGCAGAGCAGGCAGACCCACGAAGTACACTGCTGAGGGGAGCAGCGGGCGGCAGGAGAGGTCTGCGCACCATGTGGGACCCTCCTCCGGTGGCCGGGGAGCAGCCGGGGATCGAACCGTCGCCGCAGAGGCCGCGGGCAGCTTTGCAACCCAGCGTTCAACCGCTGCGCCACCGGGGAGGCCCTTGGTTATCTTCTTGATGGTCTGGAACCAATTTACTTTTGCCACATTTCCCTAGATAGTCCAGCTGGTAATGTCAATTGACATAGGCTTACACCCAGGGCTCTTGTTTATTCACTGAGTTTAAGGTGTTGGAAGGACTCCCAGGACACAGAAGACCAGTTACTGGTGAAATAATTGATCTATCTGGTTTGCTGCTTATCCATTAGGCAACTCTTCTCTAAGTTTTACCTTCAAGTCCTTAGTGAGGGGTCTCCGTGGTAGCCTAGCAGTTAAGTCTCAATGCTATTACGACGATATCAACGCGGCAGCCTGAGTGCGATCCCTGGTCAGGGAGGTAACCCACATATGGAGCAGCAGACCTCTCCTGTCTCATCTGCTGCTCCCCTCAGCAGTGTACTGCAGTAGATCTGCCTGTTCTGCTCCTCACTCTGTCTCTGGTGAATCCTCTCACACACACCCCACCTCTGGCCTAGACCCCAGTTCTTCCATAAATAAATAAATAAATAAATAAATAAATAAATAAATAAATAAATAAAAAGGAATCCCTAGTGAGATACATATTAGGAGAAGTAACTTACCAGCACAAGAGCTAGGAAGAGAGGAAAGAGGAGGCGTGAATTTTCAAAGACTACAAATAAGTTTACACTAGTTTTTATCAACACTTCTTGACACCCAAGTTTTGCGTTGCCTTGATAATAGTCTTCAGTTATCAGCATCTGCAACATGGGCTGTTGCATGCAATTTCAAAAGTGAAACTTCAGAAAATGTCTCTTAGAAGGCAAGCTGGAGAAAGATAAGTAGGCTAAGCAGCTTTCTTGCAACTTGTCCCTTCACTGTTACCTCACCAGCCTGCCACCCATCAACCTTGACAAACTAGTTCAAGACAGCCTAAACCTCTATGGGTTTCCCTCTAACTCTCTAGTTTCTCTAAAGCTAATTATTAAAAAGGAAGTTTGTAGTTCTTGCCAGTGCTTTCCTATCTTGGCCAGGAACCAGAAACTCTCAAAATCTCATGACTTTAATGCCTGACATACAGTTTGCTCTTTAATGTTTTAACTAATCTTGAATGAATAAATCCTGGCACTGAGGCCTGATACTAGAATTCTAAGTCCACTTTCAAAAAAAAAAAATGCTAAAGCTAATAATAACTGATATTTATTGAGTCAGACACTATCATAGGGGCTTATTTTTTTAAGTGAGGAATACATGTAATTAATGAATCAGCTTTGACTTGCTATTGTGTTCTCAGTGGGGAAAATGCAACACACTTTTTACAGTAATATGTAATTTAAGTGTTCACTCTGTGTGATGGTTAATTTTGTGTCAACTTAACTTAGCTAAGGGATGCTAGGTTGCTGTTAACACATTAATTCTGGGTGTGTTTGTGAGGGAGTTTCTGGAAGAAATTGATTCAGTTGGCGATGTAAAGAGATCTAACCCTCACCAATGTGCCGGGGCATCATCCAATTCACTGAGGGCAACAATGTAACAAACAAGAAGAGAAAATTCACCCTCTTTCTTCTTAAGCTGGATGGACATCTTTTTTGCCCTGGGACATCAGAGCTCTTGGTTCTATGGCCTTCAAATTCTGGGATTTAGATCAGCACCCTTTCCTCATCTCCCCCTCCCTTCCCAACTACTTCTCAGGCCTTCAAACTTGGACTAAATTATACCACTGTCTTTCTTGATTCTCCAGTGTGCTTAAAGCAGATTGTGAGACTTTACAACTTCCAAAATCATATGAGGCAATTGCTATAATAAATCTTCTTATATATGCATATATTAATATATATGTATGTATATGTGTGTGTATATATACATATATACACACACTCTATTGGTTCTGTTTCTCTGAGGACCCTTATCTAATACACTATGAATAATGATTTACCTAATAGAGTTAATGTCTTCCAAAAACATTTAGTTAACCAAATGAAAGAAATTCTGGTTTCTTTCTGGAAATAAGATGCTTTCATTTTCCTGAAAATATTTTTATGACTATGAAGACACATATACAATGCAAATTAATTTTCTAATAATTTCTAATTTTTTATAAGAATATTAGGCAATTTCTTGCATCCTACCTTATAGATAGATGTATGTACCACATTTATTTATATCCCAAGGTACATCTGGGACAGGAATAGCAGTAATAAAGAGAACACTTAACCCCAAATTCTATGTATTCTGACAAGCTATGCATAAAGGCTTTGTGCCATCTCCTAAAACATCAAGATGACACTTAATGCTACAAATGAAAACCATTGAATATAACAACTTGGAGAATATACTTTTCTCTACATTATTTTTGTGATCACTGATAATCACCATAAAATTAAGAATGTGAAAATTTAACCAGGCACTTTTAATTGTATTTTGTTTTCTCAATTTTGACCCTCAGAGAAATGATTGTGATGCTGGCAAATAAAACAGAATTTTTTAAGTAAGTTTAAAATTTACTTTAAGATTTAAATTTTTATTTTTATTTTAAAGTAATTTTTTAATTTTAAAATAAAAAGTGCTTCATTTAAAAGTTATCTTCTCTTCAATCAGTAAAGCAACAAATCAGAATTAAGCTATTTATTTATTTTAATCTTTTAATTGTGGTAACAGTCTTCCATGATTAAAACATAAGGACTGTATCCTTAGGACCTACAATAGTGTTGTACAGCATATGCTCAGTAAATACTTGTTTTGTAACTCAATAAAGGTGATTTGATAAATTAAATTTTATTTTGATTTCTAGAACTTCATTTTAATAAAAAAAATTTTAATCTTCATCAGATACTATGAATAGTAATTTTCTTTCTTTTTTTTTTTTTTTTTTTTTTTTTGCGTAGATGACTGGGATATAGGCTAGAGGTTGGGTTGGATGGGGGTTATTGCGGATTCACCAGAGACAGAGTGGGGATCAGAACAGGCAGATCTGCTGAAATACACTGCTGAGGGGAGCAGCAGGCAAGACAGGAGAGGTCTGCTGCGCCATACGTGAGTTAGCTCCCTGACTGGGAACAGAATTCAGGTTATGGAGGTGATGGTGCTGAGACTTAACCCCTATGCCACCAGGAAGGGCTCTAATTTTTTTAATTTCTTTTTTTAAACAATATTTATGCATTCGTGCAATAACTGGGGTACAGGCCAGAGGTGTGTGGGGGGGAGGGTTGAGAGGACAGGCAGATGTACTGAAATACACTGCTGAGAGGAGCAGTGGGCAAAGACAGAAGTCAGCTGCGCCATATTGAACTCAAGCTGCAGCCGCTGTGGATAGCTTTATAGTGCTGCCTTAACCCTTTGCGCCACCAGGGAAACCTCCTAATTTTTTTATTTCTTAAAAGAGTCACCATGACTTCCAGCTCAGGCTGGGCTGAGGTTCTAGGCACCAATACTCACTGGAAAATCCTGCCACCTCCCTCTGCCCTGCTGTTCCTAGGACCCCACATCTTTTACCTTCCTTGTCTCCATTTTTCCAAATGTTTAGTTGTCTGAGCCAGGAGCTGAAATCTGGTGGAATGGCTGCAATGTTCTCTCCCAGACTCCTGAATTTCCAGAAAATGAAATACATGAGTGATGTTGCTGATCAATCAAACCAGGTATAGGCTCAGGCTGTTGAATAAATGGTACTGAAACAGATTATCCATATGGAAACAATGCAACTAAAGTCCTTCCTCACCACATAGAAAGAGCATTTCTTGATGGATAAAAGATTTAAATGTGATTTTTTTTAAAACCTTGAAAATTTTTAGAAAATATAATTTTTTTTTTTTAATGTATACAAGCACTGGGCACAGTCAGAAGCACGAAAGGGTGAGAGAATTCACCAGAGCCAGAGCGGGGAACAGAACAGACAGTCCGACGAAATACACTGCTGAGGGGAGCAGCGGGTGAGACAGGAGAGGTCTGCGCACCATATGGGACCCTCACCGGTGGCCAGGGATTGAACCGGCGCTGCAGAGGCTGCGGGCAGCTTCGCAGCCCAGCGCTCAACCGCTGCGCCACCAGGGGAGGCCCAAAAATAATAAATTTTTGAGGGTAGGAAAAGATTTCTGAAGGCCTGTAAGTCCAAAACATAAAAGAATAGATTAAGAAACTAGACTACAGGGCCTCCCCTGGTGGCGCAGGCGGTTGGGCGAAGCGCTGTGAAGCTGTCCACAGCCTCTACAGCGCCTATTCGATCCTGGCTGGCTGGTGAGGGTCCCACATGGCGTGGTAGACCTCTCCTGTCTCTCCTGCTGCTCCTCTCAGCAGTGTATTTCAGTCAGTCTGCCTGTTCTATTTCCCGCTCTGTCTCTGGTGAATCCTCTTACCCTCCCACGAATCTGGCCTGTACCCCAGTTCCTGTATAAATAATTAAATAAATCTTTAAAAAAAAAAAAAGAAAAAAAAAAAGAAACTAGACTACATTTAAAATTAAAACATTTCTGGGGCCTCCCTGGTGGTGCAAGGGGTTAAGGCAGCACTATAAAGCAATCCGCAGCCTCTGCAGCACGAGTTCGATCCCCGGCCGGCCAGAGAGCTACCCACATGGTGCAGCAGACCTCTCCTGTCTTGCCTGCTGCTCCCCTCAGCAGTGTGTTTCAGTCTGTCTGTCTGTTCTGTTCCCCACTCTGTCTCTGGTGAATCCTCTCACCCCCTCATCTCTGGCCTTTACCCCCGCTCTTGTATGCATAAATAAATAAATCTTTTAAAAAATGTGTATTTAAGCATTTCTATTGTCAAAAAAATGCCATGAAATTGAGGACAAGTCACAACCTGAAGGACATGGTGCAACATACTTAACCAACATGGAATTAATGTCCAGGATATATAAAGAAGCATAGTAAAAAATAACCCCATAAAAAATGTAAAAGACAGGAAATTATTTCATGAGAGAGAACAGAAATAATACGCATGCAAAAAGTTGCTCACTTTCCTTTGTCACAAGGAAATGCAAAATAAGAGCACAATGAGATATCTTGTTTATTCTCAGTGTATTTCTAAAAATATTAGTATAACTGTTTTGGAGAAAAGATATTATTACCATGTAAACCTGGACACATCCTGAGACACAGACATTCTCCTCTCAGTTTCTACCCGAGAGAAATTTGTGCATGTGTGCAGCGCGGGTAGACAACAATCTTCTCAGAATTGTTTACGGTAAATAAGAAAACCCAAACATGCATCATCAGTAGAATGGACATTGTGTGTGTCATCCAATGGAAAAGGATCCCTCAATAAAAATAATCCCCAATTCCAGACAAAAATATGGAGAAACCTCATAGATGTACTGAACAATAGCAATACAAAAAAAAGTATGACTCTAATCATGTAACTGTAAAAAAAAAAGAAAACCAAAAAGACAAATCAGTTACATTGCTTAGGAGTGCAGAGGAAAGTATGAAAAGAAGCCAGAAAAAAATGTACTGCAAAATGAGATCTGTGACTGTAAAGGAGGGAGGAAAGAGTTTAAGATTAGAAAAGATATTATTGTGTATTACAAACACACAGGGTGCTTCTGGGTCCTAACAATGTTCTAATCCTTGACTTGAGAAGAAAAACTAGCAAGATTCTGTGTGCCCTTGGAGATAGCACACTGCTCTTTTTCCAAGGATAAGACTCACTCTTGTGGCCACCTAACTGCAAAGGAGACTGGGAAGTGTACTCCAACTGTGTATGTCCTCCACTGCGTTCCCCACTTCCACCAGGCCACCCACCCCATGTGCACAACCGCACCTGACATCTGTGGAATGAATATTGATTTTATGATTTCAAACAAGCAAATAAACCTCTGTAGATCTTGCTTCCCTCTCTTGCTTAGTGCAATATTACTTTAAGCAGGTGTGATTATAAAACAATTTTATGACTATCAATGCAACCTGTACTCCTTGGAGAAAAATTTTATATAATCAGAATTATAAATTAAAGCAAGTCACTCTTAATTAACCCCACCATCTTGAAATCATCACTGTTAAATGTTGTGGTTTGTTTTCTTCCAGTTTTTTTTCCCTCTAGATTCATTATGGATAATATTTCATCTTAATTTTATAAACTATATTAATAAATTAAAAATAAAATAAAATTTAAGTCATCATTCTATAATATTCCTTGTTAGGAAAACATTTTCAAGCTATCTAAGACTTAGGGATCACCTTATAATTTTATCTTACCAATGAAGAAAACCTAAGGCAGGGCCTCCCCGGTGGCGCAGCCATTCAGCGCTGGGTTGCGAAGCTGCCCGCAGCCTCTGCAGCGCCGGTTCGATCCCCGGCTGCTCCCCGGCCACCGTAGGAGGGTCCCACTTGGCCCCCAGACCTCTCCCTCAGCAGTGTGCTTTGGTCCTTCTGCCTGCTCTGCTCCGGCTCTGGCTCTGGTGAATTCTCTCACCCTCCCGCGCTTCTGACTGTACCCAGTGCTTGTATAAATAAATAAATCTTTAAAAAAAAAAAAAAACCTAAGGCAGAGAAATTTTACCACCTACCCAAGATTATAAATACAGTTATTGGTAAAGCCTGATGCTTAGTGGTAATCTTTCCATTATTACTTTTCTTTACTTCTTAAGTGGGTCATAGTTTAAACATATCACCCTTTTGTCATGGATTATTGTATACTTTAATTATTCCATCTATCTTATACTTCAAATGTGAGCAGAGGGGCCCAATGGAACATGGTAGAGGATTGTTGGGGGCATTCGTGATGGGCAGGGATTAAAAATATACATCTGTTGGGCCTCCCTGGTGGTCCAAGGAGTAAAGCACAGCACTGTGAAGCTGTCCGCAGCCTCTGCAGCAGGAGTTCGATCCCCCGCCAGGGAGCTGACTCACATGGCGCAGCAGACCTCTCCTGTTTCACCCGCTGCTCCCCTCAGCAGTGTATTTCAATCTGCCTGTTCTGTTCCCCACTCTGTCTCTGGTGAATCCTCTCACCCCTTCCCCCCTCCTCTCTGGCCTGTACCCCAATTCTTATATGCATAAAATTAAAAAAAATCTTAAAAAAAAAATGCATCTGTAGAGGCTTTATAGCCCCTAGAGGAGATACAAAGATGTAAACTTACTTTACCTCAATAAACAATTTTGGGGAAAAAATGGCTGATGATAAACTTATTATGTGATTGCACCTCAACAACAAAAAAAATAATGAAGGCCAAAAAAGGAAAAAAGATACATCGATCCTCTTTCTCCAATGACATTTGTTTAAACATTTTTACTGTCTTAGGCATTTTAATGATTTCACATATTTGAACAACTAAGAAGTATTACAAGTACTTCAAATCCACAAGAAAGAGTACTGATAATTATGTAATATTAGGACAGTATAAATGCATATTTATTCTCATTTTTTTTAAGGTGATAAATCAGGAATACAACAAGCAGGAGGCTGAATGGCAGTCTTTTTTTTTTTTTTCAAAGATTTATTTTTTATTTATACAATAGCTGGGGTACAGGCCAGATGCACGGGAGAGTGAGAGAATTCATCAGAGACAGAGCAGGGAGCAGATCAGGCAAATGGACCAAAGACACTGCTGAGGGGAGCAGCAGGCACGACAGGAGAGGTCTGCAGCACCATGTGGGTATCTCCCTGGGCTGACCGAGAATTGAACCTGTGCTGCAGAGGCTGCGGCCAGCTTCACAGTGCTGCGCTCAACTCACTGCACCACTGGGGAAGCCTATTCTCCTTTCTTCACTGATTTAAAAAGCAATTGTATAAAACAGTATTCATGTAATGTTTTTGCATACATTTAGAAGCACTGTATTGTCAGTAACAGCATAGAGATGAGAAGGAACAATGCTGTATTGGAGAAATAAAGTATTCTAAACCAGCTTTGCATACCTAGAATACACCACCCTTGGTTATCAGGTATACTCTTCTAACTTATTGTGAATAAACTTATGTAACCCAGAAATTAATTTTTTAGTACTAAGATCTCATTATCAGTTCAGGTTTCCAATTTTAACTTCTGAACAATTTCTTCTGAAATTTATGCATCAAATACTGTGGGGAAAAGGCTTAAATGTGTAACTATTTCAACTGTGTAATTACTACTCTGAAGTTGGCACTTCTAACTTCAACTTCAATCAGTAAGAGAGTGTAATTTATAAAAGTCATGGTAAAATTTACTTTTCCCTACTGAGAATACTATTTTTCTCAATATCAAACCCATTATATAATAACTTAAAATTCTTATCACAAATCTATCATGGATCCAAAACATTGATGGACCCTTCCATTTTTAGTTTAGGAGTGGTTGCTGTATTTGCAAATGATTGCAGAGCTTCCATATGTTATTACAACTAACTCATTATAAATTTTTCTCCTCAGTAATAGCTGCAGGGTGTTTTTCTTCCTGTCCTCTTTCATCCTTCTCTCCTTCCTTTGATCTCCCTCTTTCTGTTTTACAGTGTTTTAATTTCACATATTTTGGATGGTAATGTTTTTACTTGGGAAAAAAAATCTTAATTTAATTTATATATCTTTATGTAGACTATATATCTTAATTTATAGATTTTATAATTATAAAATATATGTCTATAAGTTGGATTATCAACAAAGATATATAAATCTGAGTCATAACTTCAAATATATAAAAATCTGTATGAATATATAAATAAAATATTTATAAAAGCTCATTTTGGCCTTACAGTACTTTGAGAATAACATTGAGTATTTTTTTTATTAATGAAGGATACATTCTAAAGTCTGAGCTGTTAATTCACCTTTTAAAAAATAAGAGTTTTTGTAACTGTTTCAAAATTTTTCTATTAACACCATCATATTATGAGTTTATATTCCACATATTAATGACTCAAAATATTTAAAATTTGCTAAATTACAGTGACTCCATAAAAAAAAATAAGGGAAGGAAATTTAGCAACAGGAGAATACTGGAAAATACTACAGAGAATAACAGAAGCCAGTCTCAGAATTCCCTTACAAACTTGCTTTTTAGCCACACGTAAGTCACTTGTCTTCTCTGAATTTACTTCCTTATCTTGAAAATGTAATCTCAAAAATTCTTTCCAGTCCCAGAAGTTTTATGAATTGGATGAACTAAAAATATCACATAAATGTGTAAAAAATTAAAATATATAAACTACAAAACATAGCTATTTAAGTAAGTTATTATTTAAAAGTAAAAAAATGACATTTTTCCTTTCTATACTTTATAATGGGGAAACATACATATATATAGTAGGACACTACGCAATATTAGATAATCATTGCGATCAGACTAAGAGCCCTAACTCTGTGAGGTTAAATAGTTCTAAAAAGATGAGGATAGTCACTTCTAAGCCATTTATGGAGTCTAACTACATATTTTATTTTATCTATCATCATTAGGCAAATGAAGTTTTCCTTAAACAAGAAATTTTCAACTTCTTACTACCAGGAAAGGCTAACAGGCAGGAGTGATGGGCTAAAAAAAAACAGAGTCACAGGGGAGTGCGGGGCGGGAAGGGGAGGGATTGGGGTCAAAATAAGGGGGTTGCAATTATATGGGGAATATAAAAATAAAATTTATTAAAAAAAAAAAGAGTCACAAACTCAGATACTTTCAGAAGCAATGAGGCAAATGAAGGTATGAAGGGCCTTAATGTAACTCAAGAATGGTTAAGTCAGTGACAACAGAAGATGGTACACCTTGCCTTAAAACCTCCTAGCAACTTGTACTTTTTCTTGTAGGAAAGATAATCTTTTTATCAGTTCATTTACTGGAATCTGTAGTACTTCAATACTATTCAAGGTATTCAACAACCTGGTTGAATTAAAAAAAATTTTAAATCCAAAGTACTTTCATAATTTAAATAAGAAAACTTTAAGATTCTACTTTTACATTGATTCAATATTTAACCAAAAATAACCCCTGGCATTTACTACATGCTAAAAGCATAATCAGTATCCTTTAAGAAAAAAGATTGGTATGCTGTTTTTATATAGAAAAGCAAATTAATTTTTCTACTTGAAGAATTACATACTTTCAAAAATAATTCAAATACAAAGATTAAACATCTACCTAATGTATAAATCCTTTACTTAACCTGGGAAAAATGCTTAATCAAGAAAATTACAATAAATGACAGAGGATTTAAAATAGAAACCACACCCACTACTCTGATGTTTTTCAGCTCTTTAGATCTTTGAGAAAATTTCCATAATAATGTTCATACTTCCCTAAAGAGTTTGAACTGTCACTTGGAGAAACAAAAAAAGTTTAAAAAGAAATCATTTATGAATGATAAGCAATAATAAGTGTGACTAGTCGAATTCTCTGGCATTGCAAGTATTTTCCAACTAAATGGAATGGTTACTCCTTTGAAGTGGTTAGTCCCAGCAACTCCATTCATAGGTATATATCCAAGAGCATTGGAGTTACATACACAAAAAAAAAAAAAAAAAAAAAAAGTGTAAAAAAATTCACAGCAACATTTTCAGAATAGCCAGAAAGTGGAAATAACCTAAATGCCCATATCAAGTAATGAATGGATAAAGAAAATGTGGTGTATCCATACAATGGTATATTATAAAAAAGGAAGGAAGTACGAATACAAGACGCAATGTGGATGAACCTTGAAAACTATATGCTAAGTAGAAGCAGCAAAACAAAAAAAAAAGCTACATATAGTTTGATCCCATTCACATGAATTATAGAGAACAGATAAATGCAGGAAGATTAGCATTGGCAGGAGAAACGGGAAGTGACAGCTAATGGATATAGGGTTTCTTTGGGGATGATGAAATGTTCTGGTATTACACAGTGGTGATGGTTGTACAATCTGAATATACTAAAATCACTGAAACACTTTAAAGAGCGTAAACTTCATTGCATGCAAATTATCTCTCAATAAAGGTGGAAAGTATATGGTGACTATGACCTATTAGTTTCTGAGTGAAGTTTTCATACGCTAAAAGGTGACAGGATCCTTACGCCATGAAAATTACTTTTGAATGAACATTTCAAAACATCATTCTCACTAGTTATAAAACAGAAAACAAAACAAACTTTTAAATGTAAATATATTTAAAAAATTAAAACACCTAAGAAATGCAAACCATACATATGAAAAAGTAAAATATTTATATGCATAACAAGTAGTAGCAACATCATTCGTAAGTAGCAGTTAGTGTTTATTTTCCCCATATTTTGGTTTAACACCACAGTGGTAGTTTATTCTTTTTAGGGAAATTGCATAAGGTACATGTAGCATATTATGAGTAAGTTATAGAAGACTGTGTAACTGGAAAATTAATTCTAAGTAATGATATTTCCTCTAAAAACATATTTATTATTAAACAAATTATTTTAAACTAGGGGACAATAAAATGTGTCTCTAATTTATTAAGTCCAAGATGTGTAGTAACTTTCATAAAATTACACATGGCATTTTAAAAACAGTCTATTTCTAAAATATCAGTAATTCAGGCAATTGGATTTCCACAGGAGATATACTGTCATTAATTTCCTTTTGATGAAGAAAAGATTTGCCTTAAGAACATTACAATTACATTATTAAGAAACATAACCGCATACTTTAAAAATTAAAATAGTGAAACAAATGTATTAGGATATTACTTTATGGGTACCAGCCCGATAGCAGCATTTCAGTTGGTGATTTAAATACAGTTAACCACATTTCCAAATGACATGGGTTTTTACTCTCTTCTAGAAATACATATCACATATATATTAGTTGAGAGTTTAAATTTCCATTATAAATGAGAACCAGTCATACTGATAACGTGAAAATATAAGGAGAAAAAGTACTTGGGTAGTTTAATACTTGTTAGAAATTTATCTACTAACTCCACAAAAACAAATTTTACACATAGGCAAAAATACTAAAAATTTCTTACTTGGGAGAAATGAAATAAAATACAGCGAATGGTTTTCTCTTCATCTCTAACTGTAAAAATCCTTTTTGCCTATTTATTTGACCCGTTTCTCTTCATGCAAATTAATGAACCCTCAAAATAATTTATACATCTTTATACAGAATTCACATCTACATCAGTAAACTGTCAGTCCTTGTATATTTTCAGTGCCTTATCAAAATATGAGTAACAAAGTTTTTCATTCTATGAGGCAGGAAGATGTTTCCTAAGAACTTCTTTGGATGATGAGGGTATCGTATCTGGAAAGGACACCTCAAATTCTATTAGAAGGTCACCACGTTGGTCAGGATTTTTTGGATATGGCAGCCCATATCCAATAATTCTTCTCCTCATTCCAGGTTTCACAATATCATTTATTGACATAGGTATGGTTCTTCCATCCATTGTTGGTATATTAATTGAGCAGCCACACAACGCCTGAAATGGACCATATAAAATTAACAAATTTCATAACGTCAAATTCTAAACAAAAAGACTACCAAGTATAAAGGATGGTATGACTAAGGTAAAATTTTAACTGCCAAAGAATATCAATAATTGTAAGACTTTTCGCCATTAGAAAATCCCTTCAGAATATGTATCAGATGTGTTACAAAAGAAGGAAAGGAGAAGAGGAAGGAAAGGGAAAGGGAAAAAGAAAAGAGAAGGGAAAGAGATCCCTCCCATTGCCCTAGAAAGGCAGCTACATCAGCACCCAAGATGTAGGGATGGGCAGGGAGCAGAAAAGAGGGAGAAATTCAGGACTAGAAAGAATAGGATAGGAGCAACTATCCAGTTCTCAGGAGGGAAAACATTAGAAGAAGAAACAGATTTATTGCTGTAGTCAAAAATGTTTGTTACTGAGCACCTCCTTACTCCTTATTCACTTTCCTGCTAGGTCCTGAGTACCTAGGACCATAAATATGGATGCAATTTCAGGGAATGCACAAGGAACTCGAGCAAACTAATAATTATAATACAGTATAATACCGGCACATTCTGTACCTCTTTAGAGTACAGAATGCTTGAGTTAAGTTTGGACCAGAAGCAGGCAATGAAGCAGAATGAGGAACAAGCATTTTGCATGGAGGAGAGCCCGGACAATGACACTTAAGTATACAAGATAGTAACAGAGCAAACTTGGGGAAATACATATATAGTCATGGGTAGAAATCAGATTAAAACGACCTTTCATTTTGAGCTAAAGAGTTTGGACTTTATAGTAGATGCTGTGTGGAGCCATTTAAGAATTTTAATCAGGGAACTGACATGGTCACATCTGCAGGATTACAATCTAATTTGAGAAAGTGCCTAAAATAGAACAAATAAACAACTCATATATTAAAGCAGTACCCTTATAAATGTTGATGTTTAATATCTTTTTCGTTATATAATTATTACTCCAAATTGACAGTTTTGGAGAAAATCTTATATATGGACTATATAATATTATATAATGCCAAACTCATAATCCCTAATTGTAAAAATAGGTAGAGTTAACCCAGTACTAGGACTCTCTGTATATAATCCAGTTAGCAACTAAAATTGGCCTTTAAATTGTATAGGTAACTAAACTTACAGTATACAATCTTATCCATGTCAAAGGGGTCTTATGAAAATTTGAAAAAAATAATGTGTAGTAAGCATTAAATAATAATGTTAAATAATAAATGTTAGCTATTACTTAAATTCCCTAACATTAGCTATACAATTGCCTGGTCCCAGAATCCTAGTCATACTAACTTACCTCTCGCAAACTAATTTTAGCAGTATAAATTATATTTGATCCATCCCTTTTAAATTTTGGGTGCTCTTTATCTTTAATGATAAAAACAATGTCTGCTGGAATACTGGTAGGTGTTTCATCTCCTTCCCTCGGAAAAGTAATTTTGGTGCCTTCTTTCCATCCTTTTTTAATGTCAATTGTGAGAATTTTGTCCTCAGATCTGTAACTCCTTCCATCAGGGTTTAACTTTTTTCGAGAAATCTTCATCCTTTTGGTACAACCATTGTATACTTCTTCAAGTGATACTCTAAGTTCATGAATAACTGGGGGATCTTGCTTGAGACGGGATGGTCCCACAGAATTCCTGTCTCTTGGGTATCCATTCATGCTGAATCCAAAGGCACTGAAAGGGTCTCCATCTACTTCCATTTCTTCAGTATCTCTTCCGCCAGCCATCCTTCTTCCAAAGAAAATTTCAAAGGGGTTGGAACCTCCAAAAAATGCTGCAAAGGTAGCGTGAGGATCTCCATGAAAGGTGTACCGGAAAGTACCTCCTTGCCCATCAGTACCTCCTGCTCCTCCTTTCAACCCTAAATGAAGAGATAAGCATGATTAGAAAAAAGCTTTCAACTGATGAAAGTTAAAATTACAAAAATTGTATTACTAATAAACCTTGGCCAACTTAGGTTGCAATTTTATTAATATTGGTCTAAAATGCCATAATAACTATATATAATGGCTATGTTATTTCTGATCATTCCACCCTAAGTTAAATTTTTAGCTTTTGAATTATTCCTGAATCTTTGTTTTACAAGTAAATACGATAAATAAAAATCAGTATACTCTTGTTGCATAATCTCTTGATTTGACATTCTGAAGTATATAAATTTAAGTTTTTAAAAGATGGCTATTGAAAGTTCCTCATTAATCAATGCAAAAGCATAATCTATATTTTTAAGTACCGCTATAAACAATAATATAAAATACATTTATACTGACTAGTTTTACTTTAGATCATCTTGTATTGTTTAAGAATCTAACTTAATTTGTGGGGCCTCCCCAGGTGGCACAGCGGTTGAGCGCTGGGTTGCGAAGCTGCCTGCAGTCTCTGCAGCGCTGGTTCAATCCCTGACCACCCGGCGAGGGTCCCACATGGCGCGCAGACCTGTCCTGCCGCCCCGCTGCTCCTCTCAGCAGTGTACTTCTTCAGTCTGCCTGCTCTGTTCTCCCCTCTGGCTCTGGTGAATTCTCTCACTCTCCTACACTTCTGACTGTACCCGGTGCTTATATAAATTAATTAATTAATTAAAAAAAAAGAATCTAACTCAATTTGTGGCAGAAAAAATTATTAGAAAAAATATTATTGGAAAAAATTATCAGAAAAAACTCTAATAATAAGGACACCCTTTTAAAAAATGTTTTTTTAAACACTAAAACTATCATCCCTATCTTCAATAATGAAATTGTTTACTTAGGTATACCATGTGGTAGCATTCATTTCAGCTGCTTGTAAAGATGACTGAAATCAAAAGTTGTACACTCCCTTGACATGCAAAACCTTTGGAATGGTTATTTCTGTCTATTCAGACACAAGATAGTGACCCCTTCGACCCTTTGCTCTGAGACTCAACTAAAAAATACGTAGTTCACAAGAGATTACATGTTCAAAACAGCACAGTCCACTATATACCAAATAAAGAGCCTACTAAAATCGACAAAACAGAGTAAAGTGATCTTTTAAGAGATCAATACTGACAAGGATTTGCATAATTACAATATTAGCAGAATTTCTGAGTGAATCCTATGGACATCCCTGACCAATGAAAAAAGAGCAGGAATGGAATTTAAAAACTATAAAACTGAAAAATTCAAGAGATTAAATTAAGAGATACCAAACAGTGACTAACTTGAGGGCTGGAAGTACATTTTATTCATCTTTGCATTGCTCATGCATACAGGATTAAAAATTACAGGCACTTATGTGTTTTGAATAAAGGGAATGAATTTAATTCTTAAGTCTCCTAAATAAAAACTTTAAAAGATGCCATAACTATCAGGACACAGAGAAGACAGAAATCAAAGCAATTTACAGTATAACCTCACATACACACATAGGAAATTTCAATAATAAAAAAATTCTGTTGAAATCGCTCGACAGGCTTTCAAAGGGACTTAGTTTTGCATGTCTTAATCTATTTAGCTTCTTCCCAAAAAAGGGTATAAATGTACTCTATTTCATCCAACAGCCAGTCTCAGCTGATGTTTAAATGTTTACCTTCATCCATGAATAGGAATCTGGAGAGACCAAGAGAAATTTAAATTGTCAAAATATGTATTGAGTGATATATCTTACAGCAGTTAGAGATATTCCTTGTAGAAACAGAATGACAAGTATAAAGAGGACAAAAACTTTTAACATATAGCTCATCTAAAACTTTCTTTTATATAAATTTCATTGGTAAAGTTATAACTACAAATGTTAAAAAAAATTAGTGATAGTTTTTAATGACAAAACATGTATATTACTCAAGGTCATGAGCAATGTGGCTAAAGCAATGCTTAAATTATTTCAAACATTTCATTTTTCATTCCAGAAATAAGAGTGCAATTTAACAGAGTTAATAAAGTAAATTGAATACATTAGTTTGCACAATCCAACTCTATAAGGCATTATCTAAATGGTTTGGATCCATAATGAATTCATGAAAAGAAAGAACAACATTTTAAGTTATTACATCATGTATTTGGCTTTTCCCTAAAACCTCTTCCCTCCTCTGCCAAAAATGATAACTCAATAAGGAACTCAGAATCCCTGAGAAAATTCACACACTATCTGAAGTAACATTTATCAAGGTGGCAAAAAGCCTCCAATGGAATCTGAGGTTTTCTTTGATAGTAGAGTCAACTACAAAGCTCAGACAAAGAACAAGGATACTATAATAAGTGAGAAAATCCTACCAAAATGCACACAATATAAAATTATTATGTATTGTCTATCATTTAAATTATAACAGGCATGTCATCAACTATGCAGTTAATGAACTACTACACTATTAACTATTTGACTGCTCATGAAAATTTTTAATATTCAGCTAGATTTTCTCTACCAAAATGTTTTCTTGACACTATTATTACCTCCTGTGATCAAGGAGTGTACACTAGAATCAATATTTATCTACACTTTAGCAAAGCTGCTATTTAAAAATGATGAACCAACCAACCAATTTGCTACCTGAAAACATGTGGTTAGGATACTATCTATAATTTAACTTCCACTAATGAGTTGACTAAAACTTCATCAAAAGCAGCAGCATTGAAAAAGAGATAGAGTTTCAAAGAAAAAAATTACAACTTTAATAACTTATTTTAAGGAGATCTAATATGAAAAGCTAGACTTATAGCAAGATTTATAGGTACTAGCATAGTGAGATTCTTTAAACAATTTAAATTCACAAAAATACAATTTACTTATTTTTAGGAATACATAGTAAAAAAGATATCCAAGTGATTAAATATATAAAGAACAGAAATAATGAACTAGATAAGGATTAATATACTAAATATAAGTTTGTTCACATAAATACTACCTTTCAGTACTTAAAGCAAATTATTGAGAAACTATAAACAATAAACAAAAAAATAAGGAAAAAGAAGCAGTAGAGAATTATAATAGTGTAAGGTTATGTCATTAAAATTTTTGTTTAGTCTTCTAATATAAACTATGACTTCCACTGAATAATTCAGAACCTAAAACTTTTAGAAGTGATAAGTTCAAAATCCAATTTTAAATTTATTTCTGCTCAACTATGGAAAAAATTTTTCTACTTCTTAAAATAACTTTAAATATATGTATCATTAAATTAACCTACTATAAATATACCAAATTAAATAATTTTGGTGAAGTGCTATAACCACCACCTACACAATTATTGAACATTTCATTAACCCAAAGAGTTCTCTAGTTTCTATTTGTAGCTAATCCCACTCCCACCTCTCACCCTAGGAAACAACTGATCTGATCCTTCTCTACAAATTTGCTTTTCCCATGTATTTCACATAAATGGGATCATAGAATATGTGGTCTTTGACATCCGACTTATTTAGCATAGTTTCTGAGGTTCAAACATGTTCTATGGCATGCTTCATTAAATCAATCCTTTTAATTGCTAAGTAGTATTCATGTGTGTGTGTGGGGGGGTGGGTACTGTGAACATATATACCACATTTTGCTTATCCATTCACCAAATGATGGTACTCTGGATTGTTCTAGTTTGGAACCATTACAAATAATGCTGCTATGAACATTCACGGACATGTCTTGGTGTGGACTTGTGTTTCTGTTTCTCTTTTATAAATTCCTGGAAGTGGGATTGCTGGGTCATAAGGTGAATTTAAAGCCTCTCTACTTTTAATCCAACTTTTAAAAACTCAGCATTTAAAATTGTGGATATTAGAGATACTCAAAACACGAATAAATTAGATCACTGATTCTCTCAGTTTCTAAATATATCAATTTAGTATGTTTAACTCATATCCTTCTCAATTCATGATTCATTATTCCCACTCTCCCAGGTCTAGAATCTGTAATAATTGAGGGGGAAAAAGTTAGGTAAATTAGTAGTGGCTCCACAGTCCAAAATTTCAGTGTTTTGCTGCTACTAGAGAAACCCATAGGTCTACATCACCAGACCTGAAAGCACAAACAGATCAGTGAAAAGTTAAAGATAAAAAATGTTTTCCCACATTTTCACAAGACACCTATAGAAGACTTTATAAGGAATTGAAATGTTCTGAATAAAGGGCAAATAAATACAATACATTTCTGTAAAGGAAGAAAAATTTATTAACAAAACCAAATAACTAATTCAACTATATTTTTAAGTAACTAGAAAATATTTCAGAATAATGTTATTTCAGTGCTTTACCTAACTTATTCTCCCCCTTCCTATTATTACCTCCATCATTTATCAATTATCTGAGTAATGGGAAAAAGATTCAGGGTACACAGATTATAATGACCAATAAAAATCAAAGTGGAGAAATATCATTCGAGAAAAATACCATTAAGAGATAATGTTAAACCAAGAAAAATGTATCATTTGCCAACAAAGTTCTGAAGACAAATACCGTTAATAAGCATTGAATCCCATAGGCTTAGTCATAAACTTAAGTTGTCAATTAAAGCTGGGGATATCCTCCTTTTCATGGGAACTTAAGAGTGTTACTCCATGTTTATGGAATTCTTTACAAAGTCATAAAGTAACTTGTTCAGAAAGATATGATATATTATTAGTGGTATCTCAGAATCCGGCATAGCTTTTGCGATGAACAAAATCATTATCACAGAAACAAGCAGGATTGAATTGCCCACTATATGCCTTTTTCAGTATTTACTTTGTTAACAACCTGACACTGCAGGTCCTCACCACACCAAAACCAGCAGCAAAAACTACAATTTTTGGTAAATCAGATCAAAACCAAACAAAACAAGAAAAAGCCCTCTATAATCACCCCACTTTTCTAAAATACAATCTTTAGCTCCATATGAACATAAGTGATCATTTCATTCTATTTTTGGATATATCTCTACTGAGAAAATTTAGCATTAAAGGCAGTAAAGCCAAAAAGCAGTAAAGATGTTTTAATAACTGCAACGACTTAACAGAGAATATTGGAGGAGAAAATGATAACTTCGTCCTGAAAAAAGTTGACAGGAAAAACAGGGTGGGTAAATTGGGTAAAAGGGATCAACCTTTTGGTGACCAAGGGAAACTTGACTTGGTGATGAGAATAATGTAGCATATATAGATGCTGATATGTAAGTCTATATATCTGAAACATACAAAATGTTACAAACCAACGTTTCAATGACAAAATAAAGTTTAAAATAACAGAACCTTCAGGAATTAAAATGTTTTAGTTGGTGCTAATTAGCAATTTAAAGTACTCCTACTTTACAGTTACATTTATATGGATATGATGGGCAATTTAAAATCCAGAATGATAAAAGGATAATTTAAATTATGTCCTTTGCTATATTCAACTAGTTTCTGATTTCACAATGCAAGAAACAAAAGTATGTGAGGAGAGGAGAGAGTTGTCATTCTTTCCTCTATACTAGAGAGTAAAATGTCCAAAGAAATAATGTCACCTAAAAGTAAATCAATAATTGTTCTAACGAGGTGGCCATTTTAGGTCAAAAATTGTATTTCTGAGATCTCATGTCTTGGCATACAATTACTGTTTACAATTAAGCTAAAAACTTGTTCTGGTATTTTATGACATCAGGAAAATTCTTTCCTCTCCAGGCAGAATGCCAAAAACAACTAGAGCTAAATGCCTAGGCCTTCTGCTTCTCAGAGTGATGACTGTCTTGTTCAGTCTAAACTAGCTTCGCTGTAAGGCAAAAAAAAAAAACTTCTTTTGCTTTTGTGAATAAAATATAAACCACCCAGAATTTGAACTGCCAAAAGATTTTTAATGATTGAAGGATCTTTATTGGTTTTCACAGAAAATTCATTAGGAAACAAAATAGGTTGCATAAGACTTTTGACACAATTCATTAATGGGCATGGGAATTTAGTTTCTATTAAAATACAGATTAACATCAAAGTATTAAAAATCTAATGGTAGAACATATACATTACAAATTGCCAAAAAAAAAAAAGACAATTACATTTCATTCACAGCTATGTAATATTCATTCATAAGATTAAGGATAAAATCTTGTTTTTATTCACTATTTGTCTTTTTACTTTTTGATATGTTTAAGAATTAAATTTAATAGTAACCAAAAAGCTGAGGGAAAAAAGAGAAAGAGCTGGAGAGACAGAAAGATATACACAGAATACGTACCTTCCTCCCCAAACTGATCATATATTTCTCTTTTTTTAGGATCACTCAATACTTCATAAGCTTCTGCGACCTCCTTAAATTTTTCCTCTGCCTGAGGAGATTTGTTCTTGTCCGGATGAAATTTGAGGGCTTGTTTTCGGTAAGCCTTTTTAATATCTTCATCTGAAGCTCCTTTTTCAATTCCCAAAATGTAATAATAGTCTTTCCCCATTTCGAATGCCTTGAAATGAACTTAGATTTCCCTTTGTGAAAGAAAACAGCGTCCCCAGTCTTAGCAATACAACGATTCTGAGGAAAAATAAATCCAGCTGGGTATTTTAAAAGTTAAAGCAAATCAGCAGTGCAGCTCAGCTGTCTTAAGGCAGCAAGCAAACAGTGTAGAGGCACTGTCGTATTTAATTCCTTCCCCAACAGCTCACTTACAGATAAATATACACTACACAGGAGACGGCCTCCTTCTAGATCCTCCCATTTTCACTACGTGTCTCTGTACTTTCTAGAACAGCAAATGCTACAGGACGTCACTTCCCCAGCTGCCACTAGTCAAAGTACTGAGCTAGGTTTTCTCCTCCTCCACGATTAACTATTCATTTTCCTTCTGGCCCTTTCATTTTTCATTTGCTTTTAAGAGGTCAAGAGTATGAAAAAACCAATGTTTCAGCACAGAATGCCATGACTACATATTTATTTACTCCATGTAGGTGAAAAAGTAACATAATTACAGCCATTAAGAAGCCTGTGTTAAAATGCTAGTTATTATGCAAAAATAAGTACCCTTGAACTTATTTTGAATGTTTTAATTTCAATTTCAAGTTATTCATTGTGAGAGCCACAATACTAAAATATAGTCTAAATTAAAATTTTCAAATAATTTGTGAGTTTCAGAATTCCTGTGACCTAGCAATCAGAAATGCCAGGAAGTCAACATACCAATTTCACATTGTATAAATACACATTGTCTCATAAACTTCAAAAGCAATAAATAAAGGACTTACATATATTTTCTACTAATGATTTTAACTAGTTTTGTTGTTTTTATTTAGAATACAGGAGTTAATAGTTCTAAGATATCAACAGTTGCAAAAACTTTGTATCTGACTGTAGTTACTTCAATCAAAAACACGATGAGATACCCACCCCCTAAGCCCTCCTCCTATTCTTAGAGTTACTAAAGAATTTTTGTGCAGCAGGGAAAAAAGAGGAGAAAGGATCAAGTTACAGATTCCTTAAAAGACCTTAAGTAGATCAGCTTAACATCTTGATATGCTATTTAAGGATCAGTAAATAAGAGAAATTTTTTTCTTTAAAACTACATTTTCCCTAATTATAAATATAAAATACTCATGTCAAAGATTATAGAAAATACAGAAAGGAAAAAGAATAAAAACCTCCTTACCATGCCACTTCAGACAATCTCTGCTAAATGTTAGTGACTTTCTTTCTAATACTTTTTCTATATTTATAATTATTTGCTATAGTTTTGAATTTTTTAATTAACAAAGTTTATATCATATTATTTACATATCATTTTGATGCCTGTTTACATGTAGGTATTTATGAGACATTTTCAATGTATAATTCATATTTTATTTCCTATTATAATTTGCTCATCTTTTCAAAAATTTATTTTATTGCAAAGATGGATTAGTAAGAAAATGTTAAAGAATTGCACAGAGCCCTATGCTTTAAATATCTTAAATCTGTAGCCTTAAAAGAAAAAACTTATCTATCTACTTGTCTATATACTTACAATGTCTATATACTTTTTTTTTAATTATTTAATTATTTATTATTTATAGAAGCATCGGGTACAATCAGAAGCGCGGGAGGGTGAGAGAATTCACCAGAGCCAGAGCGGGGAGCAGAGCAGGCAGAAGGACCGAAGTACACTGCTGAGGGGAGCAGCGGGCAGCAGGAGAGGTCTGCGCGCCATGTGGAACCCTCCTCCGGTGGCCGGGGAGCAGCCGGGGATCGAACCGGCGCCGTGGAGGCTGCGGGCAGCTTCGCAACCCAGCGCTCAACCGCTGCGCCACCGGGGAGGGCCTTGTCTATATACTTATAATGAAAAGGTGATGAACACATAATATATGACTAACAGCTTTACATTAATGATTCAACAATTCTTTCAGATGTTCATCTTTGTGCTTATTGACAGACTTTCCTATTTCTCAAAACTCTTTAAAAACATTTGCTATTAGTTATTTGTAACATCTAGTCTACTGTAGGTTACAGAGAATTGCAAGCTATTCAGCAAATTTATCAGTTCCACCAAGGAATACTTAATGTCGAAAGAGAAATTTTCAAATTCAAAAAAAGCTTAGGGAAAGATGCTAATAGCCAAACTCACCTTAAGACTCCTATGTTTAAAAGAATCATTGTAATTTGGACTCTAGTAAAAGGAACTGCATCTAGAGTAAAAGTATATTAAAAATCAACCTATTCTAGAATTAATTTCCAAATGAGTTCTTAAAATATTCATTACCAAAGGAAGACTGACATTACCATCAATGAAAAATCTGAATTGTTCTGGTGGATAATGCTAAGAGGGTAAAGAATAGACAGTTATCTGATTCAGTCATTTTCAGAGCGCTAGAAATATGATCAGGATGTGACAAATTATTTTAGAATCCAAAAACTAAGTCTTTCACATTTCCGAAAAATGCATTACATATTAACAGATGGAAAGAAATCTAGAGCACATAGAAAAGGATGATAAAGGATTTTCAAATCTCTTCAAATATACACCCAAAAAAGGAATCACAATGGTTAAGCTGAAAACAAAAATTCATCTCAACTGGGAAATTTCAAGTTAATAGGGGAACAAATAAAACTTTATCTTTAAATAATAAAACAAGCTAGCTAGGTTTTGGTAAAGTAGATACTTTCATATTATGGCTTTGTAAAGAATTCTTTTCAAATATTTGGGAAGTTATTTAAAATAGTTAAAAACCCTGTAAAAACTATACCGGAAATTTGTCCTTAGAAAATAATTCCAAGAAGAAATAATTACATAAGTGAATGTATTCATTGCAATTACATGCAGTTGGGTGCTGGATCAATATGCTCATTGTTAAATTTTATATACTATTTTAGAGAAATGTTACTCTTACATTTACTTTTTCAGAAGAGCTGTCTCCTCTACCACTTAGGAATTAAAAATATATTACCCAAACATTTTACATTAAATTTTCTTTTTCCAAGCTTGTATGAGTGTGGGTGTTTTATTTTTGTTTTTTTGTTTTTTTTTGAGGGGGGGAAATAGAAGGCTACCAATTCTCATCCCTGTAAATAAATATCATGACAAAAACAGGAAGCATATGTGTCCATACAGGTGTCTCTTTTAACCTCCTTTATCCTTTTTCCTAATAAACTTGCCCTTTTAAAATGAAAAAAAAAAAGTGAAAATAAAAACAAAACAAAAACGATGTAAGTCCTTTTGAAACACTGTTAGAAACAACATGAATTTCTGTTTATCTGATGTTATAGGTAGGTGTATGTGGAAGAATCTTTGAAGAGAACAAAAGCTAGCTTTAGGTAACATTTTCTTAAATTTCCTAAGGCTGCTGCTACATTTTTAACAAAAATATTAAATTAGTGTTTATATTTATTAATTTTTACTTTGTATGTGTGGTTTTTTTTTAAGATTTATTTATTTATTTAAGCACTGGGTACAGTCTGAAGGGGGGGGGGGAGGGTGAGAGAATTCACCAGAACCAGAGCAGGGAGCAGAACAGGCAGACTGGGGAAATACACTGCTGAGGGGAGCCGAGGGGGGCAGGAGAGGTCTGTGCGCCATGTGGGACCCTCGCCTGGCTGCCGGGATGGAACCGGCGCTGCAGAGGCTGCGGGCAGCTTCACAGCCCAGCACTCAACCACTGTGCCACCAGGGGAGGCCCATAATTTTTACTTTGCGTCTCAAACCTTGCTGAGATTATTCTAAAGAGTCAGGTTATTATTCTTAAAATGTACAGTTTACGGGCCTCCCGGGTGGCGCAGCGGTTGAGCGCTGGGTTGCGAAGCTGCCCTTAGCCTCTGCAGCGCCGGTTAGATCCCTGGCTGCCAGGAGAGGGTCCCACATGGTGCGCAGACCTCCCCTGCCGCCCCCTGCTCCCCTCAGCCGTGTATCATCAGTCTGCCTGTTCTGTTTACCGCTCTGGCTCTGGTGAATTCTTTCACCCTCAGGCAGCTGGGTACAGCTTCTGACTGTACCCAGCGCTTGTATAAATAAATAAATAAATCTTTAAAAAAAAAAAAATGTACAGTTTACAAGATCAAGTTCTCAACCTATAGGAGCCTAGGAGAGGCTCAACTCTAAATAAAGATAAATGTCAATGTATTTTAAGGAAATGATTTTAATTTTTTCAACCAAATCAGAAAACTTGTAAATATGTTTATTATTTTGTCAAAAATAATAGCAACAGGTCCTCCCTGGTTAAGACACAACCCATGGAGTTGCTCCTAGCCTCTGCAGCACAGAGTTCCATCTCCCAGCTGGCCAGGGAGCTACCCACATGGTGCAGCAGACCTCTCCTGTCTCTGCCGCTGCCCCCCTCAGCAGTGTATTTCAGTAGATCTGCGTGTTCTGCTCCCCACTCTGTCTCTGGTGAATCCTCTCACCCCCCACCTCTGGCCTGTACCCCAGCTCTTGTATGCATAAATAAAAAATAAATCTTTTTAAAAAATAATAGCAACAACGTTTTTGTGCTTAATTATATATTTGAGGGAAATGTGTCACTATTTTATGGAATCAAGAATCAGAATTAGGTAAAAATTAATGACATTACATTTCATTTCCAGTAACGTTAATAAAGTTTTTTCTATTTAGGATATTATGCTTTAATAATAGAGAAATAATTTTACAGAATTATGAGTTCTTTTTTATTTTAGAATCACAGTTCCAAACATTTAAAATTGGGAGCTAAAGATAGCATTTTGGCCACAAAAAAACCTTAAAATATATAACTAGTCATTCAACTGATGTCATCTTTACCTTATACTTTGACTTTACTCATAGACAATAAAAGCTTTCTTTCTCCAGTTCATAAATCATCTCAGTTTATAATAAGTTAGCAGAGAAAGATAGCCTACCTTCTAGAGCCTTAGAAATTACTATTAAAATTGAAATCACTTCAATTTTTGAAGACAAATGATTTCTAGTTTACCAATGCACCTATTAAAAACTTTGTCAATATTTTATTTATTTTTTTTAAGATTTATTTATTTATGCATACAAGAGCTGGGGTACAGGCTAGAGGTGTGGGGGAGGGTGAGAGGATTCACCAGAGACAGAGTGGGGAACAGAACAGGCAGATTGACTGAAATAACGCTGCTGAGGGGAGAAGCGGTAGAGTCAGGAGAGGTCTGCTGCACCATGTGTGTTGCTCCCTGGCCAGCTGGGGGATCAAACTCCTGCTGCAGAGGCTGCGGACAGCTTCATAGGTTGTGTCTTAACCTCTTGCACCACCAGGGAGGCCTAATATTTAATTTATTAAATGGAAACACTTAGTCCTAAAGTTTCTCATGTAGTTAATTATATTTGTGAAATATAACTTTTATTCCCTAATACTTTTTATCCAAGAATAAGCAAATTGAGGCTCTTTCATACTACATTAACAGTGCTTCAGATAGTTAGCTATATAATCTCAAATATATGTAACAGTAGTTTCAAAATTCCTAATCTGGCAACATGGATACTGATAGTGTCTCACAAATTTTGGAGTTAGGCTGCCTGAGTCAGAATGAAGTAAGACTACTTACTAGCTGTGTGGTCTTGAGCTTCTCTATGCCTCAGTTTCCTCATCTGTCAAACAAGATTAACAGTAATACAAACTTCATAGGGATTAAATGAAAGGATTAAATGAAATAGAGAAGTGATGCACTTCAAATATGAAGACTTTGGAAATATTAGCTACTATTATAATGATAATGATCTCATCATATGAACTAGAAGAAATTCTTTCCAGGAAAAAAATTATAACATATATACGACAAAATGTCTTCATACAAGCACACACACACATTGTCTAACTAAGAATAAATGGCTTTTTCCAAATATTCTAGTGAATATTTGCTACTTACTTATTCTATCTGCTACGTTTTAAAATCATTTACATGCAATAAATTTCAAATGTACTATATTATTCAATTATAGCAATCAAGATAATATATGGGCCTCCCCTGGTGGCGCAGCGGTTGAGCGCTGGGCTGCGAAGATGCCCGCAGCCTCTGCAGCACCGGTTCAATCTCCAGCCACTGGACGAGGGTCCCACATGGTGCGCAGACCTCTCCTGCCCGCCCACTGCTCCCCTCAGCAGTGTATTTCACCAGTCTGCCTGTTCTGCACCCCGCTCTGGCTCTGGTGAATTCTCTCACCCTCCCACGCTTCTGACTGTACGCAGTGCTTGTGTAAATAAATAAATCTAAAAAAATAATAATATACTATTTTAAAAGGTCAGAGAAATCAATGAAACAAAATTAGGAGCCCAAAAATAGACCCACATATATAGTCAACCGTTATTTGCGAAATGAGCAAAAATAATAGATCATAGAAAAAAAAGTCTTTTCAGCAAATAGTGCTTGAACAACTGGACATCCACATACAAACTATGAATCTAGACACAAACCTTACACCCTTCATAACAATTAACTCAAAGTGGATCACAGACCAAAATATACAATGCAAAACTATCATAAACCTACAAGATAGCAACGGGAAAAAATCTACATAATCTTGGGTTTGGAAATGACATTTATTTTTTTACTCATTCATTCATTCAGTCACTCACTCATTTATTCCAAACCCAGTGCAATATTTTAAAAGCAATATTGAAGATACAATTTATGAAGGAATTGATAATTTGGGACTTCATTAAATTTTTCTTCTGGGAAAGACACTGTCAAAAGAATGAAATGACAAGCTACAAATTTGGAGAAAATATTTCAAAAGACATACCTAACGAGAAACTATTACTCAAAATCGTTAAAGGAGTAACAACACCATCATGGTGGCATGAATCTACTTCTTTCTTTACCCTCTGATTTACAACTAACTGGACAGCCATCACTGGAAGACAAAAAGGACTTCTGCACAGCATACCAGGACAGTCAATCTATTCATCCATGCACACCAAAATGGATGAACTGCAGTGAGGAGGAGACAGAAGAGTAAGGAAATGGTGCCAATGTGGCAGAGGCAGTGATCATAGAAAAGACGGTGATCAGTTTGGCAGTCAGTCAGGACTGAGTTTTCTGGCAGAAAATGTGGAAGGTGAAGGCAGAAGACCCGCCCAGTCACATGTACTGCTGCTGGAGGGACCAGCTGTTCTCTCAGATGAGAGACCACAATGACTGGAGAAGGGAATGAAAAGGAAGTTGAAAGACACAGAGAACTAAAGGAAAGTTTCTATTGCTGTATGTCCCAGAGGTAGTAGGCCACCCATGGACCTCTGGCACCTCGTCTTGAGGATGCCCCAGTGGGCACACCCAAAGCATTTACTGGTTAAGAGAAACAAAAACTTGCCCTATAGTGCCACCTTATGGAAAACTGAAGGAAGATTCCTAATACACAAACCTGTTGAACCACTAGAAACAACAAAGGAAACAAAACCTTGCCAAGAAAGATGTTCACTACTTCAAATGCAACAGCAGATGCACGTTTCAACAAACACCATGAAAAAAGCTATCACAAAAAGAAACCAAAGGGCCTCCCCGGTGGCGCAGCGGTTGAGCGCTGGGTTGCGAAGCTGCCTGCAGCCTCTGCAGCCGGTTCGATCCCCGGCTGCTCCCCGGCCACCGGAGGAGGGTACCACATGGCACGCAGACCTCTCCTGCCACCCGCTGCTCCCCTCAGCAGTGTACTTCGGTCCTTCTGCCTGCTCTGCTCCCCGCTCTGGCTCTGGTGAATTCTCTCACCCTCCCACGCTTCTGACTGTACCCAGTGCATGTATAAACCAACCAAACAAACAAATAATAAATAAATAAATAAATAAGACATGCCTCTAGAAAAATTGAAAAAAAAAAAAAAGAAACCAAAGCTAGAAACATGACGATACTGTGATCTACCTGATAAAGAACTTAAACGTGCTGATATGAAGAATTCAATGAGTTACAAGAACACTCAGAAAAGCATCACAGTGATCTCAAGAATAAAATCAATGAACTACAGCAGTACTTTACCAAAGAGATAGAAATTCTAAAAAAGAAACAAACAGGGCCTCCCTGGTGGCGCAGGGGTTAAGTCTCAGCACTATCAAGCTATCACCAGTCACTGTAACATGAGTTCGATCCCCAGCCAAGGAGCTAACCCACATGGCACAATGGACCTCTCCTGTCTCACCCACTGTTCCCCTCAGCCTTATATTTCAATACACCTGCCTGTTCTGCTCCCCACTCTGTCTCTGGTGAATCCTCTCACCCCCCACACCTCTGGCCTGTACCCCAGTGCTTGTATGCCTACATAAATAAATCTTTTAAATAAAGACACAGGGCCTCCCTGGTGGCACAAGGGGTTAAGATGCAACATATGAAGCTATCTGCAGCCACTGCACCACAAGTTCAATCCCTGGGCAGGGAGCTACCTACATGGTGCAGCAGGCCTCTCCTGGCTCGCCCCCTGCTCCCCTCAGCAGTGTATTTCAGTCAGTCTGTAACAGGGAGGAGGAGAGGAGAGGAGAGGAGAGGGGAGGGGAGGGGAGGGGAGGGGAGGGGAGGGGAGGGGAGGGGAGGGGAGGGGAGAGGAGAGGAGAGGAGAGGAGAGGAGAGGAGAGGAGAGGAGAGGAGAGGAGAGGAGAGGAGAGGAGGGGAGAGGAGAGGAGAGGAGAGGCCAGGTTCCCTGCCCCACCCAAATGGAGGGTGGAGCTGAGCAGGAAGAGAAGAAGCTGCAGAGGAGACTGAGGAAGGAAGCAGGATGGTGCCAGAAGGAGACCTGGAGGAGGCACATGGAGCCTAGAGACACGTGAAGAAACTGTGCTTGTCTTTTGGTTGTGGACTGGGTGACATAGATGTGGGTGAGACCCGTGGGGAGGTGACAATAGCAGCTTTTATCTTGATTTTGATTTTGCTCTTTTTCTTCCAGGCTTGTCTGGTTGTTTCTGACCTTTTTCTGTGGGTCCCCACTGGAAGATGCTTTGGACTTTTGGCAGGCTTTGGGGACTTGCTCTGGGCCAATCCCATTTGGATGGAGTTCTACCCACGAGGGGACGGGTAACTTCGGGTGCTTGATTTAGAAACTATATTCTTTGCCTTTCCTGTATTGTTTCCTAATTGTATTAAAGTTAAAGTCTCATATGTTTTGTGTTGATGCGGCGGATGGCAAAACCCATTTAGAATAGGCAGGTTTGCGGGGTTTGGGGTGCCCCTCTCCCTGCCCTGTAACAAGTCTGCCTGTTTTGTTCCCCACTCTGTCTCTGGTGAATCCTCTCACCCCCCACACCTCTGGCCCGTACCCCAGTTCTTGTATGCATAAATAAATCTTAAAAGAAGCAAAAAAATGATGGAATGAAGAACTGAACGAATGAGATGAAAAATGTATTGGAAATAGGGTAGATCATATGGAACAGAGAATTAGCAAGCTTAAGAAATGATTCAGGTAGAAGAGGACAGAGAAATAAGATTATGAAAAAGGGAAGAAATCTTAGGAAAATTATCTGACTCATTAGGAAATCCATCATAAGAATAATGGAGAAAGCAGAAAATGCATTGAAAAAAAATAATGGAGAAGTTCCCAAACCCAGGGGAAAAACTAGATATACAAGTCCACAGAGCTAATTGAACTTATTATTGCAATACAAAAAAGACCTTCACTAAGACACTTTCTCTTAGAATGTCAAGCATCAAGGTGAAAAAAGGATGGTAACTTACTTACCTCCCAAAATTAGGTTATCAGCAGATATCTCAGCATAAGCTTTACAGGCTAGAAGAGAGTAGAATGACAGTCAAAGTATTGATAGACAAAAACTTCCAGTTCTGAATACTTTAACTGGCAAAGTTATCCTTCATGTAGGAAGGAGAAATAAGTGTCTCCAGATGAGTAAAAGCTGTGGGAGTTCACTACCACCAAACCTAAGAAGTTGAAAGGAGTTATTCAAGTTGAAATGAGAGGTCAACAGTACACAAAACACTGATTTAAGGTGATAGGATTAGAATGCTAATCTTTTTAAGAATGGTATGTTAAGGGGTCTCCCTGGTGGCACAAAGGGTTAAGACACAACCTATGAAACAATCCGCATTCACTGAAGTGCGAGTTCGATTCCCAGCCAGCCAGGGAGCTACCCACATGGTGCAGCAGATCTCTCCTGACTCACCTGCTGCTCCCCTCAGCATTGACCTGACTTAGTCAATCTGCCTGTTCTGTTTCCCGCTCTGTCTCTGGTGAATCCTCTCACCCCCCCACACACCGCTGGCCTGTACCCCAACTCTTGTATGCATAAATAAATATTTTTTTTAAAAAAAGAATAGTATATTAAACTATTAACTACTGCATAAAGGCTAAAAGGAAAGAAAAAATAACTATAGAGTAGTCTAAAGAGATAGCTGTCACAAGCTGCAGCAGTAATGCCAGAGACAGTGGTTCTCAGAGCAGTAAAGAGAACTGAAAGTCACCAGGATGGCAATAGGAGATTCCTGAATTCACTGCCAAGAGTAACATCTAACACTTAATCATAGGGACACTGCACCAAGAGTGCACTGGGACTCAAGCACCCTTTGTGCATGAGAGAATGGTGAGATTTCAACAGAGGTGACACTAAAGAGATTCACACTTCATCAAAGAGGAAATGGATGGAGAGAGAAGCCTCTTTTGGAAGTTATTGTCTGGGGCAAGAGACAGAAATAACAGGGTTCTTGACTCAGAAAGGGGCCCTAGGGAAGAGGGCGTGAAGGCAATGTGGAGGTCCATACTCTAGAACATTGGGAAAATCACACAGAAGACTGGGGTGCTCCAAACAGTCTGGGTCCTCAGTAAAGATAAGAGCAGAACAGGCACTCTGATCTTATTTCCCTTCCCCCATCCCATGGCACTTCTGCTTACTTCATAAGGCACACTGAGAGTACACTAACTAATGAGTCTCTGATCCTTAATGCTAGAAAGGAGGGACATTAGTAGTGTGACAAACATGAGCCACCCCCTTTGCCCCCCCGCCCAGTATTCATAAGGATAGATGGATGCCTCCTGACTCATAATACTGCAAACCAGTTCTGAGTATATGCATGAGCGAGCAAAGGTCAAAAATATCTACTCAAGCAAAATAACACAACCTGTGAGAAAAGTGACTGCCCTGTATGATACTGCTATAGACATTAAAAATACAAAATTGGCATAAATTTCCAGTAGCATAATGGGCAGACAAAAAAAAAAATGTAACACATGACAACTTGAGACCTCAAGAGAATATGACATCTCAAGGAAGTAAAAAAAATGAGAAAGAGAAGAAAATTCTCCAGAATACAAATACAAAAACATGGAAGATAGTAAAACCCTATTGGAGGTCAAAGTTGCTATAATAAAGAAACTCAAAGAGATGGATGACAATACAGAAAGGCAAGTCAAGGTGACATAAGGCAATGAAGAAAAGTTAATCAAAGAAAAGCAACAAAATTGAGAAAAACACTAATGAGCTCAAAAATAAAAGTGCAGAAAGTAGAAATTAAAGATTTAAATAAAATAACAGAGATTCAAGATGTAAGGCACTCAATAAAGGAGATCAAGAATTGCACAGAAAGCTATGAAGCAGAATAGACCAAATGAAAGATTGAGTAAGCAACCTCAAAGGTAGTAATACACAAAGGGCCCAGGTGAAATACTAGAGAAATAAGAGCTGAAAGAAATGAAGCTGAAGCGGCACTTCAGGAATGATCAGACTCCATACGGAAAGACAAAACAAGGATAATGGGTATTCCAGAAGGGGAAGGGAGAGAGGTGTGATAGAGGTATGATAGAGACATTATTCAAAGAAATGGTAGGTGAATGGATAAACTGTGGTGCATTCAAAAGGACATTATTTAACACACACAAAAAAAGAAATGAGCTATCAAACCACAAAAAAGAAAGTAAGGAAACTTAAATGTACTGTGAAAGAAGCCAGTCTGACAGGCTACATAATGTATGATTACAATTATACGACATTCTGAAAAGGCAAGACTATGCAAACAGTAAAAATGTTCGGTTGTTTTCAGGGGTTAGTGGGAAGGAAAGGATAAATAGGTGAAATATAGAGGATTTTTAGACACTGCAACTACTCTTTTTTTTTTTGTTTTGTTTTTATATAGAGGCATGTTTTATTTATTTATTTGTTTGTTTGTTTGTTTGTTTGCTTTTTGTTTATACATGCACTGGGTACAGTCAGAAGCGCGGGAGGGTGAGAGAATTCACCAGAGCCAGAGCGGGGAGCAGAACAGGCAGACTGATGAAGTACACTGCTGAGGGGAGCAGCGGGCGGCAGGAGAGGTCTCCGCGCCATGTGGGACCCTCCTCCGGTGGCCGGGGAGCAGCCGGGGATCGAACTGGTGCAGCAGAGGCTGCGGGCAGCTTCGCAACCCAGCGCTCAACCGCTGCGCCACCGGGGAGGCCCCCACTGCAACTACTCTTTATATATCAGTACACATGTCCAAACCTATAGAATGTACAACTCTGAGTGAACCCTAATGTAAATGAAGGACTCTGGATGATAATGTTACATTAATATAGGTTCATCAATTATAAAAAAATGTTTCATCTGGTTGTAGATATTGATAATGGAGGGAGCTATGCAAGTGGGAGAGAAAGAGGTATATGGAAAATATCTTCCATTCATTTCGCTGTGAACCTAAAATTTCTCTTAAAATTGTCTATTTAAAAATTTAAAATGAATGGAAAAAGCACAATATTATATTCTTAAAATATATGCTTGATTTTGGAGTCAGAAGTTCTTTTAGCCTTAATTTCTGTTGCTATTTTATATAGCTCAAGCATACTAAATTAATTTAAAGTAGCTTAGGGCAAACTTTTTTTTTAAACCCTCTTGCTTTACTTTTTTTTAAAGATTTTTATTTATTTATGCATACAAGAGCTGGGGTACAGGTCAGAGGTGTGGGGTGGTGAGAGGATTCACCTGAGACAGAATGGGGAACATGACAGGCTGACTGATCAAAGTGCACCGCTGAGGGGAGCAGTGGGCAAGTTAGGAGAGGTCTGCTGCGCCATGTGGGTTGCTCCCTGGACGGCTGGGGGATCAAACTCGCGCTGCAGAAGCTGTAGACAGCTTCATAGGTTGTAGCGAATAAATCCCTTGCGCCACCAGGGAGGCCCCTAAGGGGAAACTATTATTTAATCCCTGAATATTCAATTCCTACTACTGGGCTAGCATAAAGGGTCTACAGATATCTAAAGAAAAAATAAAGACCTAAGATTTTGAATGCTTGATTTCTAATCTCAATTTTTACTTAATAGGTGAGTAATTTAGGTAAATCATTTAGGTAAATCATTTCTGAGAACCCCTAACTCACAAAGATTATCATAAGAATCAGATATTATACATGAAAGGGCTAAAATTTATATACTGACATGTACATATAAATCATTTTCATCATTCTTAGCTATACAAACTCTTTTGCCACTAGCTGGAGGTCTATTGTCAGTCATCTCTTTAATTGGGGAATTTTACTTCAAATAAGTCCAGAATCACTTTAAAGAACTCAAGGTGTCTTCCAAAATCATGTCTCTTGCCTCGTTACCATTTCAGAACTTTATCTCTGAATTTAGACTTAGTGTTAAAAGATCATTGTTCTGTACAGTTTATCAAACACATCACATGCTTTTCCCTATGTAATCCCTGTATAGGCATGCACATACTGAAACTAGTGATAAGACTTCAAAGAGCTTTATGATAACTTGCAATCAAAGAGTTAAGATAGTCTTTTTTTTTTTTTTTTTATAGAGGCATGCTTTATTTGTTTGTTTGTTTTGTTTATACATGCACTGGGTACAGTCAGAAGCGCGGGAGGGTGAGAGAATTCACCAGAGCCAGAGCGGGGAGCAGAGCAGGCAGAAGGACCGAAGTACACTGCTGAGGGGAGCAGCGGGCGGCAGGAGAGGTCTGCACGCCATGTGGGACCCTCCTCTGGTGGCCGGGGAGCAGCCGGGGATCGAACCGGCGCCGCAGAGGCCGCGTGCAGTTTCGCAACCCAGCGCTCAACCGCTGCGCCACCGGGGAGGCCCAGTTAAGATAGTCTTAACACTAGACATTGTTACAACATTAATATAAAGGTGTACCAGACTGTCTAATATTTGACCTGCTTTTTAGATAACATCTAAAAATGTAAAATGTAAAATCAAACTGTTGACCATCAATAATAAGATAAATCTTAGCGCTCCATGTTATACTTCCCTAAAATGCCTTCAAGCACTAAGAGTCATCCTTTTCATATATTCCTTACAGGAATTGCTTGGTTTTAAGTCTGGAACTTAGACTAAATTCTCATTCCCATGGAAAGGATTTAGACTTTAAGCATAAGTTACAACACTTAAAAATTTTGTCATGCCTCTTTATCGCTTGGTGAAAAAAATGAAGAGATTCTTACTCTATTTTAGGCAAGTGTCCTTAACAAACTAAAACCCCACCTATTTAAGATTAAATTGTTCTAGAAATTCTGTTTTTCTTAACAATAAGTGTCCAGCTTTAGGTAATTACAAGTAATTTGGATTGTATTTGGAATAGGCAGTCAACAGCATTTGAGTGCCCATATAAATTATTTGATGGTACTACAAAACTTGAATTAAAAGATGGCTATTATCATAGTGAACATTCTCTATTAAAAGTGTCTCAATCACTCAGCAAATATTTAAAACATGCTGTAAACTAGATAGATACTATCCTTACCCTCCTTCAAATCCAATTCTGGTGAGAAAACAACCAATAAACACATTAATAAATTATATAATTTCAGAAAATTTATTAAAGTATTTTAGAGAACATTTTTAAATGTAAGATAGAGATCCATAGAGAGAAGCTACTGAAGCTAGGGAAGATAAAGGGAATGTCTCTGTTTAACTCTGCTTTTAAAATTATGCTCTAAAGGGTCTCCCTGGTGGTGCAAGGGGTTAAGCACAGCACTACAACCCAATCCCCTGCCTCTGCAGCAAGACTTCAATCCCTGGCCAGATAGGGAGCTACTCACATGGCGCAGCAGACTTCTGTCTAGTCCCGCTGCTCCCCCCGGCAGTGTCTTCCAGTCAGTCTGCCTGTTCTGTTCCCCACTCTGTCTCTGGTGAATCCTCTCACTCCCCTGCACCTCTGGCCTGTACCCCCAGCTCTTGTATGCATAAATATATCTTTAAAAAATAATAAAAAAAATGCTCTAAATTCGGCACCTTTTAAAGGAGGTAGTCATTTGGCTAAAGGAAAAAGATTCATCAGAGAGTGGGGAGAGTCCAGATATCATGCTTTTTTTTTTTTTTCATATTCTCTTGATCACGTTTCATCTGTATTTTCTTTTTTAAGATTTATTTATTTATACAAGCACTGGGTACAGTCAGAAGCACCGGAGGGTGAGAGAATTCACCAGAGCCAGAGCAGGGAGCAGAGCAGACAGACTGACGAAATACACTGCTCAGGGGAGCAGCGGGCGGCAGGAGAGGTCTGCACTCCATATGGGACCCTTCGCCAGCATCCGGGGATCGAACCGGTGCTGCAGAGGCTGCGGGCAGCTGCACAACCCAGCGCTCAACCGCTGTGCCACCGGGGAGGCCCAGATATCATGCTTTTTAAAAAGTATGAAAAAGACCTCTTTGATTCTATTGTCAAGAAGAAATATAGTCAGATCTCTTTACCTTTTCTATTTATTTTCTTTCCTCATGAACAAATGTGTTAGAAATTAAGTAGTTTGATGTAGACAGTAAATAACTTTGGACAAATAAGAGTTATACAACTAGACTAGAAATTAAGGGATCATCATGGTATAACAGAAAGAACATAAAACCTTGAATTAGAGAATTTGTTTCCTGTATTCTTACCTTTGCAACTTAGTGTCTATATAGATTCTGCAAAAATCCTATTTCTCTAAGACTCAATTGTTTTTTCTATAAAATGGATGACATCATGTACCTTGATAGATTGACATAAAGACATATGAAAGGGCATTCCAAAGACGTAAACTACTATATAAAATTATGTATATGTTATACATCTGTTCTTAGACATATATATATTCATCTTGGGCTGGAGTGATGGGAATGGGAAAGGCTTTTTAAAAGGAAAATGTGAGAAGGGGGCATGAAATACAGAAATTAGAGAGGAAGGGGGATGTTTATGATTTGGACTGAGTATAAAGTTCAGAAGCAAAAGAATGTAAAATGTATTTGATACAGCAAAGACTGGTCAGACTAAAAGTGTAGGATTTATGGAGGCTCACCTGAGGAAGATGACAACGAAGAGTTATGGTCAGATTGTTCAAAGATTTGAATGTCTTGTTTTACTTAATGACTGCTCCTTCATGGACTTTAAAAAGTGCTAATTAAATAGTTGTCTTTGGAACAAGCTTTATAAAACTTGCCTCATTTCTGAAATGTTGATTTATTTTAAAGCTAGTGAAGTTACTTTTTCTGGTTCTATTATACAATAAAGCAATTTTTTAACTGAGGTAACATTTGTTTACAAGAATGTGTATTTAGGAGAATAGGTTCACACCTCCTCAGATGTACACTGCCATACCACATCCACCACCAAAGCACCCTGATCCCTTTACCATAGACCATTGGGTCCTCTTCCCCTATTGTTCTCACTTCACCATCTCCCTGGTAAAACATTTTTTCTTTTAACATTTTGGCAGTTCCTCAAACTGCTTTTTTTTTTTTTTTTAAGATTTATTTATACAAGAACCGGGGTACAGGCCAGATGCGCGGGAGGGTGAGGGACTCACCAGAGACAGAACGGGGAACAGAACAGACAGACTGACGAAACACTGCTGAAGGGAGCAGTGGGCGAGACAGGAGAGGTCTGCCATGCCATGTGGGTTTCTCCTTGGCTGGCCAGGATAGAACCTGCACCGCAGAGGCTGCAGACAGCGCCACAGTGCGGCACTCAACTGCCTGAGCCACCAGGGAGGCCCTGATAAAACATCCTTAACAAAGTTTCATTAATGTTTTAAACTTCAGACCTCCCTGGTGGCACAGGGGCTAACATCTCAGCACTATCAAGCTATCACCAGCCACTGTGGCATGAGTTTGATCCCCATCACTGAGGCCTGAGTTTGAGCACCAGCCAGCCACAACCGCTGCTCCCCTCAACAGGGTATCTCAGTAGATCTGCCTATTCTGCTCCCCATTCTGTCTCTGGTGAATCCTCACTGCCCCCACTCCACGCATTTCTGGCCTACACCCCAGTTCTTGTATGCATAAATCTTTTTTTTTTAATTTATTTATTTATACGAGCACTGGGTACAGTCAGAAGCGCAGGAGGGTGAGAGAATTCACCAGAGCCAGAGCAGGGAACAGAACAGCCAGACTGACAAAATACACTGCTGAGGGAAGCAGCAGGCGTGGCAGGAGAGGTCTACATGCCATGTGGGACCCTCGCCTGTGGCCGGGGATCGAACTGGTGCTGCAGAGGCTGCGGGCAGCTTCGCAACCCAGTGCTCAACCCCAGCGCCACCAGGGGAGGCCCTTATTTTTTTTTTTAAACTTCCCAGAGCACCACTAAGATATCACACTAACCTAAAAAGGTAGATAGGAAGAATTTCATTGGACATTTCTCCTTTAACTATTTTCATACCATCTAAATTTTCTAGTACTTTATTACTTAGTTATACTAGTAATCCCCACAGTTTTCAAGTTTTGATACTGTGTCTGTGCTTAATTTTATAATACTTTCTCTGCACAAAGCAAAATAATAGAATATAAATTTTATTGGTTTAGTGGTCTTCACAAGAGATTAAAATGAAATTTAAAAAATTTAAAGTACATGCCTTTAAAAAATAAAATAGCTTTAAGCAGTTTATAAAATATTTACTAAAGTTACCAGGGGTCACCCAGGGATCAAAAATACTTTAGATTTTTAAAAAATCATTTTCTTTTTTGAGTATAGAACTGATTTATTCTGTGGTGAGATTTAAATATATCCTAATAAAATAGCCCAGAACAGTTTGCCCTTACCCTCTTTTGTAAGAAGTCACTGCAGGTTTACTAGAGGAATAGTAACTGTATAGTGAGCTAATCTCTATTTTCGCATTTGGGAATCAGTTTTCTACACTACTTTAAGAATACTGGATCAGCCAAAAGAAACTACAGAATTTGACAATTTTAAATAAATTGATGTATGATTATAACACTAAACATATTGCAAGATCACTTAATCTAGAGCAACATTGTTCAAGAGAAATATAAAGTGAGCTACAAATGCAAGTAACATGCAATTATTTATTTATTTATTTATTTATTTATACATACATACATACATACATACATACATACATACAAGCACTGGGTACAGTCAGAAGCGCGGCAGGGTGAGAGAATTCACCAGAGCCAGAGGGGAGAGCAGAGCTGGCAGACTGACGAAGTACACTGCTGAGGGGAGCAGCGGGCGGCAGCAGAGGTCTGTGTGACATGTGGGACCCTCGCCTGGCGGCCGCGGATCAAACCAATGCTGCACAGGCTGTGGGCAACTTCACAACCCAGCTCTCAACAGCTGCACCACCGGGGAGGCCCAGTAACATTTAATTTAAACATTTCTAGAATTTACAATTTTTAAAAAAGAAAAACACATGAAATTAATTTTACTAATGTACTTTATTTAACCCAGTAAGCCCAAGATATTATCAACTTAATATGCAATCAATATAAAAATTATCAATAAGATACTTTACTTTCTTTTCTTGTATTAAGCCTTCAGAATCCAATGTGAATTTTACACTTAAACAGTACCTCAATTCAGATAGTCACATTCAGATACTTGACAACTTCATGTAGCTAGTGGGGATTGCAGTAGACGGTATAGAGCTACAGGTTTGTTCTAATCATCAGTGCTAAAATTTTTCAGAAACCTCAACCTATGAACTTACACATCTAGAAGAAATAAATCATAACAGATAAAATTTAAAAAAAAACTTATTTTTACTTATAAAGTAGTATTCCTGTGTTCACTTCAGCAGTGAGCACACTACAAGTGGAATAAAATTTGTATAGCTCCTGTGAAAGGATAACATGCAAATTCATAAAGTATTCCACATTTTTAAAAAAGATAAATATGTGAGGTGATGAATGTGTTAATTGAGGGGAAGGATCTTTCACAATGCTTATTTGAATTAAATCATAACACTGTTATGATCTTACAATCTGTTAATACCTTACAATTTTACTTTTCAATTATACCGCAACCAATTTGAAAAATAAAACAGTATTCTATTGTTTTATCTACCAAAAAAGATACTTATGAGGATTTTTTGTGATGATACATGTATAAAGTAATGGGAGCCTCCCTGATGGCATAGGGTTTTAAAGACATTGCTATCAAGCTATTGCCAGCCACTGCAGCATGAGTTCGATATAAGTCGGGCAACCAGGGAGCAACCCACATGTCACAGCAGACCTCTCCTGTCTCGCCCGCTGCTCCCCTCAGCAGTGTATTTCAGTAGATCTGCCTTTTGTGCTCCCCGCTCTCTATGATGAATCTTCTCTCTCTTCCCCTTCCTCGCAAGCTCTCACCCACCTCTGGCTTATATCCCTTCAGAGGAAACAAAGTAGTACACAGGAAAAAAAAAAATGTCTGAGCTTAAGAGGCTAGGCAGGAAATAGGAAAAGTTATTTTACTGAAACTTGGGTTCTTAGCCAAAACTGCCATATCTAGCAAGTATTTAGCAAGTGTATTTAGCTTTCCAACTGTTTAAATTCTAAAATGATTTTTTTGCATTTAAAATAAGCCAACATATAGGTAGTATTTATCACTTAAGACACTGACTATAATTCCAAATCCAAAGAACCTAAACTACTGTAATTTCTTAAAGGACATTCAAAAAAAAAAAAAAAAAAACATTTCTAGGATAATTTAATTTTAGATGGGTTTATGATTAGGTTTTCAGTATTTTAAGATACAGGTGTTTTTTTATTAAAGATTTATTTATTTATTTACACAAGCACTGGGTACAGTCAGAAGTGTGGGAGGGTGAGAGAATTCACCAGAGCCAGAGCGGGGAGCAGAGCAGGCAGATGAAGTACACTGCTGAGGGGAGCAGTGGGTGGCAGGAGAGGTCTGCGCACCATGTGGGACCCTTGCCGCCAGATATCGAACCAGCGCTGCAGAGGCTGTGGGCAGCTTCGCAACCCAGTGCCCAACCACTGCGCCACCGGGCAAGCCCTGGTTTGTTTTTTTTTAATTATTTAGGATAAAACAGCAAGTCAAGGCAAGAGTTATTAAGACCCTACTTTGGATAAAATATAAAGCATGATTCCTGCCCTCAAGGAGTTTATAATACAGATATATAAAAGAATACCTGGAACTCCCCTGGTGGTGCAGTGGTTGAGAGCTGGGCTGTGAAGCTGCCCACAGCCTCTGCAGCGACGGTTCGATCCCCGGCCACCAGCAAGGGTTCCACATGGTGCAACAGACCTCTCCTGTCACGCCCGCTGCTCCCCTCAGCAGTGTATTTCGTCAGTCTGCCTGTTCTGTTCCCCACTCTAGCTCTGGTGAATTCTCTCACCCTCCCGTGCTTCTGACTGTACCCAGTGCTTGTATAAATAAATAAATCTTAAAAAAAAATACCTATTGGGCCTCCCTGGTGGCGCAGCGGTTGAGCACTGGGTTGCGAAGCTGCCTGCAGCCTCTGCAGCGCTGGTTCGATCCCTGGCCTCTGGGCGAGGGTCCCACATGGTATGTGGACCTCTCCTGCCGCCCACTGCTCCCCTCAGCAGTGTACTTCGTCCGTCTGCCTGTTCTGTTCCCGGCTCTGGCTCTGGTGAATTCTCTCACCCTCCCGTGCTTCTGACTGTACCCAGTGCTTGTATAAATAAATAAATAAATCTTTAAAAACAAAAAAAAGAAAAAAAAATACCTATTATCTAATGCTGCTTTTGCCATACAGTAGACCACTTAAGAAACTGTAGGCCCACAAAGCCTAGTTAGTCTGGCCTGTAACAGAAAATGTTTTCAGATATAATAAAGTTTTGTTATATCCAGTAAGCTTTAAAAAAAAGTTTTCACTAAAAACACTGTTTTTTCACAATGAAACATCTATCCAGCTGATAGTAATAAAACTAGTATCCTGATTCTCATTCTGGGAATAACTAAGAGGACTGTATTAGAAAATTTAAGGTGATAAACTAAAGGCTGCCATGTGTTTTAAAAGATTGAGAAAAGACTTTAATAATTGACCTCTAGATCATCTTGTTTGACCATCTTCAGCACTCTTAGCCATAAATGACTTTGGCTGTTTCCCCAAATCAATTTACTCTGAAATTAGTTGACTCTCATCATTTGCCACTGTTACATTCCATGAAGTTGCCACGGATGCTGAATTAGCAAGTACTGAATCACTGACAGTAAGGGAACTGCAGTTAAATCATCTCATCACTACATAACCTTGTTTTATGTTTTTCATTAAAGACACTGAACTCATGATCAATAGCACTAGAACTCATGCCTGAATGAAGCTTATCAAATACATGTATTTTCTCTGTAAGATGTAACATTGCCTTCTTGTGATTAGAAACTCTAGAGCACGTTAGCACTGTGCTAAAAGATATCTTTAAAGAGTAAAATCTGGGCCTCCCTGGTGGGGCAAAGGGTTAAGCACAGCACTGTGAAGCTATCTGCAGCCTCTGCAGCACGAGTTCAATCCCCAGCTGGCCTGGGAGCTACCCACATGGTGCAGCAGACCTCTCCTGACTCGCCCACTGCTCCCCTCAGTAGTGTATTTCAGTCAGTCTACCTGTTCTGCTCCCCACTCTGTCTCCGGTAAATCCTCTCACTTCCCACACCTCTGGCCTGTACCCCAGTTCTCATATGCATAAATAAATCTTTAAAAAAAAAGTGAAATCACCAACAAAATGTACAAAAATAAAAAATCCACTAATCAGACCATAAGTAAATAAGTAGATTTGTTTACAATAGAGCTGAAATAAGACTAAGTACTACTTCCGTGAGCCTTAGCTGGGAAGTTGGACTCATTTTTTTTTCTGCTCTCTGCACGTCTACAGTTAATTGGGAAAGCACTGATCTCAGAATTATCAATAATCAGTTAAAATTATTTTTGAGCAATAGTAACATTAATAAGTATGCAGGAACCCAAAGTAATCATCTTGGAGTATTTCTTAGTACAAAGCAAGTGGTATGTTATATGTGTATTCCCCTCTGCCTTACTCCACACTTAGCTTACTACTGCTTGGAGATAGTCCCCAGTTGGGTAAATACGACTCCCAGTTCAGATGAGTGTCCCCTGACCTTGCATTCCCACATTTCCCCCAATATCTTTAGTATATCACTTATCAAATATCTATGACCAGGGCCTCCCTAGTGGCACAAGGGGTTAAGCACCACACCATGAAGCAATCCGCAGCCTCTGAAGCATGAGTTCGATTCCCGGCCGGCCAGAGACAAATCCACATGGCAAAGCAGACCTCTCCTGTCGCGCCCGCTGCTCCCCTCAGCAGTGTATTTCAGTCAGTCTGCCTGTTCTGTTCCCGATTCTGTCTCTAGTGAATCTTCTCACCCCCACATGGTGGCCTGTACCCCAGTTCTTATATGCATAAATTTTTTTTAAAAAGTTAAACTTGGTCAAGGTTAAATTGGCACTTAGGTAGCAAATGAATTGAACCTCATCAAGCTCCAAAGTCTATTTGAAGTGATCAGAGTTGTGAATTTAAAGAGTAGACACAACTGAAAGATAAACAGACTTGAGAAATAGGCTTGAGAAAAAGTACCAAGAGAAAAAATGGGGTACATCAGTAAATAAGTTTAAGTGATGAGTTCAAGCGCTAAGTTCAATACTCTCTTTAAAGAACATTAAACATTTTGAGTGTTCTGGATTAAAATGAGATGTAAACTGTGGCACTAAGTAGGCAGAAAACTGCATTTTGAGTGGTCAAGGATTGAGTTATTGAAATTATGTGGGACATATTATTTTATGTACTTGGGTTAGAATAGTGACTAAAACAGACAAGGTGCCCTGTGGAGCACAGATGCTGGTGTAAATAGACAATGAATGAGTAAACAACTAGAACTTTGGCGTGTATGGAGTTCTGAACAAGCAGTCAAGTACTCAGTGGTATCTGTCTTGAGATGAAATTCCTGGTTGTGGCCTGGCTGTCAGCTGAGACCTATACTCAGGGCTATAAACAGAACACAAAAATGGAATGACAATCAGAATAGCAATGACTAGCTTTTATATGACTAGTTCAGACAAGGAAATAAATGTTGAGTGAATGAATGAATGATCTGATCATCAAGTTCTCCCCATTCTAACTCTTCATTGCTAATGAACTTGAGATTCTTCTTTTTCAGAGTGATGCAAGTAACAGCCTGAAAATACGGAATCTTCACAAAGTGATTCGTTTCATTCCACATTTCACAGACAAGAATAAGCTCCTTGAGGGAAGGGATATTTGTCTTTTATTTACTCTATGCACAGCACTTGGAACAATGTCCCACAATTTTACTGAATTTAATGAATAAAGGTATAGATTAATAAATATCTACTAGATATCAGATATTATGTTAATCTCAAAGGAAAATAAGATAGTTCCTGCCCATAAGCAGTTTATCCTTTAAAGGCTTTAACTAAAAACTCTCATCTTCACTTATAACAAAGTACAGAGTCAAAGAGCAAATTTGATAAGAATCTAAAAGTATTCCAAATATAAGGAATTTATTGTAGGTTTCATATGCTTTTAAATTTAAGACATAAAGTTCAATTCTGTCTTGGAAAATTAGTATTTGGATCATTAGGTACAATTAGATAACCTGTTACAACGGCTGTAAGTCATCAGAAAATAGTAATTTCAGATGTTTTGAAAATATTTAATTCTTTTCGCTGTCCTTTCAAATACATTTTTTAAAAAAATGAACTGAGAATATCAGCTAATATGAAGCAACATAAAAGAACAAACAGAATCAGAAGGCAAATTCCACAGAGATCACTGCTATAAATAGAATCATGGAAATGTCAAGACAGAGAAGCAAAGTTCTACTAAAAAAAACAACAAACTGTATACCAAGTGAGTTTTACATCTCATATCCACCTATCTTTAGTTAAGGATATTGTTGGCAAAGATCTTCTATCTCCTAATAATATAGCTCAAGAAGTAAACACAGATGTCTTGATTATAAAAATCAAGCTGATTTTGATTCTGCAGAGATTCAGCTCCTTGCACTTAAGCAGAAAACCTACACCTGAAACTTAACCCAATCACTACTGCTTCAAAGAGAAATTATTTCATGAAATATAAAACATTGGACTAACAATCTAGCCTTGACTCTGCAGTTGTCACTGTGCACACCGCACTCAAGCAATCTGGGTCAATTTCCTCCACCATAAAATGAAAGAAATGGAGTAGATGATTGTCAAAATGTTTCCAAGTCTGACATTCTAAGAATAGTTTGAGTGAGGCTTCCCTTCAGTGCCATCTACCCTGAGAGGTCAGCCAATATTCATAACCAGATAGTTAACAATTTGTTGACCTCTAGCTTTGCAGGAACATGATTAAGTATAACATTTAATTTGATATTTGTTAAGCTTTTAGCAACATAAAAGCACTAAGTTATTCTGGGAATTTCAAAGAGTAAGATGCTGTCCTTGACCAGCCCTTTTACACAGAGGGGAAAGAGGAGAGGACAAGAGCTCTATATTCAGAACATTTACTAATCTACCTGAGGAAACAAAATCTACTAAACTCTGCATTTATTACTTTTCGTGTAAAGGGTAGTTTGATGAGCATTAAGAATGATTATGATGGGTCTCCCCGGTGGCGCAGCGGTTGAGCGCTGGGTTGCGAAGCTGCCCGCAGCCTCTACAGCGCTGGTTTGATCCCTGGCCGCTGGGCGAGGGCCCCACATGGCGCACAGACCTCTCCTGCCGCCAGCTGCTCCCCTCAGCAGTGTACTTCAGTCCTTCTGCCTGCTCTGCTCCCCGCTTGTGGCTCTGGTGAATTCTCTCGCCCTCCCGCGCTTCTGACTGTACCCAGTGCTTGTATAATAAATAAATAAATCTTTAAAAAAAAAAAAAAGAATGATTATGATGCTTACTTTTTAAAAATGTATATCCCCGAAACATACAATAGGTCCAGGTAGAGCCAAAGTATCCACATTTTTAAAAAAGTTACCCAAAGATGCTGATGGCCCTTTTTAGGAAACACTTCCCTAGCCTACATCAACAAAAAGTTAATAGAGTTCAAAAATTAAAATGTTCCTAAACCTTGACTTCTCAAGACTACATGCCCACAGCAACTAGAGAACAAGACTGTAAGGCATTAAAAATAAGCAAAAATCTGACAGGGCATTAGATTTCAGTTCTATCTCAGTGGTTCTCAAGTTGGGGCTGTACTTTAAGGCTCACCCTAAGAGGATTTTACAGATACAGATATAGACTAATTAAATCAGAGTATGAGTGGGGACTGGGGTCAGCCTTCACATTTTAAAAAAGCTTCCTGTAACCAAAGCAACCACTGAGTTACATAAAATATCACTGGAAAAGACACTGATTACTTAGGTAAAGGTTCATCAAAACAATTTTTTATCTGGATCGTTATTTGGCTAAAAAATTAATGAAAAAGATAAACAGAAGTGAAAGGAACTGATAAATATATGATGCAGGTAAGGAAGGAAAAAAGACATTGTTGTGATCATAAAATACAGGAATAAAACAAGTAGATATGTGATTTATTTTAGACATTTTGGTTTTGAGACAACATGCAAGATGAGCCTTGAGATATAGCTGCAGACACAAGCTTAAAAATACATTTCGGAAACTTATAGGACCACTTTAAATTATGAAAAATTTGTATACACACACATACAGACACTCACCCATATCCAAATAGTCCATGCTACATGCTATAAATCCCATTACAGAATTAGCTAAAATCATACAAGAACTGGGTAGTAAATGCCAGTTTTTTGAGAAAACATGCTTTTTGGAGTCCCAGATTATGGGGATTACTTTAGATCTGGAAAGTAATAAGACGCTGGGAGTTTTATGGTTTACCAGCAGAGTTAGGTAACTCACTAGGTAGTTCTTACTAAATAATGATGTTCAATTTTCTATATTCCTGTTTACAGACTGGATACAAACTAGCATCTCTCTATATTTACTGAAAGACGCCTTCTTTATGATAAAGGCTATTCCTTTCTCATCAGATTTGAAGATCCTTTTCGAGTTGAATGGAACTTTAGCAAAGCTGTCCTCTTACCCCATATTCCTTTCACCTTCATTTAAGAGGTACTCTTAAAGAGCTGAGAAACTTAATTTTAAAAAGAAACTTTGTCTCAAGCATTAATTGTTCTAAAATATTAAACTGTAAAGAATTTTACTCAGAATTCTCAGAAAAGTCTAATCTAATAACTCTTGATATGCTTCTTGTGGCAGATGGGCTACTGATAACTTTGTAGAGAAATCCTACACATAGCACAAACAGTATCATGGGTAAATAGAAAAAATTAATTCTATCCTTTCCATGAAAAGGCTTACAATCTATTTAGTGATATGGACTACACATGAACCCCCAAACAATGTATTTGAAAAACATTATAACATTAATCATCATCAAATATATACATACATACTCACATACCATAAAGCATTAAATGCAATTAACAATATAGAAACAACTTTTGGAGGGATGAGGGGGGAAAAAAAACAACTTCTATCATGTTTTATAATATATAGGATCTTTAAATTTTGTAATTTATTTTTATTACCTTATACTAAAAGCCGCTTTCCCATGAACAATTTTGGCATAAGTCTTGGTAAAAAATTAACATAAATATCTTTTAAAAAACTAAGTTGTGAACTATAACCTAGAGATTAGAGATGATTTTTTTTTAATATACAGATTCTTCCATTCTTCCAAGTCAGACTGCCTGGGTTCAAATCATAGCTCTAACATTAACCTGTGACCTTAAGCAAGTTAGTTAACCTATCTGCTATTCCACCAAAATAGGAATTCTAATAGCACCTCTCATAAAATCATTGTGAGAAGAAATGAAATACATGTAAAACTGAGTGCTGCATATATATAGCACAAGCTATTATTAGTTATTGCTGTGTTTTAGAGTGTGCCATGCACTGAAGACAGAAAAAAAGACATAACCCTGTTATGTATTTTATAATTTAGTGGGGAATTCCACATAAACAATAAATGATATGGTATTATTAAAACATGGTACAGAAGAACAAATAAAAATCTCTAAATTTGAGACTTCTAGACAGACTTTCAGGAAAAATATGGGAATTAAACAGGGAAACAGTAAAATGGAAGGGGTGGAAAGTATGTTCCTGACAAATAATTGCTAGGAGGTAGGTGATCAGTTTATAAAGGTAAGGAAGGAGAACTGTACAACTTGGCAATTCAAAAATGCCTGTTCAAAAAGCCATAACTTTTTCACCAATAACTAATCTGTTAGTATGTCACAGATTTACCAAATCCAATAGTGAAAAGCTGACTAAGAAATAATCACTCAATATGTGGTAATCACTAAAGTAAAAGATAAAATAACCTTTCTCAGTACATTTGCCAGACCAGCTTTTATTATCTTTACTATTCTTTTTATTCTGTCAATTAGCATAGTCTAAATGCTCCCCACTAGATTTCCATAAGCACAAAAACAGACTTGCTTCACCCTGCAAATGAAATCTAAAGTACCAATTTTCTGTAAGTGTAGCTATAGAAAACAATTCCTGTTGTTTAGCCAATCTTTCAAAACACAATAAACCAATTTTAGATAAGCAACATCAACTTCGAAGATTTACATTTGCAAAGAAGAATAAACACAGACAAGAGTCTGAGTTGATGAGTTACAGTGAAATTATCTAGAGTAACAAGCAAAGCACACAATGGCTTTGAGAAGACTATGAATTCAGAACTCACTCACATGGAGCCAAATAAAAGTCACTAGTTACAGTTTTTCCAGTCATTCGCTGTGCAGAATCGTGGGTTTCAACCAAAACTAAAATTTCAACATAATTGTTTAATACAACAAAATTATAGAAGTGGAATGGCATGGATTATCCTTTCCTGATGGTGAAATACTAGAGGCTAACTACATGTCTATTAATACCAATTTCCATTTGCATATACTTTATGGTTTCTGAAGAGTTCAGAGATAAAGCATTGGAAAATGTTAAGGCAGTTTATGGTCATTACATAGATGAAAAATCTAAATACAGACTAAATCATCTGCCCAAGATGATAAAATGTATTTTTTAAAATACATTCATCCAACAAGTATCTTGAATGCTTAGACAATATGTTAGGGACTGGTCAATGGCAGAGATAGACAAGGTTCTTGCTTTTCAGTTTACACTCCCATAGGAAAAAAAGACAATAAGCAAATAAACACATAGAATTTTAGATAAATGCTATGAAGAGAACAAGGTAATCACTAAATAGTACTACCCAATATAAGGGTCTATGTCGATTAACTGTACTGATGCTCGAATAATGATACATAACCGTATGAAGGTCTGTTAAGAGCACTCCAGGTAGGGGAAACAGCAAGGATAAAGTCCCACAGGCAGCAAAGATCTTGGACAATTTTAGTGGTCAAATAGCTGAAGTGGAGTGAGGAAAGGGTGTTTATAGACAGTGTTCTGATTATATGGAATCCTTCAGTCACTCCAGGAAATAGGATTTAAAGTGCAATTAGAAAGACGTGAAGAACATCTAATTTGTTGGTTTTTTTTTTAATTATCCAAGCTGCTATGTAAAGAAAGAACTGTAATACAAGGTAAAAGTACCCTTGAACTTCAAAAGCACTGGTCTATTATTCCATGGAGAATATTCCTGGGGAACAAGTGCATGAGACCTTGTTACTTTTGAAGCCACATACATATTTAAAACTTAAAATCTCACAATGTACAAAAGCTAATTATAAAGCTGTGAAGGATGCAAGGGGGAAAAAACAACTAGCAGGCCATTGTAGTAATGACTTGGGCACAGTGAGGTGAAAGGAATGGAATTTGGAATAAATGTTGGAAATATAATAGATCTTCCTGACAGAGGGAGGATACAAATCAAAGCTGACCAGTGGTTCTCAATAGGGGATGATTTTGCCTGGCAGGGGATATCTGAAATGTCCGCTGACATTTTTGGTTGTCACAATCGCTGAGGGTATGCTAACTGTCATCTATGGGTAGTGATCAAGGAGGCTGCTAAACATCCTACAATGTACTGCAGAACAAAGAATTATCTGGCAAAAGCTGTCAACGGTGCTAAGCTTGAGAAATCCTGATCTAGACAGATTCCAATCAATTTCCATTCTAGAATACTCATATATCCAGGAGAACCTGGAATTAAAAAAAACAAAACACCAACCTAGAAATGGAGGTGATTGCCAATATTTAGACAACAAAGATTGTGGTATACATGAATTAAGTTGTAGGTAAATTATGTTACTCTACGGGTAACATCGTATTGATTGGTAGATAAGTCTAATCAGCAAAATTTAACAGTATCAGTTACTGATACCATTTGTTGGACAGACTTTCTCAAAATACAAATGAAAAATTTCCATTTCATGATACCACCCAACCCTGCTATGCATGCTTTTTTTAATGCTTAAATCTCTAGTCCAATTTATTCTCTTTCCCAAATACAAATTCCCCCCAAATCTAAAGGGGTGGCTATAAATACCAATCAAGATAAAGCTATAAATGGAAAGATAGTAGGAAAAGCTGAGGGGAAATGATGGCCCATTTGTATCTATTGCATACACCTGTTTATCTGACTTACTTGAGTTGGTGGACACATTAATACATTCTATCAGGAAGTCTGAAGCACACCTCTAAAGGCAACAATGGGAAAAGTACTGTTTTAGTCCTAGTTCACAACACACAATGTCAAAGTTGGAAAAGTTCACTTTAACTCATTTCTTGTTATATAAAAGGTAAGAATTTGGGGAAGGAAAGTCACTATGATGGACTTCTAACTCGTCCTAATGATTCTGGGAACTGCTACAATTAAATTACGTCCCGCGAGCAGCTCAGGGCCTGAAAGGACTTGCTCATTGAAGCAGGCATGACAAAATACAAAAAATGATCTACTCCTGGGAGGGTAATTCAGAAAATTACATTTGAATCTCACAAGCTGGGGCTTAAAAAGCCACCAAGTCAAGTTTGACCAAGGAATGGACGCTATTCTTAAGTACAAGGACCTCAACAACAGGCCGTGGACACACACGATACTAGGTTACTAAGTTTAGTTAACACTTAATTTTAGGCACACTCACATCTTTAAACAATTTTCAAAAGGGCGGTCATACTGTTACAGCCTCATCCACATTTACACAGAAACATCGAAATCAATTTGAGAATTAGCTGAGGCCTCCAGCCTGAATTCACCCCCACTTCTGATAAAAGCCCCCAAACCTGACACTCTGTAAGTGAAATACAGGGACACTTTACTACCCTGAAAATCAAGCCGAGGTGCCCCTAGGCCGGGTGGACGTTTTCGGCAACATCACCGCGCGATGTCTTGGGCGCGCTTCCCCCAGGCGCCCTCGGGTTGCAGCGCTCACGAGAAGCTGTTGCGTCGCCGTTACGCCCGCCGACGTCATACCCTTCCCCAAGAAATACACAGAATAACTCAGTGGAAAATTTATCCACACTACCTCCCTGGGGTGGCGACCGACAAGAAACTACTACTTCTTTACTTCAGGTTTTCAGCTACTCCGCGCCAATATCACCCACCACCATCACCACAGAAGCGCCACCGCACAGACGCAAACCAACAGCGCGCGGAGAGGAGGCGCCAAAACAAATCCCATTCTCGCGAAACTTCAAGATGACTCTCGCGACATCTCTGGCTCTCTTTCCACCCCCCGCCCCCGGTCTACCCCCTACACCAGCTCGTTGCTTCAAAACATCGCGAGATTTTCTTCTTTCAGTCCCCGCCCCTTTACGGCACGATGGTCGCACAAGAATGTGATACAGCCTCGACGGCCGCCATTTTCTTTCTTTCTTAGCAGTTGGCTGGGAGAAGGTCTCTGCGAAGAAGCGGTAGCGGCCACTGTGCTGTAGATATGGCAGACTATTCAACAGTGCCTCCACCCTCCTCTGGCTCAGCTGGTGGCGGAGGCGGTGGCGGTGGTGGTGGAGGAGTTAATGATGCTTTCAAAGATGCGCTGCAGAGAGCCAGGCAGGTAAGTCTGGACCGCGCGGCGGGATCCCCACCGCTCACGGTAATTGGCCGATGGCTGAGTAGGCCGCTACTCTCGCACATGAGGAAGAGGGAAAAAAGTGCCCTTCCGGGCCCAGAAATGTGCGGAGATTCACGGTTCCCCCACGTTGGTAATAGCTAGGACTGGGTTTTGTGTTCCTGGTGTCTAAGGCACTTAGAAACCCAACGCGTGCTACGCAAAAAAAAAAAAAAAAAAAAATGGCTTTAGGTCTTTCTGCCGTTTCTGCAGCCCTCGTGTTTCTACAAGGAGTTCATTTCCCACTGCCTTTTCCTGAGAATGAATATCTTCTATGGGATAAAGCGCGCGTAGTAAAACACAATAGTATGGAAGGTTCTGGTAAGGAGTTTGGGGAAGGACTGGGGTCTGCCCACAGAAGCCATAGGGAGGACAGGGTTATGTCTCTGAAGCAGTCTTGACTACTCTTTCGGGGGATCTCTCGCAATTAGTCTTTCGGGACCGTTCACGTTTACACCTACAAGGAAGAGAAGTAAGGGAGAACTGGTATCCCGGGTTGGAATCCTTCCTCGGAGCGGGATTTACGTGTCAGTCTGTTCTACCAGTCCTTCCCCCTTATTTCTCAAAATGGCTTCAGGCCCATTATATCCGAAGTTTCAATTTGAATCTGCCTCTCTATTCAGAGTCGTAAAGTAAGTAGACTTCTTTGTATTACGTAGGTGCGTACAAATGCCCTAAAGGCACTTCTTTCCCAATCTAAAACTTAAAAAAAAAAATAAAAGGGCTATGTACTTCAGGAAATTTGAAGATTGCTTAGTTGGAACTTTACCTTTATTAGATAATTCTTAATTATGATTTCAAAATGTATGGACTTGTATGTAAGCGAAAGAGTCATTCTTATGACACTGCATATTACGTGCTGGACCTATTCCGCAGTTTTATGCGATAAGTAATTAGACACTCTGGTACCTTTTGATTGCTTTAGTTCACCTCGTTCACTTGTTTCTTTACCCTGCAGTTCCATGAAATGATTATTTGAGTCAAAATTCATCAAATATTTACTGATGTAACAAATCGTTATTTTCATAATGCAACCCCATTATATAAATGTACCGATACCAGTTCATAATTACTAATATTTAGCGGGGTAACAAAAAGTCATTAATGCGAATTCTTTAGAATCAGTGCTAATTCTGATTTTTCTTTTTTCACTTTTCTGAACTTGTTTAGCGACTGAAACGGTTATATGACAGGAATTCCGTTATCGGGGTTATATTAGATTGGGCTGGAAGACTCACCTGAATTATTTTATTCATTCAGCATATTGGAATATTTGTGCCAGACACGCTATTTAGGTACTGCAGACTTTTAATATGTGGATTGGATTTCTGCCTTCTAGGAGGAATGATATAGTCAAGGAACCAAATGTAAATATATATATATATATATGTGTGCTTGATAGTTCAGAAAGGAAAGAATAAAATATGGCCAGTGTTAATTCATGCTCTTGTTCTATAAGCATTTATGGATTTCCTGCTATGAGACTAGATGAGTGCTATGAAGCAGGCACTGTTCACACCACCAGGGAGTGGGGTGCCCAGCTGCTTTAGTAAGGCACTGATAATTAAGGCACTGAAAAATGAGTGAGTTTGACCAGTTGAGCATGTGCATAGGTGAATGGGGCTTGGGAAATAGTAACCCAAGAGTGAAGTCCCTGGAAGATAATATAATGTTAGATGGAGGAGGAAGGGTGGAAAATGAGATGAGAAAGGTTTTTATGAGTGCAACTCCTGAAGAAACTTTGCGTTGCCGTGCTTGAATTACAAATTGAACGATAATTTCCTAGTTTAAGCTGGGTTTTTTTAATACAGAAATTGTCTAGGGTAATATAATCTGCCCTGATCACTCTGCTATGATGTGATTCTTTACAGATGTCTTTGCTGTAGAGATTTGTTTCTTTACAGAATTGATCTTAAATCTGACATCCCCAAATTTAGCTTTTGAGTTGACTTAAAATTCCATTGCTTGCTTTTGCAGATGACATGTTGTTAATATCTGGACCCCTTTTTCCTTATTTATATTATCGGGATATTTTTCCAAATTCCCATCAAACCTTGTTTGTTTTCTCCATGCAGAGTGTTGTGTTGTGTGGAAGGGAAAGGTTTAAAGAACTGTGTACAATGGAGGATGCTATTGGCATTTTTCGCTGGACAGTTCTTTGTTTGCAGAAAAACAGGACAAGTGATTAGGATCCCTAGTCCCCCCACCTGGTATTTACTCTGGCTGATTGTTGCCATCTGGTAGTTTAGGTCCAGTTGCCCAATAGTTTTTCCACAGAATCCTGATAGTTTATTTTTTTAGTGTGAAATATCCAGACTTTTAAAGTACTCTGAGCTAAATTTCACACAGGAGCAGATTGCTTTAGCTTAGGGTTTCCCATCTGTATACTGCCAAAATTTACATTTTTGCATTTCAAGCTGTAACTCCAGAGAGGAAGAATTGGGGTGCTTTGAGTAGGTCTTTAGTAATCATACTAAATAACAAGTTCTGTCCCTGAAACATTGGAAAATTAAGTACTCTCTTTTTTATTCCTCAGGTGTTATATGTGTATAGATAGATGTGAATAAGAGAGACTAGATGAGTGCTAGTTCATAAGCTAAGCAAGGATAGGCGGTATCACTTTCCTTCAGAGTGAAATTAAGTTAGTCATTCAGTACTCATTCTTGAAATCTTACCTGGAAATTGTAAAAGTGACTCACTGCATTATGTTTGAATGCAACGACAATTTTGTACAATAGATTTGTTGACTTGATGATTCTCACCATCAGTGAAAACTTGCATTGAGTATTTTTTTCCCCAACATTTTGTGACAGAATAGCGAAGCTTGATTATGCTAGTGAAAGCAAAAATTCCTGTGTTGTAGAGAGGGAACATTGTTAATGAAATGATGCTCTCGTAATATTTTTGGTATCTTCGACACTTCACATTTCTATTGCATGGGAACTGAATCCATCAGGACCTGGTTCATAGTATTAAATACATTGAATCAACAGGTATCTGCAGCGATTTAAAATGGTAAAGAAATTTTGTTTTGAAAATAGTTTTTTCAAATTTATTTCTTAAATGCCTACTTTCATGGCCATGTCATTTCCTAGGGATACAAAGAGAAATTGTTTACCATATTCATTTACAGGCATTTTTCACAAAATGTAACTGTCTTGGTCAGGATTAAATAAAAATTTGTTACATTTTAAAAATCAAATGTTTGAAGTCTTTTTGTGAACTTTGCTTTAAAGTTGAATTGTAAGTATGCTGATTTTTGCATAATAACTTGATATTTATGTATTGTGTACTTGGCTGTGCTAATAAGCCTGTCTTGTATTCATTTCTCACAACCATCCTACAACATAGTGTAGAAACTATTTTCCCTGTTGTACTGGTGAATGAGGCACAGAATGCTTGCAAAAATTTGACAAGGATGCAGAGCTCTAGAAAGGAGTAGGTAGATACAGAATCTCTAACTTACTGCAAACCAGTCAGTCCCTAAAGCCCAAGGAATCGTATAGTGGACTGAATAATTGCAACTGCCAAATTCTTGGATTCTAGGAATAGTTTCTGAAAAGAATGAGAAATGCCGATAAATGAAAGCCCCAAAAAAGGTTTTTTCCTTATTCAAGAACTAGAGCAAGGTCCTTAGTGGAAAACTTGAATTACTGTAAATTGAAAGCAAAGAAATTGTCAGCATTTAATTCTAATCTAGTAAATATATCTAGTTGGAGGTTGAATTTTAGGAGTTAACTTTTTCTTAAATGAACGCATTCAGTGACCAAGGAAGTGTACATTTTCTATGATTTCTGAGAGTATGGTCATATCAGTGTTTTATCATTAGTGTGTGGGTTTTGAAATTTTGAGGAGGTGTTTTTTGGGTGACCTAAGTATCAACTTTCCTTTTCATTTGGATCATTTTAGAACTATTCAGTGAATAGAGAGTTATAAATACATGTCCTTTATCTGTGCAGGTGTCCGTTGGAGTAAAGTACTGCTACTCTATGTAGACTCAGAACACTTGAGTATTCACAAGTTAAACCATTTTCCTACTGGTAGTTCTCTTTTCTGTGGCCTGGAATATTTCTATCATAGTGCGTATCTATGCCCAGCAGTGTATTGAGTGCCTAAGAAACAATTCAGATATTTTGTGCTTTAAAATGGGGGAGTGGGGGGCAGCTTTCAAGTGTGATAAGGAAAAATTTGTTAGTTATACATTTTTATATTTAATCTAATTTGTGGTAGATGTTTGCATTTACAAAGAATTCTAGGAGCCCTAGAAGTAACACTTAATATATGGGAAGTAATTGAGAGAAAAGAGAGAGATTGGACTTAATTGATACTTAACTGCATTAAAGTATTGCATATACTTTATCTCCAGTTTCCTGATTGGGTTGGGTTGGGTTAGTTACATATAAGGCTCTTGAAGGAATTCCAGTGACAAAAAGTTGAGTTTTCTATTTAATTTTTTATCGTGGAAGATTTCAAACACACTGGAAGAGTTGAAAGAATGGTAAGTGCAATGTAGTTTCATGAGCCCATTATCCATCCTAAGTGATTAACCCATAAGGTAATTAGCATGAAGTTATGTAGAAATTGGGACATCTCCACTTTTGACTTACTATGTAACCTTGATTACCTCCAGAGATTTTTTTCACTTGGAAAATGGATATCTTAATCTCGCTAAGTACTCTGCCTTATAGAATTGTCCTGTTGATTCAGTGGCACAGTGATTTTTTAGAGTGTGAGATTTGACTTAAAACTTTCACTTACTTAAAAATATTTGTTCCATTTACTCTTTCATAGAAAAAAGCAGTAAATATTCACTGATTTGTGCTCTTTGTGATTATACGATTTTTAGTCAGGCGCAAGCAATTACTTGCTCCACTCAAAAAGTAGTGACTTTAATATAATTATGGTTCTGTAGCTAAGGCTTTCTTAGAGGTGCAGCTTCCCAGGCTCTGGTGTCTTCTCTTCCACCCCCCATGTTTCCTTACAACAAGATTGTCCAATAGAAATACAATGCAGGGCACATTATTTCATATAATCTATTAGATCCAAAATAACTTTTCAGTGTGTTCAATACAAGAAATTTTGAAATGCTTTACATTTTTATATTCCAAGTTTTTTCACTATCCAATGTATATTTTACATCTCAATTTAGATTAGCCACATTTAAACTACTCAATAACTGCATGTGGTTAATGTCTACCTTGTTAGTCAGGACTTAAAATCCTACAAAGTTTCCATACCCACAGACATGTTTGATGAGTCATGAGAGAGAACTATGGAGCTATATAGAATTAGGATCACATTTTCCTCGAGCTACTTTGTTTTGTCTTTTAAAGATTCCTGAATGATTATTCTTTGTTCTTACTGAAATGTATCAGAAGCTTAATTACAGGTGATAATTATTTATTGACTGACATTATTGGTGGTAGTAGTAAATTGAACTAATTTTGTTCTATTATGTGAGAGATACTAAAGGGTATTTGTTTGGCATACACACGTGCACACCCAGGTTTCCCCTATGATCGGAAGTAGAGTGTTCCTATGAGACCTTTCATAAACTAAAATGAAGAAATAGTTACTGTTCATTTATAGGGGAAATATTTTGAGATTTCCCAGATATCCTCCCTCAAAAAAAGAAAAAAGACAAAACATTAAGTCATGTCAAATAACACGTAAAGCCTAAAATAGCACTACATATATGAGCAGGAATGGTGGAATAAATTCACAACTGTGCATAGTAGTTCTCAAGGAAGAAACTTGTCTGCACTATTCTCACTGCTCAGGGTGTGTGCTACCTCTAAAAGCCAAAAAATAAGGACATTTGTCATAAAAGCAAAATCCTAGTCAGATTTTTGTTAGCAAAACAGGTAGTAATGTGGGTCTTTGGTGAAAGTGGCATAACTTGAGCTTTTGAAAAGCAGACTGCCTGTGTGAGGAAATTTAATACCATTTTAGCATATAGTTGTTACAATGCTAGCCTTAATGGTGGTATGTTTTTATTTTTTTAAGATTGCAGCAAAAATTGGAGGTGATGCTGGTACATCACTGAATTCAAATGACTATGGTTATGGAGGACAAAAAAGACCATTGGAAGATGGAGGTAATTTAAAAACCATAATACCTTTATTTTTTATACAGTGGTTAATTGAGGTGACTTTCAATATTTTTCAAATGTTCTTTTATTGAAACATTTATCATAAGGTTCCTAAAATTATAAGGTTTATATTGGCCTCAAAGGGTAAGGGGTGGTGGGGTGGGGGAAGAAACCTAAACGAGGTAAGTAATATGAGTCATCCAGCAAGTTTTGTCTTATTAGAAAATTCTCGCTTTCCCTCTTTTAGGATTGTGCTAGATTGATAGTTGCACAGACATCTTAATATACTGAAAGAAAAAAATAGCTATATAAAAAATTTAGGAGACATTTCACTGGTTTTTCCCATCTGACATGATTTAATCTTTGTATACTGTATTTTCATTATTTCACATTTTACTTTAAAGGTTGAAGTTGCTATAGTTTGCTACTCTAGAGTGTTGCAGGTTATACCATTTTTTATGTTACTTTTTTGTTTTAGTATCTTGCTTTATGTTTCAGGTTTAACTCAAAATGTGGCTTAAAATAGACTAACAGTGCCTTGTATTTTTAAAAAATAATTGTTGAAGCTTCTGAACTTAGAAGTCTGCACATATTTTTTGTTGTAGATTTGATGTATGAATTTTGATACATTTTCTTTTTGCCCTTTTATTTGCTTTTTTTAAGAGGATTTTGAATGAGCCTATAGAAATGTATTTGTAGCTTTTGATCAGGAGTGCTTGGTTTTCTTTTATTTAAGTGTTTCCCATTTATGGTGAGGTTTTAATAAACAAAAAAAATGAGCTAATGATGCTTCAGATGTTGTATGTAATGTATTCTTTTTATTTTATGTGTAGATGGCTCTTGGACAAGTCCGAGCAGTACAACACACTGGGAGGGAATGCCCTCTCCTTTTAAAGGCAGGAATTTTTATTTATTACCTGTGTTTAGTATGTAAACGTGAAATAAACCAGTGGATTCTTAAATGGACACAAACATTTCTTGGATTATGTGTCTGAAGTTTGCTGTAAAAACAACATTCTGATGTTTAATCACCAAAGTTTCAAGGGGGGAGGCAACTGTAGTACTTTTTAGCTATAGGTTGTCTATTCTAAGGTATGCATTGTATTCATCTGTGTAAGGATGTAGATGAAGATAGTCATGTAGTTGCTTTGAGTTTTTTTTTTTTTTTTTTTTTTTTTTTTTTTTTGCTGAAGTTTATGCTGTGAAATGTTTGGTTAGGAACAGAAGAACAGTTTAGTTTGAGATTGCTTTGTAATATGATTTTTATTTATTTTGCATAGCTTTGTGGTCACTGTCAGATATACTCAACTTTTGATATGTCAGATTTTCACATTTTGATAGTTTTTTTTTCCTTCCTATCTTCAGTTCGTACAGTGGGAAGCATCATTAGCCTTTAGCATGTGAAATTTTGCTAGTAATGTTCCTAATACTTTGTCTTGTATCATTCTAAAGTGCTTAAAATACATTAAGGTCAGTGATATAATATACAAAGATTTTCTTTACTGTCTGTGCATCTTTTAAACATGAAGAGAATGAAAGAAATGTAATTTTTCTTCTTTTGATTACTTAAGAGTTTTGGCTGAGTTGACACTTTTGGTTGAAATGACAAACCATGCCCTCAGCTATTTCAATAAATGTATTTTGATATTCTTGCTTGGGCACAGGGGAGCTAAGGCTTATATTTGTACTTGTTGGCAAAAAGTTAAAAGTCTCTTAATTTTACAGATCAACCAGATGCTAAAAAAGTTGCTCCTCAGAATGACTGTAAGTATTTATTTTAAGATGCGTTAAAAGTTGAAATAAGTGGGTTAATTAGTATTGGGGTTTTCCCTATCTTTAAAGGTAGTCGAAGACTGAGTATTCTTGTAGAATATCGAGCTTGAATTTCTTTAATATGTATTTTTTTCCCTATCTTTATAATCCCCACTTTAATTATGAACAAGTAGATACTAGGTTTTAGTCTCTAAGTTACTGTATGTGTGCTCATTGTATATAAAATGAAAAGGGACAGTTTTTTTCTATACTATTGTTAATGATGTCTGCTCTTCCATTGACTTTCTTGTCCACTTGTACAATGTTCAGTTTATGTATTCTATATAAAATGTTGCTGTCTTCAAGTTGTGGTCTGATTGTCAGGGAAGGATTTTAGAATTGCTTGATTTGATTGATAGGACTGAATTTAAATTTTAAATTTTCATTTTATTTGATTTTTGGGTAGCTTTTGGATCTCAGTTACCACCGATGCATCAGCAACAAAGGTATAGTTAAATACTTTTTAAAAACTACTTTGCAAGTTTAAACTGAACTGGATGTAAAAACATGATTTTTAGTGTGTAGTAATTAGTCTGTGATCTTTTCCCTATACCTGGATTATATAGTTCCTTTCCCTTCATATGTAAACATGATACATACAGAATGATCACTTTTCCTTTTAGTGAGGTTACATTTGTAATATGGAAGGATGGGTGGAATTAGTCAACATTTTAGAAGAACCAAGGTGAATCGTTGACACCCAACATTCACACCCCAACTCCTTTGTAGTTCCATACCTTGGACTTTTCTTTTCACCGTACTCTTCTCACTTGATGTATGCCACCTTTATTCATATTTGCACTATTAACTATTTAAACCTTATTTAGACTGCAAGTTATATGTGCCTGGAAACAATTTAAGCCATTGGGAGTCATTAGACTTCCATTTTTATAAGTAGATTCCCTTTCCTATGTAAAAAAAATTATCTTTATTTGAAGAAAAATGTCTCTTATTTCTCAGCAGGTCTGTAATGACAGAAGAATACAAAGTTCCAGATGGAATGGTTGGATTTAGTAAGTGACCTAATTTTTAAAGCTTTGAAAATATAATCAAATATATTTTTACAATCTTTCAGCAAATAATTTTCTTTTTTCTTCCTAGTAATTGGTAGAGGAGGTGAACAGATCTCACGCATACAACAAGAATCTGGCTGCAAAATACAAATAGCTCCTGGTAAAGTTTTTTCTCTTGGTATTTTCAGAATGATTAGAAAAACAGCATTTTTTTAAGTTGCTGGTAGAAATGATGCTACCTGTTAATTTTATCTTGGCATAAAATTTTCTTTTTTTATTTTTAATTGTAGACAGTGGTGGTCTTCCAGAAAGATCGTGTATGTTAACTGGAACACCTGAATCTGTTCAGTAAGTATAAAAATCTTGACTAAACCAGCCCCTCCTTTTCTACTAAAGGATATTGTCCCTGTAATTGAACCTGAGTTTAGTTTTTTTCTGCTTTAGTAATGTCTAACAACACATAAACATACTTGAAAATCCTTCCATCTTGGGAAAAAAACCTATCTGAGCCCCACATTTCCATTTCTCCTTTCCAACAAAGCTCCCTAAAATAGGTCGCTCTGCTTGAAATAATGTCTCCTGGTATATTTTCATTTTCTCTTGAACTTTGTACCAGTCAGTCTTTTACTCTCACCATTGTACTGGAATTAGTCTTTTCAAGATCCTAAGTGTCCTCCACATCATTCTTCTGTCAGCATTATTTGAGGAACACATATCACTCACCTTAAGAGACCCAACTTTGTTCTTTCTCAGTCTGTCTTGGTTGACCTACCTTATGTTTCTGACCTTAACATGAAAATGTGACAGGGACTCACTCATGGCCTTTGGGTTAAGTCTCAGCACTATCACCACTGTGGCCTGAATTCCATCTCAGGGAGCTAACCCACAGCAGCAGACCTTTCCTGTCTTGTCTGCTGCTCCCCTTGGCAGTGTATTTTAGTAAATCTGCCTGTTCTGCTCCCTGTTCTGTCTCTGGTGAATCCTTTCACTCCCACACCTCTGGCCTACACCCCAGTTCTTCTACAAATCTTTAAAAAGGGGGAGGCAGTAAAATGCAGTACTTATATCTATACATACTCTTTTGATGATTTAGTGTACATTTTATATGCCTAAGCAGTGCCCTTAGTTTTGCTCACTTTCCCTAAATTCCAAACTCATTTCTTGCTCTTCACTCAGAATCTATACTTGAATATCTCTTACATATCTCAAACTTTAGATCAGTGAAAATTGAATGCTTGTTTTCTACCCCATTCCCAGCCTACTCTTATTCATCTCAACCTTTAAGTATGTTTAAATACTCTCTCTTATGGTTCACTTATCCACACGCAACTTTTGGCCATGTTTTCTTTGTAATTTATTTGGAATCCAGTGTCTTGCCATCTTCTTTACTATCCCTTTATTTGTGATGGTAATTGCTTATTTTCCAGCATATTTCCATTCTTTTTAGCCTTGTCCAATAGTCCATTCTGTATCATGGCCTGGGCAATCTGCCACATTGTTCACTTGATGTTTTACCATTCTTCACCCAACTCACTGTGTTTGGTCTCCATTTAGGTGCTTTTCTGTTATTTCAGCACCGTGGGCATGCTTTTCATTTGAATTTGTCAAACTTTCTATTCTCTGGAACATTTTCCCACAAGAATTCTCAGTTACTCTCCTACTTTCTTCAGCTTTTGTCTCTATTATCTTGTTATCAGTAAGATCTCCCATATCTAGTTTTCATAAAACACCCTTTACATACATCCTGTTTTACTTTTTTTATAGCATTTAGTAAGTGACAGGCTGTTTTTATTTTCTTGATGAAGTTTAAGTCACTGTTACTGGAATCTTCTGTTTTGGTCAGTACTGTAATCCCATTATGTACCTCACATATAGTTGACACTTTTTAAGTATTAAATGCAAAAAAATAAAATTTTTAACACATGAGAAGAAAATAGTGGTTAAAAAATGTAAATTCATTGTTTTAAGTCATAAAGAAATCAGCTTAATTCTGTTTTTAGCAGTACAGTGCTGCTTCTTGGAAATCTTTAACTGTTCTTTCAATTGAAATTGTTGCAATTTAGCAGAAAGGTGCCTTAATCTATATTGAGGTGGGAGGAGTACCTGATTATGTTATTTTATAACATAAATAGCTTTTGGGTATGATACAGCTTACTATTTAACTGTTAATTTATTAACAGATCAGCAAAACGGTTATTGGACCAGATTGTTGAAAAAGGAAGACCAGCCCCTGGCTTTCATCACGGTGATGGGCCAGGAAATGCAGTTCAAGAAATTATGATTCCAGCTAGCAAGGCAGGATTAGTTATTGGAAAGGGAGGAGAAACTATTAAACAACTTCAGGTATTATGTTTATAAAATGATTACTTCTGTTTTGTAGCCAATTTCCTTCCAATCCCATTTGTTAATACATGATTTCTGTGATTAACAGGAGCGGGCTGGAGTTAAAATGGTTATGATCCAAGACGGACCTCAGAATACTGGTGCTGACAAACCTCTTAGGATTACTGGAGACCCATACAAAGTTCAAGTAAATTTGTTTTTATTTATTTATTTATTTATTTATTTATTTATTTATTTATTTATTTATTAGGCTTTATTGATTCATACAAGCACTGGGATACAGGCCAGAGGCACGGGAGGGCGAGAGAATTCACCAGAGACGGAGCGGGGAACAGAACAGGCAGAATGACCGAAACACACTGCTGAGGGGAGCAGTGGGCGAGACAGGAGAGGTCCGCCCCGTCATGTGGGACTCTCCCTGGCCAGCTGGGAATCAAACCCGCGCCACAGAGACTGCAGACAGCTTCACAGCGCTGCGCTCAATCCGCTGCCCCACTGGGCAGGCCCCTGTTAGTATTTTTAAAAGATGATGGGGTGGCAGGCATAATGGACAAAATATGCACGAATATTATAATATTTTGAGACATTCTTTCTAAATTGGTTAATTTTTTTCTACTTTAGCAAGCCAAGGAAATGGTATTAGAGTTAATTCGTGATCAAGGTGGTTTCAGAGAAGTCCGAAATGAGTATGGGTCAAGAATAGGAGGAAATGAAGGGATAGATGTAAGTAAAAACACCTATTCAGAATGTTTGTATAGTTTCCTGTTTTGTACTATCTTTTTCTAACATTGTATCCTCTTTTCCCCATATTCTACCTTCAGTAACAATATGTATTTTTTATGCATTGTGTACTTTTCCTTTTTAATGTAAACATACTGTTGAATATATGTATATAATTTGAGATAGGTTGATTTGCAGGAAATTACTTTCTTAATACATGATTTTTTTTTCCCCCCATAAGGTACCCATTCCACGATTCGCTGTTGGAATTGTAATAGGAAGAAATGGAGAGATGATTAAAAAGATACAAAATGATGCTGGTGTTCGAATACAGTTTAAGCCAGGTGAGTACACATTTAATTTTCTGAGTGTTGGTAACTGTTACTTTTGACACTAAGACATTTAATAATACTAAGTTAACCAAATTTGTTCTTTTTTGTTTTGAAGATGATGGAACAACACCTGATAGGATAGCACAAATAACAGGGCCTCCAGACCGATGTCAGCATGCTGCAGAAATTATTACAGACCTTCTTAGAAGTGTTCAGGTTTGCTTGAACATAATATTATGTACTCATATAAAAATGTTTTCCTTCACTGAATCTGAAAGTGACTCCCACTATATTTTTATTAGAATGTGTTTGATGATACATTTTTAACTGAAATTTTAAATTACTTTGAACTAGGCATCTTGGAGCAGGAAAAAAAGGCTGCATAAGTACATTCACTTACTAACTCCAGTACAAAAAGTTAGTTATTACTGCTTGTTTCAGCAGTCACCTCCCACCTTCTCTTAATTTCTGGCTTAGGAAAATAAAAGCTGGGGGAAATAGGCTTGTAATAATTTTATTATGAAAAGAGTTTATTTCTATACTGACTTTATCGCCTCATTCTCTTTAGGCTGGTAATCCTGGTGGACCTGGACCTGGTGGTCGAGGAAGAGGTAGAGGTCAAGGCAACTGGAACATGGGACCACCTGGTGGACTACAGGAATTTAATTTCATTGTACCAACTGGGAAAACTGGATTAATAATAGGAAAAGGCAATGTATTTTAAACTCTTAATGTTTTAATGTGTGCTTAAAAATTGAACACATGATTCAGTTTTTCTGGGTACTTTCTGTTGCTGTTGTAAACAAGTAGCAGAGACTTTTCTTGGATGTAGTTTATTTTATTTTTTTATTTTTTAAAGATTTATCATTTATACAAGAACTAGGCTAGAGGCGTGGGAGGGCGAGAGAATTCACCAGAGACAGAGTGGATAGCAGAACAGACAGAATGACCAAAAACTGCTGAGGGGAGCAGCCGGTGAGACAGAGGTCTGCCACGCCATGTGGGTTTCTCTGTGGTTGCCCGGGAATCGAATCCTCACTGCAGAGGCTGCGGACAGCTTCACAGCATTGCGTTCAAACTCGCTGCGCCACCAGGGAGGCCCTGGATGTATTTTATTGAAAAAATGTTTTTCTGTGGACTGTAGTAATTGAAATATGAATTAAGGACCTTATATGCATACTTTAAAGAAAATGAGTGAGATTTGAATTACACTGACTTCTAGAGAAGACTACCAATAGTTTAATTTTTAGCCTAAAAATTCTTCCTTCTTACCATAATGTGGTTTGGGTGTTTTTGGTTTATTTAATTGTGGTAGTTTATATTTACATTGCTCTAAAATCTGTTTATTTGAAGTGAAATAATTTGAAAATATTTGGTAAGTTTATAACAATTTGAAGGTAGAGTATAGGCATACCAAGTTATGTCTTAAGATGTGTGTTTTATGAGAAGCATAAAATACTTTATATAATTTGATTTAAAGTATAGATTAAGTAGAATAGTCTAATAGAATATTGTCAGATAGAATACTGGTCACAGCTTTTTTAATGACCCATTTAATTGAACCATAACATGTGCCTTTTCTTGTGAGGAGCTCCTCTGAACCTTGAGAGAAATTACTATGTTTTAATTTTAGGAGGTGAAACTATAAAAAGCATAAGCCAACAGTCTGGTGCAAGAATAGAACTTCAGAGAAATCCTCCACCTAATGCAGATCCTAATATGAAGTTATTTACAATTCGTGGCACTCCACAGCAAATAGACTATGCCCGGCAACTCATAGAAGAAAAGATTGGTGTGAGTATGCTTTAAACTTCCAGTTTAGTGTAGACCCTGATAGTTTAAAAGGACAATAATTCATATGATCTGTAAGTACTACACAAAGAAATGTCCATTTCTATTTGAATGATAACATTATGTGATAGTTATGTTTAATATAGAAAAGATTTTCCAGTGGCAGGTGTTAATTTGGGTATGGGTAAGCATTACTGTTGGGGTCACTAGAAGGTTGTGGAACATACTTGAAGGAGATAGTTACAGAGAATTAAATATTAAAGAGTTATGTAGCCAAACCTGTGAAGCAATATGCACCCCTTACTTTATGGGAGACATTTATATATTCTGGTAATAAACTGACTCGATCATTTGGGGCATTTCAAAATGTGGACCACTTTGGCATTTGTAACACACACAATTTTGATTCAGTATGACTGGAAGAGGGCCTGGTTTCTTATTTTAGAAGTTCCAGGTAATTCTGATGCACTCCCAAATTTGGAATTTTTTTCTCTAGAAAATTTTGCTGTTGAAAGTAAAGTTCTGATTTCCTTTTTGTAAATGAGATAAATAGTGCTTTACTGTGGTCTTTTACTATTGATAAATAATATAGTGTGAGGTAGCATCTTAAATTTTTAATTAGTTTTTTAAAATTCTTGATGATTGCCATCCTTTGAAAGAGATGCAAAAGAAGTTTGAAAAATCTTGGAAATACAAAATACGATATTTTGTATTGTGTACAAAATAAATATTTCTTACAAAAATATATATAAGCATTGTAATTTGTATAGTATGGACAATGGGTATAATTATTTGCAAAATGGCATGGATAGATGCCAAGGCAGAAAAATGAATAATGTCATAGTTTTGGATTTTATTATACTTAGCATACATGGATTAGGATTTCTTCCAGGTTATGGGCCCCCCCCCCCCAAAAAAAAAAAAAGTTCCTCAGAAGTATTTAAGTGTAGTGGTTATGAGAGCATGAACTCCAGTGTCAGGTTCAGGATGCTATGAAAATGTTAACTACTATTTCTGTAACCCTTTTTTGGGAAAGATAAGTGATAACAGAATTGAGGGATAATGATAGCATTTAGAGACTTAAGAACAGAGAATTCATAAAAGGGACTTTAAAAGTCGTGAAATTTAGCTACCTGAGAAAATTGAAAAATTTGTTGTTTCATCCTTTGTGTTAAAATTGTTTTCTGGTCAATATTTGCTGCAGGGAAGAAGTGTGTTTTAGAACCATTAAATCTGGTGGTCTTTACACATTGGTTTGTCAGAGAAGTTAACCAAGCATTATTCAGTTGTGGAATGAATATTCTGATTTGTTAAATGTTGGTATTTTGAAAACTTATATGTAAAGGGCAGAGGAAGAAATTAATCTCAATTATTATTCTAAATAGGGTTCCAGTGACAGAAAGGTTGTGAGAAGGACCTTATTTTATCGAGCAAGAACTACACTATCAGGTTGTGTGCACTACACAGTTTATAATACAAGACCAGAGCAGTTGGGGGTATAGATTGTCGGGGTGATTGTCTGTTACTGGAGTAGATGCAGAGAAGACCTAAGGCTAGGGACCTCATATTTAATTAGTTGCCATGATTAAAGTCATAAAGGAAGAGTAAAAGTAAGAATTGTGAAAGGAACAGGAAGTAGTAAAAAGCAATATTGTAAAAAGACTAGACTAGAAGGTAAAGGAAATGTTTGAACTCTGATAATTTTGATTTTAATGAATTTTACGTCGTTAATAGGGCAGAGTCAAGATAGTTTTTGCAACATGGATGAGGAAAGTAAGGAAAATATAAAATACATTACTTGTATCTATATAAAAGGACAGTAATGGGAAGTTACTTGGCCATTGAATTGCTTGACCAATACTGTTCTGATTTTTTTGTCTTTTTTTTTTTTTTTTTTTTTGCAGGGCCCAGTGAATCCTTTAGGGCCACCTGTACCCCATGGGCCCCATGGTGTCCCAGGCCCCCATGGGCCTCCTGGGCCTCCTGGGCCTGGAACTCCAATGGGACCATACAACCCTGCACCTTATAATCCAGGACCACCTGGCCCAGCTCCTCAGTAAGTATTTGGGTTTAGTTTTGGTCTTTTCCCTGAGAATTTTAGCAAGTTGTATTTATGTATTGCTTACCTTTTTCAGTGGTCCTCCAGCCCCATATGCACCCCAGGGGTGGGGAAATGCATATCCACACTGGCAGCAACAGGCCCCTCCTGATCCAGGTACAAAATTTTTGTTTAATATGAATTGTTTGTTTGCCACTCCAGTTATATTTTTGAATTTTCTTCTGTTGATTTTACTTGTGTGCGTTTTCTGCATTCATTTACCTCTTTCAAAAGTGTTAGGTACTGTTCTTCTCCCATCCTGTAATTTTCTTTACTTCCTGGTCAGGGGGTCATTTAAAACCACTTAACATTCATTAATGATTGTTTTTTTCCTCACCTATTTACCTGGCTTTTTTAGCCTCTCTCATTGGCATAGTTTCAAGAAAGGTACTATATTACAGCTTCTTTTCCACACATGGTATATTTTTTGTTTCTCTAAAATTAACTAAAATCAGTTCATTAAGATTCTTTTAAAAAGCTGATAAGTTGTTTATATGCACCCTGTATTATAATTATTTCATGGAAAGAGTGCACTTTGGAGCATAATTACACAACATAACAGCTAATAGCCACAAATTTCCGCTCATTCAAGACACAGATTGAGTATACTGGAAGGCAGCTATGCTCACCACTATACCACCAACGCACCTAGGTTGAGTATACTGGAATCTTGATATGCGGTGATGAGTTCACATTCTATAGAAGAAGAGTACACTCCAAGTGTTAGCAATACTGTGATAGAAAGATTGGCAAAAGAGGGAACAAATAAGATTTACTATATAATAATTTAGAAGTCTTTTAAGAATGAAGGGACTTTGGTTTCCCTCTTATAAGCTAATTGGGGTGGCATGATTTATCAGTCTAAGAATTGGTTAATGATAATGACTTCTAACATTTGTCTTTGGGTACCAGCTAGTTAGATACTGTACTGTTCATTAGAATTAAGTAATTTTTTTATTAACATTCTGTGACTTAAAATCTGTTTGTATGAAGAATTAGTGAGCTGTTGAGAGTTTGTGTAGTAGTCAAGAATTTAGATTTCATAGTGAAAGAGACTTAGGATACTAGTCATAGTTCTAGAACTTTACTAATTGTGGGATATTAAGCAAGTTTTTGAACCACTCTAAACTGTTATCTAGGAAATGATGATAAATGAATATAATCAGTTCTCAGTTCATACTGTTTTATGTGTAGCTATGAAACTGGCTCTCCTATATGGTCATTATATTCAGGAGCACAGTATCACTTCTTAAAACCTATTTAGCCCAGTTTCTCTATCCAGTCATGGTTTTAGGTGAAAGATTTGTATTTGTATATAGGTAACAATAGTACTGAGACAGACATCCTATGTAGAAAAATAATTTTTTTAAAAAAGATTTATTTATTTATACAAGCACTGGGTACAGTCAGAAGCATGGGAGGGTGAGAAAATTGACCAGAGCCAGAGTGGGGAGCAGAACAGGCAGACTTGACAAAATACACTGCTGCAGGGAGCAGCAGGCATGGCAGGAGAGGTCTGTCGTGCCGTGCCATGTGGGACCCTTGCCGGTGGCCGGGGATCAAACTGGCGCTGCAGAGGCTGCGGGCAGCTTCACAGCCTAGCACTCAACCACTGCGCCACCAGGGGAGGCCCAGAAAAATAATTTGTTAAGAAACGTTTGGATGGTGGCATAATGCATTCCAATTTTTATCTGTAAATCTTTGCTCCAGCCCTCACACAAATTTCACTGACATCTAAGTAGCTGAGAATTGGCTGCCCATTTGAGATGAAAGCTAAACACGTTACATATAATACAGACTCTGGCTAAGAAAATAAATTCTTTTTGAGAGAATAAATTAATAAATATCATATCATGTGATACTCCTGGTAAAAAAAGAGTAAGAAAGTTTCTTTTCTTACCCAGAGATCTCAAGCTGTTAATGCATCAGTTGATATTTATGAAGGAAAGTGAGCCCAGTGTAGAAAAAGTATGTGGCCAAAGACTAGATATGAACTTAGTAACTTCTGAAAGGTACAAGCAGTTCAGTGTCACCATGACTTTTGAATGTTGGAAAGTTGACAAAGGGGGATAAAGAGGCTAGAATAGAAGGATAATCCTGGGATTCCAAATTAATAAAGATATTAAATGATATGCTGTATTTCAAAACTTTTGGGCAGCTCTCCTGTCTGCCTGTGACTACGCAGGTGCCTCTTTTTGTTTCTTTTTTCTGATAAACCTGTCCTTTTAAAATGTGGCTTTTTTAAATGCCATCGATAGTCCTGAAAACTCTGGGGAATAAATGAAAAGTTGTAAGTAGGGTAGTGACATCAAGTTTGTGTTTCAGGATTGTCACTGTGAAATATGAGATGAAATGGGGCTAATCTTTTTTTTTAACAAGATTTTTGTGTCTTGAAAACAATACAGAATGGAATTCATAGTTCTAATTGTTTTTTGTACACGTTAGTCCCTGTAAATCTTTTCCTTTAGTAATAACAGTTCTGCTGCATAGAACTGTTACGCTTGAAGCAAAATCTTGTTTTTGTTTTTTAAAGATTTATTTTATTATTTATATATACAAGCACTGGGTACAGTCAAAAGCACGGGAGGGTGAGAGAATTCACCAGAGCCAGAGCGGGGAGCAGAGCAGGCAGAAGGACCGAAGTGCACTGCTGGGGGGAGCAGCGGGCGGCAGGAGAGGTCTGCGCACCATGCGGGACCCTCCTCCGGTGGCCGGGGAGCAGCCGGGGATCGAACCAGCGCTGCAGAGGCTGCAGGCATCTTCGCAACCCAGCGCTCAACCGCTGCCCCACTGGGGAGGCCCAAGCAAAACCATTTTATAAAAAAATAGGGCACAGCATGGTTTGAGACAAACATTGGCTTTGGAACCAAAAAATGTTTATTCATATCTCAATTCTGCAACTCACTAGTTTTCTAGGAACCAGAAATGTCAGTTTCTGAACCTCAGTTCTCTTTATAAAGCTAAAGATAACAATGAAAATAGAATGTGAAAGTTTTATTTTTGATGTCCAATTAATGTTTTTAATATAAATTTGTCAGAAAAGGGGTGTTTGAGAGAGAGGTATTGATAGTTTTTGGACTTTGGGTGAAACTTTGAACTTTGGTTTATTCTAGCAAAGGCAGGAACGGATCCAAATTCAGCAGCTTGGGCTGCTTATTATGCTCACTATTATCAACAGCAAGCACAGCCACCACCTGCAGCTCCTGCTGGTGCGCCAACTACAACCCAAACTAACGGGCAAGGTAACTATGGTAACTAAAAAATTTTTTTTTTATCTTGTGAATTACATATGAAATGTTACAAATGTTAAATACTTCTAATACTCAGTTATAACTTCAGTAGTCACACTTTTCTTATTTAGTGTTACTTTGAAATAGTTGTAAACTTTCATAAAAAATCTACATAATGCAACTGTTAATGTCTTACATTCCGATTGGCTCCATTGTTTATCAAGTATGTCCATATCATTATCAGTATTTTTCAGAACCTTTAAGACCAATTTTCTCTTTATTATTTATGTTTAATGTTAATTTTTAGTATGTATTTGTAGAAAAGGTGTGTGTGTTACTTTTTCTGCCTGTTTCCATAGTCATGATGTCCCATTACCCTTAAATACTCTAGTTTTACTCCAAAAAGACTAAACTGTCATATAGCCATACAAATCAATATTACTGTCGCAGTAATATTGCTTACTCCTTCCTTACTCCATTTCACCAGTTGTCCCCAAAATTTCTATGTTGTCATCTAAGATTGCATTTAATAACATTTCATGGTTAGTTGTCAGTCCTGTTTGGTCTCACTAATCAGGAATAATTACTCATTCCTTTTCATGTAGAGTATACAGATTCCTTGCTTCATGGGATAATGTCAGTCTTTTCTTATGAAGATGAATTCATGATTTTAAAGTCTTAATTCTCGGCGAGAATACAGTAGAAATGATACTGTTAGTGTGTTATATCAAGAGTCATGCTGTTGACCCGTTTCATCTCTGGAGATGGTAACCATAGTCAGTTGGTTATGTTAGTATCTTGATTATACTATAAAATCATCATTTTTCTCTTTGAAATTAGTCTTTTCTGGAGAATTATACTGAGATTCATCTGCTCTCATGTTCATTAATTTTTGCCCATCAGTCTTAAGTTTCACTAATAACACCTGCCTGGTTCACGTACCACTGTGATGGTATTTTCTGTTTCCATCATCTAGTTTACATTTATTGGTTGGTATTTTACTGTAAGGGAGAGCTTTCTGTTTCTTTACATCAATGTGGATCCCTGTTTTATTCAGTAAGTTGTATTTTAAACTGTCTTTATTATTTTGTCAGATTGTCCAAGATTTGGCCCTTCTGTAGTGCCGTCAAGATGGTTCCTGTATCTTCTTCACACATCTGTCATTCACTAAGCAATCCTTACATTCCTTTTTTTTTTTTTTTAAGATTTATTTATTTATACAAGCGCTGGGGTACAGACCAGAGATGCGGGGGGTAAGAGGATTCACCAGAGACAGATTGGGGAACAGAACAGGCAGACTGATTGAAATACACTGCCGAGGGGAGCAAGGCGAGACAGGAGAGGTCTGCTGTGCCATGTGGGTTACTCTCTGGCTGGCTGGGGATCGGACTCATGCTGCAGAGGCTGCAGATTGCTTCATAGTGTGGTACTTATCCCCTTGCGCCACCAGGGAGGCCCCATCCTTACATTCTTAAATACCAAATTGCCTTTTTGTGTTCTTTGGGCTCCAGCCCCAGAGCCAGCCATTTTTTTTAAGGAGCTCTCTGATTCCTCTTAGTAAGAAGTTAATACTTAGAACACACTGCTACTAAACTGTTGTTTGCTAGTAGTGCCTTTCAGTGTAGAAAGCTAGGAAATAAATTTACATGTATGCATACCTACATATGTAAAAATCCCATTCGATACATGTATATTTCGAGGTTCTTTTTCCCTTTTCATCCTTTAAGTGATACCTAGTGAGCTCTAATTCCTTACTTGTCCAGTGAATTCACGAACATGGTTAGTGAAACCACTCTTAAAATAAAAGATCATCTTTTCTGTGTACCACTTCTGTATCACTAGTGTCCTGTATTTTTTCACCAGCAGGGCTACAGCTACCACACAGCACATTCCTCTTATTTACTCTCTATGGCAGGCCACACTCCCAGCTCCTCCATGCAAGAAAAAGAATCCAAGTTGTCTTGTAATACTCTTAGTCTAATTTTTTGTTATGTTTTTCTTAAACAAGGAGATCAGCAGAATCCAGCTCCTGCCGGACAGGTTGATTATACTAAGGCGTGGGAAGAGTACTATAAGAAAATGGGTATGTTCTAATTTTATAATGCATTTAGTTGAAATATTTAGTAAATACCACATTATGAGGCTGGAGGTGTTGACAAAAACATATTTATACCATGTCTTTATTACCTTGGAGTTATTTCATCTATTAACTTCAAAAATCCTGAGGTGGAAAATAATTGACAAAGAGCACATTTCAAAATCACTGGACTTTCAGGCATCAAGATCACTACAGATAATTTTACATTTGTGGTTATATAAATGCATTTTTATTTCTAAATGCATCTGTCAAGCAGTTACATTTGAAAGTAAAAATTTTCCCACTGGCACACATACCATTTTATCACCTACAGTTTTTTCAAAGACAGTTATGTGTTTCAGTAGCCTACATGCCATAAATTTTAAAGTGTTGAGCAAAAATTGGTCGCGTGTGGCATTATTTTGCTACACTGTAAACAGGTAAGAAGGTTTATAGTGACAGAAGTTAATAACATTTGCATATATGATGAAAGAGAAACAAGTATCTAGAAAGGCCATATTTCAGTAACAATAGAGCCTATATGCCAAGCATAGTGATAAATGCCAAGAATGCAATTGTGGATATAACAACTAAGAACCCTGTCTTTCTGGTTATTATATACTAATGGAGGCTCAGGTACTTCACAAGTATATTACTACAAACAGCTGTGAGTAAAAAGAGCTTATCTTCATTGGCATTTCACATGTACATATTGGGAAACATCACGCAAGTACTAAGTGGTGGGACCACAATTGTAAGCATACCTGTCTCCCAAATTTAATGTTTTAGGGGACCTTTTTTGAACCTGATGTTATATTTCTGGGCAGTAGTTTGATCTTTCCAGATGCTTATGTTTTTAGACATTTAAAGTTAACACCTATATTATAGCCAGTTGTCACAAATGAAAGCTGAACTGATAAACTTGCTCATCCCTTACTGGTATAGATAATAGGATTTTGTGATAAGATAAAGTCTCCTTGTAATGGTTAGTGTAACTTTTAGGATGTTTCTCATTTTCCACTGAAAGAAAAATCTAAGAGAGGGTGATCATATTAATTTTGTTTCATGTAAAGGTGTGGAGGTTGATATGAAGAGAAATAATTTTTCCTGTTAAGATGGCATTCCAAGATAGATACACTGCATGTTATTCCTGAGTCTATGATTTATGCTGCACACAGGTCTTTAAAATTATGCAAGAAAGAAAATACTTAAAGTTTTTTCTTTAATCGCAAAACATTGTCCTTATTTATGGTAGTCATAATATATCCAAACTGGGTTACTTTGGAGAATTGCTGGAAATGATACTAAAATTCATGTTGTAATAAGAGTAGTGGTCAGGGCCTTTGATCATCTTAACTTGAAGGAAATGCCATCCCCATTTTATAGATTTGAGAATCAAAGTAAAAAATCATTATGTTTAACTTGTATTTTTCATAAATACAAGTAAAATGAGTACTATACCAGAGGTGTTCCCTGCATTACTAAAAGTGGGTAAAAACAAAGGCCTGTTAATGAACATAGGGTAACTACTGGGAAATGAGTTTGAATTCTCTTTTATTATGCTTTTGTTTCTTTAGAGCATAGCCATTAAATAAGCTTACTGATAAACCTTTTGATCTTGTTTACCCAAAATGAGAAGATGTTGAGTGTAATTTTTTTTTTTTTGGTAACTGATTGACGTGTTCTGAATTTCTTCCTAAATGTGTTTTTTTTTTTTTTTTTTTTTAAAGAGAGAACTTAAATCATAAAACTAATATCGTTCAATCTTCCAGGTTTTTAAAATGGGGGAAAAGTCCAGCTTCCTTATTTGGAGAGGCTGAGCTTTACTCTTCCTCATGGCAGCTCTAGAATTTGATAGGATTCTGGATATCATAATTCCCAATCCAGTGCCCTTTTTAGAAAACTAGACAGCTTTTGAAGCCTAATTTCAGCATTTCTTGTGAAGAACAAGGCTCTTAAATCTATTGAAACATACAAGTTTTTTAATTAGTTTTGTTTTCTGAAATAATTCTAAATTTTGTGGGGTTAACTAAAATAGACAAATTATTAAACATGTGATCTTAAAAAGTTAATGTAGGGCCTCCCCGGTGGCGCAGCGGTTGAGCGCTGGGTTGCGAAGCTGCCCGCGGCCTCTGCTGTGCCAGTTCGATCCCCAGCTGCTCCCCGGCCACCGGAGGAGGGTCCCACATGGCGCGCAGACCTCTCCTGCCGCCCGCTGCTCCCCTCAGCAGTGTACTTCGGTCCTTCTGCCTGCTCTGCTCCCTGCTCTGGCTCTGGTGAATTCTCTCACCCTCCCGCGCTTCTGACTGTACCCAGTGCATGCATAAACAAAACAAACAAACAAATAAAATAAATAAAAAACATGCCTCTATTAAAAAAAAAGTAAAAAGAATTTTTTTTTAAAGATTATTTATCCATACAAGAGCTTGGGGTATAGGCCAGAGCTGGGAGGATTCACCAGAGACAGTGGGAAACAGAGCAGGCAGATTGACGGAAGTACACTGCTGAGGGGAGCAGCGGGCGAGATAGGAGAGGTCTGCTGCACCATGTGGATTGCTCCCTGGCCGGCCAGGGGATCGAACTTGTGCTGCAGAGGCTGCGGACAGCTTCATAGGTTGTGTCTTAACCCCTTGCGCCACCAGAGTGGCCCGGGAATTTTAAACAATGTAAGGAATGACAGCAGTTGCCATGTGGGTTTTCTTGAAGCTATAATGAAGGGGGGGGCTTTTGTAATAAATAAACATTTTACACAGAGGAAGGCATTTTGGGAATTGTTTGACTTGAAGGCCATTATAATGTTAAATACCATTAGGATAGACTGACCCATACTTTGTGGTACCTTCAAGCAAAAAAGAGGGAAGGGTAAGTGGTTATGGAGAAAATGGAGATGTTTGTGGACAGATCAATAAGAATGAAAGTCTTCAAGTAAGGCTGACTTTTGCACTGTAAAGAATGTTATACTTGAACTCGGGAATGTCATTATTTCTTTAATGAAGTAAACGTAAAACCATATATCATAAAGTTATGAATATTAAGTAATGTTCTAAAATACAAACTAGCATCAAAATAGCTTTCAGACTACTGCCTCAAGAGACTAGGTGGAAGAAATAAGTAGATTGAATAGGGAGATTCCTTTCCTTCCCTGTTTTCAGTTGGGCAAAATGTATCCCATTGACCCTTCAAGTTGAATGAGGTTTTCTTTGGACTCCTTCAAGATTGGAATGTGAAATGTTGACAGTTTACTTACCAAGTGTTTTCCTTAAAACTAACACATTTACTTTTAGCTTTCCAGAGATAATTTGAGTTCCAGGAAGGAATCGGGGACTAACAGACATTTGAGTTTGATGTTCCTTGTTGCATTTCCTTATTTTCTAACACCTTAAGTTGCTATTTAGACTTTAAAATGAGTTATCTCTTACAAATGAGATTTAGTTACTTTTGTAAGCCTGGAGTGGAAATTGTATTTCAGCCAGTTTTGACCTAAAATCAGCAGATTTTCAAGTGTGCGACTTACAAGAGACTTTGTATGGTTTCATAATACTGATACTGTGACATTTGGTGGTTGTCTAAAATATTGAAACTTGTTTGAAATGTGTCTCCTCATAAGATCAGCTTTTTAAAATCTCTTCTTCTTTGAAAGGTTATAGAAAACAAAACTGTAGGCGTTTTGTTTGTGATATGTAGGGATACTTTTGCTGTTACCCAGAGAGGAGTGCAGGGTTTTAATTTGCTGTATGTTCTATGTGTGGTGTGTGTATTTTGTTCTTAAACCATTTCAAAGCAAGTTGCAGGTAGTTTAAGTTATTTCAGTAATATCAACATATAAACTGTATTTAAATTTCCACTGGTTGTCAGAAAAAATGTCTTCTGTCACTGATTTGTTTTTAAATTGATTTTACTTCCAAGCCCCTTTGGCTCCATAAAAATTATTGCATATCTTATAGTCTCTTAATTCAGAAAAAGGCACCCTTCATGAAGCTTATTGAGTTTTGTGTTTCATTGCTCTTGTTACTTAGAACCTCTTCACTAATTGTTCTTCATCAGGTTATTTTAAGTAAAATCGTGTTGTAATTAGAACCCATCATATTTACGCCTCATTGAAAAAGAGTATCATGAAGGTTACTTTTGTGCACAATTTATAGGTTACTAAATCTCAACAGATCTTAAAATAATGGTCTTACATGCCTTTTAAATGGATCCTTTGTTTCTCAGAGAAGTTCTTTTTCATTTCCTCATTAGGCATTTGCATTTTATTTAAAACCTGCAGTATAACATCCAAATGGATGAGAGAACCAAAAAAAAAAAAAAAATGCCTTCTTCACTTCCCTCCATTACCACATACTACTTGGTGTACTTTTCAAACTCAGAATATTAAAGTTCTGTAATCAAATCAAGATTATGTCTAAATAAAACAGGAACAATTCTGATCCTCTGTGCTTTTGTCTTTATAACCTGTACTTACAGTGGATAAAATTTTGTATTAAAATTTAGGGGGTTTTTTTTAGGTCAACAAGGGCAGACACAAGATTATTCAAAGGCTTGGGAGGAATATTACAAGAAGCAAGGTATTGTTTTTATTAGAAATGAGATTCTTTTGGGCTTTTGATTGTGGTTTACAGCAACAGAGTTGTTTCATTTTTTCCAAAGGTCAAGCGGTTCCTGCTCCTACTGGGGCTCCACCAGGTGGTCAGCCAGATTATAGCGCAGCCTGGGCTGAGTACTATAGACAACAAGCTGCCTACTATGCCCAGACGAGTCCCCAAGGAATGCCACAGCACCCTCCAGCACCTCAGGTATAATAAATTTACTAATGTGTTGTTGATTTCTACTCCAATTGTTTTCTGCATGTTTACTGTTTTGTCTGTTTGGGATTATGTTTGCCTTTTTAACTTTTATCTGGCAAAGTATAACTAGAAGTACTGTGGTGTGTTGTTTGGGTTTTTTTTGTTTTGTTTTGTTTTTTAATAATGCTTTCTGGCATCTGAGTGCTGAATATTTCTACAATGTCTTTGATTTTAAAAATAAATTTTCTTCCCCCAGGGATTTGCAAATCATGCAAGAAGCCACCACCATTTATATTAACCAGTTTTTCTTTCTTAAAGGATTCACTCCTGAGTTAGCTCCATTTAAAGGATTTTCTTTAACTTTTTGTGTATTTCTTATGTATCTCTTCTGCACAGGGCCAATAATAAGAAGTGGACAATACAGTATTTGCTTCATTGTGTGGGGGAAAAAAACCTTTGTTAAATATATGGATGCAGACGACTTGCTGAAGATCTTAATTTTGTTTTTGGTTTAAAATAGTGTTTTTTTTTTTTTTTTTGAAAATGTACAAAATATCTATCACTACTGATAGGAGGTTAATATTTCTGTGTAGAAATGAAAAATTGGTTTGTTTTTAGTATTTAGTGTAGATGTACACATTCCAGCAAATGTATTTGCAACTATTATGTGGTCAATGCTTTGTGATATAAATGTACTTTTTCAATGTATACTTTCACTTTTAAAATGCCTGTTTTGTGCTTTACAATAAATGATATGAAACCTCCTGTGTCGGTAAGTTGGATATGTGGGTATTTAAAGGATTCATAATTTCTTAGCAATGATAAATTAAGATACATATACACAAATATCTAAGCTTTCCCCATGAAATATTAATTGAGTTTTTAAACACTGGCATGTTTTTTCCCCCTTGCAGTATAGTAATAGATTGGAGGATCTTTTCCGTTTATTGTATTTGGCTGTTTCAGCACAAGTAATCCTGATATCTTCATTTTTTTTCCTTCTGTTTGAGTAAAAACTGCATGTGTGTACAATGATCTTTTGGCATACTTCCATTGCATTAACAGTGAAATTTCCTTTTATACATGACCACTGTTTCAGACCTGTACTGCTGCTATAACAGTTAACCTTTCTGTTCTTAATTTGATAATTACTTGATTTCCAAATGGTTTCAGCATAACTAATTTTAAACAGTTTTTGATAGTGAATATGAGTAGTCTACTAAGAAGAGTTTTTTTCATGTAAAGCAACTCTTGCAATGTATACAATATTAGTGTGTTTCTTTCTAAATTTAGGGTAGAAAAGTGAATAGTATGCAAAAAGTATAGCTACAGTGCATCTGCCATTGAACCATTGGGGTATGGAAACGTTCAAGCTTTTTTCTTTTCCTTTTTGCAGTATAGATAAGCTTTGTTTTGTAAATGCACAAGTCCAATCATTGAATCAACTTAATTTTTTTATGTACTTGAAATCATTTTATTACTCTATAACACTCATGTTGAAGTTCTGATATTTTGTTGAAATCCATTGTTTTACTCTTTGCATATTTGTTGGCTCTTTGCATATTAATATATTAGACTACATGCAAATACAGTCTGTCTTGCCATTGTCTGTTGAAGTGCAGGTTTGATCCAGCCAGTATAGAACTAGCTCTGTAGGGGTGAGGAGGACTGTGCTGTGTATCATCCTTGATTGTGTTCCTTCAAGGAGCATTGCACTGTAAGTACATCAGAATGACAAATTGATGAACTGCAACAGTATCTTTTTGTCAATGTTCCACATAATGTAAATGCCATACTTTGTGTGAATATTATGTTGGAATACAGTGCTGATATCTTGGAAAACCATAACTGCTTCTTAATTTAACATAGAATAATACATAGGTCTGTATTTTTTTTTAAGTGAGCTTAATGGGTAAGTATTTTTTGATATGCTTTAGCTGTAGCTAAAGAAAACTGATCATTAACAAAGTTGAATAGTATTCCTCATTGGTGCTCCTGAAATATATTGTTTTTCAGTGTAAAATATGCATATCTTATATATTAATATGAAAGGCTTGAAATGTATCAGACATAAGTGGTTTTCAGTTTGCAAATATTAAGTCTTGTAGCAGTTTAACACCATTTCATAAATATATATTCTTTCATTTGTGAGGAGCACCATTTGTTGTTTTGAATATACTATAAAGGAAGATGTACAAGGACATAAATGTTGCGATTACAGGATAGAAAATAGCAGTACATTTCATTGTAGATATTTTGAAATGTTTTTGATTGTTTTATAGAACTTAGAGTGACTTCCCTTACCCTTATTTAGATATGGATTATAGTTCTAGTTTGAAATTTAATAGTTAAGGAGTTAGTTATCTGTTATCTTTTAAGAGTGTAGGGTATTGACATGAACAATTTCAGTATTTTGCATGATACTGTTTTATAGATGACCTTTTAGGAAAGTGGTGCATTTTATTGATTAACTGAAGAAATAGCTCAGTTGGAGTCAATATCATAACTCACAAATTGGAGGCTGTTGATTTTGATTCATTTAAGGTTTAAAATCTTTATTAATTGCAAACAGTGCAATTATTTATACTTCACAGTGCCTTCCCAGACCTTCCACCTTAGGTTCTGCTGCAAAAAGCAACAGGTAAGCACAACCTAAGGACATATATAAATAAATATTTCAGTACATTAATGTTGTCCCTGTGAGGTTTTGTGGTTGTGTATTCAAAAGCAATCTGCTACTGCTTCCCCAAAATGTACTTTGTTATTTATGCTACCATTTCAGTGGAAAGTCTGTAAGTTGTTCAAGCAACTGTTTACATTTCTGGGTAATGTTTTTTTATTTTAATTTTTTTTTTATTGAAACAAAAGAAGTGAGTAGATTGCTGCTATAATTGAAATACATTCAAACTTTTTGTAATCTTTTCCCGTATATGGAAGAACTGTTAAGAAAAGGCATTTACATAAGTTTTCAAGATTTAGGGGCTCACTTGGTGAGGAACTTCAACAGCCTTCACAATCTGTTTATGATTGATAGGACATTTTCTTTGCCCTTCAAAGCTCTGGAGTCTTATTCTTGAACTTTAGTAATTCAGTAAGGATATATTGAGTCAGAGTTTATTGTGACTTCTTTTTTTTTAGACAGTTGAATTTTCTTAACTTTTATATACATTGAAAAAGGAAAGAAATAAGGAATAATGGCAGTGTGTTTTGATAAAAGGCATGTGCATCAGTGAAATGTTAACTGTATAGCAAATAACTTTCATAATCTGTTTAGCAACCAGTATTTTTCTGACTTATAATACTTTAATAACTGACGCTGCATTTTATTTTTTGCCAGTTTAAAATGTTTGTGTGTTTTTATAGGTGATTTTAACTGGTACATATTTTGAGTTAAGTTGGATGTATTAAAGCAGCATCATATCAGTTTTGTTTATTCAGTTTCTAAAATGTGCTGATCCTTTTAAAACTCCTGCTTATCTCTACAACAAAGAAAAATATTCAAAAATACTGCCTTCATTTTCACACACAGTGCTGAAGATGCTGCAAGCACCAAAATCATAGCTCATAAAATCAGGTCCTGAGATAGTTACCCATAAAGAGGAATCCTTTGAGTGTATGCCATTGGTGAGCCGATGAGCATGGACCATAGAAGGGCTCAATGTAGAAGGTAAAATTGGCAAATCATAACTGAGAAATATGAAATGTATTCCCATACATAATATGATACAGGGTGTAATGTACCTGCTTTTGATCACTTTTTGTTTTAAAGTGTTATTCACTTGATCTTAAATGTTCCATGAACTGTTTCATAAGTTATGTAGTTACTGCACCACATCTGTGTGTGTATCTGTGTTTTAATAGTCGATGATAGGTATGTTAAGATTGATAATATAAAGGGGCTCTTTGAACCTTAGGAGCCTGTCAAGTTTTGGTTAGTTGTAGTTTGCATTTTTATAAAAGAAAATTTTAAATGAATGCTAATAGATAATGGGGCATTGTTTCTGTCTCATAGAATTTTTTTCATTACCATAAACCTTCACTGATACTGCAAGCATTTTTTAAATGGCGCTATCTTAACCTTGAAATAAATGGAAAGCAGAAAAGGTGAGCCAGGTGATTTGAATGCAGTGGATGTTAGGTGTGGTAGAAACAATGTTTAGTTTAGATTGAAATTATTTTAGTAAAAAACTTGACAATGTGTTGCTGTTTTTTAAAATATCTTAGTGTGGTGATACCTAGATTTCTTATGGTTTCTTGTTTTAGAAATTTGAAGTATACTTTTTAATTAATGAAAATGGTTTTGATACTAAAACTAGTGATTTAATTCTAGTTCTTTATAAACATTGTAAAATAATATCCTTATACAAATATCTTGGTAGTTAATTCATAAGGGTGGGTTTGGGTAGGAGTAGCAGAGTACATTGAGAGAAATAGGAATATATTCAGAAGCAATGACATTTCATTTGAGTACTCTGCCAGAAGAACCACTTTACTTGCAAAATTAACTGTTGTCTAGAATAAGGATGTAGAAATTATAATCAATGAGGATGTCTTATTTTTATTTTCTGAAAATTCTGCCTCATTTTAAAATGTATTCTAACAATACCTAGTTAAAGATAATTTTAATCTTTTTTTTTTTTTTTTTTTTTTTTTAGTCACTTGAGTTTTCTTGCCACAGTATAAACTTCTGAGGGATTTTTAATTGGTGCTTTTAAGAAGCAAATAAGTCCCAGGGTTTTATTTTCTTCAGTGATACCCTTATAGAAACTCTTAAATGTATTTGCGCATATATTTTTTCTTATGCATGCTCAATGCATTTTCGTCCTGAGAAAAGTGTTCTCTACAGAAACTACCCGTGTGTAAAAAGAAGATTGACTTAAAATGGCTACTGTGATGGGAACAGTGTCTTAGGGAGATGCAGCTTGGACTTGAGGTAAATTGAATACTTTACAAACTGTGGTTAAGAGTTTGCTTTAATGACATTGTATGTAAAAGGGTACATGATTACTGTAATTTTGTATTGATTATGGTTTCCTCAATAAAAAAAATAAATGTACATTGATGAATATTATAAGAAACTGTTTTGTCTCTTTTCTAAAATACTTTTTAATGCACAAGTTACTTTATTATGGATTTACAGTGTAAAATAAATTCGTCTTCCAGAAAATTAAATACAAAACAACTTGATATAATAGAACATAGTAGCTAATAATTTACAAACTCATTTTAAAGACCAGAATTTAAAATTGAGGATTGTGTTGTTTGTCCTTAAATCTAATCCTCTTAGATCAGGAAATCTTTGTGTTGGATGTATTTACTGCTGCATGAAGTTTTCTCATTAAAAATGTAATTTGTTCAGCCAAGATCACAACATAAACTTAATAAGCTTGAATATATAGTACACACATTTGAAAAATACTCTCAAAACTCTGAATAGGCAATGGTTTCCAGCAAATAGTCTCTAACAAATGTTTTAACTTAATTTCTGTCTTCCTTTCCCATAAAAGGAATGAAAACCCTCTTAAATACATCTGCTTTAGAAAGACAAACTGAACAACAACCAAAATAATGAGGAAAGGCCCACTCAAATTGATAGGTTCCAAATTCATTAGTTGTAGCTATTTCAGGCTAACCATAGATACGTAAATAGCTCATAAATAGCATTTCATGCAGTTTAATTAGTGTTCTACCTATGGTTTTTAAAAACATAGTTGCTGTAAACTTAGGGAAATATACAACCTTGTAACAGGTTCTGATAGAATAAATGACTGAGTAAATTTCCCACTTTCCTGTTAAAGACACTTCTGCACAATACAGTGATGAATCTGGTTCTCATTTGGAAAGCAAGAAGATACTCTTTAGACGACCTTGTGTTTTGAAGACTTATGAAAAGGAATAAGAAGTCAACATAGTGGCACATCTGTCTTCCTTTTTTGGCCCCGCCATGGAAAAGATGGATGCAGTAAGAAAGTTGAAGAGAGAAAGGAGAAAGTTCCAGGGAGAGGGAAGGGGAGCCTAGTAGTCGTCAGCTAAAAAAGAGAAGAAGAAAAGTGATTTTTTTTTTGAAGATAAAAATATTTAAATAGAATAAAAGGCCTAGATTAATAGTGATTAATTCTTACTTTCAATGGTAAGAATACAAGTACTAGCCGCAGAACCTTTATTGTTCACTGCTTTACACATATACTCTCCTTCATCTTCTGGGAAAGTTTCTGGTAAATAAAGGCAGTAAGTTTCTCCTCTTTCAATATATTGATAGTCTTCTCCATCCTGCAATATTTCTCCTTCAAACCACCATGTGATTTCTGGTTTGGGTTCTCCTGTTACTTTAACAGTAAATCTGACGGGCTCACTGTCAACAACTGATGTGTTTTTTAAAGGCTTCTTGAACCACGGAGCTCCTGATCTGGTTTGCTCTTCATCATCAGTAGTTGAGCCATTCATGATGCTAGCCTCCTCCTCTTCCTCCTCTTCTCTTTTCTACATTAAAATGTATGCATTCCAGTTAATGCTCATTTACACTATAGTGACATTTTCAGAACAATGGTTTAGTAAAATTTTTGAAGTTTTCAAAGAACTTATAACAAACTAAATTCCATTGACTTTAAAGTATTAAAATGATCTTTATATAAAACCTTGTTTTTAAAAGAATATCTTTAGAAAACAAAAGGCTATGTAAGCCTGATGATACCTTTTGTAGTGCTGCATCAATTTCCTTTTGTTCAAACTGCATGCGTAGTAATTTTTGTTCTTCAATTCTTCTTTGTTCTTCTTCTTCTCTTGCCTTAGCCATTCGTTCAAATCTAGCTTTCATATTCACTTTATGAGTAAATGGAGCCTCACTTTTTTTTGCAGGCTTGACATCAACATCATCTTCCTGTAAGAAAGTGGGCCAAGAAAAGAATTGCTTGTTTTTTAAAACCAGTAGTAACTAAAGCATTGATTGTAAAGGTCACGCAATATTTCTGAATTTAAGAGAGTATTTGCCCAACAAACTTGATGTTTGTTGATAGTGGTGAATAACAGAGTAGGTATACTATACTTTTCAGCAATTGTTAAAATACTCCCTTCTCACATGTCTCCATATTTTTGCTTCCCCCACAAGTCTTAGTATTCTTTACCCTATTCCATAAACCAGAAAATGCAATTTCTGTTTTTTCCAACTTCCTCATCCTTCTAGTAAATAACTCCTTGAATGAATTCCATCCAAATGGCAGGGAAGACTGGAGGCAGAAGAAAGAATGACAGTTTTTGAAGAGGCAAAATACATTGCTGGAACTTAGGGAAATAATGGAGGTGAAATAACTCTTTCAAATAAATGAGTGAAAATTGGAAGCCACAGATAATTAGGGGAGTAATTTAAAAGCAGAGTTTGAGTCTATAATACCAATCTGGTGATAGAGCCTTTGAGAGCAGTTTTAGTAGAGTAGGATCATGTGGGTACAGTTAATGATTTCTAAAGTAAGTCTTAACTCTTGCTTTCCATGTAGGCTTTTGTGGGTGTACTGGGAATACCACCATTCATGTTTACCATTACTATGAGAAAATTACTATGGGCTACCACATCCCAATTGTTTTTTTTTTTTAAGATTTATTTATGCATACAAGAGCTGGGGTACAGGCCAGAGGTGGAGGCAGGGTGCAGAGACAGTGGGAAGTAGAATAGGTAGATCCACTAAAATACATTACTGAGGGAGCAGCAGGCAGGTCAGGAGAGGTCTGCTGAACCATGTGGGTGAGCTCCCTGGCCAGGGATGGAACTGTACTGCAATGCCAGCCATTAGCTTCATAATGCTAAGACTTAACCCCTTGCACCACCAGGGAGGCCCAGCTGCTGTTCTTACTGAATCCCTCCCAGTTAATAACTTGTCTTCCTGGTTTTAGGATATAAGCTTATACAAATTTTAACTGTTCACTTAGCTATATTAAGCCAACATTAAAAAAATAAATTGCAAAAGTGAATTCCTCATGAACTGAGAGAAACTATGAATCTTTTTGGTTATTAAGTATAATTGTTGCCTTTCCTTGAATCCTTGAAAAGCTAGGTTTAAAATGTTTACTGGCAATGAGAGTGCTAAAAGAGTGATACTAAGTTGAATGACCTTTGTTCTCCAAGTACATTCTTACTAGAACACAGCTATCCCCAGCACATAAATATTAAAGGAGGAGGGTCCCACATGGTGTGCAGACCTCTCCTGCCGTCCGCTGCTCCCCTCAGCAGTGTACTTCGGTCCTTCTGCCTGCTCTGCTCCCCGCTCTGGCTCTGGTGAATTCTCTCACCCTCCCACGCTTCTGACTGTACCCAGTGCTTGTATAAATAAATAAATCTTAAAAAAAAAAAAAGAATATCATTTAAAAAAAATAAAAAAATAAAGGCAACACAGGCAGTTAATTTGAGATAAAGGGAAGCACAATGGGTTTTAGGGTGCCTTATCAGAAAATTGGAGAGGCCCACACTATAAGGTAAATGAAGTACCAAATGAGTGCTTCAGGAGCTGGGATGGAATTCTTTGATTAGGGAAGGTTACATGAATGAACTAGGTCTTGAAAGATACCTAGAATGTTAAGACATTAATCATTGACATTTTAAAAAGGAGGAAACTGGGCCTCCCCAGTGGCGCAGCGTTTGAGCGCTGGGTTGCGAAGCTGCCCGCTGCCTCTGCAGTGCCGGTTCAATCCCCAGCTGCTCCCCGGCCACCGGAGGAGGGTCCCGCATGGCTCGCAGAACTCTCCTGCCGCCCGCTGCTCCCCTCAGCAGTGTACTTAGGTCCTTCTGCCTGCTCTGCTCCCTGCTCTGGTGAATTCTCTCACCCTCCTGCCTTTCTGACTGTACCCTCCCGCCTTTCTGACTGTACCCAGATTTAAAATAAATCTTTAAAAAAATAAAAAGGAAACTGATCAGATGAAAGAGGTGGGTCCTACTCTGGAAGTACACCCTGCCAAAACCATGCTAGCACAAGTTTTTAAAGGCTATATCAATGAGCTTTAATCTGAAAGGGCATGATAGGAATGTCAACATTCACAAAAAATTCCATTCAGGACATCTTCTTGGGTTACAGGAAGTCCACCATGCCCTAGTCTCAAATCCATTTATACAAAAAGAGCCAGTAATAGCAATAAAACAAAAGTACCTACCTCATTTCTTTTATCTTACCTACATATTTTGTAGTGATAGGTATGACTGCTCTGAGGTTTCACTACCTTTAATAAAAAAAAGGAAGCAAGTGCATACTGATTGAACTTTACCTTCTATGATACATTTCTCTCTAAAGAATCAACTAATCTGATCTTGGTGTTCTCCGGGGTTTTATTCACCTTCAAATTATTAACTCTTCCAAGATGGCTTTATGCTTTCTTCATATAAGTTATGTAGCTCCTGCCTCTCACCTAAGTTCTATGCCTATGTTTTAGACTCCCTTTACCCTGTCCATATACAGCCCAAACTATTACTCATCACCATACACCCACCCCACCTGCATTCTCTCTAGCATCGTCTAGTTTCCTACATAATCGAAGTAAGGTTAGGCTTCTTGATAACCACCTTCCAACAGGCAACCTGTTAGCCAGTTTTGTTTAAATTGGGTCCATTTTTCTCCCTTGACCCCATCTTCATGCCTTGTGCCTGTCTCCCAGTTCATCCTCCATGATCCCAGAATTCTTTCATAAACAAGCCTTCTCCCCCAAGGCTTTGATTTTTAACATTTTCCCAGGCCATAGTCTCTGCAAGGTTAAAAAGGTCCTTCAGTAGCTACAACCTAATTTTACGACTTTTTATCCAGTCATTCATTCAGTGAATCTTGTCTTTGAACCTATTTTCCAATCTCCAGCTACCTTTAACCACCTCTGTGTTGACACTGTCCCATGTAGAATGCTTCCCCTCTTAAACTCTTCACCTTCAGTCAGTTTAAATACCATTTTCTCTGCCCTCTTAAGCCATTCCAAGAAATATTGCATCTTCCTTGATTTCATAACATTAAGTATATAATTATTTTAGCTCTTTTTAACAGTTGTAATTGTCTTCATACTGCACCTTGGGCTGAACTTCCTGAGGCCATATTCATTTTATGTACCCAAAACTTAACAGAGGGCCTAACACAGCAGATATTAAAAAAAGGAAATGATGTTTGCTTTCAACGCTGATAAAAAATGGTTTATCTCCAACTAGACAAAGCCCTAAGATCTTATATCTTAGTGAATTTCAGGTGTGTATCAGTTTGATTGATGAACATCTGGATGTTCCTTAGTATCTCCATTTGTCTAAAACAGCTTGTGATCACTTTAACAAACTCCCATTACTTTATAGTCATGTATACACAGTCACTTTATTCCTCTCCCTCTCATTCTGCCATCATCTCCAGGTCTTAACAATTGTGTATCCTACACACTTGTCCTTTTCATTCCAGCCCTCATTTAAATCATCAGGTCTTCTCCAACCACCCTCCACAAATTAGTACAATATACTCTATTTTCCTTACCCTGTTTTTTTTTTGTTTTCATAGCTTTCATTTACCACCCAGTAATGGCTTTCTATCTCCCCTACCTCTTAGATTCTAAACACTATATGATTATATACTGCAGATTCATTCACCAATGGTGTAGTCCCAGAAAAATCCCTGGAACATAGTAAAGTAAGCAAATAATTTTTTAGTGCATGAATCTAAAACTATCTTTACCACACAAATGTATGAGAAAGGATATCATTAGACTTTTAGTGTTGAACTGAATGTATATACACAAGTTGATTTTTAAGTGATTTCACCTGAAACAATGTTATAACTGTTACTTCAATTTAAAAATAAGATTATTGCTCATCAAAAATTAATAAAACCATCTTTAGCTTCAGCATGATCTAGCTATAAAGATGCCTATTTGATATCATCACTCCATGTATTAAAAATACCTTCAATCCACCCCTGTTAAAAAAGTTCCTTAACATGACATTTACATGGTTATGTCACCTGTGCTTCCATCTTAATCTCTTATTCTTACACTCTGCTTGTCCCCAAAATATAATGAGAATTTACACATAACTTCTGTTTACTCAGTCTCTTCTGAAGGCCCTCATAACTTCCCACACCTGTTTTGCTAATCAAGTATTTTATGAAAATGCACTTTTAAGAGAATACAGTTTAAATGCTGATAGCATTACAAAATGGTGATCTGGCAGAAAAAAAATTCCCTACCCTTTTAAACCAATATTCATGATCATGGAACTAATCCTTAGACTGGAAGGGGCATTACAGATCATCTAAGGATTGCCTCTCTATTTTATAAATGGTACTTCAAATACATGTCATCTGAATTCTGACTTAAGCTCTGCCACTGAACTATTGACATGATTTTGAGCCAATTATAGAGGCTTTATGGACCTCATTTAAAGTTAGAAAGTAGGGCCTCCCCTGGTGGCGCAGTGGTTGAGCGCTGGACTGCGAGTCTGCCCACAGCCTCTGCAGCACCAGTTCGATCCCCAGTCACTGGCGAGGGTCCCACCAAAAATAAATAAATAAATAAAGTTAGAAAGTAGTCTGATCTCTGGAGTTTATCTTCTATTTCAAACTAAAACTTGTGCTAGTAAATTTGAAATATTCTTGCTAGAATGAACCATTTGATAGTCACTGTAGGCTATTACTGATAAGTCATTTTGAATATTATTAAAAATACGAAACTCATGTTTCATTTTCTTCAAAAAATATTTTGAAACAATATTAGTGGGTAAGTCTTTCATAGTCTCTTAAGATCTTAATGTGATTTTGCTATTTTGTTGTCCAATTGTTATATATACTTATTAATTGTAAGTACCGAAACTTATTTTAAAGTCAGTGTTATTTTCTGTTAAGTTTGTTATCAATACTATACCATAACAATATTAAATACAAAATGGTATACCTCATGAAAGTTTTCTGCTTCTCGCTCTTTAATTTCAAGGTCAATTGCTCTCCTCCTTGCTCGCTCTTCTTCTACCTTTTTCTGGATTTCTTTTTCAGACAATTGACCAATTTTTTCAAACTTGCTTCTTAAGTTTTTAGCTTGAATAGACCCACTCCTTTTCAATTTGATTAATTCTTCATATTCCTTGCTCAGCTCAAAGGTTTCATTTTCTTCTTCTTCCTTCAAAAAAATAAAAATTTATATACTAACTACCATGTAATTAATTTGTACAATAAACCATTCAGTGTCTACCATTTTCTTATTTAAAGCCAAAAATAAAGCTTAACCGCCCCAAATACAATGCCAAAATTTACTAATTAGAAGCAATGCTATACATTTCAGAGTTTACATAACATCTTATTCCTTTTAAAATATTTCATTACAGAATATGGCTCAAAACCTCATTTAACATTCCATTGTAAGGGCCTCCCTGGTGGGACAAGGGTTAAGATGCAGCACTGTGAAGCTACACACACACACACGTGTGTGCGTGTGCGCGCACACGAGGGAGGTGACCCCATGGTGCAACAGACTTCTCCTGTCTCCCCTGCTGCTCCCCTCAGCAATGTATTTCAGTAGATCTGCCCATTCTGCTCCCCTCTCTGTCTCTGGTGAATCCTTTCATTCCCCGCATCCTTGGCCTGCACCCCAGCTCTTGTATGCATAAATAAATAAATCTTAAAAAAAAAATTCCATTATAACCTAAAACTAAAATATGCATGCGAAGATTAGGTCTTATCAGGAATTAAAAGATTTTTGTTTAAGAGACAGTAAAGGAATATGGTTAAGAGTCAAATATAAGTTCTAGTTCTAACAGTGTATGACCTTTTGCCCACTTTTGCCACTAGAATGATTTCTTCATCTCTGAATAGAGCCAGAATATCTAAAATTCCTCTTGTCTTCCATTTCATAGTCTAATAAATATCAGTACTCAAGCCAACTGAATTCAACATTTCTGCTGATACAGTTTCAGGATATATATCCTGTGTTCTCAAGAAGGACTTCCCTAATGGCACAAGGGGTTAAGCACCACACTATGAAGATATCCGCAGCTACTGCAGCAAGAGTTCGATCCCCAGCCAGGGAGGTGACCCACATGGTACAGCAGACCTCTCCTGTCTTGCCTGCTGCTCCCTCAGCAGTGTATTTCAGTAGCTCTGCCTGTTCTGCTCCCCACTCTGACTCTGGTGAATTCTCTCACCCCCACCCCCGCACCTCTGGCCTACATCCCAGCTCTTGTGTGCATAAATAAATAAATCTTAAAAAAAAAAAAAAAGTTGGCAAGAAGCCCCCACCAAGTCACCTGCCAAACATGCCATGTCACTGCCAGTCCAAGGGACAGTCACTGTCCGCCTCACCTCATGTCAAGGTGGGCTGCAACCCAGTCATATTGCTGCACATGTTAAAGGACAAAGGAAATGGTGGAATTTCTTCCTCCCTATTTCTTCCCCTTCTTCATATCCACTGGCCATCCAGACAAAGGAGGGTGGCGGAGTCCAGGACTGGGAAAAAGGGCCTTTGGGCATCAAGAACTGGGAAGAGGGCTACAGAGAACCTATTCCGGGGAGCCAGGGAGGCAGCAGGAGGTATGATTGAGCTAAGATTCTAATATTCTAGCACACAGTCTGTTGCTCAATCAGCTTTCAATTATAACAAACTAATTCAAGACAAAATTATTGAAAATTTGAAGATGGCAACCTCATAGCATTAAAAACTAAGTGTGGCCCTTCTGAGCATGGGGTCTTATGAGGGTATGAATTGCATGCCCATAAAACTGTTCCTGTATGATCTACAGGGTTGAGTATTTTTTGGGGAGTCAATCAAGAGGGGGAAGAATCAGGGTCTAGGCCAGAGTCATGGGGGTGAAAGAATTCACCAGGACAGAGTAAAGAACAGGAAAGGCAGATTTATTGAAATAAACTAAGAGAAACAGCAGGTAAGATCGGAGAGGTCTGCTATATGCTACAGGATCTAGTACTGAAATGAATTATTTATATATATATAGTATGTAGTATTATATATAATTTCATTTTACATGTAATCATATAATTATGTAATTATATATTATGTATATTATATCTAATCATTTAAATACTATAGAAATCACATTAAAATATTTAAAAGCATCAAAGTTCTATCTTAGATTAATTTAGCACAATAAAATGATTCAAATACTTGCAAAATTAAATCTTATTACTATTCGGGCCTCCCCAGTGGCGCAGCGGTTGAGCGCTGGGTTGCGAAGCTGCCCGCAGCCTCTGCAGCGCCGGTTCAATTCCCGGCTGCTCCCCGGCCACCAGAGGAGGGTCCCACATGGTGCGCAGACCTCTCCTGCCGCCTGCTGCTCCCCTCAGCAGTGTACTTCGGTCCTTCTGCCTGCTCTGCTCCCTGCTCTGGCTCTGGTGAATTCTCTCACCCTCCCGCGCTTCTGACTGTACCCAGTGCATGTATAAACGAAACAGACGAACAAACAAATAAATAAATAAAACATGCCTCTATAAAAGAAAAAAAAAAAAATTTAAAAAAAAAATCTTATTACTATTCATTATACACCTGTAGTGTATCTTATTTTGATTAAATTTGTTATTTTGATTCTGTTTGATTCGAGGAATATAAGAATAAATGGGTATATTAAATACTCTATAACAATAATTCTCAGTCGCGATGTAATCATACAGTTGTGAGGTATAAAGGAAGAAATATTAACTTAAGGTACTATAGTAATATCTCAGAGGCATGCAATTTTATTTACTTATTAAACTGACAAGAAATGAGCAGTATTATAGCATGCTAGTGAGTGTGCACAGCTATGATGCCACTTGTACCAGGTACCCTTCACAGGAATATATTGAGTGTCCTAATGTGAATAATACTTAGAAAGTTACTGCAAGGTACTATGTGTAAAATACTTAGACTTAAATATTTGTGAACTATAAATGGATATTTCTTAAAAATCTTACCTCTCCCATTTCTTGTCTTAGTTGTTCAAATTCCTGTTTTTCCATCTCTAGCTTATGCTTCCTTTCCTCCTCTGTTCGTCGTTTTTCTTCTTCCATTTTTTGTTTTAATAATTCTTCGAAATTAATTTCCAGTTTTCCCGGTGTCAGAGATTCTTGAGAGATTGCTTTATACATCTCTGGGGTGTCATCATCATCTACCACCTATTTAAAATATTTCTTTTATCACTCTTGCCAGAATTAGACATACTGTTTAATGTCTAATTAAACAGTTTCTTGTAGAAACTGTGATTTCTTGCATAGAAAGGTTTTACCTTGAATTAAATACAGGAGGCAAATTTTCTTCTAAAAACTCATAAAACAATAAACAAGGAAGGAATTAGAAAATGTAAAACTAAAGTGTTAATTACAAAGCAGATGATCACCATCTAGTCTCAATTCCAATGAACATAAAGAAATACTCTATACTGTGAGTAATCTGAATTAGATGTTAAGATTTTCTAATATTAAAGGATAATTTTTGGGCCTCCCAGGTGGCGCAGCGGTTGAGTGCTGGGTTGAGGGGCTGCCTGCAGCCTCTGCAGTGCTGGTTCTATTCCCGGCTGCTCCCCGGCCACTGGCAGAGGGTCCCACGTGGTGCACAGACTTCTCCTGCCGCCTCCTGCTCCCCTCAGCAGTATACTTTCTGCCTGCTCTGTTCCCCGCTCTGGCTCTGGTGAATTCTCTCACCATCCCGTGCTTTTGACTGTACCCAGTGCTTGTATAAATAAATAAATAAATCTAAAATAATAAAAATAAAATAAAATAAAGGATAATTTGTTTTGTTTTGTTTTGTTTTTGTGGGCCCCTAGCCGGCGGCCAGGGAATGAACCGGCACTCAGGCAGCCTCGCAGTCCAGCGCCACCTTGAGGGATAATTTTTAATTGGATAAAATGAATCATCATTTTGATCATTAAATCGTGGTTTTGTCTGAATGAATTAGATAACCCATCATCATCCCTTCATTATCAGGCACATAGCACTCTTAATGTGATTATTTTATTGTACTGATTTACTTACTATCATGGTAATTAAGAGTAGATAATACTAATTTAGAGCTATCAGGTACAATTTTAAACACTTCAGATGTGTTAACAGTAGGTATTATTAATCTCCCCATTTTATAACTAACGAAACTGAGCACTGATAAGAAACTTGTCCAAAGCAACACAAATACTGAGTGACAAAGCTCAGATTCAGAACTTTGAAAGTCTTCCTAACAGATAAACAAATAGTGGGTCTCCCCTGGTGACTCAGGCAGTTGAGTGCAGCACCGTGAAGCTGTCTGCAGCCTCTGCAGCGCAGGTTTGATCCTGGCCAGCCAGACAAGAATCGCACATGGCGCAGCAGACCTCTCCTGTCTCGCCTGCTTCTCCTCTCAGCAGTGTTTCAGTCAGTCTGCCTGTTCTGTTCCCCACTCTGTCTCTGGTGAATCCTCTCACCCTCCCAAACGTCTGATCTGTGCCCCCAAAAAATAAACAGAGTGATACAGACAACATTTTCACAATTTCATGAGTTACACATTTGATTGCCATTGAGTTGTGACCTTGGGCACGTTACCTAACCTGTCTAAGTCTGAGTTTCCTTATCTGGGACAATCTTTGTAGAGTTCTCATGAGAGTTAAATAAAATTTGGAAATACGTTGTACTGTGCCTTATGTCATGGGAAGCTCTCAAAAGGTAGTTTCATTATTTCATTGTCATTCCTTTTATATAGGCAATCTCTAAATTCCAAATAGAAATTCTGCTTTAAAATCATTGGGATGGACCTCCCTAGTGACGCAGTTGGTTGAGTGCACTGTGAAGCTGTCTGCAGCCTCTGCAGTGTGAGTTCAATCTCAGCCGGCTGGCGAGATACCCACATGGCCCAGCAGACCTCTCCTGTCTCACCCGCTGCTCCCCTCAGCAATGTATTTCAGCCAATCTGCCTGTTCTGTTCCCTACTCTGTCTCTGGTGATCCTCTCACTCTACTGCACATCTCGCCTGTACCCCAGTTCTTGTATGCATGAATAAATAAATCTTTAAAAAAATAAAAATAAAATCATTGGGACACATTTCACCATGAAAAACAATTATTTATATCTGTTTTTCTATACCCTGCAGATATATACATAAATCTGTGGCTTGAATTGTCACCCTATGACTGAAATACGCATATTTCAGAATATGTATATTCTAAGAAAAAGAACAAAGGATAATTATTTGATCCAAGTTTTATATATGACAGACTTTACCACAGAACCAGTTCAACTCAATATTTGCCAAAAAAAATTGTAATATATGAGTTAACTGAGCATTATACGTGAAATTATGATACTTGACCCCAGCTGAGCATATAACATACGTGAAAGGGGAAAAATTCACTGTTTTTTCATGATATAGAAATGTCTCCAGAAAGTTAGAGTTTTGTTATGAGTTAGTTTTCCTTCCCTAAACTTTTTCCACTAGTGAATCATGGTAAATGCACAGACAGAACACATCTCTGGATATTGTCAGAAAAGACTTCCCAGAAGAAATAGAATGTGTAAATACGAATAGCACAGCTTAAGGACAGAATGGAAATGTCTCACACAGCATTTATCAAAGTCAAGAAAAGAGACCATAGCCTTTTGAAGAAATGGAAAGAAATTTCCTATGTCTAGAACAAAATGACAGAAAGAATCAAGAAATGAAAGTGAAGAAAAGCACTAGGGCAAAAATCGTCTTAAAAATGTTTGAATTTTGGGGGCCTCCCTGGTGGCGCAAAGTGTTAAGTCTCAGCACTATGAAGCAATCCGCAGCCACTGCGGCTTGAGTTTGATCTGGCCAGGGAGCTACCCACATGGCACAGCAGACCTCTCCTGTCTCACCATGGCTCCCCTCAGCAGTGTATTTCAGTAGATCTGTCTGTTCTGCTCCCCACTCTGTCTCTGGTGAATCCTCTCATCACTCCCCCCGCCCCCGGCCTACATGCCAGCTCTTGTATGCATAAATAAATAAAATAAATCTTTTTAAAAATTTTAATTTTTGCTTAAGGGAAATAGTAGCATATCACATTAACTCTTTTTTTTCCCCTTTGTTTTCTTTAAGAAAGATCACTCCTGGCTTACAGGGGAGAATGGACTATAAGCAAAAAGCAAGTTAATCAGAAGTTGGCCCAAGATGAGGGATAACAGTGACCTAGATTATTGTAGTGGCACTGGGAAATGGGGGGAAACTGATCAGTTTTTAGAGTGATTTAGAAAGATAAATACATGAGATAAAGAATGACAGAGTGTTTGTGGGCATGAGTGAGAAGGTGAAAGTGTTCAGGCTCCCAGGTTCCTGATTTGTGCATCTGAGTGAGTAATGACGTCAAACACTTGGCTTTCTGTGTTCACGCAGACATAGGAAGAAAACCAGGTCATGAAATCACTGCAGTCAAGCAAAATATTTGAATGGATGCAGTCTTCACATGTAATTCCAACTTGTTGAAAACAATGTCACATACCTCTACATTTTACAAGGTATGGACAGTTAAACCAAACTATAACAGTTGTACCAAAATGGTGTAGTTAGTATAACACTATGACAGAGTTAGTTCAGTATCAATATCCAGAAATGATGGATGAGCATTTTGCAGAGTTAGGTAATTGTGATTAAATGGCTTTGGTCATTTAAAATATACTAGATGGAACGGAAACTAAAATGAAAGAAGGAAAGGTAGGAGGAAATGGAAAGGGAGTGGAGAGAGAGGAAAGGTAGGGATAGGAAACTCCTATGTCTCTTCCTTAATACTTAGTTCTGGAAAATATCCCTTCCTAAAAAGAAGGAAGACAATATTCAGTCTTCTATACCAATAGTAGCAATTTAGTCAGAAACTTCTCAACACTACATTGAAGCGATCACCTTTTACTGGTTATGCCATGGGAGACTTAAAAGATTTTATTTTGGGGGCCTCCCCTGGTGACACAGACGGTTGAGCGCTGCACTGTGAGGCTGTCCACAGCCTCTGCAGTGCCGGTTCGATCCTGGCCTACCAGCGAGGGTCCCAAATGGCTCAGCAGACCTCTCCTGTCTCGCCCGCTGCTCCCCTCAGCAGTGTATTTCATCAGTCTGCCTGTTCTGTTCCCCGCTCTGTTTCTGGTGAATCCTCTCACCCTCCCGCACATTTGGCCTGTACCCCCTGTTCTTGTATAGATAAATTTAAAAAAAAACGATTTTATTTTTGCGTAGAAGAACTGGGGTGCAGGCCAGAGAGGTGTGGGAGGGAATAAGAAGATTCACCATAAACAGAGAGGAGAGTAGAACAGACAGATCTACTGAGACACTTCTGAGGGGAGCAGCAGGTGCGACAGGAGAGATCTGCCGCGCAATGTGGGTAGCTCCCTGGCCAGGCATGGTACTCAGGCTGTTGCAGTGGTAGCACTGAGACTTAAGCTCTAGGACACCAGGATGACCCTATAAGAGACTTTAAAACCTATTTGCCACCCCTACTGTTGGCACAAATTCCCAAAATAAAGGGTATTGCCCAAATTTTAATTATATCCATTAACGTAGCCAAAAAGCTGAATCCTAATGACATTATTCAGTTACCCTTTTATCTTACCATGCTCTTCCTTGCTTCAGCAAATGCCTTCTTTTCTTCTTCTATTCTTCTTCTGGCCTCTTCTTCTGCTTTTCTTTTTTCATCTTCTCTTCTTTGTCTTTCTATTTCTTCAAAACTGAGCTTGAGTTTACCAGGACGGTATGCTTTAAAAACTTTTTCTGTGTCTTGATTTTCCTCGTCTTCATTTACCTAACCAAGGAACAACTCATTACCAAGAACTGAGAGTCATCAAAGACAGGAATGAATGAACAATCAAATGACACAGAATTATCCATCTTACATGGGACTGTTTCTATGCTTTTAATATACCTGACCAAAACCCTTTCCTTTATAATGTCTTATATAGTAAAATATTCAAATTTGGAGCAATTCCCAATAAAGATGTACTCAAAACTTCTCAAGCCAAATGTTTAAATAGATAAGATGGAGTGTGGTCATTTAAGAGTTCTATTAAACAGTAACTCCTAGAACAAGGACCTCCCCGGTTGTGCAGCTGGTTGAGTGCAGCACTGTGAAGTTTTTCGCAGTCTCCACAGTGCCAGTTTGATTCCCGTCAGGCCGGGGAGATTCCCACATGGTGCGACAGACCTCTTCTGTCTTGTCTGCTGCTCCCCTCAGTAGTGTATTTCAGTAGGTCTGTCTGTTCTACTCCCCGCTCTTTCTCTGGTGGATTCTCTCACCTTCCTGCCTCTGGCCCATATCCTAGTGCTTATATAAATAAATGAATCTTAAAAAAAAAAAAAAGACATTAGCTTCGATTAAAAAAAAACAACTCCCAGAACAAGCATAAGCTATGTGTGTCTACTTAAAGTGAGACCCAAGTGTACCTACAAAGTCATTGGTAGTAAAATAAAGTTTTCATTTTGAACAAATGGTGGTTAGCAGAGGAAAAGGGATTTGTAGTGAGTGAGTAAATTGTGTAAAAAGGGGTCAATTATATGGTAATAAATGAAATTAGACTTTTGGTGGTGACGAGGATGTAGTGTATACAGATATCAAAACAGAATACCGTACATAAAACCTATATAATGTTATAAAGCAGTGTTACCTCAAAGAAATTAAAAACTAAAATTCTCATTTTGTACTTTTCATAGATTTTTTTTACTACTATGCTGCTTTTTATAGTAACCAGATAAAAGATTGTTATCTGAAGTTATTTTATAGAAAATTCAAATTTTTATTATTTGATTTAATATGAAAAAATTAAAACTCATCAAAATTTATTATTTTTTTAATTTTTAATTTTTTATTTATTTATACAAGCACTGGGTACAGTCAGAAGCGCGGGAGGGTGAGAGAATTCACCAGAGCCAGAGGGGAAAGCAGAGCAGGCAGACTGACGAAGTACACTACTACTGAGGGGAGCAGTGGGTGGCAGGAGAGGTCTGCACACCATGTGGGACCCTCGCCCGGTGGCCGGGGATCAAACCAGCGCTGCAGATGCTGCGGGCAGCTTCGCAGCCCAACCCTCAACCGCTGCACCACCAGGGAGGCCCCCAAATTTATTTTTTGATTACTTAATGATACTTCTATTTCTTTCAATGAATTGACCATTAGTGATATCTAAAATGTACAGGTAATTATGCCGCAAACTAGTATCATTTTCAAACAACAGTCTATGAAATTAAAATTTTGGAAATATAGTCCTTAGGATATCATCAACGAAACTTGATAAGAAATTCTGAAAGTTTTAAAATATTATAGGTGTTCCATTTTTAAATTCTTATTATGAGATTTGGAATCAGTGTTTTGTTATTTCACTCTTATTTTTATTAATATATCTAATCATCATAATGATAAACTTTTAAAACATTATATGCCAGACACATTTTAAGTGCTTTCTATGTATTAACTCATTTTAAGATTTGAAAGTAAGCACAATTTTTTTCACCATTTTAAAAAATAAGGAAGTTAAGACATAGCAAAGTTAAATAAGTTGCTCATGGTCACATACTTAATAAATGGCAGCAATCTAAATCCAGGCAGTCTGGTTCTAAAATTAAGGATCTTAACCACTCACACACATACACACACACACACACTCTCTCTCTCTCTCTTTCTCTCTCTCTCTCTCTCTCTCTCTCTCTCCCCTTATGTGCTTAATTGCATATTCCATAGTAAACTTATTTAAATATCTTCAAACATTTGAAGGACTGGACTGGAACTAAGTATACTTATAATTAGATTTGAAAGTATGCTGCACATCTAACAGGTGATGAGAAACCAGATTCACATAATATTTTGGATACTTTCAACAATTAAAAAAATTAAAAAGTTAAAGCAGAATATATAAATACTTCCAAATCAGATCCCTTTATATAGAAACTTCTTGACTTTATAGGAATGAACTTTACCTAAAGCCAATTACCTTCCCTAGTATTAAACATTTTATTCATAACATTTATGTTATACATAATCATATCATACATATTATAATATGATATATGATATGATAATCACATATAACATTTGATGTGCTATATGACATACATAATTATATATAATATTATATACCATATATATAATATGGTATATAAATAATTTACATGTTTGTTTTACCATTTGCCGCCTTGCTTCTTCAAAGGCACGCTTCTCTTCTTCTAAACGTTGTCTTGCTTCCTCTTCAGCTTGCTTCCTTCGGTTTTCTTGTCTCTGTCTTTCCAATTCTTCAAAAGTTAGCTTCAATTTTCCAGGAGAAAGGGACTCTTTTTTTGCCTCACTTTCCAGTTCATCATCCTAAGAAATCATTATGAAAACCAATCACTTAAGTGAAAGTGCTGTTAATGAACTTAACTGCTTTGATTTGTTTCTTAAAAAAAAATTTACCATAACTAATGAAAGACACTTTGCCTCCTTGAGTGATCTTCGTTCTTCTTCATATCTTATTCTCTTATCTTCTTCATACTTAATCCTTTCTTTTTCTTCTCGTTCTTTTTCTAGATCCTCAAAATTCTTTATTTTTCCAGACGCCTTGTGTGACTTGACAGGTACAACTGTTACAAGTAACGAATCATCTCCTTCCTAATTTATAAAATAGATAATTAGTTATTTCTTCCTAATCAAAATTTAAGTTCTACAGGACTTTACCTCCATCATTGGTGAACTTCATTACATTGTCATCAATGTTATAAAAGATAAAAAAATGTACATTTTTTTTACAGGTCACTATTTGATATCTTCTCTGCATTCATTGTACATTGTGAGTTAATTTTTAAAAAATCCACTGCTGACAAAGTCCAAGAGCATCTTACTTCCTAGAAGATGATATTAATACAGCTGTTTGGATAAAACTGCATAACATTTTCTAAAAATACCTGTGCAATAATCTCATCAAAGGTGATGTACATGTGAGTGTATCCTAAATCAATTTGATGGTAGATGGATTCAGTTTAAACACACAAAATAGTTTTTCCATTTGATTTTTATCTCCATGCAACTTTTTAAATACTAGTTAAAACTAATATTTAACGAAGAAAAAAAAAAAAAACACCAGAGTACTTCCTAGCAATCTAGAAAGCGTTTATATTATAGACAAAACTCTGGTATTTGATCCTATTAAAATATTCTTAAGTTTGTTGTTTTTTAAATTCTTTAGAATTCTACTGCATAATCTAATGTTGCCTCTCAGCCTTTTCAAAAATGAAGTTATAATATATAACACATGCTCGTAACATAAAATCCCTTCCAATTCACATGGCTATAGTTTTAGGCATACCATCAAATTGATTGATTTTTAACCTTCTCTGTTAGATAGAAAGGATAACTGAAGTTTTTGTGGTTGTCCAACATTCCTTCATAGTAATGGATACCGCACTCTCTACCAGACGTAATAACCAAAACAAACTATAGGAACTCTGAGTAAAGAAGACAAGATGAATGTTAGCTTTCAATAATCTAAGTTAGCAACTGCTCAAGAAATACATAGTCTTGGCAGAGTATCTCAAAATGAGACTTTTCTCTCTCATTTAATCATGAAAGCAAAATCATACTTTAAAAAAAAACACTAAACTATAGTGTTTGAGTGTGCAAAAGTATGATCTTGCTTTGCAAAATATTTTTATGCTTTTTGTTATTTGTAATAAAAAGAAGTAAAACCTTTAATTTTTTTCATTAAAAATTATTTGTGAATCAGATAATTTTATGTGAATGTTTCATTAAAGGAAATGCCATTTACCTCTGATGCTGATTCAGTCCCCGTATTGTTTATGTCCTCAATCTATTGAATGAGAATTTCATATCATTACATTACATTGAATTTTTGCTTTTTGCCTTTAAACATACAAGTGAAAATTAATTTAGCTGGTGAATTTATAATTTTGGAAATATTTTTATGTTGCTCCAAATTAATCTATTATATCCTTTATTAAATGCAGAGTCAATAAAAATATTCGTTTTTGCCTTTTGTCATCCATATCAATAGCTAGGGAATAACATATGAAGAAAAAATTAAAGTGAAACCTACCTTTGTAAATCTGAAATTTGAATAATGAACAAGACTCATTACCTAGCTGTGAGCTTAGAAACAATTATTAAATTAGTGATTTAACTTGAGATACAAAAACATTTCTCTATTCTCTGAATCTGCTCCAGCAAAAGGAAAATCAGCAATCAAATAATCATATGGTTATAATTTACAATATAAATATATGGCAAAAATAGAACAACAAAGTGCAGTGAGAGGTACAGACTTCCAGGTGGATAGTTCAGAGAAGAAAATAGTTCTGTAATCATAATTGTTTGTAATTTGACCAGCTTTAAATAGGGAAGATTCTTTTTTAAAAAGGGAGCTCAATTTGGCTACTACTCATAAGAAACATTAGGTTGCCTTGAGAGGTAGGATGATAATGTATTTAACAAACCAAGAAGATCATGATTCAAACAATGTAATGTTTGAGATATCAGAAAAAGGAAACATAAGCAATGGAAAAATGGGAAACATTAAAATTAAAATTTCAGATTGATTACTGTTTTCATTTGATTTTTAACACCAGTGGAAGAGTCTAGAAGTAGTTTGTTCCAAATTCAGTGTAAGAGAATTTTATTGTACTGAGGTGAGGTTCATGCTCAGACCTGGGTTGACTAAGTTCCTGATCTCTCATCATCCCACTTTTCTTTATTCTCTGTCAAAGAAGCAATAATACATTTTATTAATATACCAAACTTCTTAAAAAATAAATTATTCTGAACAAATAATTTATCAAACTATATGTTTTGTAGTTATCATTAAGTTTTGTTCAGAATAATTTGCTTTGCTATAGAATTATTATACTGACTTACTGTGTAAATGGTGAAGGTTTTACTGAAAGAAGTACTAAGAAAATTTTGAATGAATTTATAATAAAATAATTACAAAATTATTTCCCTTCAAAAGAATGCTGACAATTCTTCTACAAATCATGTTACTCTCTCAATAAAAAGTTCTAGAAGATATGGTGAGAAGAAAGAAAAGACATTAAAAGAATAGGGAAGAGAAATTCTAAATATCTTAACCCCAAATTTCCTTTTCTTGCTGCTACAACCTCCTCAGCTTTTTTTATTAACTTACAGTAAGATAAACTATATTTTGAGGGCTGTTTCTTTTTTATTTTTTTTATTTAAAATTTCTCTTTTTTTTAAGATTTATTCATGCATACAAGAACTGAGGTACAGGCCAGATGCGCAGGAGGGTGAGAAGATTCACCAGTGACAGAGTGGGGAACAGAACAGGCAGAAGGACCGAAGTACACTGCTGAGGGGAGCAGTGGGTGAGGCAGGAGAGGTCTGCTGCGCCATGTGGGTACCTCCCTGGCCAGGGATCAGGCTCATGCTGCAATGGCTGCTGATAGCTTCATAGTGCTGATGCTTAACCCCTTGGACCACCAGGGAGGCCCTCTTTATTATTTTTTTTATTACTTCTTTGCTCAATTTAAACCATTACTAAAGCAAGAAAAAATGGAATAATATTTTTTCAGTGGGTTTCAACAAATAAGAAAAAGATTAATTTGTCTAAGTAGCCATGGTATCCATACATTCACAGAAAACATATTCATTTCATTATAAATGTAAACTTTCAAAATCTGCTTTTGAAGAGCTATTTCTCAACTATATAATTTTTGGAAAGAAAACTACTTTCATTCCTTCTCAAATCAACTTCCTTTTCTCTCCTTTCCTTTCAACATCTCAGTCCCTTACCAATAACTTCTCTTTTTGTAAGTGTATAGTTAATGTTGCTGTTCATCAGAGTATTCCTCAAAGATAACCAGATTATAATAAAACAAAAACTTCCCCCCAAACTTCAGTGGTTTTTGATCTTAACATCCAACAGGAAAAGTATGCCTACTTGTAATTCATTATTAGCTCCTAGTATCTGTTAATTATCACAGGCACTTATTCATTCACCCTCCTGATTAAGGACTCCCTTCTAAAGCATTTCTAATATGGACTTGTACAAGTGAATTTTTCAAACAAACATGAGACTCTTCTTGGTTACCTAGGACATATATTAATTCTTGTATTCAAAGATAAGGTTCATTAGATTTGAGTGAAAATATATTTAATTAGGTGTTAAGGGGCCTCCCTGGTGGTGCAAGGGGTTAAGTGTCAGCATTATGAAGCGATCAACAGCCACTGCGGCATGAGTTCGATCCCCGGCCAGGGAGGTGACTCACATGGCGCAGCTGACCTCTCCTGTCTCACCAGCTGCTCCTCTCAGCAGTGTATTTCAGCCAATCTGCCTGTCTTGTTCCCCACTCTGTCTCTGGTGAATCTTCTTACCCCCCGCACCTCTGTCCTGTACCCCAGTTCTTGTATGCATAAATAAATCAATCTTTAAAAAAATAATTAGGTGTTAAAATTAGACTTTATTTGCAAGATGAAATTACTGCTAATAGCTTATTTTGCTCCATCTACACATTCTTACACTGTAAATGGCCAAAAATTTTATTAACAAGGATAACATGGTATCCTACTCTATAGTATCTAGGGTCATTAAAGAAATAGTTCCTTTTCATAATTATACCTTATTTCCATCTCTCTATCTTATCTCTGCATCATATTCAAATTCACCTCTTCAACACACAAGTTTTTCTTTAAGAAATCTCTGCCCATACATTCATTTCTTAGGGTTATAGTGATGTTAAAGTGTAGTGAGTAATCAGTGCTTTTTGAGAAAAGCCCCAAGACTTGAAAGTAGACTAACTCTCTGTGCATAGTGATTATATATATTTGTTGCCAAATACTTACTTAATTTACATTATAAATGTAATTATAATAATAAATGCAATTACATAGCACAATGCAATTTTTATAATTTACAATATTCACCTATTTTAATTATAGTCCTTTATTTCATTGCAAAATGAATATTAATCTCTGAAGACTGGAGATAGCAGAGACAAAGTATATACTATCATTTCTTCAGATAAGGAGCAAAATAATGTAGGAAATTCCAATTCCTTGCTATAATTCATCTCACATATGTCATTATTTCCTAACACACAGGTGGCTATTTGTGCAATAGCAACAGTAATTTGTACAGTTTGGTTAAATAAATTTTTTTGACTTTCAAGTATGGAGCAAGTTTTCCCATCTTTGTCACTTTTTTTAAGAAAGATAGTGGAAACTGGATGAATCATAGCAAATATATTTAAAGCAAATAAAAAGTAGGTAAAAAGTCAACTACAATCTCACAGTAAAAACAGTTATTAAAGAGACAATATACTGTGATAACTATGTTAGGATATTTGGTAAAATATTGATGAGAGGAGGAGAAATTAAAACGATTTCATGACCACTTATCTATACATCTAACATTAAGTATTTAGAGTCCACTTACTTAGTACCAGGCACTGTTCTACGTGCTTTGCATTTATTAACTCATATACACTTAAAAACAGCAGTAGAAGACAAATGCTATTATTATCTCATAAGCTCAGTACTTTTATCTGTTTTGATCTTACTGTAGACCAGGTAAAAGTTACATGAAATACACAATAACCGTCTTTTGTCATCTTTTCATCTTTATGACTACAGATAATATATAATGTAAAAGAAATTTCAACAATTAAGGAAATTTTTCTGAATTGATCACTTCTTAATATGATATAATTATAACTTAGTATTTCAAGTTATAATAATTAATCCTTTGAGATATTAGCTTTTTCTGAAAATTAGATCTGATTCTTAAGTATTTTAAAAATACTTGCCAGCTTCTTAGTTTTCATGCTCTCAGTTAAAATATATGGGAATTCCAAGTTCATTAGGAGACTACATAAAATCATAGCAATAATATTTTTCTCTCTCCTAATTTGTCCTCTACGGTTATGGAAATCAGTAACAGCTATAAAAAGGAAATGGTTATCACACACTTCTCCCTCTCCTATTACCATCCCCAACTTAAAAAAAAAAAAAAGTTGATGAACTAGTTTTTAAAAATGTAATTTGACTTGTTTCAAATTCTTAAGTAGGAAGATATCCTAATTATGCCTAAGTATTTGGTAACAATAAACAAGTATTCATTGATTGCTGTTGAAAGACCAACATTTTGCCAGCTGCTTGCCAACAGTTTATGTGCGAAATTGCCTTATAACTTTGTAAAATTTTCTAACATGCCAAGAATGGTAAATAGTGAGAGATGTAAACAGAATGACAAAACGGTAAACAACAAAAGTCATCTCATTATTCAATGTTAAAATATGCACATTCTGTCTTTATTCTTCAAGATATTTGATAATAAATGTGTGCTTAAGATTTTGTTTTCATGTTAGCTGCTTTTTAATATCTTACATTGTATTAAAATATTTTAATTAGGCAGCATACCAATTGGTTTTACTCCGTACAATTGGTTTCTGAAGCAAATGCTAATTTAATATTTAGTGTATACCTGCTGAGCCTTTTTTGCTAATTCACGTTGTATCTTCCTCTTTTCTAACATATCCTGCTCAATTCTGCGTTTTCGTTCTTCCTCTGTTCTCTTCCTTTGTTCCTCTTGTCTTTGTTTCTCCATTTCAGCAAATCTACCTTTAACGGTTCCTAAGAATATATGAAACATGTTTGATATATTGCTATGTTTCCTTTTTTGCAATTTCATTTGTAATTTACCCCTCAGGTTTCTTACCTGTGAGCTTGGGGACATAGGCCTTTTCTACTTTGGAAGATGCCTCCTCCTCGTCATCAGAAGCAAGCATTTCTTTAATCTATATGGTTAAATAAATTAATATGAACAAGTCCAAATTGTACACTAAATCAGATGTAGAATATGAAATTAATTTGATAATATAGAAAATTATTTTAATTTAGTTAATATGAAATGTGGTTAATGTAAGTAATGAAAATGTAAATTAAAGGATAAAATGAATATTTACACACAAATAAAATAAAATAAGATAACCTCCTGCTTTCTCCTGTTCCATTCTCTCTCTCTAATATATTGTTCTTTTCTTCTTTGCTTTTCGTCTCTAGATCTCCTTTGATTTCTTTCTTCCCTGGCTTTCTGCATGGCTTCAAACTTATCCTTTACATCACCCTTGCCAAGCTTTGGCACATAGGTTTTTGGGACAGGTTTAGATGAAGAAAGCAGAATCTTCATTAGAAGAAAATAAAGAGAAGAATGTTAAAAAAAAAAGCTAAGAAGAAATTAGGTAAGGATAGATCAGAATAAGCATATCAGAAAATACCTATTGAAATAGAAAATAGAAATGAATTGCAACCTTTATTTGTACCATCAAGATTTGATTACTTCCTATAGTTTCAATATGAAAAATGAAATTACTGGAAAATATGAGTAAAAATGTTATTAATATATGAGATAACTTCCATTCACACAAAACTGAAGACTAGTGTAAATAAAAATTGAATGATAGATTCTAATTTAAAGCAGCCTGTTTTTTATTGTCCTAATCCATTATTAAAGATTCTGGTATTACATCTCTTGCCTAAAGGATTCCAAACCAATTTCAATAAATTAGACGAAGTTGAAAACTAAGCAAATTTTTAAAGTTTAAGCCTAATTCACATATTAGGTTCTTACTTGTTTCTAATTCTAATACTAACAAGGCTGAAGGTTAATCCTTTATAGCTCTGGTGGACTTTATAGAAACTGGTGGACCCAGTTTCTTGATACAAGCAGTGATTCACATAGTTACTACAGTTTATACTGCCCACCTGGAACTTCCTTAATCAACATTAAAATTACTGTTTATCTGGAACTTTAAGTCAATATTAAAATATGTAAGAAGGCTATTGCCAAGAAGCATAGAAAGAGTAATCTAGCCAAAAATGAGGAAAAATTTCCTCCACTCTAAAACCAGGAAAGCAAGTTATTTTCATCCACTTGAAAATTAAGCTTATCTCTAAAGGATGTTTCAGTAAACAAAAATTCAGTGTCTCAGAACACCAAACACTTTCGCCGAGTGATAATGGCAAATATTTATCATTAGGAAATAACACTAATGATCATCGCTTAATTAACTTGTGGCACACCAGTCTTTATTTTATTATTTATTATGGTGTCACTGGTCATTTAAGGTTTTCTTAAATTTATAATTTGGGGTGTCAGCAACTAAGCGCTTCTTATAACTCTTAATAACTATAGCCAAGAACCAGGAAAACGATGAGAAGTTTTACTGCAGTTACTACAAGTAGCTAAGAAAGTATCTGCACCTGAGAGTGAATCATTGCTTTATCCCAGTAGCATAGGTTAAATCTGCTTTTCTAATACTGAAAAAGTAACTTCTAAAACTTATCAATATATTACATTCTATTCAAGACGCTAGCTATCACATCCATTTCATTATTATTCAAAATAATCTTGCTTCCTAGATTAAAATCCAAATGAAAATACTAGGCCCAAGACTAGCCAGTAATTTTTCCCTCTTCTTATATTTTATTATGATTCTATGGACTTCTGACTATGACCTTTCCACTGAAGAACTGATTTTCAGAAATTCTACAGCCGACCTTGTTTCCCCCATTTAAAAAAAAAAAAATGAGACTTACCTCTGCCTTTTGGGAAATATCATTCATGTTTGCTCAGTGTGGGGGTCAGTCAGATGATTATGAATCTTTGTATATTTTTGCACCTGAAAATATATTTTAGTATTGAGTAAGACTTGTTTCAGGGAGATGATGTAATTTTATTGAGATTAATGAATTGCAAATATTCTTAACATAATCTAGGAATGATTTTTCTATGTTGTATTGTTATATAATGGTTTGTTTACAATATTGTAGCGGCAGGAAGCATACAGTGCAGGATCTCTATGACCCGAGCAGAAGGAGTAAAGGAGGAGTCCTGGAGCCCTCAGTGGCTTATCAGGCTTTTATTGGGATTTACCAGGTACAGGGCAGGCAGGGGTGTGGGGAGGGAGGGCCAGAGGGCCCGCGCGCCCCACGCTGGCAAGCCTCCCAGCCCCCAGCGAGAGTCACTCTTTCTGGGCTCTCTAGCCTTCTTTCACATCCTCTTGTGGTTCTTCTGGTGTCTCCATGATGCTGCCCTTATAAGCCCAGTCTCTCAGCCCAGGTGTACCCACTTACACATGCCCACACCCCACTCCAGGCATGCATTCAGGACTGCAAGGATCCATCATCAATCCTAATGGTGGGAGGGCAGAAAAGCCTGATACTTTTTATTTACCCTACAAATGTATATCTATTAAAGTCTTTATGCTCTTAATATAGCAGGCATATAACCACTATATATGGAAAACTAAAAAGGGAATCCAATGTCACTACCATCCTCAAAAAAACTAAATTCTTGAGACATTTTTAGATATCTTAAAATTCTCTATTTGACCTTCACTCAACCCAAAGCTTAGTCGAGCAACCATTGAAGAATTTCAGTAAGAGGAGGGACATTTAAAAAAAAACCCAGAGGGCCTCCCCGGTGGCGCAGCAGTTGAGCGCTGGGTTGTGAAGCTGCCCGCGGCCTCCGCGGAGCCGGTTCAATCCCCGGCTGCTCCCCGGCCACCAGAGGAGGGTCCCACATGGCGCGCAGACCTCTCCTGCCGCCCGCTGCTCCCCTCAGCAGTGTACTTCGGTCCTTCTGCCTGCTCTGCTCCCCGCTCTGGTGAATTCTCTCACCCTCCCGCGCTTCTGACTGTACCCAGTGCATGTATAAAACAAACAAACAAATAAATAAATAAATAACATGCCTCTATAAAAAAAAAAAAAAAACCTCTACAAAAAAATAAAAAATAAAAAAAACCCAGAGACTCACTGCTGTGTGGCTTAGAGGTGATGTGAAAGGAAAAATGAAGTTGATGGGGACTTCTTTTAAACAAGGCTAAAGGTCTCTCTGTATGTTCAGAGCAATAGGAAGCCTTCTCAAACTACGTACAGTGAGAGTGGTCAAGATGGCGAGGACCTAAAACGAGGTATTTGGCACTGGTGCCAGAGACCAGAATTAAGACATGCATGCCAGTAGTCCCTGAAAGATGTAGTCTGAACCAGTGTTTTGCCAGCAAGCACAGGGCAGGTTCTCTATCCATCCAGGTAGAGTGATGAAGGAGCATCCCAGAGCCCTCAGTGACTTTTTCAGGTTTTTTTTTTTTAAGATTATTTATTTATGCATACAAGAACTGGGAGTAGAGGCCAGAGACACAGGGGTGAGAGGACTCACCAGAGACAGAGTGGGGAACAGAACAGGCAGACTGACTGAAAACACTGCTGAGGGAAGCAGCGGGTGAGTCAAGAGAGGTCCACCGCGGCATGGGGATCGAACTAGTGCTGCAGTGGCCTTGGACAGTTTCACAGGTTACATCTTAACCCCTTGCGCCACCAGGGAGGCCCTACTTTTTCAGATTTTAATGCTTTTTTTGTTTGCATATTATTTATTTGGGTTTTATTTATATCTATTTTACGTTATTGTTCATTTTTAAACTGTTTGCTTCCCTCCTGCACTCCCCCACCCCGGAGTCCCCATGGAATTTCCTTCCCCAATGCACCAGTGCACCATCACCACAGTCCCCTGTGCCCCTCCCTCTCTCTCATCCCTCTCCCTCCTCCTCCCCTGCAGGATGTCTCTGGTTTATAACTATTTATTTTAATGCTCTTTCTACACCAGTTGTTGTGCAGCAAGCCCACAGGCTGCAAGGCAGGGAGGCCGGCATCCCAGCCCCAGGCAAATCTTTACTATCTCTTTGAGCTCTCTGGCGTTCTCTGGAGGTCTCTTCCTCTAGTAGCTGTCACTGGTCCTCTCACAGCCATTCTGCCTTAACCGTCCTCCTGTCTCTGTGTGACGCTGCCCTTATAGCCTTGGCCTCGAGGCTCAGGTGTGCTCACTTAGGCATAACCACACCATGCTCCAGGCATGCTGCCCAGCACCCACACTCCCAAGAGCCTTCTGCATTCAAGGCCACAGGTGATAACCACAGAGGCCAGGAGCAATTCATTTGCCCTACAGTGAGGTGGATAATTGAAAACTAGTAAATATTTATGAGACTTAGTGTGAATGACTTGGAGACACTATACATGAAAGCCCTCCACCAAACACTCTTTTGGAGCCAAATCACTGATTACCAGGGCAGTTCCTGGACTTGCTAACTCCATGACTTTGCCTTTTAGGACTGCTGAATGAATTAAAACATGTGTAGAATGAATTTAGCATAGCATTTCTGACACATGGTCAATGTGCAGTAAAGAGCTCAATATTCTTTTTGTTGTTCCATAGTGTAGATAGACCACATTTTGTATTATTTTTTTTCTTTACATTGTTATTCATTTTTGTGCAATAAATGAATAAATCCCCATAAATCTCCTACCAACTCATCACACATTAACCATCACCATAGTCCCTTGTGCTCATCCCTTCCGTTTTGGCCGCACCCTCTCCCCACTGTATGTCTTAGAGCTACAGCTTGCTTGCAAATTTTTTTTAAAAGATTTATTTATTTATGCATACAAGAACTGGAGTACAGGACAGAGGTGTGGGGTGGGGATGAGAGGGACAGAGCGGGGAACAGAACAGGCAGTCTGACTGAAATACACTGCTGAGGGGAACAGTGAGTGAGACAGGAGAGGTCTGCTGATCTAACTTGTGCTGCAGTGGCTGCTGATAGCTTCATAGTGTTGAGACAACCAGGGCACCAGGGAGGCCCCAAGTTTTGTCTTTTATTTTTTTACCCTTTTTTTGGTTTCCCTATATTCCTCCTATGAGTGAAACCATTCAATATTTTTCTTTTCCTTTCTAACTTATTTCACTGAGCATAATCCCCTCTAGCTCCATCCATGTTGCCACAAATGGCATGAGTTTATCTTTTTAATTGCTGCGTAGTATTCCATTGGCTATATATGCCACTTCTTCTTGATCCATTCATCCATGAAAAGTGCTCAATATTCTATGGCAACACACATTCCTGGGGTATGTTTACAAAAATCCTCTGTGGTCTTCCTCTCAAAATCCCTTAAACCCACCTTAGTCACAAGAAAAACTCAATCCAATGGGACACAGGTTGTTTTCCATTTTGTGTATTCTTAAAACTGGTACCACATTTTTGTGTCCCTTTGGAGCTTGCAGAATTTATTCCTCTGGATTTTATTTTCCTGATTAAAATCTGAGATAGGATGAAATCTCATTGCAGAATTCACTGATAGTAGTCTCTTTCAACCATTAGATGTGTGTCATACAGGGTTGTCAGACAGCTGAGTTCCTGCTGAAGGCAAATTTCTCACTCAGATAAAAGCATCTGAAAGTGCCATACACAAATCTACCTGCTGCTAATTTCCTCTCTTCAGGAGGACCAAGTATGCCCTACTTTCAAGTCATCTCACATACATCCAGAGGTTAGCGAGGGCACTCCAGCCAGAACAAAGGCCACAGGGGGTAGGGACAAGATTTTTTAATGAGTTAATTTTTAAAATAGTCTATGTATTTTTGTTAACAGATGTAACACATTAGTTGTCCCTCAAAAAAAACCTGACATAATCCAAACAAGTAATAAATTATGATACCCTCAGTTCTCTTCCCCAAGATTCATGGTATAGATAGAACAAGACATATGGTGTTAAAAGGATCCTTTAAAGTTTACAGCTCTTCACTATTTACAATAGGTAAAACCTGGAAACAACCCAAATGCCCAAAAATAGATGACTGCATCAAGAAGATGTGGTATATATATATATATATATATATATATATATATATATATATATACAGCAGAATATTATTCAGCAATCAAAAAAGATAAACTCATGCAATTTGCAGCAATGTGGATGGAGCTAGAAGGAATTATGCTCAGTGAAATAAGCAAGAAGGAAAAAGAAAAATATCAGATGGTTTCACTTACAGCAGGAATATAGGGGAATCAAATAAGACATCAGTGTAAAAAAATAATAACAGTACAAAACACAACAAAGCAATAACAGACAATTATAAATCAGAGACATCCTGCAGGGTTGGAGGAGGGAGAGGGATGAAAGGGAGGGAGGGAGGAGCACAGGGGACTGAGGTGATGGTGCATGGGAGCATTGGCAAAGGAAATTCTATGGGGACTACACCAAGGGGTGGGGGGAAGCAAATATTGTTTAAAAATGAACAATGGTGTAAAAAAAATAATAATTATTATTTAATTAAAAAAATAAAGTTTGCAGTTCTAGTCTTGTTCTCTTAGCTGAGCCATTGTATCATATCCAAAGTTACCTATTAGATATATTCATTCTTGTATAACCAAAAAACCCCCTCAAGCTTATAGCTTTTCAAACCTTAGAGTTATTTCTTGATTATTTTTCTACATCTCCTAAATTTTAGCAGATTTTCAAGATTTGTGAATAGTTCTTTCAAATTTTTTCTTATGCTATTTTGCTATTTCCACTGCCACCATACTAATACAAGTCTTCATCAGCTTACACTTGGATTACTACAATTTGATAATCAGAGCTAAATCTAGGGTAATCAGAGTAACTGTTACTTTTTAGTTAGGATTAGAGAAGATATGAAAAACTAGAATAATTCCTAACATTGGTAGGTATCAGTTAAGTTTGATTAATTTCATTATTCCTAGTCTCCTTCAGTTCAATTACCCTCCTGTAAAAATCTACATATTATTATTAACATATTATTAACATCATTGTGTAATTTAAAAAAATAATGCCAAAGGATACCAGGAAAATTTGTGCACACTCTCATAGGATTATAGGGGTTGATGATTTCAGCTGAATTTAAGAAACCTTTCTTTTTCTAGTGAAATAAAATAAAATTGTGTGACTTGATAACAGTGAAAAATTAGGCTGTGAAGAGTAGTCCTGGAGTATAAATGAATCCACTAGCTCTCTTCATTTTTTTAAAACTCAAATTATGCCTTTACCTATTTATAAATTGAGACAAAATGATTTTTTAGAATTTACTATGAGTAAATCACTTAAAGCCATTTCTAAAATGTCGATTCAGTATTCTGAGTTCACATTTTAAAAAAATCAGTAAAATATGAACAGTATTATCTTGACTTTTTTTGGTTAAAATATAAGCAAGTGATTCTTTACTGACCTTCCAGGCCTTGGGCTGTGTCTCCTGTAATCTCCCATCCAAGTACTAATCAGACTGGACACTGCTTAGCTTCTGCTATTAGAAGAGATCGCGCGCATGTTCAGAGCAGTACGGCTGTAGACAGCCTACAGCCTCACGTCAACTTCCACCTCTAGGCTATTTTTAAGCAGTACATGTAGCTGGGCACGGATTGTAGTTGATACTGTGTCACAGGCTGGGAAAGTCTTATGCTGGGGTGTTGGCCCCTGTGTTAACAGATGCTTACAATCTGGTTTGTGCAAGTGCTCATTTGTTGTCTTGGATTTCAGCCCCTGGATGGCTGGGTGGCAGGTGAATATCCTAGCCTCGGTTTTGTAGTAACCACGTTTAGGAAGACTCACAGGTGATCCAAACTGTTTCTCCCCTCTAGTTCAGGTTCCAATTATGCTATAGCGAGAGCCTCAGGTTTAAGCCATTAATCTTTGATCTGCCCCCCTATTCCTATAGTTCTCTAGCAGTGCACCTCTATCCTGGGTGTCAACTCTGTGCACCCCTTACCCAAAGCAGTGCCAGGTCTCAAGAGTCCCCAGTGTTGGCATGTGCCCCTGAGCCAGCAACTGTAGGGGGCTCCAACTGCTGCCCCTCCCTCTTATGTAAACACAATTCACTAAAGGTTTCTCCTACCCCTTTCCATTAGACCAACGCTCTTACTATGTGCTGTGGTCATCCATTTTTCCTCAGGAGTTTTGACTTTGTTTTCTTGCAATCTAGTTGTAATGGAGGTGATAAGCCCATTGCCTTCATTCTGCTGCCTTCTTCCCAGACTCCTTCCACAATTCACTTCTAGTTACAGATGACAGTGAGACTTTTGTTTTTATGCCTGACTCCAACAAAATCATGGACTCTTTGAAATATTTGAAAATGAATCACATATCTTTGTGAATCTGAACACTAAATCATAAACCAATTATGGAAATCCCTGTGGAAGGAGTCACAGACACTGACCGTTAGTCCAGGAGCGGAGCCATAATGCTTTATAAACTGAAGCTGAAATTTTTCAGTTTTCTTGTATTCTCTCCATTCAGTCTATTAATATTTTCAATCCTCACTCCACAGTGCCCTAACTGCCCATGGTCTTCCTCCTAGAAGGACACAGTCACCTTCAACTCTGCCAAAACTGGCTCCCTCTCTTATCAAACAACTAGGGACAATGACCTTGGACTGAGTAATATCTGCTCAGTATGTAAGTGATTGTATTATGTGAAATGTGCATTGTGAAATAAAAACTTTGGAACAAATGGCATATATGGATCCAATCTCTTCATAAACAAAAAATTTACAAGCCCATGTATTTTTTCAATTTGATAAGATTAATATAAAGATACTTAAAAAATTTTTTTAAAGAATTTATTTAATTTATGTAGAAGAACTGGGGTATAGGCCAGAGGTGTGGGGATGAGAGGATTCACCAGAGATAGAGTGGGAATCAGAACAGGAGGATCTACTGGAAAATATTGCTAAGAGGTGCAGCAGGCGAGACAGGAGAGGTCACCATGTGGGTTAGTTCCCTGGCCTAGAATAGAACTAGGCTGTTGTGATAGCACTGAGACTTAACCCCTAGGCCACCAGGGAGGCCCAAATATAAAGATCCTTTGAAATCTTCCAAAATATTTTGCTTAGAACATTTGTAGCAAAATATTCAAATTATAGCCTAATGACACTGTCTTAGTTATTTGTTGATTTTTCAGAAACATTAAGAATATAGAGCCTCCCCTGGTGGCGCAGTGGTTGAGTGCTGGGCTGCGAAGCTGTCCGCAGCCTCTGCAGTGCAGGTTTGATCCCAGCCGCTGGCCAGGGTCCCTCATGGCGTGACAGACCTCTCCTGCCAAGCCCACTTCTCCCCTCAGCAGTGTATTTCGCCAGTCTGCCTGTTCTGTTCCCCACTGGCTCTGGTGAATTCTCTGACCCTCCTGCGCTTCTGACTGTACCCAGTGCTTGTATAAATAAATAAAAATAAATAAATCTTTACCAAAAAAAAAATTAAGAAGATAGTGATGGTGGTAGAAACACTGGCATTTAAGTCAGAAAACTTGAATTAGTGTTTTTCTTTAGGTTGATTTTTAGATGCATGGGCTTGGAGAAATGAGTCACTTCAGTTTTACTGTAAAAATAGGAATAATAATGCTTTACTCGTTACAAATAAAATGGACAGTTCCCTCTTTCTGAAATTTCCTGTTATATCTAACATTTTCAGTCACTACTTTGTTCTTGGAATCCTCCTTACTTAACTCCTTATTCTTTCAAGTCTCTGACCATTCCTTCTCTGTCTCCTTAAGGGTTTCTTTGCCTCTCTGTGTTTTAATGTTCTTTGTCCTGCAATGTCAATCTTTACCTCTTTTTTTAACTGTACATTTTTTCTTTAGGGATTCAATAGATCTTGGTAGTTTAAATTACCTCTTTAGGGCCTCCCCTAGGCAGGCAGTTGAGTGCCGCACTGTGAAGCTGTCCACAGCCTCTGCAGCATGGGTTTGATCCCAGCCAGCTGCGGGAAACCCACATGGTGAAGCAGACCTCTCCTGTCTCTCCCGCTGCTCCCCTCAGCTGTGTATTTCGTTAGTCTGCGTGTTCTGTTTCCCGCTCTGTCTGGTGAATCCTCTCATCCCTCCCGCGCATCTGGCCTGTGCCCCGGTTTTATTTAAAAAATAAATATTTTTTTAAAATTACCTCTTTAGCTTCATCTCTCTCCACATCTAACATCAAAACTGAAATATTATCATAACTCAAGTCTTGGCAGAGTTAGCTCCCTCAGTTTATTTTTTAAGTTTTATTTATTTATTTATTTATTTATTTATGCATAGAAGACGTGGAGTGTAAGTTAGATGTTTGGGGAGTAAGAGGATTCACCAGAGACAGAGTGGGGAGCAGAACAGGCAGATCCACTGATAAAGTGAGGGGAGCAGCAGGTGAGACAGGAAAAGTCTACTGTGCCATGTGGGTCAGCTCCCTGGCCAGGGATTGAACTCATGATAGCTTGGTAGCACTGAGACTTTAACCCCTGGGCCAGTAGGGAAGCCCCCAATGACCCCTTTCTTAACCATTTCCTCTACCAATGTGTGAGATTCTTGATAGTAAAGGCTACACTTTGTACACCATTAGATCCATAGCACTTAGCATGTATCTAGCAGATAGAAGATATATGTATAATAATTATTTACTGAATATGTAAATCCTTCCAGGTTCAGGTGAAGTACTTCATAGACAGTTAAGAATTTTCTGGACAGGGCCTCCCCTGGTGGTGCAGCGGTTGAGCGCTGGGCTGTGAAGCTGCCCACAGCCTCTGCAGCACTGGTTCCATCACCAACCACCGGCGAGGGGCCCACATGGTGCACAGACCGCTCCTGCCGTGCCCACTGCTCCCCTCAGCAGTATATTTCGTCAGTCTTCCTGTTCTGTTCCCCGCTCTGGCTCTGGTGAATCCTCTCACCCTCCTGCACTTCTGACTGTACCTAGTGCTTGTATAAATAAATAAATAAATCTTTCAAAAAACTAAAAAAAAAAAGAATTTTCTGGACATAATATATATCACTATTAGTATGATTTTTTTAATGCAGGAACACAATATAAATAGACTACACCATTCATTACACAAATACTTATTAAGCATCTACTATGTGCCAGACACTTTACCAGAGAGTAACTGAAAAGAGGGTGGACATTTACAGAAGATTTTTAAACTGAACGTTTGGCAACATTCTGCAATTACAAATATCCATTCAATCTTTCACTCATTTTATCGCCTCCCACTTTCATACATATGTTAGTCAACATTTCACTTACTAATCTATAAACTTGGGTGAAAATGGATGCTTTAGCAATGGAACTTTCAAACATATATTTATTACTTTATTTAAACTAACAACAAACTCATTATAAATCAACATAAAACATTTTATGAAAATAACTATTTTCAAGAATAAAAATATTAGAATAGCATTGTTTTACATTTTTGTAAATTTCTTTAATACATGGCTTAATAAAAGATAGGTAATATATGGCTTAATAAGTAGGTGTTTGTGTGCAAACTATTGTGATATGTTGTTTTGATTAAATACAGAAAGAAAATATGGCATCATACAGATACATAGTTGGAAAAGGATGAACACATAAAGAGTCTTGATACTCCCAGGGATTCTAAAACCATATTCTAAAATTTCCAGGATTACTGGAAAGAGCATTCTAGCAAATCACGTCAGTTTTCATTCTAGAAAGTAGACTGAGATCTCTCCTGCTGTATTTTAGAAAATTCAATGAAGATAGGTATAACAACTTAATTTCTATACTCAATAACCTGAATGACAAGGGCTTTAATGCCTGCAATCTTAGAGACTTTTCTGAATCTAGTATTAAGTGACTTTTCTTGAGTAGACAGATGCAATGTTCTCGGTGACCTAAAAGGGGCAGCAGCAGCCCAACAATTCGGTCCCACTATACTTAAGAGCCTACGATCTCAGTCAGGAAAGCCTGTTGAATTGTTATCAAGAACTGGAAGAGAGGAAACAGAGACCAAAGGATAAGGCTGAACATATGGTTAGTCAATAAGAGCCTGGTCATAATAAAGAAGACTGAGATGATGAAGGGGTTTAATAACGTTGTGCACTTATATTAAATGAAAACAATTAAGTACCCATCATAGGTTTCAAAGGGAATATTGTGATATTACTATAGCCTGTACATGACTTATTAAAAATAAGGCTGTATTTTCTAGGTCTGTATTTACAATATAGTATTTTTGTAAGGAGAATCTACGCAGTAGCAGACATTATGCCTAATGAAGGAATACAAATGTATGAGAGTAATTTTTTTGGAAAAACAGATGGGATCACAGCTAATTATAATACAAAGTAGTGCTAAAATAGGAGTATAGTAGAGTTACAGAGCATGGGAGAGTTGTGGGAAAGACTATGGTTGGCTTAAGGACGGTTTCACAGAAATAGTGATGTTTGAGTTAGATCTTGAAGGAAACATGGTAAAAAAGATGGTCAAGGCAGGCACACAAGAGAACCAACAAGAGCAAAAATACCACACTTGGTGATTCATTGCAGTTTTGGAGAGCTATAAGTTCTCCAGTGAATCTATCGTAAAACTGGAAATACAAGCTGGGCACAGCCTGAGAAGATTCCTAAACCCCATATTTGGAGAAAATTGAGACTTGATCCTTAAGGCAACATGGAGTCAACAAAGGATTTTTTTAAGCAAGAGTGTGACTTAATCAGATATGTATTCCTGAAAGAAAAAAAAGAGACTCTGGTAGCAGAGTTGAAAACAGAGCAAAATAGGGAAAGACTCCAGAAGAGAGGACAAGCACAATAATCCTGACAAGAGCAGATCAGGGTCTGAATAAAGACAATGACATTAACAATGACAAGTTGGAAGAGACATTTTAGAAATGGAAGTTACAGGACATAGTGAACCATTCATCCATTTATTTTAAAATATTTGTTAAACTCCTACTGAATGTCTGGCACTATCTTAGATGGTGGGGAGAGGAAAGTGAACGAAAGACAAAATTCCTGACTCCAAGGAACTTACATTATAACGGCGGCCTTATTACAAGATCTTATTTGGAGGTAAGGCACCAAATTTGTCAGATGTAGGGGGTAGATGTGAGGCATACTGTGGAGAATTAACTCAAGGTTTCTAGTTTGAGCAAATGAGTGGACACAGTTACCATTATTTTAGACCAAATTTAAACACAAGTTTGAGGGGCAAAAAATGAGTTCAGTTTTAAATAGACTTTTACTTGTCAGAATTACATTTTGGGTTTGATTATACATGGCTAAAGACTCATGGATTTTTAGAACTAATTATCTAAGGACTTTAAAGATCATTTAGTCCAATTCCTTCGTTTCACATATAAAAGAAAGGGGTGGCAGAAAGAGTTTCAGTGATATCCAAGGTTGCAAGCTGCTCCTCAGTAGCAGAACAAGCAAAGACTCCAGGTTTTTTGAGTCTTAGTTAACTACTTGTTTCATACTATCATTTGTCATTTTTACCTAAGTGCATAAAACATTTCATATAAAAATATATAGAGAGGGCCTCCTGATGGTGCAGGCGGTTGAGCGCCGCGCTGTGAAGCTGTCCGCAGCCTCTGCTGCGCCGGTTCCATCCTGGCCAGCTGGCGAGGGTCCCACATGGCGCAGCAGACCTCTCCTGCCTCGCCGGCTGCCCCCCTCAACAGTGTGTTTTGTCAGTCTGCCTGTTCTGTTCCCCACTCTGTCTCTGCTGAATCCTCTCACCCTCCCTCGCATCTGGCCTGCACCCCGTCCTTGCATAAAAATAACTATACCTTAAAAAAAAAAAAGTACAGAGAAAATAAGACTAATTCTAGTATTAGTATCAACTAGCATAGTAGCCAGTGAGAAGTTTCAAGAAGTTTTTGAAAATGACTAATACCCTGATAAAATATATTTTAAGAACAGACTATTCTTTTGGGCTGTTATAACTTCCAGATTGAATATCATGAAGTTAAAGCTGTGAGAGAATATGTAAGTCTCATAGTAGAATACAATGCCCAGTACAACAGATTTGTTTTAAAATATGCATGCTAATGTATCTGTTCTGGAATTTCACTGGACCTGTGTTTGACCTGTCAATTTTCCAAATTCGATTAATTTTCCTTGATTTTTATGGATATACAATTAAAATATTTCAAGAATAACAAATAATGCAGGAATCAAGTAAAGGAATTTTAAATCACAACTCTATCATTTACAATAACTTTCATTGTGTTAATGTATTATCTCCTTTCTCAAGGAGAACAGAATTATCAAGACAGTGACAGTTTTAAATCTGCCTTTTATTAACTTAAGTAAATTCTCTGTTTCAACTTTTAAGGAGATTGAAAAAGAAAAACTTAACTATATGCTAAGTAAATATTAAAACCCACCTCTTTATATCTTTGGAACAAGCAGCAACATAGTTGTTTTTTTTTTTTAAAGATTTATTTATTCATTCATACAAGAGCTGGGGAGCAGGCCAGAGGTGTTGGGGGTAAGAGGATTCACCAGAGACAGAGTGGGGAACAGAACAGGCAGACTGACTGAAATACACTGCTGAGGGGAGCAGCGGGCGGGACAGGAGAGGTCTGCTGGGCCATGTGGGTATCTCGCCAGCTGGCAGCAGAGGTCTCCTGCACCATGAGGGCAGCTCCCTGGCTGGGGATCAAACTCGTACTGCAGGGGCTGCAGATAGCGTCTCAACCTTGCACCACCACGGGAGGCCCAACAACATAGTTTTGAGCTTCATAAAATGTGAGCCTAAATTTTTATGATTTTTCACTTGTACAAGGAAGATAAACTTAACAATAATGTAACTATTACATTTGATTAATGAAGGCTATGATACTTGAAAAAATAGATTATAAAGCCTATCATAAATCTCATCACAATACAAAAATATGAATTAGATCCTATTTAACCTATTTGAAATTCTGGTTTTTTTCCTACCAATATACTAATCCTCACTGATAATCAAGATCTTATTTTCAATTTGCCTTGAATTCAATCAAGAATACATTCTTCTGTAGAAATTATAAAGTCTTGCATTCAGACGATTGCATAGAATGCTTTTGAAAGTCTATTAGCCAGCCTAAGCCTCTGAAAGAAAAGAACTGTGCTCTATTCTGGTCTTTATCCTTAGGGTCTCACACAATAACTAGGACACAAGACAGTCTAGATTCATATTTGAGTATTTGCATAAGTGGATGAATAACAAAGAGATAACAGGAAAACTTTCTGATTCAAAAATGGCCCAAAGGAGCGTGCAGGGGAGCGCGTCCCCGGCACCGGCACCGGCACCGGCACCGGCACCGGCACCGGCACCGGCACCGGCACCGGCACCGGCACTGGCACCGGCACCGGCACCGGCATTTTGCAGTAGGGACCTTTCTTGCTGGAGACTGTGTGAACCCAGCAGAAGGCTCACCGAGGAGACAGAGGTTAAGCTGGGAGGCTTGCCCACACCAGGCACCTTCTAGCCTGCAGTTCCAGCCCAGAGGGGAGCAGCACCCACAGCTGGGGCAGACCGGGCGTGCAGGGGAGCGCGTTCCTGCATCGCCATTTTGCAGCAAGGACCTTTCTTGCTGGAGACTGTGTGAACCCAGCAGAAGGCTCACCGAGGAGACAGAGGTAAGCTGGGAGGCTTGCCCATGCTGGGCGCCTTCTAGCCTGCAGTTCCAGCCCAGAGGGGAGCAGCACCCACCGCTGGGGCAGACCAGGCGTGCAGGGGAGCGCGTCCCTGGCACCGGCATTTTGCAGCAGGGACCTTTCTTGCTGGAGACTGTGTGAACCCAGCAGAAGGCTCACCTAGGAGACAGAGGTAAGCTGGGAGGCTTGCCCACGCCGGGCACCTACTAGCCTGCAATTCCAGCCCAGAGGAGAGCAGCACCCACCGCTGGGGCAGACCAGGCGTGCAGGGGAGCGCGTCCCCTGCACTGGCATTTTGCAGCAGGGACCTTTCTTGCTGGAGACTGTGTGAACCCAGCAGAAGGCTCACCGAGGAGACAGAGCAGGGACCTTTCTTTGCTGGAGACTTGTGAACCCAGCAGAAGTTCCCCAGAGGAGCCAGTGGTGAGCTGGGAAGGTCGCCCAAGATGCCGGCCAGTACCAGCAACACAGTGTCACAAGGAATACGGCAAATTAGAAAACAGGCAGTAGGGAGTAGAAAAACCACATGCAACCCAGCAACTCCTCAGCAAAAAAGCACACCGCAAAAAGAAAACCATCTACCAGATTGCAATGACAGTAACTTGGAAGAACTTCTGAGCCTTCCAGATAGAGAATTTAAAATTGCTGTGATTAAAAAACTGACAGAAGTCATAAAGGAAAACAATGATAAGGGGAAAATAATTAATGACCAGAAGAATGAAATTGAGTCCCTAAAGAGGGAAGTAAAAGAAATGCAGGAGATCAAAGAATTAATGGAGACGCTAAAGAACTCTGGGAAAAGCAATGAAAGCAGAATAGATGAAATGGAAGAACGAATAAGTACTCTTGAAGACACAGAAATAAAAAGAACTAAAACAGAAAAGGAAGGAGAAGTACGAAGGAAAAAGACCAAAGAAAGACTTCGGGAACTATCTGACTCCATGAGGAAAGGAAATATAAGAGTTATAGGAATCCCAGAAGGAGAGGAGAGAGATGTAGGAACAGAGAAAATATTCATGGATATAATTGAAGAGAACTTCCCAAACGCGAAGAAGGATCTGAAAATTGATATACAAGAAGCAAGAAGAACACCAAACTTCCATGACGAAAGGAAAAATACAGCAAGACACATAATAGTAAAGCTCCCAAGAATCCAAGACAAGGAAAAAATAATGAAACTAACAAGAGGGAAGAAACAGATAACATTCAAAGGGAAACCAATCAGACTGACATCAGACTTCTCTGAAGAAACACTACGGGCAAGGAGAGAGTGGAGGGACATAGTCAACAGACTCCAAGAAAACAGATGCCAACCAAGAATACTCTATCCCGCAAAGCTCTCCTTCCTCTTTGAAGAAAGAATATGGACCTTCCCAGACAAACAGAAACTCCGGAATTTCATTAAAACTAAACCCCCACTCCAAAAAATACTACAAGGAGTCCTAAAGCCAGAACCTCAGAGGGACGAATAACAAAAAAAGAAGGCCAAAGAAAGTTATTAAAAGAATAAATAAATAAAATCAAAGGAAAGACAAACACAATGGCAAATACAGATGCTAACATATCAATACTAACTCTAAATTTAAATGGACTAAACTCTCCAATAAAAAGACACAGAGTTGCAGGCTGGATTAAAAAACAAAACCCAACCTTTTGCTGTCTCCAGGAAACACATTTAGCTGCAAAAGATAAAAATAGACTCAAAGTTAAAGGATGGAAAACAATTCTACAAGCAAATGGACCAAAAAAGAAGGCAGGAACAGCTATACTCATATCAGATAAAACAGATTTCAAACTTAAAAAGATAAAAAGAGACCCCAGTGGTCATTACATTATGATCAAGGGGACAATACTTCAAGAAGAAATAACACTCATTAACATATATTCACCAAACGAAGGAGCACCAAAATATATCAGACAACTATTGGCATCTCTGAAAACAGACATCAGAGAAAACACATACGTAGTGGGAGACTTCAACACACCACTATCAACAATGGATAGATCAACAAGACAAAAAATAAGTAAAGACACTAAAGCTCTAAATAAGGATCTAGAGTGCTTGGGCTTAACAGACATATATAGAACACTAAACCCAAAGAAATCTGAGTATACATTTTTCTCAAGCGCACATGGATCATTCTCTAGGATCGATCATATACTGGGGCACAAGACAAACATCAACAGATACACCAAGATTGAAATCATATCAACCATCTTTTCTGACCATGAAGGCATCAAACTAGAAATAAACCATAAAAAGAAGGCAAGGTACTCTCCTACCTCGTGGAGATTGAAACCCACACTACTGGAAGTCCACTGGACTAACGAGGAGATAAAAGAAGAAATTTAAAAATTCTTTGAATTGAATGACAAGGAGGACACCAATTTCCTAAATGTATGGGATGAAGCAAAAGCAGTAATAAGAGGAAAATATATAGCAATAGATGCTCACATCAAGAAACAAGAAAGAACTCAAAGAAACAACCTAATCTTGAAGCTCAAAGATCTAGAAAAAGAACAACAAAAAAACCCCAAAACCAGTAGAAGAAAAGAAATAATAAAAACCAAAGCAGAAATAAATGAAATCAAAACTAAAAAACAATCCAAAAGATCAATGAAACCAAGAGCTGGTTCTTCGAAAAAATAAATAAAATAGATAAACCCCTAGCCAGGCTCACAAGGGCAAAAAGGGAGAAAGCACAAATAAATAGGATAATAAATGAAAGAGGAGAAATCACAACGGACACAGCAGAAATCAAAAGAATAATTAATAACTACTATGAACAGTTATAATAATTAATAACTACTATAACAGTTATGGAAACAAGCTCAACAATCTAGAGGAGATGGAAAAATTCCTACAACTCTACAATCACCCAAAGCTAGATAAAGAAGAAATAGAACACCTAAACAGACCAATTACAATTAGCGAAATTGAAATGGTAATCAAAAACCTCCCCAAAAACAAAAGCCCAGGACCTGATGGATTTACAAATGAATTCTACCAAACATTCAGAGACGAATTGGTGCCTATACTTCACAAACTCTTCCAAAAAATTGAGAAGGAAGGTATAATACCTAACACGTTCTATGAAGCCAACATTACACTAATACCAAAACTGAACAAGGACAACACAAAAAAAGAAAACTATAGGCCAATCTCCCTAATGAACACGGATGCAAAAATCCTCAATAAAATTTTAGCTATCAGAATCCAACAATGTATCCATAAGGTAATTCACCACGACCAAGTAGGATTCATTCCAGGGACACAAGGATGGTTTAACATCCGAAAATCAATCAATGTTATCCAACACATCAACAAAAAGAAATATAAAAACCATATGATAATATCAATAGATGCTGAGAAAGCTTTCGACAAAGTGCAACACCCATACATGATAAAAGCCCTTGAAATTCTTGGGATACAAGGAACGTACCTCAACATCATAAAGGCCATATATGACAAGCCAACAGCCAGTATCATTCTCAATGGTGAAAAGCTGAAAGCGATTCCATTAAGATCTGGAACAAGACAAGGATGTCCACTTTCACCACTGCTTTTCAATATAATACTGGAAGTCCTAGCTAGAGCAATAAGACGAGAAAGACATCCAAGGAATCCAAATAGGAAAAGAAGAAGTCAAACTATCACTCTTTGCAGATGATATGATAATATACATAGAGAACCCCAAAAACTCCACAGAAAAACTAATTCAACTCATCAATCAGTTCAGTAAAGTGGCAGGATACAAAATCAACACGCAAAAGTCAGTAGCCTTCCTATATACAAACAATAAATCTGAAGAAGAAGAAATCAAAAAAACCATCCCTTTTATTATTGAAACAAAAAAAATCAAATATTTGGGAATAAATCTAACAAAAGAGGTAAAGGACCTATACAAAGAAAACTATAAAACACTGTTAAAAGAAATAGAAGAAGTCACAAAGAAATGGAAAAACATCCCCTGCTCATGGATTGGGAGAATAAACATTATTAAAATGGCCATCCTTCCAAAAGCAATATACAGATTCAATGCTATTCCAATCAAAATTTCAATGTCATTCTTCAAAGAAATAGAACAATTATTGATGAAATTCATATGGAATCACAAAAAACCCCGAATAGCCAAAGCTCTCCTGAAAAAAAAAGAAGGGAATGGAGGCATCAAACTCCCAGACTTCAAACTCTACTACAAAGCCATAATCATCAAAACGGCATGGTATTGGAACAAGAACAGACATACAGACCAATGGAATCGAATAGAAAATCCAGAAATAAACCCACAGATTTATGGTCAACTAATCTTTGACAAAGGAGCAAAGACTATGCATTGGAGCAAAGAAAGTTTGTTCAATAAATGGTGCTGGGAAAACTGGGTCGCTACATGCAAAAGAATGAAGCTTGACCACTACCTCACACCATATACAAAAATCAACTCAAAATGGATTAAAGAACTAGACATGAGACCTGAAACCATAAAATACATAGAAGGAAATATAGGCGAAACACTATGTGATTTGCATATCAAAGACATCTTTACAGACACATCACCCAAAGCAGTGATAGTGAAGGCAAAGATCAACAGCTGGGACTACATCAAATTAAAGAGCTTCTGCACAGCAAAAGAGACAATAACAAAAACAAAGAGAAACCCCACCAACTGGGAGAAAATTTTTGCACACAACACTAATGATAAAGGACTGATCACAAAAATCTGCAAAGAGCTGATGAGACTCAACAACAACAAAGAAAATAATCCGGTCAAAAAATGGACAGAGGAGCTAAAAAGAAACTTCTCTGAAGAGGAAATGCGAATGGCCAACAGGCATATGAAAAAATGTTCAACATCACTTGCAATCAGGGAAATGCAAATCAAAACTACCATGAGATACCATCTTACACCAGTGAGAATGGCACATATTAAAAAAACTAGCAACAACAAATGTTGGCGAGGTTGTGGAGAAAAAGGAACTCTTCTGCACTGTTGGTGGGAGTGCAAACTGGTCCAACCACTATGGAGAGCTGTGTGGAGATTTCTGGACCTACTAAACATAGAGCTTCCACAGGATCCAGCAATTCCACTCCTAGGTATTTACCCAAAGAACACAGAAACATCAATTCCAAAGAACACCTGCACCCCTATGTTTATAGTAGCACTATTTACAATAGTTAAGCTTTGGAAACAGCCCAAATGCCCAAAAATAGATGACTGGATCAAGAAGATGTGGTACATATATACCATGGAATATTACTCAGCATTCAAAAAAGATAAACACATGCAATTTGCAGCAACATGGATGGCGCTGGAAGGGAACATGCTCAGTGAAATAAGCCAGAAAGAAAAAGAAAAATACCGGATGGTCTCACTCATAGCAGGAATCTAGAATACTTAAATAAGGGACCAGGAAAATGAATAACTATAAGAAAGTGAAAATCAAAATCAACAAAAACTATGAACCAGAGACACTTTTTGGGGGGTGGGGGGCGGGAGGGGAGGGATTGGGGTCAGAATGGGGGGATTGCAATTGTAAAAAAAAAAAAAGTGATTTAAATACTCAAAAAAATATGCAGCAAATAATTTGTATTATATATAAAATGTAAAGTGTAAATTGCCTGTATTTGTGTCAAATATGCCTATTAGTTGTGTCAGAAAATGATATATATCTCTTCACTAATGAATATTGTGTGGGAAGGTTGAACATTTTAACAACTAAATTTTTGCTAAATTACAGATTTTTATATTAACACACACACACACAAAAATAAAAATGGCCCAAAGGAAACTGATAATTGATCTCTCCAAAAGAAGGGCTAATGATGAGGATGCATAAATGAATGCATAAATGAATGAATGAAATTATAGACTATAAAATATCCAACTAGATATCATGAAAAAGCAGAAACTTAGGGCTTCAGGAATTTAGCTTCTGAGCAAATGGATGTGGTCATCTCTGGAGGAGATTGGGCCTCTTTACCCTCTCAGTAAGAGGAATAGTCTTTTATTTATTTATTTATTTATTTATTTATTTATTTTTTTGATTGGACCCTCGCTGGTGGCCGGGGATCAAACTGGCGCTGCAGAGACTGGAGGCAGCCTTGCAACCCAGCGCTCAAATGCTGCACCACCAGGGGAGGCCCAAGAGGAATAGTCTTTAAATGAAGACCACAGCTGGGGATGGGAAGTCCCAGGCCTTGGCTCCAAACAAATGAGTAGGGAGGGAGAACACAAGTCAACTCTTCTTTAAGGCCAAGCTCTAGGGGGTTGCAAAAACTCTCCTAAACACTTCTAGGATGGGGAGGGAGTAGTATTACTTAAGAGATCCTAGTAAAACTGCGTCCAAAATATCTTTCCTATGCTTTCCAAAATCCCACCAGTAAAAATATTTTATTTGCTTAGTTAGCAATACATGATCCCTTCTAGCTCAGATTGACACTAGCAATTTGTGTCAACGAATGTTAACTACTTCTTATTCCCTAGAGAGTATTATTTAATACAAGGACTGCTAACCAAAATATACCTACAGTATTTTAAGTCTAGGTTCCTAATGCCAAGTCCAGCAGACTTACCATCATATCATGGCCACAGGCTTGTCCTAATACTTAGATCAGGGGACTTTATTTTCAAGTGTCTAGGTGTAGGTAATGCAAATACAATGTAAGTTATGTGCAGTGAAATTGACAATAAAAAGGAGTGACTTTCTAGTAAAACAATGGGGACTTGTGGAGATGTCAAAAGGAAAATGTGTTCTGTCTGAAAGAGAAGCCACTAATTAGTTTAGATGTATTCTTATTATGCAGAAATGTAGATCCAGTTTTGCCCAGATCTGATTTTTCAAGAGAGCCTGAAAATCCATATTTTCATATAAAATGTACAAAGTTTTAAGTATGTCTATGGCTGAAAGTGGTTTTTCTTAACTGTCATTTTGTGGCTCCTAATCTAAACAAGCAGCCCCAGAAAATGGAAACATCAAAGGGGAGGCTTGTTTTTGCCAGAAAGAGAGAGGCAAAGGGGAAGGACAAGAAGAGGCAAGGAAAGGAAGATGGAATTCAAATTTCACTGACCTCACAACCAGGGCAATAAATAGCGCCCTAATCTATTAGCATTCTAATCTGGGAGGAAAAACGAATGGATAACAAGAGGAGGGAGGGCCTCCCTGGTGGAGCAAGGGGTTAAGCACCACACTATGAAGCAATCCACAGCCTCTGCAGCATGAGTTCGATCCCCGGCTGGCCAGGGAGCAACCCACAAGGCGCAGCAGACCTCTCCTGTCTCACCCACTGCTCCCCTCAGCAGTGTATTTCAGTCAGTCTGCCTGTTCTGTTCCCCGCTCTGTCTCTGGTGGATCCTCTCACCGCCCCCTGCATTTCTGGCCTGTACCTCAGCTCTTGTATGTATAAATAAATAAATCTTCAAAAAAAAAAAAAGAGGAGGGAAAAAAAGAGGGTGAGGAGAGAAAAAAGTACATTATTTGAACACTTACTAGATGGCACGTATTGCATCAGATGCCTCACAGACAATTTTATTGAGATATGGTAATACAAGAGAAATAGGTTTTGCATGGGAAAATAAGGAAAAAGATCAAATTGCAAACCAGTAGATATGTCAGATTTTGAGAGCCCCATTTCCATTTTTTCACAATTTTTAGCTATAAATATAATATGGTTCTAATAACTTTAAAATAAAAACAAATCTGAGTAAAAGTTAAATAAAAATGGGTTACAAATCCACCCATCCTAGGCAACTCCTTGGTGGGCTAGGGGTTGATGTCTCAGTGCTATCACCCCAATGGCCTGAGCTTGATCAGGATCCCAGCCAGGGAGCTGACCCACATATGGCGCAGCAGACCTCTCCTGTTTCGCTGCTCCCCTCAGCAGTGTACTGCCTGTTCAGCTCCACTTTCTGTATCTGGGGAATCCTCTCACTCCCACACCTCTGGCCTGAACCCCAGTTCTTATATGCAACAATAAATAAATAACCTTAAAAAAAATCCATCCATCCTAGAATATAGAAATTATATTACCATGTGTCAAGCCAAACTATCTGCTGAATATGTGCTGAAAAACAAAAAGAAAATAGAACATATGTATGTAAATAATATGTAATTTTGTGATTATAAAACCAGAAAAAAAAGAACACAAAAGAAACTACACAGGTGATGTAGTCACCAGATTGATTAGACAAAAACAGAAATATGTGAAATTGTTAAGAACATTGTAGATAATTTTCCTTCTAAATTATAAAGTGCACTACCAAGATGTTTATTGTGTGTGTGTGTGTAGTCTATATTCTACAAAATGTAATGAGTTCCCTCTTCTGTAAAAAGTTTCAGCCATTTGTTCATCAGTAACATACTTCTATACATTTACTGCATTGTTTTATTTCTTTTAGGCATGAATTTTTATTTAAATAGCATTTTCATTTGCCTTTAGGGTATTTCAATGATAATAGTAGGTTTTACTTTTTCCTAAATGAAGTATGCTACTCAGGCCAATCCAAATCCCCAAATACACACATTCAGTTTTTATTCTGTTCACAAAGGAAACGCTAACCTAAATACTTCAAGTGTAATTTCAGGGGAAAAATACTGTTCAAAAACCTAGATAATACATTCCTTCATTGATGCTAAATATAGTCAACTCAAGATGACATACATTTTGACAATGATGGGTCTTAAATATCAAATTTTCAAAAATAGCACAGATTCCATTCTAAGGTGAGCAGGAAAAATTGCTATTCACTACATTTCAATTTAAAATGAATTCAAAAGTGTGAATCTTCTATTAATACTGAATTGCATTATTGAGAAAAACTGGGCTTACAGAAAATTTGGGGGGCTTGCTTAGGCTCTTTAAAGGTATTATTGAAGATAATTGCAAAATCGCACAATTTTCTTTAAATTATTCCACAGAATATAAAAATATCTTCAAAAATAAAATATTAATAGCTGTGAAGAACTAACTACATTAAATAATCAAAGTTCATTTATGCCACATATATCTCACCCCAAACCAATTTGATTAATTATGCATTTTCCACCTTACCACACCTGGAACCTCAAAAAAATGTCTGAGGTTTATATATATTCTGAATACATATTACACAATTTAATCTGTAAAGTGATTAGGGGAGAAAATAATGTGGCTCTCAATACTGTGTGACTAAGACGGTATAAATTCTTTAGTTTATTTAATCATACTACCCAACCCATAGTTATGTAGTGACTCGCAGGCCAATGGACCCCTTACATTGAGCTCATTAACAAAATTTTAACTGATTCATTTTGCTCCCATTGCTTTGCTCATGGAACTAAATTCTTACTATCCTTTCCTTCTTTTCTCTACTTGCTCCTTTGCCAAGGACATACATTTTGTTAGGACACATCCTTATGCTATTTTTACCCTGTTCGCGTTCTCTCTCCCTCTCCCGCTCCCCCGACTCTTTTCACGTTTAGGACATTTAATAAACATAGAATGAAGATCTCAAACGCCAATAATAAATTGGTAGAGGGTTTCCGTTTACAAACACGGTTGCAATGGTTTGGCCTGCTTTCAAAAAGCATGTCGTCCAGGAGGGCTCGAGAGGTGACTGCGTTATTCACTCCAATTTCCAGCTCTAGCTGCACAATCTCCAACATCCCATCTCGGACAGAATCAGGAAAACAGAGTTTGGAGGGAGGGGGTGGCTGACAGGCGGTTAAGGCACAGTTCCCACCTCAGCCTCCACAGGGACAGGTCAGGTATGATTGATTTCTCTTAAAAAGTAACAGGCTCTGCTGGCTGAGCCAGCGCCCGCGCAGGGGCACGTGGGCGACCACACTGAACTTCACCTGCCTGGACCCCAAGGCTCGAGCAGAAGGACTGGCGTCCGCTCGGCTGCAGGAGCAGAGAAAGCACCCCAAACTCAGCGCGCCAGAGGCAAGCGGAGCAAAAGCAGAGGGGCGCACGGCGGGGCAATGGCAACCAGAGGCTGGAGGATGGTTGACCGACAGTCGGAGAGGCAGAAGCCGGTCTGCGCTCGGCCGAGCCCGCATGACCCTCTCCAAGGACCGATGGGCTCGGGCCGGGGACCGGCGCGGAGCCGCCGCGGGAAGGTTGCGCTCCTCGGCTCGGGGGCCAAGAGGGTGCAGAGCCCCGGCGCCGGGAGAGTCTCCCCCTCCCCGCAACCCTTACCCCCGCGGGGGGACCCGACCCCTCCGTCTCTGCCTCCCCCGCCCCACCTTCCCCGCCTCGTCTCACCCTCCAGGGGTCTGGGACAGACGGACGTCCTAGTTGCGGGCGGAGAGGCTGCGCGCGTCCTGCTCCCGAGGGTGGGCAGGGGTCTGGGTGCTCTGCGCGCTGCCGCCGCCGCTCCAGCCGCTGGGAGCCCTCTGGCTGCAGCCGCCGCGGTCTCCAGCAGCAAGTTTCCATAAAAGTCCTGGTGCGCAGCCTGTTCCCGCATTCCAGGCGGGCCCAGCGCCGGCTGCAGCTGTTCCAAAACACAAGGCCAGTTCCCCAACCCTCCCCCCACCCCACCTCCCTCGTATCGCCGCGAGAGGGGTGGAGAGTCTAGAAGGAAGACAGGCGTCGGGGTCGCTGGCTGCCAACTTTCCGCCACAACCTGCGCCTGTCCCCGAGTTCTGGGTCTCAAGAGCTGACCCCCTCACCTTGGGTCGGCTTCCACCTCCCGGCAGAGTCCATAGAAGGGAGGCTGGCTCCCCTACGGGAAAGGGATGATTCTGGAACAGGATTTATAAAACAGGCTGGAGGCTGGTTATCCCCCTACCCACAGACCCCCGCCCCAGGGCCCATTCTCTCAGCTAGTCTACCCTCCTGGTTTCTACTCCAGAAGCCAAGCCGCCACCTTATCTTCATCCAAAGCATTTGACCTTCTGCCAACTTTTATTGGTGAGAACATAAGACAGCAGTCAGGGGACCAGTCAGTCTGCGCGTGGCTCTCCTTTTCTTGACTTTGGCTTAACTCCAAAGAGAGTGGTTGATGGCAAAAAGTAGAAGGGGGAGAAGGGGCAGGGTGGGGGAGGGAGATGGGGAAGAGTAGGAGGAGGAGGAGGAATGAAAGGAAACAATTTTTATATAAGCTTTCAACCTTTCCTCAAGAGAAGGCAAAAAAAATCTCCTGTCTTCCTGAACTTAATATGTCATCTGCGAATATTAACACACATAGACATTTTCAACTTGGACCACCACCCTGTCAATTAAAACCATCTGACAGCGCATTTAAATCCTGAAATGTTCGTGGAGGGTGGTGGGCAATTTTCCATGTGAGGGAGATCTTCAATTCTTCATTGTATGCAAAAAAAAATTGATCAATTTTAAAAATTGAACAAGCTCCCACACAAATAAACCAAGGGGAGCAATTCCAACTTCCAGCCCTGGGCAGACAGTGGTGCTCAGGTTATATTTTCAGGGCCGTCTGCTATTAATTATAACTCTGGTTCTCCACCCCATTTCTATACACCATTTACTCAGGGTGGAAAAATTTTTCTTTTATTGAGGTAAGTTAATTTACATCATTGTATTTGTATGTTTATAAATAGTTCAAACCTCTTTATATGTTTCCACTCCCTACCCACTACCAAAGTTCTAAAAATCCTCCACCATGTTCCACTGGACCTCCTTCCCTCCCCCAACTCCCTATTTTGCCTCACTCCCCTTCTGGTTGCTCAGTTTTGTAGTCAGATATCAAGGGTTGTTTTTTTTAAAGATTTATTTATTTATGTATACAAGAACTGGGGTACAGGCCAGAGGTGCAGGGGGTGAGAGGATTCACCACAGACAGAGTGGGGAACAGAACAGGCAGAATGACTGAAATACACTGCTGAGGGGAGCAGAAGGCAAGGCAGAAGAGGTCTGCTGTGCCATGTGGGTTGCTCCCTGGCTGGGTATTGAACTCATGCTGCAGTGGCTGCAGATAGCTTCATTGGTTGCATCTTAACCCCTTGCACCACCAGGGAGGCGGGGATTTTTTTAAAAATATTTAATTTATTTATATTTGTATAGAAGAACTGGAATGTATGCCAGAGGGGCGGGGTGAGGGAGAGCTTGGGGGTGAGAAGACTCACCAGATACAGAGAGGGGAGTACAACAGGTGGATCAACTGAAACACACTGCTGAGGGGAGCAGCTGGAGAGACAGGAGAGGTCTGCTGCACCATGTGGGTTAGCTCCCTGGCTAGGGATCAAACTTCAGGCACAGTGGTAATAACACTGAGACTTAATGCCCAGGCCACCATGGAGGCCTGTCATTGGCTAATTTTTTAACAGTAGTAACAAACTGATATATGTTTGGTACATTTATTAAAGTAGAAGAGGTAGAATTTTGGTTATAGACTGAATGTGAACTGTGAGGAAAAGAAGTCTTTGGCATAAGTACTAAAAGAGAGTTTTTATTTGCTGGGATGCAAAAAACTGAGAGGAGGTGGTTTAGGTATATGTGGTCAGGAGCAATGCTGGTTTTGAGAAGACTATTAGGAATCCAAGATTTATTAATGTGTAAAAACAGTCATATATTTATCATGAATCAGTTGAGTTTTGTTCTTAGACTTAGTTTAATCACAATCAGTTAATAACTTAGTTAATAACAATCAGTTGAATGTTATTGAAGTTGTATAAACATTACAAAAAGGAAGAAATGTAAAATAAAAAAGATATAATTTTTATATATAATTAGTTGAGTACTTTGAACAGATTCAATAAAAGCAAAAAAGCTTACAAGCTAAGTGTGGAGAAACAAGTATAAACGATCAGTTATGAAATTATAAAAATCTAGTTGTTTTTTTTTTTCACATAAATCCTGTCTCCTTTATAGTACAGGAAACTAGAAATCTCAGATGATTAGAAGTGTAGTTTATACAATAAAGGTATCTTGGAATACTGAGTAGATCCAAAATCCACATAAAGGCCCATGACCCTGTGTCAAAATATTGGCCAAATATACATACTCATTTAAAATTAAAACATCTGCATTATTTATGTATAATTTATTGTGATTCCCTGTAGTGATTTCAGTCTTATGTAATTCACAGCCTTATGTCATTTCCTTCCACATTGTGTCAAGGTTAGTCTATGTGGCCAATGGAATATGGCACAAGTGATCATATGTCACTTCCAAGTCTGGACTATAAAAGATACTGTCTTGGGCCTCCCCGGTGGCACAGCTGTTGAGCGCTGGGCTTCGAAGCTGTCCGCAGCCTCTACAGCACCGGTTTGATCCCTGGCCTCTGGGCGAGGGTCCCACATGGCGCGCAGACCTCTCCTGCTGCCCGCTGCTCCCCTCAGCAGTGTACTTCGGTCCTTCTGCCTGCTCTGCTCCCTGCTCTGGCTCTGGTGAATTCTCTCACCCTCTGGCGCTTCTGACTGTACCCGGTGCTTGTATAAATACATCTTTAAAAAATAAAAAAATAAAGGCGCACTTGCCCGGGTCCAGCCCACCGAGCCTATTCTCTCTTAAAAAAAAAAAAAAAAATACTGTCTTTTGCCTCAGTATCCCTTGGATTACTAAATCTAGAGGATGCCAACTGCCAAGTTTCAAAGATACTCAGAGAGCACTGTTAAAGGGCCCACAGAGTAAGAATCTAATCCTCCCCCACAACAATCATGTTAGTAAGCAAATTTTGAAAGCAAATCTTCTAGCCCTACTCAAGCCTTCAGATGACTGCAATCTCAGGAGAGATCCTAAGAAAGAACTACTGGGATTAGCCCTTCCTAGATGCCCAGCCCTCAGAAACTGTGAGAATGATGTTTGTCTTTTCAAGTTGCTCATTTTTAGAATAATCTGTAATATTAGCAATTGATATGAATTACCCCTGCTTTAACCTACTTTTTACATTTTCATTGGGCCTCCCCGGTGGCGCAGCGGGTTGAGTGCTACGCTGTGAAGCTGTCCGCAGCCTCTGCAGTGCGGGTTCAATTCCCTGCTGGCCAGGGAGATACCCGCATAGCACAGCAGACCTCTCCTGTCTCACCTGCTGCTACTCTCAGCAGTGTATTTTGTCAGTCTGCCTGTTCTGCTCCCGCTCTGTCTCTGGTGAATTCTCTCACCCTCCCGCGCCTCTGACTACACCCTGGTTCTTGTATAAATAAATAAATCTTAAAAAAAAATTTTCCATCTTCTACCATATAAAGCACTCATTTCTTTTTAAAGTTCCTGGGCTTATACAAAGTGTTATTAAATAAAAGTCAGTCTGGAAGTCATATATTCCAAGTGCTTTCAAATGTCAGAGTGCTTCTCTGCATTCAAGTATTATATCAAATATAGTGAATTATAAAAGTTCTGTAATCTCCTATATATAAATGTACTTTGTGAAAGGCTTCTATCACACACATGAGAGATAAAAGCAATACTTCGAGGTGGTATTTGATGTACCAGTTGCTTTGCTGTAGCTTTTATATAAAAAAGAATAAAAAGTGTCATACAAGGAAGGCTTACTTTTCTCCCCCCTGTACTGGAATTCAGTCCTTCTCTGACCAAATGATGGAAGTTACTTAAGAGTTTTCACTCTTCAAGGGCCTCCCTGGTGACACAAGGGGTTAAGCACCGCACTATGGAGCAGTCCTCAGCCTCTGCAGCACCAGTTCCATGCCCGGCACAGCAGACCTTCCCTGTCTCTCCTACTGCTCCCCTCTGTAGTGTATTTCAGTACATCTGCCTGCTCTGCTCCCCACTCTGTCTCTGGTGAGTCCTCTCATCCCCCCGCATCTCTGGTCTGTGCCCCAGCTCTTATGCATAGATAAATAAATCTTTAAAAAAAAAAAAGTTTTCACTCTCCGGATGTACCCGGTGTGTGTGTGGGGTGGGGGGCAGGGAGAACCCCAGCAGAAGAAAGAGCTGTGCAGCTTCATCAAAGATGTCAGTAGCATAAGAAAAGTAGTAGGAGGGTAAATTATTACAGAATACAATGTATAGGAAGAAATACATCAAAGGCAGCTTGAGAATAAGGCGGTGAATAAACCAAATACATTTATAAAAATTTCCAGAAAAGGTCTACAAATAATGGAATAATGGAGCAAACCCAGATGCTTATAGAAGAGTTTAAACAGACATAAAAATCAGAAAGCGGGCCTCCCTGGTGGCACAAGGGGTTAAGCACAGCACTGTGAAGCTGTCTGCAGCCTCTGCAGCATGAGTTTGATCACTGGCCAGCCAGGGAGCTACCGACATGTACAGCAGACTTCTGTTTGTCCTGCTGCTCCCCTCAACAATGTATTTCAGTCAGTCTGATTTCTCTGTTCCCCACTCTGTTCCCCACTCACTCTCTGGTGAGTCCTCTCACCCCCCTCCCACAACCTCTGGCCTTTACCCCAGTTCTTGTATGCATAAATAAATCTTTTTTAAAAATTAAAGAGGGCCTTCCCGGTGGCGCAGCGGTTGAGCGCTGGGTTGCGAAGCTGCCCGCAGCCTCTGCAGCGCGGTTCAATCCCCGGCTGCTCCCCAGCCACCGCAGAAGGGTCCCACATGGCTCGCAGACCTCTCCTGCCGCCCGCTGCTCCCCTCAGCAGTGTACCTCGGTCCTTCTGCCTGCTCTGCTCCCTGCTCTGGCTCTGGTGAATTCTCTCACCCTCCCGCGCTTCTGACTGTACCCAGTGCTTGTATAAATAAATAAAAATAAATCTTAAAAAAATAAATAAATAAAAATAAAAAAATCAGAGATGTTTGAAGTGCAAAACATTAAGTTCAGGAAGCAGGATCAAAGAGACAACAGAAGAGCGTGGCTTATGACAAAGAAAACAGGATGAGATTTGAAACACTGATCTAATTTTCCATTCTATCTCCAAAGAATGCATAATTTGCTTATTACTGTACTTCAGTTTAATAGTTTATTAAAAATACAACCATATACATTTACCTATACCAGATATATTCAAAGATAAACCTCTTCTAGGGGCCTCCCTGGTGGCACAGGGTTTTAAGTACAGCTCTATCAAGCTCTCGCCAGCCACTGTGGCATGAGTTTGATCCCCACTCAAGAGCTAACCAACATGGCACAGACCTCTCCTGTTTTGCCTGCTGCTTCCCTCAGCAGTGTATTTCAGTAGATCTGACTGTTCTGCTCCCCACTCTGCCTCTGGTGAATCCTCTTACCCCCTCCCCCACACCTCTGACCTACACCCCAGTTCTTGTATGCATAAATAAATAAAATTAAATCTTTAAAAAAAATAGACCTCTTCTAAACCTCTATTCTAAAATAAACCTCTTGGCTAAAAGTCCCAAATCATAATATTGTTTTTATTTCCAGGTTAAATGCTTCTAGCCACCCAGTGTCAACAGTGGACTCCACTCAGCATTCCTCTCCTTGACTAAATATATCTGAACCCTTACCAAGGAAGATGAATGCGGATGGATGGATATATGTCAATGTGATAAATTTAATGTTTCATGGCATTATTAATCAACATACCTTAAATTACTAGTTAACACAAGTACTTTGACTTCATTCATCACAAAACTCTTTTCTCCTAGTTTTGTATATAAATAAAACATACTTTTACTCTTGATCTCAGTGCTTCTGCAGTTTTGTTTATTAGGTCTATATATACAGTCTTATGGAGACTGAAAGTTTTCATAGAGTAATGTTTGATGAGGCAAGTATGACCCTAAACATACTGTGTTGTGTAAAATATTCAATACAATAGCAAGTATACCATCACTTTTTTATTTGGCAATACTAGAATACATCCATGTTACAGTGTTTATTTTGGATAAACTGATTTTTGTTTCCTGCTATGGTAGTGTTTAACTTTTACATAAATGAATGCAATTCTTACGTTTAGGAAGTAAGACATGTCTATTGATAACAGTCAAGTAAAGCTAATACATGGTGGTTCTCAAACTAAGCAAGGTAAAAACATAATCATTAGGAACAATGAAAACATTTCCTTATTTCTATTAATCACAGATTATACAAATTCTTAAGTCTCACATACAGAGATATTTCTAAATTTGATTAATCCAAGCAAAAACCCAAAAGATTTGTATTAGTTTAATTCTTATAATCACTTTAAATGTATATTCGAAATAATTTCCTAATATGTGTTTACATTAAATGTAAATTATGTTATTAACATAATTTAAAATTCCTGATTATGAAAGGTCACAGAGAAGTATATGCAATGTTACTTTGGCATTCCTATTTCATAGGTTTAAAGGAATGATAAAGAATTCTTTTATAATGGAAATAATCACTCCTTTGATAATTTAAATAGAAGATTCTATATTTTAAGGCAAGAAAACATTTGTAAATATTTTTTGTAAATTCAGTTCAACAAATTAATAGTATCATAGTAAATGTATATGAATAAAGAGTATAACTTTATGAGAAAGAAAATTCTTTGAAGCTAACTATTAGCAGTATGAAAAAGTGGCTTCTTTCTTAAAAGATAATCTCTGATATTTAATTACTCTCTAATTAATAATTAATCTTCTATTTGACATTTAATTGTTAGCCATAGAAAAGAAATGATGGGCCTTTTATCTGAACAAAAAGGTAGAGAAACCAAAGTAGAAAAAATAATTACCAAATATAAACCACCTGAAATATTTTTTTCCTCAGAAAACTAGGAAAAAAGTAATTTCTCAAGACTAATTCAAGGTCCTCTTAAATTTCCTTAGGGAAGTGGATGGTAGGATTCAAGTGACAATAGCAATCATGGTAAGTGTTAGGGATTTATTCTATAAAGTTCTAGAGTAGATTAATATATATTTTTAAAAACACTGCATTAGCTATTTAACTGAATTCAACAAAAAGTAAAACTGGTACATGTCTTAAGTACTTTTTATGGTCAGAAACATTTTTAAGAGATTTTTTTTTTAAAAGGTCAAGGATTTTCCTTTACAATAGAAAGGTTTTTTCCCATGTTTATTGCCCTGCAGTTCTATTTTATCATTCTTGTCTCTTTTGTCAAAGGCCACAAAGTAGTAGTTACTTGCTTAAGTAGTAGTTACTGAAATAACCAGAAACTTATGAAACTCAAGCACTGATTTTGACAAACCAACTTCTAGAATATAGGCAGCTTTTTTTCACTTACGGTGAAATGTAAAAGAGAAAAAAAACCTTCTGAAAAGCCATTCATCTTGCCTGAAGAAATCCCCCAGAGATATCTTATGTAGTAGCAGCATTATTAAATAGTGTAATTCTTCAAAAATAGATTCAAACAATATCTTCCTTAAATAAAAAAGTAATTAAGCTTACTTAAGCTTTGTTTATAAAACTATAGCTTAAAACATTGAGCCCCCCCAAACAGGAAAATATAAGCAAAAACTGTCTTGCCTACATGGTAATGGCATGTGTGTGTATGTGTATGTGCATATGTGTGCATGTGTGTGAATTATTCAAGCCAGTGTACCTCAAAAAGATGCTAAAAAAAACCCAAACACAGATATAAAATAAAAAGTAAAACATTACATAAAGGATTTCTTAGCTCTGATACTTCTAATGATACTTCTCCATCAATAATTAGAACTATGAATAGTCAATTGTTAAATTAAGAATATATATAAGAAAAATCAAGGAGTTACATATGCAAAACCTACTAGCGTAATACTTCATACTGTTTAATGCTATAACCTATAGATTATGGAACACAGTGCATGTAAACAACACATATATTCTGAATCTCATATTTTGTAACTATTACATAAATGTGGCACATACATAAATTTCAAACATTATGCTTCTTTCCTCCCCATTTTTCACTTTTTATTCATAAATCAGCAACTAGGCACTTTAATCCCAAAATGCATTTTTTAAAAATACAGCTCCTTCTGGGTAAACTCCCTCCTGGAACAAATACAGCCCACTTTAGGAACACAATCAACAAGTCCAACCTATTATTGATAGACTGAATCGGTCACTCCAAATAAATGTTATATGATTTGGACACAAAATTAATACAACTCTGAAAATATCCAATATACTCTGAATAACCTCACGCAAATGAACAACTCTTTTGTTCATACAATTGCCATCAAGGACGTGAAATATACTCCCATACCATTAAAAAATATTTTGCTTTATATTCAGAGGAAAAAACCTTTAAAATTTCAGTAAGATTCAAAGTATGAATATTTTAAAAATATGGGCTTAATGTGACAAAATTTCCAGTATGCTAAGTTATCTGTGTGAATAAGTAAAAGCCAGTTTTGCAGAAGGAAAAAGGAGAAATGATTTTATTCTACTAAGATTAATATCTTCAGATGTTGGGCAACAGTCCCAAAATTACACAGGAAAAAAATTTAATGGCCTGTCATAGTTAATAACTTATTTTTAAAATTGATATTAAGTAAAGGGAAAAATGTTCTAATCTATAAAAAAAAAAGATGTTTTGAGTGTCTCTATTGTAACTTATAGGACCAATAGCAACATATTTTGGAAACTGCAGCAAATCTAATGTAAACTTGTAACTTGTAAACTTCTCAGTGTCAATTCATTTAAATGTTTTTAACTATACTGAGCCATTACAATATCTTTGATTCAAATACACAAGCAATAAAGTAAGCATTACATATAAAACACCACTACCACCTAAACTTGGTCAAACAAATGAATAACTTTATAATTAAAAATAAATTTTCAGGCAACGTTAAGTTTGTTGACACTATGGGTAATATATTCTTGCATGGGTTTGCCACAAAGGTCTTTGCTAAAGTGTACATTTTCAAGGTGCAAAGCTGTTTTTATAACAGAGTTTTTGAGAATGATATCGGACATTTCACATTGCTTCAAGACAATGACTCAATTTAATTCCCAAGCACTGGCTTCAAATCAAGCAGTATTTCTGTAAAACCCACATTTCACCACTTAAATCATTACCTAACCATTATAAAAAGTCGCTTTGGAAACACTACACAGGGAATCCATGAAAGAACTTCTGTGTAAGTATAGTAAAGTCCCTTATTCTTTACTAGATTTTTCCCGCCCCCCTGAGTCCATTAACACCAATTCTATAGATTTTGTAACATGTTACAAAATCAAGTTAGCTTAAAATATTTCATAGCACATTCAAATTATCTGATTCTAACGGTACTTATTGTACTTTGGCTTCCACTAGGCCACTGGGCATAACATGACCATGACTACTTATACAACTACTTGTATGCCTCAGTGCATCAGCTCCAAGATAGGCCATTAAAAGTTCAGTGCGACGAATGAGTAACTGCATGAGATCTTCAGTCAATGCCTCTATACTGGAATAGCGCACCTTCTCGAAGTCAAAAATGTCTTTGAGAAAGAAGAGAACTTGATTCTGAAAATACACACCAAAAAACAAAGGTATTTTATTAGCCCAAAATGATATTGTCTAGTTATTAATGTTGTAATAAGCAATGAATTGGGAGTCAGAAAGTTCAAGATCCAGTGCTAGTTTTGTATCTCATTAAAAAGGGACCTTGAACAAGTGATTACTCTTTTATTGGATATCATTTTCTTTTTCTGTAAAATAAGATACAATACCACTTGTCCTTTTTACTACTCAGGGCTGATGTAATCATAATAAAAAAAAAAATCTATGGAAAATGTCTGTAAACCCTATTATCTCTTTCCCAGTAAGTGAAGTTTTCAGTGGTATCTCTGAGCACACTTTCAGAGAGACAGTAAATGATCTCCAATAATTTTTATTTATAAATCTTAAATGTATTTTTTTTACAAATAACAAAACTTAAGACATATGAAAAATAAAAATAATTTCAGGTCTCAAATCAGTGGAAGATCGTGAAAGACATTTCATTTCAGTAAGTTAATACTTATGCTGAAACTCACTTTAAGCAAGTTGTACTAAGTATTAAATCTCAAGCTGTTATGTCAAGTCAGGGAAAAAAGTAATGCCAAAGAACAAGAACAAAGAACCAGGAATGCTAAATTTCTATACCATAGGAATCAAATATTAAGATGCACTAAGAAGGGACAATTCTTAGATTCATTAGGGTTTACATCTGGAAAGGTCATTAGCACTCAACCTGTCATGTCTTCTGAACCACGATTTTATAGATGAAGAAAGGACAAGCAGAATCAGACACCTCATTAATGATAGACTTAACTCCTCATCCAAATTTTCCCAATAAACACATACCTTACATTTGGGAGGTAAGTAAACTACTCAAAAATTAATGAGTTCTGAATGACAGTAAAATAAATATTTCCTAAAGCATTTAGATAAATGCTGTATTAATAGCACATAAACAGAAGTTTTTTTTTTTTTAATGAAGGATATAGAGAAACATCCCAAGCATCAAATATTTTAAAATTCATATTTGGTTATATTTACTTTTTTCTTGTTGAAACTTAGTCCAAACTCAAGACTATTAGTAGGACTTTCCTTGGCAGCATGCCAGGCAGAAATTTCTGCAATGAGCTGTGATTTGTATTTTGGCAAACAAACTGCTGACGTTGGGAAACAAGTTTCAAGTTCAAAGTCATTTCTCAGAACTAGGATTTTATCATTCATAGTATCTGGGACCAGAATTTATTTCCAAATTTCCACATGTGCAATAAACACAGATACTATTTGTTTTAAATTTCAAAAGTGCCCAGGTGTGAAGTACAAATCACCTACAGATATTTGATGGTAATAACAGAACACCATAAAAGAACAAGTATCTATTATAGAAGGAATTGATAAGGTGAATGTGCTTGTTGAATCTTTTCTAAGACAAAGCATCAAATCTATATAATCCTGCCTTACTGGCATTTAAACATTAAATTCAGGTGACTTTCATAACTTCACCTATAAATTACATTGTTTCTCACACAGAAACAAAACAAAATAAAACTTTATCCACTTTTCAATTTATAAAAAAGGATTGCGGGGCCTCCCTGGTGGCGCAAGGGGTTGAGATGCAGCCTATTTTGCTATCTGAAGCCACTGCAGCATGAGTTTGATCCCTGGCCAGGGAGGTGACCCACATGCGCAGCAGACCTCCTGACTCGCCTGCTGCTCCCCTCAGCAGTGTATTTCAGTCAATCTGCCTGTTTCCTTCCCTACTCTGTCTCTGGTGAATCCTCTCACCCCCAACACCTCTGGCCTGTACCCTGGTTCTTGTATGCATAAATAAATAAATCTTTAAACAACCATCCAAAAGCATGGTTGTTTAAAAAAAAAGAAAAAAAGGAATGATTCAATGACTGCACATACCTTAAAGAAGCAACATAAATCATACAGAGAATTTCTAGGACCCAGAAAGCCCCAGGCTAGGACAGGGCTGATGTGCTCACAGATGGCATAAAAGTGGGCAAAAAATCCATCTGGGATCTGTTGGAAAGTAAAAGAGAACAAGTTCTTTTTATCTGCTTGCATTTTCTTTTTCCATTAGAGCAACTGGAATTGTTACCCATCCGATGACCAGCTCTTTCTTAAGGGCAGATCAAAAAGTCAATGATGTACAGCCTAAAGAAAGTTAATAACTTACAAATAATTTTTAGAGTCGTAGAATGTTTTCATAGAATATAGATTTCATAGCCTAGCCGACAGTTTCTAACATTCTGAGAAATGTTATTTCTTAAAGACATTTTAACCTCATAAAATTATTTCATAAAAAAAATCATATCAAGTGCTATAACCAAGCAATAACAAGAATGTTATGATGTTCCTTAGCAGTATGATTTTTAGGATTAATGAGAGTACCATAGTTTCAGTTATTAAAAAGCTTTACTCAAGCACTTAATAAGATCATCTGAAAAAGAATAAAATCATCTTTAAATTATTAAGTACAAAAGTATGCTACCAACTTCTAAGTTAAGAAACTAGATATTGCTAAAGTAATTTAATTTTGTAACTGCCTCTACTTAAACAGCAATGACACATGCAGTTATGATGTAGGAATTTCTCTAAATTTATTAATAACTTTCTGAATTTCCCTTGTTAAATAACATCTTGTGGAATTTGCCACATAGCATTGACTAGGGATAACTATGTCTTAAGATCCTGACTCTTGGAGGATCTATTTTCTATTTTACAGACTCAGATAATCTTCTAAACTTCAAAAAGTTCTCAGAAAAAGTTGTTACTCTAGTATAAGAGTCTGTGCATATATTAAAATTCTAATCCCATGCAGATTCTAAGTGTATTAGGAGTTCAGACAGGTAAGAAGTTAGTAGAAAAGACAAGCTTCACCAAGGAGTAATGTGAACTGAACTCCATAGTAGGAAAGATTCAAGTACAGAAGATAGAATATATTATTCCAGGTGTAGAAAATAGTCCCCCCAAAGTGAGATATACAGTTATCTATGGATACAGAAAGAAGACTAGTCTAGGACACAAAATTTATGCTAAAAATAAGAAATACAGATAGAAACTGCCGCTCATTAAACTTTCTATATTTATTTTTTAAATTTTATGCTTAAATTAAGCTTAGCGATAATTATCTCACCTTATCCTTACAGCAGTATAAAGTAGGCATTAACTTCATTTTGCAAATAGGAAAATTGAAGGGTCAGTTGATAGTTTGTTACTTGCCCATGATCACGCTAGTTAGTGTGACAATCAAACCCTAGTCTGTAAATCTGTTCCTTAATCTCAAAAATTAGCTATAATCATTTGGGGAGCCTGTTTAAAACACAGGGTCTCTGGCATCATTTTAAACAAAAATTATTAAAGTATATGGTCTCTGGAATTATGTTTAACACCTTCTGAAGATACTCTAACACTATGCTTTGGAAACAGTGCACTTGCCAATCTATCGCAAATTTGTAAGGATCAGATTTTGAAATACAGATAATATAAAATACAATAAGTTAATGAGAAAATAATAGCAATAACCAACACTTGCATAATAGACTGTGCCATGTACAGTTCCATGTACTTTACATTTAATACTCAAAAAGCTCATGAGATAAATACTATGCTCTTTTTTTAAGAGATAAGGAAACTAAGGCATAGAGAGGTTAGGCAACTTGCCGAGGTGCTAGCTAGCACATGGTATTTTAACCAGGCAATCTGACTAGAGTCCATGCCTTTGCCAGAGGAGTGTGTGGTGATAACATGTGTAGAGGGTGAGATGTGCTGGAGGATGTGGAGCTTGGAAACAGGATATGAATTTTGAGACTTTTTGGGCAGATGCTCTCAGTTGAATAAATTAGTTATTCAAATCAAATCATTTCTCAATTGATTACATAAGGTGGGATCCACTATACTAAACAGTTGTTTTAAATCTTAATATCATTAAAAACAAAAGCTCTATCAGAACTGTTTTCAACCCTTAGTAGAAATTCCATGCATGCCTCAATACTTACAATATTGAACTATGTCAAAATGAACTATACAGTTAAGGAAAAGGGAGAAGGAATTTTAAAAAGGAGAAGTCAATCTAGTACCAATAAGTTACTCATCTAGCTTAAGGAATGGTCTCTATCAGCTCCCATCCCCATTAGAGAAGCAGCTCAGATGTTCCTTTGATAATTTGTTCCTCAAATTATTTAACAGAGATGTCCAAGGCATAATGACTCTTACCTTCATCTGTTGCCTTTTCTGTTTCAGCACTGACCAACAACTTGAAGCCACAGCCTAAATAAATGTATAAAAGGCCAGATTTACATTATTAACGATATAAATTTTTTTCTATTTGAAGTGATTTTTATTAGAGATTCAAAGATTTTGGGGCTAAAATGTTCAAAACATGAATTTTTAATAAGAAATACTCCAGGTTCTTTCCATTGTTTGTAAATACTAATGAAAAGGCATTTTGATTTTATAAATTTTAAAATTAATACAAAGTCAATGAAAGAAAAGGTTGACTCTGGTACCAAGGATAATTACTCAGTAATTACACTTCAATTCTGAGTTCTCAAAATTCTGTTCTCATAGGAAAAGAATGAAAATGTGTACACAGATGTATAATAATTATTTTATGCTGAACACTGAAAAAAAATAAGGAAATTTTTTTTATAATAGTTCTGTTGGAAATATTGATAGTTGTAGGTAGAGCTAACAGTTTTATTCAAATAGAGAACTAATAGAGAACTAAGAACTATTCAAACATAGAACTAAGAACTATGATAGGTACAAAAATACCTAAGTGGAGCCTGAAAACATCTGGTTCTACTCTGTCCATACCCAACTTTGATCAAGGTCATCTCACCAAGTCAATTGCAGAAATGGAAACATAGGCCTTTCATGGCTAAAACAAACTTTGAGAGAAAAACAGATTTCCTATAAGTGCTTTAAAATTTAATACCAGCAATTTCTAAAATAATTGTGAAATAGCCAATTAGAACATATTTTAAAAGGCATCCAAACTTCATCATAAATATCTACCACCTACTTCCAGGTAGACACTTAAGGGGCAACAACAACAACAACAACAACAAAAAAAAACCAATGTCAACTAGAGATTTAAGTATGAAAAACAATAGAAACTGAGAACATTTGAAGTATATAGTTTAAAACTGCTTTATTTTCACACTTTTTTTTCTCCTTTAATTTTTGATAGTATTTGGGAAAAGAAATCTCCAAATTTTCCTCTTAAAATATTTCTTTTTTTTTTTTTTTACTTTAATTGAGGTAATGTTGGCTTACAATGGTGCATATGATTTAGGGGAACAGGTTCATACCTCCTCAGATGGATGTCACCACACCACACCCACCACAAAAGCACCCACAGTATTTTACCACAGACCATTAGAACCCCTCACCTCTTTGTTCCAAGTGTCTCCCACCCCACCTGGCAGTCTCAGTTCTGCAGTCTTATATCTCAGGTTAGTTTCAGTTTAGTTTGTCAGTTTCTTTGCTTTGTTTCTCTGTGTTCCATTATGACTCAAATCATCTGGTATTTGTCTTTCTTCTTTGGACTTATTTCATTGAACATAATCCCCTCAGGTTTCATATGTCATTTTTTTAGTTGAACTGCAGTATTTCAGTTTATTTATTTTTATTTATTTTTTTTATTTTATTTATACAAGCACTGGGTACAGTCAGAAGCGTGGGAGGGCGAGAGAATTCACCAGAGCCAGAGCGGGGAGCAGAGCAGGCAGAAGGACCGAAGCACACTGCTGAGGGGAGCAGCGGGCGGCAGGAGAGGTCTGCACGCCATGTGGGACCCTCCTCCGGGGCCAGGGAGCAGCCGGGGATAGAACCGGCGCTGCAGAGGCTGCGGACAGCTTCGCAACCCAGCGCTCAACCGCTGCGCCACCGGGGAGGCCCAGCAGTATTTCAGTTTAGTTGTAGAATTAATTCAGTTACATACAAATTTTATTAGACCTGAGCTAGTAAGAAACATAATTTTTTGGCTTGTTTATTTTGAAATCTGAAGAAACTACTCAGTCCTACTAGTCAAGATAGGGGTTGATAAGAGTCAAAAGGTGAATTTCAACTAAAGATGTTATATATCATACATATCTGATCTGATTATCAAAGGATAAGCTTAGTATCCATATTAGTCATTATACAAGCAGATATATATGTAAATCTTACTAGCCTTTCCAGTTCTGACTATTTTTCATCAAATTTAAATGGTTGAGAAGTAAACCACCACTTACAGTTTCTTTGAAAGAGGAGTTTAGCCAGCGGTTATTTACTACATTCTGTATGGATGTAGGTGGGTTTTCTAAATCTTCAAAGGAATCCATTAATATAAAATCCAGAACAACATCATAAAAATTTAGATTTTTCACCTGCATTAAGTTACAAGAATTAAAACAGAAATTATTATTATAGAGAGTTGAGATAAAGTTTGAAAACAGGGTTTCATACTTTGTAATACCAGGATCTTATTAGTTGCATTATATTCTATTTCTGACAAAAAAAGAGGAAGAGGAGAGAAACATAAGAAAATTCACCACCAGTAATTATAATTCACATTAGAGTTGCGTCTTCCTAGATCCTATCAGGTAAAATCAATCTCTCTCTCCACTCTATTCTAGAAGTCCTCTGTTCATGCTTTTATTATGGTGACCACAATGTTCATCTTACTTACTGATCATTTAGTTACTGGTATATCTGTCTGTCTTCCCTACTACATGATGAACCTCCTGCTCTCTCATTCATTCATGCATACTGTACTGTACTCTCTATGCTAGCAGGTGCCCAGACTTCTACAGTAAGTAAACTATATGCTTAGAATTCAGTCAGGAAAACAGACAACAAAAAATAATTTCATAAATATATAACTAAGCTGAGAGGAGCATTGCAAAGAAAAAATATACGGTATTATGAGAGTATATGATGGAGATGCTAATTTAGACTGGATGCAAGAAGCTTTTTTCAGGGAGTGAGATATCCCAGGTATAGCAAATCTTTTCAAAGACTTTACTATAAGAAGGAACACAGTGGAGCTAAGTCAAGGAAAATCACTGAAAGGGTGCTGTAGCTCTCTGTAGTAGAAAGCAAAGGTGAGTAACTACATACAAAAGGAAGGCCAGTTTCTGCAGAGTTCATGATCCATTTTATCCTCACAGTATCTAAGGGGTGGGATGGGAATGAGAAAGATGATCAGATTTGTATTTTCTGAGGACAGTTTTGGCAGCAACGTGACAGTGAATTTAGAGGGAAAGGAGTGTATGTGGGGAGGTGGGGAAGAGAGGAGTAGGCAGGGAGTAAGGCAATACAGGATTATCAGTATGTTTAATTCCTCAGTATATTTATCATCAGTATAGTTATCCTCCGTATATTTAATTATTTGTTTGATCTCGTATGCAGTCAATCCCCTATCCCCACTGTCCCATCTGAATTTGTGCTTGCATAGAACCCCATTACCACCCTGTAAGTGGCTGATAATTGACTTCTGGAAGGAAGGAAGAAAGGGAAGACAGAACGAAGGAAGAAAAAAAGGAAAGAAGAAAAGATTTTTTAAAAAACAATTATTTTCAACTGTTGCCCCAATGTATGTAGACTGGTACTGACTTTGTCATAACCACCATACACAATTGGTTTGCCTGCTACTTAACAATGACAAGGAAACTGGGCCTCATAATATGTAAACATTATGTGTAAATAACTAAAGGGAATAAATATGATAAAAATTTTTAACTTACTCCTCTAGCAGCAAGTTCCATTTCAGTACTATCCCAGTGATCTGTCTGCTCCAAAAAATAGATCATCTCATCAAAAACATCTTCAAACTTCTTTGGATTCTGTAGAAGAAAACACACTTTAACTGAAACTCAACTTTATAATAAGGTTAAAGTTTACAAAGTAAATGAATTACTCTTTAGTAAGTTTGTTAGCTTGTTATTCTTTTAGGTAACAGAATTAAAATTTATTTTCAAAATATACCATATTCATTAGTTTAATACTTTGTTCTGCCAACATTTTGCAGAAGCGAAGAGTAAGACTATTAGTAAAATGTCATGTGCAAACTGCTTACTACTCAAATATGTATGCCTATTTAGGTCACTTCTTAATATGAAAATTTGATTACAAACTGCAAATCTTTATGTTACTGTTATAGTTACTTAAAAAAATAAAAAAAATTGAAAGCAACAAAATGTGCAGATGGAACAAGCACCTTGGCACCTCAAGGGAGAGATGCCTTGGCATCACAAGGAGAGGAAACCCTTCCAGAATTCAACCACAAAGACATGGCAGATTTTATCTTTCTATCAAATACAGAGTTCAAAATTGCCATGATAAAAAAAAAATTCAAAGAACTAGAAGAAAATTGAGAAAAAAGAATGACCTGAGAAATATAATGAATGAACAGAAAATAGAGATGAAAGCTTTAGATGGGGATATAGAAAAGATGCAAGATGTAAAAAGATCAATAGAGGAGACAAAAACATTCTTGAGAAAGCTATGAAAGCAGAACAGACCAAAGGAAGATCCAATCAGTGACCTTGAAGATGATGATATGCAAAGGATCCAGGGGGAAGGAAAAGAAATACAAGAAAAAGTAATGAAGAAACAAAGATTTATCCGACTTCACACAAGGCAGCACAAGGTATATGGGTATTCCAGAAGGGAAAGGGAAACAAAAGGGGACAGAGACATTACTCAAAGAAATTATAGAGGAAAGCTTCCCAAACCCAGGAAAGAAGCTAAGTATACAAGTCTATGAAGCTAGGGCCTCCCTGATGGCCTAGGGGTTAAATCTCAGCACTATCACTGCTATGACCTGAGTTTGATCCCCAGCCAAGAAGTTAACCCACATAAGGCGTAGCAGACCTCTCCTGTCTTGCCTGCTGTTACCCTTAGCAGTGTATTTCAGTAAATCTGCCTGTTCTGCTCCCCACTCTGTCTCTGGTGAATCCTCTCACCCACCCCCGCACTTCTGGCTTACACCCCAGTTCTTCTATGTGTTAAAAAAAAAAAAAGTCTATGAAGCTAAAAGAACACCTCATTAGCTAAATATACAAAGAACTTTATAATACATAGAAGTGAAACTTCCAAGATTTCAACATAAAGAAAGAATACAGAAGGTCGCTAGGGGAAAAAAGAAGATAATCTATAAAGGAAAACCGGAAACTTTTTACTGAACAGAATTGAAGGAGGTAAGAGAAGAGGTAATAGAGAAAATAATAGTGTTGGCTGTAGTAGCAGATCTAATGATGAATCTCACCATGATGATCCCAGACTTTATGGCAAATAAATAATTTATGAGAAACAACTTGGTGCAAATAGTGTGGACTTTATAAACAGAAAATAAGTAAACCCAAGTAGAAATGAATGCTCTTTGGGTTATTTATTTTTATTATCTGAATTTTCACAACTGTCTTTTCTTCTACTTAAAATTTAATGTATTTTATGCTTCAGTACAACTAAAAACACAACAATAAAAAAATTGCCAACAAACAAATATACCTTTCTTGCTTTCACAATTAATGCTGATAGAATTTTCCTTCCACTCTCAGCAAGGAATATTCTGTTGGCTGTTTCTGAAAGAATTACCTGCAAAACATCCAAACAGAGAAAAACAAGACCTGTAATTAATGTGAATGAACTTTTCACTTTAGAGCACATCTATGAATATAATCAATGCATTCTATTTGGTCGTCTTTCAGCAGGTAAAGCAGAGAAAATTTAATTTATTAAAATCAAAAGATCAAAAGAGTTTTTAAAATCTATAATCAAAAAGGAATATGAGATAAATCTAAATTTAAATTCTGTTCAGTTTAATATTAAAAGTCCAAGATAAATGTCATATAGTCCAAAATAGGAAAATAAAGACAATTTTGTTGTTAAATGAACATATTTCATTTTGGGATTTTACAATTGATTCAAAGAAAAAAATTTAGAACACATAATAATTGATAATAAGACAGGTTGTTTTCATTTTAAGCAGACATTTCTATACATCTGCAGCATCAAATTTACTGTTTTAATAAAGTATGCTCGACATGGGAAGCCATGGGAAAGGACAATGACAAATGCAGGGACACAGTAGGCAGGAACTTAACAGACCTTGTGTTTGCCATTAGGAATAAAGATAATAAGGGGTAAAAAGCTGTTCTGTTTATATGCAATTGTACTCTGTAGCATGAAGGTGGAGTGACTGGTTGGAGGAAGTCATTTAATATTAAAAAAAAAAAAAATACCTGAGGGCCTCCCTGGAGGCACAAGGGGTTAAGACGCAACCTATGAAACTATCTGCAGCCACTGCAGCACAAGTTCTATCTTCCGCCAGGGAGCTACCCACATGGCACAGGGGACTTCTCCTGACTTGCCCGCTGCTCCCCTCAGCAGTGTATTTCAGTCAGTCTGCCTGTTCTGTTTCCCACTCTGACTCTGGTGAATCCTCTCACCCTCCACCCCTCTGGCCTGTACCCCAGTTCTTCTATGCATAAATAAATAAATCTTTTAAAAAAATACCTGAAAAGCCTGTCGAATACAGTGAAGTTTGGCAAGAAAATCACTGTCTCCTAGGCACTCCAACATTTCAGTTCTAAGTAATAAACAGGGGAGACAATTGTTAAACTGCATTCAAGATCAAGCCCACTACAAATTTGGACTCAAAGAGGCTTAACTTCAGGGCCGTAATATAAAATACATGTCTTTTCAATATCGACAAAACATAAAAATTTTGTTGAATCTTAAAAACATTTCCCCTAGTCCCACATTTTTAATTAATACTATACAAACATAGCAACAGCATATTAATATTTTTCAGAAACTCAAGCAAAACCGAAATGATACCTAAGCACTCTCGAGTAAATTTTTCCTTCTTCCACTAAGTGCATGGCTTCTTCATAAAAGGGGCAATGGCAAAGAGACTCCAGACTGTAGGTATGCCGCACTTCTCTGTGCTCTGCAAGCTAAGAATACAGTGGGTTAAAACAGACTACACTGAAGAAGAGCAGAAAAAAATTCAAAACAGGATTTTGTTCACATCAATATATGTTAAATTTGATAAAACCATAAAATTGCTCGGTAAAATTTTATATCTAGTTATATCTGAATTCATTTTCTCTCAAAGTTTTCTCTTTTTTTGGCCTCTGAGCTAAGTCTTATTTATATTACCCTAAATATTGCTAATAACTAAACTTTTTTTCCTCTTCACTTTTTGAATAAGGGTTATAGAAAAATGCAGTTGGCTATTTTAGAGTATAAATGCTGCAATAAATAACGGGTTAAATTCTATCATTTAGTTGTAGAACTTGAGGCAAGTTCCTGCTAATCTAAATCATTTTTTTATTTGTAAAAATGGATAATAATAGCGCCTAATTTATATGTTGTTGTGAAGATTAAATGAGATAATCAACTTAAAGCATTTAGGATAACATAATGTGTACTTATGAAATGTCAGAACTATACCATAGAGAAGCAGTAAAAACCTCCACAAATCTCCACAAAAGCATAATCGCTGGCAAAAACTGTCAAAATTAAAATTTTCAGAGCTCTGAATATTAATGAAAGACTTGCAAACATTTAAGGAGCATTTATTTAAGAAAAATTGCTGAATCTATGAACAGTAACTTCTTCATTTTTAATTTGCTCTATTGTCATCCCTCTCCTCCACAGTGGTCTTGAAAACCACCAGACTCACAACTCTGGTAACTAAAAACCTGGAGTCTGGCAGCCATTTGAAGAAACCTTAATGATTTTGAAGCTTCCAAAAAGCTCTATCCCTAAAGAATTGTCACAATTTGACCTGAACAGCTCCTCCCTGCAAAGCTCTAATCTCAGGGCTTGTCTTTATTTGACCTGACCTGACTTAGAGTTTGCTCTGTGCAAGTTCTATCCCTCCCTCAACCTTTGTTGAAAATAGCGTGTAGCAATTGTTTTAACGCTACAGCTACCTGAGGTAGTCATACCCCAGGCTAGGCTGATCACAACAATGTTTATAGGGGTCTTTGAAAAAGTCCCATGTTTTCCTGGGAATCTAAGAGGTTGCTAGTATGTTCCAGGCTACCTATATATCCAGGAATGATCTTTTAAATCCCTAACCTCCGAGTTCTAACTAATGTTGATATTCTATCCAAGCAGGAAGTAAAAGTTAAGACAAAAGGAAAAAAAAAATCACTGGCCTCTATCAGAAACAAAAATAAAAACTTTTCTTCAAAGATCCCCAATAAGAAAGTGAAAAGACAGTAAAACATGAGAAAATATTTATAATTCATATATTTAATAAAGGACTTAAATCCAGAAAATGCAAAAAAATGGTTACAGCTTAATAATAAATTACAAATAGGGGGCCTGCCTGGTGGCGCAAGGGGTTAAGTCTCAGCACTATGAAGCTATCTGCATTCCCAGGCGAGGGAGGTGACCCACATGACATAGCAGACCTCTTCTGTCTCGCCCACTGCTCCCCTCAGCAACGTTTCGGTCAATCTGCCTGTTTTGTTCCCCACTCTGTCTTTGGTGAATACTCTCTCCCCCACACACCTCTTGCCTGTACCCAAGCTCTTGTATGCGTAAATAAATAAATCTTTAAAAAAATAAAGTTTGGCAATTGCTCAAAAAGTTGAACATAGAGTTACCATTAGACTCTTCTATTTTTACACATACACTCAAAAGAATCGGAAGTATATTGGTAATAGGGTGGTCCCTGTAACATATTCATACAAAGACTTGTACACAAATGTTCAAAGCAACCTGACTCTTGATGGCCAAAGTGTGAGAACTCAGATGACTACCATTTGAGGATCAGATAAGCAAAATGTGGTGTATTTGTATAATTTACAGTCTCCATTTGAAGTAATATTTCTGTTCATAATTTAAGGAAAATCTATTATGTTAAAAGGCAATGTGCTTTTCAGGTTAAGAAAAATACCTTAGAGGTTTAAAAATACTTAGGAAGGAAAGTCTATAGATAATAAAGTTATTTTGTTTTTTTTTAAAGATTTATTTTTATTTATTTATACAAGCAATGGGTACAGTTAGAAGCACGGGAGGGTGAGTGAATTCACCAGAGCCAGGGCGGGAAGCAGAGCAGGCAGAAGGACCGAAGTACACTGCTGAGGGGAGCAGCGGGCGGCAGGAGAGGTCTGCGCTCATGTGGGACCCTCCTCCGGTGGCCGGGGAGCAGCCAGGGATTGAACTAGTGCTGCAGATGCTGCGGGCAGCTTTGCAACCCAGCGCTGAACTGCTGCGCGACAGGGGAGGCCCTAGATAATAAAGTTTTGTGCCATTGTCAAAATAAACATGATCTATCTATATACACCTACCCATAGAGAAAAATCCTAAAGCAGAAATGGGGCTGCAATTAAACTCCCTACTAATAAGAGAAACAAATCCAACAATGAGAGATTCCAGAATAAAAATCTTGATTTATTAGTCTGTCTGAAGTAATCTTTTATTTTTTAAATTTATTTTTTAAAGATTTATATATTTATGCATACAAGAGATGGGGTACAGGCCAGAGAGGCAGGGGGGTGACAGGGTTCACCAGAGACAGAGTGGGGCACAGAACAGGCAGACTGACTGAAACACACTGCTGAGGGGAGCAGCGGGCAAGATAGGAGAGGTCTTCTGCACCATGTGGGTTGCTCCCTGGCCGGGGAGGGGGATCAAACTTGTGCTGCAGAGGCTGCGAATTGCTTCACAGTGCGGTGCTTAACCCTTTGTGCCACCAGGGAGGCCCTGAAGTAATCTTTTAAAATAAATTTCTTAAAATAGGCTTGCAGCAGTGAAAATATATCAAAGGTTTGATAATAGCTAACATTTTCATCAACTGTTCTTAAGAGACAAGAACTGAGAAACATTTATTTAAATCATTAATCTTAAATTTTAAGCAAATCACTAAAATGATGGCTTAAATTTTCACTTTAGTATGTATTTTATAAAAAGAAATTTTGGACAAAATTCCCAAAATCTTTTTTAAAGGTTTCAGGAAAAAGAGTAACATTTTCTGAGAGCTCAGATGTTACTTCAGAAACAGGTCAGTCACACAGTTTTATCCCAGCAGATGGAAAAGAGCAGTTCTTTTTGGCTAGCTGAAACATGAAATTCCCTTTATTTCTAAATTACTCTTTTCCCAAAAGGGCATATTTCAAAAACTCATTTTAATATTTTCAAAAAGACAAGTAATTATACTGGCTTAGAGAAAGCACCATCCACCTTTAATTATCTCCCACATTTCACAAGTACTATAAAAATGACCATGTAAGAAATCAAACCAACAACAGAAACAGATAAAACCTATAGATGAATCAACCAGTGAGAACAAAATGTTAGCTGAAGATTTCAGCATCCTAAATTACTTCTCTCCTGCCTTCCATGAAGTACAAGAGGGACTGGGCCTTACCTTTCTTGTTAAGCAATGACTGCTGAATATTTTCACAAATCTTATTTTTTTTTGTGTGTGTGTGTAGAAGAACAGGGTTGTAGGACAGAGATGGGGGGCTTGAGAGGATTCACCAGAGACAGAGTGGGGAGCAGAATAGGCAGATCCACTGAAATACACTGCTAAGGGGAGCAGTGGATGAAACAGGAGAGGTCAGCTGCACCACATGTGTTAGTTCCCTGTTGGGGGATAGGCCAGGCTGTTGAGATAGGCCAGGTGGTAGCACTGAGACTTAACCCCTAGGCCACCAGGGAGGCCCCAAATTAAAAAAAAAAAAAAAAAAATTTTTTTTAAACCTTTCAACAACCATGAATAAGTCGTTCAAAGTCCCAAAACTACTCTAAGTTGGGTCATGAAATAAGCCATTCTGGGCTTCCTTGGTGGTGCAAGGGGTTAAAACGCAGCCTATGAGGCTGTCCGCAGGCAATGCAGCACAAGTTTGATCCCTGTCCAAAGAGCTACTCACATGGCGTGTATTTCAGTCAATCCTCCTGTTCTATTCCCCACTCTGTCTCTGGTGAATCCTTTCACCCCTCACACCTCTGGCCTGTACCCCAGTTCTTGTATGCATAAGTAAATAAATCTTAAAAAAAAGCCATTCCATTTTAATGATTTCTATATTTTTACATTTTTCATTTTCTTCTTACATGTTTAAATTTTCTTTCAAATCAACCACTTAAATTTTTTTTTTTAAGATTTATTTATTTTTATACAAGAACTGGGTACAGGCCAGATGCGCGGGAGGGTGAGAGGATTCACCAGAGACAGAGCGGGGAGCAGAACAGGCGAGACAGGAGAGGTCTGCTTCACCACATGGGATTCTTGCCCCGCCGGCTGGGATTGAACCCGCGCTGCAGAGGCTGCGGACAGCTTCACAGCGCTGCATTCAACTGCCTGCGCCACCAGGGAGGCCCAACCACCTAAAAAATTTTTTTTTAATTGTATGACATTTTATTTTTTTTAAAGATTTATTTATTTATTTATTTATTTATTTATTTATACAACCACTGGTACAGTCAGAAGCACAGGAGGGTGAGAGAATTCACCAGAGTCAGAGTGGGGAGCAGAACAGGCAGAAGGACTGAAGTACACTGCTTGAGGGGAGCATCGGGCACGGCAGGAGAGGTCTGCGCACCATGTGGGACCCTCGCCTGTGGCCGGGGATCAAACCGGTGCTGCAGAGGCTGCAGACAGCTTCGCAGCCCAGTGCTCAACCTCTGCGCCACCAGGGGAGGCCCCCAACCACCTAAAATTTTAAGTAAGATTTGCAGTTAAAGAAAGTAGGATGAATGTATCCCCTATGTTATTAAGTAATAAAAAAGTAAATAAATCCACAATAACCACCTTCTAAATGGTCCTCAATGATTTTTCCTGGTAGGGTACCTCATTCCACTGACTAGGACTAATCTGTGTAACCAAGAGCCTACTATGCAAATGATGAACTGTCATTTCTGAGGCTATATCGTAACAGTCACTACTTCCATCTCACTCTCTCTTGGATCTCTTTCTCTGGGGGAAGCCAGATGCCTATTGGGAAGATACTCAAGCAGTGCTACAAGAAAGTCCATGTGGTGAGTAGCTTAGGTTTTCTTCCAGTAGTTTGTGCCAATGTCCCATTTATATGTGAGCAACCTTGGGAGCAGATTCTCCAGCTCCAGTTAAATATTTAAATGACTGTGGCCCCAGCCAACATACTTGACTACAATTCCATAAAAAACCTCAAGCCAAGCAGTTCTCCTGCTTGCCTGTGATTATGCAGGCCTTTCTTCTCACAACCTTTTCCCTTTGCAAAGCAAAGGAAGCTCTCTGCCTTGCCTGCGTCTATGCAGGTGTCTCTCTATTCCTTTCTCTTTTTCCTGATAAGCCTGTCCTTTTATTTTATTTTTTTTAAAGTTTTTTTTTTTAATAGAGGCATGTTTTATTTATTTATTTGTTTGTTTGTTTGTTTTTTTGTTTATTCAGGCACTGGGTACAGTCAGAAGCGCGGGAGGGTGAGAGAATTCACCAGAGCCAGAGCGGGGAGCAGAGCAGGCAGAAGGACCGAAGTACACTGCTGAGGGGAGCAGTGGGCGGCAGGAGAGGTCTGCGCGCCATGTGGGACCCTCCTCCAGTGGCCGGGGAGCAGCCGGGGATCGAACCGGCGCCGCAGAGGCCGCGGGCAGCTTCGCAACCCAGGCTCAAACGCTGCGCCACCGGGGAGGCCCAGCCTGTCCTTTTAAAATATGAAGGAAAAAAAAAAAACCTCAAGCCAGAACCACCCAGTCAAGCCACTTTCAAATTACAGACCCTCAGAAATAATGAAATAATAAGCATTTATTGTGCTTTAAGACACTAAGTTTTGCAGGATTTATTACAAAGCAACAAATAACTAACATAACAGTAGGAATAATGAAAGACACATGAATTTCCAAAAGCTGGAATAAGTACCTAGACAGATGAAACAGATAAAGAAGTCATAGTTGAGAACAGTTCAAGAAGGGAGATAGTCAGGGGGGAGACATTTACTAATAATCAGAGTCTCAAAGAGCACCAGGGCTGGAGTTGCCGGAATCTTTGAAAACAAGGGGTTAAAAATGGGAGGTTAAATAGAAGCCTGTGTCCAAACAACTGTAGCAGCCCCATAGGTCATTCTACTCCCCGGCCCCTCCCCTCGACCTCTGAATAGGAAGCCATCTTGTAGAAAAATGAATTTCAACCAGAGAACACATCTCTTCAAAAATTATTTGAACTGCATGGGGGGTAAGTTATCTTGGGTGTGGAGATGGAGCTCCCAGACTAAGGCCCTCTTCATGCTGTATCCAGGTGCACAGTCTCCGAGGCTATTTCCAGACCATCTTAAATAAAATCTACTGATCAATACACCTCAAAGAAGTATAGAGAGCCCATTAGCCTTCTGTTCACCTATTCATGGAACAAACAAACAAAACAACATGGCAAACCTGCACACTCTACCTAGACAAAACACAATCCAGTCACCAATTAAACTTTCAAATTTAAGAAAAAAACCACTTGCACAAAAATGAAAGTCCAAGATAAACAAGGAAAATTAACCCCAGAGGAAGTAACGTAATTCAAGAAATTGAAGATTTAAATGTCTATATAGTCCTCCCTTTCCAGATTATGATTTTTCTAAATGCTCACTCTTGTCACTTTGTGTGTTATTATCAATATGTTATGTTGTATTGCCAAGTGCTATCAACTCTGAGAGGTAGGTATAAAAAGCTTTCCAAACTTCCATTTAGAGTATGTCTAGGGGTAAACGAATTACAGACACAAAATTTCATCTTTAAAGGGCATCCTACAGCTTAAATTTTAAAAAAAGATTTATTTATTTATGCATACAAGAACTGGGGTACAAGCCAGAGTTGTGGGAGGTGAGAGGATTCACCAGAGACAGAGTAGGGAGCAGAACAGACAGACTGACTGAAAGACACTGCTGAGTGGAGCAGCGGGCGAGACAAGAGAGGTCTGCTGTGCCATGTAGGTAGCTCTTTGGCCGGGGATCGAATTCATGTAGCAGTGGCTGTGGACAGCTTCATAGGCTGTGTGTCAACCCTTTGCGCCACTAGGGAGGCCCCTACAGCTTAAATATTTAACACAGAGATGCACATTTTAGAGTGGTGATTCTAAGAAAACAGCTAAAACTTGCTCTCTCTGTAGAAACATTAGTTTCTATCTGTTAAATGACAATCTCCTTAACAGATGGGAGAATTGGGAGAGCAGTCAGTGCGGTGATACCCTACGACCAAAAAGCTTTCAGAAAACATCATGCTAAGTGATGGAATGTCAAAAACAAAAGATCATCTACTGCATGATCCCTTTTATGTAAAATGTTGAGAATAGGCAAATCTATAGAGACAGAAAGACTGGGGGTAGTGTGGAGGTAGGAGAGAAAGGGGAGTGATTGCTAATAGCAGGAGTTTCTTTGGTGGATGATAAAAATGTTCTGGAATTAGAAAGCAGTGCTAATTGCACAATTCTGTGAATATCCTAAAAAGCTGTACATTTAAGAGTGAATTTTACAGTAGATGAATCATATTTAAATAAAGCTATTATGTACAAAAAAAAAAGAATTTTCAGAGAAAAAATGTCTTCAGAAATGTTTGGCAAAGCTTAATAGGAAAATCTCATTAATCACTTTCACAGATGACTGACCTAGCTTAGATAAAAGCTTATGCCAGGACTTGCTCTAATTTAAATAAGCAAGAAATCTTTCTGGAAATTCTGAATAAAGCATTCAAATGGTGACAAACTATTGAGCTTCCAAAGATTTTGTTCTTATTTTCTTAATAATTTTCTTCATTAAAATAGTTTTCCCTAACTTAACTGTAAATACTTGACTTAAAAATAATTTTATGTTTCTTGGAAAAGAATTTATCTCAGAATAGTCACATGCTGAGTTCATTCATTTATACCCAACGAGCATTCCTAGGATATTTCTCATATGTTGAGTCTTCTTGTGGTATTTATGCATTTTATTTTCCATAAAGATTTTTTTAAGTTATCAAACCTTTAAATAATAAAGTTAAAGGAGCACACTGAACAGTTGACAAAATATAGTTTAAAGTTACATATTATAAAGAAACTTTAGCAAAATAAGGTATATTGTTCCTCATGGCAGGAAGAAAAATGCAGTCACTAGCAATTCTATTCCTGACAAACCATCTAGGACATAAGTGTGTACAGAACAGTAAAAGAAAAAGCATTTGACAAAATACAGCATTCTTAAAAACTCTCAACAGATTCGGCATGGAAGAAATAGACCTCACATACTAAAAGACAAATATGACAAACCCACAGATAACATCATGTGGTAAAGGCTGCAAACTTTTCCTCTAACATCAGGAACAAGACCAGGATGCCTACTCTCACCATTCCTCCAACACAGTACTGGAAGGCCTATCCAGAGCAGTTAGGCAAGAAAAAGAAAAGGCAACTAAATTGGAAAGAAAGAAGTAAAATCATTTCTATTTGCACATTATATGCAACTATATATAGAAAATCCTAGAGGGCCTCCTCAGTGGCGAGGCAGTTAAGTGCTGGGTTGTAAAGCTGCCCGCAGCCTCTGCAGCGCCAGTTCGATTCCCGGTCCTCAGACGAGGGTCCCACATGGCATGCAGACCTCTCCTGATGCCCGCTGCTCCCCTCAGCAGTGTACTTTGTCCGTCTGCCTGTTCTACTCCCTACTCTGGCTCTGGTGAATTCTCTCACCCTGCCGTGTTTCTGACTGTACCCAGTGCTTGTATAAAAGAATAAATAAATCTTAAAAAAAAAAAAATCCTAGAAACTACATCAAAGAAATGCAAGAAGTAATTTCAACAAAGTTGCAGGATTACAAAATCTAAGATACAAAAATCAGTAGCATTTCTATATACTAGCAGCAAATTATCATAAAGAGAAATTAAGAAACAGTCCCATCACCACAGTTCCCAGTGGTGGTGCACCAGTGCATTGGTGAAGGAAATTCTATGGGGACTACACCTGGGAGGGAAGTGGGGGGGAAGCAAATATTGTTTAAAAATGAACAATGATGTAAAAAATAAATAATTGAAAAAAACAGACAAAGCAAAAAAAAATTCCATGTTCAACTATCAGAAGAATTAATATTGCTAAAATGCACATACTACATAGAGCCATCTATAGACTCACTGAAATTCCTACCTAAATTCCAATAGTATTTTTCACAGAAATAGAAAACCAATCCTAAAATCTATATGGAACCACACAAGACCACAAATAGTGAAGGCAATCTGGAGAAAGAACAAAACTAGAAGCATCACATTTCCTGATTTCAAACTATATTACAAAGATACAGTAATCACAGCATGGTACTGGCATAAAACTAGGTAAATAGACTAATGGAATACAATTGAGAGTATAGAAATAAACCCTAGGGCCTCCCCGGTGGCGCAGTGGTTGAGCGCTGGGTTGCGAAACTGCACGTGGCCTCTGCGGCGCCGGTTCGATCCCCGGCTGCTCCCCGGCCACCGGAGGAGGGTCCCACATGGCGCGCAGACCTCTCCTGCCGCCCGCTGCTCCCCTCAGCAGTGTACTTCGGTCCTTCTGCCTGCTCTGCTCCCCGCTCTGGCTCTGGTGAATTCTCTCACCCTCCCGCACTTCTGACTGTACCCAGTGCATGTATAAACAAAAACAAAAACAAACAAACCAGCAAACAAATAAAGCATGCCTCTAAAAAAAAAAAAATAAAAAAATAAAAATAAAAAAAAAATAAAAAAAAAATAGAAATAAACCCTAGCATATAAGGGAATAACAATAAATATTTGATAAGGAAACTAAGAATATTCAATGGGGAAAGGATAGCCTCTTCAATAAACAGTGGTGGGAAAACTGAATAATCACATACAGAAAAATGAAATTGGAGCCCTATATTATGCCTCTCACAAAAATTAATTCCAAATGGATTAAAAATGTAAACATGCCACCAGAATCATTAAATTCCTAGAACACAAAGGGAAAAGCTCCTTGACATTAGTCTTGACAGTGATTTGTGACACAAAGTTACAAACAGCAAAAGCAAAAATAAACTCAAAAGCATCTGAACAGCAAAAGAAACATCAACACAATGATATGGCAACCTGTAGAATGGGAGAAAATATTTGCAAACCATTTATCTGATAAGGTGTTAATATACAAAATATATAAGGAATCCCTATACCTTAACAGCAAAAAATATTTTCAAAAAAATACAAACAACTAACAGGTATATTAAAAAAGGTGCATCAACATCACTAATCATTAGGGAAATGCAAATTAAAACCACAATACAGTATCAACTCTAACATGTTAAAATGGCTGTTATCAAAAACAACAACAAATGCTGTTGAGACCTTGGAGAAAAGGGCAGCCTTGTGCATTATTGTTGGGAATGTAAATTGGTAGAGTCACTATAGAAAACAATATGGAATTCCCTCAAAAATTAAAACTAGAAATACCATATAATCCAGCAATTCCACTTTGGGGTATATATCCAAAGAAAATAAAATCACCATCATGATTATCATCATGTTCTCAACAGACATGCACACAAACAGTAATTATGTGAGGTGATGAAGACATAAACTAACATTATTGTGGCAGTTTCACAATATGTTTAGTAAATAATTATAAAGATGAACATACTGCATACATTCTCTCTGATACAATATTTAAATTTCAGTAGAAGGCAAGTTATCCATAAATTTGTAGTTCAGAGATCCCCTTTTATATCTAACCTTTTTTCCCCCTACCTATATAGTTATATACCATATATTACTTGTCATACATGCTTTTCTTTTTCTTATATTACAAGGTTATAATCATATTCTCCATCATACTCTTCATTTAACATATGTCCCAATGTCATTAAAAAATGACACACATTATAGAAACATGGCACACAGTGTTTTAAATTAAGGATATACCAAATTTGGAAATATTATATTTCCAGCTTTTCATTATTATTATACCACAGTGAATAATTTTATATATAAATGTTTAAATCTGATCACTTCCTTGGGGAAAATATCTAGAAGTATGATTTCTGAAGTAAAGAACTTGAATACTTTTAAGACTCTTCATATAAGGTGCTTGCCATTAAAATAGTTAAATGCGGGCCTCCCTGGTGGTGCAAGGGGTTGAGATGCAGCCTATTTTGCTATCTGAAGCCACTGCAGCATAAGTTCGATCCCTGGCCAGGGAAGTGACCCACATGCGCAGCAGACCTCCTGACTTGCCTGCTGCTCCCCTCCGCAGTTTATTTCAGTTGATCTGCCTGTTCTGTTCCCTGCTCTGTCTCTGGTGAATCCTCTCACCCCCCACAGCTCTGTACCCCAGTTCTTGTATGTATAAATAAATCCTTAAAAATAAAATAAAATAGTTAAATGCTTCACGCATAATCCACATTATATGAAAATGCCCACGTAAAGTATGTGTGTACATGTTCACCTCTCTAAAGCTCCTGTGGGAATTTATATTCACATTATATTAAACTTTGTACTTGGTATCTACCACATAGTAAATGCTAAATCAATGGCTACTGAACTGAATTCTAGCATAATGGCAAAATTTATTGAACAGCTGAAAAAGAACAAGGAACCCTCAGAAGAACATACGCATCCTACCTCTGCTGCTGAAGCAAAGGAGTCAGTTGATGCGATGCTCAAAGTGTCTCGTAGGCCAAAGTCATCCACATTCCCCTTCGTGGTGACATCTGTATCTTTATCTTAAAAGCAAAAGATGAAAAGTTTACAAATTGGTATTCCTTAGCCCTGCCATATCTCTCATTCTATAGTTGGTTTCTCTTTGTTAAATTTTAGTCTTTATTTACACCATAGGAATTTAATAGAAAAACAATACAAATCAATGAAATAATCTGACAAGACTATCAAAGCAGATTCATTGCCTGATAATGAAGCAATGTCAAGCAGAGGAGAAAGTGCTAGAAAAAAGATACTCATTTTTACTTTAAAAAAAGAATAAACTGGGCCTCCCTGGTGGCGCAAGGGGTTAAGAGCTACACTGTGAAGCAGTCTGCAGCCTCTGCAGCATGAGTTCGATCCCCAGCCGGCCAGGGAGAAACCCACATGGCGCAGCTGACCTCTTCTGTCTCGCCCACTGCTCCCCTCAGCAGTATATTTCAGTAAGTCTGCCTCTTCTGTTCCCCACTCTGTCTTTGGTGGATCCTCTCACTCCCTGCATCTCTGGCCTGTACCCCAGCTCTTGTATGTATAAATAAATAAACCTTAAATAAAGTTTAAAAAAAGAATTAAACTTAATTTCAGGTTAATAAAGTTTTTGAGTATATAATAAATTGGTATTTAATAACTGAAACTGAATTATCTACCAAATCAGGTAAAACCAGCACACACAAAAAATAGTTTGAAACAGAGCAATTTAGTTTGCCAGTGGTCTTACTCAAATTGGAAAAGCTAAATTTAATGCAAATTAAATAAATTATTAACACAAAATGTTGTCTGCTGAGTCACCTGTGATAGGTAGATCAATTAAAATAAGTAAATAAGATGTCTCTGAGTTCTTAAGTTTTTAAGGCTTATTTTAATACTGAAAGATCAAAAATGATCAGATTTGGGTTCTTGATATTTACTTTATTCACTTGAGGGTCAAATATAACTGCTACAATGATCTTAAATCTGGCTACTCCATTAATAATACAAAGCATACAGAATGTGGGTGTCAGTATCTTCACATATTATTATGAGGAATCCTGTTAATATTAAATTTCCAAATAAATACTATAATTGCTTGCTGATGTTACTACAGTATATAGCAAACAACTGACATGCTTCAAATTTTATCACAAGTATATGAAGAAGCAAAGAACAATGTGTGTATATATATTTCTTTGATTCTCAAGCTGCTCAATTTGTCAGATATTTAATCTTCTTTAGAAAGAAACCAGAAATCTCTTTGGGTTTCATTCATCTAAATTTCTATTTCATCATAAAGTTCATTACTTTTACCAGAAGTTTCCAAGTCCTGCTTAAAACCCCCACGTACCAGAAAATACAAATGTTTTATGACTATACAGGAAATGTAGAACTTTTGAAAAATCCCAACCATTAATTTAAACTCAAAAGTTTTGCAACCAATTTATTTTCCAAGCTCTAACCCAAGCAGAGAGAAAGCAAGCTTTAATTGGTACAAGGTTCTTTCCTACTAAGTATCAAAAATCATCATACACATAGCATTTTTTCCCTAACTTATATTTGGTGGGACCATATTTGACATTTTGACTATTTATTTTCCAAGATTAAATTATGACTACTAATGTACAAAATCTGAAGTTAAGTTACTCTATTTTCAAATAATTGCATGTTCTTTTAGAAATTATAATTTTTTCATCAAACAGAGAACAAAACAACCTAATTTTTTACATTTCTGAAACAGCTATAAAACTGACACTTTCAGATACCAATTATAAAGAAAAATTCTCATTATTCTGTTTTTAGTGCATAAGTGATTTTTAATGATACACACACACTTTCAGAAATTAAATACTTACAAAATTTTATTGTCATTTATAACCCTCAAACCTTTATCTGCTTAATTATTTTTCATTGTTAGTATTAATTGTGCAAAATGAAATCACAATAAAATTTTTATTACACCAAAGCACTTTTAAAGCAGGATTAAGTTACAAGTCAATTAAGTTAAATCTTGGTTCCATATGCCTTTTTGCTATTTTCAGAGTGGAACACAGACATTTATCTTATGTCACTTTACCTTTCAGACATTACCCATGAGCTGTTAAAAGTCTGTTTTACTTCACTCAACAGTAACCAGCCATTCAATGTCATCCAGATCAGTTACCATGGTTGTACTTTATTTAAAAAAAAAAAAAAATCTAACAAAGAAAAATGGCTCAGAGGAACTGGAAAGATTTATTCATTAAATCCAACTTTGTATCACAGACCATATAACTCTCATTTCAGTAATTGTTATGATTCCTGAATGCCAGCTTAATAATTATGAAGAGAAATAATACATCTGTTTTTTAGATAAGTTAATAAAGAGTATAAAGAAAAAATATTAGGCAATATCTCAAACTGAGTGCTTGCATGAATCCAATTAAAATTTAAAATACCCTTTCTAAAAAATATCATCAACTCAAATGCGGTACTGGAAGTCAGAAACAGCAGAGAAAACTGAAAAACAAATATTTCCAGAAACCTCTTACCAAATTTTCCTTAGCAAGAAAAAAAAATTAAAACCACAATGCGATATCATTACACATCCACAAGAATAATCAATTAAATTGGAAAAAAAAGGACAATTTTTTTGTTAAGAGTGTACAGCAACAGAAACTCACATACACCACTGGTGGAAATGTCAATTAGTACAAACATTTTGGAAAGTTTGGCTCTGAAAGTTTGAGACTGCATTCTCTGTGACCGAGTAATTCTATCCTTAGGCGTGTTTCACAGAAACACATGCTTATATGCATAAGAATATTTATAACGGCATCACTTATAATAGCTCCAAAATGGAAAAGAGAAGTCCATCTGCCATAGAATGCACAAACTGTGGTACAGTCATACAATGAAATACTATACAATAAAAGCAAATGAATTGCTTCTACATGGTAAACCTCACAGTACACTGACTGAAGAATTATATGTGTTATTCACATAAAATTTAAAACCAGGAAAAACTAAACTACAATGATCAAGACTATACACTTAGAAGAAAGCCAGGAAGTAGTTAACACAAACATCAGGACGGTAGTTGGTTTAGGAGGGTAGGTGGGAGGGATATTATTTGAGAGTAAAAAATATAAAAATATTATTAATATATAATACATTAAATATATGTTAATATATAATGTAAATATATTAATATATTGTATATAAAATAGATTCTATATTAATATATAATACACATATATTATATTTATATTATAAATATAATAATATTTATGCAAGGGGACTTTCTAGGGATTTGGCAGTGTTTGTTTTTTTTAATCTACACGACAGTTGCACAAGAGGATATAACAAATCATTGTTCATTTTAGTTTTATGTACTTTCCTCAAAGGATTTAAACAGAAGGAAAGAAAACAATATATTTCTACATTTTGGCCCCAAAGAGCTGAAAGCAGAAAAGACAATGAAATGTTTTATATTTCAATGTTGGTAGTAAAGCTGTCAATTATTATTAGACATGAATTTTATTCCCTGATAGAAGAATTATAATGTTGCTAGGTTCAAAATGTCAAAAGATCTGATGAGTCTGTTAAGTATAATAGCAAATAAAAAATAATCTGTACACTATAGAAGACCAGTAGCAGTACAACTCATAAATTACAACCTTTTTTCTGCTAGTTCATTAATCTGCTGACTATTTTGAATTAGTATTTAAAATGGGACTATCGAGGCATAATCAAGTATTTGCAGGAAAAAGAAACGGAAACTAAGATATGCTTGCTATTTAATAACAGCAGTAAAAGTGTGACAAAATATAAACATTTGTTTTGCACTTACTACTTTCTAAAAACCAAACTTTATATATATATTATTTCATAATTCTCACAATAACACTTTTGAAGTAGGTACTGTCATTTTTTCATTTTATAGACCAAGAAGCCAAGATACAGACAGGTTAAATATCTGGGTCATATTCACATAGTTAAGAAATGTAATGGAAGGAATTTAACTCAGGTCATCTGACATCGGATTCCAACCTATGAAACTGTGGAGCTATGGTATTCAGTATGATAGCCACTAGTCACATATGTCTATGGAGTACATTAAATATCAGACTGAGATATGCTGTATGTGTAAGATACATAATGGATTTTGAAAACTTCATACCAAAAAACATGTAATATCTTAATATATACTGGGCTTAAGAATATATAATAGGCCTCCCTGGTGGTGCAAGGGGTTAAGACGCAACCTATGAAACTATCCACAGTCACTGCAGCACGAGGTCGATCCCCAGGCCAGCCAGGGAGCAACCCACATGGCACAGGAGACCTCTCCTGACTCACCCGCTGTTCTCAGCAATGTACTTCGGTCAACCTGCCTGTTCTGTTCCCCACTCTGTCTCTGGTGAATTCTCTCACTCCCCCACATCTCTGGCCTGTATCCCAGCTCTTATATGCATAAATAAATAAATCTTTAAAAACAATAATATATATTATTAAAGTTTACTTTTTTTTTTTTAACTTTTCCATGTGACTTCTGGAAAATTCAGTTACATTTGTGATTCACATTATATTTCTACTGGACAGTGTTGTAAAGATCATTCCTTTCCCATCTTATCTATAGTGCTAAGGGTTTATTTTATTTTACTTTTTTCCCCAAAGGTTTATTTATTTATGCATACAAGAGCTAGGGTCCAGGCCAGAGATGCGGTAGGTGAGGGGATTCAACAGAGACAGAGCGGGGAACAGAATAGGCAGATGTACTGAAATACACTGCTGAGGGGAGCAGTGGGCAAGACAGGAGAGGTCTGCTATGCTATGTGGGTTGCTACCTGGCCTGGCTGGGGATCGAACTCAGTGCTGCAGTGGCTGTGGATAGCTTCACAGGTTGCGTCTTAACCTCTTGTGCCACCCGGAAGGCCCCTATAGTGCTAAGGGTTTAACAGTTCTTCAGGGGATTCAGATTCAGTTCACATTTTTTAAGAGGCTACTGTGTGCCCAAAGCATTCTGCTAAGTTTATCACAAACTATTTAATTTAATATATGTAACTGTCAGAGAGGAATAGTCTTTATCTAGAATGCTTTACTGTAACTAGAACAAAAAAAGGCGGGGAGCATTCTCTAACAAAACTCCTCAATGACTTCTCATCTGATTTTCAAAGATTTCCATAGTTTCTACCCACCCTACCTACCTACTTTTGTTTTCTACTACTAAAAGACCCTGACCTTTGGTTGAGTACATCCACTATACTTCCATTTGCCATGCAGTAAAGGCCCATATAGTTAGCCAACAAGTGTTTGGATTCTGATCCCAGTTTTGCTGTTTATAGCTACGTAAACTGGGAATAACAATATAATATTAATGTTATGACAATAAAATTGTCTAAGGATTAGATGAAGGATTTGTAGCTGCACGTACTTGATATGTAGTAAGTGCTAAATAATTTTTCACTGCTATTATTACTGCAATTCTGGCATTCTTTATTTAAGCCTTTGGTTTTTCCTGCATCTTCTCCAAAATACAAATACCTCTCCTTTTGCTCTATTGGCACATTCTACTCAGAAACACATATTGTTTTCCAATACACAGCTCAAGGACCATTCCCTGCAAATATTCTGCCAAAACTAATCTTCTGTTTCTATGTAAGACAAAATAACAGAAGTGTTAAAATCATAGGTTCTGGATCTAGGTAGCCTGAATTCAAATTCCGACTCTGCTAGTTATTAGCAGTATAAACTTGGGTATAAACTTACCTTCTCCATCCTTCACGATTTTCATTTGTGAAATGGGAATAAAATCTACCTCATGAGTTGTGTGAGAATTAAACAAGTTAGTATATGGAAAGTAGTCAATAAATGTTAGCTATTCATATTTTTATGCAAAAGATAGCATATATTACTTAAAACATCATCTGAAATTTTATTTAACTACTGCTTGAATAAATAGCCCATCTGTCCAGTTACATTGAAATGACTTGAGTGAATGAACTTTCACATCGTTTCTCTTTCCTTTTCTTTCTTTTTTATTCTGATGGTTCCTACAGTTCTCAATAAGCACTGAACATAGTGTAAATGTATTTGTTCATATAAACTAAATTTGAAAACTGAAGTTTAAATTTAAAAAAACTAAATGAAGCTTGTTATTATATATATTTTTTATAGAGGCATGTTTTATTTTATTTATTTATTTGTTTGTTTGTTTGTTTTGTTTATACATGCACTGGGTACAGTCAGAAGCGTGGGGAGGGTGAGAGAATTCACCAGAGCCAGAGCTGGGAGCAGAGCAGGCAGAAGGACCGAAGTACACTGCTGAGGGGAGCAGCGGGCGGCAGGAGAGGTCTGTGCACCATGTGGGACCCTCCTCCGGTGGCCGGGAACAGCCGGGGATCGAACCGGCGCCGCAGAGGCTGCGGGCAGCTTCGCAACCCAGCGCTCAACCGCTGCGTCACCGGGGAGGCCCTGAAGCTTGTTATTATAAACTGACCATCCTAAGACATGAAATCTGTGTTTTAAAAAGTCTCCCATGTATTCCTCTAAGTCATTTTGCCTGTTATATGACTTTAACTTGTACTCAGAGTACTGTTATGTTCTTCTGTTTCTAATACCCAGCCCTAAATTAATTAACTTATGATACTATTTTGTAAATCTGAACGATGCAGCTTAAGTCTGTTAATGACTCATCATCAACCTTAGCGGTGCCTAGAAGAAAGCTTTCTACATAACTTGGTGATTAAATATAAAAAATGTGCCATAAGTTACCACACTGGCTCTTAGTGGAATGGCTCCTTTTGCTCCCCACCTTTAAAAATAAAATAATCTAAAATTTTTTTAAAAAAACACTTTTTTTTAAACTGTCTTAATTATCCAGAACATTTAAAACATTCATGCATAGGTAGACATAAACTATGGGTCTTCTTTGGAAGAACACTGAAAGTATAATATTTACTTCTAACTAAACAGTCATATATTTTAGGCCAAAAATCTGACTGGATTCAAGCCATTCTCCTTCTTTCACAATCTCATAATTCACATATTGAGTTTTTTCCAAAACAGAATTTGCTCAAAAGAGAAAAAGAAAAAACCAGAAGATACTACAGTTCTGGGACTTGGCACTTCAAGCCTGGATCTATTTCTTTAAAACAATCCATGTGTGTTTTTCTGCATGTTTCGCTTTTGCCATCTCTAGGCACTTTCTATTTTCTGTCACTTAGAAGGCACCAAGTCTATTTTAACCTCAGAAGATTCTAGTGGAGATTCCAAAGATGCCACTCTTCTTTTAAGATTCAGGCTGTCCACTGGGGATTTTATAACACCAGCAAGAAGAGGACGCCTGCCAAATGTCTCAGTGTCATTTGACTTCTATGTCAGCAGCTATTCTCCAGATGATTCTTAAAACAGTTTGAGTATGATTTGGAACATGGTCCTTTCTGTGGTTTTATTGAAAATGGAAAAGTTCCTGCTGCTGACAAGACAAGCTATTTTCCAGAGTCTACTATAATCTGTTAATAAAGTTAAGAATAGAAAACTAGTGCTGGTCTTTGTGTATAATTTGCGTGATTATCTGCCCCATTCATATGTCATAATATGTTATGACTTACACAGTTTAGCCTACATGAAATGATAATAAAGGTACAAAAATAGCCTGATATTATGGCACTACGCGAAATTTCCAGAACAGTTGTTTCTGGCTTTCCCTATTTATCAAAACTTCTTATATGCCATGATTTCCCAGCATAACAACTGTGATTCCTAACTGTGTAATACAGCTGCTAATGGAAAATGAGTAACAGAGCAAAATGAAGGGAACAGCATTTTCCACCTCTCTCTTCTTTTCTTTTCTTTTCTTTTTTTTTTTTTTTAACAAAAAGGTGCCTGGGTAACCCAAAGTGGAGTAAAATGTAATTAAGGTTAGCCTGCAGTTTTAGAGACTTTATTTTTTTTTAAGATTTATTTATTTATTTATACAAGCACTGGGTACAGTCAGAAATGCAGGAGGGTGAGAGAATTCACCAGAGCCAGAGCAGGGAACAGAACAGGCAGATTGATGAAATACACTGCTGAGGATTTACAGTGGCGGCAGGAGAGGTCTGTGGCCATGTGGGACCCTTGCCGGTGGCCGGGGATCGAACCGGCGCTGCAGAGGCTGTGGGCAGCTTCACAGCCCAGCACTCAACCATTGCGCCACCAGGGGAGGCCCAGTTTTAGAGACTTTAATAGGGCCACTATGGAACGGTTGGTCTCACTGCACACTACCCAAAGTCTCTGGGCAAAGAGGACAAGTGGGAACAGAAATCCATCCCAAATCCTGGGCCTGCACCTCCCTGGGAAAAGGTGAACCTCCTTCTTATCACAAAGGTGTCCTTCCAAGAGGCCATGTGGATCTTGTTCTCAGTCACACAAAGATACTGTATGGGTTAGTGAAGGTCCTGGACTTAGAAATCTAAGCAAATAAAAGGTGAATAAAAAAGAGGCAAAGGCAAACAGCAGAAATTTCCCTTGCTTTTGGCATCCCAGCAATTTTCACTGTACTGCTTCCATTTCTGAACATATTTTGATGCGGTTATGTAAACAACAGTTAGACTTTGTTTTGTAGTAGTACTAAACACTTTGAAATTAACATCATAAGCTTTAATACATAGGAAGAAAGTACTAGGCCAAATTTCTCATATGTTCTACAATTTGTACTCTGTGTATTTAGAGATCTGAGTATACAAGCTAAGCCTGTAATTCATGTCACTCCCTAAAAATAAACCCTCAGGGAGTTTATCAGACTCCAGCCACAGTGATTCTGCAGAAAAGGAAAAGGACAGTCTTTAGAGCATCAACTCTGGGCTGTCTGACATTTGACTCAGGATGACAGATTGAGGTATTTCCTTTTGCTGCCAATCTCATTCAATATTACTAAATGTTCTATTTGGCTGCTTACCTAAAAAAAGAAGAAAAACATCTCTCTAGTGGACAGGAGGACCCACTTTACAACTTTTCCTATCCTCTGACAGACTATCTGTGCAATCAGTATCAGTCAGGAAAACTCTTTACTTTTCCCTTAGAGAATGTCTTACTGCCTCAATGAATCCTATATATCAAAGAGCAGAAAGAAAGATGGCTAAAATATTTAAAAAGTGTGACAGTCAACCCTTACACAACCTCCTATAAAAACATAGATTTGATTATGATTTCTTATAATTCTCAGAGGTTTCCTTTCGTCTAAAGGTAGAAAGCAAAGGAACATCATGATTTATCTCCTGCCCAACTTTCTAGAACCACTTCCCACCACTCTCCTACATATATTGTGATCCTAAGATATATTAAATGGCTTAGAGTTCCCTAAACAAATTCCACTCTACACCCAGATCCCTGTTGTTCCCTCTGCTTAGAATGTTCTATTCTCAACCATTTGCTCAAAGACAGTGACCTTTCTTCAAGTGTCATGCCTGTGACACTTTCCATGAGCCTCCCCTTCAACCCCCAAATGTGTAACCATATGCTTTTCTTTGGTATTTCCATGGCACTTTCTAAACACATCATTACAGCACTTACTCCACTGTGCTACACAATTTTTTAATGCTGTTCTCTAAAACCTGACTCTGTGTTGACTAAAACCAAGGATGAAATCTTCACCCTTGTCTCTCCCAGAGCCTTACATTATGTTTGACATATACTAGGCAACCAAATGTCTGCTAAATAAAAATTCCAGACCTAAAATTCTATGAGTTCATTCTGTTCAAAAAATAGATTATAAAGAGACCTAAACACGTATCTGAAATAAGCAAAGCAATGCTGTTAAGCTACAAAAATTCTTGGTTTGTTTTTTAAGAGCTAAATTTGTTCCTACATCAGTATAAAAGAATCTCAAAGTCCTTTGCTTTAGCCAAAGGAAAAAAAACATTTATCAAACTTAAGGATTCAGAGTCGCCTGCTAATAATACTGCTGTTGCAAATGCATACTTTCCTCTTTTTTGTTTTTTTTTTTAGATTTATTTTATTTATTTATTTATTTTTATACAAGCACTGGGTACAGTCAGAAGCGCAGGAGGGTGAGAGAATTCACCAGAGCCAGAGCGGGGAGCAGAGCAGGCAGAAGGACGGAAGCACACTGCTGAGGGGAGCAGCAGGTGGCAGGAGAGGTGTGCGCGCCATGTGGGACCCTCCTCTGGTGGCCGGGGAGCAGCTGGGGATTGAACCTGCGCTGCAGAGGCTGCGGGCAGCTTCGCAACCCAGCGCTCAACCACTGCGCCACCGGGGAGGCCCTATACTCTCCTCTTTATGGAAAATGTAGGCAAACAAACTATGAAGTCCAATTAACATTAGAAGAAATGTAATAAAAGTGTAGATTAATAAGTTTGAACTTTATTCATGTAAACCACATCAAGTAAATAATTTCACCGAGAAACTATGACCAAGTTTCATTTGTTGTCAATCAGGTTTATTTTTCACACTGTTATTAATTCAGCAATTTGATCTTACTCTAATATTCCAATCAACATGAGTAAAGAATAATCTTAATTCCTTGCTGTACCTATTACTGAAATATTCTTCCAATAAATAAATATTCTACTAATCTCTCTTTAGTTGTTATTACCAGCTAAAGTCTAATTTTAACCAAAATATTTCAGATAACAAATTTCTTTTTAACATGAAAAATATATATGTACTGCACAATACTTGATAAATACAAAATTATATGCATAGATGTGCATTTTGAATCAAAATAATAAAATATTCATGAATCTACCACCCATTATTGGCACTTTCCAAAGTTTACAAAATGATTTACTTACTAAAGAAACTAATATAATCTTACAGAGAATATTACTGTAAATACCTTCTTACTTGAAATATTACTGTAAATACCTTCTTACTTGAAACTCAAGACATATGGGTCTCCAAATGAATTTCATAGACATTCAGATGACAGAACAAAAAGAAAAAAAAAAAAAACAAAGAAACCAGCAGATAGCCACCTGACTCAACCTAGATCTGTTTACTTTCAAGTTCTTATCTTAATCTCTTAAACTGGCTGAGTGCACTTCATTTGGGAGATACTGAAAAGAATGGACGTGGGAAGGAAAAGTTGAAAGAACTATCTCCTGCTTTATGAAGGGAGTTAAGACTCTGAGTCTTAATATTGAGGTATATACTAACCTGTATATATTAACCTTTCTAACTGCTTCATATGAGTAAGACTTAATTAGCAAATCAGACCACAAGCAATCTGAACAAGGACTTTAGTCTTTATTTGATCACACAGTAAAAATATAAATATTCCAAGGACAATTTTAATCTTTATTTGCCATAGCTGTCTCCAAGAGTCCCTGACATCAAGATAAGGCAATTTTTGTACTTCAGTGGGAGGCCATAGCAACAGAAGCACAGCCTTTGATTCTGTGTAGTGGGCCAACTAACTCATGGTCCTCCTTGCACAAATACACACATAGTTAATGTTGCCTGCAACCCACTTAACTGATTTCATTACCACAAATGAGTCTTTTTTTTTTTTTTTTAAAGATTTATTTTTATTTATTTATACAAGCACTGGGTACAGTCAGAAGCACGGGAGGGTGAGAGAATTCAGCAGAGCCAGAGCGGGGAGCAGAACAGGCAGAAGGACCGAAGTACACTGCTGAGGGGAGCAGCGGGCGGCAGGAGAGGTCTGCACGCCATGTGGGACCCTCCTCTGGTGGCCGGGGAGCAGCTGGGGATTGAACCGGCGCAGCAGAGGCTGCGGGCAGCTTCGCAACACAGCGCTCAACCGCTGCGCCACCGGGGAGGCCCACCACAAATGAGTCTTAACCACCAGTTTAAAAAATCATTCTAAAGGTACCCCAGCAAATATGCAGAGATATGAAAGCATGTTCACTGAAACATGGTGCATATAAGCACAGGTTTATGATAAACACCAAAATAAACATCTCTGGAAAAAAAGAGAAACAGAATCAGGAAATACCTTACTTCACCTGTATCTGTAATCATACAGTTCATTATTTATCTGAAACGTATGTGGCAAAATGTTAGTATTTGATAAAACTTTAAAAAATATCCTCTATACTTTGCTTATGCTTGGGCTTTCATTTTGTAGAGAAGAGATACAATGGGAACTTAAAAAAATAATAAATCTTAAATGCTAAAGATGCTTGAAAATCCACTACAGTGAGATGAGAAAAAAATAAAAGCGCCAGCAGTTTTTTGGCAATATTTTAAAAAGATTTTTTTATTTATTTGTGCATACAAGAACTGGGGTGTAGGCCAGAGGTATGGGGGAGTGAGAGGATTCACCAGAGACAGAGAGGGGAGCAGAACAGGCAGAGCTACTGAAATATGCTGCTGAAGGGAGTAGCAAGCGAAACAGGAGAGGTCTGTGCACCATGTGGGTTAGCAACCTGGCCAGGGATGGAACTCATGCATCACAGTGATAGCTTGATAACATGATAGCACTGAGACTTAACCCCCACACCACCTGGGAAGCCCCTTTTTTGCAAATTTTATATAGAGAAATAGATTAATGGCAGCAGAACTGCAATTAAAGAAAACAGCCATGAAACAAAAATTGTATTTTCTTCCTATATTTAAAGAAATTAATTTTGGTTACATTTTTATTCCTAGATTAAAAATGAATTTGTTCCATATTTCATAGTAAAGTAAAATTATACCAATTTACTTACACTTATTATAGAAAATCCTAATGTCACCCACCTTATTTGCCCACCTATCCTTCCATATTTTTATCACTCATATATTACTTGAAAGTTTTCTTAAATGACACTTATGAAATACAAAAAAAAATGCATTCCACATTCTTAATCTCAAAATTTCAAATTCAGTAGATTTAGAGCATGGCCTAGGAGTTCAGGCTGTTAAAAAGGTGATTCTGTTAAACATCTTAAGACCTACAAAACTACTATACTACAATGTACTGTACTGTATTATACTATACTGTACTATCCTACCATGCTACAGATGTCACAGTATCAGGCATAGGGAAAAAAAATGCTATCTACCCACAAGGAGTTTAAGTTCTAATGTAAGATTTTGGATATGTACCCAAAAATTATGTATCATCAAAAGTAACCAATATCACTGGAGAAATCATTAAACCTCCCACAATTTCATCTTTTATGCATGACTTCCACTTTTATCCTCCAGGAAGAAGCTATGCTGGCTTTAACCCTTTGAGCTGCTCCCTTCACTTCTTCATTTGCTCCTCACATGGGGACAGAAATTTAATGCTGACAACCTCATCACCATTAAGCAGACAAAAGAAGATGAGATTTAGGGGCCTCCCTGGTGGCGCAAGGGGTTAAGAGTCAGCACTATGAAGCTATCCATAGCTACTGCAGCATGAGTTCAATTCCTGGCCAGGGAGGTGACCCACATGGCGCAGCAGACCTCTCCTGTCTCGTCCGCTGCTCCCCTCAGCAGTGGATTTCAGTCATTCCACCTGTTCTGCTCCCCACTCTGTCTCTGGTGAATTCTCTCACCTCCCACACCTCTGGCCTACACCCCAGTTCTTGTATGCATAAATAAATCTTAAAAAAATGAGATTTAGTCATTGGTCACTGTATAGTTCTTAATGTGCAGCAGTGCTGATATTCTCTCTCTCTCTCTCTCTCTCTCTCTCTCTCTCTCTCTCTCTCCTCTCTCTCTCTCTCTCTTCTCTCTCTCTCTCTCTCTCTCTCTCTTTTCTCTCTCTCTCTCTCTCTCTCTCTCTCTCTCTCTTTCTCATATCCCATCCTCCCGCCCTGTAAAGAAAGGACTAAGTCTGCTCTACATCACTTTTGTGCTGGATCTCACTGAACAGGACCATTGGTAGAGATTATAAGGCAGGCAGAGAATTGCTATACACTTGGCTGGGTGAGTGTGCTAGAACTTTTCTCTGCATTGCCAGCTCTTCTCCAGATAAGTCCTAGTCACTAGTGGGAAAAGTTCAAAATAAAATTAATACTATTTAATCATTGACATCTGGCTCTGTTTCGTGTTCCTGGTGTATTCAGAACTCAGAGTGACAGGTCAGAAAAGGTGATCTAAGAAGCAAGATATAACAAGATAAGAGCTCTGCACCAAGAAAATAATTCCAAAAACAAGGTATAATGTAGCAGAGGGGAGAGTTCCTGCAGGCAGCAACTCAATTATGAGAATATTAAATCCAAGCAAAATATAATGAGGGTGAAGAGAAAAGAAAGAACAAGAGCTTTATTATGGAGGCAAAATCAACAGAAATTGATAAATAAGTGTATGTGCTCCAAGATGGAGGATAATCCTTTATTATTTTTTGTTTTCCTCCTTTATATGGCAAGATCAGTGATCAAGGAAGACAATAATTTTTTTTTTTTTTTTATAGAGGCATGCTTTATTTATTTGTTTGCTGGTTTGTTTTGTTTATACATGCACTGGGTACAGTCAGAAGCGCGGGAGGGTGAGAGAATTCACCAGAGCCAGAGCGGGGAGCAGAGCAGGCAGAAGGACCGAAGTACACTGCTGAGGGGAGCAGCGGGCGGCAGGAGAGGTCTGCACGCCATGTGGGACCCTCCTCTGGTGGCCGGGGAGCAGCCGGGGATCGAACCGGCGCCGCAGAGGCCGCGCGCATCTTCGCAACCCAGCGCTCAACCGCTGCGCCACCGGGGAGGCCCAAGACAATAATTTTTGCTACATTTAGAGTAAATATTTTAGCAAAGTATGTCTTTCAGATGACAATTTTCTTTTGAAACAGATAAAAAGATTTATAAGAGCATCTTTTTTCACTTTCCCAAATAAATAACTTTAAACATGGCTTAAGACCTTGTTTCAAGAAATGTAATTTATGTTACTACCAAAATATGAGAAAAGTCAACTTTATTCCCAGAAAAAAAATGAATGCTGTTTGGAAAAAGAGCAAACATTAACATTGTAAAATAAATTATGACTCTGTAATATCCATCTGCCTATAACCATGCACTTTAAAAATAAGCTTAGAACAGGCCTTATAAAAATGCTAAAATATATCCACAATACAAATAGATAACAAAGTGTTTACCCGTGCCTATGTAAAATAGGATATAAGATTATTTAATCTTCACAAGTCTATGAAGTTTTTCCTAAAATAGGTTTCCCCTACTAACCAAAAATAAATGTTCCTATTTGGTATGATTTGGTAGTTATATTTGGATCTGGGAATGCTCAAAAATTCTTGCATAAAAATTAATGGTAATAGTTTTCCCAGACGCAGATAGTGAGGGAAACCAGTACACATAGTCCTCCATCTTACAGATAAAGCTTAGTCTAAAAAAGGTCAAGGCTTGGTTAGGTTTCATCACTAGTAAGAGTGGCACAACAAGGATTTCAGCTCATCTTTAATTGCACATATCATGTTCACAAGCATGAAGAAATAATTTAAATCATACTGGAGTTTTTGTTTGCACCTTCAAAATTATAATAGGGTCTCCCTCCTGGTTCAGAGGTTAAAGACACAGCACTATCAAGCTATCACCAGCCACTGCAACACAAGTTCAATCCCTGGTCAGGGAGCTACCCACATGGCGCAGCAGACCTCTCCTATCTTGCCTCTTGCTCCCCTCAGCAGTGTATTTCAGTAGATCTGCCTGTTCGGCTCTCCACTCTGTCTCTGGTGAATCCTCTCATCCTCCCCCCGCACTTCTGGCCTACACCCCAGTTCTTGTATGCATAAAAATAAATAAATCTTTAAAAAAATAAAAATTATAATAACAAAGCTATAATTTAACAGTTTTTAACTAATTATTAATTCTCTGAAAGACAGAAACTAGGGATAGATATAATGCTTCTAGATTCTAGAAGTCCTAATAGAAAAATTACTAATGTTTATTCATGTCTCTGTGCATAACTTCCAAGCTCTCTGACTCTGAGTTATATTAGCAGGTGTATCCAAAGCATGCCAGAAAAAGTGGTGACCTAAATTTAACTCCCAGTGCTACAAGCAGCACAGAATGGCATTTATGAGTCACAGGCATTCAGTATGTAGATAAAATGTGCTGCCCTCTAGTGATTTCAACACCTTGCATTTAACAATAAACAGTGTCTCTTAAGTGAATAAGGAGAAACTTTTTTAAGTATTAGAGAATTTAAATCTTCATTTCATTTTATAGTAGTAGGAACAGAACAAGTAACTACTGTTTAAGCCAGGAGTAAACTTTTGGTGTGTAAGAGCAAATATAGAAATATGTCCAATAACAATTCCCTAATTCAGAATGGTTAAGGAAATAATAGTACAGAATATGGCAAAAGACAAGCTATATAAGAAAAGTGGGTTATATTCTATGCGAGGAATTCATGCCTTGAAACATAATTTAAACCTTAAGTCAAAGGTATTTTTCTATGGAAATAAATATAAAGAGACATTGAAATACATTATAACTATATTGCTTTTCAAGCATAAGTCTTAAAGCACTATGAATGATTAATAAAATTTATGCTTTAGAATGCTTTTAAAACAAAATATTTTTAGTAAAGGCTTCTGTGTCATCATTTCCTTCCTATATAGCAAAAATATTTCCTATTTTAACACAGATGATCGCTTGGTTTAGGAGTGTATTAGTGTGGATGCTTTTAGATCTAGGTTGCCAGAGGTTCATTCAATTTTTTTAAAAGATTTATTTATTTATGAATACAAGAGCTGGGGTACAGGCCAGAGATGCAGGGGGGTGAGAGGATCCACCAGAGACAGACTGGGGAACAGAACAGGCAGATCGACCAAAGTACACTGCTGAGGAGAGCTGCGGGTGAGACAGGAGAGGTCTGCTGTGCCGTGTGGGTAGCTCCCTGGCTGGTGGGGATCGAACTTGTGCTGCAGAGGCTGCGGATTGCTTCACAGTGTGGTGCTTAATCCCTTGCACCACCAGGGAGGCCCCAAGGTTCATTCATTTTTAAAATGAGAGCACTCCTGCTCTAATTCTGCTCTTTTATTTTATCAGCATTAGCTCTGATATTTACAGCATCCTCTGTACTAAATTAACAGAAGCAGTATCAGCAGTTATTTGATCTTTTTAGTATTTATCACATTTAATTTAATGACTGCTTGGATGACAACACTGCAGAATATAAAAATGACCCTAGAGTTTATGAGAGCAGGGGATCCTTGTACACGGCTGGCAGGAATGCAAACTGGTGCAGCCGTTACAGAAAACAGCATGGAGATTCCTAGAGAAATTTTAAATAGAAATTCCATTATCTAGGTACCCCACTTCTGGGTATTTACCTGAAAAATACAAAATCGCTAATTGGCAGGAATTCATCTTTTTTTTTTTAATAGGTAAGTATTACTCTCATATATGTATATACTACATCTTTGCTGCAAAATTACTAATTGGAAGAGATATATTCACTGCAGCATTATCTACAATAGAGTTGGCTATTGTAAATAGTCAACCTAAGTGCTGTTGACAGATAATGGGATAAAGATGTATATACATATATAAGAAAGTAATACTTACCTATAAAAAAAAGATGAATTCCTGCCAATTGTAATGATATGGATAAACCTAGAGGGTACTATGCTTAATGAAATAAAGTCAGAGAGGAAAAAGACAAATACCATAGGATTTCACTCATATGTGGTAAATAATAAAACAAAATGAATGAACTAAATGAAACTAAAATAAATTTAGATTATATAACCAAATTAGTGGAAGAAAAGGGGAACAGAAACTTGGTAAATTGAAGAAAAAGCTTAGTTGTATAGTGAAGACTGAAATTAGGTTATAGTGGTGAAATTAATGTGAACTTAATGTATTATATACAGATGTTGATTTATAATGGTGTAATCTGAAACCTAAACAATGTTGTAAAATCCATGTTATTTCAATAAAACATTTGCCTGTTTCTAAATTTAACAATAAAAATAAAATAACAACACAATAATAACCAAAACTACTTGAAGAAGTTTCCATGCATGTAACTAACAGTACATACAGTTCACTGGATATTAACAAAGGACACTGAGTTTTTCTGGTTTCCAAATGAAGTGGCTCCCCCTACAGTAAACATGGTCATAATTCACCATGTCCACCAGTTTTGAAATTAAGTGATTCTTGAAGAATTTTTAAAAAATTTTGTGGGGCTTGCATTATTTAAAATTAAGTGCTATTTTGCACTCTTTCAAAGTTATGAAATTTCACTTAATTTAAAATTAGCAAAGGGCCTCCCTGGTGGTTCAAGGGGTTAAGATGCAACCTCTATAAAGCTATCCATCAAATTCAGCATGAGTTTGATGCCTGGCCAGGGAGGTGACCCACATGGCACAGCAGACCTCTCCTGACTCACCCGCTGCTCCCTTTAGTAGATCTGCCTGTTCTGTTCCCCACTCTCTCTCTGGTGAATCCTCTCACCCCCCACACCTCTGGCCTGTACCCCAGTTCTTATATGCATAAGTAAATAAATCTTAAAAAAAAATAAAATTAGCAAAACATCAGCCATATTGCATAAAATAAAAAGTTTTATTGAAGTATAATTTACTCACCATAAAACTCCCTTTTAAGTGTACAATTCAGTAAGTTTTGATATACGTAGAGTTGGGTAACCAAAATCAAATGTTAGAATCATACCATATATATGTTAAAAAGTTGAGGTACACAATAAGAATGGCACATATTAAAAAAAAAAAAACTAGCAACAACAAATGTTGGCCAGGATGTGGTGAAAACGGAATTCTCTTACATTGCTGGTGGGAGTGCAAACTGGTCCAACCACTATGGAAAGCTGTCTGGAGGTTTCTCAATCTACTACGAATGGAGCTACCATATGACCCAGCAATTCCACTCCTAGGGATCTACTCAAAGGACGCAAAAATATGATTCAAAAGAACACCTGTACCCCTGTGTTTATTGCAGCACTACTTACAATAGGTAAACCTGGAAACAACCCAAATGCCCAAAAATAGATGACTGGATCAAGAAGATGTGGTATATATACACAATGGAATATTATTCAGCAATCAAAAAAGATAAACTCATGCCATTCGCAGCAATGTGTATGGAGCTAGAAGGAATTATGCTCAGAGAAATAAGCCGGGGGGGGGGGGAAATCGGATGGTTTCACTTATAGCAGGAATATAGGGGAACCTAATAAGACATCAGTGTAAAAAAATAACAGTACAAAACACGACAAAGCAAAAACAGACAATTTTAAATCAGAGACATCCTGCAGGGGAGAAGGAAAGAGAGGGATCAGAGGGAGGGAGGGAGGAGCACAGGGGACTGAGGTGATGGTGCACGGGTGCACTGGGGAAGGAAATTCTATGGGGACTACACCTGAGGGGGTGGGAGGAAGAAATATGGTTTAAAAGCAAACAGTGGGGCTTCCCTGGTGGCAAAAGGTGTTAAGATGCAACCTATGAAGCAATCCGCAGCCACTGCAGCACGAGTTCGATTCCCAGACAGCCAGGGAGCAACCGACATGGTGCAGCAGGCCTCTCCTGACTGCCTGCTGTGCCCCTCAGCAATGTACTTCGGTCAATCTGCCTGTTCTGTTCCCCACTCTGTCTCTGGTGAATTCTCTCACCCCCCACACCTCTGGCCTATACTCCAGCTCTTGTATGCATAAATAAATAAATCTTTAAAAACAAAAAAAAAAGAAAAAAGAAAACAATGATGTAAAAATAAAATAAAATATAATTTAAAAATATAAATGTGTTTATTATTAGTTATGTAAGAATTTGTATTAGATGCATGCTTGAATTATTTTCTGAAAATACATGCAATTTGAATAATGGAAAAAAAAGTTGAGGTACAATTAACTTATTTTATGTTTTTTAAACTGCTATTAACTTCACTTACTAAAATTAATCAAATAACCAGTGATACTAACAACTCAAAAAGTTTTCTATATTTGCTATTTTTTTAAATAGCTGTAATTTGCTTTCAATAAACACCTTGTTAACTAAAAAGAAAAATGCTACTATAGATCTGAGGCATACAGCAGGGGAGGGTGGGGAAGAGGGGTTAAAACAGGAGGGGAGAGCACAAGGAACTATGGTGATAGTTCACAGATGATGTGGGAGATTTATGTGGACTACATTTATGGAGAGAAATCAAATGTTGTACAAAAATGAACAACAGTATAAGAAAATTAAAAAGTTTAATTAAAGAAATTTTTTAATGTATCATGGATCCAGAAAAAAAAATGCTAAGACTATTTTAAGTATACTGTAAGAATCATGCTGAGGAGGATTTAAACTGTCCTATAATCTTGTATAAGGTAGTAACTTGGTAAATGAATCCTCTCTAAACAGCATAAATGCAAAATTAAGTAGCGTCCCTGTTTATATATATATATATATATATTAAAGATTTATTTATGTATGCATACAAGAACTGGGGTACAGGTCAGAGGTGTGGGGAGTTGGGAGTGAGAGTATTCACTAGAGACAGAGTGGGGAACAGAACAGGCAGATCGATGGAAATATACTGCTGAGGGGAGCAGCGGGCCAGACAGGAGAGGTCTGCTGCGCCATTTGGGTTGCTCCCTGGCCAGGGATCGAACTCAATTCGTGCTGCAATGGCTGCAGATAGCTTCATAGGTTGTGTATTAATACCTTACACCACCAGGGAGGCCCATAAATTAGTGAAATAAGTTTTGACAAGGCCCTACACACTCATGTGCCTTCTGAAACTAAGATGATCTGCAAGAAAGTCTAAAACCAGTTATGAATACTTGATGGCAAATACCTTCCTGCAAAAAAGTTCAGCTCTGGCAGTATTTCCAAATAACGTGAATTGATATTAGCCTTTTTAAAAAATTTATAGTTTCCGATCATTGGTTAAGAAGACAAATACACATACATTTTGGCAGGATATTTAATAAAGTATCCCATGATCTCTTTATGATCAGGATGGAAAAGAAGAAAGCAGAAATTAGTTGAATTTATAACTAGTTGAATAACAAAATGTTTCAATAATTCTTATTGACCTAAGGCAACTTTAAAATATCATGCCTCAGATCTACAACTCTGATCTTATTCACTTTAAGATATAATATTGTGAAATAATAAGTTATACGTATAAATACATATATATACATATAAATATATATATATGCACACACACAGAGAGAGAGAGAGAGAGAGAGAGAGTTCTTTCTAAAATGGGGTATAGGCCAGAGGTGGGGGTATGAGAGTATTCACCAGAGAATGAGTGGAGAGCAGAACAGGCAGATTTACTGAAATACACTGCTGAGGGGAGCAGCGGAGGAGACAGGAAAGGTCTGCTGTACCATGTGGGTAGCTCCCTGGCTGGGGATAGCACTCAGGCTATAATGCTGATAGCGCTGAGACTTAACCCCTAGGTCACCAGGGAGACCCTAATATATTTAGTTCTAGCTCTTGGTAGAGTTCCTAAAATCTTTGGAATTTTTTATGAATAATGGGGTGAGAGGAGGTGAGGTTCTCAACCAAACCTTAACTTATATAATGAGAAACTCTTGGAGGATGGTGATAGTTGCCAAGGGAACCATGTGACTAGAAGGTTGGAATTTTCATTTTGAACCCCGAGCCCTGAGGAGAGTGGGGCAAAGGAGTCAAGTTAATCACCAAAGGTCAATGATGTAACCAACCATGCCCACAAAACGGAGTCTCCATAAGAACCCTAAACTACAGGGTTCAGAGAGTTTCCAGATTCAAGGTTTAGGAGGCTTCTGAGTCTGGAGACAGCATTGAAGATCTGTGCCCATTCCCCTTACCTTACACTATGCATCTCTTCCATTTGACTGTTACTTAGTTGTAGCTTTTATAATAAACCAGCAATGTTAAGTGTTTCCCTGAGCTGTTCTAGCAAATCATTCAGTCAGAAGAGGAAGTCGTGGGCACCCAACCACCACCAGTGATTTCTAGACCAGAAGCATGGGGGAACTGGACTTGTGAATGGCATGTGAGTGGGAGACAGTCTTATGGGGTTAAACCCTTTACCTGTGGAATCTGTCCCAACTCCAGGTAGCTAATGTCAGAACTGAATCATATTGTATAACTCTCAGTTGGTGTCTGCAGAGAATTGGAGAATTGCTTGGAATGGAAAACCCACACATTTGATGTGGGTGATAGGAAGCTAAGAAAATAATAAAAAGCTGAGAGTGATGTCAAATCAAACTCTTAAACTATCTTAATTCAGAATAATGACTCAGAAATGATAACTTAGTAAGAATAATAAATATATTATCTAAACCTTGGATCCAAAAAACAACTGCACAGCTGACATAATATATAAAGAACCTTAAACACTATACTAAAAAACTAATTAAAACAATAAATCAGTTGCCTTCCTATATGCAAATAATGAGCTAGAAGAGAAAGAAATTAAGAAAACAATCCAATGTACAATTATACCAAAAAAAAGTATACCTAGGAATAAACCTAAAGGAAGAAAGGGACCTATATAAAGCAAACTATAAGGCATTGTTAAAAGAAATAAAAGAAGATACAAAGATATGAAACGACATTCCCTGTTCATGAATTGGAAGAATTAACATTGTCAAAATGGCCATCCAACCCAAAGCTATATACAGATTCAATTCAATCCCTATTAAGTTTCAATGGCATTTTTAAAAGAAATAGAACATTATTGAAATCTACAAGGAACCACAAAAGACCCCAAATAGCCAAAGCAATTCTGACAGAAAAACAGGAAGAATGGAAGTATCACATGCCAGACTTCAAACTATGCTATAAAGCTATAAAAATCAAAACAGCATGTTAATGAAACAAAAACACACCGACCAATGGAATAGAACTTAGAGTACAGAAATAAATCCACACCTGTATGAACAGTTAATCTATGACAAAGGAGCCAAGAATATACATTGGAATAAAGAAAAACTCTTCAATAAGTGGTGCTGGGAAAACTGGATAGCTGCATGAAAAAGAATGAAACCAGACCATTATCTCATACCATACACAAAAATCAACTCAAAATGAACAAAAGATTTTTATATAAGACCTGAAACCATAAAAATACATAGGTAAAACATACCACAACATAGGCTTCAGAGATGTCTTTGTGTATTTGTCTCTTGCAGCAAGGAAAACAAAAGAAAATATAAACAATTGGGAGTACAGCAAACTAAACAACTCCTGTACAGTGAAAGAATCCATTACTAAAACAAAAAGACAACCTACTGAATAAGAGAAAATATTTATACACCATATATCTGACAAGGGAGTGACACCCAATATCTACAAAAACTCAAACAATAAAACAAAAAGAAACCAAATAACCCAACCAAAAAATAGGCAGAAAAACAAAAAGTCACTTCACCAAATGAGACATATACATGGCCAACAGGCATGTGAAAAAATTTTCATAATCACTTATTATCTGGGAAATGCAAATAAAATCCACAATGAGATTCCATCTCACAACTGTGAGAATGTGCCAAATGAAAAAAGACAAGAAACAACAAATATTGGCAAGGATGCAGAGGAAAAGGAACCCTCCTATGTTGTTGGTAGGAATGCAGTCTGGTCCAGCCCCTAAGGAAAATAATATGGAGGTTTCTCAAATGAGTAAAAATGGATCTGCTATAAGACCCAGAAATTCTACTCTTGGCTGTCTACCCAAAAAATAAAAACACTAATTCAATGGGAAGCATGAATTTCCATGTTCACTGCAGCAGTTTTACAATAGCCAAGATATGGAAACAACCTAAGTGTTCAAATACAGATGAGTGGATTAGGAAGATGTGTTATATAAACAAAATGGAATATTACTGAGCTATAAAAAAAGAAATTCTTGCCATGTGCAGCAACATGGATGGAGTTGGAGGAGATTATGCTAAGCGAAATAAATCAGAAGGAGAAAGACAAATACTGGATGGTGTCACTTACATGTAAAATATAGAGAAACACAACAAAGGGTCAGATAAAGCCAAACTAACAACAAACCCTAAAAAGCTGACTGTAGAACTGAACCCACCAGGGGAGGGGAAGGGCAAGAACTGAGTGGGGATGGAGCATAATGGGGTACAATAGTAGATTCTGGGTGTTGTGGTGGGTGCAGTGTGATAAAAACACCTAAAGGGGAGATCCTATTAGAAACGTCTACAACACAAAGATGTAAAGGAATGTTATCCCAATTAAAAGAACAAAAACAAAAACTGTATACCAACAAATGAAAGAACATGTGACAACAACAAATCTTACAATAACCCAAAATAACTTAGAAGTTTTACTTCATCACAAGTATAATATTAGCAATGTTACAAAAGCTAATACAGTTCTTAGGCTCTATTATTATGTCCAGAACTTCTAGTTCAAGTTGGCAGACAGAGCAGAGGCATCTGCTACTTCTTCCTAAAGGCTCACTGTAAATAACCAAGCCAAACCAAAACCAAAATTTCAATACATAAAATTACAGCATCACTAGAAAAATTAAAAGGATTAAAAGGATATATTAGTAGAGCAGAATTTTTAAAGAATACCTTGAAACTAGCACATATAAGATTAGGCAAGTAGGATAAAAACAAAAATAACAACAAAAAAACCCAGCCTAATATAGGTGAAATTATGGTTTTCCTGAATGTGTCCTAGAGAAGTTTCAAATTCCTAATAAGTAAACATTGTTACCTGTCCCTAGCACTTTACATGTATTTCATCTACTCCTCATAATTACTTTATATGACAGGTACTATATGACCATTTTTTCTGATGAAGAAACGGAGGTTTAGTATGTTATATAATCACACAGCTAACAAATGGTGAAGCCAGGATCTAACAGTCTGAATCTTCAATCTCTACTTTTAGTTATAAAAGTTATAAAAGTATATATATGCCAAAAGGGCAATTAAGCCAAAGGGCAATTCAGTAATTCAATAAAGCACTACAATAAATTTCCTCAGGTGAAAAGAGTAGTTCACTTCTTTGATTCCTGGATCAAACCTGGAAACTTCCTTCTACAAAATGAGTGAAATTTTGTCTACAGTGCACCTGTGAGAGGAGGAAAGCTAATTAGTTAACTGCACATCCCTGCACATATATATGGAGGAAGGAAAATATTTGAAAGGAAAGGAAGATCCACACTAAATAAATTTATTAGGAATAAGTTTCCTTACTTCAGCAACTATGGGGTTTCCAGGCTGTCTGCTAGGATTACATTTTCCACAAGTAGTTTTGCTGGTAGGCATAACCCTGTCCACAAAGAGTTTATTATCAACCCTCCCATTTAAAGAAGATATCTGTATTTTATTTTACTTCTTTACTTTTTAAATTTTAAAGGATAGGTTTATTAGGAAAAGGAGAAAGAGAGGCACCTGCATAGTCACAAGTGGGCAGGAGAGCTGCCAAGATGTGAGTATTTTAATTGAGAAGGCAATAAAGCATGGTGGTTAAGATATGGACTCTGAGGTTAACCTGTCTTGGTCCATATCTGGGCTCAGTTACTTAATAACTATGTAATTGGGGGAACTTAATATCTCTGTACCTCTGAAAAAAAGGAGATAACTATACTTATCTCCTAACAGTTGCTGTGAGGATTAAGTGAGGTAACTGTTACTCAGAATAGTGCCTGACATGGAGAAGAAACTATGATGTATATAAGTGCTTAGCAAAGGGCCTGTAAATGGTAACAGGCAAACATTAAATACAGAGATGAGATAGTCTAGTTGACTGCTAAGAAATAGTCTATCTTCAAAACCTATCGAATGTGTAAGAGAAAAAAAAAATAATTTCATCAAGTAAGAAAAAACAAATTCTAAAACAACAAAGTATTCACTAAAGACAGATCAATATTCGGTTTAAATTCACCCCTGAGTCACTGAAGGCGTTCATTAGCCTCTCTAGTAATTTTTACTTAATTTATTAACTAAAAATTCCTTCTCAATAATATAAATGTGCAAATGAAATGAGGATAATTAATTAACTTTTAAATAATTTTGATTAGTATCAAGTAGCAGATATAACAGATCTACTCCCCTACTTGGCTCTTTCAACCTAGAAGTTTAAAAACAGAAACTTACATAAAGAAACAATATCCAAACAATTCCCAGGAAGAAACAAAATAGAACAGCTCCATGTCAAATGGTATCTCCAGGACAATAATAGACCAAGTCACTGCAAGGCTGCAGAGAAAATCCTGACAGCCTAATAGCCAGTGATAGGCCAGGTTAAGATATGAGGGAGGTCAGGAGTTTACTACCAACCTAAGCTAACCAAATGCATGGACTGATAATGGGTCCCACTCTAGAAATCCTATCTATTTAGAGTTCCTAATTAACAATTTCCTCAGAGACAACTTGAAGTCCCCCAAATTAAGTCATCTGTTCAAGGGTCGTTTATCCAGAAACAGTATGAACCCAAAGCACACCCCCTAGAACAATTCCCAAGAAATCTTTATAACCTCATAATATGAAGAAATCGAAGATAAACTCTGCCAACCTCTATGGTTAGAAGAAAAAAGAAACTTTATGCCAATCTGAGACACTTATTACAAGGTAACAAGTACTTTACGTTCAGAAATAAATGTGGAAAACCTTAGCACTCCTTAATTATATTTTTTATGGAAAACACCAATCCTCAAAAAAATTTCCTTATTTTTATCAAACAGATGTAATATAGTGTCTTATTTCATTCTTTGAAGCATTAACAGAAGTCAAGATAAAATGGCATCTAAGAAACATAATCACAAAAATATTTTAAAAGTATACAACAAGCTATATGTAATTTCTGAAATTAGTGCATCTCTGTCCGATTATTATACTATTATGAATTACTATCTGTGTCATGTCATTAGATCTGAGTATTTTTTACTAGTTTCTTTGCTCTTAGCTTAGCCATAACACTGTGATATATGGAGATTACAGGTCAGAAAATAATACCATGAAGAAATAGATTTTGAGAAAACCTTTTCATCTTTGTTTCTATATGCTTTAACCAAGGTTTTTTTCACAAAGTATGAAATTTTAAAATAATGTCAAAATCCTACCTATGGTTAAGTACTTGAATTGATATCTTAAGGGCATTAAATTCACTTGAAAAACAAAATTGAAAGGAAAAAAACACACATAAAAGAAGAAAATCACATATAAACCATATAAAATATTCACCTTACCAATATCATTAGCAAGGGAATTTGGATCAGATGCCCCCAGAGTAGCTTCAAACTCCTCCTGGAGACGATATGCTCTTTGCAGCAGTGCTTCAAGTTTATGGATAAATTCTGTACTAATAATATCCTACAAGGAGAGAAAAGGTACACACAGCAAATATTAGACTATAGTGTTAAAATTCTAAATATTTTCCACTTTTTTTTTTTTTTTATAGAGGCATGCTTTATTTATTTATTTGTTTGTTTTGTTTATACATGCACTGGGTACAGTCAGAAGCGCGGGAGGGTGAGAGAATTCACCAGAGCCAGAGCGGGGAGCAGAGCAGGCAGAAGGACTAAAGTACACTGCTGAGGGGAGCAGTGGGCGGCAGGAGAGGTCTGCGCGCCATGTGGGACCCGCCTCCAGTGGCTGGGGAGCAGCCGGGGATCGAACCGGCGCCACAGAGGCCGCGGGCAGCTTCTCAACCCAGCGCTCAACCGCTGCGCCACTGGGGAGGTCCCAATATTTTCCACTTTTAAATGAAAGACATTAAGTAAGGGATATAAAAAAAACTACTGTTGAGCAGTCAAAAAAGCACTGACCAAAGTTAGGAGGCCTGCATTTTTAGTTGTGTCTAGCAAAATTACTTCCGTTTCTCAGGGATTCACTTTCTTTACCTGTATAATTAAGGAGCTGAACTAAATCAAAGATTCTCAAAGTAAACTCCCTGGACCAGAAGTATCAATATCATCTGGGACATTTTTTGAAATGTAAATTTGTCAAACCTCAGGACTTCCTTAGTCACACTGAATTAGAAATCCTAGAATGGGGGGCCTCCCTGGTGACTCAGGGGTTGTGTCAGCACTATCAAGCTATCACCAGCCACTGCAGCATGAGTTCCATCCCCCAGCCAGGGAGCTAACCCACATGGTGGAGCAGACCTATCCTGTCTGGCCTGCTGCTCCCCTTAGCAGTGTATTTCAGTAGACCTGCCTGTCCTGTTCACTACTCAGTCTCTGGTGAATCCTCTCACCATCATCCCTGCACCCCCCCAAACACACTTCTGGCTTATACCCCAGTTCTTGTATGTATAAATAAAATATATCTTTCTTTAAAAAAAGAAATCCTACGGTGGGTTTCAACAAGTCCTCCAGACTCTGATGCACGCTTAAATTTGGGAATCACTATTTAGCAGATCAATATGGGTCAGTCTAGCTCTAATGGCTTTATGAATACAGCAGCAATTAATGAAACCCAAAGAGGAAATCAGACTTTAAAATAATCTTTAGAAATCATATCTGTTTAATTCTATGTATTCTTATCAGGAAATGTGATGGTGAACTGCAAATTCAGGATTTAACAACTAACTGGACAGAAAAAGCCCAATGAAAATGAACACTACATTAAGCCCAAGGGGAAAAATACAGGTCTATTAAATGCAATAAAAAACTACAACACTAAGTCAACACTGAAAGTAGTTTGGTTTTTCTAATATGAAGACCACTCTCAAATACATCATCCTTACATCAACACTTTCTTCAGCAATGGCATCTCCCGCACCCAGTTTAATGGAACCACAGGCTTCATCTTCAGCCTGTCTATTTCGAAAGGTTAGAGCTTGCTCCCATCGACGCAATGCCTCTTCAAACAATTCCATGCCTAAAATTAAGAACAGAACAATGATAAATAAGCAAAACTAATGGCAAAATAAAGTCATTTTTAGTCTGGTTTTCATTCTGTTATCAGCAATGACACAGTCTAATTTTGCAACTAAAGAATAACTTTATGTTCACATTTCATAACAAATCCTTAATTTCCCAATAAATTCTGAACCAACAGTTCTAGCAATTAAAAGTCAGAGAGAAATAGACACTGCATTTTTATCAGTTTTTAAAAAGGTAACTCAAATGCATTTGGGTGCTTGGAATTTTCCTAGGACTTTTGAATTTATCAAAAGTCCAACAATTATGGCTAATTTTTTATAGTTTCACAACTATCTTTCAAAATATCTCCCTAAATTGGAAAGAAAATTGATAGGTGAATGGAAGAAACTAGCTAATGGAAGAAAAGAAGCTATCAGATTTATAAGATATTTTCACTGTTACAGAGACAGCAAAGATAAAAGACAAAAGGCATATAAGTCTAGAGCAAAGTCTCTTCCATTTTTTTCCCCTCAACAGAATAGATCTTAAATTACTGTGATACAAACTTACTGAATTTGGGTGGATAAATCACTGAACCAGAGTAAGACTGTTACTTTCATACTACATCTACAAGCCTATTACTTTTAGAATGTATCTAAAAGGCTGTAGTCCAACGCTACAGAACATTTTTATACCTATTTTATCCAAATTAAAAAAAATTACCAAAATAATTATGCATGCAAACAAAACCAAAATATTTCAGAACTTCAACTTTCGTAGATCTATAAAAAAAAAGATGTTTAAGAATGTTGGCAAGGGGCCTCCCTGGTGGCCTAAGATTTAAGTCTCAGCACTATCATCTCTGTAGCCTGAGTTCGATCCCCGGGCAGAGAGCTAACCCACATGGTACAACAGACCTCTCCTGTCTTGCCCACTGCTCTCTTCAGCAGTGTATTTCAGTCAAGCTGCATGTTCTGTTCCCCATTCTGTCTCTGCTGAATCCTCTCACCCCTCACACCTCTGGCCAGTTCTTCTACTCAAAAAAAAAAAAATCTGGCAAGTCATTCTAAAGATTTTATTTTTATTTTTATTTTTTTAAAGATTTATTTATTTATGCACATAAGAGCTAGGTTACAGGCCAGAGATGCGGGAGGTGAGAGGATCCACCAGAGACAGAGTGGGGAACAGAACAGGCAGATTGACTGAAATACACTGCTAAGGAGAGCAGTGGGCAAGACAGGAGAGGTCTGCCTCGCGATGTGGGTTACTCCCATGGCTGGCTGGAGATCGAACTTGTGCTACAGAGGCTGCGGATTGCTTCATAGTGCGTTGGTTAACCCCTTGAGCCACCAGGGACATTCTCAAGATGTTTTTAAGATGAGGTAGTTAAAGACTATCTCTACTCTAAATTAATTATTCAATTACCTGGAGAATCCACAACCCTAAACAAAATATTCTTTAAATGCAATTTAGGTCTTGTTTAACTTTCTGTAGCAAAGAATCAATGCCTAGATTTTTCTTCTAAAAAACTACAGAATTTAAAAGACAATTATGGGCCTCCCTCGTGGCACAAGGGTTAAAGACAGAACTATCAAGCTATCCCCAGACACTGCAGCACGAGTTCGATCCCTGGCCTGCCAGGAGCAACCCACATGGTGTAGCAGACCTCTCCTGCCTTGCCCGCTGCTTCCCTCAGCAGTGTATTTCAGTAGATCTGCCTGTTCTGCTCCCCACTCTCTCTGGTGAATCTTCTCACCCCCTGCACCTCCTACTTATACCCAAGTTCTTATATGCATAAATAAATAAATCTTTAAAAAAAGACAATTATGTCATTATCTACCATGCTTTCCCCACTACTTTCTACCTAACCTAAGAGGAATGTAAGAGCAAAGTTATCCAAAGAAAAAAGTTGCCTCCTTAGAAAGTACTGTGTCTCATCTTACTATAGAACATGGACCAATTACATAAAACACCATTTTAGTAACATGAATTCAAACATATGTCACCAATCTTTTGTTTTCAAGATCATCAATATTGCAAAGGGAACTGAACTGATAACTGTTGGGAGATCAGGTGAACGATCAGGTTCCTACCAATCCTAATTCTGTGATACTGAGATACCCTGTAGCTATTCTAGCTTTGCTCTAATGCTCTTCATCTCTGACTCTCAGTATTGTAATAAAAGTTGTGAGAATAGGGCCTCCCCGGTGGTGCAGCGGTTGAGCGCTGGGTTGCGGGGCTGCCCGCAGCCTCTGCAGCGCCGGTTCGATTCCCAGCTGATTCCTGGCCACCGGAGGAGGGTCCCACAAGGCGCACAGACCTCTCATGCCGCCCGCTGCTCCCCTCAGCAGTGTGCTTTGGTCCTTCTGCCTGCTCTGCTCCCCACTCTGGCTCTGGTGAATTCTCATACCCTCCCGCGCTTCTGACTGTACCCAGTGCTTGTATAAATAAATAAATAAATAAATCTTAAAAAAAAAAAAGTTGTGAGAATAGGTTTATTAGACAGAGAGTAACCCAGAAGCACAGTGAGTTTAGTTCTCTGCAGGCCTTTGGAAAAGGTAGCTAAAGAACTACTCATATCTTTCCTCACAGGCACAAGTACCTACTGTGAAATGATACAATATTTAACTAGTCTGCAGTGCTGGGATACATTCAGAAGCCCACAGTCTTTCTGCCAAGCCATCATCCCCCTTTACTGTTCTCTGGCCAGCACTACATCAAGGATTTTTGGGTTTGATTTTTTAATAAGTATCCATTTCCATTAAAAGGAATTTAGCCTGAAAAAGAATAAAGAAGAACAGGGAGAAGCATTTGAAAAAGCATTGGCATTAAGTTCTCCTGTTCTTTTCCTGGGGTCAAGTCAAGGAATACTAACGTGTGAAACACAGGCCTTCTTAGCACTCAAAATCTTTTCTGGGTATATGAAGAGTACCAATGGTAGCCAGATAAAAAAGACTAGATTAGATAAATGTAATAGACTGAATTTTGGCCACCCAAAGATAAAGGTCATAAACTCTGGATGCTCAAAATCTAATCTGTTAGAAGGGAAAAAACCTTTGCAGCTGTGATTAAATTTAGAATTTTAACATTGGGGATTACTCCAAATTATCTGGTGGGTGCTAAATTTAATTACAATTATCGGTATAGAGGGAGATTTGATACACACAGAGGAGGTGATATGAAGAAGGCAGAGATTAGAATCATGTGCCCACAAGACAAGGAAGAACATCAGTCACTAAGGGAGGTACAAAACAGATTTTCCCCTAAGCCTCTAGAAGGAGCATAGTCCTAATGACACTTAGATTTTATTTTATTTATTTATTTTTTACTTTATTATTATTATTTTTGACACTTAGATTTTAGCCTAGAGAAAAAGGATTTCAGGCTCCAGACCTCCAAATTCCGAGAGAATAAATTTCTGTTTGTTTAAGTTACCAATTCTGTGATCATTTGTCACATCACCCTCAGAAAACTAATACAATAGTCTGTATTTAATGTAGACTACTTTCAATAGATGCAAGAATACAGGGATGTACCACATAATAGTCAAAAGGGGATGGGACCCTACATAGAGACAGTGGTCTCTATTGCACATAACATAGGTGTGCAGTAAGCTATAGCCCCTTGCTTTTTGTAAGTAAACTCTATAACATTCCCACAACAATAAAATTCTATCAACACATTTCTCAGAACGCTCCCCATCACTAAGCGACGTTTGACTCTATTTTGAAATTATATTTGCTTTCCTTAGAACAATTCATCATTCTTCAATTTCACATTTAATGTGAGTATAATATGGGCCTCACTGGTGGTGCAGGGGTTAAAGTTTCACAGCTATCAAGCTCTCACCAGCCACTGTGACCTGAGTTGATTCTTAGCCATGGAGCTGACCCACATGGCACAACAGACCACTCTCTCCTGTCTTGCCTGCTGCTCCCTTCAGCAGTGTATTTCAGTCAATCGTCCCACTCTGTCTCTTGTGAATCCTCTCATCCCCACCCCCACACCTATGGCCTACACCCCAATTCTTGTATGCATAAATAAAAAATAAATCTTTAAAAAAAAAAGTGGGGCCTCTCCTGGTGGCACAGCGGTTGAGCTCTGGGCTGCAAAGCTGCCTGCAGCCTCTACAGCACCGGTTCTATCCCTGGCCACCGGCGAGGATCCCACATGGTGCGCAGACCTCTCCTGCCGCGCTGCTGCTCCCCTCAGCAGCGTATCTCGTCGGTCTGCCTGTTCTGTTCCCGCTCTGGCTCTGGTGAATTCTCTCACCTTCCCGCGTTTCTGACTGTACCCAGTGCTTGTAAAATAAATAAATAAATATTTAATTAAAAAAAAAAAGTGAAGGGCCTGGTAAGCATGGGGTTAAGTCGCAACATATGAAGATATCCATAGCCACAGCAGCACAAGTTCGATCCCCAACCAGGGAGCTACCCACATGGCACAGCAGACTGCTCCTGACTCACTAGCTGCTCTCCTCAGCAATGTATTTCAGTCAATCCGCCTGTTCTGTTTCCCACTCTGTCTTTGGTGAATCCTCTAACTCCCCACAACTCTGACTTGTACCCCAGTTCTTGTACGCATAAAAAAAATAAATCTTAAAAAAAAAATGATTACAATATCTTAAAACCTTATCACGTTATGCTTACCCATCAAGTATAAGTTCTCAGGAGTGGTCACAGGAATATTAACAAGTTTAATATCATCTTCATCTGCTTTGTCCCAGGAATTAGAATTGCCGCAAGCACAGCTATGACATGAATTGACACTTTGCACCTAAAATTAAGGTCAAAAAAGTCACTTCAAAATCTCTTCTGTGATAGTGTTTTGTGACCTTTTATATTTACGAATTATTCATGTAAATCCTACTCCTGGTTAAAGAACTCATGTAGTTTCTATCTGAGAAAGACTTCCAATTATATTCAAACTTAGGAATCATAAGCCTAAGTATGCTGATCTTTGTTTGCTCAAAAATACACAAGGCAATATTATGAATATAAAGTAGTCATTTCTATAAAAAAAAACCAGACAGGTATTTTTATATTGTTTACTGTTTTGCCATTTACCTATAATAATTGTAATCAAATTGTAATCAAAATAAATTGTAATCAAATTGATTTGAGGTAGATGCTTTATTTTTCTTTTAGAACTTATTGCAATACTGATGCTCTGCTAAATAACTAAATTGTAAGGTCTCTATTGTGTTTGCCTTCCAGCAAGGTCCAGTGAGCCAATCATTTGGTCACTTCTCCACAGATGACTCCCAAATCTCTAACTAATTCTGTTCTCTTTGAAAAAGCTAGGCTCACCTTTTCTTCCGCCTATCAGGTGGCTACACTTGGCTCTTCTGGCATCTCAAACTGACTTCATAAAAAAAGGATCTCTGTATTTTCCCATAACAAAACTCTTCTTCTGCCAAGTTCATCAGTAGTAATTCCACCCCTATAATTTCTCAAACTGGAAATCAAGAAGCCATTCCTTTTTTGTAAGCAGACTTTAATATGAGTTAATAACACTAAGAAGTCATCTTTAACATCTCCTTCCCACTCTTATTGTTATGACCCTCATTTAGGGATACATTAAAAGGCAGAAATCTGCATTCAGCCCTGACAGAGAAATGACTAGGTTAGCAGGCAAGTGTACTTAAGTGATTCCATCATTAAACTCCTTTCTCACTTCTAGTCAAGAAGAACAGCTTCCATTTTCAGTTGGGAAAACTCACAACAGAAGCACTTCTCTGACAGATGTATTCTTCCACAGAATGGGCATATACTTCATTATTCTGCTCACTTTCACAGAGGCCTCTGATCTAGACATTCTTACCATAGCGTCTTTAATATTCAGCATATTTTCAGGCACTTAAGAATGGGACAGTTATATATACCAAAGAAATACAGAAAGCACAGGACAGAATACGGTGTTCCCCAAACTATTTTTAAATGCATATACATGGTGGTGGAACACACATTCCTTGAAGTATACACAAACTGTCAGTGTTGTTTTTCTCTAAGGAGGAGACCTACAAAAAGATCAAGAACACATTTGTCACTGTTCATTTTTGCCTCTTTTTTATTTAATAGGATTTCTTAAAAAATCCTATATTTTAAAATATTTTTAAAACTATATTAGATTTTAAAAAAATGCTATTTTATTCATTTCAATCAATACTATATGAATGCTGCAAAGAAGGAAGCGAGGAACTGCTTGGATTCAGCAAGCCAAACACTTTTAAACCTAAGTGAGTTCACCATCAGTTCATTTTGGTAACTTAGTACAAAGTCTGGCTGCATCTTCCAGCTTTTTTCAGAGCAAAGTTTTGAAACAACACTTTCGCATAAACATCATTCTCATAGAACCCCAGGAGATCACATCACTTAAAGAAAACTGGAAACAAATGACCAAATATTTAGCTAAATGACAATTTTATTTATTTGAAGAAAACTAGCTCTGCCAGATGATTTCTTAAGGTTCTATCTATACTAGGCCTCCCCGGTGGCGCAGTGGTTGAGCGCTCGGTTGCGAAGCTGCCCGCAGCCTCTGCGGTGCCTGTTTGATCCCCGGATGCTCCCCGGCCACCTGAGGAGGGTCCCACCTGTCGGTAAGAGACCTCTGGGGAGAATGGCAGCTATTTCCTTGATTTGTACCTTGATTTTGCTCTTTTCAGCCCAGACTTGCCTGACCCTTTCTGCCCTTTTCCTGTGGATTCCCATCAGAAGGTGCCTTAGATTTGTGGCAAGTTTTTGCAGCTCAGGAATCCAACATTAGGCCAATCCTGTTTGGCTGGCCATTTACCCACAAGGAGATGGGTAACTTTGTTGTGTTTTACTGGGAAACCTTTATCCTTTCTTTACTTTCTTTGCACAGTAATTCTTTAGAAATTCTACTAAAGTTCTTTTCTTTTAAAGGTCTTACACACTAAGAATATGTTTTGTCTTTATGTGGTGGATGGCAGAACCCACTTATAGCATGCAAGTTTGGGGTCCTGGGTTACCCCTCAGCCTGCCCACTAACACTATGACATTGACTCCAAGAGATAACAATAGAAATATAAACAAATTTAAGAAAAATATCAAAAATTTTTTTTCTTTACTTACAGAGGCCAAACTCTGTGCAGAACCTGAGTATTTACTGAAAAGTCCTCCATTAACATTGTTGTAAGACTGAGATCCTTTATCTTTGGCAGAACTTAAAGATAATGTCAAATTCTGTCTACTACTGGAACAACTTGAACCTACCAGACAAACACATTAATTGTAAAAGTATGGGTAACACCAATGATTAATTTTAGATAAAATTTCAAAATATATATTCATTCAGAAAGTTGATTTTAAAACACATTGCACTTAATTGTGTAAATTATTACATGTACCCCATGTATAAAAATCAACATCTCTACATAGACTTATTAACATTGCTAAAATCTGCTTCTGAAATGAAAAATAAAATATTCAACTAATTAGTCATGGAAGTAGTTGAATAATCTATTGTAATCAATAAAAAATACCGGTAACTACCTCACAGCATGTACATTTTAACTGTATCTATGGTTTTACAGTAATTAGTTTTTTTATATTTGTCTCCCCTAACCATCATCCATTCATTTTGGGCAGAAGAATGTATTTTAGTTTATCTTAATGCAGGAGTTGGACCCTTCTTTAAATTCTAGCACTTGTTAGTTATATGAACTTGAACAAGAACTTATTTTTCTATATTAAATGTTCTTTACATATAAAATGGGAACTATCAGGACACAAAGGACATCATCCGGCACCCCACTGGGTTCTTCTAGGCTGGCAAATAATCAAAAAAGCATCAGACAAATAGATTAGGCGAAAAGCATTAAAAGTTTAATAATAACATGTATACCTCCTGTATACTTGGGAGAGACCCAGGAAGACTGGGTAACATACATGGCTTTAGATGCCATTTTTACATAGCTTAGCTAAGGCAAAGTTGGGGAAGAAAAGGTAAGTCAGTTAGGATGTTTGCTGGGGAAAACAAAGGTACTTCCAAGTTCTCCAGGAAAAGAGATAATGGAATTGGTTTTCTAGAAATAGACTCTAAAAGAGAGAAGTTCAGATATAAATAACAAAAACTGTCTCTACCCAGTCTTCAGAGCCCCTCCCATTAAATAAACCTCTTGCCAATGACATGACTTGAGGCAGAATTTGCTCCCTTACAGAACAATAACATAGGGTTATAGTCTAAAATTACAGGGTTGCTATGAAAATTAAATAATGCAGTGCTTATACAGCATTTAGCACTGCACTTGAGATCTGATAAAAATTTCAGTGAGAGCCATCATTATTTTTATAGTGTTCATTGCACTGACACAAAGTAGTCATTCATTATGTGTTGGATAAATGAACCACAATAGCAAATAATACACTAAGTAATAAATTAAAAAATAAGAAATTCAGCATGCTCACTATATAATTATTAATACAATATCATATTATATACCATATCTCTAACAAAAGCCACAAATCCTTTAAAAGCCAGCAATTCTATTTCTAGAGTTTTATATACTAAAGGAATAAACAGACAAGTATGAGCAAAGATACATGGCCTAAAGGGTACAATGGGGAATTGGTTAAATAAATTAAGAGTATTATTTGTACAAAATTAAAGTATATATTAAAACTGATAGCAGAGGGTATCCCTGGTGGTGCAAGGGGTTAAGTCTCAGCACAATCAAGCTATCCGCAGCCACTGCAGCACAAGTTTGATTCACAGCCGGGGAGCAAACCCACACTGAACAGCAGACCTCTCCTGTCTTACCCGCTGTTCCCTTCAGCAGTGTAAATCAGTTAATCTGCCTGTTCTGCTCCCCACTCTGGTGAATCCTCTCACTACCACCGCTCTCCACCCCCCTTCTCCCCACCTCTGGCCTATACCCCAGCTCTTGTATGCATAAATAAATTTAAAAAATTAAATTAAAAAAAAACTGATAGCACAGAGATGTATTTATTGACCTGGAAAGACATTCTTCTATATTATTAAATATTTTTTAAGGCAGGTTATAAAAAAAATTGTAATTTAATTTAAAACATAAATTATTTACTTTCATATATTATAAACTTTATATCTCATATTTAAATGCAAATACAAATGAATAGTTATTTCTGTGCAGCAGAATTTCAAGTGACTGTTTTTTTCCATTTACTGATCTTTATTTTCTAATCTTCCTGAAATTTATAATCTGTATTACTTGTGAATTAATTACCAAGAAAAGAAAATTTAATTACTAAAGCAATGAAATCACTGTTCTCTCCAGTATGATTTATTCACAAAATTCCTTTCTAGACTTAATTTAGCTATTTCCACATACCTTTCTCTGATGCTGATCTTTTAGTGTATTCAAGTAGTAGGTGTTCTGGTTCCCATGGCAATATTTTTCCTTTCTTTTTTCCACGTCTTCTTTTAAAGTGATGGGCCAGAAAAATTACAGATACGGCACTCACTGCAGTTACCACAAACAATTTTCTAGCTACTGGGGAAAATTTAATCTGAAAAAGATGCAATTAGATTGAAAAAAAATCTTTTATTTGGTTGCTTAAAGTAAAGATGTAAGAACTAAACCTACCATCAAGCTAACCAAGAGAATATTATTTCACTCTTCCAAAGATAGCTTGCCCAATTTCAATTTTAAAAATAAGAGTACTAATTTATTATCCACTGCTCTGAAGTTCTCAGGTAAACATTACATAAAAAAAATCCAGGGCCTCCCCAGTGGCGCAGCGGTTGAGTGCTGGGTTGCGAAGCTGCCCGCGGCCTCTGCGGCGCCGGTTCGATCCCCGGCTGCTCCCCGGCCACCGGAGGAGGGTCCCACATGGCGCACAGACCTCTCCTGCCGCCCGCTGCTCCCCTCAGCAGTATACTTCAGTCCTTCTGCCTGCTCTGCCTCCCGCTCTGGCTCTGGTGAATTCTCTCACCCTCCCGCGCTTCTGACTGTACCCAGTGCATGTATAAACAAACAAACAAATAAATAAATAAAAACATGCCTCTATAAAAAAAAAAAATTAAAAAAAAAAAATCCAGCAGAGCACAAAATAATTCAGTCCCACTAATATTTGTTGTTCAACAACTAATGATTAATTCATGCAATTAAACCTATCTGAATAGTAAGATTTTTTTTTTTTAGGTCTAATTTAAATTTATTTTTGTTTTTGTTTAATGTCTTCTGCATTGAAGAGAACATTTAGTACAATATAACAACATAATGCTAATATTTGGTATTTTATTTCTAATTTTAATGGAAATATTTTTTTTGTTTTGTTTTATTTTATTTTATTTAATAATAAATTTTATTTTTATATTCCCCATACAATTGCAGCCCCCCCATTCTGACCCCAATCCCTCCCCTCCCGCCCCCGCCCCCCTAAAAGTGTCTCTGGTTCATAGTTTTTTGTTGATTTTGATTTTCACTTTCTTATAGTTATTCATTTTCCTGGTCCCTTATTTAAGTATTCTAGATTCCTGCTATGAGTGAGACCATCCGGTATTTTTCTTTTTCTTTTTGGCTTATTTCGCTGAGCATGATCCCTTCCAGCGCCATCCATGTTGCTGCAAATTGCATGTGTTTATCTTTTCTGAACGCTGAGTAATATTCCATGGTATATATGTACCACATCTTCTTGATCCAGTCATCTATTTTTGGGCATTTGGGTTGTTTCCAAAGCTTAGCTATTGTAAACAGTGCTGCTATAAACATAGGGGTGCAGGTGTTCTTTGGAATTGATGTTTCTGTGTCCTTTGGGTAAATACCTAGGAGTGGACTTGCAGGATCATATGGAAGCTCTATGTTTAGTAGGTCCAGAAATCTCCACACAGCTCTCCACAGTGGTTGGACCAGTTTGCACTCCCACCAGCAGTGCAGAAGAGTTCCTTTTTCTCCACACCCTTGCCAACATTTGTTGTTGCTAGTTTTTTTAATATGTGCCATTCTCACTGGTGTAAGATGGTATCTCATGGTAGTTTTGATTTGCATTTCCCTGATGACAAGTGATGTTGAACATTTTTTCATATGCCTGTTGGCCATTTGCATTTCCTCTTCAGAGAAGTTTCTTTTTAGCTCTTCTGCCCATTTTTTGACTGGATTATTTTCTTTGTTGTTGTTGAGTCTCATCAGCTCTTTGCAGATTTTTGTGATCAGTCCTTTATCATTAGTGTTGGGTGCAAAAATGTTCTCCCAGTTGGTGGGGTTTCTCTTTGTTTTTGTTATTGTCTCTTTTGCTGTGCAGAAGCTCTTTAATTTGATGTAGTCCCAGCTGTTTATCTTTGCCTTCACTATCACTGCTTTGGGTGATGTGTCTGTAAAGATGTCTTTGATGTGCAAATCACGTAGTGTTTGCCTATATTTCCTTCTATATATTTTATGGTTTCAGGTCTCATGTCTAGTTCTTTAATCCATTTTGAGTTGATTTTTGTGTATGGTGTGAGGTAGTGGTCAAGCTTCATTCTTTTGCATGTAGCGACCCAGTTTTCCCAGCACCATTTATTGAACAAACTTTCTTTGCTCCAATGCATATTCTTTGCTCCTTTGTCAAAGATTAGTTGACCATAAATCTGTGGGTTTATTTCTGGATTTTCTATTCGATTCCATTGGTCTGTATGTCTGTTCTTGTTCCAATACCATGCAGTTTTGATGATTATGGCTTTGTAGTAGAGTTTGAAGTCTGGGAGTGTGATGCCTCCATTCCCTTCTTTTTTTTTCAGGAGAGCTTTGGCTATTCGGGGTTTTTTGTGATTCCATATGAATTTCATCAATAATTGTTCTATTTCTTTGAAGAATGACATTGAAATTTTGATTGGAATGGCATTGAATCTGTATATTGCTTTTGGAAGGATGGCCATTTTAATAATGTTTTGAATAGTAAGATTTTTAACTATAGGAATGATTGCATCAGATTTTTTAAAAAAACCAGTTTTTTTGTTGTTGGGAAAATTGGACAACACATGAAAACAAATGAAACTAGACCACTATATCACACCATTCATAAAAATTAACTCAAAATGGATTAAAGACTTGGATGTAAGGCCTGAAACTATAAAATACATAGGAAAAACACTTTATGACAAGGCCTTCAGTAATGTTTGTATGGATTTGTCTCCAACAGCAAGGAAACAAAAGAAAATATAAATAACAGGGACTATATCAAATGAAAAGTTTGTGCACAACAAAAGAAATCATTAAAAGGGGGCCTTGTAAATCATCAATGGGAGGCAGGGGAGGAAGCAGTTAGGAAAATAGTGGAAATAAGATTGTCCATGACTTGAATACTATTGAGGTTAGGTGTCAGGTAAGTGGGGGTTTATATTCTATTTTGTATATGCTTAAAATTGCCCATAACAAAATTATTTTCAAACTATAATGTAACAATTATAGAATAAAAACATTAATTACCATTTAGAAACTAAATCTATATAGAAAAATCCTGCTTAAACTAGAATAAGTGAGTTTAATAAAGTTATGACATAGAAGGTCAAAATACAAAAAAACATATTTTTATACACTGGTAACAAAAAATTGGAAATTAAAATTTTAAAAATATTTCAATGGCATCATGAAATGTGAATTACTTAAAGAAAAATCTGACAATAGATATGAAAGACATGAATCCTAAAGCTACTAAACACTGCTAAGGAAAAATAAATATATGGAGAAATCTAACACATTAATAAAAGTTGATTCAATAAGGATGTCAATTGTACCTAAACTAATCTACAGATTCAATGCAATCCCAATAACAACCCTAGCAAGGTTTTGTTTGTGGTTCTTTTTTGCAGAAATTGATTCTAAAACTCACATGAAAGTGAAAATGATCTGGAACAGTCAATAATTTTGAAAAAGAAAAACAAAGTTGAAAGACTAGGGTTACTTGATCTCAAGACTTGTAAAGCTACAATAAACAAGATATTATCACACTGATATAGAGAAAAATAGAGCAATGGAATAGGAAAGAGAGTAAAGAAATAGACATACAACATATACAGGTGACCGAGTTTAGACAAAGGTAAAAAGGCAAGTCAGGGGCCTCCCTGGTGGCGCAGCGGTTGAGCGCTGGGTTGCGAAGCTGCCCACAGCCTCTGCAGCGCCGGTTCGATCCCCGGCTGCTCCCCAGCCACCGGAGGAGGGTCCCACATGGCGCGCAGACCTCTCCTGCCGACCGCTGCTCCCCTCAGCAGTGTACTTCAGTCCTTCTGCCTGCTCTGCTCCCCGCTCTGGCTCTGGTGAATTCTCTCACCCTCCCGCGCTTCTGACTGTACCCAGTGCATGTATAAACAAAACAAACAAATGAATAAATAAATAAAACATGCCTCTATTTAAAAAAAAAAAAAAAGGCAAGTCAGTGAAGAAAGAATAGTATTTTAGCAAGTGGAGCTGTGAAAAAACGTTTTCCTATGCAATAAAATGGAATCACAATCTGTGCTTCACATCATAGTTTATGGATCATAAGACTGAAAATTAAAACTGTAAAACCTCCAGAAGAAAGCATGAGAGCATATCTTTGTAACCTTTGTGTATCAGAGGTGACCCAAATTTTCTAATCCATTAAAGAAAACGTTTACAAATTGGATTTCAGGATTTAAATATTTCTGGTCTTTGAAAAGTGCTATTTAAGAGAATGAAACACAATCTTCAGAGCAGGAGAAAATAGTTGCAAATTATATATTTGAAATAGGAATTGTATTCAGGGTATAATGAAAAAAATCAAAACCTGATAAGGAAAAAAATGCAATTTAAAAAATGGGTAAAAGTTTTTAAAAGAGTACCACGATTTGCGATGGCAAAGAAACACAAATGTAAGATAAAATTAAAACTCCACTAAAGAAAAGAATCTATTAACACAGCCTGGTCACAACTAAGTGATAGTGTGTTTTTGAACTGTCCGTTCTACTATATCTGAAAGCACTGAAATTAGAGAATTAGGACACATAAACACAAAATTAAAAATGCTCTGTCAGATGTATACTTTTCTTTAATTACATGAATTAAAATATAGTATAAATCAATTTACTCTTGAGATTGAATTGCTGTTTATTATGTATTATTTTTACATAAAAGATCATTAAAATTTACATTGCTTAATCTCATGATAAAGGAAACATTTTCCATGATAAAAATAAAGCCACAAATTTCCCAAGAAAAAGATGTTTCTCATGAATATTCTTGAGAACACAAGGTTTTGAAAGTCTCTAAAGTTGCCCCTGCCTATCATTTCTTATTTTGCTTTCTTTTTTACCCAGAGGAAAGCCAATTAGTTCTTATATCATTGCCTGGAACTCAGGAAATACAGCATTTTAGAATCCCAAAGCTCAAAGATGACTTAGGTATAATTGATAGTCATTTCCCTTACCACCAGACAAAGCAAAAATTAGAATGTGTATCCTATTCATTCAACATGAAATGATCATCAATTTATGGGCAAGCCACTGAATATACAAAGGAAAAAGATACTATTCCTTGTGCTCAGAAAGGAATAAGATACTGTTCCTTGTGCTCAGATTTCACAATCTTCCCCATTCCATAACCTGATGCCACTGTTTAATGTTCTTGTCAAGTTTCCCCCTTCATCTAAAGTTCTCTGGAGACAGAGAATAGTTATGTAGTCACACACAAGTCTCCTCCATATTTCTCTTAGCTCAACATTATTAGAAGTATGTTAATGTAGTCTTATAATTTTTTTTCGGGGGGGTGATGAACTCTAAGAATTGTATTGAGGTTCCAAATTCAATAAGGATAGGGATTATGTCTAGATGTCACTCATCACAGCTTGACTGAAACATTAGATGCTTAATGTTATTTTGAATGAACATCTCTGATAAGTAGAACACACATGTAAACTGTAAATTCTACATAAGGTTGTTGTGAAAGGAGATAACATATAAAGTTAAATATACTATGACCCAGAGAAGGCATTCCAAAAATATAAAAGCTTATGATTTAATTTTTAAAATTTAACAAACACCTTATTTTGGAATGATTATAGATTTATAGAAAAGTGCAAAGGAAGTAGAGGTTCACTTAAGTTATTTTTAATAACATCTTACATAACCATAGTATCCTTGTCAAAACTAAGAAATTAACATTAGTATAATATTTTTAACTAGACTACAGGCTTTATTCTGATTTCACCAATTTTTCCACCTTTTCCAGGACCCAATTCATAGCACATTGCACTTAGACAGATTTTTAAGTTCTTAGTTAATTCTTAAATATTTCTCAACACTGAATTTGGAGAATCAACTAAACTACCTACTATTTCCTGTTCTGGTTTCCAACTGAAAAACAGAGTCAGCTTGGATTAATTTGATACAAAAAATATATTAAAATAATCGTTAAGGGCCTCCCCGGTGGTGCAGTGGTTGAGCGCTGGGTTGCGAAGCTGCCCATAGCCTCTATAGTGCCGGTTCGATCCCCGGCTGCTCCATGGCCACCAGAGGAGGGTCCCGCATGGCGCACAGACCTCTCCTGCCGCCTGCTGCTCCCCTCAGCAGTGTACTTTGGTCTTTCTGCCTGCTCTGCTCCCTGCTCTGGCTCTGGTGAATTCTCTCACCCTCCCGAGCTTCTGAGTGTACCCAGTGCTTGTATAAATAAATAAATAATTCTTTAAAAAAAAGGAAAGAAAACACCAAGATAAGATAATGAAAAATAAAGGAGAAAAATGTAATTTGACACTGTTTAAAGAAAAAACAAAACGTTAAGAAAACCACAAGAGTAAGAGACTTAAATATTGTGTTGAGAGTATATATTCATTAAATGAAAGATAATTACTTGGAAAATGTAATATTTTTAAATGACACAGTAAAATAAAATGAGTTAGTATTTATTGGTATACCCATTCATCTTTATGTACCAGGCACTGTACTTTTTATTCCCTTTAACAGATGAGATTAAGTAATTTAACAAAAACCACACAATTGCACAGTGATAGAATGCAAACAAAAATGCTTCATAGAGATGTGTTTAAATCTATGCATGTTATCCATAACATGTTGAAATAATTCAGTCACACATATAACATATCTCAATAAGGATAAACTCAATAAGGATAGGGATTATGTCTAGATGTAAATAATTATACTGAATCACATCCAACACGGATTGTCAATTTTTGGAGGCTGAACCACTGAACAAAAAAAAACCCTCAAATGTCTTTTTCATAAAAAGAAAATCTATAGAACTATACAAACAGAAGTCTGAGATTTTCTTTCTTGGTCCTTTCATGATATTCAAAGTACAGACTGTCCTCTTAGTACAGGAGACAAGAAATTTTTTCTGTAAAGAATAGGTAATATTTTAGGTTTGTGAGATTTATATTCTCTATTGCTACCACTTAACTCTGGAGTCATAGGCAATGTAATAACATGTGCTTACTGTGTTTCAATAACACTTTATTTACAAAAGGACCTCCCTGGTGGCACTGGAGTTAAGTCTCAGCACTATCAAGCTAAAACTAGCACTGTGGCATGAGTTTAATACCCAGCTCTATACCCCAGTTCTTGTATGCATAAGTGAAAATAAAAATAAATCTTTAAAAATATATAAATAAATATCCAGTACTTTCCAGGCTATGAAAAAACAGGCATTGTCAAATATTACTGGTAAAAGCTTAGATTGGTATACCAGCTTGAAAAGCAATTTAGCAATACAGTAAAAAAAAAACAAAGCTTCAAAATGGTCATACGGAGTACAAATTGCTCTTAAATCTGCAAAAAGATATTCTACCTAACACAAATAGAGAAATAAAAATTAAAACTATGATGAAATAGCATTCTAACCTAACAGAATGGCAAGAAACCCAAAAATTGAAGAGCACAAAACACTTTTATCCTACAAAAAGCAGTTCAGCAATATCTACCAAAATTCATTTAGATAGAATTCAAAAAGCATTTACTCATTGGCCCAGGAATTCAGTGTATGAAAATTGATCCTGTACTTGTAGCTGTGTGAACTGAGTTATTTAAAGCTTATTTGCTACAACATTGTTTTTAACAGACTACAGAAACAACCCAAATATTCATATATAAGAACATTATGGAGCTGCAGGAATGAAAAAAAGAAAAAATATTAATTAACATATATTAATACAAAAAGATGTGCAGGATGTTTTAAGAGAAAAAAAAATATAGGATGTACTATCTATAAGAGAAAAAAATAAGGATATATAATTACTTTGGCTGATATTTGAATATTGAAACCCTGAAAGATATTCAAGTCATCCAAATGGTCACCTTTAGAGAGCAGTAGATAGGGACTGAGAGTAAAACATCTCTATGTATGTACATGTATGTGTCTATGGTTTTGATTGTTGAACCATGGACATGTATTAGATACTCAAATAATAAATTTTAAATATTACTTTATGATTATTGTAAGAATTGAGTTAGTAAATAAACTTAATATAAAATGTCTGACACACTGCTTTATACACACTGGGTGCTGCTACATCTTGTTGCTGGTCTTTTTTAACATCATCCAAATGTATAACAAATAAAAAAATAATGGTATGATAGTCAAATAAAAACACTTACAGTCAATATTTTGATTGTTAGCAATATACTATAAGAAACTAAAATTTGACAGATTTATGTATATACAATAAGGAATCTTAGAAATAATATAAAAAGGGAGAAAATCAGTAAAACTACAGCATATCTATATCATAAAGTATATTCAACGACAAAAAAGCTCAAAATATACTTTATAATTTTCAATGTGAAAAATGTTCATCTTAGATTTGAAGAAATTCATTGTGTATTTAATTAACTAAATGCTACTTCCCATAAGTATCTTTTACTTAGTACAATGAAGTATAAAAGGATTGTTTCCAAAGAAGAAATACAAATGGATAATAAGCACTTTTATGAAAAGATGCTCGACATCACTAATCATTAGGGAAATGAAAATCAAAACCATAATGAGATACAATCTCACAACCATAAAGGCATCTGCTATCAAAAAATGGAAAATGTTGCCATCCCTGTGCACTGCTAGCAAAAAGGAAAAATGTTGCCATGTTATGGAAAACAATATGGCAGTTCCCCAAAAAATTAAAAGTAAAATTACCATATAGTCCAGTAATTTCATATATGGTATATACTCAAAAGTATTGAAAGCAAGAAGTCAAATGGATATTTGTAACATTCTTGTTCACAGCAGCATTATTCATAACAGCCAAAAGTTGAAGCAACTCAAATGTCCTGTGATGGACGAATGGATAAACAAAAGGTGTTATATAAAGGCAATGGAAAATCATCCAACCTGGAAAAGGAAGGAAATTCTGACATATACTATAAAATGGGTGAACTATAAAATGGGTGAACATTGATGACATTATGCTAAGTAAAATAAGTCAGTTACAGAAGACATAGTATATGATTCACTCATGAGGTACCCTGAGTAGTCAAATTCATAAAGACAGAAAGTACAACAGTGGCTGACAAAGGCTGGTGGGAGGGGATGGAGAATTGCTGTTTAATTGCTGTAGAGCTTCATTTTTGCAGATGAAAACAGTTCTAGAGATAGGTTGTACAACAGTGTGAATATAATTAATGCTACTGAACTATTACATTTAAAATGGTTAAAATGGTCAATTTTATGTTATGTATATTTTGTCATAATAAAACAGAATTGAAATTAAAGGATTGTAACAGTGAGAACAGATTTATGCGCATAATATAATTTGTTCAAAATAATTGTAATGGACTATGTAAATTCATTTCCCAGTTCTATGATTTTAAAATCCCCATGAAATAAAAACCAAGTAAGTTTTAAATTAATTTAAATGAACCATCTAAAACCTCAATTGAAATTAAAATACTACAAACAAAATATTCTCTAAGCAATTATACTTATTATTCAACCTTATGTTTGTTTCATAGGTTTACCTGGGAGAGAGAATAATACCAAGACAAAGGAAGATCAAACACTCTTAGTGCCGCTGTCTTCAAGGAAAACTGTGATTCCTTAACTGTTTCTTCTGACATGACTCCTCTTCTAATCTTTTAAATGAAACAGAAAAACATTAGCCACAAAGATCTCTCGTTACTCTATACTCATTTCTGATTACATGTTTCTACTTTTGGAAAGTAATTTAAAATCCATGTCTTCTATATCATCTCCTTTAAATAATGGGGGAGGCGTAAGAGGTTAAGTCTCAGCACTATGAAGCTCTGGGCAGCCATGGCAGTTCCAGTTTGATCCCAGGACAGACTGCTAACCCAAATGGCTCAGCAGACCTCTGCTGTCTTGCCAGCTGTTCCCCTTAGCAGTGTATTTCAGTAAATCTGCCAGTTCTGCTCCCCACTCAAGTCTCTGATGAATCCTCTAACCTAAGAGCTGGCCTACATTCCAGCTTTTGTATGCATAAATAAATAAAATAAATCTTTTTTAAAAATAAATTAATTAATTAATTAATGATGGGGGAGAAGGGCAGTGCTAAAAGGAATCTGAAATCATTCTGGGCTAGAAAGAAATATGACAGTACACTGAGCTTCAGAACTCTTGACTTTATTCTCCGACTGTTCCATTTTAAAAGATCTTCAAAGAAATATCACATATATATGCTACGTAATTCTGATATTGTTTTATTGCCTATTATTTCCTTTGAAAGCTCAGATGTCTAGAGAGGAGGCAGTTTGCCACACAGAGAGGCCCTATAGGTAGCAAAACCTGAGAGAAACATGATGGTTCAGGAACTAAGTTTTTACTTTGTAGAGCCACAGAAACTCAATTTTATCAGTATATCAAGTTGGACACATACTAAACAAATTCACAGTTCATATACATGAATCAGTTTACAAATGTATTCATTTATAATTAGGAAATAACACTATGTAATAAAAAAACAAAACAAAATATGTACATATTATCAAAACATGCCCTCTCTGAAATGAAAGACTACAGGGGGCTTAATAAGTTTAAGAAAAAAAAAAAAAAGGCTTCCTGGTGAGCACAAAATTAATGGGCACTAAGATATATTCCTTTTTTTTTTTAATTAGTTTATTGAGGTAACATTGGTTTACTACACTGTATATGTTTTAGGGTGTGGGTTCACATCTCTTCAAAGGTAGGTGATCACATCACACCTACCACCAAAGTAGCCACAATCCTGCATCATAGTCCATTTAGCCCCTTACCCCTTTACGTGGGAGAATTTTTATCAAGGTCAAAGAAAGAGCCTAACATCTTCTCTGGTGCATAAGAGAGAGGTTTCTCTACTAACCAGTAAGTGTATGCCTGCCAGATTTATTATTTCTTTTCCTTGGATAGTGCTATGTAAACATCATCAAAGAGAAAATAAAATTCATGAGCAATCTCTCTATAAAAGCTTATTTGCTATATTCCCTTTAAGTCCATTTATCTCTCTGCTCTCTTTTCCTAGACTCCAGTAAACTACTCTTAACATCCCCTTTTGTTCAGACAACTAAGTAGTATTCCTTTTGAATCAAACACAGTCATACAGCAGGTCCTCCAATTACAACATGGTCTCCCTAAAGGTCATTTTGTTATAAAGTCAAGGGAAAAAAAATTTCAGTGCATTTTGAACTAAATGGCATTATATAAGAACCTACTTTCCTGGGCCTCCCTGGTGGCGCAAGGGGTTAAGATGCAACCTATGAAGCTATACACAGTCACTGCAGCATGAGTTCTATCCTCCGGCAGGGAGGTAACCACATGGTGAAGCAGACCTCTCCTGTCTCACCTACTGCGCCTCTCAGCAGTGTATTTCAGTCAATCTGCCTGTTCTGTTCCCCACGTTGTCTCTGGTGAATCTGCTCACAAACACACACACCCACACCCCGCACCTCTGGCCTATACCTCAGTCCTTGTATGCATAAATAAATAAATCTTTAAAAAAAATTTATAAAAGAAACTACTTTCCTTACACATGGTTTTGCTTCAAGTCTCCATCCAAAAGCAAAGAGGACTTATTACAATTCTTAGGGTGGGGTATTGCTGCTAGTACTTACTTTATTCCCTGTTAATGACAGAGTGTCAATTTAATTTCCCCTCACTTATGTTCTAATGACAACTTTTAGGTTCAGTATAATTAGTTCTAATTGAAGTTCACTTAATTCAGTCAACAAACTGATATAGATGTATTATTGAAAAATATTAAAGGAACCATGAAGAAATAGTTAAACAAGTGAAAAATAGATCCTTCAGGGAATGAGATTAGAGGTGTAGGTAGGTTAGGCAAGAAACCACAACTTTTCATTATATTATCAAAGGTAGGTCTTCAAAGGTAGGTTTCAAACCTTCAAACCTACCTACCTTCAAACCTACTTTTGAAGACCTACCTTTCATTATTTAATTACATTATTTTATAACATTATTTTCATTCTTTAATATTTGATTTTTTAAACATCATCTACACTTATTACTTTTTAAATATACTCTACTACAAAGAGGAAGAACATTTTTATTCTCCACCCTACCCCAAACTGATAATTTTCTTTTTGAGAAACATTTTTGGTAACTAAATAGATTCTATATCATTAAGCCATCTTTGCTACTGCATTAAATACATATACCAGTAAAATGTATATTATACTTTAGAAAAAGAAAAATTCAATTCACCCACAGCAAATTTCTCCATAATAAAAGGTTCCAAATTATTAAACACAAGATAAAAGAAAATAAACACTTCAATTTGTTGCAGAGTTAAAAATTTTTGACAAATCTCTACTTTGCATTCTAACTACCTCATTTTCCTTCATTTAAAATCAATGAGGAAGTGATCCTTCAATCATTCATTGAATATCTTTTCAAGAAGTCATTTCAGTTGTTTTCATAAATTATTATGAATTTATTGTCCTATAACAAATTCATAATAAACTTATAAATTTATAAGTTTATTAAGTAAACGTGAAGGTAGTTTCAGGGTCCTGGTAGATGTGTTTAAAAATATCATCAAAAATACTGTATTATGTAATATTACTCACTTCTCTCCATCCTAACCACTAGAAAGTTATCAGTAAGTGTCAAAAACAAAATTCGTTTCTTTAACATACTAGAATTCTATTCTATAACTTGAACTTCATAATCCAAACAAAAATTCCAGCAAACTTGACGTGCAGCATAAATCTACACAACACTGAGAAGATACTTTAAACACAATCAAAATGCTTAGTTGTAATGATGATAAAATAACAACAAAGCTTTGTGCAAGAGCAACATCTCTGTCTTCCTCCTTCCAGAAAATAGATGTTGAACAACTTAATTTACAGAAGGGAGCCGAGACCACAATCCTCCAGATGCTAAATTTTCTCTGAAAGCACCTGCAGTACAATGTGACATTTGTCATCTTAAAAACCACTCGGCCGAAACCACAAGCATTCAAGCACAAACTCGGACTGCACCAAGGATTCCCCATTGCCTACGCTCTCTCCTCTGCGATCCTCCTTTTTCTTTACTAAGAGCACCAGAAAGGGGGGTTCCCTCTCGGCCCCGCCGCCCAGACGCTCCCTTTGGTTCCCAGCGATCACCAGCCCACCCAGATTCAGCGCTGGCCGCGGGCCTCCCTCCAGCGTGGGGCGCCCCTCGACTTTCATTCATCCATCCCGCACCCCAAGTGCAGGCGATCGAGGCCGGCCAGGAGCCGACGCCCCGCCCCTCGGCCCCGCGGCGATCCACACCCCACCAGTCCCCTACACTCTGCACCCTGCACTCTGCACCCGCGTACCTCGCACCCGAGCAGGTGCAGCGGGCCCACGCCTGCTTCCCCACGGCGGCCGGGCACTGAGTGGCAGCTTGGCAGCCCGGGTGGAGTCCTTCCGGGGTCAGGAGTGGGAAGGTGGAGAGAAAGTGGCGGGGGCCTGCTGGCTTTCTGCGTGAGGGGCCACGTGTGAAGCAGGTCCCGCCATTTTTATTTAGGGTACAGGCTCCCGCCTTGCCAGCATATCCTTTTAAAATGCTGTCAAGAAGTAATATCGTAGTTTGTAACCTTTTGAGGAATCTAGAACCGTTCTGTATATAAGGTGAAAATTGTAAGTACTTTCCAACGGAATAATGCACATAGACACACTTTTAAATTATTGAAAGAAAAAAAAGAATACATACTAATTCAGACGCCTGAACACCAATCTGTGGATTCCAGATGAAGAACTTGTACTGTAGACCCTCAACCCCTACACAAATGAATGGTAAGACGCATTCCAACCCTGTATTGATGATGATGTTGTTACTAATTTCATTTCTCTTTAGTTTTTCTTCACGTTTCCTATTGAATTAGAAAACCAGATTATGTGAATGTGGTTAGGGGTTATAAGGGGTTAGGCAGGTTATTCACGCTGAATTCTTTTTGATATTCGTTGAACTGAAGGAGCAGAGCTGGGGGTCGGGGAGAGAACAAGAAGATACTTTATGTGAAGTTTAAAAAAAAAAATTCCATCAGAACCGCAGATTTTAAAATTACAATAGCTACGCTTATTTATGGGAAAAGTCAAAATAAATTTGTAACAGTAGTTAAAATGTAAGGGCAAATGTCACTATATACAGAACAAGAATGTTCTTTTTCAGAATTCCCCTTTAGTCAAATAGAAAATAGGAAGAATTACAGACAATACCCATGTGACATTACTAGTTGAATAATAATGTAAAATGCACAGATTGAGTTCTATGTGAAAATATTTTGCACTTATAAAGTATATGGAACCTTTGACTTATGAAGAACCTGGAATTTGTAAGGATATTTTTATTCCCCCAAGCATTCTGCTGCCTCTGTCTTACTTCCTGCATCTGTCAAGCAGCCTAATGGGAAGAGCAGTAATAGTAAGGACTACCACTTAAATCAACTTTCTGAGAACATTATCTGTTTTAATTCCACAGTAAACACTATGAGAGAAATATTATTATATACTGAGTGTGTATTTTACTCTTTAACAGGAGAAAAAGAAATAATCATATTCTACCAATTTTTCTTTTTTAAAAATTATTTATTTATTTATGCATACAAGAACTGGGGTGTAGGCCAGAGGTGGTGGTGGGGTGGTGGTGAGAGATTCACCAGAGACAGAGTGGGGAGCAGAACAGGCAGATTGATTGAAATACTCTGCTGAGGGGAGCAGAGGGTGAGACAGGAGAGGTCTACTGTTTGATGTCTGTCAGCTCCCTGGCCTGGGATCGAACTTGTGCTGCAGTGGCTGGCAACAGCTTCATAGTGCTGAGACATAACCCCCAGCCCCACCAGGGAGGACCAAGATATTGTGTCTGTTAACCAGGAGTTAAGTGAACCATCTAATGGTTAACCACAGGTTTCCCCTCCCAGTGTTAGGAAATGAAACAATGAGAGGTCCCTGATGAGGGGGCAGTTAAAGAGGAAACCACAAAAGGGTTCTACAAGGAAAAAGTCAACATTTAGGAGTAGGTCACATGCAGTAGTCACCAAAGTAAAATTTAACTGAACTGATTTTTTATTTAGGAATTTGGGGTTACTACAGCTGAGATAATACATCATCAATATACTTCATGAATTATTCATGGAACAGCACTTACCAAGTAGTCTAGCACTTTGAGGAATTAAAAGCAATTACATCACTTAAGTAGACATTTAGGTAATCCATATATCCAATTACCTTTCCCATTAACTGAAAACATGGCAGAATCCCCAGAAATAATTCATAACTTCATTTTCAATCTACATAATGCCAGAGAGTATATACTAACTATCTCATCTTGACTCTTACCATCCACCTAAAAGTGTTTACAAGTCAGAACTAAGCCAACCAATGCATCCAGAAGTCAGAATATGGTGATAGATGCTAATTTAGACTATTTCATACACATCCAAATATGTAGATCTAGTTTCTCAAAATGTTAAATTTAGAGTTAATATAAGACCCAGCAATTCCACTCCTAGATAACACCTAAGAGAAATGATAACATACATCTTCACAAAAACTTATACATTATTGTATATACCAGCATTTTTGTGATAGATCAAGAGTAAATATCTATCAACTCATGATGGATAAGTAAAATATGGTATATCCTTATAATGTGATATTATTTGGCCATAAAGGGAATGAAGTACTGACACATTATAAATAACATGGGTGAACCCTGGAAACTCTAAGAAGTCAGACATAAAAGATCACATATTGTATAATTCTATTTATTTGGATTGCCCAGAGTAGGCAAATCTATAGAAACAGAAAGTAGATTAATAGTTGCCTTGAAGGGCCTCTCTGGTGGCACAGGGGTTAATGAAAGCACTATTAAGCTATCTATCACCAGCCACTGTGGTAAGAGTTCCATCCCAGGCCTGTCAGGGAGCAACCAACATGGCAGACCTCTTCTGCCTCACCCTCTGCTTCCCTCAGTAGTGTATCAGTAGATCCTCCCGTTCTGCTCCCCACTCTCTCTAGTGAATCCTCTCACACCCCGCCCCCTCACCTCTGGCTTACACCCCAATTCTTGTATGCATAAATTTATAAATCTTAAAAAAAAAAATAGTTGCCTGGGACTGGAAGGTTTAAAGGGAAGTAGCAGTCATACCTAAAGAGTATAGCATTTGTTTCCTAGAGTGGTAAAATGGTCTAAACTTAAATTGTGGTGATGGCTACACAAATATACTAAAAACTACTCAATTGTGTACTTTAAATATGCAGATTATATAGTCACATGAATTATATCTCATTAAAACTATTACTCCTCCCCAATTTGTTTTTGCCATTTCTTAGATCAAAAAATCATGGGTTAAAGAGATTATGGAAATGGTAAAAGCCAGATTTGGAGCCAGAGAATGAGCTACAGCATTTTGCCTGCAGTACCGCAGCACTTCAGCATTCTCCCTGTCAGTACCTCAGAGGTTGTTAGAAGGCTGTGCTGCTCCAATTAGAGGCATGCGTGATCCTGGAGCTATTTATACCAAAATGCAAAAAAGAAATAGTACACCACACAAATGTTTCTCTGTTAAGAGCTTAAGTAATTCAGTTTATTCAAAAGTCACTTTAACATAAAGAAAAAAATTAAAATTTAACTGCATGGAAACTAGAATTCCTGTTTGCCACAGAATACATATTTAGAAATCTTACAAGCTTTTAAAAGTCTAGAAACCATGTGTTATTTCTTTTGCTCTCTCTCTCTCTCTCTCTCTCTCTCTCTCTTTAACTACTTTCTCTTTAGTTTTTCTTTCCTCTCCAATAATGTTGAAAACATGGACACTCCTGGGCCTCCCTGGTGGGGCAAGGGGTTAAGATGCTACCTATTAAGCTATTCGCAGCCACTGCAGCACGAGTTCGATCCCTGCCCAGGGAGCTACCTACATGGCACAACAGACCTGTCCTGATTCACCGGCTGCTCCCATCAGCAGTGGATTTCAGTCAGTCTGCCTGTTCTGTTCCCCACTCTGTCTCTGGTGAATCCCCTCCGCACCCCCCCCCCCTCCACCACCGCACCTCTGGCCTAAACCCCATTTCTTGTATGCATAAATAAATAAATCTTTTTTAAAAAAGAAAACATGAACAATGAAACGCTAAATAAATAAGCTCACAAATCAATAAATATGTCATGAAATAATTTAAATTACAAATGTAACATGTCATTTCAGTTTATGGGCAGTTCTCAAAATAAGTTATGAAGTATGATACTATTAAAGACAAATTTTGATACACTAGAACCTTCTTTTATATTAACTGTAGAGACATATATGTAAATTTAGAATTAATCTAATTAACAGATAAATACATATAATGAGCTCAGTTGCTTTAATCTGTATTTGAATGCATGTCTCCTTTCAAATTTGATCTTCAGATATAAATTTCACTTGGTGCTTTCTCTGTAGGCTTATCAACCTTACATATAAGTAACTGCGTATTACAAATACAATGAGTCCTTCAAGTATATTAAGGCATAAAAACCTTATATTAATAAATTCCTTTGTCAGGACATTACTTTTATTGTCATTTCTTTTTTTTTAAGATTTATTTATTTATGCATACAAGAGCTGGGGTACAGGCCAGAGATGCAGGGGGTGAGAGGATTCACCAGAGACAGAGTGGGGAACAGAACAGGCAGACTGACTGAAATACACTGCTGAGGGGAGCTGCGGGAGGGTCAGGAGAGGTCTGCTGCTCCATGTGGGTTACTCCCTGGCCATCAGGGGATCGAACTAGTGCTGCAAGGTTGGGATTGCTTCACCTTGCGCCACCAGGGAGGCCCCTTATTGTCATTTCTTGCCATTGTTATTTAAATAACCTCCTGATTACCTAAGTGATTGCAGTCTCCATAGGGAACTCTCCATATTACTGTCATTTACATATTTAAATAATTAACACTTTGAAAAGTGGAAGAAAATTACTTTCTTCCCAAGTTAGAAAATATGTATTGTATTTCTTTCTTATTTTTGCATTCATTCATCGCATACAAAACCAAGAACGGTTTTTTAATTTGTCCATTTCCTACATTGTAATGTGCACTTATGCTGAATGCTGGAAATACTAAGATAAATAGAAATAATCCCTGCCTATAACTTGATTCAGCAACTGGGAAAGTGAGCAAATTATTGCATTGTATGAAAATGATATTATAATATATAATTTTCTTTTTAAATTTATTTTTATTTACTTATGTGTACAAGAACTGGGTGTAGAACACAGTGTGTGTGGGGGGCGGATTCACCAGAGACAGAGCGGGGAGCAGAACAGACAGATCTACTGAAATACACTGCTGAGGGGAGCAGTAGGTGAAACTGCAGAGATCTGTTGCACCCTGTGTATCAACTCCCTGGCTGGCGATAACTTGATAGCACTGATACTTTAACCGCTGCACTAGCAGGGAGACCTTATAATATGTAATTTCTAATCAACAATATAGCATCATAGGAGAATATGCCACAGAATACATAGAAGGATCTAATATCCTGGAAAAGTTGAAGAAAGGCTTTTCCTGTATGACTCGAGTAGTTTTAAGAGAAAGGGCAATGGACAAAAGGGCATTCTATACTTGAGGTTAGACAAAGTAGCACTAAATAGGAGATGTCAAGCAAAGGTTTTGCCTTCAGGATATAAATTAAAATAGCTAGAGGGCAGTGTATTTGATTGGTATAACAAAAGATGAGATAGGAGGAAAAAATTTTGGTCAAACTAATGCCTGGAGGAAGTTTGAGGCATGCAAGGTGATCTCTGATTCAAGCAAGTGCAAAGTATTTAGATACTGTATCCTAAGCAATTTGTCTATCTAATCCTAGCTACTTGGTGAGAAAAATAGTTCTGTGGCAACAAGAAGTCACTGAATCTGTGTTTTAGAGTTGTGTTCAGAAATATGTCTTTGGATAAGAGGAGACTGAGACTAGAGTCAGAAAGATGCATTAGGGAACTATGAAAATAATTTAGGTAAGAATAAAGAGCATGTACAGAGAAAGCTTCTTACATTCCAGCCCCTAAACTGTCAATTAAAATTCTATTAAGTTCTTCTCCTAACAGCTCAAATATGTATGACCACTATTAGGCTCTTTCTTCCCTTCCCTTCTCTGAATTCTGGAATAGTCTTCCTCCACTCTATGCCAGTCATCGTTATCAAAATAAGAATCTCATCATGTTGTTTCCTGTCTCAAAATTCTTCATGTATCTCTATAAGGAAAAATTTACTTAATAAAGATTACTAACCATCTGCCTTCTCTGTCTAGTTTGTCATGGGAGTCTGCCCTCAATCTCTAGTAATACTGATCTTTGCAGGCTCTCAAATTTAGCATGTTGTCTCTAGCTGATGTGACTTTGTCCGTTACCTCAGATTAAAAAGTCCTTCCTCCTATGACCTGTCAGAAAATTTCTTACTCAGCCTTGACGCTAATATTGATTTTTTATATTAGTCTGACCAACTCCCTTTTTTCCCCCTCATAAACTTCCATTCCATTTGTCCACGTAACTGGAGCTGCTCTGCTCTCATGACCTTGAGTCCCTGGCGGAATGCTTCTGGGCAGGCATTTACCCCAGGTAAAGATTATAAACCCATTATTGGGAATATTTAAACTAGGAGCTCTGCTCTTGGAGAAAACTTTAACATGACAACTTCAACAAGTGAGTGCTGAAGATACCATGAGGGAAGTAATGTTTAAAAAGTGGTTCAAGGGCCTCCCCGGTGGCGCAGCAGTTGAGCGCTGGGTTGCGAAGCTGCCCGCGGCCTCTGCGGCGCCGGTTCGATCCCCGGCTGCTCCCCGGCCACCGGAGGAGGGTCCCACATGACGCGCAGACCTCTCCTGCCGCCCGCTGCTCCCCTCAGCAGTGTACTTCGGTCCTTCTGCCTGCTCTGCTCCCCGCTCTGGCTCTGGTGAATTCTCTCACCCTCCCGCGCTTCTGACTGTACCCAGTGCTTGTATAAACAAAACAAACAAACAAATAAATAAACATGCCTCTATAAAAAAAATTAAAAAAAATGTTTAAAAAAAATAAAAAGTGGTTCTAGTAATGATTGCATTTCTGATTCTAGCTATCTTCCTTGGATTCCATGAACCAATAATTTCTCCCTCTTTTTTTTTTTTTTTTTTTTTTTGCATAAAAGCATCCTCTGGGCATCAAAATGTTTTGTGCACTGCTATTTTTACTTGTCATTACTCAATCGCAAAAATGAGAAGATATGTGTTTTGATGTGACTATTTAGTTATCATTCTTCCCTTTATTTTTTTCCTTGTTGTCTTTTTGCTTTCTCCCCCCCAAAGATTTATTTATTTATCTATTTATTTATTTATTTATGCATAGAAGAACTGGGGTGTAGGCCAGAGGTGCAGAGGGGTGGATGGTAAGAGGATTTACCAGAGACAGAGTGGGGAGCAGAACAGGCAGATCCATTGAAATACACTGCGGGGAGCAGCAGGTGAGACAGGTCTGCTGTGGCTATATGTGGGTAGCTCCCTGGCTGGGGATCAAACTCAGGCTGTAGCAGTGATAGTGCTGACATTTGACCCCTAGACTACCAGGGAGACCTCATCTTTTGACTTTTTGATGCTAATATTTACTTAATGGAAAGTTTCACATCTCTTTTTTTCAAAATGCTCTCTTAATTGCTCAGGTATCTTTCAAAAAATAGCTATTTTCTCATTTTATTTTAAAACATCAATTTTACTTTGAGGCCCTAAGGTAAATGTATACATTCAAATTTTTTTGTAGTTAGCTGATGGTTGACAGTCACTTGTTATCCCAGCAAAGGTTAGAAAAATTAAATCATTTGTCTTTTTCTAAATAAACCTATAAAACTCTCTTTTAAATCAGATAGTATTTTGCTACAAACCATTAGGGAATAGATTATATTCATGTTCATTATTTTATCTCTTTGCAGAGGAGTATAAATAATTAAAACAGAGATAACTGATTTTTATAATAAAAAACTATTTTTGATGAAATCTTATAGCATGTAAAGTGCAATATTTTGCAATATGCTGAAAATAAAGGAAGGGGTGGCAGCATTACCAGCACCATCCAAACTGTGAAATGCCTATTCTTGCTGAACCAGGAAGATGACAATTTGTGGTGCAAACTGAGACCTTGGTGTCATTTCCTACATAGAACGTTGGCAAATATTAATTTCTTCCATTTTGACCACAAGAAAATACATGCTCCCACTTTGGAGATCTAAAAGAGGTGACTAGACAGGTTAAAACTGACAATTTCAATAATTTTTATTAATTTGTTTTTATTTTTGCATATCAATCAATCCAACGAATTTTAAACACATAAATTAGAAGGCAGGTTTTTTCTGAGGCTCTAGGCACTAAGACGGTAATAAGGTTTCAATAAATATTTGATTTGATCTTGATTTTGGTCTAGAGGAAAATGGGAGAGATGAATTTCATCTTTGCAGATGTGGAAAAGGAAACAAAATTACTTTCAGAGAATATAGGTCTTAAGTTGGGAGAAGAAAGAAGAGAGGAGGAAAGACAGCATTAAGCTGTCTAATGTTTCTTCCAACAAGGTGGGAAAACTGAGGTCATTCAAGCCAGTCTTTTTTTTTTTTTTAAAGATTTACTTATGTATGCATACAAGATAAATATAAATACATAAATTATGTATGCATACAAGAGCAGGGGTACAGGCCAGAGATGCAGAGGGTGAGAGGATCCACCAGAGACAGACTGGGGAGCAGAACAGACAGACTGACTGAAATACTCTGCTGAGGGGAGCAGCGGGAGAGTCAGGAGAGGTCTGCTGTGCCATGTGGGCTGCTCCCTGGAGGGGAATGAACTCGTGCTGCAGAGGCTGTGGACAGCTTCACAATGCGGTGCTTAACCCCTTGCGCCATCAGGGAGGCCCCAGAAGCCAGTCTTAACGCAGATTCTGCAATAAATGCATCCAGACAAGAACTGATAATGGTTTTTTTATTTTATTTTTTTTTTAATAGAGGCATGTTATTTATTTATTTATTTGTTTGTTTTGTTTATACATGCACTGGGTACAGTTAGAAGCGCGGGAGGGTGAGAGAATTCACCAGAGCCAGAGCAGGAAGCAGAGCAGGCAGAAGGACCGAAGTACACTGCTGAGGGGAGCAGCGGGCTGCAGAGGAGGTCTGCGCGCCATGTGGGACCCTCCTCCGGTGGCCGGGGAGCAGCCGGGGATTGAACCGGCGTCGCGGAGGCTGCGGGCAGCTTCGCAACCCAGCGCTCAACCGCTGCGCCACCGGGGAGGCCCAAGAACTGATAATGGTTTTAATGTGACTGTAGAAGAAGAGGGCACATGTGAAAACAAAAAGTGTCCCAAGCCTAAAACTGCTGTTCTATGCATACAGCTTCCTACTACTGGCTACTTTTTTTTTTTTTAAGATTTTATTTATTTATGCATACAAGAGCTAGGGTACAGGCCAGAGGTATGTGGAGGGGATGAGAGGATTCACCAGAGACAGAGTGGGGAGCAGAACAGGCAGACTGACTGAAATACACTGCTGAGGGGAGCAGCAGGCGGAGCAGCAGGCGAGGCCTACTACGCCATGTGGGTTGCTCCCTGGCCGGGGATCGAGCTCGTGCTGCAGGGGCTGCGGATTGCTTCACAGGTAGCGTCTTAACCCCTTGCGCCACCAGGGAGACCCACCACCAGCCATTTCTGAAACCCCAGCACTGAAGGCAGGCCTGGGTCTGCTCACCTGTGCCGGGTCGCAGCGGCCACGCCCCCGGGGCGGGACGGCCCCTCCCCGGCCCGCCCCCGCCCCGCCCCACCGCGACGCCCGCGGCAGCCGCGGAGGCACCGGAAGGAGCCGCGGCTGCTGCGGGAAGTGGCGGGAGTCGGGAGGCGGGGACCTTGCGGACAGCGCTGCGGGGCCGTTTTTCGACCCCCGGAACGTGACGCCGCCCCTCTCCGAGGCCGGGAAAAGAAAAGGGGAGCCTGTGGCGGTGCAGCCGCAGGCCCTTGCTGGCCGCGCTGGCGGGGCCCGCGGGAGGGCCGTGAAGGTGAGCGCCGCGGCGCGGGGAGGGGCGGGGGCGAAGGGCGCTCGCCTGCCTTCGGGGGCCGGTCTTCCTTCTCGCTTCCGCGCGCCTTTGGGTGCGGCTGCTGCAGGGGCCTCCCTTTCTGGGTCCCGGGGGGCGGGGGGCGCGCGGGCGGGCGGGAGGCCTCGGCCCCTTGGTGCTGTGCGTTGCAAGGATGATGTGGTAGCCGCCCCGGCCGGGGTCGGCGGAGGACTTGGGTCTGTCGTGGACTTGAGGTAGGGTCCCCAGGGGGCGCTCCCCTGGGAGGCGGGCGGGGTGAAGGGGGGTCCCTGAGAGAGGGGCTTGGCTCCTCCCTCGGTTTCCGCATCTGACTTGGTAGCCCCGCTGGGTGGACGCTGGCGGCCGAGAGACCCGCAGCGCGCTGGCTTCTGGGTCCTTGTTCTGCTTGCGGCACAATTGGGGTGATCCGACCCATTCGTGCAGCCCCAGAAGCCCGTTATTCATTGTTAAGAACGGGAAAACCTAGGCGTCACAGTCCCTCTTCTATCTTCGACCGATGTTTGATCCATACTCTTTCAAAGGTTACCCTTTGCTGGCTGTCCATCTGCAATTTTGAGGGTTAAATTTCCATACTGTGTAGTTCCCCAAGCCTTTACTTTTGCATATTTCCCAATTGCAAAAATGCTCTCCACTTGAATTTTTACTGGTGCAAGTGGAGCTCTTGGATGAGATTCTTCTAGCTGTTTTGCACAAAATTTAAGTGTTTTTAGGGCTCGCATTGTAATATAATCAGTACTAAGGCCTGGAAAATTGACCCAGAGGGGAAAGTCCTGGCAGGAGCACAAGCTCCAACACTGAGGATACATTTTACTGCATGGATCTTTACGATTCTTGCTTAATAGTTATATTCAATTATACTTTTTTTAGTTTAATACCATTATTTTTACTTGGAGAAAAAAATGTTTCAAAAAATAGTGAGACCATCCTACTGCCATTTTTGGTTGAGAAAATCGTATCATCTGGAAAGGTTATCAGATAATAGGCTACTTGATTTGAATCTAACGCAAATATTGTTAGTAAATTCAAACTTCATATAAATAAAGGGGAGGGGGCCTTCCTAGTGGCTCAAGGGGTTAAGAGGCAACCTATGAAGCAATCAGTAGCCTGAGTTCGATTCCTGGCCAGGGAGCAACCCACATGGCTCAGCAGACCTCTCCTGACTCCCCCGCTGCTCTCCTCAGCAGTATACTTTGGTCAATCTGCCTGTTCTGTTCCCTACTCTGTCTCTGGTGAATCCTCTCACCTCCCACACCTCTGGCCTGTACCCCAGCTGTCGTATGCATAAATAAATAAATGTTTAAAAAAAAGGGGAAAGTAGGAATCTCATTGAAAGACCATGCTAATTCCAGGAAAAAGTGACAATGATAATTACCCTGTCAGCAGATTTGTTAGTTTATTTGCTTTGGCAGGATTGGAAAAAAGACAATTCAAGAAAAATGTTCCAGGAATAAAATATTTGACCTGTTGTATGCAAGAGGAATAGTCTACTTAAGATTTTTTTTTGTAGTTTGTTTTGACTTTCATGTTCATGCCTTTCGTAAGCTCTTTACAATCTACCAATAAGCATAACAGAGTAGTTTTAGTGACATTAGGTTATGGTAAATGGATTATCTTAGATATTTCAAATTCACAGTTAAGGAGACAGTTCCTATGTGTATATATTACTGTTAAAATTTTCAGTGACCTTTCACATATACAGTCTTATTTGGTCCTTTTCCCAGTCCTCTGAGTTAACAATGCCAAGAAGTAAAGTCTTTTCCCATAACAAAGGCATTTGGAAATTGTGTAAGGATCAGAATCTCCTTAAAGCCTGAAATAATCTTGAAATAATCTTTGCTATAAATTGGAATTCAGAAACGTATTGGAACACTGTAAACTATAACATGACAGATTGTGAACTCTTTGCAAGAAACAAAGTACATAAACAGTGTAAGATTTTTGGTGAGATTATTGAGATGTAGTCATTTCTAAAAAAGAAAGGGATAAGTAACCGCTTTTTCTTTGTGTAATTTTAAACTTTCTTTCCCTCTTGATATCTACATATCTACATATGATTGTAGTTCCAAAGAATCTGAGATGAGTACAGTTGGTTTAACTGTCCATTAAAAAAAAAAAAGCATGAATTTTGCATAATATGGAGGACTGGGATTTAAGAAAGAAGAACTTGTATGAAAATAAATGATCCTTTCCAAAGTTACTAAATAGATTCTTGTTATGAACCTCACAGGGAAAGAAAGCCCTTTGGAAAATGAAAGGAATGAAATATGGTTACTGCCCTCAAAGAACTTATGTAGTCTAACTTGTAGTAAAGTTGGGTAGTTTTTAACACAACTACAGTAAGTGCCTTATGAATGTTATAATTAGGAATTGAGATGTGGGAGACATTACTGTGATTTGGTCTTTGTAGAGATGATATTTTGAGATGAGTGAGCTTTTAAATGTTTTCAATAGGTGGCTATTGGGGGACAGACATATCTAAAAAGAACTGATTATTGGTTTCTTGGAAAGGTATGTTTGTATGTGAGAAAGAATCTGTGGAACAGTTTGGTTGTAACAAGCTGTGGTTTGTATTTGTTGGTGATAGGAGATAAAGAAGACAAATCATGGAGGACTTTATTGAAGGTGATTAGAAGAGGTATGTGATGCACATCAGTTCATAATGAGCTGTTATAGGAGGAAGATTGAAACCAGGAGACCATTTGGGTGGATTTAGGTTAAAGTTAGATCCTGGCAGCATCACTTTGGTGGCCATTGTAGTTTTTCTAAATTACTCTCTGGAAAGCCGACCTTGAGATAAGATCATAGGTGCAGGTCAGATACCAGGAAGTTATAAGTGAGGGAGGGAGTACTCAGGAAAGGGAAAAAAGCCATCTGTGGATGGGCACATATGGACATAATCCTGTGGAGATTGTTGTAAAACTGCCTCAGAATTACCCCACTAAATGAAGGGGAGCTAGAGAGTTTTTCCACTTACTGTCAGTTATCACAGAATGAAATTGTCTCTGAAATGTGTTGAGCACTTCAGTTGCCTTGGATGAGGGTGAACAAGCCCCTGAGGTGCTGGAGAACTAGGTGAAGTGGGAAGCTTTCAGTGTGCTTGGAAACTTGTCATTGTAACAGCAGATGAACATTAATATGAAATGAGGGAATATGGGGCCAGGTAACAATTCTGCCTGTTAACACAGGCGTTCTCTTTAAATAATCCAGATGTAAAATGAAAATCTCAGTTTAGTTAGGAGATTCAGAAGAAATGTGAATTGAGGAAAAGCGGAGAAAAAAGAAGCAGTAGAATTTGGTAACTGATAGCATGTAGAAAATGAGGGAGGGATCTAAAGTATTGAAGTTTTTTGAAGTTAGATAATTTGTGAATGAGAAGGGTTGACAGAAGGTTAACCTTAAAATTAATTACTTCAGGAGGATAAAGGAATTGCAGGGTGTTGAAGAGTGTTGATAAAGTGTGATGACTAATTCTTCAAGAGGGAAAATTAATGGAGATGGGAACAACGCTCCTATTCCCACTAAATTTATAGTATCTGGCCCTTACTTAATTGTAAGCCTTTGCTAAATTAGTCTTTGTATTCCCAGGGGTCAGCAAAATTCTGATATATGGTAAGGTGATTAAAATTCTGAAATATGGTAAGGTGATTAAAATGTGAGACAGAATATGCCATAATATAAAACTCTTTCCCAAGTTTTTAGCTATACAACCCTGAAGAAAGGATTTCTACTATTTTTTGTAAAGATATTATTCAGATGAATACATTTTGATTTTTATAATCACCAGTATTCTGGTAAACAAAAAAAAATAGACAATTTTGTTTAAAGTGATGCTCATTTGAATATGATGGTTGTATTTGTTTTTCCATGTTTCTGCTTCTACAAAAAGTAATTTGAATGACTGCCCCATAATGTTGATATACTGTTATTTACCCACCCATATTGCTCTCAAATAACGTAGGGTGAAATCATCAGGTGGTTTGAGCCCCTATTATAATTCTGTCATATTCATTCATTTGTGGGGGTGGTGAGGAAGGATCATATCATTTTATTGAGGGGGTTGTTGAAGAACTGGAAGGAAAATGAGAACCAAAGTCCTAGTGTTGTAGAGCAACCCCGATACAAAACGGGGTGCCTTAACTCAGGACATCACTTCCCCCTAACACTAGGTTTTCCTGGAATCTCCCCAACTTCACTGTCCCTGAAAAACAATATTTATTCTTGTTTTCTCCTCCTCTTCTCTCTTCATTTCTTCCTTCCCTTTTCCTTCTTCATGCTCTTGCTTATCACAGTTCACGGTTTATCACAGTTATTTAGATAAGGCTACAGTTGATTATGCTTTGTCATTATTGGACAGTTTTTTTTTTTTTTAATAGGAAATGCTAATTTATGTTTACAGATCTCAAAGGATTTTATTTAGAGTGAGGGTGCCAGATTTGGGCTATGTTTTGGGATGATTTATTGTGGCAATGTTAAAACAGATTATTGAACTGATAGGTTGCAGGTAGAAAAATAAGTTAGACTAATTCTCTTAATAAACCCTACAGTCTTCTCATTAGTGAGATTATTAGGGTCAGTGAGACTGATATTTCTAGGAAGAGAAAAATTAAAACATTAGTTCTCAGTTTCTTTTCATAGGTTATGATTTGAATGAAAATTTAAAATAATTGAGGAAGGATTTATAAGACTGTGAGATCTATGTGGAGATTTGGATGAGTTTGTCTTCACCACCATATATTTGTTAAAAGGACGAGAAACAGTTCTTTAAAGTGCTGGTCAGCAGATTTCATAGGTTACAAGTCTCCACGAACGTGTGCTATGGATTAATTTAGAATGAAGTAAATATTTCTGGTTGTTATTGCACTCTTTTCACTGATAATATTTGACATTTCCTTTGGCCTGCCTTTATTGGGTAGCAGTTTTCTTCTAGGGTAAATCTGGAACAAAAACCCATGAACTTATTTTAGTATTGTATTCTTATAAGTTAAATATTTCTGATGCCTAATATTTAAACTAGTACATTTGGACTAGTCAGATTAGTTGTGGTGGTGGAGTTGCAGTTTTCAAATTATTTATTTTTAGGACTTTATGGAAGGCATCCTTATTCTGTAACATTTAGCATCACAATATTCCAGATAACTGGCTATTCTTTTTTATTCTGCAACATATTGTTCTGTTGATAAATTGAAAAAGAATTACATTGTTGTTTCATGCATCTCCTCGGTCTCCAGTCTAAATAAAGACTTGAAACCATTTTTTAGGCCTCAGTTTAGACCGTAGATTCTTTGATCCCCTAATAGAGAATGTTGCATACATCCTTATTATATTACATCTTAATTTTATTTCATTTTTCTGAATAATATTTTTCTTTAAAGACTTATTTGTAATTTTATAATTAGATTTCACTAGGCTGCCCTGTATTTTTAACTAGTTTTCTGTTAAAAATATTGAACAGTTCTGTCACTTGCTAATAAAGACTGGATTCATAATACTCTTGTGGGTAACTATTAAGTAACTACCAAATTTCCTGACATTTTTTTTCTTAGAATAACCTGAATTTTACTCTTTATAAATAACTTTTTTTGAATAGACTAGGTAATTTAATGCTGGCAGTTTCTCAATATTAATTGAAATTTTCATTAAACTACCATGTCCTGACCTGTAACAAATTTTAATAATGAGTCTTTATTTTCCAGTATAAAATTTGAATAGCTGCTTTTCTGTTAGTCCATGTCAGGGTCAGAATTTTAGGCCTGAAACTTAGAGGTTGTACTAGAGGAGTCTCAGAGTTTTGTGGGATCTCTATTTATGGACTAAGAAATAACATTTTCATATGCAGTTATTATTTTCACTGCCTTCATGTTTCCTATCTTTCTGATGTCTAGTACCTATAGCCCCTCAACAAACTGTCAGACCAGAATGAAAGCATGCGTGTCTTCTTTCTTTTGTTGTATACCTTGAGGAAAACTTAGGTTGCTAAGAGCCATTTTGTTTCATGCATTTGTATCTGAATACCTTACACTCAGGCAAATCTTTTTCTAGGAATAAAAGAATAATTTTGTTACTATAGTCAATTAACAGTAAAACTAGACAACTAAAATATTAAGGACCTTCTCTTTTGATAATGTTGTATTTAATTATAGGGAGTACTAAATAGCCTTGGTACAAATTGTTAGCCTTTGTTTAGCATGCTTTACTTCTCATTGAATTGTTTAGATCCCAGAAAATTAATGAAACAGAGGGAATTTATTTTAGTTTTTTCCCTAGTTCCCATTTCTTCTTTGTTCTGAGGCAACATTCAGAGTGTATAACTTTCAAGACTATATTTTTATGCTTTTAAAATAGATGTCTACCTCCAATGTTTTTTACATGCTTTTAAATTTTTCATGTTATTCATGTTTTGAGTTTTTACTTCAGTGATAGCTTATAGTATCATTGATATCTTATAGTATCAATATCTTTTTTTCTCTTGTTCAACATTATGTCCTTCAGATCTGTCACGGTAAATTCTTCATCTAGTGCATGTAGTTAAATTGATATGTAGTATTTAGTCATGAACATACCATTTTATATACATCTTTTAATGATGGACTTAAAAACATTTAAAAATAAAAAGACTACAGACTAGACAGCAGTGAGGAAACCAATTCCATATTGTTGGCAAACATTGGCATTTAGGGGAAAATGTATAGTAGTGTATGGTTTAAATACTTAAGTAAATAAAAGGAAGAGAATTCAATACTTACATTTAAGCATTAAAAAAATAAGGCCCAAATGAAGGAAGACACAGATGTTAAATATATATTTGTAATTTGGGCCTCCCTGGTGGCACAGGGGTTATAGTCTCAGCGCTGTCAAGCCATCACCAGTCACTGCTACATGAGTTTGAACCCTGGCCAGGGAGCTAACCCACATGGTGCAGCAGATCTCTCCTGTCTCACCCACTAGTCCCCTCAGCAGTGTATTTCAGTGGATCTGCCTATTCTGCTCCCAACTCTGTCTCGGGTGAATCCCTCACATCAACCTTCCCATCCCCCACTCCGCACCGCTTGCCTGGACCCTAGTTCTTGTATGTATAAATAAATAAAAATAAACCTTAAAAAATATTTGTAATTTAATGGAATTAGAAATAACAAAACAAAAATAGTGGAAAGGATAAATCCCAAACCTGACTTTTTGCAAAAGTCAATAAACTAGAAAAACCTCCTCTAGAAGGGGGGAAAAAAAAATGGGAGCAAGATTATGTAAGATTGGGAATGAGAAAGTGGACATTATAGACACCCAGATGTAGAGGACTCTTATGCAAAGCTTGAGAATATTCTGTTGGTAAATTGACTAAGAACTGTACTGTTGTTTTATGCATAGCGTGAAATGCTATGGTGCTAAAGTTGAAAATTGATAGGAAATGGATAATTCTGTAGCAAAATATAAATTAGCAGAATTTACACAAGAAGTAAAGATTACCTTAGAGGTTTTTTTTTTTTAATTTATTTATTTATACAAGATTGATTGATTGATTGATACAAGCACTGGGTACAGTCAGAAGCACGGGAAGGTGAGAGAATTCACCAGAGCCAGAGCAGGGAGCAGAGCAGGCAGAAGGGGAGGGGAGCAGCCGGCGGCAGGAGAGGTCTGCACGCCATGTGGGACCCTCCTCCAGTGGCCGGGGAGAAGCCAGAGATTGAACCGGCGCTACAGAGGCTGCGGGCAGCCCCGCAAGCCAGCGCTCAACCGCTGCGCCACTGGGGAGGCCCTACCTTAGAGGTTTTAATAAAAACATTAAAACACTAAAATTAAATATTTGGTATTAATACTGGAAAACAGGAGATATTCCCTCAGTATTCAGTGGATAGCCAAGGAAATTGTGAAAAGGAATAGTGAAAGGTATGTCTCACAGCTGCCAGAATCCTCTGTATAGCTTCCATAATCAGATTAATATGGGATTTGCATAGATACATTAGTGGACTAAATAGAATCCAGAAATGTAATATGTGCAGTTTTAATAAAGGGTAAAGATAGTATCACAGTTCATCTAGATTATGTACTAAGCAGTGCTGGTAGAACTGCTTATCCATCCAGAAGGAAATAAAACTGGGTTTCTGTCTTAAGATAAACTCCATTTGGATTAAAAATTTATGAAGAAATATTTAAGGTTATTCTAACAGCCTTAGGTATACAAATTAGGGTAAAGGAAACCTTAAGATTAGAAATTCAGAAGTTATTGTAAAATAAGAGATGTTTATTTTATAAATATTAAATCCTTTAATGATAATGTATGCCATAAGAAGTTAATACCAACACTGGCACTACTATAGATATATAGATTAATGGAATAACATAGAGAGCTCAGAAATAATCCTTACGTATATGACCCCATGTTTTTTGACTATAAGAGTGTCAAGACCAGTGGGAGAAAAAATAGTTTTTTTTTGTTTTTTTTTAAAGATTTTATTTATTTATACAAGAACTGGGGTACAGGTCAGAGGTGTGGGAGCAGAACAGGGCGGGGAGCAGAACAGGCAGACAGACCAAAGACACTGCTGAGGAGAGCAGCGGGTGAGGCAGGAGAGGTCTGCCACACCGAAAACAGTTTTTTTTTTAACAATTTGCGCAAACTGTAGAACCTTATGGAAAAATATGAAATTGGACCCTTCTCTTACACCATATATAGAAATTTTCTTCAATGGATCAGAAGCCTAAACATAAGATCTAAAACTCTGAGAAGAAAACATAAGGGGAAAACTTGGTGATGTTTTTATAAATTATGACACATACTACAAAAAGGGTAAATCTTGAGCACATTATGCTAAATAAAATACACCAGCCAGAAAAAGGCATTCTGTATAAGATATCACTTATGAAGTGTCTTGACTAATCATAAACATACAGACGGAAAGTACAGTGGTGATTGCCAGAGCAGTGGGAGGAAGAATGGAGAGTTGCTGCGTAATGACTGTAGAATTTCAGTTTTGCATGATGTAAAGAGTTCTGGAAATTGGTTGCACAACAGTGTGAATGTACTTAATGCTACTGAACTGTACACTTAAAATGTAAAATTTGTTATGTGTATTTTTCCAAAAATAAAGTAAGAAGCTTATAAGTAAATAGTAAGTTTGGAAAAGTATTTGTGGCATAGAAGACAGCTATCAGTCCCTTAGTGAAGTAGGGTAATTGATTTAAAAGTAGCATTTAATAAAAGAACAAATCAAGGAAACCATAAAATGCATGAAAAGAACTCATACTCACTGGTTGTCAAGGTAATACAAATTAGATTGCTAGTGGAATATACCAACATGCGTACCAAATGACAAAAGTAAAAAAGCAATAATAGTTTATGCTAATGGAGAAAATGGTATTGCTGTGCAAAAATTGGTACTCCCTTATATTAGTGGAAATATAAAAGTTGTTATAGGTTTTTTTGGAAAGTGTTCTTGTAAAATCCCCTTTTTATAAACTGGCTCATGTGAAACATTATTTACAAGGATGTTTTTAATGGAAGATTATAAAAACAAAGTGAATACATGGAAGGATTGAATAATTGAATATAATTTATGTATATGATTACTCAAGATACCTTCTGACGGAATTATACAGAATGCCTTTTTCTGGCTGTCTTATTTTACTTATGGTGCTATTCTCAACATTTACCCATTCTGTAGGATGTGTCAAAGTTTCCTTATTTTTCCAGGATAAATAACATTTGGTTATGTGTACATACAACGTTTTATTTATCCATTCATCCATCGCTGATTGCATCATGATGTGTATCCATGAAAACACTGACATAAAGAGATATTAAAGTGTTGACCGTAATGTTTCTATATCTATGTTTGTATATGATTCTCTGAGCATAGAAAAATAATGATGCACACATACTGGTTTTATAGTGCTGATGACAAAATATTTCAGCTTTGTATGTTTAAGGAAGTCTTTATTTTGCTGTTGTTTTTGAAAGCTGTTTATCTAGATAGAGAATTTTGGGTTCCCAGTATTCCCTCAGTGCTGTAAGTGATTTTGCTCCCCTGTCTTCTGGCTTGTACTCTTTCCTGTGTATAGTAGAGCTCTTGGCTGCTTTTTGGGTGTTCTTTTTATGGGTTTTAAGCAACTTGTTTTTGATCTGCCATAGTGTAATTTGTTAATTTGTTTTGTACTTTGCATTTGTTACAGTGATTTAATTTATAGGTCTGTAGTTTTCTTCAGATTTGTACTTTTCTACCCAGCTAAATGATACTTCTTTAACTTTTTGTTTCTCTTTGTGTTTCAGTTTGGAAGTTTTCTGTTGCTATGTTGTCAAGTTCATTATTCTTTTGCTTTGTCTTAATCTGCTTTTAATCTCATTCACTGTATTTTTCACCTTGGGCTTTTTTTTTTTTTTTTTAACATTCGGAAACTGTCTTTCATGTCTCTAACACATGATTCCTTCATCTGTGTTATTTCGGTAACCTTTTTTCTCTCCTCCTCACTGTGGGTCAAATTTTCCCGTTTGTATGTCTTATAATAGTTGACTGAATGCTGGACATTGTGATTTTTACTTTGTAGGTGATGGGATTGCACATTCCTTTAAATGTCCTTGAGCTTTGTTTTGGGACACAATTAAGTTCCTTGGAACAGCTTGACCCTGTCAGACTTGCTTTTGAGCTTTTTTAAAAAAAGGCAGAACCAAAGTAGACTTTAGAGATTTTTTCCCATTACTGAGGCAAGTACTCTTCTGAGTACTCATTTTTTTTTTTCCTCTCTCTATCTAAAGTCTTTCAACTTTGCCTGATAGAAGCACAAACAGATTTGTGTCAGCTTTGAAAATTCTTTTAACTGGACCTCCCTGGTAGCCTAGGGGTTGTCTCAGCACTATCACCAATTGTAACCTTTATAGCTACAGCATGAGTTTGATCCCCAGCCTGGCAACTAATCCACATGGCATAGCAGACCTCTCCTGTCTCACCTGCTGCTCCCCTCAGCAGTGTATTTCAGTGAATCTGTCTCTGGGGAATCCTCTCACCTCTCAAACCTCTTGCCTACACCCCTGTTCTTCTATGCATAAATAAATGAATCTAAAAAAAATTCTTTTAACAATAGTAGGTCTTTGAATAATGTTTTTATTCACCATCATTTCATTATAACATTGATGAAAAATAAAGATAATGCTGCCTGACATTGACTGAAATGAGTTTTTTGTTGGACCTGCTTTTTTTATACTTTTTTTTGTTAAAATTTGTAGATACCAAGAACTGATTAACAGTGTTGAGTGCTTACTGTACATTGTTCCAGCAGTTCTTTTTTTTAACAAACTGTCTTTTTTTTTTTTAATAGAGGCATGTTTTATTTATTTGTTTGTTTGCTTTGTTTATACATGCACTGGGTACAGTCAGAAGCGTGGGAGAGTGAGAGAATTCACCAGAGCGGGGAGCAGAGCAGGCAGAAGGACCGAAGTACACTGCTGAGGGGAGCAGTGGGTGGCAGGAGAGGTCTGCGCGCCATGTGGGACCCTCCTCCAGTGGCCGGGGAGCAGCCGGGGATCAAACCGATGCCGCAGAGGCCGCGGGCAGCTTCGCAACCCAGCGCTCATCCGCTGCACCACTGGGGAGGCTCTGTTCCAGCAGTTCTTAACTACTACTATGATACTTATTTTAGAATTTTTTTTTTAATCAGGTAATATTGGTCTGCAATACTGTTTGTGATTTAGGGGAATAGGTTCATACCTTTTCAGATGTATGTCACTATACCAGACTCACCACCAAAGCACCCATAATCCTTTATGAAAGAACATTGCACCTTCTTCCTCCCTTTTTCTCTACTGTCACTACTATTATTCTCAATTCTGTAGTCATATTTCTAGGAACTATTTTGGTTTAGTTTGATCTGTTCCTTTGTTTTCTCTGTATTCCACATATGAGTGAAATCATCTGGTATTTGTCTTTCCGACTTATGTTACTTATTAGCTGAAGAACTAGTAGTAGACTTCTGCAAATCTCCAAAGTTCATTTGTCCTCTGTTCAGTTTTTTTCTGTTATTCTGCCCTATGAATTCTATTCTGCCTTGGTCTCCCTGAATTCTCAATGCTGTCTCTTCAATTCAAGGAGACTGCTGGCCTCTGTTTAGGAGTAAGATGTGAGACTTTACTGGCTATATTTAAAATATATATGTAAAGGGATGCTGCAGAATGCCTAATAAAATTATAAACAAGTGTGTATGTATATATACCCAAGACACATACACTTGACATTGCTACTTCATATAATCTTTATAATAACCCTTTAAGATAGGTATGCCATGGTGCTCCAGATGGTATCCTCCGGTCTATTTGACTCCACAGCTCTTGCTCTCACCCATAAGATAGATTCAAATTCCTGTTCTGCCAAAAGCTAATTATGCAAACTCAGTCAAGTTTGCTGCTCTTGGCTTTATATACAAGTGAAAATGATAACTACCTCAGAGTTGTTAAAGAGACCATATGACATTGTGGTTCTCAACCTGGGTAATTTTGTCCCCTAGAGGACATAACTTGACACAGTCTAGTCACCTTGCTTGTCAAAGCTAAAACTGGTGGTGCAAATGTTCTGGTGTCTAGTGGGAAGAAACAAGAATGCTGTTAATGATCTTATGATGCACACAAGTCTCCACAACAAAGAATTATTTGGCCCAAAGTGTAAATGGTGGAAGTGTAAATGGGGAAACTGATATAAAATGACTGACTATATTACTAGGGTAACAAGCAGTTTCATTTACATCATCAATAGTGGTTGTTGCCAGCATGAAAATGAAGCTCTCCATTTGAATATCCTTTTTTTTTCCCAAATCCTATTCCAACCTAAGCATTAATATTTTTTAAAGGACAATACTTAAATGATTTGAATTTTTTCCTTTTATTTAGCTATAGGAAATGAAATGGGAGGCAGCAAAAGTGATGGGGGACTGTATAGTCCTCTGATATTCAAAGTAAATTCAATTATGAACTTAATCTCTACATATTTGAAAATACACTCTTATGTAGAACAAACTTATAAACATGTATACTCAATTTATCTTTTATTTTAATCACTTTCAACATTAGCATTTTATGTTAACTTTTTGGTTGATTTCCCTGTAGGTCATACCACATTTGGATAGTCTTGGGAAACTGGAAAAAATTTCTAACAAAATGTCAACTTTTCGAAATCATTGTCCGCATTTGGATTCAGTTGGTGAAATAACGAAAGAAGATTTAATACAAAAATCTCATGTAAGAAATAGGTTTATTTTCTTCCTTAAAATCACATACTTTTCTCTCAAATATGTTTTTTATAAAATGCTACAATACTCTATGTTCAAGAGTTCTAGCTTTTTTATTTATGATGTTAGAGAATTGTATGTGTTTGGTTGTGTCAATCTAATGATAATTATATATGATTTTACCTTTCATAGGGAAGTTGTCAGGATTGTAAAGTCAGAGGACCAAATCTTTGGGCATGTCTAGAGGTATGTATCTTTTTTCTCAAGTTTGAGGATAGGAAAATTTAGATCAAAATTTGATAATAAAATTTTTTTGACTAAAGGTTTTCATAAAAACATTTTTAAAAGATCATCATTAATAGCATTTAAACTTCAACCCCATGTTTTTTAAACTTGCAGTGCTTTAGCAGAGTTTTGGTAAATCAGTAAAATATTTTATGCTTGTCTTCTATTAGAAGTGACATAGCTTTTAGCTTAGAAATATTTTGGCTTTATTTTGTACTTAGTACCTTTGGGTTAAAATAACTCACTATGGAAAGCTATTTAATCATCAAGCTAAAATGTGTGATCAAAAATTATTGTAAATATATTTGTATTGCTGTCATTGTAAATTTACATATTATGCTTTATTTTCCTTTTTTTATAATTATTTATAGAAGAGATGCTCATATGTTGGCTGTGGTGAATCACAAGTAGATCACAGCACCATACATTCTCAGGTATGTATATAGAAAATTTTCGTGCAATACATTTTCAAAAGAGAGCCTGTAAGAAATGGAAAGCAAATATAACATTATTAATTCAAACTATAATTCAAAACTTCTCATGTATGAGTTAAACCTTAGCTTATATTCTCTAAAAGGTGGGGAGCAGAATTGCTAAGGTCAATATTAAAATGACATAATTGGGCCTCCTTGGTGGTGCAAGAGTTTAAGACGCATCCTGTGAAGCTGTCTGCAGTCACTGCAGCACGAATTCGATCTCAGACCAGGGAGCTACCCACATGGTGCAGCTGACCTCTCCTGACTTGCCTGCTGCTCCCCTCAGCAGTGTATTTCAGTCAGCCTGCCTGTTCTGTTCCCCACTCTGTCTCTGGTGAATCCTCTTACCCCTTGCACCTCTGGTATGTACCCCAGTTCTTGTGTGCATAAATAAATTAAAAAAAAAATGAAGACAGGTGCCTCCCTGGTGGTCCAAGGGGTTAAGTCTCAGCCCTATGAAGCTATCTGCAGCCACTGCAGCACAAATTTGATCCCCGGTCAGGGAGGTGACCCATATGGCACAGCAGACCTCTCCGGTCTCTCAGTCTCACCTTTGCAGTGTATTTTAGTTAATTCGTCTGTTCTGCTCTCCATTCTGTATCTGGTGAATCCTCTCACCCCCTCATACCTCTGGCCTGTACCCCAGTTCTTGTATGCATAAATAAATAAATCTTAAAAAAAAAGAGGACATAATTAAAAGATTAACTATTTGAGAAATATATCTCCAGATATATGGAGATGATAGCCAAAATAGTAGGAATACATGGAGGTTGAAGTCAAGAGTAGATGCCTATCTAGCCTTATGACAAGACCTGGCTAACTCTTAAACCTCAACTCATATTACCTTATGCTGCACATCCTTCTAACTGAAGTCCCCTCTCTACTTCCCATCATTGTTTGGTGCTTGTATGTTTTTATGGTATTACGTAAAGCTCCTATTCTAAACTGTAAATTCCTTGAGTTGACCTACCTTTTTTGTATTGATATCTCTGCAGCCTTATTTATTCTCAACCAGGGTTCCGCAAGAGAATGAATTAAGTGTCAATGCCCAAGACTCTTAGGCATTGTTGTTCATAATTAATTTACATTTTTTTCTGTGCATGCAGAATAATATTCCTATATACTGTTTTTGGAAGAATTGAGAAAATAGTCATTCCAATACTTTTCTATAGGACATAAAATTCTCTTGTGGAAATTAAGTTGAGAAAGACTGGAGTTATATTTATTCAAGATTATTTGTTATTGCTTGAGATGTTCTGTGCTTCAACTCATGTCATCTGCGTTCTTGTAACATTTTGATGTCTTAGAATAGTTACTGTTTTCTTGTCATATTTTCTCATATTACACTTATTTGCTATCTACAAAGCAGAGTCATTACGCTGTTTTATTTACTTTTATAGTGAATAGTGATGAAAAATGACAACAGAGTAACTTCTAGAGTAGGCTTAGCTATTATTCTTCAACAGTTTGTCTAAGAACAGTTTTTTGGCATTCTACTTTAACTCTTCTCTTTTGAGTGTATTGTTATTAATCAAAGACCAGCAGTTTAGTTTCTCAGATTTCTTAAAGTGTTTTCAATTGTACTTAATTTTGATTCTTCTTCTTCCTCCCTTGTGAAATTATACAGGAGACAAAGCATTATCTAACTGTGAACCTTACCACTCTTCGAGTCTGGTGTTATGCTTGCAGCAAAGAAGTATTTCTGGATAGGAAATTAGGAACTCAGCCTTCATCGCCTCATGTAAGACAGCTTCACCAAACACAAGAAAACAATGTTCAGGTAATAATCTAAATCCATTTTATTAAAATATTAGCGATTATCAGGTAATAATTTCAGAATTTGCCATTTGGTTGAAATTAAAAGTACCCTGGGGCCTCCCTGGTGGTGCAGGGTTAAGATGCAGCACTATGAGGCTACCCACAGCCACTGCAGCACAAGTTCAATCCCTGGCCAGGGAGCTGCCCAAATTGTGCGGCAGACCTCTCCTGGCTCACCTGCTGCTCCCCTCAGCAGTGTATTTTAGTAGATCCACCTGTTCTGCTCCCCACTCTATCTCTGGTGGATCCTCTCATCCCTCCCCCCAACCTCTAGCCTGTACCCCAGTTCTTGTATGCATAAATAAATACATCTTTAAAAAAAATAAAAACTTAAAAAAAAAACCCACAACTGGTTTAAATAGGAGAGGGGGTAGGCCTTTACTGATAGGAAATAACAAATATTAGAATAACAAATACTAATTCAGCTCCTATCCCCTAATCCTTCCCCACTCCAATTTATTAATTACTATGAACATTTTACTAATTTCTTAAAAACTGCGTAGAATATATAATCTTTGCAGATTCTATATTATGATATGTAATACAGATATGTATAGACTAACAAAAATTGATTACTTAATTCTTAGGCTTTCCAGTCATATAAAAATAGGAAAAGGGAAACAAAATATTAGTTGACTTCCAACTTACTCTGATCATCATTTATTCTGTGTGATTTAATTAACACATTAGAGAGTTTTTCTCAGGTGTATTATAGAAATCACGTTGTATTTCTATACTTGTTTTCCTTCATACTAAGTATAGAAAATATGTAACTTGTAGATTTTTCCCTTTTATCTTTGTATCACATTTGGATGTAGACATTTATAATAATAAATTTGCTTGCCCTACACATTACATAATTTAAGGTGACTGACTACATTTTAGATAAACTCTGCTTGTTACATACTTAGTCATAGTTGACTGGTTCTGGTTAATAAATTGCCACATTATTTTTCTCACATACCTATTTATCATCAGAAATGTGTTTTTTGAATGCCCTGGTAAATTGAAAATAAGTTTTCTTGCACCTGCTTATATTATTAACAGTGTCATAACTAAAAATTTAATTGTATCACGAACTTACAACAGTCTATAGAGCAATACTCAAAAGGTGGTTGAAAGAATAATTTCAGGGGCCTCCCCGGTGGTGCAAGGGGTTAAGACGCAACACTACGAAGCAAAGTGCAACCATTGCAGCATGAGTTTGATCCCTTGCCTGGGAGGTGACCCACACATGGCGCGGTGGACCTCTCCTGACTCGCTTGCTGCTCCCCTCAGCAGTGTATTTCAGTAGATCTGCCTGTTCTGCTCCCCACTCTGTCTCTGGTGAATCCTCTCACCCTCTTGCATCTCTGGTATGTATCCCAGATCTTGTAGGCATGGATCAATAAATCTTTAAAAATAATAATAATAATTTCAGTTTATAAAGAAGAAATACAGATAAAACACGTTGAGAAAATAATCATCACTAACTAAAGACAGGTAAGCAAAAGCTGTTATTTTTTGCTCTTTATGCCAAAGTAGATTAAGGCTCTAGCGATGTTGAATCTGGGTAAATAAATATACTGATCACTTTTCTGGTGGTTTTTATTTTTTTTTTTAAGATTTATTTTTCATTTATACAAAAGCTGGGGTACAGGGCAGAGGCACGGGAGGATGAGAGGATTCACCAGAGACAGAGTGGGGAGCAGAACAAGCTGATGGATCGAAAGCACTACTGAGGGGAGCAGCGGGTGCAGCAAGAGAGGTCTGCCGCGCCACGTGGGAATCTCCCTGGCTGGCCGGGAATCGAACCCACGCTGCAGAGACTGCAGACAGCCTCACAGTGTTGTGTTTAATCCGCTGCACCACTGGGGAGGCCCTCTGGTGGCTTTTAAATAGTTTTCTGGTGAGATATAATTACAAAACATTAAAGAAATATAATTTCGCACAATTTCATGATCCTGTATTAAAGAAATTACTCAAAAGAGAAAAATTATTTGTACATATTTCTTCAGTTATAAAATTTGTAGATTGTTTGAATCCCATTCATTAGCACTAGTTATAAAATAGAAAGCATACAGATGTCATTAATTAGGTTTTTTTTTAAAAAATATTTATTTATTTATACAAGCACTGGGTACAGTCAGAAGCGCGGGAGGGTGAGAGAATTCACCAGAGCCAGAGCGGGGAGCAGAGCAGGCAGAAGGACCGAAGTACACTGCTGAGGGGAGCAGCGGGTGGCAGGAGAGGTCTGTTATGCCATGTGGGACCCTCCTCCGGTGGCCAGGGAGCACCTGGGGATCGAACCGGCGCTGCAGAGGCTGTGGGCAGCTTCGCAACCCAGCGCTAACCACTGTGCCACCGGGGAGGCCCCATTAATTAGGTTTTTCAAGTAGAATTGTTTTCTAAGAGGTAAGATTTGAATTTTTTTTAAATCTATTTATTTATTTATACAAGCACTGGGTACAGTCAGAAGCGCGGGAGGGTGAGTGAATTCACCAGAGCCAGAGTGGGGAGCAGAGCAGGCAGAAGGACCGAAGTATACTGCTGAGGGGAGCAGTGGGCGCCAGGAGAGGTCTGCGCGCCATGCGGGACCCTCCTCCGGTGGCCGGGGAGCAGCCGGGGATCAAACCGGCACTGCAGAGGCTGCAGGCAGCTTCGCAACCCAGTGCTCAACCGCTGGGCCACCGGGGAGGCCCTGATTTTTTTTTTAGATACTCTTAATTATATCTAACTCTTTTCAATGTATTTATCTTCCACTTTTTTTTTTACTTTTGTGGGTTTTTTAATTTATTTTATTTTTTACATCATTTTTCATTTTTTGCACAATGTATGCATTTTCATCTTGGTTATATTCCCCATACAATTCCCACCCCCCCTTATTTTGACCCTAATTCCTCCTCCCCTGCTGCACCGTTTGGGTAGCTCCCTGGCCAGTCAGGAATCGAACTCGTGATGCAGTGGCTGCATACAAACACTGGGGTACAGACCAGAGGTGTGGAGGGTGAGAGGATTCACCAGAGACAGAGTGGGGAACAGTACAGGTGGATGGACTGAAATACACTGTCGAGGGGTAGCAGGCGAGTCGGGAGAGGTGTGCTGTGCCATGTGGGTAGCTCCCTGGCCGGCCAGCAATTGAACTCGTGATGCAGTGGCTGCGGACAGCTTCATAGGTTGCATGTTAACCCCTTGCGCCACCAGGGAGGCCCCCCAACATCTCAATTTTTAGAGTGTAGATGTTGTATAGGATAAATATTTTCTAACCTAAGGGTTTATTCAAGTCTTTTTTTTTTTCAATTATTAAGGATTTTAAAATACCCAGTAACACAACATTAAAAACGCCTCTGGTTGCTGTGTTTGATGATCTGGACATAGAAGTAGAAGAAGAAGATGAACTTAAGGCAAGAGGTAACATAATTTTCTTATACAACATTCCCTTGGATGGCACTGCCCATTTCTTTAAGAAACTGTTAATGTGAAAAATTAAGAGTCTAGAGGTAAAAGATTCTACAAAAAAAAGATTATGAAATTTGGACTAGTAAAATTATATTTGCGTAACAGGAAAATGACAACTTTAGATGATGGTTGGTTTCTCTACCATTACTTTACCAAAGCCCCACAATTTTTAGTGTAAACTGTATATAATTTAGTATAAATTTTCTGTTTTGTAATTGATATAAGTAAATTTTAATAATCTAAGTGTATATTTAATTATCTAAAAACTAACACTGGTATAAGTCTAACCTTTGTGAGTTGTTCAAGTTTCTATTTTATAATTTGGGAACCATAGTAACTGTCATATGCAGTTAAATATTTAGTGAACACATGCAAAATTGAGTATTGTATTATTGAATGATGACATAATTTATAATTTTTCTTAATAGGTCTTACAGGATTGAAAAATATTGGAAATACTTGTTACATGAATGCTGCTTTGCAGGCTCTTTCTAATTGGTACGTAGAGAAGTTAATTTTGTTTGTGTATTTTTTTTAAAGTCACTCTATGAGCAAAAATCCATGCTTCCTGTAGTATGCTTTAAAACAGTGCAGGAATGAGAGGAGAACAAAAGAAATATAAAAAATAGCAATATGAGAAAACAATTCTTTTCAGTGTTTCTAGCCAACAGGATTCCATAAAATAAAATCCCTGGCTATCCTTCATTTCTCATAACCCTCAACACACAGAGTCATTTTTTGTTTGTTTGTTTAACTTTCTGAAATGCTGCCATTTAGAAAATGTGAATTAATTAAAACTAAGTGTTTAAATGTTCCTGAAAAAGTTATTTCTTCTGGGTTGGCACATAAATCATTCTTGTCTGAATGGGGGATGTTTTATTTTGACCTCTTGTTCATTAGGCTGCTTTCCTAGCATACATTGTAGGTTATCTAATGTTTTTGAGCAAGCTGGGTTTTTTTTTTTTTAACATTTAGAATCTTAGGAACTTGAACTAATTTATTCCTAAAATCACTTTTATTTCAGAGATCCTATAAAAATATTTTGTTTTCCTGTAGGTGGACAGTCTTTAATAAAACATTCATCTTTTTTTCTTAATCATAGTTCTATAAAGTAGGTAGGGACAGTATGGAATGTTATGTATATGTCTGTTCGGTCCATGTGGTCTAATATGTAATTTAAAACCAGTGTTTTCTGATTGATAGTGCATGCTTTTTCCTTTTTTCGTTTTCTGCTTGTATGGCTATAGTTTTCGGATAATCAGTGTAGAGCAGGCCAGGAATTGGTCCTTTGGCCAGTTATTTTCCTGTAACTGAATGATTCATGGAGGTTCCCTTAAGCTAATTCATAAAAGACTATAATGCCTTATAACTGGTTGTTAACTTGAGCACCAGATGGACGGTAGATAGCATGGCTACTTACTGGGATGTAGAAGCATGGAAGAAGAGCAAATTCCTTTGAAAATTAAATGTTGAACATGTTAAATTTGAGATGTCCATGACAGCCATCAGTCTGGACATTTGATATTAATCTGTAGTTTAGATTTGACTGTCATTGGCATATGTGTGAAAATTTAGAGGGAAAAGTATGTAAGGAAGAGAGGAAAAGTGATTGGATCAAATGCTGAGCAATCTAAAAATTGACATGTTTTATAGTTTAGATGTCTTACAAGAGCAGAAAGAGCAGTAAAGGGGGGTGGGTAGAGAGGTAAAGAAGCAAAGTAGAAAAGTGCATTACATGAATCAAGAGAAATGTTTAAAAATGAGATAAGTCACCTGTGACAAATAGTACTGAAACAGAACTGAAAGGTATCATCTGGATCTGGTAGCTAGCCTTGAGTACTCTGCTATGGTGGGGTCAAATCTGATATGAATGGGTTGAGCGGGAAAGAGTGAGGAGCTATAAAAGGATGCAAAAAAATACTAGCAACAGGGCTATATGTGCTTTCAATTCATTGAATGATTAGAAGTCAGTCAGTACTGAGCTTGATTCCACTCTAATATATTTTTTCTTTTTTAAATTAGTCCACCATTGACACAGTTTTTCCTTGATTGTGGAGGACTTGCTCGAACAGATAAGAAACCAGCCATTTGTAAAAGTTATCTCAAACTGATGACAGAACTCTGGCATAAAAGCAGGTGTGTACTTATATTTGTGGGGTTTTTATAACTTTTTAAAATAAATATAATAAATACTAAGAGGAATCAGGTCCATTTAGAGCGGAAAGAGTAGAAGAGAAACAGATTTGGGCCAAGTTCAGTTTTGGGCATGTTACATTTGAAATTGAACATCAAATACCAGTATCTTGATTGGTGATACAATGTGGAACTGCTAATGCTGCTGTTACTGAAACTTTATTTTTAATACAGGAATTAGCATTCTTACAACACTAAAATCAGACCATAGATAATCAGATGCTCATTTTTCTGCTTATATGCATTTGCTATAAAGTGTATCATTAGTAAAATAATTGCTTGCTGTCATGTTTCACTAAATTTATTTTAGAACTATTTTAAAAATTGCTTTTACCATTAATACTTTTTTGTGGCCTTAAGAACTGCCTGTAGGAGAGTAGTCACCAAAGCTATAGTTTTTAAACCTTGCTTTTGTAGTCAGACTAAACATTTCTAGAGTGTATATAATGGAGAAAGGAAAGTTGCTTCAACAAGCGATGCTGGGAAAACTAAAGCCACATGCCGAAAAGTGAAACTAGACCACTTTGTTATGCCATGCACAAAAATTAGCTCAACATGGATTAAAGACTTGGATGAAAGACTAGAAGCCAAAGAAGAAAAATATTCTGTAGTTGATTAAAGTTTTAACATTATTACCTTCTTAAATGCTTCAGGTAGGAGGTATTTAATTTCCTACTAACAGTATTTAAGTTAAATGAAAATTTGTTTCTACTGTCAATTCAGTATGCTAAAAACAAAACAGGATAGGTTTTTTTTTTTTTTTAAGATTCATTTATGCGTAGAAGAACTGGGGTGTAGGCCAGAGATCTGAGGAGGGGAGTGAGTGGATTCATCAAAGACAGAGTGGAGAGCAGGACAGACCGATTTACTGAAATATACTGCTAAGGGGAGCAGCAGGCAAGACAGGAGAGGTCTGCTGGCCATATGTGGGTTAGGTCTTTGGGGATTGAACTCAGGCCACAGGGGTGATGATAATGCTGAGACTTAACCTCTGTGCCACCAGAGAGGCCCCCAAAACAAGATAGTTTTATTTTACTTTTTAAAAATTAATTTTAGAGCCTCCCTGGTGGCGCAAGCAGTTGAGACGCAACCAGTGAAGCTGTCCCCAGCCACTGCAGCACGAGTTTGATCCCCAGCCAGGGAGCTACCCATATGGCACAGCAGATCTCTTCTGACTCGCCTGCTGCTCCCCTCAGCAGTGTATTTCAGTCAGCCTTCCTGTTCTGTTCCCCTCTCTATCTCTGGTGAATCCTCATACTCTCCACACCTCCCGCCTGTATCCCAGTTCTTGTATGCATAAATAAATAAATCTTTAAAAAAAATTATTTTATTATTTATGCATACAAGAGCTGGGATATAGGGTAGAGGTGCAGGAGGTGAGAGGATTCATCAAAGACAGAGTGGGGACAGAACAGGTGGATTGACTAAAATACACTACTCAGAGGAGCAGTGGGTGAGAGGAGAGGTCTACTGTGCCATGTGATTAGCTCCCTGGTGGGGCGGGGGGTGGGGGGATCAAATTCATGCTGCAGTGGCTAGAGATAGCTTGATAGCACTGAGACTTTAACCCCTTGTACTACCAGGGAGGCCCCCAAAAGAGTAGCTCTTTTGGCATGTGAAAGTAAATGTCATTCACATCCCTGACATTAAAGGATCAGAATCCTCTGTTACCCTATAGGGTAATATTCAGTGCTGCCACAGTCTTAATGTTTCTAAGTTCCTTTCTGCACAGGTAGAACTAGCCCTTAACTATGTTCAAACTCCTTTGTCTTGAAATTGTACTTTAAACTCACTATTTCTGGAAATTTACTTTAGACATTTTACAGAATTCTAAGTGATTAAATCTCATGCTTTTGGTTTACTTTCATTTTTGTTTCCATGGGTATTTGATGGTTGATTTTAAAATTTTATTTTGATTGTGAACCAGGTATACTTATATTTAATTTTAATTATTCTGGCATAGGACTTTTTTTTTTTTTTTTTTGTGGGACCCTCGCCGGTGACCGGGGATTGAACTGGCGCTGCAGAGGCTGCAAGCAGCCTCGCAATCCAGTGCTCAACCACTGCGCCACCGGGGAGGCCCTGGCATAGGAGTTTTTTTTTTATTTAATAGAATAGGACTTTTTTTTTTTATTTAATAGAGGCATGTTTTTATTTATTTATTTGTTTGTTTGTTTGTTTTGTTTTGTTTATACATGCACTGGGTACAGTCAGAGGCATGGGAGGGTGAGAGAATTCACCAGAGCCAGAGCAGGGACCAGAGCAGGCAGAAGGACCGAAGTACACTGCTGAGGGGAGCAGCGGGCGGCAGGAGAGGTCTGCGCGCCATGTGGGACCCTCCTCCGGTGGCCGGGGAGCAGCTGGGGATTGAAGCGGTGCTGCAGAGGCTGCAGGCAGCTTCGCAACCCAGTGCTCAACTGCTGCGCCGACGGGGAGGCCCTGGCATAGGACTTTTAATTAAAATTCTGTTTGAAGTAATTAAGTAATTAGAAGAGTTTTTACAAAATTATACAGTGAAGCATTATTTCATTAGGGAGGAGAGCAATAAAATAAAGCTTAAACATGAGGACTAGCAGTTTTGATGAGTCTGTGCAACTTAGTATGGAACAATTTTGAATGTTTTTTTAAAACACAGGTACTTTTTAATTGAATTCTTGATTCCAGTTTCTAAAATAAAAACTAGAATGAAGTTTCTCATTAAAAATCTTACCTTCTTCAGGCCAGGATCTGTTGTACCTACTAATCTGTTTCAAGGAATCAAAACAGTAAATCCAACATTTCGAGGGTATTCTCAACAGGTAAGTCTTTTTTAAAAAAAAAAAAGATTTATTTATTCATACAAGAACTGGGTTATAGCACAGAGGTGCGGGGTGGTGAGAGGTGAATGGGGGACAGAACAGGCAAACTGACTGAAAGACACTGCTGAGGGGAGCAGTGGGCGAGACGGGAGGTTTGCTGTGCCATGTGGGTCACCTCCCTGGCCGGCTGTGGATTGAATTTATGCTGGAGAGGCTGCGGATAGCTTCATAGTGCAGTGCTTAACCCCTTGCATCACCAGGGAGGCCCTCTATTTTATTTTATTTTTTTTAATTATTTTTTTTAAATAATAAATTTTATTTTTATATTCCCCCATACAATTGCAAACCCCCCATTCTGACCCCAATCCCTCCCCTCCCGGCCCCCACCCTCCAAAAAGTGTCTCTGGTTCATAGTTTTTTGTTGATTTTGATTTTCACTTTCTTATAGTTATTCATTTTCCTGGTCCCTTATTTAAGTTTTCTAGATTCCTGCGATGAGTGAGACCATCCGGTATTTTTCTTTTTCTTTTTGGCTTATTTCGCTGAGCATGATCCCTTCCAGCGCCATCCATGTTGCTGCAAATTGCATGTGTTTATCTTTTTTGAATGCTGAGTAATATTCCATGGTATATATGTACCACATCTTCTTGATCCAGTCATCTATTTTTGGGCATTTGGGCTGTTTCCAAAGCTTAGCTATTGTAAATAGTGCTGCTATAAACATAGGGGTGCAGGTGTTCTTTGGAATTGATGTTTCTGTGTCCTTTGGGTAAATACCTAGGAGTGGAATTGCTGGATCATATGGAAGCTCTATGTTTAGTAGGTCCAGAAATCTCCACACAGCTTTCCATAGTGGTTGGACCAGTTTGCACTCCCACCAACAGTGCAGAAGAGTTCCTTTTTCTCCACAACCTCGCCAACATTTGCTGTTGCTAGTTTTTTTAATATGTGCCATTCTCACTGGTGTAAGATGGTATCTCATGGTAGTTTTGATTTGCATTTCCCTGATTACAAGTGATGATGAACATTTTTTCATATGTCTGTTGGCCATTTGCATTTCCTCTTCAGAGAAGTTTCTTTTTAGCTCTTCTGCCCATTTTTTGACTGGATTATTTTCTTTGTTGTTGCTGAGTCTCGGCCCTCTATTTTAAAGAAATTCTTCAATACGTTTTTGCTTTATATTACAGTATGTTCCAAATTTTATTTTTCACAAACTGCTAAGAAATTGTACCAAAGTAAAATTTAAGAATTTTCTTTTTTTTATTTTCTTTTCCTTTTTTTTTTTTTTTAAAAAGATTTATTTTATTTATACAAGAATTGGGGTATAGGCCAGAGATACAGGAGGGTGAGAGAAATTCACCAGAGACAGAGCGGGGAGCAAAACAGGCAGATGGACCAAACACACAGCTGAGGGGAGCAGCGGGAGAGACAGGAGAGGTCTGCTGTGCCATGTGGGTATCTCCTTGGCCGGCCGGGAATCGAGCCTGCGCTGCAGAGGCTGCTGACAGTTTCACAGTGCTGTGCTCAACCTGCCACCAGGGAAGCCCTAAAATTTAGAATTTTCTTATCTGACTCTGAAAATTCTTATATTAATTTTTATACTTACATTACTATATAAAGAGTCCACTTCTGGGCTTCCTAATCCATTTCATTGCTCCGCGTTGCTTTGAATTATACCAATGGCAGTTTTATTTATTGTAGCTTTTTATGTAATACCTTTCAGCATTAATCCCTAGCCCTCATATATTTTTATTTTTCAGTGAATACTTACTCTCTCTTCATTTTTTCCAGTGTAAATTCTTGAATCACTAGAGGTTTGTTTTTTTTTAAAGATTTATTTATTTATTTATACAAGCACTGGGTACAGTCAGAAGCGCGGGATGGTGAGAGAATTCACCAGAGCCAGAGCGGGGAACAGAACAGGCAGACTGATGAAGAAATACACTGCTGAGGGGAGCAGCGGGCATTGCAGGAGAGGTCTGTTGCGCCATGTGGGACCCTCGCCGGCAGCCGGTAATCGAACTGGTGCTGCAGAAGCTGCGGGCAGCTTCGCAGCCCAGCGCTCAACCGCTGCACCACCAGGGGAGGCCCACTAGAGGTTTTTTTTTAAATATTTATTTTTGTGTAGAAAAGCTGGGGTATGGGCCAGAGGTAGGGGGGGTAAGAGGTGTGAGGATTCACTGGAGACAGAGTGGGGAGCAGAGCAGGCAGATTGACTGAAATACACTGCTGAGGGGAGCAGCAGGTGAGACAGGAGAGGTTTGCTGCACCATGTGTGGGTTAGCTCCCTGCCTGGGATAGGGATTGAACTCAGGCCATTCTGGTGATAGTGCTGAGACCTTTAACCCCTAAGCCACCAGAGAGGCTGTGATTTGGTAGGTGTGATTTGGAGTCAGTGAATTTTTTTAAATAGCACTACAGATTGGTCAGTATATTTTTTTGAGATATCAAGATTGGATAAAGATTTAATTTTATACTGAATTTATAAAATATCTGAATTTAGGACATTTCTCTGAATTCTAATTGTCATAAAAGGCAAAGTCTTGTTTGTTAAATGCCTATTCCATCCAATTTAAAAGTTTGTGAATTAATTTTATGTAAATTTTTTTTTAAGGTGTGTTTTACATTGTTGGTTGTATTTTGGAAGTATGGGGTCACCCCTTCAAGGTGTACATCAGCATGTACACCCACCACTCAGGCACCTGTATTCCACCACCATATTCCTTTGTGTTCCTGCCTCACTTTATTTTCACCCCTCCCCTTCGCATTCCTTTGGATTCCTCAGTTTTAGTATCAGCTTTCAAAGGTTAGTTTTTAAGTTTAGTTTTGTCTGAGCCTTTGTTTGGTTTCTCTATATTTCACTTATTAGTGACATCATCAGGTTTTTTTTTTAAGCAGCAGTTCTAAAAGTTACCTCCAGATTATCTTCAGTCTATTAATTGCTTTTGTTTCATTTATATATTATTAGACGTTAGTGTTTTCTACCTTTCCAAAGCCTTATGTTCTACAACTTGATATTTCCTCGGTGTATTGCTACACATTTAGAAAGTTTTAATTACTGTATTCTATGTTTTCCTTTAAGTTTCTGTATACACATATTTTTTGTGGCATGGTAATACGAGTGTTACTTCCATTAGGATGCTCAAGAGTTCCTTCGATGTTTAATGGATCTACTTCATGAAGAATTGAAAGAGCAGGTCATGGAAGTAGAGGAAGATCCTCAAATTATAGCGACTGAGGAAACCATGGAAGAAGACAAGAGCCAATCAGATGTAGATTTTCAGTCCTGTGACTCTTGTAGCAGCAGTGATAAAGCAGACAATGAAAATGGCTCCAGAGGCTTTTCTGAAGATAATAATGAAACAGCAATGTTAATTCAAGATGATGAGAACAATTCAGAGATGTCAAAAGATTGGCAAAAAGAGAAGATGTGCAATAAGATTAATAAAGTAAATTCTGAAGGAGAATTAGATAAAGATAGAGACTCTGTGTCAGAAACAGTTGACTTGAACAACCAGGAAACTGTAAAAGTGCAAATACACAGCAGAAATTCAGGTGACAATTTAATAATTTGATCTTGAAAATGGCAGAGTATTGTTTGTAGATGATACACTTAAAATATTATATTTGTATTTTATGATTACATTTCTGATTTCACCATTTTCTGATATTTTTTGGCTGGCAAAATTTAGCATGACATGTTTCTAATTCATATATTAGTGTTCACAATTTATATTTAGCATGCTAAACATGAAATAGAATTACTAATAGCTTTAACTGAATATCTCATACGTAGCATTTGACATTACAGTCATACTAATTTGAAGAAAGCTGGAGTTAAACTGGTTGTTACATTTGGACTTCCTAACTAGTAATTACAGTTCAGCAATATTTGCACAGAAATATTAAGTTAAAGTCATTTAAAAGCAAATTCTGTTGAGATTTTAGGAAAAGCAAAATAACCCAAACTGCAATTTTATAATCTTATATGTACTATTAGATTTACATTGCTGTCATTGGAATCTCATCAGCTATGAAATATTTGGAACATATATATATAGTTTTTTAAGATTTATTTTTTTGTATGTATACAAGAACTGGGTTGTAGGCCAGAGCTGTGCAGGATGAGACATAGGAGCAAAATAGGCACATCTACTGAAATATACTGTTTAGGGTAATAGCAGGCAAGACGGGAGAGGTCTGCTGTGCCATATGTGGATTATCTTCCTAGCTGAGAATCGAACTTAGGCCACAGTGGTGACAGCATGATAGTGCTGAGACTTAACCCCTACACTACCATGGAGGCCCTGGAATATATTTTGATGTAGAAGTTTAATTAACTTCAGTGACATTGTTATGAATGATTATACCAGAATACTTTGTGTTCCTTTGAGAAAGAGCTAAGTGGCTAAATGAAATATAGTTCAGCTAAATTATCTAGCATTTTAAATTTATCTAAGAGTTAACATATTTTAGCTGTGATAAATTATTTAGTTCTCCAAAGCACATAAAATTAAACCATCAGAAGTTCAAATTCTCTGATTAAAATGAGTGATAGACACGTAACATAAAAAGTTTATCTTCTGTAATTATTGAAGAGCAAAAAACTGCTAAACAATTTATTTAGTTATTTGAATCCAAAAATTACTTCTTGACATAAAGGGTATTTCTTTAACCACAGGAATACATGTGATTCACCTATTCATAACACTTAAATGCCTTATAGTGAGGAAAACATGTTTGGTTCCATAATTACACTGACCTCATATTTAGAAGTTTAGATGTGTTTAGAGGTTGTTTAGTCAATAAATATCTGAAGTGTTATTGACTAGCAGCCTAAACTGCTGTCCAACCCTGTCTTATCTAAAACCTGATTAAGCCTGATGAAGGGTAGACTTTATTATCCATAGCAGGTTTGTTTTTAGTAACTAGCTCATGACCTGTCTCAGAGACCTGAACTTTCACATTTTTTAAAGACTTGATTTAAAAAATGTGACACAGACAGTACATGACATACAAAACCTAAAATATTTGCTCTCTGATCCTGTATAGGAAAAATTTGCCAACCCCAGGCTTAGCTCTTAGTAACCTGATTTGCTTCAGAAAGGTCTATAGTGAATTCCTGACCTTCCCCCCCCCACAGTATTACGCCGTGTGATTTTAGTTGTGGTTGAGATAACGAAAATGCCTGTGTATTATGTTACATAACAACATTAATTTATTTTGCATTATCCAGAAAAATTCCTGTGGTCATTCTGTTTCAGGGTTTCTTATGAACAATTCTCTTTTCTGTACTCAAAACTTACCGGCCACTGTCCTTTTTCTTAAAACACATGTTTATATACATTGGAATCCAATAGCAAATATAAAGATCACTCTAACAGAGTTTATATTTTCTTGATTCTTATTTATTTATTTCTAAAAAGGTCCTTTACTGAGAAAGAGGCATATTTCCTTTTATCACAGTACAAATAAAATAATTTATGATTACTTTATGAATAAGTTTCTTAAGATTTTGATTAAGAGCATAGTCTTTTTTCTACTACATGGTTTTAAAGCTTTTTAAAATCATCCTAATTATTTTCTTAAAATATTAAATTAGAACAAATTTGACCCTACTTGTGACTATATTTCCACTGCTCACTACCTGAATTGCCTACGACGTCAATGTGTTATAAACATTAATTTCCTATTTGGAAAATCATTGTCTTTTTTTTACTTAGTGAGCACCTTGTTCTTTTAAGTATTTCATGTAGCATTTATTAATGTGAATCATGTTCAAAATCTCAAATTAAGAAACCTTTGAATTAACACTATTTGACAGGTGGAATAATTTTACTATTTAAGGTAATAATACAAATTTTAAATATTACAGAATATATTACTGATGTCCATTTGAATGACCTGTCTACAACACAGATCCTCCCATCAAATGAAGGTGTTAATCCACGTTTATCAGCAAGCCCTCCTAAATCAGGCAATTTGTGGCCAGGATTGGCACCCACACACAAAAAAGGTAGAAGTTTCAGTTATTCAGGTTCCTTTGTTTTGATAATTTAAATTGTTAATCATAACCTATTCAGTCCTTTAAAATTAATAATATATAATTATTATATATCCATGTCTAAAAATTTTTTTGTGTGTGTGGCACAAATTTACATTTAGTAATTCACTCTTGATGTAGTATTCTGAGTTTGGACACATGCATACATTCTTGTTACTACCACCACAACAGAATATAGAGCAGTTCTACCACACTAGTAATTTCCCTCTGCTGCCTCTTTGTTATCAGACCATCCTCCTACCTCTCCCTAAGGCCTAGACTAGCCCTGTTGAGCTGTTCTATCGTTTTGCCTTTTCCAAAATGTCATATAAATGGAATGATAACAGTATGCAGTCTTTTGAAACAGACAACTTTCATTAAGCATTTGGTATACAGTCACTTTGGTCCATATCAGAGTAGTTTCTTTTTATTACTAAGTAGTAGTTCATTGTATGACTATCCTACTGTTTGCTTATTCATTCACCCATTGAAGGACATTTAAATTATGTCCAGGTTTTTGAAGTTATGAAAGTGCTTCCATTATATTTGTGTACAGATTTCTATATGAATATAACTTGATTTGTCTAGAGTAAACACGTGGAAGTATGAGGCTATTGCCTTTTATTCTTAATGTATGAAATTGTTTTCCAGAGTGACTGTTATTTTGCATTTCCAGTAGCTGTGTATATGTTTCAGTATGATAAAGTGTAAAACTATAAAACTCTTAGAACAAAATTTAAAAGTGTTCATAACCTTGTGCTAGACAAAGAGTTATTTAAAGACATCAAGGCATAAAAAGCACCATCCACAAAGAAAAAAATTTTGAACTTTCTTGGCAAATGATGTTAAGAGAGTGAAATGAAAGATTGGGAGAGAATATTTACAAATCACATAGTAGACAGAGGACTTCTATCCAGAATATATAAGCAACTCAACATTTATAGAATTTTTTTTTCAAATCCTTACTTTGGAAGCAAAAACAAACAAGTAAAAGCAAAACTATTCTAATTGCGGTCAAGATGGAAGGCTGAACCTCTTGTATTTTATGTGTGTTTCTCTTTTGGTTTTTTTAAAAGTAATTCTCTTAAATGGTATTTGGAAAAAAGTTCTTAAGTATAATAAATGTTACTGTTAAATATTCTAGAGAAAAAATGCTTAAGAAACTACTGTGATTTAAAAAAAGAAATCCTATGCTGTTTTTCAATCCTAGCTCAACCTTCATCATCTCCAAAGAGAAAAAAACATCATAAGAAATACCGAAGTGTTATTTCAGACATATTTGATGGAACAATCATTAGTTCAGTGCAGTGTCTGACTTGTGACAGGGTGAGTATGAAGGTATTAAAATACACAGAAACTTTCCGTCAAATGCCTTTGTTTTTTTTTTTTTTATAGAGGCATGTTTTTATTTTATTTTATTTATTTATTTTGTTTGTTTGTTTATACATGCACTGGGTACAGTCAGAAGCGCGGGAGGGTGAGAGAATTCACCAGAGCAGGGAGCAGAGCAGGCAGAAGGACCGAAGTACACTGCTGAGGGGAGCAGCGGGCGGCAGGAGAGGTCTGCGCACCATGTGGGACCCTCCTCCGGTGGCCGGGGAGCAGCCGGGGATCGAACCGGCGCCGCAGAGGCCGCGGGCAGCTTCGCAACCCAGCGCTCAACCGCTGCGCCACCGGGGAGGCCCTCAAATGCCTTTGTGATATGGAAATTTAAATTTCTTGTTACTGATAATCTTACTGGTGCTTATGGATGTATATTTTATGTTTATATCACCATACATTGATTCTAGCAGTAGAATTTGGTTTTTGGAAGTAATAGCAACATTTTTTTAAAGTGATGGGTCTAGCTCATCACTGAATAGACATGCGTTCACAGGAAGAAATAACTTAGTTATTCAACTGTGGTATCATATAAAGGTGAGATGTTGCTCAGCAACAAGAATTGGTAACCTACATATATTCTCTCAAGGCTGATGAAATTATTATGCTGGAAAACTGTTGCTATTCATAGGCACAAGGCTGAATGAATCTTCTACAGTTGGTTATACTTATAACTTGTAAATATTTTCCCATGTTAAGGTTAGGACTCATAATATAGTATCAGGTTCATATACAAGAGCACAAATGAAAATCGTCATGAATTCTTTAATAATGGCTCTAAATCCCTCAGTTTGAGCCTTTTTTAAGAGTGCTTTTACTTTAGTACAATAATATAATTAATGATTATAAAAGGACATCTCTCAAAGAAACCTGAAAACGAAGTTTTTAATTTTTGTGTTAGAATCTTATGTCAAATCTAAAGGCTTTCAACAGTCATTTTAATATAGGCTATTTTGGTACCAAATATTTAAATGGAATTTTCTTTAATATTTAAAGGAAATATTTAAATGGAATTTTCAGCTATTTAAAATATGACATGCCAGATTGTTTATTTTATACATAAATAATTTTTTAAAGCAACATTTAAAAGCTGTTAAGCTGTCATTTTCAAAAAGAAATGGTCTAGTGCTTAAATGTTTTAACCTCAACCCATAATAACTGGATTGAGGTACCACTTTATGTTGCAATATCCTCGAGTAATACAAATGTTAGTAGTTCATTCATGAGGTTTATGTGAAGATTAAATTTAAAACAGTTTCTGGTATAGAGAGAGCATTTTTGCTACTGTTATTACTATAAAATAAGTTTGGGCTTTTTTTTCCCCATTTATTATAACTTGCTTTAATCTTTGCAGTAAAATCTATCCTCACATATGCTTGCGCTTGATTATTTTCATCTCATTCTTAAAATACAAAATAATTTTAGGTGTCTGTAACCCTCGAGACCTTTCAAGATCTGTCCTTGCCAATTCCTGGCAAGGAAGATCTTGCTAAGCTGCATTCTTCGAGTCATCCAACTTCTATAGTCAAAGCAGGATCATGTGGTGAAGCATATGCTCCGCAAGGGTGGATAGCTTTTTTCATGGAATATGTGAAGAGGTATGTATGTATGTTCTTTGTTTAATTGATAGTTAAAACTGCTGTTTCTGCTGTACTGGCAGAACACTTCCCTTTTTTTTTTTTCTATCAATAATGTTTCAGGTTTGTTGTCTCATGTGTTCCTAGCTGGTTTTGGGGTCCAATAGTAACGTTGCAAGATTGTCTTGCTGCCTTCTTCGCCAGAGATGAGCTAAAAGGTAAGAAATTTAAATGTTTTCATTTAATGGCTAAATTGTTTTGTATGATCAAAATACTATAATAATAGCACCCAATTATAATATGTATTCATAAAAGCTAAATTATAGGCAGCTTAAATAGTACTTGTACATATTGGCACAGTGTCAATATCTACCATGGCAGTATGAATATAAATGTCATAAATCATATCTTGAAATAATTAATACATATTCCTATAGCATACCACAATATGGTATGTGAGGTATTGTAAAACTGCCCTGGGATTCAAAGAAAGGAAAATTCCACCAATGTGAAAGACTGGCTTATGCATCTGGACTATCTTTGAATTCCATATTATTATGATCCTTTGTTATTTTTGCTTCCCCCCCATATTTCTTTTCCTTTTTTTTTTTCTTTGTTATTTTTTTTTTTTGTTAACATCTTACTTGGATCCATGTTGGATGGCAGTAAATTTTGTTGCGTGAATAAGTGGAAAGGATGTTATTTGAGATAGCCCTTCAAGAGTGAAAAAAGGGGGCGAGAAAAATGATGGTAATTATAAGCAAAAGCTGACTCTGAAGCAGAGACTAAACAATGGGAACCTGTATATTGTGCTGCAAGGTCAGCATTGGCAAACTCAGAGAATTGCAGTGCAAAAGAAAATCACTTGCTTTTAATTTGATAGGAATGACCAAATCTGTTTTATTTTCAGGTGACAATATGTACAGTTGTGAAAAATGCAAAAAGTAAGTGGCATTGACAATGCTTATAATTGGGTATTTTGTAATTTAAATGGTATTTTTCTGGTTATTTGAGAAGAATATGCTGGGATTAATTTTCTACTTTACATAAATAAAGGTTGGTAAGCTTTGTTCTAGTTTACTTAATTGGTTATTTTAGTTTCTAATTTACAAATTGGTTAAACAAATTTGAGGTCAGAATTTAACAAATTAAATAGTAGACTTATCTGTAAGACAGCTTCCCAATGTGTTATAAAAGATGTATTAGGAAATGTAACATACATTTTCACTACACAGGTTAAGTTTTATCATAAGTAAGGTAATAATCTTCTGGATTATCGTGTTAACAGGTTAGATTCAGGAAGTGAAAGTGACTCACAGTACATAGTTGTAAGTCTGGGTAAAATTCAGCAAGGTTATACCAACTTTGAAACCTGCTGTGTGAAAGCAAAATAAAAAGACAGTTAAGAAAAGTATGATTTTGTTTCTTTGTATTTATTCTAGCTGCCTTTTTGTATCTTACATTAAATTCAGTCTTTTAGGGTTTCTTGGTGGTAAGTTAGAAGAGTAGGCAGAGAATTGAAGGCAAATATTTCTGAGGTAGAGTCAACAAGAAAATTTTTCTGAATCTGTAATAGGAAACTAATAGTCTAATAATATATAGAATCTTTGTAATACAAACATCTGGCTTTGGCAGTAACCTCAGGGAAATGTTGATCTGTACTTATTTTTTCATGACAAAATGGAATGGTGTATTATTTGGTCAGTATGGCTGAAAATTGAAAAAATATGCCTCCAGTGAACTGAAAGTGTTATCAGTTTGTCCCTGAAGTCACAGCTGATAGATAAGAAGGGATTTGATCCAGAGTAAGATCCTTCCTTGTAAAACAAGGTAAAAGGAAATAGTGAAGAGGGCCTCCCCGGTGGCGCAGCGGTTGAGCGCTGGGTTGCGAAGCTGCCCGCGGCCTCTGTGATGCCGGTTCGATCCCCGGCAGCTCCCCTGCCACCGGAGGAGGGTCCCACATGGCGCTCAGACCTCTCCTGCCGCCCGCTGCTTCCCTCAACAGTGTACTTCAGTCCTTCTGCCTGCTCTGCTCCCCGCTCTGGCTCTGGTGAATTCTCTCACCCTCCCACGCTTCTGACTGTACCCAGTGCATGTATAAACAAAACAAACAGACAGACAAATAAATAAAACATGCTTCTATTAAAAAAAAAAGGAAATAGTGAAGATGGAAAAGAACCTTCCATTTATCCCCAAATACAAAACAGAGAACTGTTGATTGTATATTCATATTGATTATTAATATCATTACTTTATCTTATTTGTTTCTACATTTAAGAATAAAATTTCTATTGATCTAACCTTTATATAAAATTGGGATTTCATTCTACCTGTTTTTACTTGATAGCTGGATGTTATAAAGCAAAGCCAAGAAGTATACAGAAACACATTTGTTTAAAAAAATTTTTTTATCAGTGAGTCATGTAATTTCCTAAACTTTTATTTCTGATATCTTAATTTAAATGATTCTTCATATGAGATTTCAATAATTTATTAATATGCATTATTAATGGGTAGATGTAATTCAGCAGTGAGCATTTTTAGTCATACTTTTTGGCTCTGCTTTTTCTAAAAGATTTTGCTATATATTTAAAAATACTGAATTTTTTGTAGATTCATACAGGAAATAGGTTTACTTAAATTTTTTCTTTTCCTCCTTTAAGGTTGCGGAATGGCGTAAAATTTTGTAAAGTACAGAAGTTTCCTGAGGTATATGAGCTTCATTATAATTCAATTTATTTTATGTGGTATAAAAGCATTAATGTAATAATAATAATATAAGCAATAATAGGAAATTCCTTAGCATGGTTGAAGAATAAAGTGATTCTATCATCAGCTACTATCTATACCTTATTTGGAGAATCCATTTTTAAAAAATTAAATTACATACCAGGCAAATGGCTTTAGCAGTAAAAGTGCATTGAAAACAGTTTAATCAGGCAGTATAGGATCTTGCAGGTATAAAGTCTAAAATTAGAAATGCTGTCCTCCACTTGCAGGTGGCCTTTGTTGACCTCTGAAAATAGTTTGCTGTTCACTTGATTCAGAAAATCCTACAGAATCACGCAAATCAAGAGGGTCAAGTCTTTGAGTTCATTTTAAACACACATACAACTACCCAGGCCATGTAGGGTATACACATCCAAAAAACACCAGTTGTTTCAAGGATGTAAGTCTACAGGAACAATATGTGACATTCTGTTGCTACAGTGGTGGAGTTGGTAGCTGTACGAAGGCCAAACAGTGGGGTTGTACACAGGTTGACCCAGTGAGTGCTGAATTTTTACTGTACATGCTTACAAATGCAAAAAATAATGCTGAACTTAAAGGTTTAGATGTAGATTGTCTGCACATTCAGATGAACAAAGCCCCCAAGAGGTGTCACAATTTAGAGCTCATGGTTGGATTAACTCTTACATGACCTCTCCTTGCAACATTGAAATGATCCAAACTAAAAAAGAGCAGATTGTTCTTAAGCCAGAAGAGAAGGTTGCACAGAAGAAAAAGAAAAAAACTGAAGAATAAATTCAGCATAAAATAAATGTAGATAAAGGTTAAAAAAAAGTAAAAGTTTTAATTAGGAAAACCAGTATCAGTGAACCTAGGAAATGTCATGTTTCACCATTTCAACATCTTTGGAATTAGTTATCACAATTGCAGGATAATGTTTAACTAAATACAATGTGTATATTTAAGAATCTCTGAGCATATAGAATGTTAGAATTTTAAATAATTTTACCTTTTTATTTTGGCTTCTCCCCCATTTCTTGCTTATAGAATAAGAATCTTTCTGTGTACTAAATTTCATTACTTGGGATGCTTTTACAACAAATTAGTGTTTGAATTTTGTTCTCTTTTAGATTTTATGCATCCACCTTAAGAGATTCAGACATGAACTGATGTTTTCGACCAAGATCAGCACGCATGTTTCATTTCCACTGGAAGGGCTAGATCTTCAGCCATTTCTTGCTAAAGATAGTCCAACTCAAATTGTTACCTATGATCTTCTGTCAGTTATTTGTCATCATGGAACTGCAAGTAGTAAGTATGAAGATTTGATACTTGTTCTTAGATTATAAAGAAAACACCTGAATTGACCTTAAGTATGATCTGATTAAACAAAAAAAAAATAAAAATAGTGTTTTATTGTTTATTTTTATTTTACTTTGGTTATTAAATACATGTCAGAAAATTTTAGGAAATTAAATAGTTTTACCATGAATTTTGGAATACTGGAAATTGTATTTTGTATAAAGTTAAATAATGAAAGACTTTAGCATGGGTTTTTTTCTATACTGGATTTTTAGATTATATTTTCTGTTATTTTTTATTTCCTATAGTGGTAGTGGAAGAGAGTCGAAATTGGAAAAAGCAAAATAGAAGCGTAATTCTTGCTATATCTAGCTCAGTCTCTGTGCCGTTGGGATACAAAAAGTAGTTTAGCTTCAGTTTTGGGGTTAATTTTGTTTTACCATAATGCTCTTTTTCACTTAAATTCAGGTGGACACTATATTGCTTACTGCCGAAACAATTTGAATAACCTCTGGTATGAATTTGATGATCAGAGTGTCACTGAAGTTTCAGAATCTACTGTACAGAATGTAGAGGCTTACGTTCTTTTCTATAGGTAAGGGAGTCATTCACTGATATGCCATTTGGACAAAGATGAAAGAACATCTCACTTTGGGATTATTAGTGATTTCTAAGACTTTCATAAAGGATTGCTAAGTAAAGATTGTTAATTGTGTTACTGTCATTTTATTATGTGAGCAGAATTAAAGTAAATCGTTGCATACAGCATGACCTTTTATTAGGAAAATACTAAATTGGGCCTCCCTGGTGGCGCAAGGGGTTAAGCACCACACTATGAAACGATCCGCAGCCTCTGCAGCATGAGTTCGATTCCCCGCCGGCCAGGGAGCAACCCACATGGCGCAGCAGACCTCTCTCCTGTCTCGCCTGCTGCTCCCCTCAGCAGTGTATTTCAGTCAGTCCGCCTGTTCTGCTCCCCACTCTGTCTCTAGTGAATCCTCTCACCCCTTACACCTCTGGCCTGTACCCCAGCTCTTGTGCGTATAAATAAATAAATCTTTAAAAAAAAATACTAAATCATTTACTTGAAGGACAGGGGAATTTTTTTTAGAAAAATTTGCTTTAATAAAAAATTAGGCACTGGGGCCTCCCAAGTGGCGTAAGGGGTTAAGACGCAGCACTATGAAGCTATCTGCATGAGTTTTATCCCCGGCCAGGGAGGTGACCCACATGGCACAGCAGACCTCTCCTGTCTTTCCTGCTGCTCCCCTCAGCATTGTATTTCTGTACATCTGCCTGTTCTGCTCCCCACTCTGTCTCTGACCCCGCATTTCTGGCCTGCACCCTAGCTCTTGTATGTATAAATAAATAAATCTTTAAAAAAAAAATAGACACTGATGGCAGAAAATAGATACCAAAATGTCTCTAAAACAAGTAATGAAAAAAGTATTATTAGAAGAAAATTTCAGTATTTTATAAAAGATTTATCTGCTAGCTATGAAGAAACAAGAAAACAGATTATTTAAATCTGTCCCTATTGTGTACCAGTAGTTATGTGAATACCAGTAGTTAAGATACAGTATCATCCCCAGGGATATATAATTTACCTGAGGGATGATGCAAAGTATATTTGTCTTGAATGATTCCTAAGACCTAATTAAGAGTCACAGTGTTGATACACATGTTATGTTTAATGTGGAAGAGGAAAAATCCACTTACTAGTCTAGTGTATAAAATGCATATAAAATTTAATGAATCATTGTTCTTAACAGGAAGAGCAGTGAAGAGGCACAAAAAGAGAGGCGAAGGATATCAAATTTGTTGAACATTATGGAACCAAGTCTCCTTCAGTTTTATATTTCTCGTCAGTGGCTAAATAAATTTAAGACCTTTGCTGAACCTGGTCCTATTTCAAATAATGATTTTCTCTGTATTCATGGAGGTAAGAGTTTGCTTAATGGAAAGCAGTAGTAGGGCTATGATTATATCTTTACAGATTAGGAAAAAGCCAACAAATTTCCTATTCTACTTACTTCCTTCCCATTTCCTGCAGTCCAACTTGAATGTGTTCCATCCAATACAGTTTCCAAAATTGGCTATTTTTTTTTTAATAGGCATTCTATAGCATCTTCATAGAACAGATAGATATTGAGTGCCTATTTCAAGCCCTTTGCCTTATACATTCAATATATATATATATATAGTCAATATACAGAATGTCTTTATCACTATAGAATACCATTAATCGAACTTATGGACTAGAGTCAATACCTTAGATTATACCACTGTTTCTCTTCTCAAAGCTCTAATTTCATAATAGAAACATACATAAATAGCCCTCTATTTACATCATTTTTCTCAACAGGGAAAAAAACATTCAGCTACCAGATGTATTTGTGGTTTTTATCCCTTTTGTCTAAGCGAATAGTTCTTTTCCTAAGTATGAGAATATACATATAATTAAAAAACTCATATACTTAAATTTGCTAAATATAATTTATGTCTTCTGATTGACTAACATTGTTTGTTACCACAATAAACACCTTAGTGTGACACCTTTATTAACTTTATGGTTGAAGACTCAATATTGTCAATTATTTTTGTAGTAAAATCACAAGAGATAGTAGGAATTTTCTGTATTGGATTTAGGACATAAACACTGAGAATATTTCTGTATGTGAATTTTTCTCTCACTTAAGCTACTAATATTAGGCTGTTCCTGTTCTGAATCTTCTCATAAATCTTTCATAATTAATCTGTACCTCCCTTTTAATGTAGTTACTTATATAAATGCTTTATTTCTTCTCCCACTTCATGAGCTCCATAAGGAGAAGATTATCTCTTATTTTTCTTTAATTTCTTTCAACACAGTCAAAACTTACTAAATATTTACATAAGGAAATACTTGAAAATCTTGGTTAGCTGATTTTTCTCTTCAAGAAATGCATTCATCCTGAGGAACATAATCATCAAAAATACGTACACTTAATATTTAACCTTTTTGAGAGGGATTTCAAGAATAGTGATTGAAAAATGCCAGTGGTTAATCGGTTTAAAAATGAGTTTAACTTTTGAAAGTAAAATAAAGGAGTTAAACAGTGACACAAAACTGTCTATAAACTTTTTTAGGTGTTCCTCCGCGGAAAGCTAGTTATATTGAAGACTTGGTTTTGATGCTGCCTCAGAATATTTGGGATAACCTATATAGCAGGTTTGTTTTTATAAATCAGATAATTATGGTATTGTGAAGATCAGCTTGTGAAACTGGATAAAAGAAGATTGGATTATTTCATATATGTTCCTTTTGCTATATATTGTTGATAAAGACTGTCCTTTTTCTTCATTCCTTCTGAAGTTTGAGTTGGAAGACAAATTCTACTTTTAGCAAGGGTAGCCCTAGCCTATAAATTATTATTTTCTATGTTCTCATCTGTTAAGTATGCTGTGATATTTAGCTCTTCAATTTTAAAGTTTTAAATTTTAGAATGTTTTGTATATAATTTCCTTATTATATTTTTCTTAAGTTAGATATTGAAAATATTTCATTCCATGACTTTTTACTTGAGCAATCAGGGTAAAATTTATTGATTAAAACTGATTAACACTGTGACTGTATATAATTTAGATTAATTTGTTGTATCCTAATATTTGAAAAGTACTTTTAACGTATTTTGTAGCAGAAATAGCTTAGAAGAGTATGTAGAGAATGTTGAAATAGATTAAACAGGTTAGGCAATAAACTGATAAAATCGTTAATCCTGATAAACATAAAATCAAGTCTTTATGAATATTTGATTATTCAATTAGTTTAAGTATGACTGAGAATTTTCCTGTGAGAATTTATTCTTTACTAGGGAAGTAGCCATTGACTAAAAGCTGAAGACAAATTTCCTAGAACCTTCTTCAGAATTATCACAGTTGTTGAATTCTTCATGCTTTAGGTATGGAGGAGGACCAGCTGTTAACCATCTGTACATTTGTCACACATGTCAAATTGAGGCAGAGAAAGTTGAAAGAAGAAGAAAAACTGAATTGGAAATTTTTATTCGGGTAAAAAAAATCATACTTTTGAACTTTAAATATGATCTAGGATAAAGAACTAACAACTAGCAGAACTACATTATGTTGAAACTTTTTCATAGAATTGATTTTAATTGTTCTGGTTGCATAATAGTGAAAGATCTCAGATGAGGCACAACAATTCTGTTGAGTTCTCCTTTTATGGATTTTTGTTTTTATGGATTGATGATAAATTTTGTTTTATGGATTGGCATGGGCAAGAAAGCTTATTGCTAATGGTAAATTATAGGTTTCCTTAAATTAATTTTTTTTTGAAAGCATCTACCAAGACTACATTCTCTACTTCCATCCCTTTGTAAGATATAATATTGTTCTGGGTGGACTATCTGGGCTCATAAATATGCCCAGTTTCCTTTTATTGTAAGCAACAGAGAATCTGGTCACAATCCTTAAAAAGAGCAGAATAACTAGGTTTTATGGGCAAGACTAGTATAGTTCCACTTATCTAGGTCTCTTCAAAGTGCTGCTGTCACTATATTTCTTTATGATCCAAATTCCCAGTAGACGATCCTAGTAGAATTTAGTCACCTGAAAGGAATGAAATATTGATATTCCTACTGAATCTATATATTGGTGATATACACACACGCACACGCATACATGCATACATAGGTATAAATATGTGTGTGTGTTTAGAAACAAGTGATCTATTAATTTCCTTACTCTGGGAAGCAGTGAATACTCCAGAAGGATTGAGCATATAATCTAATTCTAAATTCTAAACATATTTCTCCAGTAAAAGGAACCAGCTCTCCTTAGAGAAAAGGCTGCTTCTAGACCCAGGGCAGGAAAATTGTAAGATCAACCTGAAACTTAACTACTTTTCCAGAAATTAAAGAAGTTCTTGAAGAGTGATAAGGACATATCAGAAGCATAGACACTAGCTGGAAGGGACTCCTACTTGCCAAATTTGGGACATTTTAAGTGTCAGAATAAATTATAGTAACAAAACCCACTAGACAAATTGATGTTACTTCCATATAGACGTAATTAAGTGTATAAGGTGAAAGGTTGACAAGGAATGGAAATTCCTCTCCATAAAATACTTAATTACAAAGAGAAAAGACTATTTTAAGCAGAGAGGCCTGGCACCTCAAACTTACTCATTTGAATAACAGGAGAAATGGAACAAATCAAAATCACATGTAGGATAAGATACAATGAGAAAAACAAAGCATCTCTTGTTTGGTACATAAAGTGTATAAACCTGAAATTCAGACAAACCAAAATTGGGAAGCATTTTATAAAACCACTGGCCTATATATTTCAAAATTGTCTAAGTTGTGCAAGTCATGGAAAAACTGAGTAACTGCCAGATTCAAGGGAATAAGTTACATGCAACATGTGATTCTTGACTGTACCCTTTGGCTGTTAGTGACATTATTGGGTCAATTAGATGGAAATCTGAGGATTAGCTGCTAATGCTATATCAATGTCAGTTTCCAAACTCCAGGATAAGAGGCATCAGGAGTACCGTAGCAAGGAAAGGAGTCAGGGGCAGATTTAAGCAGGATAGGCCTCTTTGAAAAGGTGACATTTCAACACACTTGGAGGTAAGGGAGATAGATATCTGCAACAAGAAGGGATAGTCACTGTAAAAGCTTTTGAGAGACAGGAATGGATCTACTTGGTCATAGAAATAACAAAGAGGAGCTAGGTGTCACCAGAAGTAGACAATAAGAAGATGATGTTTGAATATGAAGTCAAATCATTTGGCCATATCATAGAGATATTTCTGGGCTAGTAGGAGGATCTTTGAGGACAGTGGCAGAGTTTAAATTAGATTTGATTACTACATTACTAGATAAACATACTCTGAACTTGGTTGTCTCTGTGGGCATTTACTTGCATATCATGAACTATTTTTAGGAAAGTCATTGCCTTTTCATACTATTATAATTAGATAAATTCTAGATACCTTTCATGTTGCCTTCACTTCTTTTTCTATACCAGTTTTTCTATCAGTTTGGTTCTTTTTTTAGTTGAAAGCAGTAGAAGCGAGACTGGTTAAGCAAAAAAATTTATTGACAAGAAAAATGAATAACCAAACTTCCATGTGCGGGAACCAAGGTAGCCTGGTTATTTAGATGACAAAAACTGACACTGGATTGAGCCCATTCTTAACTATCAAGTCACTCCTATGAAGATTTCTGTGTCTTGTAGAATTGGCCTAATTTGAGACCTTAGGACTAGTGGAAGGACTATCCCTTCATTTTTGAGAATTTTTTAAAAAAGATTTATTTATTTATGTCTACAAGAACTGGGATACAGGCCAGAGGTACAGGCGGGTGGTGAGAGGATTCACCAGAGACAGAGTGGGGAACAGAACAAGCAACTGACTGAAATACACTGCTGAGGGGAGTAGCGGGAGAGTCAGGAGAGGTCTGCTGCGCCATGTGGATAGCTCCCTGGCTGGCCGGGATCAAACTCATGCTGCAGTGGCTGTGGGTAGCTTCACAGTGTGTGCTTAACCCTTTGCACCACCAGCGAGGCCCATTTTGAGAATTTATTCTAAACATAAATGTATGTTGTCTGTGAAATAATATGTATAAGATTATTCATTATAGTATTGTGCTTATAATTTTTTGCAGCATTTTGTTTGTAATCTTATCACATCCATCAATGTCTTAAGTGAATAGAAGTAAGGCGTAGACAGTGGATATTTTATGTTTAAATAGGAGCTAGACATCTGATTTTTAATAAATCTGTAGCATATTTGTTATTTTGAAGACTTTACCTTGATGTAACATCTTCACTTAAGATGTATTTTATGCCCCTTTTGTGTACATCTGCCCATTTTGTTTTCCTCCATGTTTAAAATTTTGAAAAGTAACCTAGAATTGTCTATTGATAGGTGTGACCATACATCATAGGACTAAGATAATGTATCATTGCACATCATATTCTGTGTACATGAGAATTGGCCTTATCATATGCTGAAATAGAATGCTTGTATTATCTGCTACAAAGTAAGTTATAGCTACTGTGTGCCTGATTTTTCCCTTCTCCCTTGTAGCTCAATAGAGCATTCCAAGAGGAGGACTCTCCAGCTACTTTTTATTGCATAAGTATGCAGTGGTTTAGAGAATGGGAAAGTTTTGTGAAGGGTAAAGATGGAGGTAAGTGGTTAACTGAAAAATGAAATTCTTTGTGGATATTTTGTTAGTTTATTTGGTGAATTTTTTTTAATATCTGTGTGCACTTGGGATTAAACTCAAGGAAACAATGCAGAAAGATCCCTGCCCTTAGGGATCTTTTGTTTTGGTTTATATTCTGGTTCTTTTTAATTTTTCATACTTAGTTCATGAATTGTAGCAGATTTGCAGCAAGAATAAAGGAACTGAATAAAATTAGTTTGTAATCTCCATACTGAAAAATTTTAAAAAATTAGCTAATCAGATTGGTTAAATTATGGTTTATCCATTATAATGAGATACTATGTAAAATTTAAAAATAACCTATATGATATTACTTAATAACTCAAAAAGATGATCTTGAAATGTGAAAAAGGTTGCAATGCAGTCTACAATATAGTATGCATAGTTAGAAACCTTTATATTTAAAAAGGTAAACAAAGGTTAAGAATATTGTGGTCAAATTGAGAATTACATAATTTCTCTTTAAATTACAAAGGCCTTGTTTTTTTAATAGCATTGAAGGTATGTTTTAACCTGTAATCCCCAAATGGGTATTTAAGAAATCCTTTCTGGTAGACTTTGGGTGATAGCAAGAGATCCTCTCATCTTCTTTCCTGGTTCTTTTTTGGGAAAAATAAAACCTAAAAAGGATTATACATTCAGAGAAAGACAGTAATGAATTGCTATGATAATGGGCTGAAAAATAATCAATTTAACTGTAACTATATCGCTCAGTTATTTCAGATACAGAAATATATAATTCTTTCATACATTTTCTTGAAAAGTATGCATTTTGATAATTTGTTTTACCTTTGATTTAGATCCTCCAGGCCCTATTGACAACACTAAAATTGCAGTTACTAAATGTGGCAGTGTGATGCTTAGACAAGGTAAGTTTGACTACTGTTTAAGCCTTTATTGTTAGTGACTTGTCATTGTTAACAATATTATCACTAGCAAGCTATGCCATCTTTTGTGTGTGTGTGTGTGTGTGTATAGAAGATCTGGGGTGCAGGCCAGAGGTGCAGAGAGTGAGAGGATTCACCAGAGACAAAGTGGGGAGCAGAAAAGGTGGATTGATTGAAATACACTGCTGAGGGGAGCTGTGTGTGAGACAGTGGAGGTCTGCTGCGCCATGTGGATTAACTCCCTGTCTGGGGATCAAACTCAGCCTGTAGTGGTGACAGCACTGAGACTTAATCCATAGGCAACTAGGGAGGCCCAATGCTACCTTTTTTATATCCAGCTCTATCATGTAATTCATACATGAACCAGTGCAAATAGTGGAAATATGCCAGTTTAAAATTTTTATCTAAGGAAAGGTTTTAAGGCTGTTGATAGGAGCTAGGAAAAAGGATCAATGACTTTTAAAAATGGACTATACAGTTTATAACAATATGAACTGGTAGACTGAAGGTTCATGTCTCCAAGATCTGTTATTCCCCTAGTATTTATGTTGGGGGGTACATTACGAAAGCTTTTTCAATAGGGAAAAGTAGATTTGTAAATATTACTCTTTCTATACTTGATTTTAGGAGCAGATTCTGGTCAAATTTCTGAAGAAACATGGAATTTTCTCCAGTCTATATATGGTGGAGGGCCCGAAGTTATCCTGCGACCTCCAGTTGTTCATGTTGACCCTGACATATTACAAGCAGAAGAAAAAATTGAAGTAGAAACCCGGTCTTTGTAATTTTGAGGCTATAGAGTTCTAATGAGAAATAATTTCCATTTCCCATGCCATATACACATGCAAAGACATTCCTAAAAGCATGTTTATTTCCTTGATTTTTAAACTTTATCTTTATTTCTTCTTACTGGGCATTATGGAAGAATGTGTTAAAATGTATAATATACTACAGGTTGTTAATATTTAATGACAAATAACTTACCATAAATCTTTCAGTGTAATATTTTTGAAAGGGAAGGGGTAATTGTGATCATTTGGTAATCAGTAGGTTGTCTTTGATCTTTATATTACATGCAAATCCCTGCTGTCATTGGTAGTGTTGTAAATACTTTCACTTTGAAACTTTCATTACTCTAAACTACCATAACTGGTCAATCTTTTCATTTCTTCAGAAATCTAATTTAATTGTATAGTTTTGACATGGCTTCATATAATAAAAAGCCTATTTTAAATGAGAGTCATAGAAAAAAATGTTAATTTCCTAAAGCTCAGGAAACATTAGGTTGTCACTTCTTTTGCACTGCAACATATAAAATAGCATATTAATATTTACAAAATGTCTTTTTGAATGTACTGAGGATGTATTTAGTTTGAGTGGAATTTGTGTCAGCAGATATCAATAACTTATTGCCCCTTATACTGTAAAATGTTAAACTTCTATTCCTGTAACCCTGGGTAGTATTCACTAATGTTAGTAAAAAAAAAAAGTTAGTTATAGGGCACTTTTTATTTTGAGAGCATGAAATAGGGAATGTGTCATTGAAATCGTTGATAAGGCTGAAGCCACTTGCAAATGATTTTTTAATGAAATGCACTGCTCTTTGCTTGATTATGTGATGTCAAAAGTACTATATTCCAAGTACAAAAACAAAATTACTTTAAGGGTGTTGAAAAGCATTCATGATGATTGTGACTTTGTTTTGGTTTGGGGCAGCTGCCACTAACTAAAACAGTGTTGTTAAAATTAGTTCAATAAATGATTTTAAAATGTATAACTTGGGTGTTGAATATATTTGACAGATATTAAAAGGTAAGAGTCCTAAAATATGTTACTAATGTATGTTGTTTCTTAGTCAGAAGTGTGCAAAATAAAAAGTCATTTGGTGTAGTGTTGCTGTTTTGATGAGTATTGATGTTTTGATGTTTAATGAAATGATGAGTGTATAATCACCCACTTAAGATTAGAATTAAAAAAAATATATTTAGTGTTTAGCATTCTTTTTCCTTATCATTATACTGTGATCCTCTTGAAGGATTTAATGAGAGTTTAGTATAATGCCTGGCATCTAGGAGTTATTCAAAACAGATTTGTTTTTAGTAGTGTTTATTACCATTAACTGAATCCTTATGTATTAGCCAGTCTACTAAAGTGCTTTACTCATATTTATTACAACTCTCTGACAGAGGTCAAGTGGCTTGCCCAAAGTCATACAGCAAGTAAGTGAGAGATACAGGATTTTCAACTCATCAATGTTGAAATGCTCTTATTCACCATGATACAGTCTTTTATGAATTTCTTTGAAACAGATTATATAGTCACATTCATTAATGCATTATTGGGATAGAGAATATAAAAATAGTCTAGCCTTTAAGAACTTACATTATGATCATCAAAATACATAACACTATATACTAAGTGAAGGGATCGCAGTTCCATAGTTTCTCAGCTAAATATTAGCTTGTGTGTTGACACCTAAGCTTATGATGTGGGATAAAAGAAATGGTTTTTCTGAAGATGATTTTCTTGGAAATACTTAAGCTACAAAATAGGAAAATTGTGTCAAAGGAGAGCGAAAGCCTATTTATTTAAGAGTACATTGGTCTATAACAATGGTGTGAGCTTTTTTTGGACCTTGGAGTCAGTTTGCCTAAATACCACCTTTCAGCTATACTGTAAAATTCTCTGATCTCCAGTTTTCTTCCTCTGTTAAGAATTTTGCAGGTTGGGTTTTCTAGAAAGCATATGCAGAGATGGGATTATAAGTACAAATCATTGGTTGGGGAACGATATCTGAAGGTGGGAAGAAGGGTTGAACAGAGGCGATATCACACCCTAATGCTGACCTGACAAAGACTCTCCCAGCCTTTTGGGGAGCTCCAGAACTAAGATTATTCCATAGAGAGATGAGTCCTGCACTGGGCAGAAATAGGCCCGTTTTGTCACTGACTAGTGATTACCTGGAAGATTACCTTGGAAGATTACCTAGTGATTACCTTGAGCCTGGAAGAACTACCAGCTAGATCCTATCATCCCAGCACACTCCTTTCAGCTGTGTGGTAAGTACTTTCTTGAAGAGTGGTCTGAGAATCTGCAAGTCTGTCATACTTGATCAGAGGATTATGATAATTATATGTATATTATATATAATTAGTATAATTGGGCACTTAATGATGTAACCTCTCATTTTTGTTCTCCTGTTCAAAATGTATATTACATAAGAATCCTGCCCAAAATGTTTAATCTGACTCTAATTATGCAGGGGAGGGGAAACCAAGATAATTTTTTTTAAAAGGCACATTGTACAAAACAGCTATCCTAGAGATTTAAAATAATTAGTATTATAAGAGACAAAAAGGCTGATGAAGAGTAAGAGCATGACAGCTAAAGTTACCTGGATTAAAGGAAAAATTTATAAGGACCAATATTGGGGCAATTAGGGAATTTGATCATGGGTATAAATGTTATTGTGTTAATGTTAGATTTTTTGAGTGTGATACCTACTGTAATGCGAGAGAATGAACTTTTTAGGGGATTCTGCTGAAATTTTTAGGGAATATTACATGTGGGTAATTATATCAGAAGCTATTTCATGTGTTTTGAAGCAACTCCCATAACTCAATGGAAGGTGAAGAATTGTGGGTTAGGGAATTAGATGATAAATGAATCCTGTAAGAGAAAAAAAAAGAACTATTATTCAAAACTAATACTGTCACCTCTCAGGTTGAATTCTTAGTCAATGTCATACATGAGGCTAAACATGTTTACAAGTATATACAACTATGAAGTGTCAGAATTCAAACCCAAATGTGTTTGACTCTGAAACTTCTGCTTCTCTCAGAAATCAAGTAAATTTCCAATTAGAAACCCCAATGACTGCTTTTCAGTGACTATATCCTAAAATTACTCTTAAACTTTCATGCTGCTGCATTTTATCAGTTTACCCCTGCTTATCTATTTGCTCTCTCTTCTTTTTTACCTCTCAGTCTGGGTGTTGAATCTTAAATCTTTGTTGATTATATTTCATTACCTTTATGTCTATTCTAGAAATAGCCCCAGGTTTCTAACTGCTGAATATATATATATATTGGCATGTCTGTCACCTAAAACTCAACAATTTGAAAAGAAATTTGACCTTGATTGGGCTCATTCATTTGTCTTGGGTTGGATGATCTAGAATAATTTCACTGAGATGACGAGCAAATTGGCAGTTTTTTCTGTCCTACAGCAGGCCAACCACAGGCACATTCTCTTGGTCATGGTAGAGGAGTGATATATTTTCAAGTCTGCTTGTGCCCTATCTGCAATATTTTATTGGCTAAAACAAGTTATATGGTGGATCAACAGAGGGAGAAATAGGTCCTACTTTTAATGCTTGTACAGAGTCCTTCTGACAATAAATTCTTGGAAACTGCAGGTGTCCTTTCTTTCTGATCACTAAAGGAAATGCTTTATTTGAGAACCTGCTGTGTTTGAATACTGGCTCTGCCACTTAATTGCTGTGCAACCTTGACAAGTACTCTGGCCTCAGATTCCTCATACAAATGAGAATCTATTGCCTGTCATTCTTTTTTTTTATTTTAAAGATTCATTATTTTTATTTATGCATAGAAACTGGGGTGTAGGCCAGAGGTGCAGTAGTGAGAGGATTCACCAGACAGAATAAGGAGCAGAATCTACCAAAATATACTGCTGAGGGGAGCAGTGGCCTAGACAGGAGAGGTCTGCTGTGTCATGTGAGTTGGGGATCCAACTTTGACCTCAGTGGCTGGTAGCGCTGAGACATTAACCCCTGAGCCACCAGGGAGGTGCTTGCCTTCCTGTGTTTAGAAACTAAATGCTTTTAAAGATAGAAATACATAGTAAATACACAGTATAGCTCTTAATTTTGGTTGCAGATATGCCCTACCAGATGCATGTTATTGTACTGCTTTTCACTTATCACTAGTGAAGGAAGTCAAGGGTACCAGTCCATTCCCCTATTAGCGGTTGAATGGATACTGACTTCAATAATTCCTATCTACATTGTGTTCATGTAGCAAAATTATGGAGGCATAATAATGATAGCAATTATTCAGGTGTAAATTTATCAGAAAACCCCTTTGGGTTTAAGTTCCTTCAGTTCTCTGTCCCTCACCCATGTGGGCTGCTACAGGTTGTGGGCATCTGTGAGGCTGCTCATGAATAAAAAAACAGTGAAGATACATGCTACTCAGGTTGAAAACTAATGCATTTGTTTTTTGTTTTTTATATATATATATACATTTTTTTTTTTTAAGATTTATTTATTTATTTATACAAGCACTGGGTACAGTCAGAAGCATGGGAGGGTGAGAGAATTCACCAGAGCCAGAGCGGGGAACAGAGCAGGCATACTGACGAAATACACTGCTGAGGGGCGCAGTGGGCAGCAGGAGAGATCTGCGCGCCATGAGGACCCTCGCCAGCACCTGGGGATCGAACCGGCGCTGCAGAGGCTGCTGGCAGCGTCGCAGCCCAGCGCTCAACTGCTGCACCACCAGGAGAGGCCCGAAGACTAGTGCATTTGTGGTATAAAAAAAGCACTTTATAATTTACTGGCTTAAAACATGCATAATTAAAAAATAATCTGTGGATTCCTTCTCCTCTGTGTGCTGTTTGGAGTCATTCATGAGGCTGCACTGAGCTGGCAAGTAGGCTATGCTGGAATGTCCGGTAAGTCCTCTAATTTAACTGGTTCCTTGGTGCTGTTGACTGAAGTACTGTATTTACATGAAGGCCTCTCTCCGTATGATCTCATTCTCCAAGGCCTCTCCATGTGGCTTCTCTCTCCCAAAGGATAGTCTGATCTTCCTTACTGCATGGTAGCTGGATTCCAAGAGGGTGAAAGAAAATGCAGGCTTCTAAAGAGTTAGGACTGAATTGGCACAGTGTCGTTTTCATTAGTAAGAAACTATGTGAAGGTATAAATACCAGGAAGTGAAGGTATAAATACCAGGAAGTGAAGTTCACTGGTAGATGCCAATGTATCAGTTTGCCAAGTTTGATCAGTCTGGTGAAGGAAGCAGAAGAGGGTCACACAGTATCTGGTTGTTCCACTTTTACAGATAAAAGAAATGATCAATAGGTATAGATAGTAAGAGCTTACTTAATCCTTTCATTGTAAAGTTACTAAGTTTTCAACTAATAGTTTTATTGAATGATTACTACCTGAATCAGTTATTTCATTACCAATTACAAATGGTGATTTTCTAATTTTAGCATTCCTTTTTTCAGGGACTGTTAAAAAAATACTCATCACCCTGTAAATGCACTGTGGAAGATGAAAGGAAAGTGATTCTGGATCTGTGATATAAATGTCAAAACCCATACTAGCTTGGTGCTCCTGGAGTCAGCTGGGATCTGGGTGACAAATGTATGGACTGTATCAACTAAATGGAGGCTCGTGAATGAAGGCCTCTCAAAATGTGTAATTCATTCTTTTAAATATTACCAAATCTTTCTTAGAATAAAATCAGACTAAGTTTTTTTTTTTAACCTAGGCTATGTTGTTCATCTTTCTCAAGTTAGCAGAATTTACCTCCAGCCTAGATTGAGGGATGTGATGAAGAATCCCATAAAATGGTTGGATTTACTATAAGGATGCTGTTGATTATATTACAGAATCTTGTTTTGAGAGAATGGGAAAAACTTAACTTTGATGTTAGTACTGGCAATAATAATGTCTCCAGAGAGCAATTGGTTCTTTATTATCCCATGTATTTGGAGACAGTCACATAACTCATCTTGTTTTTTCCTTACTACATTATCTTCAGAAAGCTGAAAGAAAGTGTTCAGGACTTCAGAACAAGTAGTTTTGTGCATTATTTTTCTTCTATTTTCTTTTGCCTTAATAATCCCATGTTGATTAATTATACTTTTTTGTAAACAATGTGATTTTAGAAATAAGCAAAATACAATTTAAAAAAATGTCATATAGGTTTTTTTGGTGATGTACATCTTCCCCACCAAAAGAATTTCTCTCTTAGAGCAGGACATAGAAGAGATGTCTGGTGAATTTGTCTAATTGATGTTGATGACTACCTTTTTTAAATTTCCTCCACCATAGTTTGTAGGTACCATCCTAACCTAGTTTTTCTTTTGCTTTTCTAGGTCATTTATCCTCTCTAGTTGTCACTTTTTTTTTTTTGCCTTGTTTTTCAGGGTTTTGTTCTTCATTTCCAGCTCTTTTCATTTTATATGTTCTTCCTGGGCAATCTAATATAAACCCAGTTCAGTTACTACTTGTGTGTTGAAGACTCACAAATCTGAAATTCTAGCTCAGACCTGGAACCTGCATCCCAAACATACTTATTCAGCAGACTCCTGGGCTGTTTCATTTGTATGTACAAGTTACTTCAAACTCAGCAAAACTAACCAAACTATAACTTTTCCCTCATTCCTTGCTTCTACTTTACTTGTACTTTTTAACTATAGTCATCAGTGATACCTCCATCTCCCTCGAATTCTAGATTTGAATTTACCCACAAATTTAATCAGCTATCAAAATTTTACAGATTCAGCCCCCAAAATATCTGGATACATATTTAGAAACAAATGTATTCATTAGTCCAGTAATTTACAATAGTAGGAACTTGGACAGCCTGAATGCCCCAAATAGAAAAATGATTAAATTATATAACCATCCCTTGGGATTTTCTTTTTTTTAATAGAGGCATGTTTTGTTTATTTATTTATTTGTTTGTTTGTTTTTGTTTATACATGCACTGGATATAGTCAGAAGCGTGGGAGGGTGAGAGAATTCACCAGAGCCAGAGCGGGGAGCAGAGCAGGCAGAAGGACCGAAGTACACTGCTGAGGGGAGCAGCGGGCGGCAGGAGAGGTCTGCGCGCCATGTGGGACCCTCCTCCAGTGGCCGGGGAGCAGCCGGGGATCGAACCGGCGCCGCAGAGGCCACGGGCAGCTTCGCAACCCAGCGCTCAACCGCTGCGCCACCGGGGAGGCCCATCTCTTGGAATTTTTGAAGAATATTTGATACAGGAAATATCTGATGGAAAAAATTAGGATACATTGTTTCATATCAGATTTTATATATTCCATAGAAAAAACAGTGGCTTCCTAGTAGTGGTAAGTTTGTCCTACACTTTTATTAAGTACATCCCTTGTATCAAATCTCACTTTGGAGTGTTTCCTCTATACTCTGCCCTACTCACTCCCAAATGCGCCAGCCTAAATGTTTCTTCCTCAGGAATGCTTCCTTTTTCCTTCTGTCTAAAGACCTTAGAACACACATTTTGGCACATACGGACATATTCTCATAGTGACATGCAGTTTTCATTCATGGTACATATCAGTTTGAATTTACGTAAAGTATCTGTGATTATTTGTTGGATGTCAGCCTCCCTCCCTAGAATGCACTACTCTCTCTCCAGCACTATGAATAAATGAATGACATCAGTAGTTTTCAGAGCACTTTCTGTGGCAGAGTCTTACCTAGTAAGGGGCTAAGGGAGATGTCAATGGTTGCCCTTTCCCAGGTCCTTTTATTTGGGTTAAATATTTGATTCTGGCATAAAGCTGCTTGAAAAAGGAACATCAATGCTTCAGAAAATACTGTACAAGCCCCTGAATTAGAAGATCTTGAAGTCTCCTTCATCTTTAGTATTCTATGATCCTAGATGAAATAACAAAGGTCATATAGTAATCTAACATAAGGAATGATTTTCATCAGGGAGGTTGGCAGTGGTTGCTTTTGCCAAGAGCAAAGAAGTTCCTTTTCTCCTCTACTACATACATGAAGATCTAAGGGGGCTCTAATCCCTTTTTATTTGGCCAAGATTTATTCCCAGGCTCAGAGTCTTCTTTCTGACTACCTTCTTCACAATCAATGTGCTGGTCCTTTCCCCCTCCCTCCTTTTTTTATTTTTTTATTTATAGAGGCATGTTTTATTTATTTATTTGTTTGTTTGTTTGTTTTGTTTATACTGCACTGGGTACAGTCAGAAGCACGGGAGGGTGAGAGAATTCACCAGAGCCAGAGCGGGGAGCAGAGCAGGCAGAAGGACCGAAGTACACTGCTGAGGGGAGCAGCAGGCGGCAGGAGAGGTCTGCGCACCATGTGGGACCCTCCTCCGGTGGCAGGGGAGCAGCCGGGGATCGAACCGGCGCCGCAGAGGCCGCGGGCAGCTTCGCAACCCAGCGCTCAACCGCTGCGCCACCGGGGACCTCCCTCCTTTTTTTAAAAGGATGTATTTATGCATATAAGAACTGGGGTGTAGGCCAGAGGTGCGTGGGTGGGGGGTAGTGGTGAGAGGATTCACCAGAGAGAGTGGGGAGCAGAACAGACAGATCTACTGAAATACACTGCTGTCTCCTGCACTCCTTTAATGCCTGCTCCATGACCCTACAGACCAGCCATTTGGGGCTGCCATATAGTTTCCCTCGTACATTCCCATTCATGCAGTTCCATCAGCTGAGAATGTTTTGCTCTGCTTGTCAAATACTAACTTTATAAAAATTATTTCCCACAGTATTTATATCTATAGAGAGATGAATTTCACATTTGGGCAAGTCACTCTGCCACTTTTCTCAACAGGACATGTTTCACATGTTGGATTCCTTTGGAACCCGACTTATATTAGTGTGAAGATTTATTAGAGAATGTTCCTGGGATCATCACTAGTGAGAGGGAGGGAAATAAGACTTGGGCAGAGGGAATAGTTGAGCTATAATACAGTTTTATTTTTTTAAGATTTATTTATGCGTACAAGAACTGGGGTACAGGCCAGAAATGGGTGTGGGGGGCAAGAGGATTCATCAGAGATAAGAGTGGGGAACAGAATAGGCAGCTGAATGAAATACACTGCTGAGGGGAGCAGTGGGCAAGTCAGGAGAGGTCTGCTGTGCCATGTGGGTTGCTCCCTGGCTGGGGATCGAACTCATGCTGCAGTGGCTGCAGATAGCTTCATAGGTTGTGTTTAACCCTTTGTGCCACCAGGGAGGCCCCTATAATACAGTTTTAATGAAATTCTAAGCTAACGCAGGTTGTTCTGGAGATGGGATACGCCATCAGAATTGCCCCAAGTAGAGGTGAGAGGGTTGGACCATTTTTATCTCTGAGTTGATCAGTAATTGGATGTGGCCTCCATGGGAAGGGGTGTGACATTGCACAATGACAGCAGTTAACTTTAATAAAGAAAACCGCAACTAAAATTGGAGTGGGAAAGGCCTGTAGAGGGAGCTCTCATGTTCTCCCTCACCTGTAAGCAGCCCCAAACAGGAAGAAACTCAGTAAGAGACCCACAGGAAGAGAGGTATCTTGCATTCTCAAACAGAAGTGCAACTATTTCACTATGCCAGTAGGAGGATTTATTTTTAGATTAGCAACAAACCCAGCCAATGGAATCTATAGTTCAGTCAACTGTGAAGTGGTAGTGACCTGAATGCTTTTCTCCAATAAACTTTCACTTCTTAGTGATGACTTCCTTGTTCTCCCTTTCTATAAAAGCCTTCCATATTGTGCAACCCAGAGGATCTGCTTGACAGATTAGATGTTGCATGATTCATGAATCTAATAAAGCCAATTAGACATTCAAATTTACTTAGTTATATTTGTTTTTCTACCATAGCTTAAGGCTGGCTGTGGGCAGCATTCCTGGTTGCTAGGGGAGTAGATTTCAGTGCACACCGCAAACAATATGTATCTCACGACTGTTGAAAATCTAAAATAGAATAAGTCATTATATATTTATAATGCATATAATATATATAATATTGCCTGGCACATAGGACTTGGGAAGAGAGGGTTGTTATGGTTATTATAAATAGAATGTAGTTCTATAAGCATATGGAGCAAGGTAGAGAAAGCTTGTTTTATTTTGAAGTCTCTATTTTAAGGCCTGCCACCAATTAATTTCAAAAGAGATTGTTCTTAAAGGCAGACTGACTGAAATACACGTAATATAAAAATATACCTGTCAACCTTGGTCTTGAAGCACATGTTGTTTTGAGTTGAGCTCTCAATGAAAACAGCAGGAAATGTCATTCAAACCATTTATAACTTTTATTAACAAAATAAAAGTTACATATATCCACTTGCCTGGAAAAAAAAGTTCCAAAGACAAGTAAAACAAAGGCAATGAAGTAGTACTTAACAATTGCAGAAGTGTTCTAGTTAATGGCTTCTATCACTGGATTTTATATTTTGGAACATCCTTGATATTACAGCTAGGAAAGATTTTGCACAGCTTCCCTACAGCTGGTAAAAGGTGAGGTTGTGAACGTAATTATCAACCCAAAGGATGTGCTTATTTCCATTAATGGGTGCTGGATCTACTTTTCTGCTTGCTCCATATAGGTCGTCGATGTGTCTTGAGTGTTTATTAAACAGTGATTTGTGGCAGATATAGGTCTAGGGATACACTAATGAGGAAAAGTTACAACATCCCTGCTTTCAAAGCTCTGACATTCTTAGTGGCAGGAAGACGGGGGGGGGGGGGGGGGGGGGGAAGGCCTGGAGAAAAAGGTAGTGTAACAGGTGGTGCAAATGTGTTATTTCGGATAGAGTGGTCTGAGAAGTCTCAGATACTACCTTTGAAGGAAGCTGAAATATGCATTGAACAGCCACGAGTTAAAGGAAATCTGGGGGAAGGTTTCTGGCCAGAGGGAACAACAAGCGCAGAGTCCTGAAGTGGATCGAGCCTGCGTGCTGCAGAACAGCCGGAAAGCCCGCGGGCTGGGCGAGGGGGCCGTGCGGTTAGAGATGAGGAAGGCACAGGAACACATGATGCACATATGCAGATGCTATCCTAGCCCGAGACGACACTGCCAAGGGAGCTAAGGTCTGCAAATCTCTCAAGAGGCCACAACGGACAGATGAAGCGGATTTCCAACAGCGGGGCCAAGGAGACTCCTTCCTCCCTCCACCCGTAGGGCCAGGTTAGCGTCCCGCAGGGGATGGACTGGGTGCAGCCCACAGAAGATCGACTCTCGCCGAGGGGCGGCGGCGGCCCCCGGGGGCGGCGGGCGGCGGCCCCCAGCCCCGCAGCGCTGCACCGGCCGCGGTTACCAGCAGGCGGTGTAGTGAGCGCGTCTGCAGCCGCCGCCGCCCGCCCGTCCCGACCAGGAGGAGAAAGGAGGGGACCGGAAGGAGCCGCTGGTGCTGCGGGAAGTGGCAGGAGCGGGAGGCGGGGACCCACCTGGAAGCGCCGAGGCGCCGCTGTCGAGCTTCCTGCGGCGGCGGCCACCCGAGCAAGTGCCGTGGCGGGGGCGGAGAGCGGCCACGGCGGCGGCGCCTCCCCGAGCGACCCGCGGCGCCCGGCCCCGCGCGAAAGGTGAGCAGGCTCTCGGGGCACGTGTTGGGGGCCACACGCGGCGGGGGGGGGGAGAATGGTGGCGAGAACCGGGGGACGGTCGGCTCTGGGACCCGGATTTGGAACCCAACGCTGGGAGGGGGTGGGCAGGAGGAGGTGGCGGCGACGGCAGCGACGGCTAAGCCCCCACGTGGGGCGGGGGTGCGCGCGCACGTGTGCGCGGGCGAAAGGGGGGCGGGGAGGATTCGGGGAGGGCGACGGGCGCGCGCTCGCGCAGTCGCGCCCACGTGACGGGCACGCCGGGGAGCTGCTTCCACGTGACAGGCAGGGAGGCAGAGGGATGCAGTCTCTGTCGCTTCGTCGTGCTCTTCCGAGATTTTACAGTTTATTGTTTTTCTTTTCAGCGAGGGTGATGGGGCGAGAAGTGTAAGGCGGAAAGACTTCCAGCCTTTTCTCTTGTACACGTTCTCCATCTCATTCATGAAACACTTCTACTAAAGTTCCGAAATACTGAAATTTCTGGGCCGCCATGTTGGCTGTAGAGGAAACTCGCGAGATGGTAGTGGGTTTGTATCGCGAGATCTCCCGATTCTCGCGGGACCTTGTTGGCAGAGCAGTTGTCCTGGATGGCGGAGCCCTGGGTTCCGGGGGCTTGGGACCCGCAACTCTTTCTATAAGGCAAGTTGTTAGGGAGGGGCCGGGGCCGAGTGCCTCTTGCTGCCGGGAGACGTGCCGTGTCGGCTCCCTGGAGTTCCGAAGGTAGACATTGACCCCATTGAGGCGACTCGCTCCTCCTCCCCACCCCCCTGCGGGCGCCCCGCCACCTGCAGTAGCGTCCGCGCCCCTCACCCGGGCGCCCTCACCCCCGCCTAGTCCTAGTTCCATCCCGGTCCCGCCCGCTGGAATGCCGGAGCCGCGCTCGTGCAGACGTGACGATTCCATGGGATACCGTTTCTCCTACTTTCAGACGTTCCTGTCAGCTTTTCTTGTTTCCTTTTTCTAAAGAATTCCAGATCTGTTAACCATTCTGCCGCCTGTTTCTGCTGCGGTACTTTTCTCCGCTGCCCTCTCTCAGACGCCCAGAACCGCCTTCCGTTTCCTCTCTGTGGGCATCCTCGACTCCCATTTATTTAGTCAGCGATAACTTCCTCCTCATTCTAACTTTCCGTGCTTATCATTACTTTTGGGTAGTATTTGGCGGGATGCCTTAGGTGTCTGGCAATACCTGATGTCAGAATAAAGTCTTTTATTAATCTTTTTGTACGTGCCTGTTGACTCATAATTGTTGATGAGAGGCTGATGACTGATTTGTTACTGAGGTTGCTGTTTTGGATGTGTAGGGATGGTTTTAGGTCCCATTTACAGTAACAAAATGAATGTTTTACGTTAAAAGCAAACGTTCTCATAAACTTTGGTATCGAAGTTCGAGTTGTTTTTCCTTAGATAAGTGAGGCATCAATTAATTTTTCTTAAACCCTCCAGTGTCTTATCAAAAGTGAAGTTACTCTCTCTATGAGTGTGTAGATATTTCCGTATCTCAGAGCAATCTTTGGATTTATTCAGTAGTCGTAGTGGGGTTGGGGGGACTAATTATGAAGCTATTTAGATAACTAGGTAATCCATTAATTTTTAAACTCCAGATGTGTTATTTGCCTCTACCCAATACAGCAAAGTATAGTAAAACTCTTCTCGCTCTTTCAAGTTGCTTTCTTCTGTCTTCTATTTCTCTGTTCGCTTTTAGCGGTAGCCATGTGTCCCAGATATTTGCTATGTATTAGTTTTGTTTTTTTTTTTAACGAAAAGGAGAAAGTGGGTGTTGTTTTAAAAAGCATAATGTTGCAACTAGTAGACATTGTTCCCAGTTAACTTTTCAGTGCTTTTAAAAAAACCCTTTTTTTTTTCCTTTTCCGCAGATTTTTTTTTTGTGGTGTGGTTTTGTGAAAACATCTCGAGTGATAAGCATTTTTTAGGCTAGAAATGAAGTATGCTGGCAACTATGCACAGAATAATGCCCATCTTAAGTAGAATTTAAATATTTTATCATTTGGGTTTTATGTTTCTTAATATTTGTTGTATGTACCATTATATTCATGTGTTTATACTTTATATTATGTGTTCTTTACTGTGCCCGACATATATGTACAGGCGTTTTCTGGAAGTTTTAAAAGTTCATCAATTCAGTTAAATATTTCTGACCTTGCAATTTTAGTGACCTCACCTGGAGTAGTTAATACAAACAGAAGCTCGTATAATCATCTTGAAAGTGCTAAACAACAGTACGTGTGTCTATAGTTTTTTTTGTGTGTGTTGTGTGTGTTTTCACCCCCAACCCTGCAAGTGCTAATTTATCAAACTGTTAATTAAAAAGTTCCTCCTTTTCTTTGGCAATGTGGTTTTCTATTGTAATAGTTCAAGGAGGAATAAAAGTTGAATATTGAGAGGTGTTATGTGGGAAAAAGAAAAAGGAGAAGGGGAGTGTATATGTATAAGTTGAAATAGTGAAATGGAATTGGAGAAGTTGCGGAGAAAAGGATGGCAGAAGATTTGAACCAAGAGGAGGCAGGCTCATGATGATTGGTGGGTAAGGAGTCGAACACATTTGGAATCACTATTTGAATCAGTTCTTTTCTTGTCGAAGATTTTTTTTAGATAGTTTTCAATCCATTCTCCAAATTGCTTAGTAATTACATTTCATAAATAGTCAGCAACTGAGGTTTTTATTTGATGGAAGTTTGTAAATTCTTTGCTAAGGAAAAGACCTCCTTAGTTAAATAACATTTGTCGAATACATTTTGTTTTAAAAGTAGGAAATTGTGAAAATGACAATGAATTCTAAGGTCACAATTCTGTAAAGATCTACTAAGGTTTGCTTGATAATTGGGCCTTTGGTAGTTCATATATATATCTGATCCTTGCAGTAATGTATGTTCCTTTTAAAATGTTTTCTGAGCTGTGGTGGGTCTTGGGAATTATCATTCTTTTCTAGACACTAAATTACCTGAAGTACTGGGTAGAAATACACAGAAGATCCAAGGAAGAGGAAAAATGTTATATTACATTATTTGAGTTTGCTTGAGTAAAATTGAAATAACCAAGAAATTTTTTTTCTTTTTGCTCAGTTATTACTGGCATAGAAGTGAACTGTGAGAGCTCATTCATGCACTCATTCAGAGATCATAGGAAATTAAAAACAATATTACTGACATCTTAACTTGGCTTTTTTCTTAAGGTCTGACTCAGTTTCCATATAATCTCTTCTTCAGTCTGAAAAAGCTATATTGTAATGCTTATGTTTACATATTAATTATATTAAGAATGTAAATTTTATTTACCTCTTTTTCAAGCAGTGTCCAAAAGAAAGTACAGTAAATTACTTGATCAGAAATATTAATAAAAGTATATTGCAGGTGATCAGAAAGATCTTTCTAATTTCATTTGAAAGTCAGTCTGGATTTAACCACAAGAATATTCGCTGGAAGACTGATTTTTAAAGTGGTGTTTTGAAGAGGTTGTATACACTGTGGTGCCAATTTTTGTAGTTAATACTGATAACCCTAGTAATTATACTTTAAAAAACAGTATTAGTAAATAATTCCCAGCGTCCAAAATCTAGACTTTTAAACCAAGTAAGTATGGATGTTGGAGTTTTATTTGAACTACCCATCATACCTTTATCTGCTTTTTTCTTTTCAGTGTTTTCTCATTTGTGTAGGTGATTTTTGTTTTCTTGGATAATTGAATTGAATAACCTGAGATTATGAAATTATTCAGTATATTTATAATTGAAAGTCATGAATTCAGTGAAAATTTTTTGAGTACTGGTGATCACAGCCACTTGAAATAACAGGTATCTGAAACTGCAAAATTACTGTAATCAGATACAAGGAACTTATGGCTTTTATTCAGGAACTGTGATTATATAACTATAACTCCTGATTATATTCAGAAGTAAATAACTTAAAATTTTTCAACCTCAGCTTTGTTGGTTACTTGAGATTTTAACCCACAAATTATAATCTGTGGGTTGGCCATTATAGTTAGGCACATTGATTACGGATAGTCATCTTATTTCAAGGGAAAATGCAGAGAGCTTTTCAAAATTAGATGGAACTATAGAAGAATAGTGTTTTAATGCCATTGTATAGAGACAGCTAGTCCTGTAATAATTAATTTCTGAGTTAATATCGTAGAGCGATATAGTACCTGATCATATGTCACAAATGATGGCCTTAATCATAAATTTTCACTCCATGTACTATGTTTAAGGAAGTATTAGGTTGGTGTCTTTTGACAAGATTGTTACGAATTAATATTTTAAAACTTTGTTAATGATTAAGTTTAATTTTTCTGAAAGTTCACTTAAATAACTCATCTAATGATACCAAATAAAAGTAATGCTGTTGAGTATGGATTTTCCTTTTTTATTTCATTGTTTTTATTTATTATTATTTTAAGGAATTACCTCCTAAATAAGTTGTTAATACATTTAATTTGATGTCAGTAACAGACAACTAATTTTCTAAAGATGAACATATTTGTTGATGAAGTCGTTTTCAAAGCAGATAATTAGAATTAGTAAATTACCTGTCCATATGATTTACTTCTATAGTTTGGAACCCTGGTATCAAGTCTCCGTCCTTAGCACAGCTGAGTGTGCTGAGATGAGAAATGTTTTATTTTGTAATGAATTTTCTTTATTGCTTTGCTTGCCTTTCCAGTCTCTTTTACTATGTTAGTTAAAAACCTTTTGCTTCCTTCACTGGCAGAGTGATGGTTAGATAATGTTTGACATAGAGATAAAGGGTATGTGTATTTTAATAATTTTAATAACTGGGCGAGGATTTAAAATACAATCATACTAACATTTTGGTAGTTTCCTCACAGTGAGTCTTCACAACCATCATTACAAATGGTTGTATGATATTCCATGCGTAGAGGCATTATCATTCTCTTATTGTGACTTTTTTGCATATTTAAATAACAGTGTAAAGAACATTTATATAGGAGATTCCTGTTCATAATTCTGATATATTGCCAGAAATGATTTTTAGGTATATTTTAGAACCTCTTAGAACGTATCTATCAAAAGGATCAACTTACATTCATATCTTTTAGAGTGACTATTGCTCGATAGCTCAACATTAAATTAAAAAAAATTAATAGGGTAGAAATCATATCACTTTATTTGTTAGATTACAACTGAGGTGAAACATTACCTTATGCTTTATAGATGTAATCTTTTCATGAAATTCTAAGGTAAATAAGTAACATAATCAAATATTTTGATCTAATTTTGGCCTTCTGATCTTAGTAAATTTCTCCAGAAATGTAATAAATAATACTGATTTAATTCTGTAACTTAAAATTTGTGTAAGTGAAATTTAAATAAAGTAAATTTTTACCTTATGTCATATTGATATAAAGTGAGATTCTGAATGTTTTCCTCCAAATTGATAATTGTCTCAATTCTTCATTAAATAATCCTTTATTTTGGCATTGTTTTGTTGTTTCATCTTCACATTTTAAATGTTTATATTTTGTATTGTTTGTTTTTATCCCAAACTTTGAAAAGTGTTAGTAATATTTTAGATGATTCTTGCATGTTTAGTATCTTTTGCCCTGGTTTTCTTTTTATTGTGATGTTTTTCTTCCTGATTTTCAAGGGTACTTTATAAATTGATGATAATAAAGCTCATTCTGTACAAAAAAATGTTTATAATTCCTTTTTCTTATCAGCCCAAATTTGAAATATTCTTCTGTACTCCAAAATTTAGTAGGATTAAATGAAGCAGTTTCTCCTTTCTTGTACAATGTATGAAATTACTTAAGAGGAGTACAGTACTAGGAGCGACACAAAGAACACTTTGGTGGGCATTATGGAACTAGAGAAATAAATAAGGTGAATAATTTAGGATCTATACCTAGTTGTTTCCTTTATTAAATAGTAATATACAACTTGACGTTATATGTCTCTAAAATATTTAATGAAAAGTGCACATTGGCAGTTCTAAAACATTACAGAATCACATCACCTTTAACTTAAGTAACGCACTGCAGTGTGGTACATTGACTGAAACTCCATAATTAAGATATTTTAGGTGAGCACTAGTTGAGGGCATTTGTGTCAAGGAAAAAAAAGCATTTTTAATACTAAAAATTTTTGATGTTTACAACAGTGTTTTTTTCTTTATGAAACAGTTATTCAAGATTTTAAAACAATTTTTAAAAAGATGTTTATATTTACATTTTAATGCTGATGGCTTCAAGGCTCTATTAAATAATGACTTTAATGTTTTCTGTTTACAGATTGGTGTGATTTTATTAATGCTAGGTATGAAAAACAGGGTAACTTTGTGAAACTAATTATTTGAAAACAGCTGTGTTCTGGGCTGGGGATCACACAAAGAATTGTGATAAAGAATATGATGTGATGAAATTTCCTTCTACCTTGAATTGGGGTGAGATTTAAAGGGACTAGAATAATTTTATATCTTTATCTCTACTGGAATTCATAAAGGATCTGTTGACTTCGTTAAACAGCACTAAAGTGGCTCAGGAAATAGAAGTTGTATAATTGTCCTGGCACTTATTTACCCTCTTACTATTAATTTATATTTGTCACAGTTTAAGGAAAAAAGATCCTGCAGGTTGTATGAACTTCCCCATTAGAAAGCAGAATTATGTATTTCATTTAAAAAAATAGAATGCTTTATTTGACTTGGCTGTATTATAGAGGGAGTGCCAAGATTTTTTTCTCCTGAAAAAGGTGTGTATGTAAGATTTATCTTTTGACAGTCCTCAAGCTTTGTAATATTTATGTTAACGTTTTACTCCCTATCCAAACTTGTAATTCTTAATCTGAACATCTCCATTAAATGTAAATGTTTAATGTTGTTTTTACAGTAATATATTTTATTTCCTGAGGGAGAAGTACCTTCCTCCCCTTAAAAAAAGTGAATATGATTAAAATATAATAGAGCAAGTTGTCATCAGTGTACAGTACAGTTCAGTGAATTTTAACAATGTGAACACACCTGTGTAATCATTACCAAGAAGCAGAACATTATCAACCCCCCTACGCTTTGTTGTACCCTATTCTGGTCATTAACTTAAAACCTCCCCACCCCACCCCATGAGAAACTGGTATTTGATGTCTAGTACCACAGAAAAAGTTTGCTTTTTATCTTCTTTCTTTTGTAAACATTATTGCACTTTTATCCTGTTTAGATGTGAGAACCTGAGAAATCCTAGAGAAATCCTAGATTGAAATCCTCAATCTGATTTATACCTGGAGATCTCAGTACTATGGCATAGGCTCCTAAGCCTTATCATGACATTCAGAGCTTTTAAGAGCTCAGAAGAGGGCAACCAAGAAAAGTCTTGGCTTTTAGATGTGTGGTAGACTGTTTTGATGTTAACTTGAGCAAACAGGACTTTTTAATTTCTGTCATTGATGGCCCTTAACAGTACCTCACCCATTTTTTTTTTTTCCCGTGACTTAAAAATTTTGTTTTGAAAACTGTTAGAGCATTCCTGACCAGATGATGGCTTTTGGACCTTTATCCTATGACTTGGCAGCTTTCTTTTCATTCTTTGCGTTCCTTTCAAGCAGTGATTCTTATTGTAATTTTTATGATAGATACCCTGTGGTATTCTCTAATTTCTTTTTTTTTTTTTAAGATTTATTTATTTATACAAGCACTGAGTTACAGTCAGAAGCACGGGAGGGTGAGAGAATTCACCAGATTCAAAGGGGAGAGCAGAGCAGGCAGACTGACGAAATACACTGCTGAGGGGGGCAGCGGGCAAGGCAGGAGAGATCTGTCGCGCCATGTGGGACCCTTCCCGGTGGCCAGGGATTGAACCTGCGCTGCAGAGGCTGCAGGCAGCTTCGCAGCCCAGCACTCAACCGCTGCGCTGCTGGGGAGGCTTGGTATTCTCTAATTTCAAAGGATATTGTGAGCTTCTTCACCCCCACCCCCCACACCCCCAGGAAAATAGCTGAATTTAGGTTGGAGTATTTTACTTTAAAAATATTTATTTTATATTTATGAATTGTATAACATTGTAGTGTGCAGATTATAAAATCAAATTATAGGCTACTGAAACAATGAGAATCAGCTAAGAATGTGACCTAGATAGTAACCCCTTTCAAGGGGCTGGCTTCAAGTGTAACTTTTTTTTAATCAGAAATTTTCCCTTTTGTATTTTTTTTTTTTTCTTTTCCCACGTAGTCTTTAAAAAGGCATTGTGAGTGCAGCAGACCTCTTCTGTCTAGCCTGCAGTTCCTCTTAGGAGTGTATTTCAATAAATCTACCTGCTATGTTCTCTACCCTGTCTCTGGTGAGTTCTTTCACCCCCAAGCCTCCGGCCTACACCAGATTCTCCCCTAGGACAAAAATTACTGACTTGGCAGGAAGGACCTTTCATCTGGGAAAACTCTTCAGGAAGATAGGAGCCATGGCTTCTACATCTCTATATGCCTATCTTGTTGTAAATGCTTAATAAACATTTGTGGAACACAACTACACTGGCCAGCTTAAACCTGGAAAGGTTTCTTGGGTCCTTGAGGACAGTTGTAAGGGAAGAAATGTAGGTAGTTGGAAAAAAAAGCCATAGTGAAAGACTTAGTATTGTTTTACTACATGTAATTTACATAACTGCAGTGCTTAGCCTGGAAGATAAGACACTTCACTATATAAACTAATTTTGGTTACTGTGATGTTGGTAATTGTTAGGGCCACAATACAATAAGTGACCTATAGGTAGATATTTGGTTTAAGAATAACCTAAGAATAATAGGAACCCACATTTTGAACTCTAGCAATCTTATTTGATGAGCTTTTGTGGAAATCAAGTTAAAAAAAATTTCTTTTTGCTTAGAATATTGAAGGTCTGACTTTGGGGGAATATCTATTATAGGAGAATATTATCTCATGAAGAAAGAAGGCAAGAGACTTTAGTAATGGTTAAAGTTTCCACTAAATTTGAATAAATGCTGTTCTTGGTGCATGAGTCAGGATATTTTCCAGCTTGACCAAAACCGCATACATACTTTTCTTTCTATAGCTATCAAAATTTACCAAGGAAATTGTGATTCATATGTAACTATAAGGTAGTTCTCAAAGCTTAACGTGCATAATCATCATAATCATCATCTAGTTTTTTTTTTTTTTTTTAATGAGTTTTCAATTAGGTTGTTCTGGAGGCCACACTTTGAGAACCAATACTAAGGAACAGTCAGGGCACCTGCGCTCCACCAACCAACCTCCCCCCCCACCTCACGTGATTCTGATGTACTTCCCAGCTGGAAACCTGGAGTAGTGGTTTCCAAAATATGGTCTGGGAATAGCTTATAAAATTACTTTGGGAACTTGATACAAATGCGGATTACATGAAATGCTAGGGTGGAACCCATCAAATACAGAAATGTGTATTTTGGGGGGATCAATTTCAGTAACATTAGTTTACAACAATGTGTAGCTTCCAAGAGTACATTTCTCACCACAATTACCAACCAGTTATCCACCACCAACCACCTGTTATTTTTCCTCTCCCCTCCTCCACTTGAGTTGCCATCTTTGTTGTCAGAAAGGGTTTTGTTTTCTTTACCAGTGATACCGTAAAATAATATGGCATTTGTCTTTCTCCTGTCTCACAGAAATCTGTGCTTCAAACTAGTTCTCTAAGTGATTCTCATATGTGTTAAAGTTTGAGAACCATTCTTGTAACTCAAGTGTTCCTTCAGTTCCTTAGCACCTCTTAGGCAACTTTGTTAGAAAGGCAAATTTCAAATCCCCCCACCCCCAATCTTCTGAGTAACAGACTCATTTTAACTATGGATTCCCAGGCAATTTGAATGTGTATCGAAGATTTTGAAGGCCTGCTCTAGATTGCTTTAACAACTATTCTAAAAATACTGATAAATTAAAATTTACTGGACATTTGTTATATGCTAGGTACTTATAGATACTGTATTATCATTTAGTCCACACAACCTTGTAAGGATTGTTACTGTTACCCACATTTGCACATAAAGCATGGAGGTTAAGTGTCTTGCTCAGTGTCACACAGGTTTGAGAGATAAGCATTCCACTCTGCTTTGGAGTTTGAGGTACTTTCATCAAGATTGATGTGTGTTCTTGTTCTTGCACCATAGTATTTCAGTGAAGTAGCTTGATTTGCATACTTTTGGTTTTTAAAATTAGAACTCTTATGTTTATTATTTAAGATGTTATGGTCTAAACTCTTCTTCATTCTATTACATTTTAATTTTGTGTAATTTTCGTTAAGTAGCTCTTCCTGGTTAGTGTTTTAGAGAAGATTTTACACAGTGATAGGTGGCAAATGTTCAACAACTTTTGTTAAACAACAACACAATGTAGTTAAGGACCTAGAGGCCCCAATGTACTAAAATTACACTTTGGGATTCAGTTCAAATAAAATGTGCAGATTTGCAGAAAATAGATCTACATCTTGGTGTTAATTTCAGGGAAGTGAAATAAGGAAGGAACATTCTGGTTACCTTATTAATTACAGGGTTTTGGGAGGAGGATTTCCGAGTCATATTAATTCTTTTTAAATATACAATTCAGTGACTTAGTAAATTTACTGTGTTGTGCAACCATTCCTACAGTTAAGTTTTAGAACATTTCCTAGTGCAAAAGGATTTAACTATTTTAAGTGATTCTCACTTTCAGCTGGTGCATTTTTGCAGTCTTGTCAGTGTAGAAACATACTACAGTTTAGTAGTAGAAACCTACTTATAAAGTTTAATCTGTAAACCTTTTAAACTTACAATTAAGAAACTGAGAAACATTATTGGTATGGTTTTTATTTTGTCTGCTTAGATTAGTTTTCCTGATTGGTAGGACTTAAAGTGATGTGAATGATAGTTTTTAGACGTGGGAAACATTCTTTCATTCACTTAACTGTCTATTCACAATTTATTTAGAGGAAATTAAGAGAAAGATGACAACTAAGAAAAATTTAGTATCTAAAATGCCGGTATAGATTTAAACCTGTGGAGTCCTGTTGTTTTGTTTCTGGAAGACTGCTTTAAATATTACTGTTGTCTTGATCTGAACATCTCATAAGAATGGCTTTATTTGGGGGGAAAAAAAAGCTTTTTCTTTACATGGTGTGCTTGAAAAATTTTCATGGTGAATAACAAAGTGTTCCGAATAAGGTGGGTTAGCTGCCTGGTGTTAATATCTCTCACTATCCCTTGGCTGATGGTTTTATGTGTGGTTCTTTTACCATAGAAAGTATATTTGAAAACTATGCTTGGCATAATGTCATATAGTTTTTGGTTTTAAAATTAATGCACTAATAGAAAAGATTATCAAAGCTTTTGGTAAATTCTTTGCTGGCATTGTAATCTCCTAACACTGAAGAGAATTCCTGGTCCAAAATTGATTCGACCAAATGGAAGAGATGTGAGGGACTTATGGAACTAACCATTTTGAACATCCCTCTTGGGCAAGTGAGCCCATTTTATAGTCTTGTCTTTGGGGGGTAGTCCAAAGAACATAGGCTTGCCTCCCAACTAGAAATGAAAACCCTGGGAATCAAAAAGATAAAGACCATGTCACCTTGGAGTTTGTACTGGGTAGGATTCAGAGAAAAGTGTGTTTCAGAAACTTCAGAAAAACCATTAGTAATGATCACAGGTAGTGTAAACAATACTGATTAATATAAACTACTGTACATAGATAGTATAAACAATACTATAGGCTCTCGAAAATGTAATTAAAATTACAAAAAAATTGCATTAAGGTCTGAAAAAATATATAAAATCATCTAAAAATTGTTACCAGCTAAAGAAATTATGACATCTACACAAATAATTTCAAAAGAAAACTTCCAAGAATATTCATACAACTAATGGTACAATTGTTACTATGTTATGTGTCAGTCTGAATGCTGGGAGGCTAGTATTCTGCATCAGTTAAAGTTTGTAAAAAAACACTTAAGCACAATAAAAAGGCCTGGTTTTAGCTAAATTCAAAGCAAGGTCAGTAAAAAAGCAGCTTATTGATTGCCAAGAGAACTTTAAATAATGAGATCTGCTCAAATCCTATTTTACTTGTCATATATGGAGAGTGATTTTCATATTGAAAGAAGCTTAGAAAACTCTTCTAAAGAGATAGTTATACTTTATATGATGTAGGATATCTAGTTTCATTAAGTAGATAGATTTAGGCCTCTAGTTCTAATTAATTATCAGTAGTCCATAATCAATATTTCTTGATTATTCTAATAAATTACTTTCATTGCTTTTATTGTTTTTAGAGATTATTTATTTATATATTTATTTATGCATACAAGAACTGGGATGTAGGCCAGAGGTACAGGGGGAGAGAGGATTCACCAGAGACAGTGGGAGCAGAACAGGTGGTTCTACTGAAATACACTGCTGAGGCGAGCATGTTGACTTCTGACAGTATTTATTAATTGTCTCTGATTTTGAAGTTTATGCAAATTTCATTGTTAGTTTTCAGAAGATTTTAAATTTACCTGCTAATTTTGTTATGAAATCACAGAGACGGGCCTCCCCTGGTGGTGCAGCGGTTGAGTGCTGGGCTGCGAAGCTGCCTGCAGCCTCTGCAGCGCCATTTCGATCCCTGGCGGCCGGTGAGGGTCCCACATGGCGCGACATATCTTTCCTGGCTTGCCCACTGCTCCCCTAAGCAGTGTATTTCGTCAGTCTGCCTGTTCTGTTCCCTCCTCTGGCTCTGGTGAATTCTCTCAACCTCCCACGCTTCTGACTATACCCAGTGCTTGTATAAATAATAAATAAATCTTAAAAAAAAAAAATCACAATTTTATCCTTTCCCTTTTGGGGAAAAATTTTGTGTATTTGCAAAATGAGTTTAAAAGGTGACTTTTCATTGATTTTAGAAATTTTCACAGTTCTGAATGATGAAATTATGTTGACATTTCCAAAAAAAAGAGTAGAAATTACATTAATTATATTTTTGGGATTAAAAAAGTACTTTTTAAGTAAGAAATAAGACCTACGGGGCCTCCCTGGTGGCTCAGGGGTTAAAGACAGTGCTATCAAGGTATCCGCAGCCACTGCAGCACAAGTTAGATTCTCTAGCCCTTCAGGGAGCTTGACCCAGACCTCTCTGGTGCAGCAGACCTCTCCTGTCTCTCCTGCCAGCTGCTCCCCTTAGCAGTGTATTTCAGTGCATCTGCCTATTCTGCTCCCCACCTGTCTCTGGTGAATCCTCTCATGCCCCTCCCTCTAGCCTGTACCCCAGCTCTTGGATGCATAAATAAAAATAAAATCTTTTAAAAAAATTATAAAAAAAAGAAATGAGACTCTCAATGGTGATTTAGAATACAAAGGATTTAATTTGGAGTTCCCAACTTTAGGTTTTTTTCTTTAAGATTTTACAGATTTTACCTTGATAGACCTACTGATTGGGAAAAGGGATTCTATTATAAAAAGAAAGATGTAAAAAGATGAAGGACTTAAGTGATAAGTGATACTGAAACTAGAAATTAGACTCTGATAGGATACCATAAAACTATTGCTTTTAGTGGGTAAGCTTGATGACATTTGACTAAATAATTTTTTACACTGGATTTTCTTACTCTGGGAAACTGAGTCATGCCCTTAAAATAGTAGAATGAAATGAAATTTAATTCCTGAAGGATATATTTAGTCTGAAGTTCTGATAATTAGGTATTTGACATCTGAAACCTGTGTGTTTCTCTGATGAACATTGCTGCCTCAATGTTACTCTGTTGTTTTTCAGATAAGAAAATTTTTCTAAGGCAAATTAAAATAACTAGTATTTATGACTGTTCTGTAGCTGTGAGCAAAATATCAAAATGCTTTGTTAGAATTTCTGGCAAGTGTTCCTTTTAACCTTTATTGATGTTTGTTGTATTTTTGATGTAACATCTTTGGCTATGGTTTTGTTTCTTAAGATGTGCAAGAATTAAACAAACAAACAAACAAAAAAACCCACAGCTCATTTCATATTTTCTTTGAAAGGAAATTTTCTCTTTATTAATCAAAACATGAGATTAGAATCTTAAAATAACTGATTATGTATAATAAAAATTAAATAATGTGAGTCAGCCTAAATCTAAAATTCTCTTTCATTAACCAGGACACTGAAGACAAACACCAAAGGATATCACTCATATGTAGAAGAGGAAGAAAACAAAATAAGAATAAACTTTGATTATAAAAACAAAATAGTAATTATTAGAAGGAAAGGAGGAAAGAGGGAGGCTAAGTTAGATTTAAGGGGTCAGTTGTGTGTTGAAGGAGGGAAGCTGTTGGTGGAGAACGTAGTATAGTATATGCAGATACTGATTTACAATGCTCTATACCTGAAATCTGTTTACTGTTTTAAGCCAATGATGCTTCAATAAAAATCTTTTTTTTTTAAGTATTTTTTTAAAGATTTATTTATTTATTTATACAAGCACTGGGTACAGTCAGAAGCGTGGGAGGGTGAGAGAATTCACCAGAGACAGAGCTGGAAACAGAACAGGCAGACTGACATACACTGCTGATGGGAGCAGCAGGCGGCAGGAGAGGTCTGCGAGCCATGTGGGACCCTCGCCCAGTGGCTGGGGATCGAACCGGCGCTACAGAGGCTGCGGGCAGCCTTGCAACCCAGCGCTCAACCGCTGTGCCACCAGGGAGGCACCAATAAAAATCTTTTTAAAAAGAAAAAAACTTTCATTAATAACATTAAGCCACTTAAAACTTCATTGAATAATTGCAAATTAGTAAAAAATGAGCCTTGTGGGCCTCCCCGGTGGCGCAGCGGTTGAGCGCTGGGTTGCGAAGCTGCCCGCAGCCTCTGCAGCGCCAGTTTGATCCCCGGCCGCTCCCGGCCACCAGAGGAGGGTCCCACATGGCGCGCAGACCTCTCCAGCCGCCCGCTGCTCCCCTCAGCAGTGAACTTCGGTTCTTCCCGCTCTGGCTCTGGTGAATTCTCTCACCCTCCCGCGCTTCTGACTGTACCCACTGCTTGTATAAATAAATAAATGAATAAATAAATAAATAAAAATAAATCTTAAAAAAAATGAGCCTTGTGTATGCTTCATAAGCATATTTTAATGTACTTTTTCTCAGAATCATTTTAAAATAAATTTAGAATTTGTATTAACAAATGTAGCTCAGTCTTAAAAAGCAACTGATAGTGTCCATGAAGAACCTAGACAAGTTCATATTCTATGACCCAGTGAATCTGTTTCTTAAAGTTTTTTGTTGCGGTAACTGTTGTAGAAAATAGCAAGATTTCATCTTTTTTTCTTTTTTGTGGATGAGTAGTATTTTATTGTATATGTATCTTATTCAGTCATCCATAGTCGGGACCTTAAGTTGTTTCTATTATCTTAACTATATTGAATAATGTTGTAAGGAACATAAGGGTGCATAATTCACTTTTTGAATTAGTGTTTCATGTTGTTTAAATTTTTTTTTAATTTAAAAAACATTGCTATATTTTCCTGGTTTTTTGTTTTTTTGTTTTTTTTTTGGTAAATAATCAGAAGTGGGATTACTGAGTCATGTGGTAGTTCTTTTTTTTTTGTTTTTTAAGTTTTGAGGAACCTTTGTACTATTTTTCATAGTGGCTGCACCAATTCCCTCCAGCACTTACTGTTTGTTGACTTTTTATAAATCATTCTAATTAGTATGAGGTGAAATCACATTGTGGTCTTCATTTACATTTTCTTAAGCTAAATGATACACACCATTTCATATATCTGTTTGGCATCTGTATGTCTGTTGAAATGGCTATTTAGATCATCTGCCCATTTTTTAATCAGGTTGTGTTTTGTTACTGTTTTTAGATTATATGAATTGTTTACATATTTGGATCCTAATGGTTTGCAAATATCCTCTCCCATTTAGTAGGTTGCCTTTTCCTTGGACAATGTTTTTTAAAGCTGTGTAGTTCTGTTTGTTTCTTTTGTTTCTATTGCTGTTGGAGAAACAAATCTACAAAGACAAATACTTTGGCCAATGCCAAAGTCCTTAATACCGATATTTCAGGTCTTATATTTTGGTTTTTAATCCATTTTGAATTAACTTTAGCATACGGTGTAAGATAGTGATCTTGTTACAGAGCAGGGAGAGGGGCACCCCATACACCACAAACCTGCCTGCTCTAAATAGGTTCTGCCATCGGCCGCATCAACACAAAACATGTAAGACTTTAATGAAAAGGAACTTTATTTTTTTTTAAATAAATTTTATTTTTATATTCCCCATACAATTGCAATCCCCTTATTTTGACCCCAATCCCTCCCCTCCCCCCCCCCCATAGAGTGTCTCTGGTTCATAGTTTTTTGTTGATTTTGATTTTCACTTTCTTATAGTTATTCATTTTCCTGGTCCTGAAAAGGAACTTTAATACAATTAGTAAACAATACAGGAAAGGCAAAGAATATAGTTTCTAAATCAAGCACCCAAAGTTACCCATCCCCTCATGGGTAAAAGTCCACCCAAACGGGATTGGCCCAGAGTAAGGCCCAAAAGCCTGCCACAAGTCTAAAGCACCTTTCAGTGGGGACCCACAGAGAAGGATCAGAAACAGCCAGACAAGTCCGGGAGGAAAAGAGCAAAATCAAAATCAAGACAAAAACCGCCACTGTCACCTCCCCACGAGTCTCACCCACATCTGTGTCAACCAGTCCACGACCAAAAGGCAAGCGCAGTTTCTTCATGTGTCTCTCAGCTCCATATGCCTCTTTCTGGTCTCTTTCTGGGTCTCCATCCTGCTTCCTTCCTTCCTCAGTCTCCTCTGCAGCTTCTTCTTTCCCTGCTTAGCTCCACCCTCCTTCTGGGTGGGGCAGGAAACCTGGAACCTCCCCCTTTCCTGGGGACCACCCTGTTACTATCTGATGAATTTCTTTTCCATTTGGTTAACCAGTTTTTGCAACACCATTTATAGAAGAGACTTTCTTTTCTCCACTGTATACTTTTTGCTGTTTTTGTCATAAATTAGTTCTTCACTGATAAGTCTATTTTAAAGATGTAATCAGGTTTAGCAGGCACACAATGTAGAAGGATGTTAAAGGTTTATTTACAATAGTAAAATATTAGATGCAACTTTAATGTCCTAACAGAATTCTATGGTTAAATTAGGGACTGATTATAAGGTTTTTATATATCCATTAACAATTTTCTACAATGTGTTATTTTAGTTCTTCAGGATGCAGAACTAAGTATAGTGTATGAATTTTGGTTTAAAGTATGCACCTACAAATAAGGATGGAAGGTATTATACTAGTATATTAAGTGATTGTTGAAATGGATTGAGCTTTATTTGTACTTTACATTAAGAATGTGTCAAATAATGATTGTATACCTATTCACTTAACAAAGACATTGGACATTGAATTGTAGGTCAGGCTTTGGATTATAAAACTGAAGATAAGAGAAGAAAGTTTTTCTAGTGGAGCTTGTAGTCAAGTTGGGGGACAGATATTATCTTGAACCTTATTAAATTGCTTTTACTTGACCATTTTTGACCTATATAGCTGGCAGTTTTTTATGGTTCAACTAATATGTGTCTGAAGGTAATAAGTGCTGTGGAAGAACCTGAAAATAGGATAAATATGGCAGATAGTGTGGTTTTGTATGGAGGCAAGGAGTAGCTATCAGGAAATAATATTTGTAGGCTATCAGGGACACCTGATTTCTTAATATCTGAGCAGAAGTAAAGAGAGCTGAAGGAAGTAAGAGAACTAACCAGGAAAGTATCCTCACAGATGGAACAGTAAGTTGAAATCTTGCAGGTGTATGTTGCTCTTTGTTATGAGAATACTTTAATATGTTTTTTGAATATTGTGTTCTAAATGCATGGTCTAGCTTATGCCACCTGTATCAGTATATTAAATTTTCCGATGGGATATGGGCATGGTGGCTTAGTGGAGGCAAAAGGAAAAAAAAAAAATCACTTCTAAATACGAAAAAGAAATTTTTTCCAGAGGCAGAAGAATAGAGTTAAGATTACCTTTTTTGTCTTTTTTATGTGTGTGTACTTCCTGTATAATAGTTTCCAGATATTTTTCCCCAAAAAGGATTTCATTTTCTCCCTCAGGTTTTCAGTGGTTTTTTTTGCTAAACAAATTGTGTTAATACTTCTGGTCAGCATTGAGATAATTAGTGTTATCATTTAACTTTCTAACCAAGAAACATAGAGCTAATACAGTGAAAGTATGGTTGAATCTCATTTGCAGATTCCATACTTATGAACTCACGTACTTGCTAAAATTTATTTGTAGCCCTCAAAACAATATTCTGGGAGATTTCATGGTCTTTCACAGACATGTGCGGAGTAGTGACATTTTGTCATCCAAGGCTTTCTTTTAAGCTCTCATACTATAAACAAGTGCTTTTTTTTTTTTTTTCCTTTCTCTTTCATGGTCTCTTTAGTGCTGTGTTTTTGCATTTTTGTGTTTTGGGGTAGTGTGATTTTGCAATTTAAAATGATACCCAAGTGTAGTGCCAAATTGCTGCCTAGTGTTCTTGTGCGCTGTAAGGTTGTACTGTATCTTATAGGGAAAATTCATGTGGACAAGCATTCAAGTATGAATTATATCACTGTTGGCTCTGAGTTTAATGTTATTGAATTGACAACATGATATATTAAAAAGGTGTCTAAGCAGAAGCACACACATAAAACAAGATTATGATTGATCAACTGATATAAATGTGACCAGAGGCATACAGGAATTTATTTCACTCTGCTTTTCCCTTAGGAGAAATGATTAATTCAGTATTTGTGAGCAAGTTTATAGAAAATAACTTCTAGGAATAATGAGAATCAGCTACACAAAATTTGTTATGGCAATGATAGATTTTTGAAATATGGAAACTAGCTTGGGAACTTCTTGCCCTCCTCTATAGAGTCTTGGAGGTGGTGGTGAATTCACTTAGAGGTGGATTGGCATGCTGGGGAAAATTTCTTGTACTCTGTGTAAGAAAATGACATTAAATATACAAAAACATACAAGTATTACTGTAGATTGTATACTTACAATCAGATTCATGGCATGGCCTGTGAATTTTTGCATTTTGATATTGGTATCAAAAGATATTTCTCCTGAGAGAGGAATTGTAAAATATCCTAAGTCATGAGGCATCTTTATCTTGATTTGTCTCCTCTTCATTCATCTGTTTAAGCTAAAGGCTTTTTTTAGTCTTAATTATTGTGTTGATTAAACCATTGAGGATTGGGAGATCAGATGGAGCAAGGCTTTTAGAGAGGGCTAACTAATCATTTATTACTTGTGATTGACATTGACATCTTTAAAGATAAAATTTTCTGAATAAAATGAATAGGAATTAGCCTTTTCTACAAACTTAACTAATTGACAAATACATAACTTTAAAGATAGCATTGCAGAATTTTAAAGTCATTATAATGTGTAAGATTTAGTTTTAATACATTAAGTTGAGCACTTACGAATTGTAATTATTTGTAAGCATTTTCAGAATGATGGGTATAGTTAAGCAGCTGTCAACAATACCTTTAAGTGAGGAAAACCACACGTTGATAAGAGGAAAGAAAACATTTTTAAATGCTGAAGATAATGGAGGGCTATTCACATCAAACTTTCACATAGACCCTGCTGAATGAATAATAAGTTGTAAATGTTCATTAAAGATGAATAGTTGTACAGAGCTGAAACATGTTAATAATGGTAAGTGTACAGAATGAGCTTATTTATGTGTCTTGGTTGAAATATGTATTGCACATATATTCTTCCACTCTTTGAGCTGTCTTTTCATTCTTTTAATAGTGTCTGGCTGAACAGAAATTCTAGATCATATGTAATCCAATTGATCAATTAAAAAATGCCACTTTTTGTTAACTTAAGGAAAATCTTTGTCTACTCCAATATTATGAAGATAGTGTGTTCTAAAAAAATTAATTTTACCTTTCACATTTAGATTCACAGTCTGTTTGAATTGAATTTGTGTATATGGCATGAGGTATAGTAGTCAAAACACATTGTATTTCATATGGAAAGCCAGTTGAGTCAGTATAATCTATTGACAGAACCGTCCTTTCTCCACTGTAGTGCAGTTTAACTTTTGTCATAAATCAGGTAACCAAATTTGCTCATTCCCCTTTTGATTAAAAAGAAGTAATTGTGCCCTTCAAAATATTTAAAAACCCAGTCAAAAGTAAAGGTAATTCTAGAAGGAAAAAAAAAATTAATTTTGATGTTAAAAAACCCCTTTTTTAATATTTTTATATAATTCTTACATCATTTTTCATTTTTGCACAATGTATGTATTTTCTTAGAAAACCATTTTTCAATCACATTGTTATCAATATTAACTTTAATTGACTTAATTCACTTTCTATTCTAGGAGATAAAATGGAAATAAATACCATAATGGGAACTGTCAATATTAAGCATTGTCTTGTGTTCATGCCTCACAACTGTCCTTTTCTTCTTTGTGCACTAAGAGAAAGGATGACTTTGCAAGAGAGATTGAGTGACTAACAAAGAAGTATAAAACTCTTTTCTAGCTCTTTGTTAAGTGATGTCATTCATTAAACAAGAAAGATACTACAGAAAACAGTAATAGATGTGTCAAAATATATTCTACTTTTGATTAACACTGACTGTTCTTACAGATTTTATATAAGTAGTATTAAGAGATTTTTCAAGTAAATCTGTATTTTAACTTCTAGAGAACTTGAATGTCAACAGCCATTGGGAGCAAGTATTAACAAAGATCATGTGTTATCTGTTTTTCAGTTTTAACTTATTTTCTTTTTTGAAGGAGTTCTTCATTCGTCGTATTTTTGCAATTATAGAGCTCGTGGATTGAACTCTAGTGTGACAATACAACCTAGGTTTAAGTTATGCCTCGATTAGTTGTGTGATCATAGGCATTTCTTGAGTTGGTTGCCATTAGTAGGAGATGAAGATAATGTCTTTCTTGTCTCCATTTTAGGTTATTGTGAAGTTAAATGACAAAGTTTTTTGTTATAAAGCACAGGATCAGTAGAATGGTTTAAGACACTGTTCTGCCACTCAATTAGCTGTATAATGTTGGGTAAAATATTTACATTTAATCTCAGTTTTCTCATAAAATGGAAATGATGATAACAGTACTACTTTCCATAGGGTTTTGAGAGTTTCAAATAAGATACTACATATAAAGTGCCATATATCAAATGTTAGGCATAATAAACTTTATTATATACATCTGTTGATTGTGCACCATGTACTGCATATACTATGTATATGCTGGAGTAAATAAGTTATTTAATTCTAAGGACAAGTCTATATGGTAGGAATATTTTCCCCCCATTTGACACACAAGTACTGGTTGTCAGGTTAATTGTTCAAAGTTACATACCTAGTAAGTGATTTAGTTTGGATTGGAACCTTTTTTTTTTTTTTTTTGCAGCTACTAAGTTGCCTGTCAAATATATGCTGTAGTTATATCTACATCATATTGACAAGTCACCTTTGATTTTTTTAAAACTGAAATTCTTGTATTTCCACTGTGTTCTCCTATCTTCTATTGCAGATTCCTTTGTGTATGTGTGTGTGTGTGTTTAAATTTGCTCAATAAGGTCCTCCCTGGTGGCTCAAGCACCGCACTATGAAGCAATCTGCAGCCTTTGCAGCATGAGTTCGATCCCTGGCTGGCCAGGGAGAAACCCACATGGCAAGGCAGACCTCTCCTGTCTTGCCCGCTGCTCCCCTCAGCAGTGTATTTCAGTCAGCCTGCCTGTTCTGTTCCCCACTCTGTCTCTGTGAATCCTCTCACCCCTGGCCTGTACCCCAGCTCTTGTATGCATAAATAAATAAATCTTTAAAAAAAAATTTTGCTCAGTAAGCCTGAATTTCTACTATAGAAATAAAGATGCTGGAGGGCCTCCCTGATGGTGCAGTGGGTTAGGTCTCCGCATTATGAAGTATCTGCAGCCACTGCAGCACGAGTTCAATCCCCAGCCAGGGAGCTAACTCACAGGGTGTAGCAGACCTCTCCTGTCTTGCCCGCTGCTCCCCTCAGCAGTTTATTTCTGTCAGTCTGCCTGTTCTGCTCCCCACTCTGTCTCTGGTGAATCTCTGGTAGTTGGATATAAGGAATTGAAGTTCTGAGGGAAAATGTACAAACTGATGTATAGATATGGGAGCCCTCAGGGAACTTTATGTGCAAGGATGAATGAATGAAGGTGGTTACAGGATACCAGACTAAAACCTTAAGGGTTACGCTCTGAGCAAAGAAGAATAGTTTAAGAATCTTTCGACTTTCAGATTCACACGTCCAGTGTATTAGTGAAGTGTTTTGGGCTTCCCTTCAAAATATATGTTAAAGTGGGTAATTACTACTTCCACTGATATTGCACCATTATTTCTTCTATAGCAATAAAATCCTTTAACTCCATCTTCCATGTTTCTAGTCTTCTACTGTCTATAATCTGTCTTCCATGTAACTTTCTGTTCCTTTTAAAATGTCTGGTCATTTCAGTGCCTTGATCAAAATTTTCAAGTGATTTTCCTCTCAGAATAAAATTTAAAGCCAATAGGGTGTATATGATTGCAATAGATGTTAGGCCATTAGAGAATTCTTCTCTTACCACTGCATTGTTGCCTCGGAGCAACCCACATGGTGAGCAGACCTCTGGCTCACCCGCTGCTCCCCTCAGCAGTGTATTTCTGTATTCTGCCTGTTCTGTTCCCTGCTCTGTCTCTGGTGAACCCTCTCACCCTCCCGCACATCTGGCCTGTGTCCACGTTCTTGTATGCATAAATAAATAAATCTTTAAAAAAAAAAAGGAAAAAGATAAACTCTAAAAGGAAAAAAAAAGGTTTTAGATGGAAGAGTGACAGAGTGTACATTTTAGATCCACTCTGTAGAGAGATCTTAACAGTGCATTTGTAAAGGATGAAGACTTAAAAGTAGAGGAACCCTTTTCAGGACAGATGGGTCAGTTCAAATTGAGAGATAATGAGGACCTATGATTAGTGATAAATGATACCCTAGAGAGGTGGGGAACAACTGGAGAAAAATGTAGGAGGAGTCGAGTATGGAGTATCTAATAGGATTGGTCATGAACATTTATATTTGAGTCACCTGGAATTGATAAAATGAAAATTCTGTGCTCTGCCCCAAGTTTATTCAATCTAACTTTCAAAAGATGAAGTTTAGAAATTTACATTTTAAAGAAGTACTTAGGGTAATGCTTGTGAGCACTAAAGTGTCAAAGAAACTGGTGTAGATTTTTTTTCAAAGTATGATTCTCATTCTTGGGACAGTCTCCTTCCCTCTCCCCCTGTTGGAATAACCTGAAGTACTTAATTAAAAATGAAGATTTATGTATGTATCCTAGAACTACTGAATCTGGATTTCTGGGGTGAATGAATATGGGAATTTCTTAGGCAAACTAAAGTTTGATAACCAGTAAGTACTTCATAGACATAATCTACATTTTTAAAATGCTTTTTTTTTTTTTATAGAGGCATGTTTTATTTATTTATTTGTTTGTTTGTTTGTTTGTTTTGTTTATACATGCACTGGGTATAGTCAGAAGCGCGGGAGGGTGAGAGAATTCACCAGAGCCAGAGCGGGGAGCAGAGCAGGCAGAAAGACCAAAGCACACTGCTGAGGGGAGCAGCTGGCGGCAGGAGAGGTCTGCGCGCCATGTGGGACCCTCCTCAGGTGGCCGGGGAGCAGCCGGGGATCGAACCGGCGCCGCAGAGGTCGCCAGCAGCTTCGCAACCCAGCGCTCAACCGCTGCGCCACCAGGGAGGCCCTAAAATGCTTTTAAGAGATGTTTATATAGCTACATCTTGATTTATTTTTGTCACATTTATTTTCTATTTACTTTGAAAATAACTGACAAATTACTCTTAGATGGATAACATAACCAAGTCAAAATTATTACCTTAAAAGACATCAAATATTTTAAAGTTACATTTAAGGGGAAACATGACATTTTTTACTGCATTTTTAGATACTATGGATTTATTCCCTAATGTTGTGGTAAAACACAAAAAAGTACTTTTCCATTAATGTCTGACTAAATTATAAACTTCTGGTAAATGAGATATGTCTATATTGGTAGTCATTTAAGGAGCTTTGAAATTTGTAAGATTTAATTTAGAATTAAAGTTTGAAATATGTTACTACTTGGGGAAAAATTTCTAAGAAGCTTAGAAATATCTCAGTCTTTTGAAGAATAACATGTTTGTAACTAAAAGAAATTATTTGTGTGAAATTTATTAGGAAGTGAAGTTCTGTGAACTTTAGCGGTATTGTCAGTTTTATCCACAGCTCTGTAAACAGTAACACATTCATAGTGACTATATTGTGGTTTCCCTTCACAGATATCAAGTTGTGCTAGTACAACCATATAAATAATTAATACCTGAAGTCTCAATATAACATGGATATTAACAGTGATGACAAATAAATACAGACGCTTGGGAATCAAAATACTAAGCGAAACACTTTTCAAAAGGTAAGAAAAAATGTCAATTAAGGCCAAATGGACTCTAGTTAGTAGAAATAATTGACTAAAGTTTCTTTTTCAGTGTATCAGGCTATTAAACATCTGCATGATCCTATTAATATACTGGTAGAACTATGCTGTAAGTATCAGTTCTTTTGTGAAAATAGCAGTTGCACATACCTCTGCTGGCAAAGATCACAATTAACTTATGTTCCTATAGTGAACCCATCCAAGTAGGGTAGTAACATTACTGACTGGAACTTGATTTGAGTGCTTAGAATCAGTATTTCCATTTGTACTTAGACATATCTTAAATTGTGGCTAGCCATTTTGTTTTATCACCACCAAACAGTACAGATAGTAACGTTTTACCAAGTATGTGAAAGGCTTCAGGATAGGGTACAAAGAAGTTGACAGTCGGAGTCTTTGTTTTACAAGAAGAGTGAATTTTTAAGTCAAGGGTTATTTTTTATAGGTTTATTTTCATGCTGTACCCTCATGTTAAACATGTTTGGAACATGTTTAAATGTATTGTTATTTAATTTAGACAACTTTTCTACCTTGTGCATTTCAAGAATTTAGTAGGTACATTTGGGGGTGGTTGCATTTATAGATAATAGATATTAATGCTGTTCCATACTAGCTGAATGAAACTGTTAACTATTTTTGCTAGGCAATATGCTATGACTTTAAATGATTTTGAAAGAAAAAGAGACATTTACTAGGCATTTTATGAATTTAAGAAGTTTGAGGATTGTTATCATTTTAAAATTGTAATACTTCACCAAAATAGGCACACTTTTAAAATATCTCGTTTCATGTTTATAATAAAGTGACAGTTTCCATTATAAACATTGCTAATCCTTTTCTTGATTATTCTTGTTTCTAAATGGACACTCATAATAACCCATTTAGCCAGATTGTACATTCCTTGAAAGGTATAATACAGTATTACACAGTAAAACTGTAATTAACCAAACTCTCTTTAAGAAATGGAATATAATTAGGTTCATGGAACTATCTGGCTAATTGGTACTAAAACCAAAAAAATCCTTTCTGTTTTTGTCCTTGTTGAAAATCCATATGCCAAAAATAATAGAAATTTCCTTTTATAATAAAAATTTTATACCATTTCAGTAACCTTCAAGATACAGAAGACTTGGATGATTCTTTGGTGTACATACCTACATTATTTTTGTTCAGTCCCCAGTTTTGGATAATTGATGTCCAAAATTAGGGAAGACTTCTAGGCTAAGAGATTATAAATTCTGCATAAGAAATTTTATCAAGGGCAGTCTTTGGTTCACTGTAGACAAAATATTGCCTTTAATGCTAGAGAAAAATTTGGGTCCCAGTTTGATTCAAACTAATATTGAGTTGTAAGAATTCAGAGTATTCATGCCATTTGCAGCAACGCAGATGGAGCTAGAAGGAATTATGCTCAATGAAATAAGTCAGAAGGAAAAAGAAAAATATCGGATGGTTTCACTTATAGGAGGACTATAGCGGAGCCAAATAAGACATCAGTGTAAAAAAAATAATAGCAATACAAAACACAACAAAACAGAAACAGACAATTATAAACCAGAGACATCCTACAGGAGAGGAGGAAGGAGAGAGATTAGAGGGAGGGAAAGAGGGAGGAGCACAGGGGACTGAGGTGATGGTGCACGGGTGCACTGTTGAAGAAAATTCTGTGGGAACTACACCTGGGTGGGGGGGGAAAGCAAATATTGTTTAAAAATGAACAATGATATAAAAAATAAATAATTAAAAAAATTTAGAGTATTTTAAGCAGGTTATTTTTTGAGCAAAATATTTTGTGTTTATTGATTTCTAAAAAATCTTCAGTTTTTCAGCATCTCTGATGATACAGTTAACAAAAAATTACTGAGGATGTTATTACAAACAGATACCCTATTACCTGCTCTTTCTTTTCTAGAAGGGGTAAATCTATTAGCATAAGTTAATTTGCTTCTTCAATTTTTTTTTTTTTTTTATTTTAAAGAAAGGAATTTAGGAGGTTCTAGTATTCTTCATGGCTGAAGCTGAGAGTCTGAAACCCTGATGCATAAGCTCTATTCTAGATCATAGCTCCAGTCCTTCAGGATTTAAGGAAAAGAGATAATATTACCACAATGATAGACCTTTGGTTATACAGGTAAGTTATTTAGTTTTGCAGTAGTGAAGACAATTGTAGTTTGATTTTTTTTTTTTCCCTTTTGAAGGGGAGGGACTTGTTATTTTTCTCTATTTTTTTCTGCATGGAAAATTTTCTAGTCTGATCTGGCTGGCTCTTCATGAGTATGGAACTATGGAGAATGGATTAGGGATGAAATATTTTCCATGCTTTTTCAAGTTGGGGTATAGAGGAAGTCTCTAAGTACATATATTAAAATCTCTAGGACATTGTGCCTATCTTTGGTATCCTAGATATTTTTTATTCAAAGGCTTTCTGAAATATCTTGACTTCTGTTTCTCCCCTTTTGTTTTTTAAGTATATATTCCTTTTGCCTGTGTACGCTCTCTTTCATATCTATCTGTCTCTCTAAATGGGAATTACATAAGATATTATGTATCATAGAGTCCCTAGGCTTCAAAAAGGTGAATATTAAGTATCTTCAGTTGCAAGGCTTACCCCCATATTTCACACTTTTATTTTCAATCTTATACTTTTAAGTGTATCCATACAGGGGTAAATGACTCAGCTGAAGAAATTTGTCTGTAAAGAATTACATGACAAGTGTAGTCTGAACCATTATTAAATTGTTCCTATTTATGTTCTAGACAAATAGAAAAAGAATCATAGTGGTAATACTTCTTAATTGCTCTTGCTATGTTTGCCTTCCACTTTGATTTGTCTACCTGGTATCACAATTGGTTTCCTAAAAATCATTCACTTAATAAAACTAAGTATTATTATAATAGCTATAAGCTGAACACTGTTGATGGAGAATTGCTAGTCCCTCATTTCCCAAAATATATTACACTGATAATTTACAGTAGGAACAGAAAGTTACAGGCAGTGTCTTTGTAATGTCTTTTCCAGGTTTCTTTCTTTTAAGTGTGGTAGGTGGAGTAGTGTTTCATTAGATATACCATTTTAATGTTTGTTTTTCCTTTTAATTATTATTGGTGATTCTGTAGATGTGACCACAGATCCTGGAAATTTACAATCTGAAACACAGTTGACACTGTTTCAGAGAGCGTTTCAGAATCCTATAGATAGATAGGAGGTAGTAATAGATTCAGATTTGGAAAGTCATTCAACAGCAAAAAAAAAAAAAAAAAAAAAGAGTGAGATAGTTAGAATTACAGGTAGGAATTGGGACTTAATGTGAATGTATAGACTGAAGTTTGGATGACTCCTCAAATATACCCACCAATTGGACAGAAACTTAGGGTAAGGAAGAGAGAGAGTCTGTTTCTGTTCTAGAAAGAGCCATTTTCATTAGTGGGTAACATAGGAAAAACTTCCTTCTAATTGCTAGGTTGGGCTTTGCCCATATGAATATGTCAAATAATAGTTATAATTTTCCCTTAACTCTAAAAATAAAGTGGTTAAATTTCCCATTATAATTGGGTACTGACTGAGGTTTTCAACATGTGCCATTTCTTTAACTAGCCAAGGGTATTTTCTGAGATACTTAGTTTGTAAATGTGTTCCTTTCTATTCCCTTAACAACTTAATTTTTGGCAGGGATATAACTTTGTGCTCCAAACTTCTTTAATTTAATTTTTCTAGTAATTTATACTATATAGCTAAAATGAGGAAACAATCATTTCAGTCTATAATTCTTTGTTAAGTATGACAACAAATGTCATGTCTTGGTTGAGATAGTACGTTTTAAGTCCCTTTTTGATTATTGAATTTACACTCAGTTTATTATATAATCACAGAAAGTATGTACATTTATATATGCCTATCCAAAATAGAAAATATACAAAAAAAAAATTTAGAAAAGAAAAAATTCATCAGAGGAAAGAGTGTTAAAATTTCATTTAATTCTAATCTTTAGAATTTTAAACCAATTTAATACTTTAAATGCATATAATATGTTAATTTCAGGCAAGGGTTTAATAGTACTCTATTTGTTGCTTCCTGAGCCAAAGAGATCATGACATTATTCATGAATTTGTTACTAATTGGATTAAAATGGTAACTAAAGGGTATAGTTAGGTTTAATTTAGGGTTATTATAATTTTTTAAAGATTTATTTATTTATGCATACAAGATCTGGGGTACAGGCCAGAGGTGTGAGGGGTGAGAGGATTCACCAGAGACAGAGTGGGGAGCAGAACAGGCAGATGTACCGAAATACACTGCTGAGGGGAGCAGCGGGCGAGTCAGGAGAAGTCTGCTGCAGCTGCGCCATGTGGGTAGCTCCCTGACTGAGGATTGAACTCATGCTGCAGTGGCTGCAGATAGCTTCATAGGTTGTGTCTTCACCCCTTGCACCATCAGGGAAGCCTAAGGTTATTATTTTAATAGAATACTGTGTGGTTGCTGTGGTAAGACAATGCTTCTACACTCTGCTAAGCATCTAAATCAACAGGCTGATTAATTGGGGACTGGGCATCGCCTGATATTGTGCATTTTAATATGCTTTTCAGTAGATGTATTTAGTGCTTATTCTCATGTTACACTTTTGATTTGCAAGAGTTTGAGGTACCAAAAGTGTCCTTGGTATGAAACAGGTTCTCTTTAAAAAACAGCCCAGTAGCACAGGATTTCAGAAATCTAAAATGTGAGCTTCATTGTACTTGTTGAATGGAATAAACACATTTTTAGGGAGCAAAAGAAACAAAAACAGGTTTGATTTTTCATATTAACCAGTGTTTTGATCACTGAATGGTAAAGTAATAAAATGTGCTCATAGGTGGGGTTTTATAGTGATCTGTATGTAAATATAGTAACTACTATCAATAATAGTCTCAGTTCATTAATAAGACTTGAGACACAAGTTTTGTTCTCATTCAGATTGGTGTGGAAGAAGAGTTAGGGATGCCTTCTATTTGAATCCTTTGAGGGTTTACATGTCCTTTATTGGCATCACATTTTAGAAAGTAAAGATTAACGGATTTTTTATAGCTTATAGAATATCGCTATTGTAGTATTTTGAATCATAAATTATAAATATAAATTATAATATAATCAAATTTTTATGGATTTTTTAAAAGTTTATAAAATTGTTTTCTTTGTATATTTACATAGGTGTTTTGATATTTAAAATCTGTAACCTTCAAATTAGTTCAGATTTGGGTACGTGGAACAAATAACCTTGATCTTAATGTATTTTGTGCTCCTTTAAAACATCATTTGAAGTTTAATTTGATTTTTTTGTAATTAAAAGTAGGAATATAGATAGCCATTGTGCATTATTTGTGAATATAATCTTGACAAGATTTTAGCAAAGAGAATTACATGTCAGCTTCCTCTAAGGAATCCCAAAACAATAAAGGTGTTCTATGAGAAAACCTATTTCTAAGTTCTGATTGGTGTCCCATACTTACTGTTTGTGTGATTGCTATAGAACTTTTGAGAATAAATTCATCATGTTTTAATCCCAGACTGATTTTGTGAGTCTTGTAAGATTTTTCTAAGTTGTTAATTAAAAATATAAAACTATGCCATATTCTGAAGAAGAAGAAAAAACAATTAAATACCACCTACTTACATATTTACTGAATACTTTCTCAGTTTGTTAACAGGCAGAAACAGGAAGACAGCAATTTCCTTTTATACCTTTTCCACAGTTCTACTAGAAATGAAGGAGAGGTTTTATTTGATTTGCTGGGGCGTGGCGGCGGGGGGCGGGGGCTGGGTATAGACTGACATTTAGAGGGTTATAGGAGAGGGAGGCTGTGGGAAGGATGGCAAAGGGAGGAGAGGGGGGTTTTGTGAAACAGCCCTTATTGGTCTCTATTCATTCTGCCCTTTCGAAGTTAGTGTGAAGTGGCAAAATACCTCGAGGAAGTTAAGTAGTAGAGGAGCATGAGAATTAAGATTTAAAATGCTAATAGCTTCTTTATTCTGCTTGTTTGGGAGAGCCTTTGAAAATATCACTAATCCACTTAGTTTATCCAAATGGGTCAGTCAGATTATTTTTCAATTTCCCTTAAATTTCTTTTAGAAACAGCAAACATCCCCAGTAGGCAGACCTGTTCATCTTCCAACACACGTCAAAACTATGGCATACACACAAACTTCTCTATATAGGAGTTCACAGAAGGAAATGATGGAGTTATATGTGTATACGCTTTGGATTTCTAAATGTAATACTTTGGGGACTTCTTACTCTCTTCTGTCCTCTTTAGAATACTTTCTTTCACTTTCTAATTTATGGCTTTTCTTCAAGAAACTGGGGAGGCTTGTCTTTGTGGTTTCGCTTTTAGCCAGTACAAACTAGTACTGTGATTTCTATCCATCTGCTTAATTAAATAAGTTCTACAGCCAGAAATTTTTGGATGCCCCATAGTTTGTGATCAAACGATTTGACATGAGTGAACTAAAAAGCAGAGCCAGCCTTTCTACCTCCCATGAATGTTTTGAGAGAACATGAGAAATGATTGGGATAGTTTTTGTGTTGGTTGCTATGTAAATTTAAGATTACTGTTTTAATAACTGAGATGGTATCCTGTTTTTGAAGGAAGTCTTTTTTGGCTTCTTTGTGCCTAAAAGGCAGACACACATTGAGGCAGGTTAAGAGCATTGTCTTTGGAGCCAAGCCCTGCTATTTACTGATAGCTGTGTGGCTTTGAACAGATAAGTTAAACTGTATGTGCCTTAGTCTCAATTTGTGGAGATGATAATAACACTTATACTAATTATGAGGCTCAAGTTAGTTACTGTATGTAAAGCATGTAGAACAATTCCTGGAACATATTAAATATTATGTAATTGTTAGTCATTATTCCATTTTTTGGAAATGTTAAAAAAAGTTATATCACATAACTGATTAGTATTGACTATTTGGATTAAAAGATTATAGCTTTCTTCTTTTGTTTTAGGTATATTAACTATTACCTTTTTCTCATTATTTTGTTTACATTTTTGAAGGTTTCCCAATGAGTGGATCATGATGACCGTATTGTAGGGACTTGCCATAGTATGGCTGCTTCCCGATCTACTCGTGTTACAAGATCAACAGTGGGGTTAAACGGCTTGGATGAATCTTTTTGTGGTAGAACTTTAAGGAATCGTAGCATTGCTCACCCTGAAGAAATATCTTCTCATTCTCAAGTACGATCAAGATCACCAAAGAAGAGACCAGACCCTGTGCAAATTCAGAAAGGAAGTAATGGCGGAAGAACTACTGATTTAAAACAGCAGAGTACTCGAGAATCATGGGTAAGCCCTAGGAAAAGAGGACTTTCTTCTTCAGAAAAAGATAACATAGAAAGGCAGGCAGTAGAAAATTGTGAGAGAAGGCAAACAGAACCTGTTTCACCAGTTTTAAAAAGAATTAAGCGTTGCCTTAGATCTGAAGCACCAAACAGTTCAGAAGAAGATTCACCTATAAAATCAGACAAGGAGTCAGTAGAACAGAGGAGTACAGTAGTGGACAATGATGCAGATTTTCAAGGGACTAAACGAGCTTGTCGATGTCTTATACTGGATGATTGTGAGAAAAGGGAAGTTAAAAAGGTGAATATCAGTGAGGAAGGGTCACTTAATTCTGCAGTAGTTGAAGAAATCACAGGCTATTTGACTGTCAATGGTGTTGATGATAGTGATTCAGCGGTTATAAACTGTGATGACTGTCAGCCTGATGGGAACACTAAACAAAATAGCACTGGTTCCTATGTGTTACAGGAGAAATCAGTAGCTGAAAATGGGGATTCGGATACCCACACGTCAATGTTCCTTGGTAATAGGAAGGAAGACAGTTATGTAGACCATAACGTGCCTTGCACAAATACAGAAGTGCAGGTCAAGTTGGAGGACCACAAAGTAGTAACTGCCTGCCTGCCTGTGGAACATGCTAATCAGCTGACTACTGAGCCAGCTACAGGCCCCTTTTCTGAAATTCAGTCATCTATAAGGGATTCTGAGGAGGAAGTAGATGTGGTGGGAGATAGCAGTGCCTCAAAAGAGCAGTGTAATGAAAGCACCAGTAACGCCCTGGACACAAGTCTTGAGAGTATGCCAATCTCCAGAGATACGGAACCATCTTCTGTTCTAGACGGTGTTTCAGCTCAAATGATGTCTTTATCAGAACCTCAAGAACATCGATATACTCTGAGAACTTCACCACGAAGGGCGGCCCTTACCAGAAGTAGTCCCACTAAAAACAGTTCTCCTTGCAGAGAAAACGGACAATTTGAGGAGCATAGTCTTAGCGCCAGTGAAACAAATGCAACGGTTAGTGATAATATAAGCAAGTCTCCCACAAATCCTGATGAAATTTCTCAGAATGGAAAAGGGATATGTTGTGACTCTGAAAATTACGGGAGTGAAGGACTAAGTAAGCCACCCTCAGAGGCAAGGCTCAATATTGGACATTTACCATCTGCCAAAGAGAGTGCCAATCCGCACGTTACAGAAGAGGAAGATGATGATCCTGATGTTTATTACTTTGAATCAGATCATGTGGCACTGAAACACAACAAAGAGTATGTGTAAATATGGTAACCATGAATTCTGCTTTGTTTATTAGTCCACAAGTATTCAGTATCTATTCATAAATGTTCGTTTTTATTACAGCTGAAATTAATGCTTTAGCTAAAATTTTAGGTTTGACATAATGATTTTCTCAATTCTTAAAAAAAATTTGCAAAAAACAGAAAGCACTAAAACAAGGTTGTTATTCTCTTCAGTGACAAAGTTTTCAAGTTTTGATATTTCATGCATCTCAGTTAAAAAAGACTGTGGGAACATGGTTGATGGGGTTTTTGTTTTTAAGTTTTATATTGAGTTAATTTTTAAAATGGAAACCTATTTTGATTTATGGTCCTAGAGTTTTTTCAAGTGTCTGTGCCTTCCAGATAGTGTTGAACAATTAATGAGTGCTTAGACATCATCCAGATAAGGAAATTCTGGCAGAAAACAAATTTACTTTTTAGCTCATTAAAATTTTTGGTTAGAAAAATCTTGTGATTTAGAGAAAATATTGCTGTAACTGCGGTGGTGATAGCTACCTATACATTTTAGTTAGCATATTAGCAAGAATTAGTCTCCTCCATAGTTTACGTAGAATGTTTGAAACAGTTTTTTCCTTATTCTAAATTATAAGGGGAGACTGTATCTTAATATATTTTCAGTTCTCAACCTTTGTGATAAAGGCATTTTAGTGTTGAAATTTGCCACAATTTTGCTTAGATTAAGAAAATATCCTCTGGGCAGTAATACAAGTATATTGGAACTGTGTCTAAATAATCCTAAAAATAACTGTTAACAAACAGTGCATATATAATATTGAAAGACAGACATATATACATTAAACTCCTTAACTTCTATACAGCAGACTTTTGAATTACCATCAAAATCAGATTATTTTGGTTGCACAAAACTATGGATTTGAGGGACATTTGTAGTATTTTTTAGTGAAAGTTGCCAGACCCTGATAGGTTTCAGATCAAAGTATCAAATCTTGGTGGTGGAACATAATTTTCTTTTGCCATGTTCTGTATAGATGGTTTAGGTTTGTAAATGGTAGCATAGGTCGCTTTTCTGAATATTTTCACCTGTTTTCTTTATAAATAGTATTTTAATATTGGGTTTACTAGAGAAGTCATTTCATCTGAGCATTTTACTTATTTATTTTATGGAACTGTTAGCATTTCTAGTATTTGAAATGTTTGAAGTCCAATTTGATCTAGAAAAATGGTTCGTTAATGTTTTATTCAATTTGAGATAAGTTGAGTTTTTATTGTTAATATACCAGTTTTTGAAAGTAGAGTTGTTTATTTGCAGGTCTTGGAAGCAGGATATACCAAAATTTCAAGAAATGTGCATTTGAGCAAAATCATATCCAGTTTATTCTATTTGTCTCTCTCGCATTGTTTCTTTGGCAAAAAGAGATGCCCTTTTAAAGCTTACCTGGCTACTGATGATGGCAAGTCTTGTCCCATTAATTCATAATATTACTTTTTGGTAAGAACTCTCCTGATGATAATTTTGAAGGGTAATGTACCTATAAAACAAGTGTTTAAAGATAGTGGCCTATCTAACATTTTATTTATTTTATTTTTTTTTTTGTGGGACCCTCACCAGTGGCCGGGGATCGAACTGGCGCTGCAGAGGCTGCGGGCAGCCTCGCAACCCAGCGCTCAACTGCTGCGCCACCAGGAGAGGCCCCTATCTAACATTTTAAAGAATAATTCCATGATCCTAAGTCTTTGAGAATGGAGCAATATAATTTCTTGTATTACTTAGGGTATACAGAATCCTTTGGAATTTGAATGGTGGTTGATTTAATAAGACAGTATCTCAAATTAATGCCTCATTGGGTGACTTTGGGATGGAAAAAAATCACTCCTTTATGCCTTTTTGCCTTGCTCCAAATCTTTTGAAGATAACCCCTTTTGACACTTTTAACTTTTCTTTCTTCAAAGCAGGCAAGTAGAGAGAAGTGGGATGAAAAGAGAGCATCTTCGTTAGCATTTTGGTTAGAGATAATTTAAGGATAATTAGGAGCGATTGTTTGATCAAGTTGGATGTAATCTCTTCCAATAAAGTCCCTATCTTATGCTTTTTCTTTAGTGGTAAGGGCTGTTTGGATATCATTTGGCTCTTTTTTTACCCAAATAATTGTCATTAAAAATAGCATGTTGATAACCTATTTCAAGTCTCAAAAAGTGAATTTTTGGCAGTTTGAAAATATTCTTAAAAGACACTTATGATACATGGATTATTATCCTCCTGCTAACATGTAATGTATACACATATCCAATGAAGTATCTTTTCCTTCATATACTGGAAAAGTTCTCCAGTGGGAGAACTTTGAAATGGGAACTGGGTACTGCCTCACCTACATGAGTATCTCTACCAATAAATACTTATTGATAGCCAATTTATAAATAGGCTATTTATAGAAAACACTGCACATGGCATAGTTCTTTACCTGGGGCTAGGTGGATGTAGCTGTTATTTCACTTGTGATTCTTTTCTAAATTAATGTATTATTTAATCAGCAGTCTTAATAGGATTTGACTCATAATTTACCCATCTTGTTTGTAAGGCTATCACAGGTAGGATCATCTAATCACTTGTAAATTTCCAAATAGAGGTTTGTATGTAGAATTTTAGTCTTAGAACTCAGTCCTGGAAATTAGACCATAGACTAGAGAAATTAATCTGCAGATATTTTGGGTATTTACTCCCTTTCTTGTCTAAATGCCATCCCTTTTCTCCAGCACACAGTGTGCTTTTATATATTTATTTTTCCAAGTGGAGAAATCCCCAACAAGCAAGAAACGAGTGTATTTTTTTTTCTGACAAGATTCCAGCTTTGAATTATTTTACTAGATGTGCCTTCTGATTTTCAAGGTTGATTCATTCTGTTAAATTGGTAGATAATACCTAGTGACTTCTTTTTGGCCTCAATATTTAGGTGGACTGAGATCATGTACTTAACTGTGGATTGACATTTTGCTGAATTTGAGTCTGCAGCATTGAAACTGATCTCTAAGTTTTAAAATTCTGACTCCATGGAGAGAAGATATAGAAGATTATAGTTCTGGATTTTAATTTTCAAGCTTTTCTTCTGATTCATAGGCAATCACTGGAAAATATTCAAATGAAAATATCATTTGGACAGTTGCCTCTGAATTCTTCATTATACAAGAATACTTAAATAAATTAGTTTGATAGGCCCTGGATAAATCTAATTGCTGGATATTGTAACTTTTCATGAACAGATACAGAGAGTAAAAAAGTCAGATTTAGGCTTTCTAGATTCTTGAGTCTTGCAAGAGATTGACTCATTGATAATTTTTCTAATATTTGTATACATTTTAAAGTTTCTAGATAATGACACTGTAAGAGTAAGATAGTTATTGATTATTTAAGAATATTGTTCATGTACTGTCCAGATGAAAATCTTATTTTCAAGCCATATTAATGAACATTTAAAAGAATTGTAGTTTAAAACTTGTTTCTCTGAAAACATTTCCTAAATATGTAAGATACAGCCTTCTGTTGCACCCTGCTTGAAATGAATTTTGTGATATTTTCATCAATTTCAGATGCTATATAGAGAAAATAATCGACAGTTATTATAGATTCTCCTTTGGTGAGACTACTTTTCTTATTTGTCAAAGTAGTTTCTTTTAAGGGACCAGAAAACTCCAAACTAGGGATAAATTTGCTTAGAAAGCACTAGAGGAGTCATCCTGGATGAAATAATTTTACATTTGTAATATTCTTCATAATTTCCAAAGCAATTTCATCTATTTCCACATTTGACACCAACAACTTGGAAGAAGACTGCATAGGTGACATACTCCATGTCCTAACTCTTAAGGCCTTTAGGTTATTAAAGTATCATGATGAATTAGTGGTAGAATGTTAGAACTTCCATTTTCTATAGTTTGGATTACTCTGGATACCTCATTCTATAAGAACTTACTCCATGGACTTCTGGGTTTCTAGGTTGAGGACTCTCATGGAGCACATCTTGGGTACTTCATTTTCAAAATTCTTTAGCCCAAGTTTAAATTGTGTGATTGTAGTAGTGATTATCTGGTTTTATCTGTCAAAAAACCAGCATTATAGGTAAGTAACCTACTTATTGAAGAAAATAATTTTGTGTTGTTTTAAAGAATAATTTGTTACTTTGAAAATAATAACTGCCTGCCATGTACAACTGGGGAAATAAAACTACAGCTACAACTTGATTTTAAATAGAGTTTGGGTAATTTGCAAAAAAATACTTTGAAGAGGGTCAGATTATATTGCAGTTAGGTAGATATATTAATATCAGAGGTTTGCTAAGGAAGACTCATGATTGTTGTGCCTTTTCTCAGCTCATTAGAAAAGGTTTGTTCAAAGATCATTGGGGAGAGATAACTGCCTTAAATATAAAGTTTTTGTGCATAAGCTTTGACTAATGAAAATATTCAGAGAATTCTTTGTTTTTTCCTTTGGTGACCGGCATCTTTCATTTCAACTAATATGAATGGTTTCTAAAAGTGATCCTCTGCTATAATCCAAGTATATTTGTACCCAAGTATAATTTAAGCTTTTCTTCTTGATTTAGGATCATCTTTGTTGACAGAGGGTATATAGCAGTACTTTTTTGATACCATTGCCAGAATAGGTCTGTTTTTGTGGGTTAAATGCTTTGGGTTTCTCTGCTTTTTATGTTCTTATAACTTGGCTTCTTTTCTAAGTTCTGTGGCTTCTTAGACTCCTCTTCTTTTCTTCACATATGTTGACTTTCATTAGTCACTTGTGCCGGTATGATACTTTGACAACATTTTATTGACAACATTTTAATTCTCTTTAAACTTGGAACACAGAATAACTAAATTTGTCAGAATTCTGTGTAATGATTCTTTAGTGGTACACTGAGGAATGCATCTGTGCAGTCAAAGAGAAAACATAGATGAGCATTAGTGCCTGGATTGTTTTATAATTTTCTTTATTTATTCCTATTATTGTGCTAAAGGTGATGTACATCATTGTATTTGTTTTAGGAGTTAGAGGTTCAAACCTCTAGGAATAAGTGTTTTCCCATCATGCCCACAACCAAAGCCTCAATAATCCTTATCATGCTCCACTGGGCCTCCTCATCCCGTTACCAACTTGCCACCTTCCCCTTATGGTTTTGTAGTCAGGCATCAAGGGTTTGCTATGGTTTGGCTTTTTCCTAACCCTTTGTTTTGTTTCTCTGTATTCCACATGTAAGTGAAATTGTCCAGTATTTGTCTTTCTCCTACTGACTTCTTGAATCACAGAGCATTATCCTCTCCAGTTCCATCCATGTTGTTACAAATGTCAAGAACTAAAGAAGCTCATCTTTTTTTTTACAGTTCATTAGTATTCCACTTTCTGTATATGTGTGTGCAGAAGCTTTTTGGTTTGACGTAATCCCAATTGTTTATATTCTCTTTTGTGTTTCTTGCTGTTGGAGACAGAGCCACAAAGTCATGTCTAAAACCAATGTTGTGGAATGTTTTGTGCACTTTTTTTTCAATGTATTTTATAGTTTTGGGTCTCGTATCCATGTTTTTAATCCACCTTGAGCTAATTTTTGTGTAAGATATGAGATGGTAATCTAGTTTTATTCTTTTGCATGTGACTGTCCAGTTTCCCCAACGTTGTTCTTGAAGAGATCTTTGTTGTAGATTAATTGTCCATAGATGTGCAGACTTTATTTCTAGACTCTCAGTTCTATTCTGTTAGTATGTCTGCTTTTGTTCCAATACCATACTGTTTTGATTACTATAGCTTTGTAGTAAAGTTTGAAGTATGAGAGTGGAATACTTATATTCTTTCTCTTTTTTTGTCAACATTGTTATGGTTATTTGGGGTCATTTGTGGTTTCATATGAATTTAGTACTGTTTGTTCTTTTTCTTTGAAGAATGCCACTCGAGTCTTGATAGGGATTGCATTGAATCTATATTGCTTTAGGTAGGGTACCCATTTTGACAATGAATAATGACTCTTCATTTTTGTATGTCTTCTGTATCTTTTAGGAGTGTCTTAGTTGTTTTTTTTTAAAGATTTATTTATTTATGCATATAAGAACAGGGATGTAATCCAGAGGTGCAGGGCATGAGAGGATTCACCAGAGATAACAGGCAGATCTACTGAAATACATGTGGGTTAGCTCCCTGGATGGCCAGGGATTTGACTTGTGCTTCAGTGGCTGGTGATGGCTTGATAGTGCTGTGTCTTTAACCCCTGTGCCACCAGGGAGGCCCTGTGTCTTTTAGTTTTTATTGTATAGGTCCTTCACCTCCTTTGTTAAGTTTATTCCTAACTATTTAATCCTTTTTGTTGTAATTGTGAATGGAATTGTTAATTTCTTTCTTTCCAAATGCATTTTTGCATAGAGAAATGCAACAGATTTTGCAAATTTATTTTATACCCTGCCACTTTACTATATTGATTTATTATTTCAGTTTTCACATGGAATTGCTTGGGTTTTTCATGTTTATTATCCTGCCATCTGCAAATAATAGTTAAAATTTTACTTTTTCCCCAATTTGGATTCATTTTATATCTTTCCCTTGCCTAAGATTACTAGTTAGGATTCCCAATACTAAGTTGAATAGTGGTATTGAAGTGGACATCCTTGTTCTCAAATTTTTGGAAAAACTTTTTAGTTTTTCACCATTGAATATGTTGACTGCTCTGGGATTGTCAGATATGACCTTTATTATGTTGAGGAATGTTCTGTCTCTCCCCAGTTGTTTTGAAGTTATTTTTATCTATAAATGAATGTAGAATTTTATCAAATGCGATTTTGAATCTTTTAGTAAAATCATATGGTTTTTATCTTTGTTTTTGTTGATATCGTGAATTACACTGAATGATTTTCAGATGTTGAACCATCTCTGTTCCTGGAGTAAATCCCACTTGGTCATTATGCGTGATGCTTTTGATGTATCGTTGAGTTCAGTTTGGTAAGAGTTTGTTGACTATTTTTGCATCTATATTCATCAGGGAAAATTGGTCTGTAATGGTGTTCTTTGGTCTTTGTCAGGTTTTATTATCAGAATGATGTGGCCTCATAAAATGTTTTTGGAAGCTTTCCTTTTTCTCTTGTTTAGGAATAAGTTTGAGAAGGAAGTGAAACCATCTGGACCTGGGCTTTAGTTTTTTGGGAGATTTTTGATTATTGTTGAATGTGTGTTTTAGTTTTGTGTTTTCTTACTTGCTTACAGTTTAAAGACTGTGTCTTATGTAAAAAACCAGGTATCTGATTTCTAAGCAGAATAATGATTGTTTCTTTACATATGGCAATAAATACCCGTTAGCAGTAAAACCAACCTAAAACATTTATTTGAGCCTAATTTAAGCTTAGCTTTTAGTCACAGGAAATTAATTTCAGTAACTTTGATAGTAGCTCAAGAATGTTTTGTTTTTGCATATCACTCAGTATATACACACACACACACCATATTGTGATGATTGATGATATTAGATGTTATATTGTATAGTAATAAATGGGAAAACCTGCTTGTAACCTTCTCCCCTCTCCCTTTGCTGTGTGTTTAGATCCCTCAGGTTTGGTCACGAGACCAAATTTGCTAAATTTTATTTTCAGAGAGCCATGGTAAATATACTCTGTTTATGACTCTCAGTTTAATCCAGTTTCTTGTAAATATTTTAAAATAAAAAATTATATTTAGAGTATTTTGCAGAAATTAATTTTCCCTGACACTATAATTTTATCATTTGTATTAATTGGGAGGATTTTGATTCAGCTCTTCTTTGGCTACTTTTCACTTGTCTTACTTTATCCTTCCTCCCAATTTTAAAATGTATTTTTATCATATCTAACAACAGTTTTCAAAATATAGGAGCTTAAGAGTATCTTGTTATGCTTAAGATTTTAATTGTTGGGAAAGGGTCGTGCTATTAGTTTGCTAACATTGAATGTAAGATGCTATTGAAAAGTATTATAACAAAAACCTAAGTAACTTCTTCAACTGTTCATAGCATATTTGGATGTGAAGAGTCAAGTTAAATGAAGGAAGTATAGTTTGTCAAAGTAGTTTATTTAAGAGACACTAATCATGCCTAAATAATGTTATTTTTAAAATGCTGTCATTCAGATCTAGAATCTCAGTATTTTCTTAAATTTTATTTTTAAATTATTTACCAAGGTTGGGCTAGGTTTGAGGAATACTCCAATTCCCTTTTATTATTAGCCTTTTTATCTGACATCATGATGCTGGGTGTCAGTTTTTTTATTTATAAAAAAAAAATTGGCATGATTTATGTAATTTAAGCTCCTTAATTGCCTTCTGTGGTGCTAGAGTACTTTTATCCCAGTGTACTGTTACACTTCAGCTAGAATAAATGTCCTTAGAAATAAATTCTATTTTTAAAAATTATTTACTGCATGATTTTTAAACATTCTCTTTCTACCTTTCATTCTGCATTCTAACAAGATTAAACCTTTGACTCCTTGATTATTGTGATCTTTCTCTTCTGACTTTTTCATATGCTTTAACTGCATACTTTCCATCTTAATTTCAGTTTGCAAATGGCATTAACTTCCTACTGGGCTTGCCTTGGCTCCAACTCTACTTGACCCCTTTTCTCCAGCATTTCTTAATATTGCCTAAGGAAAACTTGGTTATTGACTATCTGTTAGATTGACTCCCTGGGTCACATACCCATATTTGCCAAAATTATCAATTGTCAGGAGTGGAATTAATGGGGGAGGAGGAAAAGGGGAGCAAACAAATTAGTGGGCATTGGAAGCTGTCAAGACATACCCATTATAGACCATTTGGTATTTTGGGTGAAATTGTATTCTTGACTACTAGTTGTCTGTAAAATTGATTATGGGAACTTGCGTATATTGCTTGTGGGAATGTAAAGGGGGTTCATCCATTGTGGAAATTTGGTTGGCAATTCTAACCATATAACCCAGCAATTTTACTTCAGCATATAAATCTAAAAGAACTAAAAACAGATATTCATATAAAAACTTGTACACAGATATTCATGGCAGCACTATTTGTAATAATCAAAGGTGAAAACAGCTCAGATGTCTGTAAACTGATCAGTGGATAAAGTGAGGGATTAATACAATGGAACATTGGTCAACTTTAAAGAAGATGGAGTACTGATCCATGTTACAACGTGGATGAATCTTGAAAACATTATGTTAAGTGAAAGAAATAAGACATTACAGGTGACATATTAGGATGTTATATGAAATGTCTAGAATAAGCACATTCATAGAGTCAGAAAGCAGATTAATGCTTGTCAGGGACTGAGGGAGGCAGAGTAGATTGTTTAGTAGATATGGGATTTCCTTCTGGGGTGATGATAATGTGAAACTAGATAGTGGTGATGGTTGCACTACATTGAATGTACTAAATGCCATTTGGTTTTACACTTTAAAATGGTAAAAATAGTCAATTTTTGGTAAATTTTAGCACAATAAAAAAGAATTAAAAAAACCTGGTGATGGGAGGTATGCTTGAGCGTCTGCTGGGAGATAAGAAAAAAATGCTGTTGATACTTATTTTTTCTCATTCTTGAGAATTTCTGGGATTCTTGGCATATGTGTACAATGTATGTTAGAAATACAATAGACACAAATTATAAGTATACATATGTTGGAGACAAAGTACAATTTTTATTTTTAACCAATAGAGGTGATTAATATGAAAAATATGGGAACTGTTGTTTTTGACAAGGTAAAGGCAATTACTGACCAGTCATTAATTTCATTGATTTAGTATTTAGGGGAATTTTCAAACATATTACCACATTTTCTCTGGAAGCAAACAAGCAATAGGATCAGAGAAATATTAATGGAATATTAAATATTAATTAAAATGTACTTTTAAATATTAATTCAATGCTTATTAAAGTATTAATTAAAATATACTTAAGGAAACTACAGGCTCTGCTGATACTTAACAATATATAAAGTAACTTTGGTGTCATCTGCTATAACTGGACTGGCATTTTAAGTAATTTTGGAAATTAGAGACTTGATAATTTTTTTTATATTGGGAAGCTGTGGAGCCAACAATATTAAATGATATTAAATACAAATACTGGGTATTTAAACAAAAAGCCACTATTTTGGGAAAAGCAGCATTTTCTGCAAGGACAGGGATAGAAAGCAAGCTTGGCAAATTAATGAGTATTCTTTAAGAGGTTAATTGTTAATAAGATAAAAAGACCTCAGTATTGATGTATGTAGACTTTGAAAAAGGCTTTGGGAAAGCTACATGTTATTAGGATTATTTCCTTTTTAATGTATGGTTAATAAGAAATACTAGCTAGTTTCAGGGACTCTTCAAAAAACAAGAGTTACATAGTGGTAATATTAGACATTATATTACTGTACAGTAGTACTACTGATTAGCTGTTTTATTAAACAGCAAAAATAAGTAGAGCATTTTTCACCATATATATATATATATATATATATATATATATATCATCATTTTTGCTCAACTCAACCATGATTGCTTAACATGTTTTTAGAACTAAACTTGTAGGTTGCAATTGTATGGGGAATATAAAAATAAAATTAAAAAAAAAAGAAAATAGAACTAAACTTGTAAAACGGTTTGCAGAATATCGTCAGTGGCAATTCTTTTCAAAAGATACTTAATATTTCTTAGGGTTTTTAATCAAATTTCGTGTAGATTTATGTAACATGGAGAAATATATTCTTTGTTTCAAAATGAAAGTATCAGTAATGAAACTGATGTCCTTTCATCCTCCTACTAAGTGAATTAGATGTGATTCGTAACCTTGGCTCTGAAGAATTTCAGAACAGCTCCATACTCATTTTGCCAACACAGCATATAGCGTTTAACACAAAATGGAATAATTGTTGACTGTGAGTTCCTTGACGCTAGGGACCAAATTTGTTGTCCATGATGTAGTTTCTTCACAGTAATTTAATTGTTGCCATCCATGTTTAAGATTTAGAATATTTTGTGGATTTTCCCCTTCTCTCATTTTTTGAATCCTCATGGTAAAAATTTTTGGGAAATCATTCTCTTAATAGACCATCTCCTTCAACAATTTTCTGTGGTTTGGCATTTGTTCAATTTTGAGTGACCCCTGACTATTTTCCACTGTAATGATGGTACTGTCAGTTTTTTGTTAGAAGTCTTCCTTGAATTATTTGGACTGTTGATCATAACTTGTGAAAACAAAGAAAGAGAAGAGAGAGCCACTGGGGCTGTGCCATTGTGAAGGCTGTGATGACTCTGGATGCCTCTTCTACTCCCGCCCATGCCATGTTGTTTTCACTCCTGTCACTCCATTAATATTTCTCTGAAGACTGAGTCCTTTTATGTTTGTTTCATTATTAGAAGTAGATTATAACTGGTCCCTTGGTCATGGTTAGAACCTGGGGATCTGTTTTGATTTGAAATTAGATAAACACAACTACTGTGTGGAGTTTGGAACTATAAGCTACAGGCATGTCCTGGCCTCTTGTGTTCTTTTCTGTTTAAATGCCATCGCTCTCACTTATGACTTTTGCATCTAGTCTTCTTTGTTATCTTCTTTGCTACTTTAGGATGGATATGCAGTGCTAATATTGATAAATGAATGACTAGAGTATGTGAGGGTTCAGTGTGGTAGGAGTCAACTCCCAGGTGCAAAAATAGCAGAACTATTCTTCTAATCACCTCTTAGGCTTTTTTGCAGATATAGGTACCGCAAAATCCTCTGTTTACTATTTAGACCTACTAGATAAGAATTACGCTAATACTTCATAATTGCCATAATGATAGTTGTTACAGAGACTGTATTATCCCTCTCAATTCATAGTTGTAAAAACCTAGCCCAGAAAAGATGAGTTATCGTCATGATTTCAAAACTTGTGGCAGAGTTACCACTTACTCTGTATTTCTGGCTCTTAGGTCAGGCAATTTTTTTACCCTTCATTCTTTATAAAAGTTTGAAATTATTATTGTTTTAGTCCATGTAGCAATCCTTAAGGTTATGCTAGTCTAGTTTAGAATTTCTTCACTACCCCAGTGAAGTGACTATAAAACTTTTTTTTTTAATGACGCTTTTTTTTTAAGATTTATTTATTTATTTTATGCAAGCACTGGGTACAGTCAGAAGCGTGGGGGGGCGGGGGGCCAGAATTCACCAGAGCTAGAGGGGAGAGCAGAACAGGCAGAGTGATGAAGTACACTGCTGAGGGGAGCAGCGGGCGGCAGGAGAGGTCTGCGCACCATGTGGGACCCTCATCCGGTGGCTGGGGATCGAACCAGCGGTGCAGAGTCTGCGGGCAGCTTCGCAACCCAGCGCTCAACCGCTGTGCCACCCGGGAGGCCCTATAAAACTTTTTTTAATGGACTTAATTTTACAGCATAGTTTTAGATTTAGAGAAAAATTAAGAAATGAAAAGAATTCCCATATACCCTGGTTCCAGTTCCCTCTATTATATCTTAATTAGTGTGACCTTTTTTTATAATTAATATACTGATACATTATTAACTATGTAATGTCCTAGTTGACTAATAAATATACTAGTTATTTAATATATAACAATTATAATTAATATGTTATGACAGTTATATATATCTATATATAATTATTTTGCGGGGAAGCTTTCTTTTGTAAAAATAGAGACAAATATAAAGTGTTACGCATCCTTTGAAGGTCAGTGTGAAGATGATAAGCACTTATGAAATACTAATTACAACTCTAAGAAAAAGTGTCAGTAGGGATCCTCCCTCCCTATTCAGTCTGATATTGAAAAAAATGAAAATCTCAAACTTATCATAAACTAACATTTTAGTTAAATTAATCCAACTAAGTTAGTCTCCAGAACAATTCTTTCAACATTTTGTGTTGTGAAATTTATTATGAACTTAATTCTGTCTTTATCATATGAAACTATTATAAGGAACTAAAATCGCAAATAACTGCTTTGGTTTGAGAATCTTGCATAGTTTACATTTTACTTAAGTATTTTATCAGTTGTTTTACAACTTCTTTGGAAGAGAACTATCAGTACTTTTAAAATTGCATAAATATTTCATACTTTAGGTGAATTCAAGAATTTTGGTGCTTGATATTTTAATTTTTTTTATTCCTAGGATGGTAGAAATAGGCATTAGATTTGAAATACTATTTTTTAATTAAACTTGTTGAAGCAATGGTTCATAAACTTTATAGAAATTTTACCTTGTTTAAAATGTAGATTCTTGGGCCCATGGTCAGACTATTTTAATAGATTTGGGATTATTTTGTAGATTTAAGTACTAGGCACCTTTATTTTTAACATGCATTTTGGGAATATGAATGCAGGTGGTCTTTAGGTCACTTTGAGAAACTTTGCATTTACAGACTTCCTTCTATCTTTAAGAGAATCCCTTGACTATATTTTGTAGAGAGGAAGGGAAACATCTTTTCTGCGGAGGAAGGCAATATTGAGAAATAGAGGCGATAGTAGAGAGATGTCTTTGAGAACATCATCATTTCTTTGAGTCGAAAATAAACTATTGAAATCTTTCAGCCTTCTAGAGGACTTCCGCTAATAGGCAATATAATTTAAACACCACAACAAAAACGCAAATTCAGGTTACATGAAATTAGTGATGATTAATTTGAAAATAGGCAATATTCTTTCAAATGTCTTTTTCTAGTATCTTAATCACCTAGCAGTAACTTGAATTGGCGGACATTAAAGAAATAGGCAATTCTGGTTTTGAGAAATTTGACATTGAATGACAGTAGTTTTTAGCTACTATATTCAGAGTCCCATGTATAATTAAAGTTGCCTTAAAGATAGAGTGAAAAAATAGGGCCTCCCCAGTGGCGCAGCGGTTGAGCGCTGGGTTGCAAACCTGCCCGCAGCCTCTGCGGCGCCGGTTCGATCCCCGGCTGCTCCCCAGCCACCGGAGGAGGGTCCCACATGGCGCGCAGACCTCTCCTGCGGCCCGCTGCTCCCCTCAGCAGTGTGCTTCGGTCCTTCTGCCTGCTCTGCTCTCCGCTCTGGCTCTGGTGAATTCTCTCACCCTCCCGTGCTTCTGACTGTACCCAGTGCATGTATAAACAAAACAAACAAACAAATAAATATAAATAAACATGCCTCTATAAAATAAAAAAAAAAGATAGAGTGAAAAAATAACCGTAATTTGTTAATCATGCTTATAAATCATATAAAAATTATTGTTTATAGATCTGCATCTGTTTTGATTTGCTAGTTTTAGTGTACTCCTAGTTTGGCACTGGCACTGTGATTTGGGACTCCAAAGTTGCAGTGCTTTTCTTAAAGCTGGTGCTTCAGTCTTATAGATCCTTTATCAATCAACAAACATGCACCCTGTATCTACCGAGTGCCTACTCTAAGCTTGACTAAGATTTGGTCCCTTTCCCTGAGGAGTTTAAGGAGAAACATTTTAAACCACTGTCCAGCCTTTTCTAGCCAATCATTTGTATTTTAGTCATGCCTTTGTGTGTTCAGTTCTCCCAGTACTTTGTTTCCTTTTACCACTGAACTTTCTTCTTATGTCTGCATTATCAGTTAACAATTCAGTTATCTTCAGGGCATTTATGATCTATTAATTTTCCTTAATACTTGGGATGTGATTATAATGTATTTGTATGCTTGTTGCTTTCCTTCCCAAGAAAGTGGTTTAGAATAGATGAACAACTGGTAATTATCAAATACATAGAAGAAAGTTTTTTATTCCGTTCACAACTTTACTTTTTCTTTGTTTTTATCTGTCCTTGTTTCCTTTCCTTGTCTGACCTAAATCCCCCAACTTAAAGTCCACAGCTTTCTTGCCAACATATTTTCCTCCCCTCTTCCATTGCTTTTCCTTTTGTTACTTACTGCTGAAGAAAAATCACCCATTTCTGCTCATCAGTTCTGCTGTAAATTCATAGTTTATAGTTGGGTGCTTCTCAGGTTCCCTATACCTTTCTTTCTAATCAACTTTTTCTTTCTGACTTTTTTTAAGTGAAATTTTCAGGAGACATTCCCCTTACCACCATTGGTTCCTTTGATTGGTCCAATAATAATAAATCGACACTTGAGAAATTAGCAAGAGAAAAGAGAAACAACTTCATGTTCAACAGAGGTCCATAAAATATGCATCTTAGTGAATTACCAAAACAGCAGTTTATGTAATTTTTAGATAAAGAAGCTGTAAATTTGCGAACAACAAACAACAAGGAAATTTCTTAAGTGTTTTGTTTTGGACAACTAATTTGGTGGGTTAGGCAGAGCTTGATTTCATAACTTCTGGCTCTTATCTTTGGTACCTCTCCAACTTTCTGCTGGGAGGGTACCTTTTACAGAGATGTATATCCTGCTTTCAGGGAGAAGAGAGGAGGAGGACAAGAGACAACTCCTGTTTTTAGAACTTTAGAAGCAAGGGAGGTGGCTTAGGGTATCATTCATTTGTCGACTTTCTTTAATGTAAAATAATTAATGTGTTTAATATGCTCCTTAGGCACACCTTGGGCAGCCTGATCTGGGGCCTGACACAATTTTAAGTATTTTTTACTCTCATTAAGCTACCAGATACTCACTCCACGGACGACCTAGTTTTCTACTTCATGAGAAAATAGAAGGCAACAGAGCAGAACTACTGAAATCAAAATCTTGCCACATATTTTTCTGTATCTGCACCCATCCTTTGTGTGAGAGTATAAAGCCTATTGATTATGCTCTTGGGACTCAGAGAGGGTTACATAGCTTCAAATTAACCACTTAAAATGTCGGGCAAGTTATGTAGCCTTCTTGAAGATTTATTTCCCCCTCTATAAAAGGAAAGTAATAATGCATGTATGGCCAGCTGTTGCTTGTAAAGGGCTTAGCATAATATCTTACAAGTACTATACTTTAAATAGGAAGAGATGATGATGTTGATGTTGAAAACAACTTTAATTAGTGGAGGAAGGGATCTCTTTTTCTTATCCGAAGCTAAGCCTTCTACCAGTGAAGTAGGCCCCATCCTCTCTGACCTTTTTTTAAGAGACCTTGCCCTGTGTTCTGCTACCCTTTACTGATTTTTCAGAATCAGCCATAGTGTGCACTTTCCCAACAGCATTTAAGCATGCTTAAGTCTTTCCTGTTTTAAAAGTCATTTTTGGATATCCTGTATACTTTTTCAACTATTGTCCTACTTAGCTTTCTCCTTTAACAACTATGATTTCTTGACTACCATGATTCTACATCCTGTTTCTACTTTACCTTTCACTCATTCCTAAGTATTGATTGAAGTCTAGCTTCGACCTCCATCACTTTGCTGGGGTGGCTTCCGGTGATTTTCTTGTATGAAATTCAATAGACATACCTCAGTCTTTTACCTTATGCTTTTTTATTAGAATTTGATTTTGCAACACTTTATCTGCCTTTATGATATGTTACTTTTGTCTAGACAGTTAATAAATGCTGGGCTTATAGGTTTGTAGTGCCTATCTCATAAATCTCTGAAATTACTCACTTTTCTAACTCCATTCCCACTACTTTAAACAGTCTGTCTTCCCCTTGGTAATTACAGTGACTCATTAATTGATTTCCCTCAAGAATCTTGCTTCACTCTATTTTTACTCTGATTTATACCAAACTTGTTTTTTGCCTAGAAGCATTCCTGCATAATGTCCCTTTTGTTTGGAACAATCCTTGAACTGTGATGTATTTTTGCAATTTGTTTGTTTTTAGCCCTTTCTTTCAGGCCCTTCAATATACTCCAGGCTCATCTACCCAGTCTTAGAAATTAGCTATCTCTTCAAGGAATCTTCGTTCCATTTTTTGGCAGATGTTAGAGGACAGTATTTGGATGCTATGTGTGCTTACTGCTACTGGGATGTTGTTTATTTAGCTATCTCAACTGGCAGAGGAAGATACTGTGAATATATACTACCTTGTGGATGCATGCATATCTATAAATATTTTTGTACTAATACTAAGGTAAATATATGTTCATATTTATATGAATTCCTGTCTCTAATCCACTGTATTGCCACATGATCATTCTAGATCTCCCAGCTTATCTGTATCTTCAGCACTGACAAATCTGACTGCTTATCACCCATTTATTTGTTTAATTCCATTATATATGTTTAGCAATATTAGAATTGTTAACTCTTACTCTTCATGGGAAATGACTGTCAACTAGAACCTAATGCTGTGTACAGTTTCTTTTGCCTTTAATTTTACAGATACCACTCACTTCCAAGTTAGCTGGATCAGGAGGACCTTTTCTTTCAACAGTGAGGTTGCTTCATACAATTGGAATATAGTTAGATCCTCTTGTCACAGGTTACACTTTAGATCCCTTGACCTTTTAAATGATTTAAAAGCACTTGGTTTTGGTTTTAAAACATTAAGGTTGGACCTCCCTGGTGGCACAGTGGTTGAGCACTGGGCTGCGAAGCTGCCCGCAGCCTCTGCAACACTGGTTCGATCCCCTGCCGCAGGCCAGGGTCCCACATGGCGCGGGTCCAACATGGCACGCAGACCTCTCCTGTCCTGCCCGCTGCTCCCCTCAGCAGTGTACTTTGTCAGTCTGCCAGTTCTGTTCCCTGCTCTGGCTCTGGTGAATTCTCTCACCCACCGCACATCTGACTGTTCCCAGAGCTTGTATAAATAAATAAACAAACAAACAAATCTTAAAAAAACAAAAACAAAAAACATTAAGGTTCATTCTCTATATACTTTCAAGTTTTATTGGTTATGCATCCAGTATTACAGTATCACAGTATCATTAAAAATGATTTTACTGGTATTAACAATCCTCTATGCTTTGTGTATTGAACCTCTTACCTTCCCTCACACTTCTGAGAACTAAGCTATTTACTGTCTCTATAGCTTTACCTTTATAAGATATCATATAATTGGAGTCATATACCTTTTTCAGGTGAAGTAATTTATTTTTTTTTTTTTTATAGAGGCATGCTTTATTTATTTATTTGTTTGTTTGTTTTGTTTATACATGCACTGGGTACAGCCAGAAGCGGGAGGGTGAGAGAATTCACCAGAGCCAGAGCGGGGAGCAGAGCAGGCAGAAGGACCGAAGTACCCTGCTGAGGGGAGCAGCAGGCGGCAGGAGAGGTCTGCGCGCCATGCGGGACCCTCCTCTGGTGGCCGGGGAGCAGCCGGGGATCGAACCGGCGCCGCATAGGCCGCCAGCAGCTTCGCAACTCAGTGCTCAACCGCTGCGCCACCGGGGAGGCCCCGTAATTTATTTTTTAAATGTTCTTACCTAGTATTTTTAGAAACATTATCTCAGAATGACCTTGATGGAAGTCTAGTTCAAACTTATACCTAAGACATCTTTCCCTACATTGTCTTTTGATGTTGCTTGTTCAGTATCTATTTGAACTTATGTAAGTCTTTCCTTATGTTGAGCCTCAGATTCCTCCCTGGAACATCTACTCAGTGATGTGAATTTGACTTTGGGATGATTTAGAATAGGTCTGTTCTTTTTTCTACATAGTAGACTCTCACATTGGGGTCTTTTCCACCTCCCCCCAGTGATTTTTTTAATTTCTCAAAGGATCTCATATCTTGAACGCAGTTTTAATGCTCTTTTGCCATCTAAATTTCTTTTAGCTTTTCTGCTCTTCAGAACCCTATCTGGTTAACAATTTCTGGGTATTCTTCAGTGTTAAATATGGTGTTGAGAAAGTAACTTTAACTACCAGTTACTTAGCTTTCTATGTGGTCTCCATGGCTGTTTTCATCTTTCTCAAATTTGTCTTATACATTACAGCTTATACATTAAATGTAGATGTTTGCTTGTATGATCATTGTTCGACTTACAGTTTTATTCCATATAGTGATATTTTATGCAGGCCATGCTTCAGAATAGAATATGGAGTATTTTTGTTTTTAATACAGACATGCTCAACTTACACTTCCTAGGGATTCTGGAAGTAAAAAGTAATTTTGGAGACTCTTATTTTGTATAAAGAGGAAACTGAAGGCCTGATAGATGTCTAATTGGTTTGTGCTTAAATATATTTTGTCAGAATGGAACTACAACCCATATCTCTTGGTCCAATCCAATCTATAGCTCTTTCTACTAATTTAAAGACTTCAGTGCTTTCATTTTACCTTTATGTTGTATTTATCTACACTATCACTTTTCTCTCACTTAACCTCCTTATACTATACCTTGCATTATTCTACCTGGATTATCGTGACTTCTTTTCCTTTTCCTGTCAAAAATCATACATTTTTTTAGGATTCAGATTGTTTTTTACTACTTTTATGAAATACTGCTTGGATTTCCTAGGAATGATCACTTTGTTTATATCATACTTCTGCACTCATCATGGTTAATCACATTTTATATATGTGTTTTCTCTTACACTACATTAATCATTATGATTCTTGCAAATTTTAGAAATCAACTAGGAATTTTATAAATGTTCTTGTTTTTGAATATTTAAATAAGCATCTGTCAGTGTACACACTGCATATTGTAATTATCTTGAGGGTAGGACTACTTGTTTATACTTGTATCCTTCAGAATAGCTAATGTAGTGCTTTGTTCAATTAAAGGTGCTTGCTTGATAAATGTTTGAATGGATCATACATGTTCCAGTCAGTATTGTTTCTTTTTTGAGCAGCCACTTTACACTTTAACAGTTACTTATGATGATTTTCAAGCCTTACAATTTTTTGTGCATGTCAAGGCAAGTTCATGCCATCTTACAGTTGTCTAGTTATTTTGTAGTTTAATTCTCGATTTTCTGTATATACGGTTAAATTCATCTTGTGTGATATTTTAGCTTGCTTGGTATTTTTAATGGTGATTTTTTTTTTTTTTTTTTTTTGTCTACAGTATTTCCTATCCTCCTCAATGTATTTGATAAGAATGCCTTTTATAGGGCCTCCCTGGTGGCGCAGCGGTTGAGCGCTGGGTTGCGAAGCTGCCCGCGGCCTCTGCGGCACCGGTTCAATCCCCGCTGCTCCCCGGCCACTGGAGGAGGGTCCCACATGGCGTGCAGACCTCTCCTGCCGCCCACTGCTCCCCTCAGCAGTATACTTTGGTCCTTCTGCCTGTTTTGCTCCCCGCTCTGGCTCTGGTGAATTCTCTCACCCTCCCGCGCTTCTGACTGTACCCAGTGCATGTATAAACAAAAAACCAAACAAACAAATAAATAAATAAAACATGCCTCTATTAAAAAAAAAAAAGAATGCCTTTTATATATCCATCTAAATCTTAAGTGTTGAAAAGGATTGAGACTATGCACCTGTAGTCTACCTGAAGTACTCATAAGATACCATAAATACTATTAAAATAGTGTTCTGTATGTAGTAGTGGTTTAACCACTGGAAAGACATCCATCCAAGTAACTATTCAGCTCATTTTCTTTTGTAGGTTCTGTTTGTTTTCATCTTTATGAGCACTTTTTATGTCTCTTTAACCATAATATGCTACTGGACTGTATTAAGAAAGTAGAAAAATGACTTTCTTTTCAAGGATCACAAATATAATAAAAAACTAGAAGAAGTATGCCTAAAAATTCCTGCCTTCAAGAAGTATACTATTCACTGACCCTTGAAATCTCCAGTCCCTTCATAAACTACAACCATTATATTTCTGGTAATTTCTTTTTGGAAGTAACCATGAAAGAAAGTGATTAATGCATTATAAGTAGACAGTGTGAAGTAGAGGAAACTTAGATCTTTTCAAATATCTTCCTTCCTGAGAGCAGTAATTTGGCATACTTCTTGCTGCAGACAGAGCTTATAAACTCAGGTCTCACATATAATTCTGTATAAGAAAAAGTGACAATGCTACATTTATGTATACAATATAAAGTTAATATACTTACAACTCAGGAAGAGTTAAAAGTAATATAAGGAAATAATGATCAGAGACCAGAGTCAAACAAGTATCTTGTAATTCTGGAGTGTTTCACTTTGAAAAAAGCTTTTGCAGTGATTTAAATGGCTCATTCTTCTCATATTATAGCTGAGGAAGCTAAGGGCCAAGGTTTAATGACTTCGATAAGGTCCCATTAGTTATTTGTTGATAAAGGATCTTGAACCTGGACTCCTGTGTGAATCTTAAATTTATAAAAGAGTAAGTGATTTTGCTAACATTTTCTTCCCAGTAAACTTTTCCTTAACAAATTTGTGTTATATCTCAAAACAGTGATACATTTACATATAACTACACAACAATTATGAAATAGACAGCCCCTGTAATTGTTTAGCCATGATGTAGGTTAAGAAATAAAACATTGACAGCCTTCCAGAAGTCCCATGGAATAGTTACGTAGTTGTGTGCCATTCCTCTTCTCAGAGATAACCACTATCTTTTGAGAAAATCACTTTACTGTTTTACAAGGTCTTACAACCTATGTTCATATCCCTAAGCAATAAAGTTTAGTTTAGTTTTTGAACCATAATATGTGTGCTCTTTTGTTATTATGTTTGTGATAGTGATTTGTGTTGTTATAAATAAATACAGTAATACATGACTTAATGTTAGGGATATGTATCAGGTGATTCCTAGTCTGTGAATATCATAGAGTGTAATTACATAAACCCTTATGGTATGGCCTGCTACACATCTAGGCTAATAGGTATATGCTGTTGGGGCCACCATCATATATGTGGTCTGTTATTGACCAGTACATTGTTAAGCAGTGCATGACTATAGATAGAATTTTCCATGTTCATTATTGTGTAGTATTCTATTGTAGATCTATGACACAGTTTATCCATTCTACTTAGATGTATATTTGGATTGTTTCTGGCTTGGGGTTATCATGATAAGCCTGCTGTAAACATATCATGACAAGCCTGCTGTAAACATGTATAGTCCAGATATTCTTGAGTCTACATACCTTTATGGCAAGTATCTGGGTCTTGGGGTATGTGTATCTTCAGTCTTAGTATTTCATAACAAACAGGCATTTCTTCTACTTAGATTTATCTACTTCCAGTTCACCCTTTTTCCTGGGGTGTTGCCATCTAGGGTCACAGGCAAGAATATAGGCTTGTTTCTGAGTCTCTACCTTTGGTAGATCCTAGACGCTAACTTTGATCTTCCACCATTTTAAGCTATCAAAAACACTGCTCTGTCTTTCACTCTCTTTTGAATCAGTAAATTGTTAGGGCAAAAGTGCCCCAAAGCATGTTTAAATTTTTTGGCTTTCATCTTTTTCATAGTAATACCTCATGATTCTGTTAGCTCTCATCATTTTAAAGCCTTTTAAATATTTTTTCTAGCTTGTCTTCAATGAAGAATTTGTTCTGAATTTGTGTCATCTATAATTCTCAAAGAGGAAATTTGTTCTCACTGAGTTTTGGGTTTTAATTGTTTTTTTAAAATTTGAATTTGCTTTCTTTTCAAAGCTACATAGTTTTTGTAATTTCCCATTATTCCCTGTTGCTACTTTCGAGTTCACCTTTTATTCTTTGTGTCTTGCTTTCTTGTATGTTTGATAATTTTGAAATGTCTGCTGTTAACCTTCCTTTGGAAAATTATTTATGGGTTATAGGCCTTGGGTGAATGAAGATGTGTGCTTCAGAGAGAATTGCATTTGCTACTGTAGATATCTTGGTGGGGGATGAGGTGTGTTTACAGTCTGGAATGACTGCTTTAAACTATAGTCATGGCTTAACTTTTTAAGCTATCTGTGTATTATGACTTGAGGTAGTAAATATGTACAAGGACTCTCTGTGGTAACAGCTTTTTATGCTTGAAACTCTTCTCTCCTTTCCTTAGTCTGTTGAGGCAACAACTCTTCTATGGGATGGGAGTGTTAGACAGGGTTGAAGCTTAATAGGAGAAGGTCTCCTATTAGAATACCTACCTTGATGACTTTGTTTACTCTTCCCTGGCCAAGTAAAATACAGAAAATTGAACTCAAGCTTACATAGTTTAGTACCTTGCTGCTGCTTCTATGTTTTACAAGTAAACAGGACTTTTTTTTACTTTTTTTTTTTTTCAAGATTTATTTGTTTATGCATACAAGAAAAGGGGTACAGGCTGGAGGTATGGGGTGTGAGAGGACTCGCCAGAGACCGAGTGGGGAGTAGAATAGGTGGATTGACTGAAATACACTGCTGAGGGGAGCAGTGGGCGAGATAGGAGAGGTCTGCTGCACCATGTGGGTCACCTCCCTGACCAGGGATCGAACTTGTGCTGCAGTGGCTGCGGATAGCTTCATAGTGCTGCGTCTTAACCCCTTGTGCCACCAGGGAGGCCCTTTACTTGTTTTTAATTCAGAACTCTCAGATATTTTCAGTATGGGGTTGATCTTTATACCTGGAAAGACATATCAGAAACTGAGGAATTTGTTTTAATTTAACACAGAATATCTTAAAAGCTTTTTTATTATTCTCTAATAACAATTGGAGTTTCATAGGAGGTGAGTGGGAGAACATTTGTGAATTGTTGAATTTGTAGTTTCTGTAGAATCGGTGTGCGAAACCCTTCACAAAGGAAGAGAAAATAGTATATAGCCTCCTGTTTCACCAAGTAGATTTTTTAAAAATGTGTATTCTATTCACATAAAAATAATTTCTGTGCAAACCTATATGTGCCTAATGAGCCCAGTATTTTGCAGGAAGTAGAAATAGCACACTTAACTGAAATAATGATGCAGTTAGGGAAAATTGAGGCATTTGCCTCCCAAATTGTTTTAAAGTGGTAACTACTAGAAGGGCTTATGTTACTGTTTAAAATGTCCAATGAGTCAATGCATTTTATACATGTTTTTATTTGGTTGAAAATGTAATTCCACATGTATCTTGCTCTTGTATTATTTCCTTCTGGCACATAAATCTGTGCTTGTATGCACATATATATGCCTGTGAAAACTGATTATCAGTTTTTTATATCTCTTTAAGTGAAGTTGAATGACGAGTGCATTTATTCTGTTAACTCCCATTTTTTTTCTCTTTAAAGTCATCATTAAAATAGTATTCAAGCTGTTCTTTCCCAGTAGCAAAGTGTAGTGAATAGCTTCTTTGTTACTCAGTTTTAATGTAAGAAAATTTTAAAACTTTGGTAAACCAAAATAAAAATATGATAAACATCTGTATGCCAATTAGCTAGTTATGAGTTGTTGACAACTTTTTGTAGTATTTGTTCTTTTCTTCTCTACTTTCCTCTCATCCTTTCTGCTACCCCATGCAGTACTATAATTTATTTTCTGAATCATTTAAAGTATTTTGTATATTCATCATTCTTATACTTGTTTTACTTTCTTAAAACAAGACCATTCTCCTGCATAACCTTACATACCTTATCATAGCCCAGCAGTTTGACATTGATGCAGTAAAATGATGTAATTCACAATTTATATTTCAGTTTTTCTGCTTTCCTTTAAAAAATGACCTTACAGCTATGAACATCCTTTCATCTAGAGCAGGGCTTAGTAAACTTTTCCTTAAACAGCCAGAGAATAAATATTTTAGAATTTGGAAATCATGTGGTTTCTGTTGTAGCTATTGTACTCTGATTGTAGTTAGAAAACAACCAAGGACATTATTTAAACAGATGAGTGTGGTTTTGTTCCAATAACACTTAATAAAAACAGGCAGACCATGAGTTTCTTCCCAGTGTTAGTGTGGCACTTTTAAGCTTCTGCTTTTTTCCTTATTACCCTAGTTTTACTTGTGCCTCACCGTTAACTGTGTTTATGGCAGTTTCCTAAAAGTTTAATGGATGTACAGTTGTATTTATATTGATGATAAAGAAATGCGCAACTCATTCTTAAAATATGGGTCAATTATTAAGATACCATGACAGCTAATGGGGTGGGAGGTCATGAAGGTGGAGTAAGGCAGTTAAGAGTATTCAGGAGAGCATAGGTTCTAGTATCCACTCACTGTCATTACCCTAGATTGTCATTACCTAGGTTGTGCTTGCCTGGTAGAAACAGCCAGCACAGGCAGGATTTGTATACCTCAAAACAAAAGGAGACTTAGTGAAAATGAGTTTAGACTTTAACTTCTGTAACTTATCTAAGAATGACAGTATTGCCTTTGCTTTCTAACTTAGAGTTCTAACTTTCAAATGAGGTATCTCTAGGTTGAGAGGAATCTTTTAGCAGTTTTTACCTTAATTATTAAACATTTCATTGGGGACTAGTTAACACGGTACTTGAGAACAAGAATAAAGTGTGCTTTTAGTCAGGGGGTTGAGAAAGTATTCTGATAGAGAATGTCATGTCATTCATGGTTATGAATCTCAAACTTGCATTTTTTTACCTTTAAAATTTATGCCAGTTTGCTGACTTCTGAATTTTGAAGGTTCATTATATTTTCTGATTGCATGGAACATTATTTGTCCATTCAAAAGGTATCTGTTTAGCATCTATGTGCTGGGAGGTGTGTTGCACACTAGATTAAAAAAAAAAAAAACAGATGTGTTTGCCATTATGGAGCTTATAGTCTAGAGCGAAACAGAATGCAAGTAATTTGAAGCCATAAGGGAAAATTGTGCTTCACTAATAATAAGTGAACTCAGAGTTGTTATTTTTTTTTCCCCCAGAATATGTTTTAGCATTCAGAGCTTTTGGGCTAACACATTTCAATATATGTATTGATATTTGAAATTATACTTTAGTCAGAGAGGTAGGATAGTTTGAACCACTGGAGAGGGGGAGGACGAGGGAGAGAGGGAATGATTTAGTATGTGTACTTAGTGAAATTTCAGGGTAATAACAGATGACAGATAGTAGATTCGTACAAATAAAATTGTTAAATGAAAGTAAAAAATACTTTAAAGCCTTTCTTTAAAAATGTTCAATACTTAAGAAGTTAAAGTTTGTCTTTAGTTACGTGCTGAGGAACAATAATAATTTAGACTTCTTCTAAAATGGAAGGTATAATAGAGCAAGTGAGAATCATGAGACCTAAGACCATGTCTGATTTATGTGACAAACATAATCTAACTCTGGGCAAGAAAATGTATCTCAGATTTCGTATTGTAACAGACTACTGCAGAAGTGCTAAATTTGGTTCGCTCTCCTAGTGCTAAAATATTATGATTTTATTTTTATTTAACAATTTCTTAATGACTTTGTTGGACAGTCAACATTCTTATAATCTGTAATTATTCAGGTTTAAGAATTAAAAACTTAATATGGGGGAAATAAGGCTTTGCTTTCTCTAACTGATATTTTCTGACTAGGTACTTCGTATCTCAGGAAGACCTCATTTATTCCCAGTAATATGTTTTACTAAACTCTTTCAGGTAACTTTAAAAAGACTGTGTGACTTAATAGTAGATCATGGCTTGAACTCAGTTTTATTTATTGTTGTAACTAGGAAATTTTAGTGAGTTTTGTTTTTTTTGTTTTGTTCTTTTGGTCTTTTTTTGGTCTCTAGTTATCAGAGACTGTTACAGACAATTGCTGTACTCGAGGCTCAACGTTCTCAAGCAGTCCAGGATCTTGAAAGTTTAGGCAGACATCAGAGAGAGGCACTAAAGAATCCCATTGGATTTGTGGAAAAACTCCAGAAGAAGGTATATATTGAGCACTTTTTAAGATTTATTGAGATATATTTGGTAATAACTTGGTTTATTCTTTTTAAATGGTTATATACTTTTAAAATGTAAGATGTACTGCCTGCCTTCACTCTACCAAACACACAGGGAAATATGCCCCCATGAAAATATCTAGGAGCTCCTATTGGATATTTGTATAGGAATTTGATGTCATATCCTGGCCATTTTTCTAGAATTCCTGTTACCTTCCTACGTTGGGGTGTTTTTAGGACTTAAGGCTTTATTAACTGCTTTAGTTTTGAGTTACCTTTTAAATTCTTAACATAGCAAAATAGAAGCAATGATGATAAAAACAAAAAATATTTTAAATATCTTTAAAGTTATTGCCAAGTCTGCGAAGTAGAATAAAACTTATTTTGTTTTGAAATTCCTTTTTTAAGTGTGAAAATTTCTTCATTTTTCTGTTTTCCTTCAAACAGCTTTCATGTTTAACAGTTAATCATTTAAATGTTATACCTGATATTATACCACCATTCTTGGTGTATAAATATGGGGATCAACTAGATGTGCATTTAGGTTATGTGTCTTGACTTAGGGGCCCACTAATTATTCAATACATTTGAGAGGCAAAATACTAATCAGCATTGTTGAAAAGATTAAAACTGAAAAAATATGAAAAAGAATCTTCACCTTAATAAAACAAATTTAGTCTGTGTAGTATGACACCTTTAGTTATGAGTTACTTGTGTTAAAAGAGTAGCAAAAATGGTCTACAGTAGATGTTAAAGGAGCTATATTTCAGTTACATATATTATTTGGATTTTTGAAATCTGTATTATTCACTTGGCAAGCATTCCTTTTTCTCTGTTTCCAAAACATTGAAATTATAATGGAATTAGAGGCTCTACCTTTGTTAAAGAGGACCCACTTAAGTTTTCATTGATTTTATACTGATGTTACTAAACAATCTGCTGGCACAGAAAGATACAGTACTTTACAATAATTATTTAAAATGGGTTAAGCTAAAATATGTGGTGTTAGAAAAGTGCATTTTAATAGAAAATTTATTGACCTTAATCTCATTTTATTCATGTTTCCAGATAGGCATAAAGATGCAATTAGGCTCATTTACTGGATTAGTATATAATTGATTATTTGCTGGTTTTCTGTTTCTAGGGTTGAGTTTATACTGAGTTTCTTTTCACTTTATTTCTGAAACAGATGTGATATTGACCATCTTAAGAATTTTTTTATAAAAATGTGTAGATTTAATATTAAATCCAGATTCTTGAATGTTCTTGAGGTGTGTTCCTTGCAAAAAAAAGTTTGTCTACTAGATTTAATTTAGAGGTAGATTCTTCAGTTTTTCTGTGTTTATTTATGCATGCTTAGTTTGCCTATTTCCTTTAGGTTTACTGTATTAATAAAGTTGTTGGTATGTGATCTGTTTAGTAGACATGTAACAACTCCCAATTGAAATTCATGAAACTTGTATTGAATGCAGTGAACATTTATGGCTTGTTAGTTTTCTTTCTTATTACCATCATTATATTAAAATACATTGCTTTCTAATTTTGCAAAAGTTGAGGCCTTAGGTCAATAATGTATTTTGGTGATAATGGTATATTATGTCATACACAAAATAAAAACTAGAAATTGTGTCACAAAGTAGATTTTACTTGCAGTTCATAATTTAGGACCTGATTTTTTTCTCAGTGTTTTATTATGAACATTTTTAAATACTCAGAAAAGTTGAAAGTATTGTATAGTTAACGCCTGTATGTATATACACACCTGACTCCACAATGAACATTTTTACTATGTTTGCTTTATCCTGCATCTGTCAGTGCTTCTATTAATCCTTATATCTTATTTTAAGATGAATGCATTTGATGCATTTCAAAGTTGCAGGTAAAAACACTTCACACAAAAGTACTGCAGAATGTCGATCGTTAGCTAAAATTCTTTTTTTTTCTTTTTTTAAGGGAAAATTTACAGTCAGATTCACAAATCCTAATTGTACTATTCTGTGAGTTCTGACAAATACATAAATTCGTGCAATCTAAATTGCTATAGATAGAGATTATAGTCACCTGGTTTTAGTAATGATGCTAACTAATGACTTTTAAGGGTGGTTGATAAAATAACTAAATTCCAACTAAACTAAAGGTGTAACCTTGATTCTTAAAATGTCATACTTTTTTATAAATACAAGATGGTAAGTGAAGATGCAGGGGTACATTTCATTCATTGTAATCAAATACATTCTGTATTCTCAGAGATGAAAAGCTTTCTTTGCTATTTATGTTTAAAGTGTCAGTGATACGGTATAATATGTCTATATTTTTCAGCTTTATAGCTCTAAAAATAATAGTTATGTTTTATTAAACTTGTTTTTCTTCATTATCATTTATTTTACCATTTTAATGGTAAGTTCATTAGCTATTGGATGCAGAGAATGAATAGAAAAACTTGATTGATGGTTATTTGGATTTGGGATCTGAAAATTTTGTGTAGTTGATTATTTCTTGAATTAAATTTAGATTGTCATTTTTATCTTTTTTCCCCCCAGGCTGATATAGGGCTTCCGTATCCCCAGAGAGTTGTTCAGTTGCCCGAGATTGTGTGGGACCAATATACCAATAGCCTTGGGAACTTTGAAAGAGAATTTAAAAATCGTAAAAGACATACTAGGAGAGTTAAGCTAGTTTTTGATAAAGGTAAGAAATTACATGGTAAGAATTTAAATAGAGAATTCTGGCAATCTAGCTTACATAATTCTATATATTGTCTTCTTTTTAGTAGGTTTACCTGCTAGACCAAAAAGTCCTTTAGATCCTAAGAAGGATGGAGAGTCCCTTTCTTACTCTATGTTGCCTTTGAGTGATGGTCCAGAAGGCTCAAACAGTCGTCCTCAGGTAAGTGTAATAAAGTGTTTGATTAGGAAAATTGAATTGTAGATAAAACTTTTTAAAATTACTTGTTTGTATTAAAAGTCAAGCAGCCTTTCACTGGAAGATAGTAAGGCATGAAATTTGAAATGAAGGGAGACTGGGTTGGAGCCCCAGTTTCACGAACTAGCTATGGAACTTCCAATGTCATTTATATTAAAGTCTCCAAGCTACAGTTTCCTTTTATATAAAATGTGATGAATATTACCAGTGTTGTAGAATTGTGAGGATTAAGTGAGCAGTACATGGAATATGCCTAATACAGTGACTGATATATATAACATTTACCTTACAGTTAAGAGCTCTTTGAGTATAGTAGAATGTAAACAGGATTTGAGTCCTGTCCTTGCCACTATTTGGTGAATTTCTGTAGACCTGTTACTTTTTCATTCAGAACACACATTTCCTTTTATACAAAATTAAAAAATAATCATCTTTCACAGGATTACTAGGAATTTATAAGAAACAAATGAAATAAAAGATTGTGAAAACATTTTGGAAACAATTTTATGCAGTTTAAAAATAGAAACTAAAATATTTTGCAATGAATAAAAAATTCCACAATTTGTATAGCTATATCAGTGGGTAGTCTTTGTTTTTTTCTTATTTGATTGATGCATTGTTTTATATGCAGATGATAAGAGGACGACTGTGTGATGATACCAAACCTGAAACATTTAACCAATTATGGACTGTTGAAGAACAGGTAATCTCTATTTCTAAATTGTGCAGATTGAGAAAAATAGTTTAGTCAGTATTATGAAAGAATATTGTATATAGTCTCTCTTAATTATGAATTTAAAATATTTAAACTTATTGCTATTTAGATTTTTGCATATTGCAAAAAAAATCGGGGTTTTGAGAACAGTAATTCCCTTTTGGGGATGATTTTTAAAGAAAGAACCTGGACTTGGGGAGGTACATAGAAGTAGGTAGCAAATGGATAGAATAAAGTAGATACTTTTATAAAACAACTTTGGGAGAAAGAAAAATCTCCGGCTAAGTAATGCCGTGCCTCAAAAATGCATTCTTTTTGTTGTGGAGAGCTGCTGACAAAGCCCAGTGTTTTGTTACATTTTGGCATACACAAGCTAGGATTGTGTGTGGGTAAGGCTTGAGACATCTTTGTCTCATTTTGCATATTAACCACATAATCTATAGTGAGTTTAGCAATATATAAAAAGCAATAGGAAGCCTTTATTTCTTTTTTTTTTAAAGATTTATTTATTTATGCATTTAACAGCGGGGTACAGGCCAGAGGTGTAGGGGGTGAGAGGATTCACCAGAGACAGCGTGGGAAAAGAATAGGCAGATCAACTGAAATATACTACTGAGGGGAGCAGCGGGCAAGTCAGGAGAGGTCTGCTGCGCCATGTGGGATGCTCCCTCTCTGACCGGGGGATCGAACTCATGCTGCAGAGGCTGCAGATAGCATCATAGGTTGCATTTTAACCCCTTGCATCACCAGGGAGGCCCAGGAAACCTTTATTTCAAGCATTCATATCATTCTGCATCTTTAGGACTGCGGGAGAATTTAGGAGGTAGTCAGAATATGAATATTTGAATAGAAGGCCAAACAAAGGAGGGAAGTCTCCTTTAGTATTCTGTCAAGATTCAAATGAACTTATACATGTTTTTGTCAAATTTACAGGGACGAATTTAAACATAATTTAGTGAGTAAAGATGGTCGATGGAAATCACTGAAATGCATAAAATATCAAATTTACATTTTGTTTTCTTGCACTCTATTGAAGTGAATAGAAAATCTTTGCAAGGTCTTTCATAGATTTAAAATTGCTAATCTCATTTTCCTTGTGAAGTCTTAAGTTCCTAGAAAATTTTCCTATCATGAGAATTTCTATAAACTTCTCCCCCAAAGTTGGGAAGGGACAACAAAACAACACAAAAACAAACAGACAATTATAAACCAGAGACATCCTGCAAGGGAGGAGGGGGGAGCACAGGGGACTATGGTGATGGTGCATGGCTGCATTGGTGAAGGAACTATATCTATGAGGACTACACCTGAGAGTAGGGTGGGGGAGGGGGGAGAAAAAGCAAACATTGTTTAAAAATGAACAATGATTTAAAAAATACAAGTAAAAACAAAATGTTTTTAAAAAAGCGAATGTGTTTATTTAGAAATTCAGTATTTTACATTGAATGCTTACATTCTTAAATTTGATCTTGTTTTGCATAGAAAAAGCTTGAACAGCTACTCCTGAAATATCCTCCTGAAGAAGTAGAATCTCGACGCTGGCAGAAGATAGCAGATGAACTGGGCAATAGGACAGCAAAACAGGTAACTGAGGAGATAGCCCTGAATTGTCGGCATGTTTTGATAGTTTTTTGTTTTTTTTTTTTAAAGATTTATTTATTTATTTATACAAGCACTGGGTATAGTCAGAAGTGCGGGAGGGTCTGAGAGAATTTACCTGAGCCAGAGTGGGGAGCAGAGCAGGCAGAAGAACCGAAGTTCACTGCTGAGGGGAGCAGCGGGCGGCTGGAGAGGTCTGCGCGCCATGTGGGACCCTCGCCCAGCGGCTGGGGATCAAACTGGCGCTGCAAAGGCTGTGGGCAGCTTTGCAGCCCAGCGCTCAACCGCTGCGCCACCGGGGAGGCCCAATAGTTTGTTTTTTGTTTTTTTTTTTTTTTTTTTAAGATTTATTTATTTATGCATACAAGAACGGGGTACAGGCCAGAGGTTTGGGGGCAAGGGGTGAGAGCATTCACCAGAGAAAGAGTGGGGAACAGAACAGGCAGATTGACTGAAATACACTGCTGAGGGGAGCAGCGGGTGAGTCAGGAGAGGTCTGCTGCGCCATGTGAGTATCTCCCTGGCCAGGAATCGAACTCATGCTGCAGTGGCTGCGGATTGCTTCATAGATTACGTCTTAACCCCTTGTGCCACCAGGGAGGCCATTTTGGTAATTTTTTAAATGAAGGATAATGCAGTGGATCAGCAGATCTACCACTGGGTAGCTACAAAGAGCTACTGTGTGGATTTTTTTTTTTGATTACTAGCACTCTATATTTTTGTGTTGATTTCAGAAATAATTTGAGATAATTGTGCTTGTATTATTAAATACCAGCTAAAAGTGGAATAGACTTAGTAGCTCTTGAATGCTTTATGATGTTGTTCTCTAATTGTCTTTCTGAAAAATAAAATCTAGCAATTTCTTCTTCACTCCCACTGGTATTAATAATAAGTATGTTTTTGTGTTATATGCCCATTAATGTAAGATTTATGTTTAACTTTGGAATCAAACAAATTTAACTTTACTTTAATGATTTTTTGTTGGGTCTGGATTTTAATATAAGTGTCTTTGGTATCATTGTGTTAAATGACTTGTTATGTTTCCTTAGGTTGCCAGCCGAGTGCAGAAGTATTTCATAAAACTAACTAAAGCTGGCATTCCAGTCCCAGGCAGAACGCCAAACTTATATATTTATTCTAAAAAGGTAAAAAGGAAAGTAAACTAGCGAGCTTATATTTCATTAATGTCAGAATTGCTATGTAATTTTTTTTAACAGAAAAAGTTGTTTCATTTTTAAAATTCAACTTTATGCATTTTGTTATATTGGACATAATTATAAAATAGGATTCCATTATTGCTATTCAGTAAAACTGAGTGAGCTTTAATAATGATTGTTTATTATTTTCTTAGGAGTTAGGTTAGTTTATATGAATGAGAGTGCTATAATGATTTTAGATTGAATAAATATCAGAAAGGCCTTTGTAATAAGTTTTTAGAATGTTTGACTCTTTAATAAATGCAATTTGTTTTTGATATGCTACATAAATTCAAGAGTAGATATGTTTATTATGATATTTTGGATAGTTTAATCCTCACTACAGTTTTAGAAGTATAAGTTTTATGTATTACTTCACCTTCACTTTACTGATAATTTTAATAGCTAACTATTATTGTTAGTATTGAATGCTCTGGTCTGTAATACTGTTCTGAAATTTTTTTTTTTTTTTGGTGGTAGTAAAACTGGGCCTTAAGGTACATTAAATGAGTTATATAGTCAAACATAACTAGTAAGACTAAGAACCATTGATCTTCTGGTTGGGATACCAAGCCTTTTCTACTATTCTCTGCTGCTTTCAATAGTTAAAAAAAAAAAAAGCTACCTGCATAAAAGTATAGCCAGTTTTTTAAAATTGAATTACAGTAAACATAGAGCATTATATTAGTTCCAAGTGTATAACAATGATTTGAAATAGTATACATTGTGAAATGGTTATCACATTGAGTCTAGTTAACATCCATCATTATACATAGTTATACATTTCACCCACCCCCAACCCCCATCTCTGACAACCCACTAATCCATGAGCTTTCTCTCCTTTTTTTTTAAATTAAATCTCACATATAAGTGAGGTCATAGGGTTATTTTCTTTCTGTCTTATTTCACTTAGTTCTTTGCTGTAATTGCGAAAGTTAGAGCACATAATTGGCCTTCTTTCATTTCCTTAGTAAATCATCCTGAGAATTACCCTTCGTCACCACTGACATCCTTCACATAACAGAATTTAAGAGTATATCTAATGCTGTTATCGTTTCACATTGAAGATATTTTACATTAAGAATATTATCTATATAGTTCCATGTTCTACATGTTTTGATTTTATTCTTTCTAATCAAGTTTTGGAAGCTTATTTTAATTTGTCGGTTATTTTTAAAAGTTTGGGGTTTTTTGCCCCCTAAAATATATCATTACCAATTTAGGTAACTTTGGAATGTTGGAACATTGATAAACAACATGCAGCTTAGTTCTAATCTTCACAGTTAATTTCTCATTTAGATTTTTTTTTAAGATTTATTTATTTATGCATACAAGAACTGGGGTACAGGCCAGAGACTCACCAGAGACAGAGTGGGGAACAGAACAGGTAGATTGACAGAAATACACTGCTGAAGGCAGCAGGGGGTGAGACAGGAGAGGTCTGCTGTGCCATGTGGGTTGCTCCCTGGCTGGCTGGGAATTGAACACGTGCTGTAGTGGCTGAGGATAGCTTCATAGGTTGCATCTTAACCCCTTGTGCCACCAGGGAGGACCCTCCCCCTACATTTTTTTAAAAATCTATTTGTGCTTTAAAAATCCAGATAGCATTAAAAAACAACCTTATGAGAATATTCTGGAGAACAGAGATGTAATCTTTTTAATAGATAAGCTTGCTGGAGGTAGCATTTTTATTTTTTTTATTCTTTTAATGATTTTTCACTGATCCAGTAAACATTATTTTTTCACTTAGTCTTCAACAAGCAGACGACAACACCCCCTTAATAAGCATCTCTTTAAACCTTCTACTTTCATGACTTCGCATGAGCCACCAGTGTATATGGATGAAGATGATGACAGATCCTGTTTTCATAGCCACATGAACACTACTATTGAAGAGGCATCAGTAAGTGATCTATTTACAGTATTTAATCTTCCTCTTCAGGGAATCTTGGTTTCATCTCTTTTAATTAACAAGTCAGATTTATAGAGTTTTTTTTATACTTTGTTTTTAAGATTTCTTAATAAGGACATTTTCAAGTATTAACAGAAATAGAATGGTATAATGAATTCATATGCATCCATGAGCAGGTCCCAGACATTATACAATATCATTGTCATATTTATAAAAAGATAATTCTTTATTTGATCAAATATACACTGTTCATGTTTTCCCAATAATAAATTGCAGTGGGTTTCCTTCTTCCCTCCCTACCTCCATCCTCCCCTCTCTTTTTCGCTCTTCACAGTCTCCTCTCTCATTTGTTTTGTAGAGATGTGTGTGGATTTTAATGTTTGCTTTTTCTTGGTGTCCATTATTTATTTATTTATTAAAGATTTATTTATTTTTATACAAGAGCTGGGGTATGGGCCAGAGATGCAAGGGGTGAGAGGATTCACCAGAGACAGAGCGGGGAGCAGGACAGGCAGACGACCAAAACGCACTGCTGAGGGGAGCAGCAGGCGTGACAGGAGAGGTCTTCTGCTCCATGTGGGTTGCTCCCTGGCTGGCTGGGAATCGAACCCTTGCTGCAGAGGCTGCGCACAGCTTCACAGCGCTGGGCTCAACCCACTGTGCCAGTGGGGGAGGCCCTCTTGGTGTCACTTAAACTGTTACTCTGTTCCCTGAAATTCCTGTAAATTGATAGTAGATCTAGATAATAGATCAGTTTCAGATCTGTTAGGATAAGCAGGCTACTTCATATGTGCTTTCATGTTGGTGGTTTCTTTTCTGACAGCAAGTATTGGTCATTGCCGAGATGTTGCAAGTTGTGATATTCTTTCATTTCTTTGGCAGAATATTCTATAAAGTAAACCATCCCTGATGAACTATTTGATTACCCTAAGATACATATAGGAGAGACAGCATAGCTGTTGGATTCTTTTCTTTCTTTCTTGTTTTTCAAGTAATGAGTTTATTCTCTAATAAATTGCCAAAGTGACTTAGGAAGTTTTAAAATTTGTTGTACTCGAGTCTTTATTAGTGATCAATTGGCTCATTAACCTTCAAATTGGATTTTGGTTCATTTGACAACACTCTGGAAGTTTTTAATAGCTTCCTTATTGTCTGATATGACAAGGAAGTAAATTACAGGTGAATCTTTTATATTTCCCGCCTAGACTTAGCTTTGCTTCCTTTTATTGATAGTAGCCATCCCACTAGATGTGAGGTGATTTTACTTTTCTTAATCCTAGTCTTGTTGGCCAAATTTAATAATATTCTTAGACTTAAAATGCAAATTAAAAAATTTTCAGTTGCACTCTTTACATTTGATTAAAATAATCTGAATTTAGTAAATTTTATTATGAAATTTCTTGCTGTATTATTTATCAAGTATATTTATCATTTTTACAGTATATTTATTGTCTTTCTCAATGATGACATAAAGGCATTAGCCTGTAATTTAATATCATTAGTTGACACAATTTGAAATGGGTGAAAGATAGTGCAAAATAAATAGATGAAGTATCAGATTGTAAAGAACCTTATTTAGCTGTGGACTTTGGACTTGACACTGGAGATAGCCAGGAAACCATTGGGAGATTGAGGTAATGGGGATGCTGGGCGGTAGGGCAAGAAGGTGGTAGAGGAATGAGTGGATACTAGAGGATCAATTTGAGAGAGATAAGTGTTAAGTAATGACAGAATTTGTTGGGTTAGCTATGACAGTGAAAAATTAAGGAGATTTCTTAGATTTTGGCCTTGGATAAAAGCATGTGTAGGGAGTTAAATAGTCAGACAAATCTGAGTTCAAATCACCTGATTCCTAAACTAATTTCCTTGGTGTAATATACAGTAGTTAATAATACCCAACATGGAGAGCGGGAGAAATGGGAGTGACAGGAGTTGTTTGTGTGTGTATATGTGTGTGCATGTGTATACATGAAGTTGATAGCTCAATTATTAACTGCTTCCTATTCTCCTAATTTATTTGTGCTCTGTATCCATTTCTTTGCTTTGCTTTTCCTGTGTGTGTGTGTGTGTGTGTGTGTGTGTGTAGATACATAGTTCTTTTATATGCTTCTAAGTAATCATCCTTGTAACTTATTTCCTCCCCTTGAGTAACAAAGGAATGTCCTGCCTTGATCATTGGGAGTACAGAACAGAAAGCGGAGACTGGTTTCCTTGTTAAAAAAAATGCCATATTTACCTGAGGAATCATAAAAATTTGTTAGTTTGGAGAAGAGGAGCATCCTGTGAATGAGGCAGAATTAGTAGTGTGTGAAAGAGGGGGAAATCAGGTCATATTGTCCTGGTACTTGTGTTATTAGATCGCTTGCTACAAAATACTAAGCTATATTGCATTATGTAGACCTCCAATGGTATTAAAGTATTGCTAATAGTAGTATCATTTCTATGAGCCTTAAAAGTGAAGTAACTCAAAAGTGAAAAATACTTGAATAAGTATTTGTTATATTTAGTTCATTTTAATTATCTAACATTTTTTGTGGGTTTTTTTTTTTTTTTTTTCCTTTTAGGATGAAGAAAGTATTCCTATCATGTATAGGAATTTACCTGAATATAAGGAACTATTACAGTTTAAAAAGTTAAAGAAGCAGAAACTTCAGCAAATGCAAGCTGAAAGTGGATTTGTACAGCATGTGGGCTTCAAGGTAAATTCTGCATAATCTTATTCATTTAATTTTTGAATGGGTGATAATATTTAAGGTGGTTTCCAGAGTTTAATCTCTGAAACTTCTAAGCATCAGGTAGAAGTTAAGAGTTTAGTTCTTGTCCTGAAAGTAGTATACCACAATTACCTGAGGCCAAGGAAATTATGCGTTAGAAAGAAAAGAAACATAAGGATTTCTATATGTTGAAGTTAAATTTAAGATAAGTTTTTTCTAGCTGTTTTCTCCTCCCCACTCCTCAGCTTTCCTGAGATATAAAATAAAAATTGTATATAAAGTGTACAAAAATTTAAAGTTTAAAAAAAATCACCTTGTTACCTTGTTATGTGTGTGGTGAGAATACTAAATATACTGTCTTAGCAAACTTCAAGTATGCAATACAATATTAACTATAATCACCATGCTGTGCATTAGATCTCCAGAACCTTTATGTACTTCACATCTGAAATTTTGTACCCTTTGACCAATGTGTCCCCATATGTCACACATACACAGTCTCTAGTGACCATCATTCTATTCTTTGCTTTTCTGAGATTGACTTTTTAGATTCCACTTATCAGTACAACTAGACAGCATTTGTTTTTCTGTGTCTGCCTTATACATTGGGAATGACCTCTAGTTTCATCCATATTCTTGCAAATGGTAGAATTTCCTTCTGTTGTATGGCTGAGGAATATTCTGTTGTGGTATATCACATTTTCTTTATCCATTAATCCACCAAACTATTTTCTTTGCTTTTGTTTATGGATCAGAAATTTCCCCTTTCAGATTTAATTATTTCTGCTGTTTTTTGAGAAACTAGTCGTAATACATCTATATCACATCATTTTGAAATACCCATTATGTTTTAGGTATTTTACTAAGTGCAAGGGATTCAACAGTAATAAGTACTTTACTAAGTGCAAGGGATTCAACAGTAATGAGGTGCACACAGTTCCTGTCCTCATTCTATTTTCATCTTATAAAGAATTTAGAGAAGTTAAATGCATTAAGCTGTTGAGTATGACTGGAGTACCAATTGTAGAGTAATGAGAGGCTATTGAAGGACCTTGGAAATTTTGCTAAGGAGATTAAATTCTCCTAAAAGTCTGGAGAACAATTGAATAACTTCAAGCAGATATTAACATGAAATTTGCTTTTCATAAACAGCTTTAGCTACTTAAACTGTTAGCATTTGATAACCTTTATGAAGGCAGTGGGTTTTGAGTACATTAACTGTAAACCTTTCGCTACTATGTTGTTACATTCTTTACACAATAATGTATTCTATATGCTATTTATGTAATTGAAGAAAAATTAGGTGAAAGAGAAAAAGATCATTCTGGCTTTAGTGTGGAAAATGGATAGAACAAGACTGGAAGCAGGAAAACTGTCTTTTGGTAATTTAGATAAAAGATGAGACTGTCTTGAATTTGGCTGGTGACTGTGGGAATAGAGAGATTGACAGGTTTGAGAACACTTTAGGCATTAGATTGACTATTTGGTGGGATTGGAGGGAGTAATAATGAAACTATGAACTAGTAAACTAAAATTTTAAACAAAATTATTATACTTCTGGTACTCTTGACAGGGCCATTAGCCAGACTATATTAAATGGCTTCACCTCTTGATATTTCAGCGACCCATTTGAGATTTTCCTAACAACCAACTCTGACCTTTCAAGAGGAAACTCTCCACTTCTTAATAATTTTGCTGCAAGACTCAACCATTGCTTGTTTGACAATCTCTCAGCCACTTTTAGCTGACTGATTATGAGAGATCCTATATATAAAAGTCACTTTAATTTCCAGAATTGTGCAGAACATACTGAGGGCTAGCACAGTGCCACTACACTGAGAAAGAGCTAAATCTGCTTTTTCTTCATAATGGGCATCGGTAATTAGCAGCCCTCTGCCTTGAGAGTGAGTAAGATGGAAATGCAAAGTACTGGGTTTATATTTTTGACCATTAGAGCCTGTTAAATAGTTCTGTAATAGAATTGCATAGTTTTAACTATGGCATTTGCAGTGGTATTCACAGCCATTGTAGACTGGCCTGAAGTACCTCTCAAGTAGAATTAATAATGAAGTACCTAAATTTGTAGATAATTAACATTTTTTTAAAAAGTAAATGATAGCATATTGAGTATTATAATATCCCCTTCACCCACCTGAAGCTCAATATTGGATGGAATTTCTGCTAGTTTGACAAGAAATTGTATCCAATTTATGACCATTTTGTATTATATCGCCATTCGTGCATGGCAAGAGAGGAAAGGATGTCTATGTACACATCATGTGTTTCCCAGAAGGGAAAAAATAGATTTTGGAACAATGTAGCTTAATACTCTTTCTCTCTGAATCTGTAACAGTGTGATAACTGCGGCATAGAACCTATCCAGGGTGTTCGGTGGCACTGCCAGGATTGTCCTCCAGAAATGTCTTTGGATTTCTGTGATTCTTGTTCAGACTGGTAAGTATTTTCCTTCCTTGTGTGTTTTAAATTTTGACAAGTTAAGAGTTTCTCAGCCATAGGGGCATTTGATTTTCACACTATTTTGAAAATTACACTTAGTGGATTAAACATGATTGTTCTAGGTAATAATTTTTCTTTATACCATATCTCAAGTAACTTTCCTTTAGAGATTTTAATAGATTAATGAATTTAGAGAGATAGAGTTACTATGTTTTGTAATATCTAGACCGAATTACATCTAATGCTATGTAATAATATGTTTGTATGTTTTTTTTTTTGTCTTTGCAGCCTACATGAAACAGATATTCACAAAGAAGATCACCAGTTAGAGCCCGTTTATAGGTCAGAGACATTCTTAGACAGAGACTACTGCGTGTCTCAGGGCACCAGTTATAATTACCTTGACCCAAACTACTTCCCAGCAAACAGATGACATGGAAGAGAACATCATATACTAGTCCTCTTCAACACATAGCAATGGTTTCATTGTGAATTATGTGCAGTTTGGAAAGTTTCTCTGCTTTCCCTGAAATGACACTCACAGCATGACAGCTTCCTGGGTGTTCTCGTCAAGTCCAGCTCTGCACCGTTGTGGCTCTAGATCACTGTTCAGCAGCTGAACATTCCTGGTGAGCAAAGGGTTTCCTGGTGAATTTCTCACCACCACCTTAAAGCCTTTTAGGTGGTGATCTTAAATGGGTGAGATGGAAACGAGAGCACACATTAAAGAGAGAGTAAATTCCAAAGGTTTCAAAGAACTTGGTCATAAATATGATAATAAGAAGACAAAGTATTTATATTAAAAAAGTTTAGTCGCTTACAGTTTTGTGAAATAGTTTTCAGCACAGAAACTGACTTCTTTAGACAAAGTTTTAACCAATGATGGTGTTTGCTTCTAGGATATACACTTTAAAAGAACTCACTGTCCCAAGGGTGGCCACTGAATGGCCTTTAGTAAATTGGAGCTGCTTAACCATATTGATGTCTGATTTCTTTTAACCACAATGAACTGCCCTTATTACCAACAGCAAAGCACTACAGGAGGCAACTGTGGCATTGCTTCCTTAACCAGCTCATGGTGTGTGAATGTTATAAAATTGTCACTCAGATATATTTTTTAAATGTAATGTTATATAAGATGATCATGTGATGTGTACAAACTATGGTGAAAAGTGCCAGTGGTAGTAACTGTGTAAAGTCTCTAATTCACAACATTAATTCCTTTAAAATACACAGCCTCTGCCTCTGTATTTGGAGTTGTCAGTGCAACTCATCAAAGAAAACTGCCTAATATAAAAATCATATATATGGTAATAATTTCCCTCTTTTGTAGTCTGCACAAGATCCATAAAAGATTGTATTTTTATTACTATTTAAACAAGTGATTAAATTTAGTCTGCGCAGTGAGCAAGAGTTCACATGCATTCTTTTATACTGCTGGATTTTGTTGTGCATCATTTAAAACATTTTGTATGTTTCTTTTTATCTGTGTATACAGTATGTTCTTGAATAATGTTCATTTGTCAGGAGAACTGTGAGAAATAAACTATGTGGATACTGTCTGTTTATATTATAGAATGCTTGTTGTGACTTCCTTTTGGTTAAATTTTGGACCTTTTTACTAGTGTTACAGCTTAAAATTGGTTTTTCTTTTTTCTTTTTTTTTCTCTTTAAGGGTATTTTACCTACCTGTCTGTCCTTTGGAAAGAGTAAGGACTATATTATGGGAAAAGGGTGAATTTGAGAAGCTTTGTAAAAGATTTTAATGTTTTCACTCAGTGTGGGCTGAAACAGTAAATCAGACTGGGTTACCATAAAAAAAAAAACAAACATACATCATGGTTAAAGAAAAAGGTAATTATTTATGTTCAGATGTGAAAACAAAACTTAGGTTGAAATTTTTACTTTCATTCTTTTTGATGAAAATAAGTCCCCCATGAATTTAATTTAAACAGGCAGTATTTGAAAATCAGTGTATTCCCTGGAAATTATTAACTGTTGGAAAAGACAATACAAATTTTCTAAGATTAAGTATTATACTAATCCAGTCTTTAGCATCTTCTGTTTTTTCCAATTTTAAATCAAAGAAACATTTGTTTATTAGTCCTCGTCAATACATTGTAGAGTACTAAAACTTATACCCTGAATTTTATAATTGAGAAAGGTATTATCATTTTAAATATAGAAATATGAAAATTTTAAAGTAATATATTGATTAGAGATTAGTAGTGATAAATGATAAAATACATTGCGTACAAAAGAAAAGGAAATGGATTTAAGCTCATCCTGGAATAATTATTTGGGAGAAGAGGGAATCTTAGGGGGAGGATGGGAATCTTAGTATTCTGGGCAGTTTGATATTTAGTATTCTGGGCAGTTTGAAATATGCCAGATATGTGTCTTTTTAGTAAGACAGTACTTAAAGGGCAGCTTCTGTAAACTCCTGTGTTTGCATAGAATTAAAACTGATAGGTTCTAGAGAGCCATTCAGATCCATTCAAAAATCCTATAAAGTATATGACGTATGCTTTGCAAAAGTGATACAATTGTTTATATAAACAGAATAGACAAAATTAATCCATTTTAAATGTATTTTTCAAGGGCAAAGATTATGAGAATTTTGGGTGGCAAAAAGGATTATTTTCTGCTTGAGTGAAGATGTGTTTATTGTGCGTTTTTTGGCTCCAAGCAGTTAGTTCTCATGACTTTAAATGCCTGGAAGAGTAGTAGTAGCGGAAATGTGTTATTTTAATTTGAGGACTGTAAGAATGGGCAGCACTTTCGTCATTTGCAAGTGAGCCTTCCATCCCCTACAAAGAAGTATTGACAATACAGTCCTGCTTGTTAAAGCATTGCTTACTAAGTGGTCTTCAATAGATCAGATGTATATCCTGAAATTCTGCGCTCAAGTTATTTGCTAAGGAAGTTTTAATAACACCTAAAACCACTGCTTTAAGATTTAGGCAGAGGAGGTTTTGATTGGTTGTGTAGTATTACTAATAGCAAACAGTGATACAGTGTTTTACTGTGTATGAAGCAGGCATATCATAACAAATTGAATTCTCACCACTCTATGAGGTAGGTTCATTTATTAACCTGGTTTCATATGAGGAAATTAGCCAGAGAGGCTACATAATTTCCCCAAGCTCATGTAGTGAATTAAGTGTTGATGCTTGGATTTTAAATTCACAGATGCTCCAGAGTAAGCCTCACTACCCTCTTTTCCCAAGCAAGAATATTCCCTTTGTGTCAGGCATCACCAGAGTGTTACAAGTAGAGGTACAGAGGTGCTCTGTGGTCTTTTTTTTCCCTTGGTGTGCTGTGGTTTCTCAAGTACAAATGTACACATATGTGCGGGTCTGAGCACAGAATAGATGTCTTGAGCTAAAGTACTGAAATAGCCTGCCTACAGTAAACTCGAAATCACACATATATATATTTAAATTTGTCAGCAAGTATGTGGTCACAAGACTTTAGACAAAGTTAGGACTAAGGCATGTGTCTCTTGCCTTTGATAGGTTTTATTTCAGTGCAGTTCGCTGCCTCTCAACCTGATGACATGCTATTTTTCTTCCCTTATCCCTTTCATTTAAATTGTAGAATACAACAATTTTCTGAGATATGAGGAACATTTTTTATTTTTTAGATGAAAAACTCCATCACACATAAGGATAAATATTGTATTTCTTTTTTAGTCTTAAATATGGCATGCTATATCAACTGTATTTCTTACTGTGAATAACAAAGTTTGAAGGCCATTGTTCTAGGTGTGCTATATGGAATTAGAAGTCTCCAGATAACCAGTAAGTTTTCACACAAGATTATACAAGCATTGTCCTTTTAGGTGGTAAAGTATTGTTTTTATTTCTTACCTTGATGAAAAATGTGCCTCTTGTTTTATCTGGTCCCAGGAAAAGTAAGCTTTTTTTTTTTTTAATAGTGTATATGGATGATGAACTGGGCTTTTGAGAGTGGTGTCATTTTTAGATCCCTGAGGATATAAACCATCCATGCCTGTCTGTATCCCTAGGGCCTGGCTCTTAGTCAATTCTCAATAAATAGTTCGTTGGTTGTATGACCATTGTTTTTGTGAGTTACATTTTTTCTCTAGGAAGTTAGGAGATAACACCTATGCCTGAGTGTGTCTGTAGCACCCTCAGAGGGCTTGTCTCAGGACATCTCCTTACTAGAACTCTGAAAGGACTGAAAAACAAATTGCATCCTATCTTACCTGGAGGATGTGGTTCAATTCCGGGTGGCTGAGAACATTTTGGTTCTCTCTGGTACCCCAATTAGGTCATTTATCTTGGTTCTAAACCATATTTTAGAGTGATTATTATAAGAGGGCAGTAGAGTAGAAATTCTGAATCCTAGTCTAAATTGTGGAAGTGAAGCACTCAACAGATGTTGACCCAAAAAAAACCACCTTTTATGGAGCACTAGGAACTAGTAAGTGATTTACAGGTATTATTAACTTGTTTAATTTTCACAACACCTCTATGAGGCTGCTTACTATTATGTCTACTGTACAGATGAGAAAACTAAGGTTCAGAATGTAAGTATAGCAGTCAATAATAATTGCTATGTGTGGGATACTGGGAATACAAAGCCTTGCCTTTGTGAAGCTTACAGTCTAATGCATAAGGCCAGCAATAAACATGTTAAAAATTACTGTGATTTTTAGGCAGAGGTAAATGCTGTGAAGAAAAATGATGGAAGAATGGAGACCAATCTGCTATTTTAGATAGAACACTCAAACAATGCTTCAGTGACAAGGGTATATTTGAACAGACCTGAATGATCTCTGAGGGAATTAGCTTTATGTGTAATCTGGAGAAAGAAACAGAAGGTTAGCAACAGCAAGGCCTTATCCTGTAAAAAGCTTGGCTTTTTCCAGGCAACTTTGTAGCTGGAGCCAAATTAACAAGAGGAGAGTAGTAATTTACAGGGTGAGAAAGGGGTGCAGATTAAGAGGATGCAGAGACCCTGACTGTTGTGTTTTGTTTTTCAGTAGATCGGGGATGTAGACCAGAGGTGCGGGGTGGGGGGTGAGAAGATTCACCAGAGACACAGTGTGGAGCATAAAGGCGGATTTATTAAAATACACTGTTAAAGGGTGCAGTGGAGAGGCCTGCTATGCCATATGTGGAGTATCTCCCTCTCTAGGGATCGAACTCAGGCCGTAGCTGTGATAGTGTTGAGATTTAAGCCCTAGGCCACCAGGGATGCTCAAGACCCTGACTATTGTAAAGGACCTTGGGTTGTGTTCTGATTTGTTTTGCTGGGCAGAGACCTCTGAGGTACTTTCTTGCTTTAAATTTCTATGACTTCAAAGTAGTGATGTCATCTCAAGCCATTCAAATCAGTAACATGCTTTAGCAGTTCCATACAGCTAAGACTTGATTTACACCTCAGATACTCTTCAGGGGCAAAACCATTTATTCCTGCTGACTTTTTTTCAAGAGGGACTGTTGCCCACAGCCATCAAAACCATGGTGGGCTTGTCTGCTGCCCTGTAGCCTCATTTCCCTTAACCCAAGTTGTCAGAGCTGCAGTGGGCATCAACTGTGTTTGACAGAATGTGGTATGTGTTTAAAGAATGTTAATTCCTATGAAGTCATTTTGTGTTTTACAGCACAACAGATAATAGAACTCTTTTTTCTAATACTCCTATGCTCCCCTATAGAGGATATGACAATTTGGGATAGTTACAAAGTACTTGACAACTGTGTGAGTTGTAGGGATGTGCCCCTTTTTATTATTAAAGGAATAATTGTAACCAAAGAAATTTTAATTTTCTTCTTTAGCAAATACATTTGTGTTCAGAATGACTGCTAGAGAAAAAGGAAATATGAAAATTACCATGTATCATGATTACACTGAGAGTTCTCTCTGTAATAGTTCGAAGTTGATTTCTTGCCAAAATTAAAACCATATGAGCATATCATAAATCTTAACTATTACTGTGTTTGCTTCTCATTCTGTTTGGAATAAGGCTTCAAATGCTTTCCAGAATGATGTGAATTACAAATAAATAGAAAAACTTATCCTGTGTTCCATTTATTTTATTTGTACATATCCATTTCAAGAAAAAAAAAAAAAGACTTTAAAAATACAATTCTGTCCCAGAAATGGATCCTTGCCTGCACAACCATTTTAAAAAAAAATCATGCAAACTGAAACTGAATTTTGTAGTGACTGAATGGAAGATGCAATTAGTTCAGTAGAATATATAAGAAGCTCTGATCTGGCAACTGATAACACAAAAGAGAACCTAGACTTCACTGGTTTGATGCAAAGAGACACAATTTTACATACAGGTATGACGAGGTCTGCAAACCCCTGAAAAAGGCCCTTGTAAAACAAATACAACATCGGAATCTGTTACGCAGTATGTGCTGATATGCCCCTCCCATCACATCAGTTTTATTACTTGACAACAATAGTGAGTAAATAGGTGATTTAATTGAAATTACGAATTGACACTTGTTCCTTGAGTGCAATAGCAAATCACCTCATGCTTTTCATTTATAGTTAGTTATTGGTATTAATTTATAATTGTGGAAATGCACCACTAGGTTTAGGAGACAGTAGGTCAATTTATCCAATTTATTCTCTTAGCCATATGACAATATTCATATTTTAGTTCCCTAAAAATGTTATTGATGTCTAGTTGGGTTTTTCTGTCTTGCAAAAGCTATGCAACCTCACATTAAATTTCTTAGCAAATTTGTTAAAATTTTATCGAATTTCTTACCAACAGCATTGTCAACCCAGTCTCTGGCTCTGAGTGACTAGTGGTTGGGTGTCAAGGTGACTACTAGCCACCAGAAGAAGATGCCTATGCCTACCCCTCCCACCCCCAAACACAAAACACATATTAAGGGCCTTTATCAGACAACAGCATATAAATCTTGGGGAGAGGAAGGAAGATATCATAGAGAGTTAGCATCGCTATCTAATTGATAAAAGAGTAGAACCATATAATCAGACTCTAGCAAGTCTTGAGGTCACAACCGACAGGACCGGCGATTCACACACTAGCTTAGCTCTGGCACAACCTACATTATATAGAAAAGTGTGCAGTGAGTGCAGGTAGCTCTGAATTATGAAGAAAAAGTTGGATAATACCAATACACCATGCATGATTTCCAGACCCCTCTCAGACAGGGCAAGCTAGGGAGCAAATAGCGATGTCAGGATTGGGGGGACACGAAGGATTAATTTGAAACATAACTGTTTAAGGGATGAACCTTTCAGTATTTTTCTGTCTCCACTCTCCTCTGCATTGTTGCCTTCAGAAAATAGAGTCAATAGCTGTGCAGAGTTGAAGAAAGACTTCCTCTGGTGTGCCTTCTGCGTTTATCTACATTTAAAAAGGAAAAAAAGTTAGTCTTAAAAATGTTTGTATATAGAGGCCATTTTATTTTTTTTTAATAGAGGCATGTTTTATTTATTTGTTTGTTTGTTTATACAAGCACTGGGTAGTCAGAAGCGCGGGAGGGTGAGACAATTCACCAGAGCCAGAGCGGGGAGCAGACCAGGCAGAAGGACCGAAGTACACTGCTGAGGGGAGCAGCAGGCGGCGAGTGAGGTCTGCGAGCCATGTGGGACCCTCCTCCGGTGGCCGGGGAGCAGCCGGGGATCGAACGGGCGCCGCAGAGGCCGCGGGCAGCTTTGCAACCCAGCGCTCAACCGCTGCGCCACCGGGGAGGCCCATATAGAGGCCATTTTAAATGTCTGCCAGCAGTAGATGGCTAAGCTGTGGAATAATCACAACAAAATACTATAGCAGTGGGGAGGAAAAGTAACAGGTACATTCAGGAGTGTGGGTTAATCCTACAAAGTTGAGGGGAAAGAAGCTTAAGTCTCAATATGCATACATGATGATTCAGATTAATACAAAGTTCAAAAATAAAACGACATTATGCTGGCTAGGGATCCATGCCTAAGTGGTAAAGCCATAAAGAGAAGCAGGAGGCCATTGTAAAAGGATAGTGGTTACTTCTTAGGGAGAGGAAGGGAGATGTGCTCGGGAGAGACACATCGGGGAGATTCTGTGATTCTCTTCTCTATTTTGACCTGTGTGGTGATTACCTGGTGTTCATTTTATAATTTTTCAAATCATGCATACTTCGCATATACATACACCCCTGTAAATATGATGTAGCTCACAGTAAGGAGAAAAATTAAAACTTAAAAAAATGTTAAGTCACCACTACCACTATATCTAATCCCCGGTAAGTGCGTCATACTCTGGAGAGTCAAACTCAACAGTCTGCAGCTTGTTTGTCTCCCTGGCTCGAGACTTTTCTTTGAGGGGGCAAGAGCATTCACCTTTGCAGAGTTTATGGCCCTCACAGCACCTTGCCTATTACTTTACCTTTCCTTCCTTTTCCTGTCAATCAACATTTTCTGGGTGCCAACAATGTGTTATGTATTGGCTATACCGGGTTGAACAAGACACGGCAGCCCTTGCTACCAAGACAACTGAACAGGAATTTACAGGTATGAGGTAAGCACAGAAGTTACGAATATAGCGGCGGCACTCCAGGATCTTGGGAGCGCAGAAAAGCTGCCTGAGGAAAATCATCATTTAAAATAATAAAATTTACCACCAATGGAACATAAGTGCTTTTTTAACAATTGGGTCGTCCTAACAATGATCTTACAAGACGGGTATTGTTATCCCTGTTTCACAGATGATGAAACCTGAAGTTCTGACAAAGAATTAAATTTCCTAAGATCGTATTGCTATGTATGTGGCAAGGCTTGGTTCAGATCCAAGTCTCTGACTCCAAAATCCTCCCACTTGTTGATTTCTACACCCACCAGTCAAAATGGATGGGTGGCTGAAATGGGTGGAAGTAGCGAAGAATGACACTGGAATTGTAAGGGGAGTTCTTTGTCCCAATGTCCAATACTTTGTCCTTTGCACAAACACTTCCCCAAATCCATGGTGGATCTTCCTCAGAAGAAGCAGCTAATTAAACTAGGAGTTGACCCTAATCACTGTTTCTTTTGCATGTGAGTATTCAGGTTGTAATATTCTTACTTAATCCCGGGGTGCTTGCAGTGGGACTTCAAGTTCCATTTCAGTTCTGCTTCATTCGTGCAAACCCCAAATATACTCTGAAACCTCTCTTGTCCCCACAAGTTGGCTGACATTTTGTTGCCTTTTCTTTATCTGCTCTCCATAGTGTCTCCCTTAACTCTACTGCAGTCAAAGCATCATGGACACTTTGAGAAACATGTCATTAACATCCTAGAGTGTAATTATACCAGATGGTACAGCCCACCTGGGCCACCATCGCCTATGTGGTCAGTCATGGGCCAAAATGTCATTAAGCGACGGGCCTCCTTTGGTGGCGCAGCAGTTGAGCACCGCACTGTGAAGCTATCTGCAGCCTCTGCAGTGCCTGTTTGATCCCGGCCGGCCAGCGAGAATTCCACATGGCGTGGCAGACCTCTCCTGTCTCGCCCGCTGCTCCCTTCAGCAGTGTATTTCATCAGTCTGCCTGTTCTGTTCCCCACTCTGTCTCTGGTGAATCCCCTTACCCTCCCGTGCCTCTGGCCTGTACCCCCGTTCTTGTATAAAAATAAACAATTTAAAAAAATGTCATTAAGTGGAGCATGAATGTAGTTTCTTGCATTTAATGGGCTTAAATGTCCTATTTCTACTAATGAGCCCTGAAACATTTTCCTCCTCCAATTCACTCTTCTGTAACCAATACTATACAACACTCCCCAGTCATATATGGTTTTCTAAATTTATCTTCCTCCTTTTTTTAGTTTTTTATTTAAATTTATTTATTTGTGCATACAAGAACTGGGGTACAGTTCAGAAGTGTGTGGGGTGAGAGGATTTACCAGAGACAGAGTGGGGAACAGAACAGGCGGACGACTGAAATACACTGCTGAGGGGAGCAGTGAGCGTGTCAGGAGAGTTCTGCTGCGCCATGTGGGTAGCTCTCTGGCCAGGGATCGAACTTGTGCTGCAATGGCTGCAGATAGCTTCTTCATAGGTTGCGTATTAACCGTTGTGCCACCAGGGAGGCCCAATTTATCTCCCTTCTGAAGGAAAACCAGGTCTCTATTTCCTGCACTCCTATCTAATAGTCATCATAACTTTTCAATTGTATTATTTTTGATTAAGGCAATGTTGGCTTATAACACTGAAAATAAATTAGGGGAGGGCTTCACAGCGCTTCAGATGTATGTCACCACAACACACTCACCCCAAGGCATACATGATCCTGCACCATTGGGCCCTTTACCTGTTTAGCTCCCTGTCAGCCTGCCTTTTTCAACACTGAGAAATTATTAGTACAATTGTTTTTCAAGAATGTGATTACATCCTATTTTTTGGTAATTGATAATCTTATCAATCATTGTCACACTAGTGTTGCATGATATACATAATTTGGTTTGACCATTATCCAGAATTTCTTTTAGACTGACAAAAATACATTCATTCATTCTAATAGCCTTTTGGTCCATTGTAAAGTATGAACTAATGGTTCTTTCAACACATTCAACTGGTTGTAATTCACTGTGATGTTCAACTTTTCCCATGTTGGCCATGTATATCCCGCCAATAGCCCAGGTCTCCACATAACCAGCTAAATAGTAGGCTTTGTAAGGACAAGATCATTAACCAGCCTTTGGCTCTAGAAAGGCAGGCAAGGGAAAAATGTTGAATAAAAGTCTGTATCCTCATTTCCACATTTCCTCACAGATGAGAGGTATGGTGGGGGGAGAAATACTCTGTTGGAGCCCATTTTCTGATTTTCAGTCTGGGCTTTCTGGAAGCATAAAGGGGTCTCTCATAAAAAAACCAGGCAAATTGTTTCAGAAGTAAGGGCTTGAGCATAAACACCTAAAGGCATGACACTTGCTACTTTCTGATGACTGGGAGGCAGGAGACTTTTCAGGGGGATCTTGTGAATCAGCCGAAGGTGTTTTGGAGAAAGCGGGGGCCCAGGCTGCTAGAGTGAGCCATTTGCCAGAGTGTTAGCTCAAACATTTCCCCTTTCTATTTTCATCCAAAACCTTCCCCCTCATTTTGCTTTGTGGTTTAAACATGGGGATTGATTTATTTAATTAAATAAAAGGAGGCCTCACATTGCCAGCCAGAATCAGGTGCTGTTATGTTTGCCTCTATGCGGCCCAAGGACATAAGATTTAAAGACAAAATCAAATAATGAGGCGTGTAGATGGAAAAGCGGTCTTTGACTTTGGTCACTGGGAAATCTATGAAGCTACCTAGGATACTCAGTAGGCCCAACAAGCAAAATATTGAGAATAAAATTCATTTTTTTTAAGTAAAAGAGTGTGTGTGTGTGTGTGTGTGGTGGCATGGAGTTGATTTTTATGGAGCAGAATAGAGCCCAGCTGAATCAGCTGGGCCCAAAACCTCCTGTCTACTCTTAAAATTTCTCCTTTTGGGCCTCCCAGGTGGCACAGCAGTTTGAGCGCAGCACTGTGAAGCTGTCCACAGCCTCTGCAGTGCCGATTTGATTCCTGGCCTGCCAGGGAGATTCCCACATGGCGAGGCAGATACTCTCCTGTCTTGCCCGCTGCTCCCCTCAGCAGTGCTTTTGGTCCGTCTGCCTGTTCTGCTTCCCACTCTATCTCTGGTAAATCCTCTCACCCTCCCCCGACTCTGGCCTGTACCCAGATCTTGAATAAATAAAAAATAAATCTTTTTTGTTTTAAAGATTTATTTTTTATTTATACAAGCACTGGGTACAGTCAGAAGCGCGGGAGTGTGAGAGAATTCACCAGAGCCAGAGCGGGGAGCAGAACAGGCAGAAGGACCGAAGTACACTGCTGAGTGGAGCAGCGGGCGGCAGGAGAGGTCTGCGCGCCATGTGGGACCCTCTTCCGGTGGCCGGGGAGCAGCCGGGGATCGAACCGGCGCTGCAGAGGCTGCGGGCAACTTCACAACCCAGCGCTCAACCGCTGCACCACCGGGGAGGCCCAAAAAATAAATCTTTAAAAAAAAAATTTCTCCTTTTGTTCTCCACAGATTACCTAGAAGTTTCCTGAATCTCAAAGTGGATTCTCCCTCCTCATCTAATTCCCAAGTGGAGACTATTGAAGAGAACATTAAATAGCTTTTATATTTTCATATGTAACAGCATAACTCAAAGGAAATGGGAAAAAAATAACAATTTGCTAAGTGCTTCCTAAACCATAGGCTCTATTGCAAGCACTTAGAATTTTAGCAAAGTTAAACCTATCAACTAGGAGATAGCGTTTAACCTCCTTAGTGAACAGACAAGAAGCCTAATTAGTATACTGATTGTTTTGTGTGAAGACTTTCTCAGTTATTGCGCAAACTTGAAAATAAGGTGTTCTCCCACATACTCTAAGTGTTGGCTCCATAACCATTGCTTGTAAAATTAATTTACAGCCACCCTCTTTCACTGTGGATAGGAAAAGAAACTGCTTCGTATCCTGTTCCCAAAAGACCAATTCCAAATCCGTAGTCAGAACCTATGAGGTTTTAATGTATTTAATTTAATTGGAAACTAGGGAAGTAGCTTTACTTCTGACTTTAAGAACTTGCCCTTTTTAGTCTGAGACTTCATGTAAAATCCTGCAGCAACTGATACCCTGATCAGTACAGAAATAGATTTTTTTTTGTTTATAAAAAGCTGAAGACAAGTGAGCAGAAAATAGGATCAATTTCTGAGTCTTTACCAGACTTCTTGAAGGAAAAGTAGAGCAGTCAGAGATAATATTTCTGCCGGCAGTCAGCGGACCGCAACGCTAAATTAGGAAAGCTGTCACACCGCTTTGGGAGCTGCACATTTTGTCTACTTTTTCTCTTCAGTTCTATGAATTTGTAAACCATCAAATAGTTGGCCGGTTCTAACATTGCCCAAATCGAGTTTTTTTTTCCTGAATTTTCCCACATCACTCAAAACATGCTTGAGTTTTGGTTTTGGTTTTGTTTTTCCTGTAATGGCGCCATGAGGCTTCTGGGTTATACCCAGGTTGTCACAGAGCTGTTCATGGTCATCGTGTGCAGCCTCCTTCCTCTTCTAAACTGGCCCCCTTAAACCAGACAGCACTTTGCCCCACAGGGACCGAGGCCAGACCTTGACATGCGGCAGCTGTGCACCGTCTGGGGCCAACCATTAGGTGAATTTTTCAAGAGTTATGGATGTAAAAAAACTACATTCAAGGAGCCACCCCTTTCACATATGCAGTCAGTTATTTGTCTCCTTCAAGGCCACACGAGGAGGATACTACATATGTATCTTTTTTTTTAAAAGATTTATTTTTTTCTTTATACAATAGCTGGGGTACAGGCTAGAGGCACGGGAGGGCGAGAGGATTCACCAGAGACAGAGTGGGGAGCAGAACAGGCAGACACACCGAAAGCACCGCTGAAGGGAGCAGTGGGTGCGAGAGGAGAAGTCTGCCATGCTATGTGGGAATCTCCCTGGCTAGCTGGGAATCGAACCAGTGCTGCAGATCATGTGGACAGCTTCACAGCGCTGTGCCACCGGGGAGGCCCGACTACATATGTATCTTTACAGAACTTTCAGGACAAACCTTAACAAGAAAGTTTGCTCAGTCAGCAAGATGATTTATAATCCGCATATGAAGACATCTCTAGTCCTAGGACTTCCCAAAATACTAGCCATTTGTTCATTTAAAATGTTCCATGGTAGGGCCTCCTGGTGGTGCAGGGGTTAGAGTCTCAGTGCTAGCAAACTACCGTCAGCTACTGTGGCATGAGTTGGATCCCAGGCTAGGGAACTACCCACATGGCGCAGCAGAACTCTCCTGTCTCACCCACTGCTCTCCTCAGCAGTGTCTTTCAGTAGATCCACCTGTTCTGCCCCCCACTCTGTCTCTGGCGAATCCTCTCACTGCCCCTCCCCCACCTCTGGTCTACACACCAGTATACATAAATAAATGTTTTTTATTAAATATTTATTTTATTTATGCATCCAAGAACTGGGGTATAGGCCAGAAGTGTGGGGGGGGGGCAGGATGAGAGGATTCGCCGGAGAGAGAGTGGGGAACAGAACAGGCAGACTGACTGAAATACACTGCTGAGGGGAGCAGCGGGTGAGACAGGAGAGCTCTGCTGCTCTGTGTGGGTCACCTCCCTGGCCAGGGATCAAACTCATGTTGCAGTGGCTGCGGACAGCCTCATTGTGCTGAGACTTAATCCCTTGCGCCACCAGGAAGGCTCTAAATAAATAAATCTTTAAAAATATAAAATTAAATGTTCCATGGTGTGGTCATGCCCACCGAAGAGGTGGGAGCCTATGTTTCTGAATCACATGTAGAGTTGTAAACCAAGGTTGCCTTAATAACAAAATTATAGAAAATAATAAAATATCACATGATATTATCTTTCCTCCATTCCCCTCCTCCCAATTCTGTCTGAAATTTAAGTCTGACTTTTCATAGAAAAGAAAAAAAATCTATTCTTTCTAAAAGTTATGATCAGCCATTTTCCTGCTAATAACAACTTATGGTTCCCTCCATTATTTGCAGTATTAAGTTCAAACTTTCTAGAACAGTCTGGAATGTGCTATCCAGTACAGCAGCTGCTAGCCACCATGTGGTTTCTGAACAACGGTACTGTGGCTAGTACAACTGGGGAACTGAGTTTGTAGTTCTATGTAATTAAAATAAGTCTAACTTTAAAGACAGATATTTGACTCTGTTATTGGACCATTAAAAAATATACTACAACAACTTGGATATGTGAAACCTGCCTTTTTAATAGTAAATTTTATGAAGTACAAATAAAAATCTAGCATTTTGGATGAAAATTTAGCATCTGAATTAAGGTAACCTTAAGTACCAGATTTGAAAGACTTAGTTAAAAAAATGTAAAACTATCTCATTCATTTTTTTTATATTATTGCACATCAAAATGATAATACTTAGGCTACTATAATAGATTAAATATAGGGCCTCCCCGGTGGCGCAGCGGTTGAGCGCTGGGTTGCGAAGCTGCCCGCAGCCTCTGCAGCGCCGGTTCGATCCCCGGCTGCTCCCCGGCCACCGGAGGAGGGTCCCACATGGCGCGCAGACCTCTCCTGCCGCCCGCTGCTCCCCTCAGCAGTGTACTTCGGTCCTTCTGCCTGCTCTGCTCCCCGCTCTGGCTCTGGTGAATTCTCTCACCCTCCCGCGCTTCTGACTGTACCCAGTGCTTGTATAAATAAATAAATAAATCTTAAAAAAAAAAAAAAATTTAAAAAAAAAAATAAATAAAAAATAGATTAAATATAATTTTAAATGAATTTCATTTATTTTTTATTGTCTTTTAAAATACTATGACAACTAGGAAATTTTAAATTACATGGCCCATTATACTTCTATTGGACGATGCTGGTCTAAAAAATGTATTGAATGAAGGAGGAATGAATGAATGAATGGATTTGAAGTCCTCACAGTCTTCCACCAGCCATGCTTTTCAGTCGAATCCACCACTATTTTAGCTCATCTGTTCGACATTACATTTCTGCTAGCTTTACTGGGCTCCATCATGTGTCAGTGCCTTTGTTCCCGCTCCTCCGTCTGCCATGAACTTCTCATCCTTCAAAACCCAAACATCCTCTTCTCTTTGAAGCCTGCACTTACATCTCTAGGCTAGCTCCATAAGACCTGGCACATTCTGTAAATCCTGTTACTGCGCTTACCACCTTGCTGTGCAGATTTCATGCATCTCTTTCCCTCTTTGAATTCCCAGAATTAAGCACCATGCTTTGGACACTAGAGGGGCCCTAGAAGCCTGCTGAATATGTCAGTTTGATGGAACAGCATCAATTCTCAGGTGGTAGAATCCATGACCTCCAGAAGGTTCAGAATTAAAGTGAAGCCCTGTGAAGGAATAGTCCCGTGATGGACACAGGCAAAACTTGCTATGTGATCAAAGCAACCAGAGAGGAAGAATACAAAGGTCTGGAGTCCTCTTCTGCCTGCTGATACAAGCATGAGTGAGCATAACTCATTTCAACAGGACCACAGGGTGCAGAGAATAGCGTGCCAGATCACAAGGTCATTGCAGGAATCCAGGCAAGGCCTGATAATCAGGAAGGGAGGGTGTGGAGAGAAGACTACTTCCAGCAGTGTCAGGAAGAACGAGTTTCTTAAGTTTCTCAGAGACAGATGGAAGATTTATGCCTCATTTGTCAAGTGTGAGCACAGAACCACAGGGCACCTCTAAACCTCTCCTTGCCCCTTTCTTTTAACGGACCAGAGCAGGCAGGTGGGAGACAGGTTGTCTCCAAGTCCAGACTGATAGTGGCCCTCAACACAGGCAAGTTCTGACTGAACCCGTGGGAGAGCGGGGAGTACTGCAAACTCAGAAGCAAGATGTGAACTCAGCTGAGGTGGAGCATCAATAAAAAGGGCCCGGCATCGAGGAATCTGAAGTCCCAAGGTTTTTCCCTATTTCAAAGAATTCTGCTGAGGTTCCTCCCTGGTGGTGCAAGGGGTTAAGATGCAACCTATAAAGCTGACCGCAGCCACTGCAGCATGAGTTCGACCCCTGGCCAGGGAGCTACCCACATGGCACAGGAGACCTCTCCTGACTCACCCGCTGCTCCCCTCAGCAGTGTACTTCAGTCGATCTGCCTGTTCTGTTCTCCACTCTATCTCTGGTGAATCCTCTCACCCTCCCCACACCTCTGGCAAGTACCCCAGCTCTTGTATGCAAAAATAAATAACTCTTTAAAACAAAAGAAACAAAGAATTCTGCTCAGGGCAGATTCTGCTCAGGGCAGAGGGAAAAGGGAGTATGAAGAATTGATTAAAAAGCTTCTGCTTAAGGGGCCTCCCTGGTGGCACAGACGCAGCCTGTGAAGCTGTCCGCAGCCTCTACAGCATGAGTTCAATCCCTGGCTTGGCCGGCCAGGGAGCAACCCACATGGCACAGCAGACCTCTCCTGACTCGCCCACAGCTCCCCTCAGCAGTGTACTTTGGTTGATCTGCCTTTTCTGTTCCCCACTCTGTCTCTGGTGAATCCTCTCACCCTCCCCACACCTCCGGCCAGTACCCCTGCTCTTGTATGTATAAATAAATAAATCTTTAAAAAAATAAAGCTTCTGCTTAAAATAAACAGAGCATTAGTCTAGAAGCAAACGCCTAAGGGTGGTTGCTTACTACGTAATTGTAATAGGCAAAATCCACCAAAATGAATTAGAAACAGAATGGCTGAACAAACAATTGAATATCCATATTATGAAATATTATATAACTTTTAAAAGGAAAGCATGACTGCATTATGTGTTGACCTCCAAATGTTTCAGAGAAATGTGTACGGGATATAATATTTTCATGAAATCAGAAGTAGGGTGTGTGTGTGTTTTATAGAGTAGATAGACTGATGTCAGAGGGATGAACTGGGAGGGAGGAGCAAAGGAGGAGGAAGTGGAGGAGCAGGAGCATAAATAGCAGGAGGAGGAGGGAGGGAGGAAGAGAGAGAAGAGGGAAGGGAGAGAGAGGAAAAGAGGTAAAAATTATGTAATAAACTATACTGTTTATTTGAGGGGCGTTAGGTTGGAAGGGGCATTGTTAATTGCTTTATAGAGGCATTTATATATGCATCTACATATACTTATATGTAGATATAACATTACTTTTGGCTTTTTATAGAGAACATTTATTACTTCAGTGATTTTAAAAAAATTCTTTCAAATAAATCTAACCTCAGTCGCCAATGTGAACACGTGACAGCATTAACACTGCTAGCACCACTAACTCACTGCTAATGCTCTCACTTAACTTCTTGATTTTCAGAGACTCCCAAGGGAAACAACAACCCCCTTGCTTTCTGGTGCATGGAATCTGGCCTTGAAATAGCCTCTCCCAACTTCCCATTACAATATCAACTGAGAACAAGTAAAAGATGAATAGTCACAGGAATCCTGAAAACTTGGATTGTTAATTATTGCCAATGGAACTAGATTCCATTATCTGCTCTTTTTTTTAAAAAAGATTTATTTATGCATACAAAAGCTGGGGGGGCGGGTACAGGCCAGAGGTGTGTGGGGGTGGTGGTGGTGAGAGGATTCACCAGAGAGAATGGAGAACAGAAATGGCAGGCTGACTGAAGTACACTGCTGAGGGGAGCAGCGGGCGAGTCAGGAGAGGTCTGCTGAGCCATGTGGGTAGCTCCCTGTCCTGCCGGGGATCGCACTTGTGCTGCAGAGGCTGCGGATAGCTTCATAGTTTGCATCTTAACCCGTGGCGCTACCGGGGAGGCCCCCATTATCTGCTCTTGACACAGAAAATGACTAGAAAAACAGACATCTGTCCTTCTGCTACAGGGTCATGATTTACAAAAGTCAAGAGTGGTTCTCCCTACACCCCACTAGGGCATCTTTTCCTATTTCTAACTTACTAGAAAAATACAGAAGAAATGGAGGACATGAGTCCAGTGGGACTGGAGACTTTCTTCAACTTAGATATTTGTAAGGGGGATTCCAGAAATTGAATTTATCTGAGTGCTTGGTTAGCTCTGTATCCATGTGCCTGTCATTTGTGAGTATATAGAATTTAGGTGGAAATAATACAACAGAGATATGAAAGGGATTTCCTGGCTCCGAAAGTGGTTAAACTGTGAATTATTTAGGGATTTTTCTCACCTCTCCAAATCTTGAAAGAAATTCCCTTCTGTCCAGATGATTTCTGAGTGTGCTCCACGCTGCACAGGGTGGAAATCTGTGCACTAATCTGTGGACTGTAAAGACCTCTCACTAATTGCGGCAATTTCTTTACAACCCTGAACTCTTAAGACCTTGACTTAAGTAAAGTACATTTTGTTTGCTTGTTTGCAATGAGCTAAGTCTTTGTTTTCTGTGACAACCAGAGGTCCACAAAGCATAGCATAGGTAAGTTCTGTATCCATGTGCTCCTGCACATTCAGTCCTACAATTGGCAGTAGCTCCCAGTAGTGCTGTGTTCACAAACATGGAGGACACATGTGGACAATGCATTGAAGAGTGACTGGATGGGTTAACAATGTCTGCTGGGCACCCGGAAGTTGGTGATGACATAATTGACATACCTGTTTAAAGCAAGGGGCACCTTTCAGTCTTCTAGACCCAGTGCTAAATTCTTAAGATTACAGAAAATGGGCCATTAATAGGTTTAGAAGAATTCATTATCAACAGTTCCCCCCAAGGAAATGATAATGAAGTTACCTCAGAGACAAGTTTGTTAGCTATTGGTTGATTGATTAACTTTCTGTGAAGAACAGAAGCAGACATTCATTCTCCCTAGTCTGCTGTGGGTCCACAGGACTTAACTCCTGGATTAAGGTCCCAGCCTCCGAGTGGTCTCCTGGCCTTACCTTCTTAGGATCTGTTCTCCATAAAACGGATAGTGCGAGCTTTCTATTTATTTATTTTAAAAGATTTATGTATTTATGCATACTAGAACTAGGGTGTAGGCCAGAGGTGCGGGGGCTGAGGATTCCCCAGAGATACAGTGGGGAGCAGAACAGGTGGATCTACTGAAATACACTGCTGAGAGGAGCAGCAGGTCAGACAGAAGAGGTCTACTGCGCCATGTGGGTCAGCTCCCTGGCCAGGGATCAAACTCAGGCTGTAGTGGCTGGTGATAGCTTGATAGTGCTGTGTCTTTAACCCCTGCACCACCAGGGAGGTCCTGGGGTGAGTTTTCTAAATTCACACTTCATGTTTGTTCTCAGTAGTTCCCAACATCCTCAGGACAATTATTTGCTCCTATGATAGACTCATCTTGATCTGGTCCTTGCTGGGCTCACCACTCCCATCTCTCTATTTTAAAAAAAATATTAATTTATTTTCTTTCATCATTGTTAATTTTTTTTTATAGTACTTGATTCTACCCTCAGGTGTAGTCCCCATATTCTCCCACCACCGTAGCACCTGTGATCCATCATCCTAATCCCCGTGCTCTTCCCGCCCTGTTTTGACCCCTCTCTCTTCCCCTCCCCTGCTATGTGCCTCAGATCTATGGTCAGCTTGCAAGTTTTGTCTGTTTTCTTGACCCTTTGTTCTGCTTCTCTATATTCCACATATAAGTGAGAGCATCTGATATTTATCTTTTTCCTTTTGACTAATTTTGTTTAGCATAATCCCTTCTAGCTCCATCCATGTTGCCACAAATGGCATGAGTTTATCTTTTTGATCACCGAGTAGTATTCCACTGCGTACACAGACACATCTTCTCGGTCCAGTCATCTGTTCCGGTCCACTCCCATCTCTTGTTCCTCATTTCCTTGGCACTTTATGTCATAGCCAAGTTGAGATCCTTGCCGCTCTTGACCTTTTTCATTTGGAGTTCTTCCTTGTGGCTTGCCCTGCTCCCCTCACCGCACCCCCTTCCCTGGGATTCAGCAGCTTAGTTCTCCTCAGCAACCTTCTTCAATCCCTTTCCATTCCCTTTAGATCAAGGGACTCCAGAACTCACTCTGCGCTCTCTTAATGAAGCAGGAAGTTGCTAAGTCTGCTGCTTGGATTCTGCTGCTTGCTGGAGGAAAAGTTCCTGTGTGCTGCGTGCCCATAGGGGTAGCTACGGCTATCTTGACCCCCTTCCCAAACTAGAAAGAAAGTCTATGAAAGGTGACAAGCTTCCGCATACGAACTGCAAAAATCCTTATCATTCCTGCAATTCAGGGTTCAGAATTTTGGGAGCTATCTTACTGAGCCCTCCAGTGTGACAAATAAATCTCTCTACTCCTCTGAGTGCTGTCTGACTTCTCTGGGAAACTGCCATAACATTAACCCCATAATGTGAATACCAATTTGTCCATATCCCCTAACTAAAACCCTAAACTCTAGTAGGCAAAAAATGTTTCTTATTATCTGCTTCCGAACCTGTTAGGGCCATGGGTGGCTGGCTCATTGGGATGCTTGACACATATTTATCTAAGTGAACAAGTGAATGTGGACCAGGTAGTTTCCCGAAACTCTTGAAATCAGTGGTGACTCAGCACGGTTTATTGCTGATGATCATTGAGTTGACACTTCCCGTGCCCCCACAGTATCTTCTTTCATTTAATTACCTGCTTTTCTGGCCCATGTGCTGCTTCTCCTACCTAATAACATTAGTTATTGCAAGAAATTGAGGCTAAGGAGGCAGGTGTCGATTATGAAAAATGCAAAAATCTAGAAATTCAAAGTTGTTGAATCTTGAATCTCAAAGACATCTTTTGGATCATCCTGTTCAGCAGAGGTCAGAGGTCACACAGAAAAAGTCACTCTCCCTCCTCCCTCCCACTTTCTTGGAAAAAGGAGTTGTTTTCAGCACCCACACGGCCTTTATGCAAACTGTAGGTTCCATATCATGACAGATATTCAATTTTGACTGACATCAATGTGAAGAGAGTAAGGGACCCGTTTTGCCCCCAAATTTTCAGCTCTCTGAGGCTGGAATTCCCAGCCTTCCTAATGAGAATGTTCCCTATTTTCTTCTTGTCTCTTGAAAAGAATCTGTAACAGGCTCATTTTGGCGAGGTGGGGAGCAAAAGGACTCACCTTGTGTAGCTGAGTTTTCGTCTCGTAGTAGGCGATCACCGGGATGGACGCTCGGTAGTAGGTTTCAAGGCGCTTGGCGATGGTGGTGGTGCTGTCGCCCGCACGAGGGCTGCTCTGGCTCTTCTGGAGAAGGCGGTTGGTCATGGTGTCCGCCGAGCAGTCCATACAGATCACCAAGTGCGGGTCTCCAATCTGGGGGTGGAGGACACGAGAGTCAGACACTCCACAGAGGGGCTCTGGAAAGGCTGGGGGCCCTGGTTCTTTCCCTTCTTGGCTTTCTGACTGATCTCAAGGCCTTAGAACCTCATCACGGTGGAGATGGGACTGAACTTCATGGCTCCCCATGTCCAGGTCAGTGGTTTTCCATATGCTGCCTCACAGCCATCTCTTGCCCTCAGCTTTTAAGTCACCTCACGTAATGCAGGCATTATATGATACGCTACCCAGGGCAGACTCAATCTGTCCTCCACACCATAGGGAGGTGTGTGCATGTGTGCATGTGTGTGTGTGTGGTTTCCTCCTGGAAACCTTCCTTGACCTACTGTGGCAGAGCTGATCACTTCCTCCTTTGTGCTAATATTTTATCTGTTGCTAGTGGCTGGTAGCATAGTGTGACCACGTTTTACGCACGGGTAAGGAGAGCACAATGGTTAAGCATGCAAAGGTTAAAGCCATGCTCTCAGGGTCAAATCCTGTTGTGGTGATTTGACTTCAAGACAGTCTTCCTCAATTCCCTGTCTTGATGAACTAACTTTAAGTTCTTCCCCTGCTAGCCACAGAACCCATTCTTCTACCACCTTGAATCTGAGCTGACTTGTAATGATTTTGTCTAACAGAACACAGTGGAAATGCTGCCACATGCTTTTAGAAGGAAGATCATAAGAAATATTTTAGTTCTGCCTGGTCAGCTGCTGACTGAGCTGTGAGGAGGCCCAAGCTAGCTCCATGGAGAGGCCGTGTGGCCAGAGAGGCCCAGCTGGCCCTTGTCTGTTTTAGACACCCAAGCCCAGCTCCAGATGTGTACACTTAGTGTACACTCTGGCAGCAATTTATAAAGACCCCAAGTGAGAACCAGGCAGCCAAGTCCATCAACCCAGAAGCCTATTAAAGAAAAGAAATTGTTATTTTAAGCTAACTTGATCATTAACCAAAATTGCCACTTAACTTCAACTTTTCTGCACCTGTTTTTCATTCATACAATGCAAATGCTTACAGAATTGCTGTGAAGATGGAATAAAATTAAATAAGATAATGAAAGTATGTTGCTTGATCTACAGCAAATGCTCAGTAAGTATCAGTTGTTGTGTTGCTTTCCTGTGTCAGGAAAGCTCTTGATGAGCAGGGGTTAGGGGTGCTCAGTGTCTGTTCCCACCTCTTGCATAAAGTAGGAGGTTAAAGAAATGTTTTAATGAGGGCCTCCCTGGTGGAGCAGGGGTTAAAGACAGCGCTATTAAGCCATCGGCAGCCACTGTAGCATGAATCCGATCCGTGGCCAGGGAGCTACCCACATGGTGCAGCAGACCTCTCCTGCCTCCCCCGCTACTCCCCTCAGCAGTGCATTTCAGCAGATCTGCCTGTTCTGCTCCTCAATCTGTCTCTGGTGAATCCACTCACCGCCCCCATCTGGCCTCTACCCCAGTTCTTGTATGCATAAATAAATCAACCTTAAAAAAAGGGAAATGTTATAATGTATGAAGGATAGTGATAAGAAAAGTCGGATGGATCTTCTCTCCCCCATCCTTTTCTTAAGTGTTCTCTCCTTCCCGATGTCTCTGTGTTGCCTCCATTACCAACTGCAACCCTGAATCAAAAGAAACTCCTGATCTTGCAAAGGCATGGCTATGAGTCAATGAGTATCTTGCTGTCCCCTCCCACTGAAAGTATGTGGAATGGATAGTAACTAAGTCAGGGCAGGGAGGACTCCTAGGCCACGTGAAAACATAAGTGGCTAGTGAGCATTATCAAATGTTTATCTATCCCTCTGAAGGGTGTAATCAAGGAACAGAGTGGAAAAATTCTCCAAAATATAGTAAAGTGAACTAAATCTCGGACTATGTAATGCATGCAATATTTTTTGCTTGCTTTAATAGGAGGAAAAACAGCATCTGAACAGCAAGAAAGGTTCAATGATGGTGTAGAAGGAAATGACCTTTTTCCACCAGCAGAGGGCGTGCTGGAGAGGCAGCCTCTGGCCAAGATAGAGAGTTGGGCTCCCTGGAGCAGTCTCCCCGGGGGGTTATATGCGAAGATAAGGCTGATTTTTAAATTTCAGGGGTTTTTAGGCCAGTCTTGGGGACAGGGAAGAAAAATTAAGGGACTTATTTAGGTACAAACAGAGATATGAATATCCGAGCAGGAGCTGGTAGGAAATGAATTGTCCTCTGGACCAAACTGAACACAGGCTGAGAAGTAGCCTCATCTCCCATGTTGGTACTCAAAGGGGTTCAGGCACCGCGGCTCTGATATGATTTGGAAACTTGTTAGAAATGTAGTCTCAAACGCCATCCTTGACAGTCTCAGACAATCACACCTCGGGTTCGTAGAAGATCCTCAGGCAAATCTTCACAAAATAATAGTTTGAGAAGCTGCTCTAATCAGGCCATTTCCTCATGCCAAGACTATGGGCTTTGACCTGACTTGTCTCTCCTGGAATGGGCCCTACCTTCCTACATAAAAAAACTGTCGAGCCACCTAGAAGTGGTTGATATCACTGCTGTACTTAATATCTAACATAAAAGAAATGTTTGAATGAAATATCATTTCCCCCTAAAACACTTCGATTATACTGTTAGAAAAGTGTCTTAGTGCAGCCCTCTGGTTCCAGGCTCTGCTGCTTGTTCCCTGGGCTGTGATTAGCCCTTAACATCATGTGAGCCAGAATGTAAAGATCCTGTCCATGTCTCAGTGTATCACAGAGACTTGGGGATAACTCCCTGCCCCCAACATCACCCTGCTGGTGTCCCTGGAATTCTGCCACCAGCATCATTGGGTTTTCATAGCCATTGGGTCCTCAGGGACCTCTGCTAGAAATCAAATGGCTTGGAAGGGTGGAAACACCCACCAGCAGCCACATTTCAGGCTGACCATAATGTGGGAAGGGTTTTTACATGCAATTATCTCTTTAACCCTTTCAGCACCCCTGTGGGGGAAGAAATGGAGGTTCATAGAGCCTAACTTGCCCAAGGTCACTGAGGACTAGTTAGTGACAGTCCTGAGCCAAGCTGTGTGTAACTCCAAAGTTTGGTGACTTCACCCTCATGGAGGGTCCCGGAACCTTCAGAATGGGCTCAGACCAGATGCTTGTGTCCCAATGGAGCCAGGAGTGGAGGGCAGGAAGTGGGAAAGGAAGTGAGAGAGTCAGAGGTCATACTTGCCAATTTTATTTTGCAGAAGCTGCCCCTTGGGATTTAATTGGGACCAGTACTCACCCTTGTCCCCAGAGCGTGAGAGCAACCTACTGGGAGAAGCCCTTTGACTTGTGATCATAGCCATGTTGGATGGCTCAATGGTGGCAGGAGGAGGAGTTAACCCTGCTCTCTTCTGACCCCTTAAAACTTTAGTTTTCTTCAGATCAAGTCAGGATGCCAGTTGGGCTATATTTACAGTGAGCAGGGTCATGCCTTCCAGAAACTCTCTTGTTGAGAATTGCAGCTATCTTGTTCTGTGCCTCAGTTTTCTCCTTTTAAAATGAGGATAATAATAATTTCCACCTGCTAGGATGATTGTGAAGAATAAATGAGTTGATACTTAAGAACTCAGCCCATTTTGGGTATTACATAAATGGAGACAATATTACTTAATGTGGACCTGGAAACAGACTCATCTCTTTGAGCCATGCAGTCCCCCATTGGTCAGATTTGGGTTTGGAGTCAAGGACCCAGCTTGGCTTCCAGCCCAATCACATGTCCCAGCACACTTACCAGTCTCACTGTACTGGGAAGTAAGGCCTCTCCGGCTAACAACATAATACACACCTACTTCCCACTTGCACTCACCCTTGAGGTAATCCTTTGGGTGCCTCATTAGAGGAGGGTTATTTGGTTCATTGTAGAATTCCTAGACATACAACCCTGATTATGATAATACTCACTGCCACGCCTATACCACCATGGCACAGCTCAAAGTTCAATAACGAGCCAGAAGTCAGAAGAGAAGAGAAAATCTCCAGTGGAAAACGCCAAGGTGGTTCCTGTAGGACTGACTTCCCCCCACAATGTTCCTATAGGCAATTTTCTTTTTTTTCTTTTTTTTTTTTTTATAGAGGCATGCTTTATTTATTTGTTTTGCTGGTTTGTTTGTTTGTTTTTGTTTATACATGCACTGGGTACAGTCAGAAGCACGGGAGGGTGAGAGAATTCACCAGAGCCAGAGCGGCAGGAGAGGTCTGCGCGCCATGTGGGACCCTCCTTCGGTGGCCGGGGAGCAGCCGGGGATCGAACCGGCGCCGCAGAGGCCGCGCGCAGCTTCGTAACACAGCGCTCAACCGCTGCGCCACCGGGGAGGCCCCCTATAGGCAATTTTCAAGATGGCCCAAGCAGGTTTTTTTCCAGTATAGGTCACCTTGGCACGTGAAGCTAAGGTCAGTCAAGGTTGCATGGTTCTTAAGGTAAACTGTTAGCATTACCTTAAAGAATGGATATTACTTGTATTTAAGGTGATCTCCACAAATAGCCCCCTACTTTTTTTTTTTTTAATTGGAGAAACCTATTAAGGCAGGGCAAGCATACAGAAGCAAGGTTTGGTCATACGAAGCCATCCCCTTCTTTTCATGTGAGGCCCCCCCATCTCGCTCCTTGATGCCTCAGACCCTTCCATCCCTTAGCTCAAGATCTAAATCCCCAGTTTGTCACGTTCACTCTAGAATTTACAGGCATGAAAGTTCTCCATAGGTATGTAACTAAATTTAATCTTTTTCTCCTACTCTTGTCAGATATTAATTGGTTGTTTGATCAGCCTAAGAAGAACCCAGAGGGGTTGGGAAATTTCCCCTTGTACTTCTCTATCTACAAGGTTCCCCACAATTCCAACTAGAACACACCAACTAGACATTTTCTTGGCCAACTCATAAGTTCTTTCTAAGAACTCATCATGAAGATGAGAATGTATTTATAAACAGAATCACTGATCTGTAGATGAAAAGTGTTAGGAGAGAGTTAAAAGTAGTTAGGCAGAGGGATAACGATGTCATCACTTACAAAATCTGGGAAATTACGTGCATATTCAGGCTAAGTGCAGGATTTCAGTTAAGAGGCTCCAGGGAGGGAAAAGCCAAGAGCAAGGGTATACACCTCACTTCTGTTAATATGTGTTTTGTTTGGCTACTGTTGAGCACAAGATTGGGTTAATAGAGGAAAGCGTTTCAATTTCACACAAGGGAGTCAGGCTAAGCACACACCCCTCCTGGAGATGATGATAATCCATAGCGTGGGGCTAATAATACCTACTGAAAGATTGTAAAGATGAATAAAATTACATCTAGTTCAGTTCTTGACACGATTTGAGTGCTCAAAAAATAACAGCCATTATTCTTTTAGTTATGTATTCTGATTGGTTTTAACTATATAAAAATGGGTAGAACAAAGACTAGAGGAACATACATCAAAGGTTAATAGGTGTGTTCTCTGGGTAGTTATTCTTTGTTTTATGCTTTTCTGTATTATATCTATATAATTCTTATTTCTATAGTCAGAAAAAATACACATAACTTTGAAAAATTTGTAACAAAAATTTATTAAACAACATATTCTGGCTTATAAATGTGTAAGCCATTTTTCAAGGAACCCATCCAAACTTCTCAACAAGTGTCAAGGCGGCTATTTTCAATGTCCATTTATAGAGGAGGAAATTGACATATGGAAAGATAAATGACATGCCAGTAAGTTACAAAGCCAGGCTCTGAATACAGGCCTGTTAACACCAAAATCAAAGTCAGGGGTTCTTGGTTGGGGTGGGATATGGGAATGCTGATGGGAAACCCCAACTCCTCCTTCTATTCATTCCTTCTGCCCCATCACACACACCTACAAACACACACGCACACACACATGTGTACTTCTCTTCCATATTGGATATCAAAGGCAAAATCATTAATTCAATGGGGGGAAAATCAGACTTGATTTTTCATCCCCTTAAAAGGTGATGGAGAAATTACTCATGGATTTACCTAAGCTGTGGACATAAGTTTGGTTTGGTCTTTAGTGAGTTCATGTGGAGAAGCAAATCCTCAAAGGACTTGCATCTCTGAGAACTCAGAGGTAGGCAAGTGTCAGCTTAACTAACTGAGCTGAATTTTTCTTCAATAACAGATGGTCCTCAGCATCAGGCACATCTGTGAAACAGAAATGCTGGTGGGAGTTTGTAGGCTGGTTAAAACTGTTCACAGGCCTGACTGGGCTTCAAATATCATTGCAGACCTGACGGGTGTTCAAGAGACATTTGCTGTGTTCTCAGCCAGGATGATGGCACTCATTCTCTGGGGAAAATCATGTGTCCACATTTATCTTTGCAAAATTTCAAATTAATTACTTGACTGTAATTTGGAGGGAACTGATCAAATGATGGGTTCCCTGCAGGGCATAAATGAATCAACAGTGGCTTGTTCTGTATTTGTAGCATGTTTGATCTTCCAGTCGGGTTAAAAGCAGGTGTTTGTGTTGGATGGTGGATATGTTCTCTTGCACAGAAGCCTAGCTGACATTAGAATCTTCTAAAGTTATTGTTCACAGGGACAAATCAATGTTGCATTTGGGCTTTGCAAACTCCTTCCAGCAGTGTGTAAAAGATGTCTTTGCAGACATCTTACTTGAATGCTATTTGTTCAATCCAGATGGGGACTCATATGTTTCTTGAAATGGCATCATGGAATTTTGCATGCTTGAAACTTCAGTCATTATGTTGATGACTTTCTCATTCCCAAGCTCTTCTGTGTCACATCTAAAAAAAACCCTTCTGAAAGATTGCCACAGTGGGAGAGGAAGTTTTGCTTTACTTTAGAGAAGATCATGTGAATGATTTCAGTTCTTACATACCCAAAGACCAGGGGTAGACCAGTATGTTGTCTAATGTCTTTAACTCTCTGTGACTGGGTTATAAACAAAGGAGAAAGGTATGATGGAGCAGAGACTTACAGTTTTGTATGAGGTATGATTAAACAAATAAAACCAGAGGCTTCTGTAAGGGCTATTCCAGGGAGACTTACCCCTTATCTCTTTTTCTGAGTAAACACCCTAGCTGACTTCCCCAGTCTACAAGGTCTTAGCTTATCTACTGAAGATGGCATCTAGCACTTGGTGCTGAGCAGCCAGCTGCAGCCTGCAGCCTGTGTGCCACCTCGATGTCCTCAGTGGCTGTGGGGCTGTGGGGAGCTGCCAACTGCATGGTGCACATGGGCATTTCTATGCTTTCAGGGCATAAATTCACAGAAAAATGTGAATGGCTATCAACAGAAAATAGTATTAGAAGAGTGGGAAATAGCAATTTTGCACAGGAAGCTTTGGGAGATGTTGTTTACTTAAAGTCTGCCAGAAGTTGGGACAAAATTGAACACACAAGATGAGTTGGTGCTATGCAAAGTGTGAAAGCTGTTAGTGATCTCTCCTCTTCTTTATTAGAAGTAGCAGAAAAGAATAAAACTCTTGCAGAAAATCTGGACTTGTTTTCAAAATGGTTGGCTGACCAAGGTAACCTGAGTCATCCTCCAGAACTCAATGAACTAATGAATGAAGAAGCATGTGAGAAATTCAAAAAACCTGTTGATGAGTGTAAATGGAACCCCCTAAATAAACTAATATCAAACAATAGCAACAACCAAAAGTTGACATCTAGAGCCACGTGAGTGAGTTACTTAGTCATACTGGGTCTCCCAGGTACGGAGGAGATACATACGTTGTTATTAAACTTCTACATGGCCTTTCCTTTTATTAAAACAAAAGCAAAAATGAGTGGCCATCTAGATAATCTCTTCTAGCCTTTTATAGCTCAGAAAACACAGTAATGTATATCATTTGATGTTCAAAAAATCCTTTACATGAGGTTTGGCGGCTATTATTATCATCTCCATTTTATAAAGGAATGATGTGAAGCAAAGTGACTTGCCCAGGGTCATGCGAACATACAGCAGAGGTGAAAAGCCAGCCTTTCTTAGAGCACATGGGTGATGTGCTTTAAAGAGGTTACCTTGAGAGACTCCATGTGAGTGTCATTACCACTCCAAGCAATTTGGAACCCTTTGGCCTAAATTCAGGGATTTGCCTTCAGACCCATTTTAAAAAAAGACCCAAGAGAAGTACAATTTTGTTGTTGTTTAGAAGTAGTTGACAAAGAGATGCACATTCTGTACCACACATCTTATTTATTACATTTGGTCATTTGGGGTGTCATAAGAATATCTTACTACTTCTGAGAGCAATTAGCAAAAATAAATTTTTGAAATCATTTCCCAACCCCTCCCCCATCTCCCACACTTAAAGGCAAGAGATCCTGGGCCACTTTCAGCCCTCTCAGGCTTTTCCGACAAAGTCACAGGCAAGTAAGTATGAACTGACTGCTTGGGGTGCTGCCACCTGAAGCCTGAACCTCAATAAACATTGTTAAGCCCTTAGCAGCCAGCCAAGCACATCTCCTGCTGTATTTTAATTATAAATCAATCCCCTCTAGGTAGGGAGTACCTCTAAGACCCAAACACACCTTCCTCTTCTCTCCATTCCTCCTCAACTTCCGCCTTGTACAAGTCTTAATTCTAAGGTGGCATCAGGTAAAATAACCCTGTTCCTTAGTTACTAAGATGGTTCGCCCAAGAACCTTATCCACTGAATACTGGCTAGAAGATCTGAACAGACAAAAATGTAAAACAATCTATGGAAGACTTAATATTCAGATGTCAATACTTGCTAACAGTTAAGGCAATTTTTCTCTGAGTCTGGTTGTAAGCAGGAACGTAGGGGAAGGCAAACAATTGTGTTTTAGCTATTAAGAGACCATTTATTTAGGGAGTTAATTGAAACAAAGATTCAGAAGGAGGTCAAACCAGACCCCAGGAGACAGACAAGAATATTTCACCTTAATCAACATTGTAGTGTTAGAGCTGGTTGGAGGGGGATCCTCCAAATCTTATTTCCACAGTCAGCTGTCACCAATATACTGTCACTGACTGGCTGTGTGACCATGGGCAAATCATGTCACCTCTCTGTGCTTAATTCATCACCTTTAATGTGAGGAAAATACCTTCTCTACCTATCTAAAAGGGTTGTTTAAAAAATACATCAAATGAAAATATTTTAACACTACCCTAAATATGTATCTGCATGAATACTAATACTTGTATATTCTGGAGTCTATTTTTTAACAAAGGAGGACAATTGTCTCACTCTTGTTTGGATTTTGTCAAATTAGAGGCAGTGGTGTAAGATGTGTAGCACAGGATCTGGCCCAGGGTAGCTTCAATAAATGTTTTTTTTTTTTTTTTTTTGTGGGACCCTTGCCGGTGGCCGGGGATCAAACTGGCGCTGCAGGCAGCCTCGCAACCCAGTGCTCAACCGCTGCGACACCAGGGAAGGCCCAATAAATGGTTGTTACAAAGGCTTTTACTTACTGCTGTTCCCCTGCAAGAGGCCTGACACACCCTCTTCACTAGGAAAGGGTAGGCCTTAGGGAGGTTGGGATGTTGGGAGATCAAATTAGTGCATGTATTTGATTCAGATCATTCAGTATACATTTCCCTGCCTTCTTCTAAGGGCATCCTTACTTTTCCTTGGGTAATTTCCTTTCCCTTTCCCAGTCTATGTGGTTCAGCTGTGTACCCATAGTCCACTGCTATCCTTGCCCTGCTTCTCCAGGCTGGACCAAGGTCTTCCTGCATATTATTCCATCTCCTGCTCTCCTACCTTCCCTCTGGCCACGGGACTGTTTCTGTGATAAGACCCATGACTTAACCCAGGGGTAATGAAAGCACCCCTTTGTCTTTAGTTAGACCCACTGGAAAACAGAAACATTTTTTTGAGAGATCGCTGAGATGGTGGACTAAAAGCCTGAAATAGGGAGAAAATGAGGTCAACACAAAGGAGATGATGAATGAAAATATTTGAATACATGAATTCATCCAAGTGTAAACCACTCCTGGACCTTAGTTACCTGAACCAAAAAATCAAGCACTATCACCACCACCACCATCTTTTTCTTTTCTTTTTTTGGTCAGTTTGTATTGAGTTCCTGTCACTTGTAACCTAAAGTTTTAATTGGCACGATTGGAGAAGAAATAAACTTTGAATTTACCCCCAACCTCAATGTTGTTCCCGATTTTTCTTTGTGATACTTGTTACAACAGCTCACCCTATGTCCGAACTCTTCCCCTTGCTTCACTTCCCGAGGATAACCGTCAATCAAGAAGCCCTTGGTGTCGTTGAGGCTGGCCATCATGGCCTCCTTCAGGAGCTCCAGAATGAAACCCTGGAGCAGAGGAAGAGGGGTTAGGGCCTGAGCTCTTCCATGAACAACACTACGATTATCACAGATCTCCTTAGTCATCCCTTTGAAACAGAAAGGATTAGCGATGGTCAATAGCACACAGCAATAATATAACCTTATTGCATCAATTCACAGTCTCATCACCCTCTTCCCCCAACACGCACACGTTAATGTTGAAGTGGTAGGAATCTTATAATCAGTGCTGGGTCACAGTTTAATTGCTTGTGCTTTTTTCGTAGATATATTTTTCCCAGTTATGTCTTAAAATAATGGCATCTTAGATTAGATGAAATATGGCAGCCATTTCTCATACAGTAGCACTCCATGAATTAGGCATAATGGCAGTTTAAAACCAGGCAAAGTATAGTATAACATGTATTTCACTGTTGATTCCTTTAGTGAATATTGTATAAAATTGAGATCTTCTCACTTGAGAAGATTTTCAGTAGATGCAAAGTAGAATTTTCTAGCAGTATCACTTTCTCAGTTAAAGCTTTTTATTTAACCCATGCTTATGAAAAATAAGAGAGGGCAGATCCATGGAAGCTTGGGAATGGGTATAGGAAAAATGCAATCAACAGCCAAACTGGGGTTAGTTCCCTGTTCTCTGGCTCCCTGGCACCCCCAGCTTTTGGCAAAGAGGCTCACGGAATGTAGCCAACAAGGATGGTCAGAATCTATCCCTAGATAATTGTGATTAACTCCTCATGAGTTTGTATATAGTGAGGAAGATGGATAATAGATGAAAAAAATAGATACATAAAAAAGACCTAGGGCCTCCTTGGTGGTGCAAGGGGTTAAGTCTCAGTACTATGAAGCTATCCACAGTCTCTGCAGCATGAGTTCGATCTCTGGGGCCGGCCAGGGAGCTACCCACATGGCGCAGCAGACCTCTCCTGTCTCCTCTGTTGCTGCCCTCAGCAGTGTGTTTCAGTAGTAGATCTGCCTGTTCTGCTCCCCACTTTGTCTCTGGTGAATCTGCATATCCCTGACGCTCCCCGCACCTCTGGCCTACACCCCAGCTATTGCATACATAAATAAATAAATCTTTAAAAAAATAAAAAGGAATGTCAACAATATCTAAAGTCCCTTTAAAAATAAAAAAGACCTAGAGAGAATGGCTAGGAACAAAACTAAAGCAGGGCAAAGAGAAACAGAATGCCTATTTCAGACAGGGTAGTTAGGAAGGGCCTCTCGGACAACTTCTGATACTTAAACAGAGATCTAGATGAAGGGAGCAAACTACGTGAATATCTGAAGGAAGAGCAAGCACTCAGGCTGAAGAAATGGCAAGTGCAAAGGCTCTGAGGCAGGAACCACTCCGGCCTGTGTGAGGAACAATGAAGAGACCCAGGGCCAGGTTGGAGGGAGCACGATGACAGTGATGGGAAATTGTTTTGGAGAAGGAGCTGGAGAACAGAGTCATGGGAAGGATTCTAGATTTCATTGTAAGTTTGATGGGGAATCATTGGAAAGTCCTGGGGAAGAGAACACAGTCCTGTGCCACTTAACTGTGTTTTTATCAACGATGGGCCACACATTTGATGGTAGTCCCACACTGGCTACATATGCAGCCCATGAAAGGAGCAGGCCACAGCATCATCTGGTCTGGTGTGATTATACTCTAGATTTCTGCACAATGACAAAATGGCCCAGTGACGGCTTTCTCAAAAGCTACCCCTGTCTAAGCAACACATGACTGTGTTACAATGTGATGAACATTTTCAAGAAATCATTCTGGCTGCTGTGAAGAGTGGGCACAACAAGGCCAGCAAAGAGGCAACTGCAATGTCATGTCTCCTGTGTCTCTTTTCACGAGGACCATTCTGGCTTCTACATTGCAGTTGGTCAAGGAGGAAAGATAAAGGTCTGTTTGCTCACAGGACTGTGCCATAGAAGCCCTAATTACAGGGCCCCACATAGGACGTTGGGATGAATATTTTTTGATATCTATGGCATGCAGCTTGTCAGAGATGGATGATGACTTGAAAGAAAAAAATACACAAAAGGGATATGCTTTACTTAAATCATACAAGGAAGATGCCAGATTTTAAGATAGTGCTATCATACTTCCTAGAACAAGTCAAAAATGTTATTTTTATTTTTCAGAGCATTCTAATTCTAGGCTCTGCTCTATCACATTCCTCTCTGCTTTGAAGAATTTAACTTTAAAGTGGGGACCAGTTGAGGGGGAGCTTATGAAATAGGCTAGCATTTAAGAGGCTGACAGAGCAACAAGACAGAAGGAACCTGGGCTGGCAGATAGGCTGTGTGCTGTGGACCTCCTGCCTGCCTCTGGATTGTCGCAGAAAAGAGAGATTCGGTACAGCTATTGTCCCTTGGGGCTTCTTTTGACCTAACAGCTTAGAATAATTGTGCACTTCAGAATATCTCCCCGTCCCGGGAAGGCAGCTGATGCTTACGGAGGGCACCAGGTCTCCACGTTCCATAATGTCTCTGATCAATTTGCTCCTTTCAGATTCTGTTGCCAGCTCATTACGCAGGAGTGCACCAGTTGAGAGGTGTGTAAAGCCATATTTTTCCACCAGTTTTTCACACTGTGTGCCTTTGCCGGATCCAGGGCCACCTAGAAAAGAAGTCATGAATCAGACATGCATCCTGAGTCTGGTGACTCATTTTTGACTCGTCACCATGATGGGTAGGCCTCTGCTTCCTTCAGCAAGCACGCCTTGATGCTGACCATTTACCGGGAGCTGTGGTTCCACTGGCTAGTGAGATGCAGTTCTTGACCACAAAGAGTTGACTCTCTGTAGCTGAGGAGGAGGCTGTTACTGGCAGACCACAAGCCATTGTCATGTAGTGGTCTAGTGGGAAGATGCTATCGGGGTGCAGAGGAGAGGGACCTGACTACATTTGGGCAGAAATGCAAATCAGAGAAGTTTCCTGGGGAACTAAATCTGCACTGAGCACAGTGCTGACATATAGTGATTGCTCAACCAAGGATAATGTTTAATTTTCAAAATAATTTTCATTTTCAAACAAGCACACATTTACAGAAGAGTTGTCAATAGAGCAACAAAGAAATTTTGGAAAACTTTCAGAATAAATTGTCAGGCTGAGTCCATATCATTCCAGTTCCTTCAAATAAGGAACCAATCCCATCCTGCTGCATAAACTGTGTCCTCAGACCCCATTTGAATTCCAAGTTGTTCCCCTTGACCCAGTAACGCCCGCTGAAGCCAATGGATCATGTTTAGAACATACACTGCCTTCAGTTGTCACGTGTCTATGGTCTCCTTCAGTGTGGCACAGTTCCTCTGTTTCTCTAACACTTTTAAAGATTATAAATACTTATTCTATAGAAGGTCCCTCTCTGAGGGGACCTATTTTAACATAGGCGGAGCTGAGCAGCCAGGTGAAGTCAGGAGAGACAAAGGGAGAATGACTCACTTCCTTCTTGCCTTTGGACTTGCCCCAGGGACTTGGGGGACAAGGAAAAGACATGTGGATGAGAGACACGAGGGAGCTGAAAATGGCAGTTTTTACCTTGACTTGTACTTTGATTTTTTGCTCCATTACCCCAGCTTTCTAGCACTTGCTTCAAAACTACTTTCCTGGGCCTCCCTAGTGGCTCAGGGGTTAAAGTCTCAACACTATCAAGCTATCGTCAGCCACTACAGCACGAGTTCGATCCCTGGCCAGGGAGCTACCCGCATGGTGCAGCAGACCTCTCCTGTCTGCCCACTGCTCCCCTCAGCAGTGTATTTCAGTCAGTCTGCCTGTTCTGTTCCCCACTCTGTCTCTGGTGAATCCTCTCACCCCCCATACCTCTGGCCTGTATCCCAGTTTTTGGATGCATAAATAAATAAAATGAATCTTTTTGTTTTTAAACCCCTTTCCTATGGTTCCCCACCAAAAGGTGCTTCTTAGACCTGTGGTAGTTTTCAGGCTTCAGTGTCCCTGCTTTGGGCAAACTCTGCTGGATATTTACCCATTAGGAGAATCATAACTTTGGGTGGTTTATTGGGAATCTATTGCCCTCGCTTGTCTCCCTAGGCACATTAATTCTATTAAAATTCATTTACACTGAGAGTATGCTTTGTGTTTGTGCACATGGCTGGCTGGCTCCCTTTAGAGTGTGCAAGTTTGGGGGTCCCAGAGTAACCCTTGGTCACGTGCTAATATCTCCACGTGCTAATATCTCTCTGTTGTTTTTGACTACTATTATTAATTCCAGGTGTCTGTCATATTCCTTTAATGGTCATTACATCTTTGATTCATTCCCTTACCCCCCCAAGTTCAACTAGTTGCTAAGTCATACAATTTACCTCTGGGAAAATAATAAAAGCAAAATTTATCAAGTGCTTACTGTCAGTTCTCTAAGGATTTTATGTGTATTCATTTAAGATAACCCAATGAGGCAGACACTGCTATTATCCCCATTTTACAGATGGGGAAGCAGAGGCATGGACAAGTTAACTCCAGCACCTCAGGCTGCACAGCCAGTAAGAAGCCAGCTGAGTTCTTCAAGCCTGGACTCTGGCTCTCAGAGGGGGTCCCTCCTTTCTTCCCTGCTGTACCAGGTGCACAGGGCCACAGTTCAGGTCCTCATGCTCTGTGTGTTTAACCCACATCTGCCTCTGCATGGGGGTTTGGACTTCTATCTGCCAGCAGGATGACCTGCCGAGAAAGCACGTTACCTCTCTGCTCCACAGTATTCAATAATGGCATTTCCCTCCTCCACCATCTACTCCTGTTTTAGCTCTCCAAACTTTTTCATTTCTTATCCTTGTGCAACACTGCCATGTGCAACCACATGCTGTTCCTTCAACAAGACATATTTTTCCTGGCCGCTGGGCTATTGCTCTTCCAAGTCCTCAGTGCTTCTTTCTCTCGCAAGATCCTCTTGATCTCTGAGGCTTACGTCAGCTGCTCCCCCTCTTGCAGGAATCAGCCCTCTCACCACAGCCTCTGCTGGAGTGAGTGGTTTAAAGGGTGTCCTGGTGAGATATAGCTTCGTAGGGCTGTGACTTAACCCCTTGCACCACCATAAATAAAATAAATCTTTTGAAGGGTGTCCTGGACGTCTGTGGCTTTCGCTCTCCAGGTCCTTCGCTAGACCCTCTGCTGCGCTAGCACAGCACCTTGCACCAGCTGGCACTCCATAAATTCCTGTTGGATTAAGGTTTTTCTGTTAAAAGGAAATGCTTAACACTGAAATGCAAAACACGATTGAGATTCTAGCATGCTCATGAGGATGTAAGGCATATTTGGCACTTCTCCTGGATCTTGAAGTTCCTTTCTTGGGACAATTGGAAGAGCTTCCCTCTTGTGGGACATGAGTTGTTGCCCCTTATTATTATTATTTTTTTTTAAAGACTGATGAAATACACTGCTGAGGGGAGCAGCAGGTGGAGAGGAGAGGTCTGCTGCATCATGTGGGTAGCTCCCTGGCTGGGGTTCAAACTTGTGCTGCAGTGGCTGTGGATAGCTTCATAGGTTGTGTCTTAACCCCTTCACTAGTAGCAGTGCCTCCTGTCCTCTCCCCTGCCCTTAGGCAGAACATCCAGGGAAGGGAACCCTCATTTTCTATCTCCCACTCCTCCATGAGGATGTTCTAAGGCAAATGGGAAGGGTTCAGTCCTTCCTTATTGTCACGGATGGGCTGGCTGGAACAGACAGGAAAACAGCAATTACAAATCCTGCAAAAATAATGCAGGGCACTCAGAAGGAGCAGCCAATCGCTAACTAAAGTTACATAGCTAAAACTATGTCTCTTGTCTCCTGAGATAACAGAAAAGGAGAGTGTGGGAACGAGAGAGAAGGCCACTCAGGAAAGAAGTGCTTCCAGATGAAGGAGTAACGGGAATAAGAGGCTGGGCTCCAGCAGAGGCCACGGGGGTTTCTGTGTCCGGATTTACCTGGAAACTCTTTTCCTGGGATGGCTGGAAGCTGGTGAGGTGGAAAGATATTTTCAGACTTGGCTTTCAGGGCAAAAATGCTGTATTCTAATTATTTTCTTTCTTCAGCATCCTACTAATATGACTATTATAGTTTTTGTTCCTCTAAAATGTTATTTAATAAATCTTGACACAGAGGCAATTAAAAATCTTCAGCTCAAATTAACAACAGCTGTGTGTTAAACAGCAGCCGCTGCCCCTGTTAGAAACCTTTCGTGGGAGCAACAGCTGCAAATTTTTAGCATTCTTTGGCCAAATGGTGCAGGCACTGTGGAATTTTAAGTAATCTACACAATGGCTTGATTCTTCCCAAGGCTCCAAACTGGAGAACAAAGTGATTTTTATCACTGCAGAGAAGGCACAAAATCTGTTAGTGGGAATATGAATTTTCATATACTGTCACTTCCATGTCTTCGTGGCCTTAACTTATGACTTTTAAATAAAAAACAATGGGGAATGGGGACTTAATAGCCTTCCAGGATAATTTGTTTCGTGGAAAAAAATCCTTTGAGGTGCCACATATCAGGAGGAGCGGGTTGTGTTCTCTGGTGCCACAGTGACTGATAGCAGATGAGGAGTTGTCACTTTTCTGTCATCTCACTGATTTTTAGTGTATCATTACTCAAGGCTTAGGCCCCTGAGCAAACCTCTAAACAACACTGCATGGTGTGATTCACAGTATCTGGAATGAGATTCCATTTTGAAGGGTCTGTCAACACTTCAGGAAAAAAAAAAAAAAGAAAAGGTGAAAAATCTTTATTTTCAAGCTCCAATATAATTTGAAATTTTTTCCCCCGGAGGCCAAAGGTGCTAGATTGTGAAAAGTGCAAATACTGTGAACTCCCACTTCACGGCTCGGTGTATCATTTCTCCCCCGAGGTTCCAACAATTCCACATGGAAGGGAGGGGAGAGAAGCCTGCGGGAGAACAGTAAGTCCAGGGATCCAAGTCTGTGTCCTCCTTCCAGCATTTTCTTAGGTTCCTAGTATCCTCTGAGGTAGAACTGAAGCAACCTGCATCACCCCAGCACCCCCTATGGGCCACGTTTTCCTATGTGAGTTTCACTTACTGGGGTAACTCTCTCTTAGGAGACAGCTGCTGGGTTCACTGGCACAACTAGTGAGAGAGGACCTGCCTCCTGAGCAATTGCCTCAGAGGGCTTGGCCTTAGGTCAAAAAGAATGAATCGGCAAAGCTGGTGAGTGAGTCCACCCTCGGGGGAGTGTGGGAGTAAACAGTGCTCTAGAAGCCCTGGAAGGGACTCCTCACCCAGGTGGGGGTGAGGGTGGGGTGGGGGTGCGGGGTGGGGTAGGATGTGGGGGGAAGCTAATTCAAGAACCTAAGTGCCTGGAATCTGGAAAAAGGTGACTAGGCTCATGAACTGGCCCTGCAGACAACGGCAGGAAGGGGGAGGGTGTGATGTACTGGGAAAGGCACAGGACAGATGGATCTGGCAATAGATCCTGACTCTGTTCCTTACTAGTTATGTGGCTAAGGATGGGCCTTTCAATTTCTCTGAGCTTTAGTTTTCTCATTCATACTACAGGAGAAAATAGAAACCAACTTTCTGCCACATTCTCCCTTTTCCTCTCTCTGCTCTTCATCTCCCATACCTGAGCAGTTGCTCTATTGAGTCTATATTTCAAACATCTCTGAAATAGGTCCTGTGGTCCAAAATCTCATTATTCTCCACATCTCATTATTACCACCATAAGATCCCATCTTACAGCTGTGAGTATGGCCCATATGAAAAAGACCAGAAATATGGGCCTCCCCGGTGGCACAGTGGTTGAGCGCTGGGTTGCAAAGCTGCCCGCAGCCTCTGCAGCGCCGGTTCAATCCCCGGCTGCTCCCCGGCCACCGGAGGAGGGTCCCACATGGCGCGCAGACCTCTCCTGCCGCCCGCTGCTCCCCTCAGCAGTGTGCTTCGTCCTTCTGCCTGCTCTGCTCCCCGCTCTGGCTCTGGTGAATTCTCTCACCCTCCCGCGCTTCTGACTGTACCCAGTGCTTGTATAAAGAAATAAATAAATCTTAAAAAAAAAAAAAAAGAAAAAGACCAGAAATATAAAATGCTGGAAGGGTGCAGAAAAGAAGGAAAACGTTGCAGCCCCTATGGAAAAGATTTTGGCGGTTTTACAAAATATTAAAAGCAGATCTATTACATGGTACAGCAGTTCCACTCTAGGTATCTGTCTAACAAATGCAGAAACAATTCAAAGGGATATGTGGTCTCTATCTATACCGGTTGCAGCACTATTTACAATAGCCAAGTTATGGAAACAACCTTGGAGACAAGGACAGGTGAGTGGATTAAGAAGATGTGATATAGATATAAAATGGAAGATTATGAAGTTAGAAAAAAGATGAGCTTTTGCCACTTGTGACAACATGGATGGAATTGGAGGGAATTATGTTAAGTGAAATAAGACAGAAGGAGAAAGATAAAAGATTGAATTTGTATTTTATGTGGGATATGAGAAACAGAAGCAAAGGTTAGACAAACCAAAACAAACCTAGAAATCTGACTATAAAATTTAGGCTATCAGGGGCCTCCCTGGTTGCGCAAAGGGTTAAGACGCAGCACTATGAAGCTATCCACAGCCACTGCAGCATGAATTCCATCCCTGGCCAGGGAGCAACCCACATGGCACAGCAGACCTCTCCTGACTCGCCCCCTGCTCCCCTCAGCAGTGTATTTCGGTAGATCCACCTGTTCTGTTCCTCACCGTCTCTGGTGAATCCTCTCACTGTCCCCCCACCCCTGCACCTCTGGCCTGTACCCCAGTTTTTGTATACATAAATAAATAAGTCTTTAAAAAAAATTTAGGCTACCAGAGTGGAGTGGAGGAAGGTGAAGAGGAAAGGAGAGAGAGGACACACTGAATTATTGTGGAGGACTATTGGTGCCTTGGTGGTGGGTGTGGTGTGGCAACACATCTGAAGAGGTGTGACCCTACACCTCTGAATCACTTACAGTGTTGTAAACCAATGTTACCTCAATTAAAAAAAAATTCCCTGTGCCATCTCTCTGACAAAAATTTGGTGCTTGATAAATGTTACTTACAATTAGGGGAGATAATTCATCCCTCTAGCACTTTCTGAGTTACATTCATAGGGTGTCACCTAACATTCTGTAGGGGAGCAAAAATTTGCCATGCTAAAATACGTCTTTTTGGCAAAAGACATGATTTCATGGAAGGGACTCTGAAAGTTGGGTGGAGGTGAATTTTGAAAAAAGGTATTTGCATGTTAATTCTCTGTAAAGGCTACTCCCTCCCTGTAGCAGGAAGATCTAAGCTCATCTCTTTTTGATGGAGAAGGCAGGACTTAAATCTGCATTTTACTGTGCCTTCCTCTTGTTACCTGTCAGGCTATATTAAGTCATGTTGGATCTCTCCCATGAACACCTGGGAGGTGTCCATGTTATTATTAACCTTTTGGTTTTTTCTTTTATCAATCTATCTAATAATGCTTGTTTGATTATTTGTTAGCCTGGAGGAATCCAGAGAAGCATGGGGTCATTTCTTTTGTGCTCTGACAATATCAAAGTTTTAATTAAATATAATCTAACAACAAATTTGTTTACACATAAACACACACACACACACACACACGACAGTATATATACAAATACATGTATCCGGTTTAGAAAACTCAGTTTATTTCCTCTAAGACAAAGCAAAGTGGGCAGCATTCTTCAGGTTCTAAACGTCATCAGCAATGTTTTCTAGTCTTAATTCCCATCCCATTGCAGTCTCAGAGTTCTTTAAATCACTTCAGCACCAATTACTTTTACCACTAGCCCAATTTTAGCTCTCCACTGATCTGGATAAACCTGAGAGTTCATCATCACATCATCAATTTGGTCTGTCCTCCCACTGTGATCACATCTTTCTCTTTTTACTTGACCTCACTTCTCAAACCTTTCTCCATTCTTTTTTTCCCCTTAAGAATTACTTATTGATGCGTACAAGAGCTGGGGTGTAGGCCAGAAGTTGGGGGGAGGGGATGAGAGGATTCACCAGAGACAGAATGGGGAGCAGAACAGGCAGATCTTCTGAAATACACTGCTGAGGGGAGCAGCGGGTGAGAAAGGAGAGGTCTGCTGTGCCGTGTGGGTAGGGATAGAACTGGCCAGGGATAGAACTCATGCTGCAGTGGCTGCGGATAGCTTCATAGTGCTGAGACTTTACCCCTTGAGCCACCACGGAGGCCCCAACTTTTCTCCATTCTCATTGTGACCTCATCAAGTTGGTCCATTCCTTTTAGGCTCCACATACCTCTGTGGCATGTAGGCTGCCAGCACTTTCTAATAATTTTATCCCTTTTCATTCTACTGTACTTGCCACGAGAGCCACTGGCCTGTGCTCTCTGTTTCAACCTGCATTTACTTTATTGCATCTACTTTACTCTGGATGGTTAAGAATTCCTTGAGAAAGTCAGAAAACAGATAACTGGATCATGCTTTGTAGTGTTATGATAGCTTTTAATGCTTCTTGGCAAATTTATTCCTCTTTTGTTCATACCAAATTGGATGACCATGGATAGATTCTAATCTATTTCCATTGCTCTCAAGTCCTCAAACATCTTCCTAGTCCTCTCAATCTTAACAGGCATTTTTAAAGGAAAAAAGCAGAAAGAAATTGAGTAACAACATGTGTTCATAATAACATGTATATTTGGGAGAGAACTGATGTAAGACTCAGTGTCATGGGGTAAGACCCTGTAAAACTGAGTAACTCCCTCACGTGGCTTCAATCTTAAATAACCTCAGATAAAACAAAGGATGTGGATGGGAGCTGGGGAGAAAAGGAGGGTCAGTTATAGGAGGTTACCAGTGCAGGCATGATAAAAGAAGGTATAACTCTAATGCAGATTTAATTCAGCCCTCTCCATTGAAAAAATCAACAGGCATTTTCCTCCTATTCACTAAGAAGGTGAAGATTATATTTTCCCTCAGCATTAACATATGTATATTAATCTCTTGTCCTGTATCCCTCTTTTTTCCTTTTTGGAAGATTTCATACAACTTACCCTAAGGCTAACTCTGCATTTGTTCTTCTAGCTTCTTGGTATTTTCCTTCACAGCACTTTCCCCTGTATAATATGTGAATAGTTTACTTTAAGCCTGTTTTTCCCAATAAGAATGCACAGTCCTCAAGCACAGGAAGTGGGTTCACTTTGCTAACCACAGTGCCTGAAACACAGTAGACACGTTATGATAGCGGCTGAAAGAATAATTTAATGATGAATGGTTCCTCTCTTCCTACCTATTCCACAAACTTGATCGCCTCTTTCTTGTCCACATTAAATATATCCCTTGCAGTTGGTACCAACTCTTCTGTATGACCATATGCTCGATTCTCCCAATGAAAATATTTCCACCATTGCGGATTCTTCATCCACTTAAATCTGCCTGTTTCCATTACTTCCTCTTTTATTGACTTCCTATCTTGTAAGTTACCTCCTACCCTCATCGCTCTCTGAAATTGATCTTTTAAAGTTCAACAGTGATTCTAAAATTGTCATGTCTTTCAGTGACCTTCTTCTGTATTCTGTATTCTTTTTGACTCTTTAGTAGCATTTACCACTGCTGATAAGCATCTTAGAATTCTCTCTTTCCAGGATACAAAGTTTGCCCACATTCTCTCCTCTGTCAGGCTGAAGCCTTCAGCTAGTAGGAACTGCTTTATTTATCTTGATATCCCCAAAGAATCCTGCATAGTGTCCAGCCAACTCTTAAATCAGGTCCATGTCCAGGGGGCCCTAGAAAAGGGACAACTCTATTTTCTTCCACATAAAATGAACACTGGACCAAAGGACTCGAGCTCCAAGTTCACTTATCAAACCTTTATCTGGCTAGATGAGTTTGATCAAGTTGCTTATCCTCTCTGAGCTTCAGTTATAAAATAGGGACCATCTTAATGCCTATGGCTTGTGAAGACAAACAAGGTAATACAGGTAAATCACTTGGGACACTAGCGGGCACAGCAAAACACCCAAATATCACAAATGATTATCTGTAAAATGGTGCAACTGGCGGAAATGATGTTTAAAATTTCTCCCATGAGTTTGCCCATAGAATCTTTCATGATTTTACAACAATTAGACACAGCATTTTATAATGTGGTACTCTTTTAACATCTTTAAAGATGGATAGTTTCACAGTTATAGCTTCACAGTTATAGTTATAGCAAACACCTTTTGCAAATGAAACTATCCTATTTTTAGAGTTTTTGAAAATCTATCAGCTTTCTATCCTTGAAATATTTCTTCTTCTCTAAGTGAAAATGGGCCCCAAGGTTGGGCTCGGTTTTTGCGACTGAATGACTCTTTTCAGAGAAAAGCTATTATGCCATCAGTTCATGAACTGACTGTGCCCTAGGAAGGATTCTCATCCACGGTGGGCTCATGAGTCACTTCAAACATTCTGTGACTGGGATGAGCTGCATCACCATGCTGAGTTTCAGCAGGCTGTTGCTGGGAACTGGCTCTCTCTGACCGGAAACAATTAAGAAAAATAGATCTTTATCCTCAAAGACAACATCTCTATTAGTTCTGCAATGCACTGCTGCTTCAGATTATTTGGTGACTAGGATGAACTATGCCAGCAATAGGATCAGCTGAAGGTTATATGGAAAAACTTTACATAGAGCTGGGATCCTCCTGATGACACAGACTGTGCCTTATTTATTAGGGCCTGGTATACAGCAGACACTAGAGAGTTGTTCGAGCAATAAATGGATAAATGAATGAGTAAATGGATGGTAAATATTCTGTCTGATTAAAGGTTAGCCATATATATGACAATGGGAGCTAGGAGACCTTGGTTCTAGATCATTCCTGCTTTGAACTGAGAGGTCTTGAGAGACAGAATCCTTTTGCTTTTTTGGGTGTCATCTTCCTTCTCTATAAATTATAGAGTCTGGATTAAATTAGTGATGTCCTGTGTTGTTCTGTATTATTCCTGGTAAATATTCCAGCTTCCCTTCTATAGTGCCCCTCCCTGAGGAAGGATTATTTGTCCCCACCTTTTCGAATCTGAGAGTTCTCAAGTGACTTGCTTGGGACAATGAAATGTGGGCAGACGTGGATGGATGTGCATAGCTCACCTGGGCAGAGGTTTTTTATTGCTGGGACATGGTTTATCATGTCCCTTTTGCCATGATATTGGTAATGTTTTGGATAGCAGGGGATCAATCAGCGTGGTTACCAGAGCGAAGCCCTGCCAACTGTTGAAAGCCTGTAGTATTAATCCAGAAGAAGTGAAGAGGAGGAGAAGCAGGAGGAGGAAGAAGAAACATCTTTGCTGTCTTACACAGAAATTTTTAGGGGAACTTACTTGTTACTACAGCATATCCTGCTTCCTTTGACTGATACTTTCCCAAACTTGATTGTGTATCAGAATCACCGAGGGATATTGAAAAAATTTCCATATCAGGAGATCTCTGAACCTCTGGGGTTGAGGCCTCATAATTTGCATTTTAAAAGTCTCCTGAGGGAAAGTGTATGGATATCTGTAATTAATTTTGAAATGTGTAGGGAAAAAATAAAAGGATAAAAAGATGGATAGAAGGACAGGTATGTGATGAAAAGAAGTTACAATAAAATGTTAGAATCTAGGTGGTGGGTATACAAGTATTCACTGTAAATTTTTTGGGATTTGCTAAATGTTTAAACATTTTCATAATAAAAAAGATAATTTAAAAATTCCTCAGGTAATTCTGATGATTAGTTCAATTTGGAACTTCTAGACTGGATAATCTAAGGAAGGCAATTTGCTGTGAACTCCCCAGTGGGCACTGTACCATCATTGTTGATCTTTCTTTAGTATTACGATGTAATAACACTTATAACACTTTAGTATTAACGATGAGTGAATTCTTATTATGATGGTTAATAAAAATTCTTATTGCCTTATCAAAAGCAGGGCCACCTTCTCTTTTCAGATGAGCGAAAATTTTTGTTTTCAGCATTAATCCAGAGAGATTAGGAGGGAGACTGACCTATTTTGTACCAATGGAGTGGTTCAGAGCCAAACATATAGGAGAGTCACTGCAGACTGTTCAGGTATCTGGCTCACAATGCTTTTGACTTGATATTGACCTAATAAGTATTTCTTCTGTGTGTTTTATTTGTAAAACTTCATTTAGTCCTTAAAAAAGCCATTTTAAATAGGTGGTTTTGTAACCAGATTATACAGGTGATAAAACTGTCCAAGGACCAGCTGTGCCCTGGAACTACTCCAGTCTGTCATATGAAAGAACATTCTGGAAATTATACAGATCTGCTGTTCAGAAATGCACCACATGATCTTTAGTCAATCAAAGGGATCACTATATGGTCTCACAGAGTTGCCAGATAAAATACAGAACATCCAATTTAATATTGCATGAGACTTACTTACATTAAACACTATCTTTATTTTTTAAAATTTCTAATTGAACAAAATTTCCTAAGTTCCTATTGTTTTAATTGTCCTATGTTTCCTATGTTTCTATTCCTAAATCCAGTCTCTTTTATACTTTTAAAAGTCTCCTGAGGGAAAGTGTATGGATATCTGTAATTAATTTTGAAATGTGTAGGGCAAAAAAAAAAAAAAAAAAAAAAAAAAAGGATAAAAAGATGGATAGAAAGACAGGTACGTGATAAAAACAAGTTACAATAAAATGTTAGAATCTAGAATTATCAGCACAGAGATAATGTTTTGAACATATCTCTGTTCTGATAATTCTAACAGCTAATGATTTCAGCAAAAACTTTTCACAGCCACAGAGAGATATGTGAAATGTCTATAATTAAGAGAAGACTGTGAAACTGCACTCCACAATTTGAACTCTTATTTAGAAGGCAAGGAAGGTTCAGTCCTGGGTGAGAGGAAGTGGCACCACAGGCACTACAGTGGGGATTTCAAGACATTTCCACCAAATGCCCTTATAGCTCATAGCTCTCCTATCCCATTCCCATGCTAACTCCATCTCCAAATAGGGGTAGGGATAGGATTTCCAAACTGCTTATGAGAAAATACTAAAAAACTTTTCTTTATTTTCCTCCAACCAGAAGTTCTAAACCCAGCTCACCAAACTCATTTATTCTTTCAAATTTACTGTCTGGAGACTTCCAAGAGCTGCTTTTCAATTTACTATGAAAAAAACAAAAACAAAAAATAAAAAACATCAAGAACTAGCTTAGTGATTCCTGAACTTCAGATAAGCAAGAAAGAAATCATACGGAAGTTGTAGGAGAGGCTGATAAACCCCATCCCTAGCACGGCAATTCAAAAATCAGAAAGCAATGCAAAATCTCCTTGAGGAAGAAAAGGTTCAAACCCCATAATGGGACTCCCAGCATTTAAGACTTGTGCTGAAAAGTAAGCCCCCAAAATTTCCAGCAGGGCTCACGTCCATGAGACCCATGAAGCAATAGTCAACCGAAAAAAGGCTCCAAAAGGATTTGATTGTGAATGCACTTGACCCAGGGTCCAAACAGGGTTCCAAGAGCAAAAGCAATTATTTGAAAAGTTCCCTCCCCCACCCCCCAAAAAAGGCTGTGCGAGAAGCTCACTTTACGTGAGAAATGGTATTTGCTAATTTTAAAGTGGTGGCCTGAGAGACATGGGTCTGCTGGGGTGCTCTCTGGGGATAGAGATTGTAGGTGCCATCTTAAAGCTTCCTCATATTATGTATACTACATAGTGCCAGTCTCTCCCAGAGGGGAGCTTTTTTACATGTCCAGTTTTTTTTTTTTAAAGATATATTTATTTACGCGTACAAGAGCTGGAGTACAGGCCAGAGATGCAGGGGGCTGAGAGGATTCACCAGAGACAGGGTGGGGAACAGAACAGGTGGACTGACTGAAATATACTGCTGAGGGGAGCAGCGGGTGAGACAGGAGAGGTCTGCCTTGCCATGTGGGTTGCTCCCTGGCAGGCTGGGGCTCGAACTCATGCTGCAGAGGCTGTAGATTGCTTCATAGTGAGATGCTTAACCCTTTGTGCCACCAGGGAGGCCCACATGTCCAGTTTTAACAGCTTCAGTGCAGGGACTACCCTTTGACCAATAGGCCCTGGCACCCAAGGAGTTCCCACGGTACTGTAACAATTAGAGAGGTAGTTCTTGGCAAATTATCACCCCCAGGGTACTGACGGCAGACTGAAACACACCCCAAGTCTTTCTGGAGAGAGGTCTATTTGCTTCTATAGGACTTTGGTCTGAGCAGTCTTCTGGGGTGGCACACTCCTACATTCCTACAAAGGGGCACTCAAGGAATGAAGGCTGGTGTGTCTCCCTGACCTCTGCCTGCTATTTTGCTGGTATCTCCCAGAAAGATGCTTACACCCTTGTCTGGAGCCCTGATATTTGCCAAGGGACATCTTTACATCACTGGGATCTGTTGGCCAACAGGGCTTATACTTGGGGTCCCTTAAGATGGTATAGATTATCATACTTTAAAAGCTGTCACCTGAGGGGCCTCCCTGGTGGTGCAGGGGTTAAAGACAAAACACTATCAAGCATCGCCAGCCACTGCAACATGAGCTCGATCACCATCCAGGGAGCTAACCCACATGGCGCAGCAGAACTCTCCCGTCTTGCCCACTGTTCCTCTCAGCAGAGTATTTCAGCAAATCTGCCTGTTCTGCTCCCTACTCTGCCTCTGGTGAATCCTCCCACTCCTTCCCCCTCACACCTCTGGCCTACACCCCAGTTCTTATATGCATAAATAAATAAATCTTAAAAAAAAAAAAGCTGTCACCTGAGGGTCTGGATTCCAATCAGCCTAAATCTAGGTGCTGACTGAAATCCTCTTTTTGGGGACACTAATGGTTCTCAACACACTTTCAACCACTGGGAGTTATTAGAAATAAGATATGTTGCTTGGACAATCACAAAGATTTGAGAAACAACCGAAAGTTAGGGTAGGACTGAACAATAAATTTAATGTCCTATATGAGATCATTCCTTCAAGACTGGGAGATATGACTTCATCTAATACACAGAAACCAATATAGAGAGTGAATCAAAATAGCGAAATAAAGAATTAACGAACAAGATAAAACCTAGTGAAATGGAGATAAGCAATTTACCTGATAAAAAGTTCAAAGTAATGGTCTTAAAGATGGTCACTGAACTCAGGAGAAGGACAGAGGAACACAATGAGAACCTTAACAAAGAGACAGAAAATATAAGAAGGTCCCAAGTGGAAGTTAAAAAGCAGAATACAATAACTGGGGGGCCTCCCTGGTGGCGCAAGGGGTTAAGACGCAACCTATGAAGCTGTCTGCAGCCTCTGCAGCACTAGTTCAATCCCCTTGCTGTCCAGGGAGCAACCCACATGGCGCAGCAGACCTCTCCTGATTCACCCGCTGCTCCCCTCAGCAGTGTATTTCAATCATTCTGCCTGTTTTGCTCCCCATTCTGTCTCTGGTGAATCCTCTCACCCCCACCCCCTACACCTCTGGCTTGGACCCCAGCTCTTGTATGCATAAATAAATAAATCTTAAAAAAAGAATACAATAATTGAACTGAAAAGTACACTGAAGGAGTTCGGCAAAAGACTAGATGAAGCAAAATGATGTATGAGTGGACTCAAAGATAGAGCAGTGGAATACACTGAACCAGAGGAACAAAAAGAAAAAAAAGAATGAAAAAAGAGCAGCTAGCTTAAGACACTCTTGAGACAACATCAAGAGGACTAGCATTCACATTATACAAGGAGAAGCGAGAAAAGGGAATAAAACTCAGGTAAAGAAAAAAATGATGAAAAACTTCTCTAAGTTGGGAAAGGAAATAGACAATCACATCCAGAAGCTCAGAGTTCCAAATAAGAGGAATTCAGTCAGACCCGTAGCAAATCACATCAAAATTAAAATGTCCAGGTTAAAGACAAGGGAATCTTAATAACAGCAGGAGACCCATTCAGAGTAAGAATTTCTAAGTTAAACAAAAAAATAAAAACAGAAAAAAAAAATTTCTAAGTTATATTTCTTAAAAATCGTCAGGTCCCATAGTTTTAATTCAGGTCTCTGTTCTTGTTATAATTCTCAGGTAGACATTTGTAGAAGACAGCATAATACATTTTATTTATGACAATTAATCTTTATTTTCCAAAACTGAGCTTGGAGGAGCTTGGGGATAGTAACTTTATGGGAGCTGTCATTATCTTTTATTCTAGCCACCCATTCCAAAAACATGTATCAAATGTCTACTAAGTAGACATCTTGATAGGTGCTACAGAAAGAAATAGAAAAGGGAAAAAAAAGTGGGGGGGGCATGGCATTTAAGAAATTTAGTAAAAGCCATTCTCTAATCAATGGCCATCACTGGATTCAAGAAAGTGGTCAGTGGAAAGGACAGACTCTAAGACTGCTGGCTGGGCTCTTACTGCTTACCATTCTCTTCTTTCTCATCAGCAGATTTTGGAATGAGGGACAGACAAAGGGCTTGTCTGAACAGCTCCACCCAGACCAGCTGAGGACTTCCAGGAAAAACAAGCCTGTGCTTTGCATGCTGCTCTGCCCACGTCAGATTTCCACACATTTACTATAAGACTTAGTCTGAGCAGAGAAATATGTAATTGGACCAAAAAGGTTCTCTCCAATTTAAACTGACGGGCTATTTGGGTGGGACTGTGCAGGGCATTAAAATGACAATCACTTTCTGGTAGAAAGCATTCCTAGAAGCATGGCAGAACCTTGAGGAAGATCTTCAGGGCCAGTGACCTGGTCAATATGAATAAGTCAATGGAGTCACAAGCTTCTGTCAAGTTAAAGCAAAACAGGGTACTCAGTTACAAGATGAGAGACTTTTGTTACCCTCACCACCTGTGGTTCCTTTAAATATTTTCTTTTATTTAAAGATTTATTTATTTATGCATACAAGAGCTGGGGTAAAGGGCAGAGGTGTGGGGGATAAGAGGATTCACCGGAGACAGAATTGGGAGCAGAACAGGCAGACTGACTGAAATACACTGCTGAAGGGAGCAGCAGGTGAGTCAGGAGAGGTCTGCTGAGCCATGTGTGTTGCTCCCTGGCCAGCTAGGGGATCGAACTCATGCTGCAGAGGCTGTGGCCAGTTTCATAGGTTGTGTCTTAAACCCTTGCTCCACCAGGGAGGCCCTAAATATGTTTCTGTTACAATTAAAAGATGTTCTTGACTATGGAGGCTGGAGCAAAATGAGGGGGAAATACTTTGGGGATGTTACATTTAGGAAAGGCAAAATACTTAATGTTACCTTAATCACCTGCTTGTTGTTCTGATTCATTCGAAAGGCAAAATATGATCTACAGTAAAATCTGCGCTGTGTTGTTGTAAACAGCTTCCAGAGTGTGTTAATAAAAAGAAATGGCAGCCTATTGGTGGTCTCACTCTACCCAAGCTTCGTGGGTGAACTTACACACATTTGGTTTCACTTACCATTGAGATTCAGGTGAATTCTACCTTGTGTCTACAAAGACTTGCATTTTGAGTACCAGGTTCAAAAATCTCTTGTTTAGTAGCCATCACTTCATAGACATGCCCTAAGTATCTCAATCTTAAAATTTTTACAATTGAAGTCTTCATTGTTTTCTCAAATTCCACTTCTCCACTTTCCTTATCTCCTTGAATGGCACCTCTGTTCACCTGGCTGTCTGAACAAGGCACTTCTGAGTCATGCTGATCCCTCTCATTCACCTGGAAACACAACGGGTCTTTTTGTCCTGTTGACTCTGTGTCCTAAGATCTCTTGCATCTGTCTCTTCTTTTTCTGCTTTAACTGCCTCTTTTCCTTCATCTGTAAAACCATTCAGATGACCTTCTGATTGGCTTCCATGCAGCAAATTCGACTCTCTCTCACTGCTGCTGTTTCTGAAATCCAGATCTGATGACAGTGCCTGAGCAGAAGCCTGGATGGTTTCTTAATGTTACAGGATGAAGTTCGTATTTCTTAGCCTGGTGTTCTCTGCCTTTCATACTCCAGACTGTACCTTGGTCTCCAGCTCTGCCTCTCCCCATCTCTCACCTTCTCACCTCTGAGGTCCTCTTTTGCACCCTTATTCTCCTTGGTGTCATGGGTCCGCCCCAACTCTCTTGCCATTTAGCACTGGCCAATTTCTTTTCTTCCTTAGGACTCAGCGCTGACTCCACCCCTGAACTCACCTCAGTCTTTTGCTCCATCACTTGTGCCTCTGCCACTGTGTGCACCAAGCTGTGTTTGCTCCCTTCATACAACACAAGCAACCGGAGATTCAGGAGCCTTGTCTTTTGTCTTTGGATGCTTAGGCTTATCACTTTCATGATATAAACTAGAAATTCAATAAATGTGTCAAATGAGGTAATGAAATTCGCCCTCAAAGTATATGCCTAACAGAAGAATTTAATATAGCAGTGAGGGAATATATTTATCACTAGGGGAGTTTAATGTGCTCACTTGAAATTCATGTATTTCCTGGCCTAAGGCTAATTTTTATTCCACTTCCATTCTAGGCTTAGAGATCAATATGTAGACAAGGTACTCTTTCAACCCACAAAGAAAATCCCAGAAGCACTGGGTTCCCTCAGATTTATCCAACATCACTTTCTCCAACACTTACTCATTGTTACCCTTGGCACGGAGATAGTTTTGGTAACACTCACAAAAAGGGTACTTATGATATGTCTTCTTAGTAAAAGATAGAGTAATTTTGAAGTCAGTGTACTTTGGTGAAAGGGTCTCAGTAATGGTTCAAATACTTTTATGGATTAAACTTGTTTCCTGTTTTATTATTATTTTTTTTTTGTGGGACCCTCGTCGGTGGCCTGCGATCAAACTGCAGAGGCTGTGGGCAGCCTCGTAACCCAGCGCTCAACCACTGCGCCACCAGGGGAGGCCCTGTTTCCTGTTTTAAACCTGCACTCCTATGTTTATTGCAGCACTATTTACAAGAACTATTATAAAATATATGGAAACAACCCAAATGCCCCCAAAAAGACAAATGGATGAAGAAGATGTGGTATAAATAAATAAAGGAATACTATTCAGTGATCAAAAAAAAAAAGAAAAACTCATGTAATTTGTAGCAGCATGGATGGAGTTGGAAGGGATTATACTAAGTGAAATAAGTCAGAAGAAAATGATAAATATTGAATGGTTTAACGTATACAAGGACTATAAGGAAATCAAACAAAGGGTGAGGAAAAAGACAAAACTTGCAAACTCACCATAGATCTGAGGCCTACAGTAAGACAGGGAGAGGGTCAAAACAGGGGAGGGAAGAGCTCAAGGGACTGTGGTGATGGGTCATGGGTGCTGGGGTGGTGAGAGAACTACGGGGACTATACCTGAGGGGAGAAATCAAATATTGTATAAAAATGAACAATGACATAAGAAAATAAATTAAAAAAAATTGTTTCCTGTTTTGAAGTTAACGTGGAATTTCACATAATTGAGAGAGACATGGCTGGAGCATTCAGAGATCTATTTCGCTCATATTCATTTGATGTCTTATTGTACTGTCTTTGCCTTCAGACATCAATAGCTACATATACTGGAACAAAGTAAAACAGAAAAATTGAAGCAGTTATTCAGGTAATCAAGGCAAACTCTCCCACTATTCTCCCACAGCTTCATCTACATTTTGGCCTCCTTTGAAGCCTGAGAAAATTTTGTGTGAGTCCTAACTATCATTTATTAACTGTGCCATCTTCGGAAAGTTACTTAACCTTTCTGACTCTCCATTTCTTCACCTGTAAAATGGAAAGAATTATGAGTATTGATGACTGGTGTGAGGACTAAATGTATAAAGTAGCAAAGACTGGAATGTAGAAAGTCACTAGTATATGTTGGTTTTAATGTTATTATTAGGTAATTGAAAGGAATATTTTTTGGAGTAGAGGATGGGGACTTTCACTTAATTCCCTTCATAATTCACTTCCTTGGGGGTTATGCTGCTGTTGTACATGTTTGCAATTAAGAGAACAGTTAGCAGGTGTCAACTCATTGGTGATTTAAATTTGGGTAGGCAGAGAACAAATTTTATTTTGCCACTTCAAAAGAATTACAGAGAGACTAAGCGGTTGGCCCAAGAACACACAGATACAAAGATTCTGGTTGTTCTCTCATCTTTAAGTGCTGAGTCTTTCTGCAGTCTGTAGCATCTGCCAGTGTCCACTCAGCAGGTGTACTAAGTGGGTCTTAGAACAAGCAAAGAGACTTTCAGTGAGTCAGGCCTGGAGATATGGCGTTGCCTGAGTGAATGGTCTGAATACCTAAAACTTCGCCAGGTGACTCAGTTGGTGAGTTAATGGAGCTTCCAAAAACATCTCAACAAACAGGCAGGAGACAACCAGTATGAGATTGTGAGGCCTCCAGCCTCTGTGCTCAGTAAAACTCATTTATTTTTGCTTTTTTCTTTCTAGCAATAATTTGCCCTCTGGATGACTCTTCATTAAACTTAACAACATTTCTTGGGGAAAATAAATGTGAAAAGATGAAAAACAAATTCTGTCACGTCATGCAGTGTTCCAAGGACTGTTTTATATCTTTGTGAATTGCACAAAGATCTTTAAGCATAATAAGCACTTGGAAAGGTTTATTAATTTGGTGTGATTAAATGGAGTTAAGTGTTTTGTCCTAATTTAACATTACTTAGAACTTTTGCAGTGAACAGGTTTCTGTAATTAAGTAGGCACATTGTCAGCACACAATGCCTGCAGTTCTCCAACATTAGAAAGATGACCCATTGGTTTGTGAATGATTTTTGAGGCTCTCCTGAAAAGTGGTCCAGTGATTTGCATCCTTTATGATCCCATCCTGAGTGGCTTGGACTTTGAAAAACAAAGTCCTGGATCTGAAAGGACACCAAAGGGGCCCTTAATAATGGCCTGATTTTAGGGGAGGAAGGGCTGGAGCAATCAAGAGTCCCTAGAGTTGGGATGTTTCACAATTAGGACACACCACAGGCATGGGATCAGATGGAGACTTATTTCTCTATATGACCACACCCTAGCTAATGAGCTGCTTGCTAGCACTTCATAGTGGAAACAGATTTTCCATCTCATCCTATTATTTCTGGTAATCTGCTATACATGGGATATTTGTGTCCTCACCAAATTCAAACTTCAACTTGCAGGTGTCCTACGTGAAAAGTCAGACAAAAGTGTAAAGTGTTTAATACAACAACCCTAAAGCCCAACGTGATGGTGTTTGGAGGTGGGGCCTTATGGAGGTGATTAGTTCATGAGGGCAAAGTCCTCATGAGTGTGGTCAGTGCCCTAATAAAAGAGGCCCCAGAGAGTTTTCTAATTCCTTCCACCTTGTGAGGTTCCATAGAAAAGAGCCATGTAGGAGCCAGGAAGTGGGCCTTCAGTACTGTAGGGTAAGTGGTTATCAGGCTTTTCTGCCCTCCCACAATTAGGATTAATGATGGATACCAGTAGTCCTGAATGCATGCCTGATGGTGGGCACCTGGAGTGGGGTGTGGGCATACGTAGGTGGGTACACCTAGGCTGAGACTGGGCCTATAAGGGCGGCATCATGGGACGCCAGGAGAACAAGTGAGAGAGCAGAAGAGAGAGAACAAGACCATGAGAGAATGCCAGAGAGCCCAGGAAGAGTAAAGATTCACTGGGGGCTGGGAGGCCTGCCAGCCCCCCCATGCCCCTGCCTGCCATGTACCTGGTAAAATGCCAATAAAAGCCTGAAAAAGCCACAGAGGGTTCCAGGACTCTCCTTTACCCATTTGCTCGGGTCATAGAGATCCTGCTCTGTGTCTTCCTGCCCCTACAACTAGACATAGAATCTGTTATTGCCCTGACTTTGGACTTCCTAGCCCCCAGAACGGTGAGAAATGAATTCTTGTTGTTTATAAGCTGCTCAGTCTTTGTTATTTTGGCACAGCAGCCTGAACAGACTATAAGTTCAAAGCTCGGTCTCCATGTCAGGGCTGCCCCCCCACCTTGAGGGTTTCTTCATGCTGCCTCCAGTCCAGGTTCAACCTGGTGCTGAGGTGTGCCTCCTCCTCCTTCCACCCAGAGCCCACTCTGGAGTCTCCTACTGGTCCTCCTGGTGCTTTCCTTTTTGCCCAGTTCTGACAGGCACCAGCACATTCCCTTCAGAATCCTTTGCGCACTGGGTACAAAGAAATATGCAGAAATTTCCAGGACCACAGGAGCCCAGAGAACAGGCTTTTCTGAGTGTAGGGTAAGGTAAAAAAATATCAGGCTTTTCTGCCCTCCTGCCATTAGGATTGATGATGGATCCCTGCTGTCCTGAATGCATGCCTGATGGCGGGCACTTGGAGTGGGGTGTGGGCATGCGTAAGTGGGTACACCTGGGCTGAGAGACTGAGCTTATAAGGGCGGTGTACAGAGCCACTAGCAGAAGCAGAACCACGAGAAGAGTAGAGGGAGCAGAGAGCAGAACCACGAGAGAAGCAGAGAGAACGCTGGAGAGCCCAGAAAGAGTGAAGATACTCTGGGGACTGGCAGCCTCCCAGCCCCCCAGCATCCCTGCCTGCCTTGTGCCTGGTAAATCCTAATAAAAGCCTGAAAATCCACCGAGGGCTCCAGGACTCCTCCTTTACCCAGTCTGCTCGGGTCATGAGATCCTGCTCTGTGTATTCCTGCCGTTACACTGAGGATGTACTCCCCACACTCCCAGATCCTTTCCTCATATTTGTAATGTTACCTGCTTTTGAAAGGATTCATGAGAACAAAACCCAAAGGACATTTTGCTCCAAGATCTCCCAAACGTTAAGTGTGGGGTTTCATATAATTGTTCAATAGCCCCCACTGCCAACCCCCATTAGCCCTAGGGTGGGGATTCTAAAAGTGTGTCCCTGGTCCCCTAATTTTCATTATGACACTAAGAGGTTATTTGCTTTTTCATTGAAGATGCAGAAACAATGACTGTAAAACTGCAGTGCAAATCAAGACAGCAGTACCCAATTCTACCAGTCACACTTCACCACCAAGAACTTACAGTAAAAGCCAAAAAGAAGAAAAATGCCAGTGCCACTTAAGAATGCTTCTGATGGGGCCTCCCCGGTGGCGCAGCGGTTGAGCGCTGGGTTGCAAAGCTGCCCGCGGCCTCTGCAGTGCCGGTTTGATCCCCGGCTGCTCCCCGGCCACCAGAAGAGGGTCCCGCATGTGCGCAGACCTCTCCTGCTGCCTGCTGCTCCCCTCAGCAGTGTACTTAGGTCCTTCTGCCTGCTCTGCTCCCTGCTCTGGCTCTGGTGAATTTTCTCACCCTCCTGCGCTTCTGACTGTACCCAGTGCTTGTATAAACAAAAACAAACAAACAAATAAAAAAAAAAGAATGCCTCTGATGAAGAGGTAAAAAAGATCAATTTTATTTTAGACCTTTAAGCACACTTCATATAATATTTTGTGTGAATTTTAATGTGGCACTTTAGCACACCTAGGTATAAAGGTTTTCTTGAGGAAAAGAACCACATGATTGTTCCAGTTACTATTTTTTTTTGTTGTTGGACACCATTTTTACACCTTCTGAAAGACTGACAGAAAAATTATGGTTTTCAGACTTGAGTATCTGGCAGACACTTTCTTAAAAATAAACAAAGTAAGCCTGTTACTTCAAAGAAAACAATTGGCAGCATTTATTGCCAATGATAAAATCCAAGCTTTCAAGTCTGGAATTCATTACTATTATTAAATTATTTAATGTTCTAACATCTTATTTGAAAAGTCAGGAAGATAATACTATAAAGGTTAGGAAGATAATATTATAAAACATTTTATGCAATGCCTCATCTATAAATGCTCTATAAACATTGACTTTTATTAGCGCTATATTAAGTTAAAGCAATCAAATTGGTTTTTCATTTTTGATTTAACTAAATATGTGAGTAAACTTCATTGAAATGGTTCAATCTGAGCCCCAAGTAGATACTCTTTAAAAAAATAAATGAATTCAAAGTTCTTTAATGATAGGGCAACAATGAAATAACAACAAAACTATAGTGAAATAAAGGCAGGTATTGAAATATTAAGTTCTAAGCAAAAATTCTCAGCTCCCCAGTTTCCCTCCAGGAAGCAGATTGGACTAGTTAGCAGTGGTTAAAAAATGCACAGAATACTTTTTTTCCGTGCTGATAGCGCTCTCGCAAGCATGGTGAACGTTCCTAAAACCTGCCGGACCTTCTGTAAGAAGTGTGGCAAGCATCAGCCCCACAAAGTGACACAGTACAAGAAGGGCAAGGATTCTCTCTATGCCCAGGGGAAGCGGCGGTATGACAGGAAGCAGAGTGGCTATGGTGGACAGACTAAGCCAATTTTCCGGAAAAAGGCTAAAACTACAAAGAAGATTGTCCTGAGACTTGAATGTGTTGAGCCCAACTGCAGATCTAAGAGAATGTTGGCTATTAAGAGATGCAAGCATTTTGAACTGGGAGGAGATAAGAAGAGAAAGGGCCAGGTGATCCAGTTCTAAGCTTCATCTTTTATTACAAATAAAATCTTGCGAATTACATTTACTTCAAAAAAAAAAAAAAGCACAGAATTACACAAAATATTGTACAAGATGAACAAAGCTTACTACTCAAGAGTGGTTTTTCAGCACCAATGACATCTGCGTCCCAGCCAGTTTGAAAGTAAGGCCACTGGCTGGTGTCTTCATCATTATGCCAGTAGAATTAGACCTCACCTGTAAAGTTAGATGATTTTCCAAAGGGAAACACTTCTACCAGGCTTTGGGTAGAGATTAACACGAATTTAGGTTAGGCAATAGGTAGACTATGAAAAACAGAGAAGGAAAAAAGAAACCCCAGTAAATTCTATCATAGCAAGATAACGATATAGGGTTTAAAAATGAAGAAAGAAAAAAGGAAAGAAATGTGCCAGAAAAAGCTGTGAAGGAACTTGCTAGTAGGACTTGATAAGGCTCTTAAAAGAATATTTTAACATTTCTAAATAATTTTTTGTTTTTATCATTGATTGAGTCCAATGTTGCTTAATTTTGTGTGTGAACAATCAAAGTGTACAGAACCATTTTTAATCCTTTTGATCACCAGAATCTTTCTCATGAGATTCCTTCTCCGTCCTCTGAAAGGCATTTCTCTATAAACAGCTATTGAGCTGCTTTTTTTCTTGAACACAACATTCAGAGGGCCACCCAGGTTCACCTTTGCCATATTTTCCTTTAGTTTAGAGAGCACGCTTCCTGGAATATTTTTTTCCCTACTCAGATGGCAGGCAGTGCTGTGACATGCCTTTACTTACAACTTACTACTTTGCAAGTGAGCAAAGAATTTGTGAGCAAGAAATAGCACTAACTTGGGGTGGGGGCCGGTGTTGCTTGTTGTCAGTGAGAGAGTGGCAACTACACGGAGAAAGGAGCTGTGGAATAGGCTGATAATTAATGTGAAAACTTCCCCCCGGAATCAGCTATGGCAACAGTAACCTGACTGTCAATTCCAGTCCAGGAATTCCAACTGCTATTTCAGTTGTTATGGAAACTGATCACACTGTTTCCTAAGGAATCCATTATTCCAACAAATATTTGTAGTTCTTGTCATTATGGGGTATCTAAGTGATCAATGTGGACACCTGGGATGAAGGCACACAGAGGAGAAAGGCTTGTGATTAGAAGAGATTTTTCAGGGAGCTTGAACTTAACCCTTAGCCTGAGGCATGATTAGTTGGGGAGAAGACATTTCAGGTAAAGAGAAATGGCAAAAGTGAGGAAAGGATTAGCAAAAGTTATGCAGATGGAGCTGGAGCTGGAGCTGGAGCTGAAGACTCATGTGGGGGAAATTGGGAAATGAGAAAGACACAGTGAGGTCATAGAGAGGGAGCTAGAAGGCCAGTCCTGGGAGCGTGAACATTTTTGTGGGCAAAAGGGAAGTAGGATACTTTAAGTGTTCTAAAAAAGTTAATTTTATTTTAGGATTAACAGGATATTAACCAAGATTTTAGTTAAAACTATACCTCACTTATCTTGGTAGGTAATAGAAAGACAATAATTGGAAATGTGGCGAAATTCATTCATTTTCTCATAGACAAAATACACTTGTTTCACTGAAAGCAACTGGCTCTTGTACATTAAAATTCACCAAAACAGGGCCTCCCTGGTGGTACAAGGGGTTAAGTGGCAGCACAATGAAGTAATCCACAGCCACTGCAGCACGAGTTTGATCCCTGGCCAGGGAGCTACCCACATGGCACAGCAGACCTCTCCCGTCTCTCCTGCTGCTCCCCTCAGCAGTGTATTTCAGTTAGTCTGCCTGTTCTGTTCCCCACTCTATCTCTGTGAATCCTCTCACCCCCTGCACCTCTGGCCTGTACCCCAATATTCTTGTAGGAATAAATAAATCTTTAAAAAAAATTCACCAAAACAGGTATGGGTTTGCCTATCATATCCCAAGTATTTTTACAACCCTCAAAATGGTCTACAACAACATGGTTCCAAGACACCATTCACCATTTGTCAAGGCAGTTGAGCTAAAAGCTTACTTATTTAAGTAGAGGCCAGTAATGTATGAAGAAAAAATTTTTTTCAGAGCAGCAGTTATCAGGGTTGAGATTTCTGGGCGGGGGGGGGGGGCGGGGCTCAAAATTTGTCTGATGCCATAGATTTTATATTGCGCTATTTGACTTTCTGAAGTCCACCTAGTTATAAGGGAGCCAAGGTTGTTAGTTATACCTGGATAGATAGAAATACATTTTCAAAAATAACAGGTAAATCTGAAATGATATTGATATTGCTAGAGACAGTAACAACAAGTACAAACCATGCTGTAGTATTATTAGAACCATTACTACTATTTGGGAAACCACATTATAACAAATACAGGTTTATATGTGATAATATAGGTTCATTACTTGGATTCCTGAACATCAAGTTTAAAGTCTCTCTCCTGCTCCTAATTTGGCTCCTGGGATAAAAACTGGTCAGAAAGTATAATTTATTGTGTATAGACTAGATGCCAAGGAAATTGATTGAAGTTTTAAGTGTACAAGGGAATTTCCATTGAATTTATATTGATGAGTTTCTCTTCAGAAAGAAACAGAAATAATGTGCTTTTACTTTTTGAAGAGAAGGCAAAATAAATGGGTCAAGGGTCCATTCTTAGTGTGGCCACGGTCAACTAGAGGCAAAATGGTCAGAAATAGAATTCAGGTTGGGTCCCAGATGTTTACTTAAGATACACTGTTCCTCTGGATTAGAATTCTCCTGTCAAATCCCACTAATCCCTTCACTACCTCATCTCTTTTAGTTCCCTGCTTCAGTGTCACCTCCACAGGGAAGCTTTCCTGGATCAGTGTGCAATCAATCACTTCTATCCCCAACACTCCAGTCAGGTTGCTCTAAAGCAATCTATCACTAAAGCAATCAATCACTTCTATCCCCAACACTCCAGTCAGGTTGCTCTCTATTCCACCTCATTCTTTCCATTCTAATAATTTTCTAAGTGCGATAATAATTTGGTTCTTCCTTTCACGTAAGAGGGAAGCTCTGTGGTCCCTGAATGTTGCCCAGCATTGCCCCAATATTTAGGAAATATTTGGTAGATGACAGATGTGCAAGATAGTCCAGTGACAACCAACACAGTGGAGTGGCAGAGTGGAGAAGGTTCTAGAATGAGAAGCTACAACTGTCGGCTCACCACCACCTATGGGTTGAATGACCTTGATCAAACCTCTTAAATTTTCTGGGAGTCAGTTTCCACATCGCATAATGAGAGAAATTTACTGAGAGATTTCCAAGAAAGCATTTTGACTTTAGGGTGCAAGATTGTAAGAGAGGCATGGACCATCTCATTCTTTCTAAGTATAAATATTTTATGAAATATTTATACTTATATATAAAATGTACAAATATGTATGAAAAATGTACAAATATGTATATTAACTTTTCTATAGATTTGAATAATTAGAAGGAAAAGTACTAAGTTTTGGGAGGTACTCTATTTCACATAATTTGAACTGCTGTGCAACTAGTTTCATTTATTTTCTTGAGAAAAACTGGAAATCTGGATCTTGCACTCATTAGCTATGTGACCTTGGACAAGTTCCTTAACCTTCTGAGTCTTAGTTTTCTTATCATTGTGATAGATCAGGAACACATCACCAATCTAAAGGACAGTGTAAGGATTAAATGAAATAGCCTGGAACACATTAAGTGCACAGAAAATGTTGGTTAACTCCAAATGAATTTTATCGCACACTTCATTTACCAAGGAGATTCATTGTGGGCAAAACCCAAATGAGATTGTTTTTACTATTAGCTGCAGGAATGCAGGGTATGGTTATTGAGATATATTTGAATATGTAGTCACTGACATTTAATTTAGGTAAGAAAGGGTCATTATTCAAAGAGAAAAGGTGTGTATTTGATGTTAACATATGGATTTGGGATCTCATTTACCATTGGGATCATGATGTGTTTACTATTATAAAGCTAAGCTCAAAGGTTTGACATTTCTTGAAGTTCAACTTTGTTCATACTGAAAAGATACAAATCAAAGGCAATATAAAACTGTATAGAAAATTTGAGGGCTGTTACTTACCAATCATGAAAATAATTTTACACTTCCTCAAATCCTCCATGAAACCTTTAAGATAAGAACAATTTCAGTTATAATGGAACCCTGATTTTACTCATGTTATAGAAAAACCAAATCATTTAGTTTTATTTGATAAGAAGCTTGATGTCGGGCCTCCCTGGTGGCTCAGCGGTTGAGCGCTGGCTTGCGAAGCTGCCCGCGGTCTCTGCAGCGCTGGTTCAATCCCCAGCTGCTCCATGGCCACCGGAGGAGGGTCCCACATGGCGCTCAGACCTCTCCTGCCGCCCGCTGCTCCCCTCAGCAGTGTATTTCGGTCCTTCTGCCTGTTTTGCTCCCCGCTCTGACTCTGGTGAATTCTCTCATCCTCCCGCGCTTCTGACTGTACCCAGTGCTTGTGTGTATGTATGTATGTATGTATGTATGTATGTATGTATGTATAAATAAATAAATAAACAAACAAACAAACAAAAAAGAAGCTTGATGTCAAGTAAATGTATGAATGGGTCATTCAAGTTAGCAAAGTCAAGTTTTTCAAGCCCCAGGCTAGACAGACAAAACATCTGGGGCTTGAAGCATCCCTCACTGGACAGATATAACTGAGGATAACTGATACTTTATTATTTTGTTAACCCTGTGCTAAAGAGCCTTTTCAGATGACAAGATACTCCATGTAGGCAGTGATATAATTATGATATAGGGTATTGTGATTTTTCACCTCATGAAAATTTTACAATGACGTTTTCAAGTAAAGTCTTTACTTGAACATCAATGGCATTAGATGTTTTCTGTTGGAACCCTGGGTATGCATTCTAGATTCTGGCTGCTGAGGTTCCTGGAGCACCCCTTCAGGGGGAGAAGCCCAGAGAAAGGGACAGATCCTCTTAGGGGGACAGCCCTAAATTCTTTGTCTAGGTAGAGATGTTGGCTTCTTTCCTGGTTCTGGAAGCAGCTACTTTTGCCCATCCATGGGCATGACTGGATAAAATGTCAGGTGGGTGGATGTGATTACCTGGAGAGGTAGTAGATTATTTCCCATCTTATGAAAATATTGCCATTTTTACACTTAAAATGAACTGATAGCAATATGACTTCATGTTTTATGGCGATGACCATTTTTAAAAAATTCTTATATTTTATATAATTCTTACATCATTTTTCATTTTTGCACAATGTATGCATTTTGGTTATATTTTGGTTATATTCCCCATACAATACCCCCCCTTATTCTCTTATTCTGACCCTAATCCCTCCCCCACCCCCCACCACCATGTGTCTCTGGTGTAGAGTTGCTTGTTGATTTTGATTTTTACTTTATTACAATTAGTCTTTTTCATGGTCCCTTATTTAGGACCATTCTTAAGTTACAAAGTTTATTTTTCAGTGGAATTGGGGTGGTTCATTAATATACACAACGTTATAGTTTTGCAGGGGTCCACTATTAGCCGAGCCAAAGCTATAGCCCTTTGAGAGAGAAGCAGGGCTTGGATGTGAAGAGCTGGGGATGGCAGGGGAAGGAGATGGGGACAAAGAGAAAAAGAAGAGGAAGAAGAGGAAAGAAGTGAATTTGGGGTTCTTTGGAAACATTTGGTTTTCAAAATGAAGTCTGACTTTTAAAATTCTTTTTGATCAAGACATCCTTTTATCTTTTTGTGATTGGAATATATTCTACCTTATCCAGAATTTTGTGACAGTGACAAATACCCTGGGGCTCTTACCACCTGGGACCACAAGTCATATCATGTTCTCCAGACTTGCAGTTCACTCTTATGAAGCTGAGCAACTTTCAATCTATTTGCAATCACCATTATTATTTTTGGTATGATTGCATCCTATTCTATTTTTTTACAAGTTATTTTTTAAAACAAATGATGGCATGTTCGTACAATATATCCATTACAAATTAAGTTTACAGAGTTTTTTAATGATATAGGAACATGCAAAAAATTGGAGGTAATATTTGCATATATACATTATAAAGAGTTTTTAATGACATGAACGTGCTTATGTTGTAACAGGCCCAGTGGAGATAATCGTGTATTCTTGCTTATGTAAAAACAGGTATATAAACAACACACTGGGATAAAATATATTAGAACATTACTCATGATTACTTTTAGGTCACCAGGTTTTACCTGGCTCTTATTTTCTACCTTAAAAAAAATTTCCACAATGAATATGTATCAATTTTATAACCAGGAAAAATGGAAATTTATTTGCCAATCAATCAATCTCTATCTGGTTGGGACTGAGTTGGTTATTTGCACTTGGCTTATATTTATGTGCCTTTCCCCATGAATCATCACAATGTCACTTGGTGGCGGATTTTCACATGCTGGTATTGCCATTATCATCAAATGACACTTTATCTACCACCTCACGCTCATGGCTCAGTGCAAGATTAGAGTTAAGCTTATTTAGAAAGCCCAAATCACTTTCTTGTATGTGCCCACAGTCAACAAAAACATATTTCTATGGACCACAATTATAACAATATTAATTATGGAGTGGAAATATAGAAGTTATTTTACCTAGAAATTATGAACTGTATCTTATTTGTACAATCTCAAATTCAGAAAATTATACCTTTTTTCTCTTACATGAATAGCTAATTATGGGAGGAATTTTTCAGTTTTTGCAAGACTTTTAACTGCCAAAGTGATAAAGCAGTATAATGTGGATATTTCTTAGGTTGCATCCCAATGGTACACTGCACAATAGTAACTACTATGCAGGAAAAGTTTGCAAATTTGAAATGTCAGACCAAAATTTAACCAGCTGTCTTACTGCAGGACTTGTGGGAGCCTTGAAGTGACTCTTCCAGAAAGTAATAAGTATTGTTTCCCAAACATATTTTCACGGAATATGTTAATAGTCATGTTCTCTAGGCAGTTAAGAGATGCATTTCTTGGTAAGGTTCCCCTTTGGTTCTCTACATGGACCAGGAGGGGGAGGTGCAAAGCATTCCCATCTTCACCTTGTTCCTTGGTTAAGGGAAGTACATGCAGTTGGTATCTCAGTATTTCATAGTTGGTGTGTAACAAAAAAGACACACTCAAAGTTACTAAAACGACAACAGTGGCTTGATCAGTGAAGGAAACTCACCTCCCATGGTGTCCTCTCCAAAGACATTTAACTGGTCATCACCCTGTTTAAAAAAATAAGCAATATTAAGTGATACTATTTTGCCAACAACTTAACATCCCAACAACTCGATGAAGGGGAAACTATTATTATCCACTTTTTACAGATGAAGAGTCAGTGAGTTTGAGAAGTAAAGTTGCCTGAAATTACCCACATTTAAAACTGGGGCTTTCTGTCCCCAGAGTTCATGCTTTTCTTACTGGTACGAAATCCTACCTCATTTGCTTGGTGCAAACCTACCTACCTGTGGACAAAAAAGCTGACTTCAGGAAAACAAAGCCTTTCAGTACCCAAAGGTCACAGGTAGGTGTAGTCACCACTGTTTTAAGTAACTCCATTATTATAATGGTAAGTGGCAAACTTCTGTAAATATTTTCATCATTTTGAGTCATGTGGTTGCTCTTGCAATGGTTTAGCCACTGGCCATAAATTGCCAATCTATGAACTGAAGTATGAAATAGTAAGAGAAGCTAGAATGACCAACTTTGATTGAGTTTTTCTTTTCTTTTTTAATCAAACAGCTGCTTAATTTTCTTTACAGAATAAATCACAGTGGTTGGGAGAAAATCCAGAAAGAAAATTTATAGGAAGGCTGTGAATGAGAATTCCCACTCTCAGTTATGTTTCCATCCACCCCATTTTCCTACTTCTAGGTTAACACACAGAAGTTTCTATTGTATTGTTCCAGATATACAAAAACTGACTTCCAGATGCACTTGAAAATATCTTTAATAATTGGATTTACTTGAATATAAATATATAATCTCTTTATCACCATTTGGTACACTGAAAGCATATTTACATGTGTTTACAAGGTACACACTATTCTATAATAATACTGTTCTACCCATACTTTCTCACTTATTAATAGATCCTGGAGAACTTGGTTGTACAGTTTCTTATTGTATGAAAGTTACCATAGTTGCTTCAACTAGTCCTTTATTGATGGACCACTGAGTTGTTTCCAATCTTTAACTATTTTTTAAAAGTAGAACATTGACCAAACTCTCTAAATGCTGTTTTATATATATATATTTTATATATATATGGAGGATAAATTCCCCCAGAAGGGACTGTAAAATCAGAGTAAATGTATTTACAGTTTTGATAGATTTGGCCAAAATGCTGTTCATAGATGTTGTGCCAATTTGCAGGGATAGCCTCTGGCTCACTCTCCACTCACACTTCTTGCCTCTGATTCACTTGGATGCAGAAGTCAGTTAGATGAGGTCGTCTGGTTACATTAATGCTCTCTTGATGCAAACTGTCATGAAAGCACTTTGAAAACAGAGTCTTGACATTCTTTTTAGAACACATGCCTTCAGGGCAATTTTACTGCATTTTTTTTTTTTTTAGATTTGCTTGTGTATCTAGAGCATTCCAGGTGAGAGAAGAGTCCTTAATGGAATGGTCATTCAGGGACACGTTAACATTGATTAACTCCCTTCCATGAACAGCAAAAACGTAACGATACCTCAGTGAGCCTTCTCACTATTTCCCTTGTGGAAATCATTGCATTCTGGAGCAGGGAAGATAGAGGGTCATCTAATCCCACCCTACCAGCTTCCCCTCCCATTTTATAGACGAGGAAACTGATGGCTGGAGAGGTCATGTGAGGGACCCATGTCCTTACTGAGGTCAGGGTTGTGATGAGAGTCCTTCTCCTATCATGTAGCCTGGCTCCTGGAGATCTAGTCTCATCAGCTCAGGTACCATAGTGGGTGCCATTAGTGGCAGTGGATGCTGCCACCTCCTTGGCCTGTGTAGCCACACCCCAGCCGCTGCCAAGGGTTCACAGTCTGGACCCTCCTTCAAGGGGGGACAACACTGGTGTTGAGTTCCAGAAGTCCCCTCAAGATCAGGCTGAAGCCAGTATCCTCATCTTTTTCCCTTACTCTATGCTGCATCACCTAAGAGCTCTCCCTAATAACATGCTTGCAAAGGATTCCATTTCAGGGAAGCCCTTCTGAGCCAGGGACCTATTTGTAAATGTTTGCTAAGAAGCAGCTACATAGCAAGAGGTTCAATAGTGTTTGCTAGAAAAAGACTGTTCCATCAAATAGCTTCTTTCCTGTCAACAAGTAATTTTTTTTTAAAGATTTATTTATTCATGTATATAAGAACTGGGGTACAGGCTAGATGTGCGGGAGGGCAAGAGGATTCACCAGAGACAGAGCGCGGTACAGAACAGGCTGACTGACCAAAATACAATGCTGAGGGGAGCAGCAGCGAGACAGGAGAGATCTGGTGCGCCATGTGTGTATATCACCGCCTGGCCGGGATAGAACCCGCGCTGCAGAGGCTGTGGACAGCCTCACAGCACTGCGCTCAACCGCCTGTGCCACCAGGGGAGGCCCCAACTGGTAATGTTAAGAGGAAACCATTGAGTCCTCTCCCTTGTTTTTCATGATTGTTGGATGATCAGACTTAGACCCACCTTGCGGGCTAAACTATATAGATCTTCCTTGTATGTGGCTATCATGTTTTGGGAGTTTTATCATGGTAATCTGAATTTGCAAAATAGTGTATCATGTAAGTAAAGAACCTGTCTGACCTCTGGCTTCTTGAGTCTGACTGTTTTTGTCCATAACTCTTATAGCTTTCCATTATGTGTACCCAAATACTTCAATTAGTACTGGTGTTATTTCCATTAATGCACTGATGGTGAATTGGTTTCTGGGGCATAGATGTAACTGTCATCACCTCTCCTGCAAGAATTCAGTTCCCTCATTCACTAGGTGAAAGCCCAGGTGAATGGGATGTTTGATTGAAGGGTGTTGCTTGCCACGAATGCTCAATGAACCCACAGTTTCAATAGGAATCTCTTGTAAGTAAAGTTTATCTGGCATTTGAAATACACACACAAAACAATGAATGAAAGGCTAATACTTCTGGTTTTGGTAAAAAAAAAAAAAGATGCTGTATAACCCCTAGAGGCCCTACATCTTCCTTTTCAAATGCTAGATGAAAAGCACTAATTTCAGAATATCAATTATAAAAGGAGCAAAGTGTTATATAGGCTTACTGGAGAAATCTCTGAGGTGTTTATACCTAGTCACATTGTACCTGATCTCCTGTGAAGCGTATTTTGAGAAAACCAAGAACTACTAAGTTCCACCCTTAGGGCTGAGAGCCTCGTGTTTTATGACTTTTTACTGCGATGTCACTCCATCCAGCCAACCCTTTGTCACCCGCAAGTCAGAATTGTGGGACAGGGCTTCATGACTTTTCAGTATTAAACTAGGGCATGGGTGGGCCTCCCTGGTGGCGCAGTGGTTGAGCGCTGGGTTGCGAAGCTGCCCGCCGCCTCTGCAGCGCCGGTTCGATTCCCGGCTGCTCCCGGCCACCAGAGGAGGGTCCCACATGGCGCGCAGACCTCTCCTGCCGCCCGCTGCTCCCCTCAGCAGTGTACTTCGGTCCTTCTTCCTGCTCTGCTCCCTGCTCTGGCTCTGGTGAATTCTCTCACCCTCCCGCGCTTCTGACTGTACCCAGTGCATGTATAAACAAAACAAACGAACAAATAAATAAATAAATAAAACATGCCTCTATTTAAAAAAAAATATTAAAAAAAAATAAACTAGGGCATGGGATGCACAAAGCAGGATACTAAATCTTAAGAAACTAACAAGAAGCGGTATAAAGTACAGGCACAGATTTTATGGAAGTGGCATTTATGACTTGTGAGTACTGAGCCAATAAACAGCAGCAAAACTAGCAAAAGATCATATTCAGGTTGTCACATTTTTTTGTGCCATGTATCTGACAATATATAGGTAACTGGTGGGGAGGAATCTACAATCCTGTAGGGACACAATCAGAATCTCAAGATAGAATTAATGGCTTTATAAGGAAATTGCACATTTGGACTAGTCTCCTGATCGAGTGATAAAGAGAGCAAAAGCAGGCCTCCCCTGGTGGTGCAGCATTTGAGCGCTGGGCTGCAAAGCTGCCTACCGCCTCTGCAGCGCTGGTTCCACCCCGGCCACTGGCTAGGGTCCCACATGGAGTGACAGACCTCTCCTGCCGCACCCGCTGCTCCCCCCAGCATTGTGTTCCATTGGTCTGCCTGTTCTGTTCCCCGCTCTGGCTCTGGCGAATATTCTCACCCTCCCGCGCTTCTGACTGTACCTAATGCATGTATAAACAAACAAACAAACAAACAAACAAACAAATAAATAAATAAATAAATCTTTAAAAAAAGAGAGAGAGAGAGCAAAAGCAATCCATGTTCAACTTGATTTCCCTGTGTGGATGTGAAATGTGGAGGAAAGAAATGTCTTTTACAAGGCTGGATTCTGACAGTATTACTAGTAAGGAGACAGCTCAGTGTGTGTGTGTGTGTGTGTGTGTGTGTGTTTCCCTTTGTGAGCAGAGCTCCAAGTGTTACCACCTGAAGATCAGGCTATCCTGTCACCCCCAATTCCTTGACTTATTGAATTGTAAGTGGGAGAGATCAAAATAGAGCAGCGTAGTTTCAGAGATGGGCTTCCTAATTGTAAGCAATTATGTTCTGCCTCCTGCTTGAGGGCAGTGCAGCATCTCCTCCTGGGTGCAGGACCAGTTGCACGTGGCTCTGTCACAAGCAGAACTCAGCAGTATACAAAGTTGACATTTCAACTGTGTTTATATTTGTAGCAGTGTTTCGGCGGTGTGACCTCACTGGGGGCTTGCTGTGACTGTGCAATGGCATGACTGAGGTTCTGTGGTGCCACTGGATGGGGCTGTGACTTAGCTTCCATTGCTGCTCAGAGCGGGGGGGCTGGGGACCGATCTCAGTGCTCTGATGCCAGCCTGTGCTGCTTGTTCTCTTGCTTGTGGGAGGTGGGGTGGCCGGGGACTCCTACTGCCCTTCTTAAGGAGACACTATGTAATTAATTTTTTGTCCCAGGGAGCATAAAAGCAAAGCTCTTCTGGGAAGGAGGACGAAGTAGTTGGTCATTTTGGGAGGTGTCATCCTAGTTCTGAGTAATCTGTTTGTATTAAACAATATGTGTGTTTCATGGTATAGAAATGGGTAGAACTTTAAATGAGATTATGAGGGGCTTTACTTGAGAACAAAATGTTACAGTTAAAATTAATTTCTTGCTCTAAAATTCACAAATGCTGCAAAGACTACATTTTTTTCTATTGCTGTGAGCAGATATCAACTTCTGAGACAATGTGAGCGGCACCTTTTCTAATTTTTTCTTATCTCCAATTGTACTAAGTAGATAATCCTTATTCTGGAAGAATCATGAACCATAAAATTGCAGCATATGAGGATTTTCCTACATTTTCATTTAAATTAATTTAATGACTCCATCTCTGGTTATAAGAAGCACAAAAGGGTGATGGGGATGAAGTTGATGCACAAAATGGTCTGCCGTTCTCAGAAGTTGCCTGAGACTCTTAAAAGGAAAAAGAATAATTAAAAAAGAAAAACCCAAATGAGTCCAGGCTATTGCCCCATCTTGTAAATCTGAAAATGAAACTTTTAAAAAAATAGCAAAACACTTCACACACGATTTTGAAGACACTTCCTAGTAATGCTATTTGGGTAGTATTTAGAGTGTTTTCAGTGTGTATGATTTCATTTGATTCTAGAAAAAACACTAGGAGTAGGCAAGTTTTATAGTTCTTGTTTTTCAGATAAACTCAGGCTCAGAGTTTATGTGACTGGTCAGAATGGCCCAGGCTGTGTTCAGGTGAGTGCCCTGTGTCCTGGGGGGTCCGAGGTGCAGGAGGACGGTGTAGCAAGTGACCAGACACACAAGTGTGGTCAACCTTCACAGTGTCATATGCATAGAAACAAAGCCACTCAAGAGGGACTGAAGCTGGGTCCTGCTTCTCAAGTGATTGAAGAGTGAAGTTCTCAAGTTTTACTAATAAGTGTTGAATTAAATTCCTCAGAACTTGAACAGAATATTGGCTAATAGAGATTTAGCTACATTTTATCAGAAGAAAGAAGGGAGACTGGTCCTTGAGAAATGTTTTGAGTGTTTACAGTTCTTTTTCTAAAACATGTTTTCATTTAAAATAAAGGACCATTTGAAAAAAAGAAGTAGGGGAAGTGGTATGTAATTTAGTTACACCCGAGAATTTATTTTACAGCAAGTCCCATTTTTCTTTCACTGAGGTATACACAATTAGAGGTCTGCTTGCGTGGAAGTACTTGTGTAATTGAGTAAACAGGGACGGAAAAAATATAGGAGATGCTAGGCAAACCTTTTTCCACTCTTATTAAATTGTAGGTTCTCTACATGAACTGCTTTAAATAGTGGTTTACAGATCTAGTTCTCTAGGAAGAATGGTATTTTTCTTCTTTTTAATATAAATTGAAATGTTGGTGTCTCTAATAAGGAATCTTAAAGAAAAGTTCCTGTTCTCACCATCTCAAAAACGTGTTCAACTCACTGCTGGAAGACCATGTAAGAAACACATTTTATCTTCATCTGTCAAATGTGGCACTACTGTTTTTTTTTAAAAAAGATTTATTCATTTATTTATACAAGAACTGGGTATAGGCCAGATGCGTGGGAGGGTGAGAGGATTCAGCAGAGACAGAGCGGGGAACAGAACAGGCAGACTGACAAAATACACTGCTAAGGGGAGCAGCAGGCGAGACAGGAGAGGTCTGCCGGGCCATGTGGAACCCTTGCTGGCTGGCCGGGATCGAACCAGTGCTGCAGAGGCTGTGGACAGCTTCACAGCACTGCGCTCAACTGCCTGCGCCACCAGGGGAGGCAGACCACTGATTTTTTTAAAGGCATTTTTAGGCGGGAGGTTTAAAGGAAGGAACATTTTGCCTCATTTTAAGTTAATGTTAGGTATCATATTATACCTAACTAGAGTTTTACCAAGAAGAATTATTAGATCTTTGCCTCTTTATTTTCTGATTCCTTGTAAAAAGAAAGAAAATGGCAAAGTTTAGCTTCAGTCATTGGGAACTGCAGAGCACAGTGGCTTGTCTCCAGTGATTTGGTAGATACTATCAGGATATAGGGTCCTTATTAGATATTCTTATCAAAATAGAAGATCAGTTTTATTATTAGAATAAAACACACTATATGTGTTTTCATGTATCTTTCAGGAAGAACAATATCAGCCAGAGGAGAATGCCACTATCTTTCTGTAAAAACAACATCAGACTAAGGGAAGGTCTGGATGAGGTGAGCTGAAGGCGGGCTCTAAGGACTCCTTGACAACTCCGCCTCAGTCCTCTTCCTTGCAGTTTCTTGCTCATCGTGGGTGTACCTGGGTATGCTCTCTGTGTTTAAAGACCTTCTTTTGGGTTGTTACTATCACAGATACACATTTCCCAAAGACTACACCAAATCTGCAGCCTAGCCTGACCTTGTCCCCACTTCTCTCTTTATTCCCCAGCTTGAATGCTGTTGTTCAGTTCTCTGAGGTCTAGAGGTAAGGCTGAGTGTGGAGTGGGACAGGGTTAGTTAGTAGTTGTGGGATACATAGCAAAGGAGGAACTAAAGATAACATTCAGGTTGGATCTGCGAATCAAAGTGGCAAGTCAAAATAAATGTTCTCCGTAGAAACAATCTATATGCCTGCGATGATGAGTGTCTAAACTAAAGAAGGGCTCAGGAGCAGAGTGCTTACAGAGATTGCCCAGCAGTTGCTATCTACAACTTTTACAAAGTTGCTGCTCTTTAGCCCAAGCTAGTTAAGATAAACTCTGCCCTTGACAAATGAGTGTCTTAAAGTTTCCCAAAAGTGACCTATTTAATCTGGTCTCTGGATTCTTGCTAATTATGTTCACCCAGCCTTTAATGCTTCCCCCTTTGCCTTGAGTTTGTTTACTTTGTGATTCCCCTTCCATCTCCCCTCTTCCTTGAGCCCCCAGAACTCAGCTCTACTCCATCAGTGAACTCCTAGTGAGTGAATCATTTAGTCCAGAGTATGTAGAGTGGCAGTAACAGCAATAGGAGTGGCAACATTTTTGGAGGACTTGCCAGGCTCTGTCCAAGTATTTGAATTTAACTATATTGTTATTTAACTTCCTATATGTAGAATTCACTCCCAACTACCCCCTTGAAGATAGGGCTGTATTTTATTTTTTGGTATCCTCACAACAAAGATAGAGATAAATTAGGATTGAGAAATGATGGATGCAGCAAAAGGCAGGTTTTTTTTTTCTCCTACCCAAATATGGTAAGAATAATCACACAGAAGAGACAACAAGTAGTCTTCAACAGAAGGAAGAAAGACAGAAGTAATATAAGGAAGAAAGATCTAAATATCTCAAATGCATAGTTGTCCAGCCATGACCAGGTTCATTTGGAAGGTAGAAAGTCCCAGCATCAGACGTATTTAAACAGAGGTGGAATAATATCCACCAGCAAAGTGATTCATAGTCCTTGTGAAAGTTTAGACTAGGTGCTGTCTAAAGAAGCATCTTAGCTGTCTAAGAAGCAGCAACTTGGTAGCACAAGGGGTTAAGACGCACCCTATGATGCAATCTGCAGCCACTGCAGCACTCCCTGCCAGGGAGTTACCCACATGGCGCAGCAGACCTCTCCTGTCTCACCTGCTGCTCCCCTCAGCAGTGTATTTCAGTCAGTCTGACTATTCTGTTCCCTGCTCTGCCTCTGGTGAATCCTCTCGCCCCCCCCACACCTCTGGCCTGTACCCCAGTTCTTTTATGCATAAATAAATAAATCTTTAAAAAAATAAGCATTTAAGACTGAGAATATTAAATTCATTCAATAATTCTACAACTATTATTGAGCATTGTGGTAGACATCTAAGTCTTTAAAAACATTCATGTCTTAATTCCTGTTCCTGGTGACTAAGTGACCTTACAGGCAAAAAGACATGTAGATGTGATTAAGTTATAGCTCTTTGATAGGGAGGGCATCCTGGCTTATCTGGGGTGGGCCCAATGTAATCACAAGGATTCTTAACAGAGAGGGTTAAGAGGTTCAGAGTCAGAGAAGATATGATAGAGCACAGGCCATTGCTATATGGGGGCCTCAAGTCAAGGAATGTGGGCAACCTCTAGGAGCGCAAAAGTAAGGAAATGGACTCTTTCCTAGAGCATCCAGAAGGAATGTGATCTTGCTGGCACCATGATATTAGGCCAATAAAACTCACTTGGACATCAAATATCCAGAACTGTAAGATAATAAATTTGTGTTGTAATAACTTGCTATAGTAGCAATAGGTAATTCATACAACTCCCCCTATAGTCTAGGAACAATTCTAGATGCTGGGAATGTATCAGTGAACAAACAGTTTTGACTCACAGAGAATATTTAAGTATGCGTTAAAACTAAAACTTGCAAATGATTTTTATCCATGTAAGCGTTTACCCAAACAGACTTATACGCAAGCCTTATATCAAAAACAGAAGAATGGAACTACTATTGGTGGAGGCAGAATGGAGGCTCCAGAACCCTGCCAAGGGCCTCTCTTCTGCCTTTCCCTCAACCCTATTTGGCAGACACACTCAGATACCTATTCAACATCCTTCCTATATCCTTTTTTGCAGGCACAGCCTATCTCCCTTTTTGGAGGCTGAAAATATCAGATCCTAGCTTTCCCACCCTCTGCATTATAGGCACGGGCTTGTGACCAAATCTGGGCCAAAGAATGCGAAAAGCAATATTTGAGGGGGAGCTCTGGAAGGTTGATTGCCCGTTAAATAGAGAGAGGGTCCCAGATAGGGAGTCACTCTCACTCACCCATTCTGTTTTGCAAATGGCCTCTAAGGACACAGTGTTTGGAGCCCCAACCACCATGGCATGACCTTGAAAAGAGGCATTGCCCACATACGGAGAAAGCAGGTGGGAAAGAGAGAATCAGTCTGGGCTCGTGTTGCCACTGCTGGACCTGGAACCATGTCTGGACTGCAGTTAGGGGAGGAAACACCATTTTAAATTGCTTAACCCAATTTTAGTTATGTTACTGGCAGGTGTATGCAACCTCACTGAATCCTGCTGAACTCCACAACAGCAAAAGTCCTTTCTTGGGTGAATAATGGTACTGTCGTCTTAAGCTTATACCTGAAGACATTGACAAGTAATCTAATAAATGAGTTATTGAGGGTTAAGAATGTTTGGAATCCAAACCTAAAATCTGCCCACTTCTAGCTCATTTGGAGGACTCCATCCAGGATTCTAAAAATCTGGCTGCTGTACAAGCTCCAGCAATGTTCAGTGCTCCACAGAGTGTGGGCACGTGCTGAAACTGGCAAGCTTACAGTTTTCAGGAAGGGTGGTTTGTGGCTGCTTTGTTTTCCACTCTAAATTATGATTACTTTATAATTATCAATTTAATTTGTTGTGGGTTGTTCATTTAGTGCTACGGTGTGTGGTGATACTCCTTGGCAGCCACAGTCCTTGAGGATAGACTTTAAGATCTACAAATTCAAGATCTGCAAGTTCAACAGTTCCCAGACAAACCTCCATACTCCTCCAGTTACAGAATTTATGTCTTTAAACCCCCAGTGCACTGGTGTAATAAAGATCAGATAACTGTAGCAGAACTATCTTCTGGGGTGCAGGGTTGCACAGTGAAGCAAGCAGGCAGTAGAGGCATTAAAAAAAATTACAGCACATTCTAAGCCTTGAACTAATGTTTAAATTATTTTATTATATTGGCTAGAGCAACAATATCCACATTTATTATTATTTCATTTAATTTGCTCTTTTCAATAGTCTACAGAAGGAGGTATAATTTTCCTCAATTTATTTACTTGAAGCTGTGACTTAAGGGTTACAGAATGTGCCTGACTCAGAGAGCAAAAAAATGTGGGACCAGAGAGTCAAAATTAAGTCATCCTGGTTCCAAAACCTGGGTACCAACTTTTAAAAAATATAGTTTTTAACTGTGTTATTTAAAGAAAAATAATTCAAAATCAGAAGGCAAATTATGGGGATTCAGTAGTGTTTGTATCCATTAGGTGCTTTCCCCCTGCAAATTAAAAAACTGTTTTGGGATTACTGTATCTAGACTAAGCTTTTTGTTGAATAACTATTTTATTTTTTAAAGATTTATTTATTTATGCATACAAGAATTGGGGTACAGGCCAGAGGTGTAAGGAGTGAGAGGATTCACCAGAGACAGAGTGGGGAGCAGAACAGTCAGACTGACTGAAATACACTGCTGAGGGGAGCAGTGGGCGAGACAGGAGAGGTCTGCTCTGCCATGTGTGTAGCTCCCTGGCCAGCTGGGGATCAAACTCATGCTGCGGAGGCTGCGGAGAACTTCATAGTGCTGTGCTTAACCCCTTGTGCCACCAGGGAGGCCCTTGAATATAATTTTTACTTATGCACATTAACTCTGAAGACACTGCCCAAAATGTGTATTTCTGTGCCTCAAATATACACTGCCTCTCTTTTTATGTATGCTGTAGGTGCTCAAAGGTTGCTGGCAAATGGAAATCTTTTTTGTTGAGTTCCTGCCAGACACTCCAACAGACGCTTTCACAGATATCTCATTATTCTCATGATAATACTGAGGTAGATTTTATTAATCTCCATTTATAAGCGAGAAAACTAAAGCTCCTAGTATTTTATTTTATCAATTATCTACCTTAAGGGAGAGGGAAAAGGCCCATCATTGATTTAAAAAGGGTTTGATATTTGTCCCTTTCTGTACCATCAGACCAAGTGGTCTGTGCAAGATCAATGGCAATGGTTGCCTCAAAATTTCAGTCAACTCTGAATTCATGCCTCTTGCAATGTCACTTTGCTCATTCTCTCATGGAGAGATGATTCTTTTCCTTCACCCTTGAACCTGTGCCAATTTTGTGACTTGCTTTATCAACAGAATGAGGAAGAGGTGATGGTGTAACAATTATGAGGCTGTACTTTGAGAACCTCTGTGATTCCGCTTCCTCCCTTTGCCCCCTGCCATGCATGAAGACAAGCCCAGGCTAGGCTGCTTAAAGATGAGAGACCTTGTGCGCAGAGGCTGAGTCATCCCAGGTGAGTCCAGGCTAGACTAGCGGATCCTGGCTGACCTAGCAGTGGACCAATTTAAGTCCTGTCAAAGAAACAGAGCCAGCCTAGGTATTTACCCAAAGGACACAGAAACATCAATTCCAAAGAACACCTGCACCCCTATGTTTATAGCAGCACTGTTTAAAATAGCTAAGCTTTGGAAACAACCCAAATGCCCAAAAATAGATGACTGGATCAAGAAGATGTGGTACATATATACCATGGAATATTACTCAGCATTCAAAAAAGATAAACACATGCAATTTGCAGCAACATGGATGGCGCTGGAAGGGATCATGCTCAGCGAAATAAGCCAAAAAGAAAAAGAAAAATACCGGATGGTCTCACTCATAGCAGGAATCTAGAAAACTTAAATAAGGGACCAGGAAAATGAATAACTATAAGAAAGTGAAAATCAAAATCAACAAAAAACTATGAACCAGAGACACTTTTAGGGGGGCGGGGGCGGGAGGGGAGGGATTGGGGTCAGAATGGGGGGGGCTGCAATTGTATGGGGAATATAACAATAAAATTTATAAAAAAAAAAAAAGAAAAAAAGAAACAGAGCCAGAATATAACTCTGTTTATCACTAAAAGAGACTTATTGCAAGGAATTGGCTTATATAATTTGGGGGGCTGGTTAGGCAAATCTGAAGTCCATAGTGCAAAATGGCAGCCTAGAAATGCTAGGGCAGAATGTGGCCCTGCCAACCATAGGAAAAACTTCCTCTTTCTCACGGAAAACTTAGTATTGCCTTTAAGGTCTGGTCACTGCCTGGCCAAGCGTATTGTCAGGAATAATCTCTTACCTAAGGTTAACTGATGCAGATATTAATCCTATCTACAAAATACCTCTACAGCAACACCCAACTTGGTATTTGATTAAATAACTGGACACAACAGCCCAGACAAGTGAACAAACAAAAATGACTATCACTCTGTGGATATGTTACCTAGCACAGCAGGGATCAGTGGAACTTCTCAGCCATCTCTGGTGTCTCAAGAGAAATAATAAACACATGTTGTTTTAAGCCACTGAGTTCTAGGCTGTTTTATAGCAATAGTTAACTGCTACTTAGCACCTCTAATTTATTTTGAAACACTATTTAAAAACTCTTTGGCCCAAGGGCCTTGCTGTTTCTATGTTGGTTCTCTGCTGTAATTTTCCCAACATAATGTGGAAGACAGTTAACAGGCTGGTTTCTAGAGTGAACTAGCTGTGTTTCTCCTGGAATGTTTTACTTGAGGATCGGCCTTTGTATCTCCTCTTTGATTAAAAATCTCAGTAGTAAGTTTCAAAGGAGGTAAAAGAGAAACATACTATCGTCTTTCGAAAAGTCTTTGACAAAGAGTATTTAGGGAATATTTAAAAGGCACGATGACATCATACTGGAAAAGCACATATTCCATCATTACCCAAAACCAAACACATGCAGGAGCTAAGGAAACTGGCCTGCTCATTCTCCTTCTCCAAGTTCTTCACACTGAATGCAACATGGAAGAAAGAAACTGCCAAAAGCAGAAATAAAAGACGTTCAGAAATGACAAGCATTCAAGAGGTGTTAACCTTTAAAAGCAGGGACATTGACAATGGAGGACTGGACAACTGCTGCTGAGCGAAAGCAGCCCTTTCCCTGTGGCCAGAAGTGAGCTGGCCTGTCTCTGAAACTCAGCTGCCATGTACAGTGCTGCAGTTGCGCACTGTGCAAATTTTCTTGGCGTGGAGGCTAAGTGGGGACTGAATTCACTCACAACTTGTGAGTCTTAAAGACGTGTGTTTAGAGCGAGGGTTTTTCCTAATTTGCACAAAGATGTAACTACATGGGATAGCTGTGGCTTGCCTTAAGGTGAAATTTAATGAACTTTCCCTATTATATATTCAGAATAGACACCAAAAAGTATGGTGGTGGTGGTGGGAGAGCAAAGGAGAGTTTTATAGCTTTTGCAAATGCCACTTTTCTTGTATGAGTCAGAAGCTCCCACCCCTCACCTAAGCCCCTCCAGCCCCAAAACACACATCCCCAGCCACATTGAGTAAACACTAAGGTAGGCAGTGGTTACACAAATGCACCCTGGGAAGTCCCCTAGTCCTGCTTTGACCCAAGCCCAGAATTTAGCTCCTCTCTACTGCTGCTTTCTGCCTTCTTCTCTGGTTCACAATATAGATTCCTCTCCTACTTACACGATGATACTGATGACAATGTTTTGAGAGTCTGATGAGCTCTGGGAGCAAGGGTTGGTCCAACTACAGGGTGTGTTTACTGTTTATGAAACTGCTCTACCTTGGGAAGGGGCAGGGCTGGTCTTCTTAAACATACCTGTGCTCGGCAGTGTCCTCATCCTGTCTATGCAAGACATGAAATCTCAAAGGACAATGGCATGTTCTAAAGGCTGGAACCAACCCTTCTCATTAATGCCTCTTTAATTAATGTCTTTTCTGCATATATATTAAAATTGAAAAATTAAAAGCCCTGAAGAGGAATACATGTGCAGGAGATTATGCCATGGCTTTGACACAGTGGTATTTGTTTTAGAAAAGAAAAATGGGAAAGAAATCACCATATGAAATGGATGAAGGTGGCTAAAGATCACTAACTTCCAGTTACAAGATATTCCTGGATATGAAGTCTTGGGGTATGATGTCTAGCACTGTGATTCTAGTTAACACCACCATGTCGTGTATTTGAAAGTGGCTGAGAGGTAGATCTTGAAAGTTTTCATCACACAAAAAAGTAATTTGAAATTGTGTGCTGACGGCTATTACCTAGACAACTGTGGTAATCATTTCACAATCTATATGTCTGATCACATATATCTAATGGTTATGTTGTACACTTGAAATAAATACCATGTTATATGCCAATTATATCTCCAAAAATTTTTCCATATGAGAGCTAGGCGGTCTACAAATAACTATTTTGGGCTGAAGACAATTTTTACCTCTTGATATTAGCTTCACAGAAGCACAGTTATAAATTGTCAGCCTGGTCTTTCCAAAGCACCTTCCCTGCTTTGATTTCGACTCATCACAGAGCAGTAGGCCCTGCACACAGTGGCCTACATGGTAGACAGAGGAAGACATGCTATTATGAATATGAGTAAGAATCAGGAGCCTCTGCTTTACAAGAAAGGAAACCGAGACTGGGTTGTAGGAAAGTGATATAATTATGCAACGTCACACCTCTGATACAGGGGATGACTGAAGAACTCTCAGAGATTTCCCTACTCAGGAATGAATGACTGAGTAGACTGGATATTATTTTCTAGGCTGGGCCATTTAAACACATATTCAGGAACTTAACTATTTGTTACATGTCCATACATGCCTAAGTTAACCTGGTCCCACAGAACCAACTGTATTTTTCTTTAGATTTCAACATCTTGTATTTGTGCAGTGTTTTACACAGTAGGGAACATTTCCATTTCCTAACACCTGCAATCCAGTGTGGTATGCCAGCAAAAGCACTGGACTCCGAGAGCCTGGGTTTGAGTCCAGACTGTGTGGCAGTGAAGCCTTTATAGAGTAGAGAGCTGGCTCTCTTAGGCACTGGACTGGGCCTTCAATGGTCAGACAGAAGGTTCTCTGTGCTCATGGAACTTTGTGCCTAGTTGGAGAGACTGATGTTAATGACAATCATATGAGTGAATGTATAATAGAGATGTATATAAAATACTGGTTTCTCCAAAGGACACGGAAATATTCATTTGAAGGGAAACATGTACTTCTATGTTTATTGCAGCACTATTTACAAAAGCTAAGATATGGAAACAACCTAAATGCCCCAAAACAGATGAATGGATCTAGAACATGTAGTATATCTACACAACAGAATAGTACTAAAAGACCAGAAAAGATAAACTCATGCCATTTGTAGCAGTAGAGTTTGTGCTAAAAGAGTAAGTCAGAAGAAAAAAGATAAATATCAAATGGTCTTACTTATAGGGGGAATATAGGGAAACTGAACAAAGGATCAGGAAAAAGACAGAACTTGTAGGCAAACCAACCATAGACCTGAGGCTTATAGCAGGGGAGGGGGTCAAAACAGGGGAGGGAGGAAGACAAGGGACTAAACAGGGGAGGGAGGAAGACAAGGGACTATGCTGATGATCACGGGTGCTGTAGTAGTGGGAGAATTATGGGGACTACACCTGAGGGGAGAAATCAAATATTGTACAAAAATGAACAACAATGTAAGAAAATAAAAAAGTAAATTATTTAAAAAAATACAGGATATTGGGAAAACAGGTGCTCTGGGGAGGGGGAGTGGGCTCATAGTTGGCAAGGCAGAGGAAAAGACAAGTTTGTCCAGAGAAGAGACCTCAGCTGGTGCAAAGACTGAAGGAGGAGCATCCCACACCCTACAGAAGTTGAAAGCAGGCTTTCCAGGCTGGGTGTGGAGGGCCAGGAAGGCGGTGCTGAGGCAGTGCATGAGTCTTGCTCAGGGCAACCAGAGGGGCTCAGGTTTTACCAGGACTAATAGGAAGAAAGACATTTGAGGTAAGATGATTAGTTTTGTGTTTTTATAAAGCTCACCTTAGGTTCTGTGTAGACAATGGATTGGAATTGTGCTGTCTTAAGTGGGGAAAATAATGGTCACCTCAGAGGGTATTGGTTAAGAGGAAGTGAGAGGATGGAAAGGATTTTGTAAATAGTAAATTGTACAAATGCAAGTGTTATTATATATTTTAATGTATTGTTTATTTGTTTAGTATATTGTTTTCTTTGTTTCTCAGTATATTAAGGCAGGAGTTAGTTTTCATGTCTTTAAAAAAGTAACATCTCTTGTTTCAGGTTTGTGGAACACAATGGTAGAACTTACCCACTATTCTGATCTGTACCTCAGATACAGGCTCCACTGCACTATCTTTAAATAGAAATCCACCCAGGTGACCTTTGGTGGAAACTGGTAAACAAATACCACCACAGTGCATTCTGAGGTGAAATTTGAGGCTCTTGGTCCTCACTGTGGAAGACAACAAGCCTAGGATTGAGCTTGACAGGGAGTGGGTGAACTGGACAAGCTGGTTGAAATGCAAAGCAAAGAAATGAAAAGACTCAGGAAAGCCTGGGGGAAAACAACTCATAGGGCACATCACTAACTTTTTTTTTCTTCTAAAGAATGTGAAGTTCAAGAGCAACTATAGTACATTTGTTTCTTCCTTTTTTCACTTAATTGAGCAGTTGCCACAGCAACTCAAGAACAGACTACTCTTTGCCTTCAATGAATTGCAGATACACATTTTTCATCTACTGAAAGTTGCAGTGAGCTTTAGAAAAAGGTAATCTTGAGCTGTTGTTTTTTCCCCAGGTCTGACAGCATTCTCTCTCCCTGGGACCCTGAGATGGCAGCACTTCATTGTCATGAGAAAAACATGTCCTGAGGGGGAGCAGGTTTAGAAATTTCATCAGGACTTAGAGCTGCGGTCAGTCCACAGCATTCAACTCCGTAGTGTGCGGGCCAGCAGAGCAGGCACAGCAAGGGGCAGAAAAGCAAATGGAAGAGGTGACTCCTTCTTTGCAGGAGCACACCACAAAATTAGCGACTCCCTTCTCAGCAAAGAGCTAAGAGTCAGTTTTGCAAATAATGCTGGAATTACCAAGATCCTGCTGATCCACACTCCCTTAATGTCCCAAATTCCTCCTGATCATTCCCTCTATTTCTGCCCTGGTCCCATCTCCTATCATTTATTCTTGCCTGAATTATTAAAATATCCTCCTAAATAGCATGTCCCCACAATCACTCCCTCCACTTAGGCCATTTTCCACATGAGTGGCAACAATATATTTCTTTTCTTTTTTTTTTTTAAATATATATATATTTTAAGATTTATTTATTTATTTATACAAGAACCGAGGTACAGGCCAGATACGCAGGAGGGTGAGAGGATTCACCAGAGAGAGCAGGGAACAGAACAGGCAGACTGAAGAAATACACCGCTGAGGGGAGCAGTGGTTGAGACAGGAGAGGTCTGCTGTGCCATGTGGGACCCTCGCTGGCTGGCCGGGATCAAACCGGCACTGCAGAGGCTGCAGACAGCTTCACAGTGCGGCGCTCAACTGCCTGCACCACCAGGGGAGGCCCGATATTTCTTTTCTTTTTTTTAAAAAAGATTTATTTATGCATAGAAGAACTGGGGTGGGAGTGTGTGAGAGGACTTACCAGAGACAGAGTGCGGAGCAGAACAGATGGATCTACTGAAATACACTGCTGAGGGGAAACAGTGGGAGAAAAAGGAGAGGTCTGCTGTGCCATGCGGGTTAACTCCCTGGCAGGGGATTGCACTTACCCTGCAATGGCTGGCAATAGCTTGATTGTGCTGAGACTTTAACCCCTGTGCCACCAGGGAGCCCCCAGCAACAATATATTTCTAAACTGCAGATCTGATGATGTTTTGTGCTCCAAGAGGGCCAAGGAATTTCCACAACTGCAGCACTGAGAGCCCTTTAGGCTGGGCCAGACTCCCACATCCCCATGCACCGCCCCCCCCCCCCAGCTCATTTCTGTTGATGTCTGCCCCCAAATACCCTCCTGGCATGGTAATAAGGTCATAATCCCAATAAGAATGTAAGAAAGAAGCAGTAGTCAGAGATGGTGGGAGAGTAGGGGACAGATCAATTTGCAGAGGCTACGCTGCTGGTCTTGAAGATGAAGGAAGGCTCTATAAGTTAAGGAATGCAGGCAGCTTCTAGAAGTTGGAAAATACAAGGAGACAGATCATTCCTTAGAGTCCCCAGAAGGAAGGCACACTGCTGATATCTTGACATTAGGATTTCTGACTTCTGAAACTGTAAGATGACACATTTAAGTTGTTTTAGGTCACTCAGTTTGTGGTTACGTGCTATAGTAGACAGAAAACGGGCACACTGCCTACTAGTGCTGGGCTAATGCTCTCCATTGGAGGAGTTTCCTACTCCAGGGCCCCCCAAGCAACAGTGAAGTTAGCCTGACTCATTCTTTATATAAATGAATATTATGGCTCTCAAAACTTAGGAGGAAACTTTGACATATGAAAGAAAGTTTAAATAAACAAAAATATATTCCTGCAAGGAATGAAGAGTTAGAAAGCAATCTAAACATTTTTCTCAGAAATATATGAAAAGATAAAGGATGATGATATGAGTTAGGGAAAGCAGTGAAGAAGAAGGCTCTTGAAAATGAAAAATATGACAGCTGAAGTAAATTCAGGACAGTTAAGATGAAGTTAAGGGATTTCCTAGGATGTAGAATATAGTAGAAAATTTAAAAGGCAGTATATGGGAGAAAAAGCAAAAATAGAAACAGCTAAAGGTAGAAAAGTCTTCACTCTCAGACCAATTAAATCATAACCTATGGGGGCTGAGGCCTGCATATGAACAGTTTTATTAACTTACCAGGAGATTCTAATGGGCATTTGTGTGACTACTATAGGGCAAGTCCTGCTTTAGCATATGGCTTAATACCTGACCCATACTGAGGGATCAGCAAGAAGTAGCTGGTTAGCATTGTTTGGGCAGTGGAAAAACATCCTACTATGGGGCAAAAGAAAAGACAACATGCTTAATCAACTCACTCAAGATTATTGTCCCAAAGAAAATGAAACTTGAGATCTTAAAGATTGTATTCTGAAAACTTCATAAGAGAAAAAAAAAATGCTTGAGAACATCTCCATTTAAATGGTAAGCTAAACCCACTTATGAAAAATATTTAAAATTAATGTCATCATCATTATTTGTGTGCCAGATGGGATAATTTAAAACTTCCCAAAGAGTTACAGATAGAAGTATTATCTATTCAACTTGACCTTGCCTGATAATGTTTTGGGGTTTTTTTGTGATCAATATTAATTTTCTATTTTGGCAAAATAATAGGTTTCTTTGGAAAACAAAGTCAACAAGGTGGCTATATTCTGGTCTATAAAATTTAAATATATGTTATTGAATGTAATCTTTTTCAGAATAAAAAAAGCTGACAAAAATAAAGATGATTAAAATCCCTCATTATAGTCAGACATGTGATGAAAATAAAACCATATTTTATTTTCTGCTGTTGGTTCATTATAAAAGATGAATGAATGTATAAATGACTAATAGAAAACCTAAGCTCTTAGGATGGATGGAGTATTAATGTCCAAGAGCAGGAACAATCAGAACAGATTTGAGAAGAAAGGTATCAACCTGTACTGCCTTCCCCAGTCGGAAAAGTGAGAATACGGCCTCGCTGGTGGAGCAAGGGGTTAAGACGCAGCCTGTGAAGCTAACCGTAGCCACTGAAGCACAAGGTCAATCCCTGGCCAGGGAGCTACCCACACGGCGCAGCAGACCTCCCCTTACTTGCCTGCTGCTCCCCTCAGCAGTGTATTTGTCTTTCCACCTGTCCTATTCCCCCACTCTGTCTCTGGTGAAGCCTCTCACCTCCCACACCTCTGGCCTGTACCCCAGTTCTTGTATGCATAAATAAATCTTAAAAAAAAAAAAAGAGGGCCTCCCCTGGTGGTGCAGTGGTTGAGCGCTGGACTGTGAAACTACTCGCAACCTCTGCAACACTGGTTCAATCCCCGGCCACCGGCGAGTGTCCCACATGGAGCGACAGACCTCTCCTGCCGCGTCTGCTGCTCCCCACAGCAGTGTATTTTGTCAGTCTGCCTGTTCTGATCCCTGCTCTGGCTTTGGTGAATTCTCTCACCCTCCCGCGCCTCTGGCTGTACCCAGTGCTTGTATAAATAAATAAATAAATAAATAAATAAATAAATAAATAAATAAATCTTTAAAAAAAAAAAAGAGTGAGAATATTGCAGCACAAAGAGGGATTGGTGTTTTGTGAATGCAGGACACCTGTTCCACACTCCATGCCAGCAGTACTCGCGAAAGCCAAACCCCTGGTGTGTTTGGCAGGTGGGTGGGCGGGATCTCAAATGCCCCAGCTGGTCACAGCAGCAGGGATGCTGGGAGTACAGCAGCCCATGTCGACAGGATCACACATGTTTGAGCAACATGAGCTGAAGACCAAAAGCCTCTTCCTCAAACTTTTTGGACCTGGTAAATCTTCCCTACTCCAGTATGACCCTGGAGGAGGGGAAGGAGGAGCTCCCCAAATACCATGATTGAGCATGAAACTTCCACTACCTATAATATGGTCCATAAAATTTAACTGTATGTTATTTGTTAGGGCAGAGCCTGGGGAACAACTTGATTTCGAAAAATTCAGAAATATTATGTGGAAGCTGTCTGCAGTCCTCACCTAACCACTGTACCATTGTTGCTAAAATGGTTTCTAATTTAGAGTTGACACATATATTTAAGTATAGTGTAACTATACTTACAGAGTTTCTTACTGATAGCATAAAGTGCTAGAACTGCATACCTTTAATTACATTTGATACATGAAATGTAATATTTAATTATTTAAAAGATCAGTTTAGTGAGAAGAATTAGGAAATGTATAATCTACTTAAAGATGTACAAACCTATTGGGGGACTGGGCAACTGATCTAATTTTACTTGTTAGGAAGTTGACACTGATCAAATTGAGTTAATTTCTCTACTTCTTATTCCCAAGTAGCAATTTTGAAGAGGAAGATATTTAGCAGAGCCAAGATTGGGTCTCTTTTCATTTCTCCATTCCTATTTGATACAGAGGAACTCTGACACAATTGAACAAGAAGACAATGCCTTCACCAACACATTTACACTATTAAAAATGGAAACAATGAAATTGCCCCTCATTACAACAGATGACTAAATAGAGCTACAGTCTTATATTGGGAAGTTGTATGGCAGTGAAAATGGATGAAGCAAAATTACATGCCACACAGAGGCCAGTATTAGCTATTGATCAGTGGACTGCAGATATTTTAAGTAAGCATTAATCAGCATAGACAGAGACGTTATATAAAATATGGGATGATTTAAAGCAAATCCTCCCCGGCCCCCCACCCTGGTGGCTCAGTGGTTAAAATATCATCACTATCAAGATATTGCCAGCCACTGAAGCCTGAGTTTGATCCCTGGCCAGGGAACTGACCCACATGGCTCAGCAGACATCTCCTGTCTTGCCTGCTGCTCCCCTCAGCAGTGTATTTCAGTAGATCTTCCTGTTCTGCTTCCTACGTTACTCTGTATCTGGTGAATCCGCTCACCTTCTGTTCCTCTGGCCTACACCCCAGTTCTTGTATGCATAAATAAATAAAAATAAATCTTTAAAAACAAAACCAACCAACCCCCTCTACATTGCTTAGAAATACATGGTCATTTTACGTACAATATATATTTATTGAAGATCTACTATGTACCAGATGCTATTCTAGGTGCTAGTGAGATAGCAGTGGACAAAGTCCACTGGTTGCTTTCTTGGAACCTGCATTCCAGTGACATTGCTGCCTGTGGAGCAGAAATATAAAGACATATGTGGGACTGAGAAACACTGATTTCAGAACAGAGGACTGCTCTGGGAGGAATATGATGGGGTAAGAGTGCTCAGAAGTGTTCATTCACAATGCAGTGTTTTATTTCTTAACCTGGAAAGTGAATAAACACTATTTGTTATATTATCCTCTATATCTTTTAGGCTGTCTGAAATAGCTTATAAAAATAGATTTACTTTTGTTTCCTAGTTTTGCATCTACAAATTTCTTTTGTTCCTGTAAAAACATGTATTCCTCTACAAATAATGGAAAATTCAAATGAAACATAAGAAGATGAATGGAGATGTTCTGGGAAAGAGCTGTAAGTATTTAAGAAAGTCTGTGTCGGGAAATGACAAGAAGGTTTGGTTGTTTTGAATAACAGTGTGTCTAGAGTGGGCCTCTCCTGGTGGCGCAGGCAGTTGAGTGCCTTGCTGTGAAGCTGTCCACAGCCCCTGCAGCGCCAGTTTGATGCCAGCTGGCCAGTGAGGGTCCCACATGGCACCGCAGACCTCTGCTGTCATGCCCGCTTCTCCCCTCAGCAGTGTATTTCGTCAGTCTGTCTGTTCTGTTCCCCACTCTGCCTCTGGTGAATCCTCTCACCCTCCCGTGCATCTGGCCTGTACCCCGGTTCTTGTATAAAATAAATAAATAAATCCTAAAACAAACAAACAAACAAACAAAAAAAACCCCCAAAAACACTGTGTCTAGAGTAAAGAAGGTATGGGAGAAGAGCACACAGTTAAGCCCAAAGAACCACTTGCTGAATAAAGAACTGATTATGGACTTAAGCTGTTTCCAGGAAAGGCATGGGAGGGGTTCTGTTGCATTTTCTAGGGGTTTAATCTAGCTTGGCCAGTCAGGGGTGGCATGTTGGAGGATTAGCTTATTGATCAATTGACTGCAGATATTTTATTACTTAATGTAAGCTCTGCATCCTGAGTCATGTGGGACTAACCTGGACCCAGCTTGACAGCTCTTATTACAAACAATTTAGACAGTCTTATCTAAAAATCTTCCTCTTTGGAGTCCATTTGTCCCATCTATAATCCTTCCCTTATTATTGTAGTATGTCTGAGAGGAAAAAAAAGTGGAAATTTTGTAATACTCTCTTAGTTCCCTTAGGCCAATATTCCCAATGTTAGGAATTTCTCCTAGGATAACAACCAGAGATTTGGAGTAAGTTTATGTGGAATGATATGTCAGAGAAGCACTTTTTATAATGGTGAAAAGATGAAAAATAAGTGCCTCAAAGAGGAAGGTATTGAAAATAAGTATAACCTCTAGAATTATATTTTTTACTGCCACTAAAAATGTACTGGTAATAGTTATTTAAGGACATGGGAAATTATATTATTAAATAAAAATTTGATAATAACTATTAATTATTAACCAATGAAATACTTCAAAGTATGCATGGCAATTTTTCCCTACACTTACTGTAACTTCCCCCAATTTGCTTTTCTAGTTTTCCTTTTTTTGCATGTAGTCTTGCTTTATAAGAAGTTATTAAATGGAAGTGTATTATCTATTGAAAGAGAAGCAATCACAGACTTGACATTTCTCACTTGACATTTCCTGACATTCTTTCTTAGATATCTATGTTTTGCTCACTTTTTAATTATTAAGCATGAGACTTAACTCCTATGATTTGATAATACTATGATAAAATATAACCTAGTTAAAAAAATTTATTTTTGTGAGCAGAGATTTTCTGGGTGTCTTTATTAAAGGTTCTATTGCACTGGCACGGCTTATTGGAAAGAGGTGAATGTAGACGGAAGACATTATTAGTTGTGTAACCTTGGGGATAATCATAGATTTCTTCCAGGGTTATGGTGAAGATTAACCCAGATCACGGGAGCTCTTGGCATAGGATAGGCACTTAATAAAAGCTGTTGACTGAATTTTCTTCAAGGTTATGAGTGTACAAGAAAAAGCCAGAAGTTTTTGGGTCTCCCTGGTGGCGCAGGCAGTTGAGCACCACACTGTGAAGCTGTCCACAGCCTCTGCAGTGCAGGTTCAATCCCAGCCAGCCAGGGAGATACCCACATGGCGAGGCAGATCTCTCCTATCTCACCTGCTGCTCCCCTTAGCAGTGTATTTTGTCAGTCTGCCTGTTCTATTCCCTGCTCTGTCTCTGGCGAATACTCTCACCCTCCCACACCTCTGGCCTGTACCCTGGTTCTTGTATGTATTAGAAATCTTGAAAAAAAGCCAGAAGTTTTAAATTTGTTCTCTGTCCATTTCTCTCAGACATGATTCATTAAAAAGCCAAATGATTTAAAAAGGAGTGCTGTTGAATTCACTGTTTAGAACCAAGCATGTTCTTGGTGAGTCATCAAGCTTGCAAATTAAAGTCAAGCAAACCAAAAGTCCATGCCTACTAACAACTGGCACGCCTCAAAAGTCCACACCATCTGCTTCTCCTGACCTTGTGGAAGTTCTAGCAAAATCATGAGAGAAATAAAATGGGACTCAACTGACTTTGCTTCCTCCTTACCTCAACATCCTGTTTTCCTTTGGAACTAAATGATGTGGTTTCTTGGTTTTCCAAAGTCCCCTGCCCTACCCTGGACTACCCTAAAGTAGAACCATAGAGCATTGGTTAAAACTGAATCTCAATGATGTCAAGATTAGTTTTGAATCCTAGAGAAGTTGCTTAATGTTTCTGGGGTCTACACATGAAGTACTTCAATTAAAGTCTGAAACACAGTAAACACTCACAGATTTATAGCCATCATTATTATTACTCTTCCTCTGGGTTCTTGCTCTAACAATCCCTCACAAATACAAGCCTAGAAAGCAGTTTCCTCAGGAAGGAGGTGATGGAGGCTGGTGACATAGGGTTAGATTCAGCTCTGTTACTCTGTGTGACTGGGGCAAACTGCTTAACATAGCTATTTATTGTTAGCTCTATGGCTAAATATGCCTTAGAGGTAGGGTTATTAAGGAAACTGAATAATACTTAGCATCATGTCTAATTCAGAGTAGGTATTTAGTATATTTTAGCTATTGCTGTTCTGAGTATATTATGTATAGCTCAGTCAGTCTTCACAAAACCTCCATTCTGAAAGTGAGGAAAACTTGGCATAAGTTCCAGGCCATAAAATCAGTCATTTGTACAACCAGAACTTAAACCCACACAGCCTGATTCCCCAGTCTGTGGTTTTAACCACTGTGCACTACTGTATACCTCCACCTCTGGTTGAATGATTCCTTTAAAATTCAGTGGCAATGGCCCATAATGACTTATATATTTCCACTTCTCCTAACAGGCCTACCTCTTTAAAGAAAGCTGTGAGTTTTTGATATTTGACAGTGATTTCTACAGATTTCATTTTAAAACTGGAAAGGACTGTACAATTAACCATGTTCTAAAATGATGGAATTTTTACCCAACTACAATTAGTTATATTTGGTTAAGTGCTATAAATTAATGATAAAAAATTGAGAGAGGCCTTTTAGTGACATAATATCAATCCCTTCTAGTCATAGGATTTCAGGTTAGTGGGGGCAATTATTTAGATATTTCTGGGATGATGGTGATGGGAGTTCATGTTATATGCACATATACATATGCGTGCACACAATTTAGTCCATTCTTAAACAGACTTAGGGATGGAAAGGATCTAAGAAGGCAAATATGCCCACATCCAGTACAGAAATCACTTGAAAATAAACATTCTTGAGGAATGGATACCTAGAATTTGTTCCAGTATCTTCAATGCAGTATTCAACTGGATAATGCTAGGTATAAAACTTTATACCTCAATCTGAATTCCATCTTCTTGAATTCTGTCCCTAGCACTCAGTGGTCTCTTTCTCAGTTATACAGAAGTCCTAGTCCCTTTTCTAATATCATATAATCACAGATAACAGAATTTCTTCACTGATCAGTTAATTATTGAGCATGAGTTGAATTCTGGACAAGGCATTGGGAACAAAGCTATGGGCAAGACCACAAACCCTACCCACTGAGGAGACAGGCCAGCAAGAGCCTGGTCATCATGCCCTTGGAAAGTGTATTTCTCCACCTAGGCATATCCAAATCCTTCAGCTACTTCTTTTTACTTTTTAAAAAATATTTATTTATTTATGCATACAAGAGCTAGGGTGTAGGCCAGAGGTGCAGGGGGTGAGAGGATTCACCAGAGACAGAGTGAGGAGCAGAACAGGCAGAACTACTGAAATACACTGCTGAGAGGAGCAGCAGGAGAGACAGGAGAGGTCTGCTGTGCCATGTGGGTAGCTCCCAGGCCGGGGATTGAACATGTGCTGCAGTGGCTGCGGATGGCTTTATAGTGCTGAGATGTAACCCCTTATGCCACCAGGGAGGTCCCCTTCAGCAACTTCTTGTATGAAAGTTTTGGGATCCTTCAATTTCTTTCCAAACCCTCTTTTGAAAACACGTAAATTAAAAAATTATTGTCGGGTGAACTTGTTTTATCCTTTGTTCTCTGCTTGCTGTTTACAGAAAGTCAGATTTCTTCCTTATTACCCTTTGAGTTTCTTCTTATTAAGTTTATGCGGAGAATATTCCTGAACTGCCCTCCTATACTTTGTCACGCATTGTACAAAGAATTAAGGAATTATAGTGATATGGACATTGGCCATGTCCCTAGGTATGTGTACTGGAAGAGAAAGACATGTACCCAAATAGCCATAATCCATGTGACAGGTGCTATACTAGAAATGAGAACAAGTGCAGTTAAAATATGGAAAGTCTACCCAAAGCTTCCAAGATGGTACTAGAATACTAAGCAAATGCAAAAATTTTCACTGCTTTATTATTTTCTCCCTTTATGTACTATTATTTAGTATTTTGAAGGGGGATGTTCTTCAAAATCCTAAGTGGTACAACTCTTGTCCCGTAATGTGTATTCTATCTACATTCTAAAGAGTCTGAGAGACTTAAAGTAATTAATCATATTAAGACTTTATAACTACATGGAGAGTGTTCTACATTTAATAGAAGGTCTTGATAGGAATCAGCTCTTTAATCACATTAGTTTCTTCTGTTTATGGAGAAAATATTTCTAAATTACCCAATAGATTTGGAAACTGAGGCTCGGAGAGGTAAGTGGTTGTCTCAACAGCACAAAGCCACTAAGTGGCCAAACCAGAACTAAAACCCCATGCAGTCTTCGCTTATCCTAGCTACAACGGCCATCCTTAATAAAAGCAGCAACTCAATAGGAAAACAGAAATAAGGACGTGTAAGTTGTGATCTGAAACTCCATTGAAAAAGGAAGGGAATTCATCAGTTGATGGACAACGGTAACTCCGCTCCTTAGCAACCTACTCCAGGGAGCAAAGGGCAAACTCATCACATCCCTCTCCTGCCACTCACATTTAAGTTTCTGTAAGCCCATGTTTGCTTTTAGATTGGGTTTTCAGATTTTTGCACGCTGTTCTACCCTTACTTCTGTGAATACATAATAATCCCAGAAGGTTATTTAGTTTCCCATTAACAGCAGTTTCCTGTCTTTTTAAGGCTCCAGGGCATATCAGATGATGGGGCACCAAGAGTTATGTTTCCTTCTCTGTATTTGGCAGGGATACTATTGTGTTATCACAAATATTTTCATTTTGCTTTCAGAGTGAAGAGCATTCAAGGTTACTCCTGTTAATAAGTCATCACAGGAGTCTATTAAATTAATTATAAAACTTATCAACAAAAATAATAAGGTTTCTGTAAAGAGAAAGGCAAATAGTGTCCTCTGATTAGGTGTTTATATGTTTTTACCCCTGGAGTACATCCATGGATTTGAAATAAAGAATTCTATCCATTCGCATTTCCTTTTGCAAAGATGTCTTCTATAGTTCTGTGATGGGGCAGGCCAGACATGCATAGCATGAGACATTTACTTTTATATCTTCAGAGTGTGGAAATACATTGAACTCCTGGTTCAAAATTGGAAAACTAAGTGATATAATGTAGCTGTTTAATATTTAATATCTACAATGAACATATGAAGGACACCCCTTACTTTGCAGTCAAGAATGGTGAAAATATATTCTTATTAATTTATGAGGCTTTAAAATGGGACTTGTCTTTCTTCTTAAGAATCAACAAACTCCATGTGCCGGTAGAGCTAGCCAGGAAAGGTTGGCAGCCTGAACCTGTAGCTTTTATCTTTCCAACAGGCCACCAAAAATTTTCACCATTAAATATGAGTCATTTCTGAAAAGCTGAATTGCATTTGCAGCTTCAGCTTCTCAGCTTCAACTATTCTCAGTAAAACTTGTCACCAAAACCTAACTTATCCATTAGAACAGGACTTGGTTGTCACCTACAACTCACTAGGTCCCCAATTAAAATCAGTGCTGTGTTACTAAAATACATTTTGTGAATGGCAGGACTTTAAATCAGCTTTACAGAAACACCTAACATGTGTTTGGCTAAATGTGATATTTTTGATTTAGAAGGTGACTATCACTATAAAAATTTGGTATACACACACACACCCCAGTAAACTAGGTGATCTGTTTTGGCCAGGGATGCGGCATTGTGATTTCATTCACTGAATTAATTTTAATCCTGACAATGTCACTGTCACGGTGTAGTGGACACAATAGAAGTACATGATAGGTTCCTCTCTCTCTCAGGGGTTAAAAAAAAGAGGAAATATTTAGATTGCCTACAGTGCCAGGAACTTTTACGCAGATTATCTCTTTTAATCCAAATAGCCTGCAAGGAATTATGTTCATTGTTACAGATGAAGACACTCAGGTTTGAAGAGGCTAAGTGACTTGCAATGCACAAGTGTGGTACTGGTTTGAGCCAGATCTATCTGGCTCCATCGTCCATGTTCTTTCTCATAATGGGCACATACAGGAGACAATCAGGGAGTAATATGAGTTAGTATATAATGAAGTACAAAATTAAATATGATCAAGGGCTGAGACTTAGGATATAAACCTCAAGTGCTTCAGGTAATCAGTGGGAAGGGCAAGAAGTTATTCTAATTATTACAGCAGATCTCAAGGAAGAAGCAGCAAGATTTGAAATGATTCCTGGTGGATTATGAAGATCAAATATTCTTTTTAATAAAGATATAGCTCATATTTTTGCCATGTTTTTGAAGATGTCAAAGGTACTCTTAGTTCTTCTGGGCTTTGCCTTCTAACTGTCCTCTGTCCATTTCCTTCCTGTCCTGCTAGAATCTTTAGTCCACACTCATTTACATGGCTAATACTCTTCTTTTTGTTCTTTTTTAACCCATACATAGTACAGCTCCATCACTGAGTGAAGGGAACTCTGGACTGTCTCTTTTGTCCCATGGAAGTTCCACAGGTTTCTGTGTCTTTAGTGCTTAGAAGAGTGCCCAGCAACCACTGGGCACCCTGGAGACCTTTGCTAAGTAAATGGGAAAAAAAAAATGAAAAGGATGGATAGGTCAAAATAAATATGCAGGTGATAGGGTCAAATGAGATCTCACACTGCTTACCACTCCTGCTGTGTTTCCTTAGTTCACTCTCTCTGCTGGACTCTACACTTCAATCCTCCACTGGCTTCAAAAATCAAACTCAGCAGAGGGCTTTGCCTTTGGAATCATCTGACAGCAGTTCATCAGCTGCCCACCCTTGAACAAAGGAGCCCATAGTCCCATCTATGTATGCTTCTGATAAGACCCACGTGTGGTCCCTCATCTGTTCTCACGCCAGGCTCCCTACCTGTGCTTTGGAACCCAGCTCTCCTGCATTCTGCCTGGGTTCAGAAAAACCTTCTTCTCTGTATGTTTTCCTCCCTAATAAGTGATCCTTCCTCTAAATTTGTAAAATGTTCCAGTGTCTTTCATGACAAACAAACAAGCAGGACAACCTCCCCCAAGAGTATTTTGAAAGGTCAAAGTTTTCCTCCTTATTTCCATGTGCAATGATAATTTTTCTTTTTTGTTATTTTAAAAACATAATATATATATATATATATATTACATTGTTCATTTTTGTATATTGCTTGATTTCTTCCCTCAGGTGTAATCCCCACAAAATTCCCACCACTAAATCACCCGTGAACCATCACCATAGTCTTTTGTGCTCTTCCTCCACCCTGTTTCGACCCTTCTTCCTTTCCCTCCCCTGCTGTATGTCTCAGATTTACAATTTGCCTGTTATTATTGTCTTTTTTTCCTGACTATATTCCTCCTATAAGTGATATTGCCTGATATTTTTCTTTTTCCTTCTGACTTAATCCTTTCCAGCTCCATTCATGTTGCTGTGAATGGCATGAGTTTCTCTTTTTTGATAACTTAGTAGTATTCTATTGACAACGATAATTTTTCTTTTTTTTTAAGATTATTTATTTTTATACAAGAGCTGGGGTATTGGCCAGAGGCTTATACAAGAGCTGGGGTATTGGCCAGAGGGTGAGAGGATTCACCAGAGACAGAGCAGGGAGCAGAACAGGCAGACGGACTGAAAGTACTGCTGAGGGGAGCAGCGGGCGAGACAGGAGAGGTCTGCCACGCCATGTGGGTATCTCCCTTGCTGGCTGTGAATCGAACCCATGCTGCAAAGGCTGTGGACAGCTTCCCAGTGCTGCGCTCAACCCGCTGCACCACCAGAGAGGCCCACGATGATAATTTTTTAATCTCCCTCTTCTTCATTCTTTCATCAGCATTTAACACTCTCTGCTTCCTGAAACGTATATTTTTGTTGCCTCATCTTCCTCTGATCAACCTTTAAATTTCCTCAATGTTCAGTTTTATACCCTTTTTTCAATTCTGTTCTTTTTCTCTAAGAATGAGATATCCACTCACAGCTTCACCTACCTATATTCAGCAGCTCACAAACTTGTATTCCCAACCCAGATCTTTCCTCGAAGCACCAGACTAGTATATTTAATTGTTCACTTGAGTTCTCTACTTGGATGCATTAAATCACTTTAATCTCAGCATGTCTAAAATTATACTCATGCTCTTTCCTTACAGAACTGGCATTTTCTTAGCATTCTTTCTTAGTGAATGCCACTACCATCCACCCAGCTGTACAAGTTAAAAACCTGGGCATCATCTTCAACAACTTACACCCCCAGTTTGTATATCCTTTTAACATGCAATCCTGTTGATTTTGTTTCACAAGTAGCTCTCAACTGCTGTTCTGTCCATCTCTTTCACCTTTATTTCAGTGCAAGATACCATCCATCCTCTCTTTGTCTGCAGCCTCCACTGGGCTACTTAGAATCATCTTTGCCTTCTTCCAATGTGGTCTCCACATTGTGGAAAAGAACAGTCATTTAAAAACACAAATAGAATTATATCAGCACACCTTGCCTCCAAATACTTCCAAAACAATGTAACACAACATAACACCCCAGAACAAGTCTTCAGGAGTTCCAATTGACCTCAAGATGAAGTCAAAACACCTAACCTGTTCTACAAAACCCCATTATCCAAGCTTCCTTTATACTACCTTCCTCTTACTTTATACACTAGCTGCCCTGGCCTTCTTTCAAATATGATGCTTCTTCCTGCTTATATGTGCTATTTCCTCTTTCTGAACATCTCCTTTGCCTACTCCCCATCTTTTCATGTTCTCCTACTTTTTCACACATATTTGGTAACCTCTTTCTTATCTGTTAGATCTCAACTTAGGTATCTCTTGCCTTTGGAAGGTCTTTCCTCACCTTACTGGCCGTATCTACATATTGCACTATAATTTCTTTCAAGAACATAACACAGTTTTAATTTGATATTTATATAATTATTACTATGTATTTCTACTGTAGGTTTTATTATAGTAGGGACCGTGTCTACTTTTGATTATCTAGAATTGAGTACATCAAAAACTCTCAATGCTAGTTGAAAGAATAAGTAAAACAATGAAGTTGAAGATATGGGAATGGATGAAAGTGTTGTGAAGTGAGAGAAATGGTCCTATGATGAAACTTAGAGAATATAACATTTTAATGGAGGGGGGAGAGACAATGGAAAAAAAATGTTGGGGAAGGAGACCAAAAAATGGCCATAGAAGTGGCATAAGCCAAGGGTGCCAAGTGCTTTGAGAAAGCAGAAATGTAGCTAGATCCCCCAGACATCATTGGAACTAAGAAATGTCCTCCTGACTTAGCAGTAACAAGATGACTTTTAATGATTTCTTATGGGACATGATAAGCATAATCTGGTTTATAAGGCATAGTGTGTATAGGTAAGGATGTAGAAGTTGAGGAATTGACTTTTATTTTACCAATTGGCTGTTTAATGAAATGGGAGAGGAAAGACAGTATCCCACTTGGCCTTTCTATGATGTGCAGTACTATTAACAGTTCCTTTCTGTAGAGTGAGGATGATAGGCTGGTAGAGACAGAAAAGAGGAGATTCTTTGAGAATTAGAACCTTGAGAAAGATAAATAGTAGTCAATGGAGTAAGGTTTGGAGGAAAAGTGTTCATTGTGTATGTCAAGGCCAACAAGCACTAGATCTAACAGGCTTTGAAGAAGCTCTATGACATTGACATGGCCAGATTAACACAGATCTGATATAGAGAAGAAAGCATATATTCAGCTGGCTCCTAATGTTATAGAGCAACCCCGATATTAAACGGGTTCCTGGCTGTGGGTCCTCACCCGCGCGCTTTAAAGGGACTTATGAATACTCTACTACAGACACACGCAAAAGGGTTAATAAAAGGTTTATTTACAAGAGAAAAAGAAATAAGGAAAATGTACAACTCAGGGAGAAAATAGGGAAATAAAGTCTTTAATGCGTCCTACCCGATCCGACGACCTGGAAACCCAAAGTCACTCTCAGAGCTGGCCGGACGCTGCTGCTGGCCAAGAGCCCAAAAATGGAGAGCCCCAAAACCCACGTGTCTGCCTTTTGTATCCACCTGGCTGCTTAACCCCACCCTCAGGTCCCAGCCACCTTACTTTGGTGGTGATGGGATTTGGAGTTCCCGGTGTCTTTGGCTTTGACCTGGGGTGGGGGTGGAGTCCACAAAGCCTATATGGAATTTGCTTTGGGACATCCTTTTTTCCCCTAACAATTCCCCCCTTTCACTTGTTGCCACCATTTCCATGGTGATGAAGATCGAATATATGGAGGTTGGGATGCAGTATCAGATGAACATTTTGTCAGGTTCCAGTGTGAAAGAAAACCAGTCTCTCCAGGTATTTGTCCATGTGGAAAGCAAAAAGTCCTCCACTCCAGGAAAAATAGTTCATCAGTTTAAGCCAAAAAAAAAAATTTGGAGACGTTAGCCAAAACAAGACAGCAGATATGTAAAAATTACAGGAAAAAAAAATCTTAAAATGGTTCAACTGATGTAAAAAAAACCACAAATTTTCTCAACCTTGATCCCAAACGTTTAACAACAAAGCAAAAGTTTGCAAACTAAATCTACTTTTAAACCATTATTCCTATTTTTGCATAAAATCACAGGGTAGAAATAACTAACAGCAATTTTTAGGTGGCTTTGTTGAAATATTCCATACAGGATCAGAGCAAACCGGTGGCATCCAGTCGATGTATGCTTCAGGTATAAAGTTGGTCTCATCAGACTCCACCTGGGCTTTCCTCTTCTCGAGGGTACCAGGGCATTTTCGTTGGCCGGGTTGTCCAGTCCTGCCAATGGAGGCAAGCTTCCTCACCTTCTTTGGAGGTCTCTGGAACCCTACAAACAAGGCAAACAGGTTCTCCTCTTCTTGGTTCAGCTCTTTTTCAACTCTTTGGAAGAACTCCACACAAAGCCACACAATCAAACTCGTGTCCAATTTTTTGTTAAAACAGACAAAATCCCTATGGAAGTTATGCAAAAACAGACTGTGAAATAAGTAGCAAAAATTACTACCACTATTTGTATGCTGTGTTGGTATCAAGGGGAGAGAAAATGTGACAAGTTAGCTTTGCTGGAAAAAAATTGCAACCTTTCTGCAGATCCTGGTTACTCAAAACAAAACAAAACAAAACAAAACAAAACAAAACAAAACAAAACAAAACAAAACAAAAAACTTTGTGGATTCAGGACAGAATGCATAAAAAATTTCCAGTATTATGTCAAAGAAACCTTAGTAAATGTCAGGTGTATTTCCAGGTCTATCCAGTCCTTTGTAGGAAAGTTTTTTACTCTCAACAGTTCCATCAATAGGAATCTGTTGAGACCTTTTCTCCCTATATTTCCGGAAACAATTTCTGTAGGTGTGAAACAATTGAATTATACAATATTACAAGGTGACAATCACCATTGACAATTTACATACATACCAGATACTACTGTTAACATTTTGTACATACCAAAGTTTTACCATTTTCCCAAGTGACAATGCTTCCCTTCCAGTTTTACTTCATTAGGTAAAAGCCAAATAGAACAAATTCATGTAATGCCTTCCCAGGAGGAAAAGGAGAAACTTCGTGGAGTGTCTCAGGAGCTCTACTGAGGTTCCACAAAATTTCCTTGCATCAGTCAAATGACAGGCTACCAAATTTGTACTTGAATTTAGATTCCTGGGAAGCTTTGCCATAAATATCAGAAAAGTAACAGAAACAACAATATTCAATCTCTATGAAGGCACCGGCTTAGTTCAGTAGCACAATGTTGACAATCAAACCATAACTTTTAGTTTTTCTCATAACTGGAGACTCCTTTTTTTTTTTTTTTCCACGTCTATGGGCACCATATATACCAATTTGTCGATCACTGGAGGTCAAGACGGTTAGACACAAGGACATACTGACAGACAACATATAGACACAAAGAGCTCTTTTGTTACCATTCATCACGCGTGGGATATCCCATACAACTGCAGTTTGTCTGACAGGCCAAAGTAACAATAAAAAAAACAAGCAGGAAAAGAAAACTTCAAAGTAAAAAAAAACAAAAGTTGATTAGGAAATAACAAAATCAAGATTAAAAACCTTTCTATGAAAAAAAAAAATACTGTCAGCATATGCATGATCCTAGATGTTATTTCACATCTCCTAAACTTTGAAAGGAAGAGATTGGTTAGAGCATGTTAGTTTTTTTTCTTGTCAGGGTTTCTTCAGAAAAAAAAAAGAGTTCTTGGGTATCCTGCAACAATAACTGAATATTGTATAATTGAATATTGTATAATTCAATTGTTTCACACCTACAGAAATTGTTTCCGGAAATATAGGGAGAAAAGGTCTCAACAGATTCCTATTGATGGAACTGTTGAGAGTAAAAAAACTTTCCTACAAAGGACTGAATAGACCTGGAAATACACCGGACATTTACTAAGGTTTCTTTGACATAATACTGGAAATTTTTTTATGCATTCTGTCCTGAATCCACGAAGTTTTTTTGTTTTGTTTTGTTTTGTTTTGAGTAACCAGGATCTGCAGAAAGGTTGCAATTTTTTCCAACAAAGCTAACTTGTCACATTTTCTCTCCCCTTGATACCAACACAGCATACAAATAGTGGTAGTAATTTTTGCTACTTATTTCACAGTCTGTTTTTGCATAACTTCCATAGGGATTTTGTCTGTTTTAACAAAAAAATTGGACGTGAGTTTGATTGTGTGGCTTTGTGTGGAGTTCTTCCAAAAAGTTGAAAAAGAGCTGAACCAAGAAGAGGAGAACCTGTTTGCCTTGTTTGTAGGGTTCCAGAGACCTCCAAAGAAGGTGAGGAAGCTTGCCTCCATTGGCAGGACTGGACAACCCGGCCAACGAAAATGCCCTGGTACCCTCGAGAAGAGGAAAGCCCAGGTGGAGTCTGATGAGACCAACTTTATACCTGAAGCATACATCGACTGGATGCCACCGGTTCGCTCTGATCCTGTATGGAATATTTCAACAAAGCCAGCTAAAAAATTGCTGTTAGTTATTTCTACCCTGTGATTTTATGCAAAAATAGGAAAAATGATTTAAAAGTAGATTTAGTTTGCAAACTTTTGCTATGCTGTTAAAAGTTTGGGATCAAGGTTGAGAAAATTTGTGTTTTACATCAGTTGAACCATTTTAAGATCTTTTTTTTCCTGTGATTTTTACATATTTGCTGTCTTGTTTTAGCCAATGCTCCAAATTTTTTTTCTTTTGGCTTGGATAATGGACTATTTTAAGTAATGAAACTCATACTGGACATTCATGGACAATGCTGCTGACTAATTGTTGCTTCTCTTACACACATTGTAACCCTGAAAAAAGACTGTCTCCTAATATTACACCATGAGATCTGTGCCACCATAGATATGGTGGAATAAAAATTAAAAGGGGGGATTGTAACAGGGTGGTCCCCAGGAAAGGGGGAGGTTCCCTGCCCCACCCAAGGGAGGGTGGAGCTGAGCAGGAAGAGAAGAAGCTGCAGAAGAGACTGAGGAAGGAAGCAGGATGGAGCCAGGAGACCTGGAGGAGGCGCATGGAGCCTAGAGACACGTGAAGAAGCTGCACTTGTCTTTTGGTCGTAGACTGGGTGACACAGATGTGGGTGAAACCCATGGGGAGGTGACAATGGCAGCTTTTATCTTGATGTTGATTTTGCTCTTTCCTTCTGGGCTTGTCTGGTTGTTTGTGACTCTTTTCTGTGGGTCCCCACTGGAAGATGCTTTAGACTTGTAGCAGGCTTTGGGGCCTTGTTCTGGGCCGATCCCATATGGATGGAGTTTTACCCACGAGGGGACGGGTAACTTTGGGTGCTTCATTTAGAAACTAGACTCTTTGCCTTACCTGTATTGTTTCCTAGTTTTATTAAAGTTCCTTCCCATTAAAGTCTCATGTGTTTTGTGTTGATGCGGCGGATGGCAGAACCCATTTAGAATAGGCAGGTTTGCGGGGTTTGGGCTGCCCCCTCCCTGTCCTATAACACTAACTATGTTGTTGTGGATATTATCAACAAAATTTGGGTCATCTCAATTGAGTCCAGCTGTATAATTTTAAATATAATTTTTTCATTATTAAGAAATAAATATAAAATCTATGTACACATCCACACACACAGAGGAATATTATTCAGCCATAAAAATGAAGGAAAACTTGCCATTTGCAACAGCTTGAACAGACCTTGAGGACATTATGCAAAGTGAAATAAGTTAAAAAGAGACAGGACTTTTGAGGAGAAGCCTAGTCCTGATGGAGAATGAGTAGAGATTATCTGGGACAGGTGTGATTGTGTTGAGGAAGCTTCCATATAGAGGAAAGGGACCATGCAAAAGCACAACCCACTCCGTGGAACTCTGAATTACTTGGTGTGACTGGAGCATTCAGTGTGTTTGGTGATGGGCAAGGGATCAGTATGGGGAAAGATGTTGGCTATCAGATCTAGTTTGAAAGTTTCCATGTATTATGATGAGAGGCTTGATTTAATTCTGACATCAGTAAGAGTCAAGAAAGGTCTTAAGCAGTGGAACACCATGATTAGTTTTGCTTTTAAGAAAGATGCTTTGGATAATTGAGGAGCCTGGGTCAGGGACACTCACATTGGGCAGGGAGACTGCCCATCACAATAGTCCCAGGGAGAAAGACTGGGGATGGCACTGGAGCGAGAAGAAGCAACTCCTGTACAGGAGAACAGACCAGAGTCTTGATCAAATGGATACTGGGAGGTAGAGAAAAGGAGACTAGGAAGATGCCTGGTTTCTGGCTTAGACAGCAGGGAATACTGTGGTATCACTCATAGAAATAGGGAAAACAGAAGGATGAACAGATTTTGTGGAGGAAGATGTAACTTTTGAATGTGGTGAGTTTGAGATGCACATGGGAAATCCAGTCAATGTTGTTTAGCAAGCAGGCAGCTTGAGTGAAGCAGAAATCCTGACTGAGCTTCTTAATAGAGAACATATGCAGCAAGAAGTGAAGAGCTGTGGTCAGGATGCTGGGGAGCATCTGCATGGAATCAGTGGACTGAGGACTGATGCGTGGAAACCAATAAGGAGGGAACCAAGAAGTAGGGGGGTAAGAGCTTTGTGGCGGAGGCCATCTTGGTGCTAGCAAGGCAGAGCTCTTCTTCCTGCACACTAAGTCTCCTTGCCTTGAGGTTGACCCAATGACTGGGGATGCAAAAGAATGTGAGAGGAAATAATGTACAATTAAGGTAGGTCTATCTTCCTCATGCACTTTTCCTTCTTATCCATGATCCCTTTGAAAGTTGCATGTATAATGACCTCTGGAAGGAAAGTACTCAAGTTTTGAATTTATGTGATATTTCAGCAGAGCCTCACCTGTCTTTCCTGGAGTGAAATGGCTGTATTTGAATTCTGTCTTTAGATCTTAAAAAAAAAAAGGCTTAATTGGGGCCTCCCTGATGGTGCAAGGAGTTATGTCTCAGCACAATGAAGCTATCGGCAGACATCTCTACAGCAGCCGCTACAGCACGAGTTCGATCCCTGGCCAGGGAGTTAACCCACATGGCACAGCAGACCTCTTCTGTTTCACCCGCTGCTCCCCTCAGCAGTGTATTTTAGTAGATCTGCCTGTTCTGCTCCCCACTTTGTCCCTGGTGAATCCTCTTACCCTCACCCTGCACCTCTGACCTATACCCCAGCTCTTAGATGCATAAACAAATAAAACAAATCTTTAAAAAAAAACTGCTTAATTTCTCTGTGTCTCAGTTCCTTATTAATAAAATTGAGATAATAATATTGATCTCATAAAGGAGGTAATTAATGTGAAGCTCACAGAATAATATTCTAGAAATGTTAGAAGCTAAGGGGGAAGAGAATGTCAAGAATAGGGAGATATTTTACTGATGAATCAGCAAACTATAGCTGGCAGGTCAAATGTACTCTGCCTGTTTGGGTAAAATGTTCAGTTAAGAATGGATTTTACAGGGGCCTCCCCTGGTGGCGCAGCGGTTGAGCGCTGGGCTGCGAGGCTGCCTGCAACCTCTGCAGCGCTGGTTCATTCCCGGCTGCCAGAGAGGGTCCCACCAAAAAAAAAAAAAAAAAAGGATTTTACATTTTTAAATAGTTGGAATAAATCACATGAAACTTACATGAAATTAAAATTTCAATTTCCATACATAAAACTTCACTGGAACACAGCCAAACTCTTTTGTATAAGTATAGTTATGACTGCTTTTGCATTACAATGGACCAGTCTAAGTGACTGTTACAGAGATATGTAGCTCACAAAACCTAAAATACTTACTATCTGACCCCTTCCAGTAAAAGAGTGGTGAATCACACACAACAAAGGTCAAGAAAGGTAAGTAAAAAGTGTGAAGTAGAGTTGGCAAAAGATTACTGGTGACCAAGATAATAACTTTGTTCAGAGAATTTGGTATGAACATGTCAAATTTGATTCCTGATTCTACAGCTAGCTTACTGTGTGGTCTTGGGCAGTCATTTAACTGCTTTGAGCTTCAGTTTCCTTACCTGTAAATTGGGAATAAACTGAGCAACCATCTTGAGTCAATGTAAAGATTAGCATGTAAACCATAAAACAGTGTTTGGCTTGTAGCAGGTGCTCAATAAATACAAGGTCTTGCTTCATTTAATCTGCTGCCACCAAAATTGTTGTTCCTTATGTGTAACATTTGTTCACTTTTAAAAATTTTTTACTTTTGTCTTCTGTGCTCTGATTTTTTACATTAAATGCCAAGTTTTTGATCAAATCTCATCTCTTTAATAAGGTCATCTAAATTAACACTGGCCACCTTACTTAATACTGTAATCTATTCCCCAATCTGGCATTCCTAACCCTCTTACCCTCTTCTAGTTTTAATTTTCTCATAGAACTTATCACACCTCTGACAATTTAGAGAATTTACTAATTTATTATGTTTATTGTTTACTATATGTTTTCCCCATAGAAATTAAGTTCCTTGCCTGTTCTATATAATTATATAACCTCAGTGCCTAAATTGTACCTGGTACACAATAAGTAATCAATTAATATTTGTTGAATGATTAAATAAAAAAAAATAGGTGAGGAATTTTTTTAAATCCTTGTTCAGGCCTGAATGTACTTCTTCAATCTTTAGACTTGTCTCATCTCTGTAAAATTTTTCATTATTATCTGTCAAAATATCGCCTCTGCTTCTTTCCCTCCATTTTCTCTCTGGGTCTCTTTTTAGGATATGTTGCCCTCATCATTATAAGTGTCTCCTAAGTACTTTTTTATAGTTGACAAGTAGTTATACTCCTGTTTTACTCTCAGGCATCTCCTCAGCTCTGACATTAAGTTTCTTTTTCAGCAGTGTCTAGTCTATGATTCAACTTATTGACTCAATGACAATATTTTTGTGCCTAGAATTTCTATTTTTTCCCCTTTTCTTTTCTTCCTCTTCCTTTCCATTCTTTCCTGTATTTGTTTCATGGCTACTAATCTTTCCTTTATCTCTTTGAATATTTAAAATATTCTCACATTAAGATTTTTTCAGATTTCTTATTATCTTTAGTTCTTGTGGTATGAAGTCTTCTTTATTTAGTCAGCTAGATTTCTTGTTATGGTTCATTTCTCTGTACAATCTGCAACTGTGGAGCTTACTTCCCATAGTGGGTGTTTGTCATTTGCCTATATTGGAGTCTTAGAGAACTTAGCACAATGCTTAATACATGGTAAAAGATACTATAAATGTGTGGTAGTTAAATATCACTTCTCAATATCTTCTTGCTTTGTGTTAACAAGGGAAGAAACTTAATGCGCTTGAGAATAGCTTCTGAATGTGAAATGCACAGCCGGCCGTTCCATTTGGATATTGGTCAAATTTGTCTGCTTTGTTTGTCACATATATTAGTTGAAAATGGGGGGAAAAAACCCAGAAGAACATGTTCTCTGGGCTTTCAGCCATTGCAGAGAAGCAGTGATGAGAGGTGGAAGGAAATTTCAGACATTATCCTTTTTTAAAAATAAAGCCTAATTAGAGAGTTAGATCATTTGCCAACTATTTTGGATCATTAAAATACAGCAGAAGGAGAAGTTCTGCTGAGGCGAAAATGACCCAGATAAATTTATTTGCCTTTATTCAAACAGAAAATATATTTAACTTCTTGGCTATATTATCCTCAATCATTAGTCTCTTTTAAAGGTTAGAAATAGAGAAGTTGAGCCTTGAACCTGTAGCTGCTGCTCAATAAACACTGCCAGCTTATTATGAGAAGAGATACAGGTGTAAATTCTCAGGTTAGAGAACTGTTTGTAACCTCATTTCTGTCTCATGTACCCTTTGACCACAAACCTTACCTTATTTACTTGCCATTTTGTGATTGTGGACAACAGAGGCTAAAGGACCAGAGCTAGTGATTGAAAGCTGTAGTCTACTATGACTTATTATAGAACATGATATCTGTAAACATTTCACGTACTGAATTATAATTCTAATTTTCATAAAACATTTACAGTGGCTAAAATCAAAAACATTTGAACCAAGAGATGTTTTTAGATTTTAATTACCTGATCTTCATAATCAGACCCTGTGTCAATAATGTCTCCAGTGTCCAACATCATCAAAGGATCAAGGTCACTCGAACCTAAGATTAAGAAAGAAAAGATTACCTGATGGAGGTCATATATGTTGCTTCTGAAGCGAACAATCTCCCTCCAGGTTTCCATATTGTTTTCATGATTACAAACATTTCTAAATCTTCCTACCTGTTGTCACAGGTTTCTGTCTGGGTCACAGACAGAAAATGCTGATACTCTGGTCACTGTCTCTACCCTTAAGAATACAATTTTATGTAAGAGGTTGATTTGTCAACAGCAATGTTCAGAAGCCAAAGTGCAAAGAGCTCCTAACTCTGACTAATAGTGGAGGGGATGACAGAAGTGGGATTCTTCATTAGGAATGAATCTATGAGCCCAACACTGAGGATGAATAAAGGTGTCCAGGGAGAGAAGCAGTTTAAGGGTGTGCAATAGTAACCAAGGTAGAAAGACCATTGTGAGTAATATACACAGCAGGGGAAGAGCATGGGGTTCCACAATAAAATGATCAAGTGTGCTCACTTTGTGAAAACTTGGGTATTTTTCCCTCCAAACTGGGCCAGGTGAGGAAAATTAAGGTAACTTAATGTCCTCATAGAAAGTTTCCTCCCTGGCCACAGGTACTACAAGGTACATTGAATAGCTTACCCATTAATTTCTAGTGCTCAAACTTAAGCCAGTAATTTTCATAATGGAGCTCCTGAGGCACAACTGAGTTACCACCCTCACTTAATGACTGGGTCTTGCTCAGAAGTACATGTCCCCTAACTAGCCAGAAACACAGAAATCATGATGCCCATAAAATGCTATTCTGTACCCCGTGAAGAAACAAACCACACCATGTTTCATTGTAAACTTGGCCTTGCCTGATACTCTTGGTTAGAATATGCAATGCCTAATGTTTAATGAAGATTGATTAAAAAGAAAACGTAAAACATCGTATATGCTTCTCAGATATGAACCTCTTTCAGTGATGCTCCTTTCATATTTTCTTCCAAAAAAGAGTCGACATGTATCCTCACATAGTCTTTTCTTACCTCTTCCTTTCTCATCAGCGTCCTGGATGTTTACTAAATTGACTAAATACTAAGCAGTAACACACTTGCTTATTGTATTTGTATCTTTACAGCTCTTTTAAAAGATGATAAAATCTTTCAAAATGGAGATGCTTGACACATCAAACAATCTTGGAAAAGTGACTATATAGTTGCCATGTACAGTTGCATAACTGTGTACAGCACAAGAGGAAGTAAAGCCAGTTAACTCTCCAAGAACAGCCCTTGCCAGTTCCATTGTTAAGAAGATGACCCAAAAACATTGATTCAAAAGAACACCTGTACATCTATGTTTATCGCAGCACTATTTACAATAGGTAAAACCTGTAAACAATCCAAATGCCCAAAAATAGATGACTGGATCAAGAAGATGTGGTACTATTTACATTAGGTAAAACCTGGAAACAATCCAAATGCCCAAAAATAGATGACTGGATCAAGAAGATGTGGTACATATACACAATGGAATATTATTCAGAAATCAAAAAAGAAAACTCATGCCATTCACAGCAACATGGATGGAGCTAGAAGGAAATATGCTCAGTGAAATAAGCCGGAAGGAAAAAGAAAACTATGGGATGGTTTCACTTATAGCAGGAATATAGGGGAACCAAATAAGACATCAATGTAAAAAAAATAATACCAATCACAACAAAGCAAAAATAGACAATTATAAATCAGAGACATCCTGCAGGGGAGGAGGAGGGAGAGGGATCAGAGGGAGGGAGGGAAGAGCACAGGGGACTGTGGTGATGGTGCACGGGTGCCTTGGGGAAGGAAATTCTATGGGGACTCAACCTGAGGGAGTGGGGGGAAGTAAATATTGTTTAAAAAAATTACAAAAAAAAAAAAAAACACAGAGAAAAAGTTAAAAAAAAAATAAGAAGGTGACCACCTTCCACTAAAATGGAGCTGGCAAGACTAGGCACCACATGCTATTAACAGATTGAGACTAGAGGGATCATAACGAAATGCAAATTTTACGTATAGCTTTTTTTTTAAAGTAGTGGGGTTATATATACATTTTTTAAAAAAAACATTTTTTATAGAGGCATGTTTTATTTATTTGTTTGTTTGTTTGCTTGTTTTGTCTATACATGCACTGGGTACAGTCAGAAGCGCGGGAGGGTGAGAGAATTCACTAGAGCCAGAGCGGGGAGCAGAGCAGGCAGAAGGACCGAAGTACACTGCTGAGGGGAGCAGCGGGCGGCAGGGGAGGTCTGCGCGCCATGTGGGACCCTCCTCCAGTGGCCGGGGAGCAGCCGGGGATTGAACGGCACCACGGAGGCCGCGGGTAGCTTTGCAACCCAGTGCTCAACTGCTGCGCCACCGGGGAGGCCCTATATATACATTTTTAATCTTTGTGTTCTTTGGTATTTTTTCAAATACAAAATTTATAAGGTATATCTTAAGGCCTGAATACTTGGCTGTCTTGACAGCCAGTTTCAAGATCAGTTGGTTTGTGCTCATGTGTTGTGAGGAAGGAAGGGTGTCAAAAATAAAATGTATATTTTCCATTATAAGTTCAAGGGTATTTTAGAGCAGTATTTCACAGAATACTATCCCCTCATTTTAGAAAAGAGGAAAATGATTTGTGGTGAAGTGAAATAACTTGACCAAGGTCATGCAGAAAGTGACTGAAATTAAAGATAAAGTCAGAGCTCCCATTTCTAAACACACCCTGTCGACTTCAAGTTCTAAGAACATTCCAAATGGCTTTATAATAATGATCTTTCATTATGGCTCTCTACAGGTGAGGACATGGATGAGTGTGCCACTTTTTCATCCTGAGAAAATATGGAACAGTGAACAGTGGATGAGGAGGTGGGATACCCTGTGGCTTTGGAAATGGAAGAGTCAGAAGTGGAATCCAGGAGTGTCTGTGTTTTGTGACAATCTGCTGGCTGCTATTGGTAGCATTAAAAGCGATGCCTATTTTATTTAGCTTTCATTACTTCCACAATATAGGTATTAGTCACCACCAACTAGTGGAAGTGGTGATAGGTACATGGATTCAAATGATAGCTTTACTGCCACTGCAGTTAGAATGATTCATGTGGAATGAACAACGTGATCTGAACACAAAAGCTTATTCAACTTATCGCTGTTTTCGTTCCTGTGTCCTACTTTTTTTATTTCATTAGCAACTGTTCTTTCAGTTGTTTTGAAAATGTATAATGTGAAGGGCTCTTAAACAACCCAGTTAGGGGCCTCCCCGGTGGCGCAGCGGTTGAGCGCTGGGCTGTGAGGCTGCCCGCAGCCTCTGCAGCGCCGGTTCGATCCCCGGCTGCTCCCCGGCCACTGGAGGAGGGTCCCACATGGCGCGCAGACCTCTCCTGCCGCCCGCTGCTCCCCTCAGCAGTGTACTTCGGTCCTTCTGCCTGCTCTGCTCCCCGCTCTGGCTCTGGTGAATTCTCTCACCCTCCTGCGCTTCTGACTGTACCCAGTGCATATATAAACAAAACAAACGAACAAACAAATAAATAAATAAATAAATAAAACATGCCTCTATAAAAGAAAAAAAAATTAAAAAACAAACAAACAAACAACCCAGTTAGTAGACATTACATATTAACATCTGAAACCACAACAAGAGTATTAGAAAACCATCTTCAACAATAGTAAAATGAAGAGAACCCTGTTAAAAAAAAAATAAAGAAAAAAACTCCTGCTCCTAAGAAGAAACTGGCTTTCCTAATGAAATGCTTTTGACAGAAATTTTATTGTATCATTAAAGGATGGAATTTCTTGACATATCTTTGCTCTTGGCAACAGTACTAATATATTATTGAAGGCAATAGACAAAGGATGTCATTATCAGCTCAGATTATGATTGAACAGCTTTCATTTTATTTTAGCATTGGCTGCTTGGCTAGCTGAAAATGGGACCTTTAATAATAGTCTAAAGTTTGACATACAAAATAGGGAGGTAAATATAGATGTATGTACATATTTTGGCTTTCTTTCTTTCATTGGACAATGTAACATAAAACAACTATGGTGATCTCACTCCAAAAAGAAAGCAAAATTAGGACACTTTGAAAAAGTGATAGTATGACATTCCTTCCCTCTGTTTTGAATTTCTTGATTTTTTTTCAGATTTAAAAATAACTTCTGTAGATAACAGAAAGGTATAAGCTGAAATAGCACCCTACAGGGAGTACTCGGACTCACCACATTTAGATGCAGAATGGTTTTTGGAAGTGATATTTTCAGGTCGTTTCCTTAAACTGAATTGGGAATATGATATACATTGGCTTTAGAGGTATCGCAAGGCTACGATAGTGCATCCAGTACATGGTTAAAGATTTTTCCCCTTCTAGTGGTTCTTCACTCTGTCTCCTGGCCCTTCATCTGCCCCTCTGAGGAAAGTCTCCCTTGTCCTGGCTCTTCCATTAAACTGTAAGCAGTTTTAGGTGGGCTTATATTTCATTTCTGAATGTAAGAATAAAACTTAGATATGATATGCATTTGATATATAAATGCTGAACAACTAAAAACTGAATAAAAGGACATCTTCGTTCCACTTTTGTAGCTTTTCATCTTATTCATTCACTCTACAAACATTAAATCCTCCTAAGTGTCTTGGGCATCAACTCTGAAGAACTCAACTCTACTTCTAGCACATGTGGACAGTGTTAGTACCAGCCTGAATAGAGTCCTTTGAAGAAAAGCAATGTATTTCTCTGGAAAAATATCCTGATGCTATTTGGAACTAGAAGGTAAGCTCTTCATAGAATGTAGGTGTTGGTGGACTGTTTTAAGTGAGAAGGAAAGTGGGGGATCTTCCACCTGTGGACAAAGGTTTAGGGGGAGGAAGGGAGAGAGAGATGGAGAAGAGAGGACAGTAAGACCTCTGAGAAAATGGGGGAAAGTTGTGTTGCATAAGATGTGGGCTTTCCCTGTGATCCCTCAAGGCCTCAGCAAACACGATATAGTCTTTTCAATGTGACAGCCACATATTTTATACATGTATCTATCTATCTCTCTATATAATTTTCTCTTTACAGCAATCCTATGAGATAGTTTCTATGATTCTCCTCACTTTATAGATGAGAAAAGCGAGTGCCAGAGAAACTGAGTGATGTAGCCAGATGACTCTGCGACAAGTATTAATGGAGGACTCCAGGGGGGAGGAATCACTGCAGAAGGGACACAGGGTAGTGGCATTGCACGGCATGGAGGCAAGAAATTCACGCTCTGCTCACATAGCCAAAGAAAATTTGGTGTGGCTAAGAGGCAACTCACCCAGCCGAGTGGCCCTGGGAGCAGCCAGCTGGAAGAGAAAGGCCGATGCGCCATCTGCTATGACATTCACACTTGATATCAACATCTCTCAATTGCAAACTCTCCTTTTATGAAGTCTTATACCCAATAAGGGCATTCGATTTTGAACATAATATATTTATATACATTTAATTAATACTTGTCATTAATACAATCACTATTGTGATAAGTGCCCTAAAAGAGAAGCACAGGGTACCATTCAATACCATTCAACGACCTGATCTTGTTGACAAAGGTGCCTTGACAAAATCACATTTAAAGTAGGATATGGCCAGGGGAGTGATGGGGTTTGGTGTTGGGAGAGCAGAGGGGTGCAGATGTGGCCATGGGGTTCCAAGTAACTAGTGCAGAGGGCCAGACTAGGATGCTATTTGAGGTTCAAGGAGCTGGGGGAAGCTGGTATTGTGGAGTGGTGGGAACAGGACAGTGATGCTAAGGACACAGAAACAGGGTTGTCTGCCACGTTAAGGACACTGGTGTTTAAGGCAGGAAAGTCATTGAAGGTTTTGTCTCTTTTTTTTTTTTTTTTTTTGTCAGGGAGGCAGGGTGATCAGAGCCGCACTCTGTGAGGATCTCCATGGCAGCGAGAGGATTCACAGCAGACAGGAGAGGCCAGGGCTGACGTAAAAGGCTGGTGAGGAATGACAAAGCCTCCACGAGTGCAGTGAGGACAGAGAACAAGGACTGGACTCCCAAGGTGTCCCTGAGGAGTGTGGGCCAGAAGGGCAGGAACATTTTCATTTGTCTCTTAAAAGAACAAAAGTGCATGATCTTCCTGATATGTGGAATCTGAGAAAGTCAAATACATAGAGGCGGAGGATGGAATGGTGCTAACAGTGGGGTGGGGGAGGCACCAGTTCCCCTGGAGGTGCCCCCAGAAGGTGGGGTGCATGTTGATCAAAGGATACAGAGTTATGGAGGATGAGTGAGTCTCGAGGTCTAGCGTACAGCAGATGACCGTAAGCAGTAACACGACTGTACTGAATACTGGGTATTTTCTAAGAGAATTTTTTTCAGGTGCTCATTCATGAGAAAATGAGAAAATGATAATGATGTAAAAAGAAGATATGGTATGAACTTGGCTGTAGCAATCAATTCCCTATTTATATTCCTATCAATTTATCATGGTGTGCATTACAAATACATATTTTTATTAAAAAATTTCAAAAAGGTATTTTCCTGAGGAACAGTGATTCTTCAGTGTTTGAGGAAAATCTTAAGAAAATACAAGGATAGAAGTTTAATGCTGTGATGTACACTGTGTCACATCAAAAATGCTCATAGTCATTACCTTTATGTTACTTTATGCTACTGACTTTTGTGCCCTTGAAGGTTATAATAGTGGAAAAAATATCTGTGCAGTTAAAGCTTGTTTTTGATTATTGTCATAGAAGCCTGATTTTAAAAGAATAAAAATTAAAAGTACCTTGGGAAAAAAAAAACCCAAAAAATTTCAAAAGGGGTTGAAAGTCATTTACATGGAGGTAATGTGGTAACTGTAGGGCAGCTGCAAAGAAAAGGGCTCTGGGTGAAGGGAAGAGTGGAGGGAAAATCTGGGGCTGATGTTTCACAGAACAGAACCTTATTTATTTTTATTTTATTTAGATCCTTCATTTGTTTTTAGAATAAACTGACTTTTTTTTTTTTTTAAGATTTATTTATATATTTATTTATACAAGCACTGGGTACAGTCAGAAGTGCGGGAAGGTGAGGGAATTCACCAGAGCCAGAGCGGGGAACAGAACAGGCAGACTGACGAAGTACACTGCTGAGGGGAGCAGTGGGTGGCAGGAGAGGTCTGCGCGCTATGTGGGACCCTCACCGGCCACCCGGGGATCGAACCGGCGCTGCAGAGGCTGTGGGCAGCTTCGCAGCCCAGCGCTCAACTGCTGAGCCATTAGGGGAGGCCCTAGAATAAACTGACTTTAAGGCTGGAGCTGACCCCAGTTTTCAGGGGTCTTGGGAGGGAGCCAGCAGGAGGTGAGCTTGTGAGCACAGGCTCCTTTCGCTGTAAACTAGGTGACTGAGAAGAGTCAGCTCCTGGAAATTTCTGTTATGGGCCAGGCCCTACCAAGGGGACTTGGAGAGAAGGAGCAGCTAGTATCTATGTCATGTACTGACCAGCACAGATGCATTACTTTGGGACAGTTGCCCTGGACAAATATGACAGCCAGAGTGTGGGGGGTTCTAGGGAAGGGGTATAGCTTATTCAGCCCCTCCATTCTGCTGTATAGGCAAACTGAGGATACTGAACAGTTAGAGTTCTGTTATGAGAGGTCTAAATAAAAATTCTAAATAAAATAAGTTCCAAAGCACAGGTGTCATGGCATTTTTCAGAGCAGCATTTTTGGTTATATGATCTTACATGATTCTCAAATATTTCATCTTTCTGTAATAGACCATCTTTTGTAACTATCACTGCAAAGTGAGGCAGGTGAGATAACATCAATTATCTGTGTTCTGGGTCTGCTCAGAAAGACTACTGCCTTGCCTCCCCCCACCCCAAAATTGCATTGATTTTCCAATTGATTATCCAATTGTTTATATAATTCTATAATTTTGGGAGTAAAACGACACTTCCATATGTGTGCACATGCTTCCACTTACCCTTCCTAGGGCTCTGTCACCATTACCCCATCACCTTCCCTCCTCAATTCCTCACTCCCCTCTGTCCTTCTGGTCTCACAAAGTGTAAGAATTGCTTTTGCTGTGCATGCCAGTTCTTTTTTTTTTTTTTTGGTTGTTATTTATATTCTGCAAATGAGCAAAACCACCCAGTAGCTGTCTTCTACTTGCTGATTTATTTCACTTAGAATAATCACCTCCAGATCCAACTATTTTGTCCCCAAAGGGACTATTTCACCTTTTTAAATAGCTGAGTAGTATTCCGTTGAGTATGTTTTCTATAATTCTTTTATCTGGCCATCTGTTGTTGGGCATTTAGGTTGTTTCCATGACATGGCTATTGAGGATAATGCAGCTATGAATATAGAAGTACATAAATCTTGGGCCTCCCTGGTGGCACAAGGGGTTAAGACACAACCTATGAAGCTATCCGCAGCCACTGCAGCATGAGTTTGATCCCCGGCCAGGGAGTTACCCACATGGCCCAGCAGACCTCTTCTGTCTCGCCTCCTGTTCCCCTCAGTAGTGTATATCAGTCAATCCGCCTGTTCTGCTCCCCACTCTGTCTCTGGTGAATCCTCTCACCCCTCACACCTCTGGCCTATACCCCAGTTGTTGTATGTGTCGATAAATAAATCTTTTTAAAAAAAAGTACACAAATCTTTTCTATTAATGTTTTCATAGATCTTTGGCTAAATAACTAGCAGTGGCATTGCTGGATCATCTGTTATTTCCATTTTTTTGAAGAGCCACCATAACATTTTCCATTGAGGCTGTACCAAATTACATTTCACCAATAGTTCATGTGAGTTCCTTTTTCTCCACATCTTCATCAACATTTGTTGTTTCCAGTTTTCTCAATATAGTTCATCATTGGGGTGAAGTGATATCTCATTATGGCTGATTCGTATTAGTTAGGGAGTCCCGTAGGACACAGCAGATTGTTGAGTTCCAACTATTTACAAAGCCCCAGACACTTGACGGGGGTCAGGGTGTACCATGCCCAAAAGACACCATGACTTACCTGCTGCAGCCTCTTTGTTTGGAAATAACTTGCTGTCAACTGCCATGCTGATGTCAGAGAATACCTCATCTTCATCTCGGTCAGCATCAAACTGGGGGAAATTAGGACAGACAAGTTGGGAACATGAAATTACATAAATTAGTTCATTCCAAAATAGAGTGAACATGCATCACACAACTGTGTCTCTATTCAAACACTTAGGGAGTTTTAAAGCTCAGATTTCATATCAAACAGTAGAGTGTAAGAAAGTAAATGTATAATCACTTATAGCTGAGAAAAATGGGTAGAATTTTCTTAACTTATATAAAGCAAACTTAGGAAAAAGTGATAACTGAATTTCATCTTGTGTCTTTCTGGCTCTTGGGTTTCTTTAAAAAACAAAAGAAAACGATGAAACTATGTAGTTCTTAATAAGGGGAGAGATTTTCTAATTTATTGTTAAGAAAAAAAAGGTGGAGTTCTTAAATCAAATTTTAGTTCATTGTGCTATACACCATACTAGATACTATATTTAGATGTGATTTATCGACACCATAGATTTAGATATAACAAAATTGCAGATTTAAGATTTCATTATTTTAATGGCTGAGTAGTATTTCATTGAGTATATGTAGTCAGTATGTCTGCATGTGTACACACATACATATACACACACACACACACACATACACTACATCTTTTTTATCCATTTATCTGGTATGGACATGTAGGTTGTTTTTGTACCTTGGTTACTGCAAATGATGCTAACAGGAACACAGGGCTTAGTGTTTCTGTATTAGTGTTTTTGTATTTAGATAAATACTCAAAAGTTGAATAGCTGAATCATTTAGAAGTTCTAGATTCAATTTTTTGAGGATTTCCATACTTTTTTTTTTTTAAGATTTATTTATTTATTTGTACAAGCACCAGGTACAGTCAGAAGCACGGGAGGGTGAGAGAATTCACCAAAGCCAGAGCAGGGAACAGAACAGGCAGACTGATGAAACACACTGCTGAGGGTGTGAGCAGAGGGTGTGGCAGGAGAGGTCTGCACACCATGTTGCTCCCTGGCCAGGGATTGAACTCGTGCTGCAGTGGCCGTGAATAGCTTCATAGGTTGCATCTTAACTCCTTGCACCACTGGGGAGGCCCTAGATTATTTTGCATTTTATAAAATTTCATATAAAAGGTATCAGGGGCCTCCCTGGTGGCGCAGTGGTTGAACGCTGGGTTGCAAAGCTGCCCGCAGCCTCTGCAGCACCGGTTCGATCCCTGGCTGCTCCCCGGCCACCGGGCGAGGGTCCCACATGGTGCGCAGACCTCTCCTGCCGCCCACTGCTCCCCTCAGCAGTGTACTTCATCAGCCTGTCTGTTCTGCTCCCTGCTCTGGCTCTGGTAAATTCTCTCACCCTCCCGCGCTTCTGACTGTGCCCAGTGCTTGTATAAATAAATAAATAAATCTTTAAGAAAATAAGTAAATAAAAGGAAACATACACCATGATATCTTGGGGAAAAAAAAGGAATCATACAAACAATCTTTTCTGTCTTAATTCTTTCACTCAGCACAATTATTTAATTTTAAAATTATTTTTAATTGCAGTAATATTGGTTTATAGCACTATACATGATTTAGGAGTGTAGGATCACACCCTTCAGGCATATGTTACCACACCACATCCACCACCAAGGCACCCAGTTCCACCATAGTCCATTGTCAGCATATTTTGAAATTCATCAATGCTATATCCATATTCATTCCTTTTCACTGCTGAACAGCACTCACTTGTATGGATATGCTATTAATCCTGAGTATCTTTCACCCAAACATTGTAGTTTTCTTCTCCAGGTGTTTGATTTGTGTCTTTTCAAATAAAATCTGTCTCTCTAAGGTGCTGAACACCTCAAATACAATTATAACAACTTTTAATTTCCTTCTCTGCTAATTCTAACATCTGTATCATTCTGAGTAAGGTTTTGATTTATTTTTTCCTCATCATTAAGAGACATATTTTCTTGTTTTTCTGCATGCCTGATAATTTTTTTATTATGTCAAGCATTGCCAATTTGACCATGGTGGACGCTAGATATTTTCATATCCCTATAAATATTCTTGAGCTGTGACCTGGAAAGCAGTTTAGAAATAATTCAGTCCTTTCAGGACTTGTTTTTAAGATTTGTTAGTCTGACCCAGAGTAGTGTTTAGTTTAGCACCAATTATTTCCCACTGTTGAGGCAAGACACTTCTAAACATTCTGCCCAGTGTCTTGTGAATTAAGAGATTTTTTTCAGTCTGGCTGGTAGAAACAGGCACTAGTCCAAGTCTGGTGTGAGTACCAACTATCGCTCCTGATAATTCTGTGGGTCTGTTTCAGGTTGTTTTCTCATGTGCAAGTACTGATTCATACCCTGTTGAATCCTGGAGGGAACCCTCTGCAGATCTCCAGAGTTTTCTCTCCAGGCTCTCTCACATCTGTGATACACCGTCCTCTGAACTCCAGCCATTTTATTCTCCTGGGCTATCAGTTCTCGTTTCGCAAGTCCTGGAGTCCACCAGTCTCCACAAGGCTTCCTTTGCACTGCATTGGAGGCTGGAAACTCCCAGTAGATGGCTAGGCCATGTAGGGCCCATATTTTATTCCTCTCTCTCAGGGAATCACTTTATTGCTTGATGTCTGGTGTCTTGAAAATTATTTTTTAAAACATCTTTTTTTTTTCCTGTTTTTTTTTTTGTTTGTTTGTTTCACGTGGGAAATAAAATCACCTCTTTTATTATCTTAAAAATATTTAAGAAGAATTAAATGACTTATTCTTTTATATTTTTTCAGGGATGTGTTTCATTATTTTTGGTGAGGGAAGTTTAAAAGCCTAACTGAACAAGCTGTTTCCTGACCTCTGCCGACACAGTTAAAGCACTTCTGTGTGGTGCTTCCAGGTGCTGTCACTATGTCACATAGGCCCATGGGAAGGTGAGGCAGATAGCCTTCTTTCTACTATACAGGTGAAGAAATAGTTTCTCAGAGAGATTATGACTTTCTCAAGCCAAACAGCTAATTAACAGGGGAACTAGGACTTGAACGTAGGATGCCTGACACTTTCCATTCAACCAGTCTACATATAATTAGCACAGTAAGACAAATATGATCTTTTGCTAAAAAAGTGTTAGCAGAGAACTTTGCTTACAAGCCAAGCAAGAAAAGCAGGTAGTGGTTAGAGCAGGTGCAAGGTGGCCACAAAAGTGGAATTAGTATCATCCTAATGTAATACCTCCATACTTGCAAACTATGACTGGCTTTTTTTCTTTAAAAATATCTGTTTAGCTATCAAAAATAAGTGGCAACATCACCTAAAAAAGAGTTTATTTTTCTTTTTCCTTGGACTTTTTTTTTTTTTTTTAAAGAGGCACGTATTTTATTTATTTATTTATTTGTTTGTTTGTTTATGCATGCACTGGGTACAGTCAGGAGCGCGGGAGGGTGAGAGAATTCACCAGAGCCAGAGCGGGGAGCAGAGCAGGCAGAAGGACCGAAGTACACTGCTGAGGGGAGCAGCGGGCAGCAGGAGAGGTCTGCGCGCCATGTGGGACCCTCCTCTGGTGGCCGGGGAGCAGCCGGGGATTGAACCAGCGCCGTGGAGGTCGCGGGGAGCTTCGCAACCCAGCGCTCAACCGCTGCGCCACCGGGGAGGCCCTTTCCTTGGACTTTTGAGGGATGAATGACAGCATAGTCATTTTACAAATAACAGAGCAAAAGCTTATGGTTTAGCCAGAGATCCCTCGAAGACAGCCTAAGTCAAAAGTTAGAGGCTGACACTTTTTTGCAGGTGGTGTATGCATGTGGTTGTGTATGCATGTGTTTGTGCAACCCCAGGGCAGGAAGTGTGAGTGAAAAAGGAAAGTGAGGCAAAGAGGGAAGGAAAGTAAATGAGAGGTGGTATGTTATTGAGCTGGTCCCCAGCTTCCCAAGGAGGCACAGCTGGTATAACTGTTTCCAGAAAAGCTAAGTGGATCCACTATACCCCAGAACAGGAGAGTGGGGAGGCAGGAAGAGGTATTTGTGTGTCGATTCCTTTAAGTTTTCTGTCTTCCACCGTTTCAACTTTTCCCTTTGAGGAGGAAGTCCCCACTCCAGTATTTTTTGGTTGTGTTCCCGAGCCCAGGGGCAGCCACCAGGACGCCAGGCCCCAAGCCTGAGGGAAGAGTAAAGCATCTGAATCCGGAAGGAAGTGCTGAAACCATTAAAGCCTCTCTCTGTAGGTGAGCTCTGGTTGGGCCTGATATCACCTGCAGAGATGCCCACCACGGTGGGGATGAGGAGACCCAGCTCTCACAATTGAAGAAGCTGGCCAGGGCCATCAGCCATATGGGAGGTGCCGTGGCAGGCAGAATGGTGGCACACACTGTCTCCACTCAACAAGCACCTGATATCTAGGGGCACGTGGGGCCGAGTATGTCAGGGGAGTTTGTGAACTGGGGTCAGATAGCTTAAATTCAGCTCAAATTTAATTGGAGTTCCTTTTTCCCTTTAGCAGCTGTCAATGAGCAGTTTATTCCAGACTGCTTTTAGCAGCCACACAATGGGGTTGATGTGTGGACAAAAGAGATGGTATATTTAGCATACCCGAATAGAGGCTGGCATGAATTGTGGTCCTTTTTCTTCTCGCTGCATCCAGGGCTGAGGGAGTACGTGCTATTAGAGATGTCTGATCGTGTCTCTACTCAGCCGACTCTCTCTCTCTCTCTCTCTCTCTCTCTCTCTCTCTCTCTCTCTCTCTCTCTCTCTCTCTCTCTCTCTCTCTCTCGCGCGCGCGCGCACACACACACACACACACACGCACACACACTTTCATTATTTTTTGACTTGGAAGTGGTGGAATAAGGAATACAAATGGGGCCTCCCTGGTGGCGCAGGGGTTAAAGACAACGCTATCAAGCTATTACTAGCCACTGCAGCACGACTTTGATCCCTGGCCGGCCATCTAGGGAGCTACACACATGGCACAGCAGACCTCTCCTGTCTGGCTTGCTGCTTCCCTCAGCAGTGTATTTCAGTAGATCAGCCTGTTCTGTTCCCCGCTCTATCTCTGGTGAATCCTCTCACCCCCCCCCCCACACCTCTGGTCTGTACCCCAGTTCTTGCATAAATAAATAAATCTTTAAAAAAAAGGAATACAAGTGATTTTGAGACTTTTTAGGAGATATTCTATCTTGTAACTGATTTGAACAAGATATGTTTAGTTCTAGAACAGACTAAAGTACCTGATTGTCTGATCCAAAATGCAAAATGTGAAACACTATTCATGACATTATTCAACAAATCTTTGTCAAGTCACTACTGTGTCCTGGGTGTCTTCTCAACTGACCACTCCTAAGCTTTGGGGTGATGAACATAAGCCACAAAGAAGGAAGAGATACCCAAAGAACTGACTTATCTCTGGATTATGCAGATGCTGCTGAAGTTCACGAGCTCTCATGAGGACCACAGAACTGAAGCCAAACTCACTTATTTTCTGTAAAAACATCCCCGGTCTATAACTTCAGGAACAGCCTGGGATGTTTCTTTACACCTTTTTTTCATATTTTTAAAATTTCTCTCTTTATATTTTACATCATTATTCATTTATGTACAGTATGCTTTCTCCTCACAGGTGTAGTCCCCATAAAATTCCCATCTCCAAGTCACCTGTGAACCATCACCACAGTCTCTTGTGCTCTTCCTGCCCCTGTTTTAATCCCTCGCCCTCCCCTGATGAATGTCTCTGATTTATAGTTGCCTCCTAGTTTTGTCTTTTTTTTCTTCCTGATCCTTAATTTGGTTCACCTATATTCCTCCTATAAGTGAGACCATCCTATATTTTTCTTTTTCCTTCTGACTTATTTCACTGAGCATAATCCCCTCTAGCTCCATCCATGTTGCTGCAACTGGCATGAGTTACCTTTTTTGATTGATGAATATACACTCTTTTAGAAAATAATGTCATATAGATCTTGAGGAACATTCTGATGGACTACTATCGGGACAATCATCACTTAATTGGCAAAGATGTTTTACAACACAATAACACTCAGTGTTGAAGAAGTTGTGTGTATGTTGAGAGAAGAACTGGCCTTTAAATCATCAGACATTTTGCTTATTATTTGTCCTTACTCAAACCATATATATTTGATTCTCAATGAGGAGTAGTTTTGTCTGCCTCCTTTGCGTGTCCCCCTTGGTTGTCAAAACTGTCAGGGGTGCTGCTGAATACTTTACTGTACACATGGCAACCCCCCAACAACAAAAAAGCATTATTTAGACTAAAGTGTCAGCTGTGGCAAGTTTGAAAAAACCTAATGTACAGCAGGCATTCTCAGCTTTTGGGTGTTTAAATAATATTCTGAATATTTTCTTTCCTTTTTTTTAAAGCCATATTTTTCTTTCTTTTTTTGTTTTTAAGAGAAAGGTTTTGACCTATAAGAACCTGGGCCATGAACTTCAAAATACAAAGGATGTCAGAAGAGATAATGCTGCAAAATAATGTGTGATGAAGATTCAAGGTACAAAGGGTTATTTACATCTCACATATCAGAAATAAGCTTCAGGAGGTTGATGTAATTGTGTGCCACTAAGCCAGAGGATGTTTGACGTTGCACCCACCTCTGAAATCCTGTGATTAGATGAATACCTTTTCTTTTAGTTGATTGCTGTTGAATGCCTAGTAGGCATAAGAAAGACTCTTTCCTTATTCTGAGGGGGAAAAAAACTCCAGAGGACAAGATCTGCGTAAACTGTTCTATGTCATTTAGTGTAAGAGGGTTGGGGAGGTCCGTTAGAAATTTCAAAATGAAATGCTTACCAAATTCCCTAGATCACTCACAGCACATGTTTTAATTTGAATAACAAATGCTGTAACAGCTTTCAAAAGCATAGAAAATACATCTAGATTCGGAAAGGAAATTATAGTAGAGGGAGTAGAATTAAGCACCATCTGAGGAGAAAGTGACAATGACAGTTTGCATTTTCAATGGCAGAAAGTAGTTTTAGTTTTTGTTTTCATTTTGCTATGCTTTTCAGGCTGCTATAGATGGTCCACATCTCCTCCATACAGACAGGGCTTTCTGCATCCTAACCTCTGCCAGCTAGGAAGGCCAGGTCTGTCAAACAGCCTAAACGGACTCAAAGGAGAATGCCAGTTCAATCTCTCTTTCCAGATTCCAACTATCATTAAATTTAAATCTGCCTCCCATTTTTTCCCTTCTTCATCAGTTGAGGAGGAAATAAACTGTCTCTGTTATTAGTACTTTTTCAATTTTGTATATCCCATAAGTATTGTTTTCTGAGCATCAAAACAGCTTCTTGAATTTTTTTACTTCTCCCTTGTTTCATGCGAGGAAATTTCAAAGAAGCACATTCTCTACCAGTGCCTTTTATTGTTTTCTCTTGGAGATCCCTTAAAAAGCAAAAAATTGGCCCATCACACTCTCATTTTGTATGTAGAGACTTCTTTCTGAAAAATTGATTGGTTGGTGTTCTCTTAAGAGTTACTTTGTTTTTCTCCCACAAAAATTAGAGATTGCACTAAAACAGCAATGACTTAGAAATTAGTGCTAACTGTAGTTAGCAATGGAGTAATGATAGTTAATACTATTCTGCAGAGCCATATTTCTAAAACTTTATAATCAGTCACAAAACTTGAAAGGGAAGTACCTAAATGGGCTTGGTGGGGCCTGGATAGAGACAAGATTCTGTCTTGGAAAGCCAAATGAACCCCATGTTTTCAATAGCAGAATTCCTGTGGGTAGGCCCACTAAATGGAGATGAAAGAACATATTTTATTATCTGGATGAAACAAGGGCAAAACGTGAGGGAAGATAGAGCTAAAGCCAGACATGATTGGTACGGAAAGTGAGGGATACAGAAAACGAGAAAGGTGTGGCTACCTGAGTAAAAGACTCTTCTTTTCTCAACTTTTTGTGGGGAAATTTAATTTCACTGGGTATTCAAAGTACAGAGAGCATCTAGAAAATTTATTGGAAAAAAATCAACACACTAGAGAGATTCAAGAGCAAACTGGCAATATTTGTGCAATGTTTTAAGGAAAAAAATTCTTGGAGTTAAACATTTACAGTGGAATAATGACTGATTTATCCACTTATAGAAACTTAAATCCAGAGGATTTTGATTACTCTAACTTCACTAGTTCAGAGATAATCTTTCAGAATCTCTATCAGTACTTGATAACAAAATGGCATTAAATAAAACTAGGGGGCCTAGGTTTATTTAATAAAATAAGTTTTATTAAATAAAACTAGGAGGTCCTTAAGGGGTTAAGCAAAGCACTGTGAAGATATACACAGCCTCTGCAGCACGAGTTCAATCCCTAGCCGGCCAGGGAGCAACCTACATGGCGCAGCAGAACTCTCCTGTCTCTCTCTCCTCCATTTTCAGTAACAGTACCATTGATTTCAGGTTTTCTGTTGAGTTAATAAATTCTCACTAATATACATCTAGTTTTTCTACTCACCCTCATCCTGTAGAATATGAAATTCTACAAACTTTAAAAAGCACCATGCTTGGGCCGCCCTGGTGGTGCAAGGGGTTAAGTCGCAACCTGTTAAGTTATCTGCAGCCTCTGCAGCACATGGCACAGCAGACCTCTCCTGACTCACCTGCTGCTCCCCTCAGCAGTGTATTTCAGTCAGTCTGCCTGTTCTGTTCCACTTTGTCTCTGGTGAATTCTCTCACGCCCTGCACCTCTGGCCTCTACCCCAGTTCTTGTATGGACAAATAAATAAATGAAAAATAAATAAATAAATAAAACACTAGGTACCATTATCACTTCTTTAGTATCTATTATATGCCATGCACTGTTAGAGGTTTTCTTTATACAATTTTGTCATTCAATTCCTATCAATACTTATTATAAAATATTTATTATAAAATATTATAATTTTATTATAAAAAGGGCATCATTATCTCCAAACTAAAAACTGAACCTCAGGGAAAGTAAAAAACTTGTCCAAGGTAATATAGCTGACACAACCAGACTCTGAGTCCACATCTGTCTAGATCATATTGTGAACCCCCAACATGACGACACTGTCAGGGTCAGTTCTCAGCTCCGCGGGGCAGCCTCAGAACTCAGCTGGGCATTTGCAGAACAAATCAGGGCTTTTAAAAGTCCTCTAAGAGGGCCTCCCCGGTGGCTCAGCGGTTGAGCGCTGGGTTGCGAGCTGCCCGCAGCGTCTGCGGCGCCGGTTCGATCCCCCGGTTGCTCCCCGGCCACCGGAGGAGGGTCCCACATGGCGTGCAGACCTCTCCTGCCGCCCGCTGCTCCCCTCAGCAGTGTACTTCGGTCCTTCTGCCTGCTCTGCTCCCTGCTCTGGCTCTGGTGAATTCTCTCACCCTCCCGCGCTTCTGACTGTACCCAGTGCATGTATAAACAAAAACAAACAAACAAATAAATAAATAAAATAAATAAAAGCATGCCTCTATAAAAAAATAAAATAAAATAATTAAAAAAAAAAAGTCCTCTAAGAATCCCTGAAATCAAGTCAAGCTAAGTCCAGATGCCAATATACTGAAAAAGTCTTGGTCTTATCTTCCAGTTTGAGGCCATGGTGGGTAATTTTATTGCTTCATATGATGTGTGCACCCTATCAAGTGGGTGTAGCTGTTAACAGAGAAGCTCCCTCCCAGCCTGCCAGGAGCACTGAAAGGTGCAAGGACAGCAATGCCAGCTGCAGGGGGCAGATGGCTGTCCCCTTCCTATTTGTGCTCTTTGAGGGTTTTTAGTTTAAAGCAAAAGCTATCAATTTCACAGGGAAGCCAACCACTGCTCAGCAATCCTACTGTTGAATCTAGTTGCATCCTCCACAGCAGCCTCTGAAAATGTTCTGTGCAGACAACCTTGTCTCTTAGTTTGTTGAAAGAACTAAAGTCATCTAGCACAGATTTTATTTTTCTCCTTTTATTGCCACTCAATCCTTCCTCATTGTCAAAGGAATAGTAGGCTTACTCTTCTCCCAAGAGCTCTCTAGGGTAGGAGAATAGATTCCTATATGGATCCATCTCTGACCTGGTACTTTCTGCAGAAGCTGCTTTGTTTCAGCTCAAGAGCTCCATTCACCAGTACAGGCACAACTGGCTCAACCACTCTTCCTCACAATCCAGCCAGGGCTTCAGCTCTGCCCTGATTGACAGCATTCGAGTCTCTATTCCCAGAGCCCCTTGCTCTGGTGTCTCATTAGTGATGATGGATCCAAAGTCAGACCACCCACACCAAGAAAAGCAAGTTGAGATCTTAGGTTGTACAGAAGGTTGCTGATGAAAGAAAAGAGGACAAAGCATAAGAATCCAAATGGAACCTCCCCGGTGGCACAGCGGTTGAGCGCTGGGTTGCGAAGCTGCCCATAGCCTCTGCAGTGCCGGTTCGATCCCCGGCTGCTCCCCGGCCACTGGAGGAGGGTCCCACATGGCGCTCAGACCTCTCCTGGGGCCCACTGCTCCCCTCAGCAGTGTACTTCGGTCCTTCTGCCTGCTCTGCTCCCCCACTCTGGCTCTGGTGAATTCTCTCACCCTCCCACACTTCTGACTGTACCCAGTGCTTGTATAAATAAATAAAAATAAAATCTTTAAAAAAAAAAAGAATCCAAATGGGTGACAGGAACTGAGGTCTGAAATAATTGAAGGGTAGGTGGTTGTAGTAAATGATTATTCAAACTTGAAGGTTCAAGTAGAGCCCTAGAGCAGATATACTGAGTCTAACCAGTATTAGGATTGTGAGTGGATATCAAGTGCCTAATATCTCACTCATCTGGGGACACTATGATAAGATATGTTTAAAGTTAAATTGCTGCATATGGAACCTAAAAATAAGCCAAATACAAAGGAGCAGAGAGTAGAATGAAGGTTGCCAGGGTCTGGGGAAATGAAAAAAGGTTGTGTACCCTTTGACCAAGTTCTAAGAATCTAGTATTCTAATATTATTCATCATTGTGACTACAGTTAACAATAATGTGTTATGTACTTGAAAATTGCTAAGAGAGTAGATCTTAAATGTTCTTACTACACACACACACACTTACACACATACGAATAACATTTATGTAAGCTGACAGATATGTTAATTACCCTTATCATTGTAATCATTTCATAATATCTACATATAGTAAATAATCCTGTTGTATACTTTAAATGTATAAGAGTTATAGGTCAGCTATATCTCAATAAAGCTGGGGAAAAAAGTAAAATTAAGTTGCTGGCGAAAACTCAAAAAGGGTATATATCTATTAATAGACATATTAATAGAGCTAGCTGAACTAAATGCCTACATTTTAGATGTCTAAAGGTTTTTAATATTTTATTAAGATGACACTACTATGTGATGAACTGCTTCTCACAAAATATTAATTCATAAATCAATTTGCAGTCCAACAAATAGAATATGTCCTTAGATCAATGTAGATTTAATCCAATCTCTTATACTGCCTACATCATGCAATTCAATTCAATAAAGATTTACTGCACACCTACTTTGTGCCAGGTATGTGCTGGGCACTCAGGATACATGGAGGGAAGATTAAATTGTGTTTAGCTTTTCCATACTCATGAAAGTACCATTGAGGAATAAAATTGTATGGAAAGACTTGATAAGAAACTTGAAAAGAAAAAAAAATGGCAAAGAAAAGAGAACACATTCATTGTAGACAAGTATCACATTGTGCATTTTCTGTTTTATCTCTGCTGCACCTAGCGGGGTTTGGAGTCCAGCAGCTAAACAATAAATACTCATCAAACTGAATTAAGTAGAAAATTCAATTATAAATTCCCCTTTCTTTTTCTGTGTTCTCTTTTCATTCTCTCCCCCTAATATTTCAGCAGTTTGAGGTTCCACACAACTACAGTGTGGTGGGGTAAAGATTTAAACCCTTGCCAAGACAGCTTCCAAACTAAAAAAAAAACTAGTTAGAAGTCTCAGAAGTCAAATTTCAGCCTTGTGTGACATTTGGTACCTTTCCTAATTACAGGCTCCATTCTCTCCAGTGCTCAAGTGTCTCCTGCTACAGAGCCCTAAGTGGTACTCTGGAAGCCTGGAAGAACCGCTGTGCTGCCTAAGCGCCAGATGTGTGACGAGGGGCTAATTTAGGCCCTGGGGAGATCAGGCTCATTCTGTTTTCTTTCCTTTCCTCCTCTCTCCCCCCTTAGTTGAGATGTTTCATTCTTTAATTTAAAAGAATTTCTTTCCTGCAGTGTTGACTTTACTATGACCAAATATGGTCTGTTAATCATTATGCGAGAGATTCAGTGGAATCAAAGAGATCAGGCTAAGTGAAAAATGAAAAACTAAGAAAAATATATTTTGCAGCATGAACACAAGACATTACTTATAATGAAGCACATCATCAACAAATTCCCTTTTTGCTAACATGCATTCTATGTTACTGGTACTTAGAGATGGTCTTTCTCTTTACCAACCTCTTTTGGACAGTGCTGAACAATTAAGAAAACATTAATTTATTAGACTAGTCAACAATCATTCTGATTATCTGTTACAAGAACTATGCTAATGCTTCCCTTTCTTTGAGACTTGGCCATAAAGTAAGTAACAATTTAATGGCTGTAATGGGGTGATGGGGGTGTACATTGGGTGCCCTGGTATCTGGGGCTGGGCAGTAGGGGAGTGTAGGGTTGGGAGATGGTTAGAGAAGGCTTCTTGGGAACCTGATCTATGAGTCAAGTACCAAACAAGTGAGACTAAGCAAAATGAGGAAAGGAAAGGAAAAGCATTTCAAGGAGAGAGAATAGCAATGTTAAAGGAATGAAGATGAGAATGGATTTCTTTGAAGAAAATAAGGTTGCCCTCTGCCTTTAAATTTTGGTATTCACCTTCTGAGTAGCAATGGGTTGATGCTTGCTTCCTGAAGTCATCTGAAGGCTTTCTTTCTTTTTTCTTTTTAATCTGATAGCTGATTATTTTACCAGAAATTCATAGGTGTGTGCATGTAGTGAGTGACTGTATGCTGGGCCACATACAGAGGAATGTGAATTACCATATGTGTTATGGGCATCATGTGTATTAACTATATATAACAATATGTGATAAGCCATAATGCAGTTGCTGCATTAACAATAGTTAATCATTAACGGAACACTTACTATACACTAGGCAATAGACAAAGCACTTTGAAAACATCTAAGTTAACCCTTAGGAAAACCTGAGATATCACTCTCCCAAGGAGAGAGTTGGTGCAGAAAGTAAGTACTTACTTAAGGTCACGCAACTGGTGAAGAACAGGACTTGCATAAGAACTCAGGTCTGCCTTATTACAATGCTTGTGCTCTTAAGAACGAAGCTATTTTAGCTCTGGCAAGAACAAATCCTATATTCTTATCCCACATTCATTTCTTTTTCCTCTAGACCTTTAAGGTCTTTTCCAAATTCAGAGCCATTTAAATCACCATCCTCAATTTTTCCTTTACTCACTAACCTCAGCTTCAGCACTCTGTGATAATGTTATTTGTACTAAATTGCCCCCAAACCAAGCTGGTCTTTATTTCAGAATAATTAACTTGTTAGCAAGATGCCTATGACAGGCTTGATGGCAAAAAGTGATTAAAGAAAGGAGGATTTGTTTGACAACTTAATAGTTATTGGGCCCTTTGAACAATTGAGTGATTTAAATCAATATTTAGGAAAAACATAGCTGAAATAAGAGGAAAAAAAGAAAATTATGAGATGGAAATCAGATTTACAATAATGGAATTTACATTTATGGACAGAGGAAGGTAATTTCTGTGCAAATGGACTAAACAATCCCCATGAGTATTTCTGCTGTTACCACTTTATGTGGATTTAGCTCACACAACTGCAAGGACAGTCACTTCTCTTATTCCTCTGCTAAAATGGCCAGACCTTTGACTAGAAGTAACATTTAGAAAAAGAGATTACTTGCTATCTGCAAGCAGTTTGTTGAATTTTGAGGTGGATCATCTAGAAAAAGAATTCTATGGGCCACAACCAGCTCATGCACTGAACAAATAAAGATTCATGTGTAGCCTTGGGTTGCTATGGTTGAGTAAGCCTGGTGTTGATAGAGCTTTCAGGAAGTAGTTGAGGTGGGTGGCTACAGATGAAAAAGATGAACAACGGGGGACACAGATGCAGACTCTGCCTCCATCTCTTCCCGTGGAGCTCATGTGTATCCTGCTCCACTTTCTATATCAGAGCCTGTTTGTTCAAGTTTATTTTTTACTTGGTTATTATTTTTTTAAAAAATAAAATTTTAGGGCCTCCCCTGGTGGCGGTTGAGCAGGCGGTTGAGCACAGCACTGTGAAGCTGTCCGCAGCCTCTGCAGTGCGGGTTTGATCCCGGGTGGCCAGCGAAGGTCCCACATGGCATGGCAGACCTCTCCTGTTGCTCCTGCTGCTTCCCTCAGCAGTGAATTTCATCAGTCTGCCTGTTCTGTTCCCCACTCTGTCTCTGGTGAATCCTCTCACCCCCCGCATCTCTGGCATGTACCCCGGTCCTTGTATAAATAAATAAAAATCTTTAAAAATTTTTTTTTAAAGTTGTTCTTCCTCTATTTTATTTTTATTTTTTATTTTTTTGCATAGAAAAACTGGGGTGGGGAGGGGAGAGGATTCACCAGAGATGGAGTGGGGAGCAGAACAGGTGGATCTATTGAAATACACTGCTGAGGGGAGCAGCAGGTGAGACAGGAGAGGTCTACTGTGCCATGTGGGTAGCTCAGGGACTTACCCCAGAGGCTAACGCAGAATTCCTAATCTTCTATCTTATTCATTTTCAGATGTACCTGAGATCTTAGGACAAATCCTTCTGACCCTTCTACATACATCAGCAATGAGAGATTCTGTTCTATAAAAGGGTGACTTTTTCCAGAAGGAAAAAGAAAAATATTAGATGGTATCACTTACAGGAGGAATATAGAAAAACAGAACAAAGTGTCAAAAAAATACAAAACTTGTAGGCAAACTATAGTTCTGAGGCGTACCAAAGGGTTTCGGGGAAGGGTTGAAACAGGGAGGGAAGAGCACAAGGGACTATGGTGCTTGTTCATGGGTACTGTGGTGGTGGGAGATTTATAGGGACTACACCTGAGGGGAGAAATCAAATACTGTACAAAAATGAATAATGAAAAAAAGTGTGACTTCACTTACAAAGTGAGCACAGCCTCTGAGCAGCCAATTAGCCTCCATGCTGCCTCAAGCCAGGTCTGCTTCTCTTCAAATTTTTATCTCTGTAGCTAATGGCATGGTGACCAGCATCCTAAAGAGACTGGAATTATTAAGCTTACTGAAGGTATAAAGGGGGTGTAGTATTTGCAAAGCAACAGTTTCTTCTAAACTTGTTTAGCGAACATTCCACTTAGTGCATATGGAGATGTCAATGGAGACTACAACTGACTAGAATGTTAGGAGCCTCAGGACAAAAAGCTGAGCCAGAGAAAAACAAAATAGATGTCGATTTCAAGTGCAGTCTTCAGGCTCATAGAATGAGGCAGCTTTGATTACACAAAAGCAAAGGCAATATGATATGTCAACATTTACAAAGTGACATTGTAGGACATCTAAAAGACTTATGACATCTTGCAAGACCTCTTTCTTCCAAAGAAAGCTCTACCTTTTTTTCAAAAGGAGAGAACCCACCATTGCCCTAGCAGCATAGAGACCAGTGCCAATGCTCTCTGGCCTTTCCTGCTTCCTTAACTGCAATCTTTCATTGAAGGAGCAGGTAGGGGTCAGGTGGGTCCTCAAGGTTTACCTTTACCCCCAATAGCAGATAAAGAGAGTATTATTGAGGGGACTCCAGATTTAAAGGCCACTTGTTCTGAGTATCCTTGGGTCTTGTGTCTCTTAAAAGCTGTGAATCACAACCAGTTTCTTATTTCAGTAAAATTTGAATTTGCAAATTCATTGGCAGGCTCTAAAGGTTGGTTTTCATTTACCCAACAAATATTTATTGAGTACCTAACATTTCCTGTGGGTATAGTAGGGAGATGTTTGCTCCAGTATCAAATAATAGAGGGGACTGTGTTTGCAGCTCATAGAAATGTCCTGCTCTGTCCAAGGAGGAAATTCCATTAAAGGCGAGTGAGAAAGTGGTACTATTATGTTAAAACTTATTAATTCATCCACTGAAAAACACTTCTCGTGCCTCTATTATATGCCATGCATGGGAAGTTCAATGTTCAGTAAAATAGGACCCGTGCCCTTTAAGAGTTCACAGTCCAGTGAGAGGGGACATTCATTTGAATACTAATGTTAATATGGAATAAGGGCTGTCACAGAGCTATACAAAAAGTATAGAGGGAGATCAGAGGAGAATGGAGAATTAATTGGTCTCAGAGAGGGAAGGGAGATTAAGAAGGATATGTGGGGCAGGTGGGATTAAAGATTAAAGAAAGTGTCACAGGGGAGAAGATAGTTGAACCCCAAATATTTGGGACACATAAATATCCTTTTCTTGGTTCATGGCTGCCTCACCGATGTAATAAATATATTCTCTATCTGACAGCAATTAATGAATCAGAAAACATGCAACCAGCTCTACATTATATTTTATCTGGTTGGATAATTAGCTTTCTCAGTAATGTCAACAACAATGAATTGTTTTGCTTTGACCACAGGATAACACTCAAGGGAAATGAAAAGCTATAGAGTGAGCTTCATCTAGATTCAAATCTCAGCCCCACCATTACTAATTTACAACTTTGAAGGAATTACTGATACTCTGAAGTCTCTTTCCTCATCCATCCATCCACCTCATTCATAAAAAAGGTGGTAACAATAGTGCCTACATCACACGTGTGTGGGCTACTAAAATGGTTAAGTGAAAGAATTCCTTATTACTGTAGAGTTTGACATGGGCTGCATTTCACAGTGCTGCCTATTACTACATTGCGGGGTTGGGGGGGGGGTGAGGAAATGATTGTCTATGTAGAATCGTACTTGTTGGAAGCATTTAAAATAGGACAAAGTCCCACATCTGATGTCCTCATGGCCTCATGGCATTTCCTGCTGTTGCTTTTAAAAAAAGTGCTTCTTCCAGTCTCCCTGTTCTGTTCCCCACTCTGTCGCTGGTGAATCCTCTCATGCCCGGCACCTCTGGCCTATACCCCGGTTCTTGTATGCATAAATAAATAAATCTTTAAAAAAATTGCTTCTTCTTTTAAAAAATCCCCCTGATCACCTCTATTTTATAAATGCTATTATAACATGGATAAAGGAAATAAAAGCCACAATAACAACAAATCACCTCAACCTATGCCTCACTTTCACTTTTCTATGATTTTTTTGGACCAAGCACAGTCACTAACCTAGAGGATGTACTGAGAATGAAAACGTGAATAGTTAGTGCCATGGTTTGACCTGAAAAAGAAGTATAAGGTTTCATAAAAATCATGCCCTGAAAGCTGGTATTAACTGCAGTAGCATAAATGTTTTCCTGAATTTTAAAATATTTAAAAAGGAATCCCACTTCTATTTTCTGGTTGACAGAATGGGAGACTGTGGTGCAGAGGGATGAATCTGGAACAAGAAACTACAGCAATGACGTTAATACGAGGGCACAACAGGTTTCCACGGAGGATTAAAAAAGGTCCTTTGGCCACTACAAGGCCATTTCCTTTTGGCATAAAGTCATGACCTACTTAGCCGTCTTGTCAGGAGAGTAAGGACGGTTATCATGAATGGCAGATCCAGGCTGTGCGCGGGCCCAGCCAGTCACAGTGAACACGGCTGGGTGACTGCCCCGGACACAGCACAGGGGCCTGAACACACACTGAAAGAAATCAATACAGTCTTTCTTTTTAAATTCAGTCACGTAATTTTTAAAGCTTTGTACGTAGTCGGTTACCTCACTTTTAAGATAATATTCAGCCACTTCTAAAAGGCACAGAGCAAAGCAGTAATTACCCTTGACCGGAGCAAAACAACTCATTCGAAAGGTTCTAAATGTGTTAGGGACTCTTCCCATGAGATTCATGAGATTTTGAGTTTGGAAACTTGCACCTCAGAGGAACACTGAAAAATAATTAACATCCATTTTAATCTCATGCCTTTCAATAATATTCACAGCACGTTTTTAACTACAGCCAGGCCTAAACATAAACAACCAATTTAGAAAGGATAATTATATATGTGCATAGTCAATGATTATTCTAGCATATAGCAGAGACAAAAAGACTGGGAATCTTCTTGTTACTTCTATCACTCCAAATGAGCCAAGCATTCTAGAATTCTAATTTTTATCAAGCACCATCTTGGAGTCTACATACCTGTATACCTTTAGAAGGAGTGCAATGTGGCTGTTCATTCCATTTTCAAAAAGAGAACAAATCTACTCTGTGAGCCTACAAATAACCCTGGAGCAGTGGTTTTCCATAGTCTCACATACTTATTTTAGGTGCCTCATTTATGAGCATTTGGTATAATGAAGAGTAAAGGATGTGCACAACAGAAGATGAACTCCTGCCATTTTTGACAACACAGATGGACTTGGAGGGGATTATACTAAGTGAAGTAAGCCAGAAGGAGAAAGACAAATACTATACGCCTTCACTCATTTGTGCAATATGAAGAAAAAACCCCAAACCTTTAGACTCTGACAACAGAATGGTGGTTGTTGGGAGAAAGGAGGTACAAGGGAAGGGCAGAGAGGGTCAACTTGTTCTTAATCTGTAATCTTGGTGGATGGTGAATGGATATTTGGTGGCGAGTGTGGTCAGAAGATATGATCTTGGAACATACACAGTGTTCTAAACTAATGTCACCTGAATTATAAAAGTGTGGACTCTGGTATCATGCCAGCTATGTGGCTTTAGAAAACATACCAATCTCAGAGGCCTTTCTGGTGGCACAAAGGGTTAAGTCGCAGCACTATGAAACTATCAGCAGCCACTGCAACATGAGTTTAATCCCTGGCCAGGGAGCTAATCACATAGCACAGCAGACCTCCCCTATCTCACCCGCTGCTCCCCTCAGCAGTGTATTTCAGTAGATCTGCCTGTTCTGCTCCCCACTCTGTCCCTGGTGAGTCCTCTAACCTCCCCACACCTTTGGCCTACACCCCAGTTCTTGTATGCATAAATAAATAAAATAAATTTTTTAAAAAAGAAAACACACCAATATCAGTTTTTGCAGATACGAAATGGGGGTGATAACGATTCCTACCAGAGAAAAATAATCCATACATACTTCTCGTCTGTAGCATCCATCCACATGTTTTTTTTTTTTTTTACCCACTAGCTATTAATCGAACATGGGCTACAGACAGGTTCTACGCAACATTGACAGACTGAGGATGGGCTTTTTTTAAAAAAGATTTATTTATTTATGCACACAAGACTGGGGTACAGGCCAGAGGTGTGGGGGGTGAGAGGATTCACCAGAGATAGAGTATGGAAAAAACAGGCATATTGACTGAAATACACTGCTGAGGGGAGCAGCGGGTGGGACAGGAGAGGCCTGCGTTACCATGTGGGTTGCTCTCTGGCTGGCCATGGATAGAAGCTGCAGAGACCGCAGATTGCCCCACAGTGCAGTGCTTAACCCCTTGCGCCACCAGGGAGGCCCTGAGGATGTTTTTATACAAAGCAGGTACTGAGAGAGACAGAGACACCAGGTACATTCATTCCCTGGCTGTTGCAAGTGTTGGCTGCTAAGAGCTCACCCCTGGACCTTTTTAGGGAGGACCATTCTTGACTGCCTGGGAGTAACTCCCACCCTCTGGGCCATTTCTGTGCAATTCACCCTACACAGCTGCTGGAGACAGCAGGCTGAGGCTACATTGCTCCTGAAATCATTTTTTTGTGCCTGGCTTCTTTCCCTGCCTTCTCTGTATTCCTCTCCCAGTGACAGGTATTTCTGAGAACACTCCCTGAATAGACCCCTCTGCTGCTACAGAATCTGACCCAAGACCTACCATACCCATGTATTATTTTGATAACACAGCTTTCAAGTAAATACATGAATAATGATTAAATAAAAATTTATAGAGTTTCTTTATAAATGAAAACAATCTATTCTTCTTCTAAAGTGACTGAACACACATTTTTAAAGTAATCTTAAGGCTTCCCTCTGTATGTATTATCTTGCTTCTTAAGAAATGCCTCATCTTTTAACTGAAGATCTCATGCTGCATAATGGGTGTAAAGCAAATAGAACAAAAATCTATTTGACAATTAAAAAAATCCTTTTTGGTTTGTTTTTATTTCCTTTGTTCTTTTGAAACTGAAATAAAGCCCTTTGGGGTGGGTTGGGGGGGCGCTGGCTTGGTGATTTTGATCATATTCCTGGTTGGGTACTTATGCCCACTCGTTTTTTTTCTTTTATTTTTCACAAATGGCCTGCATTTGTCATTCTGTGTAGGAGTAGTTTGTTAGTTTCATAAACTTGGAGTTGAAATGGGCTTTTCTACTCTCATCTAAGTGTCCTGTAAAACAGTTTTATCCATCCACTCTTGATTGATACCGGTAAAGAGGCTGCCCAAGATATATATAGTAGTCAGCAAAGTATGTCTCTCTTAGTGAAACATGTGCTCTGGTCAAAACTTTCACATCTTTGTATAAACCATGACAAATATAATGAGTAATTATAGATGAGTGTGTGGGGAGGCATTTCACACTATCAGAGATCGTGCTACATCAAAGTAGCTTTTTTTGTGAAACTAAGCATAACTGATCTTAACTGGGTCTGACAAATAAGAACAGAATGAAGTTCTCAGTATTCTCTGTAGGTCTGCTATTGAATGACTAATTATTCTTCATAACTGGTGATCTTTTCCCAAATCACAAACCATAGTGTTAAATGTGATTGCATGTTCAGCCACCAATTTAGAAAGATCCATGCCTGTATGGATCTTTGTATTCTACTTGCCTTATAAACCATACACACTTTAAAAAGAATCTTAGAGAATGGTTTCAAAGTGACAGCAATTTGCTAAAATAGTTTGCAATTATTTTACTTCCCCAAACCCCACAAATGCCTTATTAATTACACTATCAATTTCTTTAAAAAAGCTAAAATTAAACTTATATAACTCAAAAAAGAAAACAAACCAATTTAAAAAATGGACAGGAGACCTAAATAGACACTTCTCCAAAGAACACATACAGGTGACCGTAAGACACACAAGAAAAAATGCTCATCCTCACCAGTCATCGGAAAATCAAAACTACTACAAGTTACCATCTCACAACTGTCAAAATGGCCCATATCAGAAAGACCAGAAACAAGTATAGGTAAGGATATGGAGAAAAAAGAATCCTAGTAAACTGTTGTTGGGAATGCCAACCTTGTGGAAAGCAGATGGAGGTTTCTCAAAATATTAAAATTGATATACCACATGATCCAGCAATTCCACTCCTAGGTATCTACTCAAAGAATGCAAAAACACCAACTCAAAAGGATACATATTTTCTTATGCTCATTGCAGCACTATTTATGACAGCCAACTTATGGAAACAACCTAAAAGCATTCAAGGATGGATGGATGAGTGGATTAAGAAGATGTGTTATGTATACACAGTGGAATACTACTCAGCTATAAAAAAGACGAACTCCTACCATTGTGACAACATGAGTGGAACTGGTGGTGATTATGCTAACTGAAATAAGTCAGGAGGAGAAAGACAAATACTGGATGGTTTCACTTATATGTGGAATATAGAGAAACAGAACAAAAGGTTAGAGAAAACCAAACCAATAACAAACACTAGAAATCTGACTATAAAACTGAGATCACCAGAGAAGGAGGGAGAGGAAGGGGGACACGACGAACTGTGCTGGAGGATTATGGGTGCCTTGGATGGTAGCATATACCTAAAGAGGTAAGACCCTTTATTTCTGAATCACTATACAGTGTTGTAAACCAATGTTACCTTAATAAAAAATTCAGTTAAAAAAAAAAAAGGAAAAAATTGTATTCATTTATTCTATACTACCTAATCTTTTTTTTTCTTTATATAATTTTTTTATATCCTTTATTTATTTATTTATTTATTTTAATAGAGGCATGTTTTATTTATTTATTTGTTTGTTTGTTTTTTGTTTATACATGCACTGGGTACAGTCAGAAGCGCAGGAGGGTGAGAGAATTCACCAGAGCCAGAGCAGGGAGCAGAGCAGGCAGAAGGACCGAAGCACACTGCTGAGGGGAGCAGCGGGCGGCAGGAGAGGTCTGCGCACCATGTGGGACCCTCCTCCGGTGGCAGGGGAGCAGCCGGGGATCGAACCAGCGCCACAGAGGCCGCGGGCAGCTTCACAACCCAGCGCTTAACCGCTGCACCACCGGGGAGGCCCACTACCTAATCTTCTTAACCCTTCATACTATATCCTCTTGTCAATTTTCTGTGCTTTAATTATGCAATTCAACTTTTGTCAGGCAAACTCTGTGCCCCAGATAATGCTACTTTATTCCCCTTTTCTACTTTCTTATCCATCAGGCACACACACTATTCTTATGGTAGCTATAGATACATCTACTTTCCTTCGTAGCATTTGTACAAATTTGCTAATATCTTTCCTCCATGTTTTTAAACTGAATGTTATTGTTCTTTGTCCATCTCCATCCATTTTCTTCTCTCAGGAAGATGTGGTTTTGATTTTTACCAATAGTGTAATTTTGTACAATAGTGTAAATTTGTACTTTGTAATCAAAATAATTCCATAGGCTTCCTCTGGAAACATCATAAAATCATTCTTTGGAAAACTAGGTTAAATGCATGCAGGATGCTATAAGCTTTAGAGGTCTTTAATTATACTATTTGGTTATCAGTAAGAATCCTGTTTTCCAGACAGAATAGTTCTCTTTCCACAAGCTTCTGCCCAGTCTTCTAGTTCTAATACCTTTCTCCATATTTCCTGATATCCTGAATTTGCTTTCTTAATTTGCAGTCAGTGATTCATGTTTACTAAAACAGCAACTCTGTCTGTGTATCTATCTATCTATCTATCTATCTATCTATCTATCTATCTATCTATCTATTATCATCTTTCTTTCTTTCTATCTGCCTACCTACCCACCTACCTACCTACTCACCTATATATTTGAGGTAACACTGGTTTATAACACTGTATATAATTCAGAGGTATAGGCTCACATCTCTTCAGCGTATGTTACCACACCATACCCACAACCCACCATCCATAGTCCTCCATCAGAGTCCATTAGTCTCCTCTCTACTTTGCTCTCCACCCTCGCTCTCCCCTCTCTGCTAGCCTCAATTATACAGTCAAATTTCTAGAGTTTGTTATTTTATAACACATCTTAATGCACTCATCTGTCCTTGGATTCATAGGTGTTTCCATAACTTGGCCATTGTAAATAGGGCTGCAACGAACACAGGAGTGTATATATCCTTTTGAATTAGCATTTTTATGTTCTTTGGGTAGATAACTAGGAATGGAATTGCTGAATAGTATGATAGATTATTTTTAGACACCTTCACACTGTTTTACATAGGGGTTGGATCAGTTTACAGTCCAAGTAACAATATAAGAGGGCTCCTTGTTTTCCACATTTTTGCCAACACTTGTTCAAACAGCAGCTCTTCTAATCACCTCACCAAAAAGGACTTACCAATTTACATTCTCCTTTTGACCAAATGGAAAAAGTTCAAAGCAGTAACCAATATTTTTTTTAAAAAAATAGATTTCATCCTTCCCACAATTTGTTTTCAATAGTGCACAATAGTTCATGAATAGTTCTCTTAAATGTCAGAACCGACGTAGCACACAATATTTTAGAGATATTTCTCCCACTTTCAATTCTAAATTATCATAGTTTCCATACATGTGGGATGCTTAATATGAAAAATGAAAAATAATATCCAGAAGATTTGACATAGATTCTAGAGGGGAGAGTGGAGAGAGAAAGGAAGCAGGAGAGAGGGAGGATTTGGGGTGATGATAATTCAGAAGAGTACACATATATTTGCTCCTTAAATGTAGCTTTCACAGACACAGAAAATGGGTGATTTCTATTTCATTTTTCTTTCTTTTAATGACAACCATCTGCTAACCTAGCAGCTTGAACTTATGCGATAAAATATCTATGTCACTACGGAGATATTTGAGGCTGTTCTGAATCAACAATCAATGCCCAACATTTGTGATATTCTGTTTGCAGAGTTTTGGAAGAGAAAAAAATGTCATGGAGTGGAGAAAGTGGAATTCAAAATTTGAGTCTGTTAAAGCCCCTTTTATATATGTGTGTGACAATGGAACCTTTAAACAATGTGATTGTTAATGTGCCACTCTGTAAAATGGGTTGTGAAACAATACTTGTTCTTGTATAAAATGGCAGGATAGTAAGAAAAAAAGTAGCTGAGAAATAAATTCTGAAAAGAACAACCAGGTGGTGGTTCTAGCAGCCAATTTTAACTCAGACGTCATTAATGGTTTACCTTCCTTTAAGCAAACCTTTAATCATGGAAAATTCAGTCTTAAGCAAAAGATAAATGAAGAGATGATCACTGGCTTTTCAATTGACTTAGCTATTCCATAAAGGCACCACCAGGCAGACACCAGGTCCTGTTAATTCTCAGCAGAATGCACCTAATTTTGAACAAGTGACAGGAGGCTCATTCTGGCTCCATTCAGTTAATAACTTGAATATTAAAAATACTCATGTATTGGCATGAGTCTCTGTAAGTTTCTTTATCTATAAATGGAGACATTCTGTCTATTTTAGACTTAGACATCTCCCTGGGGTTCTGGAAGGCAGTAATGAGTATCCATAAGTTACTTTTCTAGGTATTTTATATTTCAGAATGCCTAATAGAAATTGTACTTTATGTACCTTTAATAGAAACTCACAAAAACTGTGAGTTTCTTTGCTTGGCCTTGTCAGCTTAGCAAAGCAACAGAAGTTAGCTCATGCTGATTGGCTGTAATGACATTCTAGAAGTTTCCTGTGACAAGCAGGATAAAAATCTTTTTTAAAGTTCCTTGGAGATAAAAATGTGAATCCCTAAGTTTTTCCCTTGAGAATCTAATATCCTCCCTTTCCAATGCTACTGCCATTGTTCTAGTTAAAGTCACTGTCACATGTGAGCTGAAATATTGCAATAGCCACTTAATTCTTTGCTGACTTTTGGTCTGGTCTCCTGGTCACAGCACCCACATATCACTATCAAGCTGATCTTACTTACATCTTGTTCAAACATGTCCAGGGATTTATTATTTCCTATGAAATAAAGTCCACACTAGGCATGGCCTCTCCAGATTCTTATTGTAATTACTCCTACTCCACCCCCATTTTATTTTTCTTTTTAAAAGATTTATTTATTGGGCTTCCCCCGTGGCGCAGCGGTTGAGCGCTGGGCTGCGAAGCTGCCCGCAGTCTCTGCAGCACCGGTTCGATCCCTGGCTGCCAGGCGAGGGTCCCACGTTGCGCTTAGACCTCTCCTGCCACCCACTGCTCCCCTCAGCAGTGTACTTCGGTCCATCTGCCTATTCTGCTCCCAGCTCTGGCTCTGGTGAATTCTCTCACCCTCCTGTGCTTCTGACTGTACCCAGTGCTTGTATAAATAAATAAATAAATCTTTAAAAAAATTTATTTATTTATGCATACAAGACTGGGGTACAGGCCAGAGCTGCGGGATTGAGAAGATTTACCAGAGACAGAGTGGGGAACAGAACAGGCAGACTGACTGATATACACCGCTATGAGGAGCAATGTACAAGTCAGGAGAGGTCTGCTGTGCCATGTGGGTAGCTCACTGGTCAGCTGGGGATCGGACTTGTGCTGCAGTGGCTGTGGACAGCTTCATAGGTTGTGTCTTAACCCCTTGCATCACCAGGGAGGCCCACACTTTGATCTTGGACTTCTGATGTTCCAAATGGAGAGAAAATAATTTTCTGGTGTTCAACTCACCCAGTCCATGATATTTTGTTACAGAAAAACGAATACACTACCCATTGGACAATAGCATCTGAGGTGCCTGCTCTGCTCCCAGGTACTTCCTGTATTTCCAAAGGTCCCTCAGCTTTACTACATGATTATTCTCAAAATTCAATTCTATATCCTTTCTCCATGAGCTGAAGCTCACAGTTTACCATTCTCTCTCTAATGCCCGAAGACATTATCATTCTTTCATTCTTGTTTAGTATTTGGAATATCCTGCCTTTAGTGTTCAAATATCCTGCCTTTCCTAAGGAAACCACAGACTCATGGAAGAAATGGACCATCCTGTAGTTCTCTATATTCTTCCACAGAGCTTGAAATAATTTATTGAGGTTACTAAAAGGGCCAAATATAATTAATATTGATTTAGAAAAAATTAGTCTACACATATTGCCAAGAACAGAGCTATTATATTAAGTAAGGTAATGATTATTCCAATTCCTTTTAAAATTTAAAAATAATTAAATCAAAGTAATAAATCTACAGAGTTAAAATGAAAAAATGTTATGGAAAGGCTTTATGAAAAATAGCACTTTACGTGATTTGCACATCAAAGACATCTTTACAGACACATCACCCAAAGCAGTGATAGTGAAGGCAAAGATAAACAGCTGGGACTACATCAAATTAAAGAGCTTTTGCACAGCAAAAGAGACAATAACAAAAACAAAGAGAAACCCCACCAACTGGGAGAACATTTTTGCACCCAACACTAATGATAAAGGACTGATCACAAAAATCTGCAAAGAGCTGATGAGACTCAACAACAACAAAGAAAATAATCCAGTCAAAAAATGGGCAGAAGAGCTTAAAAGAAACTTCTCTGAAGAGGAAATGCAAATGGCCAACAGGCATATGAAAAAATGTTCAACATCACTTGTCATCAGGGAAATGCAAATCAAAACTACCATGAGATACCATCTTACACCAGTGAGAATGGCACATATTAAAAAAACTAGCAACAACAAATGTTGGCGAGGGTGTGGAGAAAAAGGAACTCTTCTGCACTGTTGGTGGGAGTGCAAACTGGTCCAACCACTGTGGAAAGCTGTGTGGAGATTTCTGGACCTACTAAACATAGAGCTTCCATATGATCCAGCAATTCCACTCCTAGGTATTTACCCAAAGGACACAGAAACATCAATTCCAAAGAACACCTGCACCCCTATGTTTATAGCAGCACTGTTTACAATAGCTAAGCTTTGGAAACAACCCAAATGCCCAAAAATAGATGACTGGATCAAGAAGATGTGGTACATATATACCATGGAATATTACTCAGCATTCAAAAAAGATAAACACATGCAATTTGCAGCAACATGGATGGCGCTGGAAGGGATCATGCTCAGCGAAATAAGCCAAAAAGAAAAAGAAAAATACCGGATGGTCTCACTCATAGCAGGAATCTAGAAAACTTAAATAAGGGACCAGGAAAATGAATAACTATAAGATAGTGAAAATCAAAATCAACAAAAAACTATGAACCAGAGACACTTTTAGGGGGGCGGGAGGGGAGGGATTGGGGTCAGAATGGGGGGGCTGCAATTGTATGGGGAATATAACAATAAAATTTATTTAAAAAAAAAAATAAAATAAAAAAAAAAAAAAAAAAAAAAAAAAAAAAAAAGAAAAATAGCACTTTACACTCTCGCAGACAAACACATTGGTGTTGTAGTTGTTTCTTTCTAGAAGTTATTGCCATTATAAACAATATACTTTTACTGCTTTTTCTTGATATCTCAATTTAAGGATTTCCATCTTACACCTCCCTCTACCTCCTATTGTTGTGGTCTCCTGGTAATATTGCAGCATTAGTTTCCATTAAATAATTAATGATCTGTCATGATTCTTATTTCTTTTCTGTGGTGACACTATTTTCTCAGTTCACTTTGGAGATGTAACTAGAGTGTTATTAGTGTTTTCTCTCATTTCCTGCATACCTCTACTCCAGGTTCATTATTTTCTGCTTATATTGCACCTGCTTTCATGCTGGAAATTTTCCTCCAAAGTTGTTTCAGTTGGCTAGGAATATTTGTGAATGAGGCCATTTTCCTGACAGCTCCCCCAAATGTGAGAATATACTTCATGGTGTCCCCTCGGTTCCTCCAGAGAGGTTATGTTTTGATCCCAGTCAGAGGACAGGATCTTGGCCGCGGGTGCCTGGACAGGAAAAGGGCATGGCCTTGAGGGCAGGTGCTCCACTTTCACCCTTGAGCTCACCTTGGCTTGTATTAGGTGTTATGGGTTGAATTGCGTTCTTCCCAAAATTTGTATGCAGGAGTCCTTCCTCCCAATACCTCAGAATGGGACTGTGTTTAGAGATAGAGCCCTTACGAGTTAATTAAGTTACAATGAGGTCTTATGGGTGGCTTCTAATCCAATATGAGAGGTTCTTACCAGAAAAGAGTAAGAAGCAGATGAAACAGAGAGAAGACCTTGTGAAAACCTATTGGGAAGGCGGCCAACTGCAAGCCAAGGAAAGTTCTCAAAAGAAATGTACCCTTCTGACACCTTGATCTCAGACTCTTGTCCTCCTTGAACTTCATGAAGTAAATTTCTGTTGTTAAATCTGCTCACTCTGTGGTACTTCATTATTGCAATCCTAGAAAACTGATATGCTTGATGCTTTTGTGTCTTAAATTTTTTTCTGGTTAGTTTCCGTGGAATCCCCTCAGAATTCTTCCCAGGGGAAATGTTATGAAACAGTATTTGGCACATGAATATCAGAGGGGAGGAACCAACTCAATGCACGTGAGTCTGCAACATATTTCTGTATTTAGTGCTGAGATTTCTAGTTATGTTCTGCCATTTCTGGTGTATCCAAATCCTGTACCTCTCTAATCTTTTGCTTTTTTCCTCATTTACAACCAAGTGAATTTTAAAAGGTGAACTTGTTTTCTCTGTTAAATCAATCACTTATGTCTCATCTGCTTTCTATCTCAAAAATGTATTGTACTTTTAAAAACAGACCATTTAAAAATGTTCTCTTTTCTTATCATAGTCTTTGTGCTTTGTACATTTGAAAAGTCATTCCTTTATTGGTAAGTCATCAAGAGTGGACTCTTAGGAGAGAGAGGACATAGACTTGAGTGGGTGATTTAGACATTTTTTTTTTAAAGATTTATTTATTTATACAAGAACCAGAGTACAGGGCAGATGCGCGGGAGGGTGAAAGGATTCACCAGAGACAGAGCGGGGAACAGAACAGGGAGACTGATGAAGTACACTGCTGAGAGGAGCAGCGGGCAAGACAGGAGAGGTCTGCCGCTCCATGTGGAGCCTTCGCAGGCTGGCCGGGATCGAACCTGTGTTGCAGAGACTGCGGACAGCTTCACAGTGCGGGGCTCAGACCCTGCACCACCAGGGAGGCCCCATTTAGACATTTTTAATCTGATTCATATCTTTCCTTAATGTTAAAAATTGAAAATAAAAGTAATTTCCAACAAACTACTTAAAAAGGCTGGTCTCAACATAGTAATAATAATAATGTCTTACTTCTATTTAAAACTATTTACAGTTGAATCTTAAATTCTCTGATTTCACTTTATAACCACTTAGTTTATTTGAGGATTTAAAAATGAATGAATAATGGTTATCTCATGTAAAACAAGGTCAACTTGTGAATGGCAGAAGCTGAAGAATTATAGAAGAAATAATAGAAGAATTATCTTGTGTTATAGCATTTTAATAATGTAAAAAGTAACAGGACTAAAGATGTTATTCACCCAAATCTGTTAATTAACTGGTTAGTATTAAGTGGGTGGGATGTTCAGAACAGGGTTGTTTAACTCTTCTATCAGTGATATTTTAGCTTACTTATTTTCATAAAATCAAACCGAGACTTTACAATATGTATATGTGTTTTTTTGTCCTTTCTTCTTGCTCTGACTTCCAATAATAGGTTATTTAGACCAAATTTTACCCTGTTAAGTATTAAATTACTTCAATTTATTAAATGGTCTTCAGACTTTGTTTTCTCTTCTGAATGTGCCATTAAATAGGTCATTAAAGGATTCAAGTTCCATTTCTCAGCTGGTTGCCTTTTACAGTAACATGTGAAATGCTAACATTTTTTGCATAAATGGTTGCTAAGGAAAGTGTAAAATGGTGACAGTCGTTATGGACGCCTTAATGTGTAGGTTATTTCTAATCCTCTAAGAATGACTGTTTGATTTCATATTTACATTCTGTTTAAGTCCTTGGCAAAATAACTGCCTTTGCAATCTCAAGTTAATTTAAAAAAATTCCAGCTTCAAATATTACAGCAAGATAAATATGGAGCCTTTCAACCTCAAACTGCAAATATTTCTCTGTCTTTATGACCCACTTTGGATATATTTACATGGTGTTTTTGGCATTTTTTTTTTACATATGATAATACACATGAGAACATGTATTTTGTGTTCTTTTCTGCTGTCACACATGGGAGAATTACTCTTCTCAGTGCTCAACATCTATTCCCTCATTCAGTCCAGCAACATTCCAATGAAGTAGGTACTATTTTACCCCATTTATAGGTAAGGAAATTGAAGGATAAACGATTTATGAGGTTAACCTTTGCCTTTCCATGTAGAAAAGGCCAGAGCCAAGAAGGGCACCCAGGAAACTTGATTCCACCATACTAAAAATATCAACTAATCCATAGTCCTGTGATTCACTAAAATGCTATTTTTTTTAATAAGTGTCATCATTCATAATCCTAGAAGTAATTTTGCATAAAAGAGGGATGCTCATATCAAGTAGATGTTGTATATTTTGAATGGCATAGTGAATGTCGGGCATTGCATTATATTTCGTTTCCTATAAGTAATACAAATGAATAAAATAAAGTTTTATTCTTTATTCAATATTTCTTCTCCTGCCCCCTTCCTGTCCTTGCTTTTTCAATTTTTATATTTGTGTTTTGCATTTTTTTCAGCACAAGCATTGTGGGGGCAGAAAGAACTTGGATAAAGCAAGATCTGAATCTCTCTGACACATGTGATTTATTTAGCCTTTTAGGTCTCAGTTTCCTTATCTTTAAAACATAGTTAGTAATGTCCACCTGTAGTATTTCAGAAAGGATGTGAAATAATATCTGTAAAGTGTCCAGTGCAGTGCTTCCTTAAGTTCTCAAAGTACAGCAGCTGTAATTTTCACCATTTCATACATAGTCCTAGAAGTACTGCTTCATAAAAAAGATATGCTCATTTTGAAAGATCTGTTACATAGTTTCACTTTTTCAGAATGATAGTATAAAACATATGGCTTCCTGAAAATTTATGAGTATACAGTTCTGTCAATGTAGAACTTTATTGCTTTTGAGTATTTAAATGGTTGAGAATTGGCACTGTACTGTTCGGTTAATTAAGATTTCCCTGATTGCTAGTCAATAATGACATCTTTTTATGTCCACCTGTGCAATGTAGTACTGTTACTGTGCTTATAACTTTCTTTAAATGTGAAGTTTAGATGTGAAGATAATGATCACATTCATGTTTTCTCCATTATATCACCAGTATTACATATTTTAATAAAAAATAATTTCTTTGTATTATTTCTTATATTGCTTAAATAGTAAAGGAAAATGCATCTATTTGCAGAAACTAGAGCAATCATACCACTGCATTTCTTTTTTAAAACAAACTCATTCAACTGGAGCTTACTGTAACTTATAATATTTGAGTTGAATTGGTTTTTCTTCTTTTTGCTCTTTTTCCTTCCAGTTTTTTTTTTTTTTGATACAAGTGGCATACTACAGTGTTTAAGGTTAGAGCATTATCACTATTTTAAAATATTTGATTTAATATGCATGCAGTTTTTTGCTTTTCAAAATACTTTTATTCAGTTATTTACATTTTGCTATCACCTTTTGATATTTTGATTGGAATTGAACAACTTTGTGCTGTCTTAAACATTACAATCAGGAGCAAGATATAACTTGGCTTTCATTCAAATTGTCCTTTATTTCTTGTATTGAGATTTGGTAATATTATTTGTTCAATGGTAGAAAATACCGTATTAGCTGAAGTAGCAGATATTTATTATTTTCATTGATATAATAAGTGGGATCCCCTTTTTTCTTCATTATTTCTCATTTTCTAGATCTGCTCATTACTAATAGCTTATTGTAGACTGGATTTTTATTCCCCATCCCCATTCCTATGTTGCATCTCTATACCCCATTGTGGCTGCACTTGGAGATAGAGCATTTAAGGAGACAATTAATATAAAGGTCTTAAGAGTGGGACTCTAGTCTAATAGAACTAGTGTCTTATAAGAAAAGGAAGAGACTAGAGATACTTCTCTTTGCCACAGAAGAACAGAGAGAAAAGTAGTCATCTATAAGCCAAGCCTGACAACACTTTAATCTTGAACTTCTAGATTAAGAGCTGTGAGAAAATAAATTTCTGTTGTTTAAGTCACACAGTCTATGTATATTATTCTGGCAGCTCCAGCAGACTAATACATAGCTTTTAATCTAATAACCTTAATTTTCTAGCTAGAAATAGTTTACCATGGTGACACTTTTATCTATTCCTCCATTGACCCCTATTTTTTTCTTAATTATTACAGTGACATGAATCTAATAATATAGAAATCTTGAATACAATAAAGTGAGCCCTTGTTTTGTTTGGAAATGTCCATAATATGCCTTGTTATGCTAATTTTAAGTACATTTTATTACAAAAGAAACATTTCATGCTTAAATTTTTACTCTAGAAAATTCATATACATTCATATTTTTATCAAAAGTGTTTAACAATCTGTTCAAACTTTCATCATGATTTTTTTCTAGTTATGCTGTCAGTATTAACCATGATTATTTTTCTCATGGTATTATGTTGTGTTCTAGAGACAAATTTTATATTGCAAAGAGTTCTATTTGTAACAAAAAGCTTGGCAAAATTGAGGCTCCAGATGGCAGATACCTCAAGAATCCTATGATACAGGCTGAAATATTATTAATATTAATGACAGTAATATCATCATAGGGTTTGGGGACCAGAAGATGCCTTAGAAAACATCTAGTATTCAATGTTAACGCTTGGTTAACAGTTGAGGAAACTGAGCCCCAAAACTGCAAAAGACTTACTCAAGAGTCCAGGGATAGTTGGTGGCAGAAACAATAAAAACATGTAAAATGTGTTTTATGCGTTTAGATGTAATAGCCATTTGATACTTATTGCATTAGTCTCCTTTCTTATACTTGGTACACTATCTCTAAGCACAAACAAAAGAATGATGGATTAGGGAAACTATCCTCTTTATTGAAGGAGGAAGTTTGGAAATTGGTATAGGCAGTCAGTTAGGAACAGGATGCCCAAGCCCCTAAATCCACTTATCAGCTGGATGGAGAAACACTCAGTTGGAACCAGGAGGGTACCCTTCTCCCTCAGTGGCCCCCAAGTCCTAGGTCCATTTATCAGTCTGATTGGAGAACAATCTCGGCCTAGAAGGGTGCCCCGCGCCTTCCTTGCCTCCTCACCACCTCTACCCTCTGGCCAACCCAGCGAAGAGTGGACTATTTAGAACACTAACACAACACAGTACTAAAGCAATGGGCCCAGCTAGTTTCAGGAGGGTAGGCCAGGTAAAGCGGGCAAACTCAGTGGGCCTCGGTAGCCTAGGAGACCCCACAGGCACAGCCAATCAGCAAGAGACACAATGCGGGGCCTCCCCGGTGGCACAGTGGTTGAGCGCTGGGTTGCGAAGCTGCCCGCAGCCTCTGCGGCGCCGGTTCGATCCCTGGCTGCTCCCCGGCCACCGGAGGAGGGTCCCACATGGTGCGCAGACCCCTCCTGCCACCCGCTGCTCCCCTCAGCAGTGTACTTCGGTCCTTCTGCCTGCTCTGCTCCCAGCTCTGGCTCTGGTGGATTCTCTCACCCTCCTGCGCTTCTGACTGTACCCAGTGCTTGTATAAATAAATAAATAAATCTTAAAAAAAAAAAAAAAAGAGACAATGCGTAGACACCCTAAGGGCCATTTCAGTGGCTGTCCACTTAGGACCCCTCTCTTAGAGAGCTTTCCTGCTCTTATTCCTATCAATAAATCTCTTGCTTTTCTGTAACTTTGGTCTCACTGCTGAATTCTTTCCTCACCAAAGACAAGAACCAAGGAAGAATCTTCTTGGGGTCTTTGGACTCTGGGCCCGCTCCCCCAAAACCCGACTCATTACATTTGTCACCTTTATGCAATAGAAGAATCCTTAATGAAATGAATGCCTGAAATCTGTTTATAAGTGTTCACGGAAGGACTGATGGGTGAGAACTGTGCCTGACACACCGACATGGGTGCTGCCTTGAACGCGCTCAGCAGTTCCCAGTGCTGAGGGAGATGCTCCTGGGTGTGGTGGGGGTGTACATATGGGAGAGGGCTGGCAAGCAATCCCTGAAATTGAATAAGTGGGCTTAAATTTTTACTCATGAATCTATCACTTTGCTATTTAACACTGTCTAGTGTTCTCATTAGAACTATTAAAGCGCCAACATGAAGCATGTTTTATGTTTTCAGAGATGTCAGCTGCTTTCAGAGCTTAGTGTTTCTGGAGTTCAACTGAATGCTGAGTGCACTAGATGGCAACAGGAGAATACTGATAACAGTAAGGTACACTCACCTGGCAAACCCAGGTTTTTATAAGCTGAAGAAGGATCACTCAGGATTCCTTAATTCATAATTCTGTTAAGCAAAGATGCTGATCTGTGAAGTTGAAGATGCTGCCTTGTGAGGGCTCTGTGCAGACATTATTTGTAACTGCCTGTTTGCATCTCTGTCTTGGCCTCTGTACATAAAACCCAGTTAAATTTGAGGCTCTGTACCTCACAACCCCCTGCTGGGGAATATGTATTTCTCTTGCTCTTCTACTTCCCAGAAGCTGCCAGTGGACAACCCTGCAATAAAATATGTTGCTAAGACCATCTGAGCAGTGCATGTGATTATACCCATTTAAAGCCACTATGTAAACTTTTAAAATTTGAGAGTCCAGAAACCTTGTCTCACAGCCACCCAAGACACAGCCTCTATGTAAGTTCCCTTGGTTATTAAAAATGCCACGGACTAATATGCAGTAGTCTGCTTTTTTCTTTTGTCTCTCCTTGCGCTCTTTGAACAGTTTCAGATGACACCTGAACACATACCTTCTCTAAACCTGTTTTTTTTTTAAACTAATGATTTTTTTCAGATTTATTTATTTATGCATACAAGAACTGGGGTACAGGCCAGAGGTATGGGGGGGAGGGGATGAGAGGACTCACCAGAGGCAGAGCGGGAAACAGAACAGGCAGACTGACTGAAATACACTGCTGAGGGGAGCAGCGGGCGAGACAGGAAAGGTCTGCTGCGCCATTTTGGTTGCTCCCTGGCCGGCTGGGGATTGAACTTGTGCTGAAGTGGCTGCAAATAGCTTCATAGGTTGCATCTTAACCCCTTGCATCACCAGAGAGGCCCTAAAACTCAGTTTCTATGTAGTCTATAGAAATCGGGATAACAATAGTGTTGACAACAACATGGGGGTTGGGAAGGTTGGCCCTAAAGTGCTTAGCAGGGATTGGATGGTATCTGTGCTTGGCAAGTGCTTTTAAAAGTGAGCTATTATTATCACCAAGTGAAGCATGGGGAGCTCTAGACTTGGGTTTTGCCTGTGACTGTACTTTTCTCCCAACCGCAAAGGGCTGAAGGGATGGTGCACTCAGCAGTTCTTAAAGATGCCCCAGCCCTGCTGGGGAGCATGCCAAACAGGAGCTGTGCCCTTGCAGCCATCACGTCTCAGCTGGCATATTCAGCGGTTGCCTTCTTAACAGTTTCAAACACTCTTTACTCTGTGAGCTCAATGGGAACCTTCAGGATGCTGTCATTAATAATTATTAGTTCCCTGGAACCCTGCAAGCTGTTGACATGCTACAGAAACACTTAGAAAACCCAGTCTACCCACCAGGAACAGTCAAACATGTTTTAGACTCCACTGGTTTTCAAGGCCTGTGTGAAATGCAGTCTTTAAGCACTGACCCAGATCAGTTATTTATATTTTTAAGGCTCAATTCATGTAGAAATTAAAATCTGAGAAATGCCAAGAACGAAGGCACCGGGTCACACAGCACTAACAAAGTCTACTCTCTTTCTTGTCTCTCCTACTTTATCTTGCTTTCACATTTGTACTTGGATAACTTGTCTATTCTTTAAAGACAGATATGACTTCTGAAGCTTAAATATACTGTTATGCAATGAAGGAAGCTACTAATGAAGTTATAAATTAATGATAAAGAACATGCTGCTCCATTGCAAATTTGCTGCCTTTTCAGAGTCTCCTACTACTCTATACAAGTTACTTGGGTCACCAGGAAAAGAAGACCTAAATATAACACTCAGTGGCCCTTTAAGTCCATATGGAGTACCAGCCCTGGGGAATATCTGATGCTAATCTGCAGTGCTGTTAAATCCAAGGGACAATTACCTTGGATTACTGCTAACAGCAGAGAAAGGAAGCAAGAAGCCTGGAGCCTCTTCCTTTCAGGGGTCTGTGATAATAACCATGATTAATACACTCTGAAAACCACAGTAGGCATGTCTTTTCGGGGGGGGGGGGCTTCTGAGGATGCCAACCACATCCATTGCAAGGGAGATACTTATCAAGGAGGGAGACAGCCATCTGATGCTTTCTGCTGAGGCTCACCCAGAGCTAGGGATCCCAGCCATACACTGCGCCTTCCTATTTGAACACTGATTCTTCTCATATTGGATCCTCCTAGATCCTCTAAGGTAGATGGGAACATGAGGTGCTCACACCAAGAGACTGGGGAATAATGCTGCAAAGGTGGTTGAGACTGGAGAGCAAAATTGAGAACATGGTAGAAACGCAGCATGTTTTCTCTTGTGTTGGCTTTGGTATATTTATACCCAGACCTCCCAAGATTGTGAAAGTATGTCCATCCCATGCAGAATAGTATTGCATCTTGAACCCTTTTTTATTGTGCCTCTTTGTGCAAATCTAAGGTAATCTGCTGTCCTAGGGTATCCAAAACTCCCCTTAGCCCAGAAAGTCTACATATTTCAGATCCTTTAATTGCATTAACCCTAGTGTTTGTTACCTTCACAGATTCAGTATTTTCCCTGGAGTTTTGTATCCATTTTCATATACCCTCTCTGAGTTCATAAGGTAACTTCCCAGTTTCTTCATAAGTCCAAACTCGATTTAATATATGTCTTTAAGCAGACTCCACCTTCAAACACTATCATGTTACATTGCATGTGTAGAGTATAGGGGTCTTACAACAGAATAATTCAATTCCTTCCCCTCATCCTTTGTTCTAATATGTTTGGTTTGTTTTTACATTTTGTTTTAAAGATTTATTTATGCATACAAGCACTGGGGTACAGGCCAGAGGTGTGGGAGGGTGAGAGAATTCACCAGAGACAGGGCAGGGAGCAGAACAGCCAGAAGGACTGAAGTACACTGTTGAGGGGAGCAGTAGGTGAGACAGGAGAGGTCTGCCACACCATGTGGGAATCTCCCTGGCTGGCCAGGAATCGAACCAGCGCTGCAGAGGCTGCAGAAAGCTTCATAGTTCTGCGCTCAACCTGCTGCACCACCGGGGAGGCCCTTTTTTTTTTTTTACATTTTAAAATTTATATTGTCATTTGTTTTACTCTTACATATGCCATAAATACAAAATAGATGACTAATGATTTTGCTTTAGACAGTTTTCTTTTTGAGTACTTAAAAATAAGTACTTTTCCTTGACTTTAATTTTTTTTTTTTTACATTGTAGGTCTGGTGACAATGAAATGGCCTCCTTATTTGTTATTTGTTTAAAGATATCTTAATTGGGCCTCCCTGGTAGCTCAAGGGGTTAAGTCTCAGCACTATGAAGCTATGGGCAGCCACTGCAGTGTGAATTCAATCCCTAGCCAAAGAGGTGACCTACATTCACAGCAGACCTCTCCTGCCTTGCCCACTGCTCTCCTCAGCAGTGTATTTCAGTCAGTCTGCATGTTCTGCTCCCCACTCTATCTCTGGTGAATCCTCTCACCCCATCCCCCACATCTCTGGTCTACAGCCCAGTTCTTGTATGCATAAATAAATAAAATAAATCTTAAAAAAATAAAAAAATAAAGATATCTTGATCAAGGTATTTCCAGTGAGCACAGATTCCTTGTTCATTGTTTTTGTTTCAGCATTTAAAAGATGCTACTTCATTGTCTCCTGGCTTGCAATTTTCTGACATAAAGTGTACTGTGATTCTTATTTTGTTGCTCTATATATGAAGTTTCTATTTTTTCTGGTTTCCTTCAAAAATTTGGTTTGTCTCTTGTTTGCAGTAGTTGGGTTATTATATGCTTAAATGCCTTCTCTGTTTTTGTATTTACCCTGCTTAGTGTTCTCTGAGCTTCTTGCAGTTGTGGTTTGACGCCCCTTGTTAATTTCTGGAAAATTATTTATGAAATTTAACTTCAATTTAAATTGTTCTCTCCTATTCACAGTTCTCTCCATTCTGGAATCCAGATAATAAGTATGTGAGGTTGTTGAACATGCCTGGTTCTGTTTTTGGGTTTTCTTACTTTTATTTCTCCCCCTCCATGTATCAGTTTGGGTAATTTCTATTGCCCCTTCTTGAGGTTCTCTGATTCTTTCCTTGGTTGTGTTGAATAAAACTGTTTCATGATTTTTAGAATAAGACACAATAAAATAACAGCTAAGTGCTAGCAAGGAGGTATTTACAAGTTGCTATAGGAACACAAAAGAAGAAGGCTTCACAGAGATTGTGACATTCAAGTTAAGTATTAAAAAGAGTGTGTCAGAATTCTCTTAAGGGCAAAAGGTGTGCAAAGTACTGTTTTGCAAAAGCACAGAGGTATTATACTTTACCCCTCACTTAGGGAACTACTGGTATTTCAACAGATTTAGAAAGAAACATGGCAAGAGTAGTCCTAAGTTCATGCAAAGGAATTTTCGCTCTATTTCAGAGGTAATAGCTAAGCAATAAAGGATTTTAAGCAGCTTAAAGGCATTATCATACCTATCACCCATGAAATATGTGCATATTGTCTGGAAGAGACTGGGTTGGGAAAACTAAAGCAGTGAGTTACTGTAGCAATGTTACAGAAGGAGTGGCGGGGTGGGAGAGCTAAATGAGCTGTGGCAGCAGCAATAAAAAGAGGGCCTACCCTCAAAACCTTAAAAATGAATCTGCCATATCTTCCAGCGATTCCACTCTTAGGCATCTACCCAAAGGACATAAAAACACTATTTCAAAAGGAAACCTGCACTCCTTTTTTTATTGAAGCTCTATTTATAATAGCCAAGCTATGGAATCAACCCAAATGCTCCCAATGAATAAATGGATCAAAAATTTGTGGTTTACACACACAATGGAATGCTACTCAGCCATCAAAAAGAGACAAATTCATGACATTTGTGGCAGCATGGATGGGGCTGGAAGGGATTATGCTAACTGAAATAAGTCAGAAAAAAAAGATAAATATTGGATGGTTTTACTTAATATACTGAATATAGAGAAATGAACAAAAGGTCAAGAAAAAGACAAAATTTGCAAGGTCACCATAAATCTGAGGCATACAGCAAGGAGGGAGCAAGGGAGGAGGAGAAAGGTGTATCAAAACAGGGAGGGAAAAGCCAAAGAAATATTAATAATGGTTCATGGTTGATATGGTGGTAGGAGAACTATGAGGACTACACCTGAGGAAAGAAACCTATTACTGGACAAAAATGAACAATGATATAAGAAAATAAATTGAAAAAAAAAAGTAAAGCCTACCTGAAGAGGTATAGAGAAATTAAAATGATGAGAATTTGTTCACTGCTCAGACATGGGAGTGAGAGGGAGTGGTTTTGGGTGACTAAATTTTTTGACATGGTTCCTTAGGAGATGGTGTTGATATTTATTGAGAGAAGGATGTAAGGAAGGAGCAGATTTGGGAAAGGGTAGAAATTGTAAATTCCGTCTTGGACATCAAATTGTCCATGAGACATCCAAACAGAGGGGACATTTCCTTTCCTCAGGGAGTCTGATACATTGGTTTGGGGTTCCCACAGAAACTATGAGGGCTGAGTGAGAAGACAAAATTGTACAGAAAGTGAGAGGCGAACAGAGTCCACAAAAGGATGAGGAGAGGACATTCTTTATTATGGAGGAGTGATTGTCATGTTAGTGTGAATACTCAGGAGAGTGATATCATTGTCTATTGCAGCTTCTCTACAAAGTAATGCTATTTAATGATGTCACTAAACACAAGGGGGGTTTCTGTTTATTTCTTATTTCATCTATATCCCCTTTACTTTGACACTGTGCAATCTCCCTACCAAATACAATACTAAAACGCTAATGGTGCTTTCCAAAAATCAAAGAGAAAAAAAAATCCAAGGGAAAACCCACAAGAATAGTTATTGGCACCACTGATCAATTGGCAACATAGGATTTTGTTCTGGCAATGGTTTTGTATCAGTTGTAGACATGGTAGTTTTTATTCCTCAGTTGTCAGGAAGGGAGCATCATCAGAGCGTGCCTCAAACTACTTGTCTTCCCTCCTGATTTGCACTAAATGAGTACTGGGGAAGGATGGAGCCTGAGTGGTGTTGCTGTAGACTCCAAATCACATTATTGTCATGCTCCCTAATTATTGTTCAGTGTCTGGACTCTCAAGTGACATAAACCAGTGCCAGAAGTCTGAGGCTGTGGAGGATGTGTTAAACACTGAAGTGTGACTTTCACTGCTTTTTTAAAAATAAGAGATTGTGAAACACTAAAAAAATTAATCAATTGTTATTGCACAAATTTCCAATAACTAAAATACACAGCTCATGGCACTTGCATTCTCTCACTCAAGCTCCATAGCCACCTAGTGAAACAGACAGCAACATGATTCATCCATTCCCAACATGAGAAGATGGAGGTTTAGAAGTTAATTTGGTGACACACATAGAAAGTGACAGGGTGGAGTGTCAATCCTAGATTCCAAATTCCAAACCAGGATATCTTCCTTACACATCCTTGTCTTCCATATGGAACCAACATTGTGTTCTGTTTGATTATTCCAATCTGTCTAAATAGCTGCCTTCTCTTATGTGGACAGAGGGAAAAAGCGTGGCTAATGCAGCATTATGATCCAGCATTATGATCCATCAGCTCCACAGATGATCCCCCAGACAGGGGACTAGGAAGCAACACTGAAGAATGATTACAAATCGCGCTATCAAAAATATTTCTGACAAGCCAAATTTGTAAAAAAACAACAACAACAAAACCAAAAACCCAAAATCCAGCTCACTTTGAACAAAACCAAAAAGAGAATGCAGACGGGCATAGAGCATCAACATTTCAGCTCTAAGACTGCTAGTTCTCATTTCTACTTGCGCTGATATATTTCTATCAGGGCTTGGATGGCAGATCCCCAGTATGCTGTCATTTCATTTTCCTGTATTTATGGCAGACACCTATCTAAGTGACGGAGACACCTTTTCTAATAAAGCACAAATTCCTCCCTTGCCTCAGCAAAGCACACAGAGGGGTTACCGGTCAAGTTTCATAAGCCAGACAAAACATATTGGCATTCCTGCTTGAGAGCGTGATCTGAATTGCTGTGCGACACTGCAGAATCAGCACAAGGGTTTGGCCTGGTCTAGATTATAGCATGTGAGCTCTTTCTCTTTAGCAGTATGAACTTGGTCAAGTGCTTTCAAGTTTCTATAGACTTAGTTACTTCTTATCTACCATACTAAAATGTACATGCTAATGTATAAAAATGGTGCACTTTTGACACTTATTTAGTGATATATATATTGTAACTGTAATAAATTTTTTTAATTAAAAAAGAAATAAAATAAGACCAATAATACCTTAAAATACAGTGTGATTGAGAGAACTAAATGAGATATGTGGGTCACTTGGCTCTTTACCTGGCACATACTAAGTAAAAAGCAAATGGTGACCTTGTTATGAGTGTTACATAAGATCGATGTAAAAACTAAGAGTTATTAATTCAATGAGTTTGGTAATAATGAATTTACTAATATTAATTTTGAAGAATCAGATAAATTTAATGCATATTAAAGTGATGTATTAACAACTTTCCCATGATTACTTTTAGATCTCTATTTTATACTAGCTTCTTAAAACAAATCTGTATTTATAGAAAATGAATCTCAAGAATAAAGCACATTGGGCCTCTCTTGGTGGCCCAGGTGGTTGAGCACAGCACTGTGAAGCTGTCCGCCTCTGCAGTGCCAGTTTGATCCCCGCCACCTGGCGAGGGTCCCACACGGAGCTGCAGACCTCTCCTGTCTCACCCACTGCTCCCCTCAGCAGTGTATTTCGTCAGTCTGCCTGTTCTGTTCCCCACTGTCTCTGGTGAATCCTCTCACCCTCCCATGCATCTGGTCTGTACCCCTGTTCTTGTATAAATAAATAAATATTAAAAAAAAGAAAAAAGAATAAAGTACATTTGGAAGGGATATTGCTAAACTTGACCTTTTGGCTGATTTTTCTTGGTTATAAAAAGAAAGACCTCAATTGGTATAAAGGAACTGAACTGAAATGTAATAGAGAAATTTAACCCAAAGGAAATTTTGCCAAAGAAGAATTTCAACATAACTACTTGAAGAGTTAATAGGTCACTTTTACTATCAAGTGAAGAGAAAGAAAAACGAAAAATGAAGTCTAAGAGTATTTTAATATGAAGCTGGGAACTGTCTAAGGATGAGCTCCCACAGGTTTTCTAGAATTGTCTGGGTGTTAAGAGATTTGCATTCCCACTTTGAATTATTGTAAGAGAGTACAGAGAATGGCAGGCAAACAAAAGGTTAAAACTAAGTTCTATATTTTTGGCACAGGTTTTGGTAAAAAAAAAAGATACCAATTAATTTCACTTGAGTGTTTACAGAGTCAGAGTTAGAATTCATTGAGTTGGAAAATGGTATTCTGAATAGAAATCTTAGAAATGACACATTTACTCAATAATGTTATTTTATGTGCTGAGACATACGTATAGTCCCTTGGGCAATTTTTGATATTGGAATAATATTTTTAAATAGAATTTTCTGATATACTGATTCCAATATCATGTATAAGATTTAGATGTTACTTTAAAAATAGAGAAAATATTTGTTTCATCAAAAGTATTTATAATTTACTCTAAAGAGTACACAAATTTTGAATACTAATCTGACAATTGGATGATCAGTTAAGCATGTTTATTCAATCACAAGTTTATTTGGTTGTAGATTCTTTACTTTAACAAATGTTACTGTATGTTAGTTTGATACTATATTACCATAAAATATGGAGTCTTTCTTTTCAAGGAACTTACAGGGCTGAGTAAATAAATTTTCTGTTAAATGAAAGGTTATATAAAATGGCATCTGAGATCTCTTTTAAGTCTATGTATCAATGATAAATGATAACATATTTTCAAGAAATGACCGAGCCTGATGCTGGCAAGAGCACAGTGAGATACAAAGTCTCTATGCACAAACGGAGGAAGCAGAATGATCACAGATTTATTCTGGAAGGTAATTTTGCAACATGTACCAAGAGTCTAGAAATGAACCAGAGCTGTCACTTTTTGGAAACAATTCTGAAAAAACATTTAAAATTGTGGATATGGATAAACAAAGGTACTTGGCACATCTATAAAGGTAAAAACTTAGAAATTTAAACATCTAAGAATTGAAAAAATGGAGATATCTAAGAATTGAAGCACTGCTTAACCCCTACAACAGAATACAAAGCAACCCTAAAATGGTATTTATGCGTAATTTTTAATTGGTAAATGTTCATGCTAATTTTGGGTACTCAGTAATATAGAAGATGCTTTCAACTAGTTTGTGTGCACACACACATATACACATGATATTAGTTATTTAAATTTTGCTTAGAAATAAAGTTAAAATGTTTGGAAATTGTGGGTAAAGATTGCTGTCTAATGGCATTCAGGGAGCAAGAAATCTTGCCAAGTTTCCTTTACCATGCTGTTTTTTACAGAATTAAATCTAAGTCCTTATATATTCAACGTGATTTAATTGCTACTTTTTTGATCAAAGAGAGAACTGTGTTCAGACACTCATTCTAAAACATTGGTATCTGACATTAGTAAGTTAAATGTATCCTAAATGACTAAGCTCATACTTCTGTTTTGGAATATTATATGTAGAGATTCAATAAAAATCCCAGTTTTATTCGATACTTGCTTTTTATTTCTTAGAATACTGAAAATTAATTTTTCCCCATAAAAAGGAGAAAAGTTTGGAAAGTCTTTGGATGGTTAAATTTTGGTGTTAAGTTCTCATAGAAAGTATTATCGTGATTGGGCTAAGTACTGCATTGTCATGACTGTTACTGTGAAAGAGGAAATGGCATGCATTTCTATTTCTCTCTGTTGCACAATTTTAGCACACTAAAAGTGCATGCTATATTAGCAAGCATTAGGAATAAAAATGATAAATAAAAACAAAAGCAGATAAGAGAGATCCAAAGGTTTAGAAGAGTGCCTGCTTTCCTCCAGGAGTACAGGCCTCTCCTCCTCAGGTCATTCCTGATAGGGCCAGGTAACTGCTAATTAAGCCATGTAATTCTGCCACTTCAATCCCTCTTCTCCCAGGGTGGATCTTTCCATGGAATGTTAATAACTATCAGAACAGAGCCTGTGTCCTTTGCAGCCATGTTTCCCAGTGTATTCTCAAATGCCTGCAGGGTAGGCACAGTGAGACTAAAATGAACCAGATCAGTTGACCCCAGACAGAAAGGGACTTACTAGCAGGCCTAAAAGCGCCACTGAGTTGACTTCCAAACATTTCATTTCTGTCTCCTTTGAAACAAATAGCACTTTCAGGGCTGTAAAATATTCCTCTATTTGGTGATTGCCCCTGCTCCCTCTTGCCTAGAAAGCAGACTGCTTAGACAGCCAACTCCTGAACACACTAAGATCGTTCCTTTAACAAAACCCGTATGTTCTTCGAAGGCTCTAAATAATGCCAAAAAGGGTTACTGGTTGTGTGGGAACTACAGTCAGAAATGAAAGCACATTATCATGAATCAGAGTCTAAGCAGGATTCTGAATGCAAGAGCGAAGCCACTTACTGTGTAAAGACACATGAATGGAAGGAACGTGGATATGTATAGTCTCCCCTTGGCCATATCCTCTCTGGTTCAGCATGGAATGGAGTTAGCAGGTAATGAAAAGTGACATCCAGCTATACATAAGTGATTAAGAGAAAAAGAATAAAAATGCAGAACCGGGAGCCTTTAGAAAGGAGTGAGAGAACAAAGAACAGCTGTCACCGTTAACTTGAGCATAGTAATGGATAGCAGAATAATCCCATGACTACGTGTGTGGTTAAGGAGGCATGGGGCTAATTTGGAGCAACGCCCAGCTGGGGAAGAAAGTCCTGGAGCCTGGGACTCAGGCTGCTGGTCCTGCACTGGGTGGCAAGCTTGCTTAGTTGGAGTCTGGTATCTTGCTCCCTGCACAAGGTGAGGTGAAATATTCTTTACCTTCCATTCTGTGGCTAAGCAGTTATAAGAGACAGTACTAAATGGGAGAAGAACAAAGAGGACTGTCATTCAACATTTCTATCAACATTTCTAAGCTATTCTGTCATCACTTCTGGCAATCTTGATCTACTTTGCATTTTTAAACCCTGTTCAATAAGTCATAATGGATTACTCACTGTCACTACACGTGAAGTAGGAAACTAAGTTGTAATACAAATAGTTGATTTTGCAATTTCTTCTACTTGCTGTGAAAGTTTACTTTGAGGGCGCCTATAAGGCTTTGGCACTCCTAGATGCTGTGAGAGAGAATGAAGGGGATGATTTGCTAGAGGCTGAAAGGGAGAATTTGTTTCCTTGCCTTTGAGATTTGGGGGTTAATCACTTTTCAGTGGCTTATGGGAAAAAAATGTCAGGCAGCCAAGCTCACGGCTGGAATTCTCCACAGGGTTGGAGGTGAAGTGTGAAAACAAAAGCTGTGGACCCGTTGCTTAGGACAGGCGTGGACAGGTGAGAACCAGCAGGGTGGGACCAGAGCAGTGAAAAAGGCATCTATCTGCCTGGTCTCTTATCTCAGGCTTGCTGCAAGCATCTCATGTCATGTCAGCCTCCTCGTACAATGGGAAGAAATTGGCTATTGAGAACAATATTTCCCGACAGCACTGGATGCTGTTTTGGGAAGAAAAGCAATACGTAGAAATTATAACGCTTCTCAAAACAGATAAAATTGCTATGTCTCAGCAATAATAAAAGTCATTATTGGCAATGGCATGTACGAAAAGTGACTTTAAAGTGTGCTTTTTGAAGGGCATGACTATATGCTAAACTGTTACATCTATTTTCCTTTAACAATTTATGATGAAATTATCATGAATACTTTTGTCAAAACGCCTCTTGAAACTACTTAAATGTTTACTAGCTTTCAAAAGTAATGACTAGTAAATGAAATAAATCAGAGAAAAACAAATGCCACATGATTTCACTCCTGTGGAAGATAAGGAAACAAAACAAACACAGGAACATCGCAGAACAAAAACAAATGCTTAGAATACAAGAACAAAATGGTGGTTGTCAGAGGGTAAAGAGGAAGGCAGGGGGTGGATAAGTTGGGAAAAGGAGTTACACAGTATGATGATGGATGGAAACTAAACTTTTTCTGAGTCATAATTTCGTATATATAGATGTTGAACTGTGATGCCGATTATATTTTAAGCCAATGTTATCTTTTTTTTTTTAAAAACCTCTCAAGTAAATGGACTGAATTAAATTTTTTTAATAGAGTCATGTTTTATTTATTTATTTATTCATTTGTTTATTTATACATGTACTGGGTACAGTCAGAAGCGCGGGAGGGTGAGAGAATTCACCAGAGCCAGAGCAGGGAGCAGAGCAGGCAGAAGGACCGAAGTACACTGCTGAGGGGAGCAGTGGGCGGCAGGAGAGGTCTGCGCGCCATGTGGGACCCTCCTCCGGTGGCCGGGGAGCAGCCGGGAATCGAACTGGCACTGCAGAGGCCGCAGGCAGCTTCGCAGCCCAGCGCTCAATCGCTGTACCACTGGGGAGGCCCAAGCCAATGTTATCTTAATAAAAATTAAAAAAATAAGTAAATGTAATAATTACCTTTGAGGTAAAATATGATTTCCTTATAATACAAGTGATTCTAATATTATAGGTTCAAGTAATTTGCACTTACTATATTCATAATCTACATATTATACAAAAGGCAGTAGGGACACATTGTCTTCACATATACAGGTGAGAGAGGCCAAAATTAACATAACTCATATTTAATTGATAAAGGAGATACAAAGATTATACATGTGATATAGATTATGAAAACAACAGAATATTGTATTAACTTGAAAACTGTGGGAGAGCTTACATTATAAAAGATGTATACATTATTTATTTGAAGAAGAAAGACAAGGAAAATAAAATTAGCATTGTTTTTACTCAGAAATCAGCCTGCTACATAACACTTCTTTAAAAATTTAGATTTTTACCTATGTTTTGTTTTTATTTATTTATTTATTTATTTTTATAGAGGCATGCTTTATTTATTTGTTTGCTGGTTTGTTTGTTTGTTTTGTTTATACATGCACTGGGTACAGTCAGAAGCGCGGGAGGGTGAGAGTATTCACCAGAGCCAGAGCAGGGAGCAGAGCAGGCAGAAGGACCGAAGTACACTGCTGAGGGGAGCAGCGGGCGGCAGGAGAGGTCTGCGCGCCATGTGGGACCCTCCTCCGGTGGCCAGGGAGCGGCCGGGGATCGAACCGGCGCCGCAGAGGCCGCGGGCAGCTTCGCAACCCAGCGCTCAACCGCTGCGCCACCGCGGAGGCCCCTATGTTTTAAAAGTACATCTTGCTAAAATGTATATTTGTTTGAGTAAATTTGAGGTTGTGTATAGGAGAGAGAATAATCTTTGGAATTAGATCTTGGTTGGAATCTGGCTTTATCACACACTGTCTGACTTTAAACCTCCCTGACACTTAGCTTTCTTATCTGTAAAATGGATTACAAACCCTTTAAATAAGGGTTTGAATAGGATGAAAATGAGCATCAAATATTTGATAGCCTGGTACAAATGGCAAATAGCATAGGCTGATTAAAGAGTGACACAGGGGGGCCTCCCTGGTGGTGCAAGGGGTTAAGACACAACCTATGAAGCTATCTGCAGCCACTGCAGCAAGAGTTCAATCCCCGGCCAGGAAGCTACCCACATGGCGCAGCAGACCTCTCCTGACTTGCCCACTGCTCCCCTCAGCAGTGTATTTCAGTCAGTCTGCCTGTTCTGCTCCCCACTCTGTCTCTGGTGAATCCTCTCACCCCTTCCACCTCTGGCCTGTACCCCAGTTCTTGTATGCATAAATAAATAAATCTCAAAAAGTGATGCATGATCACTTTTGATTATTAAATGGAACTCAGATTATTAAATTAAAGTCACATACTTTAATCTTTAGCGAATCATGCATTGCTATCAAGGTGTTATATTTGCAATCAGAAGTAAAAGAATCCCCTATGATCAAGTCACGAGTTCTCTTAAAAATAATGAATTTTGGAACCAAAGGCCAACAAAAAGTAGCTGCAGATTCTCCACCACTCTGAATCCAGTGTGACAATACTACTCACACAGACACATCACTGGCATTTGACAATGATGGGTGAAGGCTAATAGGCATCCATTGTCATTTTCCAAGAAATAGGGAAAACATTAAGTCTTCTGCTTGGAACACATATAAGCTTAAGAGGCAATTTTAAATCACTGAGTAACTTGTCAGCATTTTAGTCCACTGACAATTCTTGCCATTATGACTTGACCTTTTAAAGAGCAGAGATATTTTAAACTAAAAATTGTCCACAAGTTAAAACCACATATTTCTTACTGATAATGTAACTCTAAGACATATGGTTCTTAGTCACACATTCATCCAAAGCAGAGTGTCAAAAATAAAGCAACCGAGTACTGATAACTCCATAGCATTCTTTTTGGTGCTCACAGTGAAAATAAAACCTTAATTACTGGGGTGGAGGTAGAATGGTCTGGTAGAGAGGATGCACTTGACAGCTAGGCAGACACAGAAGTAGTTCTGGCATGTAACCTGGGGAAAATTCCTTTATTTGCCTAAGTGTAATAGTCATGTACACATTGCAGTGAAAAGTTATTAAACAAATGAAAGATGACAACTAAACCAAAAGAAGTAATAGCACCTTCAAATTTCTGAGTGTTTACAATTTGCTGGGCATTGGACCATATGCCTTATACATACAATCCCACTGAATCTGGATATCATTCTCTGAAGGTACAGTTAACCTATTTCCCAGATGATCAAATGTTGGCCTGAAGAGACAAAGTAGGATCTGAACCTACCTGACTCTAAAACTTGGTTATTCTCTTTTCTTCTGAAGATATAAAAAAGACCTAGTACCTGGACATAAAGTCTTGTACACTCTTGGACCTCCCTGGTGGAGCAAGGGGTTAAGTCTCAGCATTATGAAGCTATCAGCAGCCACTGCAGCACCTTTGATCCCTGTCAGGCCAGGGAGCTGACCCACATGGCACAGCAGACCTTTCCTGTCTCGCCCACTGCTCCCCTCAGCAGTGTGTTTCAGTAGATCTGCCTGTTCAGCTCCCCACTGTCTCCGGTGAATCCTCTCACCCCTTGCACCTCTGGCCTACACCCCAGTTCTCATATGCATAAATAATAGGACATGAAATAAATAGGACATGAAATACTTTGGCCTTTATTCTGAGATGAGATACTATTAACAGATTTGAACAAGTGAGTGACATAATCTGGTTAGTTTTTAAAAATGTTTCCTCGAGTTCCTTTGTGGTTAGACTCAAAGCAGGGAGACCAGTTGGATTTTATTGTGATAATCCAGGAGAGGGAGGGTGTGACTTGGAGTAGGGAGGTAGTGGTGGAGGGTCTAGTCGTATATTTTTTTTTCACAATTGAAAAAGACAAGTTTATCAGGAAAAGGAGAATGGAGCGCAGAGAGATGCGAAATTTGTGAAAATTGTGAAAATATCCTGCATAGTCACATACAGCAGTCTTGGGCGAGAGCTGCCATGGTGGTAGGATTTTGGGTATATTTTGAAGGAAGAGCCAATATGATTTGATGATTTGTTGACATATAGATGTGGGGTATAAGACTAGAGAGGAGTCAAAGAGTACAAATTTTTTATGCTGCTATTGAAGGAGAAGTTGCCATCAACTATAAGTGGGAAGAATGTCAGTGGTGGGGTCACCAAGAAGGGGGGCAATCTGTACATGTGAAGTCTGAGATGCTATTAGACATCCAAATGGAGATGTCAAGTGGGTAGCTAGCTGGGCATAAGCAGTTCAGAGTTCAAGAAGAGCTTAAGCTTGGAGATATAAATTTGGGAGTCAGTAGTGTTTAGATAATTTATAGGCAGAATGGAGATGAAATCATTAAAGAAGTGAATGGATTTTTGATGAATATTCTTAGTCATAACACTTTTCTTTAGCTTTAGTCATTTCATCAAGACAGATTTCTAGGAGTGGAATTAGTGGATCAAAGGGTAAGCATAATCCTAAGGCTCTTGATACATGTGCCAAATTACTTTTCAAGGTTGCAACAATTTACATTCCCAGCTAATATGAGTATTATGCTATAAACTAAAAAATTTCTGCACAGCAAAAGAAACTATTATAAAAATGAATAAATACCCTATTGAGTAGGAGGAGAAAATATTTTCACATCATACTTCCAAGAAGGAGCTACGTATTTCTGACAAGGAGCTAATATCCAAAATCTACAAAGAACTCAACAACAAGAAAACAAGCTGCCCAATTTAAAAATGATCAGGAGAGTTAAATAGAAGTTTCTCCAAAGAAGATATGCAGAAAGTCAATAGGCACTTGGAAAAATGCTCATCATTACTCGTCATCAGAGAACTGCAAATCAAAACGACAATGAGCTACCACCTCACTCCTGTGAAAATGGACCATTTCAAAAAGACCAGAAAAAAAGTATTGGAGAGAATGGGGAGAAAAGTGAACCTTCTATCCTGTTGGTGGGAATGCAGACAGGGCCAGTCCCTTGGGAAACAGTATAGAGGTTTCTCAAAAGATTAAAAGCAGATCTTCCTTACAACTCAGCAATTCTACTTCTAGGTATCTGCTCAAAGGACACAAAAAAAGTAATTCAAAGAGATATAAACACTCCTATATTCATTGAAGCCTATTTACATTAGCCAAGTTGTGGAAACAACCACAGATGGTTTATTAAGAAGATGTAGTGTGTGTGAGTGTGTGTGTGTGTACACACAAAGTAATACTACTTAGCTACTAAAATTGATGACATCTTGCCGTTTGCAACAGTATGAATGGAATTGGAGCAGGTCTATACTGTGTGATAAGTCAAAAGGAGAAAGACAAATACTGCATGATTTCACTCATATGTGGAATACAGAGATCAGAACAAAGAAACAGAAAATCAAACTTGAAACAAGCCATAGAATTTAAGTCTATGGACTTGAGACTAAAAGAGGGGGTGGTGCAGGAGGGGTACTCAGTGTACTACAGTGGATTATGGGGATTTCGGTGGTGGGAGTGGGGGTGTAACACACATCTGAAGAGGTCTGAACCTATACCCCCAAATCATATACAATGTTTAAACCATTGTCATCTAAATAAAAATAATACAATTTTCAAAAAGAATAAAAGTAAATAATCTCTTAGTTTGATACATACAAAATGGAGTCTTTTGGTGATTTTTTTGGATGTGTTAAGAAATAAAAAGTTTTTATAATGTGTTGATCATTTTTCCTTCTTTGTATTGGCTATTATGTTTTCTGCTAGAGTACTTCAAAATTTTAATTTGCATAATTTATAACTTTATTATTTTAATTTTTAATTAATTATAAATTTAATGTTTTAATATCAATTATATTTTATAATATATATCATATATATATTAATCATAAGAAAGTACAAGCTAGGAATTAGATTGCTGCAATAGTGCCTCTCTGATAACTGATGAGTTGTGACATTCCAGGCTATTTTATATGCTTGGGCAGATAATGTCAGTTTTAAAATATCAAAGTATTGAACAATAACTGGAAAAGCATACTACAATTTATTTTTAGACACACACAATGAAAAAAAAAAGAATGCAAAAGAGGTTTTTGTACTCACTGAAGTAAACATTTAAAAATTTGCAATACTGTTCATATACCTAGAGGGTGAGTAGCAAACATTTAGGTAAACTACTTTTCACTATGATAATATATGCAATAAAGAAAATGATGAAACAACAAACATAATGCTTGCTATGCCCTGTGTTATTCGAAGTACTTTGTTTATATTGTCTCATTCTTCCTTATCGCGCCTTTCTTCTCATTGAGGAATTCCTTTTAATAAAGGAGGAATAAGAGGCACAGGTAGGTTAAATTATCTGCCGAAAAATGTCATAGCAGAGTCCTGATTCTAACACACACAGTTGAGTTCTAACTCTGTTTCAGTTGCATTCTATATATTTTACTTATTTGTGATAACAATGTACAAAGGAAGATTTATCTCCCCATTCTAGAAATGATAAAACAGATACAAGACTTGCTCAGGTCACATAGATAGGAAGTGATTGAATTTGAATTTGGTCAAAGCCACTTTGAGAGCAAAGTTGGTTTTTCTTCCTTCAATGCCACATCCCAGCAAAAACATGTAGTACATGTGTCAAATAGAGAAGGGATCCAGAAATAGGAGATTGAGAGGGGCTGGGAAAGTCAGGGAAATGAGGTGAGGTAACAAAGGACAGCAGAAGAAGATCTGAAAAGTAGAATGGAACAGAAAGGACCAGACAGGAATAAAGCTTGGGAGGTTGACCTAGGATTGCATGTTTGGAGACCAGGCTGGAAAACAGAGTTTATATTGGCTTGTGGATTGGTATTGTTCTTTCTTATTTCTGATAATTTTCTTCTGGATTTCACTTTGACACATATTAATTATGTGGCCCCCTGTTTCTTCCTGAACACTCTTTTTATCTTCTACAGATCTATAGCTTCTAAAAGGTAAGGAATTTCTCTTGTTCATTTTTTACTCTGGTCTATATAGACTTAACATGTGTTTGTTGACATTAGTTGAATTGCTGGTTTTGAATTATTCTAGACTTTTAGATAAGGTTGTTCACATTCATGGATTTAGAGTTAGTTTCTTTCTTTAAATGGAGTCCCTTCGGCCAACATGGAAATACACTCAAGCCTCCCTTGCATGACAAAAAACCAAAACCAAACAATACATAAAACAATCAAAATCTCTTCCCTCAATTCCGCTTCCCTGCTAACTATTGTTTTATTTTTCTTCTTTCCTTCACAGTCAAAAATCTTGAGTTTCTGACACCTGCCCACCCAGTTTCATTTTCTTGCCTCCCACTTATTCCTCTGCCTACTCCAATCTGGTGTTTCTCATCTGTCGATTCTCCAAACAAGCAATGGATGATAAAATTTATGAGCTACCTCCCAATTATTTAAATGAATAGGCTTTTCCCAGTCATCATCTTGCTTAATTTTTCAGAGGCTTCACTGGGTTGTTAACTCCTCTCTTCCTGGAACACTTTTAACTTAGTGTCTTTGATGCTCAATTCTCCTTTCTCCCACATCTTGGGCCACTTTTTCTTCCCCACTTAATATCTATTCACCAACAATAATACAGCCTCACTGTATTAATAAATGGAAACACAATCTAGTGTTTTCTATAGGTTGGGTCTTAGGAAAATCCGCTTACTCATGTAGCATATTGTAAGCCAATGTTACCTCAATAAAAAATAAAGAAAAAAGGAAATCAGTTTCTTTCTTTGTGTTGACTGTTTCATTTGACCTACTCCCATGTTATTCATGCATCTTCTTCTAAATCTTAACAAACTTTCTACTTGGTCCAATTACCAATTTCTCAGCCTCAGTTAATCCACGATCCATCTCTTGGTGTATTTTTTCAGTTCTTGGCTCTGACAAAGATAATTACCTTTGGACAATTTTTGATGACATTAATTCCTAGTAGATTTCATGGAGGGAGAAAAAAAAAAAACTGCCACTGAATTTGACATACCATGAAACGAAATAAATAATACGAAAACTAGTGAATCATTTTGGAAGTTTTACAGAGTTCAAATAAGCTTAGTATACACTTTTCCCTTTTGGAAAATTTTTTTTGGTTTCCTGCAGCTATCACATTGCTGTATTTTGTTTATTCAGTTTGTTGGAACTAAATTTTCCCAATTCTTATTTATATTCCCAGTTTTAAATTTATATTTCCAATTATTTTTGATCTTTAAGCATACACATCTGTTGAAAGACTAAGAAGAAGAAAAATCATTCTTAATTTCACCTTCCAGACATAGCCAAACACAAATTAATTTTTCATAGTAACATGATTTTTATGCAAAAATGTCCTTTATTGGCTTGTGGCAAAAATAGTTTAAAAAATTTTATAATATAAATTAGCAGCATCTTTGGAGATCTCTGATTTTATAATTTTTTTCACTCTTTGTTTTAGTGAAGGCAATTTCCCCCCATATAAATACCAGTTTTAGTTTAAACCAATCATTATAAATGATCTGAATTTATAAAAATAAGCTCCTTTCCTCTTTTTTTATTTTTTGAGGGGGCTGAAAATTTACTATTCAACTGGCAAATCACATTATTGTGGCAAAAATTATAACCATGTCTGAGGTAAGAAAAAATTTCTCTGAAGCATGACTCATTTTAAAATTGAAAGAGCCAAGGATAGAAGGCATTCGAGATCTGAGAACCCTTTTTTAAATAATTAAGGTAAAGTTCTACTTGTAGTCAAAGGAAAGGTTAATCCTTTGCTTTTCTCTAATGTTTTCACATTTTAGCTTCATCTCTGGAAACAGAGTGCACACTCTCTGGGATCAGGCGCTGTCTCAGGTCTTTTCTGGCTCTCCACAGTGACCTGTAGGTGCTTCATAACTATGAGCTAGAAGACATGTGGATCAGAATAAGTAAAAATTTCATTTGTGACTTACAAAGGATTCTCACATCCTTTTCTGACTTCAGTTTCATGTCAATTCAATGAAGCATCGAGAAGGTAAATAAATAGTCCAACCAATGTCTTACAAACATGCTCACAATATTATTTTAAGTAAAAAAAAAATTTCTAAAAGCAGAGTACAATATGATTTTAGCAATCATATTGTCAAAATATCACAGAAAAACTGCATGGAAAAGCCCCAAAATGTTAACAGTGGTTATTTCTGGGCTTTAGAATAATGGATGATTTTTGTTTTCTCCACAAACACTTCTGCATCCCTCACCCCCAGCATCTACCCACGCACAGACACTTACACACACACATGCACACACATGCATAGAACCTTTCCATAAATATTACTCGTTTTAAAAAGCATAAGATTTTTACATAAAGGAATTAAAAACAGAAGTAAACAGACTCCATTTCTTCTCCTCTTGATAGAAACGAAAGCTGTTCATCCTTCAGGCAGCTCTACTTGCCAATGTTAAGAAGCAAAATGTTAGAAAATAATATAGCGTGCATCTGCCAAGACAGATTCGTGGTTGACATTTCTTCTGAAAAAATGTCTCCCTTAAAATAAGTAGCTGTTCGTGTTGTCTCTTGATTTAGTAATTTTGAAAAGTAATGAATAGCTTTTAGACTTGGATTTCAGCTTCCCCATGGAACCCATCACTTTGAATGGGTGACTTAGGTATGATGGAGCATGTGATGGGGGAGACTTTATCACTGGGTACATGTCATCTTCCCAAAATATATTTGCATGAAGTTGTTTGGCACAGTGAAGTGCTTAACAAACGCAAGCTATTATTCATTATTATTACATGGTATTTCCTAGCGTTTTGGGTATAGCTATGGATTACAGTAAAAACTACAGATATCATTTACTTAACCACACACGTGATGACTACTTTATTCATATTAGTTTTAATCCTTAATTAATCTTTAGAGTTAGATAACTCCATCATCATTTTTTAAAATTTTTTTTTAAAGATTTATTTTATTTATATAAGAGGTAACAGGCCAGGTGCATGGGAGGGTGAGAGGATTCACCAGAGACAGAGCGGGGAACAGAACAGGCAGACTGATGAAATACACTGCTGAGGGAGCAGTGGGCGAGACGGGAGAGGTCTGCTCATCATGTGGGTTGCTCCGAGGCTGGTGGGGAAGTTGTGGACAGCTTCACAGCGCTGCGCTCAACTGTCTGAGCCAACTGGGAGGCCCTCCGTCACCATTTTATAGAGGAGAATACTCCAGATTAAATGCTTGTCATAATTCAAACTCTAGCCTTTGTGACTTCAAAGCCAGACTTTGGCCCACTATACCACAGTACATTTTTCTTAATGTCATATTTATCATTGAGTCACTTATAGCATTTCCCTACCATGGGATACCTTTGAATATATTTAGAAATTCAGCTGGGTTTCTGAATGATTCAGGTATGAAAAAATATAGGAAACTGGCAGTCAACATTCTTGTCTACTGAGACCATCCTCAGAGAGGGAAGAAGGGGGGAACTTTTAATGAAGAGAGAAAAAGCAAAATTGGGAGAAGAAAAAAGAGATAAATAAAAACTAAGAGTCTATCAAATTGCTTCTGCAGGACTTTTATAGCTGGTGACAGGTCTGGCAATGCTTTTTTCAGACTGTTGAGCTGCATTCAATTTTCTTAGTTCATCATTTCATAGAAGCTGCATCAGCCACCTTCTTGAGCCTTAAAAAATTGCCACAGGAACACAGGAATTTCTCTCTTGCCAGAAATTCAATATAGTAAAAGAATCAGGATGAGAAAGCAGCACAGCATCTGTGCTTGCTATAAAATTTCTGGCCAGTACAGAAGGCAATACAGGCTTCCCTCACTATACAAAAGTACAATGTTCCTATTTGGTAGGTTAATTATTGGGTTGGGAAATGCGCAAACATTTTTTCCATAAAAGTTAATGATAACAGCATTCCCAGACCACCCACCCCCCCCCCAAAAAAAAAAAAAAAAACAACTCTACAAAAGCAATGCCAAACGGGAATGTTCTACTTTCAGACAGTGGGGAAAAACTGTTCTATAAAAACAGTAATGATAATATCACACCTACCTAGGAGATGGGTATTATAAGGTTTAGTTTCCTGATCACAAACCTGAGGCCCTGAGTCTGAATAACTTGTGCAAGGTCAAAAGCTGGTAATGGACTAGAACTGTGACTACTTCGCCTCTGACATCTAAACTTACAATTACCATCCCAAATTTTCTCTTTAGATAAATGGAGCTGCTTTCACTTACCTACTTACCTGGCTGTGTTTTTTTTTTTTTTCTTTTCTAGATTATTCTCTTTATGTCTCCAAATCCAGATGTGATTAGGCTGGTGAGTATGCTTTACTCAACAAGTATTTATTAATCACTTAGTGTGTGCCAGGAAGTGATCTAGGAATCTGGGATATCAGTGGGCGAGAAATCGATCAAAATATTTTCCTTCATCAAAATCTCACCTTTGCTTCAGTGAGATTGTATACTATTTTGGAAACTTGCATTATTTGAAGAATTCTAATTTACTTTATAAGAGTGGTGAAACAAACTAAATAAAAATCTGATGTATAATTCAAGACTTAAAGTTTGATCTCGGAGACCTAACACTTAAAAGGAAAACAAAGCATTATTTATAGTAATGCAATGACTAGAATTCTTAAAAGATATTACCTAGGATTAATTGCAAAGAAGATTTAAAAGAGCTCAAGCTTAAGAGTCTTTTTGACTCCTTCTTTCCCCATATACATCAACCTCATATATACATGTAAAATATATGTGTATGATATATGTTACATATTCATATATTAAGACATATTTATTGAGGATCATCATATAATTGACAATCCATTATATGCTCTGTTCACTTAGTAAATACATCTTTTTTTAAAATGTATTTATTTATTTTCTTATATCATTGTTTATTTTTGTACAGTAATTTATTTCTCCCCTCAGGTGTAATCCCAGGGTTCTCCCACCACCACAGCACCCATCATCCATCACCACAGTCCCTTGTGCTCTTCCCTCCCCTGTTTTGACCCCTCTCCTTCCCACTCCCCTGCAGGATGCCTCAGATCTATGGTCTCCTTGCAAGTTCTGTCTCTTTCCTGACCCTTTGTTTGGTTTCTCTATATTCTGCATGTAAGCAAAACCATCAGACATTTGTCTTTGTCTTTTTTTTTTTTATTTATTTCGCTTTAGCATAATCCCTAATAGAGCTTTAAGGTGAACTTAAGGCTCTAAGCCATGTGCTAGAAATAAAATATTAAAAGCAACAGTAAAATTATAGAAAGAAAGTAAACAGTAGAATTATAGCAGAATGATGCCAGAATCATAAAGAAGTAGAATTATAAAATAGAATAATTGATATGATTGGGATCAAAATGGGATTAGGGGAACTCAGAGCTGGCAGAGTCTTTGGTGTCAAGTAGTTTCGCAGAGATTAAGCCACCCCACGTATGACAGCCCAGTCAGGTCAAGACAGAGCAGTGAGGTTGTCAGAACTGCAGGGAAAGGGGAAAGTGTGGGCACAACAGCCCCAAGCTGGAGAGAATTCAGTCTGTGAGTCACTGTAAGTTAAAGAACGCAGTTGAGACCACTGAAGTCTCCTATGTCTTTTTCTTCTTTTCTCTTCCAGCTTTTAAGCAGCACTATCATTTCACTGAGACTGGAATGGCACGACACCATTATGAAATAGCCTACCTAGGCAATTCTTGGATATTAATTGATAATACTAAATTTCAGTGTTTTAGGATTCTGATTGAGTTGATGAAATGAGTAGCCAGTCAGAAGTAAGTGGGCAGTCTTCCGACGTCACTAATAAAGCCAAGAGGATTTCACCTGAGGCTTTGAGATCTTTTGAGACGGATTTAGTTGGAAATGACTGTTGCATTAATCACTCAGTTGTAAAGGACTGTATTGTCTTTTTAGACTTCTGTCAGAATTAAATTGTCAAAGACATAAATTTTAAAAGTCTTGGTAGAAAAACTAAAAAGAAATATTACCAAGTATACATCATGCGATGGTGGTAGCTGTATTTAGATTTTTTAAGCAGAAGTTTCAGGATAGAGGAAAAAAAAATCACATCTTATGTTGCACAACAATCTTGGTATTTTCAGATTAAATTTTCAAGGAAGAAGCATGATTCTTTACCAAAAGAGTCCATTGTTTCTCTTTTTCTTCCTTGATCCTGAAATTGACAGCAATTGTAGAAATTGTTTGAAGCAACACTCTGGTATTTTCTGAGAAATCTCTCATGGTTGCTGACACCTCCAAACAACCTGTGAATTGGCAATGGCTAGAGGCCAGACCACAGGAAAAGCCTGAATTTTTGAAAGTCTGAGTCTAAACACTACCAAAAAGCAACCTATCCAGTTCAAAAGAATGGAGTCGAAGTAAGGTCTTGGACACATTCAACTTACTAGAACTAATTAATTCCATCCAATTCAATTTATGCATTAACTCAAGAAGTATTTTTAAGCACCCTTTATTTATCTGATTCCATTCTGGAGGCACAGTCTCTGCTAATGTGGCCACTAGAGAGAATGAGGTCATGCTACAACTCACACGCCTGCACACCTCTTTTCTACAGTCAGTCCTTGTTACTTTAATGAGATCTGAAAGCCAAAAGTCAATGTTTTCATTAATATATAAGTACCCCATATTAGCTAGAGATCCCCAAACAACAGAATAAGTTGAATGAGTATGTTTTTAAGATTATACTCATTAAATTCCTAAATTTATTAAATTTGCTCTATTAAATTCCTAAATCAGGAAGGAAGGTCTCAACAAGAAATTGGAATGGTTAAGATAGCATTTCTTTTATAGCCCTACTCCTTCCCTGGCTATTCAGACCCAGATTTGTCTTTTTTGTCCACCTATTCCCATCTCTAACTCTGAACTTCATTATGACCATGACTCCTCATCTAGTCATTTCAAATGCCTGATTATTTTTCTCAATGCATGGAGCAACCGTCACATATTGACCAGAGTATTTGGGTCCATACAGATCCTCAGGAGTTACCTAGAGAAGGCAGAGGTGATTTATTCCATCTGGTAGCTCTTTGGACATCTTTCTGTCATAATAATAGTGAGATGCATGGAAGTCACTCTGTTTATCTCCTCTTACCTCCCCTCCCCCACCTGGACTCCTTCAGAGCAGGGGCATGTCCACCCTATCCCGCTACATCACTCTATCCCACAGGAAGCATCACCTGAGGCAGTGCTTGGGGAAGAGACTTCCAAGAGAGTCTGGTTGGGGAAAGGCAAGATTACTGATGAGGGAAGCCAGTCACAAAGACCATACAAGAGCTCACGCTGAGTCTGAAGGATAAAGCGGGCAGACCAGAGGAGAAAGAGTAATGTCAAAATGAGACACGGAGTGGGTGAGGCAAGTGTCAGGCTGTGCAGTTTGGGGTGATCTGAGAAAGGGTAGCATGCTCTTATACTTACCTGAACTGAGACACCTGGCACATGTAAGACACTAAATTTTAATATCTACCTTACAGGATTGAGTGATTAAAAGAGGCAAATATTTGGAAAGCAGCTGACATAGCATTTGACATAGTATGCTAGTTAGTTCTCCACATCTCCGAGAATTATATTTCTTATTTTGTTACGAGAATAGTTGGATATCATTGGCCTCTTAGCGCCTTCTTGCAGTTCACATTAATATGCAATTATCAGTATCTTTTAAGACTATCTTGAGAAAGATGGGTTAACACTTTGCTTGAAGATAAGTCTGACTCAGTCCCTAATTACTAACTCAAACCTCATTTTCCTTATTTACTGGCTTTGGGATTTACAGTGTGTTCCAGAACCTCTCTGAGTCTGGTTTTTTTTTTTTTTTTTCTTCATTAAAACTTGAAGGACTATTGTGAAAATTAGATACAAAGTGAATAAAGATCTTGGAACACTAAAAGTACTGAATGAAAAATAGTTTTATTAGTAAATACAGACTCTAATTGTTTTTGATAGATTTACTTATAAATGTACTCATCCTATCTCTTTAAATAGAGAAAACAGGCTTTTTTTTTTTAACCATGAAATATCCACTACCTGTAGGTTGGCTTACTTAACATTTATTCTAACTCCTTTTTTTTTTTTTTTTGGTTTCTACCACATCAGAGGCTGGGATGCTAAATAATTCATTTCCTAGCCTCCATTAGAAGCAGGGGAAGTGTGAGTTAAAATGGAGGGAGAGGAGGCATAAAGGAAAGGCTTTCTTCCCTAATGAAGGGTATTAAATGTGACTGGTGAGTACTTTCTCCTAACTCCTTTGTCCTATTTGGAATGTGGATTTGACCACTAGAACAACAGCAGCCATTTTTGTTACAGGGAGGAAATACATTAAAGAGGGTGGAACAGAAAGAGAAAAGAAGCATGGCTCTTTGATGACATCATTAAGTCACTGTACCAGCCCTGGGTCATCCATCTCTGTACTTATTTCTATTTATTTATTTATTTTAACGATTTATTTATTTATGCATGTAAGAACTGGGGTATAGGCCAGAGATGCGGGGGGTGGTGAATCCTCTCACCACCCCCTGGATTCACCAGAGACAGAGTGGAGAGCAGAACAGGCAGACTGACTGAAATACACTGCTGAGGGATGCAGCGGGCAAGACAGGAGAGGTCTGCTGCGCCATGTGGGTTGGTTCCCTGGCCGGCCAAGGATCGAACTCATGCTGTAGAGGCTGGGGATAGTTTCATAGTGCCGTGCTTTACCCCTAGTGCCACCAGGGAGGCCCTGTACTTATTTTTATACAAGTCAAATAAAATTGTTGAAACCACAGCTATTCATCTATTAAGTACTTATAATCAAAAGCATCCCTGACAGATATAAATCTTTTATTTCCAATGATAACTGATTACCCTGCAGTATTTTAATGAAATTATGTCCTCATATCTATCATGGCTATATGCCATAAAAATAAATGGTTCCAGATATGCCACTAATATTTGACTTAAACACTAATTCACTCGCTCAATGAGAATTTGGAAACATTTGTGGGAAGAATGATTGGTGATTCAACTGGTTCTGGTATCTCTTTGCTTGAATTTTAATGTCACTCACTTCAGAGTGCTTCAGCTGATCACAGTCCTTACACATTCCTTTCTTCCCTTTCAACTGGGCATTGAATGCTATTCCTATTCAAGTAGGAAATCAAAATGGTTCAACTGGGAAAGTTCACATTGTATCTCATATGTAGGTAACTAATGAGTATTAGTTTTCCTTGGAGCACTTTTTTAGTTACTCCCATGTTTGTACTTGTTTCCAGATGGTTGTAGATCTTGCCCCATGGAGAATGAAACCATGCATCACAACAGTCACCGTCCTGGGTTAGGCCCTGTTAAATCCCTTCCAGACACTTCCTCTATTCAGTGTTTCACACAGAGCTACCCGCTTATTACTTCTAGTTCTGTAGTTCTTTGCTCGAAGCCTTTAAAGCTTGACCACATCCACGAAATATCCCTTCCTCCTTAGCCTTCAGTACCTTTTGCAATTTGACCCAGCACATCTCCCTCTTCTTTCTAATTCTCACTGCTCTGTTCACTACCTTACCTGCTTGTGTCTACTTATGACTGCTTAAAATGCCCTTTTTTTCCCATGACTGGGTTCTACTATTTCCTATCTTTCAAGGGCCAGTGTTTCCAGTAAAACAGCCCCTAAATCTTTCCAGAAGAGTCACTTCCCAGCTCCTGTCTTTTCCTGACCTCTTATATCTCTATGTATGGCACTTACATTTTCCTGTGCTGTATCCACATTATTGACACTTAGTGGTTTTATTGCACTTCGCCTTTTTGTGCTTTGCAGATCTGCATTTTAGCTTACTGAAGCTTTGTAGCAGTCCTGCTTCTAGCATGTCTGTTCTGCCATTTTTCTTTTTTTCTCTTTTTTTAATTTATTTTTTTCTTTATTTTTTACATCATTTTCATTTTTTTTTAAAGATTTATTTATTTATTTATACAAGAACTGGGGTAGAGGCCAGATGTGTGGGAGGGTGAGAGGATTTACCAGAGACAGAGCAGGGAACAGAACAGGCGGGCTAATGAAATACACTGCCGAGGGGAGCAGCAGACACGACAGGAGAGGTCTGCCGCGACATGTTGGACCCTTGCTGGCCAGCTGGCCGGCTGGGATCAAACCGGTGCTGCAGAGGCTGCAGAGGCTGCGGACAGCTTCACAGCGCTGTGCTCAACCGCCTGCGCCACCAGGGGAGGCCCTTATTGTTCATTTTTGCACAATGTATGCATTTTCTTCTTGGTTATAGTCCCCATACAATTCCCACCCCCCCTTGTTTTGATCCTACTCCCTTCTTCCCACCCCCACCCGCACCCCATAGCGTGTGTCTGGTTTATAGATGCTTGTTGATTTTGATTATTACTTCATTGTAATAAGTCTTTTCCCTGTTCCCTTATTTAGGTTTTCTAAATTCCTGATATGACTGAGACCATCAGGCATTTTTCTTTTTCTTCCTGGCTAATTTCACTGAGCATGATCCCTTCCAGCTTCATCCATGTTGCTGCAAATTGCATGAGTTTAGGTAAGCTATGGAAACAACCCAAGTGCCCAAAAATAGATGACTGGATCAAGAAGATGTGATACATATACACAATGGAATATTACTCAGTATTCTGCCATTTTTCCAACAGCAAATGCTCACTTCATGTCTCTATGCCACACTTCGGCAATTCTCATTACACTTCAATTATTATTATTATTATTATTATATTGGCTAAAATGATCTGTGATCAGTGATTTTTGATGGTATTGAGGTCACTGTATTGGGGCTCCATGAACTGTGCCCATATCAGACAGTAAACTTAGGAGATAAATGTGTGTTCTTATTGCTCCACCAAGTGACAATTTACCCATCTCTCTCCCTCTCTTCACACCTATTTTTTTGAGACAGCGATATTGAAATTAGGCGAATTAGTAACCTTACAATAGTAGGAAGTATTGCCTATCACTGGCTTTAATTAAAAACTAAAAGCTTGGTGAGGAATACATATCAAAAGCCAAGATAGGTTGAAAGCTAGATCTCTTGCACCAAACAGTTAGCTAAATTGTGAATGCTAAGGGAAAGTTCTTGCAGGAACTTAGAAGTGCTACTCCAGTGGACACATGAATAATAAAGCAAAATAGTCTTACTGCTAAAAGGAGGCAAGTTTTAATGGCCAGAATAGAAGATCAAACCAGCCACAACATTACTTTAAACAAAAGCCTAAACCAGAGAAAGACACTAACTTTTCAATTATTTGAAGGCTGAGAGAGGTGAGGAAGTAAAGTTTGAGGCTAGCAGAGGTTGGTTCGTGAGGCTGAAGGAAAGAAACCATCTCCATAACACAAAAGTGCAAGGTGGAGAAGGAAGTGCTGATGTAGGGAGTGCAGCAAGTTATCCATAAGATTTAGCTAAAGCAATTAAGGAATGTGGTCACACTAAACAGACTTTCAATGTAGATGAAACATATTGGAAGATGATGCCATCTAAGACTTACATAGTTAGCATGGAGAAGTCAGTGCCTGGACTCAAATCGTCAAAGGACTGACTGAAATTTCTATTAGGGACTAATGCAGCTGCAGACTATAAGTTGAAGTTAATGCTTATTTACCATTCCAAAAATCCCAGGGCGCTTAAGAATCATGCTAAATCTACTCTGCCTGTGCTCCATAAATGGAACAACCTAATCTGGACAATAGCAGATCTGTTCACAACATGTTTTACTGAATATTTTAAGCCCACTATTGGGACTTACTGCTCAGGAAAAAAAGATCCCTTTCAAAACACAGCAGCCCGTTGATAATGCACCTGGGACCCAGTAACTTTGATGGCATGTATAAGATTGATGTTGTTTTCATGCATGCTAACAAAACATCCATTTTGAAGTACATATTTATAAATACATTTTGTAAGGCTATAGCTTTGATAGATAGTGATTTCTGTGATGGAGCTGGGAAAAATAAACTGAAAACCTTCTGGAAAGTAGTCACCATGCTAAATGCCATTTGGAACATTTGTGATTTATCAGAAGGGGTCAACATATCACTATTATTTTTTTAAAGATTTATTTATTTATTTATTTATACAAGCATTGGGTACAGTCAGAAAGTGCGGGAGGGTGAGAGAATTCACCAGAGCCAGAGCAGGGACCAGAACAGGCAGAGTGATGAAGTACACTGCTGAGGGGAGCAGCGGGTGGCAGGAGAGGTCTGCGCACCATGTGGGACCCTCGCTGGTGGCCGGGGATCAAACCGGTGCTGCAGAGGCTGCAGGCAACTTCGCAGCCCAGCGCTCAACCGCTGCGCCACCAGGGGAGGCCCAACATATCACTATTAACAGGACTTGGACAAAGCAGATTCTAAACCTCATGGGTGACTTTGAAGGGCTCAAAACTTCAATGGATGAAATAACTGCAGATGTGGTATACATGCAAGAGGACTAGATCTAGAAGTGGTACCCGAAGACGTGACTGAATTTCTGTAATCTCACCATAAAACTTGAACAGAGGGGTTGTTTCTTATGGATGAACAAAGGAAGTCATTTTCTGAGATGAAATCTAGTCTTGGGTGTAGATGCTGTAAACATTGTTGGAATAACAACAAAAGATTTACAATATTACATAAACTTTGTGGATAAAATAGCAACATGTTTTGAGATAATTTACTCCAATTTTGAAAGAGGCTCTGCTGTGCATAAAATGATATCAAGCATCATTACATGTTACAGAGAAATCTTTTGTGAAGGCAAAAGTCAACTGATGCAGCAAACTTCACTTTTGTCTTATTTTAAGCAATTGCCACAGCTATCCCAGCCTTCAGCAGCCACCCTGATCAGTCAACAGCCATCAACATAGAGGCAAGACTCTTTACCAACAAAAAGATTAGGACTTGAGAAGGCTAAGGTGATCTTTAACATCTTTAAGCAATAAAGAATTTTTTAATTAGGGCTTCCCCTGGTGGCGCAGGCAGTTGAGTGCAGCGCTGTGAAGCTGTCCACAGCCTCTGCAGCACCGGTTCGATCCCTGCCGGCCAGCGAGAAGCCCACATTGTGCCCCAGACCTCTCCTATGTCGCTCGCTGCACCCCTCAGCAGTGTATTTCATCAGTCTGCCTGTTCTGCTCCCCACTCTGTCTCTGGTGAATCCTCTCACCCTCCCACGCATCTGGCCTGTATCCCGATTCTTGTATAAATAAATATATCTTAAATTTTTTTTTTAAATTAAAGAATGAACATGGTTATTTTTAGACATAGTGCTACTACACATTTAACAGACTACAACTTAGTGTAAACACACTTTTATTTGCACTGGGAAACAAAATAATTCATGTGACTAGCTTTACTGTAATATTTGTTGTGGTGGTCTGTAACTGAACCCACAGTATCTCCAAAATGTCTGTACATCATGTGTGTTGCTGAATACAAACTCCACAAAGGTAAATGTGTCTCTACTTCATCTTTGTATTCTCTCCAGTGCCTGACGTGGTCCTTGGCATATGGGAACGTTTTCTTGTTTGGCATGCAACACGCCCTCAATAAGCTTGTTTGAATGGGTGGCTACAAAACACAAGAGGAAGATGAACTATAAGACTCAAATTAGACAAGTACAGAACTGCTGCTATGGTTTTACATTTTATTTGTAGACCTGAGCAAGGTCTAGAAGGCCAAGAAGAATACTGGGAAGTGCAAATAAAGAAAATACATGGCTCAACAACTGGTCATTTATAGTTAAATTTCCATCTTGCAATGTGTGCTCAGATGAATCAGCCTTATGGTCTTAATTATTTTTCTTGTGTTACCTAGTTAAAATTACTTTTCAAAAACCTCACAATGTAGCAACAGAATTCATTTCTTTTTTATTCTTTCCTGAGAAACAGAAATGAAGAGATTATAGCTGAATAGAGCTGCTTATCAAACAATAAGAAAACAATAATGAGCTTCTTCTTCAAGATATGGAGTGCTTAAGTGTCATGTTTTAATAAAAGGACAAGGCAGCAATCATAATTGCTGCCACTGGGGTCAGTGTCTTAGATCTGGGCGGAGGCTCCCCAACTCTTGTGGGGTCTGGGGCAAGCTTCGCTTCCATGTGCTATAGTGTTCTCATTCTAAAAAGGAGATTACCGTAAAAGTGGCCGTATGGAGACTTGGTAAGGATTAATGCCCTATCACCCTTGAGCACTCTGAATAGCAAACACATAGTAAGCACTCAGGGATTGTTAGCTATGGCTTTTAAAGATACCATCCATTTATAATCTTTGATTGATTGTATTTTCCTGACTGGCAGTCCTACTTCTTCTTTTGTTTTTTCCTTCTTGCTTGTTTTTTTGTCAGTTAATCTAACTGTCATGCCTTTTCTCTTTAAAGCTACTGATCAATTCCAATTAGGTTGTTCTTAAATGTGAACAAAAATTAGTTCAAGAACGTTATGAAAAAATATTATTTTCTTACTTGCGCTTATAGTAAAACTCAGTATGACATTTTAAAGTAAATGAAGAACTAATTCTGGAAGGGTGGAATGTTCATGGACACTAAAGTCAAAATTATTGCTCATCTGGGAAGGTGATCAGCAAAAAGTGTGTGTGTGTGTGTGTGTGTGTGTGTTTACATTTTCCTTAGGGAACGGTAGGACTGAAACAAGCTGTAGTATGACATCATATCCAGTAACCAACTATCTACTAATCAGCTTTATTTTACTTTAAAAAAATTACAAGTAAAGACAAATCTATTGTGGAAGCCAATTCCATAGAAATAGCCTAGGCATAACTACAGGTCTACCTAAAACTTCTCAACAACATCAGTTGGAGTTATAGTTCTTGTAATGGGAAGCTTCTTACCCTAAATCTTTCAGATGTTTTATTTATTTCATGGTTATCATATGAAGGCCTTACTTTATGTAATTAAAGATTTGTGCCTGGGGCTTTTTGGACTCCAGTTCATGGATATCTGTAATAATAAAAATCAATCAAAAAAAGGCTACACCTTTTCAGGGAAGGAAGCATTTGTCTTTTTAAGTTCTCCCTCATTTTTCCTGTAAGCACCTGGATGAAACGCAATGAGAATATTGCATTTGTTATGTGAGCGTTCTCACCATTAAGTGCTGACAGCAGGTTTGCCATATAACCAGCATCAATTCCTCATTTAAAAGGAGACGCATTCGCTGAGTCATTTGGTTTGCTCTATGCCTGTGGAGTGTGAATATGACTGATACTGGGTGAGCTTTGGGTATGGGTAAGTTGTGAGTCAGGATGCTAGCTTGTTTCCAAGACAGAACACCAGAATTAGCTATAAATATGGTATCTGCTTGTCTTCCCTGTTGTTTTGATGCTGTTTAGGAAAAGCGTAATTTGCCCCAAAACTGTGGCTGTTACTTTGCTATATGTGGGTTGCCACTTTGTAAGCACACAGCTTTAACTCTCAGTGCTTTTATTTCTTTCTATAAAAAAGACCAGAGAACAAAACTGGCATAATCATTGTTTAGTTATTTTATTTTATATTTTAGATATTTTATATTTTATATTATTTTAGATATTTCTCTTTTACTTGTGAGCTGTCTACATTGAAGATTGAAAAGCATTAAGTTTCATTCTGTAAGTTACCATTCATTTAACTTAAAAATACTTTGTGCAATTGAACACAAAGTTTCAGAGGGCCATACATCCAGGTTCCTATCATTACCCTAGCAAATGCCATCCAGAATATCTCTATAGCTTCTCTTAGTTAGTAACCTTTGGAAATTCCCCCTTGTCTACCAGGTAGGAATTACTGGAGGTTTTTTTTTTTTTTTTTTTTTTTTTAACATGACAGTGGATGTTTAAACAGGATATAATAAGTGATGGTATTTAAAAGGGAACACATCTTTGCTATGTTTTATATAATAAATTCATCCACTTCAAGCATTGAGATGCAGTAACAAATTTTCCTCCCAGTAATTTTAGGAGAATGGGTTTGTTTGGGTAAAACTTTTTCAAGTGTTTTCATCTGTCTTATGTTAGGTGGAGGTGGGTTGCTGAATCTGCTGAGGGTTTGTGCTAGTCAGTTTTTTTCCACACCATACTGCGCAGTGATCTAGCAGAGATGGTGATAATTAACCATTGGCTGTGCGCTGGGAGTTTAAGCACAAGGATTCTTGTATTTTAAATGTTTGTGTTGATGCCTATGAAACTTGAAGCTAATTATCACATAATTAGTCAACAGTCTGCCTAAATTAACTTTTGTTATTCCTTTTTATTTTCTCTTTGGCTAGGAGTATCTGGTGGGATGGAAATTACATAACTTAAGTGGTATATCCACAATATATAATGGAGGTATTCTCTAACTTGAAGGTATTCTCTAACTTGTTTTGGGGTAATTCAAGCAAATATAGTGCAAAATGGGGTTGTCAGGTGCTCAAGGACAATGTCTGGTGAATGAACATAATCAGAAAAATAAGGTGCATGTTGGAGTTTTTCCTAAAATCAAACAGATTTGTTTAAAGACTTTGTTTGGAACAATGTCATACTTAATTTTTTGTGCTAAAAATGTCCTTTCAAACAGTGGCAACAATAAATGGGATTTTCCCTAGTACCCTCACTTAGTAATATAAAAAAAAAAACCAACTTGAGAAATGCACATTAAAGCAATAATGAGATACCATCATACACCTACTAGAATGGCCAAAAATCCAAAACACCAACAACATCAATTACTGGCAAGAATGTGAACAAAAGGAACTCTCCCTCATTCATTCATTGTTTGTGAGAATGCAAAATGGTACACTTTGAAAGACAGTTTGGAGGCATCTTAAAAAACTAAAAAAAGTTAGAGAAACAAAATAAAGGGTCAAATAAAGCCAAACTGATAACAAATTCTAGAAATCAGGCTGTAGAACCAGAATGGAAGGTGGAGAGGAGAGAAGAATGTGATGGAGAGCACCATGGACCATGGGGGAAGACTATGGATGTTTTGGTGGTAGTTGTGGGGTATAAAACAATACCTAAGGGCCTCCCTGATGGTGCAAGGAGTTAAGACACAACCTATGAAACTGTCAGTAGCCACTGCAATATAAGTTTGATTCCCAGCCAGCAGACATCTCCTGACTTGCCTGCTGCTCCCCTCACCAGTCTATTTCAGTCGATCTGCCTTTTCTGCTCCCCACTCTTGTCTCTAGTGACTCCTCCTCCCACATCTCTGGCCTGTACCCCAGTTCTTATAGCATAAATAAATAAATCTTTAAAAAAAAGGAAGAAAACAACACCTAAAGGGAGAGATCCCATACCTGTAAATCACAATGTTGTAAACAAATGTTACCTCACTGAAAGAAAAAAAAAGAACAAAACTAAATATATTCTTACCATAGGATCTAGTAATTGTACTCCTCAGTATTTATCCAAATAAAATGAAAATGTATGTCCACATAAAAACCTGCATATGGATATTTGCAGCTTTATAATAGATGCCAAAACTTGGAAGCAGCCAAGATGTCCATCAGTAGGTGAATGGATAAACCATAGCACATCTAGACAATGGAATGTGATTTTGAAAAAAATAAATGAGCTATCAAGCCATGAAATGACATGGAGGAAATGTAGGTACATGTTACAAGATGAAAGCAGCCAATCTGAAAAGGATACTGTAAGATATCAATGACGTGACATTCTGGAAAAGGCAAAACTACGGAGGGAGTGAAAAAAGGAGAGTGGTTTCCAGGAGCCAGGGTATGGTGAGAGGTGGCGAGGGATGAATAGGCAAAGCACAGAGATATTTTAGGGCAGTGAAAATGTTCTGTGTGAAATTATAATGGTGAGCAGGCTAGATCAGATCAGCTGTGGCTGCTTACAGAAGAGGTTATTATCTGCAGCCTCCCCTGACCTGGGGATTTAAGCCAAGATAATAACTAAATGGCCTACTGTTGTTAACCAGAGTTCAAAGCATCTGGGTCCTAATAACAGGAATGAGCACCCAAGAGCAAGGCTCTGTATCATAAATATGAAAAGAATAAGTCTGTGACCCTGTCTCAACCATATTCCCCTCCCGATGCTGTATCTATTGCTAACCAGAGCTTAGAGGTTGAGGCTGCTTACCAGATCAGAGGGAACAACAGTGCCTCCCTGGTGGCACAGGGTCTAAGTCTCAGCACTATCAAGCTATTGCCAGACACTGCAGCATGAGTTCGATTCCCAAAGGGCTAGGGAGAAACCCACATAGTGCAGCAACCTCTCTTGTCTCTCCCACTGCTCCCCTCAGCAGTGTATTTCTATCTATCTGCCAGTTTTGCTCCCCACCCTGTCTCTGGTGATTCATCTCACCTCTCATACTTCTGGTCTACACCCTACTTATTATATGCATAAATAAATAAAAATAAAATATTTTTAAAAAGAAGAGGGAATAACAGGAAATACTCAAACTTCTCAATGAAAAAGATATCTAACTTAGACTATCTTACCAGCGACTATCATTCAAGACAAAAGGAGGGGTAAGAACTTCACAGAAAAACATAAATGAAAAGAATATATCAAAACCAAGTCAGACATGAAAGAAAAACTAAAGAGATTTATTATAAAGCAACAACAAAACTCAATGATAAAATACATAAAAGAAAACACTGCTGATAAGTTTCATTGCATCAATGATAAAGATGTTTTTGGAGACTCATTTCTTTTGCCAAGGAAAATAAAAGCAAAAATAAACAATGGGGATTATCTCAAATTAAAAAGCTTTTTACACATCAAGAAAAATATAAGAAATTATTTGCACATTACACAACTGATGAGGTGTTAATATCCAACTTATCCTCATTATCCAAGATATATAAAAAACTCACTCAACAATAGAAAACAGACAACCCAGTTAATAAATGGGGAGCAAATCTGAATGGAAAGTTCTCCGCAGAGAATATCCAGAGGCCAATAGATATATAAAAAAATGTTCAAAAGGGACATGCAAATCAAAATCACAATGAGATACCATCCCACCCCTGTGAGAATGACTATATTGAAAAGATTCCCCCAATACAAGTGCTTGAGAGGGTGTGGATAAAGAGGACTCCTAATGCATTGTGGTTAGGGAATGCAAACTGACAACGGTTATACATCATTAGGACTAAGGCAAATTTCCTAGTCTCCGCCGTACTCAAACTTTGATGAAAACTTTTGACAAATTTTGGGCAGTCACAGTATCTTAATCTATAATTAGAAGTGCAAAGCTGTAAGAGACATGATGAATAATTACATCCAACCTATGATAAGTTAAAAAAGTCAATGCATAAACTTGTTTGAAAAGATTCTATGAAGTTCCCAGCATACTAGCCTTGTGATTTCGTATCATTAAATTTACACTTGCACAGATGGCTGTATACAGTTATTTGATTAGGTTTTCTCTTGAATCAAACTGTGTGTAGTCTTTAGTTAAATCTGCCAACAAATACAGTCAATAATGAAATAAAACAAGAAAAAAGAATGGGTTTGTGTGTTATAATTCTATCACATTATTCAGACGCAGCCAGTTATACAGCTTGATTAAATGGACGACGTAGAAGTTAAAGAAAACATTGGCATAGTTTTATAACTAACAGATACTTTTTTTTTTATAGAGGCATTATTTATTTATTTATTTATTTGTTTTGTTTATACATGCACTGGGTACAGTCAGAAGTGCGGGAGGGTGAGAGAATTCACCAGAGCCAGAGCGGGGAGCAGAGCAGGCAGAAGGACCAAAGTACACTGCTGAGGATAGCAGCGGGCGGCAGGAGAGGTCTGCGCGCCATGCGGGACTCTCCTCCGGGGGCCGGGGAGCAGCCGGGGATTGAACCGGCGCTTTAGAGGCCGCGGGCAGCTTCACAACCCAGCGCTCAACCGCTGAGCCACTGGGGAGGCCCTATAACTAACAGATACTTTTAAAGAAAAAAATTGGGTGATTGTTTTGAAACCTAAATATTTTGAATTTCTTCAGTAATTTATCTATGGAATAAAAGCAACAGAGTATCACCTTCCAAGAGCATGGAATTGTTAGTAGTAATTGTAGGTTCTAAAAGATGGGCATTAGAGGGGGATGGAAGAGAGAGAAAAAACATGAAAATTATAAAATAATATCAATCACCAAAATTGCCCTTACAATGTTCCAGGCACTGTTCTAAGCACTTGAAATCCATTTACTTCTCACAAAACATGGAGGCACGATGAATAACCATACCTATTTACAGGGCAAGCATCTGAATCATAAAAGGTAAGAGCCTGCAGGAGGGCATATACAGGTGGTAGGTGGCCCAGCTGGAATTTGAGCCAGGTGATGTGAATCCGTGGCATGCCATATACACCACCTCTGCACTGCTATTTTTTGCCACCTTACCACACATTATCTCTTCTCATCTGAACAACACTGCAATAGGTCAATTCATAGACCAAGTTCTGAAACATCATACATTTATGAAATGACAAATATTCCACATCAAGGGTTTCAAACTCCAAAGTCCTAAGGAAGAGAAGCAATAAGATGGGGTTTCTCTACAGTACTGAAGAGGGATGTGGTTGGTCTCTTAGTCTTTAACCTTCACACCAAAATAAATGATAAATCCTATCTGTGGGCAGGTAGAGGGTCTGTTCTACTCTCTAGGGAATTCCAACTCATAACAGAGTGCATTCCACATGCATCCCTCATACATGAGGACTTGCCACACGTATTTCTATGCAACAGTCATCACATTTAATAACTCATTATTTAACATGCCTTTCTCCATAGACTTTAAATTCTAATCATTTACTGGGAACATACTATGTAACAGACATTTAGTGTCCTAGGTACCTAAAATATGTCAGTAAAATAAAGATCCTTATCCTTTGCTTATTTAGCTTTGTACCTCTGGCACCTAGCAGAATGTGGCACCTACTGGGTCTCAGTAAATATTTATTGAATTAACAAATAAATCAATTTGGAGGGGCAGGTAGAAGTAAAAGAAAATGCTACAGGGAAAATGAAATGTTTGGGTTTGATCTATTAGCCTCCAGATTTTATTAAAATCTTAAAATGCTTATGATTAATAATGATGATTGTTGTATGCTCTAGCTCATCTTTAAAATAAGAAATGATACCAAATATATTTTAATTCCAAAAGTGAACTATGGCCTGGGTTCTGAAGGACACATGTTCAAGATGTAGTACTTGCTCCTTGTCAAACTAAAATTTCCAATTATGTTCTCCAGAACTTAGCCTGTGTTTGTGTTCATCACTTTCCAAAAGGTGACTGCAAGGCATGTCTTTCCCAATAATTAGAGGAGATTATCTTAAAGTTCAGTTGGTTTTAGCAGTGAGGTTACAGACTGTCATCTACATTGTTATTGACTCCCGCAATTAGAGGCAAAGGCATTTCACTTCTGTGCAAAATATTAGTAAATTAACAATTCCCACTCTGCATTCATTTTGGAAATCTGCTTTGCTTGTGATGACGAACGTGACAAGCAGGGAGTAATCAGAGACACTCTGGTAATACCTTAGCCTTGCAAATATCAATTAAAACACTGGCTCTGCACCTAGCAGTTGGGGTTTGGTCTGTAGGGTAAATATCTTTTATCATGATAAAATACAGAAGGCAATATTGGTAATTTGGAGAGAAGCAAGCAATAACCCTAACAAAAAATAGCCACAGACACATCCATCCTAATTTCCTTGAGCCTTTCCTATTACTAACTGTTCTCATTTAGACAATAAAATGAACTCTGGCATAATGAACAATTTTCAGATGAGATTTATAACTCCCCGACATGACAACTTTGACTCAAAGAGCAAATCCTAATAAATATTTCCTTATACTGCTAAAAAGACAACAAAGACATTATTATTCAAATGTTCTGACAGTCTCTTTCAGATCTAAGGGCATCTCAGTCAATGAAGTGATTTTTAACCCGGGTTTGTCAGGTCTCAGGCATTCCGTGGGTAGGCGTCAGTGGATTTACATAAATTCTGTGAAAAGTATCTATGTGCATTTTATTGGGATGGGCATTTATCATTTTTATCAGATTCTCTACAGTGACTCGTAATCTTACTAGATGAGACTCTGTAGTCTGGTGAGAAAGCCAAGGTCAGAGAGAAAGTGGCTGCTGAGGTCATCAGCCAGTTGTATTGTCTTCATCCATAATATGCCTTCTTCAGATAGCTTATGATTCTCTTTGTTGCCTTCATTTTAATAGTAGAATCTCTGCTATTATGGGGATCATAAATTTAGCTGAGATCCACTATATGAAGGTCCTATATTCTAATAACTGTATTAACTATATATTCCATCTTATCCTTCATTGGAATTTTGAGTATCGTTAACCACACAATAAACCAAACGTTCATGAAAACATTAGTATCTGCGTTGTGGCAGCAGTTTTCCTGTCTGCCTGTGACTACGTAGGTGTTTCTCTTCACCTGCAAACCTTCTCCGTTTGCAAAGCAGCAGAGGCAGCTCTCTCCCAAGGCTGCCCACCTGTGACTATGCAGGGGTCTCTTTTAACAAACCTGTTCCTTTCAGGGAAAGTTCTTCCTGCCCGCTTGTGTCTGTGCAAGCACCCTTTTTCCTTTCTTTCCCTTTTTATAATAAACCTGCCCTTTTGAATAAAAAATATTTGCATTGTACCAATGGTGCAGAATGATCAATGCCTTCAATTTTCAGACACCATCACTTCCTCATAACATGTCAAATCTTTTGGAAACATTTGGAGCCATCAGAATGTCATTTTTTTATGTGCTACATTATGACAAAGTGTAACTTACAAGTTCAGTATTACATTATACCAACCATATGAGTTATAAGTATACTAATTTTATTTGGTTTCCAAAAGCAGCAGAATTAAGAAACTTCAAATTATTCAAATAATTATTTCAAAATTTCCCAAAAATATTTGAAAATTATTTCAAAACTTTTTATTTAGCAGCTGTATAATTCTAGCCAAGGTTAAAGTTTATTATCTTTTGCAGAATCAAACTACAATGAAAGTATTTTTCTCAATATGGCTTCATAAAGACAACTCAGATCAAAATAATTTGATTTGATTTTTTTCTTTGATTCTGCACCTCCCCCCAACCAAAGCCACTTTGTGTAAATAAAGAGGATTTCTAAATTAGAACAGGGACTCATTAGAAATGTGAAAGCTCATTCTTGGACTGGACATGTAAATGCACAGACAACTTACTGTCATGATGAGCCCCTTTTCTTGGAAATATTTCACCAATGGAGCTGCGTTCTGCTTGAAGTTCATTAATCTCCTCTGGGTAGCTTTCAGATTGTCGTCAGGCCGCCCCTGCTGCTCTGCACGCTTCAGCAATCTTTCTTTGAGTCTCTGATTGGCGCAAGCCAAGAATACCACCAAGTCAGGAGTGCAGATCTGTGGAGGGCATAAAACACACAGACATGCCTTCAATATACCAGCCAATGTGAGGGTAGGCAGTGGCATTCACTCCTTCAGTTCGGCTGAGGTGCCATATATTTTCCTTCTGTTACACCCGTGCGTTTCCAGGGCTGCAACACTACCTGAGACCGGAGGGCCATTGCCGAGAGAGTACGTGTGCCAGGAGCGCCACGGCCATCATGGTCCATGTACAGAGTTCACCCAAAACCCACAGAGCTGTGTGTGGTGGTTCTATGTAGTTCAGAAAAATACTTTTTGGTTTATGCTCAAATAGGTTTTCAGGTTGAATTAAGAACAATTATAGGACAAACTACCAGAGGTAAAAGTGACCTGATTTTAGAAGGGGGCTGGCTATTGGACCACAGATGTTCTCCCCAATAAATAGGTACTATCATTATTTTTTGCCATTTAAAAAGTGGCTACTGTCTGCCAGGCCCATGCTTGGTTATTTCCTTATAATGTGGATAAAGTTTACAACAGACTATAAGTTAAATCTTGCAGGACCTCGCAAAACATCCAAATTTCATCCCAAGTCCTTTTGTTATAATATTGATGAGAAAATCCTGGGCAACAGATCTGCTTTCATTATACACTGTTCTACTTAAAAATAGCAATGTCCAAGAACAATAGACAACATAAAGTGAGGGTTTACTGTATCATTTCCCTGTTACAGATGAGCAAACTCAGGTTCTGAGAATTAAGTATTTGCCTGAAAACCCAGATCTGTCTTCTAAGGCCTGTGATCACCTTCCGCTGTTACAAAGTACCAAACGAGCCAAGGCCTTCATAAATTTCTGAACATACTAAGGAATGGCATGAAAAGAACCTTTGAAATAAAGTTTTCATTTAAATCCACAAGAATGAGTGCCTTCCTGGTGCTGCAGGGATTAAAGGCTCAGTGCTATCAAGCTATTGCCAGCCACTGCAGCATAAGTTCAATCCCTGGCCCCGGCCAGGGAGTTAACTCAGATGTCACAGAAGACCTCTCCTGTCTCACTCCACCCCCACTGAGACATTCTACAGGGGAGGGGGATGGAGAGGGATCAAAATGAGGAAGGGAAGAGCAGAAAGGATTGTGGTGATGGTGCATGGGTGAACTGGTGGTGGAAATTCTATGGGGACTACACCTGAGAAATGAAAGCAAACATTGTTAAAAAAAAAAAAAAGGAAAAAAGATGTAATAAATAAATAAATGAAATGTATTTCAGTAGATCTGCCTGTTCTGCTCCCCAGTCTGTCTCTGGTGAATCCTCTTACCACCACCCCCTTCACACACACCTCTAGCTTAACCCCCAGTTCTTGTACACATACATAAATATAAATAAATCCACAAGAATGAGTATCACATTTAAAAGATAGCTTGACCATAAAAGTAATTGCCATTTCTTGCTGAAGATGGGATAAGAGAAGATAGTTTTGATAATGATTTAAAGCAATAATCTCTAGAATTTTTCATTGCATCCTCATAGTAGTAAATTACTTGAGCACACATATCTCCATAAATAAATGCTTATAATTTATAAATTAATTATATGTATGGTATGCATGTAATACCATACTAATAGAATGCATGTTGTAAAGTACAAACAAAAATAAGATTGAAAAAGAATGAGATAAAATTATTGCAATGTTAACATTTTTTCCACAGCACAGCAGTTTGCTTTGTGCATTCTGGATACCACTGACTGGAACATAGACTCTGGAGGCTGGGAAACAAGGATTCCAGATTTTTCCTTAAGCCTGAACTGCTCGGATGACGGGCATGTTGCCAAGCCTCCTCCACACCCTCATCCATCAGTAGAGATACATGAACCTACCTTACTGTGTTGTGAAGATTAAATAACGTGGTCTAAATAAAATACACAACAAATTGACCCATGGTAAGTGCTTAGTAAATTTTAGTCATGTTTATTATCTCTTGGTTTTCATGATTCTCTGTTTAATTTTTTTCCTTCAACTCACATTTTTTCACTCCCCAAGTGTCCCAATGGGGCCTTCCTCAAGATTTAGACTATCATTTTGTTTTCTTCCCTTCCCAGGTTCTCATTCTCCCAGTGCCTTTCCACTGTTCTGATTTCAACCACTTCCCTTGTGATGGGCTCCAAATCTGCATTTCAGCACTGACATTTAATAAGCATCTAAGTTCTATATTTTCAAATGTTTATATGATGGCTCTTCCAGTTAATTTTACTGTTATTTGTGACTCAAAAAGGCCAATATCAATCTCAGCAATCATTTTACTTAAATGAAATTCCCATTTGGTTATTACTTGTCTATTTATTTATGTGGTAGCAACACTACTTTCCTAACTCTTTCAACTAATAGTCTTAGTATCCTTTCTCACCCTTACTCACCAAAATAACAGTCTCTCTGAGCTACTGCCAATACCTATGGATTTTGTCTTTGAAATAACATTCACTCTCTTTCCTCCAGTTCCCACTGTACCGTGGCAGCACAGGTACACATTGGTTAAGTATCTAAGAGCATGAATTTCAGATTCACATCATCTTGACTTTGAGCTGGAATCTACCATCCATTAAATGTTTATCCTTGGGCAAACAGTTTACACTCTGAGCCTCAGTTTTCTCAACTGTAAAATAAAAGGGGAGAAAGCCCTGCCTCATCTCAGCAGTTTAGTAATTCCTAGTCTTCAAAAATTCTAAATGGCTTTTTAAAAGCCTTAACAGTTCAGAAAATCACTTTGTAATTTTTGGTGTTAAGTATGACGAGATTTTCTGAAGTTAAAGCTTTTATCAAGTATCATATTATAATATTCACATATGATGTAAAGATGACATCATATTAAATTTACTTTAAATAATTTATGAAAGAAGCCATTTTTTGACAAGTACATTAAAATGACACATCGTATTTGACTTTAATTTATTTTAAAATAAATGAAAAGCTCAAACTACTAGAGCTTAGTATTGAGTATAGATTAAAGATTCATTTTGAAATCCTTGCATTTAACTAGATGGCTTAATTGAACACATTTTGTGCTTTGTTTCAGACTACAATGTGTTTATCCCTCTATAATATAAGGAAGTGATGGATAGATTTACAGATATCTAATCATCACTGTAAGTTTGTCTTTCTCTGTTAGCTTTTCAAATACTAGAGACAGCTTCAAATTTATAAGACCCTTTTTACTCTTTGAATAAAATGACATTTGATTTATTGTTTTAAAATTAGTATTTTTTTAAAAAGCGGCTTTAGGTGTACAAAAGAAGAGTGAAATATCTATATTTTGATCAATGAATGCAACTTGACAACTGTAAAGATAAATGAAGTTAATCTGCAAAATTATCTAATATATTTGTGATTCACTTGCTGTCTTTGTTAGGTGTAACTAAAACAACTTATGACTAGGGTTAAAAAAGTAAATTAGGGGGCCTCCCCGGTGGTGCAGCGGTTGAGCGCTGGGTTGCGAAGTGGCCCGCAGCCTCCGCGGCGCCTGTTCAATCCCCAGCTGCCACCGGAGGAGGGTCCCGCATGGCGCGCAGACCTCTCCTGCCGCCCGCTGCTCCCCTCAGCAGTGTACCTCGGTCCTTCTGCCTGCTCTGCTCCCCGCTCTGGCTCTGGTGAATTCTCTCACCCTCCCGCGCTTCTGACTGTACCCAGTGTTTGTATGAATAAATAAATAAATAAATCTTTAAAAAAAAAAAGTAAATTAGGGATAACCAGCTGATTGTTCAACGTAGCGGTCATGGCCACCAGCACAGGTTTCTGACCTTAGGCTCACCCATAGTCCATTCACTGTGGCCTCATGTGACCAGCCCTGATCCATTTTAAATGGAAAAAATATTCAAATATTTGTTTTTGTAAAACCTTAAAATAACAGCAGACACTATTCTGTTTCAAAATAAGTGAGGCCTCTAAAAAGTTTTCATGAAATCCATTTGTGAAATGTTGAGAAATATCACCAAATAAAGTGACTGTCATAGTATTGTAGTACACTGTCTCTTAGCCTATATTCTCAAAATATATTTGCTGGTTGAATGAACAGATGAATAAATAAGTAAATGGAAACAAAAACTGGGAAATCTTTTTTGTGTACAGGAAGCCAACTTCCCAATTGCTGATGCTGTTTCTCCCACTGAATCTACTAAGTCAATCTTTCTTCCTGTCATCATATAGACAAGTCAATCTTTCTTTAACCACTTTCTTAAAGTACTTTGCTTGAATTATTGTTCTGTTGAAAAGAACCTGTGACTGCCTTTGACAAGCAAAGATGTATTCACTGTGTCAGATTGCAAATTGAGCCTGTTGTAATATGCCCTAGTCTTAACTGTCAGTAATTTTGACTGCCCTATTCTTTATGAAGATGTGTTAGAAGGCTTAGACGCCATCATTAAGATTAGCTGCAATGTCAGATAGCAGGAAGGAAAGGGGAGAGAGGAAGAGAAGGAGGGAAGAGAAGGGAGGCTGGCTGAACAAGAACTAGAATCTCAGAAACTAGGAGATGGTAATCTCTTAGAGGTTATCTAACCTAATTTTTTTTTGTTTAAAGATTTATTTATTTATGCATACAAGAGCTGGGGTACAGGCCAGAGAAACAGGGGTGGGGGGCGGTGAGAGGACTCACCAGAGACAGAGCGGGGAACAGAACAGGCAGATTAACCGAAACACACCTCTGAAGGGAGCAGCGGGTGAGTCAGGAGAGGTCTGCTGCTCCATAAGGGTAGCTCCCTGACTGGTCAGGGATCAAACTTGTGCTACAGAGGCTGCGGATTGGTTCACAGTGCAGTGCTTAACCCCTTGCATCACCCAGGAGGCCCCTATCTAACCTAAATTAATGGCAAACCTATAATCACCTCCATAATCTCTTGACAAATGATTTTTAAACTTGTACATTCTGCCTGAGCAATTCTAGTGATGGGTACTTATTACTTAAGTAATTCTGGTGATGGGTACTTATTACTTAAGTACCCATCATTAAGATTAGCTACAATGTCAGATAGCAGGATGGAAAGGGGAAAGAGGAAGAGAAGGAGGGAAAGTTCTTTCTAATACTGAACTAAAATTTGCTTCCCTATTCTGCCTACAGAGAATATGTAAAATATATAACATTTTCCACCAATTAAATATTTATTGATTATATATCTTTATCAGAGAGGCTAGGCTAGAACATAAAAAGAAAAAAAAATGATCATTGGACTTCACTATCATTTAGCATAAAGATAATTTCTGGCAGAGCTTTTAACAGACTATAGGACTGGTGGACAAAAAATGGAACTATGGAGCCCACCAAGGAGGAGAAGCTCTAGAAACTACCACTGTTAGGTTCTTCGGTTAGAACCCTAAAGGGTTTTACCAGCTAAGTAAACCAGACTGTAAATCCATTTCTGACTATACCAATCCTTATTATACTAAGGTGTTTAACAGCCTTTAAATGTGAATTAGTGAACTAAAAGTGCAGAAGAATATATCCAGAGTGAAGAAAGGAGGAGACAAGGGTAGAAAAGGTACAGAAAAGAAAAAAATCAGACCTATTAAAGTAAATTAAAAACTGAAAAGAACACTTATATTTTATTAATTTCTGATTAATAAAAGTTCTTTCTAATGCTGAACTAAATTAATAAAATATAAAATTATAAAATATAAAATTAGTAAAATATAAAATAGCAATTATAGTGAAGGAATTGATTCTGTTAAGGCCCATGTTCTTATCCTTGTCTATGAATTTCTGTTCCCTTGGAAAGATCACTATTTCCTCTCCTTTCTCTAGCTTGTCCTTCCTTATCTGCAGGAATTTTCAATTCCTCGTAGTGACCTTCATACCTCCTTGCTAAGGTTGAATTTTCCTAGTATATGTTCGAACCGTAACAAATACTCCACTTCTATCTTACGGCACTTACACAGTTAACAGTTTTTACATGTATTCATGAGAGTCTTTGAATAAAATCTGTCTCCTTCAATTGGCTGAATGAGGGCAAGGACATACCCAATTTGTGCGTTGCTAGGCCTTGGTGCCCACATTAGAATCTAGCACATAGGTACACAGCTTATGACTGTACTGTTCAATGAGTTACTATAGATTTGCTCCAATGATTGGTAATTGTTACATTTGATATGGATCTTTTTAATTTTAACTATTGTAGTGTGTCATTTCAATTTGCGTTCCCTGCATTATGAGTAATGTTGGCAGTTTTTCAATTCACTAGCCATTTGAATATCTACTTTTGTGAAAATTTTGGATCAAGGTTCTTGCCCATTTTTCTGTTTTCTCTTTTTTATTATTGTCATGTAAGATTTCATATTTTTTTTAAAGATTTATTTATTTATTTATACAAGCACTGGGTACAGTCAGACGTGTGGGAGGGTGAGAGAATTCACCCAAGCCAGAGCAGGGTGCAGAACAGGCAGACCGACGAAATACACTGCTGAGGGGAGCAGTGGGCACGGCAGGAGAGGTCTACGCGCCATGTGGGACCCTCACTGGCGGCCGGGGATCCAACCGGTGCTGCAGAGGCTGCAGGCAGCTTCGCAGCCCGGTGTTCAACCTCTGCGCCACCAGGGGAGGCCCTAGATTTCCTATTTTTGAAATACACCCTTTTCAGTTACATGTATTGCACATATCCTTTTCCACTTTTTTTCTCTTAAGAGTGTATTTTAATAAATAAAAGATTCTTATTTTAAAGTGATCCAATTTATCCAATTTTTCTTTTGTAGTTAGAGTATTTTGGTTTCTACTTAAAAAATCTTTTCTACCCAAGATCTAGAAGTTATTTTGTTATACTTTATCTTGTAAAATCTTTAACAACAATTTCTATGCCTAGTGGGTTTTACTGGATTTAATTTTTCAAAGGCCCATATTGGGCTGTTCTAAGCATTGGCAATTTGTGTGTTTCTGGCTCCACTTCCTAAGTTCCCCTCCAATGGAATTCTCTGGATGAATGTTGCTGTGAGAACAATGGGACAATCCAATACCTGGGGCAGGGTGGAATAAGGTTGGAGGAAGCATTCCTGCCTGCTTTGGTACTAGGCTCTTTGGTCCTAGGCTTGTACAGTCATAAGGTGTACCTATGTGCTAGATTCTAATGTGGGCACCAAGGCCTTGCAACACACAAATTGGGTATGTCCTTGCCCTCATTCAGCCAATTGAAGGAGACAGATTTTAATCAAAGACTCTCATGAATATATGTAAAAACTGTTAACTGTGTAAGTGCTGTAAGATAGAAGTGGAGTATTTTTTACTGTTAGAACAGCAACTTGTAGCCTAATAAAAGAAATTCTCCAAGTGGACTGGGTACTACTTGAGACCCCCTGGGCTTAGACGCAGAGTTTGACAATGTATGTGGTTTAAAAGTTATGCTGGAGGGCCTCCCCAGTGGCGCAGCGGTTGAGCGCTGGGTTGCAAAGCTGCCCGCGGCCTCTGCGGCGCCGGTTCGATCCCCGGCTGCTCCCCGGCCACCGGAGGAGGGTCCCACATGGTGCGCAGACCTCTCCTGCCGCCCGCTGCTCCCCTCAGCAGTGTACTTCGGTCCTTCTGCCTGCTCTGCTCCCTGCTCTGGTGAATTCTCTCACCCTCCTGAGCTTCTGACTGTACCCAGTGCTTGTATAAACAAAACAAACAAACAAACAAATAAATAAATAAATAAACATGCCTCTATTAAAAAAAAAAAAATCCTTTAAAAAAAAAAATAAATAAAAGTTATGCTGGAGCACTAGTGAACCAAAGATGGAATTTAGTTCTTTCCCAAATATTATTTTGATCTCTCATATTTCCAATGACTGGTAGTGAGTATTAAGCCCTCTTTTCTCCAAGACAAATATCATCCCCCTTCCCATTATTGTTACAATTACATGAAATTATATGAATTAAATGAAGCTCGTTTCATTGAAGCCAACTCTGATATCAACGTGATGGTGACTCTACAGCTCACGCTATTTGCCCTTGTGTGGGCACCCCTGGAAAGTTTCCAGAAATGCACATTCATGTGCTCCACTCCGTTGAACTGAATCAGAATCTCTGGACATGGACTCAAGGAGTTGTGTTTAAATGAAAAGACCATCTATATATAGAGACAAATGCTCAAAAGAGGAGTTTATTGAAGTTGCAGGTTCTTTAAAAGTAAAATGATATTAAAAATACAAATCCAAATTGGATTGATAGGTACAAAAATGAAAGAAACTGCCTTAAGGTGGTAACTAGTATGCAAAATTTGGGTATATCTTTCTTTTTTTAAAGACTTATTTATTATTTATACAAGAACCAGGGTACAGAGTAGGGGAACAGAATAGGCAGAGTGAAAAAATACACTGCTAAGGGGAACAGCGGGCGAGACAAGAGAGGTCTGCTGCACTATGTAGTACCCTTGCCAGCTGGCCGGGATTGAACCAGTGATGAAGAGGCTGAGGACAGCTTGGGGAGGCCCATTTTTGGGTATTTCTTGTTGAAAAGTTATATTTTATCAACTTCCATGATCCTGAGCTAATCTCTCACAGTCCAAAAATGCATAATACTTCTACTATTTTAGTTAAGTAGTTATCTAGGTTGCTTTGTTCTTTCATAACCTATCACAAGCCAAATTCACAGTATCTGCTGAACAGAGTATATCATTAATGGCTTCAAAGAGGTATCATTAGTTTATGAAAAGTACTTTTCTATGGTTTGATTTTTATGGTGCAAATCTTCATTTCAATGAAAGCAGTTAGGGCATTTTAAGCTACCAAAATGCAGTAAATTAATGAAGAGGAAAAGTCTAAGGTTTTATTTAATATATACCAGATTGACAATATGGAAATGAATATAAACTTACAATGCTACTTTTTCCAAAATGTTTTCCCCACCACTAATTTGACTATGCAAACATTTATTTCCTTCATTTGTTTATTCACTCATCTAATAATTTACTAAGATCCTATTAAAAGCCAGAGATTAACATTCTGGACAGTTACCAATGAGCAATGGATTTTTTTTCTATAAACATGGTAGTATTATATTTTATCCAATGTCCTAGAATTAATGTCAATGGTAGTGCAGCAGGAAGACCAGATGGGGAGAGACCAGGTTATCTGGAAGAACTAAAGAGCCTGTACTGTCTACAGTGATGCACCCCATATGATTAGGGGGTCAAATAAAATACAATGCAGAACATTTATCTCATTCCTAATATTGTCTTTATAGATGTGCTTAATGTTAATGATCATTTAGGAAACTGGAGTAATCACGAGTGCCAGCATTAATCAAACAATCCTAAAATAAAACAACAGATCTTTTTGAGATCTCAGGGGAGAGAGGAATGAAGGCAAATGGATAGAATGCAGAAGTACATCCATTGTTATTACACCTGTGGGGTGGGCCAGGCCCGCCTGAATTATAGAGTGGTCAGTTCATTATTAGTCCATGTGATACAAGGTTGGCAACATAAGTCAGTACTTTTTTGAAATAATCAATGACCAGATGACAATGCAGGGTGATGCTGCCGGGGAAGCCAACGAAATTTCCTGAAGTAGAAGTCCTCAGCCTTTGCTAATGTGAATCACCTAGCCAACTTCTAGAGTGGCCCCTCTTTAGACTTTACCTCTTTACAAATATTTAACATTTAAATCCATAATATTGACAATGAGAATAATTATCCATGAGATCCTGTCATTGTTACAATTAGATGAAATTATAGGAATTAAATGAAATGTGTTTCACTGAAGCAAACTCTGGTAACAATGTGACAGAGACTCTACAACTTGCACTATTTGCCCTTGCGTGGGCATCCCCTGGAAGCTTTTAGAAATGCTAATTCATGCACTCTACTTTTGTACTGAATCAGTCTCTGAAGATAAGGCCCAGGAAGCTGTGTTTTAACTTCTGTTTTATAGTATAGATAAGGAACCTTTATGTGGTATATGGACACAAACCTGATTTATATTGTCTACCTTGTTCTAAACTCATAAAAGCAAGGAAAATGGAGATTCTTAAAGTTCATGGGGTCCAAATCCCTATTAGATCTACTCTATAGCAATCAGTTTTCAAAAAAAAAAAAATGAAGCTGAATATAAGACATATTTTTAGTTGCATCAAATAAGATAAAATGTATTCATTTTAAAAAGCAAGAATAGTGCAATTTCTCCCTGACCTACCTATTACAGACAACTGGATTGCATGCTTTGAGACATAATGCATCCATTCAAAAAAGTAATAGAAACGGGGTTTAGAAATTCTTAAAGGAAGAAGCACATTTTCAAATCTTTTAAAAGCATTTCTTGGAGGAAAATGAAGTTCAGGAGTTTATTAAATGCTAACTGATATTATGAGAATATAAAATAGATAAAAAATTTTGTTATGGTTCCATTAATACTCCATGTACAGATTTACTGAATGGAAAACAGGTTGAACATTCACAGTAAAATGCCATAATTAAGGTATTCCATTTGAAGTTTAGATGAAATACTTTTTAAAAGGCTTTGGTGTCATTCTAAAGAAACACTGTTATTTTTTCGTGGGTATATTCTCCTAATTTGTGTTGCTGAAAGACACTAACACTTCAAAAGAAGGAGCATAACTAATACATATCTATCTCACATTTATCTGTGTTGATTGCATATAATTCTCTCAAACAACCACCTATCTCCAAGGAAATTCAGAAAAGACTATTAAGTCATTAATAAATGGAAGAAAGGATAGAATTTATAGGTTATTCATCAAATATTACCATATCTCTTTGCTTAGCTTAACTTAGAATAACTATTCTCATTCATATTTAATAAATAAAAAAATTAAAAACCATAACCTCAGATATTTGAGGCATTACAACAGACTCAAACAAATTCCAGGTGAAATTTGAGAACACTCGTTCTCAAGATTTTTTTTGAATATCCCAATTATGCAAATCACTAAGTAAGATTCCTTCATTCTTCCACTCATTCACTCTACATGTATTTAATAACTTTTAATAGGTGCATACAAGTAGTTAAACTAATTTAGTATTTTTTAATTCACTTATTCTTTTAGAAAATCTTCTAATAAGATTTCTAAACACTACTTGGAAATATATCTTAGAATTTACTGAAAATCTACCATGAGTCAACCACCATATTAGGTGAAAGGAATGTAAAATAGGCAAGATGTGGTTGTGACTCACAAGGATCTCCCAATAAAATGTGGAATCAGAGATATAAGATGTTATTTCAACATGGTGAAATTGTACGGAAATTCCACGATACTGGAATACTGTTCCAAATGGAAACGAGGGCAGGATATGGTAGGGGCACAGAAAGGTCATGGAGTTCTGGAAACTGGTGGCCCATGTGAACACTATGTGAGTATCTAGGATGTTTTTCTTTCCCCAGGAACTTTCCATGGCTCTGTTTTTCTCAGATAAAATGTGCAGGAAGAAGAAGTTATGTACAAGGTTATGTTCTGGAAGGCAAAAATGGGTCTATGAGTAACCTTGCTGGCATAAATTATTCTTCTGTTCCTCACTCACATACTCATTCTGAGTGGGAAACAGAAAAGGCCGACTGACTGAAATACACTGCTGAGGGAAGCAGAGGGTGAGGAAGGAGAGGTCTGCTGTGCCATGTGGGTTAGCTCCCTGGCCAGGAATTGAACTCATGCTGCAGAGGCTGTGGATAGCTTCATAGTGCTGCAACTTAACCCCCTGCACCACCAGGGAGACCCCCATGGTAGATCTTGATGAATGTGCCACGTGCACTTGAAAACAATGTGTATGTGCAGTTGCTGGATATTGTGTTCTGGATAAAATTTATTGTTTCTCAGAACTTTGAGGTCCTTATTATTAATTTGCTTTGTTTTTACATCAAATACTGAGAAAGGATTGTTAAAATCTTCAAGGATTAAGTGCAGATTTGTCAATTTTATTATTTCTGCCAGTTGTTTGAGTCATGTATGTTGAACATTTTATATGACATACATACTCATTTCTAATTTGTCTTTATGATGAATTGATCCTCTTTTCCCTATGAAATGTTCCCCTTTACCTCTGGTAACATTCTTGGTCTTGAAAACTACTTTATCAAGTCTAGTGACATCATTCCAGCTTTCTTATGTTTCCTATTTGCATAGTATATCTTTTTATGTCTTTTAATTTCAACTTGTCTGTGTCTATTTTTAAAAAGAATCTCTTGCAAAACAGTATGTTCTTTTCTATCCAAAAATGAAAATTCAAGTTGAGTCTTTCTGTAAAAGTAGGAATCTTTGGCAGTATGAACAATTCCCCTGTTTATTCATTTTAGTGTCAAATCTCTGACATTATTTTCCCATAATGCAGGGCACAGTTGTGCACCTATTTCCTCTTCACAGAATCTAATGTTCTTTACAGTCTGTGAGGCTAAATTGGTAGGATCTGAGAATAGTGTCTTGGGCATCCAAAATATCTGACAGGGCCTCCCCGGTGGCGCAGCGGTTGAGCGCTGGGTTGCGAAGCTGCCCGCGGCCTCTGCGGCGCCGGTTCGATCCCCGGCTGCTCCCCGGCCCCTGGAGGAGGGTCCCACATGGCGCACAGACCTCTCCTGCCACCCGCTGCTCCCCTCAGCAGTGTGCTTCGGTCCTTCTGCCTGCTCTGCTCCCCGCTCTGGATCTGGTGAATTCTCTCACCCTCCCACGCTTCTGACTGTACCCAGTGCATGTATAAACAAACAAACAAATAAAGAAAGAAAGAAAACATGCCTCTATAAAAAAATTTAAAAAAAAATCTGACAGCCAGTTTAATTTGAATTTATATTTTTGTTAATTATTTTTGAGACTCAAATTATAACTGTATCTGCTTTTTCTCAAGGAACTGGCCTTTTCAAAAAAGACATTAAGGGACTTGAGCCTGGAAATTAAGGAAATACAGTAGTTTGCTTGAGTGAATCACTGTAAAAAAATATAAAATGTTAACATTGGGAAAACCTTGTCATTCATCCCTGTCAAATATTTTTGGGAAATGAAACCAGTGTATATTGGCATAAAAGAGCAAAGGTATGTACCAAATAAACTCCATGTGTAGTACATTGTAAATTTGCGAGAAAGACAAAAAGTAGATGCAAGAGTATCTGTCCTTAAAGAATTAATAATTGTGCTACACATTTTCCTTTGGGCTCTTAGGCTATATTCTCCACCATTCTCTCCCCAACTCTGTGCCATAGGTAGCTGACTTTTCTGGAATGAATGGATTCTCATTCCTTCTGGCTTTTAGTTGTTTTTGGCCCATTGGAAACATCAGAAGGAGATCATAGGAAAGGGAGAAAAAGGAATACAAATATTTATTGCAATGACTCTTATCCAATGGGGGTAATCAAAGGCTGGCAATGTTAAGGACATTATAAGGGACCTTCTTCATACATCTGTCTTTTTCTGAGTGCAAGTAACTGTTTCTACTTCTTGAATCTGTAGTTCTAGGAATAGTAACAGATTCAATTATTACTTGTCCCATGATAAAGATCTACTCCTTATAGGTTCCAATGTCCTATACATACCTTTTCAAGATTTCTTTTACTAAACACTCTTCTGTTTAGCTTATTTGAGTGTCTCACCTTTATGTTGAAAACTAATTGAAACAGTGATCTGATAAACTAATAGTTAACAATTTAAGGTAGTGTAAAGTGCTGTATAAATGTTACAGGCAGTAACATAATTTACTGAAAAAACTTAGAGTAGAGAGAAATCTCCAAGGTTTGGGATCCTAAGGGAAGAAAGTGAGATTTGACAAGTAGTTAAAAAATGACTGTCAAATGATCCAGCAATTCCACTCCTAGGTATTTACCCAAATGACACAGAAACATTAATTCCAAAGGACACCTGCACCCCTATGTTTATAGCAGCACTATTTACAATAGCTAAACTATGGAAACAACCCAAATGCTCGAAAATAGATGACTGGATCAAGAAGATGTGGTACATATAGACAATGGAATATTACTCAGCAATCAAAAAAGATAAACACATGCAGTTTGCAGCAACATGGATGGAGCTAGAAGGGATCATGCTCAGTGAAATAAGTCAGAAAGAAAAAGAAAAATACCGGATGGTCTCACTCATAGCAGGAATTTAGAAAACCTAAATAAGGGACCAGGAAAAAGACTAATTAATGCAAAGTAAAAATCAAAATCAGGGTCTCCCCTGGTGGTGCAGCGGTTGAGTGCTGGGCTGCAAGGCTGCCCACAGCCTCTGCAGCGCCAGTTCGTTCCCTGGCCGCCGGCGAGGGTCCCACACACACAAAAATTCAAAATCAACAAGCAACTATAAACCAGAGACACACTATGGGGGGGAGGGGCGGGAAGAGGAAGGACTACGGTCAAAATAAGGGGGGTGGGTGCAATTGTATGGGGAATATAACCAAAATGAAAATGCATACATTGTGCAAAAATGAAAAATGATATAAGAATAATATAAAATAAAATATTTTTAAAAAATGACTGTCAAAGGGACACATGGCAAAAGAGCAAAGACAAAATGTGTTCAAAGGATGGTGGTAAGAAAGCCAAGTTTGGTTCAGCTTAGAATGCATGAGGCAGTGATTTCTCAGAGACACAAGAACCTTATGACATTACTACTGAGTAGACATCTTATGTGAAATTCTTCACATTCCAAGAAATTTCCCTCCCATTTCAAGAAAGTGTGATTTAGAAGGCTCTCCCTAGTGGCACAAGGGGTTAAGACGCAACCTATGAAGCTATCTGCAGCTACTGTAGCATGAGTTTGATACCCAGCTAGGGAGCCACCCACATAGCTCAGCAGACCTCTCCTGACTCGCCTGCTATTCCCCTCAGCAGTGTATTTTGGTATCTCCACTTGTTCTGCTCCCCACTCTGTCCCTGGTGAATCTTCTCACCCCCGCCCACCCCCACACCTCTGGCCTGTACACCAGTTCTTGTATACATAAATAAATAAATCTTAAAAAAATATGATCTAGAAAGATGACATTAGTGGAGTAACTGTGATATGCTCTAATTTCAGTACCTAAGTATGATTACCAACATAATGATGGCAACATGCTATGGCCAGAATCTTTGGTCTACACTATAAATCACTAAATTAAAGTTTACACTTAAGTGTGCTAAGGTTCAGCCTTGCTAAATGTTGCTAACGTGTTAGCTTGCAGATTCTTGGGTTCCATGCACCAGAAATACTAGCTCAGAGATTTTGAGAAGGGACCTGAACAATCCACTTTTTTAAACAAGGTATAAACATGACTCTAATAAAACCAGATAGAGAGAAACAAGTTTGTGAACAATAATTACTAATAAGAGGCTTTCAACCAGAAGGATGAATTAATGGCAGTGGTCTTTTCAGAAAGATTAATCTGGCCACAGGATAGAAAATAGACTGGATCTGGAGAGAATGAGGACAAGAGGGCAGATAAATGAAGACTCCAAAAGTCCAAATGGATGGGAACAAGAATCTGGCATAAAAATAAAAGAAAGGAAATAAAGAGAAAGGACAGAAATGAAACAAAGTTGAGAATGAGCAGGTATTTATTTATTGGATGTCATGGTGTGGTGGTTTAAAACATGCTGAAACATTCCCATGATATTCTCACTATGGAATAATAGTGGGTGCTAAAATGCCTCTCCTTGAATATGGGCCAGCCTTAGTGATGAATTTCTAATGGACAATAAGTGGCAGAAGTCAAATACGGTGTTTGAAGTTTCCTTCTAGTTCTTTTGGATGCATGCCTTTAGAGTCCTGAGCTGCTGTGATTTCTTCCTACTTTGAGCCATCAGGTGCCCCAGAAATTGCAGACGTTCTAGCTTCCAGCTATTTGAGTCTTTCTGACCAAGTATCGGATCTATTAGCAAAGACATCTCCCTCCAATCACCATTTAATCACAGTATTACAAGAGACCTTGAATCAAAAGCAACCACCTGAGCAGTTCTTGATTTCCTTATCCATAGGAAGCAAATACAATTATAAATAATGATTATTTTTTTAAGCCACTAAGTTGTGAGTGATTCATTATGTGGCAGTGGTATCTAATCTATATAGCAAAGCCAAAGATTACTCTGGTTTCATCTTTGTGTGTTATATTTGAAAATTTTCTTTTTTACATGACATAGAATAATTATAAAAATCTCATCAGCCTTTCAAATGTAATGGCTTTTTATAGTACCACAGCACATTATAATAAAAATAAATAATCAATCATCTAGTAACATAGTCTCAATTTTAAAACCTAATTACTAAATAATTGTAAACAAGCTTCTACATCATTAGTTCCAGGGGAAAACATCAATATATTTTTTTAATATTTTGCATGAAAGTGCTAATGCTTAGAGAAAATTTGTGTAATTAAAATTAAATCATTATCCCCCCAGGAGCAAATCAAATTTGTCCCCCTTAGGAATAGCAAATCAAATTATGAGTCTGTCAAATCAATTCACTATGCAAGTATGATGACAGCCCCCTGAAGATTGATTTTCTTTTATCTCTAAGCTTTTTTTGAAAAAACTATATTTATCTAGTTGAGAACATTTCATATATCCAATCTTACTCATTGGCTCTGAACTTAACTCTATTTTTAGGCTTCTTTTTAATGGCAAAGTTGAAGCTAAATTATAGATGCTAGAGGAAATCACAACCAGAAAAAGGTAGTCATATATAGATATATGTAAAAAACAGATATAAAGCATATAATATAAAACAAGTTAATATATTAATAAGTTACTTATCTGACACATATATCATCTATACTATATATAACATATAAGGTAACTTATGTTAACTTGTAGATTCTTGAGCTTCATGGTAATATGTATATATATATGAAAACACATATGTATTTACAGACAATTATATACACCTGCTCTAACAGGTCTCACACTCTTCTAGACTGCAAAGCATGACATATGGAATTTACAACAGCTGTGTGTGCTGAGGAACCACAACCCTCAGAAGCATAACTCCTGAGTCCTTTATCTGTCACTCAAGAGGCCTACAGGAATGCCAGTGATTAAGAGTATCAGGATCATCTTGGGCCTTTATTTTATTTAAAATAAATATTCTCAAGCCCTGGTGAAAGCTAAGGTGTCTGTGATGCTTTAAACTCCACCCTCACCAACTCCCTGCCCCCACCACTCCACTGCTTTAAACAAACCTGCTTTAAACAACTCAAATACAAATTCTTAATTAATTCCTGTTATTATTATTATTATTATTATTATTTTTACTAGTACCAATTTACTATAAAGAGATGCATAGGGCAAAATATGTGGAAAGAGGTGTAGAGTTTCCATGTGCTCTCTGGGCATTAGTGCCTGTTATTACTATAACTATGAAATCACATGTCAAAACTATGAATATCATACCTCAGAAAACAAACCTGGGGCCTTCCTGGTCACGCAAGGGGTTAAGACACAGCACTATGAAGATATCAGTGGCTACTGCAGCCTGAGTTCAATCCCTGGCCAGGGAGCTAACACACATGGCACAGCAGACCTCTCCTGTCTCACCCACCGTTCCCCTCAGCAGTGTATTTCAGCCAATCTGCCTATTCTGTTCCCCACTCTGTCTCTGGTGAATCCTCTCACCTCCCCCCAGGGCCCCCCCACACCTGTGGTCTGTACCCTAGTTCTCGTATGCATAAATACACAAATCTTTTTAAAAAGAAAATAAAACAAACCTGTTTCAAACAGCTTGAATTTGTGTTAAAGAAGCCATTACTTCAGTTATTTCCCCAAATGATAAATATTATGAATCAGAGATGTTTAATCCCCTAATCTACAATTTCTTAAGTAGGTTGTGAGTACCCCATAAGGCTAGCTCAATACGATGAACTGTAATAGATCTTCTGTTTAAATGTGACAAGTATCAGAAATTAAGCTTCATATTAGTCAGTATAATTCCAACAGCTTCTGCACCCCACTATGCAGGTCCCAAGAGTCCAGCTGACAGATCACTGTGGTTTCAGTGGTTCCAGTTATATCTAGCAGTAGAAGAATTCCTTCCAACAATCTCACCTGGAACCTCTGAACATAAAAGCAGAGCTGTTCTAGGCTGCCTTAACACTTCAACATGGCCTCTAAGGGATCCATCAATCATTTTGAAAAACAACCTGGAGAAAGGTATCTCACAAAAAGGAAGGAAGTGTTGATGAGGCCCTTCCACTGTATAAATATCTTCAACATGTCTAATAGTAGAACCACTTCTTTTGCCGAGTGCTTATTATAAGCCATGCAATCAACTAGAGGTACTTGATCTCATTCAATCTTCACAACTATCCTGTGAGGTACAGCTTTCCCTATTCTTCAAAAGACACCAAGGCCTCAGAAGGGTGAGCAGATTAGTAAAAAAAAATCACACAGTAAATGAGTATCAAAACACACTGTACCCCCATTGACATTAACCAACTCTACTGATTTATATAAGGATCTGAGAAATTAACTCAAGATCATTTCCTAAGCAGTCACTTGACTCCTTCCTTTTCTGGGTATCCATATCACTAATACAGATCAGTAATACATATTTTCTGCCTCAAGTCAACAAAGATTTAATAGACCCAATGTAGTGAAAGAATGCGCTAAGTTGACCTGTAGGTGTGTGGGTTGTGGGATGGCAGTGCCGAGAAAGGAAGAGTGGCAAGAAGTTCACAACATGAATGAGACAGTTCTGCCCTAAAAAGAACAGAAGACTGTGTGCAGGAGAGTAGACAGACAGGCAGACATATTCACAAACACAAACCATAATTCTAGAGTCCAATTGAACAGTAAGAAGAATTGGTTAGAAGAGAGCTCATTCATAACAGCAGTAAAACCAGGAAAAATGCCAAAAAATGTACAAAAGCTTTCTTTTTATGGAAAATTATAAAGTGTTACTTACTGAAGAACATAAAAGAAAACCTGAATAGTGGGAGTGACATGGCAATGTTCATGAATGGGAAAATTTAAGTTCTCTGAAAATTAATCTCTATATATTATAATCTATACTAAAATTCAAACAAAGTTTCAGTAGTTTTTTTTTTTATTTATATATTTTTTTTAAGATTTATTTATTCATTTATACAAGCACTGGGTACAGTCAGAAGCGTGGGAGGGTGAGAGAATTCGCCAGAGCGGGGAGCAGAGCAGGCAGAAGGGCCGAAGTACACTGCTGAGGGGAGCAGCGGGCGGCAGGAGAGGTCTGCGCGCCATGTGGGACCCTCCTCTGGTGGCCGGGGAGCAGCTGGGGATCGAACCGGCGCTGCAGAGGCTGCGGGCAGCTTCACAACCCAGCGCTCAACCGCTGCGCCACCAGGGAGGCCCATCAGTAGTTTTTTATGGAGCTGACAAACTGACTGTAAAACTCATAAATAAGAGTAAATGTGTAGGCATAGCCGATTTAGAAAGAAGGGAAGGGGATATTGTCAGGGTTCTTCAATTAAAACTATGATATTGGTACAGAAATACATAAATAGACAACAGAAGTGCGTAGGAAACCATACAGCAGGCCCATGTGTCTATACAGGAATAAGACATTTCAATGGGAGGAAAAGTACCAGTTATGAAAATATTTCTGGATCACTGGATGCATTTCATTTCCATTTAAAATAAAATAATAAAAATAATAAAATTCTATCTTTACCTCACAGTATACACAACAATTAATGCAGGTAAATACCTGAAGCTTCAAAACAAAATCAAAATCACTAGAAAAATACAGATTATTTTTATGAGGCAGTAGAGAACACTTTCTTAGGCTATAAATGCACAAGTCAAAAGGCAAATCCTAATATATTTACCAAACTGAAGTGTGAAACTTCTGTAGAACAAAAGATAGGATATGACTCTGTAGGAAGAAAATATTATCAAGATATAAAGCAAAGGATTAATATCGAGAATGTCCAAATCAATAGCATAGGCTCAAATTTTCCATCAGGACAGAAGGAGCCAAGCTTATGTTTTGGCAATTCTCAAAAGAGAAGGTACAAAAAGCCAATATAAACACATTTTGAAAATACTTCAGCTCACTAGTGACTAAGAGAATACAAATTAAAATAGCAATACAAAAAACATTTCTAATCCATCAATAGCCTAAAATAAAAAGATTTGAAAATGAGTACTGGGAGGTAGGAAAGAAATAAACATGAATTTATAAGTATTTCAATATCTTATTAAAAAATCTAAAATATAAACTTAAGACTATGCACACACACACATACACATACATACACATATCTTCTCCTTACCCTAGAGAATCCTTTTCTAGAATATTCCTGAGACACCTTTGACAGGCAAAGAGAGAGGATGTTGGTCACAGTACTGTTGACAATAGCAGAAATTTTAAAGCAATCTAAATGCCCACTAATAAAATGATATATTTATAGACTGTAACATTATGAAAGTTGTAAGAAAAACAGCTATATGTGTCAACACAGAGCTCAAAAACAGAATGCACTTTGAAAGAAACAAGTTATAGGGTGATACAAATAGCACTGAGGAAGGAGCAGGGGCAGGTCGCTTTGAGAAATAAGAAGCAGTCCTGCATACAGTCTGCACAGTCTGTATACAGACCCGAAAAATGAGTGGGGGGCCAGATGATATATTGTTAATCAGCGTTAGAAAAATACATTTGGTGTAGGTGTTCCTCCTCCATTTTCAGTAACAGTACCATTGATTTCAGGTTTTCTGTTGAGTTAATAAATTCTCACTAATATACATTTAGTTTTTCTCCCCACCCTCATCCTGTAGAATATGAAATTCTACGAACTTTAAAAAACACCATGCTTGGGCCTCCCTGGTGGTGCAAGGGGTTAAGTCGCAACCTGTTAAGTTATCTGCAGCCTCTGCAGCACATGGCACAGCAGACCTCTCCTGACTCACCTGCTGCTCCCCTCAGCAGTGTATTTCAGTCAGTCTGCCTATTCTGTTCTCCATTCTGTCTCTGGTGAATCCTCTCACCCCCACACTTCTGGCCTGTACTCCAGTCCAGTTCTTGTATGCATAAATAAACAAATCTTTAAAAAAAAAAAAAAAACACCATGCTTAACTAAAGATCTGGAAACAACCTAAATGCTCCGAAACAGATGAACAGACCAAGAAGATGTGGTATATATATACACACACTGGAATACAACTCAGCAATCAAAAAAGAGAAACACCTGCCATTTACAACAATATGGATGGAGCTGGAAGGGTTTATGCTAAGGGAAATAAGTCAGAAGGAAGAAGAAAAATACCAGTGGTTTCACTTGTAGGTGGAACATAAGAAAACCGAACAAAGGGTAGGAAAAAGACAAAACCTGCAAGCTGACCATAGATTTGAGGCAAACAGCAAGAGAGGGGAAGGAGAGAGGTCAAAAGAGTGGTGGAGGGAATAGCACAAGGGACCGTGGTGATGGATCATGGGTGCTACGGTGGTAGAACTATGGAGACTACACCTGAGGGGAGAAAAATGTAAGGAAACAAAAGGTATTTTGGTCAGTCTGCCTGTTCTATTGAATCTCTGGTGAATCCTCTTACTCCCCCCTCCCCAACAGCATCTCTGGCCTGTGCCTTAGCTCTGTATGTATAAACAAATAAATCTTAAAAAAAAAAAACAAACATTAAGGGCCTCCCCGGTGGCGCAGTGGTTGAGCGCTGGTTGCGAAGCTGCCCACAGCCTCTGCAACGCCGGTTCGATCCCCGGCTGCTCCCCGGCCACCGGCGGAGGGTCCCACATGGCGCGCAGACCTCTCCAGCTGCCCGCTGCTCCCCTCAGCAGTGTACTTCGGTCCTTCTGCCTGCTCTGCTCCCTGCTCTGGCTCTGGTGAGTTCTCTCACCCTCCCGCGCTTCTGACTGTACCCAGTGCTTGTATAAATAAATAAAAAATAAATAAATCTTTAAAAAAAATTAAAAAACTAAAACAGAACATCTTGCTTAGACTTATTGTGACCACAGGCTCTCTAGCAAAGTCCTAGCTGTGCAGCATGTTCAGCTGGTGGTGAAGAGATTTTAGGCTTCTTCTTGCCTGTCTTGACTCCTTCCCCTTACTAGTCTGCTATCTCTTTCCAACAATCAGGCCAAAGGTGAGAAGAAGATATTTTTCAGATAGGAAGGAGTACTATACAGAAGCAAGGAGCAGCACTGGAGTAATCCCCTAGAGATAAGGAGTGTCTCCTTCTCCTCCCCTTGGCCCAACTTGGCAAGTCAGAGAGCTGGAAGAGCTCATCTCTGGGTTCAGCATAAGAGTGGGAGAGAAAGATATTCTACACAATAGATCGCTGTAGTGGAACTGCTAGTTGTCTCTCAAAATCTGTCTTCTCTTCTTTAACAATAATAGCTCTGTATCTAGGCTGGGACATTTCGCAGCGTCCCTTGTAGTTAGCATTTATTCGCATGGGACATATGTTCTTACCAGTGGACTATAAGAAGTGATCATACACCTTAAGAAGTTGATCATACACCTTCTGCACAATTTTGTGATAACTTGGAAGGCAAATCAAGTTTCTAGGGAGCCCATAGCTAGAGAAGAAAAGGCCAGAAAGAGCCATCATGTTAGCATATGTTGACTGCTTAGAAGAAATAGATAAACCTAAGTGAGATCTTATCAAATCCCAAGCAGATAAAGAGAAAAGAAAGTATCCAACAATTTAAGACCTCACAAATGGGCCTCCTGGTGGCCTAGGGGTTAAGTCTCAGAGTTAGCACCTAGATGGTCTGAGTTTGACCCCTGGTCAGGAAGCTAACCCACATATGGCACAACAGACCTTTCCTGTCTTGCCTGCCGCTCCCCTCCGCAGTATATTTCAGTAAATCTACCTATTCTGCTCCCTACTCTGTCTTGGGTGAATCCTCTCACCCCCACACCTCTGGCTTACATCCCAATTCTTTTACGCAAAAATAAATAAATAAACAAACAAACAAATAAATAAATAAATGGAAATAAAAATCTTAAAAAAACAAAACAAAATCACAAAACATCTCACAAAGCTGAAAAAGGCAACTGCTTTTTTTTAACCTCCAAACAGCAGGAGATAATGCTATTTTTGTTGCTCAAGGGACTCCCATTAACTGCCTCCCTTCCCTTGCCCAGAGGCAACACTCAAACTAAGGATATTTTCTTCCTACCCAAGTTTATTGTTCATATGTCCTCAAAATAACTGCCACAAAAAATAAGAACACAAAGAAATAATACAGCTTAATAACTACATCCAGAAAAGAACTGTGGGTGTAGTTATAGGCACATGGAACTAACTGGAAGGAAAAAGAGCAGAAGCCTACAAAGTTTTGAGGATATGGTTTTACCAAAGCAACCATAAACCTAGCCAGAAAAAAATTATTATTTTTTTTCCAAACTTAAAATAACTCCCAAGGATGGCACAGCTTCCAAAACACCACTCTGATGTGGTTAGGCAGGATGATGATGGTAAGAACTTCTCAGAGAACAGGGGATTTCAGTAAAGAATAGACAAAAAAATCACTCCAAGATAGCAGGAGCTGGAGTCATCAATGGGTAAACCCAGGAAATCACTCCATTGCCAGAAAGATCCTCTGCCATCCTGGACTCACAAGATTTGTTATTTTCTCCTATCTAGTGACTACCATAAAGAATGCCAAACTTGGGGTCTCCCTGGTGGTGCAGGGGGTTAAGACACAACCTGTGAGGCTGACCACGGCCTCTGCAGCACGAGTTCAATTCCCGGCCAGGGGGCTATCCACATGGCACAGCAGACCTCTCCTGTCTCGCCTGCTGCTCCCCTCAGCAGTATATTTCTGTCACTCTGCCTGTTCTGTTCCCCACTCTGTCTCTGGTGAGTCTTCTCACCCCCCACACCTCTGGCCTGTACCCAGCTCTTATATGCATAAATGGATAAATCTTTTTTTTAAAAAAAAAAAAGAATGCCAAACTTTCCTTTTCTGAACAGAAATTTTAATTTCATCTGGTCTTGCTTCTTGGCTATTTATGGTGCAGGGAGGGGAGGCATTTATAGGTGGCTGAGATGGTAAGTCAAATCTGGAGCTAATGAAGAGAACTATACTCCAAGTAGATTCTCAACTTTTGAAACTGATAATGGACCCTCTGCTGTTTTCCTTGGACTGAGTGTGCATACTATGTAGGGGTGTAACAGGGTTGTTCCCAGGGAAAGGGGAGGTTTCAGATTCCCTGCCCGACCCTAAGGAATGGTGGAGCTCAGCTGGGAGGAAGAGAAGTCTAAGAGGGAGATTGGGAAAGGAAGGAAGGAGGAGGAGATCAAGGAGACCTGGAGGAGGCACATGGAGCAGAGAGACATGTGAAAGTTGCACTTGCTTCTCGCCTTGGACTTGTACAGGGACTTGGGGGACATGGAAGGAGACACTTGAAACAGATGTGGGTGAGAGCCCCATGGGAGATTAACAAGGGCATCATTCATCTGGATTTTAGGGTCCCCACTAGATGGTGACTTAGACTTGTTGCAAGCTTTTGGGTCTCAGTGGTTCGGCTTTGGGCCAGCCTTGTTTGCTTGGACATTTATCCACAAAGAGATAAGTAACTTTGGGTGTCTGATTTGAAAACTATATTCTTTCTCTTTTTGGTTTCTCAATCACACAATTATTTGTATTTAAATTCTTTTCCACTGAAGGTCTACTGCACTAGGGTATGTTCTGTTTTGTCTTGAGGCGGCAGATGGGAGAACCTATTTAGAGCAGGCAAGTTTGGGGGTTCCTGGGATGCCTCTCACCCTTCCCTATAACAGGGGGAGAAGGGAGCATGCAGACAACTGAATGGCCAGGGAGGCAAACTATTGTGGGAGACACTAGTTAGTTCTCCCATCCTTTCCAAGTGGCAGAACTGTAGTCACAACCCGGGCTGCCCAGCTGCATTGTTTCTGGCATTCCTCATAGATACAAGGAGATTAAATTCCCAACAGTGCATGTGAGGAGAAGTGATGGAGGCTGCTTCCAGCTCTGGGTCTTCAGACCTTCGTGTTCTCTTTCCCTTCTATGCCAGTTGGAACTTAAACGTGATGGCAACCCTGCTTCAACGATACAGCTGATGGCAGTGTCCTAGGAGATGGCAGAACAACTTGGAAGGAACCACAGTTCCCTAAATGACGTCAAGGAGAAAAGCTATCTAGTCATCTGGACTTCATTGTCCCATAAGCCACGTAAGTGATAGTTCTTTTTGTTAGATTGGTCTTACCATCATTAGTATTTGGCTGACATCAGAAGCTGGTTAAAGAAAAACCTTGAGAACTTGTGGCATAATAAAAATATATATTAAAACTTTGTCCCTGGGGCCTCCCTGGTGGCGCAAGGGGTTAAGATGCACCTATGAAGCTGTCCACAGCCACTGCAGCATGAGTTTGATCCCCTGCCAGGAAGCTACCCATATGGCAAAGCAGACCTCTCCTGAGTCGCCCACTGCTCCCCTCAGCAGTGTATTTCACTCAGTCTGCCTGTTCTGCTCCCCACTCTGTCTTTGGTGAATCCTCTCACCCCCTACACCTCTGGCTTGTACCCCAGTTCTTGTATGCATAAATAAATAAATCCTTTAAAAAAAAAAAAAACTTGGTCCCTGTTTTCTGGTATAGAGCATCTACAATCTTAGAAATTTCCTGAGTGATAGAAATGCTTTTGTTCGTAATGAGCTCCTTTCAAATACACACGAGTCTAAGCTAATGGGGTGAGCTCATTAGTTGAGGGAATAAACACTTCAGCTTTGCTGTTGCAGCCTCTGCATTCCTGCAGCACTGCAGTAGCATCAGCAAACTCAGGCACCACTGAACTGCCCACATCGGCAAAGAATCTCCAGGCTGCTATAATACCAACCTAAGAAGATGCTAAATTGGTATAGATGTTAGTCCTGACTTTTCCAGACTCAGATGTGTGACTGAGAACAGTAAATGCAAGTGATTGCATATTCTACAGAGAGATACTAGACCATGCTAGAGAAACTTGCCAGTAGGTGCCCTCCCCACTTCTCCAAACCAGCATTGTGACTCTTGGTCCGTCACCTATTTCCAGGCTAAAAAAGAGAAAGTGGAGATTGATCAGGTACCCAGATTGCTGCTAAGAGTAATGTATTTTTCACCACCTGACCCACTGCAACCGTGTGAGGGAAAATTTCAGGATTCTGAGATATCACATGAGGTTTCTGAGCCTGAACCCAGCCCAAGTTGAGGAAAGCAGAGATATGCTCGAATGAATGACAAATTAAAGTTTTAAACAAGGCTTTTTATTTAATTTTTTTCAGCTTTATTGAGATATAATAGCGGACTGGATATTCTATACCTGAAAATGAGATTACCTATTAATGTTTTTAAAGAAGCATTAAATACACAGAAAAGCTATGGGGTATTCCTGAATTATAATCCAGGGGAGGAGCAACCTCACAGGATGTCTGAAAGTTATCTGAGAGAAAGAATCAAGTAGCTTTATCTGTTTATGCCCACAAAGTGCATCTCATTCCATTCATAGGGCGAAGCAGGTCTGGGTGGGAATGTCGGCCTGCTTGGCAACTGTGCCTCTACCAGTAGCCAAGGATTAAACGGAAGATTGCATAGCCCCCTTCTGCAATAGCAATACCATGCAGCAACCAGAGCGGCAATAGGGGCCTCTCTGGTGGTGCAAGGGGTTAAGTCTCAGCACTATGAAGCTATCCACAGTCACTGCATCATGAGTTTGATCCCTGACAAGGGAGCTAGCCCACATGACACAGCAGACCTCTCTGTCTCCCCCACTGCTCCCCTCAGCAGTGTATCTCAGTAGATCTGTCTTCTGTTCCCCACTCTGTCTCTGGTGAATCCTCTCACCCCTCCACCTCTGGTCTACACTCCAGTTCTTGTATGCATAAATACAAAATAAATCTTTTTAAAGATAAAGATCAAAAATAAAATTTTAGGAAGAACATTTTGAAATGAAGTTTAAAGAGATTTGGATTTTTAATAAAAAATGGTGAATTCTATTATTACTTTTTATCTTTTCTTTTTGGTAGACACTATCTTCAATTTTTAAGCATTTGCGCCAAGAAAATAACCTCCTGCCAACCCACACTAATGGACTTGCCTGTTTTTGGACCAAAATTCATTCAAGATAACAGCAAGTCTTCCAAGAAATCTTTTTTTAAAAATTCTATTTTTTTTTCAGCAAATGTATATCATATAAAATATAAGAAGACAATCTTACTTGGTCCTCAAAAGATAGAGCCTGGGCAACATCTCTTGGAAATCCATCAATAACAATGCCCTCTTCATCAGGTATTTGCATCAATTTCTGTTTTATCTCAGTAATTGTTGTTTCCTTTGATAAAGAAAAAGAATGAAAACCACAGTGAAACTTATATACAAATAACTGGTATTAAAATCGGCAGAATAGAAGCAAATTACACAGCTGTACCTGCGGGGCCAGTTCTCCAGTTGTAATTATTTTGGCAATAAGACTCCATTTCCTATTGCTGCTGGTATTGTGGATCTTCTTTCTTAATAATTCTCCCACCGAAATATATTGGAATCCATAGCGCTCTGCAATTTTCAAACTTTGAGTACCCTTTCCACTTCCTGGACCACCTATTATTTAAAACAGGTAAAATTGTGACCTTCTGACACAATAAAAAAACTCCTTTTGAGATGACTACTACCTTCACCTTGAGGTGTGGTCTCGACTGCCTGTACCAGGGTGAGTACCTGTTCCACCCTTGGCTTGCTCAGTGTTACCTCTGAAAGCAGAACAGTGCAGACTTGGCCAAGGAAAAAAATGGGATTTTCATAATTAACTGCAAAGGACATTTATTTCTCAACCTATTGATATTTTGGCAAATAACTAATTTTTTAAAAATTTGGAGCAATGCAATTTAAAAAATTTTCTATGTGAACCATAATTATTTTTTCCTTTGTAATCAAAGAAAAAAAGAGATGGGATACAGAAAATCATGATCAAAACAACAGAAATATGTTCCATGCCCACAAAGAGTAACTGTGCAATTTGGTGAAATATAATAATTATTCTTAAACCAAAGGCTTACCAATAGTGATGTCACCTATTTAAATTAATTTTTTAAGTCTGTCCATGCACATCCTTGCCTATTTCCTTTAAATTTAAAAGAATTCATGTGCAATAAGTATGCAAAGTTGGTGGAATAGGTCCTTAAGTTAGAACACTTTCATACAACTCATGATAATTTTGAGTCTGTGATACATTAGTATAAAATAATCAACATTTTGCAACATAACTCATTACTAATCATTGGTAATTGTGATTTATTTTCTAAAAGCATAAGTACTAAAATAATTATAAAATTTGTGCCTCATATTTTATTTCCAAATCATATTTGATTATCTTAGTTTATGCTTCTAAACAACCTGGCCTAATTGGAATCATGAGTGTGAACTAATTTCAAAATAAAGCATATAACAATCAGTCCAATTGGTAGTTATTTGTTAGCAATTATCAAAATGAAATTCAACTTTCTAAGTGTCAATTGAATGCAGATAAATATTTTTAAAAAATCAATGGCTAAGAAGTAGTGAAATGTTTTGGTAATATTCACGGAAATATAATTCTTCAAGCAGCATTGAAAATCGTCCTGACTAATTCAACATATAAAGTTTTGAGCAGTTTAAATCATTTTTTTTACATAATTATTTGTAAATATTTTTATTCTTATTGCAAATAACATAAGCAAAAAGAAAGACAGCTTTTTTTTTTTTTTTAAAAAGAGTTTTGTAATAAGAAAATAAGTCCTGTTGGCCAGGGCTTATTTCCTCTTTAAACTTTTTTATATGTAGAATTTTAAGATCAACTGATGTAATGATAATAATTTCTTAACCTTAATCTCAAACAATGTACCTAATAATATCTGTTTTTCACTTATTTGTTGCTTATCATATTTATATCATATTAAGATTAGAATTTGTTTACAATTTTTACCATTCTCTAAGAAATTAAATCTTATCCTACCAGACTCAACATTGCACTACTAAATTAACATCATTTACTTTGCTAATCAAAAGTAGGTTTGGATTGTAATAGCTGCTTTTGTCCTATTAGAACATGGGCAAATCATGGATTGACCTTAAGAAAAAAAAAACTTATGTGCTGAACTCCATCAACAAATTCAAATTTGATACGCTTTCTATAGCTGATATGCTTTCTATAGCTTCTCAACCTTTTGGCTAAGATCAAGTGCAAACTGATTTGATCTCTGAAAAATGAAAATTATCTTTCATAAACTGTATTTCCACACTTGCTCTCACAAACCATCAAACTGAGAAAGTATAAATTCCACTGAATTTTAAAAATAATTAAACATATTAAGCAAGTTTTGCATCTTCAAAGGAAAAAAATTTTTTTTGCAAAATAATGAAGACAACAAAAAAATCTGATCAACTGGCTGAGAATAGCATTAATTTATTGGATGAGTTTTGTTACTGAAGTTTTTTAACAAATTAATTTATGTCTCTTTTCTCTGATGCCAGAATGAATTCAATAATTGTTCCATTTATTTATCTCTAATACTTATAGCATTATCACCCATCTAACATGCAGATTTTATGACTTTTCAGATTACTACCCTAAGAAGATTTATATATGTGCCAACAAGACCAACTTTTAAAAAATTCTGTATTGCCAGAAGGGGAAGTTTACTTCTTTGGAGCAATACCATGTGGACCTCTTTTTGAAGCTGGAATTAATAAAATTTGTAAGATTCAGGTAGATTATTTTATAAATTCACAAAAGTCATCAAATTGCACCAATTTTCTCAAATAACCTAAGGTTAGGCTTTTCCTTTCTTCTCTATTTCGATCCTCTAAAAGTTATTTGTACTCTTTGACTGCACCATTCTTATAATACATAAAATGTTACAGTACAGCAAGTAAGTCTCTAGCCAGGATCATACCCTTAGGAAGCAAATTGATTTTATTGAGTCCAAAAGGACCATGAAATAGGGGAGATTTAAGAATTTACATTTTCTCCAAAGGATCTTAATTTTTTTGAAATAGTTTAATTGTTTTCCTATAAAATTCATAACGCACAAAAATTAATAACAAGAGCAATTTGTTATGCCTTTTTTAGAACAGTCAAGCCATCTTTTTTTTTTTTTACCTAGTAAACAACTGCAAATATTTTACCAATAGCAACAAGAGAAAGAAAATAGAAAAAAAATCTCACCATAAAATGGTGATGTAATTTCTAACCTTTCCTTTTAGGTTTATATTTTAATAAATATAAACATTTTCTTGTCTTCTAGGCAAGGATTTAAAATTTTTAAGCATGAAAAAATATTCCATTTTAAGGGCAGGAGGAGATTTATGACATAAAAGTGGCTGCCATATGCCATAAGAATTTTTGACTTTTAGAAAGCCAATTTCTCTACTCTCTTCCTACAATGTTATTCCAAACAATTTTGGGCTAAATATATTCACACTCAGAGATGTACAAATGTCACCCCCTTTAGTCTAGTAAACTTAAATTCTTGTTAAAGCTCAGTGTGATTATTTGCATGCTTTTTCCCTAGTTGTTAAAGCTTCTGGGATCAGAGCTTCTTTACATGGGGCTATATATATATTTTGCCCTCTACCATTAACTCACTGTTGGCTAGGATAGTTTTGAACATTTAATTTAGATTTGCATCATTTCTGTGAATCTGTTTTCACGATTTTTAAAATTTTGAGAAAATAAGAATTTCCAAGAATGGTCAAAAATACATTTTGCAAAAATACTTAAAACATTTTCAGTAGCTCTTCCTTATGAAATAGCAGCAGACTGATATTTTTATATTCACTTAAGATTCACAATGGTAATTTAAATAATAACTTATTATTTTGATGAATACACATATGTGCTATGTTATTAGATTCAATTATATAATAACACTGAAACTCAAGTTTTATTGTAGGTGCCAGTTTGCCATAAGAAAAATTCATTTATATGATCTTTATTAACATATTATTTATCTCTCCTTATAAAGTTAGTGGCAAATAACAATTCAGTTAATTGACGTAAAAGGCACATTGTGTTTAGGAAACTTCTAATGGACTCAGTCATCTATGCTAAAAATTAAACAGACAAAACACAGGACAATAACTCTTACAGAGGTGATGACTTTCATTTAATTATAGGTAATTTCTATAACATTGTAATGTCATACAATGGGATTCTATAAAAAGTGCAGCAGGCATTATATATAAAAAACAATTTCTGTTTTATCAAAATTTATGCTAAAAATATTTCCATCTACTGTCCCTTGAGCTCTTGTTTCTTGTTTATCAGTGTCAACTAAGTATTTACAGATATTACACATAAATAAATTTACACAATTAAAAAATGTAAATATATAAAAAGAGTGAGTAACAGTATATGAAAATTTTGCTTTCTGTCCTCATACCTATGACAAGAATGATTTTTGGTCGAGGTCTAGTAGGATCAAAAACCTCATACTCCTCAATTAATTCCGCAGTCTCAGAGAGATCCGTGTCACTTTCTATGGAAAATTGATGGATTGGAGGGAGACGATCATAACGCCGATAAGGAAAGTTTGAATTTTCAGGCATTACTGCAAAAGAGTAAGATAACTTTGAAACGGAAAAAAAAACCTAGGAGAACATTTTTTGCAATAAACTGATTAGTAGAAAGCATTTAAAAACTAATCGTTTAATTTTTTTTCACTGGAAAACCCTTAAGTGGTCAGCAATCTTTTATTCAAAGGCTGGAGAGTCAATATTTTGGGGTCTGAAATTACAGTTTCATACAACTTGGCCTCAGCAGTATGAAGGCAGCCACAGGCAATATATAAACAAGCAGCTGTGCTTGTGGTCCAGTTGAATTTCATTTATAAAAACAGGCACTGAACCAGACTTGGCCCTTGGTTGTAGTTTGCCAACCTCTGATCTGAACCTTAAGTGCTGCCTACTTTTGCAGCATTGTCTGTATACATCTGATCTCTGCAAATGGTGCTCTCTGGAGTTGTGTAGTGAAGCACCTTCATAAACACTGCAGCTGCTCATGGATTCAATGCTTATGTATTATATATTTATTGCATTCAATAAATAAAGATCACTCACTATGATCCAGGCACTCTAGCGTGGTTCACTGGAATGGTAAGATAGCATAATGCACAAAACCTTATGGTACTGTTGCAAATCAGGTAGAAAGGCAGGAAGTAATTTTTACATCTGGAATATCTTTCCACATCATTTAATTTTACTTTCCCTATATTCATGACCTTTAATCACCTTCATTTAAAAGTATAAACTTTTAAATTTAAAAATATAAACTTATGAAGATTTAAGTTTATATTACAACGGCAACAAATACTTGCTATTTATTGCCAGACATGTCAGTGTACTGAAAATGATTCAGTCAAAGAACAAGATTTAGTCCTGTCTCCACAGAGCTGACAAACTAGAGCTTATATACTTTAATTATACAATTGTATGCACACCAAGCAGGACAAGTGCTAAATAAATATTTCTCATGACAAACACAAGACTTTGATGAATGAGTAGATTCACTTGGACTAGGGTAGCAGAAGAGGACTTGCAAAAGAGACAGAACCTGAACTTTGAAAGAAAAGGACAGGTGATGAAACATGGGAGATATATCGAAGTACATTTTAGTTGGTAGAAACAAAACAGAAACAGAGCTAGAAACACAAATTACATATTCACATGGACTGGAGGCCAACAAATCTAAATCAAGCAGATGGTCTTAACCAGTGGATAATATAGAGTTCATGGTTCTTTCCTTCCTCTCCCCATTGCATCAGTATTCTAGGAGGTACAGAGAAGCCCCAACTAACTAGAAGCCCTACCTACCTCCTCATACAAAGATGTCAGGAGACTACCTAAACCTTTCTTTTAGCACAGCATAATGCTCACAGTTTCTTTGAAGGTGTTGATCAAGTAGAACTTTCCATTCTCGGGCCTCCCTGGTGGTGCAAGGGGTTAAGATGCAACCTATGAAGCTATTTGCAGCCTCTGCAGCACAAGTTTGATCCCTGGCCAGGGAGCAACCCGCATGGCTCAGCAGACCTCTCCTGACTCGCCCACTGTTCCCCTCAGCATTGTGTTTCACAATCTGCCTGTTCTGTTCCCCACTTTGTCTCTGGTGAGTCCTCTCACCCCCTACCCACCTCTGGCCCATACCCCAGTTCTTGTATGCATAAATAATAAAATTTTAAAAATCTTAAAAAATAAAGAACTTTTCATTCTCTGTTGATATCATAAATGATGTCATTGACCACTCATCCACTGAACTCATTTTAGTTCCATGAAAGGAATGGAGTAGTCTGAAGATTACAGTGGATAATCTTTAGAAAATGCTGGGAAGGGTTGTCAGGAAAGACACTGACAACAATATTCTGTTCTGCTTTGAAATTGAATTGCTTCACTCAATGCAAAGCAAAATTCTAGGCACTATCCTTGATGACTTTCTTCTCTCATTCTTTATATCTATTCTCATAAACTATAAACATATCCCAAATTGCCTATACTTTTCTCCATCTCCACTACCACACTCCTTCCTAACCTATCATTTATTCTGGTGACTGTGATAGACTTTACTGATCAGCCTGTTTCCAAGCTTGCCCCCACTACCTGTTGTCTGAAATGCTTTTCTTGTGTAGGTCCCATGGCTGACTGCCTATTGTCATTTACACTGCAGGTAAGTGTCAGCTCCTGTAAGATTACTTTTTTTTTTTTTTTTTTTTTTATAAATTTTATTGTTATATTCCCCATACAATTGCAGCCCCCTATTCTGACCCCAATCCCTCCCCTCCCGCCCAGCCCCCCTAAAAGTGTCTCTGGTTCATAGTTTTTTGTTGATTTTGATTTTCACTTTCTTATAGTTATTCATTTTCCTGGTCCATTATTTAAGTTTTCTAGATTCCTGTAAGATTACTTTTTAACCTAGACTAGCCAGTCAATCTCATGGACATCACTATAATAATTCTATTATACAACTCCTTTGCCATCAGAGGAATCTCTTATTAATGCACCATTTGTCTTTAACCATTAGAATATGGAGTTTCAAAAAAGCAGGGAACTTAGCTATATAAACTCTGTACCCTGGGATCTAGAACTGTGCTTGATAGTCATCATCCAATAAATATTTGTTGATATTAACCTCTTTGTTAAGAGATCAGCTTTGCTGAAATGGTAAGGAGGAAAATCTATGGAGAAAAAAAACAGAAGAAAAGGTGCTAAGTAGAATGTGGCCACATTGTAGAAGGTCTTGAATACAGGGTAAATCCAGAGGAGGTATTTGGGGGAGCAGAGACGTGATATAAAGAAATCTGCAATGCATTTTTTTATGAAAATTAATTTGGTGGTGTTGAGAAGGCTTTGAGTAGAGAGAGACTAGGAGCAGAAACGGTAGCAGCTAGGAAGCTGAGAAATATGGGCTCTAAGTGAGAAATATGGGCTCAACTTAGAGGGATCGCAGGGGAAATGGAAATGAATGGCCACACATGAAGGACATGCTTAGGATTGGGATATATGGAATGAAATGAGTTCAGAATTCAAAAACAATTTCTAGGTTTCAAGTCTAAAAGTATTCTAGGAACATTTCACATAATAGGCATTTCATACAATATCTTTCTGCCCTCTTGTTTCTGTTTCAGAAATACTTCTTTCTTTCCTCTACATGAGAAATTTCTGTTCTTTGTTCTCTGGTGGATTCTCAATCTTCTCCATTCTAACAGAGCCTACTCAGTGTTCTGCTCCAAGTACTAGCAAATCATTTCTTCTAGGAAGCATGTTCTGAACTCTAGCCTAGAGTGGACCCATCCCTGTCAACATAGTTGGTTCTTCCATAAAAGATCATCAATAGACAAAGCAATTTGAACCAAAAAGGAAGGGAAATGAAGGCATCACACTTCCAGACTTCAAAATTTATTACATATATTATAAGGCATAGAAATCAAAATGTATGTTATTGGAATGAAAACACACACATATAGGAGATGGGCGGAGCAACATGGCGGCGAGGAGACGCTGCGAGTAAGATCTCCCATTAAAAAAAGTTAATAGGGAGGAAAAGCGGCAGGTCCCAGTGAGAACTGGGACACGGAAGATAAACGGGTGACTCCAGCAAACTACCCGAAGAAGAAAGTTGCCATAAAAGAGGACCAGAAGGGAGGAAAGCGCAGAACCCTGCTCCCCTCCCCAACCCACAGAGTTGGCACTCTCCGACCGGCAGAGAGGAGGAAAACAACAAACTAAAAGGACCAACAAGAACAAACTACGCAGCAAGCGGGACTGTGAGTGGAAAGGAACTATTTCAGCCATCACACCCTGTGAACGGGAGCTGTGGAGAACCCTGCAGGATCCGCCGTGGTGGTGAGCTCCAGGCGCCATTAAAGAGAGCCCCGCCCCCCAGGAGGCGACCAGCACACAGCCCCGGCGCCCAGTAAGCTTGCGCGGAAAAGCGGCGCGCTGGAAAACCAGACGCGGATCGGGATCGGGATTGCGCGGAAAAGCGGCGCGCTGGAAAAGCAGACACGGATCGGGATCGGGATTGTGCGGAAAAGCAGCGCCGACCAGAATCGGGATCTTGCGGAAAAGCAGTGCGGTTGAAAAGCAAGCGCAGGTCCCCGCGCCTGCGACCTAGGCTTGCGGGGAGACGCGCGGAGGCCCTCACTGAGTGAGCAAGAACCAGGCGCCCAGGCACGGGAGCCGGATTCAAAAGGCGCCATTCCCGCGCCACTGAACTGGGCTACAGCCCGCGCCCTGGAACTGAGGGCTTTGGAACTGAGACCCGGGGCACGAAATTAGGGGCGTGGGTTCCCCACGACGGTGGGGCACAAGGCAGACACAGCACCCCAAAGCCGTTGAGGTTTACCCTACCATTCCCGCTCTGTTCCCTGTCCCAGGGGGTGGAAAATCAGCTCCCCAAGGGCTCTAGGAGAGATCTCTGGCTCCACCTAGCGACTTGAAGCCAGCAGAGGCTCCTGGAGGAGCCAGTGGCTGGGGAGTTAGCCCACGCCGGACCCCTTCCGACCAGTAGTCTGAGCCCACAGGGGGAGCGAGCACACACAGCCGGGGCAGACCAGGCACACAGAAGAGTGTGCCTGAGACCGGACGCACAGGGAGTGTGTCCCACATCACCATTTTAGAACAGGGACATTTCTTCAGTAAAGACTACATTTCTTCAGTAAAGAAGGCTTCCTCAGGAGCCAGAGGTGAGCGGGGGAAGTCCGCCCACGCCAGACCCCCTCTGGCCTGCAGTCCAAGCCCAGAGGGGGAGCAGGAACCCACCGCCGGGACAGACCAGGCGCACAGGGGAGTGTGTCCTCACATCGGCATTTTAGAACAGGGACCTTTCTCCAGTAAAGACTGCTTGAAACTGACATATGGCTACAGGAGGAACCAGAGGGGAGCAGAGAAGCTCGCCCAAAATGCCGGCCAGTCCCAACAACACACTGTCCCAATGCATACGGCAAATTAGAAAACAGACAGTAGGGAGTAGAAGAACCACACGCAACCTAGCAACTCCCCAGGGAAAAAGCACACCACAAAAAGAAAACCAGCCCCCAGATTGCAACGACAGTAACTTGGTAGAACTTCTGAGCCTTCCAGAAAGAGAATTTAAAATTGCCATGATTAAAAAACGGACAGAAGTCATAAAAGAAAATGATAAGGGAAAAATAATCAACGATCAGAAGAATGCAATCGAGTCCCTAGAGAGGGAAAACAATGGTCAGAAGAATGAAATTGAGTCCCTAAAGAAGGAAGTAAAAGAAATGCAGGAGATCAAAGAATTAATGGAAGAACTAAAGAATTCTGGGAAAAGCAATGAAAGCAGAATAGATGAAATGGAATAACGAATAAGTAATCTTGAAGACACAGAAATAAAAAGAACCAAAACAGAAAAGGAAAGAGAAGTACGAAGGAAAAAGAACGAAGAAAGACTTCGGGAACTATCTGACTCCATGAGGAAAGGAAATATAAGAGTTATAGGAATACCAGAAGGAGAGGAGAGAGATGTAGGAACAGAGAAAATATTCAAAGAGATAATTGAAGAGAACTTCCCAAATGTGAAGAAGGAGCTGAAAATTGATATACAAGAAGCAAGAAGAACACCAAACTTCCACGACGAAAGGAAAAATACAGCAAGACACATAATAGTAAAGCTCCCAAGAATCCAGGACAAGGAAAAAATAATGAAGCTGGCAAGAGGGAAGAAACAGATAACATTCAAAGGAAAGCCAATCAGGCTGACATCAGACTTCTCCGAAGAAACACTACGGGCAAGGAGAGAGTGGAGGGACATAGTCAACAGACTCAAAGAAAACAGATGCCAACCAAGAATACTCTATCCCGCAAAGCTCTCCTTCCTCTTTGAAGAAAGAATATGGACCTTCCCAGACAAACAGAAACTCCGGAATTTCATTACAACTAAACCCCCACTCCAAAAAATACTACAAGGAGTCCTAAAGCCAGAACCTCAGAGGATGAATAACAATGAAAGAAGGCCAAAAAAAAAAGTTATTAAAAGAATAAATAAATAAAATCAAAGGAAAGAAAATCACAATGGCAAATACAGATGCTAACATATCAATATTAACTCTAAATGTAAATGGACTAAACTCTTCCATAAAAAGACACAGAGTTGCAGCCTGGATTAAGAAACAAAACCCAACCTTTTGCTGTCTCCAGGAAACACATTTAGCTACAAAAGATAAAAATAGGCTTAAAGTTAAAGGATGGAAAACAATCCTACAAGCAAATGGACCAAAAAAGAAAGCAGGAACAGCTATACTTATATCAGATAAAACAGACTTCAAATTCAAAAAAATAAAAAGAGACCCCAGTGGTCACTACATTATGATCAAGGGGACAATACTTCAAGAAGAAATAACACTCATTAACATATACTCACCAAACGAAGAAGCACCAAAATATATCAGACAACTGTTGTCCTCTCTGAAAACAGACATCAGAGAAAACACATACGTAGTGGGAGACTTCAACACACCACTATCAACAATGGATAGATCAACAAGACAAAAAATAAGTAAAGAAACTAAAGCTCTAAATAAGGACCTAGAGCATTTGGGCTTAACAGACATCTATAGAACACTAAACCCAAAAAAAACGGAGTACACATTTTTCTCAAGCGAACATGGATCATTCTCCAGGATCGATCACATACTGGGGCACAAGACAAACATCAACAGATACACCAAGATTGAAATCATACCAACCATTTTTTCTGACCATGAAGGCATCAAACTAGAAATCAACCATAAACAGAAGGCAAGGAACTATTCTACCTCATGGAGATTAAAAACCAAACTACTGGAAGACCACTGGACTAATGAGGAGATCAAAGAAGAAATTAAAAAATTCTTTGAATTGAATGACAAGGAGGACACTAATATCCTAAATGTATGGGATGTAGCAAAAGCAGTAATAAGAGGAAAATATATAGCAATAGAAGCTCACATCAAGAAACAAGAAAGAACGCAAAGAAACAACCTAATCTCGAAGCTCAAAGATCTAGAAAAAGAACAACAAAAAAACCCCAAAACCAGTAGAAGAAAAGAAATAATAAAAACCAAAGCAGAAATAAATGAAATTGAAACTAAAAAAACAATCCAAAAGATCAATGAAACCAAGAGTTGGTTCTTTGAAAAAATCAATAAAATAGACAAACCCCTAGCCAGGCCCACAAAGGAAAAAAGGGAGAAAGCACAAATAAACAGGATCATCAATGAAAGAGGAGAAATCACAACGGACACAGCAGAAATCAAAAGAATAATCAGTAATTACTATGAGCAGTTATATGGAAACAAGTTCAACAATCTAGAGGAGATGGACAAATTCCTACAACTCTACAATCACCCAAAGCTAGATAAAGAAGAAATAGAACACCTAAACAGACCAATTACAAGCAGCGAAATTGAAATGGTAATCAAAAACCTTCCCAAAAACAAAAGCCCAGGACCTGATGGATTTACAAATGAATTCTACCAAAGATTCAGAGACGAATTAGTGCCTATCCTTCACAAACTCTTCCAAAAAATTGAGAAGGAAGGGACAATACCAAACACGTTCTATGAAGCCAACATTACACTAATACCAAAACCGAATAAGGACAACACAAAAAAGGAAAACTACAGGCCAATCTCCCTAATGAACACTGATGCAAAAATCCTCAATAAAATTTTAGCTATCAGAATCCAACAATGTATCCATAAGATAATTCACCACGACCAAGTAGGGTTCATTCCAGGGACACAAGGATGGTTTAACATCCGAAAATCAATCAACGTTCTCCAACTCATCAACAAAAAGAAATATAAAAACCATATGATAATATCAATAGATGCTGAGAAAGCTTTCGACAAAGTGCAACACCCATTCATGATAAAAGCCCTTGAAATTCTTGGGATACAAGGAACATACCTCAACATCATAAAGGCCATCTATGACAAGCCAACAGCCAGTATCATCCTCAATGGTGAAAAGCTGATAGCAATTCCATTAAGATCTGGAACAAGACAAGGATGTCCACTCTCACCACTGCTTTTCAATATAATACTGGAAGTCCTAGCCAGAGCAATAAGACAAGAGAAAGACATCCAAGAAATCCAAATAGGAAAAGAAGAAGTCAAACTATCACTATTTGCAGATGATATGATAATATACATAGAGAATCCCAAAAACTCCACAGAAAAACTAATTCAACTTATCAATCAATTCAGTAAAGTGGCAGGATACAAAATCAACACGCAAAAGTCAGTAGCCTTCCTATACACAAACAATAAATCTGAAGAAGAAGAAATAAAAAAAAATCCCTTTTATTATCGAAACAAAAAAAAATCAAATATTTGGGAATAAATCTAACAAAAGAGGTAAAGGACCTATACAAAGAAAATTATAAAACACTGTTAAAAGAAATAGAAGAAGACACAAAGAAATGGAAAGACATCCCCTGCTCATGGATTAGAAGAATAAACATTATTAAAATGGCCATCCTACCAAAAGCAATATACAGATTCAATGCTATTCCAATCAAAATTTCAATGTCATTCTTCAAAGAAATAGAACAATTATTGATGAAATTCATATGGAATCACAGAAAAACCCGAATAGCCAAAGCTCTCCTGAAAAAAAAAGAAGGAAATGGAGGCATCACACTCCCAGACTTCAAACTCTACTACAAAGCCATAATCATCAAAACTGCATGGTATTGGAACAAGAACAGACATACAGACCAATGGAATCGAATAGAAAATCCAGAAATAAACCCACAGATTTATGGTCAACTAATCTTTGACAAAGGAGCAAAGACTATGCATTGGAGCAAAGAAAGTTTGTTCAATAAATGGTGCTGGGAAAACTGGGTCGCTACATGCAAAAGAATGAAGCTTGACCACTACCTCACACCATACACAAAAATCAACTCAAAATGGATTAAAGAACTAGACATAAGACCTGAAACCATAAAATATATAGAAGGAAATATAGGCGAAACACTACGTGATTTGCACATCAAAGACATCTTTACAGACACATCACCCAAAGCAGTGATAGTGAAGGCAAAGATAAACAGCTGGGACTACATCAAATTAAAGAGCTTCTGCACAGGGGCCTCCCCGGTGGCGCAGTGGTTGAGCGCTGGGTTGCGAAGCTGCCTGCAGCCTCTGCAGCCGGTTCGATCCCCGGCTGCTCCCCGGCCACCAGAGGAGGGTCCCACATGGCGCGCAGACCTCTCCTGCCGCCCGCTGCTCCCCTCAGCAGTGTACTTCGGTCCTTCTGCCTGCTCTGCTCCCCGCTCTGGCTCTGGTGAATTCTCTCACCCTCCCGCGCTTCTGACTGTACCCAGTGCATGTATAAACCAAACAAACAAACAAAATAATAAATAAATAAATAAGACATGCCTCTAGAAAATTAAAAAAAAAAAAAAAAAAAAAATTAAAAAAAAAAAAAAAATAAAGAGCTTCTGCACAGCAAAAGAGACAATAACAAAAACAAAGAGAAACCCCCACCAACTGGGAGAACATTTTTGCACCCAACACTAATGATAAAGGACTGATCACAAAAATCTGCAAAGAGCTGATGAGACTCAACAACAACAAAGAAAATTATCCAGTCAAAAAATGGGCAGAAGAGCTAAAAAGAAACTTCTCTGAAGAGGAAATGCAAATGGCCAACAGGCATATGAAAAAATGTTCAACATCAGTTGTCATCAGGGAAATGCAAATCAAAACTACCATGAGATACCATCTTACACCAGTGAGAATGGCACATATTAAAAAAACTAGCAACAACATATGTTGGCGAGGTTGTGGAGAAAAAGGAACTCTTCTGCACTGCTGGTGGGAGTGCAAACTGGTCCAACCACTGTGGAGAGCTGTGTGGAGATTTCTGGACCTACTAAACATAGAGCTTCCATAGGATCCAGCAAGTCCACTCCTAGGTATTTACCCAAAGGACACAGAAACATCAATTCCAAAGAGCACCTTCACCCCTATGTTTATAGCAGCACTGTTTACAATAGCTAAGCTTTGGAAACAACCCAAATGCCCAAAAATAGATGACTGGATCAAGAAGATGTGGTACATATACACCATGGAATTATTACTCAGCGTTCAAAAAAGATAAACACATGCCATTTGCAGCAACATGGATGGCCCTGGAAGGGATCATGCTCAGTGAAATAAGCCAGAAAGAAAAAGAAAAATACCGGATGGTCTCACTCATAGCAGGAATCTAGAAAACTTAAATAAGGGACCAGGAAAATGATTAATTATAAGAAAGTGAAAATCAAAATCAACAAAAAACTATGAACCAGAGACCCTTTTAGGGGGGCGAGGGCGGGAGGGGAGGGATTGGGTTCAGAATGGGGGGTGGCTGCAATTGTATGGGGAATATAAAAATAAAATTTATTATTTATAAAAAAAAAAAAAAGAAAACACACACATATACCAGTGGAATAGAACTGAAAGCCCACACATAAACCCTCAATTATATGGACAGTTAATCTATGACAAAGGAGTCTAAAGTCTTAAATATAAAAAGGAAATTCTCTTCCACAAACTGTTCAGAAAACTGGACAGCCACGAGCAGAAAAATGAAACTAGACCACACTCTTACAACATACATAAAAATCAACTCAAAATCTAGCATATAAGATCAGAATCCATCAAACACATAGAGGAAAACATGCAAACTACTCTACAACATTGGCTTCAAGTTATCTTTGGGGACTTGACCCTAATGCAAGGAAAATAAAAGCAAAAATAAACAAATGGAACTATTGCAAAATAAAAAGCTTCTACACAGTGAAATAAACTATTACTATCACTAAAACAAAAAGACACTCTACTCAATTGGAGAAAATACTTTCATATCATACATCCAACAGGGAGTTAATATTTAAGATCTACCAAGAACTCATACAACTCAACAAAAGTAAGCAAGTAACACAATCAAAAAATGCACAGAGGAACTAAATGGATGCTACCCCAAAGAAGACATACAGATGGTCTATAGGTACAAGAGAAAATATATACCACTTATCATCAGGGACATGCAAATCAAAACCACAATGAGATATCATCTTACTGCAGTAAGAATAGACTGTATCAAAAACAAACAAACAAGCCCCCCCCCCCCACTGGTGGCACAAGGGGTTAAGATGCAACCTATGAAGCTCTCCGCAGCCACTGCAGCACAAGTTTGATCCCTGGCGAGGGAGCTACCCACATGGTACAGCAGACCTCTCCTGACTCCCCAAGTTTGATCCCCTGGCTGACCAGGGAGCTGCCTACATGGAGCAGCAGACCTTTCCTGTCTTGCCCACTGCTCTTCTCAGCAGTGTATTTCAGTCAATCTGCCGGTTCTGATTCCCAAATCTGTCTGATGAATCCTCTCACCCCCCCGCACCTCTGGCCCCAGTTCTTATATGCATAAATAAATAAATCTTTAAAAAACAAAAACAAACTAACTAAACCAGAAGCAGTAAACGTTGGTGAGTTTGTGGAGAAAAAGAAACCCTCATACACTGTCGGTGTGAGTACAGACAGGTCCAATCCCTGTGAAAAACTTTATAGCAGTTTCTCAAATTCTATTGCTACAGGACAATCAGTTCAGAAACCATTTTATGTCTTTTAACATATGTTCTAGATATAGAACAATACAATACAGCATTCTTGTTACCGTAGTACACAGAAAGTTTCTATAGCTTTTGTGCTAAAAAGGAGTTCCAAACTGGTCATCTGTGGGCCCAATATGGCCCCGTAGATGTAATCTGTTCAGTCCAGCACTTTTCAAAAATCTGTACTTGACTGACTTTAGATGATGACTGTTCTCTCAGGTTCTGCTCTCTAGTTTGACCACAGTCCCCACCATTCTCTATTATATATACTTGGCCTGACTATCTTCTATGTATAAATGAGTCAATTAGCAGGATAAAATGGAAGGATTCAGGTTTCTTTTTTGTCACAAAAAGTCACTTTTTCTACTGAGTCTGAGAGCTGCTTTTCTATTAAGAGGATGTCATATCTTACTAGACATAACTTAAAAATGTAAAAATATTTAACTTAAAAATGTAAAAATGTAATACCTCAGCCTTGTTAGTGTTTTATGGTTTAGAACACAGATTCCCATATTCACCTCATTTGACCTAACAAGGGCATGGGAAATGTACTTAACACTGATGCAGAGCCTAATAGTATTACATCCTGGGATCTAAGTCAGTTATTTTGGATGGTGCATGACTCTACAAATCCATGAAAATATGATTTTCCTTACTGAAGCATTAATTTCTAAATTGTGTGCTGTAGCAGTAATTGGTTAAAGGTTCTTTCTCCTGCACCCAACCCTACATCACCCAGTGTTAGCTCCTGCATGGCCAGGGAAGAATTTCTCTCTTCTCTGGAGATCTTTATGAGGACATGTTGCTATTGTTTGTGTGTCTTAAAAATTAACATTCTATGATTTTTCCTTAGACTGCATCAAATAAAATCTAAGTGGGTCATGACTAAGTAAGATTGAACAAATAAAGATATTACTCCCTTTATTTATTGTAAATAGACTGTCTTCACTTCAGAGTTTGTCTGTATAGCTAAATTCTCAAGGCACAATTTTTCAGAACAGTTTAAAAATTGAAAATATAATGTTTTTGACAACTGGGAAAGAATTTATTTTCTCCTGAATCCATTTTGAACATACTATACTTCTCAATTTCATCCTGAGCCAGAAAGGCTGGTTGGATGATGCTGGATCACTAATTTTGATAAGAACATGTTTCAGAAAACATACCATCACACCATGAATCTCCTCCAGCGAATTCCAGCTCTTAGTTGCAAGCTATCTCCTTGCTCATGCCCTCGACTTCTTTCACAGTGCCCAAATGTCTAATCTCATGTATTATATCAGTAATTACTTAAAAAAATCTTTGTTGAATTAACTAGTACCAACTTACATGCACTTATGCAGATGCATTAAGATGAATTCTGAACTTAGAAACATTAAAAACTTAAATCTCTTTCTAGCTAATAAAAAATGTTGAACTGTTATGTGGTAACTATCAATTTGGTCTGTCATCTACTTACTTATTTGCAAAAGGCTTATTTATAATTTTAAGAAAATTCATAGTCTGCAAATATAATTCATTTTGCAAAATAATGAAGTTAGTAATATAAAATTTCATTAAGCCTTTAATGAAGCACTAGACACTAGATGCTTTGTAAATTTGTTTGTCTTATCAAGAGGTTACTAGAATTAGTAGCAGAGAGTAATCATGTTCTAAGGCCAAATATCCTTCTAAGCATTTGGAAACCCAACCAAGTGAATCATTTCCTGCAGTCTATATGACATGCTTTAAAAGAGAACAATTTGAGCTATAAACTGTGTATTATTCTACAAATACATTACCATTTCTTAGAAAGGACCTCCGTGATTGTCCCCCATTGAGTGGGGGTAGGGTCTTCTTTTCCTGGCTAACAAATGTGTCCCATTTCACCTTGTCACAGCCACCCAGTTCTTTCACTTTCTGTAAACAACTTTCCAAGTACTCTACTGGGTCTTCAGGCTTTGAACACATCAGTCCATTCAAAAGGCTCTGAAACACAACAAAATATGCCCACGTAAAAACATGTTTTCAAACCATCTTTGTTTGTTCAAATAGTCTGTCTGCCCCATTCTAAATTCTGCGTTCCTCTTTTTTTTTTATTTGTCTTTTATTAAACAACTAGAGGGGGAATTGTGATCTGATGGAGTAAGATTACCCCTTAAATTTCTAATCAATTAGTTTTCAACTCGGCAATCTCTGCTTTTAAACAGTTCAGGCAACTATATAGTTTAAAATAGAAGAATTCTATCAAAATGAGATAATGGGCAGAGTGTAAAAATGCCCCAGTCATTATTTATCTCATTCTTACTCATCCTTAGAGGGTCCAAATTTCAGTTTTTTCAATTTATAAAATGGTAATAATAATTCCTACCTCAGAGCATTTTTTAAGGATTAAAAATTTCAATATTGAAACAGTGTTTATTTAATGCCAGGCACACAGTGTCAACTCGATAAATATTGTTGTCGGTTTTAGGTAATATTATTATCATTATCAGGAAGTCTCCCTTGAGTCTCCTGGGGACACTTTCTAAATAGATCATTTATATTGACACCATCAATTAATTTGCTGGTCTGTTCTAAACTGTGAACTCTTCAAAAGCAGTGTGAGTTTTATTTATCTTATAATCTTTAGCCTCTGACAAACTCCCTGGCTATGGAAGGTGAATACTGAAGTGATTTCTAATTAGGGGAAAAAATTCAATCAAATCGTGAAATTTGAGACTCAAAAAAATGCTACTTAATATATAATAAATCACCACAGTATTCATTGAGATAACAAAGGGGAAAAAAGGCATGATCTTTCATTACTTTTTCTGTTCCTGGTATCCTATGTGTCACACGTACTAGTTTCTAAAGATGTTACAAATTTGGAAATGCTGACTTTTGGGAACTTGACTGATATGCAAAATATTTTCCTTTGGTGTGTTTTATGGAAAAAGCATTGGGGATTATTATCACCAATATACATTATTAATGTACAAAACACACACCCTTTGAAAGGCTGACATCTTTCTTAAATACAGTATTTTGTTTTCAAACCATTCTTATGTAATTTGCTCAAAGTGGAAGAAAATTCTTCCCAGATACATTCATTCTTTGAAATGCTAGTGTCGGTTAGAATGTTCCCTAGGCGAGTTCAATTGCAGAAGACCTGATAAAAACTAGACTGTGCACCCACATTCAGTTTATGTGTACATATCTGCACTAAACTCACAAACACACACTAACATATAACTCCTCTTATCCCTCATATGTTAAGGCTCACTCTGTAACAGTGTTTACTCTGTGTCTTTGTACCCATTAGCTTACTCAATGCACTCTGGTCCTTAAACCTAATCAATTTTATGTGGCATTATTATCCCCGTTTTGTAGGTGAGGAAATCATGGCTCAGAGGTGTGAGTTGACAAAGTTTACTCAGTTATATACTTGCAGGCCCAGGATTTCAGCTCAATGTTTCTGATTCCAAACCCCATATAGTCTTTTCTCTATATCCTGCAAATATATGCTATGGGATAAAAAGAAAATGCTAGATTATTTGTAATAATCAACTGCAAAACGAAAATGATTAGTTTTTTTTAACCTATTATTGCCTAAAATGGGTGAATATACACAATGGGTATTTCTTTTACTAGAAAAATATATATCTCCAACCTCTCTAAAAAAAATAAAAACTGACTCCTTGTAATAAGATATTGATTTTAGAATGGCTTCTATTCCTTCATGGATAACTTAATTCTTCCTTCTAGTAGCCAGCTACCATCAGATTGACGATAACCAGCAGACATTATTACCAAGTCTCATTGGTTTAATCCTCTGCGAACTTAAATAATCTAGTTTAACTTTCCCCAGCATTCAAGTTAATCACCAAATCTCTGTTCCACTGTACAAGTAATACAAGATTAATATATATATGTGTGTGTGTGTGTGTGTATATACACACCATGTAGTTATCTAGATTTAAGAATTCATCACAAAATTAGGAAAAAGTGGTCTTATTTTAAACACATGTCTAAAAATAGAAACACATTTCAACCTTGGACCTACCTAACAGAGATATCCTATTTTGCCTATGTAATGTTTCAAGTCAGAAAAAAATCTGGAAAAGTAAGTTAGATACGTCGATTTGTTTGACAATACAGTATAAAAGTTCAATAATCAGTTACTTGGTTTATAATGGTGTTTAATAGCCATAACTGGGGTCTGATATCTAATTGTTAAACTTTGTACACCTAGATACTTTGTATACCTATGTGACTTTCAAAGAGAAAATCCTGTTTGGAAACTTAACGCATTTACAGTTTTGCTGTCTACACTTATCATGTGGAGAACTGCCAGGTTTTACTTCTATCTTGTGCTGTACATATCACAGATTCTTCTTTCTAGAAGGATGGAGCCTTAGGAGGCCAGCAGCAGTCTCTGTTCATTTTCCTACTGTCAAGGATTGCATTTAAGTACATGGAATTACTACATTTCACCTAGGGGAGTTGACTTCCTCTTCTGAGTGTGCACTATTTTAAAAGTCCTATTCATAGGCAGAAAAAAAAAAAGAAAAGCATAAAACCTGAACAAAAAAGCCTACCAAAACAATTTGCATACACAGGATAGATTTTCATGAACAAACTATCAAAATTCTCTAAGGTTACCAACAAGGAAAAACAATGCCCACATTTATAAACAAAAAGGATGTACTGTTCAGTAGCACTTTGCAATCAGGTGACTCCCCCCCCGCCCCCGCAGATATTTCTAATTATTCTTTTAGATGTGTACAAATGAAATTGTTCTCAGTGGCAGTGTTTATGACAAAAATTCTTCAGCTCTTCATCTCCATATTCACTTTTGAAAAATTTTTTAAAAAGAAAAATGCAACAAGAATCTCACACATTCCCAAGACTTGCCCCTATGCTATGCCAACTGATTATTTTCACGCATGAATGAGTAACACACTTTCTAGATTTGGGCTTCACATACCAGGCTCAGTGGGTTGGTTTACCTGGAAATCTTGGCTTCTGATGGAACTACAAGCGGTGACTTACAGAAGTGAGAAAAAAAAAATGAAGATATGTAATTATGGCGACCTATTTTAAAGATAATTTGGGATACAGGGGCAAAATAATTTTCCCAAGTGGTGTTAAAATTTCTTTTAACAGAACAAACCCCCTAACAGGAGAAAGAACAACTCATGATCCTCAGTTTACTCTTATCAGCCTATCATTTAGTTTACTCAGCCTATCTTTCAGAAATGGGGAGCCAGTTTTTCAGTGAATGTAATTCTCCTTTCAGACCGCTCTCTATGAAGGCTGGCTCGCCTTCATTCTCTTTTTTTTTTTAACCTAAGCAAAAACACATAGGATTCAGAAATGTTTTAAAATTCAAATATGGAGAGAGAGAAAGAAAGCAAAGCGATCTTCGACGTAGGCTGTGGTTTCCAACTAAACAAGGCTCCTTCATTCCTCAAGGCGCTGCGCCCACATTCTCAAAGAGTCCCCGCCGCCCGCTCTGCGCCCCCCGCCCCTCCCCGCGCCGGGCCCCTGGTGCAGACGGTGCGGCGGTGCGGTCTCAAGACTCAGCAACAGGAGTCACGCCCGCTTCGCCGCTCGCCACTGCAACCCGAGTTCTCTCGGTGGGTTGGAAATGGGCACATGGGAGCTGCTGTCAGGGAGCTTCCAAAGCGATGGGAAAACGTGCTCAGGAGTTCATTCACCGAAAGCGCAGAGCAGCTCTGGGGCCAGGCACTCGGGAGCAGCGCTGCACTTGATGGGTTTGATTTTGGTTTTTGCATCTTCATCCCTCTGTTCTAACTGCCCCCGAGGAGGGCTGCTTTGGTCCACACATCCCCTTCTCCGAGGAAGAGGGGTGTGCCGAACCTCCGAGCGCTGGGGGACTAGAGCCCTCTCCTTCTGAGGTTCGACTCCTTGCTAGCTCCTGGGCGCCACCTGGCCTGGCTCTCACTCCAAGTGAGCGCGGCGCCTGGCTCTCACCCCAAGTGAGCGCGGGGGGCCGCAGCGTGCTGCCCACCCAGTGTCCACATTTGAGGGGTGCCTGTGGGCATTCTGCTTCCAGAACCCCGCTGGAAGACTAAAACTTAATATCGAGATGCGGGTTTCTGAGCCCACCTATAAGGCAAGGACTCTGGCAACCCTGGGGAAAGGAAGCTACCCCGACTCAGTGGGCGAGATATTTCTGCAAGCCCCTTCACTTCCATGCCCCCGTCTGCATGGCGGGACGGGACACGGCTCCCTCACTAGGAACCCCTGGATGGATCTCCCCGGATCCTCCAGCCCTTCCGCCGGAGCTGCCCCCTACCTCGAAAAGCTGCGGGATTTCCCTCCGGGCCAGGTATTCCTTGGCATCGTTGGTGTTCATGGCTCTGCCGCGCGTGCCCCGGGGCGCAGGCGGGGAGGTTCCCGGGCTGCGGAGAACTGAGCCCAGCTGGCGGGGTCCGCGCCGAGCAAGGGTGCAGCCTCGCGCTCACCCGCAGACACTCACACTCACGCTCAGTTCTGTCCGCCGAGGTCACAGCCCCCTCGGCGCCCCCGCCGCCCGCGATTTGGTGCTGTTCCCCGCGCAGGAGCTGCGGGCTCGGAGCAGCGGCTTCCCGGGTTCCCAGGCAGCGCGGCCGCAGGGGAGGGGCGGAGGCAGCGGAGGAGGGAGGACAGCGCCGCGGACGCCAGGCAGCAGCCCGCCTGCCTCTCCAGCTCTGCACCTTCCCGAGTCTAGGCTGCAGCGGAGGCCAGTCACGCTGCGCGGGCGGGCGCGGGGTGCGTGGGTGGGGACGGGCGCGCGCGAGGGGCTCGCAGGCACACCCCTCCGCGCAGCGCCACCGCCCCGCGCGGCGCTTCCCTGCACTGGCCGCCCGGGGACGCCGCGAGCCGGGGCCAGGTGGTCAGAGGAGCAGAGGCGGGGTCTCTGGGAGCCTGTGACCCTTTCCTTTCTCCGGAACTTCTTACACACGCACACACACACACACACACACACACACACACACACACACACTCTTCTGCGTCCCCAAGGAACTACTAGTAAGAAACCTGATTGTCATCACAGATTTTATCATTTATTCCTAAGGTGGTTACTGATCTTTCATGAGAGAGAACTGGAGGCAAGAAGAAAAGGGAATTCATGGCTCGACATCCATCCCCTGAAAATTATTTTTTAGGTCCTGAGTATGTCTGTCCTTTAGAAAACTTTTCCTAGCTTGTTTCAATTCTTTTTCCCTGTTAGTGTCACAAGTTCTTACAGATGAAGTTCTTAGAGGGAACCTGAAATCATTAACAGGATTAGTAAATGGTGAACTAATTTTCTCCTTACAGAGGAAGGGGAAGGAGAAGAAGGAGAGAAGTGGATGATGAGAGCTGGAGATCACTTAAATCGGAAACATGCTTAGTAGGTGGGATAGGTGCCAACATTAATGGGATCTGAAGAGTGTGCATTTGGTGAACCGTGGGCTCCCCAGCATCCTGAATAAGTATGGGGGGGGGGTGCTAAGGCAAAGATGCAGGCAAAGACCATCACAAAGTGTTCCATCCTCCTCCTGTTAGGGGGAAAGGAGGCTGCCCTGTAACACTCCTAGCTACAATTTCCCCTATTAAGACACCTTTTCACTGCCTGTTTGAAAGATGGTCCAGGTCACCTTCAGAGTATAACCTCTAGCTGTGGGCAAGGCCTGACGCTTTGGGAGAGTATGTGAGTGAAAAAGAGACTGAGGCACTGACATCTGGGGTGACATCATGGAGAGAAGCAACACTGCGACTACTTCATGTCTGTTTCAAGTTCATCTCTGCAGATCTTTTCTTGATTCCATTTCTTGTCCCATAGCAACTGCTACTAAAGCATTAACTCTAGCTGCAGTTTTGCTTTACCATAGGGAGGGAACTCAAGAATTAATTAATTAAGTTTTGTAAAGTAAATGAAGGTTTCTGAACACTTGTGAAACCACGTGTCATATGGTAGCCTTAAATTAGGCAGGTGCTCCAGTTCCATGGAAATTTGTTTTCTGCCCTCGGAATATGCCGCATCACTTACAGTCCCACCTTCTAACATTTCTTGACCTTATTTTAAAGCAGTTTACAGCAATAGCTGTAGCATAGCAGTAGCGATACAACAATGCTTGAACTTTACCATGTTCCATGACCTGTCGGCTTACGCTGTGCACAGGCACAGCTGAGAAGCACCTTTCTGTAGGACAGTGATGAAGCCATTTTCTGTAGAACCTCTCAAGGTCACTCTTTCAGACAAGAATCTGGGCTACCACAGCTCACCCTCTCTCCCCTCCTGGAAGAGAATGCATCCTGAATGAACACACAATTCTAAATGTACTTTAGTGTAGCTGGACCAGGATGCCAACTTGCTTATAGAAAAAGAATGGTTAAAAAAAGACTGCATTGCACTAAGCATTCTAGATAGCCTGAAAAACAGAGTAACTGAAGATATGGCAAGTTTTCAGGTTACTTTATGCACTGATAATCAGTACTTTTGGGTGTGTTGCAGGGTAAAGCAAGCTGTACCAAAGAGGCAAGATGTTCATAATTACTTTTGCAAAGGGAGTGGTGGCCTGAGGGAAATATAAAACTTAAAAGCCAGACTGATGGTTTGTAAGAGAGGAAAGAGAAGGACAAGAAACAGCAAATACATTCCAGCCATCAGAACCCTGGGATAAAATGCTAAGGATAGGCATATTAAAGGTTCATGGCCTTTTGCCCTTGGTTTATTTGGGGGTATATTCCTGTAAACCTGAACAAATCAAGATAATTACTGGAATCTCCAGATAGACTCTCTGCAGCTCCTATGTTGGGAGAATGTGCTAGCTTTTGAGATAAAACAGTGAATAAAGAAAAAAAAATGATCCTTTCTGTCAAGGAACTTACATCTATTGGGGAGAATATGTAAGAAGTACAGTGGACAGTAAACAAAAAAAAATGCACAAACACCAAATAGTGATAAATGAAGGGAAGATAAACAAAAACACCCCACTTGCCAAGGAAGAGCAAGAACATACAAGATAGTGATAAATGTGAAAGTGAAAATCAAACAGGCTTCAGTGTTGATTTGAAGCAATGGGTCAGAGAGTTCAGAATTATTTTCTGAAAGTGGCAGAGGAAGTAGGAAGGGGGATAACATTAGTTCAATAATGAGAACATTCCAAAGGTCCAGATATCCTTAAGGAGGAGACTTTCAATGAGAGACTATGTCTCTGGGTAATCTTTAAAAAGGGCATACTCTGATATACAGGCTAAGTCTCAGCAAATGGTTGAGCTTGCTTTGTCCCTATTACTCAAATGTTTAAGAGTAGGGATCATTTGCCCCATCCACATCAATAATGCTGAAGGGCTTTGTATCCAGGATACTACCTCCCAAATTCCAGACATGGCTGGAGTCTATGTTTATAGTCTCATCCACTCCTAACAGATATTTATGCCATCTATTTTTTTAACTGTAAAAAATTCCATATATTGTAATTATAAAAAAATTCAGTAAAAAAGTACAAACCATTTCTCATATGTGTGTGTTCCCTGTCCCAGTAGAGCAGGCTAGTGGAATCACCCATAGACATTTGTGCAGTTAGCAGTGGTAATGTGCTAACAAGTTTGGCCATAACCAAGGTAAAAATTTGTTTGTTATGAGTCAGGCAATGTGATAAGTCCTTTAAATAAAATATACTGCATATTTATATGTCTGTCATTTAATTCTTAAACCAATCTGTGAAAAATGTATTATTCTCCTAATATAACTGATACTCTGCCTAATTTCAAGGATATACCAAGAGTTAATCAGTCTAGCTGTGAAATCTCATGCAGCCTTCTCCCTGAGAACATCATCCTTCTAATGTTTTTCAAGTTTTTGATCCCCTGCAACCATTTTTTCTTTGCACTTTTCAGTGTTTTCTATAGATCTTTCCATTCTTCCCTTTCTTTTTCTTTCCTTCCTTTCTTTTTACTCGAGCAGATGTTATTTTGTAATCAAAAGTAAATGTGTTATTTAAATCACAAGCACAACAGCAACAAAACATTTATAACAAGTTTATCTTAATAGATTTTCTAATTGCCCAAGGTCCGTTCTGTTTGAAAGGTTTTTCTCAGCTCAGAGGTTGAACAGACAATATACAACATTCCTACTTATTGAATTTTTGAGTGCTGGAATTTCCCCATTCAGAAAAAAAAATAGTTCCCTCCTAATTATTCTATTTCCCTCACTGATTGAAAATCCAGTCTTTTTTATATGCTGGTCCATTTGCAAATATATTGTTTACCCTGAAAAAAATTAAATATATAAGACCTTCCATATATATGTATATTGTTCTGATATGTTCCTTATTTACATGTTTTATTTTTAGAAGGTCTTTCTGAAACGTTTGCTTTTTTAAAAAATAAATGTGTATGATATCTGGGGTTAAAGCAGCCTTAAATAATTAGTAACACAACCTTCCACCAAAGTGGAATTTCCTTTTGCTCAGACAGTTGGATTCTGGATCTCAGAGATCACTACAAATGGGTTGTAGGTGAGAGATGGAAATCTTTCCCATGGTGTCTAAAAGTATAAGGGAAGTAATCAAGTTAAATAATTTATATACTGAGAATGACAAAGTCTTGGAAAATCCTATCTTTTCGTAAATATACTCATTCATCTCGCAAATATGAAATAATTTTTTATGTTCCAGACCCATGTTTGGAGCTGGTACCACAAAGAACAAGAATGAAGGGGTTAACTTTTTAATAGAGAGATGGACTTATAATAATCAAGCACAGATTAATGTAATCATATATTTTAATAATAGTAGAGAAGTGGATTTGTGGAGGAGGGTTGTTATGGTGGGATACAAAGGTACATGACTCATATAAATATGTATATGATAAAAAAGCACTTAGAAAGTTTTAAAAATAGATATTCCTCCAGCTTTTCTTCACCATCCTTAAAAACTTCATTATAGCTGTTTTCCCTTACAGCTTTTCCCTCCAGACACACAGATTTTCAGAAACATTGTCACAACTGTAATTTCACACAATCCCATGTTCTATATAGCCATCTTTTAGAATGACTTTGCAAGAGTTCATTGAGAAGCTTTGACATAAACAACTGAGCCATTTTGTACTATCGCTGCACATTTTTGGTTGCTTTTACTGTTATGTTAATACAAGCGATTCTTGCATGAGGAATTATGAATATTTTTTCACATTTTTAATTGTTTAGAACAATTTCCAAAAGTAGTATTACTGGTTAAAATGGAAAATGCATTTTGTGATTGTTGACTTAACCAATTTCCAGAAAGGTTGAATCCAATTTTAGTGCCATAACCAATTTTGAGTGAATGAGCATTCTAGGGCCTCCCCGGTGGTGCAGCGGTTGAGCGCTGGGTTGCAAAGCTGCCCGCAGCCTCTGCAGCACCGGTTAGATCCCCGGCTGCTCCCTGGCCACCGGAGGAAGGTCCCGCATGGCACACAGACCTCTCCTGCCGCCCGCTGCTCCCCTAAGCAGTGTACTTCGGTCCTTCTGCCTGCTCTGCTTCCCACTCTGGCTCTGGTGAATTCTCTCACCCTCCTGCGCTTCTGACTGTACCCAGTGCTTGTATAAATAAATAAATCTTTTTTTTTTAAATGAGCATTCTAGCTGTATTGCACTCTCTTAAAAGGAATTACAATTTCTATTCTTATTTATTAAAATTGCACATTGAAATATCCATCATAACAATTGTAATCTACCTTGCTATGTCCTACATTGTGTCATTTTCCTTCTAATTTGAGTCCTTTTTTCATAGTTCCTTTTTTTCCTCATTATTTATTCTTTTGTTGCTCTCCCACAATTGTGCTTCTGTTTATGGCTCTATTATAGTGTTTGTCATATTCTGCCTTTAAGAACAGTTATTTGCAAAACTGTATGTATTCTTTAATAGGCTAACAACACCTTTGGGAAGGAATTTATCTTTGTATAAAGTCTTACACAGTGTCCAGCTCAGTATCTTACACACCATTTAGTCACATGGTCTGATATAATTCACCTAAGTGAATTAAATAGTGGCATTGATTTCCATTTTTGGATAAGGAAACAATGAAACCAAGTCTCAGATCACATAAGTAAAAATTCATTGAAATATCTACACAAAAACGAATCTAGATGGATTTTAGAATTACACATTTTAGAAGAAAACATAGGAAAACGTGTGTGACCAAGAAGTAGATAAAGTTTTCTTAAATATTTCATTAAAGCTGTTTGTAGTAAGAGAAGTAATTTTAAATTGGAGTACATTAAGAATAATAACTTGTGTTCCTCACAAGACACCACTAAGAGACAGAAAAGGAGGGTGATTTCAGAAAAGGAGGGTGATATGTGAAATATAAAGAAACAAAACAAAGGAACAGAAAAAAGCAAACAAACCCTAGAAATCTGACTTTAGAATTGAGGCTACTAGAGGGGGAATATGAAGGTGGGAGAGCAAAGGGGAGAGGGAACTCAGTGGGCTATGGTGCAGGATTATTGGTGCTTTGGTGGCAAACAGTGTGAAAATATACCCCTAAATTACATGCAATGTTGTAAATCACTGTCACCTCAATAAATAATAATGCAATTTAAGAAAAGAGAGACTAAAAATATTCTCTTTTGAGTGGGAGAAAATATTTGAAATACATATATCCAATGAAAAAGCTGAATAAATACATCTACTGGATACACACAAACATGTCCTCCCTCCCCACTTCTCTCTCCCTCTCTCTATACAAATCAATAAGAAATGATGTAAGAGAAAAACAAACCAAAGACTTGAGCAGACACTTTGCAAAATAAGATCTTCAAATCCAAATTCAGGTGGTCAACAGATGTGTGAAAGGTAATAATTACATTAGTCATCACTAGAAATGCAAATTAAATAAAATGATACCGCTGTATACCCACGAGAACGGTTACATTGAAAAACTACAGTCAATACCAATGTTAATGAGGCTGTGAGTAATCAGAACCCACATACACTGCTGGGATAATGCAAACTTGCACAATCATTTTGGAAAACTAGTTGGAAATAACTATTAAAGCTGAGCTTATGTATTTTTGTATTTACCGAAAGACATGTATTAGGATATTTGTAAAAGCACTATTCTAAATAGCTCCAAACTAGAAACTCCTCTCACGTTCACAAACAGTAAAATCCATGTATTGTGTTAATATTCACTAAATGGAATACTGTAAGCAATGAGAGTCAACAATACAGCTGCAAGTAACAATAGGCCTGTGTCTCAGAAATAACATATTGAGTAAGCACCAGACACAAAAGATTCAGACTATGTAATTTCTTTTATATAAAGTGCAAAAACTAGCAAAACTAATCTATGCTGTTAGAAGTCAGGACATGGTTCCCCACAAAGGAATGAAATGACACAAAGAGACCTCCAGGACAGTTCTGGGGATAGCCCTTGTAAATTGATGCTACGAGCACTATGCTGTTTGTAATAAACACTATGCAATATTGTAATCATTTATTTATAATTTAGTCTCTCTCGCTGGGAGGGTCTGAGTTTTCTTTTTAACAGAATGGGACCATGTCCTAGAAATCTTTATTTTCCCAGTATTTTTGGGCAAATGCTTGCCTAAAATAGATACGTATTAACGAACTATGTATATTTGTATCTACAGAATGCTTAGGACTCAGTCAAAAAAATCAGAGAGATGCCTGGCAAGGGAAAGGAAACTTTCCATATTTTTGAAAACAGACATGTCAAAGTCTTATAAAATTGTACCATGTTGATAGGAAAGTGTTAATTTGTAGAGATTCCTGATTTAACACATGGGAGTATCTTTAGGGAGTATCTTTAGGGGCTGAGAATAATGTCTAGAAACATATGATTTATAAATACATGTTTAGGTTATATACAATGAAAATATGATAATTTTATGATAACTCACTCAATCAACTATTTCTTAAGTACCTACTACGTGCGAGATATCGCTGGCACTGCTGTGCTGCCACACACATAGGGGAATGATACATATACATGGAACATCTATCTAGGAAGGAGAGAAAATAAACATTGTGTATCATAAATAAGTATACATTGTTAGGTGATAAATGCCATGGAGAAGGAAAGAGTAATGGATGATAAAAATGTTGGTTACAATTTTAAATAGAGTGCTTGTAGTGTCAGGATGAGCACAGAGCTGGTTTTCTGATGATCCGAGCAGTCCTGGTAAAGGAGTCCTGGAGCCCACTGTGGCTTTCTCAGGCTTTATTGAGCTTTTACGTGTAATGCAGCAACAGGGTACAGGGTAGGCAGGGGTGCCCGGGGGGGCAAGGAGCCAAGCAGGCCTCCAAGCCCCAGGCAAGTCTTCACTCTGGGCTTCTCTGGCTTCTTTCTCCCCTTCTTTCTCTCCTGCCTCTTCTCCTGCTTCTGCTTCTCTTGGCAGGTATCTCAATACCAAGCCATGAGCCACAGAAGTAAACAACACAGCTTACAACAATGTAATAACTGCAGGTGCCCCATCAGGCAGGGCAATCCTAATGGTGGGAGGGCAGAAAAGCCTGAAAAAAACCATTTCCCCTACAGTGCTCAAGGAAGATCTCATGGAGAAAGTGATGTTTCAGCAAATACTTGGGAAGATAAGCGAGTTAGCCCTGCCAATATCTGAGGAGCAGTCAGTTTACCTGTCTCAGGGAGGGAGGGTGCCTAACCTGTTCTGGCAACAGCAGGGAGGCAATGTGGCTGGAGCAGATTGAAAGAGAAGTTCGAGAACAATGCACACAAATTGTTTAGGACCTTGGAAACAGAAGTGAGTCCTTGAACTTCTACTCTGAATGAAGCAGAAAATTAATAAAGGGTTTAGAGCCAAAACCAACTTGTTCTGACTTATATTTTTACAGGATTGTCTGTCTGCTGGTGTAGGAAGAGATTTAAGAGAGGTAAGAGCTGGGAAGCTATTGTGGTTTTGAAGAGAGATGGTGGCAGCTGAGGCAATGAGAACTGGCAAGATGCTACATATATTTTAAAGATTGAACACATAGGATTTCTTGACAGATTGGACATGATATATATGAGAGAAAGAGAAAACATCAAGGATGACAACATGCTTTTTGGCCAAGGATACTAGGAGACAATTAACTAATTGGCCACACGTACAAAAGCACATAGACACAGAGAAAGAAACTGACTTCCTCTGGAGGGTGCTGCCCCAGAGTGGAGTTTCCTTACAACATATTGACTACATTTCTGTTTTCCCCAAATTTAATCTTATGACAGCCATCTGAGCTCCAAAATAACCTACATGCTACATTAACTTACATGTTTTGCAGTTAACTTCTTGGGCAAGAGACTCATTTCCACTTATTTCACAAATTTACATGGAACTGAATTTTTTTAGGAATTTAATATCCATTCAATTGCATAAATATTTTAGCTATCAAATCTGTAATACTGGGCCTCCCTGGTGGCATAAGGGATTAAGCACAGCACTATGAAGCTATCTGCAACCTCTGAAGCATGAGTTCAACCCCCGGCTGGTCAGGGAGATACCCACATGGCACAGCAGACCTCTCCTGCGTTGCCTGCTGCTCCCTCAGCAGTGTATTTCAATCAGTCTGCCTGTTCTGTTCCCCACTCTGTCTTCTGTCAATCCTCTCACCCTCCTGCACCTCTGACCTGTACCCCAGTTCTTATATATATAAATAAATCTTAAAAAAAAATAAATCTGTAATACCATCAAATCTAATCTTAATCAGTCAACCTAGCCTGATTACAATAAAACAACTTGAACTCCAAATTTAAAAACTATAGCTAAAATATGTACAAACTCATTTTCAGTTTAATTTAAAGAAATATTCTGACATACGCTTTGAAGTAAAAGCCTTTTTGAGTATCACATAAGCCCCAGAGAAAAATCAGCCTATGACATCAATATAATTTTAAAAAATATTTCTGTAGAATACAAACAACACATTTGAGTTCTTATTCTTTTTTGTCATTATTGATAAATGGTAATTCTGTGAGCCTAGTGCACTAAAATTCCTAAATCACGTATGTGTCAGAACCAACATGCCCTTTTGAGCATCTAAATTACTTATTTTTCTATTTTAATTACATAGCTCATGAACAATCTATTAGTAATACATACATTAATCAGCTTAGGATGAGTAAGATATAATCTTTCCATCCAAGGAATGAAATGTGCTATTTCTCAAAAGTCACAAGACACTCATGTTAGTATGCTAGAATTTTTTAAAACTTATGAGAATTTACCATCTGCTTCTGTTGTTTTTAATCTATTCCATTTAGCCACGTTTCCTCTACTAATTGTGTGTCTGCAGTACAATTATTAACATTCACACTTTTTTCCTAACTAAATGAAATCATAAAATGAAAGATCTAGTGGAAATACATGAGCAATGATTAATTTAAAGAGTTCCCTTCCCCAAATAAATCATCATTTTAGATTGTACAAAAGAAAACATGTACTATATATCATTTCTCCAATCAGGTCGCTCTCACTTGTAAAAAATTTGGCAACTACTGTTGTCTACCATTAGCCACATGTGGTTATTTAAATGCTTTAATTATTAATAATAAGTTTAATACAAAAAAACGAACATTCAGTTTCTGAACTAAATTTACCACACTTCAAGTACTAAATAGCCATGGGTGACTAGTGGCCACCAAGTTGGATAATGCAGATATAGACCATTCTTATCATCACTGAAAGTTCTATTGGAATGTGTTGGATTGGAGAATAAACTGCAAATTTTTTTTTTGGCATAGAATTCCAGGCACTCTAGTTTCATTCCAGTTTACTTTGGCTAAGTATATTTTTCACTATATTGATCACAGGTAATCCATGCATCGTGTGTGTGCGTGCGTGTGTGTGCATGTGTGTATTTATTTATTTATTTATTTCTGGACACTTATTTGATTCCCTCATATTATAGTTTCCTCTGTTTTTCAGGTAGTGTATAATTCCATACCTACAAGTGTCCACTTAAATGAACTTTCTTAATAAAAGCCATGCTTATTCAGCCTTAATGGATGGATGAACGGATGTAAGTGATTTCTTCCTCTGTTCTTTTAAGAATTTTTTTTATATCTTTTACCTGTTTTAATCATCTGCTCCAGCCCCTAAAATGTGTCTTTGTGGTTGTCTCCATTCTGGATATCACTGTGTCAAATACATAATTAATACCTTCAAATTGTTTCAATGTAATAAATTTAAATAGATCTTCTGTGAGCATTTGAGGCCCCATTGTTTGATGTGCTTTGATTTTGTAAATTCATTTGCTCCATTTGTTTTTTTTAGGATTATCACTTTCAAATAACATCTATGTTGACTATTAGATGGGGAACTGGTGGGCTAATTGCATCAAGCTATAGACAAAGTTTTTCTTTTTACAGTGTAATTCAGTGCTTGAGAATTTAAATTGCCTTCACTATTATTTCTCATGTCTATAGTGAGAAAACAGCATGCAGTTTAAATCAATCAAATAAATAGTGAGAACAAATAAAGTGTCTACTAATCTCTGATAACTGGTGCTAGATCCTAGGTGTCTTTCCCAATCAGCTGTCTCAGCTCCCTGATTTTGGAGAATCACAATCAAAGGAGAGAAAAGGTTGTTAGGACCTTGTCCATGCTTTTCTAAAAAATTGTTGGCCTGTGCTAACACTTCCATTATTTAAAACAAAACCTCTCTTCAGTTAATTTATTTTCAAATTATAAGCTCCGAATGGATACCCAGAGGTCAAAAGACTATGGCATATTCCGTTCAGGGAAATTTTGAATTGTGTTTCTCCTGTCTTCTCATGTGTAATTTTCAAAAATTTCTAGGTGCTATTTGTGAAGAATATTTCATGGAACAACATTGGTGAAAGGAGAAAAGGAAGTTTTTGTATATATCTATTATCCTGAGCACCTAATTTCAAGAGAAGGTGTGCCCTAACATGCCCCTAATGGCTTCATGGGGACAGTCATCCTTGATATCTTTGATCTTGATAACTATCTTTCAATAGGTCTTTCTTTTATATATATATATAGATAGATAGATAGATAGATAGATAGACAGATATAGATATATACATGCTTATTTATTATTTTTACATCATCCTACAATGTATGATTTCCCATGAAATTCCCACCACCAATTCACCATGCACCATCACCATAGTCCCTTGTGCTCTTCCCACCCCTGTCCTGATGAAAATGGATTGCTAGATATTTATTCTTTCATTCAACTAACATTTGTTGATCATATACTATATGCCGAGCACAAGGTATTCAGAAAACAAAGCCCAAGCCAGTGTGGCAAAATGCTCACAGTCTCCAAAGAGGAAAAGGCTACTAAATCAAAAGACAACAATGCAACAAGGGACAATAAATAGAATAGAATAGAAAGAGAATATGCTATGGAGTCATAATTTCTAGCTTTGTCTCTGTCTCTTTCTTACCTAGTTATGGGATGTCTACAAGTTATTAACTAATCTGGGTCTCAGTTTCCTCTTTTATAAAAAATGGAAATATTAATCTAATTCAGTGAATTATTGTGAGGGTTAATTGCAAAGTTGAAACTTAATTCTCTGCCACTGATTTGATTTCATTGCCTACTGAATTTCTTTCTCTGTCATTTAACACCCTCATTCTTATTAGCAAAACATCCCTCTCTCACATTTTAGGCTCATATTAAGCTGGTTTGCTTCTTGCTCCTTGGATACATTTACTGATGTCTCCTTTGCCTGGACTACCTCCCCAACTCTGCATATCCAAGTTCTTCCTACTTTAGGGCTCTTGCAATATAATGTTCTTCATAAAACTTGCTGTGGTTTCTGCACCATGAAATAACTGCTTCCCATAAAATCTGGTAGTATTTTGTTCAAACATAAAATAAAACCTTTTATGAGACAAGGTACACTGAGTACTATAATGACAATAATTACTATCCATGAATTGAAATATTATTGTAGCAACAGCTTGTCATTCAAAGTTAAAGAGGAGATGGTGGAACAATCCTGCCTTTAAAACAAAAAAGAAAAAAAAAAGAAAAAGAAAAAGAATATAGTGGGTATGGACAGAGGCTGCTCCCTTCTCCTCATAGCCACCCCTCAATTTGCCTCTGCTATCCCACCACTTTTACTTTCTTCTCATTGTTTTCAGGACACTGCTTCTATGTTTTAAAGTAAATGGTGGTAATGAGTCAGACATAAAAACTAGCTGATATAAGTCTTTATGATAATTTCCAAGTGGGTGTTACTAAGCTTTAGTTGTTACTCTGGTTCTTGGTAAAGATGGGTTTATTGGATTATTTTCCTCACCCTATCTTTTACACATCTTGAATGCTTGAAAATATGCGAATCTCTAGAGCTTCCAACTGTTTTGAAGAAAGATGTATTTCACTGGTAATCACATTTGCTTCATATTCTCTCAGGATATTCGACCAATAAATATGTTGAAATTTTATATAAGTAAGAGCTATTTCCTACAGCTGCAATCTGGCATCCATTGTTGTAAAGTTTGAGAAATCACAATGAATTGAATGATTCACTGACAGAGTAGCTTCAATTTCTGTGTTTGTGGAAATATTAATGAAGTTCATAGATGTTTGTTAAATGCCTAGGCTCTCTGATGAGTAAATATGATGGTGAATTGTCACCATTTTCATAATAGTCATCAAAAATCAGGTTCTGGAACCAAACCAATGGTCAGCCTGCATAATTTATATTTCCACCGATACTGCCAATTTACATTCTTTTGTAGGAATGACCACTTTTGGGGGGCCTTCCTGGTAGCACAAGGGGTTAAGTCTCAGCACTATGAAGCTATCAGCAGCCACTGTAGCATGAGTTTGATCCCCGGTCAGGGAGCTATCCACATGGTGCAGCAGATCTCTCCTGTCTCCCCTGCTGTTCCCCTCTGCAGTGTATTTCAGTCAGTTCGCCTGTTCTGCTCCCCACTCTGTCTCTGGTGAATCCTCTCACCAACCCCCACACACCTCTGGCCTACACTCTAGCTCTTGTACATGTAAATAAATAAATAAATAAATCTAAAAAAAATGCTCTGCTTTTCTATTAATATGAATGTGTATTAATTATGATATCCAAAATGAATGTACATGTGACTGCATACAAATGCTTTCAATGAAGTCTATGAACAGTCCTACCTTATTAATCCCAATTCACTGATATAATTTCACTTTCTGTGTAATAAAGCAAATGAGCTGCTTCTGTGTTCTTCCTTATACAGTTTCTACTTTGTTATTGCTAGAAGGTTTAAAACACTGTTGATTTAGCATCTCTATACATTCAATTTCAAAATCTTATTCATTTTCTGTTTCTATCAGCCATATTGCAGACTGCATACCATAAATACCCCCTCTTTTTTTCTTGAGACTATCACAGACTTTAATTGTTTAACTTCTAAGTTTTAAAAATATATTTTCTAAAAATATTTTTCTGGGGCCTCCCTGGTGGTGAAGGGTTTAAAGACACAGTGCTATCACCAGCTACTGCAACATGAGTTTGATCTCTGGTCAGGAAGCAGACCTCTCCTGTCTTGCCCGCTGCTCCCCTCAGCAGTATATTTCAGTGGATCTGCCTGTTCTGCTTTCCACTCTGTCTCTAGTAAATGCTCTCACCCCCATACCTCTGGCCTATACCCCAGTTCTTGTATCCATAAATAAGTCAATCTAAAAAAAATATTTTTCAGTTACACAAAACCTCTAAAATATGGATATTAAACAACACACTACAGTGTAATCATTGAATAAATGATTAAAGAAAAATCAATATAGTAAAGTGGTAGATTACAAAATAAATTTGCAAAAATCCAGTTGTGCTTCCATATGCAAACAATGAGGTAGAAGAAAAGGAATCAAGAAAATAATACCACTCATAATCACAATAAAACAAATTAAATATCTAGGAGTAAACTTGACAAAGGCGGTAAAGGGCCTATACAATGAAAACTGTAAGACATTGATAAAGGAATAGAAAATGATGAAAAAATGCAAAGATATTCCCAGCTTATGGACTGTAAAAATTAATATTGTTGAAATGGTCATCATACCCAAAGCAATATATAGATTCAATGCAATCCCTATCAAGTTTCCAGTGGCATTCTTCAAAGAAATAGAGCAAACTATACTGAAATTCATATGGAAACATAAAAGACACTGAATAGTAGCCAAAACAAATCTGACAAAAAAGGGAAGAAGAATGGTAGATTCACATACCCAGATTTCAAACTATACCGTAAAGCAATAGTAAAGCAGGGCCCCTCTGGTGGCGCAAGGGGTTAAGCACCACACTATGAATCAATACGCAGCCTTTGCAGCTCGAGTTTGATCCCTGGCCAGGGAGCAACACACATGGCGAAGCAGTCCTCTCTTGTCTCACCCGCTGGTCCCCTCAGCAGTGTATTTCAGTTCTATTCTGTTCCCCACTCTGTCTCTGGTGAATCCTCTCACCGCCCACCCCCCCACCCCCACAGCATCTCTGGCCTGTGCCCCAGCTCTTGTATGCATAAATAAATAGATAAATCTTTAAAAAAAAAAAAAGCAATAGTAAAGTAATCAAAATAGTGTGGTACTGAAACAAAATCAGAATTGAAAGCCCAGAAATAAACCCATATATCTATGGACAGCTAATGTATGACAAAGGAGAGTCCCTTCAATGAATGTGTGTTGGGAATAGTGGACAAACACATGCAAAAGAATGAAACTGGACCACCATCTGACACCTTACACAAAAATTAGCTAAAGATTGATTGAAGACATGAATGTAAGACCCAAAATCATAAATGCTTTCCAGAAAACACAGACAAAACACTACAACATTGACTCCAGTGATCTTTGTAGACTTGTCTCTTAAGGCAAGAGAAACAAAAGTAATATAAACAAATGGTACTGTATCAATCTGTGCAGCAAAATAAACTATCAGTAAAACAAAATGACACTCAACTGAATGGGAGAAAATATATCACACCATACATACATCTGGCAAAGGGTTGATATCTAAGTATAAAGAGAATTCATACAACTCAACAAAAGAAAACAAAATGACCCAATTGAAATATGGGCAGAAGAGCTAAATCGACAGTTGTCTAAAAACGACACATAGATGGCCAGTAAGCATGTGGGAAAAATAAGTTCAAAATGACTTATCAATAGGAAAATGCAAATCAAAATCATGAGATACCATCTCATTCCAGTAAGAAAAGCCCATATCTAAAAGACCAGAAACAAATGTTGGTGAAGATATGGAGAAAAATAAACACTTGTAGCCTGATTTTAGGAAAGTAGACTGGTCTAGTCCCTGTGGAAAAAATTATGGAGATTTCTCAAAATACAAATAATACATCTACCAAAGGATATAATAACTCCATATCTAGATATCTACCCCAAAAATGTACAACATTCATTCCTATTCTTATTCTAATAAAATAGATGCAGCCTGATGTTCATCGTAGCACTTTTTATAATAGCCAAATTATGGAAACAATATAAGCACCCAAAGACAGAGGAGTTAATTAGAAAAATGTGGTATGTATGTGTACAGACACACATACACGCACAAGGGAATACTACTCAATGATAAAATATGATACACTCTTGCCATTTGCAACAGCATGGACAGAAATGGAGCAGGTAATGCTAAGCAAAATAAGCCATAAAGAAAGACAAATACTGGATGGTTTCACTTACATGTGGAATATAGATAAATGAAACAAAAGATCAGACAAAAGGGACCTCCTTGGTGGCACAAGAGTTAAAGACAGCACTATGAAGGAATTGCCAGCCACTGCAGCACAACTTTGATTCCCTGGCCTGCCAGGGAGATGACCCACATGGCGCAGCAGACCTCTCCTGGTTTGCCCGCTACTCTCCTCAGCAGTGTATTTCAGTCAGTCTGCCTGTTCTGCTCCCCACTCTGTCTTTGGTCCTCTCACCCTCCTGTGCCTCTGGACTGTACCCCAGTTCCTGTGCAAATAAATAAATCTTAAAAAAAAAAAAAAGGAAAATGCAAAAAAAAAAAAAAAAAAGGATCAGACAAAACCAACTCAATAACAAAGCCCAGAAATCTGACTGTGGAATTGAGACTAAAAGATGGGTAGGGGGAAGGGGGAAAACATAGCAAGGGAAGTGCACAATGGACTATGGTGGAGGACTATGGGCGCCTTGGTGGTGGTGTGCATGGTATGAGAAGGTTGCATCTGAGAAGGTATGATCCTATGCCTCGGAATCACATACAGTGTTATAAACCAACATTCTTTTTTGTTAGTAACAGAAGGTTTTTGTGTTGAATATCTCTGTTACATATGTTCTGCATTCTCCAAGATTTAGGCTAATATTTTTTACTTTTAATTTATCTGGTCTCATTATTTAACCAGTAGTCTCGGTAATTTTATACAAGAGGCTTGCATTATCTAATTGAGTCATGGATAACGGTTTGCTAATAGCTACTGCTCACTGCTTATAAAAAGCATTTCCTTTTAAAATACATGGTCCCAACGCAAAAAAAGAAAACTACAGGCCAATCTCCCTAATGAACACAGATGCAAAAATCCTCAATAAAATTTTAGCTATCAGAATCCAACAATGTATCCATAAGATAATTCACCACGACCAAGTAGGATTCATTCCAGGGACACAAGGATGGTTCAACATCCGAAAATCAATCAACATTATCCAACACATCAACAAAAAGAAATATAAAAACCATATGATAATATCAATAGATGCTGAGAAAGCTTTCAACAAAGTGCAACACCCATTCATGATAAAAGCCCTTGAAATTCTTGGGATACAAGGAACATACCTCAACATCATAAAGGCCATCTATGACAAGCCAACAGCCAGTATCATTCTCAATGGTGAAAAGCTAAAAGCATTCCCATTAAGATCTGGAACAAGACAAGGATATGCACTCTCACCACTGCTTTTCAATATAATACTGGAAGTCTCAGCCAGAACAATAAGACAAGAGAAAGACATACAAGGAATCCAAATAGGAAAAGAAGAAATCAAACTATCACTATTTGCAGATGATATGATAATATATAGAGAGAACCCCAAAAACTCCACAGAAAAACTAATTCAACTAATCAATCAGTTCAGTAAAGTGGCAGGATATAAAATCAACATGCAAAAGTCAGTAGCCTTCCTATACACAAACAATAAATCTGAAGAAGAAGAAATCAAAAAAACCATCCCTTTTATTATTGAAATAAAAAAAAAATCAAATACTTGGGAATAAATCTAACAAAAGAGGTAAAGGACCTATACAAAGAAAACTATAAAACACGGTTAAAAGAAATAGAAGAAGACACATAGAAATGGAAAGAAATCCCCCGCTCATGGATTGGAAGAATAAACATTATTAAAATGGCCATCCTATCAAAAGCAATATACAGATTCAATGCTATTCCAATAAAAATTTCATGTCATTCTTCAAAGAAATAGAACAATTATTGATGAAATTCATATGGAATCACTAAAAACCCCAAATAGCCAAAGCTCTCCTGAAAAAAAAAAAAAAAAGGGAATGGAGGCATCACACGCTCAGACTTCAAACTGTACTACACAGCCATAATCATCAAAACTTCATGGTATTGGAACAAGAACAGACACACAGACCAATGGAATTGAATAGAAAATCCAGAAATAAACCCACAGATTTATGGTCAACTAATTTTTGACAAAGGAGCAAAGAATATGCATTGGAGCAAAGAAAGTTTGTTCAATAAATGGTGCTGGGAAAACTGGGTCACTACATGCAAAAGAATGAAGCTTGACTACTACCTCACACCATACACAAAAACCAACTCAAAATGGATTAAAGAACTAGACATAAGACCTGAAACCATAAAATACATAGAAAGAAATATAGGCTAAACACTCCATGATATGCACATCAAAGACATCTTTACAGACACATCACCCAAAGCAGTGATAGTGAAGGCAAAGATAAATAGCTGGGACTACATAAAATTAAAGAGCTTCTGCACAGCAAAAGAGACAATAACAAAACAAAGAGAAACCCCACCGACTGGGAGAATATTGTTGCACACAACACTAATGATAAAGGACTGATCACAAAAATCTACAAAGAGGGCCTCCCCGGTGGCGCAGCGGTTGAGCGCTGGGTTGCGAAGCTGCCTGCGGCCTCTGCGGCGCTGGTTCGATCCCCGGCTGCTCCCAGGCCACCGGAGGAGGATCCCACATGGTGCGCAGAACTCTCCTGCCGCCCGCTGCTCCCCTCAGCAGTGTACTTCAGTCCTTCTGCCTGCTCTGCTCCCCACTCTGGCTCTGGTGAATTCTCTCACCCTCCCGCGCTTCTGACTGTACCCAGTGCATGTATAAACAAAACAAACAAATATAATAAATAAATAAATAAAAACATGCCTCTATTAAAAAAAAAACAAAACCAAAAATCTACAAAGAGCTGATGAGACTCAACAAAAACAAAGAAAATAATCCAGTCCAAAAATGGGCAGAAGAGCTAAAAAGAAACTTCTCTGAAGAGGAAATGCAAATGGCCAACAGGCATATGAAAAAATGTTCAACATCGCTTGTAATGAGGGAAATGCAAATCAAAACTACCATGAGATACCATCTTACACCAGTGAGAAAGGCACATATTAAAAAAACTAACAACAACAAATGTTGGTGAGGTTGTGGAGAAAAAGGAACTCTCCTGCACTGTTGGTGGTAGGGCAAACTGGTCCAACCACTATGGAGAGCTGTGTGGAGATTTCTGGACCGGCTAAACATAGAGCTTCCATATGATCCAGCAATTCCACTCTAGGTATTTACCCAAAGGACACAGAAACATCAATTCCAAAGAGCACCTGCACCCCTACGTTTATAGCAGCACTGTTTACAATAGCTAAGCTTTGGAAACAACCCAAATGCCCAAAAATAGATGACTGGATCAAGAAGCTGTGGTACCTATACACCATGGAATATTACTCAGCATTCAAAAAAGATAAACACATGCAATTTGCAGCAACATGGATGGCGCTGGAAGGGATCATGCTCAGCGAAATAAGCCAGAAAGAAAAAGAAAAATACCTGACGGTCTCACTCATAACAGGAATCTAGAAAACTCAAATAAGAGACCAGGAAAAAGAATAACTATAAGAAAGTAAAAATCAAAATCAACAAACAACTATGAACTAGAGACACTCTATGGGGGCTGGGGGGTGGGGAAAGGAGGGATTGGGGTCAAAATAAGGGGGCTGCAATTGTATGGGGAATATAAAAATAAAATTTAAATAAAAATAATAATAAAATAAAATACATGTCCCAGGAAGTTTTAGGGACTGGTGAAATAATTCTATATAAACCTACTTTCTATTTCAACTATATTAGATCCAGCAGTTATATCTTCACCTCAAGCCCACTCAGGTACAGTACCTAGCCTAATCACCCTCTTGGAAGAGAGAAGACAGATCTGATGAATGGGTATAATTGGTGTCAACAGGGAGAGTTCATCCTTCTTTAGTGGCTCTCATGAATGGTTAGGAAAAAAGACTCTGGTAATAAATTATTGAGTGGTTAGTGGTTAGAACTCTTCCTTCTTCATGGATTCTGACTTCCCATAACTGGAAGTTTGAATGTGAGGGCAGAGAGTTGGAATTTCATCTCTCCTGTAGTGCCACTCTCAATGGAAAAAAAGTTTCAATCTGGCAATTACATAAGCTTTCTATTGTTATATTATCACAAGGCAACATCAAAAGGATCCTAAGAACACAGGGGAAATAAGTTCAACACATGATGGTGAAGCGCATATGGAAAAGATTCTACCAGTGTCTTCTTTGAACCCATAGGCTAGTGCCTTAAATTATTCTGGCAACAGTAAGTTCACAGATGACTTATAGTCATTTCTCTTCATGTGATTTGAACTGTGAGTCATTTATTCCACTGCAATTGTGGACACACTGGTGTATTTTTAACTTAGTCTGAGCCACTCTTCTAGAATTAAAGAAAATAGAAATGCAATTTAAGTGATTGTATAAGGAGAAATGGTGTATAACATCTTAAGTGGAAATCTATGTCTTGGATCTTACAGGAACTGATAAAGCTCCAGGACTGAGGTTCTCAGCGCATATTCCCCAGGGCTGCCTTCCAAATCCAGGAGAAGAAGAAACACTATTTCCCAGAGTGAATCATTGCTCAGGGCTCCTGTAGCCATTGATTTCTGTGTCTGCTTCTTTTCTGGATCCTCTTATTTACCTTTATTTTTACCAAACCAAACCAAGCAAGCACTGGTGTCTTAAATTACAGTAGAATTTGCCTACACATTTATTTAATCCATTAACCCATTCATTATTTCCTTTATTTAACAGAGATTCATTCATTAAGAACCTGTTACATGTAAGAGGCCATGTTAAGCATTTAGGTTGCAACAGAGAACAAATCAGATAGTTCCTGCCCTGATAAGAGTTGAATGTAGTATATTGAAGGTGGGTGTGGTCAAACTATACAGAAAAACTACATAAATATTGTCAGTTTCAATATTTATTAGAGCTTTGAAGGAGTAAGGAGTTCCACCAAACTGCTAATTAACTAGCTTTAGAACACTGATCAAGTTATTTAACCTTAATGAGCTTTAGTTTTCATTCTTAAAATAAGAGATTTGTCTTTAAAGTCCTTTTTAGATATGAGCTTCATGCTTCTTTGCTTGCTTAGTGAAATTTTGTATAAAATAGATACTTAAAATTATTCATTAAATAATATTACCAGTTCTCCCCTCAGCAGTGTATTTTGTCAGTCTGCCTGTTTTGTTTCCCACTCTGTCTCTGGTGAATCCTCTCTCCCTCCTGTGCATCTGACCTGTACTCCGGCTCTTGTATAAATAAAACAAATCTTTAAAATAAATAAATAAATAAATAAATAAATAAATAAATAAATAAATAATATTACCAGTAACAATTATCAGAAAGCTTCATTTTTTAAAAAATTTTCAAACTTTTGGTAATTATAACAGGAAACTTACCACACAGAAAAAAATGACGTTGGGAATTCCCTAAACAAACAAAAAAAAGTTCACAGTTATAGTAAGGACTAGAGTAAGATGAATGAAATGTCTTGAATTTTAATAGCTTGGCAACATTTTGGATGAGTAATAGGAATTGTGTGAAGTATCAATTGAAATGTTTTCTAGCTCTAGATGGTTACAAATAGTGCAGGGGTTACACAAGAAATAACTTGTTTCTGAGAATGAAATAAATTCTCTAATGCAGAGTGTTTACAAGACTTGGCAAGAAGGGCCTCCCTGGTGGCGGTTGAGCGCTGCACTGTGAAGCTGTCCACAGGCTCTGCAGCACAGGTTCGATCCCAGCCGGCCAGGCAGAATCCCACATGACGCAGCAGACCTCTCCTGTCTCACCCGCTGCTCCCCTCAGCAGTGTATTTCAGTCAGTCTGCCTGTTCTGTTCCCCTCTCTGTCTCTGGTGGATCCTCTCACCCTCCCGTGTGTCTGACCTTACCCCGGTTCTTATATAAAAATAAATAAATCTTAAAAAAAAAAAAAGACTTGTCAAGAGACTACTGGTTTGTGCTCACAGAAAGGGGGAAATGGAATTGATGGCCTTTACCAGTGAGACAGATAAGAGGAATTAGTGGATTGGGAGAGTACAGTGATTTAGGAGCTATTGCCTCCCTTTGGAAGGAAGGGGCAAGAAGGGAGGGAGAAAGGGAGGAACTCAAATTGTTCCCTTCATGAAAGACAGCGCTGTGAAGCTCTCACCAGCCTCTGCAGCATGAGTTCGATCCCCCGACAGCCAGGGAGCTACCCACATGGCACAACAGACCTTTCCTGTCTCCCTGGCTGCTCCCCTCAGCAGTGTATTTCAGGCAATCTGCCTATTCTGCTCCCCACTCTCACTCCCCACATCTCTGGCCTACACCCCAGTTGTTGTATACATAAATAAATAAATCTTTAAAAAAAAAAAAAAAAAGAGGGAAGAAGCCCAAGAGATTCCCTTCTTAAGTTTGTGAGGTAGCTGGTAAAATAGACTTCCATTCCAAAACCAGGTGCTTTCTGCTGACTCATAGCCTGTTGATCTGCCCTGGGGAAGTTATAGCAAAACAAAGAACACTTGGAACAGAGAACATGACTGGAGCACCTACAAGTTCGGCTCTACAAGTTCAATACTCTCAAAGGATACGAATTACTTGTGGGCAAATCAGCCTTAATAAATCATGAGAGGATAAATGAAAATAAAATGTGAAATTCATGAAATTCTTGACATGTTTTTGACACAATTGAAATGGAGTATTGAGAAATGTTTTGATTCTCAAAGGTAGCCAATTAGGTTGTTGTGGGCTCCTAGGTCTTCCTTTTCTAAGAAAATAGGAAACATTTTGTCCTGAAACATCAAAAAAATCATTCTTTAAAGAGCTCAATAGGCATCTGCCTAATGGAAAAGCCATGGAGAAAATTTATTTATGAAAATGATCATAGATAACTAGAAAGTATTTCTAAAATAACATAATTCACTAGTTCTATAAATATAGAACTAGTAAAAAGCACTCAGATTTCCTGTCTTTCGTAATGTATTTTTCTTACTTGTCTATGGTATTTCTCCATACCAAAAAGGTATTTGCTAATATAATTGAAATAAAATCTGTAAAAACATCTCTCCAACGTCCTAATTCAGAGTGACATAAAGTATAGAAACATGAGATGAATATAGACAAGTTGTGATGCATCCAAACATTTCCTTAATATAAGTACCTTTTATTGTTTAAATAAATATTTTCACTTTTTACTGAATTTCATAGTTTTTATCCCTATGAATAATCACATATACTCACAAATTCAAAATTGCCCAATGTTTCTCTGACTTGTAATTACAATTTCCTCTACTCCATTTTAGCATGTTGCAACTATAGCAGTTACTACTTCCGGATGTTCTGAGACTTGCAAATTCAAATTCTGTCATTGATCTTTCATCCTCACTCATCTATGAACACTAAATATGTTCTGCTATTAGACTCTGTCACACCTTGTCTTAGTGCCATACTCAAGAAGGAGAATTTTATGAGTCCTTAAAAGCAGATGGGAAAAGATCAAATAGAGTCCAGAATTAGCTATTTATTCATATTATCAACATATTAATAATACAGAAGGGTAATAATATTAATTAGCAATAAACTCAGAGGCATTAGAACTATACATCCCAATTTCCCTCCTATGTTGTCGACTACTCATTTTTTACTGGTTCTTCTTCAGTTTTTCACTTTTTTTTGGTTAAGATTCATTTTTTTATTTATACAAGAGCTGGGGTATAGTCCAGAGTTGCGGGAGGGTGCGAGGATTCACCAGAGATAGAGCTGGGAGCAGAACAGGCAGACGGACCGAAAGCACTGCTGAGGGAGCAGCAGTTAAGACAGGAGAGGTCTGCCACACCATGTGGGAATCTTCCTGGCCGGCAGGGAATCGAACTGGCGCTCCAGAGGCTGCGGACAGCTTCACAGCTGCCTCAACCAGCTGCACCATCGGGAAGGCCCCAGTTTTTCACTCTTAATTGTAGAGGGGGGACCAGGAATAAGCACTTGGATCACTTTTTCCTTTCTATGGGCCCACTCCTTTATGATCTCATCCAGTCTCATGGTTTCTATGCCATTTATAGGATTAGACTTCCCAAATTTATATCCCTAGCCTAGACCTTTGTTCAAACTACAGAGTTAATTGCATACAATTGCCTACTTGATGATTCCACTCCAAAGCCTAATTGGCAACTAAAACTTAATATTCCAAAACTAACTTCCTAGTCATCCCCCCTTCTGCCTATCCTCTCAAAGTCTTCAATCATTCCAGTTGCACAAGCCAGAAGCTTTGAGTAATCTCTTTTCAGCTCCCAAATCCTGTTGACTTCAAAACATCTTCAAAATGCAATCACTTCTTTCCATCTCCACCACTACCACCATGGTTCCAGTACCATCATTTCTCACTTGCCTTATTGCAATAACTTCTTGACAGATCTGTTTCCATTCTCTGTTACCCATCTCTATTCTCAACAAAGCAGTTAAAGAGACCCTGATAAAAATTTAGTCAAATCATGTCATTTTTTTGCTCAAAACTCTCCAGTGGCTTCCTGACAAACTCAAAGAAAAAAATCAAAATTTTACAGTGCCCAGCATGTCCTTCACAATCTGCCTTTACACACACACACACACACACACACAATCTCTAAACCTTCACTTTTTTCTATGACCTCCTCTCACTGTTCCCATTCTAGTCTACCTTAATCATTCAGCCTCCTTGCAATTCCCAGATCCCTTGACATATGTTCTTTTCTCATAGGCTATGATTTATTGTTTCTTTTGTCCGGACAGCTCTTCCCTCAAATATCCACAGTTTGTGCTCTCACTTCCTTTATGCCTTTGCTCAATTGTCCTCTTCTCAGTGATAGCTTATTTAGAGCTGTAATCTTATTTAGGTCTGTAAAATCCCTTCTCTGGTGCTCCTTGTACTGTCTATCTTCCTATTTCTTCTCTCCTCTTTTATTTTTCTATGGTACTACTTATCACCACCACACAAATTACACAGTTTACCATTCAATATTTTACATTTTCTATCTGATGTCTTTTCTCAATTAGAAAGTAAGTTCCATGAATGTGGGGTCTTTTTGTTTTCTGCATTCACAGTACTCCATACATAGAAAGCACTCAGCTGATATTTAGAAGATGAGTAATAGTGGACAAATATTGAACTTTACATGTTCTAATTAACTGAAATCTCACAATAGCCTATGACTCAGATCATATCATATCCTCATTTTACAGGTAAAGAAATTCAAGCACAAAGGGATTAAGTATCTGGCTCAACATACCACAGCTAAGATACAGTGGAGATGAGTTTCCATTAAGGCATTCCAACTCCAGAGTCTAAGATCTTAACCACTTTGCTATACTGCTTCTCAGAAAACTTCATCTCAAGGTTGGATAATGGAATAGACATTATACAGTAACTTTCCATTATCTTTTTCCTTTCCAATTTATTAAATTAAAAGATCTCAGTGAAATAGTCATCCTCCCAAAACATTGGTATCTGTTACAACTTGAAGTCATAAGTCAACAAAGTGGAGTGTAAGTTTATCTCACCTTAATATATAGATTTAGAAGTCAAGACTTGTCTGTTGGCATAGGGTGCCAAAATTACTATGACCTATTAATCAGAGTTCTCAAGTCAAAGGACAAGAACTGTGTCTGTCTAACACTGCATTCTGACTTTTGGTTTGGGAAATACCATCATGTAGGCCTGGTGGAAACAAAATTGGACTTGGTTGTGTTTGAGTGTCAACTCTGAAATATACAGCAACATGACACCATAGGGGGAAATTTGTTTTTCTCATCTACAAAATGGGACTCATCATGTACATCTTGCCTGCAGCATTAGTGTACAGTGTGATGTAACATAAGCTGTGATTGCTAGCAGGTAGTAAATATGTCAAATTATTTCCTCAACTACTGACAAGTTATTAATTTAATCACAATCCCTGAAAAATTTCTTCCTTACTATAGTAAATTCAATAATTAATTTCTTTTCTTTTTTTTTTTTTTTTTTGCATAGTAGTACTGGGGTGTACTGAGGTACAGGGGGTGAGAGGTGTCACCAGAGAAAAGGTGAGAGCAGAATAAGCAGATTTACTGAAATGCATTGTTAAGGGGAACAGTGGGTGAGGTAGGAGAGGTCTGCTGTGTCATATGCTGGTTAACTCACAGCCAGGGATCAGGCCATAGTGGTGATAGTGCTGAGACTTAACCCCTAGGATACCAGCGAGGTCTATTTCTAACCTTATATCCCATTCCCACCACATTCTCTTATCTTTTTCCTCCCTTCCTACCCTTATTATCCTCTCTAACACCTCCAATCCCAATCTTAATTGCTTGGCACAGGATTGTACTATATGTTTTGAGATCATTCTACTACGATTTTTTTAAATATTGGGAAAGGCAGTCTCATGAACAATTCTTCAAGTCCCTTCCCTCTGATTAAGAAAGAACCTTGAGGGCCTCCCTGGTGGCACAAGGGGTTAAGCACAGCACTGTGAGGCTATGGGGCAGCCATTGCAGCCAGCATGAGTTCAGCCTGGGAGCTGGCCCACATGGCGCTGCAGGCCTCTCCTTTCTCTCCCACTGCTCCCCTCAACAGTGCGTTTCAGTCAATCTCCCTGTTCTGTTTCTCACCCTGTCTCTGGCGAATCCTCTCATCCCCTGCACCTCTGGCCTGTGCCCCAGTTCTTGTATGCATAAATAAATAAATAAATAAATCTTAAAAAAAAAAAAAAATGAACCTTGAGTTCTTTTTCATTCCTTTTCAAGAGATAATGAGCACTCACAGCCTGTGCTGGATTTCGCACCTTTTGTGGGAATATCTTTCCCTGTTTCAGACTCAATGTGTGCTCTTTTGTTTTGCTTAAGGTATGAGTCAGATGGCTCCTTCAGGCCCGCTACCACATGTTCCGCGAGGGAAAGGGGTGAGCTTCATCAGTAATAGCTCAAGAGGGGTGTATGTATGTCAATTGTCCTGTGTTGGCTGTTGAGAGTAACCTGCTGACTGAGGCACCCAATGTACACCGCTAGAGTTGATCTTGCCCTGTCTCTTACCTGAGTAATGCACTTGATTGTATTGTGTTTTCCTTGGTGACTCTTATAGTAAGAGGCATCTTGGTGAATACATGCCACTTGGTCAACATCAAATCTTCAGTAAAATTTCTGCTTGTTTATTTTGTTTTGAATAAGGTTTGAACTTTGTAAGTTACAAAGTTACAAAGTTACACTTTGTAACTATGTGTAGGTATCTGAGTGGAGACATAAGAAGGTATAGGTACTGTATTTACATGAAATTAAGGCATCAAGTCAAGTTTCCCCAAGGGAGAAAGAAAAGCCTCTGATGATATTCAGTTGTAATGATCTTATTCTGATCCTGATAGTTCAGCAAGACAAGCTACTTGCTGACTAATAGGGACTGTTAGACATGGTGTCTTTGTTATGCTGTTTGTATCATTGCTAGTTTGAAACCCAGAAGAGTAGGCGCATTTGCTTTAGCCAGGAGTCTCCATTCCTATCTGAACTATGGATGCTGTAACTTGTATACACACTTTCCAAAGGCAGAAATAATTCCCTAGGCATAGTATAAAGCAGAAAAAAGGGAAAGCAATTCATAAAAAAATAGTATGTGGAATAGAAACTAGTCAGCTAAAATTTTACTTTGAAAAATTTACAATGAACTAGATTAAAGTTATCCACTCCTTTATCACTTTCAAGTCACAGAAAAATATACTTTTAAAATTTTACATGAAAAGAACTGGCTGGTTAAGAGGACAGCACTAGAGTCTGACTGGGAGTATTTGAAACCCGATTCTATTTTTGCCAGCAAGTTATTTAAGCTCTTTGGCAAGTTACTCAAGCTTTCAGCAATGGGGGCAAAATTAGTACGACTTTAGAGAGGTGTTGTGAATCTTCAATGAGTGAATGTATGTAAAGCATTTGGTCAGGGCTCAAAAACGTTGACTGTCATTATTAGTGTGAAATAGCTTGATATGCAACACAGAAACAAAATGCATTTCAGAATTTCTCTAAATAGGTATATTACTTTCCCCTTAATATAATCATTTTCAAGATACATAAAATAATCAACACCCTTCTTCCCAAATTTAAAAGACCCCTGAACAAGGGTTTTGGTAGGAGAAGAACCACTCAGATTGCAAGGAAATGCAAATAAAAAGGCAGAAGTGACAGTAAGCTTAAGTGGAGAGGTGATTTTGAGCTCATAAACTCAGGCATTTAAGGATTTAAACTTTCAAAAGGGATAGAAGTGAAAAGTTCTCTTTTTCATCTTCTAAGTCAACACTTTATCCAATTGCCAAGAGATACTACTATTAAGTATTTTTTTAAAGATTTTATTTTATTTATTTTTGGGTAGGCGAGCTGGGATGTAGGCCAGAGTTGAGAGGGATGAGAGGATTCACTAGAGACAGAGTGGAGAGCAGAACAGGCAAATTTACTGAGATACAATCCTGAAGCGAGCAGCAGACAAGACAGGAGAGGACTGCTGGGCCAGATATGCGTCACCTCCCTGGCTGGGAATTGAATTCAGGCTGTAGTGGTGATCTCAAATTGTTTGAATCCAACAATATTTGGTACTAAAGGCAGCACATTAACCTCTTTTTTTTCTTAATGGAGTTAAAATTTTTAAGAAGAATTAAATCATCACAGCCTTTCACTCACATCCCTCAGCTGGAATAATGTAATGGATTTTTAAAAGCATTTTCTTCACTGATATAACATTCTGGGGTAAAAAAATGATCCTTTGTCCAAGTACTTTCAATAGCATTTAATTGACTTGTTTTTGAATGATTTCATTTCTATATTCTTAGAATACAAATTAAATGGTATTTGACATTCTTAAACTATACAGATTATATATGACAGCCTTTCTAGCCATTGTTGGAAGAGCAGTAATGAAAATTTAAATGGATCTATCACTTAATTATATACATGAAGTAAAAAAATTAATTTTTCTCTAATACCCATAATCCCAGATATAACTCTTGTGACACTATTACATACTGTTTAGGCACAATTTTATCCTTCATTTTTAGCTTTTTTGTGCTTTTTTGTGTCTGTATCAAAAGCAGAATGTTGTAATAATTCAAGGAATAATGCTTTTTATGCCTTCATCTGGCGGGAGTGATGTGGGAGCCCTAGCAGTTACAAATTTTACAGACACAAACCCCTGTGTACAAAAGATGGCAACTCATTTTATTTTCCTATAACTAAATTTCATTTGTCCTTCTAGCTCCTGTTTCCAAATGATGGCAGAAAGCAATGTCTTGCTACTTGAGATAAACTCAAGCAAATACAGTAATTTCTGTGTCATTTGGATTTAAATGTAATCCAGTTTTGAGTGCTCTCCCTCCTCTTCTCCCTAGGATGCCAGCTCATTTGAGGGGAAGGAAGGGAGCAGATGTTGGAGGACTCATATATGGCATCATTCACTGAATAAGCTGATTTTATCTTGATAGTTATTTTGACTATATCGGCAAAGACATTTTTTCCAAATAAGGATCACATTTTGAGGTTCCAGGTGTTCGTGAATTTTGGGAGGACACTATTTAATTCACTAGAGATCCTAAATAATTTATTTATTTTATTTATAGCTAGAATATCTGCACTCTAAACCTTTAATTTTTCATGACACTTTATAGTCTCTTAAAATTTAACTGATATAAACTTCTATATCTTCTCATTATGTCATTATCATTTTAAGTCAATTCTCTATTATGATAAATTATTTGTTGAGAAGAGGTATGATTATGCTGATTCTCATTAAAGGATATTATTGCTCAAAATGTATTCTTACAGTATTCTTATAGACACTAAGAGTACTGAGAGGCAAACAAGAAAGCAAATAAAAAAGATCACAAATTCGGGGGCCTCTCTGGTGGTGCAAAGGGTTAATTCTCAGCACTAGGAGTCCACTGCTCCCCTTAGCAGTGTATTTCAGTCAGTCCTCCTGTTTCTGTTCCCCACTCTATCTCTGGTGAATCCTCTTACTGCCCACAACCTGCCCCTACCCCTGCACCTCTGGCCTACACCCCAGCTCTTGTATACAAATAAATAAAATGAATCTTTGAAAAAATTGATAATATATTGCTTATTTAATTTAGGGTCTCTGATTTTTTCCTTTTGATTTTCCCAAGGATGTTAAATCCTCAACTATTTAATTTAGGGTCTCTGATTTTTTCCTTTTGATTTTCCCAAGGATGTTAAATCCTCAACTATAAACAACATTAGAGCATATTTATCATAGAGATATTTTTCTCCACTATCTCCTTTTGAAGATAATCTTTAGCTTGGAAAATTACTACTCATCTGGAAATTGTAGCAATTAGAAGATTATAGCACTGAGGACTTTGTAATTCTTATTTTTAAATATCTAGTTATTTCATTTATGAAATTCTCTTGAAAAAAATTCCTTTAGTGATACATTTCAAAATAATTTTTGTTCACTGTTCCTTCATTTGTGTTCGATTTTGTTCTGAAAAAACAAAACAAAACAAAACAAAGCAAAACAAAACAGAATATCAATTGGCAAGGAAGATGGGTCTTATTTCCCTCAAGGGCAGCATTAAGTGCATTTCTCAAACTCTTTTGGATGACTTGATTACCAAAAAAAAAGTTAATAAATCTATCAACTTCCTAATAGAAATTTCGGAGAAGGAGGCTATTTACACATTATTTTATTTTCCTTTTTTGCCCAGTGGTTTCAATTCATTGACTTAAATATTTCATTTGACTGAAGAATTAAAGAGAGAAAAAATGTCTGATCATTAAACTAAATTTATCTAAATCAAGCAGAGTGAAGAAACTTTTTGCAGCACTGAGCAGCTGGTCTTTCCAGATATAAAAGGAAGGAAGAATGTTAGTTATTCCTTAAAAAAAAAACTCTAAAAATATTCATTTTTATGATAATAGAAGTGATTTGTGCTTGTTATAGAAAATATAAATTTTATTTTCCATCTCTGGCTGGCAAATTCCTATTTATCCTTTAGTTCCTCAGGAAAGTATCTCTGATGATGCTAAAACGCCTTTGTCCATGATGGTGGCAACTGTACATGTCCTTTGTTGAATTTATCACAATATAATTAATTAGTACTTTGTGTATTTATTATCTATCTAATTTCTGCCTTCCTGACTTTATAAATTCCATGAAGGTGGAGATTATGTCAATTTTAATCCCGTCTGTATTCTCAGTTCCTAATATAGGGTAGATGTTCAATGTATAGCCACTGAGATCATGAATGGATAAATGAAAATAGAATGTCCACAATTTAATGCTCAAGTATAAAAATTGATAAGATTTTAGTAAATCTCTATTTCTGTTTTTTTTATTGTTGGAAAATTAGATATACAATTTCATGTTGTCTTCATTTAATATTAGCTAGCTTTTTATATTTTTTAATAAAAATTTATTTATTTATGCATACAAGAACTGGGGTATAGGCCAGAGGTGTGGGGGGTGAGAAGTTTCACCAGAGACAGAGTGGGGAACAGAACAGGCAGACTGACTGAAATACACTGCTGAGGGGAGCAGCGGAGCAAGACAGGAGAGGTCTGTTGCACCATGTGGGTAGCTCCCTGGCCGGCCAGGGATTGAATTCATGTTGTAGAGGCTGTGGATAGTTTCACAGTGCTGTGCTTAACCTCTTGCACCACCAGGGAGGCCCACTAGCTCTCTTTTAAACATTGTTTTTACTTTAGAAGTAATAACATTCATGATAAACCAAAAAGATTCAAGCAATACTAGCAATACTGAAAAATGGAGAGCAAATATACTCAAGTAATGTCCAGTCTTCATTCTGAAACTCCAGGGGACAGCCACTATTATCAGTTTTAGTATCTCTAGTACTTTCTTATTGCTGCATGATCAATTACCCACAAACTTGGTGAACTGAAACAAAATAAATGGGCCTGCCTGGTGACACAAGGGGTTAAGACACACCCTATATAGCTGTCTGCAGCCACTGCAGCACGAGTTCAATCCCCGGCCAGGGAGATACCCCACATGGCACAGCAGACTTCTCGTGACTTGCCCGCTGCTCCCCTCAGCAGTGTATTTCAGCCAATCTGCCTGTTTTGTTCCCCACCCTGTCTCTGGTGAATCCTCTCAACCCCCACACTTCTGGCCTGTACCCTAGTTCTTGTATGCATAAATAAATAAATCTTTAAGCAAAATAAATTGGTTATTTTACATTTCTGGAAGCCAGAAATCCAGATGGGTAAAAGCTGAGTGTCTTTTGGAGGCTCTTGGAGAGAATCCATTTCATTACCTTTTCTAGCATCTAGTAGCCACTCACATTCCTTGGTTGGTGGCCCTTCATCGCTCTGACCACTGCTTTGATGCCACGTCCTCTTCTCTTCTCTAATCCAATTGTCCTGCTCTTTTGAGGACCATTATGGGGCTCACCCACATAATTCAATATAGTCTCCTCAACCTGAGATGCTTAGTCATATGAGCAAAGTTCCCTTTTGTCACGTTACCTAACATTGTCAAATTTTCCAAGAATTAAGACATGAACATCTTTAGGGAGCCATTATTCTGCTTACCATAATCTTTATTAAACATGGTATAATTAAAATATCTATTAAATATCCATGGGATGTTGGAGAATTCCTTTATAAAAGCAATACACAATTGAATAAAAATCAATTGAAGAAAATCAATTATACTTGTAGGAGATTCTCAGCTCATGGAGAACTGAAATGTGAATTAGCTTTGCACCAAAGGTGACTTCTTGATTTGTGAGGATTACACTACTAATGAGATATCAAGTTTCACATCACTAAAGCATTCAATATGACTTTCTGTCCAGGTCATTATGGCATTTTAATGACAACAAAGAATTTCCCAAAATGAAACTTTGAAGGACAGTTGCTCTACAACTATATTGAAGCAATATTATGAGTAAGTTCTGGAAATAATGAGAAGGTCATGAGATTGAAATTGATTGCAGCAGAACAATAAACTGCTATTAAATAGCTCACTGGAAAAAAATTTGAATCCAAACTGAAAGGGAATTTAAGGCGGACCATTGTCAAAATCAGTACTAGGAAATGATATACATAGACATAAGAAGCCCTTTTGCTTGATTTTAATTGATTTTCTCTTTTTATAGTTTATTACATATCTAATTTCCTTTTGCTAACTTTTATCTCACCCAAAGAAACATTTTGACCTTTAGATATGAAATGTTTCCATCTAATACCAGTGGTGCTGATTATAGGAAAAAGACTTGGTAGTAGCAAGTAAACTATATAATATACAGCACACAGGGGCCATGTTTGGATGCTGATTACATTTATCCTTTTCACCTATTTTACTTTGTTAGCAACCTCTATTTAGTAGTCACAAAAGTTTTTACAATAGGTTTATGCACTGGGTAAATACTGAAACCAGGCTTTACTTGTAGATGAATCCTGAACCTGGCTCACTTCCAGTGATTTTTATGTTTTTAAAAATGACACTAACATGCACTCAGCTGTGTAAGTTAGATACCCAAAAGTCATTCTTGAAATTGTCTTTTCTTCTACTTCCCTGTTATAATCAATTTTTGTCCTCCTACTTTTACCACTCTGGACCAGCCTACCATTGCCATGTCTGTTGCAACAGCCTCCCAAATGCTTGATCTGCAGTTATTTGTCTCATTGGAAGCAGAGTGACCTTTACTATGCTGAGGCTCTCCATGACCTTATCTGTAAGGCTCTGAAGGGAGATGCACTGACACAGCAATAGTTTTATCTTGCAGCACTCTCTCTTATTCCTTGAACTACAAGCTCAAGGTCATTCAGAAAGTTCCTCTAATAAGCCAACTCATTTTTTGCCACTGTTCTGAAAGAGCAAAAGCTGTTTCCTCTACCTTAAAATTTCTTTCCTTCCCTCCAGCTTTGTCTCATTAATATCAACTCAGACCATTTCCTCAGGGAAATCTATCCTGTTTTTTTTTTTCCCTACAAGTTTGGAACTCTCTTGTTGGACTTGTTATAGGACAGGGAGAGGGGCAGTCCAAACCCCGCAAACCTGCCTATTCTAAATGGGTTCTGCCATCCGCCGCATCAACACAAAACATAGGAGACTTTAATGGGAAGGAACTTTAATAAAACTAGGAAACAATACAGGTAAGGCAAAGAATCTAGTTTCTAAATGAAGCACCCAAAGTTACCCGTCCCCTCGTGGGTAAAACTCCATCCAAATGGGATCGGCCCAGAACAAGGCCCCAAAGCCTGCCACAAGTCTAAAGCATCTTCCAGTGGGGACCCACAGAAAAGGGTCACAAACAACCAGACAAGCCCGGAAGGAAAAGAGCAAAATCAACATCCAGATGAAAGCTGCCATGGTCACCTCCCCACGGGTCTCACCCACATCTGTGTCACCCTGTCCACGACCAAAAGACAAGTGCAGTTTCTTCACGTGTCAAGACAAGTGCAGTTTCTTCACGTGTCTCTAGGCTCCATGCGCCTCCTCCAGGTCTCCTGGCTCCATCCTGCTTCCTTCCTCAGTCTCTTCTTCAGCTTCTCCTCTTCCTGCTCAGCTCCACCCTCCCTTGGGTGGGGCAGGGAACCTCCCCCTTTCCTGGGGACCACCCTGTTACAGACTTACACATTTGTTTAAATGCTTCTACTATTAATGTCTGTCTCCCCTGGAATGTAGCTCTGTGGGGACTGGGACTTGCTCAGTTTCTGCTTTTTTGTGTGTTGCTTATGAACAGCACAATGCATGGTACATAATTAGTGCTTAATGAATATCTGTTGAGTGAATAACTAGCACAATGATATTTTTTGGGAACCAATTATTTTATTTTAATTTTGACTGACAAACCAGAACAAATAACTCCTCCTCTATCTAAATTGAATAAAAAAATCAGAAAACATAGATATGTGAAAGCCTCATATATACTGTAAAGTTACATATCAAATATGAATATGATTATTTGGTGTACTATATATACAGCAAAGGTTATTGCCTTTGAAAACAAGTGAGTATTGAATGAATTATGACACTCAGAAGAAAATGCTAATTTCTGATTTCTGTGTTTTCTCTAAATTCAACCTGGTCCCAATATATAGGAATTCAGATGACATGGCATGCAGTTATTAGGACTGTTCCAAAATATTCAGGAAATACATAGCAGGACTATAGGCATAGCTATATGACTTCTTTGGTCAGTGGGATGTAAGAAAAATGATGTGTGTATAGAGATGCATGCCTGTAAATCTTAACAAATTTGTGTGTCAACTTAATTCAAAAGGGAAGAGGGTCTAGAGGTCATCTTAAAGTTTCCTATTAATGCCTTATGAGCAGGGAAGCCTTGTGAAGGTATTCCATTTCCTGTTTCTAAAGTGACCCTGAGTGCCAGGAAAGCTAAGATTGCACCCCCAAAATGGCACCCACTTGAGACCCATAAGAAAAAAAAAAAAACAAAAGAAAAGAAAAATGATGTGTATCATAGGAAGAAGCTTTAGGTTCCAGGATGCAATGTACTGTGCTCCCCTCTGCTACACTGATGCTGGCAATATGCCTAGAGGTAGAATCTCATGAGATGAAACTCCATCAGTCTGAATGCCTGAGCAACCACAATAAGCACACTCTAATTTTGTACTTGCAGTGTGAACAAAAAGTAAACTCATTATGTTAGTTCTCTGTGGTTTTAGACTGGTTTACTTTCACACGTAATAGAGCTTGTCTCAATTTATACTAAGTCTATCAAACACATACACCTTCAATCTCATGAGTAGATTCGTTTCATAAATTAAATGGAGTATTTTCAATCCTTACATATTTTAAGATCATCAAGGAACAGGATTTTAGCTCGTAAATTGCAAATAATATTTTAGATTCCAAAGATGGCTATTATGCATTACTTCTTTCCTGTAGAGATTTGCTATACTGAGAATTATGTCTAAATTTTCCTATCCTTAACTTGAGATGACTTTAATTTGTTTTACTACTACAATGTGGCATAAGTAATTCTTGCATTTTTAAGGCTAAGTTATAACCCTAACACTTAGAGGGTTTGTCCATGTTTCTTGGAATGCTCTCTCAAACAACCCAGCTGCCATGCTTCAGCCCAACTCACCTAGAGAAACTCTTACAGGTTAGGGGTGAGGGACACCCCAGAACTCCCAAAACTGCCTGCCTTAAATAGGTTCTGCCATCTGCTGCATCAAGGCAATACAGATTCTATCTAGCATGTAAGACCTTTAATGGAAAGGAAGTATAATACAATCAGTGTACAACAAAGACAAGACAAGGAATACAGTTTCCAAATCAAGCAGCCTAAGATACTCATTCCCTCGTGGGTAAATGTCCAGCCAAACAGGGTTGGCCCAAATTAGGCCTTGAGGCCCGAAAGCCTGCCACAAGTCTAAGATACCTTCTGGTACCCATAGAAAATGGGCAAAAGCAGCCTACCATGTCTAGGACAAAAGGAGCAAAATCAAGATAAACACTGCCATTGTTAACCTCGCTATAGGTCTCTCACCCACATTTGTCTCAACAAGTCCAAGGCCAAGAAGCAAGCACAGTTTCTACCTGTCTCTCTGCTCCAAGTGCCTCCTCCAGGTCTCCTTATGTTTCTCCATTCTGCTGCCTTCCTTCTCCAGTCTCCTCTCCAACTTCATATTCTTGCTAAACGCTACCCTCCCTTGGGTGGGGTAGGAAAACTGGAACCTCCCCTTTCCCTGAGGACCACCCTGTTGCAAAACTGCAGGTATAATTTTCAGTTGACAAGCACTGCTGTTCTCCCAGGGGCAAATTAGCATGAATTTCAAGTCATATGAAGAAGACATCTTGGATATCCAGCTAAGTCACCCTCAATAACTGCAGTCACAGTGAACATCTAATTGTAATAACATGTGAGATCCCAGTTGAGAATGTTAGCGAAATTTCAGATTTTCAGGTCTAGTTACCCAGCCAGGAATTGACCCCAGGCTGCGGGGGCAGTGCTAGGTCTTAGTCACTAGGCCAAAGCTGTAGCAGGAACTTCACTCTCAGGCAAGCAAGCAAAAAAAGGCAAATTTGCTTAGAGAAATAGATACAAGGAAAAGTTTATTAAGGAGAAAGAACAGAAACAAAATGGTTCTCCAGGAACCAGGCCAGGGAGGGGCAAGGAAGCGGCAGTGCCTCAGGGAATGTATATCTTTTTCTCTAATTATTCTAAAGCCCCATCAGTTTCTTTGTAATTGGTTAGTTCTCAGTGGCTCCTGTCTTACTGCCACTGCACTTCTAACAACCCAGCCCTTATCTTAAAGAGCCCTTTTTTCTTTATCATCCTTGCCTGGGAATATCCTATTCGTTCTCACTGCCCTCAGTCCAGGGAAGTCTCATTAGTCCCCTTAGGAATTTGCTGCCCCTATCTCTGGGGCCTCCCTTCCTCCTCAGAGGCTTATTCTGACTGCTTATTCTGACCCTACAAGATATCCACTTGCCCTATAACTCAAGAACATGCCAGGGGATACCAAGTCATCTGTGAGAGGAGATACAAAAAGTTTTAGAGATAATGCATTGCTTTAAGTTACTAGGTCTCAAGCAATTGATAATCTGAATGCTGTATGACATGCTTCATGTTTATGTAATAAAGGGGAAAAATACATACCTTACACAATTGTAAACATTTAATTATATAATATGCATAATATGCTTTGTATAGTGTCTGGAATATAACATGCATCAATCAAGATAACTGTTTTAAACCTTAAAGCACTAGAAGTTATATTTTTTTCTCCTTCGACTCGTTCACCATGGTTGACTTTTCACTCAAGGACCCAGGACGACAGGGCAATGATCACCTTGAACTTTGCTGGTTCCTGTGCAAGATGAAAAAAAGGAAATCTAGGGGCTGACACAGAGGACTTTGAACACGTTACACTTGAAACAACATGTCATGCTAGATGAAAAACAATTTAAAATTGAATGTATATAATTAGCAAAATGGAATGAATACTGATGCTCTTATTAAATCCTCACTGAGAAAAACTTTAGCATAATTGCAGAAGAATAAAAAATTTAGCTAATTTCTCCATGTCCATACTTTGAATAAAGCGATAGCCTTCACGCCTGTTTGGGCTGCAGGATCCACCTATCTTTCCATTTGAAGTTGATTTAATTACGTTTTGTGAGATTACATTTCAGTTTGTGTCTCCCCACCCTCAATGCTTTTATATTCAAATAATAGGCAGCACTAGGCAAAATAATAAATAAAAGAAATAGTTGGGATCACAGGTTTCCTCCCTCACCTTTCAAATAAAATGCTTAAACTTCACATCTATTTTAAAATACAAAAAAAAAGAAAACGTACTCAGATGCCGCTAAGACTACAGAGCTCCGCCTAGCTCTCCCCAGCAATTCCGGGAGACACCAGTTCTGCGCAGGCGCTGACGGCTAAGAGGCTAAATTAGGCGACCGAGGGGCGGGCCTCCAGGAGGTGGGGCCGATGTCGCAAACGAAAACAACGTAAAAACGCCGTCGCGCTGCTTTACGGCACTTGCTCCGCCCCCCGCAGGTGTGCGCGACCTGAAGCCGGCAAACATGGCCGCCGCCTACTTCCCCAGCCGGCCTCTGACCGCGAGGGCAGGGCTATTGCTCTTGTGCTTGGGCAGCTTGGCCGCTAGTCAGATCGAGGTAGGAGTCAGGCTTCTCTGAGCGGTGGGCCCAGGGGGACAGCGGTGGCGTGGCTGAGAGCGCCCCGGTGTCCGATACACAGCACGGAGGAGTGTCGTGGAGACATCAGCCGCCGACTGCACTAGGGAGGTGGTCATTGGGACGGCATGGTCTGTGTCAGCCTTTAAAAAAATAAAAGAACCAAATTATCGGAGTCAGGGGAGGATCTGTGTGCGCAGTCCCTAGCAAGTGAAATTTGAGCAGGCGGCGGGTGAAATATCAATAGTCGAGTTCTCGAGATCATTCTCAGGCTTCAGGGGCCGGGCTAGTCAGCAGACATTTGCAAGTCTGTGTCCAAAGTTTTATCTTGTGCCCACCTCAAAACTTTTTAAGTACACTTTCCCTACCAGTTAAAAAAAAAATAGAGATTGCTCACGGGTGCTATGTATGTGAATGAATGTATATGTGTGTATATATATTCATTCATTGATGCTGTTTTATATATTCACTAAAGTATATTTTTATTTTTTTAAATAAATTTTATTTTTATATTCCCCATACAATTGCAACCCCCTTATTTTGACCCCAATCCCTCTCCTCCCCACCCCCCACTCCCCATAGAGTGTCTCTGGTTCATAGTTTTTTGTTGATTTTGATTTTCACTTTCTTAGAGTTATTCATTTTCCTAGTCCCTTATTTAAGTTTTCTAGATTCCTGCTATGAGTGAGACCATCAGGTATTTTTCTTTTTCTTTCTGGCTTATTTCGCTGAGCATGATCCCTTCCAGCGCCATCCATGTTGCTGCAAATTGCATGTGTTTATCTTTTTTGATTGCTGAGTAATATTCCATTGTGTATATGTACCACATCTTCTTGATCCAGTCATCTATTTTTGGGCATTTGGGCTGTTTCCAAAGCTTAGCTATTGTAAACAGTGCTGCTATAAACATAGGGGTGAAGGTGCTCTTTGGAATTGATGTTTCTGTGTCCTTTGGGTAAATACCTAGGAGTGGAATTGCTGGATCATATGGAAGCGCTATTTTTAGCGGGTCCAGAAATCTCCACACAGCTTTCCACAGTGGTTGGACCCGTTTGCACTCCCACCAACAGTGCAGGAGAGTTCCTTTTTCTCCACATCCTCACCAACATTTGTTGTTGCTAGTTTTTTTAATATGTGCCATTCTCACTGGTGTAAGATGGTATCTCATGGTAGTTTTGATTTGCATTTCCCTGATTACAAGTGATGTTGAACATTTTTTCATATGCCTGTTGGCCATTTGCATTTCCTCTTCAGAGAAGTTTCTTTTTAGCTCTTCTGCCCATTTTTGACAGGATTATTTTCTCTGTTGTTGCTGCGTCTCATCAGCTCTTTGCAGATTTTTGTGATCAGTCCTTTATCATTGGTGTTGTGTGCAAAAATGTTCTGCCAGTCGGTGGGGTTTCTCTTTGTTTTTGTTATTGTCTCTTTTGCTGTGCAGAAGCTCTTTAATTTCATGTAGTCCCAGCTGTTTATCTTTGCCTTCACTATCATTGCTTTGGGTGATGTGTCTGTAAAGATGTCTTTGATGTGCATATCACATATAAAGTATATTTTTAGATAAAATAAATGAGTACATGATCTGCCATTTTCCTCCATTATTTTATTTTTTTTTAAAGATTTATTTATTTATGCATACAAGAGCTGGGGTACAGGCCAGAGGTGTGGGGAGTGAGAGGATTCACTAGAAACTGAGTAGGAAAGAGAACAGGCAGATGTACTGAAATATACTGCTGAGGGGAAGCAGCAGGCGAGTCAGGAGAGGTTTACTGCGCCATGTTGGTAGCTGCCTGGCCAGGGATTGAACTCGTGCTTCAGTGGTTGTGGACAGCTTTGTAGGTTGCATCTTAACCCCTTGCACCCCCCGGGAGGCCCGTTCTCCATTATTTTAATGGGTTATCTTTTATACTTCATTTTGGATACCATTACTCTTTTTTGTAGTTACACAGTTGCTGTGCTATTTCACATTTTAATGTTTTGTACCTCCTGTTTCCTCTGTTTATTAAGGTATAATAAATGCATGACCTCTGTGGATCCTTTACCTATCTTTACCTTTGCTTTACTGTTGTTAATTTGTACATTTAGCGAGTATAGCACTTATCTGTTCTAACCTTTGTGTCCTTTGTACTACCTATTCCATCTTCTTTCACTTAGGGGGTAAATACTAAATACTTCCTTAACTGGTTTGTCTCAAGCCATTCTTTTTTTTAATTTTTAATTTTTTTTTTATTTTTATATTCCCCATACAATTGCAACCCCCTTATTTTGACCCCAATCCCTCCCCTCCCCACCCCCACCCCCCTCAAACCATTCTTCCTTCCAGGCCATTCTCCAAATTGCAGCCAGAGGAACTTTCAAAAACATAAATCTGATCACATAAATATGTCACTCATATACACCTTAATGCTGCTTTAAAGATAAAAAACAACAAAATCTTCATTGTGGCCCACAAACAAGGCACTGCATATTTTAGCCCCTATCTACGTAGTCATTCTCTCTCTCCCCCCAGTTATGCTAACTTGTTTTTTTTTAAGATTTATTTATTTATTTATTTTATACAAGAACCAGGATACAGGCCAGATGTGGGGAAAGGTGATAGGATACACCAGAGACAGAGCGGGGAACAGAACAGGCAGACTGACGAAATACAATGCTGAGGGGAGCAGCGGGCAAGGCAGGAGAGGTCTGCGGCGCCAAGTGGGACCCTGGCCGGCTGGCTGGGATCAAACTGGCAGAGGCTGCAGACAGCTTCACAGCGTGGTGCTCAGCCACCTGTGCCGCCACCAGGGGAGGCCCTATGCTAACCTTTCTATTTCACAAAACCTTTAAGCTCCTTTCTTCCATAAGGACCCATGTTCCCTCTGTCAGGAATTCTATTCTCTTCTCTTCATCTTTTGGTTCCTAACATAATTGTTGCTTCTCTAGGGAACCTTCCCTGACCCCTCATCAGGCCAGATCCTCCTATTATACTGTTTCATGACACTGTGTATTTTACCTTTATAGAATTTATAGTTTGCCCTTATTTACTAATGTGTGTCATTGAAATTGGATAGTGACCTTTGTGAAGGCATGGTTTTTGGGCCATCATTGTTTTCTGAGCTACCATGACAGTGACACTGACACACGGTATCCAATGAATGTGAGAAATGAATGCATTATATGGTAGTGTAATGTGTTTGAATGTTTCCTTATTAAACTCTGGGATCCTTAAGAGGAAACAGCATGCTTTTCGTGATGATTATAGGTGTTCTATTAGCTATATGTACTTGTATAAGCAATCACATCTTGAATTTATCTCTAAAGTATTATTGATTAAGAATTTTGCAACTGAGGGGCCTCCCTGGTGGCGCAAGGGGTTAAGACACGACCTATGAAGCTATCCGCAGCCACTGCAGCGTGAGTTCAACTCCCAGCCAGGGAGTTACTCACATGGTGCAGTAGATCTCTCCTGACTCGCCTGCTGCTCCCCTCAGCAGTGTATTTCAGTCGATCTGCCTGTTCTGTTTCCCACTCTGTCTTTGGTGAATCCTCTCACCCCTCCACCTCTGGCCTGTACCCCAGTTCTTGTATGCATAAATAAATAAATCTTTGAAAAAAAAAGAATTTTGGGACTGAAAGAGACATTAGAGTTTGGGTCACCTCATAACATTCTTTCTCCATAAGAAAACTCAAGTATAATGAGCTAAATAACTTATCCCGGTTTCACAGCCAGATGAGAGAGAGGACCTGGGCTAAAATCCAGATCTTCAAATTCCTAAATCAGGTTTTTACTCACTATGGTACATTGTTTTCTTTAGCAGCTAGGCAGACTATTGGGAAAAGTTAAGAAAAATGTATGTAAATATATAACATACATTTGAGTAGATTTTTAAATTTTATTCTAACATTTGTTAGGCAAATGTTTTAGTCATGATCCCTATAGTCTGTGAGTCAGGTAATAATACCATTTTATAGATGGGGGGATGGACAGAGAAATTAACCAACTTTCCTAATATTATATTGCTAGTAAGTTAATAGGGCTAAAATTTGAATCCAGGCAGTCTGATTGTCCTGCTCATTAATACTGTTTGGGAGCAGTTGTAAGTCATTATGGTTGCTAGCCATTATTATTTTAATATATGATAAAAATAGGTGTTTGGATGGTTTTGGATGCTGAGGTTTTTAATATTATATGGTGGCAAATGCAATTTCACAGATTAGTGAAAATGTTACATGACAGTATACTAGAGAATATACCAAATCAAATATTTTGGTATATATTTTGAATTAGAATAAAGCAATTGGAAGCACCTACAACAGATTAAGAATGAACATTGAGAGAAATCTCATCAGAAAGTATACTAATTGTTACTTTGTGTAGAGCAAAGGCATGAAATTAGCAATTTACGATTTGGAGACTGGAAAACTAGAAGCATATTAGAAAAAGCTGGCAGTGTTTGGGATAAATATTTACAATTAAATGGACTTTACCCCGCTTATGCCTCCCCAACAATAACAAAAAACAATTTTATCCTTCGTAAAGTCAAATACTAGAATCTTCTATGAACTTGCTTAATGATGAATTACTGTTATTAACAGTTATAAAAACTATAAATCTTAACTGACCATCAATTTTGAGTCTGGGAAATTTGACTTTTTCTTCTAATCAGTTTTGCTATTATTTGACTGATAGGATCAAGCGGAACAGTTCTTTAGAAGTGGTCATACAAACAACTGGGCTGTTTTGGTAAGTATATTTTATAAAGATATACCTTGCTGGTAACTTTAGATATGTGCCTGAGTAATTTTGTGTGGATCAAATTTTTGAAAATAAAATTTATTTTCTTATTACAAATTATTTTGATTTGCATATATTTTAAATTGATTGTATCAACAAATAGTCTTTGCTTTTGGCATATTTGTCAAGTGGTGATGTGTAAATAAAGTCAGACCATATTAGGGATGCTGTTCAAGGAAGCATTTTATAAAATATAGGATTATTTTAATGATGGAAACTAATAATTATGCTTCTTTTCAGTAACATACTCTACTTAGGCCTTTTTATTTTATTAAAAAATTGGTTTTCAGTATAAAAGAAGAGGTCATTGTAGGGAATTCAAATTACATAGAAAAGTTAAAAGAAAACGGGTTTATTTTATATGAATTTCACCTCAATTAAAAAGATGACAAGAAATTATCCACTAGTCCCACATGCCAGAATCAACATTTTTGGTGAAATGTTCTTACCTTGTCTTTCTTTATGTATAAACATAAGAAATATGAACTCATATAACTGGGATGATATTCTTCCTGCTATTTTGCACCCCCCAAAGCATATCTTGGGAATCTTTCCTTGTCAGTAGATATAGAGATATGTAATCTTTTGTCAGATTGTAATGTTTTCTATTTAATGAGTGTACCTAAGCTTTAGATTCTAAATTTTTCATTATTTTAAACAGGACTGTAATGGATATCCTTGCATGTATTTTTGTGAATTTGATTGGTTTTCTCATTAGGGTAAATTTCTAAGCATAAAATTATGAAGTTGTGAAGCATAATCTCCCTCTAGAAAGGCTTTATTGCTATTTTTAAACCCAGGTCAACTGTATATTATCCTTTTTTGACTGCTTCTTTTTGTTTAATTTGCACTGTTTTGATTCTTAGTGAAGTTTTCTCATTGGCTTTCTTTTTTCTTCTGCCTTCTTTTCTTCATTATGGGAATTATTATCTATAATTTACTTGGATTCATTGATTTCTATTTTTAATTCCCCAATGTAATTTTTTTTTTTTTGGGTGCTTGGGAAAGTGTGCAGTCATTTACAACTGGGGTTTCATTTAATGACATTTACATGATTAGAAGATACATTAAATTTGACTTAACCAAAAAAAGTGTCAATTGGGAGGGTCAGCCAGAGGAAAGAATTAGAAAATAAAGAGGCAGAAAAGGAAGCTGATATTTTGGACAAAGAAAGAGAATATATAGCATTTCAAAGCCAGTAACTCATGTTGGAAAAGTATGAAAACTGGGGAATTTATGAGAATTCAGTGGGAATATAAAGGAGGAAGGTAGAGGAATTCAACTAAAAGTGCTGTACAAACATATAAGACTATAATTAACTTTACCAAGAAAAAGGGAGATTGAATGGCCTTAGAAATTTTGAGAATAATTTCATAAAAGCATGTATTTATCTACAGGTTGCTAAAAGTAACTGCAGAGTGAATATCGTTGCTATATATATATTTGTGTTAAATGTAGTTGTATTGTGATTAAATAGAGCAGTGTGTGGACACGGACTCATGCCTCATTTTTGTGTTGTCAAAGAACATGAGATTTTATGATGAAAATGAACACAAAATGATCAAGATAAGCTCACAGGTTTTCAATGACCACTTATAAGTTGAAGAAAATTATCCACCAATTTGAAAAGATACTTGCTCTAGAAGAAAATAAATGCTCTTCCATGATTAGTCTCTGTATCGGAATTCTTAAAAGTGGAAATTGTGCATACTATTGTGCTAATTGCCAGGGGCTCAGCCCTTAGAATTAAGAGCTTATTAGCTTGTACTGCACAGGCATTAAAACCTTATCTATTCTGGGAAACTTTTAACCACCCAATCTCAGTAAAGTGGGTCTCAGATGAGAAATAGAGGGTGAAAAGGAATTATTACTAAGCATTTCATCACAACTGTAGTTTTTATATTTTGCCCAATATTTTCACATTCACTCAGACAGTATAGTGAAACTTAATCTATATTTTCTTAAATGGAAAATCATGAAATTTGACCAGGGGCATGCTGAATTTCTTTCAGAGTGAAGAAAATGAGGTCTCATGGCAGTTCTAATTAATTTGGTTTAAGACTCGACTATGTGAGCAATGAAATGCCCTTTTGCTTTTGTAATATGACTTAAGTAAACTTTTGCCACCAGAGGGAGATAGAAGGAAAGTTGGATTCCATTTTGGTCTCCACATCTGCTTTGAATAAAACATTTTTGCCAGTGTGTAATAGAAAAGGTTATAAAGGTAATCCATACTGATGGTTATAAAGTACGGTGAGAAAGGGTGTAAACTGAAAAGCTGTTGTATTTTTTGACCCACACTTTATGGTAATACTGTTGGCAGTTAGTTGCATATCTAGAAATTTCCAGTGCATATGCTCACACTTGTACATTTGTGTCTAACCACCCCCACCCCCTTTTTAAAAAGGGGAGTCATGCCACATGCTCTTTTGCAACTTACTTTTTGTTTTGTTTTGTTTTTTGATATTCTACTCAGTAAAAATTATGGGTTATCTATTTAATTGGTATCTCCTGGTCTTGTCTCTTTTCCTACTCTGATTTTTTTGCCTAGTAACTTGCTGGTGAAAATGAGGCAGTTTCTTAGGTTAAATCTCATTAAATACTGTAACAAATGAGAAAAACCTTTTGGGTATGGTGAAGTACACGGAATATACTGGCTGTTATTGTGACTAATTCAGATACTATTTATGCTCACATTTGGGGATCTGTAAATTCTTTGGGTAGTGATTTTGTTTCTGGCCTTTAGGTTTTGATTTTTACCAATATAGGCAACACTATAATGAAAATAATTGAATATATATTTCTTTGTATATTAAAATGAGCTATTGAAAGATTAAGTAAATTTTCAAAAATTGATATATGTTACGAATTACCCTTGTATAGCTTATGGGTAGGATGTGTGCACTCATTTCCCCACACCCCTGTCAATATTGTGAATTACCAGCCTTGTGAATACTTAGAATTCTATTTGTATTTTTTAAAGTGTGCAGACGTTGAGCATCTCCAAGAGTTTTATTGTCCACTTGTAAAGCTATGTTATGAAATGTGTGCTCATTCTTTGCCCATTTTTTCCAAAATTGAGTTGTTCATCCTTTTCTTTTATACAACTTTATGTTTCAAGTGTTCATTTTTGTTAGAATTTTAGGGCATTTTTGACCTTAGTTTTACGTTTTTATGTAGTCAAACATTTAGTTTTTTTCTTATAGTATTCTAAGTTGAAAATACATTTTAAATTTTAAAAATTACATTATAGTTCTTTTCTATATGATGCAAAAGAACATTTATCCTATTCTCAAGATTGATTTTATCTACTATCAGCACAGACCTGTAGTAGGAGGTCATAGGGTCTTGGTGGGTAGACTACAGCCCAACTCAGACTTCTCTTTCACTTCATTTAGAAAGGATTCTCAAGAGGGCTGCTTTTTGAGCCCCGTGTTAGATTTTTCTGGTACCTTTAGGAATCAATTTCTTTAAGTGTAAAATTTGCTTGAATTGTTTTTAGTTTTCTGTTCCATTCAACAGCTTTTTTTTTTTTATAATGTATTCTCTTGTGTGCTTATAAAACTGTTTGCATGTTATGTTTTAGTCTCTATCTTACATTTTTCACAACTAAATTAGGGAGCAATCCAGAGTAAGAGGACTGTTACATAACCCAAGGTAACTAATTTTCTCTTCTCTGAAGAGAATATGGGCACTGTTTTTGATTTTAAAGGATTTAGTCTTTTAGACATAGGAACATTACAAAATCACAATAATTGAGAGTAACTAAGTTGGTTCAGCATTTGATTACATCCCCCCAAGATTTGGTTTCTCTTCAGCTGCTTGGTCTTTTCTATTTAATACTAGTTATGAAAGAACTCTTAGAGAGATTGGTTTATTGACAAGTCATTAGCCTAAATTATGCTATAGTCTTTTTTTTTTTAAGTATCTCTGCATCACTTAAAGAGAAATAATTCTGTAACTCCATGGCTTATTTTGATTCATGAAAATAACATATTTGTTTTAATACTGTAGGTGTGTACCTCCCGATTCTGGTTTAACTATCGACATGTTGCAAATACTCTTTCTGTGTATAGAAGTGTCAAGAGGCTAGGTATTCCTGACAGGTAAGAAATTTTAATAAAGTATAACTCTGAACCTCAGTGGAAAATCATCCTCGGATGGTTGTTATTATATTTATTTTATTTTATATATTTTTACATCATTTTTCATTTTTGCACAATGTATGCATTTTCATCTTGGTTATATTCCCCATATTCCCACCCCCCTTATTTTGACTGTAACCCTTCTTACCTCTCCCTACGCCCCCACAATGTGTCTGGTTTATAGTTGCTTTTTGACTTTGATTTTTACTTTATTATAATTAGTCTTTTTCCTGGTCCTTTATTTAGATTTTCTAAATTCCTGTTATGAATGAGACCATCCAATATTTTTCTTTTTCTTTCTGGCTTATTTCGCTGAGCATGATCCCTTCCAGCTCCATCCATGTTGCTGCAACTTGCATGTGTTTATCTTTTTTGATCAGAGTAATATTCCATTGTGTATATGTACCACATCTTCTTGATCCAGTCATCTATTTTCGGGCTTTTGGGTTGTTTACATAGCTTAGCTATTGTAAATTGTGCTGCTATAAACATAGGGGTGCAGATGCCCTTTTGAATTAATGATTCTGTGTCCTTTGGGTAAATACCTAGGAGTGGAATTGTTGGATCATATGGAAGCTCCATCTTTAGCAGGTTGAGGAATCTCCACACAGCTCTCCATAGTGGTTGGACCAGTTTGCACTCCCACCAACAGTGCAGGAGAGTTCCTTTTTCTCCACAACCTCGCCAACATTTGTTGTTGCTAGTTTTTTTAATATGTGCCATTCTCACTGGTGTGAGATAGTATCTCATTGTAGCTTTGATTTGCATTTCCCTGATTACAAGTGATGTTGAACATTTTTTCATATGCCTGTTGGCCATTCGCATCACAAAAATCTACAAAGAGCTGAAGAGTCTTAACAAAAACAAAGTAAATAATCCAGTCAAAAAATGGGTTGAAATGTTATTATATTTTTATTTTTGTGTTGCTTTTGAAAAGTCTGAAATTTTTGTTGTTAAAGCGTAACATCATTTATAAAGTAGCTATTAAGAGTGTATAATGGCAAATTATATAAAACAATTAATATTAAGGTATAAGGATTTTATTAATATAATTATTTCGTGTCATATAAATATTAAATGCCTCAGCCAGGTTTTTAATTGTGGGTAACAGAAGGCAATTCTGACTTGATATAAATAGAAAAAGAATTTATTGAAAGTATACTGATTAGCTCACTAAGTGGCTAGAAACCTATAACTTTATAAATAGTTGGGAACAAGAAGACTAAGTAGCAGAAAAGATATCTAAAAATCGCTCTAGGGCCTCCCTGGTGGCGCAAGCAGTTGAGCACCGCACTATGAAGCTGTCTGCAGTCTCTGCAGTGCGGGTTCGATCCCAGCTGGCCTGCGAGAATCTCACATGGCGTGGCTGACCTCTCCTGTCTTGCTCGCTGCTCCCCTCAGCAGTGTATTTTATCAGTCTGCCTGTTCTGTACCCCACCCTGTCTCTGGTGAATCCTCTCACCCTCCCACGCATATGGTCTGTACCCCGGATTTTGCATAAATAAACAAATAAATCTTTGGGGAAAAAAAAATCGCTCCATAAAACCAGTCCAGGGACCTCCCTGGTGGCGCAGGCAGTTGAGCGTGGCACTGCGAAGCTGTCCGTAGCCTCTGTAGTGTGGGTTCGATCCCGGCTGGCTGGCAAGAATCCCACATGGCGAAGCAGACCTCTCCTGTCATGCCTGCTGCTCCACTCAGCAGTGTATTTCTTCAGTCTGCTGCTCTGTCTCCGGTGAATCCTTTCACCCTCCCGCGCATCTGGCCTGTACCCCAGTTCTTGTATAAAAGTAAATAAATCTCAAAAAAAAAAAACCAAAACTTGTTAAAAAAAAAAAAAATAACAGTCCAGTGGCAGTAATGAAGCCACAAATTACTGAAGGCTAGACTGACTCAGCCACTGCATAGCTGCTGCTGTTGCCATTGGAAATTTAATGTTACTACTGCTACTTACTGTCAAGATCTACACTATCCTATCCTAGCTTCTATGTCTGTAGCTCTTATTTTAGAATGGTTGGTGAATTGCCATGTTGTCAAAGCATAGATTAAGGGCCCATATCCATGCTGTGAGGGTGGCAGTAATAAAGACAATCGCATTGTTAGCTTCTATATATGGGAGACAGGCTCTGCCTTCTGCAAGGACTCATGAAGTGGATATTTCCTAATTATAAGGAGGGAGTTCAGGGATGAGGCAGAACACCCCCAACCTCTAACCCAGATACATGGCTTGGTTTGTTCGCTGTAATAGATTTGTTTTTGCTGCTGCAAAAGCAGTTATAGCAGGGAACTGCAGTCAATTCCATTATTTAGGTTTGATTTATTTAGTTCTATGTTCCTCTCCATTTGTAAGGCAGTGTGGAAAGAGCTTCGCAGTCAGATGGATCTGAGTTTGAAATTTGACTTAGCGGTGATTTTGATTAAGTTCATTTTCCTCACTACGGCTGTTTTCTCATCTATTACATGGTAATACTAGTGCCTTCTTTGCAGGATTCAGGTACTTGAAATAAAAACAAATAGAGATGTTTAAAGTATTGCAGGAGCAGTACTTTAGAAGCAGAAGCAGTGGATGCGTAGGAAAACAGAGTTATATTACTTTCTTTGTAAAATAGATCATTTTAGCTTGAGAAAAAGACAAAACTATAATACCTGTATTTCATCTGGAAAGTAAGGTGATTCAATAATATTAAGAATTATTAATTATTAATTAATACCATTAAGAAAACACCTTAAATTGAATCTGAGAAAGGATGATTTACTAGATCAAACGTTCAGGTATCATTTTGGCAATTAGCCAATTATTGTAATTTGCCAGTTGATTCCCTTTAAGTAATTTTATGTGGTTATTGCTTTGGTTTTAAATGACCTTGTAGTTGGACTTTCAAATATTTGATGACTTAAACCATTTATTATTTAACAAATAGAAATCAATAGAAAAGATTCTGTCTGCCTTTTAGCCTATTATGATGAATACAAACTCTTTTTTTTTTTTTTTTGCTTTTCAAAAACAATGCTTTTTATTTTTTTTTTTAAATGTCAATTTAAATTTTTTTTTTTTAAATTTTATTGTTATATTCCCCATACAATTGCAGCCCCCCATTCTGACCCCAATCCCTCCCCTCCCGCCCCCCTAAAAGTGTCTCTGGTTCATAGTTTTTTGTTGATTTTGATTTTCACTTTCTTATAGTTATTCATTTTCCTGGTCCCTTATTTAAGTTTTCTAGATTCCTGCTATGAGTGAGACCATCCGGTATTTTTCTTTTTCTTTTTGGCTTATTTCGCTGAGCATGATCCCTTCCAGCGCCATCCATGTTGCAGCAAATTGCATGTGTTTATCTTTTTTGAATGCTGAGTAATATTCCATGGTATATATGTACCACATCTTCTTGATCCAGTCATCTATTTTTGGGCATTTGGGTTGTTTCCAAAGCTTAGCTATTGTAAATAGTGCTGCTATAAACATAGGGGTGCAGGTGTTCTTTGGAATTGATGTTTCTGTGTCCTTTGGGTAAATACCTAGGAGTGGAATTGCTGGATCATATGGAAGCTCTATGTTTAGTAGGTCCAGAAATCTCCACACAGCTTTCCACAGTGGTTGGACCAGTTTGCACTCCCACCAACAGTGCAGAAGAGTTCCTTTTTCTCCACACCCTCGCCAACATTTGTTGTTGCTAGTTTTTTTAATATGTGCCATTCTCACTGGTGTAAGATGGTATCTCATGGTAGTTTTGATTTGCATTTCCCTGATGACAAGTGATGTTGAACATTTTTTCATATGCCTGTTGGCCATTTGCATTTCCTCTTCAGAGAAGTTTCTTTTTAGCTCTTCTGCCCATTTTTTGACTGGATTATTTTCTTTGTTGTTGTTGAGTCTCATCAGCTCTTTGCAGATTTTTGTGATCAGTCCTTTATCATTAGTGTTGGGTGCAAAAATGTTCTCCCAGTTGGTGGGGTTTCTCTTTGTTTTTGTTATTGTCTCTTTTGCTGTGCAGAAGCTCTTTAATTTGATGTAGTCCCAGCTGTTTATCTTTGCCTTCACTATCACTGCTTTGGGTGATGTGTCTGTAAAGATGTCTTTGATGTGCAAATCACGTAGTGTTTTGCCTATATTTCCTTCTATATATTTTATGGTTTCAGGTCTTATGTCTAGTTCTTTAATCCATTTTGAGTTGATTTTTGTGTATGGTGTGAGGTGGTGGTCAAGCTTCTGAATACAAACTCTTAATTGATGACATGTACTTCTTTATTCCTATCTGGAATTAGGTATAAAAATGCAATTTTAAATAAATGTTTAGTCAGAACAAGTAAAACCAGTTTAAAAGTTTGACTTTTAAAATACATTAGAATTTTATCATAACTTCTGTTATAGTCCAGAAATGAATCCTGAGAAAAATCATTGGCTATGACATTTAATTAAAATTTTAAGTAGAGTTCTGTTTTTTTTGTTAAATTTGTTTGCTTTTTCAGGGAAGCATTTTATCTTTGTTTTGAAGTGCAAGGTATTTGTGTTTAATTTTCCCAGATACTCAATAAGTAATTAGTTTATGTCACACATCATTTACTAAAATACATGAAAAGGTGATTGCTTTTGTTTTGGAAGTTCACACTAATTCTGTAGATCTTGACTGACATATCATATTATGTTACTATTTTCTTTCTGATTTCTTTCTCATCTTCTGCATATATTTCATATATTTCAACCATTGTGAGCTATTATCTCTGCCTGGAATAGCTGTCTGTACTTCTAGCTCACTGCTACCTAAACCTGGCTGTGATTGTGAATTACCAGTGGCAAACATTAAAAGCATCAGTTTCTTTGCTCTACCTAAAGAGGGTCTAATTTGCTAAATCTGAAGTGATGCCAAGACCTTAGTTCTGTATGTGATTCAGATGCACAACCAAGTGTAGGAAACACAGCTTTAACTTCAACCTGATCTTTCGCTCTCAGAACTATTGTAATTAGTTCTTTCCTGACCTCCCTTTTTTGCTTCTGTGGTATCCTGTGTTATCTTTTATGATAACATTTATAATTTTATGGTTATAAACTAATTATAGTATGTCTTCCTAATTATATTATAGAATGTGAACTCCTTGAAGGGAACAAGGATTTTATTCCTGTTTCATTTTGTGCCTTCAGCATTTAGCATTGTGCCTGGCATATAGTAGGTGCTTAGTAGATATTAGATAAATAAGCACATGGAAATACTTTATCAATTCCAAAAAGCAAGCATAAGTTAGTACTTTAAATGTATAGACATTTCTCTGAAAGTATGTTAAATCTGGTTTTTAGCAAATGTTAATCTGATAATTAAAGATATTTTAATAATTAGGCTGCCAGAATTTTATAATACTGTTTCAAACTATTGATTAGGGAAAAGATTGTAATGTGTATGGGGGAAAATGAGAAGAGATTCTCTTAAAATCCTCATCATTACTCTTGTCTATTATCATTTTCATACCTATGTCCCTTGAGGAACAAATGTCTTGCACTATGTGTCTACACTTTTTTTCTGACATCCATCCTCAAAGGTTTTATTTTTATTTGCCATGTTTTAGCTTCATGAAACATTAGGAAATTTCCTGCCTTTAGATAATTGTTTGGACTAAATTCCTGTTCAGCTGCCTCCAAATATGATTAAGATGAACTACAAAAAAGGCCTTAGGTGTTAGGGAAAAGTGTTTTTCCTCTAGTGCTACAGTTGATTACTCTTTTCTTTGGTTGAGCACCTGATGAAGTGGTTTTCTTAGGGTTAGGGACGTGTTATATGAACAACATACATATCTGGAACACAAAAGTTGTCATATTGATTCTCTGAGAGGCACATGGGGATGTGGCTGACTAATGGAATGTTGAATCATAGGGGAGTAAATGCATTTAGTATTGGGTTGGGTAAATGGGGAGTAAATGCATTTAGTATTGGGTTGGGTAAGCTCTGCCTTTCCCTATCGTCTTACCTCCTACCCCATCTCTGCTATGCCCCACTCTCCACCCCCCAGAGTCAGATTAAGATTATGGAGTTAAAGGTGAATGTGATTTACTACTACCAGATTTACTACTTGTAGACTACAAATAGGGTGGATGTGAGTTTTGTAATGACTGCTGTCTGATGAATGTTTTTGTGGTTAAATAGCTTTGTGACAGGTTTTTTTTATATTTCAATCATTTAATAATTTAATATTCCTATTTAATCCTTTTATTCTTCATCTCCCCTTATCCAGAAGCTTTGAGTGTTTGAAAAATAAGATTCACATGCCTTATGGCGGTACTCATGGGTTTTTGCAAGCTGGCTCCAAATCTGATATTCTGATCCCTTATACTTGAGCCAATTCCTTCTTGTAAATCCCTCTACTTGCCTCTGTTATTGCCTTACACTGGTCCTTCCATCTGTAGTGCTTTCCTTCCTGTGACCAAATTTGATTTATGCAATTTATGCTTTACCTAAAGCACTCTTGATCCTTGTATAAGTAACATTATTTTTAATATATATTATCATGGTGCTTTTTTTGATGCATTAATCTTATTTCTTCAAAGCTGTTCTGATACTGTATTTGTATTCCTTATATTGTTTTCTTTGGTATATTGTATAGAGTTTAATGAATGAATGGTATGCTAAACACCCTCAGCTAACTAAGTAGAGCTTCACTGGTCTAGGCTAGAAAGGAAATATTGATGAATACTTGTTACTTATGTTCACTTTTTTTAAAAAGATTTATTTAGTTATACAAGCACTGGGTACAGTCAGAAGCGTGGGAGGGTGAGAGAATTCACCAGAGCCAGAGCGGGGAGCAAAGCAGGTAGAAGGACCGAAGTACACTGCTGAGGGGAGCAGCGGGCGGCAGGAGAGGTCTGCGCACCATGTGGGACCCTCCTCCGGTGGCCGGGGAGCAGCCGGGGATTGAACCGGCTCTGCAGAGGCTGCGGGCAGCTTCGCAACCCAGCGCTCAACCGCTGCGCCACCGGGGAGGCCCTATTTATGTTCACTTTTAATCTTATTCTCAAACACCACTGAGCTAAATGTCTTCTTAGTTGATTTTATAAACTCTTCTCATTGGTGGGGTGATCTCACCAAGGAACTTTAAATCTGTTTCTTTCTATCAGGTAGAAGTCCATAAGAGTCTTACCTAAGATAAGTCAACTTTAACTTTATTTACTTTCTACCCTCCTACTATAACGTTCCCTCAGGATTATTTTGAATCCTATCCTTTTAAACTTCTTCCAGAGTAATAAATACTAGAATTCAAATGTGAATTCTGGCAATATTTATATAAATTAGAAAAAAGTAACTACCTGTTAATTGTTGTTTTGAAAATCATCTTGGTAATTTAGCTTTTGACTATTCTTTATACTACTGTGGGTTAAGTCTTAAATATAAAAGGGCATTTTCTAATGTGGAGCATTAATAATTGTTTCAGGAATTTTCCTGTATAATTTCTTTTTTGTACAATTTTCTTATGTAATTTGGAGAAGGGCATGGCTATTATGGTTCTTTGAAAATGCTTGTGGCTTTTTCTCTAATAAGGTCAGCCAAAATGTACCCCTATTTCTGGTTTTCTCCCCTTCCAATATACACTTTACTACTCACTGTAATCCATATATTCTTAATTTTATAATGAATTACTACATTCATTCCTTGGGTTTTTATTAGTGATTGTTTTTTCCCCATCTTACATAATGAAAATCAAAATGGTTAAATGTTTGCTTCAGGTCCATTTAAGGTACTATCAAATAACAGATCCAGAATTTGGATTCAGGTCTGACATTATGACGAAAGTTATGTCCTCTGTGAGAAATTTACAGCAGTTATTATTTATGGAACATTTGTAATTAGAGAACTCTTTTAATATACATTATCTCATTTTATTCTAATGACAGTCCTATAGAGATTGGTATAACTTTGCACATTTAATACCTTCTTAAATTCTAAAATATATAGCTACATGTTGAATATAGTGCTGGGGTGTTATGGAAATCGTTAATATCACTTTAATAAAATACCTCTCCTGTTATTCCATTTTCTTGATTTTTTTTTTTTGCTCTTGATTAGTCTTCATTATTTCCTGTTTCACGTACTTCATGCTTCTTCATGCTTTGTAGCTGTAATACATGCCTCTGTACTTAACAGCTTTTAGCTGTTTATTCCCTGTCTCCAGTCTCTTTCCCCTTCCAACTCATCCCACACACAGCTGTTGGAACCATCTTTCTCAGACACTGCTTTCATCATTTTACTCCCACCATTGAGAAGCTGCAGCAACTCTGTTGCCTTTCTAAAATAATGCAAAATTTTCAACCAACCTTTAGTCTTTAATTACTGGTTTGTTAATTCTAACTTAGTGTGTTCATTTGTTGATTTGTTATGACATCTACCACATAATATTTAGGCATTCCCACTTCTTTCTGTTTGTTTGTTTATTTGTTTTCACCACTTATCTCAGATGTCCCCTGTAGTCTTCTTTCCCATATGTCTTTTTTCGTTTTTTGTTGCATGTAGAACATTGTAGAGTGTTTTTCCAGGGATGGCACTGAGTTTTTTTTTTTTTAAACTTTTTTATTAATGCATATAATTTCCCAAGTAATTAACTATATGTTTAAAATTTTTTCTAACATTTTATTATTTTGTCTCACTTTTTTTTTTTTTATTATATTTTTCTTTCCTAGTAATATCTTTTTTTTTTTTTTTTTTTTTTTTTAAGATCTATTTATTTATTTATACAAGCACTAGGTACAGTTAGAAGCGCGGGAGGGTGAGAGAATTCACCAGAGCCAGAGCGGGGAGCAGAACAGGCAGAAGGACCGAAGTACACTGTTGAGGGGAGCAGCGGGTGGCAGGAGAGGTCTGCGCACCATGTGGGACCCTCCTCCGGTGGCTGGGGAGCAGATGGGGATCGAACTGGCACTGCAGAGGCTGCGGGCAGCTTCGCAACCCAGCGCTCAACCGCTGCACCACCAAGGGAGGCCCTATTTTGTCTCACTTTTTATGAACAAAGGATGGGAATGAAAGGCATGTGCTTTGTAAATAATTTGTAGTGTATTATCACAGTTGTTGTCAAGATAATACTAACTCACGTCTTTGAATGTTCTTCTTGTCTCCTGTCACTTCCTAACAGTTTTTTTCTCATATAGCCTATAAAAATATAAATAATAGTATTTGAATATGAATTCTTATGTATTCTTAACAATCTGTCATTTTATTTTTGCTCTGGCAGCTGATCTGTCTGCCACTCCACATGATGTTCCCGGTGAAGTACATATAATGTCTTAAATAGGGAAACATTTAAAGTAGTTAAGTTTAAATGAGCCCTGAGGAGAACAGTGACAAAGGTAAAAAAGGTAAAAGGTGTGTTTTGGCAAGTCTTTTCATGCTTTTATTTTAGATAATAAGTATGACCAATTTGCAAGATGAAGGTCCTGGAGGCTTTATGCAACAGAGAAGAAATTTCTTTATTGATTTGTAAATAGTGGGAATATTGAAATGTTAAAGAAGCCAAAGATGCTTTTTCCCTTATCAGTACCACCATGTCTTCATTACTGACCCTATCCTCCTATTTAGTAACTTGATTTCCTAGACATTGTTCTTCAGAGGCTATTCTTGCTTCTTGGCTATTCTTGCTTGGCTATTCTTGCTTCTTGTTCTTCCGTACTAATTTTAGAATCAACTCGTCAAGTTCTTAAAAAACCCTTTTGAGATTTTAATTTGCATTGCAGTAAGTTTTAGATCAGCATAGAATGGTATGCTGGTATTAAATCTTTAAATTTATGAATACGGTATATCACTCCATTTAATTATGTGTCTCACAGCTTTCAACTAAGTTTTATAATCTTTAATTTTTCTCCATAGACATCTTTAGTAGACTTTTTAGTCTACTATTTTTTGTTGTTGATAATGCAGATGACACCTCTAAAAATATATATTTTATTCTCTTGTGCATGCAGCTGTTTTTTTGTATATTGCTCTAGTAACTTGATGAACTTATTAATTTTAATAATTTGACTACAAATTCCTATTTATTATTAGTCATAAAATCTACAATGACATGGCTTCCCCAGTGGTGCAGTGGTTGAGCACTGGGCTGCGAAGCTCCCCGCAACCTCTGTAGCATAGGTTCGATCCTGGCCCCCAGCGAGGGTCCCACATGGAGTGCAGACCTCTCCTGCCATGTCTGCTGCTCCCCTCAGCAGTGTCTTTCGTCAGTCTGCCTGTTCTGTTCCCTGCTCTGGCTCTGGTGAATTCTCTTACCCTCCTGCGCTTCTGACTATACCCAGTGCTTGTATACATAAATAAATAAATCTTAAAAACAAAAAAAAAAATCTACAATGACGATTTACTTCTTTTCAAAATTTTTTTTAAAGATTTATTTATTCATGTATACAAGAACTGGGGAACAGGCCAGAGGTGTGGAGGGTGACAGGATTCACCAGAGACAGAGTGAGGAACAGAACAGGCAGATTGACTGAAGTACACTGCTGAGGGGAGCAGCAGGCAAGTCAGGAGAGCTCTGCTGTGCCCTATGGATTGCTCCCTGGTGGGTGATTGAACTCTGCTGCAGTGGCTGCGGAGAGCTTCAAAGGTTGTGATGCCAGAATTGTCAGGCCTAGTCTCCCAGCCAGGAACGGATTCCAGGCTGCAGGGCAGTGCTGAGCCCCAGCTGCTAGACCCCCCACGGGTTGGTGTCTCATGAGACGCTCAGGCAAGCAAGCAAGAAGAGGCAGGACAGGTTTGTTTAGAAAAAGTTTATTGAGAAGAAAAAGAACAGAAATAAAGTGGGACTCCCAGGCCAGGGAACCAGGCCTGGGAGGGGCAAGGAAGCCAAAGTGGAATTGTGTCTCAGGGAATATATACCTTTTTTCCCCTCATTATTCTAAAGTTCTACCAGTCTCTTTGTGATTGGTCAGTTTTTGGCTGTCTCACTTAATTTGCTACTGAGTGGGAGATCTTCACATTCCTTATCTAACAGGTCTGTCTTTCCCTATTTGTTATATCTTTATCTTTATGGTCTAGCCCTCTCTGTGAGCATCTTTACACTTTATCTTATCATCTGAAGAAAACCAGGACCATCCTTAACAAGATTATCTGTAGTTGCTAGGATGTTTGTTTTTCCCAGTGGAATTGGTTTCATTTCCTTGCTCATCCTTATCTCTGAAGCCTTCCTGAATTCTTCAGAGGTCCCCTCCTGCACTGTCCCTAAATACTGCCTAATAACCCTAGCTTGCCCTGTCTCAGTTGCATCTTAACTCCTTGCGCCACCAGGGAGGCCCTCTTTTCAAATTTTTGTACCATTAATTATTTTTTTAATCTTTAAAAACTTTTCATATTTGAAAATTTGGGGATTCAAGTTGTCTTTAAACCAAAAAGTAGTATTATCTAATTAGTATTATCTAATTAGTACAGAATGTACTGCAACTTTAAATAAACACTTGAAAAATATTTAGATTAATATAGCAATGTATTTAAATTTCACTCAGTGAATAATTTTTATTATGGTAATATCAGGCTATTATAAGTAAAAAGTTATTTTTAAAAAAATTCACATACTAGTGGTATAGGACAGTGAAAGATTATCCATTTATTCATAAATATATGTGAAATGTTTATATTTTAACCCCTTTGTAACTGGTTCCTGACTGGGCCAAGAAGAAATTTAGGGAGGCATGTAAGGAATAGCCCAGCTACCCTGATGAGGCCTTATCTATTCATTCAGTGTTTGGCAAACATAATAACAGGAAAGTAATTTTTAGATCCTCTCCCTCATTCCCCACAGATTTTTCTCAAATGGGTTTCATACCTCCTTTTTGAGAAGTTTTAACATTTTTCATATTGATCATTTTTAAATTTATAAAAACCCACTCAACTGGAAGGGATCATTCTCAGTGAAATAAGCCACAAAGAAAAAGAAAAATACCGGATGGTCTTACTTATAGCAGGAATTTAGAAAACCTAAATAAGGGATCAGGAAAAAGACTAATTATAATAAAGTAAAAATCAAAATCAACAGGCAACTATGAACCAGAGACACACTACTGGGTGGGGGTGGGGGGATAAGGGAGTAAGATCAAAACAAGGGTGGTAGGAATTTCACGGGGATAACCAAAATGAAAATGCATACGTCGTACAAAAATGAAAACTGATGTAGAAAATATATAAAATAAACTTAAAAAATTAAAAAAAAAAAAAAACCTGCTCAAGGTATTCTATTTACATTAGATACCAAGGAATGGTAAGAGAACAAAATCTTAGCAATTTCCATGTTTTTTTTAATCTGAAAAAGAAGTTATGTTACAGGGCAGGGAGAGGGGCACCCCACACCCTGCAAACCTGCCTGCTTTAAATAGGTTCTGCCATCTGACGCATCAACACAAAACATATGAGACTTTGATGAAAAGGAACTTTAAAACAATTAGGAAACAATACAGGAAAGGCAGAGAATATAGTTTCTAAATCTACCACCCAAAGTTATCCATCCCCTCATGGGTAAAAGTCCACCCAAGCGGGATTGGCCCAGAACAAGGCCCCAAAGCCTGTCACAAGTCTAAAGCATCTTCCAGTGGGGTCCCACAGAAAAGGATCAGAAACAACCAGACAAGTCTAGAAGGAAAAGAGAAAAATCAAAATCAAGACAAAAACCGCCATTGTCACCTCCCCACAGGTCTCACCCACATCTGTTTCAACCAGTCCATGACCAAAAGCAAGTGTAGTTTCTTCACATGTCTCTTGGTTCCATGTGCCTCCTCCTCTCCTTCTGGCTCTCCATCCTGCTTCCTTCCTTCCTTAGTCTCCTCTGCAACCTCTTCTCTCCCTGCTCAGCTCCACCCTCCCTTGGGTGGGGCAGGAGACCTGGAACCTTCCCCTTTTCTGGGGACCACCCTGTTACAATTATGCTTTACTAATATTTATTATATATTTAAACTAGCAAAAACATATGATGTACAGAGTAAGTAGTGGTAGGAATATATGGGTATATAATTTTTTAACCAATTAGAGTATGTAATTTAAAAATGTGGAAACTATATAAGTAACTGCTGTGTAATTGAACTTCCTATAAAATTTCACTCTTTTTCTTTTGATTTTGTGTTGAGAAAGGCCATATTACCATATGCATTTGAGGGCCTTGAATAAATCGCACATGGTAGTATAGGTTTACCACACTAAAAATACCATATTCTTATATTGATTGGGTATATTTGTCTTTTTTTTTTTTTTAAAGATTTATTTATTTATTTATACAAGCACTGGGTACAGTCAGAAGCGCGGGAGGGTGAGAGAATTCACCAGAGCCAGAGCAGGGAACAGAGCAGGCAGAAGGACCAAAGTACACTGCTGGGAGGAGCAGCGGGCAGCAGGAGAGGTCTGCACGCCATGTGGGATCCTCCTCCGGTGGCCGGGGAGCAGCCGGGGATCGAACCGGTGCTGCCGAGGCTACGGGCAGCTTTGCAACCCAGCGCTCAACCGCTGCGCCACCAGGGAGGCCCCTGGATATATTTGTCTTTAATTAGAGTATTTTAATAAGGCAAAAAACAACTTACTGTTGTTATTTATAGAAATGTCTTCAATGTAGACCTTTTTTGGGTCTTGATTCCAGCATTGATTGATTTTACACACACTCAAAGAAAATTTAAATAGCTGTTGTGGTGTTAATCTTATATTCAAGAAAAAGACACTATAAGGAGTCAACAAGTTAAACTTCATCATAACTAGTGATCAAAGAATGTTTATTGTCACCGGCTTAATTAAATATCAGATCTGATATCCTGCATAGTAAACAGAGCCTGGACGTTATGGACTGCATTTTGTACAATATAGTTTTGTGAAGAGAGATTTTCTGTTTCATAGTATGGATGTCAAAATACTGAAAAAAAAAATTGGAAGTATACAACTTACAGCTTTCTCTTATTAAGAACAATAGCAGGGCCTCCCTGGTGGTGATTGAGCACAGAGCTGTGAAGCTGTTGGCAGCCTCTGCAGTATGAGTTCGATCCCCAGCTGGCCTTGGAGCAACCCACATGGCGAGCAGATCTCTCCTGTCTCGTCCACTGCGTCTCTCAGCAGTGTATTTCATCAGTCTGCCTGTTCTGTTCCCTGCTCTGTCTCTGATGAATCCTCTCACCTCCCATGCATCTGGCCTGTACCCTGGCTCTTGTATAAATAAAATAAATCTAAAAAAAAAAAAAAAGAACAATAGCAGTTACTTAATTTTAGCAAAATAACAGCATCCTTCAAATGGAATTAATGTTTTTAGAATATTATTACATTGATGGTCTTGTTAGAATTTAATATTTTTAACAAATTTAACTTAGAATTTTATATTTATAATTTTATAAGAGTTATAAAGTTAAAGAGTTTACATATATTTAAGTATCATACAAATAATTTAACACTTGGAGTAAGCGAGAATTTTTTTTGTCAGAAAATGGTCTGAACATTTCTTAAGTTTCAGAACAGTGAATTGAATATGTAGTTAGACTTCAAAACCATTGTAATCTAGTCTGTATCTTGACATGATTTTCATTTATTATCTACATATATAATAATTTTTATGCTATGTTGATTTATGTTAACTAAGAGTTCTAGTACTTTAGTCTCAAAATTATCTGTAGAAAAAATGTTGATTGAATTTGTGATTTTAATCTTAAATTACTACTATATTAACATTGTGAAATTAATCTTAAATGAAAAACATGACCTTAAGGGAATAGTTTTATTTTTATATTGTGATTTTGAGGTCAGTTCAGACTTATTTTTTTTTAAAGATTTATTTATTTATGCATACAAGAACTTGGGTATAGGACAAAGGCGCGGGGGCGGGTATGGTGAGAGGATTCAGCAGAGACAGAGTGGGGAACAAAACAGGCAGATTGACTGAAATACACTGCTGAGGAGAGCAGTGGGTGAGTCAGAAGCAGTGTGCTGCGCCATGTGGGTAGCTCCCTGGCTGGGGATCAAACTCGTGCTGAAGTGGCAGCGGACAGCTTCAAAGGTTGCGTCTTAACCCCTTGTGCCACCAGAGAGGCCCAGTTAAGAATTATTTATTTGTGGTTTGTAACCAAAAAAAAAAAAAAAAAAAAGATGTGACTGATAATAACTAAGTTATGTAATATGTTAGTAATGGAGGTTAAGTAGTAATGTAAATGAATTTTCATGAGTTATTAAAAAAAGAGAAAATGAGAAAATATGTTTTCCATTTTAAGAGGAAATTCATAGAATTTCACCATTCTGTGAGTATGAATAGTAACAGCTGAAGATCTGATCTTTGAATGAGGCAGGGTTGGAACCTTTTCAAAATAGATATCTAGCCAAATTTTTAGAAAAATCACAATGTTTCCGTTTTGAACTTTAATGTATTTGGAACATATGCAGCAGAACATTTTCTTCTTGCTGTCTTCTGCCAACTAATTTTGTATACCACATTAATTTTCTCCTTATGTTTGGGAAATTTTAAATATATGATAAAATAAAGAATTGCTTGATTCATGTTCACCAGTTTTGATGGTAAGGTCAAGATGAGAGGTTTTTTAAGGGAGATTTTGCCATTTTCTTTCAAAGAAAATATATGCAAAAATGCAAATGTTTCATTCACTCAATGAATGTTTATTGAATACTTACTCTTTTCCAGGCCCTGTCACTAAGCCTGAGTGTTCCACTGGTCAACAGGACAGATAGAACCTCTGCCCTCAGAGAGCTTATGTTTTTATGGGAGTGGTAGTAGGAAATCATAGGGTCTTCAGCTTCATAAATTATCTGTGGAAAATAAAACATACAGTAGGAATAGAGTACTTTCTGCGATTGAAATGATGTGAAGATTTGGGTGGTGATATATCTAAGTTAACTCAGTAGCCCTTAAAGTGGGAAAACTTGGCATTTTCCTGGAACAGAAAGAAGGCCAGTGGGGAAGGGACTTGGGGAACATGGGTGGTAGGGGCTGAAGTTAGAAAGATAGACAGTTAAGCCTTGTAGACCTCATGAGGAGTTCCAGGTTTCTTCTTAATTATAATGGGGAGGGCCTCCCCGGTGGCACAGCGGTTGAGCGCTGGGTTGCGAAGCTGCCCGCAGCCTCAGCGGCACCGGTTCAATCCCCGGCTGCTCCCCGGCCACCGGAGGAGGGTCCCACATGGTGCGCAGACCTCTCCTGCCGCCCGCTGCTCCCCTCAGCAGTGTACTTCGGTCCTTCTGCCTGCTCTGCTCCCCGCTCTGGCTCTGGTGAATTCTCTCACCCTCCCGTGCTTCTGACTGTACCCAGTGCATGTATAAACAAAACAAACAAACAAACAAATAAATAAATAAACATGCCTCTATAAAAAAAAATTATAATGGGGAATGTTTGAAAGGGTTTATATCAGAAAGTTTAGTGATTTGACTTATTTAAGGATGGTCACTCTAGTGACTGTAAGGAGAATTAACTGTCAGAGGATGAGAGTTGAAGCAGGAAGTCATGTAGAGAGTTATTTATTCTGGCATCTAGTTATGAGATAATGATGGCTAATATTAGGGAGATGGACTAGAACCAGTGAAAAGTGATTGGATTGGAGATGGAACACAGCGGTATAGTGATTGCACTTGCTCATGGATTACATGTTATCACACTTATGCATTTGGAATACTGACAGTTAAATTCTTTGGCATATCATAGTCATATGCAAGTCTTAAGAATGTCAAATATTACTAAAACTCAAGTATTTGGGGAAGACAATGGAGATCCTTTCTCTTCCCATTGCTATTTGATATAAAATAATACTCTCTTGGGATAAAGATTTTAAGCTATTATTAGTAACTTTAAATTCTGTAGATTGTAAATTCATGCCAGATTGTTCCAATTTCGTTAATACCCTAATTAAAAATATAGAAAAATAAAGGTTTTTTTAAATAGGTATCCATTATTTTGTTCTTTTTAATGAAGAAAAGTGCATATAATGACTACATGATATAAATAAAATGGATCTATTTTAACTTCTTGGTTTTATTTAAGTAGTATATTTACTCTAGTTTTTTCCCTCCAGTCACATTGTGCTGATGCTTGCAGATGACATGGCATGCAACCCTAGAAATCCCAAGCCAGCTACAGTTTTCAGTCATAAGAATATGGAACTAAATGTATATGGAGATGATGTAGAAGTGGATTACAGAAGCTATGAGGTAAATTATTTAATTTAGTAACATTTTTGAAATGAAATTATGGTAGTTTTAAGCTCTAAAATGGTGGTCAAATAAAAGTCTGATCTTTTTCTTTAAACTTTGTGCAGTCTTGATGTAATTCTGTATCGGGTTCATACTAAGGAAAGAATAGATGAGTGTAAAACTTATTACAACATAAGCACTATATATGCATATAGGAATAGAACAACTTTATATTGACTTCTATATTAGTTTCAGTAGGTTTCTTGCATCTGTTCTTTTACAGTAAACATATTTATTTTTCATATTTGATATAAAATTTCAAATTTTACATTTATAGTAAATATATTAATTGTGGAAAAATTAAAATGACAAACAAAAATTCACCCATTTCCACTGCTCAGAGATAAATACTTCTAATATGCTTCCAGATATTTATGTGTATATGTTTAAAAATGAAAATGTAAATTTACAAAAGTGGTATGTTTTCTTTCTTTTTTTTTAAAGTTTTTTTTTTAATGCCTATAACAGCTGGGGTAAAGGCTAAAGGCGCAGGTAGTGAGAGGATTCACCAGAGACCGAGAGAGGAGCAGAACACGCAGATCGACTGAATTACACTGCTGAGGGGAGCAGTGGGCATGTGAGTTAGCTCCCTGGCTGGGGATTGATCTCATGCCACAGTGGCTGGCAATAGCTTGATAGCACTGAGACTTTAACCCCTGCGCCACCGAAAGGCCCTGTTTTCTTCCTCTGAAACTTCATTTTAAATTAACATGGTGAACATGTTTAAAATTTGAAGTCTTCCTTGATGAAATCTTCCTTGGTAATCCTTTCCCTTTCACCATGCCTACCAAAAGTAAACAGTTTCCTGTGTTTACAGTCCTATATTGAAGCAATTTTAAAAGCATCTTTATCTCCTGGGCTGTAAGCTCCTTGAAGACATAGCCAGTATATGTCTTATACCTAGCAAGTACCTATAGCCCTTTGAAGGCATGCAAAGATGTTTGTTCAATGACTATGTTTGTGGGTACTTTTACTTGTTTATTTAGACATCATTAAATGTAGACCAAAATTTCCTTCTTGCTAGCCAACAAGAAATTCTGTTACAACACTTTCCATTTTGCTGTATTCTGAGGAAAATATAAATCAAACTACACACACACACACACACAAAGCGCTCACATTTGTATAACCATGATGTGGGGAAAAGTTGAATTAGAAAACTGGATAGACTTTTTGCGTTTTAAATGTAGATCTGTGTAATATATGATATAGCTGTTAATTTTAAATTAGCATAACATTATTTATGACTATAAATATGCTTTTAAACAAACTGTGAGGTCCAGAAACTCCAGGTTGGGAAATTGGCTTAAAATGTTATAATTTTTTTCACATGTTAAAGATACCTCTAATGAAAATTAGGTAATAAAGTACATTAAAAAAATTAAAGATACATAATTTGGGAATTATTTATGGACTTATCCTTATGGTTTCATTTTTATGATTTATATCTTTCACAGTTCATCTGGTATTAACTAAGTAATTACACAGATTAACTGTAATCATTATAATGTATTATTCACATTTCTCTTTTTTGTATCTTTATAATGAATTGCCTGTGAAGCCAGATTAATAACTTTTAAGCTTTTGGTAATACTTTGCATAGCATTTAAAGTTTTAAATTTAGAATTAGGGGCCTCCCTGGTGGCGTAAGGGTTAAGACACAACTTATGGAGCGATCCACAGCCACTACAGCACGAGTTCGGATTCCTGGCCAGCAAGAGAGCAACCCACATGGTGGAGCAGACCTCTCTTGTCTCGCCCCTTGCTCCCTTCAGCAGTGTATTTTAGTCAGTCTGCCTGTTCTGTTTCCCACTCTGTCTCTGGTGAATCCTCTCACCCCCTCTCCCACTCCCCACCACACCTCTGGCCTATACCCCAGCTCTTGTATGCATAAATAAATAAATCTTTAAAAAAGAAAATTAGAATTAACTTGTTTTTCCATAGGTAATATTTATGTGTTCATTTTAGTTTTTTTAGATGGATGCAAAGTTGCTTTGAGGTATGTATTTAAATAATTTAATTGACTACAACTGAAAACATGTATTTAATTGAATAATATTTCTATGTCTTATTTTCATTATACTGAGTCATAGAAAAAGAAGAAGGAGTATTTTTGAAAGTAAAAAAATCATCTGTTTCCCCAAGTTCTTCAATTTTATCTGATTATTTTAGGTAACTGTGGAGAACTTTTTACGAGTATTAACTGGGAGGATCCCACCTAGTACTCCTCGGTCTAAGCGTCTTCTTTCTGATGACAGGAGCAATATTCTTATTTATATGACAGGTAATCTCAGATTTTAGGCATTTAATAATGGAATATATTGCAACTCTTTCAAAAAGAAATCTGCGTGGAAAGAAATTTAAACACCCTAAATGATTTTTGGTTACAAGAGTTAAATTGTTAAATAGTTCTTTTTATCCATAATATGTATTAACTTGAAATGATATTTGAAAACACTTTTGCCCTCCTTTTTCTTCTTATCTTTATTCTTTTTACTTACTGTCCTAAGAAAACTTACCACTTTTTACTTAGTATCCTGCTGTAACCTCTCTGACTTCAGTTTTGTCTCATTATTCTTATCTCTAAAGTGTTTAATAGAAATCCACATCTGTTCCTTCCTGCTTAAAACTTTTTAATCATTTTGCTTTGATTCAGTCTCAAATTTCAGTGTACATAATGATTACCTGAAAGAAGATAAGAAATTTTCCTAAAATTCTGATTTAGTTTTGGAATGGAGTTGGGCTCATGAAACTGCAAATTAAATATATTCCTCAGATACAAGCTGTGGTAGTCTTTTCATTAACCTTTGAGGAATATTGGTGATGAAATATTAATGTAAATTAATTACATTAATTTAGTTGCATATAATACATATTATCAATTATTTATTTACTTTAAGTTCTTACACTTTTTCTTATTATCTGCCATACGTTTGATCTTTCTGTCCTCCAGATATTTGTTTAAGCTATTGTCTTTGCTTACAAAAGCGTCTCACTTCACTTTGCCTACCTGATTGTTCCTTATCTTTTTAGTCTTAGCTCAGTCTCATCCTTCAGTGATTTTTCCTTTCTCAGTCTAGGGTCACCTATGACTCCAATTGTCTGGGACAGTCCTAGACTATACTTGTTTTCTCAATTTCCCAATTGTTACAGAACCTTCTTTCTCCCTCAGAATTGTCCTGATATGAGTGATATATTTTATAACTGTCTTAAGACGTATCTCTTTCCATGGCAATGTAGGCTCCTTTGCACTAGCATATTAATCCAGTTTCTATCTTGGCATTTAACTGAATATTACTTTCTTGTTTCGATAGTTACTGCCTTCACTAGATTTTGAAACCCAAGATGGCATTGATAATGTGTCTTTTATCCTTTTTAGTCACCAGTGGCGCGTTTTATAGTAGTACTCAGTAAAATGAGTGGTGCTCAAAATGATAAAAATTTTTCAGAGTATTCCTTTCAACTGATGATGAAGCAGGCGCAGGTTGAATCTTAGATGTTGCCTAACAGGACAGTTACTGACTCCCACTTAGTGGCTTGCTTTTCTTTATCCTGTTGCATTTATTTGCAGCTTTGATTTAGTCAATTTATAAACTTTATAAATTAATAGAGTTAATATAGCCAGGATTATTTTCATTTTATGTGATCTGAAAGTTATAACCTTTTTGACAAATCAGATGAAGTACAGTCTTGTAACTTAGCTTTACTTAATGTGCTTAGACTAAAGATTATGATAATATTTTTTTTCCCAATGAGTCCACTTGTACTTTTTAAGGATAACTCCAGTTATGGAAGAAATTCCAGTTGTGTAAGATAATATTTGGTAAAACTATAATAGAATGGCACTCTGTTTTGTAAATAAAGTTTTATTAGAACATGGTTGCATCATTTGTTTCATAGTATCCATGACTACTTTCATACTACAGTGGCAGAGTCCAACATCAATTTTTAGGGGAGGACTATACTTCCTAGTAGTATTTTCCTTTTTTTTTTTTTTTTGAAGATTTATTTATTTATGCATACAAGAACTGGGGTACAGGTCAGAGGTGTGGGGAGGTGAGAGGACTCACCAGAGACAGAATGGGGAGCAGAAAAGGCAGATCTACTGAGATACACTGCTGACGGGAGCAGTGGGCGAGACAGGCAGGGTCTGCTGCACCATCTGGGTAGCTTCTTGGCTGGCCAGGCATCAAACTCATGCTGCAGAGCTGCGGATAGTTTCATAATGCTGTGTTTAACCCCTTGTGCCACCAGGGAGGCCCCCTAGTAGTACTTTCAAGCATGCTTCCAAGTATACACTGAACAGTATACCATAGGATCAACTCATGTCTTCAGATCCTTTCTCATCAAAAATGTTTGCATGATATTTGAGAAGTTTTTATCTGTGGAAATTCATTTCTGGTGTAATAATCGAGTCAGTACAAGAGTATAAATGTGCTTTTCTAGAATTGAGTGATAGAAAAACTCTTAGATTTATCTACAGTTTTTTATAACTACTGATAGAAAATTAAATATTTTTGCATTATTTTTAATTTTACAGAATGAAATAGCAAATTTTATTAAAATATTTACACCTGAAATTATGCAGTTTACTTAAAAGAAAGTTTCCGTTTTGTCTTTTTGACTCTTTCTACAAGGACATGGTGGGAATGGTTTCTTGAAATTTCAAGATTCTGAAGAAATTACCAACATAGAACTTGCAGACGCTTTTGAACAAATGTGGCAGAAAAGACGGTAACTATCAAATAACTACTTTTCATAAGATAAATTAATAACTAATTTTTCCATGATTAGTACATTTTTAGTTCTTATTTTGTGGGATTTTAACTTATTTCAATCATATATTTTACCCTTTTAGATTTGTGTTTGTTATTTCCACTGAACTGTTATTTTTAAAAGAAAAAAATTCACAGCTATTAAAGATCATGGAAAGATAGTTAGCCTTTAAAGCAGTATCTCTTGTTATTTAGCTACCTGTTTGGAGAAAATATAAGTCCTACTAACCAAGTTCCCCATTATTTTGGGAGGATTGTGAACATGTTTATTTTCTAATTTGTACCTATTCCTACTTTTTTCCTTATTCTCTGACCCTCACTGTCAGAGGGTCACCCTCCTCACTGTGATAGCAGTGCATTCTTTCTTTCATGGGAAAAGATGCTGAAATTATGATTAGTATAAACCATAACTCACATTGAGTTTGAAATATTGGTAATCCATGGTAAGCGATCCTTTATTTAAAAGTTGTCATAAGAATTTGAGTGAATTTAGAGTAGCAATTATGGGTTACCTTCTAAACTTGGCACAAAGGGGAATCTCATGCTTATTTTATCTTCAAAGTGGATGGAAGTATCAAGGTAGAAGTTTTTCTAGGTACTAGCTATGTCTTAGTCATAGCATACATTTATTAAATATATAATAGCTGCTAGGTTCTGTGTTTTATATGTGTTGTCTAATTGAATAATTTTGTGGGGCAGATATTGTTATTATTCCTATTTTTACAAATGAGTAAATTGAGTCATATATAGGTTAAGTAACTTACCAAACTGTACACAGCTATTTAAGTGCCAGCACTAGGCTATACACCCAGGAGGCTGATCCTAGAGCTTTGCTTTCTTAGTTGTTTTATTGTGCCTTCTACCATCTGCTTAGATTTTATGGTTTAAAATCCCATACTTTCTTTTCTAAATGCAGTGTTAGCTGTTTACCTAGATCCAGTGTCTGAAAGAAACTGCTAAGAAAACATACCTGTTCCCTGCTTTCAGCTTTACCAACTAGCATTTTATTCTAAAATATAGAGCTGGGCCTCCCCTGGTGGCGCAGCGGTTGAGCGCTGGTTTGCAAGGCTGCCCGCAGCCTCTGCAGTGCCAGTTCGATCCCCAGTCACCAGCAAGGGTCCCACAAAAAAAAAAAAAAAAAAAAAAATAGAGCTAACTATGTTATTCTTTCTATTAAAAAAGCCTTTGGTGGCTTATTCAAACTTCATATGGAATCCTTGGTAGAGTGGCAGTACCCTCATTTTGAAGATATTTCCCACTTCTTTCCCCTAGATTTACTCTAAATCCTAGATATACAAGTAATGTTCCATTTTCCCTAAACATTTGTATCTTTTCACATTTGTGCTTCTGATTATAGACTTTTTCCTCTGATGGAATGTGTTGTTCCTTTCTTTGTTAGATAAAATAGCTCTGACCCTTCATTGTCCATCTTAGATATAACCTTTCCCTGACTTGCCTTTGTTTACAGTTCCCTTTGTGAGGGTAGGAATTAATTGTTTTATGCCTGGAAGAAAGTCAAGCACAATGTAGGGTCTCAATAAAAGCTTGTAACAGTTACCACATTCCAATTTAGTGATATGGCTGTGTGCCTGTGTCCCAGTTAGTAAGCTCTTTGAATATATTGACTGCATAACATATATTTTTTCCCTGACGCTGGCTCAGTTTCTAGGTGGAGTCTAGGTTGCAAGTAAGTGTTTGTTGAATCGAATATTCATTTAGATACAGCATTAAGTGGCATAGATAAGGGAGGGGAAAGAGTTGGGACAGCCACTTTTTAGCACCCCCACTACATGCAATTGAGATATTTCCCTGTACAGAATTATACCTTTAGTTTTTCTATTACCAGATTTATATTGGGAATTATACTGAAAATTCTCAGGTTTTTAGCTAATGAAACATAAGATAACTTAGTCAATGTATGATTAATACCATGATTCATGTCAAAGATATTATCACTTTTCTTTCAGCTATAATGAACTGCTATTTATTATTGACACTTGTCAAGGAGCATCCATGTATGAACGATTTTATTCTCCTAACATAATGGCTTTAGCTAGTAGCCAAGTGGGAGAAGATTCACTCTCGGTATGTATGTTTTTTCCAACTCTCTTTGGAATATGTAGCTATTTTTGAAATCACATATATGCTTTATGAATACACCTGATATTTTTCATTCTTATACTTTTTAACACCTTAAGAGAAAACTTTGATTACAGTTTAAACATTTTGTTATAGTGATGCTATTTTAGACCTATAACATTTTTTTTTTTTTTTTCATAGCATCAACCTGATCCTGCAATTGGAGTCCACCTTATGGATAGATACACATATTATGTCTTGGAATTTTTGGAAGAAATAAATCCAGCTAGCCAAACTAATATGAATGACCTTGTAAGTGTTTTCTTGATTTGATTATAACCCTTAGGTATGTTAATCTTAATGTGATGAATGAAGTCTCTTATACCCTGGCTCCTTTGGTACTGTTTCATATGTTGAATAATAATCTTTTAAATTGTTTTGAATTTCCTTTTGCAGTAGTCTCTCTCTCTTTACCCTCAAGAGACCTAAAGGTTTAGCTTAGTTAACTTGCTATTCTTTGGGATACAGTCTTTTTTCACTCACTTGCTAAGCTCTTTTCTCTATCAGAAGTGTAGTATTTTTATATTCACAAGTTGAAATTCTGCCTAGTGTTTGGGAATCCAATCAAGTCCTTTTCTTCCAGGAAGTCTTCCCATATTTTTCCCTGATGGAATTTATGTAAGAGAAATATAATAGTCTGTTCTTTTTGAATTGTGAATATTTTTCATATGATTGTGAACATCTTTCTTATTTAATTTGGTAAGTTCCTGAAAGAAAGGGACCTTCTCTTATGTATTTTTGTACACCCTGAAACTTCACGTATAGTGTTTTCATGTAGCTTGTTGAATTTTGTTCACTATTCTTCCCCCACCCCGGCTTTTTAATGCTGATTAATATTTTTTTAGTTTAACCTATTTTGAAGTTGATATTGAAAGCAGGCATCAGAAAAAGCTCGAAACAACAAACTAGATTGAATAATTATTGTGTGTCAATGACTTTCACTCATTTTTCCATTAATTTATACCTTGTTCATTTATTCACAAACATTTCTTGTGTTTTTGTTAAGTGCTGTTCACTGTCTGTGCCCTAGTGAGTCAGACATGTTCCTGTCTTCTTGGCTCTGAGCTCTTAGCATTGCAACCAGACAATTTTGCATTGATGTCTTTATTGTACAGAAACCTTTTTATTTTATGGAAATTTTTATACAAATGGGGACCTGGGACCTCCCTAAGCACTGCATTATGAAGCTATATGCGGCCTCTGCAGCACAAGTTTGATCCCCTGGCTGGCCAGGGAACTACCCACATGGCACAGCAGACCTCTCTTGTCTCGCCCGCTCCTCCCCTCAGGAGTGTATTTCAGTCAGTCTGCCTGTTCAGCTCCCCTCTGTGTTTCTGGTGAATCCTCTCACACACACACCCCTCCCCTGCATTTCTGGCCTGTACCGCAGCTCTTGTATGCATAAATAAATCTTTATTTATTTATTTATTTTTTAATAGGGGCATGTTTTATTTATTTATTTGTTTGTTTATTTGTTTTGTTTATACATGCACTGGGTACAGTCAGAAGTGCGGGAGGGTGAGAGAATTCACCAGAGCCAGAGCGGGGAGCAGAGCAGGCAGAAGGACCGAAGTACACTGCTGAGGGGAGCAGCGGGCAGCAGGAGAGGTCTGCGCGCCATGTGGGACCCTCGTCCGGTGACTGGGGAGCAGCCGGGGATTGAGCCGGCGCTGCAGAGGCTACGGGCAGCTTCGCAACCCAGTGCTCAACCGCTGTGCCACCTGGGAGGCCCTAAATAAATCTTTAAAACAAACAAACAAATGGGGTTCTGATGCAATATTCTGAAAACTGCTATTAGAAGCTATTCATTGCATAAAATAGAACTATTTGCTACGTTTTTGAAGGATATAATTTTGATTCCTGTTATATCTTAATATGAATATTAAAACAAGCATGTGATAAAAAGCTAATTTATCAGAATATTAGTCACCTAAATTCTAGCTACTTAATTTTAAAGTTTATTCTTATTTTAGCATTATACATTGAATATTTTATGTAATGTATGATGTGCTGTCTCAAAAATTTAAAATACATGCACCTAGCACTTTAAATGTCTAATGGATTTTTAAAAAAATACTTTTTCATTAGAATTACATTGGGGACCTCCCCTCGTGGTGCATGCAGTTTAGCGCAGCTCTGTGAAGCTTCCACAGCCTCTGCTGTGCGGGTTCAGCAAGACTCCTACATGGCACGGCAGGCATCTCCTGTCTCACCCACTGCTCCCCTCAGCAGTGTATTTCAGTCAGTCTGTCTGTTCTGTTCCCCGCTCTGTCTCTGGTGAGTCCTCTCACCCTCCTGCACATCTAGCCTGTATCCCCATTCTTGTATGCATGAATAAATAAATCTTTAAAAAAAAATAAAAGAATTACATAGGGAGGACTGAAGAAACCAAATTTTATTGCGTCCAGTTGCTATTTAGTTTTTAATAAACATTCCTCGCTGATATCTTGCCCTCCTACCTCAATTCTTTGTATTGAATTATGATTATTTTAATCTTTTTTAGTAAGAATGATCTGTTAACTTTAAATTTACCAGTGCACTGATTTGGCATATTTCTGGTGATAACTGTATTTGGTCAGACTATTGTATGTATTATAAAATTTGTTGAGTATCATCTGTATTGAGGAGTATCAAAGTTAAAAGATTTGGTGCTTAGCCCCTTAAAAATTTATAGTGCCTGAGTTGAAGAGCATTATTTATTTATTTATTTATTTATTTATTTATTTATTTATTTATTTATGCATACAAGAACAGGGGTACAGGCCAGAGATGCGGGGAGGTGAGAGGATTCACCAGAGACAAAGCAGGGAACAGAACAGGGAGATCAACTGAAATACAGTGCTGAGGGGAGCAGTGGGCGAGTCAGGAGAGGTCTGCTGCACCATGTGGGTTAGCTCCCTGGCCGGGGATGGAACTCTTGCTGCAGAGGCTGCAGATAGCTTCATAGGTTGTGTCTTAACCCTTGTGCCACAAGGGAGGCCCTGAAGGGCATTTTTATAGACTATCACCTCTTACATGAAATCTCTGGACCCTGCAGGTAATGTTTTTTCCTCTATGGACATATAACTTTTGCTATGTACCTTTATTATGCTCACAGTATTGCTGTGTAATTGTTTGTGTAATTGATGTTCACTTGAGGTTTTGAGCTTCTTAAATAAGAGGTATAATAACCTTGCTTTATGTATTTTACTACCCTCAGAACTTAATTACAGTAGTAGGTATATTTGTAGATACTTAGTGAATATTTATTAAATAAATGAAAGGATGTGAAAACAATGCAGATTTTTATGGTACATTTAAATACAATGGGATTAATGAAAAAGTTTTTCATGGAAGAGGTAGATTTCCAGGTTTGGTAAGAAAAAAAGTATTACATACTTTAGGAAAATGTAATACCTGCATAGGCACAGAATTTGAATTATAGATGATCATTGCCTTTGATAATAAATATAAAGCCTGGGTAGAGCGTAGAAATTCCGTAAGTAAATGAGGATTGGTGAAATTAAACTGAGTAATTGTGGTACCTACTTGGTAATTATGTTACCGAGGGTAAGGAAATCAGATTGCTATGATGAGGATTCTTGAAAGAAGGAATAATTTCATAAAAAGTGGAAATATGATTGTTATACCAGTAAAGAAGATAATACTGAAGAAAAAAAAGAAAAAGATGGTAAATAGTGTTTCCCAAGCTCATTTTGACTATGCTTTTCCTGCTTTATTTTGCTGGTACCTAATAAAGCATGCCAAGTTGCTCATTTAGGAATATCCTGAGAGGCCTTCAGTATACCTAGGCATTCTATCTTATCTTTTACTTTGTGTGTTTTTTTTTTTTTAAACTTTCATCTGTTTTGTCCTTTCTGTTTGGCATGTTACTTTCTTGAGCTCCCTCCATCCTTTTTCCTTTGCTTTTTAATTTATTTCCTGATGTCTTCTTTGTAGTTTCTTCTATTGCTTTCCTGGACACAGAAGGCAAGAATTGCTAGCAATATGATGTTAAGCAAATTACTTACTCTCTTTGAGCCTTAATATGAAGTAGAGATAATAATTTTTATAATCACTTAAAGTTATTATTTGGAACATTGTGTTTCATAAGTGATGGCTCTCTACTTTTCCCTAACATACTCTGGTTATTATGTTGGTATTTACTTATGCAGGTATTCTGTTGCCACAGGTGGGCAAGCCCTGACTAGCAGCCTATAACCTTTTTCTTCATTTACTCTGTATTTCTGCCAAACTAATTGTCTTGCACATCTCTGTAACTGCTACTTTCTTAGGAATGCTCATATTTCCCATCTGTAATCTTCCTCTACCTTCAAAACATAGTTTGATACTTTGCCCTCTCTCTTTTTTTCTTGTCTTCAAACTATAAGAAATTTATCCTTTTTCTGAAGTACAGCCTGTCACTTTTTCTTTCTACCTTGTTATACTTACTCATTTCTGACTAGACTCAAAACCTTGAGGATAGGACCATGTCTTATCAATCTTTGTATCCTCTGTGAAAGGTAGCAGTATGAACTGTATGTGACAGATAATTCTTATGAGTTGCTGAGTGAATGACTATGTATCTGACCTTGGTAATTCATTCATATGGAATATCAGGGACAAGATTAACAAAATTGCGAGCTTTGTGGAGCGATACATTGATTTCACACAGTATTCTTTGAAGAACTGGAATGGTGGTGCCATGGGGTTTTTTTCATTTGGGATTAACTAAGAAAGTTATGAGATACATATAATCATTCAGGTAGATTCACAGCAGAAGAGTGAGGAGGCTGTCCAGTGGGAGTTTATGCTTATTAAAGTTTATGTTTTTTTCTTTAAAGATTTATTTATTTATGCATACAAGAGCTGGGGTATAGGCTGGAGTTGTGGGGTTCACCAGAGACAGAGAAGATTCACCAGAGACAGAGTGGGGAACAGAACAGGCAGATTGACTACAATACACTGCTGAGGGGAGCAGCGGGCGAGTCAAGAGAGGTCTGCTGCGCCATAGTAGCTCCCTGGCTGGGGATCAAAATCATGCTGCAGTGGCTTTGGATAGCTTCATAGGTGCCTGTTAACCCTTGTGCCACTGGGAGGCCCTAAAGTTTATTGAAACATAATCCTGCAATGCAGATCAACTCTAATCTTTCTAACATATTGGGCTACTATGTATAACTATTATTTTGTTTGAAGAGTGTGGTTACAGAGTGTTTAGAAAAAACCACTTTGGTGGAGAGCCCCACTGTGATGGATTGATGTGCAGAAGAATATAATTCTGTTGTCATAGCGTTGCTTGTAAGTTCTTGTAGATTTAAGGGTTCAATATATATTTTGTATGATTCACAAAAGTGAATTTTCCCTCTTCCTAGCCATCTTCCCATTTTATCATCTTTTCTAATGTATGTGTAACTTTCTTGAAGTGTCAGTCCAATGTTAGCAAATGAAACGTCTACTCTTTGGAATAACTAACTCCTTTAGGTTAGGAGAGCTTTAAAAATATTCTGCCACCTGGATACAAAATCAACACGCAGGGCCTCCCCGGTGGCTCAGCGGTTGAGCGCTGGGTTGCGAAACTGCGCGCGGCCTCTGCGGCGCCGGTTCAATCCCCGGCTGCTCCCCGGCCAACGGAGGAGGGTCCCACATGGCGCGCAGACCTCTCCTGCCGCCCGCTGCTCCCCTCAGCAGTGTACTTCGGTCCTTCTGCCTGCTCTGCTTCCCGCTCTGGCTCTGGTGAATTCTCTCACCCTCCCTCCCGCACTTCTGACTGTACCCAGTGCATGTATAAACAAAACAAGCAAACAAACCAGCAAACAAAATAAATAAAGCATGCCTCTATTAAAAAAAAAAAATTAAAAAAAAAAATCTCAAAATCAACACGCAAAAGTCAGTAGCCTTCCTATACACAAACAATAAATCTGAAGAAGAAGAAATCAAAAAAACCATCCCTTTTATTATTGAAACAAAAAAATCGAATATTTGGGAATAAATCTAACAAAAGAGGTAAAGGACCTATACAAAGAAAACTATAAAACACTGTTAAAAGAAATAGAAGAAGACACAAAGAAATGGAAAGACATCCCCTGCTCATGGATTGGAAGAATAAACATTATTAAAATGGCCATCCTACCAAAAGCTATATACAGATTCAATGCTATTCCAATCAAAATTTCAATGTCATTCTTCAAAGAAATGGAACAATTATTGATGAAATTCATATGGAATCACAAAAAACCCCGAATAGCCAAAGCTCTCCTAAAAAAAAAAAGAAGGGAACGGAGGCATCACACTCCCAGACTTCAAACTCTACTACAAAGCCATAATCATCAAAACTGCATGGTATTGGAACAAGAACAGACATACAGACCAATGGAATCGAATAGAAAATCCAGAAATAAACCCACAGATTTATGGTCAACTAATCTTTGACAAAGGAGCAAAGACTATGCATTGGAGCAAAGAAAGTTTGTTCAATAAATGGTGCTGGGAAAACTGGGTCGCTACATGCAAAAGAATGAAGCTTGACCACTACCTCACACCATACACAAAAATCAACTCAAAATGGATTAAAGAACTAGACATAAGACCTGAAACCATAAAATATATAGAAGGAAATATAGGCGAAACACTACGTGATTTGCACATCAAAGACATCTTTACAGACACATCACCCAAAGCAGTGATAGTGAAGGCAAAGATAAACAGTTGGGACTACATCAAATTAAAGAGCTTCTGTACAGCAAAAGAGACAATAACAAAAACAAAGAGAAACCCCACCAACTGGGAGAACATTTTTGCACACAACACTAATGATAAAGGACTGATCACAAAAATCTGCAAAGAGCTGATGAGACTCAACAACAACAAAGAAAATAATCCCATCAAAAAATGGGCAGAAGAGCTAAAAAGAAACTTCTCTGAAGAGGAAATGCAAATGGCCAACAGGCATATGAAAAAATGTTCAACATCACTTGTCATCAGGGAAATGCAAATCAAAACTACCATGAGATACCATCTTACACCAGTGAGAATGGCACATATGAAAAAAACTAGCAACAACAAATGTTGGCGAGGGTGTGGAGAAAAAGGAACTCTTCTACACTGCTGGTGGGAGTGCAAACTGGTCCAACCACTATGGAGAGCTGTGTGGAGATTTCTGGACCTACTAAACATCGAGCTACCATATGATCCAGCAATTCCACTCCTAGGTCTTTACCCAAAGGACACAGAAACATCCATTCCAAAGAACACCTGCACCCCTATGTTTATAGCAGCACTATTTACAATAGCTAAGCTTTGGAAACAGCCCAAATGCCCAAAAATAGATGACTGGATCAAGATGTGGTACATATATACCATGGAATATTACTCAGCATTCAAAAAAGATAAACACATGCAATTTGCAGCAACATGGATGGCGCTGGAAGGGATCATGCTCAGCGAAATAAGCCAAAAAGAAAAAGAAAAATACCAGATGGTCTCACTCATAGCAGGAATCTAGAAAACTTAAATAAGGGACCAGGAAAATGAATAACTATAAGAAAGTGAAAATCAAAATCAACAAAAAACTATGAACCAGAGACACTTTTTGGGGGGTGAGGGGCGGGAGGGGAGGGATTGGGGTCAGAATGGGGGGGTTGCAATTGTATGGGGAATATAAAAATAAAATTTATTATTTAAAAAAAAATATTCTGCCACCTACTACAATGTGGATTTGGTTTAATAAAAATTGTATGGATATGTAGGCATGTATGTATTTATTATTGTTCTATGTATTTTTTCAGTTTCAGGTGTGTCCCAAAAGTCTGTGTGTGTCTACTCCTGGACACCGTACTGATCTTTTTCAGAGGGATCCTAAAAATGTTCTAATAACTGATTTCTTTGGAAGTGTACGGAAAGTGGAAATTACAACAGAGACTATTAGTCTGCAGCCGGATTCAGGAATCATGGAAAGCAGGTATTCATCTTAAATTATTATTTGAATAGAATTTTTGGTCTCACAATGTATAAATTTTTATGTACGGTAATATTAAAAGATGAAAATTGGTGCTTGTAAAAATTACAGTTTTACCTGATGTTCACTTTATGTATGCCCCAGCGTTTCAGATTTATGAGACAGAGCTATGATTATCAGTGGGAAGGTAAGATCATGATTAGGATGATGTGGTAACTCCAAAATATAATGTTTGTAGTGGTGTGATTTGAGATTTGCTAAAAAAGGACAAAAATTTCCTGATAATTGGCCATCTCAGAGCCATACATTTCTTTCAATGGAGGTATGTATATAATATATATGTATATATATAAATAAAGTATATATATATATGGTTCAGAAGAGTTTTTTAATAAAAGGACGGGTATGTAAAAATTTGAAACCATTAATACTATTTAACTAGTGTGTGTGCTGTTAACTGTTATGTTAGAAGGTCTTAAATGATGTGACATTGACTAGGAAATTTGGCAGGTGGGTATTTAGCTCTGTTTATTATACTCTAAATAAGCTCTGCTTATTATACCTGTCAGATAAACACAAAGGGGAGTGCTGAGAGATTATAGGTGCCAAATACATCAAACTATGACATAGTGTTTTCATGTTCAAAATTTCTCAAGCCTCCAGTAATCTGATTAATTCTTTGACTGCCATGTATATTGGTTCCTGAGTATGGGTGGTTTTACAGCTTGGTTCTGTCTTATCTCTGGCTTTCCCCTATTGTACCCTATTAATCTTGAACTATTGTAGATGTGAAGTTGGCCCCCATCAATAAGTACCACTGTTTAGAATTTCCTTGGGTGCTCTTGATAATTTATTAGGGAAAAGAAAAATACAGAGAAAGGTATAAACCACATGCATTTCCCTTGTAGTGAGTAGATTGTGTGTGAGCGAGCAGATAGTGCATGCATGCACGTTTGTGTGTGTGTGTGTGTGTGTGTTTGTGAGAGAGAGAGAGAAAGAGAGAGAAGAAAGAGAACAAGAGAGTGAGAGACATTGATATCCTGTATGAATCTCATAGCAGATCACACATAATGCCTTCCTTTATCCCTTGACTTTAAGCCTATAGTATATAAGATTCAACTTTGCTTAACCATCTAAACATTGCATTGTTTTCCTTGATAGTCTGTTTTTTCCATGTAACACATTAATTATGTTATAATTGTGCATTAAGATATGATTTTGCTGGAATTCTATTAGATATTCTGGAAAAACGGAATTTTGTTTCAAATTATCTCCATTGTCAAAAGCAAAATTTGTTGGTGCTGATGATTATCTTGATTTATTTTTGATTTTGAGAAAATTATTATAAGCATCATAGTAGGATACTAGACACTTGAATTAGAGCACCCTCTACTGTTTGTATTTTATTTTATTTAGAATATCATTTATAGATGGCTTCACAATTACTGGTATACTGTATCCAATTAATTTAGAATTAGATTCCCAGCATGCTCCGGGAACTTTTACATGGATTTACAAATATTATTTTATTGTATGTTGGTGCTATTTCTATGTGATATGAATGGCTGTTGGAGTTTGGAGAAAAGTATTTTCATAAGAGATCAGATTTCACACAAAAAGGCAATTATGTAGAATACATGATTTTTTTCAGAATCTTAGATTAAAAAATGTCAATACAATTAGTATTATTGAAATTGGCAGCTGTATTTTTAAAATACTACGTTCTACATATATCAAGGGACAATGCAACAATTGATTCAGATTTTTCTAACTTCATGTTTTGTGGACTAGAGTATACTAAATTAAAATCAACATATAATAGAGAACTTACAGTATATAAAATTTACTAAAACAGCTATATGAGATGATTCTCCTGTCTTCTGAAGCTTAGATATTGAGTAAGGTATAGTCATATAGTTAGTAACAACACTGTGTATGTCTTTCTAATTGTGTTATTTTACAAGAACAAATGAGGTAAAATAAAGACTTAGTGTGGTAAGCTTAACTTATATAACTTGATTCTAAACTGCTTCATATGAATATACATAGGTTGACTTTTGATAAGTATACAGACAAAAAACAGCCTGCCCTCCTCAAAGAATTGGGCTTACTAGAATCTAGTTATAAATTCAGGTCAGCATTACTCAGATTATCAGTATGCTGTCCTTACTGTATAGGAAAAATAGCTTCCTGTTTGTGGATGTAAAAAAAAAAAAAAATGTAGCGGTCTAAATCTTTTGGCATTGCTGAAGACAAAAGAGAATCCAGGACAATATGAACTGTAAACACTCAATCAACCTAGTTAGTTAGATGAAAATTTACCTTGTGTGAATTTTTTGCTTTAGGCTCTAAGTTGATTTTATTTATGATTTTCTTGTTGTAATTTTTATTCTGCTATACTGGAATTTTTCTCAAGTCTGTCTTTAGCAATTAAGCATTTTTGAGTCTAGCAGGAAATTTAAGGCTGGACTCTTTTCTTGCAGATTTCTAATAGACTTCCAATAGAGGGGTAAGTAGCTCATCAAAATCACTCTATGTTGAGCAACAGAGTAGAACTCTTTCAAGGAGTTGGTAAGGAAGTTTTCTCCTCATTCAAGAGTTCAAAGATCAGAGAATTACTCCCACAGTCAGCATATTTTGAGCCCTTCCTGAGGTTTTACCCTGTATATAATGCATTTAGGTAGGACTTCTGAGTTGTAAATAATAGAATAATAGAATTCTGTGTTACGTGGAATACAAGGACAAGCCCCAGTCAGGGGCTGGAATCAGAACCAAAAATCAATCAGAAAAACATCTAGCACATTCTCATCTTGTGATTTTAGTCTTTTTTTTTGTTTCTGCTTTGGTCATGTAGAGGATAGAATATGTGTACATTACTGCTTTGGAGATTTATATTTCTTCTGTTCATGATAAAGCCGAGACAGAGAATGAACTTGCTCATTTCCTATTCTAAGCTCCTTGGAGGGCTTCATGATTAGCCCAGCTTGGGAGAGATATCTGTCTCTGGAACAGTTTTGCAGCAGTGGGGTGATATAAAATTATGGCCTCCCATCCCATGTAGATAAGATGAACCCTAAAAGGGGACTTGGAAACTAAGCAGATACCCCTAGTGATGTTTGCATTGATCTCATTGAATTCACATGATGACATTTTGAGAAAGTATAATTTTCCCATTTTACAGATGAGTTAACTGAGGCCTTGAAAGGTTAAGAGATCAGCCTAAAGTCACACATTTAACAAATGGTAGAGCCAAGATATGAATTCAGGAATGCTTGATATAAATAAATACATGTATATGTACACACACATATATATATATAAATATAAATGTACATATATAAAATATATTTATTCTTTTTTTTCTTTTATAATTTATCCTGAGTTACTTGGCATGCTTTTTTTAAAAAGGCATGAAACATTGATAATAGCTCAATGAATTATCACAATGTGATTACTCAGTGAACCACCAGAGAAAGAAATGGAACAATGCTGGTCCAATGGAAGCTCCCCTAACCCTTGTGGTTCTTCCAAATCTCTATCCTCTTACTTCCCTTCAAAGTTAACTATTATCCCAACTTTTATGTGGTTTACTTTCTTGCTGTTCATTTTAGTTTTTCTAGTGCTCTTTGTTTTAGTTTTCTCATATAAGCATGTATTTCTAAACACTGTGTTTTGATTCTTTCACTATTATTATGTTGTTGGAACTCATGTTGTGTACAGATGTAGGGTTTTTTTTTTTTTTGAGTATTAAAAACTTGAGTTATAACTTCCTTACTAATTTAGTGCTGAGTTTTGACAAACACATACACTTGGATAATCATGCCAATTCTGTCATTATAAGAAATTTCCTTATGTCCCTTTTTATTGAATTATCATGTCCGTGAGAACCACTAATTATTTGCTGCCCTTTCTTGAATGTAACATAGATAGAATCACACATTCTGTTCCTTTTTGAGTGTTGGTTCTTATGCTGACATAATGTATTTCAGATTCATGTCTGTTATCACATGTATCAGCAGTTTTACCCTTTTTATTGCTGAGTAGTAGTCAGAAATACAAAGAAACAAACTACTGATATTTTTGATACAGTTTATTCATTCTTATACTGACATATAATTGGCATTGAATTAGCTTGTCAATTTCTGAAAAAGCCTACTGGGGTGATCCTTTCCTGCTTGGGATAGCATTGACTGTATGTTCTCTTGAGGGGTATGGACACCTTAGCAATTTGAGTTTCTAACCCAATAACATATTTTTAAATTTGTTTAGATCTGTATAACTTCTCTCTGCATTGTTTCATAGTTTTCAGTACATATATCACTTCACTTTTCATTAAATTTATTCCTAAGCATTTTTATTTTGATGCTATTTAAGTGATATTTAAGCAATTTATTGTGTTTGTTGCTCAAATAGAGAAATGCAATCATATTTACATTGGGTATGTTGTGTGTTGCTATTGGTTCTGGTGTTGATCAATGCAGTCCAAATAAAAATGACGGCAGACGGGCCTCCCCTGGTGGCGCAGGCAGTTGAGCTCCTCGCTGTGAAGCTGTCCTCAGCCTCTGCAGTGCCGGTTCGTTCCCGGCCTGCCGGCAAGGGTCACCATGGTGAAGCAGACCTCTCCTGTCTTGCCCGCTGCTCCCCTCAGCAGTGTATTTCATCAGTCTGCCTGTTCTGTTCCCAGCGCTGTCTCTGGTGAATCCTCTCACCCTCCCGGGCATCTGGCCTGTACACCGGTTCTTGTATAAATAAATAAATAAATCTTAAAAAAAAAAAAAATGACGGCAGACTTTTTTTGGGTAGAAATTGTTAACTGATTCTAAATTTTTTTTTTAAAGATTTATTTATTTATTTATACAAGCACTGGGTACAGTCAGAAGCGTGGGAGGGTAAGAGAATTCACCAGAGCCAGAGCAGGGAACAGAACAGGCAGATTGAAATACACTGCTGAGGGGATCAGCAGGCGGCAGGAGAGGTCTGCACACCATGTGGAACCCTCTGCCAGAGGCTGGGGATCGAACCAGAGCTGCAGAGGCTGCGAGCAGCTTCGCAGCCCAGTGCTCAACCGTTGCGCCACCAGGGGAGGCCTTGATTCTAAATTCTTATGGAAATGTTAAGTCTACTGTAGTATTTATTATATCTTTGAACATATGAATGATCTAGTCTATAATGTTTACTAGGAAGTTAATCAAAATTTATATATATTCAGTAGGAACATCTGTTTAGGAGTTGGGCAGAATAGATTATGAGGAACATGAAAGTTTGTGATAAAATGATTCACTAAAAATTGCTTATAGTAAATTGATGTAATTATGAACCAAAGAGCACCAGTATAGTTCAAACAATAGTTGACAGGTTTTTTCTCCCCACTTTTCTACATACTACGGTATTTTTCAAAGTAATTAATTATATACATTATAATTATATATTCTCTTAAGCATCTTATATTTCATACTGTTGTTTATAACTGTTAGTCACTTCAGTTATTTAGGAACTTAGTAAAGTAGGATTTGGGATGATAAATTAGATGTGATTATTTGATTTGTAAAGACACTGGAACAGATAATTAAATTATCCATTTTGTCACTGCATGCATATAAATTTTTTATTGCTAATGTGCTGTTTATTTTGTGGGCAGATTTTTTTAAGCAATTTATTTCACAATATACAACTAACAAGATGTTCATTGAGATGGTTTATGACTTAAATCAGTGTATATAAATATAGAAGTATAGGAGAAAAAGATACTTTATCCCTTTGAATAAGTAAAAGCTCTCTGAATATAAATTAGTAAATATAATCTTTACTCGGTGTAGTAATTTCCAACTAATGTTTATTATTTAAAGTTTCGTCAGTTAATTTAAATGTAAACACTAATAAGCCTGAAGAACCTTAAAAAAATCAATTGTGAAAAGTCTAAAAATGACATGGTATTATTAATAAAATAGAACATTAGAACCTAGTTTGCTGAGATTTTAGGGAATAAAGTTCTGAATTATATGGACATTTTGATTGTAGGAACATTAAGATTCCTGTTAATTCTTTCAATCTATGTTCTGCAACTCTCTTGTTCTCCTTCCTAATTGAAATATTATCACCATATTGATCAAATTAAGCTGTAATTTTCTAAATGAGTCAAAAAATCAACTTCTATTATCTGATGTTACAGAGAATATTGTAGCATAAAAGGCAGAGTCATTGGAATCAATCAGCTCCTGAATTCACAGCCTCTGCCATTTAATAACTGTGTAACCTTGTGCAAACCATGTGACTTTTTGATCCTCAATTTCTTCACCTGAAAAACGGGAATAATAAGCTCCATCTCATAAGGTTGAAAGAATTTTCATTTTGCTTATAAAACTATTAGTTCTGAGCCTTAAATATAGTGAAGTGCTCAATATTTTATTATTATTGAGAGAATGTAACATGCACAAATAAAAACATTTTCCAATTTTTGGCTTTTTGCAAAAATTACTTATTCTGCTTTTGTCAATCTAGTATTAGAAAGTAGTAAAGTTGTTTCATATCTGGAGGATTTTCTTTTGTAGTTGTAAAAAATTGGGAAATTGTCTTGCCAGAAGATGGCAGTAGAGTTACATATTTGTAGCTACAGAACAGTCACATTTTTTAAATGCTGGAGGATGGAGGTAGGTTGCGTCTTCAAATAAATCATGATATTTGGGGGTTTTTTTAGATCATTGACAGGAGAAAAAGTCTTTTGATATTAAATTGTCAGTTTTAAAAAAGGATGGTAAAAATTTCTCTCTATATAAGTTGCCTTTAATATAATGTGAAATTTTGGCTAAAAAAGGTGAATTAGTAGAATTTTGAATTGCTTACTCTTCTGGGATATTTTATGAAATTAGCTTGCATGTCAGTAAATACTGAAGAAACTGAAGGCCAAAAAAATTTTAAGATTTGTGGATGGGGAATATTTATGATTAATTAGTAATGAAACGAAAACAGTTTTTATTTATAATTCATCAGTGGGGAAAACTGGATTCAATTTTGAAAAATCTGATTTATATATGATGTTAGTATTGTAATTTAGGTAAAGCAAGAGGCAGAAGACATCTTACATTAGTAATACAAATCTGTAATCCCACTTAAGAAATTGCCATTTTTATTGAATTATGACATGCCTGGTTACCTGGTTTTCAAATATTCTACAGGTGAAGTATTGCCAAATTGCCCCTCTTAGTGCCAGAAGGAACCTTAAAGTATTTTGATTTAGTACAAAGAGCATGGAGGTGAATGGACATGCCTTCATTTGTTTTAGTTCCATGCTTTATGTCTTCAGGCACATTATTTAATCTCTCTGAAGCTCAGATAGTTTATCTGTATGTAAAAGGTGATCTCCTCTCTGTCTTCAGAGTTGCTATGAAGATTGTGGAAAATATATATAAAATGAGCATATTTTGTCAATGCCCTTTTTAGAGCTTGCATATGAAAATCAACACAACCAAACTGATTTCTTTCCTTCAGTGCTATGAGTGGGAATGTTATCATCTTTGTTGGACTCTATCTGTTTAATAGCTTGAATGGCATGTTCATCAAACGTGTCACATATTGTTCATTCTGACAGGAATTACTGTTAACCTGGTCTTCTCATATTTATGTTTGTGTTCTTTTTTTTTAAAGATTTATTTATTTATGCATACAAGAGCTGTGGTACAGGCCAGAGGTGTGGGGGGTGAGAGGATCCACCTGAGACAGACCGGGGAACAGAACAGGCAGACTGACTGAAACACACTGCTGAGGGGAGCAGCAGGCTAGACAGGAGAGGTCTGCCTCCTCATGTGGGTTTCTCCCTGGCCAGCCGGGAATCGAACTCATGGTGCAGAGGCTGTGGATTGCTTCACAGTACAGTGCTCAACCCCTTTGCCCACCAGGGGGCCCAGTGTGTTGATTTAAAAAAAAAAAAACTTTATTTCAGTACTTAATGCCCATTTAATTGTTTTTTTTAATCTTACTAATAATTTTTTTAAAGATTTATTTATTTTTATACAAGAACTAGGGTACAGGCCAGATGTGTGGGAGGGTGAGAGGATTCAACAGACACAGAGCGGGGAACAGAACAGGCAGACTGATGAAATACACTGCTGAGGGGAGCAGCGGGCAAAACAGGAGAGGTCTGCTTTGCCATGTGGGATTCTCACTGGCTGGCCGGGATCAAACCCACACTGCAGAGGCTGCGGACAGCTTCACAGTGTGGCGCTCAACTGCCTGCGCCACCAGGGAGGCCCTATCTTACTAATAATTATAAATATTAGTTAATTATTGCATCCTATCACACATTTTGGAATATTCATTCTGATATCATAATATTAGCATGAAATTATCTATAGGTTTTTTTTTTTCTTTTCTTTTTTTTTTTTTTTTCAGGAGAAAATATGCCTGGTAAGGAACAGGGTGCTGAAGTCTTTGCTAGAAATAACCTTCATGATTGATAACAACTTTGGGGCACAGTTGTTCGATTTGTTAGATGCTGTGATTTTTCCCATGGCTAATGAACAATTTGAAATTTCATTAAAAATCTTTTAGTAAACTTAAACTGTACCCAAAAACCTCAACTAAAGACATTTATGTGACTTTTCATCACACCACTATAGTAAATATTAAAGTACATTTTTCTAGAAATGTAATAAGTAAATTCCTACAAGATGGCAGATAATTAAACATGCTTATTTTGAGATATCACCAAGATGATGATAGAGGAGTGAGCTTCCTTCAAATTATTTCCTCATAAAAATAAGGAAAAACAGAGGTTGAGAAAAAATCATGTTTGATTTTGGCCATGTTTGGTAATATAAGTAGTAATTAAATATTTATATGAGAAGGGAAACATATTATATTTCTTATGAAACAAATTTATTGATAGTTTTCATTTTAGCTACAGATGTATTTCTCCATTAACATTGACTAATTCCAGTAGTTTCCATCTTTCTTTCTTTGAAATTCATATATAAAAAGTTTATGTCATACTCAGTGATAGTCCAGACGTTTTATTTTGATGAAACTGTCACATATTTTCTTAAATATTAATTTTTATATAAATTAAGCATGCAAACACATATAAATATGAATTATTGACAATTTTTAAAATTTCACTTAGGGAAGCAAGTAGCTAATATTGCGTAGTGGCTTCTCTATTTTTTTTGAAGATTTATTTATGCATACAAGAGCTGGGGCACAGGCCAGAGATGCGGGGGGTGAGAGGATTCACCAGAGACAGAGTGGGGAATAGAACAGGCAGACTGACTGAAATACACCACTGAAGGGAGCGGCAGGCGAGTCAGGAGAGGTCTGCCATACCATGTGGGTTGCTCCCTGGATGGCTGGGGATTGAATTCTTGCTGCAGAGGCTGCGTATTGCTTCATCGTGCAGTACTTAACCCCTTGTGCCACCGGGGAGGCCCCACAAATATTTTCTGTTAATGAGTCCTCAAAAGTGGAAAACAAGGGAACATTAACGAAATATAAGAGTTCAAAGGATATGCTCTCATAAACCTGAATTGTCACATAAGTATGGATGCTGGCTGAAAATTACTTTGCACCATGCTGTAAGTAATAATGGGCTTAGTTTGCTTGGTCTGAATAACACTGCCAGGCAGTGAGACACAAAGTATTTGCAGGAGCCCATTGCTGAATAGGAGCTCTCAATAAGAAACTCCACTGCCCTCATTCATAAGGAAATCTCTTGGAGAAAAACACATAAAGAGCTAAAACTCAAGGGGTGAGTAAACATAGATGACAAGGTTCCCAAAGTAATAACTACTGGTATAGAAATTTAGTGTTTTGAGTCAGAATGGCTTTTCGTGAGACACAAAGACAAATAGCTTTGGGTCCATATGTGGATAGTTGGGCTTAAGAAAATAACTGCCAATTTAAAATTGATTACCCCACTAAACTATTATTAAAGAATGAACAAAATATAAGGACATTTTCAGGTGTACAAAAGCTGACAGTACTTTTATCAACACACCCTTACTTCTAAAAGCACGTACTGGGCCTCCCCTGGTGTCGCGGGCAGTTGAGTGCAGTGCTGTGAAGCAGTCTGCAGCCTCTGCAGCACGGGTTCCATCCCGGCTGGCCGGCGAGGGTCCCACATGGCGCGGAAGACCTCTCCTGTTGTGCCCGCTGCTCCCCTCAGCAGTTTATTACGTCCTCAGCAGGGTATTTCGTCAGTCTGCCTGTTCTGTTCCCCGTTCTGTCTCTGGTGAATCCTCTCACCCTCCCGCGCATCTGGCCTGCACCCCGGTTCTTTGTAAGTAAATAAATAAATTTTTTAAAAAATTTAAAAATTTTAAAAATAACCATGTACTTCTTGGAGAAGGCAAAGGAGATGGAAGGGAAGTTTAAGTGCCAGGAAGAATGCTGAGCCGATAAGTTAGTAAAAATGCAAGTAAATTTAACCAAAACCAGTATGTTTTGTAATTATGATGGTGTGATGTTTGAAGGGTATGATAAATCAAAGTACTAATGTATTTAATTTTATGTTGGAAGGAGAGGAAATGATTGATTTTAAAGTACTCTGAGGATTTTATTGGAGAAGAAAGCAGTAAATTTTAATAATTTTAAACAGTAAAGTTAATATGCATTTTGCATTTTGAGAATGACCATTGAATGGCTAGAAATAAAGGAAGTAAAATAAAAAACAGGAGGAAAAATGGAATTAAAAAATGAGGCAAAAAAAGAATAAAGGTGAGACAGATCAGGAAAAACAGAAATTACAAAGCAAGAAGACAAATAATTACACTTAATGTAACTTAATAAATTTAAATAAATGGATCTTAATAGTTCAAAACAGAGGTCATCATATTAGTATTAAAAAAACTAACTATAGATAGACGATAATGATATTAAGTAGTTAAAAATGAAATAATTACCAAGCAACACCTAGCCAAAAGAAAACTTACACAGTTATATTAATATTAGATAAACTGGAGTTAAGGAAAGGGTATTTCAAGCATCAAGGTGGCAAATAATGGTAAAAGTTTTAACGCATCAGGAAGATAGAAATATTTTAAATTTATAATTACCTAATAATAGGATCACAAAATATTTTTAATTTTTTAAATTAATTTTACATAGATAAAAAAGATGATAAATTCACCATTGTAGTAGATTTCAGTATCACATTATCAAAATCTTTGAAATTGAAGATTTGAGGAATGTGATTAGCTATCTTGATCTGATAGATTCAACAAACATTTCCCTCAAAACCAAATGTATTATTTTTATATTTAAATTTTTTTTATACTGAAGTAATACTACATCATAACATTATATAATTTCAGGTGTGCAGCATTGGCAGTCAGTGTGTATACTAAAAGTACAGTTCTATCCTTTATTGTAAAAACAATCCCTTTGTCCTGTTTAAACCACCCCTTCCTCTTCCCTTTTGGTAACCACTAATTGGTCTTCTAATCTAAAAATTGATTCTTGTTTTATTTGGTTCATTGTTTTCTCTATATATCACAAGTGAAATCATATGGTGTTTGTCTTTCTCCATCTGGATTTTTTCACCAAACATACTACTGTAGGTCCATTCAATGTTGCAAATGGCAGGATTTCATCTTTTTTATAGCTGAATAGTATCTTGTATACTACTGTATGTAAACACTATATGTTCTTTATCCATTAACCTATCATCGGGCATGTAGGTTGTTTGCAGTTTTAGGTTATTGTAAATAATGCTTCAATAAACATGGAGGACATGTATCTCTTCAAATTACTCTTTTTGTATTTTGCATGTAAATACCCAGAATTGGGTTAATTGGGTCAAGTGAAATGTCTATTTTTAAATTGGGGGGAGGTAATCTCCATTAATGCTTTCTGTAAAGGCTGCACCAATTTACTTTCCTACCAACAATGTGTAGGGTTCCCTTCCCTCCACATCCTCTCCAACACTTGCTGTTTCTCATCTTTTGGGCAATAGCCATTCTCACAGGTTTGAGGAGATAGCTTGATTTGATTTGTATTTCACTAATAATGAGAGATGAGGAGTATCTTTTGATGTGCCTGTTGACCAGCTGTATGTCTTCTTTCAAGTGTCTATTCAGTTACCCTGGCCCAGTTTTTAGTCAACGTATTTGTTTTAATTGCTGTGTTTTGCACTCTTGGTATAGTTTGGATATTAACCTCTTGTCAGACATATAATCTGCAATTACCTTTTCCCATTTAGTAGGGTATCTTTTCATTTTTCATGCACGTTTCCTTTGCTGTACAGAAACTTTTTAGTTTGATGCAGCCCCATTTATTTATTTTTGCTTTTTTTCCTCTTATCATTAGACTCGAGTCCCTAACACATCTCAAAGCCAATGTCAGGAGTATATCACCTGTGTTTTCTTTTATGTATTTTATGGTTTCTAGTCCTCCACCCAAGTCTTTAATTCTTGTTGCATTAATTTTGTTATGGTATTATATAATGCTCTATTTTCTTTCTTTCAATGTGTTGTCCAATTTTCCTGACACCATTTATTGACTTTCCTTGCTCCTTTTGTCATATATGAGTTGTCCACATGTTTGTGGTTTTTCTTTTTTTCTGAGCTCTCAGTTCTATTCTATTGTTTCTGTATGTCTGTTTTATTCTAATATCAATCTGTTTTAATGTCTGTCACTTTGCAGTGCCATTTGAAGTCAGGGAGCATGATACTCTCTGCCCCCATATTTGTTCTATTTTTTTCCCTCAGAAGTGTTTTTACTATTAGGGTCTTTCCTTGTTCTAAATAAATTTCAAGATTTTTGTTATATTTCTGTGAAGAACGCCATTGGGATTTTAATAGGGATTGTATTGATATCTAAATTTATGGAAGTACAGAAATAAATAACAGAATGGGCCTCCCCGGTGGCGCAGCGGTTGAGTGCTGGGTTGCGAAGCTGTCCGCGGAGCCGGTTCGATCCCCGGCTGCTCCCCGGCCACCGGAGGAGGGTCCCACATGGCGCGCAGACCTCTCCTGCTGCCCGCTGCTCCCCTCAGCAGTGTACTTCGGTCCTTCTGCCTGCTCTGCTCCCTGCTCTGGCTCTGGTGAATTCTCTTACCCTCCCGCACTTCTGACTGTACCCAGTGCTTGTATAAACAAACAAACAAACAAATAAATAAATAAATAAACATGCCTCTTAAAAAAAAATAGAAAAGAAATAAATAACAGAAGAAAGAAACAGAAAAGAGAGTTAAAGATATACTAAATTCAGTAAAATGGTATATATGTGTATATAATCGAGGGGACAGATTGAAAATATTTAAAAAAATAATGAGAAAAAACGTTTTCCAAAGTAATGAAACACATCAAACTATAAAACTGTAGATTCAGTCAAGTCTGATAATCCTAAACAGGAAGAAAACAAAGAAAACCACAGCTTGGTACATCATAGTCAAAATGCTGAAAAATCATACACAAAGAAAAGAATTTTAAAAGCACACCAGAGAAGAAAAGACACATTACTTTTAATACTGACATAAACAATGGAAGCCATAATATAGCAGAATGACATGTTTAAAGTGCTGAAAGGAAACTTCTAACCTATAATTCTATACACTACAAAAGTATCTTACAAAAATGAAGGTGAAATACAGATGTTTTCAGACAAACTAAACAGAGAATTTGTTGCCAGTATACCTGAGCTAAAACAAAAACTAAAAGGAGTTCTTCAGCCAGAAATAAAATGATCCTAACAGAAAACACGAAATTCAGTAAGGAATAAGGAAAGCTAGAACAGATAAATATATCATTTAGGATAATTGAATATTGATGGGACAAAAAATAAAAACAATCTCTTGTTGACTTAAAAATATTTGTAGAATTAAAATATATGGCATAATGCAAAAGGCAGGAAGATGAATAAATGGAATTAAAGTTAAATGGAATAATTAATTTTGTTATTTGGTAAATGGTAAGTGTGAGCATTTTGCTAAGTGTTAAAATATCCAAGGTAGCTACCATCTAGTGGTAAATGTATGTGTGACTATCATGTTGCTAGAGGGCTGTAGGGATTAATAAAATATTTGGTTAATTCAAGAGAATTAAAGGGGGGGAGGAGCATCAAATAGATGGGAAGTTTAAAATAGAAAGTAGGCATGTCACTTATTACATTAAATATAATTGTACCAAATACCTTGTTTGAAAGAGCAAGGTGGTCATACTGAGTTTAAAAATAAAACCCCAAAATGTACTGTTTACATGAGACAATGTCATTATAAGGTCACAAAACTCAATTGGAATGGAACTGAAAATTTAGTGAATTTAGTGAAAAAGTAAGTAAAGATGTAATTAAGCCTTTAAGTCAAAAAGTATTTGCTTTATTTTTCAACTGTAAAATATTATGTGCCCTCTTCCAGTAAACTGCCATTAGAGAGTGAGTGGAGATGGTTTTTACTGCTGATGTTTAGCAAATATGTGGGGCTGACACATGTGAATAGAATTTTTAAAACAGAACACATTTGTTAGAATAGCTAAGTTTAAAGCCAAAACTAGACAATAAGAGTATGGAAAAAACAGAGCCAACTTCACTTATGATTATGACTCAAATTAATGAATGTGATGTATAAGATTTACATATAGTATGTATAATAAAAAGTACGTTATGACCAAATAGAAGTCATCTTAAAATTGCAGCAATGACATAGGAGTGGAAAATATATTAATGTATTTCATTGTATCATTACATTAAATGAGAAATATTTTGTAATTGTTTCTGTAGCTGCAGAGAAGTGTTTGATTAAAATTTATTAGTCATTAATGATGTTTAAAAAGCAGCATGATTTAGCAAATTAGAAATAAAAGGGAGCTTCCTTGACTTAAGAAAGGCTGAGTCTCTAAAGCCAACAGCAAACTTTAATGTTTCTCCTCAAATGCAAAAACAGTAATTTGAAGGGGCATATGCACTCACTCCTGGCTTCATTGAGCACTGTTTACATACTCAAGGTATACACACGTTGTGTGCACACACACACACACACACACACACGAATGAAATCTTCCCAACATAGATAGAACTGAAAGGGATTATGCTAAGTGAAGTAAGTCTGAAGGAGAACGACAAACACTGGATTGTGTTGTTTCTGCTCTATTCAGTTACATAGAAGATTGTTTTTTTTTTTAAACCACTGCACTGGCATGTGCATTTTCTACTACCTGAGAGCTGGCAGTAAATAAGATGCATTTCCACCATTGGGCCATAAATTAATGTAACCTTAGTTCTCTTGGGAGTTAATTTTATGTCCTGTGCCTCAAATTATATCTCTTTTCCCTGATTCATCATCTTCCTTGTGCTTTTTCAAAGTAGGTAATATCCAAATTATATTTTAATATTTCATAAGTTTTTCATTTGATAATTAGAAGAATCATACTGGGGCTTGGAGGGGGTGAATCTCCTTTCAGGGAAGATTTTTTTTTTTATTTAAAAAAGCCACTGGGTACAGTCAGAAGCACAGAGGGTGAGAAAATTCACCAGAGCCAGAGCGGGGAAGAGAACAGGCAGACTGACGAAATACACTGCTGAGGGGAGCAGTGGGGGAGACAGGAGAGGTCTGCTGCGCCATGTGGGACCCTCGCCGTTGGCTGGGGATCAAACTGGCGCCGCATAGGCTGGGAGCAGCTTCGCAGCCCAGAGCTCAACCGCTGCGCCACCAGGGGAGGCCCTCAAACAAGATCTTGATGCCTTAGATTGTCTCATTATTGTCTTCACAAAAATAATCTTAAGGAACTCTTGGGACATTTATGGAGTTGTAATAGCATTTTGTCCCTGTCTCCATTTACCAGTAATTTGAGTTCTTATCTCCCTTGGAGTTTCTAAATGTTGTGGTTTGTCATAGAGCTCCTGGTTTGTCAAGTTCATCTTGCAAAAACATTATTTGTTGTCAGTTACATGAATGCTTGGGCATTTTTAACAGTGCAGTTTAGGAGCAGAAATTTTTCTGTCCTTTTTTTCCAACAAGCTTGTAACAAGTAATTATCTTGGCTTCTTGGTATGCACTTTCATTTTTAAGTATTTCATCATATTCAAGAAATTACAGTTACTTAACTTTGACTAGTGTTCTGTTTTTGATATTTAGAGAATTTTAATCATTTGGATTACATATTTTGAATTATTTATTAATCTTAATTCTTAGTTTATATTGGTATTTTTCTGTTTTCCTGGTTGGGTATATTTCTAGTGTTTGAAAAGATACTTAACCTTCCTCCTACATTAAGTTATGACATTTTACACATGAATAATGTAATCTAATATTTATGGCAATATAAAATAAAAATTTTACCTTTTTCTGAATCAGATGGCCTGAATCAGTTTGAGTCAGTGATGGACACAATAAAAAATTTTACAGTGTAATTTCAGGAGTCCTTGGGTGACAGCGAGGAGAAAGATTTTTGAGGGCTCTGGGCATCTATGAAAGAATAAAAGGACACATAAGAAATAAGGATTTTTAAAGACTAACTTCATACATTTTAGAAGTTTGACAGCAATATCTTGGTTACTTATGCAGAAGATTTGAATAATGGGTCTCCCGGGTGGTGCAGTGGTTGAGCACTGGGTTGCGAAGCTGCCCGCAACCTCTGCAGCACCGGTTCCATCCCCGGCCACTGGGTGAGGGTCCCACATGGCACGCAGACCTCCTGCCACCCGCTGCTCCCCTCAGCAATGTATTTCGTCGGTTTGCCTGTTCTGTTCCCTGCTCTGGCTCTGGTGAATTCTCTCACCCTCCTGTGCTTCTGACTGTACCCAGTGCTTGTATAAATAAATAAATAAATCTTAAAAAAAAATCCTATCACTCAGAGAACTATTAACATTAAAAAAAATTTTGAATAATATTTTCTTTGTGTTTAATTTGAGATTGGTAGCATCACGGTATTGGATCCAACATTGTTTCATAGGCTAAACAAACTTTATTTCTTACAATTTTCTACAAAAACACAGTTTATAAAAAATATTAAGGTAAAAAAAGAAATATACAGCTTTCCCCATGCAGAAATTCCTCCCTTATTATTTAAGTAGATCTTCCTAGTGAAAGATATTGGAAAGAGATAATGGAAAAAAATTATCATTTTAGGAGGGACTCAAAATGTAACAGGGTGGTCCCCAGGAAAGGGGGAAGTTCCAGGTTCCCTGCCCCACCCAAGGGAGGGTGGAGCTGAGCAGGAATAGGAGAAGCTGCAGAAGAGACTGAGGAAGGAAGCAGGATGGAGCAAGGAGACCTGGAGGAGGCGCATGGAGCCTAGAGACACGTGAAGAAACTGCGCTTGTCTTTTGGTCGTGGACTAGGTGACACAGATGTGGGTGAGACCCGTGGGGAGGTGACAGTGGCAGCTTTTATCTTGATGTTGATTTTGCTCTTTTCCTTCCGGGCTTGTCCGGTTGTTTGTGACCCTTTTCTGTGGGTCCCCACTGGAAGATGCTTTAGACTTGTAGCAGGCTTTGGGGCCTTGTTCTGGGCCAATCCCATTTGGATGGACTTTTACCCACGAGGTGACGGGTAACTCTGGATGCTTCATTTAGAAACTAGACTCTTTGCCTTACCTGTATTGTTTCCTAGTTTTATTAAAGTTCCTTCCCATTAAAGTCTCCTATGTTTTCTGTTGATGCGGCGGATGGCAGAACCCATGTAGAATAGGCAGGTTTGCGGGGTTTGGGCTGCCCCTCTCCCTGTCCTATAACAAAAACATTAAATAAATGAAAAGCTAAGGTGACTATAAGAAAAAGAACATTACCATTTTGCAAGAGAAAATTCCAGGTTCCCTTAGGATGGTAAACATGTATAAATTGAAATTAACAGTTGCAGTTTTCCTATAGCCTAGATTATGCTATATACATGGACTACTTGATTGGATCTCTGGATACTGAATATTTGACAGAGGGGCTTAGAAACTGTGGGTGATCTTAGATGACAACTTGGGAAGGCACTCATTCTGAGAGAATGGAAGATACCTTGCAAAGAAGGAGTGGGTGCGTCCCCCGGAGGCTTAATGGTAAGGGGAACGAAAGGAGCCGAAGATAAGGGATCCAGTGGAAGTGATATTAAGATAATTTTAAGCAATATTAATATAAAAGAAAAGAGAGACAAATTCTGTACCCACCACCACCACAAAAAGTACCACTTATTAAAGAAAGTACACATGGTTGAGAGTACTTTTGAATAGAGAAACCTCATAAGCCAACTTATCTCCCTTCTTCTCCCTTCACAAGATTGCTTGCTATGCTGATCCTGAAACAAACGAACAAAAAATGACTAATCTTAAGTAGAAAAAAAGCTGGCATCTGTCAAAAAAGAAAACAGAAAATTGAAAACAAAGCTTCTTTAATAAGTTGAGCTATGTGCTTAACTTATCGGGCCTCCGTGGTGGCGCAGGTGGTTGAGCGTTGCACTGTGAAGCTGTCTGCAGCATCTGCAGCGCAGGTTCGATCCTGGCCAGCTGGCGAGAATCGCACATGGTGCCTCAGACCTCTCCTGTCTCACCCGCTGCTCCCCTCAGTATTGGGAGCCGCGCTACCCATGTCGTCCTGTTATAGAGCAACCCCGATATTAAACGGATTCCTGGCTGTGGGTCCTCACCCGCGCGCTTTAAAGGGACTTATGAATACTCTACTACAGACACACACAAAAAGGTTAATAAAAAGTTTATTTACAAGAGGAAAGGAAATAAGGAAAATGTACAACTCACGGAGAAAATAGGGAAATAAAGTCTTTAATGCGTCCTACCCGATCTGGCCGGATGCTGCGAGCTGGTGGAGAGCCAAAAATGGGGGATCCTCCAAAGCCCACGTGTCTGCCTTTTATATCCACCTGGCTGCTTAACCCCACCCTCAGGTCCCAGCCACCTTCCCTTTGGTGGTGATGGGATTTGGAGTTCCCAGTGTCTTTGGCTTTGACCTGGGGTGGGGGTGGAGTCCACAAAGCCTATATGGAATTTGCTTTGAGACATCCTTTTCCCCCTAACAGTATGACAAAAGTCCGGGCATGGAGCAGATTTCTGAAAAATCAAGAATCTTGTTAGCTGACTCCAAGATTCTCCTCATTTGTTTATGGCTAGTTTCTACCATTACTAAAATATGCATTTAAAAGTAAAACTGCAAATACTGATCAATCACTGAATAACCAAATTGATGACAAATGGCACTGCATGATACAAATGTTACATTTTTCATAAAATTAGTAGTCCTTTGCCAAAAAGGCAGCAATTCAACATTTGGCTTTACATTAACCAGTGAAAAAACTTCTGGAAACAAAAGGTTGTAAACATCTATCGCCAAGTGTTTGATATAGAGATGTGGTCTCGAGGCAAGAGCTAATTGGAGAAAGAAATTCCTTTACTTTAAAGTTAAAGATAACAGTTGGATGGCAGAGGCGAGCCATGCTCCAAGTGTAAGAAGATTCCTTATAAACCAGGAGACAGCCATAGTTGACTCCTGCTAAATTTTTCCTGTTCGTTTAGGGCTAATTCCCTAGGATGTGACAATTGGTATGATAGCTGTTAGAGTATGCATTCAAGAATAAGTCAACAGCAATTTGTGAATGGTTGAGCTAGTAATCACGGCTGCACAAATAACTCACTCGGAAATGGTCAATGTTACAACTACTGATATGTTACATATTGACCATTTTTGAGGATCAAAGGCTATAACCATCTCCGCCCCTACCCCTGATGAAATATTTGTAGTTCCTTAAAACAACATCCAGCAACCTTATGGAAGAGAAAATTGCCCCTTGATCTTAAAGTTAAATACGGAACTAGGCTGACTAGATAGTAGAGGAGTGATAGGTAGAAAACTCTTTGTTTAGATTAGGAGACTTCCTCCCTTAATTGAGAGTTGGGGGCTAGGGAAGAGTCAGTGAGGCTTGCCTGGCATTAATGCCCTCTAGGCCCTTGGTTCCTTAATATCAAATCAATATTAAAACAATATACTATAGATGATGATTTCTATATAAAAGCCTTCTGTTTTTTACTTTAATCAATTAGTTATAAGTTAGTCTAAACTTTATAGGTTAGAAATAATCTCTTTGTCTCCCTTCCCCCAGGTAACTTCCTGCCCTTTGTTTCCCTCAGCCCTTAGTTAATTGTTCACCATGGCAAACTTAGAAATGTTAGTTGCAGACACACAGGCTTTTTTTGCTAGTAATACAATAACTGTTGGATTGTAAATAACTACTTTGAAAACATTTGTTTATCAACTGTGCCTTCTTTAAGACAAAGAATAATAAATGTTACACCTCTGCCTGAAGGCAAACAGACCCTTGGCTGCTCCTGAAAAAGAACATGTGATGATTATTACCTTCCTACCTTATGCTTGTGTACTCACGATTTGCTTAGTATAAATAAAGGACTGCTGAGACCCTCAGTAGGATGATGTCAGCACCCTGATCAATTGTCTGTGTCTCCTCTTTCCCCTTCCCCTTCCCTTGTTTTCTCTACAATTGCGCCAACGCCTTCCCATCCTTCAGGAACCCCTGACACCCAGACTGCTGCGGCTGGCTCGCAACACCTCAGCAGTGTATTTTGTCAGCCTGCCTGTTCTGTTCCCAACTCTGTCTCTGGTGAATCCTCTCACCCTCCTGCACATCTGGCCTGTACCCTGGTTCTTGTATAAATAAATAAATCTTAAAAAAATAAGTTAAGCATATATCTAGATCTACATGTACATTTATATCTGTATCTAAATCAGAGAGCGAATAGAAGGAAAATAGAAAAGACAAACCACAGAGCAGAAGAAAAGTGAAACACTACACTGATATGAATAACCTATATTAAACAAGCAATTGCATTATGAAAGGACAGCACGAGTCAGGCACTCAAAAACTCACGATTGAAATGGACCAACAAAAGGAAGATTAGGAAACAGGAGCTGACTAAGTTGGGAAAGAAATTGACAAAAAAAGACAAAATCATTTCAGAAATGAAAACTAAATTACAAGGTACCTGAGGAAGATAGATATTACTAAAAGTTCAGTAAGAGACACAAGGAATAGAAATGAAAAGGAGTCAGGAAAATGAAACTGAAATAAGAGAGATAAAAGGATCAGAGAGAAAGTGGTAGAGAAGATTCAATATATTTAGTTCAAGACCTTGAACTAGGAAAACAAATGGAAAATGAACAGAAATAATATTTTAAATTATTATGAAACAACTTTTGTGGAATAAAAGGAGGCTCTAATTTCCATATTGAAAGGACTCTGCATACCAAGACAAATTGATGTATAACTGATTTTTAGGTATATCTTACATCCTGCTACTACACCTTAAAATAAAAGGGGTGGGGGGCGGAATGCGTAAGCCTCCAAGCCAGAAAATAACATTTTTAATTTAAAAATGAAAATAAAATGGAAAAAAAATCAGCTTTACATTATCCTTCTAGAAACACAAGGAAAGGAAGTGATGGACATTTTAAAGAAATTAAAAATGAGTAAACATTTTACTTTATTGTGAAGTATTGGATAAGTGAAAACTCTGACACCTATAATGAACTCAATGATTACTTGCTCATTGTTCTTAGAACAACTTTGTCTTTTGAAATCTAATGTGTATTTGTTATTTTGAAAAGGGTCAAATTTTTTTTTTAAAGATTTATTTGTTTGTTTGTTTATACAAGCACTGGGTACAGTCAGAAGAGCGGGAGGGTGAGAGAATTCACCAGAGCCAGAGTGGGGAGCAGAGCAGGCAGAAGGACCGAAGCACACTGCTGAGGGGAGCAGCCGGCGGCAGGAGAGGTCTGCGCACCATGCGGGACCCTCCTCCAGTGGCCGGGGAGCAGCCGGGGATTGAACCAGCGCTGCAGAGGCTGCTGGCAGCTTCGCAACCCAGCGCCTAACCACTGCGCCACTGGGGAGGCCCGAAAAGGGTCAATTTTTTAAAAACTTTTTTCTATTTGTCTTCATTTGGGAAAATTGACTATTATATTCCTAATCTGCACTCTATAATTTATACTATAATGTATTTGGTATGTATTATATAAACTCTGCATCATTTTGTAAATATTAAACTTTTTTTCTTCATAAAATAACCACTCAGAGAGTTATTGTTGTCTTCATTTTATTTATATATTCACTCAGCAAACATTTATTGTGTTTAATATTTTATGGTAAACATTGACTATCCAAAGAAGAAATAAGATGTACTTTTTGTCTTCAAAGAGGCGAAAGATATGCATAGATGTGTCTAAATAAATGATTATATTTGCAAGAAAAATACAGAAGAAATTGGTAGTCGGTCCAAACAGGAAGCAGAATGGAGAAAATCAGAAAATCGTGAAGCTACAACGCCCATTGGTGGAGAACAGTAGTTGGATATGCTGAAATAACAGATTGGTACATAGAGGAGTTGCTGGAGATGAGGCTTGAATGTAGCTGGAACTAGGTTTTGAAGACCACTAAATGCTTTGATAAAAAGCGCACCCTAATAACTGGTTGTTTTAAAACATTTTTAAGTCTTACAAGTAAAAGACAGTATCTGGGAATATTAGAATATTTTTATTAAAGATTTATTTATTCATGCATACAAGAACTAAGGTACAGGCCAGAGGTGTGGGGGGGTGAGAGGACTCACCAGGAACAGAGTGGGAAATAGAATAGGCAGATTGACTGAAACACTGCTGAGGGGTCGAGACAGGAGAGGTCTGCTCTGCCATGTGGGTCAGCTGCGTGGCCAAGGAGCGAACTCAGTGCTGCAGTAGCTGCCGATAGCTTCATAGTGCTGAGACATAACCCCTTGTGCTACCAGGGAGGCCCTGGGAATATTAGATTATGTTAACTAATCCTATTTCATACTAATTCAATTCAATCTGAATATAGTTATGTTAAAAATTATTAGGTGACTTTTCATAGATTGTTATTTCATAGATTAAAAACTTAAACATACATTTTAACATATTTCATATTTGGCTTATTTAAATATTTACCATATTTAAAAATAGTCTTTAACTTAACTTTGTATTTTTTAATTTCTATTTCCAGATATAAAGAAGACCGGATGGATGAGGAACTAATGGAACCTCTGAAATATGCTGAACAACTTCCTGTAGCTCAGATAATACACCAGGTTTGCTTTCCATTTAATTCTTTTGAAAGAAACAAGATTTTTAATCTCTGAAAAGTAATTGCTTTTGTTAGCTTTTTCAGAATCAATGTGCTATAGCTGAAAGGCATTCCAGGCCGTCTATCCCTATTTAGACTCCACCTATTACAGCTGGAAGTCTCATTCAAAGCACAATATTAAAAGGCTACTTGCTGTGTAACAGTAGAATTCTTACTTATATAAAATACAGGGTAAAATCAGAATTTTCTTTTCTGTATTACTTAACAACAAGACTTAATTTCAGAAAACTTTCATTCGAACCATTATACATAGTACTTGTTAGTGACAAGAAAAAAAGCTGAAAAATATCACCTTGTGTAATTTTTTGGAGTAGCTAAAATGAGAAAACAGTCTTTCCCTACTCCTTCTATCCCACTCCATTATCGACTCTTACAAAGTATAATTCTAAATGTCATGTGGGCAATTTTTTCATTTCCAATTGTAATAACTCTATCATCTCTTCTACATAACTATAACCTAAAAGAAGGCAGTGTGGTAAGTATTTAAACTTATATTTTGTACTGTAATATTGATAGCATATTAAATCTGTTAGGCCAGATTCTAAGGATTTTAAATAGTCTGTTGATAGAAGTTATGGCTTTTAGACCTACCAGGTTTTTCTTAATCCATAGGTTATAGGAAACATTAAAAGTCCTTAAATGTCAGAATTTCTTAGAATTTTAATGAATCCTAACTATTATTGAGTCTTTCTACATTGTCTTTTGTCAATCAAAATAATTTTTATTAAGTTGATATGATTAAAGGTGTCAGTTTGAGCTTATTAAAAGACACAGGCTTTTACTTTAAAATATTGACTTTCTAGACCTTTTCATTGACATTGAAATTTAGTATTAAAATTCTATGAGAAATTACCAAAAAATGGTCAGAAATTTACTCCTTTGGGAAGCTTGTCTGTGCTTGGTAATCAGGTCCAGTTTATATGTCAGGAATTCCCTGGTGTTGTCAGAGCTTAAATGACCTAACAGCCTGCAAATGTCACATTTAAAATTCTGTCTTCATGCCTGACTCTCAGCATAAATGAATTAAACAGCAGAGCAGGCAGCAAGTCAATATGTTCTTAACAGTGAGAGTGAGCAATGAAACAGTTTGTGGTTTGTTTAGAATAGGTAAATAGAATCTGCCCAGAATAGTTCACCTAGAGTAAAATCTGAAACAAGAAGCAAGAATTAACCTTTAAGATGGTTGACCAGATGAAATGTCAGTCATGTGTTTATAGCATGAAGGAACCAATAAGCTATGGTTTATATAACAACTGCATTTGTTATTATACACTGTGTGAATTCAAAGATAAATTATTTTTGACCCTGGTGAAAAATTTCATGCTATTTTTGGCAGTATAGGAAGTTTATTATAAGCATTATAATTAAAATTCTGTAGTGCTTGGTTTAACAAATTTTGGTTTTTAAGAAATTTTCACAGAATGAAAACAGGGTAGGGAAGAGCACCAGGAACTATGGTAATGAACTGTGGATGCTTTGGTGATGAGAGAACTCATCACTCCTGAGGGGAGAAATTATATATTGTCCAAAAATTAACAGCAATCTAAGAAAAATATTTGATAAAAAAATTTAAAAGAGTTTGCATGTTAGGGATTCATTTTCTATTTTTTATTGAATAAAATTAATTCTATTCTCAAGGGGTAGTCATGAAGAGGCCATTGTTAAACCAGATTCTTCATCTGTTCCTGTTCTTACTTTCCTTTACTGACAATATTATAACCTTGGCACCATTACCATCATCCGAACAAATGGTCTTTAAGATAAACATATAAATTGTGTTGCTAGAAGTTCATTTATAAGTGGACATTTGAAAACAATATTTTTCACTAAGATAATGGTAATATATAAGATAATTAGATTCAGTCAATTCAACAAAAGCCTTCTATCTGTACTGCATCTAAATTATAGCATTATTGTATTATAAAACTAACCTCTACCCATAACTTTGTTTTTCCTATCTGTAACTTTTTCCCCACTAATCTTACATCATGTTTTACTGCTTCATATTTTAGAGAATGTGTCATATTTGATTGTCTTTCTAGACCTTTTTCATTTCTGGATATTCTTTTTAGCATCTTAACCTGGTGCCTTTTCATCATATATACGAATGGCTGGATACACATTTTTAGTAGTAGGTATACTGAGAACCAGGAACACTTCTTCCTCATTACCCAGACATCAGAAGTCAGGGCCTCTTGATAGTCGCACGGTATAAAAGCTGCAGGAGAGAAGGAATAGGGACAGGGCTTGTAACATGAGGAGCAACTTGAGAAAAAAGAAAAGGATGGACTGGGTTCTCAGTCATTTGAGTAATTCACTTAATATATGTTGCTAAAACTGCTTTTTACAATCAGGAACTATACAAGATTTCAGTATTGCTGTTTTATACTTCAAAATTGTTTGCCATCTTCGGGTCCTAGCTCATATGACCACTCATCTAGGAAACCCAAGAAAATCAAGTGATAAACAGTGGAATTAAAAAATGTCTGGTGAGAATAGCTAGATATAGATAAATAAAAATGATAACTTCTCTTTATTTGCTGCCATCTTGGCACCTCCTCTTTTGCTTTATATCCCTTCACCCCCCCCCTTTATATCTTTTTTTTTAAAGATTTATTTGTTTGTTTATACAAGCACTGGGTACAGTCAGAAGTGTGGGAGGGTGAGAGAATTCACCAGAGCCAGAGTGGGGAACAGAACAGGCAGACTGACGAAATACACTGCTGAGGGGAGCAGTGGGTATGACAGGAGAGGTCTGTCCCACCATGTGGAACCCTCGCCGGCGGCCGGGGATCAAACCAGCGTTGCAAAGGCTGCGGGCAGCTTCGCAGCCCAGCGCTCAACCACTGCACCACCAGGGGAGGCCCTGTTTTATATCTTAATGCCATGATATCCTCAGTAATTTTGGTTCAGACTCTAGGGGTCTTTTTCTCTTTTCCTATCTTTCTCTCTTTCCCTCACCTTTCCTTTCCCTTTTTACCTTCCTTCTCCTTCCTTCCTCCTCTCCCACTGTCTCCACTTCTTCTCTCACTCAAAATATTCATAATTGTTTTTTAACTTTGTAAATTTGTTCTTTGAAAGTCTCTCACATTTCTGTATTTGTTGTACAACTGCGAACAAGTGCAAAACATCATATCTCACAGATAAATCATCACCGTCAGAAAATAATTAGTACCATTGTGAAAGTTATAATCATTCACATTTTATGCATGGCTAAACTGAGGTTCAGAATGGTTTAAGTAAGTAATTTGCTAAGGTCTTCCATATTAAGTGGTAATGGGAGAATTTGAGTGTAGGTCTGTTTAACTCCAAAGTCCGTCCTCTTAACTACAATGCTATACTTCTTTTTTGTTTTTAAAGATTTATTTTTATTTATTCAAGAGCTGGGGTACAGGCCAGAGGCACGGGAGGGTGAGAGGATTCACCAGAGACAGAGAGGGGAGCAGAACAGGCAGACGGACTGAAAACACTGTGAGGGGAGCAGCAGGCGAGGCAGGACAGGTCTGCCTCGCCATGTGAGTCTCTCCCTGGCTGGCTGGGAATCAAACCCACGCTACAGAGGCTGTGGACAGCTTCATAGCACTGTATTCAACCCGCTGCATCACTGGGGAGGCCCCTACTATGTTATACTTCTTTCTGGTGAGCATTATGAAGTTCTCTATATTCTATAAAAGAATCTTGTCCCCAGAAAATTGGATGAATGAGTATAAATAAGTGTAGTACATATTCTGGTTAATTGAAACCATATTTTAGAAGAACTAAAGGACAACAGAATTAGTTCAACATTCAGCAGATGAATATTCACATATTTAGAAATTGGTCTAAAGAGAGTGTATCCTTTATGCACTTGTATTCCTGATTTTCTTTTCCAATCCAGTTGCCCTTGGCTTCTTGATAAGGGTTTGAGTTGAGATAAAGATCTGAAGAGATGCCCACATGGCTCACAGACCTCTCCTGTTGCCCGCTGCTCCCCTCAGCAGTGTACTTTGGTTATTGTGCCTGCTCTGCTCCCCGCTTTGGTTCTGGTGAATTCTCTCAGCCTCCCGCGCTTCTGACTGTACCCAGTGCTTGCATAAACAAACAAACAAACAAACAAACAAACAAACAAACAAACAAACAAATAAATAAACAAATAAATAAATCTTTAAAAAAGAATATATATAATTAAAAAAACTAATAAGAAAGGCTGCTAAAATTTAGCGTTGCTTATGTAAAATCTTATCTAGTTGACTCAACTGAAGAGAAAAATATTCTGTGGTCCCCTCGCTGAGGATCCATATTTAGTTCAGCAACCTTAAGGTTTTAGTTGACTTTTGTGAGCTATCCTGATATTCTAACCACCACTTACAGTATGGTTTTCAAAACACATTTTCTGTTTTCCTTAAAGCTAGTGGTAATAAACACATTTGGACTATAATTCATTCTATGGTTGCCTTTTTCCTGTTTCCCACTACTGAGGGGAGCCAAATAGATAGTGGTTTGTCCAAAGTTGTAAGAAAAATGAGTGTTAAAGAGCCCTGATAATCATTTATACTGCACAAGTGGACCGTAAATGCTTGAGAATTAGCTACACACAACTAAAATAAACTATCAGTAATTAAAAACAACCAGACAAACACACATTTCTTTCACAAGTCAAAGTAATTTAGAGTTCATCACATTTAGAATGCAGACATCCCTAATGAATATTAGACATTTGACCCTTTGTATTGCCTTGAATATTAAGATCTTGGTAGTAATTAACTGTACTCTCTTTGCATTATAGCTCTATCATTTTAGTTACTAAGACAAAAGACTTTCAGAAAATTATTTGGAGACTCTTCATAGAAAATACAAGATTTTTTCTCTCTTTAAAAATATTTTGTATAAATAGTATTTTGTATAAATAGTAAATAGTATTGCCTAAGGTATATTTCATAATGGTTTTTCATTTGATAAAGAGATACCATAATTGAATTAAAATGATGGCTCCAAGCTGAATTTCGATCCTTTAGAAATTTATTGTAATTTTGATAACTTGTTTTGTTGAGGTTCTAGCAGGGGAGCACAGCTACTTGTATATCCTTGACCCAAGAGCGGCCCATCTCTATTTGGAGAAGGCCATCCTCTTCTGACACAGCTTCTGGAGGGACTCACATGGAAGGGTTAGGGAAGAAGGGGGTACCAGCCTACCTAGCCACATCAGCCACATAAACCCGGCTGTCAGTGGGCTGACAGATTTCACTTATCTGTGGAATATAAGTAACAAAAAAATATATTCTGGCAAAAAACAAATCTTGGACTTAGTGAAAAATTTACTGGTTACCGGAGGGAATGGGGTGGGAGGTTGTTGGGAGTTTGGAGGAGAAAATGGGGAGGGAAAGGAATAAGGCATGGTTTGGTGAAGGATGAGTGGAATATATATATGTATGGAGGAGTAAAAATGTAACCCCAAAATTACAATAAAAAACATAAATTAATTTAAAATTTTTATTGTCGTTTTGTAAATGGACAAATTTTGAGAATGTTTTATTTTCCATATTTCGTTGTATCAAATTGGATCACATAGCTTCTGATGCAGTCTTGAGTTTTGTAACTTAAAGATGAAGTGTAGACAACAATGTTAAGGCCACAAGTGTGCTTTGGTAGAACATTGTTGGTACTGAATTAATGTTGGTTTTCTGGAAGTTGAAGCAAGTGAGGAGATGTGCCCTTTTCTAGCTCAAGGAAATGAAAGGTGGTGTGATCCTTGGTTAGTTCCCTAGCCTCATATTTGTACCTATATTTGAGGTGGAGAACCTACCTGTACAAGGGAGAAAAAGACCATTTACACAGTGAAGAAAATAGAACCAGATCACTCATGCTCACATCCTGTGTTTACAGTAGGAAGGTTTTAATTTACAGCATAATAAGTTAGCATACTAGTTAAAGTAAATAAGAAGGGGAAATACATTTTAGCTTTTGTCAATTAGCTGTTATTGTTATGACTGTCCTAATACACTTAAATCCAGGAACCTACCAAAAGCATTACTAGAAATACAATGGGAAAAAATAGAAAATGAAAACAAGAAAATCTTTTCTCATATAAATTTGGGAACTATCTATTTGCATATAGACACATTAAAACATAGTAATCTTCAGCTGCGTGCTATATATTTGACAGCAGTAAGATAGGGACTAGCAACAAATTGAAATAGTTTAACTTCGAGTTACTTAATCTGTCATCTAAATAGACCTGAAATCGCTTTAATGTGCTTCCTGATAAGAGTTATCATTCATTTTAAAACTGATACACGCTTGTCAGAAAAGTCATGTTTTATATCAAAGGATCAATATCTTTCATTACAAATTTTTAACATTCAGGATTAGTTATCATTTCATTGTGCAAATCATTTTTGTGGATAATTTGTGTATTATATTTCAGTTATAATTACTGATAATTTTTGGATAAGTTCAAATTTCCTTCAAAAGTTACTTTTATTTTGATCTATATTCAGATGTAGTTATTGGCACCTAATCAAGGTATTTAACTTACCAGTTACATCACCAACGTTACAAATATTTTGGAAAAACACAATAATTTTCATGTAACCTAGTTTTAATTAAGAAATTTCTTCATTAAAGAACAAATAGACAATCTTGTAGAAAAAGCATGTTTGCTCTTAGGTAGTTTTTTTAATTTCTAGCAATGCTAGAGAGAGATATAATAATGTGTATATGTATTTTATATTTTATATATGTATATGTAAGGTATATGTATATATGATATAAATGTATATGTTAGACAGTAATAAAATACTTTTCTTCTATATAGTTCTATTTATTATACCTAAAATTTTTATTTCTTATAAAATGGTTTTAATATTTTAACAGTTTTTAAGACTTTTTAAACTTATTTTCCTTCTTTTAGTACATCTCAGTTGTTGTTTCTGCCAAAAATTTTAAATAGTAATTATAGTGGCTTATAATTATTAGCCTGCTATCCTCAACTAGTATAGAAGGAGAAAAGGAATGTTTCTGATTTTAAACCATATAGAAGACCTTTATCCCTGAGAAAGGTCATTACAAGTAGTGTATGAAAACAAATTTTAAGATTTGTTTTTATTTTACAAATATGCTAAACATTTAATAAAGACTACCATGACTAAAAGTGACTACTTTTGTTAAAAAGTAGTCTACATTTTGTTAAAAATGCTTTGTCAAACTTTAGATAATTTATTTGAAAAGAAAATTTGTTTATAATCTTTTTAGGTGTCAGCAAATGGTATTCCAAAAAAAATTAATTTGACTGAAATTAGCTTGTTGCGCCAATGAATGATTTCATTTAAACACAGAAGGGGCTTCTTGATTTGTTTTTTCAGAGTATCTCAGAAGAAAAAGATGCCAGTTTTTAGACTCTTAATACTTAAAAGAATTGTGATCGTTCTCTTGGGAGATCTGCATTATATAAGTTGTAAATATTCTACCTAAAATAAGGAGTTAGAATTCAACTTTTTCTTAAGGAGGAAAGTTACAAAAACTTATTATTGTGATTTAAAATTTTTTCTTAACTCTTTACCCACTTAGAAATAGTTTTACAACTGGAGATATAGTGTGTTTCATTTTCTTTTTTCTTTTAAGAATAATCACTTTAAAAAAAAAAAAAGATTTATTTATTTATTTATTTATTTATACAAGCACTGGGTACAGTCAGAAGCACAGGAGTGTGAGGGAATTCACCAGAGCCAGAGCGGGGAACAGAACAGGCAGAACGATGAAGTACACTGCTGAGAGGAGCAGCGGGCGGCAGGAGAGGTCTGCATGCTATGTGGGACCCTCGCCCGGCGGCCGGGGATCGAATCGGCGCTGCAGATGCTGCATGCAGCTTCACAACCCAGCGCTCAACCGCTGAGCCACCGGGGAGGCCCTCATTATCTTTTTTAAGCATTTATACATACAAGAACTGGGGTGTAGGCCAGAGGTGTGGGGGTGGGAGGATTCACTAGAGACAGAGTGGGGAACAGAAAGGGTAGATTTACTGAAATACACTGCTGAGGGGAGCAGTGGGTGAGACAGGAGAGGTATGCTGTGCCATGTGTGTTATTTCCCTGGCCGGGGATGGAGCTTATGTTGCAGTGGCTGGCCATAGCTGATAATGCTGTGTCTTTAACCCCTGCGTCACTAGGGAGGCCCCAGTGGTTTTCATTATTGATGTATTAGTGGGGTAAAGGAGGTTTTTTGGCACAACATAAAATGTAATTTAAATGTACTTTTTTTGATTTTCAAGTGCAGTAAGTTGTGATAATTAAGTAGTTGACCTTTTATCATAACAGGGTGTAAAATCATAAAATAATTGAGAGCATATTGATTTCTCACTGCCTTCACAGAATGGTATTATCTCAATGTTAGAAGATCTTCTAGACCTTTTTCAGCCCATCCAATCCTTGTCTCTCTTAGGTGGCATCCTATCAAAAGGTTGTCCAGTAAAGGACAAATTAAAACAACTCTAAATGGTGGGAAAGGCAACCTGTTCTCTTTTAATCTGCTTGTTAGAACGTTTTCTTATATTTAATTGAAAACAATCTCTGTATTTTCCACACCTCATTTTAGTTCTAAAACTAAAGGCTACATAAAACAAATCTTTCTGGTTCCATCTACCAGCCATTTCTAGGTATGTAAAAGGTTGTTACTTTTCTCCTTAACTTTGCAAGATTCTGTCTTAAAGACATAGTGGAAAGCCTTTGGAATGAGTCAGGACTTGTTTCAAACCAATTAATAGTTTTGTTACCTTGGGCAACTTACTTATTTCTTTCAGTCTATCTACTAAATAATGTATATAGAACAACTGACACATTCTTGACATTGGACAAATGTTGCTTCTTAACAAGAATACAATTAGTTGGCATACATAGATAGCCAGCCATTTTTAGTGTGTACACCTATTTCATTCTTTTTGTGAAAGATGCAAATGGAAAACAAGCTGAAAAAAAAATCTGCACAAAAATCCCAATTTCGTGTATATATTCAAATATATATTTATATGTACCACATATATTTATACACATATATTTATACACACATAATATCTATACATTTATATATATACACACATGTATTTCTACTATATAGCTTAAATTCATATTGCTGCTTATAGCCATAGGGTTTTTATTTACTTAACTCTGATTTTTCTTCTAGTTTATTCCTAAAGTACTAGTTCTGCAGATTATTAATAGTTAATAGTCTATTAAAAGAGCTTTACAATATAGTAAGTTAGTGAATTGCTTAAATAAGAATTGTTTCTTTACTGTAGGTTGTATCATCTTCAGTAAACTGATATGTGTTATGAAGGTATCAGAGATTTCAAACACTGTTTTATCCTCTTTCTAGAATATTCTTTATTCTTATAATTACTTGCCAATATAAATAATACAAAACCACAGACTAAAAGAAAATCATTTTTCAGCTAGGGAAGGAACATCTTTGTTCTATTTTCTTAGATTCTGTGACTGGACCTGAGAGAGCTAAACTGACATAAGGCAAATTAGCATAGGAAAGTGTCCAGATTTTATTTAATATTTTCATATGCACATGGGACTCTGCATAAGGAAAATGAACCCAAAGAAGTAGTTAGGACTGAGAGCTTACATTCTTTAATAATGAAATCATAAATATATGGACAACTGAGGAAACAAAGGGCTAGTGCCAGGGGCAGCAAAATGTGGGGAAGAGGCTAGGAAATACAAGGAGAGAAGGGTTATTTTAATAGTTTTGTACAGATTCATTTCAGTGTTGACTTCCATTCTCCTGTGATAGGGATTTTCTTCCCCTGCCATAAGGAGGGTGACTTTCTCATGGGGAATTTTATGATCTGCTTTTAGGTAAGAAGATGGAGGTCAGAGAGCCCTCCTTCCACCCACTGTTTCTCATATGCCTTCAATTCAAAGTAATCTTTATGCCAAATAGATATATTTTGTGGCATCGTATTCTAAATCTCTTCAACAGCAGATCTGTTGGACCATGGGTTGGCACACCAAGGCCCACATGTCAAATTCATCTTGCCACCTGTTTTTGTAAAGTTTTATTAGAAAATAGGCAGCCTGGTCTTGTAAATTTTGTCTATGCTATTTCTGTACCATGAGGCAAGTTGAAGAGGTGGAGTTGCATGCTGGGACAGAGATTGCATGGATGGCCCACAAAACCTAAATATTTGTTATCTGGTTTTTGCAGAGAAAGGAATAAAAGACCCCTGCCCTTAAACCTTGAAATAATTTCTCAGCATCAAAATTTATGAAGATGACTGATTTATAAACTATTCTGTATACCTTAATTTTATTTAAGAAGTAAGGATTTATCTATATTTTATTAAAATGAACTTTTTCATGACCTACAAATATAAATATGAAGGAAACTATGTTAATATATGTACATTAGTACTTTCACAAGAAGGAATAACCATATGACAAGCCCCTTAGTCCAAATGACTTGTGTACAGTAGGCATTTAGGACATATTTGTTGAATTTATTGTAGATAAAAAAATCTAGAAAAAAGGTAAGATGAAACAGAGTACAAAGGGATTCTTCTAGTTTTAAAATAAAACAGCATATCTGGGGCCTCCCGGGTGGCGCAGCGGTTGAGCGCTGGGTTGTGAAGCTGCCCGCAGCCTCTGCAGCGCCAGTTCAATCCCCGGCTGCTCCCCAGCCACCTGAGGAGGGTCCCACATGGCGCGCAGACCTCTCCTGCCGCCCGCTGCTCCCCTCAGCAGTGTACTTCGGTCCTTCTGCCTGCTCTGCTCCCCGCTCTGGCTCTGGTGAATTCTCTCACCCTCCCGCGCTTCTGACTGTACCCAGAGGTTGTATAAATAAATAAATAAATAAATCTTTAAAAAAAAAAAAAAACAGCATATCTGAATTTTGAAAGCATCTGTCAACCTTAGGAAAACCTATGTTACTTACAATTTTCCTGTGTAGGAAATTGATATATACAGAATAAGATGAAGAAAGAAACCTCTTGGTGGTGCAAGAGGTTAAGACGCAACCTATGAAGCTATCCGCAGCTTCTGGAGCATGAGTTTGTTCCCCAAGTTTGATCCCCCCGGCCGGCCAGGGAGCTGCCCACATGGCACAGCAGACCTCTCCTGTCTCGCCCGCTGCTCCCCTCAGCAGTGTATTTCAGTCAGTCTGCCTGTTCTGTTGTCTCTGGTGACTCCTCTCACCCCCAACACCTCTGACCTGTGCCCCAGCTCTTATAAAATAAAATAAATCTTAAAAAAAAAAATGAAGAAAGTGATGAGACAGTATCTTTTTATCTGTTAACATGTAGTTAAATATTCTTACTTATATGGATTACACAAAAGTGAATCCTAGTTTTTTTTAAGGTAGCCATTTATATGTAGCAATAAAAAAATATAAATTAGAGCATATGATTGGAAGAATTTCTTGCTTTAAAAGATCAAATTTGCATATGTTTACAAAGATTTCTTCATTCCAGGTAGTTGTGCCTGCCACCTAGAGCCAGTGAAAAGTGGAGATTTAGCATTCCTACATTCATATATGCCATGTTTGCTACTAGATCCTGATAGGTAGGAGAGGTAACATCTCCCAGCATAGTGCCTCATACCCATTTTGCTCCTTCTTGTGGACATACCAAACTTATCTTCCCTAGTTTCATCCCTCCAGTATGGGCTCTATGGCCCATTGATCTTGTGCTTTTTTCAGTTGCCCTATAATGTTTGTGCGGCTACAGGAGTTGCCTAGAGGACAAGAAGTCTGGACATAGTCCCACAGAGGAATTCTGCAGTTTAGTAGTATAATGTAGTGGCTAAAGAGCACTGACTTCGAAATCAAGCTAAGCAATATTTTAGTCCTAGCAAAACCACTTACAAAAGTTTCTCTAGTTGCAACTAGTCAGGTTAGTCAATCAGTTTTCTCATATTTAATATAAGATGGTAGTAATAATTATGTCACGGTGCTGTTGTAAGGATGAAATTAGATAATGTATATGAAGGACTTGGTCAGCACTCCATAAATGATGATCATGATTATGGGTAATCGTGGTAGTTTTTGTACCAATTGTTAATTCTTCTCATCTGTAAAACAGGGCAATACTATTAGCAACCTTAAAGGTTAACCCATTTAAAATTCTTAAAAAAAAATTCATGGCTTATGATAAAAACTTTAAAAATGTTCAACATTATTGTCTGCCATTTCTGTTTAACTCTTGGATTCTTATCACTACAGATTTGTTTTATACTCTGATGAAATCCCTTTCTCTTTCTACACTGAGTCTGTCCTCCTTTCCAAATCTTTTAGGGACATGGAAATTTTGTGTAGACTTGGAAGTGTGTGTGTGTGAGTGTGTGTGTGTGTGTGTGTGTGTGTTTCTTTTTGGTTTAAAATTGGGTAAGATGTAGTTTGTATCTTTCAAGGTATAAATTTTCAAATTTCTTACCCTAAAGTTATTCTTATATTCTCTTTAGTATATTTTAAATGTATTTATAGTGATGTTCTTTCATCCTTCTCTTTTCTTTCAATCATTTTTTTCCAGAATTGTATCAATTTTATTGAACTTTCAAAGAAAAGCCAGTTTTGGGTTATTGATATTTTCTTTATTTTTTGTCTTCCCTTTCATTTAATGTTATCCTTTTTTATTTTTTTCTGTTTATTTTGGGTTTCATTTGTTCTTTTTTTGAATTCTTCAGGTGGAATTTTCCAATACAAGTATTTAAAGTTACACAAACCTTTGTAGGCATGTTTTGTACACATCCACGTGTTTTGAAATGTATTTTCACTTTTAGTTAATTAAAAACATTTTCTAGTTTCCCTGTGATTTATGTTTGGGTTATTTAGAAATGTGTTGTTTAGTTTAAAAATTGGGGGGGGATTTTCCAATTACCTTTTTTTATTTTGAGTTCTAGTTTTTTCTATGTGGAACACTGTAATTTCAAAACTTTTAATTTATTTTGAAGTAATTTTTTTGTTGATGTAACATTGCATTACAACATAAGTTTCAGGTGTGCCTTCATATCTCTTATGATACAGGTATTTAGTATACTACCTTGTAGCATAGGTCTGTTATAGTGAAAGTCTGTTAAATTCCCCTCACAGCTTTTACTTTACTGAAAGATGTTTTATTTCACCTCCGTCTTTGAAAGATATTTTCACTTGATATATTTTCCCCTAGAATTCTAGGTAACAGTTGTTTTTATTTTAAGTACTGTGAAGATGTCCTGCCATTGTCTTCTGGCCTCCAAGGCTCTAACAGTGCATCTTCAATTATTCTTATCTCTGTTCCTCTGTTACTGGGATCTGTACACTTTTCCTTAAAGAAGCCAAATAGTAAATATGTTAGGCCTGTGGGTTATATGATTTTTGTCATAGCTGCTGACACTGTAGTCAGCATGTAGTATGGTGTGAATGCAGCAGTCAACAATATGTAAATTAATGAGTATGCTGTGTTCCAGTAAAACTTTATAAAATCATGTGGTCGGCCCATGTGTAATTTGCTGAACTATGCTCTGTGACACAAATCTCTTTATCTGACTGTTTTTAAGATACTCCGTCATTGCTTTCCAGCATTTTGATTGTGGTAGTTCTTTGTGTGGTTTTCTCTGTTTCTTATGTTTGGTGTTAGCTTTGTGGATTTGGCAATTTATAGTTTTTATGAAATATGAAAAGTTTCAGACATTATTTGTTCTAGATATTTTTCTCTCTCACCACTTGGGACTCCAATTGAACAAATGTTATTTCTGCTTCATATAAGTAAAGGCTCACTTAGACTATTGATTCTTTTCCTGCTTTTTTTCTTTCTGTGTTTCACTCTGAGTAATTTCTATTTATCTTAATAGTTCTCTGATAATTCTTCTGTAGTATCTAATCTGCTGTTAATTCCATCCAGTGTATTTTTCATTTCATGTATCCTTATCCTCTTTAGAAAACATACATAGGTCTTTTTATATATTCTATTTCTCTTATGTGTTCATGTTTTCCTTTATATCAATTTATAATAACTATCTTGAGAGTCTTTTCTACTAAATCCATCATTTCTTTCATTTATGAGTCTTTTTCAGTTGATTGATTTTTTTCTCCTAAGTATGGGTCATTTTTTTTTTCCTTTGTATGCCTGGGTTTTTTATTGAATGAAATTTAAAAACTTTTTGTTGGTGATTGCTGGGCTTTGGAGTTTTGTCTTTCATGTAGCAAGTGTTGGATTTTGTTTTAGGATCAGTTTGATTCTTTTAAGGATTGATTTTTACCTTAATAAAATGATTATTATTAAAAAATAAAGTTATTCCCTTACTTTCCCCTGCCCCCCCCCAAAAAAAAATTGCTTTTTAGTTGTTTCAGACAGTATTTTTTTTTTGAGCTATGCCCATTCTCTTTGATTTAGTCTGATTTAGCCCCAATATAAATTGTGAGTTGATGCTCTGCATATTGTGAGTATTGGGATTTGTTTGACTTGTTGCATTTGGTATTTTGTTTTGTTTTCCTCTACTGGTTAGAGGTAGTTTCTTGTTACACATGCACAGATTAGAACCCTACCAAAGATTTACGAAGACCCCTCTTGGAGTTGTGTTATCCCCATGTAACTCCTCTCTCCAGAAGTCTACTCTGCAAATCCTAGCCATCCACGTGACTCTGAATTCTAATCTGTCTCATCAGTTTAGCTAGATTTACAGACTCATTGGACTTTCCCTCCTAGGTCTTTGGTTTGGAACTGCCTTAGGCAACATACTTAAGACAACTGAAGGGTGCATCTTATTTGTTTCCATTCTTTCAAAGATCAGAAAACAGCTGTTAATTGTCCAGTATCTGGAAACCATTGTCTCTTGCTTTTTATATGATTGTCTAGTTCAGAGTGGGCATCAGATAATACCTGTAGCATTAAATACTTCATAGATAGAAGCAGAAGTCTTCTTATAATGCCTCTTGACAATCACAGGTAGATACTGTTGATAAATGAATCTTTATTATTTATTTGTGGAAATGAAGGGTTCTTTAGTTAAGAACTAAAAATAGATTTGTTTATGTAAAATTTTAAATTGCTTCACACATTTTAAAAAGAATATGTTTTAACTTCTCACTATGGATTCTTAAAATAGATGATTAAAATACATTCTTAATTTTTTTCCTTGTGTCATAAAACCATGAATATAAACTATTAAATTAGTATACATTTGTATTTGAATACTGTGTATTTTTTTTCCCAAGAGAAAATGATACACTGATATAAAAAATTGGTTCCTCCATTCTATTCAAAGCTTATGAGACCTTGATGGGGATCAGAAATAGATAACACATACATACCCAAAGATGTGGTATCTATACACAGTGGAATACTTGCTATTCAGCTATAAAGATGAAATCTTGCCATTTGCAGGACAGCATGGATGAAACTTTGAGGGAATTATGCTAAGTGAAGTCAGAAGGAGAAAAACAAATACCAGATGATTTCAGTCTTGTGTGGAATTAAAGGAAACAAATCAGACTGTCAGACAAAGTAAAACAAAAATAAACCCTTGGATTCTGACAGCAGAACTGAGGTTGGGATGGGGGAGGCAAAGGGTAGAGGGGTACCGTGTACTGTGATGGAGGGTTAGTGCTCTGGTTGGTCAGCATGGTGTGGTGACATATCTGACTTAGGTTGTGATAACCTAGGTTGTTCCAGTTATATAATTGAAGAGGTATGGAACTGTACTCCTAAAACAGTATTGTAAACAATGTTACATCCATTAAAATAAATTAAATTAAAAAAAATCACTAACATCAAAATGTAATGGGATTGAACCCACAATTTGACTTTAGAGTTACGATAAAATCCAAGTATTTATTAGTTGCCAGAGAAGAAGAAATTAATTCATAGTGGGATATGAGAATAGGCTTCATAGACTAGGTATGGAAGAGAAGGAGGTATTAGAATAGACTGTTTAATTTTCCTTCTACTTTGAAACATACAAAGTTAATAATCTTAATCAATTACTCCACCCAAGGAACAGGTATCAGATGTAATGAATATGTTCATTTCCTGGTAGTATAATGCTTATTTTTAAATCCCAGTTTGGCAAGTTTATTTGTGAATTAGTTTTGTTTTGCTATGTAAGAGATAAACCTAGTGATTTAAAAACATTTATTATCACAGTTTCCATGGGTCAGGCATCTCACCACACACAGATTAGCAATCTGCCTGAGACTCAAAGAGACCCCTTTGCAGATCTCTAGAATTGTGTGTCTGCATTTCCCTCATTTCCAGTAGTCTACCCTACAAATACTGGCCACCCAAAGCTCCCTGAATTCTGATCATATCTTACAAGACATCAATAAGGTGTCAGCTGGGACTGCAGTGAGGCTTTTTCAAGCTTCAAGACTGCAGGGACCTTTTTCAAGCTTGCTGGTTTTGGTAGAATTCTGTTCTTCATAGTTGGGGGACAGTCTGAAGGTCATAGGTTTTCAGCTCCTTATGGCTGCTTGCCATTCTCTCTCTCCACAAGATGGCTAGTTAATTGTGCAAGACCAGTGGGAGAGAGTTTTGTCTGCTTCTAATGTGTCTCTGACTCCTGTGTCTGATATCCAGACCCTCTTTTAAAGTGCTCACCTGCTTAGGTTAGTCCTCTGTTCCCCAGGAAAATCTCCCTTTTAATGAACTGAAAGCTAACTGACTAGGGATCTTAATTATATCTTTAGAATCCCTTCATTTTTGCATATAATGTAACCTGATCATGGGGTGATATCCCATCATATTTATAACACCCGTTCACACTCAAAGGAATGTTAGGCACTGCCTCAGAATTCTGCTGACCACACTTTGTTTTATGCTATTACTATAGTTTAAAGACTACAAATTATATTTTATAGAGAGGATGTAGAGAGACTGGAAATACTAAAAAATATACTGATTAAATAGTTGAAAACAAACAGCTATTTTCTAAAGTAATTATAACTATAACCTTGGTGAATTATTCTTTTCCTTTCCTTAAAATATAGTTTAACTTTATTGATATGTACCCTATAGTTTAAGAAAAGAATCTGGTAATATATTCTCTTCTTTAAGAAAAAATTGAATCATTGGAAATTTTCCATCTACTTCCCAGTTAACATGTATAGTTTTGAAAATCCTCAGTTTCCTTTTTACCTAATTTAATACTTAGATCTGTGCTGTGTTAACTATTTTGAAGTTCTTTGGTAGTGTTCTCCTAGCAACATGAATGGGGAGACTAAAATGGCAGTGCAGTGTTGCTTAGCTACCTATCTTTTTTAATTGAAATATTAGACATTTCAATAATAGGTAACCCTTAAGCTTTTAAGTGTTTGCTGATGACACATCACAGTGTTTTATGCATGCTTTTCACCTTCTATTGTAGCTGTTATTGTGAAAGCTTAAAAAAAAGTGTATTTAATAGCGGTCAGAGTAACTACATTAAATGTTATTTTATAAGAAGCTCTAATATGGCCACAAATGGAATTACAAAATATTGTGTAATATAAACTTACCTCAGATGCAGCTATATCACAAAATACAATAATTGTACCAGTCTGCCATATGATTTTATGTAAGTAAAATCATTGCAAAATGGCTAAAATATTACCTATAGTTGTTTTAAAAATAGCAGTTTTGTCACACACCAGGAATATCATTAAATAGATACTGGCAAAGCACTTTATTATAATATGTGGCTGACATACTGTTCATGTTACTTTTTCTTAAAGTAGGATATCAAGCACTAAACAGTATTATTGCAGCACATCTCTTAATTTGGAAAAGGTAAATACATGAAGATTCTTCTAGGTGGGCTCTTCTAGGTGGGCTTTTTTTCCTGTGTACTCCTCTACTCCTCAAAAAAGAATTAAAGAAATAAATGTCTGCTCTAGAAAACATACCTTCACAAGTATATGTATGTACAGAGAAGAGAGTCACACTGCCTGTAATCCTGAGAGAAACACTATTAAGACTTCTGTATATTTGCTTTCTTTAAGTATTATAAAGATCATATTTTATATATGATTTGCATTTTCCCCTTTTTAAAAAATTGAGGTATAATTGACTTATAACACATTGATTTCAGTTATAAAACATAATGACTCAGTATTTGTATATTTTTGCAAAATGAGCACAAATCTAGTTAACACCTATCACCATAAATACATTTTTTCTTGTGATGAGAAATTTTAAGATTTACTCTCTTAGCAAGTTTCAGATATTACCTATGCTATCTATCATTATATCCCCATGACTTACTTATTTATAACTGAAAGGTTTTTTTTTTTAATATTTTATTTATTTATACAAGAGCTGGGGTACAGGCCAGAAGCACGGGAGGGTGAGAGGATTCACCAGAGACAGAGTGGGGAAAGAACAGGCAGACAGACCAAAAGCACTGCTGAGGGGAGCAGCGGGCAAGACAGGAGAGGTCTGCCGCACCATGTGGGTATCTCCCTGGCTGGCCGGGAATCAAATTGGCGCTGCAGACAGCTTCACAGCACTGCACTCAACCCCCTGCGCCACCAGGGAGGCCCAAAGTTTGTACTTTTTGATCCACTCCACCCTCCCACCCCTGACTCCTCCTCTGGCAACTGCCATTCTGTTCTCTGTTATCTACCGTTTATTTTGTTCTGGATTGTGTTTTGGTTGTTGGGGTTTGTTGGTTTTTTTTGTTTTTTTGTTTTTTTAAGATTACACATGTAAATGAGATCATACAATATTTGTCTTTGTCTGACTTATTTCATTTGGCATGTGCCTTCAAGGTCTATCCACGTTGTTTTAAATGGCAAGATTTCCTTCTTTTTATGGCAGAATAATATTCCATTATGTGTCTGTACATGTGTGCCTGTATATATGTGCATATATACACATTTTCTTTATTCATTCATCAATGGACACTTCCGTTTCTTCAGTAATGTTGCCTATTGTAAATAGTGCTGCAGTGAACATGGGAGTGCAGCTATCACTTCAAGTTAGTGTTTTGGTTTTCTTTGGATAAGTACTTAGATGGAATTGCTTCATCATATAATGGGTCTATTTTTATTTTTGAGGAATGTCCTTATTGTTTCTGTAGTGACCATATCAATTTATATTTCTACCAACAGTGCATGTGTTCCCTTTTCTCCACATTCTCACCAACATTTGCTATTTCTTGACTTTTTGATTAAAAAAACCATCCTAACAGTTGTGAGGTGATACCTCTCATTGTGATTTAGATTTGTATTTCCTGATAATTAGTGATGTTGAACACCTTTTGATGCCCTGTTAGCCATCTCTCTGTCTTCTTTGCAAAAATATTTATTCAGATCATCTTCCCTTTTTAAAATTGGATTGTTTGGGGTCTCCCAGGTGGCGCAGCGGTTGAGCGCTGGGTTGCGAAGCTGCCCGCAACCTCTGCAGCGCCGATTCGCTCCCAGGCTGCCGGGCGGGGGTCCCACATGGCGTACAGACCTCTCCCGCCGCCCTTCTCAGCAGTGTATTTCGTCACTGTTCTCTTCCCCACTCTGACTCTGGTGAATTCTCTCACTCTCCCGCGCTTCTGACTGTGTCCAGTGCTTATATAAATAAATAAATAAATCTTTTAAAAAAAGTGGGTTGTTTGGGTTTTTTGGTTTTTTTTTTTTTTTGTCATCTAGTTATATGAGTTCTTTATATATTTTGGATAGTAGTGCCTTACCAGATGGACAGTTTGTAAATTTCCTCTCCCATCCTGTAGGTTGCTTTTCCTTTTATTAATGGTTTCTTTTCAGTTTGATGTGCTCTCACCTGTTTTATTTTTCTTTTTGTTGCTTTTGCTTTTCCAAAAAGTATTTGCAAATCCAAAAAGTATTTGCCAAGACTGTGTCAAGGAGCTTGGTGCATATGTTTTCTTATAGGAGTTTTATGTTCATTGTGCTTCTTGCTTTGTTTTTCTTACTATTAATACTTTTCTTACTATAGGCATCTCTCCAAATCATTAAAATTGTTTAAAAACATTTTGATAGCTATTTAATTATGTGGATGTACAATATTTCCCATGTTATTATTTATATAGATTTTTCCCATTTTTTGTTACATAACACTAAGAAATGTGTTGTACCAAAGCTTTTTCAACATTTCATAGTTCCTTAATATAGATTCTAAGAATGAGAAGATATAAACATTTTTAAAGATCTCTGAACTTATTAATGATTACTTCCCTGAAAAATTAACTATCCTTATTAATATTTAGTAGTTTAATTTTTACAAGGGGAAGAAATTGGTAATATATTATTTTTATGGGAAGAAAATTGACTATTTTGAAATATTAGTCATTTGCAAAAAATTTTATTTCTTTCCCATTAATTGATAAACTCTGTATCATTGATTTTTTGGGAGATCTTCATGCACAGACTTTATTCCCTTTTTCATTTTCCCATTTTTTTTAAAGATGTGTTTCTTTATGCATACAAGAACTGGGGTCCAGGCCAGAGGTGTGGGGGTGAGAGGATCCACCAGAAACAGAGAGGGGAGCAGAACAGGTAGATGTACTGAAAAACACTGCTGAGGGGAGCAGTGGATGAGTCAGGAGAGGTCTTCTGCACCATGTGGGCAGCTCCCTGGTCAGGGATCGAACTCGTGCTAGAGTGGTTGCGGATAGCTTCATAGGTTGCCCCTTAACCCCTTGTGCGGGAGGCCCTCCCATTTGTTTTTAAACACTTGATTTATACACTTTGTAAAATAGTTTTAGGAATTCTAAATTTTTTTAAAATCTTTTCATTTATTGCTTTTAGATTTGCAAATCTTACTATATAGATTCTGCTACATTTTGTCTCATTATTTTTGTTTTTATATCTAATTCTAAACTATGTAAAATGTATTTTGAACTAGAAATACCCCTGATTTTTTAAAATGTTAATCCATTTTAGACCAGTAAGAATAATATTCTTTGTCCTTGTTTTGTGATAGTTCTTTTAGCAGATACTAAAATATTCGCTACTGGACTGAATGTCTAATTTCTATTCTATTTCATTACTCTTTCTATTATGCTTCAGAAACACAGTACAGTTTAGCATTATCATCTCCTTTTTTATATTCAGGACTGTTTATTCCTTTGTAGTGTGATATAGAGTGCTTTTTTTTTTTACATCTTATGCTATGCATATTTGTAGTTTATTTTAATTTTTATTGCTATTGTGAATGAAATTACTTTTAATACTTTTGTCTGACTCATTATTACTGGCTTTAGGAGAGGTATTTTTTAAATATTTTTCTCAAATCTGAGCTCTTTATTTTCAGTAATCTTAAGAGTTGACTTTGTATTATGTCTACAAATAGTGAAAATTTTTTCCTCTTTTTATGAGTTATATTTGGGTTGACTAGAAATTCCAGAGGGTATTAAAAAGTAAGAGCTCTTACACAGAAAAACAAAAATCATGGTTAAAGAAAAAGCTATGGTTAACTTTCAATTAAAAAATGATTGAACAGGGGCCTCCCTGGTGGCGCAAGGGGTTAAGCGCCGCACTGTGAATCAATTCGCAGCCTCTGCAGCACGAGTTCCATCCCCAGCTGGCCAGGTAGCAGCCCACATGGCGCAGCAGACCTCTCCTGATTTGCCTGCTGCTCCCCTCAGCAATGTACTTCGGTCGATCTGCCTGTTCTGTTCCCCACTCTGTCTCTGGTGAATCCTCTCACCCCCCGCATCTCTGGCCTGTACCCCAGCTCTTGTGTGCATAAATAAATAAATCTTTAAAAAAATGATGGAACACAAACCATCTCTTAATTTTCCTAGATTAAAGTAACTACTTTATAAATTTATTATGGGTAAGATGTATAAAGATCTTGGAATGTGTTCATTTCTACAGTAGGGCGGCAGCATCTGATTAACACTAATTACTTCAAAAGGAAAGGAACTAAATATCAAATCTGATACTATTCAGGTGTGACATGTTGAAGTTGTAACTTTTTGAAAATTACCTTAGATGAAGTAATGTGGCTGAATTTCTCATTCGAGGAGGGCATTATCTTGACACATCTTCCTCAACTCTACAAAATTCATGGACAAGGGATTGATTAGCTGCCCTTTGTGCTATATACCATTGTTGTAGAAAGCTGAAACTACAAGTGCATAATTGGGACCGTTTTCCATTTTCTTTTGATGGCAAAGAATGGAAATTTTTCATTCCACATTAATAATCACCTCTGTAGATGCATCACAAACCACTTCAAAACTTAGTGATTTAAAACGCCAACCATATATTTAGCTTATAATTCTGAAGGTCGGCTTGGTTTATTACTCATGGTTGTAGTGGTGGTCAGAGAAAGAGCAGAAGTAAGCAAGTCCTCTGTAGACTAGCCTCAGAACCGCAGCACTTCCTTCTATTGTATTCTGGGGGCTAAAGAAGTCATAAAAATAGCTGATTCAAAGAGCATGGACATAGATTCCACCTATTGATGGGAGATGCTAAAAAGCAACATACTGCAAATGGTGCTGTTGTCTTTTTCTGTGCTTTTTTGTATTCTCCTTAGATGATGGGAGAGGCTGACTGGGGGGTTTTACTAAGCTGCCTTTTTAAACTTTTGTTGCTGTTGTTGTTGTTAATCACAGTGACGTGTGAAAAATTGGGGTCATTTTTTACCAGCAGTCTACTATTTTTTACCAGCAGTTAGGTGATGTGCTTAAAACACTATCTTCTCATCAGTGTAGATTTTAATTTTGCTATTATAAAATTATGTCACCCAGCTTCCTTTGTTCTCATTCCATTGTCCTGTGTCTTGTACTATTTTTCTCTTTATAACGCTGTTATTTTTGGTCTCTTGCGATCTTTATTCTTGTCCCTGGTAAATAAAAATTTTTCTAAAATTATCTTTTGGTTTCTCATTAAATCTTATGCACAAATCTGTTTGCTGCACCTTCAGGATTTTTCCCCCTCCTGTGTCAGAGTATTTCTACTCATATCCACCTTGGTTTTTCCTTTTAGAACACCGTTGTCATTTGTCAGCAGGGCACATGGCTGCTTCCCACTACCTACTTAGGTTTTATTGCCTTCTCAGGTCTGCATCGGAAGAATACATTTACTTGTTTTATATAGTTCCCAGTGATTGGCAGGCAGTCATCAAATGTGACTTTGCTAAATTAAACTAGGATCATCTGCTATCATTCTATGTTTGCCTGGTTTTGGGGCACTTTAAAAAGATGAAGTAAAAAGATGAAGTATATGGGAAAACCTTATTTCTTAACAAGCTGTTTCCAAGAGGATTTTTCCTGTATTCTTCTCTGACAGGGGCACATGGTACATCTCTAGAAGTTCTCATGCGAATATTGAACCTTCTTAGTTGAAGTGACCCATTGGTAGTATCCCCTCTATCTTCTGATATATTTTTTTTTAATTGGGAATTACATTTAAATGGATGTATAAAGAGTTATGCCATTCAGGGGTGAGAATGAGTTGCAGAAGTAGGCAGCTTCATAAAACCATCCTTCTGATATACAAGCTTTCCTTTAAATAGCAGGCAGAAAAAGGGAGAACTAAAATGCTGCCTTTTTTTTTTTTTTAAGTTTTTTTTTTATTTATTTATATAGGAGCTGGGTTACAGGCCAAATGTGCGGGAGGGTGAAAAGGTTCACCAGAGACAGAGGAAGGAGCAGAAAAGGCAGATCTACTGAAATACACTACTGAAGGGAGCAGTGGACGAGGCAGGAGAGGTCTACCTCACCATGTGGGTATCTCCCTGGCCGGCAGGAAATCAAACCCACGCTGCCGAGGCTGCGGACAGCTTCACAGCACTGCTCTCAACCCACTGTGCCACAGAGAGGCCCCTAAAGTGCATTCTCAGCTGACAAAATTACTGTTTCCTGGAGAAAAGCAATACTTTGCATCATGTGAGATAATCAGGAAGTTGGATCCATCATTATTTTGTTTCTTGAACTGGCTTCTAGAACTTTTAGATAGTGAAGCTGAGGTTATTCATTAGAGATTAAATTAATAGAGTATGATGTTTTTTACTGTGTCTTCATATGTATATTCCTGAGAACATGTTAGAGGCATTACTGGGAGAATCTTATCTCAATACCATATTAAGCTATGAGTCCAAACTGTAGTTAATTTTCATTTTCCATTTTTGTTAATCAAAAATTTGTAGTGAATATAGAATTGAATATAGAATTAAAAACACAGGAACTGCAAATAACATTTGAAAGAGTGAGATTTGCTCCTTTTTTTAGCTTGTGCAATATTTCAATATGAATGAATATACCATTCCATTATAATTTTGTAGTAATTACATATATTTCTTAGTCTTCCATTATTACTTTCAAAGTTTGCTGTTAGGGAACCACAGCTCTTGTACTTTGCTTTTGTGTGCTGAGCATCAGTGGCCTAGATGGGACACATCTCATTGATGGGCCAGGAAGCAATGGCTCCAGAGTTCTCTGAGTCAGCCTTTGGAATAACGTATCAAAATAGCTGCCAGGACCGATTGTTGAATCTTCAGAAAAATGATCATTCCAGAGAAACTACAGTTGTCTTCTCTCTGGCAACTGTTTCAGGCTGTGAAATTTATGATCTAATAGTAAAACTACGCCTTAGGGAATCCATTTTATTGGAAAATTACTAGTTCTGTGGCTGCAGAAATAAGATTTGCTAGTAACTACTTGATTATTATTTCAATAATCCCTAATGACTCATAGAACTTCAGTGATGTTTACCATTTTTTATGACTTGGTTTAAATACCACCTGAAAGTCACAGTGCTCTTGAACTCCTGAAAGTTAATACCCCTCTACTCTTCTAGCACTAAAATTCACTAAATTGGCTGTAAAACAGTTGTGTATATTGCCTGTCCTTCCATTGTTAAGAGTTCAGTTTAATGCCAAATTGTGATAATATTTAATTTTTCAAAACCATTGATGTGTGTGCTTGTGTGTGTTCAAGTACCATATGAATCAGAGACCCTGAGCTTTTGGGAAAAATCTGAATTTTGTCTTCTCAACTAGGTCAGTATTCTAAACTGGATTCCATAACTGAACACCTTTAGGGTGCTGTATAAAGGTATATTTCCCCTAAAAATGAATATTGGTAATCTCCCAGCCCATGAAAAAATAATATTTTTGATCTTCAGCTTTTTCATTTGATTAGTAGAAAATAAACAGAACAGAAAGTGAGCAATAGTCAGTTGTCTTTAGTTCACTTTTTTCTTTTTTCTTTTTTTTTTTTTTTTTAAGGAGAACTCTTGTTTTTTTGTTTATTTATTTATACAAGCACTGGGTCAGAAGCGCAGGAGGGTGAGAGAATTCACCAGATCCAGAGTGGGGAGCAGAGCAGGCAGAAGGACCAAAGTACACTGCTGAGGGGAGCAGCGGGCGGCAGGAGAGGTCTGCATGCCATGTGGGACCCTCCTCTGGTGGCCGGGGAGCAACCGGGGATCGAACCGGCGCTGCAGAGGCCGCGGGCAGCTTCGCAACCCAGTGCTCAACCTCTGCGCCAGCGGGGAGGCCCTAGTTCACTTACTTCTTTCATTGTCATAACTTGTGATGCTTTAGATTAATTATTCTAGATTTCCTACTGGAATTAAATTAATATTTTTCACAGTGTTGCACAAAGAGTTCTGGGACTTCCAACTCTGCCATCTGATATGGTTCTCAAACCATAGAACTTATCATCTTGTAAGGTACTTAGAGGGCAAGGACTGTCGTCATCATCATCCCCACACATATGCTCAGAAACAATTGTAGACTTTGGAGTGGAAAGTTACATAAGGAAAAGTTCGATTTAATATTTTTGGTTATTTGTGAAGTTTTCAAGAAGGAGTGGTGGAGGATAGGAATAGATATGGCATTGAAATTGGAATGTAACTGCTGTAAACAAATGTTACTGATTGAGAAACTTAAAGTGAGTAAGTGTTTTGGCAGGTAACGATAGCCTGTAGTGAAGTTTGTTAGTTGTATGTGAGTTGGAATTTATTGTAGAGTTCCATGTTAGTGATGTAAATTTTGGGAGTCATAAGCCTGTTTACAGGATATAGGTGTCACCTAGAGATATTGTATAAAAGGAGATAATAAATACTGAAGACAGAGCTTTAAAGAACACTAGCATTTAAGGAGCAAAGAAGACTAGAAAGGAATGGCCCGAAAAGTAGACTAAAAACATGAAATTATAACTAACTGGAGCTAAGGGAGAGTTTCAGAAGGGAAGGCAAAAGTTGCTGAAAAATCACCCAATTGAAAATCTATAAATACAATCTCCATTCATAGAATGAAAAGAAAAATAGAATTTCATTTTATCGCAATATTCCTTGCAATGTTATTAGTGGGTTTATAATATTGTATACAGAAGTAACTACTAGGTATTTTAAATCATAGGAGATGAGCTACTTAGAGCTGTAAAGTAAATATGATTGTTCTCGAAGAAGTGATTTAGTTGATTATGAAATATGTCCCAATACATTTAATTTGGTTAAATAATCCCCCTTAGAGCACAACCAGTGAAATTTCTATATGCCACCAGTGTTTGCATATTTACTTACTGTTAAATTTACCGTCTCTTTGCTGTTTTACAGAAACCAAAGCTGAAAGACTGGCATCCCCCTGGGGGTTTTATTCTGGGACTGTGGGCACTCATTATCATGGTTTTCTTCAAAACTTATGGAATCAAGCATATGAAGTTCATTTTCTAGACCCAATGATATATGAAGAAGACAGTGTAGAAGACTGTAATCTTGGATACAAGTTTATTGTCATTATATATTTTGTAAAAATACATTGACAAAATTTATAAGGAAGCTGTACATTTTAATGAACTATTGACTTTGTAACTTAAAGAAAAATAATTGATGAACTCTCCTGTCCATCTGTGACTATGCAGGTACCTCTCTTTTTATTTCTCCTTTTCCTAGTAAACCTGCCCCTTTAAAATGTAAAAAAAAAAAAAAGATCAGTATTTATCGGCTTTTCTTTGAAAATAACAATTTCTCCTATCCTCTTTTCATTTGGAAAAGAAAAAAAAATGTGAAGACAGTAAATTTCGTTAGCAGAGGTACTTCTGTTAGTAGTGTGTGTATGTTCTCCCAATCATTTTTTTCTATGTACATATTTTTCTTTCAAAATAGAAATCATATGGAATATACCATTTTGAAACATTGCTTTGCATTTGACAGTATGTTAATCAACCCTTTCCTTCTGGAATATTCTTCAAGTGTACACTGTAAATGGCTGCACAGTATCTATTTTTTGTTAAGTTTGACAATTTGTTTCAAAATTTTCCTTTTGTTCATGCTTTAATGTGTTAATATTTTACTGTCAATCATTCATAGAATTTTGCACCTTTAATTATAAGAAAATATGAAAATTAAGTTCTTTATGATCTGAAAGTCTCCAGAACATACTTCGTTATCACCTTATCTGAAAAATCGAAGACCTTTGGGAATTTTACCTACTGACTGCTCAAGAGAAACAAACTCCATTTCTAAGCATTCTGTGACTCCTAGACCTGATCCCCCAATGTCACATTGAAAGAGACATTATTTCATTCTCTCTTCCAGTGGATGGATCTACTCTTTTCCTGAGAGAGTCCCATGAAGCGGGTGGACTACATGGACAATTCACACTTAGGGCTGCCTTCTTGTCTGACGAGTATGTCACATAAGGTGGCACGTCCCTTTTCTTGCCTCTGACAAGATGCGAGAGCACATATCCCATCACTGATTGTTTAGTTCAACAGTCATCATCTCATCTTCCTCATAACTGGATTATGCTTTCCTACTGACCCCACATGTATTGTCTTTTCTTTTAAAAAACTTTGCCTATAAGGAGGAAAGATGCTGAAAGTTGAGTATTCATGTTATGCAGGATACCTTTCTTTTGTATGTTATCTGTTTTTCCCAAGAATTTATGTGTTAATTTGTATCCATTACAAAGATCTGTTTTACAATTGCAGGTAACATTAAGAAGACAACTCTTCCTCCATAATAAAACCTCTTAAAATTAAATTCCTTAGGATTTGTTTTCCTTTTAACACTTAAAATATTACCCTCTAATTACATGCAAAATGGTCATACTTTTCACAGGCAAAGGATTAACTGTCATTTCCCACGTTAGAACAAATGATGGTTGAGACTTTTTGCCAGCTCTGATTCTTCATTTTAATTGAATTTTTTATTGGTGCCCTACATAAATGAAGATGGTAATTTTTTATATGATTCTATGGTGAAAGATCTGTTTGCACATAGAAGGAAAACAGACTTAAATTTGATTGCCGGAATGATAGTAGCCCTAAGAGACAAAAAGGTTGACCATGTCACCCTCCAAATATTTAGACAAGGTCATGAACACTGTGCTGGGATGGAGCTCCGTAGAGTGGCAAAGGAAATATGATTGTTCTTGAGCCAAAGTCATTTAGTCTGAATGTAATGAAACATACCCTGATGGTTAAAACTGCTGGAAAGTAAAAGGATTTCTCTTCAGAGGCTGCAGAAGGTGCCCTTCTTAGTTAAAACCAAACTGGGAAAAGCAATACTGGATATAATACATGGGATTAATTTTATCAGGTTGAGTTTCAAAGGGCAGTTATTTCTCTGTTACTGAATTGTCAGAATATACTTAATGCAAAAAGCTTAAAATATGTTCATTGTTTAGCTTGTAACCATACTCTTTTTTTTTTTGTATTAAGTATATTCTGTCTTCAATAAAGAAATCCTCTACATGTGGTAAGTGGGTGATGTGAGTGCAATTAAATGGCCCAGACTTTAAATGATAATGTAAAAACACATCTTTAGCTATACTGTATTTGTGTCACAAAGCTGAACAACTGAAGGAGTTTTCTTTTTGCCTTTCCCACGATGTTGAGAGATAATGTTATCACTAAACACTTTGAAAATTATAACTATATAAATTATAAATATATAAATATATTTTTCTTATTTCTGTTTAGAAAGATACCAAGGAAGAAGTTAATAGTGCCAGCGTCCCTCTTTCTGTTGCACGTATCCACCTTTCCAGGCTATTCAGTGTCATTTTTGTTCTCTTTGGTTTTCTTCTGTTCCTCCCCTACTGTATACTTCAGGGAGAAAAAGAATATAGATAAATGGATCTCAGCAGATCTTTTGGGGGGAGGGACAGGGTATAATGATACCATCCTGCAAAGGCAGCTTGCATGAGAAAAAGAAACCAAATGATGTGGATTTTAAAATTATAAGACACTCATTTGCAGTTTATGAAAGGGAAATATAGTTTGGATGCAAAGCTGATTAAGTTGGATCAAAAAAATTGGAATTAAATACCTAAAATAATGTATGCATTTATGGTTTCAATTTTTATATATCCTCAGCTAGTTGAAAATGATGGTTCCCACAACAAGCATAACTCAGCTTGTTTCTGCTTACTGAGTATTTTCTACTATGGTATATATTGATAACATTTCTTCCATTATGTATGTTGTATAGCAGAATTACAGTTACTGTGGGAATCATAATTTGAAATTTTGACTCATGCGTTCCTAGAATCTTTACAACAAATGTTGCATTAACATAGAACTTTTTTCATTGATATGACCAAAATCAAATCCATCTGTAGCATATACTGTTTTAACTTGTGAAAGAAATATTTTATAAACAACACAAGGTGTGTTTATAAAATAATGAGGTTAATCGCATGGTTTCACTTATAGCAGGAGTATAGGGGAACCAAATAAGACAGCAGTGTAAAAAAATAATAACAGTACAGGGCCTCCCCGGTGGCACAGCGGTTGAGCTTTGGGTTGCGAAGCTGCCCGCGGCCTCTGCGGCGCCGGTTCGATCCCCGGCTGCTCCCCGGCCATCGGAGGAGGGTCCCACATGGCACACAGACCTCTCCTGCCGCCCGCTGCTTCCCTCAGCAGTGTACTTCGGTCCTTCTGCCTGCTCTGCTCCCCGCTCTGGCTCTGGTGAATTCTCTCACCCTCCCGCGCTTCTGACTGTACCCAGTGCATGTATAAACAAAACAAACAAACAAATAAATAAATAAAACATGCCTCTAAAAAAATAATAATAATAATAATAACAGTACAAAGCACAACAAAGCAAAGACAGACAATTATAAATCAGAGACATCCTGCAGGGGAGGAGGAGGGAGAGGGATGAGAGGGAGGGAGGGAGGAGCCCAGGGGACTGAGGTGATGGTCATGGGAGCATCGGTGAAGGAAATTCTATGGAAACTACACCTGAGGGGGTGGGGGGAAGCAAATATGGTTTAAAAACAAACAATGGTGTAAAAAATTTTAAAAAAATTAAATAATAAAATTGTATATAAAATAATGTATCCATTTTGGCTTTATGGAATAAGTGTCATTACTTCATTGTTGCATCCCTTATCGAAGATTTACCATGCCAAAAAGAAAAAGTGTTCTCCAGCATAGCTGGGCTGTTTGCTCTGTCTGTACTCATACCATTGGGTAAATAGAAAAGTCTTTTGTGGACAGTGTACCTTGGTAGTGATATTTTTTTCCTTCCATGCAAAAATGTGAATGTTCATGTAAATGTGCTGTATGATATTCCATTTAATTTCACTCTGTCACCCCTTGAATATGGATTGGCATAGATGGTGTGACCAAGAAACCGTGGTTAGAGTTCTTTTTATTCCCAGTGTGGAAAGGCGATCATTATCATTCTTGCTTCACCTGGGCTTGCTTGCAACCTTAGAGACTTCAGAGGACTGTCAGATTTGCCCAAGGTCTACCCAAGCCTAGAGTCTACCGGTGGGTCTCATATGATCTGACTCCTTTTCATGTGATAGAACCCTCTTCTCACCATTGATGTGCCAACTCTGACAGCTGCTAAAGTTTCAGGGATATGAGCAATGGTGGATATTTTTCTTATGGGTTTTTAAGATCATAAATGTAAAGCACATCATGCGTAGGAAGAGGTCAAAGTTTTGTTCTTTGCTAGGCAGGATCCTACCTAGCTTTTCTTTTTAGTTTCCACTCGGCTCAGGGATCCCTCTTGAAAGAACATTAACCTTGGTGCCCCAAGACTCTCCTGCTCACTTCTGTTTTCATCAGGAGTCATTTTCGGCTGACAGTTTCTTTTAACTTTGCTTCAATGCTACCCAAAATTTCAATTCGTAGACTCTTGCTTCTCTTTCCTGTTGAGTTTTTCTTTCTCAGTTTTAGATAGGTTGAGGCTTTTCACAGACTTATCCTTTTATGGCTAATCTGCTTTGTTGCAAACACCATTAGCATGATTTAATGGACCATCTCTCCTCACCCTAGACCCCAGGGTGATAATGCAGTGTGAATTTCTCCTTATTCCTCCAACACAGTGGGTACTGTAATTCCAGGAAAAGACATCCCCCCTTACTCCCTCATCTTAGAACTTTTTAAGTTTTAAATGACAGAAACCCAACTAGAACAAATTTAGAGAAAGAGGGAGAAGGTGCTAGAGGGATATTAAGAATGGACTGCAGAACCCCAACACAGTAACACAATGCTAGAGCAACGGACCAAAGCTGGGGTCAGGATGGCAGACCAGGTAACACTGGCAACTCCGTGGGCCTCAGTAACCTAGGAGACCCCACAGACTTAAACCAATCAGTAAGAGACACCCAATAACTGAAACCCCACTCCTTGGCCACTGCTTCCATATAAACACCTGCTTCTTACACCCACAGTGGCAACTTATTCGGGACCCTTCTCTGCTTGGGGAGCTTTCCTGTGCTTTTCCTTATCTGCCAGTGAACTTGCTTTTCTGCCTAACTCTGGTCTTGTTCAATTCCTTCCTCTCTGAGATAAGAAGCAACAGAGCCCCTGGGAATCCCAGGACCCTCCAGGCCTGATTCATCTGGTCTTTTGCCCTGAGAAGAGAGGCTGCTTCTAGGGTTCTCTCTTTCAGCTCGGTGGATGGTAATAGTGCCTGACACTTGCTGATCCTCTATTCTTTAGCATTCTCTTTCTCACCAGCAAATCCTCCTTAAGCTAATTCTTGTTTAGCTCACTATGTGACTGCTGTGTCCTGACAGGACTTTGACAGATGCACTTCTTTACAGAACCAGATGCCATTAAATGGTGGGATTCTTGGTCACAGCCATTTAAATTGTTCAGATTATCTCTGGGCTTAAGGGAAAGTCTTCTCTTCCAGAGAGGTAGACAAAGGATTGCATCCTTCTCACCACCTCCTCCTAGTCCTGAATGCTCCCCTGGGAGACCCCCAAGGATCATATGGAAGGAGCACATCTTCTGATCCAGTCTGGCAGCTGCAGCAGCCCCAACAATGCACGTGGAAGCCATTGACTTGTTGACTCTGTTTGTTTGTTTTTGAAGATTTATTTATTTATGCATACAAGAACTGGGATACAGGCCAGAGTTGCAGGGGGTGAGAGGATTTGCCAGAGACAGAGCGGGGAGCAGAACAGGCAGATTGACCGAAATACACTGCTGAGGGGAGCAGCTGGTGAGACAGGAGAGGTCTGCTTCGCCATGTGACTTGCTCCCTGGCTGGCCGGGGATGGAACTCGTGCTGCAGTGGCTGCGAATAGCTTCATATGTTGTGTCTTAATCCCTTGCGCCATCAGGGAGGCCTCATGTTGACTCTGTTTTTATTTATTTATTTATTTATTTATTTATTTTGCATTACAATGTTTTTATTTATTTTTTTAAATAATAAATTTTATTTTTATATTCCCCATACAATTGCAACCCCCCCATTCTGACCCCAACTCTGTTTTTAAAGTTTTGTAAGTCTTGTAACTCTTTGTTACTCATAATGAGTACAGGTAATGAAAAGACTGAGGCAATAGGATTTCTTTAACCCTGCCAAGAAAGGAGATGGATCAAAAGAGGAAAAGAATGTGAGACAGAACAAAAACCAAAAAATCCTTAAAACGTAGGCATGCACCACAGGATACTTACTGCAAGATGAATTTGGAGATAAAAACTCCAATGACACCAGGGGGTCTCCCTGGTGGTGCAGGCGGTTGAGCGCACCGCTATGAAGCTGTCCACAGCCTGCGCAGCGCCGGTTCGATCCCCGCTGGCCTTGGAGCAATCCACATGGTGAGCAGACCTCTCCTGTCCCACCCGCTGCTCCCCTCAGCAGACAGTCTGCCTGTTCTGTTCCCCACTTTGTTTCTGGTGAATCCTCTCACCCTCCTGCGCGTCCGGCCTATACCCTGGCTCTTGTATAAATAAAATAAAACCTTTAAAAAAAAACAAAACTCCAATGACAAGGAAGCAAGCAAAAACAAATAGATGGGACTATGTCAAACTAAACCACTTTTATACTTCAAAAGAAACTATCACAAAAACAAAAAGGCAATTTACTGAATGGGAGAAAACATTTGCATATCACACATGACAAGGGGATAATTTCCCAAATATATAAAGTATACAATTCAATTAAAAAATGGGTAAAAGACCTAAATGAATATTTTTCTAAAGAAGACATTCAGAATGCCTGCAGGCACATGAACATCTGACATCACTTATAAGGGAAATGCAAATCAGAACCACAATGAGATATCACCTCACCCCTGTGAGAATAGCCCATGGCAAAAAGAATGGAAACAACAAATGCTGGTGGAAAAAAACAGTCTCTCAACCACACTGTTGGTGGGAATGCAAGTTGGTGCAACCTCTATGGAAAATGGTATGGAGACAAAAGACTATGGTGATGGGACATGGATGAATTTGTGGTGGGATTCTCCCGGGGACTATACCCAAGAGGAGAAAGCATACATTGTACAAAAATGAAGAATGATGTAAAATATATATATAAAATAAAATTTTAAAAATGTTAAAAAATGGTAATGCCATATGATCCAACAATACCTCTGCTAGATATTTAACCTCCAAATATGAAAACTAATATGATAACGTATGCACCCCTATGTTCATAGCAGCATTGTCCATAATTGCCAAGTCATGGAACCAACCTAAGTGCCCATCAACAGATGACTGGATAGAGAAACTGTGGACTATATATATATATATATATATATATACACTCAATAGAATTCCACACAGCTATTAAAAAATATGAAATAGTGTCTTTTGGGACAAAATGGATGAAACTTGAGGTGATTATGCTAAGTAAACAGGCCAGAAAGTGAAAAATAGTTATTGATGGCTTTACTTCTCTGTGGAATAGAACTAACCAAAAAACATATAAGGAAAAATACAGTATTATTACCTAAAATAGGTATTATTATTTTAAGTATTATTACTTAAAAATATTTACTGGTACCAGAGGGAACAGAAGTGGGGGAGAATGAGGGAAGGACAGTTGGGGTCATGGCATGGGTGGTTTTGTGGGGGGTGAATGGAACATGTGTACAATGAAGGAGTAAAAATCTAGCCCCTAAATTGTAACAATAAAATAAAATTTCATAAAAAATTAAGATAAATTTTCAAGTAAGAACCTATATATATTTTTTTTTATAGAGGCATGTTTTATTTATTTATTTGTTTGTTTGTTTGTTTGCTTGCTTTGTTTATACATGCACTGGGTACAGTCAGAAGCGCGGGAGGGTGAGAGAATTCACCAGAGCCAGAGCAGGGAGCAGAGCAGGCAGAAGGACCGAGGTACACTGCTGAGGGGAGCAGCGGGCGGCAGGAGAGGTCTGCACTCCATGTGGGACCCTCCTCCGGTGGCCGGGGAGCAGCCGGGGATCGAACCGGCGCTGCAGAGGCTGCGGGCAGCTTCACAACCCAGCGCTCAACCGGTGCGCCACCGGGGAGGCCTAAGAACCTATATTTTTAAACCAATAAAACAAAGGTGGGGAAAAATTGAGGTTGAAACAAGAGAAATCAGATAAACAGAATAAAAAACACTAAATAGGTTAAAAAAACAAAACCAGAAACTCAGAAGTTAAAAATGTGTGACTAGGGAAAATTAAAAGAATTAAAATTTTATTTTTTTTAAGATTTGTTTATTTATGCATGCAACTGGGGTGGGTACAGGTACAGTCCAGAGGTGGGGGGAGTGAGAGGATTCACCAGAGACAGAGTAGAGCCAAACAGGCAGGTTGACTGAAATACACTGCTGAGGGGAGCAGCGGGTGAGACAGGAGAGGTCTCCTGCACCGTGTGGGTAGCTCCCTGGCTAGGGATCGAACTCATGCTGTAGTAGCTGCAGATTGCTTCATAGTGCTGATGCTTAACACTTTGAGCCACCCGGGAGGCCCCAGAATTAAAATTTGAGATGTTCAAATCCGAAGCTTAAAATTTCAAGAATATTGTTTTAAATAAAACTAAAGTAGAAAACAGAACACAAATGTTTTAAAGTGAAAACAATGGAAGGAAAATTGACCCAGAATATAAAGAGTAAGCCAGGTGGCTGAAACAATCTGCTTGAAAGGAAGATTGAAAGAAAGCTAACACTAGTCAAAAGAGTCTAACAGTCTTTAAGTGCTAAACATTTAGAGAAAGAAACAAACTAAAAATAAATACAGAAGACAAGAAGTGAACAATTTAAAACAGGAGAAGAGCAATTTTTTAAAAAGCAAATTACCTGCTTTTAAGAGACACCTGACTTTTGTTATTTCTATTCTCCTGATACTTAAGCAGCTACAAATTCTAGTAGATTGTCTTGGTCACTTTAATTCCCAAGGTCAGGCTCTTTGCAGAGCTGCCTTCTAGTTCATTTAGGCCAAAATCCAGTGGCTGAAAGTAGTCCAGAAAGTTTATTCTCTTTTTCCAAAAGCTCCTGGGTCCTGCATCTGTGTGGCTTTAATGCAGTACTCAGAGGAGTTGGGCATGGGTACATGCTGGAAGGATGACTGACTCGGGATGGGTCCTGTTGCCTGTCTGTGTCCTTCACCAGCTCCTTCTACAAATATGTCTTCTGCTTACTCAGTGCTCAGTGCTGAGGTCATTGCGGATCTTCCTTCTTTTCTTTTTTTTAAAGATTTATTTATTTATGCATACAAGAACTGGGGTACAGGCCAGAGATGTGGGGGGTGAGAGGATTCACCAGAGACAGAGTGGGGAACAGAACAGGCAGACTGACTGAAATACACTGCTGAGGAGAGCAGTGGGCAGACAGGAGAGGTCTGCTGCGCCATGTAGTTCACCTCCCTGGCCAGGGATCGAACTCGTGCTGCAGTAGCTGCAGATAGCTTTGTAGGTTGTGTCTTAACCCCTTACACTACCAGGGAGGCCCCCTTCCTTCTTTTCATGTTGCTGATTGAAACTCAGACGTTCATATTGTTTTGTAATCTTTCTGTCCTCGGAAGGCAACTTAGTGGTTTTCAAACCTTTCGGCTACCACTCACATGTGGGTGGGGAGCTCTCATGGAGCAAGGATCAGCATTAGCAAAGTCTGGAGTCACCATCAGGCCACCTGATGCAGATGGAGCTTCAGGACACCATGGATGGGCTTGAGAGGTTAGGCTAGAGCTGATAAAGCAATCTGTGGGTTCTGAATTCAGGCTATGGAGTGAGGACGAAATCTAGTAGTGAGTCAGAATTCAGAAAAAGACTGGTGAATTTAGTACTGTGAGACTCTTGCGTTGGAGGCAGAATAAATCAGTTAGGCAATCCTGGAAGGTCCAGTAGTCCAGGCAAGAGTTAAATGAGTGCTGAACAGAAGAGCAGTAAGCATGAGTGTGAGCCTGGAGAAAGGAGAAGAACAGAAGCAATAGCTCTGTGTTCTTTTATCTCATAACCCCATGAAATGAACTTTCAATTCTGTTGACTTGTGCAAAGGAGAAAGAGAGATTCTTTAATATTTAATTGGCTTCAAACAAAGATCAAATAATTCCAGAAAGCTTTACTCTTCAAAAGGGGAAAAAAAAAAAAGCACCTGTTGGGGAAAATAAAATAAGCCAATTGTTATGTAATGCATTATGCAAGTCTATCCCATCAAATAGTTAAATTACTTTGCAATGAATGAGATGAACTTGAGACCTTTCTAACTTGCCAGTTGAGCTCCAGAGGCCTCCCTGAGGTAATCTGGTCACTTAGTCGCCTCCCTACCTCATAGAACCTTGCTTCTGACTAGCAACATTAAATATGTGTACCTGCATTCACCCACTAGCTCATTAGGAAAAATAAAAACAAACAAACAAACCAAAAACCAACACCTCTTTTTTCCCCAAAAGCTTATCTTTCCCCCTTCACATCCACTAAAATCCTTTCTTCTCCTTTCCTCTCTTTCCCAAGCACTTCTTGCTGGGTTTGAGGATCCTGCTAGGTAACAGAGACAGGAAGGTGAATCCAGCTGCACTGATCCCAACGAGGGCCCTGTTTAGTGTGAGAAACGAAACCCTTCACAACACTGACAGAGCATCTGGACAGACAGCAGTGTGAGGAGAGGTCAGTGCCCTGTGGTGAGGTCAGGAAATGCTTCATCAGAAGCAACATGGAATATAAGCTTGAAAACACTATTAGCCAGAAAGATAAATAGGAGAAAGGAAACGCATTGCTCATTGGGCAGGTAGCTATTTTAATGGGGAAGCCATCAATCACAGTTTGACCTCATGAGTCTACAGGAATCTGTGCCCCTTTCTGTTAGAGATCTTTCAGAGCACTTCTCTACCTATGCTAGGACTGAGTCATTGTGGACATGAGCCTGTCATAGTGTCTTATTTCTTATTACTATTCTGGACAATAGAAATGATGGGACAAATCTGAATTGAACAGTAAAAGGAGGTTTAGCAAAAGATGGTTGCCAGGCCCACAGCCAGGAAGGGAGTACAGCGTAGGCTGGTGAGCCTTTTTTTCCACTACAATGGAGCTACTCCCCTGCTCTCTGTTTGCAATGATTGTCCTTTTGAAGTTGAGTCAGGTTGGAAATTATCTACCATTCATTTTGTCACTTTTTCATTTTATTCACCAGAATCAGCCCACCAGTTTTGACATCTGCTTGACATTGTAGACAGATAAACAGAATAAACTGTAGACACACACACACACACACACACACACACTCATAATCACACACACAGACCAATAGTAATGGTTAAATTGAATTGACAGATTCAGTGTTAAGCATAAGAGTTTATTATTAAAGAAGTCAAACAAAATTAATTTCCCTGACATTAGAGCCACTCACAATGGTATTGGTAACAAAGAATAATCTTCCCAAAATTAAAACACTGAAACTTAAGGTTATTTTGATGTTTTTCTTTCAAAAATAATCCCTAGCAGAAAGTTTTTAATGTTCCTAGAACCCCACAGAGCATCATTTTATTCATATGACTTCCATGCTTAATGAACTTCAGTGATACACTGCGAAAATCACCAAGTTCACACCTGTGAGACAGGGCAAGCTAGGGTTATTAGGCAGTTTTAGGGACAGTGCAGGAGGGGACCTCTGAAGAATTTAGGGAGGCTTCAGAGATAAGGACAACCAAGGAAATGTAACCAATTCCACTGGGAAAAACAAACATCCTAGGACCACAGACAATCTTGTTAAGGATGGTCCTGGTTTTCTTCAGGTGATAAAGATAAGGTATGGAGATGCTCTCCCGGAAGACTAGGCCAGAAAGATAAAGATGTAACAAATGGGGAAAGACAAACCTGTTAGATAAGGAATGTGGAGACCCCCCACTCAGTAGCAAATTAAGTGAGAACTGACCAATCACAAAGAGACTGGTAGAGCTTTAGAATAATCAGGGAAAGAAAGTATATATTCCCTGAGACACGACCCCACTTGGGCTTCCTTGCCCCTCCCAGGCCTGGTTCCCTGGCCTGAGAGTCCCACTTTATTTCTGCTCTTTTTCTCCTCAATAAACTTTTTTCTTCTTCTAAACAAACCTACCTTTGCTCGCTTGCTTGCCTGAGGTCTGCGAAGTTCCTGCTGCGGCTTCGTGAGACACCAACCCGTGGGGGGGGGTCTAGCGGCTGGGGCTCAGCGCTGCCCTGCAGCCTGGGATCCGTTCCTGGCTGGGAGACTAGGCCTGACAATTCCGGTATCACCTGTTAACTTGGAATTCAAGGTCTGGGACAATTTTACCACGTTTCTATTAGTTCCAGTCTCTCTTATCCACTCTTTGCAGGTCACCTCCCTTTCCATACTCATTTCTTTCTACTTATCTTCAGTTTTCATCCTCCCTCCTCAGTAGAACCTGTTGCTATTGACAATATTTCTATCCTGACAGTATTGACAGAAATCCAAAGACTTCATTTCAGGACTAATGTCTTGATTTGCTGCTTAGTGGGAGTAAATCTCTTCCAGAGAACTGCAATGGTCTTTTCTAATGATGGGAATGGGTCTGGCTAGATCTGTCTGTGTCTCTTATTGGATGCAGAAGAGACAGTACTAGTCTCATGGAAGCTTTAAGTAGAAGGACCAAACATATGCCATGTTGCTACCTCAAAGTAATACTGTGTGTCAGTCTGTCTAGTTTAAAATGCCAAGAGAGATACATTTTCTTGAAATCCAGGGTAGAAAAAGAGGCAGGCATGTGGATCCAAGAGGTGGAAGACATAGTTGTGACATAAGAAGAGGAAGCTCAGGGGCCTCCCTGGTGGCACAGGGGGTTAGGACACAACTTGCAAAACTGTTCGTGGTCACTGCAGCACGGGTTTGATCCCCAGCCAGGGAGGTGGCCCATATGGCACAGCAGACCTCTCCTGGCTCGCCCACTGCTCCCCTCAGTGGTATGTTTCAGTCAGTCTGCCTGTTTTGTTCCCCAATCTGTCTCTGTAGAATCTTCTCACCTCCCCCCCACACCTCTCGTCTGTAATGCAGTTCTTGTGTGCATGAAGAATAAATCTTAAAAAAAAAAAAAAAAAGAAGAAGAAGAGGAAGCTGAACACCAGAGCAGAATACTGCAGAGAAGAGTTACATTGTCAATGAGCTGAAAGTCACAAGAAGAGGACTCGGAGTATTCTATATTTGAAGCAAGAAGTTAAGACAAGGACTATGGTGGGCACTGGGTGGCAACGAGATTTTTTTTTTTAGGTTGGTGACTAACCAAGAAGGTGATGGAGACAGAGAGCTTTGTGGCCACATACTTGCTATAGACTTCCACTGCATCCTTATAAAAAGTGGTGAAATGTGCACTGGATCAAAGTAACAAATGCCAATTAGATCAGTTTCTATCTAAATTAGCAGCTTCCTCTTATCCTACAAGAAAACCTTGGCTGGGAAGCCATTTCCTGAATTATATGCTTATCAATTTCACACTTGGTACAAACAACAAGAGATTAGATGTGTCAGAGATGACAGAATTAAAAATTTTTTTGACAGACTGACACCAATACAATTAAATTTAACATAGATAAATGTTAAATTCTTTATTTAGGTTAATTGTTTTTTTCTCCAAATGTGATATGGCTTGATATACAGGGTTATAGGAAGTTGCTATTGGGTATTATAGATGATCTTACGACAATTTGCTCATTTTAAAGTCCACTCAAAAATTTAGAAACTCCATATTATTTTATATTTTGTATCTGATAAATAATCAAGTAGTCATAGTGTTTCTTCCTTATGCTGATATGTTTTCTTGGGCATTTTTGTGACATTTATATAGATTATATTGATATGTGCCTAATAAAGAGTCTACAAAAGAGTATCTCCCAAAAAGCATGTCAGTAGAACTATGGGATTTGGGCCAAAGAATATTACTATGAATGGGTCAGATGATCTAGGCTGGACTGAATTTAATAATAGACAAGATATAAAAAAATAGCAAATTGTGAACTACCATTTAAGAATTCACATAGGATATGGCATAGAAAAATAAGGAAATGAAAAATATGAAAGAATAATTAAGGGCACATAGAATATAATAAATCAGTTATGTGTTAATCCGAGCCCCCAAAAAACAGAAAATAGAGGGAAGTAGGAGAGGCACTAGATGAAGCGTTAATTGTTAGTAATTTTTCAAAATTTCATAAAAGCTATCAATCTGTAGATGTAGGAAGTAACTTAGTAAATATATGTACCTAGTAAAATAAGTAAGAAAAAAATCCTTTCTATACATATTATAGTAAAATTTCAGAACTTATGTGATCTAAATCATTCATACACAGCAGCAAGCGACAGTACGAAGGAATAATTAAGTGGACAACAGAAGATCTTTCAACAGCATCATAAATTGGGAGATAGTTGACAATATCTTTAAAGAGAAGAGACTAAATTATTTTAACTAAGAATTTTCTGTGGGCCTCCCCAGTGGCGCAGCGGTTGAGCGCTGGGTTGCGAAGCTGCCCGCAGCCTCTGCAGCGCCGGTTCCATCCCCGGCTGCTCCCCAGCCACAGGAGGAGGGTCCCACATGGCACGCAGACCTCTCCTGCCGCCCGCTGCTCCCCTCAGCAGTGTACTTCGGTCCTTCTGCCTGCTCTGCTCCCCGCTCTGGCTCTGGTGAATTCTCTCACCCTCCCGCGTTTCTGAATGTACCCAGTGCTTATATAAATAAACAAAAATAAATCTTTAAAAAAAAAAAAAAAGAATTTTCTGTTCAGAAATCAAAGGATGGATAAAGATATTTTCAAGGATTGTTCCCCTACATATAAATCTTTACCAAGAACGTCTTGGTAAAGACATCTTTAGACAGTCTAAAGGGTTTAATTTAAGCAAAATAGAAGGAAACCCAAAGGCAATTTATTTGCAAAATGGAGAGTAGAACATAGAAATAAGTAAATGAATACAATTTAAACAAATGTATATTTTATAAATTTAAGCAGTATACCATTTGTGAAATAAACAATGTGTCTACTGTGGCCATTGGACTCAAAGCTGATGAACAGTGATTTTATGGAGGAAACTGGCTATTGAGAATTAGAAGATTCTAAGGTCCTTCTTTGATTCATGCAGGGAGGGGAAATCTCCATATATTGATTAATCATACAATTTCCTAAGTTGTTTTTTTATACTATATGATAAAATTTCACTTCAATCATTGACAGAAAAAGTATATAACTTCCAAACTGAAGAAAAAGAAAAGTAAAATCAACACCTGCTCCTTCTTTTTCATCATCACAATCAGTTGATTCAAAGGAACAATGAAAGAAAAATTGAGAAAATGAGCAATGAATGGAAATTACAAAGAAAGACAATAGTAATGTGTCTGAATATAACATTAATCCATCCAAATTGAAAATGAACTGCATTCTAATAAAAGACAGAGGTTGTCAGATTTGAGAGAGATTTATGAGAAATGCCTAAAATATATGAACATGAAAGATTGAAAGTAAAAGAAAGAAAAAATAAGATACTTACAGGAAACACAACCAAAAGAACACTGAGGTAGTTATTTTTATGGTGCAAAAATAGACTTTAAGATTAAAGGAATATTAGGGATAAAATGATAAAAATTAATTTCACCAGGAAAATAAGAATTACACACTTATATATGTACCTCAAAATAGAGAAAGCAAAATATCTTTAGACTGATGGAAGGAAGTTCAATATCATATTGAATATTTTTTAACTTATTTTTGACCAAGCAGGGTGAAATTAGTAAAAATATATAAAAGATTTGAAAAACAATTAGCAAGCTTGATTTAGTGAGCAAATGTATATCCCTGGATTGTCAAACTTTTTAAAATAAACATTCTTCCCAGGTATACTTGGAACACTAATAAAACTTGATAATATATAAAACAAGCTTCAAATATTTCAGAGAAGGAGCATAATGCTGACCATATTGCCTAACTACAACCAATTAAGTTAGATAGCTCTACAAGGATTTGTCAGAATGGAAATGTGAAAAATCTGAATAAATGGGGAAGAAGGAATAGCTCTTCCTTAAAGCACAGTTCCTAGTTCTAGATAAAATAAATCTAGATTAAATGACAATATGAAAAAAAACCACATTTGGCAAACACATAGCAACCATTGTTGCAATGAGAATCATTAATGGATCTAATATTAATGTTTATTATAAGAAACAGGTATTTGCATATTTAAAAATATCTTAGCGCAAGATTCTTAAAAATTATAAAAGGGAAAACAGTAGCTTCATAATAGGTAAACCTGGTATATCGTTTGTACTGGTCAGAGTCTTGCAGAAAATCAAAGCCAATAAGATATATCTTTCTCTTTCTCTCTCCCACCCATCCCTCTCTTTCTCTCTTGCTCTTAAGGAGTTGATACATGGGATTATAGGGCCCAGTAAATCTGAAATCTGTAAATTATGCTGGCAGCCTGGAAATTCAGATAGTGGTTGATGTTGCAGTCTTGAATCTGAAATCTGCTAGGCAGGTGAATTGATGGGAATCTCAGGTAGGGGTTCTGTGTTGCAGTCTTGGGGAGAAATTGCTTCTTTCTCAGGAAACCTGTCTTCCCTCTTAAGGTTTCAATAGACTAGTCTATCAACATTATGGAAGGTAATCTCTTTGACTCAGAGTTTACTTTGTCAGTATCATTAGAACTAAAAATAAATATCTTCGGGCCTCCCCGGTGGCGCAGCGGTTGAGCGCTGGGTTGCGAAGTTGCCCGCGGCCTCTGCGGCGCCGGTTCAATCCCCGGCTGCTCCCCGGCCACCGGAGGAGGGTCCCGCATGGCGCGCAGACCTCTCCTGCCGCCCGCTGCTCCCCTCAGCAGTGTCCTTCGGTCCTTCTGCCTGCTCTGCTCCCCGCTCTGGCTCTGGTGAATTCTCTCACCCTCCCGCGCTTCTGACTGTACCCAGTGCATGTACAAACAAAAACAAAACAAACAAACCAGCAAACAAATAGATGAAGCATGCCTCTATTAAAAAAAAAAAAAATAATAATAAATAAATAAATAAATAAATAAATAAATATCTTCACAGAAATTTCTAGACCTAGCATAGTTGCTTTTGTCTAAACAACTGGTCAGTGTAGCCTAGCCAAGAAGAAATATAAAATGAACTATAATGCTACTTCAATATAGCGATCAGATTTAACATCATTGCTTAATGAGACATATACATATCTTGTACCACTGGATAAAATACACTTGAAAGAGTACTGCACTCTAATGGTATTATGTGGCTTGAATTTAAACTTGACAAAGAAAAGCTGAGTAGTCCCAGAATGGAAAATAATATGGAGATATAGCAATTAAATTGTCATATGGGATTATGGATTAAATTCTGATCTAAGAACACTAGTGGAAAATTTTTTTTCAATGTTTGTAAGTCAGTTAATAGCATTACATAACTGTTAATTTTTTATTTTTATAGTTGTATTTTGCTCATGTAGGAGAGCTTGATGAAGGATATGTTGGAAATTTTTATATTCTTGCAGCATTCTTTTAAATTTAAATTATTCCAAATAAAAATAAGATATTAAATATGTGCATAACTAAGGGTGAAGAATTATAATGGAAATTTAAAATACTTACAATCAAATAATAATAAAATGCTAAATTATACAACTTTTGGGGTGCAGAAAAATATTTGTGGGAGATTCATAACCACAAAATTTATAGTAGAAAATAAAAGGGGCTAAACACTACTGCACTAATTTCTTTAAAGTAAGAAGTTAGAAAAAGAGTAGTAGCCAAAGAAAATAGAAGAAATGATATAATAAAGAGAATAAAAATGAATTAAATAGAAAGTAAATATGCAATCAATGATAAAGACAGCTGGTTATTTTAAAATGCTTATGAAAATTACAGATATCTAATGAAATTTGTGAAGATAAAGGATAAATTCTTAACTTGAGAATAACTGTCAAATCCTTATAATACACATCACACTTCAGAGTGAAACATTAAACTTTTACCTGTTTATATCATAGTCAATTTAAGGAATAAGGTATTTTTATAGATATGAAGGACATTTCATAATGACAAATGGAACACTTCAATGGGAAGATAAGATCCTAAATATGTACATGCCTAATGACACATTTTTGAAATATATAAGACAAGAGTTTACAAAATAAGAAATAGAGAAATTTGCAACAACAGTTGTAGATTTCAATTATTTCCCTCTCACTGACAGAATGAGCAAACCAAAAAATAAGTGACACCAAAAAGATTTGAACCCCAGTAATAATCTGACTAAATGACTTTTAAAGAATACTAGACACAACCATATCAGAATACACATTTTTCCCCAAGTATATATGGAATATTAATCAAAATAGACAGTAGCCTGGTTCATAATAAAGTCTTAATGAATTTCAAAACATAATTGCAATCATGAAAGTATGAGCTTTGACTACAATGGAACTGAATCAGAAAATAACTAGATTTCTAGAGAATTCCTAAATATTTAGAAATTAAGTAACATACATTGGAATAACCCATGCATTAAATCACAATGGAAATTAGAAAAGCTTTTGAACTTAATGATAATGATGAGTCAATATATTAAAACTTGGCCTCCCTGGTAGCCTAGGGCTTGTAGGTGCTATCACACTATTACTGCTATGGCCTCAGTTTGATCTCCACAGAGCTAACACACATATGGTGCAGCAGACCTGTCTTGCCCACTGCTCCCCTCAGCTGTGTATTTCAGTAGATCTGCCTGTTCTACTCCCCACTCTGTCTCTGGTGAATCTTCTCACCCCCTGCATCTCTGGCCTACACCCCACTTCTTCTATGCAAAGAAAAATTATATTAAAACTTGTGAGATGCTTAGCTAAACCTAGCTATAAATTAATATATAAGAAAAACAAGATTGTTTTAAAAATCAACTTTCTAATCTACTTCAAGGAACTAGAGCAAGCACAGCAATTTCAACTGAAAAAAAAGGAGAATAAGATAATAATAAAGATAAAAATTCAAAGATAGATTAAACAAACATACAATAAGGACAAGAAATCCCTGGCAAAACAGAATGAGAAAGAGATATATATTAGCTGTCCTACAGAAATTATAAGAAGAGTAAGAAAGTATTATGAAAAACTTTATTCAATTTAGATGATGTGAACAAATTTACTAAAAACATAGTTTATGAAAATTCACACGTGAGGAAATGGAAGAATCTCAGTAGATATATAGGTATTAAAGATATTGAATCTGTAATTAAAAATCTCTTCACACAGTTTCAAATAGCTTCAGTTTTTCTTAACACTTAAGGAAGAAATAATACCAACATTACAAAAACTGTTCTAGAAAAAGGCAGCATTTTCCAATTCATTAATCATAGCAGCATCATCTTCATAGCAAAACCTCACCAAGTTAATACAATAAAGAAAAATTATAGATCAGCTATCTCACGGGCACTAATCTCAAAATACTTAACCAAATATTAGCACTCAAATACAATAAAATATAGAAAGGATATTACATCATGAGGTTTATTCTAGTATGCAGGTTTGTATTAATGTTTAAAAATCAATCAGTGTAATTCAGCACAATTACAGAACTGGGGAGAAAATCTATATGTGCATCTTAATAGATGTGGAATAAGCATTTATTTCAATCCAAAACACACTAAAATAAAAACCCTTAGCAAACTAAGAATAGAAGCCCCCCCACCCCATCTATTAAGTATATCTACCAAAAGCATATAAATAGCATCATTATTATTGGTGAAATATTTAACAATTTTCCCATAGGTTGGGAAGAAAATAAAGATGACCGCTCATCATTTCTAATTAACACTGGATCAGAGATGTTACCCAAGGTAATAATAATAAAAAATATAAGATTGGAAAGGAAGGAATATTTATTCACAGAATTATTATTGTGCAAGAAGAGAATCTAAAGCCTCCATGAACAAAGTTAGAATCACTAAGTTCATTTAGCTCTAATGCTGGATATAAGATCAATGTATACAAATCAATTGTAGTTCTATTTACTAATAATGAACAGGCAGAAAACTAAATTAAATGAATCACTGTAATAGTACCAAACAAATTCATCAAATATATATACTAAATATATATAGTACTAGCAAATATATATACTAAATATATATAGTACTAAATGTGTGATATAATCATACATACATATATGTGTATATATGTGTGATATAATCACATATACATATATGTGTGTTATATATGAAAAGATGTAGAAGACCTGTATATGGAAAATTTAGAATTGTATTTATGAATTGAAAGATGTAACAATATTAAAATATCATTTCAACCTAAGCTGCACCATAAATCAATGAATCAATGCAATTTCAACTGCATTGATTTTATTAATTATGGAAAATGGTAGTCTGATTCTAAAATTGTATGTGGGAACTTCAAATGCTTTTGTATAGTCAAATCAATATTGAAGATAGTTAAATTAAAATTAGTCAATATTAAAAAAATTGAAAATAGTCAAAGCAACATGGAAGATGAATAAATTGGATTACTTCCATTTCTAGGTATCAAGACTTATGAAGTTATAATAATTAAGATAAGATAATGGCAATGGCATGAGACTTAGAAGTGATACAAAATTCAGAGCAAAGAAATAATCCAATATGTTTGTGGAAACCTGATTTACCACCAAAGCACCATTCTAATTCAATGAAAAAGGTTGACACTGCAATAAATGGTGTTGTGTCAATTAGATTTCCTTCAGGGGAAAAAAAAATGAACCTTGGCCTTGTCTCACATCATAACACCCAATCAATTTGAGATGGATCATAAATCCAAATATAAAAAGGAGGGAAAAAATTTCTAGAAGAAAACATAAGAGATTACTTAACCTGGAACTAGGTAAGAGCTCTTGAATAGGATACAAGTTACATTATGCATGAAATATTGATAACTTGGAATTAAAATGATTAATAATGAGATTTTAGTCATCAAAAGGTACCCTTAAGACAGTGAAAAAGCAAGTTACACACTGCAACATATATATAAAACAAAGGACTTGAATCTAGACTATGTTCAGAATTCCTATACATAAGAAAAAAAACATGACAAGCCAACAAAAAGGGATGGGTCTTTTTTTAAATAAAATTTTGATTTACAATACTACATAATTTTCAATGCACAGCTTCACATCACTATATGTGTGTAAGCCTCATCTCACCCATTAGCAAAATTCTAACTTCAGTTTCACTTTCAGATTGGGCTCCCTCTAGCCTTTCCTCCAACCTCCATTCCCCTCCCCTCTGGTGACCACCATATTTGTCCGAGTATAAGAGTTATTTTTCTTGTCATTTCCTAGTTTGTTTACTTTGGTTATTTATAGTCAACATATGAGCGAAACTATCCAGTAATTGTCTTCAATTTTTTTATTTACTTCACTTAGCATAACCACCTCCAGTTCCATCCATGTTGTCACAGAAGGCAAGATTTCATTGTTTTTAATAACCGAGTAGTATTCTGTTGAGCATATATATATTTTTTAAAGATTTATTTATTTATACAAGAGCAGGGTACAGGCCAGAGGCGGAGGAGGGTGAGAGAATTCACCAGAGACAGAGCGGGGAGCAGAACAGGCAGATGGACCAAAGTAACAGGAGCGACAGGAGAGGTCTGCTGTGCCATGTGGGTATCTTCCTGGCCAGCCAGGATCGAACCCGTGCTGTGGAGGCTGCAGACAGCTTTACAGTGCGGCACTCAACCCGCTGCACCACCGGGGTTGAGGTCCTCTGTTGAGTATATTTACCACAACTTCTCTAAGTTGTTCCCATGTCTTGACTATGTGAATAATGCTTCTATGAACATAGGAATACATGTTTTATTTTTGAATCAGTGTTTTTTTTTTTTTTTGTTTGTTTGTTTGTTTGTTTTATACATGCACTGGGTACAGTCAGAAGCGCGGGAGGGTGAGAGAATTCACCAGAGCCAGAGTGGGGAGCAGAGCAGGCAGAAGGAACGAAGTACACTGCTGAGGGGAGCAGCGGGCGGCAGGAGAGGTCTGCGCACCATGTGGGACCCTCCTCCAGTGGCTGGGGAGCAGCCGGGGATCGAACCGGCGCCGCTGAGGCCGCGGGCAGCTTCGCAACCCAGCGCTCAACCGCTGCGCCACCGGGGAGGCCCTTGAATCAGTGTTTTTATATTCCTTAGATAAATATCTAGGAATGGTATGATGGGTCTTAGGTAGTTCTATTTTCAGTTACTTAAGGACTCTCCCAACCATTTTTCATAGTGTCTGTGCCCATTTATATTAACAAGGATGAATTTTGCAAACACAATATGGCTGAAAAAAATGCAAAAATTGTGCACACCTGTGATTCTATTTATATGTAACTTAAAAACAGGCAAAACAAATCCACATTGAGGGGGGTCAGAAAGTTGTCATCCTTGACAGAGATGTTGACTAAAGAGGGCATGAATGAACTTCTGGGGTACTGAAAATGTACTGAGTTGTGATCTTGAAATGATTACGTGGGTGTACAGATGTATAAATTTTCATTAAAGTATATACAGAAAATCTGGGTACTTTAAGAATAAGAATGTACAAAAAAGTGACTTAAATATTAAAAGAATAAGCAAGACATTCTTCAGGAAGAATAAGGTACAGGGGAAATTGCCCCACAAGCTATCAAGATTTATTATAAAGCTAAGGTAATTAAGACTGTGATATTAGTGCAGGGATAGATAATTTGGTTCGACTGGAACAAAATACAAATAACAGAAACAAATTCCCCACATGTATGGAAAGTTGGTTGCAGATCATTAGAAAAGCATGAATTCTTCAGAAAGTTTGCTGGGGCAGATAATATCTAAAACAGAAATGATTTTTACCTCACTTTATTAAAAAAAAATCCCTTACTGTCACATGAAAGTGACAGTCTTTAAAATTTTTAAGAATAAAATAAAGGAAAATAATTATTGTTCAGGAGTAGTGGAAGATTTATTAAACAAGGCATAAAGGGCCTCCCCTGGTGGCACAGCGGGTTGAGCGCTGGGCTGTGAGGCTGCCCGCAGCCTCTGCAGCGCCAGTTCGATCCCTGGCCACCGGCGAGGGTCCCACACACAAAAAAAATAATAATAATGATAATAAAATAAACAAGGCATAAGAAGCTCTAATCATATATGTTAGGAAACATGACTACCTTGAAATTAAAAACTTCCATTCATGGAAGGCACTGTAGAGAAAAAGACAAGACAAGCAAAAAAATTGGATGAGATATGCAACAAATATGATGAACAAAAATGAGGTACTTAGAATATATAAAGATTATTTAAGAGGAAGAAAGTAGGGAAATGCCTCCCAGCAAGAAAGGTAGTAAAGATGACTAGCTATTTCACAGGCATTGTAATATGAATAGAGAAGAAAAAATGTAAACCTTCATAAGAAATAAAGAAATACAAGTTAAGATCACAATGAGATGTAACTTACATGTACCAGATGGGCAAAAATTTACAATCTGAAAATCCCAAGTCAAGTGTTAGAAAGGAAGTGGGCAACTGTTAAGAATATAAAGTATCTAACCACTTTGGAAAACAATCTGGCATTACGGTGCACAAGTGAACAATTTTACTCTCTAGCCCAACAATTTTATTCCAAGGTGTATATTCTGTATGAAAATTCTTGCACCCATGTGCTAAAGGAACTTTCCAGGAATGTTCATAAAGGCATTGTATATATGAGCAACAAGCTGAAAACCTGATGGTTCACTGAAAATCGAATGGATAAAAATAAATTATGGTATATTCACACAATGGCATTATACAAGTATGATAATAAACTAGCTATATGCAAGAAAAGTGGTATATATATCTTGGAAGAAAGCAAGTTTTGAAAGCCTCTATGTAATATTGTAATGGTCTTATGTTTATTAACACATAAAACTAAACAATGGATGACTTATTGATATATTTGAATGGAATAAAACACCTTAGAAAGCAAGAGAATGGTAAATTGAAAATCCAAGACAACTAGCGATCACTCACCTACCTTCAAAAGTAGTGGTAATATTCTACGTTTGCTTCATAATTTACATGTTTGCCATTTATCATTTTTTCTGTGTCAAATATTACATATACTACTTATGAATATGTTGTAATAGAATATGGTGATATTCTAATAGAAGTTGCTACCTATAGGTGCAAATTTGTATCAGCAAGTACACAGTGACTAAGGATGGAGACTGTGGAGACAGACTCTGTGTTTCCTACCTGACTACCCTGCTTATTAGCTGCGTGACCTTGGGAAAGCTACTGAAGTGCCCTGTACCTCAGTCTTCATGTCTGTAAAAGGGGAATGATAAAATAACCTATTTATTCATTCTAGCTATTGTGAAGATAAAATGCATTTATACAGGTGAAGCACTTACATGCCTAGTCTCAGCTTGCTTATTTGCACATTGGGGTAACAGGATTATTATGAAATACTATATTATAATACAAATGATATTGTGCAAATCACCCAAGTGCTAGCCAGTAGATAAAACATAACTGTAAAGGTTTTGATACCCTCTCATGGACTTCCTGTACTTGGTTTTAAAATGAAAGAACTAGTCACAAGATAAAAAGGAAAGATGTTAACCCTTGAGATCATTAATGTAGAAAGCAAACACTTTCTTTTAACTGCATCAAACATGGCATATACTGGATTTCTCCTAACACCCTTGTTGGGATTCTGCTTGAAATCTTGTTACAATGTTTTTTTTTTTAATATTTTATTAAATAACATTTTGTAATTATAATAAAATTTTTATAAATGCAGGAAAATCTGGGAGCAACATGGCGGCGAGGAGACGCTGCAAGTAACATCTCCCATTAAAAAAAGTTAATAGGGAGGAAAAGCGGCAGGTCCCAGTGAGAACTGGGACACGGAAGATAAACGGACGACTCCAGCAAACTGCCCGAAGAAGAAAGTTGCCATAAAAGAGGACGAGAAGGGAGGGAAGCGCAGAACCCTGCTCCCCTCCCCCGCCCACAAAGTCGGCACTCTCCGACCGGCAGAAAGGAGGGAAACAACAAACCAAAACGGCCAACAAGAAAAACGGACGCAGCAAGTGGGACTGTGAGTGGAAAGGAACTATTTCAGCCACCACACCCCGTGAACGGGAGAGGCGAACCCTGCAGGATCCGCCGCGGAGGTGAGCTCCAGGCGCCATTAAAGAGAGCCACGCCCCCCAGGAGGAGACCAGCACCAGCACACAGCCCCGGCCGCCCGGTAAGGTTGCGTGCGGAAAGCGGCGCGGATCCGGACCGGATCGCAGCTGCCCAGGTCCCCGCGCCTGCGACCTAGGCTTGCGGGGAGACGGCGGAGGCCCTCCCTGAGTGAGCAGGAACAAGGCACCCAGGCAGGGGAGCGGGATTCAAAAGGCGCCATTCCCGCGCCACTGATCTGGGCTACAGCCTGCGTCCTGGAACTGAGGGCTTTGGAACTGAGACCCGGGGCACGAAATTAGGGGGAGACTGCGGAGGCCCTCCCTGAGTGAGCAGGAACAAGGCGCCCAGGCAAGGGAGCTGGATTCAAAAGGCGCCATTCCCGCGCCACTGATCTGGGCTACAGCCCGCGTCCTGGAACTGAGGGCTTTGGAACTGAGACCCGGGGCACGAAATTAGGGGGAGACTGCGGAGGCCCTCCCTGAGTGAGCAGGAACAAGGCGCCCAGGCAAGGGAGCTGGACTCAAAAGGCGCCATTCCCGCGCCACTGATCTGGGCTACAGCCCGCATCCTGGAACTGAGGGCTTTGGAACTGAGACCCGGGCACGAAATTAGGGGGAGACGGCGGAGGCCCATCCTGAGTGAGCAGGAACAAGGCGCCCAGGCAGGGGAGCAGGATTCAAAAGGCGCCATTCCCGCCCCACTGATCTGGGCTACAGCCCGCGTCCTGGAACTGAGGGCTTTGGAACAGAGACCAGGGGCACGAAATTAGGGGCGTGGGTTCCCCACGACGGTGGGGCACAAGGCAGACACAGCACCCCAAAGCCGTTGAGGTGTACCCTACCATCCCCGCTCTGCTCCCTGTCCCACGGGGTGGAAAATCAGCTCCCCAAGGGCTCTAGGAGAGATCTCTGGCACCACCTAGCGACTTGAAGCCAGCAGAGGCTCCTGAAGGAGCTAGTGGCCAGCTGGGGAGTTTGCCCACACCGGGCCCCTTCCGAACAAGTAGTCTGAGCCCACAGGGAGAGCGAGCACCCACAGCCGGGGCAGACCAGGTGCACAGAAGAGTGTGCCTGAGACCAGACACGCAGGGAGTGTGTCCCACATCACCATTTTAGAACAGGGACATTTCTTCAGTAAAGACTACCTGCAGAAGGCTTCCTCAGGAGCCAGAGGTGAGCGGGGGAAGTTCGCCCACGCCAGACCCCCTCTGGCCTGCAGTCCAAGCCCAGAGGGGAGCAGGAACCCACCGCCGGGGCAGACCAGGCGCACAGGGGAGTGTGTCCCTACATCGGCAGTTTAGAACAGGGACCTTTCTCCAGTAAAGACTGCTTGAAACTGACAGATGACTCCTGGAAGAACCAGAGGGGAACAGAGAAGCCCACCCAAGATGCCGGCCAGTCCCAACTACACAGTGTCCCAACGCATACGGCAAATTAGAAAACAGACAGTAGGGAAGAGAAGAACCACACGCAACCTAGCAACTCTCCAGAGAAAAAGCACACCACAAAAAGAAAGCCAGCCCCCAGATTGCAAAGACAATAACTTGGAAGAATTTCTGAGCCTTCCAGAAAGAGAATTTAAAATTGCCGTGATTAAAAAACTAACAGAAGTCATAAAGGAAAACAATGATAAGGGAAAAATAATCAACGATCAGAAGAATGCAATTGAGTCCCTAGAGAGGGAAAACAATGGTCAGAAGAAAGAAATTGAGTCCCTAAAGAGGGAAGTAAAAGAAATGCAGGAGATCAAAGAATTAATGGAAGAACTAAAGAATTCTGGGAAAAGCAATGAAAGCAGAATAGATGAAATGGAAGAACGAATAAGTAATCTTGAAGACATAGAAATAAAAAGAACCAAAACAGAAAAGGAAAGAGAAGTACGAAGGAAAAAGAACGAAGAAAGACTTCGGGAACTATCTGACTCCATGAGGAAAGGAAATATAAGAGTTATAGGAATACCAGAAGGAGAGGAGAGAGATGTAGGAACAGAGAAAATATTCAAAGAGATAATTGAAGAGAACTTCCCAAATGTGAAGAAGGAGCTGAAAATTGATATACAAGAAGCAAGAAGAACACCAAACTTCCACGACGAAAGGAAAAATACAGCAAGACACATAATAGTAAAGCTCCCAAGAATCCAGGACAAGGAAAAAATAATGAAGCTGGCAAGAGGGAAGAAACAGATAACATTCAAAGGAAAACCAATCAGGCTGACATCAGACTTCTCCGAAGAAACACTACGGGCAAGGAGAGAGTGGAGGGACATAGTCAACAGACTCCAAGAAAACAGATGCCAACCAAGAATACTCTATCCCGCAAAGCTCTCCTTCCTCTTTGAAGAAAGAATATGGACCTTTCCAGACAAACAGAAACTCCGGAATTTCATTGCAACTAAACCCCCACTCCAAAAAATACTACAAGGAGTCCTAAAGCCAGAACCTCAGAGGGACGAATAACAATGAAAGAAGGCCAAAAAAAAAAAAGTTATTAAAAGAATAAATAAATAAAATCAAAGGAAAGACAAACACAATGGCAAATACAGATGTTAACATATCAATAATAACTCTGAATGTAAATGGACTAAACTCTTCAATAAAAAGACACAGAGTTGCAGCCTGGATTAAGAAACAAAACCCAACCTTTTGCTGTCTCCAGGAAACACATTTAGCTACAAAAGATAAAAATAGGCTCAAAGTTAAAGGATGGAAAACAATCCTACAAGCAAATGGACCAAAAAAGAAAGCAGGAACAGCTATACTTATATCAGATAAAACAGATTTCAAACTCAAAAAGATAAAAAGAGACCCCAAGGGTCACTACATTATGATCAAGGGGACAATACTTCAAGAAGAAATAACACTCATTAACATATACTCACCAAACGAAGGAGCACCAAAATATATCAGACAACTGTTGTCCTCTCTGAAAACAGACATCAGAGAAAACACATACGTAGTGGGAGACTTCAACACACCACTATCAACAATGGATAGATCAACAAGACAAAAAATAAGTAAAGAAACTAAAGCTCTAAATAAGGACCTAGAGCAATTGGGCTTAACAGACATCTATAGAACACTAAACCCCAAAAAAACGGAGTACACATTTTTCTCAAGCGCACACGGATCATTCTCCAGGATCGATCACATACTGGGGCACAAGACAAACATCAACAGATACACCAAGATTGAAATCATATCAACCATCTTTTCTGACCATGAAGGCATCAAACTAGAAATAAACCATAAAAAGAAGGCAAGGAACTTTCCTACCTCATGGAGATTAAAAACCACACTACTGGAAGACCATTGGACTAATGAGGAGATCAAAGAAGAAATTAAAAAATTTTTTGAATTGAACGACAAGGAGGACACCAATATCCTAAATGTATGGGATGCAGCAAAAGCAGTAATAAGAGGAAAATATATAGCAATAGAAGCTCACATCAAGAAACAAGAAAGAACGCAAAGAAACAACCTAATCTCGAAGCTCAAAGATCTAGAAAAAGAACAACAAAAAAACCCCAAAACCAGTAGAAGAAAAGAAATAATAAAAACCAAAGCAGAAATAAATGAAATTGAAACTAAAAAAACAATCCAAAAGATCAATGAAACCAAGAGCTGGTTCTTTGAAAAAATCAATAAAATAGACAAACCCCTAGCCAGGCTCACAAAGGAAAAAAGGGAGAAAGCACAAATAAACAGGATCATCAATGAAAGAGGAGAAATCACAACGGACACAGCAGAAATCAAAAGAATAATCAGTAACTACTATGAACAGTTATATGGAAACAAGTTCAACAATCTAGAGGAGATGGACAAATTCCTACAACTCTACAATCACCCAAAGCTAGATAAAGAAGAAATAGAACACCTAAACAGACCAATTACAATTAGCGAAATTGAAATGGTAATAAAAAACCTCCCCAAAAACAAAAGCCCAGGACCTGATGGATTTACAAATGAATTCTACCAAACATTCAGAGACGAATTAGTGCCTATCCTTCACAAACTCTTCCAAAAAATTGAGAAGGAAGGGACAATACCAAACACGTTTTATGAAGCCAACATTACACTAATACCAAAACCGAACAAGGACAACACAAAAAAGGAAAACTACAGGCCAATCTCCCTAATGAACACTGATGCAAAAATCCTCAATAAAATTTTAGCTATCAGAATCCAACAATGTATCCATAAGATAATTCACCACGACCAAGTTGGATTCATTCCAGGGGCACAAGGATGGTTTAACATCCGAAAATCAATCAACGTTATACAACACATCAACAAAAAGAAATATAAAAACCATATGATAATATCAATAGATGCTGAGAAAGCTTTCGACAAAGTGCAACACCCATTCATGATAAAAGCCCTTGAAATTCTTGGGATACAAGGAACATACCTCAACATCATAAAGGCCATCTATGACAAGCCAACAGCCAGTATCATTCTCAATGGTGAAAAGCTGAAAGCAATTCCATTAAGATCTGGAACAAGACAAGGATGTCCACTCTCACCATTGCTTTTCAATATAATACTGGAAGTCCTAGCCAGGGCAATAAGACAAGAGAAAGACATCCAAGGAATCCAAATAGGAAAAGAAGAAGTCAAACTATCACTATTTGCAGACGATATGATATTATATATAGAGAACCCCAAAAACTCCACAGAAAAGCTAATTCAACTCATCAATCAGTTCAGTAAAGTGGCAGGATACAAAATCAACACGCAAAAGTCAGTAGCCTTCCTATACACAAACAATAAATCTGAAGAAGAAGAAATCAAAAAGACCATCCCTTTTGTTATTGAAACAAAAAAAATCAAATATTTGGGAATAAATCTAACAAAAGAGGTAAAGGACCTATACAAAGAAAACTATAAAACACTGTTAAAAGAAATAGAAGAAGACACAAAGAAATGGAGAGACATCCCCTGCTCATGGATTGGAAGAATAAACATTATTAAAATGGCCATCCTTCCAAAAGCAATATACAGATTCAATGCTATTCCAATCAAAATTTCAATGTCATTCTTCAAAGAAATAGAACAATTATTGATGAAATTCATATGGAATCACAAAAAACCCCGAATAGCCAAAGCTCTCCTGAAAAAAAAAGAAGGGAATGGAGGCATCAGACTCCCAGACTTCAAACTATACTACAAAGCCATAATCATCAAAACTGCATGGTATTGGAACAAGAACAGACATACAGACCAATGGAATCGAATAGAAAATCCAGAAATAAACCCACAGATTTATGGTCAACTAATCTTTGACAAAGGAGCAAAGAATATGCATTGGAGCAAAGAAAGTTTGTTCAATAAATGGTGCTGGGAAAACTGGGTCGCTACATGCAAAAGAATGAAGCTTGACCACCACCTCACACCATACACAAAAATCAACTCAAAATGGATTAAAGAACTAGACATAAGACCTGAAACCATAAAATATATAGAAGGAAATATAGGCGAAACACTACGTGATTTGCACATCAAAGACATCTTTACAGACACATCACCCAAAGCAGTGATAGTGAAGGCAAAGATAAACAGCTGGGACTACATCAAATTAAAGAGCTTTTGCACAGCAAAAGAGACAATAACAAAAACAAAGAGAAACCCCACCAACTGGGAGAACATTTTTGCACCCAACACTAATGATAAAGGACTGATCACAAAAATCTGCAAAGAGCTGATGAGACTCAACAACAACAAAGAAAATAATCCAGTCAAAAAATGGGCAGAAGAGCTAAAAAGAAACTTCTCTGAAGAGGAAATGCAAATGGCCAACAGGCATATGAAAAAATGTTCAACATCACTTGTCATCAGGGAAATGCAAATCAAAACTACCATGAGATACCATCTTACACCAGTGAGAATGGCACATATTAAAAAAACTAGCAACAACAAATGTTGGCGAGGGTGTGGAGAAAAAGGAACTCTTCTGCACTGTTGGTGGGAGTGCAAACTGGTCCAACCACTGTGGAAAGCTGTGTGGAGATTTCTGGACCTACTAAACATAGAGCTTCCATATGATCCAGCAATTCCACTCCTAGGTATTTACCCAAAGGACACAGAAACATCAATTCCAAAGAACACCTGCACCCCTATGTTTATAGCAGCACTGTTTACAATAGCTAAGCTTTGGAAACAACCCAAATGCCCAAAAATAGATGACTGGATCAAGAAGATGTGGTACATATATACCATGGAATATTACTCAGCATTCAAAAAAGATAAACACATGCAATTTGCAGCAACATGGATGGCGCTGGAAGGGATCATGCTCAGCGAAATAAGCCAAAAAGAAAAAGAAAAATACCGGATGGTCTCACTCATAGCAGGAATCTAGAAAACTTAAATAAGGGACCAGGAAAATGAATAACTATAAGATAGTGAAAATCAAAATCAACAAAAAACTATGAACCAGAGACACTTTTAGGGGGGCGGGAGGGGAGGGATTGGGGTCAGAATGGGGGGGCTGCAATTGTATGGGGAATATAACAATAAAATTTATTTAAAAAAAAAAATGCAGGAAAATCTGTAATTCTATACCTGTGGAAATCAGCAACCTTCTCACTTGACTGTAGGGCCTCTAATCCTTTTCCTATACTTCACAAAACGAAACCAAGATCATGCAATTAAGTAAGTATGTGGGAGAGCGGGTAGTGAAAGAAAGGAATTCCAGAGTGTCCACAGGTACAAGGAGGTAAAGATGAGGGTTCCTTGTCGAGGTGCCCATTAGCCAGTAACTCACCTTCGCTGACTCTATGCCCGCGTGTCCTCTCCTGTATACTGGAGATCAATAGACATCTTTACACATGCTGGCCAGGCAGTGACAGAGGAGCTGGAGTTGAGGGAAGCTGGAGTTGAGGGCACCTTTCCCCAAGAATTCTCCTTTCCCCTCATTTTGGATCTGCTTCATGGAAACCATGGTTGAGATGAAACTATTTTGGATCTGCTTCATGGAAACAAAACCCTTTTATTTTGGTTTGTTTCATTTTTAAGGTAAATGTATGCTTATTACCTTTACATCCTCAGCTACTACCAGATGGATTCCCAGCAGCTTTTGGAGGCTTTCAACTTTAAGGCAGGCTATTACCTCATCTCCTTTTAGCCTCTCTTTCTATTTGAACTGCAGAAGTCAGAGTCCAAGCTACCTTTCTGCCTATGGTATAGCATTTGTCAATGTTAAATTTGATTTGTTTTAAGGGCAGCGTGCTAAGAGCAAGAACACAAAGTGTACTAAATTTCAGTTCATCTGTGTGTTCAGTAGTTAGCATTTGCAGACTAATTAATTCAGCAATATTATCCTACCCAACTCCATGTCAGCTACTGATCAAAATGTTATAATTTTAAGGACTGACTCCATAAAACCCTACCTAAATTAACTATATCATCACCTATTCTGTCTCATGTACTTCTTAAATGGAAGAATATACATCAATTACCAATCCAATGGGTAAACATTAGAGGTCTTCATCAACAACAGACATTTATTGAGCGCCTATTGTGTGCAAGGCACTGTACTAGGCATAGGGCTACAAAGACAAAGGATAAATAGTTCCTGTCTCAAAGAGCTTACAATCTAATTAGGCAACCAACAGGACACATACATAAAAAGACAAGGGCCAATCCAAGGTAGCATGTAATATTAGGGCACTGAGTAGACACAAACAGGATTGCAGCCTTATTTTTTGCATTTCTATGGTGGTTCAATACCCTGAGTAGGTGGGGATGAGTGAGCTAGAAGAGAGCGGTTACTCCTGTTCTTTTTTAAGCCTTGGAGATAGTTCTCTATCTCTCCCCATTCCAAAGTATCTTCTAGTTTGTGCTAGAACCTGGGCAATTGATTCACTTTTTCCCCAAGAACTTCGTATTATATAGTTCTCTTTGAGGTGACTAAACAGTTGATGGAGCCACCCACTATCCCGTTATATCCGAGACTATCATGTCTTGGAACTGCTACCCTTCTCTCTCTCTTTTTTTTAAGGATTTATTTATTTATACACGAACCAGGGTACAGGCCAGAGGTGCAGAGGGTGAGAGGATTCACAGACATAGAGTGGGGAACAGAACAGGCAGACTGATGAAAAACACTGCTGAGGGGAGCAGTGGGTGAGACAGGAGAGGTCTGCCTTGCCATGTGGGCATCTCTGCTGCCTGCGGGGATCATCGAACCGGCACTGCAGAGGCTTCGGACAGCTTCATAACGCTGTGCTCAACCGCCTGCGCCACCAGGGAGGCCCTCCACTTCTCTCTTATCTTAGCCCCAAGATAACCAGGATGATGGTACTTTTGCAGTATTTTGTCCTATAGCCAGATATAGACCTCCCACCTACTCCAGTCATTGCTCTGGCAGAACCCACCCCAAATCCATTTCTCAGGTAAGTGTCTAAGTTTAAAAACCTGCAAAGAAAACCTTAATCCTAAAAGACTGCTATTTTAAGAGCACACTATAAACAAAGGAAAATAATCAGGAGATAATAATGGCACAAAGATGGAATGAGGGTCAAGAGAGAAGCAGTGAGAGTAGAAGAAATGATTGGGTCAGGTTTGAAAAAATGCTGGGAGTGTTAGCATCACTTCCTAACTTGGGGGGAGGAGAGACACACACACACACACACACACACACACCCTAAGAGTAGGTCTCTAACAATCAGCATCATCACCTCAGTGGAATCCAGAGTATTCCACTGCACCAAAAGGAAAACTCCTACAAAAGGGCAAATATTTGGTCAGGCATATATGTACATATGCATTTAAATAACATTTTCTTAATCCTAAGAGAATTTCAATTTTTTCCCTCCACTTTTACCTAGTGTTCACTTAGCTTCCAAATCAATTGTGTTAATTTTTGAGTGAAGTTTTTATTTCATGAAGTAATTCAAATAGGTTAATAATGCAGAGAATGTCCGAAAACAAAGGTAAACTGCCTTGAGAGGTGTTGTTTGGAATCTATACACATTTCTGGTAATAACCTAAGGATTCCAAGAGATCACACACGTAATATAGTACTTTGTGTTTTGTTCTCATGTATTTTTTGAAGAAAAGCTCAAAACAAAATTGCAGGACCTTGGAAGTTCCTGAATTGCTCTGGGTTTATGCCTAGCCCTTAGGAGCACATCGCAGGGTTAGTGAAGCTCAGGGACTTAGTTACCAAACACCCATTAACTGTAATGGAAATCACACAGCGAAGTCCCCACGCAGCACACTGAATATTTACCTCCTAATGTTCTTTTAATGTACGTTTTCTTGGGTGAATATTTACTGTAGAATATTAAATGTAAGATTCCTCTTTTTATGGGCCATTTGAAGTGATTGATTTTGTTTGTGAATTCCTGTATCTTTGCCCATAATGGCTATCTATTGTAATGGTCTCTGCCAAATGTTCTTGCGTTGAAATAACAGACACCATGGATGGGCCAGCTGTGGCTTTGTATTACTGTGGTCTGAAAAGCTAAGAGGAAGCTGATGACACAGCTGGGGAGAGAAGGCAAGGTATGTAACATAAAGAGTATAACTTAGGCTTCAAACACAATTGGATACTGAAATCACTGAGGTCTGTAAACATGGCTTTGTAGTCATTTTTTATATCAGGGCTGATGCTTAACGGTATTGAATGGTATTAGAACTGATGGTCATGAAATGATAGTGACAAGATAAGAACTCAATTGCCCACAACCAGGTCCATCAGCACAATACATCAGAATTTTAGTCATTTTCTTCAAATGCAATAAAACCATTGTCCAAGTGATAATTTTGTACTTATATGTGCCATACTTTAAAAAATAAAAATGTTCCTATACATATATCCTAGATTTAAAATATTTCTTAGTGAAGCCAGGAATTTCAGAATTCAGTTGCTTTTTACTCTTGAGTATTTGAGGGAAACATTACCAAAAAATAGGGAACTATCATATAGTTCAAAATATAAAAACAAAGCCAACCCCCTAAAGTCTGAAGATAACACAGACATTTGAGATATTGTAAGGTTAACTAATAGAGTTGCATCTTGCATGGCCCAAGTATGCCTCTCCAAATTTCTATAAAACTTACTAAAAGAGCTACTTTCATCTGAACAACATTGCATTAAGTGATGGTCAAGATGGTCCATAAATCAGTTATATAAAATTCATATATTTATAAAGAGTTATGTGTTTAGTGACCATGCTGCATAAGAGACTGCACTGGAATAAAATTCTATATTCTCTTTATAAATATAAATGTAAAGAACACATTCCAGTACATTTGGACAGGCATTTCAATTGTACTGGCTTTTAACGGCTCCAGCCACAGTTCAATAACACCAATTTTATTTTTGCTATATAAATAGCTAGACTGTGTTTGCATTTCAACAATAGTACTCTATAACTAATACCACCAGTTAGTGCAAGGGAATGAACTCTTAACACTAACCAAAGAAAGGGAAAAGAAATGTAATATGAGAAAGCTTCTTTAATCACAAGCCAGGTCATGTTCTGTAAAACAGTGTCAGTTTCCATACATGCTATTTGCTGTGGCCTTGGAATTTGGCGTTAGAGAAACGAATGCCTCGTAAGCCATGTGTAAAGAAAATGCTGATAGTTTTTAAGACTGTTTTTGAACACTATTACTTGCTTAAATGAAATCTTTCATACTAACTCATCTTGCCTCTGAATAAGACCTTCATATTACTGCAGACCAGGGAATGACAGTGAGTACATGCAGTGAGTGTGAATAGTTCATAGGAAAAATGAATTGTATGACAGGGAATCTCCTTGTATTCTCTTCACAGACACACAGAAAAGCAGTTCCTTACACTTGTAGCCAGGAAACACCACAGAAATGTTTTCCTTCCCTCTCTTTCTTCCCACCCCCATTTGGCATAAGGACCAAAAAAGCTGGGAGCAGATTTTAGCCAAAAGGGATGAGGTGGGTAATATGTTTCAAAAACAAGAGAGAATGGAAATAGGTAGTAGGGAAATATATAAAAAGTCCCCTAAAATAAGACTCTGGGTACTGTGACTATCCCACCATTCCAGGTGTGCAGTCCTCAAATACAATAGGTCCACAAAGACTCAGAGAATTTTAGATTTGAGATAAATTTTAAGAGGTAATCTAGTACAGTGACATCATTCTGCAGAAGAAGAAACTCGGGATTAAGTGAAGTGACCTGTGTCAATCATTACTAAAGAAAACTGTCTTGCAAGTTCTCTTGTTGGTATCTGTTTGTTTTAATGATCTAGTTTTTGGTTTTCAATTTTGTCATTTAGGGTATTTTTGCACCTTAGAAAATGTCATATAACTATTCCTGAAGGCTGAGGATTCAACAAATGCAACAACAACATTTCCAAGGCAAATACCAATTGCATGCTGCCAATAAGCATGGTGAACACAGCAACTCATCGACCTGATTCTAGGCATTTTCCAACCATTGTTCAGGATTAAAGAGCTAGGAAGGCTAAATCACCACATAATCATAATCTATAAAAATACTGGCCTAGAGTACACTAAAAAACTTTCAATAAATAAATATTGGGCATTTGCTTTATGAAAGTCAGTGATGATGTGCTCTTCAGAAATCAGGTCTGTCCTTTCAAGCAGTTTTTGTTTACAAATCACACATACAGAGTCCAACAGATGACAAGGGTTATAGATCAGGTTAGAATGAGACTTGATAGAAAAATGTCTTTCGATGTGATATTTCTATAAATAAATACAACCAATATTGTTGAGTTGTTTGTGTTTCAGTTTTGAAGGCAATACTTAAAGAGATCCACAATGTTTTTAGCCTTGGCAGCATTGCTGGAATGAGTCTTCAGATCCAAAGATAATTCCTTTTGAAAGGGATGACTCATTACGATGTATTCATTCTGGAACTTTCCCTCATGAACCAAGTGCACTGCGTCATAGTCCTGCCTCTTAGGCATCTGTACACAGTACATCCTGAAGAGGGAGGCTATTTCCTGCACCAGTTCTGTTCTTCTTTTGTGTCCTTGGCCCAGGAACTCCAGCGCCCAGGTGTCTGATACTATGGGCACTTGGGATTTCAGTCTAGCACACTCAATTCTCAGAACACAGGTTTATTCTCAGGGTGATTTATAGCAAGGGATTCTGGTTTCCAGTCTGGTTGAAAAAAGTGAATATTGAATGTCCGTGCCCAGTTCTTAAAGACTCGTTTCTCTGTGATAAAGCGGTGATGACTTCCCTTCCGTCCTCGCTCATGGGAAAGGTACATTGTACATTCATCAGGTCCATAAGGTTCATAATAGTGATAAGGTACTGAAGGGTGACTGGGGTCCCTGTAGGGGAAAAAGAAAATAACTGAATAAGGAAAAAATATTTCTTTGACTGAAGTAAGATGTCATTTGAGTAAGTGGATAAGCACAAACCCTATTTTCAAGTTAAACAAATTTTGACAAAAATTTTCCCCCTGATAATTAAGCAATAAGTAAGAGGAGAGTTTCTGAGGTTATGAAATAAATATAGTGGGCATCAACATCAAATAGGTTGAAAGTGTGCTGCAGGATAGTTAGGTCCTTGGGGTTTAGGAATTGCATGTATTACTAAGCCCCAACTAGTTTTTGTTTTTACTCTTGCTCCCAGACTGCCTGTTCTCACAAGAAGCTATATACGTATTTGAAAAACAAAAATGGATCATTCCCCTTACCAATCTCATTGCCCTCAAATTCTCCAGAAGCCAGTTATATTACAAGCAAACCTAGAGGCTCTTCTCCAGAGCCTTCTTCTAACCCACCTCACCTTGTCAGCTATGCACCAGGCAAACTGACCTCTCTGGTGGTCAACTCTGCCATGTTTGTCCCAACCTTGAAGACTGATGCTTGTGTGCAGTCACCTGGCTGGAATATTCTGTCCACCTGTTCACTCCTTCTTACAACTGGGGATCAACTCAAATGGATTCTCATCAGAGAGGACTGACCTGATGCCTATCTCCTTCACTCTCTCTCACTTGGATTCATTTTTCTTGATAGCTTTAATCACTCTCTGAAATTTCTATTATTGTTTATTTACTTGCTTAATGTCTGATCATGAGAGCAGGCATCCTAGTAGATGCTCAATAAATAATTTTCCAGCTTCTGTTTCTAAAAAAAAAATTATATGGAACTAGCAGTGAAACAGCCTCCAAAGAGGATTTCTCTATCTAGTATGGAAAGCTGACAAATCTAGTTTGATCTGATGGGAGAAAGACATCTCCCTTTCTTCTCTTACTGCACTGTGTACCCAAATCCTCAATCCTGCTGTGTAACAGATAGTCCTAATACTTTTCTGTCACTGTATCTCCATTTTGGCCTCAAACAAGAAAAATGCACTCATTTTTTAAGGTCGTATGCAAAGGATTAGCATATGGGGGGATGGATAGGTATCCTTGTACGTTAGCCCTGGTCTCAAAATAATTTCCATTCTAGGCCAGTCAACTCCACCCTTTCTGTTTTGAAGTCTAGCTGATATGATTAGTCGATTAGTTGAGATGTCCCAGCAGATAAACCTTTCCACCTTAAGTAACACTAACCAACTAGCCCATTGCAGAGACCAAGATCTTCATAGTCTCTTAGTTCTTTTCAAAAGATCCAGGTTTCTTAAACTCCTGCAAGCCACCTTTCAGCACCTGATGTCTTGGGGTCTCCTGTTTGGTCACTAGGCTCTATTCTAAGTACAGTAACTTGGTTTCCCAAAGATGCTCATCTTGCTAGACACCTCTACGTTTTCTTAGAGGAAATCAATACACAAATGGCTTTTAGAGTAGCAACTTTACTGGGGTCAGGGATCGAAGTCTTTTATCAAGAGGGGTGTCAGGTTTGTGGCTCTGACAACAATAAACCTTTGAGCTGCCTCTCCTCTTAGGTTAAATTTCTTCCAGGAAGAGAGATTTATTTTTGTCATGCAGCATTTAAACATTCTTCATCCTGGACTGGATGTGGAGCCGAATTAACACTTTGCATCTCTGTTATGCTTGTCTCAGAAGTAGCTCTTGTTCTGTAGTGAGACATTGGATACCATTCTGTCTTGTTTTTATAGATTTCACTTATCTTTCTACCCTAGACATTGAAATTCCCTCAAAATTTTAATAAAAGATGTCTTCAGTGCACAAAAATGCTTGACAGGAAAAATTCAAGTTGGAACTGACCACTGTGAAGAAAAAAAATAGAGAGAAATAGAAACTTATGAGTCAAATCTTCTCAGATTCATATGCATCGTTTGGGGAATCATGCAAAATTCATGCTGTCGAGGCATATTTGGGGTTAAGCTTTTATTCCAGCATGAATAAGATTTTAAATCTGTTCCCTCTAAGTTTTGGACATATTATTGGCATCAATCTGTCTAAAGAAACAATTAGGTTTCTAAAAATATCTGAGATTGATTTGACACCTAGGATGGAGGGTAATTGAAAACCAGCTGAAGGATGCTATGGGATCAATCTCCTTGTTCAGGAAGGCCATCTCTTTGAATGAAAACTTATCTGACTCCACATTGATCACCTAAAGGGAGAATTAAATTTACATATTTGGTTAGTATGATTTCAACAGTGTCCAAATAAGTGGGGGTTGTTTCCACACTTTGACTGTCCACATGGCAGAAAAATGCTAGGCAGGACTTGAGAAGGCAGAGACAAGCCGATTGCAGGAACAGCCTTCCTGTCTGTAAGCCTGAAATCAACTGTTCATTCAGAAAGCCCTTCCTGGCTTAAAGTCATATTTCCTTAGGTCTTTTCGCAAACCTGATTTTCTAAAGGCTGCCATAGTTTTTTTTTTCCCCCTCTAGCTGACCCCAATTAATGCAACAATAAGCATCAGTAGAATTTCTGCATCAGGAGGCTGTTGTTAAAGTGAAGATACTGGCATCCAACTTTATGTTTGGCAGGGTATCTTGGGAGTGAAGGTGGCAGGGAGTGTTGTGGGAGGCATGATAATCACAGAGCCTCTACCCCAAGAGCTAGGAGGGAAGAAATGTTGCAGAACACTGTGAAGAAGGATATATGTTATTCATTACAGAAGAAGCATGTGGACAGAGTGAAAAAAACTAACATTTAATGCACACAGGGAGCTTTAAAGAAATACCATTGACGGTGCTCCATCTGGCTTAATTGATTTGGAGAGGGTCCCAGCATGGACCCTCTTAAGTGACTTAGGTTTGAGTATCAAAATAAGTAATGGTTGTACTGGGTTACCAAACCCATAAAATGAAATAAATATCCATGAGTCTGTGATAATTTCAATAAATAACTGACTAAATAAGTAAAGAGGGAGAAGAAGCAATGCTTCTTTACAGAAGAATTCTAATTAATAAATCTTAAAGAACAGATGACTAGAATGTCAAATTAGACTAGCACAGTGATGTTGCAGGCAAGATGCCCGAATGACTTTTGAAGGCAGTACTTAAAGTATAAGAAGTAGGTTATTTGTATAAAGTATTTCCCACAAGATATTTATTAATGATAAAAGGAAAAATAATAACTTTACAATGGGTTGACTCAGTAGACACCATCTTAACCAAGTGAGCAAGGTTTTAACACCACTACTAATAAGATATTTTGACATCATGTACCTCTTGCTAAGAGATGGTGAGTAAAGTTTATCACCTCTGTGGTCTCCTTCCCAGTAACACCTAATCTCAGGCTATCATGTAAAAATATCAGACAAACCCCAAATGAGGGACATCTTACAAAACAATGTCCAGAATTCTTCAAAAATCCTGAAGTCATAAATGATAAGGGAAGAGAGAGAAATAGTCACACTGGTAGAGTCTAAGGAGACAAGATAAGTAAATGCAAAGGGACCCTGGGAGAGATAAAGACATTGGTAGAAAAACTGGTGAAATGTGAATAAAGTCTGTGGTTTGGTTAAGATGTTTCCTTCCTTCCTTCCACTCTCCCTCTCTTCCTTTTTTTTTTTTAAGATTTATTTATTTATTTATACAAGCACTGGGTACAGTCTGAAGCACAGGAGGGTGAGAGAATTCACCAGAGCGGGGAACAGAACAGACAGACCGGCGAAATACACTGCTGAGGGGAGCAGCGGGCGTGGCAGGAGAGGTCTGTGTGCCATGTGGGATGCTTGTCGGCGGCCTGGGATTGAACCAGCGCTGTAGAGGCTGTAGGCAGCTTCGCAGCCCAGCATTCAACCGCTGTGCCACCAGGGGAGGCTCCCTTCCTTCCTTTTATATAGTGTTTGGTGAATTTTAATATGAATATATCATAATTTAATCAACAATTTTCTGATGATATACAAGGAAAATACTGATTAAAGGCTCAAGAGTGAAGGGTGAACCTGAATAGGAATCTGGGGAAGATGTGGCTCCTTCAAGTAAACAATTCCTACAGTTGTCACTTGCATAGGGTTTCCCTAGGGCTGATGTCACTCATAGCTTCTGGATGATGACCACAAAAGAGAATATGCACTGGGTCACATCACAGTTATACCCTCTAGGAAGTGGGGTTTAATCCTCCCCAGCCCTTTAGAGTGGGCTGGACATAGTGACTTCTTGCTGAGCAGTACTCCTGAATCCTTTCAAGGTCATCAAAACAAGGACATTTTCAGTCAACAGGAGCTTAAGGAAACATGACAACAGGGCAGTATGGTGTCCTGGATTGGATCTCAGCAACATACTATTGGAATTTAAGTGCTGTCTGGTGATATCTGTCTTCATTTTGCTATAGCCTGTTATGGTAAAGTCACTGCCGCCATCTTTATTGTGCTCAACAAAGATTACTTGTGTTAGCCTAACAGAAAATGAATTATAAGGAATTCTACAGACTAAAAGTCTTCTGGGCCTGCCAGAATCAGATTCAGAACAAGTTATTCTCAGGCTGCAGCCCCACCTGAAGGGGGAATAGAGCCCCTGTCCACCAGTTTTAATAATTGCATCGCAATTATGCAAAATGTTAACATTAGAAGAAAACGGATGAAGGCTATCCAGGAACTCTCTGTACTATTGTTGCAACATTTTCTAACCTTCCTCTAACACTATTTCAAAACAAAAAGTCCAAAAATAAAATGTTTAAAAGCTCCTTAAGAGAGTCTAATTTGCAGCCAGATTTGAGACAGCTGGTTCAGTTACATACCTGCTAAGCCTAGCACTCAACTTACATGATCTCCTTTACATCCCCACTTAGCGTCTGAGCAAGTTTTGCTGCTCCTGTGTGAGGTGAGCACCGGGCACCTGGCTTCAAACCAGAGTTTATAAACTAGCCAGGTTCCTAGATGTGTTCCTTTCACTCCCAAACAGAGCATTCAGCACTCCACAGAGACTGATTTATTCAGTCCTCACCATGCCCCTAGATGAGAGATACTATTACCCTTTTTTACAAATGACAAAACACACACAGAAAAACTGGAGAAGTTTCCTGGCCCTGATTTTGATAAAAAGTGTACTTTTAAGAGTGAGACTGTGTCCTAGAAAAATTCCTGTCCCTGCGGTAAGTTTCAGTACTAATAAATCCTGGGTTCCCATTGGGGTTGGCAGCACAAGGTTACAGTACCTGTCCCTGGTACGTTCACCCAATCACCTGTATGTGGAGACACCCCGGGCACTGTGTCAGGAGCTAAGCAGAAGCCTCTGCTTACTTCACAATCTGCCCACTAATAGCAATGGCAGCAGAATCTGCCAGAATCTGCCTATCTTTTAAATCTCCTAAAACTGAGTCGTACAATTAGAAAGAAGCCTCACACCATTATCAAGCAAGGAGGATATTTCCATTTCTGGGTATGATCAAGTTGACTCTGCTCAGTAGGGTGGTAGCTGGATTATCTATAAGGTTGCAAATGTCCCCAGGAAAGAATAGCACCCCTGTCTTTCTCAGGAACACTCAGACATACTCTTTAAACACGCGTCTCTTATTGGCATTGAAACCCAACATACAGCACCGACTCAGCTATGTCTGAGGAAAGAGCTTAATTAATAGCTCTCAAGTGTCTACATTCTGAAATTAGCTTGCACTGGGGGCCGCTGAGGACACTGTGCAGCACTCAGGAGAGAATATTCTTACACAGGCCTTTGCAAACATCAGTCTCAGGCTTGTGAGAACCATTGAGTTATCCTGATTCTGCTGCCTCTATTTTTCATCCTTAGAGCTTCTTCTGGAAGGAGAATGCTTTGCACCTTGGAAACTGGGGGAATAATACTCATGTGTCCAGGGCCCAAGGAGCACTAACAGTCCACCCTCCATGGGGTGAAGAACATGAACACCACACCTACCCTCCACAACTCAGGCACATCAGGTGGTGCCATAATATCTCATGATAAGTCAGTGGTACCCAGGAGAGGGAGATGGAAGGTAATGAAAACACTCAGTGACCTGTAAGAGTGGGTCAAATTGTTGCAAAGCTAGAAGAAATGATGAGGGGCTAGGAAAAAAATACAATATATTTTAAATATGCTTCATAAAACGTGAACCACATGGATGTATTACCATTCCATACCCATCCTCCATTAGCAGCTGATTCTATATAGTGGATTGTCGCCAAGTAGGAACTTTCCCTGTTAGCTGGCAGCTTTATTAATGTTCGCTAGCTAATAATTCTAGCAGAATCAACTCTCTGATATTCATGATACCTTTGAGATGTCCTTCACATTATGGATGAGATATTAATTTAGTTCCATGACAGTGATCACTCTGAGTCATTACTCTGCTAATTAATACTCAAGAAATGATGGGTAACAGAGTTGTAAACTTGGTAATGTCTTAAGTATGACCAGAAATAAGATTATTAGGTAGCATTTAAATGCTTGGCCCATTATGATCACAAATAATTTACAATGGAAAATGAGATTAAAAATACTCACCATAACTTAGTTTGGAAAGCAATGATAACAGATCTTTTCACTGCAATTTATAGTCCATCTAGAGAGAATGGATTTGGCTTCCTATACGGTCATGGCATGATTTAAGGGTCTACTGTCCGCATAATAATATATTTTGATGCTGTCTCGGGAGCAACAAGATATTAATTTTCTCCAGCTTTCTGAACACGATGAGCCTGCAGTCTGGTGATGGAGGCAGGGTGAAGACTGCGCCCAAGTCCCTCAGGGGACCAATGCTGGTCTTGGCTAAGAATAAAATAGTGACTGCTACTGCCTTCTAAGGACTCTCAAAATCTGAACTTGCCATTTGCATTATATTTTTATTCACTTGGCACTTTTGGTCTTGAGATAAGTTCATAATCAGTCCTTCAGCAAATGGGTCAGTCGGTACTGAGTATGTTCTAAGTGCCAGGTGCAATGACACGGGCTGAAAGTGGAACTTGGATTGATACCTGACTCCTTCTCTTTCTCTCCAAAGAGCCTATAGCAAATGAAGACGTGAGTGAGGCAGTCAATGAGTTGGAGCAGGGGTGGGGATGGTAGAGGGCATGAGGGTACAGGTGAGATCGGACTCAAACACGAATAAGGATTGGGGGGTTGAGAGGTGGGACAGGTGAGAGCTGCTGAGTCTGAAACAGTGGAGTGAGGAATTAAAAGCTTTGGCTCTTGATACCTGGAGCTTTGAATTCAAATCCTAGTGCTGCAGTTTACCTGCTCTCTGATTTTGGTCAGCTCTTTCACGTCTTTAAGCTTCATATGGAAAATGATAAAAATGTTCACCTCATGGGATTATCATAAAGTTTCAATACCATGGTGCAGGTATTCATACTAAGCCCAGAACTAGAATGTGCAGGAAAAAAATACCAGGCATTCAGACTCTTAGTAAAGATCCAGTAGTAAACAGCTAGGTTGGGAGGGGACAGACATTGTAAACTAAGGACCAAGGGCAGTTGTCTATAGGGTGAGGTTCTATGAAAGATTCGGTATGGCTAAAATGAGTTGGTGTTAAGTAGAGATAAGACAAATGTAATATATAGAGGCCAGATCCTGAGGAGCTTGTGTGTGAAGCTAGGGACTGTGGACTTTGTTATAGAAGCTTTGGGGAGCTGCTTGAGGGGTTTAAGTGAGAGTCAGACCTGTGATTCGTGAAGCAGCACAGTGGTGTTTGGAGAGGAAGGAGAAAGAGCAGAGCTGAAAGGAGCAGTCAGGATGCTATTGTGCTGACCGAGCACCAAATGAAGGGGAAAGGCCTCATGCTAATCAAATGACTTCTACTCAGTTAGTGTTAGATTCTGCCAGGTTTTGAAGAACATATGGCCATCATCTGCCACTATGGTCATTTATATTCTCACTGCTTCCATTTGTTTTATAAATATGAATGTGGGTTTTCAATTCTTCCTAAGAAATCCATATGCTTAATAGTTTGGAGACTACCAGAAGTTTTCTCAGCAATGAGTTTCTCCTGGAAGAAAGTCAGGTACTTTGGGTAGGATGAGAAGGCCAGAGCTCCAGGGGGGCTGGATGGAAAATGCCAGCTCCAGACTTGGAGGGCTGAACATCTCAACCCTGGTTGTCTTAGAAATCAGATGCTCCTGGATTGTTGGACTGTCTGCTTCTCCAGGATAATTTAGCCCCCCAGCTTCCTCTCCTATCTGCCCCCTTCTGGGGACCATGCATGCTTAGAGCAGGCGATATTACCTTTGGGGCACTGCCACCCTAAGCCAATAGTCACGAGCCCAGGAGTAGGTTCAATGTTTTGTTCCTGTGTTTTGGCTCCCCTGGCAATAAGAAAGCAATGATGAGGATTTTTCTGAAAAATGTGTGAGAGTTTGATTTAGATTGGAAAGCAACATGATTGCGTCTTAGATCAGATGCTGTCAAAATTCTTATTTGTCATGGGATTCTTTGTCGAAAAGTTTCTTACACAGAGCTCATATATGAAAGAACTGGAAGTGGGTCTACTCTTGTTGAAGTGTGTGTGTGTGTGTGTGTGTGCATGTGCACGCCTGAGCTTCTCCTTTTCTGACTCCTTGCCCTATTCTACCTGATATGGTCAGTGGGATACAAGGATTCTTCTTGTGCCGGAGAAACCCAGAGGAGGATGTTTAATGCAGCTCATTGAGTCAGATGCTATGGACAGTGAATGTTTTCTCCACAGGTACCTTGGGTAACTTTCTGTCCCTTATGACTCAGTTGCATTCAAGTGACACCCAAGTGCCTGAAGGCAGAAGCTCGGTCTCACTTGTCTTTGAATGCATGAATGCCCCATACAAGTTAGTTCAATGAAGGAAAGTCTATAATTAATTTAGTAAATCACTTCTTCTACAGTTATTAGTTTTGTTTTAAAAGTCTGAAAAGGTAATTCACCAAAAATGAACAGGAGCTAAGGGTTATGTGAAACAGTCCTTAACAGTGATGAAAAGGGGGATCCAGTTCACATAGGATGCCTTTCCAGCAACCAGGCCCTCCCCACCAACGAGCACATTCATTAGTGTTCTCTGGGCATCTCCTCAAACTTTGGGAATAGTATCCATAACTGCATATTAGTGAGTGCCTTTACTTGGGAACTTTCTATGAGCTTAACATATACTGGATTTGGGCCCAGCATTTCTCATCTATTATCTTATGGACTTATCATATAAGTTATATGATTATAAATAATCATATTTTATATATCATAAAATATATATTATATCATCATATAAAGGTAAGTGCTACCATCATCATCATTTTACAGATGCAGAAGCTAAGGCTTCTGTGACAATTATTAAATAACTTGTCCAAGGTCACTAAGGCTCATTGAGGTCAAATAACTTTCTCAAGGTCACACAGCTTCTGAAAAGCAGCAATGGTGATTTTCATCATACAAATACTCTTTACTCCAGCACTAAAGATGTGCCTTATTTGGCTCATTACAGTTCTCAGCCTTTTTCCAAATAAAGACACAAGGAGGAAGGTCAGACTAGATGCAGGACTGACTTACAAGTTGTTTATTCATTATCCTTGGCACATACTGTTTGTGTCATTTGATTGGAGGTGGCTTTGCTATGTTCTGCAGAACCTACTTTGACTCAGAGTCCATTTTATCTCTCACTGCCACACTGAGACTTTTGGGTGAATGGCTGGAGCAGCCTGACTCAGTTGGCAGAAAAGAAAGTGGAGAGCATATGCTGATTGTCATGGCAGACCCCACACTGCAGCCTCTGTCTGAAGACTCTGGTCCAGCAGACAAATGGGCTTAGGAACCAACTACAACAAATAAATTAAGTTCAGGCCACTTTCCTGTTGATCCTTTTAAACTCCTCTCTGCTCTGGCCCTTGCTACAAACCTTGAGTATTCACTGGACCCAGACCATATTTCCTATTCTCAAATCAAAGCTTTCCTGATTATATTACAGTCTGACTACTTGTTGGTTGACAGTTCAATGTATTTTTTTTTGTGGGTAAGACTTATCATAAGACTCTAAGAGGTAAGAACTATGTCCTATTCTTTGAACCTGCAAAATTCTTGATATCTTTTTGGATAATTCTCAAGTAGTTAGGATAATAGTTATTCCATATATCTCCAGTAAAATATTAATAGGAATATTAATGATACTAATAACCTTTCTTGAGCAATAGCCGTGTAATGGTCATTGTCAGACGCTCTACATCCATGAGCTTATTTAATGCCCACCCCGTGACCAGCTTGCTGTTATTACTGTTTTCTCATCCTCATCAGATGAGAAATGCAAGGTTCAAGGATACTCAAGTGAGGAAGTGGGTGGTGGTGGTTCAGCCAACATATCCTGGGAAAGAAGGTAAAAGGAGCGCGGGAATCAGTCTGCGCTGCTCCTGGTCTTTCCTTTCTTCATCCTGAACAGAAAGGACTGAGAGCAGGATACCCTCTCCAGCCACCCCTCTCCACCAGAGGACATGTCTCCACTTTCTTAGACAGGGTTCTAGGCACAGGGATCCTTTGGAAGATTTCTTGCTAAAAGCATCTTTTGAGATCAGTTATGGAAACCTTGGGATAGTGATTGAGGAACAGAAACCAGAGCTGTTAGCAACATATGGTGCATGGACTTCATCTTGACTTCCTTGTTAGTGTAAATCCATAAAATGTTTTCATTGTATGCACATGAAGTCATGATGAACTAACTCTGAGTAAGAGAAATGACAGGTTAACTTGCCTTTCATTTGTTTTCCATAATAAATGGAATATTTCCTTGAACACTCGAAGTCATTAACATTTCAATTTATTCATGCTTTCTCTCTGGCGTCCTAATGGCAATATTACATAATTATACCTGCCGTATAACCATCAACTTTGACAGTTCTTTGCATGCCCGTAAGTGCTGCTCCCACTGCCTTTGTTAGTCTGTTGCTTTGAGGAGGCAGTTTGCTCTTTTACATCATCCTACCTACTTTTTTGCACATAAGTTGTTAAACAGGGAAGCAGGGCCATTGAATTAAGTGATGAGGAATGCGGTGAGGATCCAAGCTAAATCTTGCTATGCGCTGGCAGTGTTCCAAGCAATTTACATGTATTAGCTTATTTAATCCACCTACAACCCTTTGACACAGAGTCTATTATTATCATCAAATCCACTTTTAATGATAAGGAAGCTGGACAGAGAGATTGAGCAATTTACTCAAGGTCACGATAGGTTGGTAAGTGGCTCAACTAGACTTTGAACCCGTGTAGTCTGGCTCCAGACTCCACATCTTTCCTAATTACATTATGTTGTCCCTGGGGGTGAGGGTCCAGACATATCTGTCCACGCCTTTCCTTCTCCTTTGTCACCCAACTTTACATGTAAACTAGTACTGCTGCTGTGTTGGGTCTCAGGATTAAAAGGAGTGGAAGGAATGTGGCAAAATGGTAACAATATGATCACATACTCTCCTTGCTTCACACCTCCAAACTGTAGATTTTGCCTACAAGCCCAGGGCTTCAAGAAGTTGTTAGGTTTAAAACCCAGGAAGGTCTAAGCAAGCATATGTTTTTTTTTTTTTTTTCCTAGCCTTAAGCTGTTTATTTGACTGTTCATGTGAATTGAAGTTATTTATCTTCTTCTTGTGCACACATTCTAAAGCATGAATGCTGGACTGAAAGTCCCATTTTCAAATGCTGACCATCTCTTGAAATAAGTATTATGTGTTTCTGTGTAGCTTGAATATCTTATTGACATGGAAAGATTTTTATTTATCAGGCAGTTCCCTTTGAAATTATAGTTTCATTGCTTTCTCTATCAGTCTCTTCCCAAGCAGATGTTTTAATGAGCAAGTTTAAAAAACCTCTATTCCAGGTTTTGTTAGTTGGAGGTCAGGACTGAGGCCATGTCAGAGCAGCAGGGAAACTGGGGTATTTTCTGAATTTATTGATATCGTACTTTTAGTTAGAGAAGAGTTTTCATTTAGGCTTCCCTAAATTAGGCCCTGACTTTCTAAGCTCATCTGTTAGTACACCCCAAACTCTGCCGAGGCATAGACCAGGAGTTAACTTAAGGTGGCAACAGAAATGCTTGTATGTTCCCTTTAAAGTGATACATCAAAAAAATTTTGCCTGTGCTAACCTCAGAAACTTCTTTGAGGACTCACCTCTAGAAGCAAAGAAAATGAAGGAACAGATAAACAGCTGGGACTACATAGAAAAAGCTTCTATACAGCAAAAGAAACAATAACCAAAACGAAGAGATACCTTACTGATTAGGAGAAAATATTCTCATTTTGTACTGATAAGGGACTGATACATAGAGCTCACATGACTCAACAAAAACAAACAACCCAGTCAAAAAAAACGGGCAGAAGAACTAAAGTAAAAAGATAGTTCTCCAACGAGGAAATGCAAATGGCCAAAAGGTAAATGAAAAAATGTTCAACATCACTTATAATCAGGAAAATGCAAGTCAAAATGAGATAACACCTTACACCAGTGAGAACTGTCTATGTCAAAAAGACTGGCAACAGAAAGAAAAAGAAAAATACCAGATGGTCTCACTCATAGCAGGAATTTAGAAAACCTAAATAAGGGACCAGGAAAAAGACTAATTAAAATAAAGGTAAAAATCAAAATCAACAAGCAACTATAAACCAGAGACACACTATGGGGGGGGAGAAGGGAGCAGGATCAAAACAAGGGGGGGTGGGAATTGTATGGGGACTATAACCAAGATGAAAATGCAAACATTGTGCAAAAATGAAAAATGATGTAAAAATATAAAAATTAAAAAAAAAAAAGACTGGCAACAACAAATGTGGTGAGGATATGGTGGTAGGAATGCAAACTGGTCCAACCACTATGGAAAGCTGTGTGGAGTTTCCTCAAATTACTAAAAAAACATCTAGCATATGACCCAGCAATTCTACTCCTGGGAATCTAGCCCAAGGACACAAAAACCTTAATTTGCACTACTATATGTTTATTGAAGCACTATTTACAATAACTAAGATATGGAAAAAACCTAAGTGCCCCCAAACAGATGACTGGATCAAGAAGAAGTGATATATATACAGAATGGAATACTACTCACCATTCAAAAAGATAAACTCATGCCATTCACAGCAACATAGATGGAGCTGGAAGATTATGCTCAGTGAAATATACCAGAAGGAAAAAGAATAATTTTGGGGTCCTCCCTGGTGGCACAGGCAGTTGAGCGCAGTGCTGTGAAGCTGCAGCCTCTGCAGTGCCGGTTGGATCCCCACAGGCTGCGGAGAAACCCACATGGCGCAGCAGACCTCTCCTGTCTCACCTCTTGCTCCCCTCAGCAGTGTATTTCTATTGTTCTGCCTGTTCTGTTCCCTGCTCTGTCTCTGGTGAATCCTCTCACCCCCTGCTCCTCTGGCCTACACCCTAGCACATCTGGCCTATACCCCAATTCTTGTATAAATAAAATAAATCTTAAAAAAAAGAGAAAGAATAATATTGGATGGTTTCACTTATAGGAGGAATATAGGGAAATTGGATAAGAGGTAAAAAAAACAAACAAACCAAAATTAGCAGGCAAATTATAGATCTGAGACATATAGCAGGGGAGGAGGAAGGAGAGGGGTCAAAACAGGGGAGGGGAGAGCACAAGGGACTATGGTGATGGTTCACAGGGTGCTGTGGTGGTGGGAGATTTATGAGGATGACACCTGAGGGGAGAAATCAAATATTGTACAAAAATGAACAACGTTGTAAGAAAATTAAAAAAATAATAATTATGCCTATGCTATTGGTCTTAGAAGCACAAACCGAGGCTGCTGATGTGGCAAGGGAAAGAGGCTCAGAGGAATATTTTAATTTTAGAAAACAGGCTTACTGTCAAAGAAATTGCCCTCTTTAGTTCATTAAAAATTACCACATTCCTTTCAAATGAGAACAAAACTAATATTCCTAATGCTAGTTCATCGTTAATATTATGCCAATTATTGCATTACTTTTGGTTGATAAATATTCAGAGGCTAAATGAAGCCCACAAGATGGATTAATTCTCCACCAGTACAAACAAAAACTTTCAATATTTTATATCACATAATTAAATGCTGTTTGTTGTTTCTAGATCCAGAACTTGGGACATGTTAATTAATTGCTTCAAGAAGACAGTTAGACATGTTTCGTATTTGATATTTGGAATCAGATATTTATAAACCCTGCACAATGCTCCTGATGAATTACACTTGCTGAATAAATCCTACCTGCAGAAGTCTGGGGGCACCATGCCATAAACATTGATCCTGTCACAGAGCTCCAGGGCAATCGTCATTGTGAACCAGCCGGTGCTGAGCCAAGTGTTGGAGATCTTCCTGGAAGGAACAACAATTAATTCTGCAAGCTAGTAAAGGAACTGTTACATCCACTGCCATTTCAAATCCTTTCTGGAGCAAGACTGACTGTGGACACACAGTCTTTTTTCTCTCCACTTGGTAAAGAGCTGGAACTTTACCAAATAGAAATTTCTTACCACCACCACCATATTCTACAGCACAATTAAAGTGGTTGATGTTCCACATGGTGGATTTGCCACATGAAAGGATGCTCACGCCACTGCTACAGCATCAGAGAGGATGATCAATGGTTTAATGTTTAAGTGCATACCGCCACCACTCAATTTCTTGTAAGTGGCAATTTCAAGTAACTAGAAATATTCCTTGCTCCTCAAGCAGACTAGATAGTGAAGAGTTTATTAACATGAATAAACACAAAGATGTGGTGTCTACTGATCAACTGATCTATCAAACTGTTTGCGGGAAAGGGAGCCCAAAACAATCTTAGGGCAAAATCGTGCCTTCCATTAAGCAAATTAACACCCAACATCTTGATTGAATGTCTTTTCTTAGAGTAGAAGGGTCACAGGCATGCCTATGTTTAACCGAACATTTGCTTTATTTTTACCTCAGAATATTCAAAACCTTAAGCCAATTTTTTATTACTGGCCAAAATTGACAAAATATAAGGAAAGAATCTGTGAATTCCAACATTTATTCATTCACCATCCAGACATCTGCACTCAAATCTAGCCACATGCAAAGCACAAGAATAACTGTGGAGACATAATATCAAGGTTTAAATTGACCCAGGGAGAATGACTTGGTCTACCATGCTAAGCTGCTCTGAATATTAATTTCAATTCTTTGGGGGTTGCTGCTTTTTTTTTTTTTTCCAGGGCTTATGGCATGCCTCATTAGCCAGTTTCGATCCTTATCCCCAAGGTCAGACTGCCTGACTTTGCCTGGGTCACAGCACCTTATGTGATGCGAATAACAGAATCACAGAGAGCATTTCTGTTTATACCGTGGAGCACCCTTCCTTGAAAAGGAAGACTTTTCGTTAAGCAGTCTGCATCATTTCCATTTCATATAAGGAACTGCAATAGTAACAATAAAAAGGCATTTACTTTGTCAGATAGAATTGGGTGATTTAGTTATTCCTGAGTTCATGGCTTTGACTTTGTGTTCTTAAACGCTTTACCCTTTTTTTGTTTTCCAACCCATTGTCTCTTGACCCAGTAATGCCCAGAAGCACATCTAAAAGCTCTCAAAGATGGGGTAACATGGGTTTGTGTGTTACCAGTTTCTTCACTAACAGGCCCGGATTTTGCTGAACACTGAGCCTTGATTTCCTACCTATAAAGTAGGCATGGGAGATGCTATGTCCTTGGGCTATTTTGAGGTCTTAATGAGAAGCATTCACAAAGGACATCTTGACCTGTGTGTTGATACATCAAAACTCCTTCCTCCTTTCTTGGTTGGCACACATGAAGTAAAAAATTCAGGTATTCCTTTCAAGTACTTTTTAGCATCACAAAGAAACTGATATTCTTCCAAAACCGCTACTGGGATCTCAGGAAGAGCCATCATTTCTAGTCAAGGCAGAAATTACAAAGTTCTGGGATTCTGGGGTCTGCAATCTACATAGTTATTAACCATCCTCTTTTCTCAGGAGCACCATGCAATCACAAGTACTTTGGGACTGAGGGAGGTGGGATGGGGCAGAGTTGACGGATGGGCAGCAGAGAGGGGAAGTGCACCGCCTCAAATTGGAGCCTGTCCTTGCTCATGTGGCTGTGACAATGTGGGGCTGGGTGTTCTGGACTTAAAATGGGTTAGTGAATAACTGAGAGGATGTGGAGCAGGAATAATGACAGCTCAGGAAATCCTCAGATTCCTGATCTGGGACCTACATCTGTGTCCCCATGCTTTTAGAGTTGTCGGAAATGCCAGGAGGGTTTTTCCCAGTGGCAGAAACTCCCCTGTAATTTTGGCTTTCTTTGTGTGATGAAGATCACAAGCCACAGCCTGAAATACAGGAGGATGTGACTCTACAGAAAAAGTTTTCATGGGTAAAAATGGGGTGAATACAAAGTGGAGAGGGAAAGAAACTAAAGTGAAGCGTTGTTTAAAGTGCCACTTAAAATTCCATAGACTTCCTAAATAATAGCCTTTTGGGATCACGTGCTGTAGTAATGCAACCACTTTATGCTGTCTTTCTAAAAAGATTTGAACCCTTTTTCCGACAAAGGAATATCTACTGTTTTTACACTTAATCAGCTGTAATGAAGGCATATGAAGAGCTGTCATGTGCTTATTAGGGAAAATTATCAGATATTCTTTTATATGATGAAGTAACACACTGAGCTGATAATTCTATAGTGCACACTAAATTACAATTAAAGGCCTTTCTGCTCCACCAGAATCTCATTTATAATCTCTATGGAAATATTCTTCCTGCAGTTATTTCATTTATGCTTCCTTTATGTAATTACTATAATATTGGTTCTGAATCATATTTTCCTAATGTACCCTTATTCAATTATAAAGTTATTTTCAAGTACAGTTACTTTCTAATATCAAAGAATACCACTTGGCCATCTATGTCATTTGTCATGCTTCTTAATTGCAGATTGTTACTGAGCCATTTTCCCTTCACTTTTAAATAGGGTGAAACTTCTATAAATCAAAATCTATTGAATTATCCTATTTTTTTAAAGATACCAGCCTGAAATGAATGTCCTGATCATGAGATACATAAAGTCATATATATTCCACACTTTGTGTATATCTTCAATGCATGCTGCTGTTTATATGGAATAGCTTCCATAGATGAAACTCCTTTAGACCTTAAATACTTTGTGTTTTTTTTTTTTTTTAATAGAGGCATGCTTTATTTATTTGTTTGCTGGTTTGTTTGTTTGTTTTGTTTATACATGCACTGGGTACAGTCAGAAGCGCGGGAGGGTGAGAGAATTCACCAGAGCCAGAGCGGGGAGCAGAGCAGGCAGAAGGACCGAAGTACACTGCTGAGGGGAGCAGCGGGCGGCAGGAGAGGTCTGCACGCCATGTGGGACCCTCCTCTGGTGGCCGGGGAGCAGCCGGGGATCGAACCGGCGCTGCAGAGGCCGCGCGCAGTTTCGCAACCCAGCGCTCAACCGCTGCGCCACCGGGGAGGCCCAATACTTTGTGTTTTAATTGACAAAAATAGTTTTGTTATCAAGTGCTAATTCTGACTTGGTTCTTGTAGCTTAGAATAACTTGCAGCTTAAGAATATCAACACATGAGAATTTTGGTCAATATATATTAGCTTCTATAAAAGAGTTTCCCAAAGGTAAGAGAAACAAAGATTTTAGGAGTGACAATGTACTTTGGCACTGTACAAGTTCGTGTGATTCCTCTGAGTAGAGAGGACCTTTGCGTGTGGACCTTTGTATCTGCACTTGAGATGGTCAGTGGACAAAACACAAAGATTCAGCTCCCTCCCTACCAGCTGGGCTCACCAGGGGGGACAGATATATTTAAAAGGTTTTCAGCTGGTCAGAATGTAATGCATTTAGTGAGTAGGCAATGGCACGATGTGAGATTGTTTCTGAAAGATCGAAGTAACTAAAGGGTGGAATGACTTAGTCTACAAGTTTTCAACTTAAAATAATTCCTTAAGGAGATACAGAGCAATGTACACTAACACTGTAGCAGTGTTTCAGGAATACTTAAATTTAGCAAACAACCATTAAACTCAAAAGAGAGAAGTGTTTTTCTATTGAAGAGTGTTTCTACTTATTTTGCATTTTCTAATCAGACAAAAATCAAACTGTAAATAACTCTCCTCACTCCCATTCTTTTATAAAATGCTCTCTTGATTAAATAGCATATTCAAATGAGTGACAGTCTTTTTTATTTGTGGGTTTTGAAGGGCAAAAACTGAATGGATTTTGTGGCAGCTCATGAAGATGACCAAGATACCTTCTGAGACCTCCTGGCTGGATTAACTCTGGGGTACACTTGGCTCCAGGGTAGAAAGTTTGCCATAGCACTATGATTCAGCTCCCCGCTCCTCCCTCCATCAGACTCAAACCCAATCCTGCCTGGACTAGTCTTCAAATGGCCACAAGGTTTCCAGGATTTGAAAAGAAGATTCTGCCAGGGGCTTTCCTGGTGGCGGAAGGGGTTAATAAGCACAGCACTGTGAAGCTGTCCGTAGCCTCTGCAGCATGAGTTCGATCCTACCCTGGCTGGCCAGGGAGCTACTCACATGGTGCAGCAGACCTCTCCGGTCTCACCCACTGCTCCCCTCAACAGTGTATTTCAGTAGATCCACCTGTTCTGCTCCCCACTGTCTCTGGTGAATCCTCTCATGCCCCACACATCTGGCCTGTACCCCAGTTCTTGTATGCATAAATAAATAAATCTTTGAAAAAAAAGTTCTTCCACACAAAGAATTTGGGACACTGGCTATTTTTCAAATTCTATTCTCCAACAATGAGCTGTCTATACTAGTCAAACAATGTATTTTTTACTTTTCATATCCCTTTGCTTTAAGATATACAAAAACTAGGTAACAGTTTTTACAAGGGTGGGGTAAATTCCATCATTAAATACATTATAAAGCACATGTTTTAGAATTAAGGAAATTGAATTCTTAGACCAGTCCTATGAGGTCTAGTCAAGCTGCCTTTTCACATGCAGTTACCGAGAGGTGAGATAACTTGTCCAAGGTCACAGAACTAGTGAGTGACAGAATCAGAATTCCAACCTAGAGCTGTGTATTTGAACTATACTGCACTGCTACCTTCCACACCTAGCTTGTCCTTTTTTTCACCAAGATTTGGGCAGCTCAAGGCCCTTCATTTCTGCTTCACTGGGGCCACTTCCCTGGAGCCCTCTTGACCGCAGATACAGGAGACTTTCTCCAACCCCAATTCTCTCACTTTTGATCCCTTGCACCCATAAGGAGGCTTCTTGCCCCCGTCCTAGGTTCTTATTTACTTAGATAGACACTTTTATGCCTAGGTCTTAGGCCTAAAAAAAGTTTTCCCAAATTCCCCCATCTCTCAGACTAGTGTTTTTCAAAATATTTCTACCTAATGTGACAAATACATTTTACATCGAGATTAGCATCTGTGTGCTATCTGCTGATCTATCTATATTTAGATGGTTTTCATTTTTTAAATGTGCAATTTCAGTGGGTTTTAGTGTATTCACTAGGTTGTATAATCATCACCACCGTCTAACTTCAAAACATTTTCATCACCTCAAAAAGAACCCCCTATACGTGTGTATATATACATAAAGTATTTATATGTATAAAACCAAAACCAAATATTGTTTCATGAAACAATACCTTGCCTTACTTACTATGAAGGATAAATGTTGATATTGTCTGTTCTGTTCCATTTCGTTCTATTCTTTCCATTATATTAAAGAAAAAAATCTTGCAGTGACTCACTACATTGATTTCATGTCCCATCACTGATTTGTAACTAGCAGCTTGGAAAAACTTACCCTAGAGTCTGGCAGGTGTCCCTGCCGTGCATGTTACAGAAGTGCTACGTGGTGTGAATATCTGTAAGACTTTATATCTGGGAGGGCAGAGTCTAGGCCTATTTATGACTATTTTCCGTGTCAAGCCCCATATCAAGAGTGGTGAAGTTGTAGCTACTCAATAAATATGGTTTGGCTGACAAGATGGTTTTCCTTTTGAAAGCAAAGAGAATTCTCACCCACACACTTTAGGTTAGTGTTCACACAATTAAATGAAGCACACTGAAGCTACTATCTTGTACCTATTACCAGTGTAAACCAGCAACTGTGTAAACTCTTCCTCCAAAACAGGAATTTGGCCCTGGATTATCCATATAATGGTCTCAGATCTTCATTTCACTTTGCTTATAAATTCAGCTTGAGAAGCCCAATCTCCAGGAGGACCGAGTTGAGTTTTGTCAATGGCATGAACCATGGAGCCACATAACCCCTCTCCCCCAGCAAGTTTTGCTTTTGGTGAATCAGGCAGCAAAGACTTTGTCTCTGGCATCCCCTGCCACCCGCTGCTGGGCGCCTCCTACCTGTCTTTGCCTGTCTCCCGCTTGAACAGCTCATCGAACTGCAGCATCTTGTGGCGCGTGATCATGAAGGCCTTCAGCCGGGGCAGCACCTGGCTCAGGAGCTGCAGGTTGTTGTAGACCTGGCCCTTGCCGTCGCGCCGCATGTAGCTGCTGGGGCCCCAGAAGATGAACACAGTGCCCTGGCTCACATTGAGCAGGTCGTGGCGGTTGCGGAGGATCCTCTGGATACTGGAATGCGCGATCACCCGCAGGCTGGTGCGGTTGCCCACGTCGCGTCCATAGCCGCGCGTGGGGGCATCATTCATGCGGATGACACACTCGGTCTGGTCAATCTGGGGGCCTTGCCGGCTGCGCAGAAGATGCCCGGAGCTGGTCACCAGGGCGCAGTCCCCGCAGTGCATTTTCAAGGGCTGGAAGGTAGGGCAAGAAGGACATCTTCAGTGGCAACCATCACTGGTTACTCCCCTGACTCTGGAGAAGGCTGTTCATCTCTCCTCTCCATCCCATGACAGAATAGATCCCTTTTGCTATCAATCACCCATCAGCCCTTATTCTCTCCCAAATTGGTGACCCAGAGCATCCAACGAGGGGGAATGAGCTGCCAAATCCTGGACTTGGGCTTTACTGGTATTAAATTATTATACCAAATTGTCACATAAACCCTCAGAGTTGCTTCTGCCTTCATTTGTAGATGATATTTAGGCTCACTCATGTTAAGAAATTTGCTCCAGTATGCATAACTAGCAAGGCATCCAGTCATACTTTCAAAGCCAGTTCTTTCTGACCCCCAGGTTGAAGGAAATACTATAGTACAAATTGCTGTGACACTAGTTTTGATGCTTTTAACTTACCTTATGGAAAGTGAAGCATTTATCAATATTCTTGGATGCTGTACAAACATACTTATCCAAATAAACATTGTCTAACAATCACATGAGAAATCACAGGCAAATTGTAACCTATCCGATGCTAGGATTTTGAAATGACAATTAGAATAGTTTCCAGAAAAAAAAAAGAAAAATACCGGATGGTTTCTCTTATAGGAGGGATGTAGGGGATCCAAATAGGGATCAAGAAAAAAAAGTAATTATAATAAAGTAAAAATAAAAATCAATAGGCAACTATAAACCAGAGACACTCTGTAGGGGGGAGGGAGGAGGGAGTTGGATCAAAACAGGAGAGGGAAGAGCACAAGGGACTATGGTGATGGTGCACAGGTGAATTGCTGGTGGGAATTCTTTTTTTTTTTAATAATAAATTTATTTTTATATTCCCCATACAATTGCAGCCCCCCCCTTCTGACCCCAATCCCTCCCCTCCCGCCCCTCACCCCCCAAAAAGTGTCTCTGGTTCATAGTTTTTTGTTGATTTTGATTTTCACTTTCTTATAGTTACTCATTTTCCTGGTCCCTTATTTAAGTTTTCTAGATTCCTGCTATGAGTGAGGCCATCCGGTATTTTTCTTTTTCTTTCTGGCTTATTTCGCTGAGCATGATCCCTTCCAGCGCCATCCATGTTGCTGCAAATTGCATGTGTTTATCTTTTTTTGAATGCTGAGTAATATTCCATGGTATATATGTACCACATCTTCTTGATCCAGTCATCTATTTTTGGGCATTTGGGCTGTTTCCAAAGCTTAGCTATTGTAAACAGTGCTGCTATAAACATAGGGGTGCAGGTGCTCTTTGGAATTGATGTTTCTGTGTCCTTTGGGTAAAGACCTAGGAGTGGAATTGCTGGATCATATGGAAGCTCGATGTGTAGTAGGTCCAGAAATCTCCACACAGCTCTCCATAGTGGTTGGACCAGTTTGCACTCCCTGCTGGTGGGAATTCTATGGGGACTATACCCAAGATGATAAAGCAGATATTACACAAAAATGAAGAATGATGTAACAAATACATAGCATTATAATAAAAAAAAGGAAAAAAAGGGGGGAAAAAGGACAATTTCTCCCATTATAATGGGGGGGGGAGGGTTGGAGAGAGAGAGAGAGATTGAGAGACTGAGTTGTCCCATCTTGAAAAAAGTTAAAAGGTCTCCGGTTGAGAGTGACAGAGCTTATCTAGTGAACACGGGCCCTGTGCATAGAAGCCCCAGCTCACCAGGGACAACCCCAGTGAGAGTTCATGTCATCACCCCAAACCAATGACTTGCTTTCTGAACACTTACATGCTAACAGATTAAACATCGTCCTGTTCATGTTTAATGAGGAATATCTCTTAGTTGCTGTTTGAAGATAGTGTAATTAGGACCCAAGGCCAAGGCCAGTAAAGTGCACAAGAAAATGACAATCAAGTATGTTCTGTAGGAAAGTTCATTGTTCAATTTCCCCCGGAGCCTCTACCCTTCTTCCCTGTTAACTATGAATGGGACACGCTGGCTCCCTGTACAATCTCAGGAAATCGGATCCAATTTAGTGTGACATTATTAAGTATTGCATTTACTCTGGGAATTTCCTGAGCATAGATAGCCCTGTCTCCAGAACCAGACAGAGAGCTCCTGGGGGCAACTCTGCCTTCATTGCATAGTGACCAAAAGCACCAGCTCCGGGGGCTGACAGGATGAGTCCAGCCTTGTTTCTACCACCTACTAGCTATGGGACCTTGACAAGTCACTAATCTCCACAAGTCCCAGTTTTCTCATCTCTAATGAAGATAATTAACGACACATTTACCATGATAGAATGAAACAAGCTAAAGCACACAGTTTATACTGAACTATTTGAAGTTGCCAATATTTGCATGTAAACACTTGGGTTTGACCCCAGTCCATAGCATAATATCTGGCACAGCGATGATTCAAGAAATTATAGCTGCTATTGAGATTATCAGTCAGTGTGCTGTTCACTGCAGGTATTCACCAAATCAGTACTTAACACTTTGGGGAATAATTGACACGTGGGCTTTTGAAATGGAGATTCTGTCATTGCAAACTCTCATCATTCATTTGACACCCTATTGCTCTTAGGTGACAGGTGCGTGCTAGGTAGTCAGAATGGAAATACAGTGGGGTAAGAATCCCTTAGAGCTTGCACTTTAGGGACAGTGAGCAGTAAGAAGTGCAACAAAGTGTGCCAGGATGATGAGGAACTGTGCTAAAGTCACAGCAAAGGGAGCACAGCAAGGCTGGGGGCACCAAGGAAAAAAGGGTCAATTTAGCTAACATTTTTCGATGTTTTCTGTGTGCCAGGCATTTTTCTAGGCTTTATATAGAATTACATTAATTTCAAAAATAACTCTGTATCTTATAACTATAGTATTACCCCTATTTTACTAATTAGGGGATAGAATATTGGGGTATAGAAAAGTGCCCATACAGTTAGGAAACAGCAGAGTTAGGATTTGAACCTAGGAAATCTGACTGCAGAGCCCAGGGAGTACCGAGGGCATGCACTCCAGAGTGAGGGTGCCCCCAGACAATGACAGATAAGCGCTACCATACATTAAGCAGAGGAGCCTGGAACCAAAGGTGAGGGGACATCTGAGCATATCCAGAAGAATTGGAGTCTATTGATGGAGGAAAGTCAGGAAAGAGGGAAGCAATCGGTACCAAGAGAAGACAATTTTTTAAAAGAGGGAGTGGCCACCGATGTCATAAGCCACGCTAGGACAAAGGAAGTCAGACTTGGAAGGTGAACTTTGGATTTGGTGGCCTCAGCCAAAATAGTATTAGCTGAACAGAGGTGACAGGTGCTGACTGTGGTTGGACGCAGGGGAGTCTTGGCTGCACAGGGCTCATGAGAGTTGATGATGGAGCAGGAAAGATCTGTAGGGCAGATTCTGCCACTCTGGGTTGACCAACTGACCTGTTTTTTAGGGGAAGTCTGGGTTTTAGTGGTGAAAATCCTACATTGTGAGAAACTGTTCAGTCTTGAGCAGATCGGGATGGTTGATCACTTTATTGCCACTCATGGGGAAGCCCACTAAAAAAATAACTTCACAGATAACAAGGAACATCTGAAAATAGCATGTTGCTCAATGATGATTGGAGTCATAAGATTTTTCCCACAAATCAGGTACTTAACTTTCTTAAGAGAAAGAAGGGATACTTGCAACCAGATGGCCTTCATTTGCATATTCATTTGGAAGTCATCTATTTACTGAGCACTTAATACAGCCCTGAGGTACTGTGTAACTCAGTACATTTGCCTAATAAGGTCACTCTGTAACCTTATTATTCCATTCCACTGAACCCCAAGGCTGTTGGAATCTGCTTTTTCTCATTAGACTCACCTAAAATTATCATCCCGAATTTCCCAGTTTGATTTATAACTTCAAGACATTGCATTCATTTTTACTGGAAAAGCATTCTGAGGAAAGATCCCAAATCTCTTTCACCATAATTAATTATTCTGCTGTTAGTCCTGAAGCACAGACTGGTTGAGAGATGAAGCCAATAACGCCTTCTGGAGATTCCAAAGTGCTCTCTCTCTCTCTCTCTCTCTCTCTCTCTCTCTCTTTCTCTCTCTCTCTCCTATCATTCTCCTTCTTTCTCTTATTTCTGCCTGAGGCCAACTGAAGACCATTTCATGGAAGGCCAAGTTTCCTGATTGACTCTCAGTGATTACCGGCTCCCCCAGAACATGCCAGGGCTCCCAGCTCCAGAAAACCTCCCTCACAATTCCTGTCCACCTGCTTCAGCTCTGAGGTATTAATTACCTTGGGCACCAACACTCTTTGAGTTGTGCAGATGCACCAAACAATGTGAAAAAGATTGAAGTCTGAATTATGCCTTAAGTGCCTGTTGGTGAGTGGTGCCAATAAAATGACAATAGCTGTTCTAAACACAATGTTAGACTTCCCGCAGCTGAGAAGAGCATGTACCAAAGGCTGAATAACTTCCAAAGGAGGAAATAAAGTCTGTTTTCTGCATTGGGAGGAACTGATGATGTTCTGGGAGGCAGAATGATGGGGAATTATACAAACATTGTGACCCTGTTTCTCAGGACGTGAGACAGTCCTTTGAGAGAGCCCTGCTCTCCACATCACACTACCAGTGTCATTCTTGGTGCTTTAAAGATATGGGTGCAAATATTCACGGGTTGCTGAGTTAAGATTCCTGACGCAGTACTTACGTGTTCTTCCCTCAGGCACTCGGATGCTGGGTAGATGAATCACCAAGAGTTCGAGAAAGAGCCATAGGTGAACGTGTGGCTCTGCTAATCAGCTGGAAAAATAAACTCCAAGAGAGGAGGCAACTCACAGTGAACTCACTGCCTCGGGAGGCCTTCTCTCCACTTCTTCCCACAAGTGTTCAGCCCCCCTAATTCTTGAGGTCAATTTCCATGAAGCGCCATCTGGTGGTGCGGTCCACCCACGGGTGGGAACATGGCCATCCATACTAGTTTGCTCTAATCTTGGTTCTTTCTTATGCATCCTGACCCATAGAAAGCATCCAATTCATACTGAATCGATGGAAGGATTGATAAATGAGTAAATGAAATTAGCCTCCTGTTTTCTCTGTCCTAGGAGCAAACCTATCTCATGAGCAATAGAAAGTAGACATAATGTGTTATCCTAAGTAACAATTTGCCTGCAGACCTCAACCCCTCATACTGATGCCATGGACTGAGCAGGAGTGCTCTGTGGAAGCCTCTGCCTGCAGAGAAGGAGGCTGTGGCCATTTGCCTCAGGACGGCCACTCCACCCAGGGAGCCATAATGGCCACAGCCCAGGGCACTGCTCGGAATTAATGACTGGCTGGGAAAATGGCCCAGGACACAGCAAGGGCCATTAAGCCCAGCCAGTTATTAATCCCCAGTAAGAGCTTGATGCCAAGGTCATTAGAGCTGTTGTGAGGTGAAAAATGCCCAGGCAAACCTACAGCATGTGGAGGAGTTTCCATTCTCCAGGCCACTGATGCTGGAGCCACAGCCTGGGCTCTGAGAGTGTGACGTGCGGTCAGTGAGTGCAGAGGCCAGGCTCTCCAGGGAGAATGCACACGGCACATGGTGCTCTCTGTTTTATTTTTGCTCTCACTCTGCTCTTTGATCGTGAGTAAGTATTTGTCATCGTCCCAGCATCCAGGAGAGTGCCTGCAACTTAGTGGGGGCTCGAGAATGTTTTGCAGCATTTTGGAAGGTGTGAATGAGTCTTTCCTTTCACACCTGCCCTGAAGAAAAGTCCCCACATCAGGGAATACGGCAGCAGGACAATTTTCATCACGACTTATTCCTTTGGGCAGCAGTGACAGGAGAAATCCTTGCTTGAGAAAGAGTGCTGGGGGAATCAGGGTCTGATTTCTGTCACAGCCCAGAGAGCAGGAGCAGAAGGAATTCTTTCTGTGACCCAGCTGATGCCTCCGGAGCCTTTCTTAAGAGAGCAGACCAGAGCAAGTCAAATTAAACTTGACACCTAAAACGCTCCGCGATGTCCTTGCAAACATTTGCAGCATGGCAATCTCAGGCTTCACTTTTTAAAATTCTGATTTATTTGACAGAGGGAAAAGTACCTCAGAGCATAATGTCCATTAGCTCAGTAATGAGACCAGTCTTGCTCTGGGAGCTGCCTGTTGGTCTAAGCAAACATAAGATATATTAAATGGCTTCAGGTGTTTCGAGAATCTCTGCATTTCCCAATCTGATGTTTTCCTGTAATTACTAGGCTTTTATTAGCTGCCAATCTCAGTTCAGCTTGACACTGGGTGTAAACCACTTTGATTATTTGATGTGATTTGCTAGAAAATGTTACTCTTTCAAGCTGCTCCTGTCCCTCTTATTCAATGACAAGCCACTCACCAGCCTTCACTGTCACAAAGTCCTCCTTACTATACCCAGTGCTCCCTTCCAGAATTCCCATCCACTGGCAGGAGGTACTGGTGTTTAAAATATAGCCACAGGCTATAGTTTGGAGTCACTGACTTCTTTCACCCTGCAGGTAGATAATTTGGGGCGGTACAGCTTAGGGTTTCTGAGCCCCAGTTTTTTCATCTGTAATATGAATGTAGTAAAATCAATTTCAAGGGGACGTTCTGCCACCTCAGTGAATGACGCATCTTCCTTCCACCCATTTCTTAAGACAATATCCAAGGATCTTTCTGATACCTTATTTCTCTATCCACTAATGCTCATTCAATTCTATTTGATCTCTCTGCCTATATCTCAAATCCTAACACGTCTCATCATCCCTTCATCTACGTCACCATCTTCTCTTTATAACTCCTGTACATTCTTAACTCTCAGCTTCCTTTATCCAATTCCTCCTTTATATTCCTGCCTCCAGGAAGTTTCAGGGGTGACCTTTAGTATGTAAATCAGATCATGTCACTCACCTGTTTAAACTCTCCAGTAGAAATGGGAACCTAGATTCCAAATCAAACTCTTTACCATAGTCTTGTAGATCTGTAGTTTGTATCATTGTCTGTCTCCCTGGCATTATCATATCAAGAACTTCCCCTTGAACTCCACTGTCATTCTCACTGCCTGTCTTATGTGATTTATGTTAGAAATCTCCCAACCCTGGCCTCTCTTCTCCTGATCTTTGCCCAGCACTCCCGCTGCTCCTACACATTCTTCAGGCATTACCTCAACAACCTCAATCTCCACTGCCCTCCTTTGCCATCTCCAGCCACTCTCAGGTTTATTCCTTAAACTCCTGTGCCTCTATCTAAAATAATCTTTAAAAAAAAAGATTTATTTATTTATTTATGCATATAAGAACTGGGGTGTAAGCCAGAGGTGCTGGGGGTGAGAGAATTCACCAGACAGAGTGGGGAGCAGAACAGGCAGATCTACTGAAATACACTGCTGAGGGGAGCAGTGGGTGAGGCAGGAGAGGTCTGTTGAGCCATGTGGGTTTCTCCCTGGCCGGCCCGGGATCGAATTTGTGCTGCAGTGACTGCCAGTACCTTGATAGCGCTGTCTTTAACCCCTGTGCCACCAGTGAGGCCCCCAAAACAATCTTAATTATGGCTTGTGTTTGACAGGTTTCCTGTCTTTCTCCTTTACCACAATATAAGCTCCCTGAAAGGATAGACTTTGTCTTATTTGTACTGTGTTTTCAGGACCAAGAACAGTGCTTATCACTAAGAAGGAATTCCACAAGTATTTCTGAATGAATGATTGAATGATAAGGCAAGTGGCACTGCCATGGTGCCTGGCATGTCAAGACTATGAAATAGATGAGCATATTGTATTTCTATATCACCATTCTGCTAGTAACCAATTCCTGATATTTTCTGTCTGAGCAGTTCAGTATTTTCTAAAGTAGAGTTCTTGGAATTTCCTGCATCTGTCATTCACCAATAGGTGACATTCAAAGACAGACCCAGGAAATCTCACCAGTTTTTTAAAAAAATTATTGAATTGCATTCTATTTTTAAATGCCTTCTAACATCTTTATTGCTATATAATTTACATTTCATAAAATGCATTCATTTTAATTGTAAATTAAATGACTTTTAATGTATTTACAGAACTGTACAACCATCTCCACAATCTAACTTTATAATATTTTCATCCTCCTAAGAAGCAATCTCATGCCCATATATAGTCACTCTCCATGCCTAGCCCTAGGCAACCACTAATATATTTTTGTCTATCCAGAGTGATATTTTCTGGACATTTTATATAAACAGAATCCTACCAGCATATTGTCTTTTGTATATGGGTTTTTTCACTTAACATAGTAATTCTGAGGTTCATCTCATGTTGTAGTGTATATCAGCACTTTGATTCTTTTTATCACTTTAATTTTCCAACATATGGATATACACATTTTGTATGCTCACCAGTTAATGGACATTTGGCTCTTTCCATGTTCTGGTTATTGTGAATAATGGTATTATTATAATGGTATGAACCATCATATAAACCTGTATGTGGACATATTTTTTCATTTTCCTTGGGTTGATATTTAGGAGTTTAATGTAAAAGAAAAGAAAAAGTCAAGCTCATAGAAAGAACACACAATGACTGCCAGGACATAGGGGTGTGTAAAATGGACAGATGTTGTCAAAGACACAAACTTTCATTCATAAGATGAATAAGTTCTGAAGATCTAATACATATAGCGTACTAACCAAAGTTAAGAATATAGTATTGTATACTTAAAATTTGCTAAGAGAGTAGATCTTAAGCATTCTCACCACATACTCATATAAAAAAGGTAATACTGTGAGATGATAGATGTGTTAATTAACTTGATTGTGATAATCACTTTGCAAGGTATACAAATACCAATTCATCACATTATACACTTTAAGTATATGCAATTTTATTTGTCAGTTATTCCTCAAAGAAGCTGAGAAAGAAAAACAAATTTTGTTAATTAAAGTTAGAAAAGTCACCTTATCTAGGCATATTCTTTTGAAATGAATTTCATGAAATTGCATCACTGGCAGAAATCTCAGATATGACCCAGGTCAGTAATTCTCAGTTTGGTTCTTAGACCAGGAGCAGCCACAAAGTCTAGAAACTATGCATATTCCCAGCTCCTATCCTAAACCTTCTGAATCAGGTGCTTTGAAGTGGAGCCCAGCTATCTGTGTTGTTACAAATCTTTCAAGTGGTTGTGATGTGTCCTCAAGATTGAGAGCCCTGGACCAGGCCAGCTTCTCTTTTATAGAAGCTGAAACTATGTGATTTTCATCAAAGGCAGCATCTGGTTAAACCCTAGGTTGTTCACCCCTAAAAAGCTAATAATGTCCTCCTCTGTCTACAGATTGTTCACATATTGTAAAATTTTCTGGGATGCCCCTCTCTCCCACTAAGCAGACAAGTGAGGAAAACTATCTGTGTAGACTTAAGTCCATTGCTCACCGTGTAGCTAGTGGAGGATTCTGTTGCCTGAAGGTAAATCCAGTCTTTTTGCCCCCACTATGGACCAAGGAGCTGAATAAAGAAGATTTAGCAAGGGATCCCAGCCTTTTCATCTGCAGTGCATTCTTCAGAAAGTCAGAGATTAATGCCTGTATTTCCTTCCTTGAGAGTCAGAATGTCTTCAAGTCAGAATAATTTAGAACTAGAAATGCTTCTCCCATCCCCCCTCCAGTGAAGAATAATTTAATTTTTAATGTCACTCACTGTTCCTACCTATATAAATTAAATTCAAACTTGTGTTTACTGGAACAATTTTTGAAGAGTAAAATCTGTTGGTCTGCTCCCTGATTCAAATCCTCACTCTGATTACCTAATAAATTCTTTGTCTGATTATCATGGAGACTTTATTACCAGTTAGCAAAAATCACTGGGAACTCACAGGAATCATGAATTAATAGCACACTTAAGATGGAACCAACAAACGGAAGTGACTTTGTGGAGACAGATGAATAGAGAGGAACATTTCTATTTGACATGCCACCCTCAGTGCCCTCGGCAGGGCTGCCTGCCTCTGTGCCACCTGTCTGCCTCTTTGGAATAAGCAGGCAGAAATATCTATACAGTCTCCATCTCTCTTTAATATTATATAGAAGACACTGAAGGCCTTTGTGCATGGCTGGAGGCTATTCTTGCCCCAGGACTTGGGCCACTTCTTCAACTTGGAGGGGGGCTTCTCCCTAGCCAGCACAGATCTTCAAAGGTGTGGTCAGTCAGGACCCTCCTATCTGTTGTGGGTTAATTTATGTTTCCCCTCAAAAGATCAGTTGAAGTGCTAAACTCCAGAGTCTGTGAATGTGATCTTATTTGGAAAAAGGCATTTTGCAGGTGTAATTAAGGTATGAGTCAAGATGAGGTCATACTGGTTTAGAAGGTCCTGAATCTAATCACTGGTGTCCTTATAAAAAGAGATTCAGAGACACCCGCGAGCACCCCCACATGATGACAGAGGCAGAGACTGCAGCGATACATCTACTGGCCAAGGAACATGAAGGATTGCTGGCAACCTCCGGAAGCTGAAAGATTCAAGGAAGGATTCTTCCTTCGAGCTTTTAGAAGGAGCATGACCCTGCCGTAACCTTGATTTCAGACATCTAGCCTCCAGAAGTATAAAGGAATACATTTCTCTTGTTTTGAAACCTCCAGTTTGTGGTAATTTGTTCTGGCAGCTCCAGGAAATGAATACACTGCAAATACACTGCTACCCACAAGGTCTTTATTCTGCCTCCCACCAGCGTGTCCACCTGCTGATGCTCCCTCCTGGTCTTGCAGCTTTCACCCCACGGTCCATTCTCTGCACAGCTGCCAGAGTGAGATTTTAAAGCATAAAGCACCTTGATTGAAGAACAAAATCCATAGTCTTTACCTAGTCAGTCTTGCCTGCCTCATAGCTGCCTACTCATTTCACTCTCCAGTTTCCAGCCCCATGGACCACCAATCTCCTTTCTGCCCCTAGCAGACATCAGGCTTCCTTATCATTCCTTCTCTGTCTCAGGCCTTTGCTTTCCCAGTAGGTCACAAGCTTGACCCCTACCTGCCTGAACTCACCTCCTCCAGGAGTTTCCCCTGCTTTCGACTGTCCTTATAGGCACAAGGTCCCCCAACTTAGTACATAATAAGGATATTAACCACTAATAACATTGGAAAATGTTGCTCATTGCCAGATTCTGTTCTAGTCACCTACATTCAGTCAGGTTCAGTCAGCTCAACCTGAAAACAGTCTGATGAGGCAAGTTCAGCCATTTTATTTCATCAAATAAGGAAATTGAGTCACAAAGTAATCACAGGTCATGATTCTGTTTATTTCCCTCGAGGAACTTACTCTAATTTTTAGTGATTTACATTTTTAACTTTCTTTGTTGTTATCCCCCACCACTAAAACCTGAGCACCATGAGGGCAAGGGTCTTGCATGATACAGGGCATTCAGCAGTGCCCCAGAGAGGCAGCCGTCTCTCGGATCTCACTGCCCTATTTTCTCGGCAAGTGTTGAAGGCTCATCTCTGTCTAAAGGGGTATATTGAGTTGCCTGTAAGGTAAGCCTGCCTCTAGGCCCCGTTTCTTCCCTGGAATGCTGGTACAATGGTGCATGTTACGTAATGACTCATTCAGAGCTTTTCAAATAATGTTATTTCTTTCAAAGATTCACTCAGATGCAGTTGCTTCCTCTAGGAGATTTGATATAAAGGCAGCTTGGTATCTGCTACATCTTAAGGGCTCTAAGATAAGCACAACAAGTCCTACATCTGGGAAGACAACTGATAATTAATGGTCAAAGGGAAAAGTTCCACATAAAGCTGAATTAAATGGGTGTGCAGAAGCTAAGGTTTCAGTTTTCCAAATGAGAAAAAAAGCAAATGGAGTGGGCCGTTAAATTTACAGTGTAAAATTGGAAAGAGCACTGGTTTGGGGGTCAGACTAGGGTTCAAATGTCAGTTCAGTCATTTATTGGTAGTCACTTCCCTACTCTCAGACTCAGGTTCCCAACCTGTAAAATCCCTGGCAGACCCACAGTAGTGAGCAACTATTACTATGATCATGGTTTAATTATTCCAAATACAATAGAACTATCCCAAATAACATGCTATCTCCTCTCCCCACAAGTCTAATCACTCACCGAGCCTGCTGACTCGATCTCGTGTATCTGTTGAATTGGATAATTTCTCTCCATCTGTACAGTCACGTGTCACATAATGATGGGGATACATTCTGAGAAATGTGTCATTAGGCAATTTTGTCAATGTGTGAACTTTCACATTATATAATGAAAAACGATTCTTGAATCATTTAAACCATCCAGAGCTGGCAGTAAATTCAATATTGTAGTGGGGTCCAGCTTTTATCTTTTAACATCATGATTCTTTTGCTTTGGTTGAATGCATCATGGTGCTGAGGAGTATATACTTCTGTGTCTCGTCTTCCACTCAGTTCAGAAGTTTCTCCATCTCTGATATCAGACTGTCTCCAATTTTTGTTAGTCCTATTTCTTTCAATGAAACAGACCCTTTAGGGCCTCCCCGGTGGCGCAGCGGTTGAGCGCTGGGTTGCGAGGCTGCCCGCGGCCTCTGCGGCGCCGGTTCGATCCCCGGCTGCTCCCCAGCCACCGGAGGAGGGTCCCACATGGCGCGCAGACCTCTCCTGCTGCCTGCTGCTCCCCTCAGCAGTGTACTTCGGTCCTTCTGCCTGCTCTGCTCCGGCTCGGGCTCTAGTGAATTCTCTCAACCTCCCGCGTTTCTGACTGTACCCAGTGCATGTATAAACAAAAAAACAAACAAATAAATAAATAAAATAAAAACATGCCTCTATTTAAAAAAAAAAAAATTAGTTTGAAACAGACCCTTTAACAGCTTCCATCATTTGGTTCTTGTTCTTCAAGAGATAGCTATGGTGAAATGGGACATGCCTGACTGGTGAGCAATAACCATTACTGATTTTCCACTTTTGTAATACCTAATCACTTTTAATTTCATTTCTAGGTCAATCATTAGATATGACCTCTCAGTGGCAGTATTTACAGTAGATTTTGTCTGCTTAGGGGTTGTGATGAACAAAAAAAGAAGCAATTAGATCAAGCACAAGAGAAAATGTTGCTATTAGAGATGGGTAAGCTAATAAAATGTAGGAGTAAAATGGTACAATCTTACAGTGGCTTTGATATTAGGCAATAAGAATTTGGAGGCCACTGTCATATGTGAAATATCACTCTGCAGTGCATGACTAGACACTGCTTCTCACTAAACCCACCCCTGGTGAAGCCCCCTACATCTTCCTATCACACCAACCAGAGTAGCTTTTCCAAAACACACATCTAAGACCACCTTTCGCTTAGTATTCCTAAGTGATCTTCTCTTGCTTTAAGTGACTTACCAGTCTCCCCATCCTTGCAAGACTCTACTCTCTAGTCACACTTACTTTGTTTGACGTTGTAGCTCCAAATGGCATGATTTATAAAGGCTCTGTCTGCCTCAGGGATTTTGCACTTGCTTTTCTTAAAACCCGAGTTTCCTCAATTTTAAACTAGAACAATAATGCGAAGTTATGTAGCTTATCAGAAATAATAATACAAATTGGACCTCCCCGGTGGCGCAGCGGTTGAGCGCTGGGTTGCAAAGCTGCCCGCAGCCTTTGCAGCGCCGGTTTGATCCCCGGCTGCTCCCCGGCCACCTGAGGAGGGTCCCACATGGCGCACAGACCTCTCCTGCCACTCGCTGCTCCCCTCAGCAGTGTACTTTCGTCCTTCTGCCTGCTCTGCTCCCCGCTCTGGCTCTGGTGAGTTCTCTCACCCTCCCGCGCTTCTGACTGCACCCAGTGCTTGTATGAAACAATAAATAAATTAAAAAAAAAAGTTCATTATCTTTAAAAAAAAAAGAAATAATAATACAAATCAAAGATTTTGTACCCTGCTTCCTCATTCTAGCTGACTTTTATAACTCCTTCACCACTCATTCAATGTGTCACTTCCTCAGAGTCTTTCCTGAATTCCAAGACTAGTTTAGCATCCGGTTTCTCTTTATAATCTTTTTATCTGAAATCATTGATTCAGTGTCTTTCTTCCTCACAAAATGGAAGTGTTCTTAAGAACTGGGGTCCTATTTTTGTTGGATGTAGGTCACCACATATCCCCAGGACTTAGCTATAGCAAGTACTCATTAAATATTTGCTGCAAAATTAATTAGTTCATGCAGGTGAGGAGAACACCACAGAACCATAGCTCTCCTTGACTTTCTGTTTGTATTTCCTTTCCCATTTGCTATGTCCAAGTGTAGACCAAGAGACAAACTCATCCAAAATCTGGTGCAAACACTTATTCTTTTTATAAGAGACTGAGTGGCATATACTAAAGTAACTATACTGTTAACTTCTATTCACTTTATTGTCTAAGCATAAGGAAGTTTCCAGGATGAGTCGTTATTTGGGCTTCTGGGCACTTACTACCTCCAAATAACCAGACTGTGTCAGTGTTGACACCTTGGTTCTCAAGCTGATGGTTTGTTTTTTGAATAGCCTACTTTAGGGGTGCTGAGAGGGAAAGAATGGGCATCAGCAGCCTGGATAACAACTCAGCACCCTAGCTGGAAACACATGAGTAAACAAAATCATAATTTTTCACTTTGCCAAGCTCAGTAAACACCATTATGATGAACTACCAGCAAGGCAGCCATTAGTTAAATAAATAAAGCATGAGGAAAGGAACAGAATTATCGATGCAGGCGCTGTCTACTCATTTGCTGACCACTGATGGACATTAGCCATGATGTACACACTGGGGAGGTACTTTACCACCTGCTTTAATTTGCTAAGCATGATGCATCCTCTGGGCCACAGAATGACTTGCTTTGTATTAGTGAAAAATCACCTTTTCTTCTTTTCCCTTTTCATTTGCTCAATACACAGTTATTAAGCACCTACTGTCTCTGTAATGGAATTTTGTGGGCAGGTTGCCCGGGACACAACTGCCTCTGCACCTCGGTCTATACCCGGACTTAGTAAGAAGGCTAATTCCTGGCAAGAGCAGACAAAGGCGTCCCAGCTCCTTCAAGAAACTTGGGAGTGGGGTGAAGGCAGATGGGACTGATAGCTCCGGAAGGTTTCAGAATTTAGGAAAATCACTTTTAACAATCAGGGGAAATTTTTTCCCAGTCTCCTTCTGAAACCGGGGCCCTGCAGTGTGGACTGCAGGACAAGACTGGCGTTTCCCCACTTCAGTCTAAACAGCGGCAGCTGTTGGAAGAACATGGTGGTTCCTCCTCCCACCCCCACCCCTAAAAGTTGCTGCCTGTGGGCAGCCCCTCCCTGGCACACTCAGGTTAAATAGTTCAATTAGGGGGCCTCCTTGGTGGTGCAAGGTGTTAAGATGCAATCTGCGAAGCTCTCTGCAGCCACTGCAGCACGAGTTCAATCCCTGGCCAGGGAGCTACCCACATGGTGCAGCAGACCTCTCCTGACTCACCTGCTGCTCCCCTCAGCAGTGTATTTCAGTCAATCTGCCTGTTCTGTTCCCCACTTTGTCTCTGGTGAATCCTCTCACCACACCTCTGGCCTGCACCAGCAGCTCTTGTATGCATAGGTAAATAAATCTTTTTAAAAAATGGTCTAATCAGGAGGTATAAACTAGGGTGGGGCAGGGAACCTGGAACCTCCCCTTTCTATGGTTATCATATTGTTAGACTTTGCTTGATACCTGTTTTTTTGGCTTCAGGCCTTTGTATTACTGTAGATTTGCCTTTAGTATATGCTCAAACGTTTTAGTAGATCCATAATTCCTGGGAAATTTTCAGGGTCTGGACTGACCATGAAGATGTCTCCCTTGTTCTAACTCTTCTTCCATCAGTACCTGGATTCTAATTCCCTGGAGTCATGTGGATTGTTTTTATTTCTATTCATGGTGCCAAGAGAAAGCAGGTTCTATAAATGTCAAAATAATAACAATTACGGTGATCAACTTTTACAGAGAAACTTTTAATATTAGTATCATAATAAACTGACAGAGTACATATTACCACCATGATTTACAGTTGAGGAAACAGAGATTGGAGGTTCTGTGACCCAAGGTCATAGAGATTCTAAGGCACAGCCTATGTGGGTGCGTAGTCAACCCCACTTCTCAGTGTGTGCTTGCTCTGTCCACCATGACATGAAACACAGAGTCTGAAAAATAAGATTGCAAAGAAAAGAAGATTGAATAGTCTCAAAAAAATAAAACTGCCTGTTCTGCTCCTCACTCTGTCTCTGGTGAATCTTCTCACCCCCAACACCTCTGGCCTACACCCCAGTTCTTGCATGCAAAAATAAATAAAAATAAAATCTTAAAAAAATAAAACAAAAAATCTACAAAGAGGAGAAACTAGTAGATAACAAGAATGGCAAGAAAGCATGAAAACATCGGAAAACATAGAAATTAGAGGCATTGAGTTGACACAGTACTAAATTCTTATGGAGCCAGAAAGGCTAAAGAGGGTATTAGCACAACAGTCAAGACTTCTGGAAGCATTTAGAGCAGGAACAAACATTTCCACATCACTCAAAAACCATCAGTATACAATGTACTGTGTTATAACAAGTGACATTCATAATGGGGATCCTAAGTCATCAAGAAAAGCTTAAATTAAGTCAAGCTTTGTTCACTTAGGTAGGAAAATATAAAATCAATTTGGAACCTTCAAAAATAACTTAGACAAATACAATTTGGTGCTAAAAGGGACTATGCTTATGCTATTTTAAGCCTCATTTGCTCATAAAACTCATTCCTCAACCATGCTTCAAGGTGCCAGACTACTTTGAAAAGTTATTGCTGAAGGGTAAATAAGCTTTTCTTTTTTCACTCCGGTGTGTGAAAGGTTTTCTACCGAAATGCATACTCCCTGGCACAGTATTGTCAGAGGGGGAAGGGGCTGCCCTTCAGGGACTGCAATTCTTATCTCCATACCTCAGTTGGGAGCTGCGTGCCCCTCACTGGATTTGGAACATAAGTCATTGGAGAACAAACCAGATGTCTTACCCATTCTTTCTCCATCTGATGCCTTGGTATACAGGACACATGGAATTTGGAAGCCAAGTGTCAAAGATGGAGGAACCAAATAATGGAAGGAAACCAAGTTTTGTAATCACTGCTTGGCAGCTCCACTTTATTTGACTATGTGTGCAAGGGAAAAAAATGGAACCACTGTGCAATTTATGATCTATTTATGAAGCAGGAAGTATAAATGTAGTTATTATATCAATCAACGAGGAAACTTTCTTTTCTTTGTCCACACATTTTATTAGAAGGTTAGAAACCAGAAACCACGTTTTCTATCTGAAGTGCGGTTCTGATTATATCATTCCTACAGAAGGAAATCTTCGTTTCTGACAGTGACCTTTTGTATCTTATTTTCCACTGATCATTTTAAAATCCCTATACTCTTGAAATTGTACTACCACTCATGTGTCCACGCTCTTGTCTTTGCCCACAGAGTAGATGCCTTGTGGAATTCATTCCCAGGCTCTCTCAACCCCACTTATTGAAAGCCAACCCCTATTCAAGGCCCTATGCAAAGGCCATTTGAGCAAGAAACTTGTCCTTAATTCTGGTTGCTTGGTTTCAGATCCCATCACTTAGCAACTATTGACCTTGGGCAAATTTCTCAACTTTCATGTGTCTTATTTTCTTCATCTGCAAAATAGAAGCAATGACAGAACTGCTCCAGAAGGCAGTAAGGGTTTAGGAAGTTAATTCACAAAGAAAGATCAATCTGCTCCTCAGCCACCTGCACAACCCACTTCACACTGAAAATAATTTCTTACCAATCTTGATTCATGTGCCATCTCCTTGAAAGGTAGACTAATTTTTTTATCTTTGTGTTCCACACTATCTCACAAAGTGACTTAAATATAGAAGATGCCTAATTAATTTTTATCCAATGAAAGAATACCTGAATCTAGAGCTGCAGGAACTGGGTTTCATCTTTCTGTTCACTCATAACTTACTCAGAGGACAGAGAAGTTTTCCTCTAGTTGGTATTTTAATCAGGGAATGACGGGCTTTTTTTTTTAATACCCTGAAACTTTGAAAATGTTGTGATCATTTTCCTGATGAAATTGTCCACCTCTGGAGCAGGGGCACTTGTTTTACTGGGAAATTTTGTTTGGGTTTGGAAGCATGAGACTTAGAGAGGCCCTCTGGCAGGTTGGGGAGAGGAGGACACCCTAGTCTTTTATGTTTATTCCTGGGTGTGTCTGAGGTATTTGAGCTACACAGGGTTTACCTTAAGAGGTCGTAGCATAGAAGGGTTAAATAATTTGAGTCTGGAAGGACTAAATATCCTTCAGAGCAAGCTGTGCAGGAGATCAGGGCAGGCGTGATGAAGGAAGGCACTGTTAAATATATAGTGAGACAGGCCCTATTCCCCACTGGTATGGCTGGATTCATTTTCGCTTGTACGCAGGGCAGATGTGATCGTTGTTTCAAAAACAAGACTTATTGAGGAGGGATGCTAAGACTGTAAATACATCTTCAAAGGGAGGAGGACATATCTATCTGGAACATTATCCGTGTCTAAAAATACTAAAGCGGTGACTTGCGCTGAACACATTACATATTTATTCACCCAGAATGTATTTGTCACTAGTTTACTTTCAGTTAGCATTCCACATCCTGAAGATACAACAGTGAATTCACCAGACAGAATCTCTGCCATAATGGAAGCCCTATATAGACTGGGCAGATAAATAAGTAAAAATAGACAGTGATTGACACCTGCTGCCCGTTCTCTGCTATCTTCAGAAAGCTCTGGACAGGGCCTCCCCAGTGGCGCAGCGGTTGAGCGCTGGGTTGCAAAGCTGCCCAGGGCCTCTGGGGCGCCGGTTCGATCCCCGGCTGCTCCCCGGCCACTGGAGGAGGGTCCCACATGGCGCGCAGACCTCTCCTGCCGCCCGCTGCTCCCCTCAGCAGTGTACTTCGGTCCTTCTGCCTGCTCTGCTCCCCGATCTGGCTCTGCTGAATTCTCTCACCCTCCCGCGCTTCTGACTGTACCCAGTGCATGTATAAAACAAAACAAGCAAATAAATAAATAAATAAATAAATAAAACATGCCTCTAAAAAAAAAAAAAAGAAGAAAGCTCTGGACATAATGCTGCTCTGGCACATGGAGCCAGGCCTGTATTTCCCCTACTCTGGAGAGTCATCAAGCTAACCCTCTGAACTTCTCTCAATGACATGTCCACAAGTCAGTGTCAAGGCTGGAACTGGGCCTCTGAGATGAATCAGTCCCAGTTCCACACAAAGGAAGTCTAGTCAGGATACACGTGTGTGCCTTTTAAGAAGCAATTTTAAATGCACTTGCCATGCTGTGCTGTTATGCCAGGACAGCAGGATTGGCGGGAAGGAGGAGGAAATTAACATTAGTGGAGCAGAGTGCTCAGAGTCTAAGCAGGAAAGTCTCCTCCCCGGGTAAGAGGCCAGGAGTCTCTCCTTTATCAAGTTTCCATGGTGCTTTTTCCCACAAAAGTGGCAGCAAACGAGTCAAAGGAGGGATGACATTTAAAAGAAAGAGCAGCTCCAGGAGTGAAGGAAATTTCCCAAGGTCACACAGTGAGTCAGAGCCAAAGTTGGGACTAGAATTTAGTTAAAACTTTCAGCCCATTTTCCTTCCCATTATGCAATGCTGCCTCTTAACAGAAAATCACAGGGGGGTAAAATTCTTTTTTTCATTGACATCATACTTGTTTATAACATTATGTAAGTTTCAAGTGTGCTGCATTTTATTTCAGCATCTCTATATACTACCTACGGTCACCACCAAAAGTCCGCAACCATACAGTGGGCCCCATTCCCTCATGGTTACCATAGGGGGTAGGAGAGGCAAAGTGGGTAAAATGAGCTAAGGGGTCCATAGTATGAGGATAATATTCTTCCTTGACAATCGTTTGGACAAGTGCCTGAGTTCTGTGATAGAAAAGTGAGCTGATCTACCTCTATTTCCATTTACCATTTTATTATTCCCTGAGGGAGATGAGACCTCTGGGTTCTGGCAGTCAGGGGACTCTGCAGCTTTAAGGAGGAATCTGTCTATGGGGAGCTCAGTGTAAGGGAGGAAGGTCTGGTGTAGGACTGCTGATCTTGACACAGTGGTAGAGCTGAGAACTGGCTGACTTTGGTCTTCATTCTAACATGCCTCTCTCCTGCCTCACCTCCACTCCACCCACCCTACATGCAGCCATCACATTCACACTGCCTGCCTCTGGGCCACCCAAGGGTCGGTATTCACAGAAGCCCCCATGTTTCTTAACTACATCTCCTAATCATTTCCTCTTTGGAGAAATGTCTTTAAAGTTCTTCTTTCTTGACTGGATTGTTTATTTCGTTTTTGTTGTGATCAAGAAGATGTGGTATATATACACAATGGGATATTATTCAGCAATCAAAAAAGATAAACTCATGTCATTCGCAGCAACGTGGATGGAACTAGAAGGAATTATGCTCAGTGAAATAAGCCAGAAGGAAAAAGAAAAATATCAGATGGTCTTACTTATAGCAGGAATATAGGGGAACCAAATAAGACATTGGTTTAAAAAAATAATGACAGACAAAACACAACAAAGCAAAAACGGACAACTATATATCAGAGACATACTGCAGGGAAGGAGGAGGGAGAGGGGTTAGGTGGGGGAGGCACACAGGGGACTGAAGTGATGGTGCATGGGTGCATTGGAGAAGGAAACTCTCTGGGGACTACGCCTGAGGGGGTGGGGGAAGCAAATATTATTTTAAAATGAGCAATGATGTAAATAAAAATAAAAATTAAAAAAAGAATGCATAGACCTTGCAAAAAAACAAAACAAAACAAAAAACAACTATATCTCCTAATCAAAATCCATCTAGATGATGGCTCATTTTTTCCAAGACTATTCCTGGTACCCAGAGCAAGCTCATTTTCATAAAGTAAATTTTGTCCAGGAAGAAGAATGATTTCATTGTAATCTCTTCAATTTCTTCAGGCAAATAAATGAGGATTTGACTGTTTTTTCACAGTACTTTTCAAGGCCTATGATGTTTATGTTTAGGACAAACAGAATCTGAAGTGGAAGAGCTGGGGACTAGGGTTAGGAAACAGAATCAGGAGGTCCAAGACGACTTGACCATCGATCAGCAAAGTAGAAAGTAGAGTCAAAGCAGATGTAGTTGGGAGACTGGGGCCTCAGATCTGAAGCTCTGCAGACTGTCATGGTCTTTGCTCTATCACAGCTTGAAAGCTGGTGAACTGCCATCCATTTGGCAACTTCTCCTGCCTGCATGGACAGACACTGAGTACTGCTCACTTTACAGAAACTACAGTTTCCGGTCCTCATGTGTCAAGATTTTTCTGATCTCCCCAGAACGAGAGGTGAGATCCCCCAGTCCACAGGAAGCCATCTGCTATCCGAGTTCCTAATGCTCTGAGAGAACACAGGCTCTCAGCTCACCTGAGGGAGGACACAGCTTCCTGCCCTTGACCTTTCTCGCATCCCATAATGTTCATTTTCCATATCAGAACTGAGGCTCTGACAGCTTGGTGGCATCAACATCAATCCATCAGTTAATTAACTCAAGAAATAGTTCTTGAGTCTCAACTCTTGCCAGGGACCATGTTAGTTACTGGGAATTCAATGGAAATTAAAATAGCCACAGTTTCTGCCTTCCTGGAGCAATCAGTTTAGCCAGGAAGGCTAATTAGTTTGTCAACTAATAGAAATACATCATTACAAACTATAATAAATACCAGGAAGGAAAGCACAGGATGTCATGAGGATATTTTCTGGAGTGCAGGTAACTGATCCAGTCTGGTGTTGGGTATCAGAGTAATGATGGAGTCCCGGCTTCTGAGAAACCCCCAAGCTCTCAAGCTCTCATGAATCAAGCAGCCTTTTCCTTCACTGCCTGGGGCCTGAGATGCAGTTTATTGCTTCGAGTCCTTCAGAACTGTCACCCCAACAGTAACCCTTCACCCTGCAGAGGCTAGATGTAGCCAGCATTAGCCCAGCATGCCTGCCCATGGCACCCGCATTATTTTCCCTTTTAAAAACTATTCCACCTGCTGTGGGGAGCGTGCTCTTCTTATTGTCTCTGCAGTGGCCCAGTTCTGCCATCTCCTGTGCTCAGTCTCTTGCTTCCCTGACTGCGCTGTGTAAACACAACATAATAAAGTACAGCAAGTACAGAAAGAAAATGCCACCCCTTAATTCTATCCCGCCTCCTTCTCTGCCATCATTTCTGAATCTGCCCCAGATTTCAGATCTGCTTTTATGGAGTTTCCTCCAAGACCTGTCTCATACCCCAATTCAGGATGGCTCTGGGGCCTAATGCTCGATGCTGCGGTGTCAGCACAAAGCTCTGGTCACTCTTCACGCCTCTCGGCGCAGCCTGTGCAGCATAAATGGCGTTTGTCAGCACACAGCTTCTGCCTGATTCCGGTGGCTCTCAACAAAGATTCCTTGCTCAAATTCTAGCCAAGCTCTTGAGTCTTCTTCTCAACAGGCAACCTTAGCCTCTAAAGACTAGTACAAACATGAACAAGTTTCTATCAGCTCAACGCTGTATGCTTGGGATGACTATAGCCCCCTTAAGGACCTGCCTGGGAAAGCTGAAAGCTGCAAAAGAATTTACTTGCTAGTCCAGTCACCACCTGAAGATGGGGTCCCATTTGCCTAGTGTCTGTGGAGGGGGCAAGACCCTAACTTTGGTAATTGCCAGTTAGCAAACCCAAATGGGTTTGCATGGTCCCATCCCACTCCCCACGTTGTATTTTTCACATCCTGACTCTGCCTAGCCCTTGAATAGCCTCTATGGCCTATTCTTCCTTTAAAAGGCCAATCAGCTCTGAACAAATCCAAGTTGAGCTGTGTTCATGTTAGACCTTCCTTTAATTGTTTTGCAACTTAAACAGCTTAATACTGATTAAAATCCACCCTTACCACTTTGACTAATGTCCAAGTCTATATTTGACACCCTGAAAGTGAGACCTGGCCAGGGTCTCCTTGCACAGAGTAGGGCAGATAAATGCATAAAGTTTTCTTAGCTATCCAGAAAAATGAACTTCTGTTATATCCAGGAAACACTCCCACTGTATTTTTTTGTGAGAGCTGCCAGAACAAAATACCACAGACTGTGTGGCTTAAAGAGCAAACATTTATTTTCTCTTCATTCTAGAGGGTAGATATTCGAGACCAAAGTCTGCAGGTTTGGATTCTTCTGAGGTCCCTCTCCTGGGCTTGCAACTGGCCTTCTTCCCACTGTGTCTCACATGGCTGCCTCTAGTTCTGTGTTGTCTGTGTCCCTAATCTCCTCTTTAAAGACTTTTTAAAACAGCCCCTTTACACTGATGTCTTGTTTGGTTCCCCGATATTCCTGCTATAAGTGAAACCATCCGATATTTTTCTTTTTCTTTCTGCCTTATTTCACTGAGCATAAGTCCTTTTAGTTCCATCCATGTTGCTGCGAATGGCATGAGGTTATCTTTTTTGATTGCTGAATAATATTCCATTGTGTGTGTGTGTATATATATATATATATATACACCACATTTTCTTGATTCAGTCATCTATTTTTGAGCATTTGGGTTGTTTCTGGGGTTTACCTATTATAAATAGTGCTATAATAAACATAGGGGCACAGGTGTTCTTTTGAATCAATGTTTTTGTTTCCTTTGGGTAGATCTCTAGGAGTGGAATTGCCAGGTTGTATGGTATCTCCATTTGTAGTAGACTGAGGAACCTCTAGACAGCTTTCCATAATGTTTGGACCAGTTTTCACTCCCACCAGCAATGTAGGAGAGTTCCTTTTTCACCACATCCTCGCCAACATTTGTTGTTGCTAGTTTTTTTAATATGTGCCATTCTTACTGGTGTGAAGTGGTATCTCATGTGGTTTTAATTTGCATTTCCCTGATTACAAGGGATGTTGAACATTTTTTCATATGCCTGTTGGCCATTTGCATTTGTAAAAAAAATAAGAACAGTACAAAACACAACAAAGCAAAGACAGACAATTATAAATCAGAGACATCCTGCAGGGGAGGAGGAGGGAGAGGAATCACAGGGAGGGAGGGAGGAGCACAGGGGACTGAGGTGATGGTGCACAGGTGCATTGGAGAAGGAAACTCTATGGGGACTACACCTGAGGGGGGGAAGCAAATATTGTTTAAAAAATGAACAATGATGTAAAAAAATACTATAAAAAAAGAAAAAATAATTAAATAAAATCTTAAAAAAAAAAAGCAAAACAACAGCCCCTTTAAAGGCCTTATTTTCAAATACAGTTATTTCCTGAAATATTTTTTTGGGGGTGGGCACAATTCAGTCCACAAAGCCCAATTTTCCCAGAAATATTTATTCAAAAAGAATGCAGATATTGGGCCTCCCTGGTGGCATAGGGGTTAAGTCTTAGCGCTTCCACTGCTATCACCTGAGTTTGATCCCCGGCCAGGGAGCTAATCCACATATGGCACAGCAGACCTCTCTTGTCTTGCCTGCTGCTCTCCTTAGCAGTGCATTTCAGTCAATCCATCTGTTCTGCTCCCCACTCTGTCTCTGGTGAATCCTCTCACACTCCCCAACCCTGCACCACTGGCCTATACCCCAGTTCCTCTATGCAATAAATAAATAAATGAAGAAAGAAAGAAAGAAAGAAAGAAAGAAAGAAAGAAAGAAAGAAAGAAAGAAAGAAAGAAAGAAAGAAAGAAAGAAAGAAAGAAAGATATTAGAGAGAAGGAAAAATATAGGCTCTGAGAGAACTTCTTCTCTAAAGGACCAATCCAAGGGAAAGTCTCACCCGTAGGTGTGAGGACAAGATTTTGAATGACCTCTAACTATTGGAAAGACCTGGGTCTGAATTTTTGAGTTTAAAGAAAAACAAGCCGGCTTCCCTGGTGGTACAGCAGGTTGAACGCAGCGCTGTAAAGCTGTCTGCAGCCTCTACTGCGCAGGTTCGATTCCCGGCTGGCCAGGGAGATACACACATGGTGTCGCAGACCTCTCCTGTCTCGCTCGTTACTCCCCTCAGCAGTGTTTTTGGTCATCTGCCTGTTTTGCTCCCCACTCTGTTTCTGGTGAATTCTCTTGCCCTCCCGTGCCTCTGGCCTGTACCCCAGTTCTTGTATAAATAAATACATCTTTAAAAAACAAACAAGCCAAATTTACAAAACTATTAGTATTTTTGGCTACACTGAGACCATCCTGAGGTATAAGGAACTTTCTCCTTTGAGTTTCTTGTGAATCTTGACTCTAGCTTGCATTGCTTAACAGCTTTGAATCCAATAAACACCTGCATTCCCTGGATGAAAGCCTTCCTTGAAGACTACAATGATTCCAGCACGGTTGCTAGTAAATCCTGCTCTACCTTGACTTCGTTGGCCTGCATATGTTAGGGGTACAAACCTCAGATGTGGAATCAAAACTTTTCACAAAATATTTTCTTGATCTGGAAAACTGAAATTTCAATCCAATCATTTGTCAATCAAAGAAGGTGACAAGCTGTGTCTATATATTTCTCAGGATGTTGGTTTTTCCTGGGAAAGTTGCATTATACTTTGAAGCCAGGCTTCAGTGAGGTGTTTGGAACCACCTTAATTTTCTGTTTTTATGGAATTGATGGAAAGCGAAAGCTTTCATTAAAGTAATTAAAATACCACTCTCCTCAGAAGAGAGAGATGAGGCATGCTGGGCTTCTAGGAACTGGCTACTTCCCAAAAAGCACTTACCTAGATGTGCATTTTGTTTGCTGGAAAGAAAAATTTCAAAGACAAACAGGGGTGTAGCACCGAGCGCTGAGTGGCACAACAGCGTCTGCACGTGAAAGGCATTTCTGTTCTTATTAGGAGATCTGATTATATGGTTTTCAAATTTCCCCTTAAGCCTCCTGAGCTGAGTGTGAGGTGCAACCTTGTAAATTGTCAGCACATGGAAAGCTAAGATTTAGAGAGTGGTTTCCACTGTGCATCCTATAAAATGTGTCCCACGAGGAAGATTAGTATCAATCACAGGCTTATTGGAGAGAGAGATGGGATCCAATGATAACCTGGCACTATCAACTAGAGTAATGGCCTAAGAAAAAAAAGCAATCAGAGAGGAGAAAGGAATATCCAGAAAGAAAGACAGAAGTAGAAAATCAGAGTGCAATGTATCATATTGATGAACAGGTGCTGTTATCCAGGACAAAGGCTCCTATGAACAATGCTGGCTCTCAAACAATGGATATTGCCTCCTGCTTAGCTTAGAGAGAATGCTAGAGACTTCCAGGGCACATCAAGTAAGGCAGCCAGGGTGTGAGCAACCTGTCCTAGGCAGGGCAGTACCAAGTGGTTGTGAAGTCATTACTGCACGAGTCTTATCTGCTCTACTCGAGGAATCTTGCCAATTTCAGAGGTTTCTGAAAGAGCAATTGGCATTTTAATATCATGGTCATTTCATCTTGAAGAAGATAAAAAGAACACACTTCAGCCCCAGCCAGTTTGGTTTGTTGGATTCTGGTTGATTTACTTATATTGTTATTTCTCAGGTTGTGAGTGTTTAAGCGGGTTTGACACTTTGACAATTAAGAGGAGCTGGCCTGACTACTTTAAAAAAAGACACAAGGTTTTTCCTTTCTTGGAATTCTTTGACACTTCTGTGTCAAGAAGGACAGTCTAGAGCCCCTTGCCTTCACAACACGCTGGCCTTCGTGTCTCACTTCTAATGAGTGAAAAGCACTGGAAAGTGTCACCGTGTGACTCGAGACCAGAATAGCTACGATGATGTGGCTTCTGCCTGGCTCTGTCTTGGTGTGCTCCACCCCAAAGCCAGAGCCACGCTGTGAAGAATGGAGACCTGGTGACAACAACAGGTCATTTGTAGAGGTCTTGGCCAATGGGTCCTACTAAGGTCCCAGCCAGGAGATAGTGTCCCCCCAGAGCTGGGAGAGATGGGAGATGGAAGTCTTTGTGCAAGTGTGTAACTCTGAGATCTCTGTGGAAACTCGTCTGGCTGGGCGGCATCAGCCCCTGGAACCAAGAGCAGCGATAAACGAGTCTTGTGGTTTTATACCAAGTTTTGGGTAGATCCTTACTGATGCATCCAGTGAAAAGCTGGTATAAACACCTTGCCCATTGCTCCCAACTGTTGCTCCCAACTCTAGCGCTACCTTGACAAGGAAGCTAGCTGAATATTCTCTGGCTCGTCTCTCATGAATGCAATGCCACAGCCTCCAATTCCTCTTAGAGCGCCACAGCTGGGCACTTTGAAAAGCCCCGCTGGACACCTGAATCCTCACAGTTGTCATCTTCACCTGACTCCACAAAAGCTTCCCCCATCTACAGTGATGGCAGAAGCCTTTACTTAATGTTATTAGTACCATTAGAGTTTCTTCATCATTAAAATAAAATGGATACTTGGCTCAATTCTTTGCATTGTTGTGACAGTGGAAATGCCTTTGAGGGGTGTTCATGGAGAATATGCGCTGGGTGTTATTGCTAAAGTGTTGTGTTGGCTCATGGCCTGGTGTCTGCAGTGTGATTCCACGACTTTTAGTTTCCAGCTCAGTTTAAAGATGAGAATTTGGAGGGGGGAAATGAAACAAGAGAGACTCCTACATTCCTGCAATGATGAGTAAAACTATGAGCAATTTTAAAATGTGACAAGCACATTTTTTCAAAAATAGATGCCAGAGCTGCAGTCCCAGGGAAGGTGGTTTTCTTAGCAAAAGAAACTAACCACCTAAATATTGCAATTGCAACCAGGTAAGCACTTTTAGGAACCTTCCTGTTCCTTATAATGCAAGCAAAGGAATCAGGGTGACTTTTCCATCAAGCCAGGCTAATTATTAATTCAGTGCAGAAGTTCCTCCAGGCCAGGCTTTAGAATTAACATGAAGTAGAGAATGGAGATGATGGTGTGAATGGTGTGGGGAGATTTCTGCCAGAATTGCCTGCATGAACTGCTTTTAATTCTCTGTTCCCCTTTAGGAATGAGGATGCAGGCTCCCTTGGTGAGAACTCACAGGTTTGAATATCCCACACCGCAGTGCAATGAGAACATGACAACAAATGCTATTTCCACTGCACAGAAGGGCTTTTTCCAGTGCAATGTCACCTGTGCTCTGAGGCACTTCTGGGAGTGACAGCAAAACATGCTGTCCCCCATTCTTATCTAGAAAAAGGATAGGTTTTTCAATGGTTCTTGCCGCCAAACTTTAATTCTCCTTTCTGTAATAAACTACCTTTGGGAAGATCCACTATCTCCTTCCCCTGTCCTAGCATGTAGAAGTCATTCCAACAGAACAACTTAAGCAGAAAGGGCATTTTTTTTTTCTTCCCAGAAATTTGAGGGAACCCATGTGGTTTCAATGCTCCCTGGAGGCTTCAGGGAGTCGATCTGTCCAGGTGGCAGGGCTGAGTGCTCTGTGGGTGCCACCCAAGTCCTTCCATAGCCTGTTTCTGGCTCCCCGCTGAAATGACACATTCATCTGCATGTGACTTTTTGCTTTCCTGCTTGACAAAATGGCTTTGCAGCCTCTTGCTTCTGGCATTTTAATGTGAAAGTAGACAGTAGAGCATAATAAGGAACTAATAGCAACCATTGCAATCATTTATTGAAAGCTTTCAGGCACCTGACATGCCTGCCCTACTTACTCAATCCCCCAAACTTGTGGCAGGTACTTTTTCTTTCCAATTACAGATCAGAAAACAGAGGCTTTAAAAAGGTCAAATCATTTCAGTAAGGATGCTTAGTGAGTGGCAGGTGTGAACCAAGGCTTGACTCCTAGTGCCCAAAATGTGTGGCCTATGACTTGGTCTCTGGGGTGTAATTAAGAGAAGGGTTTTGGAGCCTGAGTTCCAGATGACTTGCCTGGCCCCTGATGGTGATCTGCATAACTGGTTTTTCCTCTTTAAGCCTCTCTTCTCCCATCTGCAAAATGTGCACAGTAACATTTCTCTAGAAACCTATCCCTTGGGCTGTTGTCAAAAATATGAACATTTGTACCTGGCACAGTGCCTTGTGTGTGGTGAATTCCCTGTAGATGGCTGCTGTTTTTAGGGATCTGCACTGTTGATAAGAGATTTAATTTCCATCTACAAAATGAGAAGGCCTTGCAGGATAGAATAGATAAAGTCCTGATAGCAAGAGGATGAAGGTGCACTAGATTTTTTCCAAAGCTTGGCCTTTTCTGGAATTCTCCTTCATTTCTTTTAATTTCTATATTCTCTGCACCCATAGAGAATCTTATTGTTATTCCTTTATTGCATACTGGCAAAGAACCTATAATTTAGCATGAAATAAAAAATGGCTCAGTACTGATAGGGGATCCCTGTTGTGAGATGCCATGGATTTCATTGAGGAGAGTGGTCACCAAGATTAAAGGTATAAGTGAGTTCAAGTAGAATCTGAATGAAATCTTTGGTTTTGTAGATGGAGAAACTAAGGCAGGGACCACCTAAGCCCTTGTGCATGGACCCACTGAGGCTCAAGAATCCTTATTCCATATCCTGTGCTCTGCCTACTCCACTGTATTTCTTCTCTTCACATACTATCTCTGCAATATAACTTCCATATTGTGAAGGTTTGTTTTCAATATTTATTACCAAATTCTCCCTTCACACTCACTTTTTTTTTCCCATCCCACTGAGATTTACAAAATCCAAGGTAGGACATTTCAATAACATACAGCCAATGCTTGCTTCTCCTCTTAGTAAGGATGCAAACCAGGGGTTGCAGCATTTCAAAATCAGGAGCTTTCTAATTTATTACACATCTAATATGCTATAATACCCATAGCCTCAACATTTTAGCTTCCCTTAAAAATCTCAGCTCTGTCCCTGATGAGCAGCAAGAAACCTTGAGCAAATCACTTGGATCCCTGGGTCCCTCATGATCTTGATCACATGGAGATGAGCAGCGGCCCTGCCAGGGACAGAGGCATCTTCTTCTTGGTCCTCACCAACCAGCCTGTATATCTTTCTTCCTCCCGGCCCCTGCAGGCATCTGTAAAGTCACCCCTTACAAACATGCCAGGGGGGAGCTGCCAACTCAGTTCTCCAGTGAACAGAGAATAAGACTCTGCTATTTTAATATCTTGTGGGAGCATCTACTGTTCTACTTCAGTGATGTTCAGAGGTTGAACAAAATAGACATTGACATCATGCACTTAAAGAATGGCTCACACACAAGCGCTCTCAGCACACACTGCTTGGAAGGGAGCTGGAGGTCCTAGGCTCCACTTTCTTTTTGTCCTTTCCTAGTTGCAGAGTTTGTAACACACAAACCGGACCACATTCACTGCTTTCTTGCTCACCAGCATGGAGATCTTATAAGGAGATCCCAGTTTCTTTTATTTAGGGGATGATCATACCCAGACTGGTGGCACATCATGTCCTGTTCACATCCTTGTTAATTCTCCTTCCTTTTGAATTGCCCATGTCAGTCAGAAATAAGAGGTCTTAATAATGAGGTTTACCACAGTGTTCTTGAAGCAATGATATTACCTTCACTCAATTAAAAAGGAAACATTTAAGAAGTTGTTGAAGATCTTAATTTCAGTGCAATATCCCATCCCTCTTGTTGTGCATTTAAGACAGTTCAACAACTTGAGAACTATGTCATTTTTCCAATATGAAATAATTTTGAAAAGAAAGCAATATAATTTGAAAGAGTAGATCCCACTTATTATTTTTGATTGAAAAGACTGACATACAGAGAGGCCAAAGGCAATGTTTAAATACCACTATGCAAGCAGCTGGGGCAGCAGCCTGGCCTCAAATCTCAGCTCTGTCCCTGATGAGCAGCAAGTAACCTTGAGCAAATCACTTTACCTACAGTCTCTGTGTGTGTGTGTGTGTTTGAGTGAGCAATCACCATTGTGTACTTTGAGCCAGAAGCATTACCTCTGCTGTAACCTCTCCAAGAACTGTTTGATAGCCACCAAAAGTTATTCTTCTGAGGGAGGGGGGAGGAGGAGGAGGGCAAAAGGAGGAGCAGTAGGGGGTGAAGAGTAGGGGACCAGATGTCTAACTCAGTGGAAACAATTACTTACAGGCTTACAAATTCCTCTGTGAATAGACTCTAGTTCCTCCAGACACCTCTCTCCAGTCCCACCTTGTATTCTAAGATCCAATTATCTGCGTGTTAAACTCTGTTTTGTCTCTGGGATTTCAAATCTGCTGTTCCTCTGCCTGAAAAGTTCTATCAACCTGGATCACTTCTTGCTGTCACTGAGGCCTAATGAGGAAGGCCGATGAAGAAACTGAGGCAGGATCTACCTCAATGATTGCCCACAGATACATTTAGACTCAAATTCTAGTTCTCAGTCTCAGACTAACTGAAATTGATCATAATTTCCCATCAATTCTCCAGCCAAACTGGGGATAGAGTTGTAAGGAAATGATCGCTGCCTCTCATTCTTAGTACCATATCACCCTATCCCCTCCCCTTCACTTAATTTGACCCAAGGCTAATCAATACAAGCAAGAATTTTGTTTTTATGGAGGGAACCAGTATAAATGTTTACCACCTTCTAGGATGTAAAAGGAAGGGAGAGTATTTTCTATTTCATAATTGATCCACGTTGAGTCATGTAATCCCCTGACCTTGTAGGCAGCTCTAAACCTACATCTAGATGTAAGTAGGCACCCCTCCTCTGTACCCCAAGAGCACCCCTGCTTCCACCATTTCCGCACTGCCCACAGGATAATATTTTGCTGGCTTGCTTATCTGTCTCTGTTCCTATCTGTGAGCTCCTTCAGGGAACAAAAAATAAAAACATAGCATTAAAAAGAAGCTTCTAATAAATATTTGTTGAGTGAACAAGCAAATTAAAGGTTTGTATATCCATGAGAAAACTGGTAAATTGAAATCTACTGATTGAGGAAATATGGTTTAGGGAAAAAAGTATCTTGCTGTGCAGAACAGGAGTCTAAACCCAGCTTTGCCATTTAGTGGCTGCTTGATATTAAGGAATTCACTCAAATCTCTAAACCTTAGTTTTCTACATGGTAAAATATAGATTTAATAACTTGACCCTTTCTACTTCATAAATCATTTCGAGGGAAATGTGATCATTTGTGCACATGGGCATGTTTCTCAGAAAATTCCATGCTGGCTGTCTCCTGGTGGCTAACATTACGGTCACAGTGAGTTTTCTCTGCATAAGGACACACCAGGTCCCAGGGTGAAAGGAAAGAGGTCTGTGGGGGCACAGAAAGGTTGAGGGAGAGTTGATGTAAACGACCCATGTCATGTGTGTCACTGCTTCCTCTGTGACCTTCTGGCCTTCCCAGGTCGGTCTCTACCAACTTGAGCCAGTCGTGGGTTTTTAGAAGCTGCCGGACAACTCAGTCAAGAACACAGCCTATTTTACATCTTGTGAGAGGGCAGTGGTTAAAGTCACGAAATTCATTGCTTGGATCATTTCCAAGTCTTTTTTGGGGGAGGGGGAAATCTGCCTCCTTACATCCTTTATTCATAACTTTCAGAAAAGCTACACTAAATCTGCCATTGCTTCCTGCTAATTGCCTGTAAATCACCCATGTGTGAAGCTCCACATGCCCATCCACATGCATAAAGTTGAAGGGCCCCACACATTCAGAAACCCTGATGGGGACTCCTGTCATTTGGCCGATGGAACGGTAATAGATGTAGAAGTAAGTGATGCATAATGGATCATGGGATTTAAAATCCAGCCTCCACATCGGAGCTGCCTGACAAGGTTAAGGGATTATATGGCTGCAGCTGCATCAATTATGAAATAGAAAATATTCTCCCCGCCTTTGTAATGTAAAAGGTGGTAAACACATTATACTGGTTTCTTCTGTAATATCAAAATACTTGCTTTTATCTATTAGCCTGGGGTCTAAGAACATGGAGGGGATAGGGAAACATGGTCTCAAGAATAATGGGCAATGATCCTTTACTTACTACTTTATCCACAATTTGGCTTGACAATTGATGGGAAATGAAGTGTGATCAATTTCAGCCGACTGTACATCGTTTCCCATTGACTGACCTGCCAAATCGTTGATTGAATAATTAGTTCAAGTTCAGTCTGGGTAGCCATTTTGCACAGCTCTCCCTAAGACAAATCCTAATGGCATCTCAGAAAGGTTAGCGTGCTGCCAAGGGCTGGGACATTAATTGTTTACCCTTTCACTTAAGGTGGTAAGCAACTATGTAAATAATTGTGAAAGTCCCCAAGGGACGAAAGGCAGCTGGGAGCAGGACCATGAAGCAGGGAACTAAGAGAAAAATGGTATAGCATTGGGATTTAGAGATGATATCTCAGAGGAAGGAGATGCTTCTAAATCCAGGAGAAAAATCATAATGGGTCTCTGTTTAAAAGAGGTTGCTTCTCAGTGATTGATAAAGGTAAGCAGCTACAGTCTGGTAAGCAAGGTGCTGGTAAAGGCAAGTATGCAAAAAGCAAATAACAATGACAACACTAAGAAAACCAAAAAACACCAAGTCCTGAAATATAGATTGAAATATAGATTGCTCATGAGTTATCAGCTCCTTTCCTCCTTAACCATTTTATTTTATTTATTTTAAAATATTTATTTAAAAATGCATACAAGACCTGGAATGTAAGCCAGAGATGTGGGGGGTGAGAGGATTCACTAGAGACAGAGCAGGGAGCAGAATAGGCAGACTGACTGAAATACACTGCTGAGGGGAGCAGTGGGCAAGACAGGAGAGGTCTGCTGTGCCATGTGGGTCAGCTCCCTGGCCGGGGGATCAAATTCGTAGTGTAGTGACTGGCAATAGCTTGATACCACTGTCTTTAACCCCTGAGCCACCAGGAAGGCCTTCCTTGGCCATTTTAATTTCACAAAAGGGACTAAATGATGTAAATATCACCCGATGGTAGCACTATAAAAACACACAGAAACACCTAGGAACAGGGACCCTGGCTTTATATATCTTGGTTTGCTGTTCTCTGGACTCTAGAGCTGTGTTTGAGTACTCTATTAAATAGCATGGAAGAGTTAGGTGACCGCCTGGCTAGTTCTAGTTGTTCGCAATGCACCTGAAGGACTGTGGGGTCACCTTGGACTTATGTTGTCCTGTGCACACGCTGCCCTAACTGCCTGGGAGGCCTTCCACATGGTCTTTCATCATGGAATGCAAGACCTATCTTAGGGGGCTTTCTTGGACTTGACACTTCCAACCCTAAAAGATTTTAAGCCCCCTTACCTCATTCTATGGTGCAGAACTCTCAAACCTGTCTATGGAAATATGTCACGTAGCTGGTGCTTGTCTGTCTCTACCATGAACTGTGACATTCTTGGGGAAAGGGACCTTTCTTTTTCACCTTCTTCCCCTTCTACTGTGTCCATTTTTTGTATCCCCTAGAGTATACTACTGGTTTCTTCAAACACCTCAAAAAGACCTAAGTTGCTGGAGTTCTCAAAATCTATTTTTCTACAAGCTTGGACATTAATCTAAGTATGATCTAGGCCAGAAATGAATGGTTTAAATTTCGAAAAACTCCTGAACCTCACATCTGCAGAGAAGGCACCTTTTCCTTCCCATATACAGCTCCACTGCCTTGTGATGAACTTCTCTCCAATCAAGTTTCCAAAAATCTCTGGTCACATTGTGTCAATTGGTAGTTAAGAGTCCCAGGATCATCAGGTTGGAAGGTAAATCCCAGCACCAGCACTCGCCGGCTGTGGAGCTCAGATAAATCAATTAACTTCTTTGTGCCTCTCTTCTCTCATTTGTAAAATGGTGACATTCACAACCCCTCTTTCAAAAAAGAATTGTGAGGATTAATGGTGATAATAGATATAAAGCACAAGACAATATCTTGTATGTGATAAACGGTACTTATATGTGCAGTTAATTTGTCATCATCACTATATTACTACTATATAACCAAACAAAATCATAATGTAAAATACTATATAAAATAATTTTATTGCATTATAGACCACAAGCACAAAATATAAATATTATTATATATACCAATGAAAATAAAATACTGTACATGACATAAAACTAAAACAAGTTCACTTAGTCTAAGGTAGAACTATGTAAACCACAAATGGAGAATGTGTTCAAGGAGATTCCCCTAAACCTTGTTGTGCTTTTGAATCATTTGGGGTGCTTGTAAAAAACAAAAATGACTGGGCTACCTCCCTGGAGAACATCTCCAGTGGCTTTTCTGGCCCCTGACAGTGTTCATACTTGTTACTTCAGGGGTTAACATGGTGCTGTCTCCCCCAATAAGACTTTTGGGTCCCTACGTCTCCACTCCAGCTTGACTATATGAAGGCCCCTGTGCAGCCCAGAGAGTCCAGGACACATAAAAATGTTTCCAAGGCTCTTAATTCTGCTTGGAGAATAGTCAGTGCTTCCCACGGCCAAAGCCCCTGTGAGCTCTAATCATTGTTGTCCTACCGGGGGCCGCTCCTAAATGGCGGAACTGGGAGAGAGCCAGGGCTCATTCTCAGCAAGGAATCTCCGACCAGCCAGAAAGTGCAAGGGCGTTCTGTCCCCTGCTTAAAGAGGTCAACAGCATTAGCCTCAGACTTCAAATAAAATGATCAAAGGTTTTAATCTGCACTGAAACATCAGGGAATGAAGACATTCTGCTCTGGAGAGTTCTCAACATCTGAATGACATGCAGATTTCTTTGGGAAGATAGAAACGACTCAACTTTCCTTTCAAACATCATTTTCAGGAGAACTGGGGAATTGAATCAATTTGTCACCAAGCTGTATTTCCTTCCAGAAATAGCTAAGAATTTCCATTTCCAAACTAACTCACGCATGATGTTAGACTTATTTAAAGAAGGGAGTGGCCAGGTGTTCAGTTGAGAATCCCCAGCAGTCCTGGAGCCACAGGTTCAGAGGACTGTCACACACTCCGCCTCCTGGCTTGGCATGTGGAGTTTGGCCTAAGCCACACCTGTAGATGAACAGGGTCTCTGGCTGAGGGAACGTGTTTCAAAGGAGGGAAACTGTCCAGAGCAGAGCTGCCAGGGACCACTTTTTGGAGATATTATGGCCAACAGTTTTACCTGTATCTGGAAAGGTTATTATTTCACATCGTAAACCATCTGTCTGATCACTAAATAAAAATGAATCGAGCACTGATTGTGCACCAGGCCCTGTGTTTGTGTTTGGATAAAACAGACACAAGAAAGTTCCATATCTATAGTGTTGTCACTTCACTGCTGGTCTCTGATAAAAATGCCAAGGACTCTGCTGGGGGATGCTGGGAGCAAAGGTCGTCATGGTCTAAGTGTGTCTCCTGCCACCAGGCTGACAACCCCTTCAATTCTATGTTTCTAGTTCCAGTCTAGAAATTAGAAAAAGCAGCAAATGGAAAGGGATCAAGGTCACTCTATTAAAAAATATAGTATTTTATTATTTTCCATAAAAGAGGAAAGTGGCAATTTGTGCTGAGAAAATACTCTAAGACAAGAAACTTGCAGATAACTCAATTTTCACAGTGATGGAATTATGAATTTCTCAGGGGGAAAAAGATCACCTGTAACAAGGGGGCAGGTCAGATAAAAAGTGAGGAGAAATATAGCTACAGAGGGAAATAAATCCAGACAGGCAGACAACTTCCTGTCACATGTGGAGAATAGGAAGATGGTATGTCCCAGATTGAATTACAGTTAATATTGCTCAGCTAAAAAGTTTGCCTTTCATCCTCATTCATTTCTTCTCAAGAGTCCTTTCCAACTTCTAATTTCTTTATTTCCCTGCTGTCCTAAGCATAAGCACCAAAGACTTGTAATGTCTCCCTCACCCCCTAGATCCTCTCCAGCTACCCAAAGATGTGTCTGGAGTGTCTCATTGCATCGTATGGTTCCTGTACTCATGATGCAAAGTTCTTTTCCCCTTCTCCTCTTCTAATACTCTTGTTCCCATCCATCAGATCTGGATCCAACTACTGCTTTCAGCTACGTCCATAGAGGAGAACATGAAATTGAATAAATTCACATTTTGGTAGTGAGCTTTTCTAGAAAGTCTGGTGGAAAACTATCAAGGAGACATTCTTTTGGGGAGGGGAAGCAGGAATCATCTTTCTAGCACCTCTAAAATTATTCCAGGCAAGGTGTTAGTGTTTGAAATACAGATTTTTGTTGTTGCTGGGGAAAGACTGCTTTTGGGTCACTTTTCTGGCAACTCCATGTCACAGAAAAACTGTTCAAATAGTGAGCAACAGTTCAAATAGGAATTTTGACTGGATCAGATAAACATCTCAATTTAGTTTCATAAATGTCTTTGACTCAACTTGGGTTGGTACTAGTTAGTCCACAGAGCACCTCCACTTTAGCTTAGATTCTGGCATTGAAAGCCAGGCCAGAAGCACCTGCTTATGGTGTTGAAACTATAAATTATAATGGCATTTATGAAGACAGCCACCTTGGGCAAATGTTTTTATTAAGTGCCTACTACAGGCACTGTGTTAGTGTCCTACATGCATTTTCTTAGTATTTCTAACTCTCACAAGGTAGGTCATATTATTATTATTATTATTATTTTTTTAAATAGAGGCATGTTTTTATTTATTTATTTATTTTATTTGTTTGTTTGTTTTGTTTATACATGCACTGGGTACAGTCAGAAGCACGGGAGGGTGAGAGAACTCACCAGAGCCAGAGCGGGGAGCAGAGCAGGCAGAAGGACTGAAGTACACTGCTGAGGGGAGCAGCAGGCGACAGGAGAGGGCTGCGCGCCATGTGGGATCCTCCTCCGGTGGCTGGGGAGCAGCCGGGGATCGAACCGGCGCCGCAGAGGCCGCGGGCAGCTTCGCAACCCAACGCTCAACCGCTGCGCCACCGGGGAGGCCCAATATTATTATTATTTTTTAAAGATTTATTTATTTATTCATACAAGAACTGGGGTACAGGCCAGAGGTGTGGGGGGTGAGAGGATTCACCAGAGACAGAACGGGGAACAGAACAGGCAGATTGATTGGAATACACTGCTGAGGGGAGCAGCGGGCGAGTCAGGAGAGGTCTGCTGTGCCATGTGGGTTGCTCTCTGGCCAGCCGGGGATTGAACTCATGCTGCAGAGGCTGCATATTGCTTTATAGTGTGGTGCTTAACTCCTGTAGTGGCTGCAGATTACTTCATAGGTTGTGTCTTAATCCCTTGCACCACCAGGAAGGCCCGGTAGGTCATATTATTATCCCATTTTACAGATATTGAAACTGAGACTCAGAGAAGTTAAGTCGTTTGCCCAAAGTCAGTGCTAATCATTGGCACATCTGTCTGACTCTAAAGTGCGTACTTGGAACCCTTCCACATTTAATCTCCTAAATCCCCTACTGAGACGTCTGATTACACAGAAACAGGAAGCTGGGCTGTTACCCAAAGGAAGCTCTTGTGCATGAAATAAGTAGGAGCTGGCAAAGTTACCAGATGGCAAGCATCCTAGCACCTAGAAGCCACTGGCTGAGTGTGAAGCTGATCCCATCTCCAGGTGCTGACAGACACTTCCAGTGTATCAAATTCAACATTTCCAATAAAGGAGTGCTACTTTAAAAATACAGAATTCCACTCTACTCCCACAGGTCTAAACATACACAATCATAAAAAAGAAAGAAGTGTCCAAAGAAAATGTCTGACCTAGACATCCATCATAATTCAGTGGTTTGTGACTCTCCCGTGCTCTTTGAGCCATAAGATCAGCTGCGCTCCTGAAGGCAGTTGTGGTTTAGCTACAAAACCTTGCAGAAAACACAAAGCACAAAGGAGGTGAGCAACAAAACCAGCTCTCTTATATAGAGATTACCAGCTAAAAGTCAACTGATATCTACATAAAACTTCCTTTATGCCATATAACTATCTGGGACTTTTAATTAACAAAACTCTTTTGTAATACTCAAATATTTATGAAAGCGCAGAAGAGTAAAGAATGGAAAATGAAGACTATTCTACAGTTTGTTTTTTAAAAACAACTTCCTAAATATGGGTTGGGGAGCCAACCATAATTATTTTCACTTCTAAAACGTTTCAACCTACAGTAGAATATTAGTCCTGAGAGAATAGGGACTTGGGCTATTTAGTTGATGGCTTTCTCCCACAGCCTAGACAAAATCCAGGCACAAGTAGATGCACAGTAAGTACTTATTAAATGAATGAATGAGCATATAAATAGTATTTTAGAGTTGCAGAAGCATGTATTTCTGAGGCCTGCATGCTATTATATTCCACTCACTAATTTACCATGGCTAAGTAAAGTTTTCAGATAGCCCAGAGTTCCTCAGAAAATTGAATTAAGCAGGTGAGTTGTGTTAGAAGGACAATAGGAATGGTCCCAGCAAATTCTGCCTCTTGATTTCCACATCCTTTGGTCTTGCCCTCCACCATGACCCTGGACTTGATCAGGTGACTTGCTTCCATCGATGGGACAAGCAAAGGCATGAAAAGTGTTTGTGCTTTGGAGTTTGTCTTCTTGCTGCTTTTAGAACCTGTCACCTTGTGAGCAAACCTGGGTTGGCCTGCTGGACAATGAGAGTTTCTAGGTATAGTCACTTCGTTGCCCCAGTGAACAGCTGGACAAACAGCAGACATATGATTGCGGTCATCTGGGACCACCTGATCCCCAGCTGTCCGGCCAAGTGATCACAAGGCATGAGGCAGTTCCAGAGAGATCAGACATGCAGAAGAACTTCCCAGTACAATTGTGAGCTGAATAAATGAATATTGTTTTAAACTATTAATTCTGGGGATTTTGCAACATATTGTTTTGTAACAATATGCAGCTTATGATTAATTGTTCACAAATTCCTTGAACATGGGACTTATGGTTAAAAGCTATACATTGCTACAGTATGGTAGTACCTCAAAAAATTAAACATAGAATTACCATGTGATCCAGCAATTCCACTTGAAACCCAGAGGAATGGAAAGTAGAGACTTGAACAGATATTTGTATCCCAACGTCAATAGCAGCATTATTCTCAACAGCTAAAAAGTACAAACAACCCAGATGGCCTTTGATGGATGAATGAATAAACAAAGCATAGTATATACATATTGTGGAATATATTCAGCTTTAAATAGGAATGAAATTCTGATATGTGCTGTGCATGAATGATCCTGGAAAGCATACTAAGATACAAAAGGACAAATATTGTATGATTGCATGATTTCCTGTATATGAGCTACCTAGAGTAGTCACATTCATAGAGACAGAAAACAAAATAGTGATTATCAGGGGTTGGGTAAAGGGAGAATGAAGTGTTAATGTGTAATGAGTACAGTTTCAATTTGGAAAGATGCTGGAGCTCTGAATATGGATAGCTTTGTTGGTTACATTATAATACATTCATATATGAATATATTCATATGATATGTATGTCCTTAATGCCACTGAATTATATCCTAAGAAATGGCTAAAATGGTAAATTTTGTATTGTGTGAATTTTATCATGATAAAGGGAAAAATCCCTACACATTTCTGAACTTGACCTCAGACCTACTAAGTCACTGTCTCAGGACAGGAGTAGGATTGTACCAGACAATTGTGTCTCTCAAAGGGTGTTAATATTTAACACCCTTTAAAAAAGCATGCCTACACATGGAAGCAGAATTAAAGTCTCTTCCTCTTTATGAACCAGGGCAATATCTGGAAAAGTCACAAGACACTGGCTTTGTTTAAAGGATGAAGATGATATTTAAAACCCCTCATTATTATGGAAAAGCACCAGATTTCAGATAGAAGACTTGACAAGGGAAATCCCTTAGTCTGAATCCAAAGTGGGCAAAGCTGTCTGTCTTCCATTTGTTTAGGCATCAAAGGGAAATACCACATGAATCCAAAAGGCGATTCTAACCTTTTTATCTTCCTACAATATTGGAATAAACATAAACTGACACACTGTCTGAAAAGAGCCAACTGTGTGAGTTTACTATCCTTTCACAGTGATCAGATCTAAGAAATAATGGCAATATGTTGCATGGAGATGATTCTAAAATAATTTCCATTCCAGGTATGAAAACACAGCTTCACTTCTATAAGAAACTGTTATTTACGCAAGATAGAACTTTCAAATAGTATCCTCAGGTAGGTTATTCACACTGCAGAAACTATTCCATATTCTGCAGTGTATAATTACAAAAGAGAGTTTCATCTTCAAACATTTCACACATATTAGTCACGGAAATTTTAATGCCTCTGGATTTTTGATGGATTACTCAATGGTGGCTCAAAGTCTGTGGAATTTTAAAAGTTTAAACTTTAAATTTTTAAGTTCTAATAATAAGAAAAGAACCTAATATGCAACTGGTAAGTAAAAGGAACTAGATTTTCTTTTTCTTTGAATAGGCCCTTCACTCTGCTCAGCACAGAGCACGGTTCATCTCATCCACAGTCTAGAAGACTGTCATTGAATCTGAAATCAGAATACACTTCGCTCAATTACACAATGTAGTTGTCCTAAGCATTTTTTCCCCTTTAAAATATCATTACAGAGTGTTTCTGTGCTAGGTACAATTGAAAACTAAGAGTTTCAAATGTAACCTGAATTATAGAAAATCTAATTTTATTTCTTTAGTACAAAATAAAAGATTGAATCTTGACATACACCCACTATAGTATTCAGTAAGTGGTAATTTAGTTGACTGAATCCTGTTTAAGAGGGATCAACTAATAAGTCTTACGAAAGCTTCAATCCATCTGGCATATCTTCTATAACATAACACTGCTCTGCTGAAAACTTTGTATAGAAGACTTTCAAGTCATTTTGAGTCAAAGTTAGCCTAATCTGTTGCTGCCATTCTCTATGTTTGATGCAAAACTCCTCTCTCCAGGCCCCTTGCAACTTGCATGCCACACTCTCCTATGCATCTGTCCCACAGCTCATAATTGTCCCCTTCAGAAATATTCTTCTTGAATAAGGAGTTTTTGCTTCCACAAGACCATATAAGCTCTTTGTATCTCCTACATGTAGGAACTAATCCTTCACCTCTTAGTTTTACGTTCTGAGATTCAATTCACTTACAGGGTTATTTTTCTCTTTTTGTTTCAAAGTCTTATATTTTGAAACAAATAAAAATGGATTTGTTTCATAATTTGCACTTCTAGGAACATCTCCCTCCCTCACTTCTGTACCCAGAACACACAGCCTGCTAGTGTGACAGCAGATCAACCATTTATTCTTCTCCAGGGGCTCATTTCTCATCCCTGAAACTGACCCTTTCGGGAACTCTTCTTGTTAAAATGTAACACATCCTGGTACAAATCCTAGAAGATTACTCTTTGCATGGGGGTACCACTTTTTTTTTGATGTTTTCACCTGCTCGAATGTTGTACTATGATTTCCATCTCACACCTTTGCAGGTTCTCCTCTCACCTGGAATTCTATGGAGACACTAACAGTGGAATAAGGGATGAAGACAAAGCATGCTTGCTGCCTGTGTTTTCCTGAACAACTCCCTGGCAGTGACATTCTTGATCCAAGTGAGCATGATGAATGAAGTCCTGCAGCCATTTCATAAATTAAGCTTTCTGGCTTCAGCTCTGCAAATATGCACTAGGGGAGGATCCTAACACATGTGCAGAACAGCTGAACTCTTGTTTTCAACCTGAAGTAATAGACATCCCTATATGGGCCAGCCACCAAGTCTTGCTTTTCCTCTCATTTAACCTACACTTTATGGTAACCGAAAGCAGGGCAGGATTTCAACCACCAAATAGTACAACAATGTAAGTTGAAAATTTACAAGTCCAAATCACTATGCTGGCATTGGTTGTGATGTTTCTGAGGGTGAGAACCACATGTCATTCACATTTGCCACCTGTTAGCTTTGAGCAGTGTCTGGGCTAAGCAAGCACTTAAAATACCTCTGTTGAGCAAGGGATGAGGAGAGATCATTATTTCACATTTGTCCATAGACTCTGCTACAGGGAAGTCCCTGCAAATATAGAAGAGATTATCTGGTTTGGGGAACACCAGTGGATGTTACTCAGGCTCAAACCTGAAATAGGTTAGCTGTGTAACCCTGGTGAGTCTCTCACTCTTGTCTATAGTGGAATGGGGGCTGTCAGGCCTATCACCTTTACAATAAGTCACGTTTGTGAAAGCTCTTTGTAAATGATAAAGATGCCTATAGCACTGTAACACGTTGGAGCCACACTCCCTAAGAGCAGTTCTAAGACAGTGATGCCCAGTGGTCTCTCTCCTCTGTTTGTCCACCCATTTAATATATACTTATTCTGTCCTCCTGAACTTTGTGTGAGTTGCTGAGAAGGAAATTGTGAACCAAAATTCTCACCTTACTGAGTAAAACAAAGTCATTTTGGAAAGAGAGCCAATGACCAAATTAATTCTTTTATGGAGCTGTCTGATTTGATTAAGTTGTTGTACTGCATTTTAAAACTCATTAACAGGAACTATCAAGCCATTTGCAAGTGATTTTTTTTATAACATTTTTACATTTACTGTCCTGGAAGGCTTTTGGTGTCAATCAAAATAGATGACAATGCTAAATCACGGGCTTCATATCACAATTCAACAGTGGGTGAATTCAACTGTCTCTGTGAAATATGACCTTGCAAGCGTGGATGATTTGCTTGTTGCCTTCTCTGATAAGGAAAATATATTCATAATGACATTGTGGCTGTATGTATATTTTTCACAGTGTATGTTATTTTACAAGTTTGTCTAATCTTAAGAAATTCCCTCCAATATTAGGTGAAAAAGGGAAGCTTTAAAAAAACAAGTCTTTTTCCTCTTCAGCCAAAACTACCTCAAATAGATTCTGTGTCAGGAGGCTGCCGTGGAAGGAAAGTCACAATTGAAAACAGAAGGAATATGGCTTTACTGGGAGAGCTTAATGAAAGAAAGAGGAGAGAGCTGGATAAATCTGCACAAAGGAGGCAGCATTTTCCAGAGCTGAAAGCTAAACATAACAAAGTAGAGAATTAACCACTTCGTGACAAGGAGTAAAGTCAGGCTTTGCAAATTTCTCCAGTAATAATGATTTCCTTAAACAGAAATCTTAGAGATTCACCATTGTAGTTCAGTCATTATTTCTAGTAATACGAGAAAGATCTAAATAAGAAATAAACTCCCATGCAACCAAAGAACAATGCAGCAATATTCCATATTTCTCACAAAACACATTAGAGACAGCTTCAGTGAAACATAACACTGAAACATAAGAGACATAATACTGTTTAATGGGTACTGGGAAAGTCAATAAATGTAGGTTAATAAAGCATTCATTAATTTGGTATACATTGATTGAGCCCTTGCTATTTTCTAAAGTTTGCATTGAGGGACAGGAGGATAAAGCAAAACTACAACACAGTCCAGATCTTTAAGGCTCTTGAAGTAGCTGATTAGACGGAACTATAAAGATGTAATTACCGTGCAACACAGAGATAGACAAAATGCTACAAAATCACAGAGGAGGAAGCAGCTGGTGCTAAGAGCTCACAAGGCATTTCTGAAAGTAAGGGTACCAACTCTCAAGAGAGAGAGAAAAGCAGGGGCACACAAATCATTTTAGGGAACTCTGACAGTTGAGGCATATGAGTTCTAAATAATGGATAAGAAGTGAGATGAGGGCCTCCCTGGTGGCTTAGGCAGTTGAGAACAGCACTGTGAAGCTGTCGGCAGCCTCTGCAGTGCAGGTTTGATCCCGGCCAGCGGGGAGATACACACATGGCACGGCAGACCCCTCCTGACTCGCCTGCTGCTCCCCTCAGCAGTGTATTTCAGTAGATCACCTGTTCTGTTCCCTGCTCTGTCTCTGGTGAATCCTTTCACCTTCCCGCACATCTGGGCTGTACCCCAGTTCTTGTACAGATAAATAAATCTTTAAAAAAAAAAAAAAAAGAAGTGATATGAGGGTAGAACAACACGCTGGTTGCCATGCTAGGAAGTTGGGTCTTTATCCTTTAGATAAGAGGCAGCAATCAGAAGGTATCTTATCAACGGACCTAAAAAGCCTTACCTACAAGCCTGCAAATTCAAATGTAAGGTACACTGTTGGGTAAACACATAGGAACCACTTGTGGGACCAAAAAAACAAGGGAGCACAGGTGAGTCTTTATTTTATTATTTTAAAAAGAGGGTGATGGGACCAGAATTACACTTTTGAAAGGTAATGACTGCAATGAAAAGAAAGAATTAGCAGGGGAGAGTATTTGGAGGCAAGAAGTGCTGTCAGAAACCTCTCCAGGGCTCTAGGATAGGATGATGGGGATTTGCATCAAGGTGGTAGCATCGGGGATGAAGATGGATAGTTAGAAGGTAGCGTCAAAAGCTAGGGAGCCATTTATTCACTTCAGAAATATTCATTTCAGTGCCAGCCATGAGAGATACAGTACCAAGCAGGGAAGACACGAGATATTTATCTTCTTCACCACAAACTTATGACCAGATGGGCATGGGAAATGAAGGAGCAGGTGTTGACGATACCTCTTGGATGTGCTTTTATGAAACTGATCCCTACCGAGATTATAGGGATTGTTGATTTCCTCTTCATTGTAGGAAGCATCGGTGAAAATTTTTGAATATTTATTTTTCTGCCAAAAAATTAATTTTATATATTTATCTATTTTTTGCTAGAAAACAAAAATTAAGGAGGCTATAAAATGTTAAATTTGAAAATTAAGCGTCAGGCATGCGTGTGTGTGTGTGTGTGTGTGTGTGTGTCTGTGTATGTGTTGTGGGGAGGGCTTAAGATAATGAGTTAGATTTTCAGGATGTAGACTTAAGATGCTAGTAAAACAGGGGCCTCCTTGGTAGCGCAAGGGGTTAAGATGCAACATATGAAGCTATCCCCAGCCACTGCAGCACAAGTTCGATTCCTAGCCAGGGAGCTACCCATATGGTGCAGCAGACCTCTCCTGACTCACCCACTGCTCCCTTCAGCAGTGTATTTCAGTTGATCTGCCTATTCTGTTCTCCACTCTGTCTCTGGTGAATCCTCTCACCACCACCCCACACCTCTGGTTTGTACCCCAGTTCTTGTATGCATAAGTAAATAAATCTTTAAAAAAAGATTCTGGTAAAACACACCTATGAAAATATCCAATAACAGCTGAATTTATGGGTCAAGATCTCATGATATAGGGTTGAGATGGAGAGAATGTTTGGAGTCTGAGAAGATGTGGAAACTGATGTCAGAGAAGTGAAAAATTTATTTTCCAGGAGAAAGAGTAGCATTAGCAGAGAATGCTAACTGGGGAGGCTGGTTGTTGGGAATTGTTCGGTGGGCTTCCTTTGCCATCTGACTTTCAAATGCAGTTGGTGAAGGAGAAGCACTGCAGGTCTCTGGGAGTGCAAGGGGCCTCAAGTTGGGACCCTTCACCCCTGCCACTACTTCCCTCCTTATGCTGTGGACATCCTTCCACTGAAGACTGCGGTTCCTTTCAGGTAGTCCTCTCCAAACCCTTGGTGGGTTCCTTTATCATTCTACTTTTGATCTTTTGGGCCTACAGATAAAGGCACCCTGACATTCACAAACCCCAAGATACTGCTCCCTCCCCCTTGATTGCTTTTCCCCTCCCTGACAGAGGGATCAGAGTCCCACAGGGATTATTAGCTACCCCCTTATTAAGTCCTAAATCACCCCATGTGAGTGTGCTGTTGGGTTTGCTGCCATGAGGTTAGTTCATAAAACAGTTCACTAAATTGCCAGTGATCTATTTTTTCCATTGGTTTCTAGCATTAGTGGGAAGGTATATGAGGAATTAGGTGATACTAGGAGTAAGGGAGAATCTGGGAAGACCCAGACTTCCTTCTTTTTGTTCCACAGTCCATGAGAGCTCTGGAACCTGAACCAAGAATATGCCTCGGGGGTATTTCTACTTAACCACTTTGAAACGAGCAACAGAGACAGCAGAAGAGTGAGAAGGGCCACCTCTCACCCTGACAGAACTGACGTAGTGGGGAATGAAACCTCATGTGTCTGGCTTTTCAGGTAGCTGCTGTTTGAGTTCATGCTCAGAACCATCAATTCATTGGTAGAGAAGTTCCATAAATCAAATTGCCATACAATGAGTAATGCCTGAAGCTGCAGAGTTGCTCTTGTACTATTTTTGGCCACTGCACAAAGAAACTAAGGTGGCATGAGAAAGAATCTGCAGAAGTCTAAACAAATATCCTTTTGGTGGATGTTAGTAGATACTCTCAGAATATATGCATGACTATATATACTTCTCTATCTGAAATCCACCCCGAAGCAAACGAAGACTGGAAAAGTCAAAACAAAATTGAGTTTTTAATAAAACTTCAAGAGAGATTCTCATATATTTTTTAATATTGTCTAAAAGCAACCGAGTTCTCCTGGGAGAAAGTAGAGAGAGGTTGCTGAGAGATCTTATGATCTCAGAAAGGAATCCTTGACAGATCTCAGGAAAAGCTACCCAAATTCATTTCCTGAAAATGACAGGTATACTTTGAGCAGCAGGAGCTGGCTCCTTTTCTGGCAAAAGTGTGTACAGAAACAGAATGTCACTTTCCATCCCAACAGAGCCATAGTGGGTTCTATGAAAAAGAGAAAAGATTCTGACAGTCAAGACACATTTTCAGGAAACATTCTAGCCTTGTGAGAGCTCTGAGATGGGAACCTATATATTATATAGCTGTGCTAGGCAGGAATGCAAATCTGACTTGCCTCCAGAAAGCTCTTAATAACAAAAACCTGATCTGGGAAAACAAAATTTATCCAACAATGAATAATAAAAGAAGGAATCATGACATCATCTCTAAATGGTAGTCTAAAACAAAAAGCAAAAAGGAGTAAGATTTATGGATACATGAATTAATGAAGTACATCCTTTTGTAAAATATTACCATAGAGTGATGAAAGTTATCACACATATTTTGAATTTGGAAGGGGAGGAAAGCCCAAAAAAATTCAATGAACTGGATGAAAGAAGAAAGATAATAATATAGAAATGGAAGAATTCAGAAAAATAAAGTAGAAGAGAAGAAGGATATAAGAGATGAACAGGCAAGACTTAGGAAAAAAAACACCAAGTAAGAAAAGAGAATGTTAAAAGATACAATCCCTAAGGTAAGATATTTTACAACTTTTTATATATAAAAGAGTCACATCAACAGAGGATTCCTAAAATGTATATTTACAAAGAGAAATAGGAGATAGACCTTTAATTTTTTTAGCAGCTGTACTGAGATATAATTCACATACCTGTAAGTCACATCCATTTAAAGTTAAGACTCACTGACTTGTTTTTTTTAAAGATTTATTTATTTATGCATACAAGAACTGGGGTACAGGCCAGAGGTGCAGGGGGTGAAAGGATTCACCAGAGACAGAGTGGGGAGCAGAACAGGCAGATGTACTGAAATACACTGCTGAGGGGAGCAGTGGGTTCCTCCCTGGCTGGGGATGGAAGAGGCTGCAGCAGTGAAAGTGCTGAGACTTAACCCTTAGGCTACTAGTGAAGCCCTAGACAGTTCTTTTTTTAAGTAGAACTGTATCTGCTCTCATAGGAATGTTTATAAATACACACCAGCCTGACAAGACAGAGCACTCACTGCATGGACTTAACCTACTATCAATTAAGCATTGACTGGCCAAGTAAAATTTGATGTATTTTTCTAGGTGGAAAAGAAGTATAACTCTAACTAATCAGACAAATCTTAACTGATGTTGAGTATCTCTGCATTAGCATGATCCCTGCTGAGTCTCACCTTAGCTCTGTCTATTCCTAGCCACAGAATACGAGATCTTTCAAGATACATACTTTGAGAAGCCAATTCCATCTCCATACCCTGGCAAGGTATAACATAAACAACTCCATAAAAAGTCAATGTTCAACTATTCTCTTCAAAGTCCTTTGTAAACAGCATGGAATTATAAATCTTCCTTCACTTTTGGAGCCAATAGAATACACTAATGAGTGGAACAACCGCGTATTTCTGTTTCTTTCAGACTAAGAAAAAAGAGACTGATTAAAATGTGAGATGAATATGTAGTATTTTGGTTTACAGGATCTAATTAACATCCTCTTTTTGTGATACTCTTTATTTGTTATACCTTTCTTAATATAAACATGTATGTAATGAGACAGTTCATCCACAGATTCAAAAATGCTTTATCTTGGGCCTCCCAGGTGGCGCAGCGGTTGAGCGCTGGGTTGTGAAGCTGCCCGCGGCCTCTGCAGCGCCGGTTCGATCCCCGGCTGCTCCCCGGCCACCGCAGGAGAGTCCCACATGGCGCGCAGACCTCTCCTGCCGCCCGCTGCTCCCCTCAGCAGTGTACTTAGGTCCTTCTGCCTGCTCTGCTCCCCGCTCTGGCTCTGGTGAATTCTCTCACCCTCCCGGCTTCTGACTGTACCCAGTGCATGTATAAACCAACCAAACAAACAAACAAACAAATAGATAAATAAATAAGACATGCCTCTAGAAAATTAAAAAAAAAAGCTTTATCTTTAGATACAAATTTTAATACTGTTCACTACCCTATGCCTTGCGGTCCTTCAGTTATTTCTGAAAATAAAAATACTTCATAAATTTACTTTGAATTTTCAGGATCTGCATTGTGTAAACAGGTCTGCTAAAGCGAATGGCGGCAACATTATCACATACAATGATTGAGCTCTGGATCTATAATTATATCTCCTTCAAGTCCTCTTGACTTTCTGCTGTTAAGTCTCTAAACTTTCTGTGAGCTGCTTGACATTTGATCTGGGATCATCCAGTCTGCTCTTCCCAGGCTCGTCTCATCACTGTGTCTTTAAACTCCTTGCAGCAGTGATGTGACTAGAAATGAAAACTGCTTTCAGACACAACCAGCAAGTAGCTCTGAATTTTTTATCATGTTTTCTTCAACCTTCTTCCTCAACTTTCCCTCTTAGTTATTCCATCTGTCTCTCGGGCTGTATATGTGTTCGGTTGTTTCAGCATCTTTTTCAGACATTTCCAAATAATGATGCGTTTTTAATCAGCCAACTGTCTCTATTACTAAATGCTATTTCAACGTTTGTTTTATTTTGGACAGGTAACCCTCATTAGTTGTTTTATGTTAATCAATTCATTCATGCAATGAACAAAACCTTTATTCAGCATTTCCTGTTGACCAGTCTTTGTACCAGACAGAAGGATTCAATGACTGGCAAAGATTAAATTCAGTTCCTACATTCATGGAGGTGATAGACTGGTAGGAGACAAAAACATTGTCAGTAAATTGACTGCAAAAAATGTAAAACTGTGACTGCAAGCAATACCCCAGGGGTACAAGTTACTATGAAATGTGTGGTGGGCATTGAAGGAAGATTTCTCCGAAGAAGTGATGTTTGACCCGAGAGCACACACATACATGTATTGACTAAGGGAAGAGGTGAGTTGCATTGAATGGACTTAGAACAGTCAGAAAGTGGAAACGACATCTGCAAACATTCCTTGTGCCTAGAAGCATGGAGTTTTTGAGAAACTGAAATGAGGCCAGGGTGGTTGCTGTACAGGGAACAGGGAAGCTGAATGGCAGAAGCTGCTGGAGAAACAGGCAGACCAGAGAGGATCTTATAAGCATGGTGCAGAATTTGCTCCTTATCTCCAAAGATGGAAAATTATTGAAGGGAAGGTGATAGCATTAATTGTTGTGTCTTCGTACATTCATTCATTCAATTACTTACTAATTTATTTATTTACCTCTCAGGACATGTATGTGCTATGAATAACAATTATAAACAGGACAGCTCACAGAAACTCAAATTTACCTTCAAATCAGACTTTCAGAACATGTAATACAGACTTTTAGAATTTGCAAAACATCCCTAATGTTTTAATTAATTGTATTTTTTTTCTGTAATATTGGTTTACTACACGGTAGGTAATTTATGGGTATAGGTTCACCTCACTTCACATGTATGTTATCATACCATGCCTCCCGCCATGTGTTCAAAAAACCCATGAACCTCCACCACAGTCCCTGGAATACCTTCTGTTCTTTCCTTCCTCTCTCTTCTCCCCACCTCTGTTCTGCAGCCAGATTCTAGGGTTTGTTTTTGCCTTAGTTTTGTCCCTGTGTTTCTTTATATTCACATATAAGTGAAACAATGCAGTATTTATCTTTCTTCTGACTTATTTCACTTGGCATAATCTGCTCCAGTTCCATCTATGTTTGAATTCATCAAGTCCCTCCAAAAGTGTTTTCTAAGCAGTATTCACACAATTGCTTGGGTGACTGTTGTTGGATATATACCCATTTAGCATGTATTTTAAAAGGGGTGTATTTGACTGTTTTGCTTTTTCACCACTTCTTGAGCAAAATGAGGAGGGTTTATTAAAGTCAGCCTCAGAGAGACTGCATAGCACACCAGCATGTCTATACGCACTTATGCTCAGGCACCTTTCTTTATCAGTCTCCAAACAGAATAAAGTGTTTGTTGTAGCATCTCTTGTGATCTCAAGGGAGAGACTTCCAAAGGTAACAAAATAGTCTCTTAGAACATAATTTGGGCAAGGATCCAGCTGGGTGCCCTGGGAGAGACGGAAGTGGTAGATGCTTGTGAGAAGATGAAACCTTAATAGAGAATATGTGACATAAGCAAGTATCTTGTATTTTTTGATGATATAAAGCTGCTCTGAGCAATCTGGTCAGCAGCCAGTTTTGAAGGGCAGTTGAGCCTCAAAAACCTCAGCAGAAATGAGGCCTCCAGAGTGAAGAGGTTGGTACTCAACTTTGTAAGAAATTGATAATCAAGGCTTCTTATGCCTTTTTCCATTTGGGGCTTCAAACAGTGCCAGCCACATTTGGACAGACCCTTGTTTGCCCTTTGTTTCTCGAAGCATCTGTCCATTTTTCAGCAAATTGGCCATGATTCCTTATGTTTCTCTGTGCCCATAGGCCAGAACAGAAGGTCTAGATAAGCAAGCCAAAAGCAAGGAATATTTCTAGAAAAATTAAAGAATTAAATGTAAGAAGCAAATTTTACAAAAGAAAAAAAAATAGATGTAATTATTCTACCATGGTAGATATTTAAAATGCAAAATATAATTGTATTTATACTAAAACACAACAAAGAAAATATATATACAGACTTAGAATTTTAATTTGTTAACTAAAAATGGATGTCTCCATGCATGTCCTCCAAAATCTAGAGATCGATAAGTAAAGCAAATAAAACCACCTACAAGCCCTGTGTACAACATAACTAGGAGAGAGGGAACATTACAAATTTCAATTCAAACAGAGGTAGGGAAGTAACAATCTGGAACTGGCAGGCCAGTATTGCAGCCCTTCTTGGATCTGAGAATCAGCTGGAGAATGTTTGGGAAAGAGGAGGAGGTAGCAGGGCCTAGCAGTGATGAAACAGAGATTAAATCCAAATAGGAAAATGTCACTTTGTAGGAGGATAAATATTGACAAAGGTCTATAACTGATGGATCCAAATACTTTGAGAAGGTGGAAAATAAGCAAAAAAAAAAAAAAAAAGAAATCAAGAATGACAACAGCAAAAAACCAATACTATTATATTTCTTTATCAAGCTAAGAAAATCCTCTAATCACAGACAAAAATTCCAATAACAATTTTTCAAGTTCACTCTAACATGATGTAAAAAGCTACAATTACTTAATTGGTTACATTCATTTAGTCAACAATCTAAAATTCTATTGATCCACAGTACTAGATCTTATAGAAACAGATGTGAACATGTGTAATATTTGGGAGTAGACTTTTTTTTTAAATTTTCAACTTCTCAAAGTCCAACAATTGTGTATCTTGGAGAACTATGAGTAGTGATATCATATTTCTACTTTACTCCATATTCCTCAAACTATTTTTAATAGCAATGCACCTAGTGATTACTGATAGCCTGTGCAGACTTCCTAGTTGTGACACTATTATAAACATTTCAGAGAGATGTGAATATAAAGGGAATAAAGACTTTCAACTCAGTGCTAGGAATATGCAGTGGATTTTGGGACCAAAATAAGATTGGTAAGCCATTTCACCCACTCTTTGACTAGGTTTTGGGAATGCTCTGCTTCTTGTGTAGGTTTTGGGGACCAGGCTGCAGATTCAAAATTGCTTTCCTTTTTATTAACCAGTTAAAGAGATTCTAAAGGAAAAACATCTCTCTAAGATTTGTCCTGTGGTTTGCTGAGGTGTCTTTTGCCTTTTTTGTTTAAGTTTAGAAACTCAAATGCTTTACATAATAACTCAAGAAGGAGTAAGCTCATTTTGTAACAATGAAAATGGTGTTAGAGAAATGCATTCAAGTATAGTCATTGTTAGTCAATAGACTGTAGTAGCCTGGATGCTTTTTTTTTATTAAAGATTTTTTTTATTATTTATTTTTATACAAGAACCGGGGTATAGGCCAGATATGCGGGAGGGTGAGAGGATTCACCAGAGACAGAGCAGGGAGCAGAACAGGCAGATTGACTGAAATACACTGCTGAGGGGAGCAGCGGGTGAGTCAGGAGGGGTCTGCTTCACCATGTGGAATTCTCGTGGCCAGCAGGGATTGAACCGGTGCCGCAGAGGCTGCAGACAGCCTCATAGCGTGGTGCTCAACCGTCTGCACCACCAGGGAAGCACAATGGCCTGGATGCTTTAACAAGCAAAACCACATCATTTCTTTTCTCTTTGTTCCTTACATACTTGTATGATCTTACCTAACGAGTAATATTTGATTTTTCCCCCCATCCTGACCCCATACTACCACTATTCGCTGGAAGTCAAAGAAATGTGGTAGTGATTTATATTGTTCACATGATCATTTGAGATGAATATGAGCACAAAACTCATCAACTAAATCTGCCTGGAATGTACATAAAATTACAAATAAAAATTGGCAAATTAGTAGATTGTATATTATTTTGCAGTCACTTCCTTTTTGCAGAAAATTTTCTGTAAGCAAATGAGCAGCTTCTTGGTTTTAGTCTGGAAATAGCCTTCATTTTTGACTTTCAGAGGCATAAGAAGAGAAAATAGAAATAGGGTTTAGCCATTTTGTTAAAGTCATTACTTATCTATTTAAACTCTCGGTGCCTGATATGACTTTTCTTCATTCTTTAGTTGGCTATTAATTTTTATGAAGTCAGATTTCTGCAAGCTGTTAAAGTTCTTAAAGACCCCAAAATTTTAAGATACTCCAAACCTCACCTAGAACACATATTTTTATGTTAGTAACTGGAAAGAATTATTAAACTTTTTCATTACAAATGTTGGTTATATGCAATTCATTTGTGAGTGGTGTGCTCAAAATCTTGGAAAATGAGAAAAATTGAATTTATAATTTGTTTTCATATGTAACGGAAATTAAAGACTGTATTTAATACTTAATATTTAAGCAATGTTAAATATTTTGTAGAAATTCAATTAAACATCTAATAATCTTGAGAAACAACAGAATAGCATGACTGGGGACACAAAAGAAGCAGGTAGTGTTGAGAAGACACATATTTTGGGAGAGAGTGTTGACCTTGAAGGCTAGGTGGTGGAGTAGAAGAAGGAAGCAAGTGTTTCAGATTATGGACCCATCAGAAGGCACCCTCCCCACCCACCCACACTCACAAAAGCTGTCATCTATTTTAAAAGAAAGTGTGTTTCACAGTATTAACAGAAGACAGTGCCCTTGAACTAAGAATCCATTGCCTACACATATTCATCTGGCATTGTTGGTTAGGAAAAGACAAGGCAATTTCGAGTTAAAACAGCAGATAAGATCTCCATAAAGTCCCTATAAGAACTTGGAGAATGAGAATCAAAGTATTTCAGCAAGTGAAAATTCTTCCCTCAAAAGAACTACAAAACAGGAGAAAACTATAGCACAGTTCCCAAACTGAACATAGTGCGGAATATACACGTGTCTATTCTCAGTGCTATATTCCCTGAAACTTAAATGTCATAATGCAATGTTTCTTCAAACAATGTAAAATAAGGAAAACAGAAAAGAAGGAGCCATGTCTCTCTTACTCCGCACCTTCACCCAGAAAAATACAGGTGGTGGAGATGAGACGAGAGTGGGGAGAAATCAATGAGAACATCAGCCAAGAGGCAGAAGCAGCACTCAGACACCTATTCAGTCCTTGCCCTTGCCTGGCCCTGTCCAGGCTACTAACACCAGAGTTTGTTGTTGGGTAAGTCAGGGGAGACAAAGCAAAGCCATCAAAAAATTAAAATAAAATTTTAAAACCACTCTGATTGACTTCAGTGAATTATTTTAACGAAATTACATAAACCCAAGCAGGAAAGCAAAAGCACATCAACAAATTTGGATGTTTACTTAATGTGGATTTATGGACTTCATTACAAAAAACATTGATTAACTATAACTTCTGAACAAAACCCAATATGTATAATAGTTGAAAATAAAATTGGTAAACACTTCAGCAGTCATCTCATTGTCCCAGGCTTTAGGACTCCAGATCCCTGAAAACTTTTTCATAATTGAGTCCATTTTAAAAGGGGCACCAGGAATAGGGAGTATACTATAAAAATATAAATATATATAGCATCTCACAAGGAACAACTACCATATTGATTGCTGAATATCTGTATCTCCATGTAAACAAATTAAACAAATCTCTACTTGACACCTATGATGGTCACAGATTCTTAGGGTAGAAAAGGCCCTTTCAGTTTATTCAGTTCAGCTTCACGGGCCTTAGGATGTCCCTTCTAAATAACAGGTTAGCAGGTCCTCAGATGATGTCTCCAAACCTCTGGAGATGTGCCACTCTAATTTTACCCAAATCTATTATAAAATAATAGCTCCCACCTGGTAACCTTTGTGTGCTAGGTACCATGCTGGATTTTTTGTTTGAATCAGAGCACCTGCCTTTTATTCTTCTATGCCATTTATCATAATTGTGATGATACTTTACTAGAGTGTGTATTTATTCACCGTCCACCTTCCCACCTGACCATAACTTCTTTGAGGGCAAAAATCATGATTTGTTCACTGTTCTGTCACTAATCCCTTTGATATTAAGTACTCGTCAATATTTCTTAAATTAATGAAAGCAGCTTCTGATTCTTAGTGTTTTCCCCATTTTAATAGTAAGGGGAATGAAAGGTCAATGATGTGTTTCCTAAAAGTTGTCAAATGTCAAGGTCAACATCTAAGACCCAGTTCCCTTGAGGTCATGGTAGACCTACCAAGCTTCCTGGTTGACCGATTAGTTTGAAGGAAGTCAATTAATTAAGCATTCTCAAGTTAATCACATGAATTCCATGCAATTCTTGTTCCCACTCTCCAGAGCTAATAGGTATGAATTTCAAACGTGAGTTTTAATTTTCTACAAGATGGTACTAATTAATGCCAGCTCTGGCCTTGATGGTGTTCTAATGTTTTATGTCATATATTTCAGCACTTACACATACTTACTGACCTTAGTCATCACTATGACTGCTTTTTCTCACTAATCAAAACCATACAACACATTTTAAACCAATACTGTACGGAGACAGCCTGTACTAACTTCTAGAACTGATTGCTAAATTTTGAAGGAATTTGCAAGCCAGATGTTAAGTCACTATTAAAAATGAAATACTTTATATGAAAAACAAAGGAAAGTTCAGTGAATAAAGAATAATCTTTCTAAGAAATGATACTGGAATGATTGGATATCAATGAACAACAACAAAACCTTGACTTAAAATCTTATATGAAAAAAGAATTCAAAATAGATCATTAATTTAATGTAAAAGGCAAAATTTTCAGACATTTATAAGCAATTATAGGAAAAAAATCTTTGCTATCAAATTTGATATGAGTTCTTAGGGCACTAATGGCATGATCCATAAAAGAAAAGATTGATAAATTGAGTTTCATTAATATTAAACATTTTTTGCAGCAAAAGATAGTTTTAAAATGTGGACAAGGCAAGTAACTGGGAGAAATAACTTGTAAACTACATACCTGACAATGCTGTTATCTAGAATATAAAAAGTATTCTTAAAACTCAAAGGTAAAGAAACAAACTGTCCGGGCCTCCCCTGGTGGCGCAGCTGTTGAGCGCTGGGCTGAGAAGCTTCCTGCAGCCTCTGCAGCTCCTGTTCGATCTCCGGCGAGGGTCCCACATGGCGCAACAGACCTCTCCTGCCATGCCCTCTGCTCCCCTCAGCAGTGCCTGTTCTGTTCCCTGCTCTGGCTCTGATGAATTCTCTCACCCTCCCACGCTTCTGACTGTACCCAGTGCTTGTAAAATTAAATAAATTAATCTTTAAAAAAAGAAAAGAAACAAACTGTCCAATTAGAAAATGGTCAAAAGATGTAGAGACATTTCACCCCAAAGCACTTAAAAAATGTCCAACATCATTAGCCATTAAGTAATGCAAGTTAAAATCACAATGAAAAACACACACACAACTATTAGAGTAGCTAAAATGACAAATGTTAGCACCACAAAATTCTGGCAAAAATGCAGAAAAACTCAAGCTCTCCTATATGTTGATAGGAAGGTAAAATGGTATAGCCACTCTAGAAAAAACTTGGAAGTTCTTGCATTTATTATATGATCCAGTATGCTGGTTCAGGACATAGGCAGGGAGATACTGAATTATAAAGTACATGTAAGGAAGTCTGAATTTTTTTTCTCAAATTTTATTAATTTGTCAGTTCTTTAGTTAGGTGTAATTTGTGGGGAGGTACATCTTCACACCTTCGTAAGTACACATATTTCATTCACCCTCCACCAAAAAACTCTGGTGTCAATATCTTATCCCTTTCCTTCTCCTATCTTTTCCTTCCTCCTATCTCCTCTGGTAATCAGCGTATTTTTCACAGTCTAATATTCAGACTCTTTGTTTTGATCTCAAAGGAAATAATGACAATCCCTAAGTAATATAACATTGCTCCTATTAGGTTCTTTTTTTTTAAATTTTTTTTTATATATATATATATTTTCTTTAAGATTAATTTTTATTTATTTATTTATTTATTTATTTATACAAGCACTGGGTACAGTCAGAAGCGCGGGAGGGTGAGAGAATTCACCAGAGCCAGAGCAGGGAGCAGAGCAGGCAGAAGGACCGAAGTACACTGCTGAGGGGAGCAGCGGGCGGCAGGAGAGGTCTGCGCGCCATGTGGGACCCTCCTCCGATGGCCGGGGAGCAGCCGGGGATCGAACCGGCGCCTCAGAGGCCATGGGCAGCTTCGCAACCCAGCGCTCAACCGCTGCGCCAGCGGGGAGGCCCCTATTAGGTTCTTTATCCATTTATTTCATTTGCATGGTTTCTATATTGGAAAATTCAATTAATTGATGTTAATTTATATAAATTGAAACTGCCAAGCTATGGAGATTTCTGCTGTTGAGATTCCTGTGGTTCAAAACTCCTAAAAATGAGTTTTATGTTTTATAAAATTGAGACTAAAATAACAATGAAATAAAATTAAATGTGTATGTTTAAAATAAACCTCAATAAGTAGAAATACATATTTTAAAAGAGAGTGAGTATTTATACATTTATCAGCACAGTACGGGTTTAAGCCCAGTCTCTTTTTATTCTTACTTCAGTGTGGATAAGTCACTGCTCCTCTTTAAGGTGGTGATGTAGGTCAATTGTGTCACAACAGGCTTTTGCTTTTTTTGCAAATGTCCTGTTTCTGGAAGTTGATTTGACTTATTCCATGTTCAAATTTGTGTATTCAGAATCAATGACCTATTACAACTGCAAACCCTGTTGACTTTACAGGAAAATGCTCTAATTTCTCCCATGAAGTGATGCTCACAGTGGGCTGTCAATTTCACTTTGCATTTAGTTTGAACACAAGTTTACAGGTTGTCTAATTGCCTTTTCATTTCTTTTGATATAACAAAATCACAAAGAAAGATTTCTTCATAATGGGTGGCTTATAAGATTAGTCACACTGGATCTTTTTTTTTTTAAAGATTGATTGATTGATTGATTGATTGATTTATGCGTACAAGAGCTGGGGTGAAGCCCAGGGCTACAGGGAGTGGGGAAAGGGGAGAGAGGACTCACCAGAGACAGAGTGAGGAGCTGAACAGGCAGATTGACTGAAATACACTGCTGAGGGGAGCAATGGGCAGACAGCATGGGCTGAGCCATGTGGGTTCACTCCCTGGCCGTGGATTGAACTTGTGCTGCAGTGACTGCTGACAGCCTCATAGTGCTGAGACTTTAACTCTTGCGTCACCAACGAGGCCCCTCACACTGGATCTTTACTTATCATTGCTCTGTACTCATGGTCCCAGTGGCCATGGACTAGATGGTCAAAGATGAAAATTCCACACTTATTTGCAATTTGACTCCATGCTGGGTTGGAGATTTTCAGGCTCTGTGCTTCTCCTTATTCTGGAAGGCCTTTCACCTCAACCCCAGTGTCCAGCACCTGCCCTTCTTTTGAGGTTCAGATCAGCTGTCTCTTCCCTTATTTTTCCTCTGCTAATTCATATAATATGGAAAAAATATAACTTTCTTTGAATTCTGCCATGATAGAGCCAAATATTTCTTCTGACATCAGTCTTATTTCTCCTTTATATTGTTGTTATATAAGCTTGTGGCTTTTGCCATATTTGACTATTATCTCCTTGAGGGCAGAGTTCTTTTTTGAATTTATCTCTTGAGTTCCACCACAGTGACTACTTCAATGCTGTATAGTAAGGGCTTAAATCAATTTTGTTCAATTGCATTAGTGGGCCATACATCATCAAACGAGTAGGTTGAGAATAATAAACAGTGTATTTTACAGAGTTATTATGAAAAATAGAACTAAGGTATATAAAGTGATTCTTACAGAACCTGGCTAGCACTGGCTGCTCAATAAACTGTATGTTTGTTTATGTGTGTGATACATGTAATATACATTATAAATATGGTATATGTGAATGCCATTATTGGAGTTGTGATCATATTAATATTCTTGACACTAGATTCAGGTTTTGGCAAGTGCATCTGAATTCTCTGGTGCAGTCTAATGTTAAAAGCATGGGCCTGTGAGTCTGGAGTTAGAAGATGCAAGTTTTCATCTGTCCACACTGTGATCTGCCCACACTGTGATCTTGGGCTAGTCCACCTCTTTGGGCTTTCATTTAATGTGTGTGAACATGGGAAGAATGAGAAAGAATGAGCCTCTCTGAAGCCCTAAAGTTTTGTCATCCCATAATGCTGTGTGACAAGTCATATCTGACTGAGCTGGGCTCTTAGTGAGCCAGCACCCTTCCTTCCAGAACTGCCTCTCCCCAAGTTTGTGGACCCCTCAATGGACTCAGGACCCTTTGGTGAGGATGCCTCAGTGATACAATCTACTTTGGTGAATCTACTGGCTGGAAAAGGATTATTTCCTTCTTCAGCCTGTGACTACAGTGAGCACTTGGAAGTTGTAGGGAAAAAAATCAATGCCAAAGAGTTCCAGAGGTGATGTGTCTAATGGTATTTCTCTTGGCAAGTCACCGTGGGAGGGATGCTTCTCAGTTCATCAACCTGGGGACATTGCTCCAATTCATCCTCCCTGCAGACCCTGCATGACACAGAGCCGGTGACCTCAATTACAGAGGCTGGAACACACATGCCCGAATCACAGGGTGTCACCGCTGGGAGAGACCTGTCGAGTGTAAGCACTCGATTTTACACATGAGGAAACTGGAGCTCAAGAGGGGCCAAGGTACTCCTCCAAGGTCACAGAGCTAGTTAATGGAGAGCAGGATCTAGAAAGCACACCTCCTGGAGGCTCTCAGCTACCGCTTCTCTCCCATTGCATCCCACCCACTGCAAGCATCATGGCCAGAAGTCAGTGTGATGGCAAAGTGAGCCCCAAACATGCACAACCCTGTACACAGCCCCAAACATTCCAAACCTTGTCTCCTTCTTCCACCCCTTGCTCCAGTTCTCCAGTCTGGCAGACAGACTCTCGGAAAAAGCTGACATTGGTTGCAGGCAAAACAAATTCCAATTTGTATTCATGAAGATGTTGTCTTTGAGATAGGTGCCATCCCATTCTGGGTGGGATCATTTGGTAGCAACAAGTAACCGGTGTCTTAGAGGACTTTCTCTTTTTTTGGCTTAGCAGAGACCTAACAGCACATCTCAAAGTGTGGTTGACAAAAATCAGTGGTCTGTTCCCACAATGGATCTGTCATATTCAGAAGTGGCAGCCAGACCAAGCACTCCCAGGGCGGAGTGTAGCCTCAGGATCAAGCTGGCACAAGGCCTGGCACTTGGAAGACTTTCAAAATGCTGGTTGGATGAGTCCAGAAAATGTCACTCATGTGGATGAGCACGATGTCACAGAATATTCAGTAGAATATGAAATGGCTCAGCAGTAGCTATCTTTTAAGAAGAGAAGTTTGATAATGAGGGGCTCAGGAAGGGAGCTTAAGGTTCTTTATGTTTCTGGAGTTAGGAAATCATATAGTTAATCATATTCACTACAGTGGGAGCAGTTATATGGGAGAAAGGCAAGTAGAAAGAGAAATTTATATTTATTTATGATCTTACTTATTTTAATAAAAGTCAGCATATGTTTTTATTTCAATAGTGGATGCCCCCTCTTCTTTTAGAAAATGATGAACAGGATGACTTAACACTTTCAATTTCTAACACTGACACATGGTACTCTTCTGGAATTCCATACCCTGTGGTTTGGTATGAGAACTAACCTCTCATTCAATCCCTCTTTCTCTATCTCTTTCACTGAAAGGTTTTCTTTCTTTGCAGAGATGTTGGTTCTGGGGAATCAGAAGGCTCAGGGTATAGCAGAGAAAATAGAGGGAAAGGTGGGATGAGCTTAGAGGAGTTAGAAAGAGTCCCATGGCAGAGCCAGGCTCTGCCCCACTTCATGTGCTCTTGCTGCCCACACACGGCCCAACCTGCATTCATTAGGTAGGGGATCCTGCAACTGAGTCATATCAATGAAATATGGGAGGACCTATCAAGCAGTCCTTCCCAACCTGGCCCTTATCGATACTTGGTGCAAACCTCCAGGGCTCTTTCCTAAACACAACTTTTTGCTACAAGATGGAAGGAAGATGCCATCAGATTCATTCAGCACTCTGAGCAAGTGCAGAATAAACCTGCAGTGTGTGTGAAACAGTTCACTTTGGGGAGCGGGAGAGAGGTTATTTCTCACTGTTCACAGCCTCCCCTATCCTGACTTTTCTTATGATATCTCAAGCCCACTTCATCCCCAAATGACAAGGGGGGAAAGAATACAGGAAGCAGATTTAGGCAGGATTAAAAATTTTGCCTTTGTCTAGAAATCCTCTACTGCTGCCTGCTTAGGAATATGAATGTGTTAGCAGGGGGCAGGGGGATTTGAGGGGAACTTATACACATGCCCAAATTTTCTCTTCTGCTTTATCACTTTCCAAAGTCATAGTTTTCCCTAAGTTGTTCCTTTTTTTGTTTTAATTTACACTAGAAGAACAACTTAAAATAAAAGACAATTGTAAGGCAAATCAAATACCTCAGATGGTTTAGAACTATAAAATTTCATTATTTTAATAATCATAATCTAATTTAATATTTAACAAGCCATCATTTATAGCTATTTATTTAAAGAGTTTAATTTATACTCATTTCCTGTTACATAACAGAGAAATTTTTTTTAAAAACTGAAAAACATAGCTTTTAGGCCATTGTTACTTATATTACCATCAATCCAAAGGTACAAAATATGTACACTAAACTTTGGTTAATGTTTAATTAAAAATAAAAAGGCAAATTCATGAACTCTGGATGTGACTGTACTTTTGTTCTCAAAGTCAATCTCTTGCTAATAAATAAATTATTGTTATATATTTGAATTGTTGCCCAAGCAGAGTAGTATCAAGGATGATTAAATAATGAAAATGTTTTTGAATTGGGTATGTTTTATAATCTTAGTATTTCACAAGAGGAAACCAGATTTGGCTAATACTTCCACATACTGAAATTATATAGTTCATATTTACTTAAATTTATAATCTGGTAGTACATGAATTTATCCATTCAGGATGAGTCACACCCATTTGAAATCGGTATGTTGCATGCACAAATATTGTATGGCGGGCTTCCCCGGTGGCGCAGTGGTTGAGCGCTGGGTTGCGAAGCTGCCCACGGCCTCTGCAGCGCCGGTTCGATCCCCGGCTGCTCCCCGGCCACCAGAGGAGGGTCCCACATGGCGCGCAGACCTCTCCTGCCGCCCGCTGCTCCCCTCAGCAGTGTACTTCGGTCCTTCTGCCTGCTCTGCTCCCCGCTCTGGCTCTGGTGAATTCTCTCACCCTCCCGTGCTTCTGACTGTACCCAGTGCTTGTATAAATAAATAAATAAATAAATCTTTAAAAAAAAAAAGACCTAATTAAAAACAAAAAAAATTGTATGGCGCTTATCCTTATGCACATAGGATGTATCCTTAAATATAGACACAAAAGCTTAAATCCAAAATTTAAATTCCTAGGTGCAATCATTTCAAGTGTTAAAACTAAACAACTCCAACTTCAACTTTTTATCATCTACAAACCATTCTGGCCCACTCTTGCGAAAAACTCACAAGGCAATTTGGGTTGGAGGCATTTTTCTTCTTTGAGTTTTCCAAATACAGCTTTGTATTAGCATGTTCAATAAAGCAAGTAACACTTCCACTTGATTGCTTGAAACCATTCTTGACCCTCATTTCATTCTAGTTGGAGGTAATTACTTGCTGCTAATGCAAAGTGCTAAAGACTGCCTTAAATTCTGTTGAATTATTATGTAGATGTGGAATCAGACCTCCTCCATTCTTCTCTTAACACAGCACCCTAACTCTAATCTCTACTTTGTCAAATCTTAAAGTCAACCTATTTTTCTGAGTGAAAACTTCTTACTTAAAATATATTGGTCCTGGACCTAGTGAAGGAAATGGGTGAGTTGTCTTGGGAATGAGATCAGGAATGGATAAATCAATAATGGTGGAGAAGTATGTACTTGCAGGATCTAATATACATCAGGATGCAGAATGCAGTTTTTACTCTTTTTTTTTTCTCCAATTCTGGGGTACAGAAAATACAAGCTTTTACTTAGGCAATCTAAGTAGCAACTCTAAAATTTCTCCACAGTCACTGGATAATTTTGTTGTTTTGTCTGCATCTAGATGGAAACTCTGAATATTAACTCATTGAAATTCAAATCAATCATTTCTGTTCACTAAGAACTCATCTCTGAATTAATAGTATTTACGGCAAAGTGGAGCAGAGCTTCTCTTACCCTCATTCCTGGAATCAATAAAAAACAACAGTAAAAGGCTCTTTTTTTCTGTGAATACCTAAATGACTTCACAACCATTATTTCACTCAGAGGCAAAATTATTCTTAGATCACAGCAAGAGAGAGAGAGAGTGCAGGGCATCTCTGAAGACTAATGGAGATGGCGAAGCAAAGTTCAGTGTCAGAAAGGAAGTTAGCTGCCACGGGCTGGAGAACTGGAGAGAAATCCACTAATTAGTTCTCTCTCTCCAGACCAAGGAGTTTATTGTTTTACTCCCTCTCCTTCCTGAGAAAGCAAGGTAAGCAGCATCACATATTCCTGAAAGGGTAAATATCTTCCAAAAAATATTTTTAATGGCAAATTCAGTAACAGAACACAAATCTATGAGGTTGAACATTGTTGTTTTTTCACAACGTAGGAGGTTAAAATCTACAAAATGTAGAAAACTTCATCCTCAAAAACCTATGAATAGAGGGGATGATTTATGACCTGGGTTCATCTTGCAGGGCAGCCCCCAAACACATTTTCTATTACTTTCCATTTTCTTAAATGATGCCTCTAGTCTCATCAAAACACTATTTTGACATCGCCTTTTTAATTTTTCTTTTTTTTCCCTCTCTCCCACAGATCACCTCAGGTATCATACATCCATTTTATTGGAAACCATAATCTTGCACTTAAAGAACAGCAGGCCTTAACCCATGCCCTCTGGACACTTTTCATCAGTTGAGGTGAGTCCCTAAGATACCAGGGGCCACTCAGGCCAGCAGGGAGGGTTTTACAGACCCTCACTGAGTACAGCCAGGCCCAAAGCCATTCCGCACTGATCCTGGATTGGGCCTGGTCCAGGTGCTGCATGGCTGAGACTGCGGCCTTGGACTCCTGTCTGCCTGCTCTCCCAGGAGTCACTTGAAGTTCCGCATTCCCAAGGCAGAGCAGCTCTCTCTGTCCTGAGCTTCCAGACCTCTTAGATTTCGAAGGTGGTTAGATGTTCTCCCAAGTTAGCTTTACTCAATTTGGTAAGCTTCGCCAGTAGAAAACACAATGTTTGTTTGGGGTAAATTGTCGGAAGAAGAAACTATACCTACAGACCCAAAAAACAGATCCTGGGAGAGAAGGATCCTGGAGAGAAAAGTGAGCAGTTTTTGAAGAACAGCAAATGAATGCTAAAATTGAAACTATTTCATGTTAACCGAAAGCCTGCCCTTAATCAAGGAAGCGGCTTTATAGGCAATGCACTAGCTTATTTGAAGAAATAAGTTCTTTCAGAAGGACAGCTCTTTAGATTGCAATTTATTCATTCATTCATTTGCCTATCAATGAATATATATTGAATACTGACCATATGCCAGGCTCTGCAGGCACTGAAACAAATGGACAAAACTTCCTGCCTTTGTGTTGGTTACATTTTTGGATGGTGGGCAATGGATGCAGAATAAATAATTAGGGGGATAAGGAAGGCAGTCGAGAAGGGGCAATCTAATTAATTCTCAGTACCCTAAGTATCCTTTTATACTCATCCCTCTTGGGCCTGTGATTAAACAAAAATTCTGTACCAAACAAAACTCTTTTTTTGTGCTGTATCATAATGAAAATTACATTTCTTAGCTCCAGATCATCTTGACCTATAAACTATTAGCTGTGTGACACAATAGCCATCTATTTCTGTCTTTTAAAAAATGAAAGCAATTCTGAAAGAATTGTTGCTAGTGTTCTCAGACAGAACCAGGACACGTTTATCTCCAGATTTCTTGTGCTGAATATCAGGGGAAGCACTTCTGCCTCCTACCAGGATGAAAACAGTTGCCTTGGGCAGCCTTAGGGTGAGAGAAGCCAGATGGGTGACCCACAGGCCTCCTTTCTTTTGATCTGCCTACACTGAGGTCCCTGTGTTCCTCCTCACATGGTCACTAAATAAATTACCTGCTGCGTACCCACAACTCTTGTGAACCCCGTGTGTGCAAGTCCACACCCTACTTTTGTTAAAGAAAGCAATATTCAGGCATTTGTTGTATTCCAAAGAAGTCCCATACCATACTAACTGATTCTTGGTTACTAACATGCCATCAGATTTTAAGAAGTAATTTTGCAGGGCCTCCCCTGTGGCGCAGCGGTTGAGCGCTGGGTTGCAAAGCTGCCCGCAGCCTCTGCGGCGCCGGTTCGATCCCCGGCTGCTCCTCCGGAGGAGGGTCCCACATGGCGCGCAGACCTCTCCTGCCGCCCGCTGCTCCCCTCAGCAGTGTACTTCGGTCCTTCTGCCTGCTCTGCTCCCCGCTCTGGCTCTGGTGAATTCTCTAACCCTCCCGTGCTTCTGACTGTACCCAGTGCTTGTGTAAATAAATAAAATCTTAAAAAAAAAAAAAAAGAAGTAATTGCAGCCTCCCTAGTGGCCTAAGGATTAAGTCTCAGCACTATCACTGAGAAGGCCCACCTCTGAGGCCTGAGTTTGATCACCAGCCAGGGAGCTAAGCCACATGGAGCAGCAGACCTCTGCCTCACCTGCTGCTCCCCTCAGCAGTCTGTTTCAGTAGATCCCCCTGTTCTGCTCTCCACTTTGTCTGTGAATAATCCTCTCACCCCCTGCATCTCTGGCCTACACCCCAGTTTTTCTACACAAAAATAAATTTAAAAAAACTTTATAATAGAATTAGATGTAGTATCTTGTCACAATTGAGTTCAAAGCGTGAATTCCATACTGAGACACCAGAAAAAAAGATTCTGCTTAAACTCAGAATTAGATAGCACCAATCCCTCCAAATTGTTATAATGCATTCCTTAGTCAGGGGAACACAGGCGGTCTTTGGAAAAGCTTCGGGTTTGCATGCTGCAGTGCAGGTTTTAGTACAGAAGTTCTCATGCTGCAGGGTAGGGCAAGCTGGTGTGGACAGATGTGGTCTCTGATGGGGACCCTTCAACTAGATATAATGTGTTGCTTCAGGGCATTGTCTCGGCACTTGAACCTTCAGTTTCCCTCTTTTCTACAATTACTTTTTTTCTTTTACCAAAGGTACAGAGATTGGTATCTGGGGTTAAAACACAGGCTCTTTGTAATTCGGATGTTGGTTACTTAACCAACCTTAAACCCCATTTGTTAACAGTACACACTAGCTTGGCTCTGTGAAGATAGTCTAGCATAATGGTTAAAACATGGATTCTGGCATCAAACTAGCAGATTTTGAATCCATTTTGAAAACTAGCAACTTACCTCTCTTTGCCTCAGTTTCTTCATCTGTAAAATGAAATAATGCACCTCTCTTAGCTGCTTGTGAGAAGTGAATACTACAGGGCAGATTAATATCTCAATAAATATAAGCTGTGGTTAAAGGAAAAAGGTAGAGGCTATTTGTGAAAATGAGTGGAATTAGCTAGTCAAGCTTTCTGTAAGTGACAAATTCCACTCTTAATGTTGTTTTCATTTTAGGGCAGATGTAAGTAAGTTTTTTTTAATGCAATTTATGATGGTTTAAATTGTTCATTTTGAGAGGCAACCCTTCAGATTGCTATACATCTGTGACAAACCCAGTGCAAATTGGTGGTTGTGGATTTCAAGTGAAGTTCTGTCTTGAATTCTGTTGGGAAGAGGTGCTCCAGATGCGAGTAAAGGTGAGAGGGGAGGTGGACATCAACCTGTCATCATCCAACGCTCTCAGAGGCCCCATGAATTTCAAAATTCTCTGGGAACCCATTTGCTCTGATTTGACTGGGAGAGAGAAGGGCTCAACAGGAAATAAGTGAAGGTAGATTCCCAAAGGGATCTCAGAAATTACCAAATCCAGAGTCTGCTAATATCCAGATATGCTGCTATGCTGGGAGCTCCAGAAGAGTCCACATCTGTTCATGCACCTAAGCTCTTTGTGTCCAACACAGAGCCTGGCACACAGGGCTCAGTAAACATCTCTACAGACCCAAGGGAGCAATGGGCAGACAAATGTGTGAATATCTGCAGGCATTTCTCCAGGTGTTCACAATCTAGCATATCACTACTTTAACCAATTTGGAGAGTAATACGAGGGCTGCAATTTGGCTAGTTTATTTACTGCAAGCAAGCTTCCCAGCCCTAAAAGGACATTGGCCCATCATGTGGCAATGACAGATATGTGAATGAATGGTAAAGGGAAAATGAATTCTAAGTAAAGAATAGAAACATTGGAAAAAATTTAAATATTACTTGCTAGCTACAGTGGTTGGCTCTGATGTTCCAATTGTTCTCATACTATAGGTTAGAAGAAAAAGCAAAATTTGGGAGTTCTTCCTCCATCTACAATTGAGGAGGGGCAATTTAGAAGATTTGAGATAAGAAACAATCCTTTTAGAAATAAATCCCCAGTGGGGAAAACATGTAAACACTGTTGCAGAATCTCAGTGTCAGGCTTCTCCATAGGCAGGTACAACCAGTCCTACCTCATGGGCCCTTCAATTTCTTCATCCACATAAATAGTGTTCACCAGAATTGACTCTGAGAGAACCTGCCAGTGTCCAAACCCTCATTCAGGGACTCCTGGATTAGCAGTTGGCAAGTGTATTAGTTTCCAGGAGTTGCTATTATAAATTGGCACAAAGTGGGTGTCTTAATAGAAGATAAGTTTATCCTCTCACAGTTCTGGAACTTATGACTGAAATCAAGTTGTTAGCAGGGCTGTGCTCCTTTGATAGACTCTGGGGGTGGTGGGGTGCTGATCATTCCTTGCTTCTGGCAGCTTCTGGTGGAGCTTGTGGCTCCAGGCCTTCTTGGCTTGTGGTGACAGCACTTCAGTCTCTGCCTCCATCTTCACATCTTCACTCTCTTGTCTCTTTGTGTCTCCTCTTCTGTATTTTATAAGGACACTTGTCATTGGATTTTGCACTCACCCATGGAATCCAGGGTGATGTCATCTCAAGACTATGAATTTCATCGTATCTTCAATGACCCCTTCTCCAAATAAGGTCCCAATCACAGGATTTAGGGAGTAGGAAGTGGATGTATATTTTGAGGAACCACCATTTCAACTCACTCTAGCCAGTGATGAGAGCAACCAGTTCTTAATTCAGTTTGAGGAGTTCAAGCAGAACTCTATGCTTCCTCTGGACGAGAAAAGTCCACAGTGACAGTTCCTATTACATTAGTGCCAATGTGAACTCCTCAACCAGGAAAGTACATGATACAAAGATCAAACCAAGTTCATCTGGGAAGGAGCTGCCTGCTAGCTTTCCTAAATGCAATGGCTGTAGGAAAGTGCAAATGACTGGGGATAACACATTATGTAAGGACACACATAGGTAGTATCTAAGAAGAAATTACAAAATGTTTGACTCATTACCCAACCTCACAGACTTGTGGATCCTGACATGTTGATGGCGGCCATATCTTCTGTAACTTGTCCCCACCTGCTACTTAATCACAGCTGCTAGTTAACCAGTAATGACGACTTTTCTTTAGTATCTACAAATAAAATACTAATTTTGTGAAGCTCCAAGGAAAAGTTTTCAGAGAATCAACATAAATATAACTAAGTCACAGTCAGCCATCCAGTGAAACCAGCTGTGATTCGCTTCCACAATTTTTTTTGTGTTGCCTTTTATTTTCATTATGAATCCAAAAAGACAGAAGGCACAAAAGTGGGAAGTCAGAGAAGGCAGAATAGGGGCACTACCCCACTTAAAACTAAGCTTGGTGTGAAGGGAAAGGTGTTGCTGTTTGCTCCTGTGGTGTGGATGTTACTTAGCATTATTGTCATCGCAGGTGAAATATAGTTAGGTGTGAGGCAGTCTGGGTGCACAGCAGAATTTTTCAGCTGGGGCTAAAGACCAGCTTTTAGTCCCTAGTTGTTGTTGCTTTTAAAGATTTATTTATTTATGCATACAAAAGCTGGGATCTAGGCTGGAGTTGTGGGGAGTGAGAGGATTCACCAGAGAGAGAGAGAGAGAGTGGGGAGCAGAACAGGCAGAACTACTGAAATACTGAGAGGAGCAGTGGGTGAGTCAGGAGAGGTCTGCTGCACCATGTGAGTCAACTCTCTGGTCTGGGATGGAACTTGTGCTGCAGTGACTGTGGACAGCTTCATAGTGCTGAGACTTAATCCCTTGCGCCACGAGGGAGGCCCTAGTCCCTAGTTTATACTCACTGTTTATACTTTGCTGGGTCTCAAGTTTCATCACCCCAAGGAAACCACATCTTTTCTACGTTGCTTCCATTTAATACATGCTTGAAATAGCCTGTTATAAAAATGCCCACTAGCATGTGTGTATTAACTAGCATTTATTAATTTTGGTTTATTTAATTTTTATACATGTACAATCTTTAACAAAGAGCACTGTACTTGTGTTTCATTATGTTATCCAGTCCTTTACAGCCCTCAGGGCCTAACGATTATAATAACATTAACAGCCACTAGCACTTACTGAGCACTTATTTCCTGCCAGGTATTATATTAGTTTGTCTGACCATTACCTGACCTCAGAAATTTGTCCTCTCCAACATCTGGTCAGCACACTCATCTTCTGTACTTTGTCTCCAACTACTGATTAAACTAGAGCTGTGCCTAGAAATAATCACTTTTATTAAATATTCACAATTAAAATGCAAATTTTGTTAAATGCCTCAAATACAAGTTTTCATGAAACTACATGTGTAACTCATGTGTAACTAAGCTACAACAATCCAGTGAAGTTTTCTGTAGGTACCAGGCTTATGATTTCTGAGTTTCGCATGCATTTTCATGTAAATAATTACATAATCATCACCAAGTATCCTATAAGGGGGTAATCTAATTATTCCTATTTTGCAGATAAGGAAATTGAGGCCTGGAGAGGTTAAGTAAATTATCTAACCCATCAGCTAGTAGGTAGCAGTGATGACTCAAACTTCAAAGTCTTACACTCACTGGAAAACATGTTCCACAAAGGTAGAAACCATATCTGTCTTGTTTGTGTCTCTCTGGTCCCTAGCACAGTGCCTGGTACATAGTGGGTGGTCAGTTAACACTGTAGAATAACTGAAAGTCTGATTCTCAACCACTGTGCTGTAGGGATCACACAATCAACACACTCCCAGTGATGATATAATTGGTGACAAGGGAGGCCCCACTAGTGATCAGAGGCAGATTAAACAATTCCTTCTCTTGCCACTTCTGGAAAACCAACTTCAACAAGTTCACATTTTGTTGACATTGGAGCTGTGGGAGATCTGTGTTGGTGATGCTGGGAAACTTAAGCATATTTCCCTTGGCCTATGATCTGGAAATGATAATTTCATTGACAATGAGTCCTGATTTTGCTTTGGAAAACTTTGCTGGCTAGTCATCAGTTGTGTGAATGACCACTTCTTATGGGAACTATGATTAGTTTTCATCACGCCTCTGTCTTTTGTTTCACTTTCTTATCATCAGAACTGGCTCATGTTAATGCATTTCCAGTCCCAACAGAAGAGAAATCAAAAGGGAGATGGTGTGAGTGTCCCAAAAGCACTCAATCTGATGACACAAGTGCATGCAGGGCAAGCTATCTCATTAGAGTTGACAGAGTGTCCCTGAGACAAAATGGAGCGCTGCAGCTGAAGTGGTGAGACCCCACAGTACAGCTACCTTTGGAACACAAGTGTGGGAAGGAGGCCTCCTGGAGGAAAGGTTTGCTGCAAATTGAAAACATTGAGCTCTGTGGATTATGAGAGGGTTGATTGTTTAGTAAATATTTCATCGAGAACATTAGCTGTGGAATTTGGATGCTTAAGTAATGCAGATAATTAAATGTAAATAATTAAAAATTAATAATGTTTGAAATGTTAAGCATTAATGAGACAAGAACTCTATCAGTAATACAGGGCATCCACTCATTCATAATATCTGCTAGTCACCTTCTGGGTTGTCTCACAGCAGAAACGACGGCAACAATTCCTAGTTCTGGGGATTCCATTCTTCATCCAAAAAGAACCTTTACCATGATGTGGTAAAACACATCGTAAAGAGATATCTTCTGGCATGCAATTTGTGGACACAGAACGGTTATTGGGGTGCATGCGAAGGAGGGTAGAAAAAATTCTGCAAAGACATTGCCAGAAACTACATTTTCAGTCAGAAGGAGCTAGAAATGAAACAGAGATGAATCCACATTTGTTTAGTGAATTATGTAATGGAAATAGCTCTCTGGAGAGTTGTTCCATTTAGTCTTTTCTTTCACTCTTGCTCTCACATCTTCAATCATTTCCCTTTTCCTTCCCAGTAGCTACTTCTCTTCCATCTAAAAATAATATGCTCAAGTGTTCCTTGGTGTACGAAGAGAATTCTCTCTACACATCTCCATAAAAACAATCCTCCTCTCTACACAAAGGTCTACAAACTAAAGCTCAATAACAAAAGTCAGGAAACATAAATGCGTGAAATAAATGGGAGGTGAGGAGGTTTAAGGCAAAAGGGAGTGGGAGAGCCTGTGGTAAATAGACATTAAACACCCTAGTCTGAAGGACATTCATATTGTGATATAATCGGTTTTTAATCCCTTTTAGTGAGATCCATGGGTGAGAAGCATAAATATTATTGGTCAAGTAGGTCAGAGGAGAATGAAAGCATATAAGAATAGGGCTAGGGGCCTCCCCGGTGGCGCAGCGGTTGAGCGCTGGGTTGCTAAGCTGCCCGCAGCCTCTGCAGCGCTGGCTCGATCCCCGGCTGCTCCCCGGCCACCGGAGGAGGGTCCCACATGGCACGCAGACCTCTCCTGCCGCCCGCTGCTCCCCTCAGCAGTGTACTTCGATCCTTCTGCCTGCTCTGCTCCCCGCTTTGGCTCTGGTGAATTCTCTCACCCTCCTGCGCTTCTGACTGTACCCAGTGCTTGTATAAACAAAACAAAACAAGTAAATAAATAAATAAATAAAACATGCCTCTATTTAAAAAAAAAAAAATAGGGCTGACATCAGTTTCAAGTACAGGATCCTCTTAATGTCTTATCCCAACAAGTAACAACAGCTGAACAGTGTGCTAGTCAGCTGACTCATTCAGTCCCTGCTCTTCTTGAAGCTTGCATATATTCTCTGTTGAAAACACCTTTTGGGTGTTTGTTTTTATTAGTACATTTTATTCTTTTCTCTACTATTCAGCAGCCTCAACACTTTCTCACACCACTTTCCATCAGGTTATCAATTATTTTCTTTTTAAAAATTTTATTGGGACTAATATGATATTGAACTGTGGTGATAATTTAGTAAGACTATTGTTAACTTTATTAATGTTCTAATTAAAAATAGAGGAGAATTGAATGATCCTTTCCATCCCTATTTCCACTTATTATTTTTAGTGTGTGATTTTGCACATCTGTCTTTCAGAAAAAGAGCTTATATTATCAAGCATCAAAAACATCAAGCAAAAATGACAAGCAAAGAACCCCAAATCCATGTAGTCAATTTAATTTAGGACCTCCAGCTTGCACTCTACCGAGAGTGGATCTATCTTTTCTGTTATGATGCTGATCCCCAGACATATATTCCCCAGCTTAGTCCAAGATGATATTCAGTTATATACAAAGCATCTTAGTGTGGCATCTACAAAGAATATGTCAAAAAAGGAGCCTGGTAGAGGTACCCTTTCACCCTGCCACACACACACACACACACACACACACACACACACACACACACACACACACACAGCTTCTGGTCCTGTTTCCTGATTTGAATTGTGACTTCAGTAATTTTGAGTCACTACTGTCTTTCACCTTCCACCTTCAGTGGGTTACAAAGTCCTATTAATTTTCACTATAAGAAAACTTTTACATCTAATTATTCTGCATTTAATTCTGCTGAAGTCTTTCTCATTGAAGACTTCATTTTTGCTTAAAGAAATCCCTACCCTTGCACTATTTTTCTGACTTCATCCCTTCTTTGCACCAACATACCTTGCACATTGAGGTTTCAGACAAACAGAGAGATAGAAGGTAGGTGGACTTGATAAGAGAGGAAATTGGCTGTTCATAACCTTTCATTTTGGTCAGAATTAGTCTTAGCTCTTTAGGGGCATTATGAGTTATGTGGATAAAGGTTATTGGTCAGGTAGAACACAGGAGAAAAAAGTCAGACAATCCTGAGAATCATTGAAAGCCATTCCATTCCCTCTAATGACTGTCAGTTAGTGAATGAAGCTGATTTTCTGAGCATCTGGCACTTAGGTGGTTAGGAGATATTTGCCCCATGAAGGAGGTAATAGACTACATGGTGCCTTAGGAAGCAGGAACTTCCAACCAATTCCCCCACCCCTCACTGTATTTTTAGATCCTTTTTTAAATCCCTTCATCAACAAAGAGAAAGGGGGAGTTTTTTAGTGTTAGTCAGAAGGTGTTTATTCTTCCCGAGAGAAATAAATGCTAGATTGATTTTTTTTGGTGGTGGTGGTGGGGGGGGTCTTCTATTTCCCAGAGGTGCCAGGCAATTGAGGATGGAGTATGGGAATGACCCTGTGAACATAAGGAAACACTTTCTTTTCTAGTCTTTTTTATTTCTAGTCAAATCCTTTGTTTCTACCCAAGGAAGTTCTGAATCTAAATGTGTTAATTATAACTAATAAGTTAGAATTTGTCTATTTCTATGCTTTTAAAATCTGCATTTTAAATGGTTATTTAGAACAAATTTCTCTACTTCAAATTTACTAGACAGCTTTCGATTACTTAAGTGGTTATGAATAAATTCCTCAATTGGCAGTTAAGATTCCTTATAACAGGGTCCTACTTTCTACCTGCCTTCAGTTCTAAACTCACCTACTGACTAGTCTACTCAGCCTACACTGCTTTCTGAACATACTCTATGGCTTTTTCTTGTTTCAACTCAGTTTTCCCCCTCTATGTGTAAAGTCTTCACCTTGGCTTCTTCTATCAGACTTTTTGGTCCACACTAATTACTTCCTCCTTTACAAAAACTTCCTTGTAAAACTAGATATGCGTTCTCTTTCTTCTAAATCCCAAACTGCACTGGAGCTCAAACACTTATATCAGTAACATATTGCATGAACTCTCTACTACCTTGATTATTGAATCATTTTCCTACTACATTTTAAAATTTCTCATCTGTGTTATTTTTTTTTTGATGTTTTGATGTTAATTTTTGATGTCCTATTCAGTTCTGCATTTCATGGAACAACCAAATAGCATCTCCAATTCCTGGCCATACTCCCCTGTCTCATTTGCCAGCTCCTCCTCTATAGAACCATTATATTGGGACTTCTCAGGGTAATCATCCTGAATTCCTCTAATGTCAGGGGTTTCTCATTATATATTTGCATTACTTTAAATAATAATGGCCTATTAACAAAGATGCACTTCCAAAAGTGCATCTTTATTTTCAATTTTTCATTTGAATGTCAAGCCCTTATAGTTCAAAGTCAACTCAGATATCTAGGACTCAATCTGTACAACTGAAATTTTAAGTTTCTCTGATTGTCTAAGAAGGTGGAGAAGAAAAAATAGGAATCGTAGACAAAAAAAAAAAAAAGGAAATAATCTCTGTTGAAAATGAGAAAGCCTTTTCCAATGACCCCAGAACTGCAAGCTCCTGAAAGTGATACTGTAATTTTCCCTAACTTGCTCTAGGACTCAAAAGGACCTTGGAATCATCCAGTCCATGTCCTCAGTTGTATCTTAAAATTACTATCTTCTGGTACAAAGTCCAAAGTTGTTGCCATTGACTGTAATCTCTTATGTGGGCCTTAGAAAAATCTTTAGTATTTAAAATTCTTTAGGAATAGTTCAACAACCAATGCTATTTAAAAAGATGACTAACTATAAAATTTACAATAAATCTTGCAGATTTTTTTCCAATTGGGCCACCTTATAAATGCTATTTAATTACCTAAAAGTAATAGTCTCCAAAATAAGGGTTGACGCCACAGAGGGAACAACCCCATAGAAAAGATTCTTCTGTCTCAAATGCCAGTAGCACATGCACATAATGTTTCAAAGAAAGAACATCATTCCATGAAACTTGCCTGTGAAGTTTTCTCCAAGGAGAAATCCTCATTCACAAAAAAGAAACAAACCATTATTTTTGTTGTATTTCTTTTCCTTACTATATCTTAGAGTATGAACAACCAAATGTGCAAACTGGTGACCTCGAAAAGACCTGCTTATCCAAGGTTCTGCAACCCTGGCAACACTAGAGTGACTCTACCTCCCCCAGCGAAACTAAGTAGCCCCCCTTTTACCTCCATCTCTAGAGGCTCAGCAACCAGCTTCCCTGCCTGTTTGGTGATCCAGGGCCCTCTACTGCTTCCATGTGGAGAAAAGAAACAGCTGTGGAAACAAGACTTCCTTTGAGGAAGTAAACTCATTTAAGGTGCTTGTGTCTTAATTTATATTTTGGTTTTCTACCTTAAGAGAAGTCCTAGTAGATTAGAGACCTGGCCCTGGGTTTGAGTCTCAGGCAAAATTTGGATTCAAATCCCCTAATGGGGACAATATGAAAAGGGCAACTGGTGGGTTATTCTAGTTCTGGTCCTGGGTTTGAGCAGTTTGGGTTCTAGTCCCAAATATTCTGGTTCTTGCCTGTTTTAATCTTGTTGTTTTTTTGTTGTTTGCATTTGTATCTTTTCTGGTGCATTTGACTGAATTTGGCTATTTGGAGCTAAAACTCCTTTGGTGGCTGAATCAACACTCTTTAAGATCCCAGGTTATGAGGATTCTTGGACCCTGAAGCACATTTGCAGATTCAAAACAAACCCATAGATTAAGATCCTGTCTCAGTCACCTGAGGAACAACCCATAAACAAAAAAAGGGGGCAGGGGAGGAAATGCCAATAGTTCTTATTTCACTCTGAAGATAGACTATTGTTTCAAATTAAAGACAATGAATCAGACATTTGCTTTAAAGAGTTATAGACCAACAAAATAAAGAAAGTGACAAGTAGGGCACTATAGTACATAAAACAGAGATATAATCTTAATTATACAATGAATTTCCAGTGAGTGTAAAACTACTCAGAGCCCTAGAAAACATTCAAAGAACAAATTACAAAAGGAAATAATACAATGAGCTGACAGATAATTGCAAAATTTCAACCCAACTAGAAATCTTTATTGCCTGTTGCTTTTCTTTTGAAAAATTAAGACTGTTTTCACCTCTGCAGATCACCTTTCAGTGACACTCGAGGAGAGTTCAGTGTGCTTGGGGTGTCAGTCAGGAGCCAATTCCTGGTTCTTTCCTTTGCTAACAAATGACTGCTCAGAACTCTGTAGAATCCTCAAAAAGTTACTGTCAATCTTACCTGAGCTGTTATGCATAGGGTCAGACATAGAATCCATACTTAGTAATTGTAAGCTCATGAGAGTGGGACTTAATTTGTTCATGAATGTATTCCTAGGGGTTAGAGAACATTTGCATTTTGCAGGCATTTCATAATAATAATTCTTGAATTAAATTGCATCTAAATGATTTAAATTACCACCTTGCTATATGTGCTTACCACAAAGTCCAAATGTTTTGATATAAATGTTAGGCCCAGAGGTTTTTAGATTTTGTGCTAACTTTACAATTCAATTTTTGGGCATCTGTTTGGCAATTTCCTTTTTATAAGAAAATAAAATAATATCAAAATAACCAGCTAATCAACAGCAATATTATTCCCAAATTATTAAGATTACTTCTAGTTGTTTAACACTTCAAAGAAGAATCAACTTACCACCTTACACCTTTATATGTACATATTTATTCAATTCAATAAGAGTATGCAAAGCCACACACACTGAATATATTGCCAACAGTGATGATTTGTGCTTGAATAACTCCTGAATAGAGTTCACTGTTCTATGGGTCTTTGGTGGGATTTTTTAAAAAATGAATTCTGTGCCTGAGATGACATTAAAATGGGAAAACCCATAATCTGCTTCCCCTCACCTCTATTCTGGATCATATTAATTTCCTTTCATTAACCCAAGCAATAAGATTACTTCAACATACTTTAATTAGTTTTACTTCCCACCTATTTCCGAAAAAAAAAAAAAAAGAGCAGTCCATATTAAAAGTGTTAGTGTCTTTAAGTTGTAGAATTGAATATACCTAGTTAACTCAGGGTCAAAGGATAACATACTAAAGAACCATTGCTTTTTCCCCCTGTGACAAATAAATAAAAGTTTATTATCTGCCCATATACTTATTGCGCTAAATTAATTTCTATTAAATCAGCAAAAAGCAAAGTAAAATCAGACTTATGACACAACCAATAGTAGAATGAAATTAAAGTAATATAATTTGTGAATACTGTATATAGCTTTCAAATACACCTTCATAATATATAACTGATTAGCTTAAAAATTCAAATTATGACTGAATATCCCAAAGAGGCTTTCTAATGGGGACTATCTTTCTTTCTTTTTTTTTTTTTTTGCTTCAGAAGAACTGACTAGCAAATGCTTCCCGTTTAGCCTGTTAATAACTACCAAATATTCACAGTATTCCCTAGGCTTTCACCATTTCTCACATCGTCAGGTTTTAGCATGCAGGTCTTATTCTCAACCCAATTACCTGGATAGGAAGCAGGAACTTCGCAGCTGTCACAAAAACAACTTATACCATTTTAGAAAGGCATTGCTATCAATAACCAAAAAAGGGGATTTTATCGCAGACAATATGTGAAATTGCAACTCACTGACAAAGCCACTGCAGAACCCAGGTGATAATATTATTATAGTAATTACCATATGTCTTACATCAAATGCAAACTCCAGTTTTATTATCATTCAGGTTTTCTAGAAGGAGATAGGAGGGAGCTGTCATGGTTAGATAGATAGTTTGTCCTCTATTCATCTGCTTGCTCCCCACTTAAACACAGGTTTTCTATTCTACTAAAGGAAATACAATTATAACTCCATTTACATGGAGAACAAGAAAAGTCCTGGGTTAATTACAGGTAAGTTTCTGTTTACATCCCCTGGGGCTAGCCACAGCCAGGTTCCACTTCTAAGGTGTAAAAAAAAACTGCTGGAGTATGAACAAAATCCACATTTTTTATTCCACTCTTGAAATTCTGTGTGGCCAAAGGGAATCTGTCACTCAAAGATGTTTCAAACGTAACCTCAGAAACCTCCGTTTTCCAAAGTCTGAATGTAGTTAAAATAAGTTTAGAGCCCGAAGTCTAAACAAAAGAAGAGAAACAAGGTGGCTGGAAGCCATCCATACAAAGATTGGGAAAAGAGGACATGGAAATGCTATTAACGTTGTATAATCAATTGATTGGAAATGTGAGACTAAAACATAATCGAGGGAAAGAGCCTGAATGGCAAGACATTAGAAGTACAATGTACTGACAACAGACTAGGCTTCTAGAACATAATTGTCCTTATCTGTTAGGTTCCCAGGCCTGTTCTTTTATGGTTTACCATTTTTTTTTTTTTTTTTTTGGCTGAAGAAAGGGTGGACTACTGTATTAATCTCAGCTGATGTCAGGGCTATGTCCTTGGTATTTCCAGTCCACAGAAGAGAATTACTTCTTCTGATTTAGATTCAGCTTATCAAAAATATGGACACAGCAGGTCTATGTCATTTATTTTCTTGCCAAGGTAATTGCAGACTGTTTAGTAGTCCTGTTGCAAATGAAAATCTTCTGAATTCTGGATATTCTAGATCTCTAAACCCATTCTTTTCCTAGTAACAGCTCTATCTTATTTTGCTCATAGTTATCACAACCTTATGTATCTTTTATTATGTATTTGTTTAATTACTTTCAATTTCACTCTCCCTCTCATCCCCCACCACATAACCATGCTAGCTTTCTGAAAGCAAGGATCCTGGAACGGCATCAGATACCTAACAAGTACTTAATCATTATGTTAAATGAAAGAATAAACTGCTAGATGACTTCAGAAGATCGGAAAGTTGATGCTGGCATTTGCCATATGTTTCTAGATAGGGAGGATTTTTCTTTATGGACCATTTCTCCAGAAACAACATTTTAAGATCCTATTTAAGAAATGACATGGAAAACAATTCCAGTTTATGATCTGAGATTCTTCTGAAGATAAAACAAGTCACCTCTAAAGAGTTATAAGGCATGCCGTTTCCAGAAGAACCAGTCATAGAGAAAAATGAGGGATGACTCTTACTTCGGTTCACTTGAATCAGAAGAGGTGGGAACTGCAAATGGGAAGGAGAAAGCAAAGTAGTATTACCCTTCTAATGAAGAAGGTGAGTATGCCACTCTAATTCAAGGCATATTCCTAAATATGGAATTCCTTACTTTCAACCTGAAGACCTGCATGTTTTTCTTTTTTATTAATTAATTAAATTTTTTCTCTTAATCCTTCTAGTCCCCCTAGTTCTCCCACCACTGTATCACCCATGAACCATCATCATATTCCCTTGTGTTCATCGCTCCCCTATTTTGCCCCTCCCCCAACCTCCCCTTCCTTTGCTTGTATGCCTCAGTTCTATGGTCAGCTTGCTAGTTTTGACTTTTTCTTGACCTTTTGTTTGGTTTCTCTCTATTCTGCATATAAGTGAGACCATCTGGTATTTATCTTTTTCCTTGAAGACCTACTTTTTTTCTATAATAAATTAAACGAACAACAACAGAAGCCTAGTTTGTCAGCCAAGAGGCATTGGAATACTTCATATAAGAGGGATAACCTTGGTAACAACCTTGTCAGCTGGACTGCAAGATATTTCCCAAGTTCAGTTTTCTAATTTTATAGAGACAACCCCATATTCTTCACCTTCCACTACAAGGGAGACTTCTTAATGGTACAACTTTCAACTTTGGAGAGATTCTCAACTCCTCTTAGAAGCTCAACTCTACTCGCAAGATTCTCCTGTTAATGAACTTTCCCTGAATTTTATCACCAAGTGTATCCACTTTTCCAATTCCTTCAGCTCTGCCTCAAACCCATCCCACTTTCTCTCAGCAAATGGGAAAACCAAAATCTGGTAGATTCCCCAACTGCTCCTCCTCACATCTATGGCTGTATCTGCTTTATATGCAAGTTAATTTCTTTTTCTCTGGTCTCAGAGAAAGAGGTTTTCATCCCCCTCCCCCAATTAAGGATAATTCTTCATGCTATCCACCCCGCCCACCATGCTCTCTCGCCAGTCCTGGACCTTGCTTTAAATTGATCTGCTCCCATATTGAAAATCTCTCTTCTAGTAACTCTTCATGGTCAAAAAGCATAAATTTAAGAAAAAACTCCTCCTGATTCAACAATCCCCTCTAACTATCACCCAAGTAAATATCTGCCTCTACTTCTGCCTTGCTAAGCTATTCAAATCCAATTTCCACTCCCCCTCACTAAGGTCAACAACTCTTCTTAATTCATAAATCTGATGAACTTAGGCCTTATTTTACTTCTCTCACTCCTCCTCCTTTTCCTTCTTTTTTGTACCCTCTTCACCTTGAAATTGTGGGAATCCTGAACATTCTGTACTAAATTTTTCACCTTCCTGACTTCACTTACTTTTTGCTGATTTTTCTTCTACAGAAAAAAATGTTTCCTGGGCCTCATCCTTAAGTCTTCTTTACCTTCTAGAGATGATCGAATGACTTAATCCATTTCTATAGCTCCAGCTACTGTCTGGAAAATACTAATGGTTTGAGAAACTTCTCTGATCCAAAACTCTTAAGGACCCTACAGACAAGTGTCTGATACATTCCAAACCCCACAAACACATCAAACCAACATACGAGAAACTGAATCTCATCTATCTAAACCAAAAGTCTATTACATGTAAACTTTAAAATGTTGTAAATATGAAATATTTATAAATATATTATAAATATGAAAATGTTATAAATATGAAAACTGATTTCATTATTTTATTAAACGTCATATACCTATATCACTTAGGCTTGCTAAGAGGGCAGAAGCTACCAAAATGAAGTAAAGAGATAATGAACTCCAATAATTTCAACATGTGCATTTTGATTTACCTACAAATCATGCTTAGAAGTAAAATTTAGATTAGTCAAAGTACCAGTGTTCAGTCTTTATTGCTTAATGATGTTTGGTCAATAATTGGGCACATATGTGATGGTGGTCCCAATAGGCTATACCATTCAATCTAATCGTGCAGGGGGCTAAACTATCTAGATTTGTGTAATCACACTTTAGAACTTTTGACCAACAAAATTGCATAATTATGCATGTCTCAGAATAAGGCCATCATTGTTAAGAAACACAAAACTGTACTAGTTATCTATTATTGCATACCAATATTATCACAATTTAGCAGCTGAGATACCACACATATTATCTCAGCTTCTATGGGTTAGGCATCTAGGCTTGACTTCCTGGGTCTTCTGCATAGGGCTGCAGATTGCAAGGATGCATTAAGATGTTAGAAGTGGTGGTGGTTCCATCAGAGGCTTAGCTGGAGAAGAATCCACTTATATACTCAGTCCGGTTGTTAGCATAATTCAGTTCTTTTTAATTTCTTGCTGGCTATTAGTAGCCACTGCCCTCAACTCCTAGAAGCTTTCAGCAATTTCTTCCTTTGTGGAAACAATAAGAGCATTTGTTTCCTCGAAGTCATCAAGATAAGGAAAAATTCCCTTAACGAGGGACTTACCATCTTATGTTATCACATACTTATAATCATGAATAATCATCTCTTCTCTACTGTATTGTTTAGAGGTGAATGGCAGGACCCATGAACACTTGAGTTGAGTGGAGTATACAGCACATAAGTAACTGCCAGGAGGGAGGGATTTGGGAGCCACCAAAAGAGTCACTCTGCCACAAGCAATATGTACTTTTCCTTTAGAGACAGATATCATAAATATCTCAATTTTTTAAAAGATTTATTTATTTATGCACAAGAACTGGGGTACAGGCCATAGGTATGGAGGGTGAGAGGATTCACCAGAGACAGAATGGGGAATAGAACAGGCAGATTGACTGAAATACACTGCTGAGGGGAGCTGCAGGCGAGTCAGGAGAGGTCTGCTGAGCCATGTGGGTCTCCTCCCTGGCTGGGGATGGAACTCCTACTGCAGTGGCTGCAGATAGCTTCATAGGTTGTGTCTTAACCCCTTGCGCCACCACGGAGGCCCCAATATCTCAATTTTTGACTGACCTTTGAATATCTTCTCTTAGTTAATAACAAATAAGTAGAGGTTATAAGTATGGATGTCCAGATGTCCATTCTGTAAATAAAGTACAAAGTAAGTCATAGTACCCTTTAACTTAGAAGCTCAATTTTTCAAATTTTAGATTTATTTCAAGGAACCCACACAAAGTAGCAAGGACATGCAATAAATACAGAGAGAGAACTTCGTAGATTAGTTATTCATTTCAGAATCCTACCAAAGAGCCTGCTAGAGAGAAGGTAATTAATTCATTTGAATTTTATTACTTTCCCTCCATCTGTTCTGAGAGTGGGGGATGATGGTGTTGAGAAGGGAATTGAACTAATAAGCCATCAGAAATATTCACTATGTAGGTCTATAATAGCAGCTACTGTCCCAAGAAAAATACAACTTATTCACAAAACTGTTATTCAAGAACTGCATCAGCCCTTTGACAATTCTACCCCACTGGGGTGGATAAGCTGGTGACTAGTGAAACTATTTATTTTATTTAACAAAGACTTAGAGTGTGTATTATATGCTAGACATTGTTCTACATGATTTACACTTATAACCTGTCCTTATAAAAACAGATTTTATTACTACCTTGATTTTACAAGATGATGAGATAAAAGAAATAAAGACAGATTAAGTAAATTGTGGAAGGTCAATAAACAAGAAGGGGACAAGATTAGGATTTGAAATGAAAGATTTCCCGTCTAGTCTGCTATGTCACTCTCTAAACTCACAGTATTCTATGTTGATATAAAGCAAATGTGAGCGTCATCTGGAATTTAATTTATCTAGTAACAAAATGAAAAGATTAATATGACGGCAGCCATCAGGTAAGCCAAAATGGATGCTTACAAGTACATGCAAGAGCTGTGAAAGAAGATGCAGGCTGATCTGATGTGTTTTCTTCTCAGGGTGTGTTCTCAGGGAGCCAAAGGGCACCCCACCCCACCAGGCAAGATAAAGCCTGCAGACAGGGATTTAAGGCCATGCACAAGTTTATGTCATATATGGGATTCGTGTGCACCCTGGTGGTTGAAAGTGGCCAATTCCAAAGGGTGCAGCCCTTGGCAACCATGTCCATTATGGTGTTAATTAGCTCAAGTTCACTAAAGGCCTTCAATCTGTTGCTGAGAGCGAGCTAGATGCCACAGTGGGACTCAGGGTCTTGAATTCTTCCTGTGTTGGTGGAGATTCCACATACAATTTTTTTGAGGCTATCCTCATTGATCCATTCCATAAAGTGATCAAAAGAAATCCTGGCACCCGGTGGATCATTAACCAATCCATAGGCAAAGGGAGAGGGTGGGGCTGACATCTGCAGCCCTCAAGATTGGAAAGGGCCACATTCCTGGTGGTTCTTGCAGTGAAGCTTGGAGAAAGAAAGCACAATACTCTCCAGCTTCAACACTATCACTGATAAGTAATGTTTTACAAGTCTTACCTAACAGACAATTTAGGAGCATCAAAAACAAAACAAAATACCTAAAAGATGATCTATTTATGGAGAAAACAAAAACAGGTATACTAAATCAAACAAAGCAAAAACAAACTTTGGAATATAAGACATTTCTCACCTAGTATTCTTTTCCACAAGTAAAGGGAGGGAAGCAGGTGGGTAAATTTGGTCAAAGGGGAGAATGGTATGATGAAGAATAAAAGTGCATTTTTAGTGGTGAATTTAATATGCTATTATACATATATTGATTCTCATTGACGAATACCTAAATTATAAAATGTTATAACTCAATGTTACTTTAATAATAAAAAAATGAAAAGAACTAGGGGAAATTAAAATTAATAACATTTTAGTAAATACAAAATTTTAAATGTATTATTTAAACACATTCAGTAAATTGATAATGAGAGTTTCCGTTGCTTATTTCATACTAAATTTTCAACATCTTATGTGTATTTTACAGTTACACTATGTCTCAGTCGAGACTACCACATTTTTGAGTGTTAGCAGCCACATGTGGCAAGAGGCTACTATAATGGACAGTATGATTCTTTTTTTTGAACAATTTCTGCAATATTTATCTTTTTAAAAAAAATCTATTTATTTATGCATATAAGAGCTGGGGTACAGGCCAGAGATGCAGGGGGGTGAGAGGATTCACCAGAGATAGAGCGGGGAACAGAACAGGCAGACTGACCGAAATGCTCTGCTGAGGGGAGCAGTGGGTGAGACAGGAGAGTCTGCTTTGCCATGTGGGTTGCTCCCTGGCCAGCTGGGGATCGAACTCATGCTGCAGATAGCTTCTTAGTGTGGTGCTTAACCCCTTGCATCACCAGGGAGTTCCCCGACAGTATGATTCTTTACTGTACTTCCTAACTATACTATGCTGCCAGTGGCAAAGCCCCAGAAGTATTTCTTTAATTTATTTTTTTAATATGAGTGCATACTTGATTTGTTTATCCAAGCTGAAACATGAAAACATGTGAATTGGGCAAATAAGACTAGTGAGTTATTTCATTAGATTTTTAACTCCCTGAAGGCAGGGGTTATTTCTATCATTTTCACCACTATGTTCTCTGGAAGCCAAAGTAATGTTCACAATATCAGCAAGCACTCAACAATATTTTTTAAAGGAAAAAAAGGTTTGAAGGAAACTGGATTTTGTATTTTTAACCATTAGATGCATGTACTAATTGATCAATATATTAAGATGGCAAGATTGGGTTCACTCAGTTGAATCCATCAAATAGATCCCTGTGCCAGAGCCCATGATATGCAACAATTCCAGAGAAAAAGCAGAAGACAGAACTGAGTCCTGCCCTTAACATGCATGCAAGGGAGGGCCTCTCTAGTGACCTAGGGGTTATGTCTCAATGCTATCACTTCTATGGCCTGAGTTCAATCCCAGGCCAGGGAGCTAACCCACATATGGTGCAGCAGACCTCTCCTTTCTCTCCTGCTGCTCCCCTCAGCAGTGTATTTCAGTAGATCTGCCTCTTCTGCTCCTCACTCTGTCTCTGGTGAGTCCTCTTACCCCCTGAGCCTCTGGCCTACCCCAGCTCTTCTACACAAAGGGTAAATAAATAAATATTTTTAAAAAACAAACAAACATGCGCATAGGGGAGACAGATCTTTGGACAATACAGCATAGATATGGGCAGGGAACATAACCCCAACAGCCTAGGTGTGATTGACTCTGGGCACAGGGTGGGCGTAAGGGAAAACAGGATGGCAAGAGGGCACATCCTGAAGAGCAAAGATGACTAATTCTGAGGTTAGGCAAGAGCAGACATGCATATTTCCAAAATATTCACCTTTTCATTTTTATCATATTCAAATATGCACCCAGTCTTTTTTTTTTAAATTTATTTCTTTATGCATACAAGAGGTGGGGTGCAGGCCAAAAGTGCAGGAGAGTAAGAGTATTCATCAGAGACAGAGCCGGTAGCAGAACAGGTGGATCGACTGAAATACACTGCTGAGGGGAGCAGCGGGCAAGACAGGAGAGATTTGCTGCACGATGTGGATCAGCTCCCTTGTGCTGCAGTGGTTGAAGATAGCTTCAGCCCCTTGAGCCACCAGGGAGGCCCCATATGTACCCAGTCTTTATTAGCTGGGGTAAATCCACCCATCTTATTTAGGTGGAATTCCACGGAAACTACCAGCAAAACCCTCAATAGTTCAAAACCACTTTACTAAACATAGAGCTTCCACATGATCCAGCAATTCCACTCCTAGGTATTTACCCAAAGGACACAGAAACATCAATTCCAAAGAACACCTGCACCCCTATGTTTATAGCAGCACTATTTACAATAGCTAAGCTTTGGAAACAGCCCAAATGCTCAAAAATAGATGACTGGATCAAGAAGATGTGGTACATATATACCATGGAATATTACTCAGCATTCAAAAAAGAGAAACACATGCAATTTGCAGCAACATGGATGGCGCTGGAAGGGATCATGCTCAGCGAAATAAGCCAGAAAGAAAAAGAAAAATACCGATGGTCTCACTCATAGCAGGAATCTAGAAAACTTAAATAAGGGACCAGGAAAATGAATAACTATAAGAAAGTGAAAATCAAAATCAACAAAAAACTATGAACCAGAGACACTTTTGGGGGGGTGCGTGGCAGGAGGGGAGGGATTGGGGTCAGAATGAGGGGGTTGCAATTGTATGGGGAATATAAAAATAAAATTTATTATTTAAAAAAAATTTTAAAAAAGTAGGTAAAGCAATGGAACCAAAGTATTTCATCTATTGCTATGACATTGAAAAACAGCCACCGCCCTACTGAATTACCATATATTAAGGGCTTGATGTGACACAGTTGATATGAAACAAATAATTACAAGCATTTCCTTTTCTTAAAAGTCACACTCCCAAAAACATAATTTTGGTGCAGCATACTATATTGAAATGGCCATCATATAGCTCATCATGTTAAAAATCAACGAAGGATGAAAATATGAGTATTCAAAACAAGTCAGATTAGGATAAAGCTGTCAACCTTTATGTATTATTCTCTGGTCTCAGTGAAGAAAAGAGAGAAAAAACAGAGCTGGTAGTAAAATGTGAGGTTATATTTTATCCTGCTTTGTGCTAAAAGTCCCATAGTACAAATTGCTGAATACCAGCAAAGTAATACCAGATCTCTCTGGGGGCTCCCTCCCAACTGCATGTAAAAATCCCTCCCAGATTGTCCCCATCATGCTTCGTTTTCTTCCAATAAATCACACATTGAAATATCACCACTTTCCACTTTGAACCCCAAATTAGGCCCTATAGCTTATGGTTAATCTTCTGGAAAGCAGCATTAATACTGTCATACACAATTATACCAGAATCACAAATAAATGACTTTAACAGATTTACAAACAACCTTTATGGACAAACTCATCCATCAAATTTAAATGCTTGAAAATGCAATAATGTCTTTTATTAAACAAGCCTAAAGAGAATGGATATATTTTATTGTTGTCAAGAGTTAGTAAAATGAGATGGAGATCTTGAGGGACTCTACAGCTAAGAAAAAAAAAAAAAAGACCTTAAGTCCTATTAAAGTAAATAAGACAAGTTCAAGGAAAAAATTTTGAAGATTCAGTTGAAGTTATACATCTACTAAAACACGCAAATTTAGTGTGTGTATGTGTCCTCTACTTAATTATTTTTTCCAGGGTTAATTTCTGAACATGTATCTCATCCTTTTTTTCTTTTTGGTTTGTTTTAAAAGCTATCACAATTGGGCCTTTGTTAAATTCTTTCTCAGTAATGATAAAGGAAAAAATAGTCTCACTTCACTTTCAACCTCTCTTGCTACTAAAATGTTGAAGATCATAGCTACACTTTATTTTTCCCATCTGCTTATCACCTCCAGTATAGCATTATTTATAGTGGTGACAAAGTAAAATATAAATGTATTCCACAGTAAAGAAACAGATAAACAAATGGTACAATCCTAAAATGTATTTATGCATTCATTAAAACATTTTACTAAAATTTTTAACAAGGAAAAGCAAAAGGAATACAATGTTAGAAAGACAAAAACCAGACACAAAGTTATGTATCAGGTATTATTTGAAGGTATTAAAATTTATATATATCTGAAAAACATCATAAAAAGTAAAAAAAAATCAAATTGGGAAAATTTGCAATACATGATAGACACGAAGAATGAATTTACAGCTAAAACAAGTCTTCACAAAGCAATTTTAAACAAGACATGATGCTCAATTTGAAAATGGAAGGTCCACAGAAGAAATAAAAATGGTCAATAATAGGCATATAAAAAGGTGTTTAACTGAAATATCAATGAAAAGGAAGTGACCTATCATTTTCACCTAATGATTGGGGTAAATATTTCATTTTCTCTTAGTAAATTGGGAATATATTAGTAATACTGATGAGAGTATGAGGAATAATCTTATAATAATAATCTCTCACCAGTGAGAGCATAAATCCTCATAACCTTTCTTTTGGTGGCCCTGAAATAGATATCAAAAATGACCTAGTAATTTCTCTTGTAGAAATTTATCTCAAGGAGCTATTAAGTACAAGACTACGTGTACAAAGAGCTTCACTGAAGCATTAGTTCAGAGAACAGAAAGCTAAAAACAGGGCCTCCTTGGTGGCGCAGCGGTTGATCGCTGGGTTACGAAGCTGCCCGCAGCCTCTGCAGCGCCGGTTCGATCCCCGGCTGCAGAGGGTCTTACATGGCGCGCAGACCCCTCCTGCCGCCCACTGCTCCCCTCAGCAGTGTACTTCGGTCCTTCTGCCTGCTCTGCTCCCCGCTCTGGCTCTGGTGAATTCTCTCACCCTCCCGCACTTCTGACTATACCCAGTGCTTGTATAAATAAATAAAGAAAATAAATCCTCAAAAAAAAAAAAAAGCTAAAAACAACCTACATACCCATAAATAAGGGATTGGTGACATAATTCTTTTTATTTTATTTTATTTTTATACTCCCCATACAATTGCAACCCCCTGATTTTGACCCCAATCCCTCCTTCCCGGGCACCCCCCCCCAAAGTGTGTCTCTGGTTCATAGTTGTTTGTTGATTTTGATTTTTTCTTTCTTATAGTTATTCTTTTTCCTGGTCCCTTATTTAGGTTTTCTAGATTCCTGTTATGAGTGAGACCATCCAGTATTTTTCTTTTTCTTTCTAGCTATTTTGTGAGCATGATCCCTTCCAGCTCCATCCATGTTGCTGCAAATTGCATGCATTTATCTTTTTTGAATGCTGAGTAATATTCCATTGTTTATATGCACCACTCCTTCTTGATCCAGTCATCTATTTTTGGGCATTTGGATTGTTTCCAAAGCTTAGCTGTTGTAAATTGTGCTGCTATAAACATAGGGGTGCAGGTGCTCTTTGGAATTAATGTTTCTGTGTGGTGACATAATTCTTAAAACCTCTTAAAACGATCTATTTTAAATTCAACCAGTTAAAAGAATCATGTACATCATTAAAAAGAATGTTTCTCCATATTTCTTGATATGGAAATATGTCCCAGAAATTCAACTGCATAAGAAAAATATCCAGAGCATGATATAGAGAATGCCCACTCACATAAATTGCAGGAATAATGGTGCCTAGGTGTGAGTAAAGAGGTGGCTAGTTGTTCACTGATAAAATTACAATGGTTACCTCTGGATGATGGGATATTCCCCACACCCTCATATACTGCTCACATTTTCTCAATAAGTGTGCTACTTTAATTCTACAAAAATATTTATATGCAAAGATGAAAGTAGTTTACATGCAAAAATAAAAGTAATTACCCCTTGATAGTAGGATTGTGCAATTTTTTTCTTTTAGAGCTTTCAATATTTTCTAATTTTTCTACTATTACTTTCTTTACTTCCATTACAAGGGAAAAAATAAGATAGCAAGAAAGAAAAGAGACTTGGAATTGCTGGCCCCTGTTCCCCTGATGGTAGTAGGCAGATCTGTCTGCTCAGTTTTTCCACAAATGTGCCAGTTGTGTGGGAGGCAAGGGATGTTGCTTTTTGGCTGTCCTTGCCAGATCTCAGTAACCCAGGAAGCCAGAAAACCGTGGGTGGGGTGGAAGTTCTAGTTTCAGTGTTGCTGGTTTATGGATTAAATATGTGTCAAGTCTAGATTCCAGCTATCTCTTCTAGAGAGTTTTGCCACTAATTATCTCCAAAAATATTGTCTTTCTAAAGTTGAGAAAGCAAAGCTTTCAGTTTTTGAGATAGTAATTTGTACCTCCCATAGGTTCAAGGAATGGAAGAAATGTTCGCGTTTATTAGTGGAACTCCTGGAAAAAAATTAAAATTAAGGTTTTTGTTTATAGATTTTTTTCAAAGCACATAAATAATGATGGTATATATCATGTAAGACACACAGACCTCTTTCTTGCTCTTCTTCTGGTATCAAATACTTGGTTTTGATGTCTATCCCTAATAATGGAGATTTTAAAACTCCTGAATGCATTTCCATGAGAGGTTCTGTCACTTGAAATGTTAAAGCAAAGGACAGACTGCTCTTACTCTGAATTAATTTGAGTAGAGTGTTGACTGAAGGCAGAAAAATGGACTCTGCCCTATGATCTTCAAGTACAAGTCATTCTGATGGCAAAGTTAAATATGTCTTCGACTTTGAATTGGTAAATATAAATAGATTGGAATCTTTAAGGAAATCAGGCCAGTGAAAATCACTCATTCTTTCCAGTTTGAAAAAAGTATAAAAAATCTAATTATTGCTCATGGACCTCTACTGATCAAGACTGTTTGGACCCCTCAAAAAACAAATATTTCTTAACACTTCGAAGTCTCTTTTTGGAACCTCTTGGTTTCCTTAGCTGAAATTGCTCTTGGCTTTAAACTCTGGATATTTATTTTTTTTTTAAAGATTTTTTTTTTTTTTAATAGAGGCATGTTTATTTATTTATTTATTTGTTTGTTTTTGTTTATACATGCACTGGGTACAGTCAGAAGTGCGGGAGGGTGAGAGAATTCACCAGATCCAGAGCGGGGAGCAGAGCAGGCAGAAGGACTGAAGTACACTGCTGAGGGGAGCAGCGGGCGGCAGGAGAGGTCTGCGCGCCATGTGGGACCCTCCTCAGGTGGCCGGGGAGCAGCCGGGGATCGAACCGGCGCCACAGAGGCCTCGGGCAGCTTCGCAACCCAGCGCTCAACCGCTGCGCCACCGGGGAGGCCCAAATTCTGGATATTTAAATCAATAGAACTGCTTATTCAGTCATTGTTGAACACCAGGGGTGGGGTGGAAGGGAACTTCGGTTTGTACGTGACAGAGTATGAGGAAGTTAAAGAAACAAGTTTAAACTAGTCCAACAGTAAGGCTGACATTACAGAGAAAAGGAAGCATGCAGAAATTCTGGTTATAGGCATTTTAGTAAAAGACAGTGTTAATAAATATTTTGTTATCCTTTGTAAAGTTCAATAAACTGGTAGAAACGGTTTGACCTCAATAATTATATCTATTTCACTAACCATTCAACAGATATTTGTGTATCCCAACAGAAAAGTAATATGTGGTTGCAATATCAAAATGCATGAGATAGATCTGTCATCAAGAAACCTGATTTGAATGAAACTTTCCCAAATACAAACATTGTCTCTAGATTCTTAGGTAGTATTGAATCCTTTCAGTGTTCTGCATTTCACTTCTCACAGCTGGCATTGGAGTAGAAGGGTTTAGGAGTGCAGTAGCTATGCCAAAGAAATATGCTGGTTGGTTGGCTTTGAAGATATAAATAATATTTCTTTTATCTGGAATTCTGTAATTTTTTAATTCAGGCTTCAAAACTGATCCATACCTATGTATTGACACACAAGCAGCTTGCCCACACACATATATTTACACACACACACACAGACTCTCTCTCACACACTCACAGACTCTCTCACACACACCCTCAAATGAAGTCAACCCAGCAGAAATCTGTCTCTCCCACTCTGGCATCCCAGCAGTGCTGATTTTCCCCTACTCGGCTATAATGCTCATTTTAGCATCATCATGCTGTGTTTATTTGACCATGTTTTCAATAGGACTTTCACCTGATGCATTTGCAAAAGCCCAGCAAGGAGTATGGCAAGCAGTATCTTTTCACTGGAATGGCACATTAATTTTTGAAGCAGTGAGTCGAAACATTACAGGTTCTGTGAGATCTGCACTCTATCTACAGATGGGATGGGGGCAGTTATATCTGGGGGTCATGCTTGTCCAAAAAGACTTAATTATGTCAATTTCTCTGCTGCAAATCCATGAAATCTAACCTTTATGGAGCCGGTCACAGAACTGCGTAATCCTTTTATTTATCTCTAGTTGGTAAATGAGATGCTCCAAACCTTGCCCTTTAACTGCAAGTCTCCAATCTCCATCACCAATCCTTCACTCACTCTTTTTCTTTATTTTTAATTAAATAAAAAATTTTAATTTTTTAAAATAAATTTTTTAATTTGAAATAATTATAGATTCACATGTAGTTATATAAAACAATACAGAAGATCTCGTAGGCCTTTTATGTAATATTCTACCAAGTGTGGACTGGCTTTCTGATTCAGACATTTGAGGATCATCCAAACTTGTTAAAAGAAATGAGGGATTCCGGATAGTTTGCTGGTCACTTTGTGTGTTAGATGTGTTGCTGTTACTGTGGATTGCGTGACTGCTGTGGTGACACTGCTTGTGACAATACTCTGGGTTGTGTGTGGTCTCCAGTTGTTGCCAAGCTGCTTGGGCATGCTGCCTTTGTAACTGCAGCTGCATCTGCAGTTGTAAGTGAGAAGCAGAGGGGCCAGAGGAATAAACTTGTTTTCCTGCAGAACATCTCACTCCTGATAATTGAGATAAAAGCTCAGCTATAGGATCCATGGCTTCCCTATAGCTTGGAGAATATGAACTCTGAGAAGAAAGTCCATCAGTAGAACTGCTGGTAAAGTGCATGTTTGATCTATAAGCATGAGGTCTTTGTAAACCTGGCCAGAGTGAGACGTTCTATATACGTGTTGAACTCCACAAGATTTATCTAAATCTCCAGGGGCTCCGTGTTCAAGTGTAAGATGAACCGCAATGTCATCCATAGCATTAGTATCGGTAATGCAGCATATACCGGGCAAATCCCTCCTGTTGATGTTTTTGCATGTTCAGAAGTAACATCTTCTTGAAGAGATGTCTCTGTATAGTCCATTTTTTCCACAAAAGAGTCAATTGAAGGCCTGCAATTTCTCTATAGGGACAACCTCCCTACCCTAGTGCAGATCAAAATCAAAATCCACCCTTGTTTATATGCACTGCATTGGATGTTATTAGTCTTGTTGTACCACTCTCATAAAAAGATGCATAAAGACTACAGGAGTTGAAAATCAGACACATATCTGTGACCTTGAAATTTTCCTTTATACATGCACCACAGCTGTCACCTTCATGTGAAGGGAAGGTGATGGTGCAGCAGTTTCCGGGCTCTTACTGCAGTGGGACCCAAGCGCCAATCCATACCAGTCTGCAACTCCCACTCAATTCTTGGGCTTGGTCACAGAGGTGGTGGGCAAAAAAAGCCAGTAGATTACCTCTTAAGATTTATATTTTTTCACTCGGTTTAGTTCCCTGAAGATTCATAAAAGTTGTCATATCAATAATTGGTTCTATTTGTTGCTGAGTTATATATCTCATGGCATGGATATACCACAGGTTGTTTAACCATTCACCCATTGAATGACATCTGACTTGTTTCCACCATTTGACTATTATGAATAAAGCTGCTACAAACATTTCTTCTTTTAGTATGAATGGAAACTTTCATTATTCAGGATAAATTACCTAGAGTGGTATTGCTAGTTGATGAAAGCATTTTTATGAGAAATTGTCAAACTCTTTGCTACAGCAAGCCTAGTAAGAAGTCTGTATCATTTTACATCTCCACAGTAAATGATGTGGTTTCTGTGCTTCCTTGCCATCCTTGGTGCTATCACTAATTTTTAGTTAGCCATTCTGGTAGGTGTGCAGTGATATCTTATAGTGGATATAATTTATATTTAACTAGTGACTAATAAGGTTGAATATCTTTTTATGAGCTTACTTACTAGGTGTATCTTCTTTAGTGAAATGTTTGCTCATATCTTTGGCATTTTCTAATGGCAGAGCTTGCTTTTATTTTTGACTGTTGAGTTTTTAGAGTTCTACATATGTTGTAGATTCTAATCCATTGTACTTTATGCGGTTTATAAATATTTTTTCCCAAATTGTATCTTACATTTTTCTTTCTTTTAGCAGGGCCCTTGTTGAGCAAGTTTTACATTTTGATGAGGAATATTTTACTAGCCTTACCTTTTGTGGACTGTGCTTTTCATTGTCAAGACAAGAGTTCTGTCCAGCCCTAGATCTGAAATTTTCTCCTAATGATCTTATTTAGAAATACTATATTCTTTACATTTTAAAGCCATGGCATTTTTTGAGTTGTTAACTTACACTGTTATTTCTTTCTTTCTCTCTCTCTCTCTCTCTCTTTTTTTTTTTTTGCCAATGGATGTCCAATTGCACCAGCAGCAGTTGTTGAAAATGCTATCCTTCTTCAATTCAATAGCTTTTATTCCTCTGTCAGTTGCACATATTTGTATGGATCTATTTCTGGATAATCTATTCCATTCCATCGATCAATACCACACTATCCTGATTACCGTAGCTAAATAGTTGGCTACACTATCAGGTACAGGGATTGCTCTCAGCTTCTTTTTCAAGATCTTTCAGTTACTTTAGTGCTTGTCTCTTTCTATATAAATTTTGCAATAATTTTTTTTCTTATTCTTGATCAAAACCTTGATTGGTTTTGACAGGAATTGCATTAAATCTACATATCAATTTGAGGACAGCTTATATCTTTATTATGCTAAGTCTTCCGATCCATGAACACACAATGTCTTTCTATTTATTTAGGTCCACTTTGATTTGTTTTATCAACATTTTATAGTTTTCATTATATAAGTTTGGTGCATGTTTTTGTTAAGTGTTAAGTGTTTAATTTACTTTGGAGTGACTGTAAACGGTTTTGAGTTTTTAATTTCTATCTCCACATTTTCATTGTGTTTGTATAGAAATGTAAATGATTTGTGCATGTTGATCTTTTTTCTGTCACTGTACTGAACACACTTAGTTTTTTTTCATAGATTCTTTAAAACATTTTACATAGGGGCCTCCCTGGTGGCGCAGGCAGTTGAGCGCCGCACTGAGAAAGCTGACTGCAGCCTCTGTAGCACGGTTTCGATCCCGGCCAGCTGGGGAAAAACCCACATGGTACAGCAGACATCTCCTGTTGTGCCCCCTGCTCCCCTCAGCTGTGTATTTCAGTCAATCTGCCTGTTCTGTTCCCCATTCTGTCTCTGGTGAATCCTTTCACCTTCCCACACATCTGTCCTGTACCCCGGTTCTTGTATAAATAAATAACTCTTTAAAAAAAAACTTTTTACATAGACAATCATGTCATCTTCAAACAGGTTTAGTTGTTTTTCTTTTCAATACCTATACTTTAAAATTTCTTTTTCTTAAATTTTTTTTACATAGATAACCATGTCATCTTCAAACAGAGTTAGTTGTTTTTCTTTTCAAAACCTATGCTTTAAAATTTCCTTTCTTGCCTTATTTCAGAAGCTAGAACTTCTAGTACTATGATAAGAAGAGAGGTGCCTGGAGTTCTTTTCTTGTTCCCTATGTTAGGGGGAAAGCATTCAGTCTTTCACTGTCAAGTATGATATTATTATCTGATAGTTATTCTTTATCAAACTGAGCAAGTTCCCCTATATTCTTAGCTTGCTGAGAGTTTTAATCATGAAATAGTGCAATATTTTTTCACATTTCTGCACTGACGTGATCATTTTTTCACTGTTGAAAATTCCTACTACTATAGAGATGGAGATTACATTGATTGATTTTCAAATAGTGAATTAGTTTTACACACTTTAAGATTTCCTTTTCTGGGGCTTTTAATTACAAATTCAATTTCATTAATGGTTATAGGACTGTTCAGACTGAGGCTTAAAAGTTTGCAGTTTTCAAAGAATTGCTCTATTTCTTTCAAGTTGTCAAATTTATGAGTGTAAAGTTGCTCAAAGTACTCCTTTATTTTCATTTAATAGATGCAGAATTTATAATGATATCCCTGTTTTGTTCCTGATATTGATGATCTGTGTTTTCTCTTTACATCTTTGTTAGTCTTGCTAGAGGTTTATCAATTTTATTGAGTTTTTTAAGAACTAGCTTTAAGTTTCATTGATTTTTTTCCTGCTATTTTCTTGTTTTCAATTCCTCACTGTTCTTTATATTGAAGATGGTGTCTCTAAGACAGGAAAAGAGGACTTCTTGTTTTCACTCAAAAGATGGTGTCCCTCCATTTTTTCTTCATTTTCTTCTATGTCAGAGGAAAACCCCTTCATCCTCTTTTTGACGGGTAAGTGCCTTATTACCAGTTTTATTTCAGTTTCCTTCTCTGGGGTCCAGGCACATTCAGTCCAGTAATACTGCATCCTTTTCATCTTCAAGCTTCTTAACCCATAAGTCTCTTCCCACCTCTATTCCACTCCAAGTAACTCCCCCCCACCCCAGAACAATTCCCACAAGTTTCTCTTGACTGTCAAACTTTCAAGCAAGTAGTCTATATTCTCTGCAATCAGAACTTTATTACCATTCCTTCTTCTGACTACTTGCTGTACTCCTGACCTCACCCTAACCATGTCTCAGTTCACTTTTTTTTTTAAGTATTTTTTCATCATTTATTTATGTATACAAGCACTGGGTACAGTCAGAAGCATGGAAGGGTGGGACCCTCATAGCAGCTGGGGATTGAACCGGCACTGCAGAGGCTGCGGGCAGCTTTGCAGCCCAGCACTCAACCGCTGTGCCACTGGGGAGGCCCTCAGTTCACTTTTGATTCTGCTTGTCAGCATCTACTGACACTGACGTCTCAGTAAGAGATGGTTTCTCCTGCTCTATCCATTGAATATATTTTTCTCTTCACCTATAGTCTTTTATTTTCTTGTGACTTCTGTACACTGTCTGCATGTTACCACATGTGGACTTTGCATCATTCTATTATTTGTATTTCCTCATTCAAATGCTTCAAAAGAGTCCATGATTGGTTTGCAGGTCATGCTCAGTATAAGTTGCCTGGTTGTCGACATCTATTGTGTAAGATTGGTCCATAGGCTGACTGAGGACTGGCCACTATCCCCTGGTCCAATCACCTATAGCCAGCACAGCAAAGGAAAGTGGGAACAAAGCATATTAACTATAGATAAGAGACTTGTCAGAAGAGGGCTGGGGAGAGGGTCTATGAAGCACTCTGAGTCAACCCACGATTTAAAATTCCATATTTGGTATACTTATGCAGTAGTTTGGCATTTTGGCCATTTTTAGTAAAGGAGACATGTAGACTATTCAATGATGTCATTATATCTAAACTAGCTGGTTTTTTTTAACCCTAAATATCAATATTTTTATTTTAATTTCTTTACAGTTTCTATTGCATGAGTCAAAATTTACCGAAGATTAGCAATGATGTGGTTATTTTCCTTTAAGATGTTAATAAATGAGATTATTCATGGAAGGTTGCTGAATTTATATAAGCGGAGGCCTTCAAATTTCTGAGTTTTGTTATTTCTTTGTGAAAGACAAGATTTCCAAAGTCACCACAACTTCAGAAGGCCAGCTACCTCAAGTGGGCCACATTCTATGACACTGGACTTTGCTGGACATGGCACTTACACACTTTCCTTCCCTCTCTCCCCCTCAGTGTATATGTGAGATCTAACCATCACTGGAAAGATGAATACAGCATGTCAAACACAACACAGGATGCTCTTCCTGCCTTACTCTTCCACAAATATTTCCATCCTCAAGCTTCAGCACAGCTTTCTACCTTTCTTAGTATCATATTTATAATGTTTCCTTGATTTTTATTAGTAGTCCTCAGTGAAACTAGCTCTTTTCTATTTTTTCTTGAGGCTCAAAAATATCATTCTTTAACACCACAGTTCTCATTCTCACATTAGCTTTGACTCCTTGATCACAAAGTTATTTTAGGATATTCCAAGTATGCCAAGATTCTAATGAAGAAAGGTCAGAAGTTTACTTTTTTTTAAGTGACTAAGAGCTCTTGACTTTATCATTGGGAATTTAGCCTCACTCAGCCTATGTTTACTCAGTGCTTAAACTTTTGCAGGCACTGGGGATGTTAAGATTAATTAATGCAGCTTCTAAAATTAATGACCTATGGCCTAGTAGGTGGGTGAGACAGCTGGATGTAAGGTCTATGTATGTCCAATGTGACTACGTTAAATTTCCTCTGACAACAGAGTAAAGGCACTTTGTCCTTCTGGGGTATTAGAGAAAACTTCTCAGAAAGAAATGGCTGAGCCATGCCTTGAAAAATGAATAGAAACTCATTAAAGGCAGAAGGTAGGCATTTATGCCATTCAGGAGGGCAATCCAGGAGTGGGGACAAATGCTGTGAACAATTAACACAGGTAAGACTACAAGTAGTACTTCTGGAGAATATTATGATTGGCTGGGACAGAAACTGAGGAATGAGCAGAGCAGGTGAGAGAGCCTGTGCAAGCCCATGCTTAGGAGCTTTTACTCAATCCTCAGGATTTTGAGGAAGCTCAGAAGCTATTTATGTTGGGAGAGCTATGGTCACATTTGTTCTTTAGAAGGAGCACTCAATTAGCTGCATAGAAGATAAATTTGAATAGGTCAATACCAGAGGCAGGCAAACCAGTTCAGAATGTTCTGTGTTCATGATTGAAGAGAAAAACAATAGGCTGGAGGACCAAGGCCAAGTAAAAAGAGTGGACAGGTGCTTACCTGAGGAAATTGAAAGGTAGAATTTTAATGCTGTTTTCTATTATTCTAATGACATGGCAGTAAACCTAACCTATGAATATAAAGCAACAGAGAAGAAAATATGACGTGGGCAGAATAGATTCATTTTAGTTATAGAGGTCACTTCATGTCAATAAACCTCATTTTAAGTCAGTGTGTGTAAGATACAGTTGACCTATCAGAGTTATTTGTGCTGCTTTCCAGTTAAGGTGCGTTCACTAGGGTCCAAGATACAAAAGTTTGGTAAATGCCAAGATCATAAGAAGGACAGAGTGTCCAGGGCTTGGCCTACGGCCACATTCTTCTGAATTTTCTCTCCAACATTGATGCTGTGGTAAAAATAACTCCAGTATTTGAATCTTTAATTGAACTCTCAATTTTCCTCATTTTCAAATAGTATTAGAAGTCAGAAAAGATTATTTTTTACACATCATCAACTTGACTGCGATCTATATATCTCCTCGATTAAGAACACTTCCAATTCATTAAATTTCTTTTTAAAAATAACTTTTTATATGTTATCTGTATAATGGATCATTAATTAAAAAAATAAGAAGCCCAAAATTTCAAGTATTTACAATTCCATGAACCAGAGGCAACTGGAGTGTCTGTGTGTTATTTTTATATGTAAACTGGCAGTCTAATTTTTTTCCAGTAATCGAATCACATTATGTATATTTGTTAGTGAGTCTAGCTCAGTAATAGATCATAAACAAAAAAAAACAGGACATTTTGACCTTGCTGTCAATATTTAGTCTATTTTTCCTAACTTGATTTGTAATAATGTTTAATGTGAGGAACAAGGCATTTTGTATCAAAATTTCTTTCTCACTTTAGTTCTCTAGCTTCAGTCTGATGATTATTTATACCAGGAATCTTCATTATACTTAGAAAAATAACCTTTTAAAAATATATATACATCTTGTATGCATAAATAAATAAATCTTTAATATACACACACACACACACACACAAAGAGCAATAGGTAAACATGCATAAGATCTTTTAGAAGTGTCCAATAAGGAAGTCAAATTTTCTTTTTCAAAATAAAACTTGTGTAATTGAAGGAAGTTCGGGCTCAGAGCTTTTCTCTTTTGATTTTCTACTTACCCTGAATGGGTACCCTGGGGGCACTCCCTAATTAATCTAAGAGGAATTAATTCTGGAGAAGTACAGGGTTCTATTTTAGGATTTGTAGGTTTTTAAAAAATGTTTTCATTATGATTACTTATCAGTGTACTTTATTAATAACTATACTGAATCTTTGGTGGCCTTTACACAACAAAACTTGATTTAAGGGAAAAATTCATTGTTTGGGCCAGGAATCAGTAGCCAAGTTAATTTAAGGTAAATATTAATTACAAGAGCACTATTTACAATAGGTAAAACCTGGAAATAACCCAAATGCCCAAAAATAGATGACTGGATCAAGAAGATGTGGTATATATACACAATGGAATATTATTCAGCAATCAGAAAAGATAAACTCATTCCATTCACAGTAACATGGATGGAGCTAGAAGGAATTATGCTCAGTGAAATAAGCCAGAAGGAAAAAGAAAAATATTGGATGGCTTCACTTACAACAGGAATATAGGGGAACCAAATAAGACATCAGTGTAAAATAATAATAATAATAATAGTACAAAACACAAAAAAGCAAAAACAGACAATTATAAGCCAGAGACATACTGCAGGGGAGGAGGAGGGAGATGTGTGAGAGGGTTAGAAGGAGGAACAGAGGGGACAGTGGTGATGATGCATGGGTGCTGGGGGAAGGAGATTCTATGGGGACTCAATCTAAGGGGGTGGGGGAAGCAAATATTGTCTAAAAAAAAGTGAAAAATGAAAAATGTTAAAATAAAAAAAGAAAAAAAATATAAATTGCAAGAAGAATATCTAAAGGGGAAAAAAGACTCAATTTTATAATACAAACATAATTCTATTTTTAACAAAGCCAAAGACACACCAGGGAGATTTTAACTGGAGCATTACAAGAAAAATATGCAAATATTTACTCAAGTCTCATAGTTTCTGCTTACTGAGCAATTAAGATTTCTCCCAAATCCCATCCTTTAATAATTTCATTCATTTCCAGTGGATACCAAATTCTTGATGTTTAAAGAAACTTCTACCATTCATCGAAGAATAAAATGTAGACCAAGGCCACATTTGGAAGAGAGAATTTGTGCATCATGTGCATTTAGTCCCAAATGCAAATGCCAAAGAATGACAGTTGAGTAGGGGATGAAGAGTTTCTTTTCTTTTGACAATATTAATGAGAAAACAAGAAGATTGAGAAGCTCTCTGGCAACTCATGACTGCTCTTCAGATGTTGATTTGGGGACAGACTGTTAGAGGTGGTACAGGTAGCTCTGGGGGCAGCTGAGGCACTTTTCTTCCTGAGGTGTCATCTGTCCCTAGTCTCCCACCTGAAGACTCTGCCTCAAAGACAGTGACTTAGGTATAAGAAATTTTGTTTTCAGATGTGATAAGGTGCTTTCAGAGTGATATAACAGTAAACAGAAATTTTGTGTTCAACTAAAATTTGTATTCCCTTCTTGGTTTGATAGCAAAAGATACTTTTTCCTAAAAACTATGAGTACATTCAAGCAATGGGAGATTTAGTCTACATGAATACTTCAGAATACTTTAATGTAGATAATTAGTTCAAGCTTCCCTTTACTTTGATAGAAAACATACTTTTTTTTCTTTGCCTCCAAATTCTCAAATACATAAGATTACCACCAAGCATTTTTATAAAACAGGTTAAAATTCTTAACAAAGATCTATATGGTCTCAAGTCTTCCCTGAGTGAGGGTTCTGTGTTCACTTGATTATCTTTCATCTTCTAATAGCACGTGTAGTTCTTCAATTAAAGGATGAATGTGGCTCAATAGACTGTGCTTTCTTGGTGCACCACGAATACTATAGCTAATGGGCTGAACTTCATTAAGGTCTGATTTTAATCATCTAGGATTCCAGTGGGTGCTGCTGAGTTTGAATTATGCTATTCTTTTTGGACTTGACTACTTATTTTAATATATGATTTACCTTGTGCATAATCAAAGTAACAAATGTTACAGTTGCAAGCATTCTGAAAATCGTATCAATCACCATAATCTGTATCTTCATCTATATCAACATAAATCGCTACTTTTATAAATACATATGTCAATATTGCTACTATGCATCACTTTAGGGTATTAATAAATGAATTTGCAAGCTCACACTGGTAATAACCCACAGCAAAGGAATATTATTATGAGTATATACTCCTCAGTGATTTATATTTTATTTTTATTTTTTCATACATTAAATCATTTAATTTTACCAACTCTGGGAAGAACAGATAATATTAATTATTCTCATTGTCTAGCCTAAGAGACACACACTGGGAAGTTAAGTTCCTTCACCAAAATCACCAGGTCACTCCATGATGAAAAAGGTGTATATAACCAGTTGTTTCTGGGGGACTCGACAGCTCAGCTATTTGGTTTTTCCATATAGCTGGTCTCCCCAAACATCTAGATACATTGCAGTTAGGGGAATGGATGTGAGTTTCCAAATATTGGGAAATTTTTCTAGATAAATTTCTGCTAGTGGATTCTAACTTAATTCTATTGTGGTCAGGGAAAATCTTTGTATGACTTGAATCCTTTTACTTATTTGTGCCACAGACTATGGTCTATATTAGTGTCCTGTGTATACTTGAAGAGAATGTGTATTCTGCTGTTAAATGGAGAATTCTATAAATACCATTAGTTTATGTTTGTTAAAGGTGTTGTTCAGCATATCATCTAAGAGGAAATTGTTGTAATATTTTCTACAGTATATATCCTCACTGATTTTCTGGAACGTTTTCTATCAATTATTGAGAGAAGGCTATTGATATTGTTGACTCTAAAGTTAATTATGAAACAGTCTTTGTTAGTGTTTCATCAGGTATGAAGCTAGTTATTTAAAACTAAGATGTCCAATTCTCTTAGTTATAAGTACGGACAAAAACAAAGCCTCCTACTATGTCTAAATAAAAATGTTTGGTTTACTTCTTTGAGCAATCAGTTTAGACAGCTAAAATGCTTTCCCCTGAAATTACTATATTTACTTAGCTTTTTCCTAAAGATTAAAAAGATTATACATCTTTAACCACTGCAATTGTGACATTGCTTATCACCACTCGCATGTTCTAATTCCATGATTGCATATATTTACACAAATTATATAATAAGATGCAATTACAATAATTACAGAGGAATAGGCAACAATTGAAAAAAAATTACAAATTCCACCCAAAATAACACTAAATGATATGAAAATCATCAGACAAATAAACACAAGAAAATAAACAGTATTAAGATGAGTAAAACAATGTAATAGCAAACAATGCAGCAAACTACCTCAACCTTAGCAAATGGAAGTATGGTGTTCTGGGAAATTTGAGGTTTTAAGGGTTAAGGGTTAAGTTCCTTTCCTTTAAATTTATGTTTCAGTCTTATAATGTCTAGCATTAAAAAAAAATACATTATAGGGCCTCCCTGGTGGTCTGGGGGTTAAGTCTGAGCACTATCAACACTGTGGCCTGGCCTGAATTCCATCCCTAGCCAGGTTGCTAACTCACATATGGGGTAGCAGACTTCTCCTGTCTCACCCGCTGCTCCCCTCAGCAGTGTATTTCAGTCATTCTGCCTGTTCTGCTCCCCACGCTGTCTCTGGTGAGCCTTCCTCTTAACCCCCGCATTTCTGGCCTATATCCCAGTTCTTCTACACAAAAATAAATAAAATCTTAAAAAATACATTATGACTAGAGAAACTCTCTGGTAATTTCTTGATATTTCAAGAAGGAATGATTACTAAAACAACAAAACATGAACACATTGTAACAACTTTATGTAATTTTCTGTAGGAAAGAATGCGTTCTGCTCTGACTTTCTTGTCTCTTTTTTTCATAAACTGTCTTATTTTCTTACTTTGTCTTACTTTCAAGGATTTATAATCTGAGATTATTTTTGTCCAATTCATTTTCCTTTTTGAAAATACTAATAAGATAAATTAGACAATTTGAACATTTGAACTTTCTATAAATTATCCTATAGAGGATTTTATTTGCATCCCAATTTCTCACTTTGTTTTTTGTTTCAGAGAAATATTCTAATACAAAAATCAGGATGTTTATTGGGCCTCCCTGATGGCACAAGGGGTTAAGTCTTAGCACTATGAAGCTATCAGCAGCTACTACAGCAGGAGTTCGATTCCTGGCCAGGGAGATGACCCACATGGTGCAGCCGACTTCTCTTGTCTGGCCTGCTGCTCCCCTCAGCAATGTATTTCAGTCAATCCACCTGTTGTGCTCCCCACTCTATCTCTGGTGACTCCTTTCACCACCCTTCCCCCACCTCTGCACCTCTGGCCTACATCCAAGTGTGCATAAATAAATAAATCTTAAAAAAAAAAATCAGGACATGGCCTCCCTGGTGGCACAAGGCGTTAAGCACTCCACTATGAGGCGGTCTGCAGCCTCTGCAGCACAAGTTCCATCCCAGTTGGCCAGGGAGCAGCCCACATGGCACAGCAGACCCTCTCCTGTCTCACCGGCTGCTCCCCTCAGCAGTGTATTTCAGTCAGTCTTCCTGTGCTGTTTCCCACTCTTCTCTGGTGAATCCTCTCACCCCCCACATCTCTGGCCTGTACCCCAGCTCTTGTATACATAAATAAATAAATCTTTAAAAAAAATCAGGACATTTGTTTCTTTGGAATCATTTGCAAAGATTTTACTAGATCTGAGACACTGCCTGCCAGTCTATGACAGTGAAAAATTAACATCCTGACACCAGAAATCTTTACAAAGATGCTTAAAGTTATCCTCCAGTCTAGCTTATTCTAATTTTTTGCTTCAGGCACTTGTTCACATTAAATTTTATGTGATATTCCATAAGAACCCTGCAAAATGATCTTATAGCAATTGAATCCCTATTTTACAGATGAAGACACCGAGGCTTTGAGAGCTTCAGTGGAGAGATACAAGTACGAGATTAAAAACAGTTTAGCCAAGATTTGAATTCTGGACTGTCTTAAACAGGTATACATTGACAGCCCACACTGCACTAGATATGGGGTTGTGAGGATACAGAGATGAACGCGACATAGCACTCTCCTTGAGGCACTGAATGTCTTAGAGTTTAAAGAATTCTACAAAACAACAATCATTTTAATATGTAATGGAAAGTGCTGAGAGGGAGACCTGAAGAGTTGTTACTATGAAGCAGGTTTCATAAGGCAATTATAGATGCCTGATGCATTTTACAGAACAGAGGATGACTTCCATGGTACTGATGCTTTTACGTAGGGGTCAATCAGATTCCTGAAGAAATTAAAATAACATGTAATTTCAGAATATAAAATTTCAATTTCTTAGGGCATCAGAAACTTGCATAAAATTGTAAATTCATTGACTCACTGAATAAATGATTAGCAGAATGGTCTATTTATTCATTCATTAAGAAATGATCATTAAGTACCGTGCAGATTCTGTGCACATTTGGAAGATGCACAGACAAGAATCCCACTGTTTGGAGCTTACAGACACTCAAAATGGCTCAACAGAATGTGTTAGTTGCTATGTGGAGGGAAGAGGAGGTGCTATGAAGGGTACAGGAGAAGCTCTACCCCAGTGTTCTGGGAGAAGTAAAGTCTAAACTGAGACTGTGAGAAGGCCAAGCAAAGAAGATGGGTAAGAACCCAGTGGGCTAGAGGCACTCTGTGGTATAAAAGCCTCAAGAAGAATGAACATGGCAAAAATAAACCTGAGAGAAAGTTAGTGTGTTTGGCACCATGGGTGGGAAGAGAAAGTGATGAGAGGTGAATAATAGGTAGCATCATCAGAAAGGAAATCAAATACATTAAAATAGGGTTTTAAGTTAATCAGGCAAATGGGAAATGAACCACTCCACATGCTCTGCAGGTGGACTAGCATGTTGGCAATGTCTCCCATGTTACCCTAATAGAAATGTAAAGCACAAAATTAATGTTTTGTTAATATGAGACATAGAAATAATGACAAAATATAAAGGAGGAGACCAACACAATCTTGGGGACTAAAATTAAGGTAGGCTACGGATATTCTAGGTGAAGTAGAGGCCACTAAGTGAATCAGAATCAAAGGTTAAGTTCAAACATCTGTCTTGATAGTGCTAATGTTAAGATCTCTCTCCCCATGGTTAATATGCAGCAAAACCTCATGTAAACAAAGCACGTAGTACCCAGGAATAGGGTGATATGGGATGGACACTCAGGGGAATTGGAAGACCAAAAGTTCAGGATGGAGTGAGATCATATCGGAAAGCACTTGAGTGGTTAAAGAAAAGGACCTACCATAGTCTGAAGGAGAAATTGTGGAGAAGGGCTTTCTCTCATCAGCATAGTTTCAGCAAGTGAAAATCAACAAAAGGCTTGTTTTACTTGTCACCATCACCCTACAATGAAGACTCTTGACTCAGATTTGGTGGCTTTTATGAGTTGGCTTGGGCTGTGAGTTTCTCATTGTCTCTTGTTGCTACCTAAAAGATCAGGTATGCTCACAGCTATAGGAACAGAAAGGTCCAGAGGCTAGAATAGTAAGAACATGGGTAAGTAGATTATAGTAGAATCCTCTGAGCCATGCTAAGAATTTTATCCAAAGAACAACAGAGATGGAATGAATGAGTAGAGACATGAGATGATGAGAACTGGATGTTAGAAAAATTCCTCTGGTGGTAAGGGACTCAAGGGGGCAAAGGAGGGTGGTCATGGAAGAATGTATTAGGAGAATGTTGAAAGAATAAAGTGGAGTAAAGATGGTGGCCTCCTCTAGATGGGCAGGTGTGGGGATGCAGAAAAGTGTGGCTTCAGGGCATGGATGGGAGATGTCTGGTTGTTGTCTGTAGCATGGGAAAGGGACGGATGTCACCCAAGGATGATACCTAAATATGTGATTTTAGAAATTGGTTTAATCATGATTAAGAAAAAATAGAAATTGGAGACACGAGTAAAGGTCTAATTGGGGATGGAGGAGAAGGCTGGAATGATAAGTTTTATTTTGAACATGTAGAATTAAAAAACCCAGGGGCATTCAAAAGGAAGATTCTAGTAAGTAGATGGATCTGAAAATCTGCAGCTCAGGAGAGCGCTGGGGTGGAGAGACAGACAGACATTCTGCATACTTCCGAGGAAAAAGAGACAAGTTCGAGTCTAAACACATATTTCTTACTACTTAAGAGAACTTTCTGTTTATACTCCACTGTATCAATCAGAAGTGTCTTCATAAAATTCTTGCCATGGCTGTACTCAACAATCAAAAAATTAGGAGAGAACTGCTATATTTGATGACGGAATTCCTCTAAAAATTCAACATTTTAAGTGGCATTAATTCTCCTTTCCCATCTTGTTCAGACTTTTAACAATAATTATCTGATCAGGAAGTTCAAAAGTTCAGATATTATTTTAATTGCTGTTCTCAATTTAAATTCACACTTCACCTTTTGCAACAGACATGAACAACTCTGCCACTTTACTTCCCCCATGGAGGAAATGATTCCTGAGAAGAACAGCCAACAAAACTCAGTGTGAGAAACCTTAATGAGAGTGGTTTTTTCCTAGAAGCTCTTGGAAAGCCCACTTTGGTTCAGGGATGCACCCCCTTTTTTGTCATCACCTCCATCTCAAAGGGGTTTTTAAACTTGGCTATATTACTTCCCAATAGAAAGGAACGTTGGCGGGCAATTTTTCTTCATTGGTTTGGATTTTTTTTCCTGTTGTTGCTCAACAATAGCTTAAATATTATTTGCTACTGTTCAGTTGGAAAAAAAAAAGGACCCATTATTTCTTTTCCACTCTTTCAAGATGATGAATACATTTAAGACAAGAGCATTTTGTTTCCTCTCAGTGAGGCCGTGTTCACTTTTTACATGCTTATGAGGATAAGGCAGCTCTGCAAGAATACTACAAAAGGCACTTTCCTCCCTCTTAAACCAGCTAAAAACTCCTCTCCACTAAGGAAAGACTACAGCAAATGAAGAAGATGAATATGTCACTTATCGCCCCCGAAGTTTCCTGTGTACGTTAAACAAACCTAAACATGCCCTAAGAAACTTACTGGGAATTTTTTTCTTTTTATTTCACACATAAACTTCAATTTGCAAAGGACTGATTAAAAAACTCAGGTTTTACTCTATGAAAATAAGCTGTCAATACAGAATAAAAGTTCTGTCTTCAGAACAAGAAAAGAATTTTTATTCATTATCCAAATTAAAATTAAAATGAAATTTTAATTTTCCACACAGCTCAAAGAACTCTTTCCCAGTCATCAGAAGAGTAAGAATAGTGCTCTCAGAGCAAGTAGACACATTATTTTAAAGATTTATTTATTTATGCATACAAGAACTGGGGTGTCTAGAGGTGGGGGCAGCAAGAGGATTCACCAGAGACAGAGTGGGGAGCAGAACACGCTGATCTGCTGAAATACACTGCTGAGGGGAGCAGTGGCTGAGTCAGGAGAGGTCTGCTGCACCATGTGGGTAGCTCCCTGGCCGGGGATCAAACTTCTGTTGCAGTGGCTGGCAATAGGTTGATAGCATTGTGGCTTTAACCCCTGAGCCACCAGGGAGGCCCTAGATACATTTCTTAAAGAAAAAATGAGCACAGTTGGTTTCTGATTTGTATTTATATACATCTTAGAGAAATATACTGCCCCCTACTGTTTACACTGTGTGCTTGTCTTCTATCTCAATGTAAGTCTGGTAGGGGCCACGTCAGAGGAGCTGACTTCCTGTGGGAGTGGGTGGCCTCTGCCACCATTAACCTGACATTAGGAAGAACTGTTGGAGTTGTTTGGTTCCAAGACTATAAAAATGAAATGACTAAGCTGGAAGGAGTCTACTATTTCCATGCCCCATAACTCTTGTTTCTTTAAGTGGCTATCCATTCCATCCTTGGGGAAATTCTCTACCCTGGTATGAGAAATGAACAAGATCTGCAGTCAAATGTAACATCAAATAAACAAAGCTGTTTATCTTTTTCCTTTTTTAACAGTGTAATACCCAGAAAGATACATAAATAATAAATGTTTCAGCTCAATGAATTTTTACAGAGTGAACACACCTATGTAAACAGCACCAGATCAAGAAACAGAACAATATCAGCCCCCCAGAAGACCTTCCTTTCATGGCCTCACTTTCATTCATAATCCCCACAAAGATAAGTCAGCTTTCTTACAATATCAATTCATTCAATTTATTTTTGAACTTTATTTAAATGGAATCATGTCTTTGTGAATGGCTCTTTTTATTCATTATTAGTTTTATGTGATTGATCCATACTGTATGCTTGCGTGGTTGATTCATATTTGTTGTCATATGCCATTCCACCTTGAATATACACAATTTATCTGTTCAAATACTGATGGATATTTGGGACTATTAGAAATAGAATTGCTGTGAACATCCTTGAGCATGTCTTGCAGTGAATGTGTTGATGACTGTCATGGCATCCAATAAAGAGCTGAAATCCCTTCTCTTCCTCATTTAGACTCTAGTAAAACCATGCCTTTGTAAGACCAGATTTCTATGACCTCAAGGACATGTATAGTAGACTCGTTCTTTTTTATCATCTGGTATTTCTTTTTCCTTTTTCCAGGAAAATTACCCTCTACCTTGTCACAACCCATGTTTCAGATGGACACCCAGCCCCCCACACCCCCAATAGGCAAGGAGTACATGGCTTGGGTTTAAACAAATTAGAGCATCACATTTCTGTTTTGTTTTTTTTCCCTGTTTTTTTTTTTTTTTTTAAGATTTATTTATTTATTTATACAAGCACTGGGCACAGTCAGAAGCACGGGAGGGTGAGAGAATTCACCAGAGCCAGAGCAGGGGGCACAGCAGGCAGAAGGACCGAGGTACACTGCTGAGGGGAGCAGCGGGCGGCAGGAGAGGTCTGCGCGCCATGTGGGACCCTCCTCTGGTGGCCGGGGAGCAGCCGGGGATCGAACCGGCGCTGCAGAGGCTGCGGGCAGCTTCGCAACCCAGCGCTCAACCGCTGCGCCATTGGGGAGGCCCTGTTTGTTTGTTTGTTTTTTTTTTTTTTTTAAATAACAGCATTAATGAAGTAGAATTCTTACACAATTCAGCTGTCAAACATGCACCAGTTAATGCTTTTTAGTACATTCATAGATATGTGTAACTACAATTATAGTCAATTTTAGGACATTTTTATTACTGAAAGTAACCCCATGCTTTTAATTTTCTCCCTCCAATCTACCTATAGCCTCCCAGCCCTAAGATGTCCCTAATCTTTCTGTTTCCATGAATTTGCTTATTCTGGATCTTTCTAGACATGGAATTATGTAATATATGGTCTTGTGACTGGCTCAACTTATTGTAAGAGTTTCATGGTAAATCCATATTGTAGCTGGTGTCAGTCCTTTATTCTTCTTACGGGTAAAAAATATTCAGTTGTATGGCGATGCCAAATGTTGCTTACCCATTCATCAGCTGATAGACATTTAGGTAGTTTCCATCTTTTTTTAAAACAATTTTTTAAAAAGATTTATTTATTTATACAAGAACTGGGGTACAGGTCAGATGTGTGGGAGGGTAAGAGGATTCACCAGAGACAGAGCGGGGAACAGAACAGGCAGAGTGACCAAATACACTGCTGAGGGGAGCAGTGGGCTACACAGGAGTGGTTTGTGGCACCATGTGGGTAGCTCCCTGGCCAGCTGGGATCAAACCCACGCTGCAGAAGCTGCGGACAGCTTCACAGTGTGGTGTTCAACTGCCTGCGCCACCAGGGAGGCCCTAGGTAGTTTCCATCTTAAGGCTGTTATGAATAATACTGCTATAAACACCTGTGTTTGTGTATCTAGACATTTTCATATGTTGGTATATACCTAAGAGTGCTGGGCATATGGCAACTTCGTGTGGAACCTCTTGAGTAACTGAGACTATTTTCCAAAGTGGTAGCACCATTTTATATTTCTCCTAGCAGTGTATGAGAGTTCCAGTTTTTTCACATTCTTGCTGAAACATTAATATGTGTTTTTTTCAGTACAGTCATTCTAGTAGGTGTGAAGTCCGTATCTTATTATGGTTTTAATTTACATTTCTCTGGCAACTGATCATGTTGGGAATATTGATGTGCTTGTTGACCATTTGTATATCATCTTTGGAGGACATCTCTATTCAGATATTTGGACTGTTTTTAATTTTTTTTAAAAGATTTATTTTATTTTATGCGTACAAGAGCAGGGGCACAGGCCAGAGGTGTGGGGCTGAGAGGATTCACCTGAGACAGAGTGGGGAACAGAACAGGCAGAGAAACCGAAGTACACTGCTGAGGGGAGCAGCAGCCAACTCAGGAGAGGTCTGCTGTGCCATGTGGGTTGCTCCCTGGCCAGCCGGGGGATCAAACTCGTGCTGCAGAGGCTGTGGATAGCTTCATAAGTTGCGACTTAACCCCTTGCGTCACTAGGGAGGCCCCTGTTTTTAAATTTTTGTTTTTGTGTTGTGAGATTTTTTATATATTCTGGATAATAGTCTCTTAGCAGATGTATGAGTTGCAAGTATTTTCTCATATTCTGTGGGCTGTCTTTTCATTTTCTTGATATATCCTTTAAAACAAGCATTCAAATTTTTGATGAAGTCCTCTTTATTTTTTCTTTTGTTGTCCAAGACTTTGGTGCCAAATCTGAGATCATGCAGATTTACCCCTATGTTTTATATTAAGAATTTTATGGTTATATTTACATACATTATACAAGTAGGTCTTTTATTTTGAGTTAAATTTTTAGTTGATGTGAGCTATGGGTCAAATTTCATTCTTTTACATACAAATATCCAGTCATCTCAGCATTATTTCCTTAAAAAAGATTATTCTTTCTCAGTGGAATGGTCTTAGCATATTTGTTAAAATCAATTTACCATGGAAACATAGGTTTAATTTTGAAGTTCATTCTATTTCATTAACTCATGTCCATCCTTATGCCATAATATACTCTTTATTTCTCTTAATCTATGATACTTTTTGAAATAAATTAAGTTTTATAATTTGAAATCCTCCAAATTTGTCCCTTCTCAAGATTATTTTGACTATGCTAGGTACCTCGTAATCAAGTGTGAATTTTAGCATCTGCTTGTCAAGTTCTTTAAAGAAGCGAGTTGGGATTGCAATAAGGATTAAACTGAATCTGAATATCAAATTGGGGAGTATTGTCATCTTAACAATATTAAGTCTTCTGACCTATAAACATTGAATCTTCTTTAATTTAAATCTTTAATTTCCTTCAACAATGTTTAGTAGTTTTCAGAGCACAAACTTTGCAATTCTTTTATTAAATTTGTGCCTAAATGCTTGATTCTTTTCACTGCTATTATGAATGGAATTATTTCCTTCATTTCATTATTTAATTTTTGTACTACACATTTCAAGCATATAGACATATAATTGATTTTGTATATTGGTGTTTTATTCTGCAACCTGGATAAGCTTGTTTAATAGTTCTAACAGTTTGTATTGTATGCACTGTTTTTTTTTATGTAAGATCATGTGTTCACTATTTTTAAAAATATGGTCATAATAAAGAGAAAATTAGTTAATCTCCATATGTCATCTTCTAACAATTTTCTGGAGATGTGAGTAACATCTGCTGATCCTGGGATAAACTCTGCAAAGGATTTTAAGAAAGAATTAGTGGGTGTCACCTGCTCAGTTGACTATACAAACGGACTGGAAAAAAATGTGCAACATTTGTTATTTCATTTTATGCAGCTTATTCCATTTGATGAACATATTAAATAGAAATTAAACATCAGCTCCACAATAAGAAGAGATAGCAAAATTCAAGTTGATAAAGACATTCTGGAAACTCAAAAGGACTAAACAGGATTTTTATTTGCTACACTAGGCAAAGGATCAGAGAAATGTTATCCAGTTCAGAAAACCAACGCAATGGAGTTTCTCTGCAAGTATCAAATCCATTCACAACTGGTACAAAACATTTCTCATTCAATAGGTCTTATTTTCCTAAAATGCCCAGCTCTCTTGTTTTTTGTTATTTCTCAGCAGTTATTTCTCATGTTTCCTGGATACAGTGTTTGATGACATCCTATAAAAGTGTAAAATGATACTATAGTAGACCATGAGAAATGTATCACCACAGCCTGTTCTGAGTTCTTTCACATAAAAAACTAGGCTTTAATCATATGCACAAACACATTGCTACAACTAACCAGGAGTAAACTCAGTCCTGGGCTGAAGGGGTTCTCAGTGCTGCCCTCTCCTGGTAGACGCTGAGAGACGACATGCTTAGTAGTAGCGGCAGTATCAACCAGGTACCTCGCAACCATAAGTAGGAATAGCCCTAAAAGATTGTCCAAAATGCTGTAATATATGGTAAGACCTTTTATTCTACTGAAAGGGACATTGAGGACTAAAGAAGTAAGATGCATCACATGAACACATAGTTTTTATGTCCCTGAAATGTTTTGTGAACCTGCACTTCATATATATAAATATACCAATTATTGATTTTCATTACAAAAGTATGTTGGAATTAATGTACCATGATAACTTACTGTATTTCTTCAATCTTTATGTGCTAAAGCAAAAACACTTTCTGATTCAAGACTTCCGCGAAACTTTATAACATATTTATTTGAGAACTACACTGACATCTAATGAGGCTAATAATATACCAACTATAATCATCATCATATTATTTCTTTGAAAACCAATGTGCTGAGCAAATATGAATCCATAAGTCTGTTCACAACTCATTATCTGAATTAATTATATATTCCATAATTCTCAACAAACCAGTGTTATTAAACTATGAAAAATATTCATTAGCAATAAATGTATTTAAATGCGATTTTTAAAATCACTGATGAAATAAGCATATTTAAGAGAAATTATTCCTACTTGCAAAAGGTAGAAATAAAATACTGGAAATTGCAATTATTTTTAAGTTTGTTCAATTTTGAAATTAGACTGACCACATTCTGCCTTCATTTTGTTTCATCTTAGCAACAATTTGTTTAACTCCTTAAATCCAGTATCAAGGGAATTTATTAGAATCTTTGGAAAAAAAACACACAAATAATTGGCTCTTCCTTATGGCAATTTTGATAGTTTCTTTTAAAAAATATGCCCCCCAAAACAGCAAGTGTTCCTTTGATAGATAAATATTTCTATTATATTGTGATACATGTATCTTTTAATAATTGTAACTAAAGACTATAAGATGCTGGATATGACTTACAATTGTGGTGAAAACACCATGCTGGCATTGAATAATTTCACTTTTCAAGCAAATTTCAATATTTATCCCATTCCAATCCATTGTATCATATACCTACCACCTGCAAAGTAGTTAGTAGCATTTTCTTTTATGAATTTAAAAATTATTTAGATTACTGATTTTTAGAACTTCATATATAATTGCTGTTTAAGATAGGTGATGTATTATTTGATACATTTATATATTGCAATATGATCACCAACAGGATTTGCTAACACCTCCATCTTGCCACATAGTTATTTTTTTGTGTTAAGACGTTTAAAATCTAGACTCTTAGCACACTTGAAGTATACAATACAGAATTGCTGACTATAATCTAATGCTGTGCATTAGATATTCATAATTCATTCATCTTCTAGCTGCAAGTTTGTGCCTTCTGATCAACCTCTTCCTTGTTCCTCCCCTCCCCCAGCTACTGCAATCACCATTCTATCCTGTTTCTACGAGTTCAGCTTTTTCAGTTTCCACATGTATGTGATAGAATCCATTGTTTGCCTTCTGTATTACTAATATCATGTAGCAAGGTCCATTCATGTTGTTACAATAGCAGAATTTGCTTCTTTCTCACAACTGAATAATATTCCATGGTATATGTCCATAAACACATCTTTATCCATTCATCCACTGGTGGGGACTTAAGTTGTTTCCATATCTTGGCTATTGTGAATAATGCTGCACTGATCATAGTAACAGTTAACCTTTTGATATCTTATTTCAGTAGGATACATATCCATAAGTGGAATTTCTATATCAGATGGTAGTTCTATTTTTAATTTTTAAGGATTCTCCATTCTTTTTACCATAGTGACTGAAACAACTTAATTCCTACCAACAGTGTACAAAAGATCCTCCCCCTCCATCTTCACCAACATTTGTTATCTTTTTTTTTATGATACAGGTAATAAAAGATATCTCATCATGATTTTGATTTGCATTGTCCTGATAATTAGTGATAATTTTAGATATTAACCACTTATCAGATATATAGTTAACAAATATTTTTTCATTTTGTTGATTCTTTTGAAATACAGAATTTTATAGTTTAGTCTTTCTTTGTTAACTTCTACTTTTGTTGCTTTGTGTTTCTAAGGAGTCAGATCCAAAAATCCATTGCTAAGACAACATTGAGGATTTTTTCCCCTGACATTTAGTTTTACAGTATTTTAAAATGACTTACTTTTTAAGTATTTTAATGCAGTTTGAGCTAGGTGTGTGAGCAGTGTAAGATGTGGGGGTCTGATTTCATTTTCCTGTATGTGGTTTTCCAATCATCATTTATTGGAGAGACTATACTTTTTCCATTGTGTATTCTTGGCTCTCTTGTCAAATATTAGTTAACAGTACATGGGAGGGTTTTACTATTTCTGGGTTTACTATTCTGTCCCATCTGTCTACTCTTTTTATGCCAGTACCAAACTGTTTTAATTACTACAGTTTTATAGTATAATTTGAAATCAGTCTTACAGTTTTCATTGTACAGATCTTTCATATTCTTATTTTTTAGTGTTTTACTATTTTTGATGCTATTATGAATGAGATTATTGTATTTTTTCAGATATTTCATTATTAGTGCATAGAAGCAAAATTATTTTTGCATGTTTATTTTTAAATCCTACAACTTTATTGATTGTGTTGATTAGTTCCAACATTTTAAAGAATTTAGGTTAACTTTTGGAACATCACCATCAAGAAGTTGCATGGTTGAGATAAAAGTCAAAAGGTAAGGCATTTTTCATTTTGAGTGTGGCCTGAATTTCCCATGACAGGTGACAATGGAGTGCACTGTCTCTATAATGTCAACAGGGAAGACCCATTGGGCACAGCTGGATATAAGTTTCCTTGTCTGAAGTTACTCCCTGCCTCTAGTGTGCTCTGAAGTCCCATGTCACCTGATGTCACTAGCTACACTTGACTGATTTTTGTCATAACTCCCCGCATGAAACTCTTTGGCTCCTGACACTGCTGCTGCAGGGGTAGTGGCTGAGCAGGACGTGTGCACTCTGTGCCCTGGCACAGGTCTGCTCAGGTTGACAGAAGGTCAGTTACCAAGAGACCATATTCATGTAGCTCTGATGTAGATTCAAAGCAAACCTCAAAAAATTTGATAACAATTCACTTCTGTTTCAGGTTCCAGGAAGGTCAAGGGGGAAACCCTGGGAATTTGACAGACTTTAGAAATGCAAATAGCATCCAAAAAAACGATAGTTTGTTATGCAGAAACTTTCCATGATGGCATTGTCTTGAATCTCCTTCAAAGGTAGAGATAAATCTAAAAGCCCACCAGCCAAGACTGATAAGAAAATGATTACATCTGTGTGCCAATAACCACATTTTAGGATTAAAAGAAATTGGAATATAATTAATATTTCCTAATAATAGCTGTATTTTGTGAGTGCTTCCTATGGCTGAGTATTATACTGAAGGAGTAACATTTATTATTTTATTATTATCTTATTTGATCCTCCCCCAAATCCAACAGGTAGACACTGTTATGCTCTATATATTATAGGAGAATGGAAGCTCAAAAATAATTAAGTGAATTGCCCCCAAATTACAGTTTTAAATGGAACACCTAGGGGTGAAATTCAGTCTCTCCAAAGAGCATGACTTTAAACAATATGATATAATTTTTCTCCTCTGGTGACTTTGCCTTCCTTTAGCTTACCTCTTTTTTTTTTTTTTAAAGATTTATTTATTTATACAAGAAATAGGGTCAGTCAGAGGTGCGGGAGGGTGAGGGAATTCACCAGAGACAGAGCAGGGAGAAGAAAAGGCAGACTGACCGAAGACTCTGCTGAGGGGAGCAGCAGGTGAGACAGGAGAGGTCTGCTGTGCCATGTGGGTAGCTCCCTGGCGGGCTAGGGATCGAACTTATGTTGCAGTGGCTGTGGATAGCTTCACAGTGCTGTGTCTTAACCCCTTGAACCACCAGGGAAGTCCCTACCTCACCTCCTCTTGCCTTTTACATCATTCCTATGTCTCATTGTGGCGTCGCATACTTTCATTTTTCTCTGTTAAGAGAGATGGAATCCAAGGCCATTCCCTCCTCTCTCCTTTATTAACAGATTTTTACCAAACATTAAACCAAGGTTTTTTTTGAGCGTTGGGTCTCCAAATCTCACAAATCATTAAGAGAAGAGATCTACATTTTTCTTGTGATATTGCCTGTGCTTGCCAAGACTACATGTGTAAATTAAAGAGTGAAAACATCAAAGATATTTTTTAAAAACCCTGCATTCCAGGAACCTGACATTCTTGAGGCCACAGCAGGAAGTTCGAACATTCTAGCAAATGATGCTTGCTGGTGTGAACAAACAAGTTATGGTGGACACAGGACACATGTTGATTCATTTTGAGGAACAGATTATGAAGCAGCTGGAGGCACAGACTACTCAGTGGCATAGTGATTCCTCCTCCCTATCTGCAAAGCTGGACAAATTGAGATGCAAAAACTAAAGAAGAGAGCTTAGTTTTGTTTGCAGGGGCTACCAAGTGAACTTTATGTTGCTTGGTTTGTTGTTTCAGGGAATGAAAATATAGGAAATTTGATTTCTTTTTCTTCCCCAAATTTACTCTATCAGTTAAAACTTACTCTCCTTGGGCCTCCCTGGTGGCGCAGCGGGGAGTGCTGGGTTGCGAAGCTGCCCGCAGCCTCTGCAGCACCGGTTCGATCCCCGGCCTCCAGGCGAGGAGCCCACATGGTGCGCAGACCTCTCCCGCCGCCCGCTGCTCCCCTCAGCAGTGTATTTCGTCAGTCTGCCTGCTCTGCTCTCCCCTCTGGCTCTGGTAAATTCTCTCACCCTCCTGTGTTCTGACTGTATCCAGTGCTTGTATAAATAAATAGATATATAAACAAACAAACAAACAAACAAATAAATAAATAAATAAATAACTTGCTCTCCTCAAAAAAAAAAATTGTGTGGCTTTAAGTGTCTTCTATTTTCCCACCTAGACATCCATGGTTTTACTTAGAAGTAGGATTAATTTTGGTGAAATATTTAGTATACATTCAGATATATCCAGAATTGAAGGGAAAGCTTGTGATAGTGTTTTTGTTCTATTAATAAACATATAAACTATTGATAAAGATGCATATTAGAAACCACATTTACTGTTGCTGCTTATAAGTCATGACCAATGCCTGCCAGGGTAAATGGAAACATCACTGCATCTAAAGAAAGCAAAAATCCTAAGCATGGCCTTCCCTGTTTAAGATTTATCTTAAAGTTTTGCTGCTTATTGCAAAATGCAAACTTTTGAAACAACAGCAAGAAACAAAGAAGCCCTAAATAACAATAGCAGCAATAAAGGAGGCACAGTCGTTTTCTGTCCATAGTAAAGCTCTCAGGGGAGTACTTTTATTTGAGATTGTCATGTATACGAGTTGTGAAATCAAGTTTCCTGCAAGTGTGAGCTCTGAGAGACCTGAGAAATTTTACAACCTTTTAACTACTTACTCAATAGTGTACAAAGCAGAGCTATTCTTAGTCTATATAAAGCAAACAAAGTCTCAGCAATACAGACATCTTCACAGCACCTTTGGGAATAGCAGATCATGATTCTTTTCCACAGCCCTTGGTAATCACTGTCTATCCCAGTCTGAAGCATGGAAGGACATGTGATGCCTTGGATGGCTAATGACTCCATGTATAAAATAACCGATCAAATAGAATGAGAGTTCCCAAATAACCCTTATATTTATAACCAATTAATTTTGACAAGTATGCCAATTGAATGAGGGAAAGAACAGTTTTTCTCAACAAATGATGCTAGGACAAGTGGATAGCCACATGCAAGAAATGATGTTGAATCCCTGTGTCATATCATATAGACAACTAATCAAATTGAATCTTAAACCAAAATATAAGAGCTAAACGTATTCAGCTCATGGAAGTAAACAGGAATAAATGTTCATGACTCTGGGTTAGGTGATGTTCTCTTAAATGCAATACCCAAAACACAGATGATGAAAGTAGACAATACGTAAGTCAGCATCATCAAAATTAAAAACTGCTTCATCAGACTGCCATAAATGAAAAGCAAAGTGAGATGCTTCTTCACATCCATGAGGATGGCTAGAATGAAAAAAGACAGATGGTAACAAGTTGCCAAGGATGTGGATAAATACGAACCCTCATACATTGCTGGTGGATTACCATATGATGCTGTAATTCTTCTTTTTGGTATATACAGAAAAAGTAAAAATGCATTCACGCAAAAAATTTGTACTTAAATGTTAATTATTCATTATTTTTAATAGTCAGATGTGGAAAAACCCAATGTCAGTCAACTGATATATGGATAAATAAAAGTGGTATATCCTTTAAAAGGATTATTATTCAGTAATAAAAAGGAACATTCTAATACATGAACGAAGCCTTAAAATTATGCTAAGTGAAAGACACTAGTCACAATGAGTCAAATTTTGAAAGGTTTCAATTATACAAAATGTTCAGAATAGGTAATCAATAGAGATAGAAGGTAGACTAGTGGTTGTCAGGGACTGGAAATGGGGGTGTGTGGGTATAGTAGAAAAGAGGGGAAGAAACCCCAGAATGCTAATGAATACAGTTTCTTTTAGGGGTAATGAAAATGTTGTACAATTAGATGGTGGTGACTGTTGCACAAGTTTGTGAATATGTTAAAAATCAATGGCTTGTACGCTTAAAAAGACTAAATTACATATGAATAAAACTTAAAAATTGAATCAGATCAAGAAATATTACTGAGCGCCTCTCCAGTGGCGCAGCGGTTGAGGGATGGGTTGCGAGGCTGCCTGCAGCCTCTGCAGCGCTAGTTCGATCCCTGACCACCGGCGAGGGTCCCACATGGCGCGCAGACCTCTCCTGCCGCCCGCTGCTCCCCTCAGCAGTGTATTTTGTCACTCTGCCTGCTCTGCTCCTTGCTCTGGCTCTGATGGACTCTCTCACCCTCCCGCGCTTCTGACTGTACCCAGTGCTTGTATAAATAAATAAATAAATAAATAAATAAATCTTTAAAAAAAAAAAAAAAGAAACATTACTGAACAGTTACTTTATTATTTGTTTTTTTTATATATATATGGGAGTCCCAAGTTAGAATCCTATTGCACCCTCCAATGCACCTTTCTGAATGTTCAGAAATAAATGTTCTGCCACCCAGGAATTTTTTGACTGTCAAATTGAAAGCATCTAAGAATATCAGCTAGGCAAGGAAAGTTCATCCACCTATCTACTCCTATTGAAAAGGTGATTTACATGGTTATTCTAGCAAAATAAGAAATAAAGAAAAATTAAAATGAGAAGAAAACTGGCAAAAATGACAAAAGTGCTTGATATTTTCTGATTTAAATCTAAAGTTAGAAATACAATTACGCATTATTTTTTGTTTTTTGGTTTGGAGGTAAGGTTGCCATTAAAATTCATCCTCAGCTCTTTTGCTTAAGATTTTTATTTATTCACAACTATGAACCAGAGACACACTTTGGGGGGAGGTGCGGGGAAAGGCGGGATTGGGGTCAAAATAAGGAGGGTGCAATTGTATGGGAAATATAATAAATAAATAAATAAATAAATAAATAAATAAATAAATAAATAAATAAAAGATTTTTATTTATACATAGGACTAGAATTTTTTTTTATTGTTTTTATCTCTATGCTTTTAGGTAAAATCTCTTGCCACATGTGTTTACTATATAAATCAATTATGATATACTACTACTCCAACACTTACTAAAAATGACTAATTTTAAATGGTTGGACACTATGCTGAATGAATTATTGAACAAATATTTTCATCTTCTACAAATAGAAGACTATATAATGAAGAATTTTATTGTTAAAATGTTTGATGAATTATTACATTATAAAAAATTTATATTGGATAAAAGAAGAATTGAGATTTTTATTTGGAAAGAATTGATAGTTTGCTGCCAACCCTCTAAATAATCCTGTACTTTCCACTTGTGAATCTTTTAATTATGCTTAAATTGATACATATGGTGTGATTTCATCTATGTAAAAGTAATATACATATAAAATAGACATTAAGGAATTATTCTAAAAGATTTAAAATACTTAAATTTAAAAATCCCTGATTTTTATTTTATTCTTTTAGTTTTTTATATTTCTAAATTATTCATAGTAAGCACAAATCAATTTTAAAAATAGCATTTTAAAATTTGCCATTGATACAAGTGTAAACATAACAAAAATTCTTAAAAGGCTGGGGAAATTTTTCAATTTTTTTAATTAAATGAATTAATAATGAAGTTAATTTATTTTTATTGTTTCCCTTAACAAGTGAGGGAAATACAGAGAGGTCGAAAATGAAACCAGGGCCTCCCTGGTGGTACGAAGGGTTAAGTGTCAGCACAATGAAGCTATCAGAGTTTGATCCCAGGCCAGGGAGCTACCCTCATGGTGTAGCAGACCTCTCCTGCCTAGCCTGCTGCTCCCCTCAGCAGTGTATTTCCATAGATCTGCCTGTTCTGTTCCCCACTCTGTCTCTGGTGAATCCTATTACCTCCTGCACCTCTGGCCTGCACCCCAGCCCTTGTATGCATAAATAAATGAAATCTTTATAAAAAAATAAAAAAAAAGAAAATGAAAACAGTACAAATGTAGGATGATGATTGGGCACTAAATTCAGGTATTTTTCTGGTGGTAACTGCTGATTCTTTCACCTATATCCTTGGAATTCAATAGCCATGTGCAGTGTCAGGAGACACAGCCTTGAGCTTGAACTATGTAAAGAGACTCCTCTGGAAGACCATAACTCTAGAGGGAAGAACTTGAATTAGAAAAAGAAAATCCACATGGCACAGGAAAGTACAAGAAAACCTGACTATTTTGTCCTTAGCTCTGGGGTAAGGGAATAAAAAAAATCTTCTCAAGAATTAATAAAAATCATGTAGATTTTCAGTTTACATTCATGCCACTGGCATGTATGCAGAAGGTCAGGTTTTATTTCGGAGGTGTTATGACTCCCAGGAGCTTGCAGAAGTAAATACAAGCTTTCTTTGGAGGAATGTATTTTCAACATTGGTCACTAAGGATTTCCATAGGCATAGTCCAGATGCACATGGAGTCATAATAAACAAACAGACTCACTCAAACAATACCCAGAAATAAATAAGATCCCTTAAATCAGCACAAAAGCAAAAATACATCCTTATATCGCCAAAGATTTAAGATACTGAAATTATCAGATAGAGAAATAAAATGTAGGGGTGGCTTCCCTGGTGGCGTAGAGCTTAAGACTCAGTGCTATCACCTCGACAGCATGTGTTCCATCCCCAGCCAAGGAGCTAACCCACAAGGTGCAGCAGACCTCTCCTGTCTCACCTGCTGCCCCCCTCAGCAGCGTACTTCAGTAGATCCGTGTGTTCTGCTCCCCACTCTGCCTTTGATGAATCCTCTCATTACCCCATACCTCTGGCGTATATCCCAGTTCTTGTATGCATAAATAAATAAAATAAATCTTTAAAAAAAGAGATAAAATATATGTAAGAAAGAAGACACTATGAAAAATCGAGTGAAGTGATTTGGGGAAAAAAAATCTAGCTATGATTTGGAGAAAAAAACACTTGGTGCATGAGTTAAATAACAAGTAAGATAGCAAAATATGGAACTAGCAAACAGAAAAATATAAAAAGAAATTATACAGAATGCACTGTTGTCACACAAGTAACTAAAACACCATGAAGAGATGGAGAAACAACATACTTAAATAATTTAGATTTAAACCATTTTAAAATGATTTACATTTAAATAATAGTTTAGACTATCTAGACATTAAAGACAACAAGTTGGATAGCATACTGCTGAATATCAACATGAGGTCTTCCAGATACAGACAGATAAAATAATGGATGACCTGGAATTGTATTCTCTATCAAGAATGTGGACAAAAAGTATTTCCTGGCAAAATAAAACTGTGTTTACTAGTAATAGAACTAAATCAGTAAAACTTCTTAAAATTTATTTCAGGTAGAAAGATACTAGAAATCTAAAATACAAGAAGGAATGGTGAATAATGAAATTGGTTAATATATAGGTAAATCTATAATTGACTGAATGTCTGAAACATTTAAACTGAAACAACAATACCAATAGCCAGTTTGTTAGCTTTAAAAAAAAGAAAACAAATACTTCAATACAATGGCAAGTAAGATTAGTGTTTAGGTTGCTGGGAGTTAAAATGTTCTTAAGTTCTTGAATTATTTAGAAGGAGAACAGAGATTTAATTAAGACTTCAGTAAGTATGTATGCTGAAATTTGAAGAAAGGCACTGTAAGAATAGAAATCAGGAGTAAAATTTCCAAACTAGTGTAGACTAGAATATGGACTAAGGGAAAAAAAATAACCCCCAAAATTTCACCAATGCAGAAAAGGGCGCAAAGAGGCAAAGGCATAGAAAAGGAGACAAATACAAAGCCAAAGTTTAAATGAGACTTTAAAAGCCTCTAAATATATTGGTAACTATACAAAAAAAATCACAATAAATGTAAATGAATTAAACTTAGCTCTTAGATAATGTAAGTTTAGGGTAAACATAAATTCCAGTTATATGCTATCCGACAAGACACACACAATAGCAAATGAATGGGACCCCTAATGTTGGCCCTGTGTTTCAGAACCTTACTCTCAAAATGTGCTTTGTTGGCCAAGAGCAAAAGCAGCATGGGCATACCTGTTAGAAATGCAGGACTCAACTCAGATTTAAAGATAGAGAATCTACATTTTAATATTCCCCAGGTGATTCATATGCACATTAATGTCTGAGAAGCAGTGTATAAAGGGCACAGCATATCACAAACAAACACACCTATTATTCTGGGCACTTGTCATTCTGTCAAAGCACCGTAATTGTAAACATCCACTCTATGTTTAACACTATCCAGGTCTCAGAAAAAGCGCTTGTCCATATTTCTTGCCATCTTTCTTAAGACAAAAGGCTACTATGTTCAAATTTCATGAAGATTTGTGGGTTGTATCATAGCTAAGATGGAGCTGGTCATTGCTTCAGACTGTATAATGATAGAAGAAGTAGAATGAATAGAATTTGAAATTATGATCAAGTAGAACATATGAAAGGAAACTTGGGGTAGGGAGAGCAAAATAAAGTCTTCAAAGAGGCAGTCTGTGTACGTTTTTAAAAATTAGAGATAAAACAAGTGGGCAAACATTTGTCAAGCATAACCTACATAAAATTCTTAAACATGGTATTATATATTTTCATTTAATCAAGATTTAAGTTTTGATCAGACATAAAACAACCAAAAGAATTATTCTAATCAAATCCATAAATGGAATAATTAGATGAAACCTTTCAAACTTGAAAATCTTCCCAAATTAAGACAATTATTGATTAGAACTATATTGGAATATAGTGGAACCCCATCTGTATTCTTTCCTCAGGCCTTGCAAATATTAGGGGCATGTATGGAAATTCACAAAAATGTAAGTATACAGAAAGCAAAAAATACATAGAATAGAGGGCCTCCCCTGGTGGCACAGGCAGTTGAGAGCAGCGCTATGAAGCTGTCTACAGCCTCTGCAGCACGGGTTCGATCCTGGCGGGCCGGTAAGAATCCCACATGGCGAGGCAGACCTCTCCTGCCTTGCCCGCTGGTCCCCTCAGCAGTGTATTTCATCAGTTTCCCTGTTCTGTTTCCCAGTGAATCCTCTCACCCTCCCGCACATCTGGCCTGTACTCCGGTTCCTGTATGCATGAATAAAATAAATCTTAAAAATATATATATATAGAATGGAAAGAGACATAAATGGTTAACACTAACCAAATGAAATCTTAGAGGTTATTTTAATATCAGCAAAATAAAAACAAAATGAACTTAAAATCATACGTACTTTTTAGAAACATATTAACATGCTCACATTAGTTTTTAAAAATAAAGAACTGAATGTGGAAAATTGCAGAAATAAATTACAATTACATTATTACTGACACAAAAGGGACAATGGGAATAATTCCTTTGTACTTTCCAAAATATTTACATTATTTTTAGGCAATGCAATACAACCAGTGAGATTAAAGGCTTTACTTCTCTTCATTATTTCTTAATTTTTTGCATGGATATTGGAAAAGCAAGGCATAGGGCAGTTTGCACAGATGTGAGGTAATGAGAGCTGGAGACTCAGGTGCTGTCATGGGAATAGGAAAATTGAGAAAAAAGGAGGAAAGTACTTCAAAAAATTAACAAGAATGCCAATGTTATTGAAGTTTTATTCCCAAATGATCATAAGAGCAAAGTAGTCTGTGCTCATCAAAGGATAAGGCAATAAATAAAATATGGTATATCTGCACAACAGGATATTATTCAGACATGAAAAAGAGCAAAGTTCTGATACATGCTATAACATTAATGCACTTTAAAAACAATATGCCAAGTGAAATGTTAGACATAAAATGACAGATGTTGAGTGACTCCACTTAATGAAATACCAAGAATAGGTAAATTTATAAGACAGAAAACAGAATAGAGATTACCAGGAATGGAAGTAGGGGAGAATGGAGTGCTATGGCTTAATGGCTAATGAGTCTCTGTTTGAGGTAGTGAACATTATTTTTTAAAGATTTATTTTATTTATACAAGAGCTGGGGTATAGGCCAGATGTGCGGGAGGGTGAGAGGATTCACGAGAGACAGAGCGGGGAACAGAACAGGCAGACTGACTGAAACACACTGCTGAGGGGAGCAGTGGGAGAGACAGGAAAGGTCTTCTCGCCATGTGGATTGCTCCGAGGCCAGGGGAACCGAACCGGCACTGCAGAGGCTGCAGACAGCTTACAGCGCTGTGCTCAACCGCCTGCACCACCAGGGAGGCCCCTTAGTGAACATTTTTTAAATAGGGAGTAGTGATGGTTGACAACACTGTGTAGTTAATGGCAATGAATTTGAAACTAAAAAAATGGTTTAAATGTCAAATGTTGTTATATAGGTGTCCCCACAGTAAGAGGATTTTTAAAAATGGATGGTAAGGAAGCTTCACTCTAGAGGGTAAAGGAGACAGCTCAGGCAGCAAAACAAAGGACTGACTTGATAAAGAGCTTGTTGGCCAAGATTTCAGATTCATCCCTTTACTTGGAAGCCACCAACCAAGATGTATAAAATATATCTCTTGCCAGTTGGCTGTCAGGGAGAGGCAGGACCTGATGTCTCTAATGACAGAATTATTCTACCCATGGACTGGAAGAATAATGGGAGTTACAAAATTATGCCAAAATCAAGAAATATCAGCAAGCACATATTTGAAAATGTAAGAAATAAAGAATAGCTCAGAGTTCTCATTGAATATAAATATATATTAAAAAAAGAGTTACAGAAGAACAGTTATAGAATTCAATAAGTTGGGTTAAAATGAGATAAAGGAATTAAAATGTTTTATGAAACTAGAAGATGGAAAAGAAATACAGAGAATGTTGTTAATTAAGAAGAGGGTAGTAATTATAATTATTTTTGCTGTAAAATTTCTTTTTACGAAAGACAGTTATGTCAAAATAAACCTGCACTGCATAAGGATAAGGAACTATATCTATTATATGGACAGCAGATTAAATCACAGAACAGAGGCCCAGAAAATAAAGGAAATAAATGCGAGCCTGTCTGTGAAGAAACTTTTTCCAGATAGAAGTCATCCCATGCTCTCAAATGTGGTTTGCAAACAGTACTTATGAAACATTAGTGAGTTTTGGTGTTAACACATTGGTAGAAAAGCCTAGAAGATATGTAAAATGTGGTCTAGCCCCTTTTCATCCTTTAAACCTTTTAAAGGGTGAAATACCATCAAGATGTTCTGTGAGTCCATTAAGAATGACCCTTTACTTGGTGAATATTGAGATCCATAATTCCCTAATGACTCCAGCCTGCTCATCTTTAGAGGGATGCTATGGTGTTCATTCTAGGGAAAAAAAAAAAAAAAAAAAAGGCCTATTGCTACTCTTCTCCAATGGAGACCTACTCAAAGGAACTTAATTTTGATTAAGTGATTCAGTTGCCCACTGATGTTCTGTTCCATTATCAAACAGCACACCAATTCATATTTAAATGCAGGTCAGGGAAATGACCTCTTAACACAAAACCCAGAGTCTATGACCTGTCACCTTTGCTTGACTTTCTAGAGCCCAGATATCAGCTCACATCTGTACAGCCAGAAAGAGACCCCTTGTGATAACAGGAAGATGCAAGCAATGTAATTTCTCACTTGGGTCCTTATTCTTGGTTCTAGGTGCAACTGCCTCAACTTTACACTTCACTACTGCAAAATCACTCATTCCTGCTCTCTGTGCTGTCTTTCTCTGACCCTTGTTCCTGAACTTTGGATGAAAAACCCATCAACTGAGCCCAGACCAATAGAGTTTTTAATAGGAGTAATAGGCATAATTCTTCAAGGGATTAGCTAGAGCTTCATTCAGACTGGCTGAGACAATCATAGTGTGGGAGCACACACAAAGTTCTACAGTCCTCTTCCTTTTCCTTAGTTTTGGAATACAAACAGAATGTCATCATTCCTTGCACTCTGATGTTTCAATACTGAAACAAGTGGAATAAAAATGAAATGAACCAGCTTTATGATTTGCCTTAGAGTGGGAGCAGATCCCACTTCAGGTAATGCAAGACAACTTAGAAATCCCCGAAAGCAGCCTGGCAGGTGTGACATTGCTGAGTAACTCCAAATATGGGCCCCATAAAACTGGAGTTCATTCAGATACATATTCGTTTGCTCCCCGCCAAATGTTTTTGAGTGAATTAGGAATGAGACGCCCTCTTGACAAATTTTGCATGACTTTATGCCCAATTTCCTCCTGAAGCAAGTGAAATAGAAAATTTAGTTTTCTTAGAAGTTGTTAACAAACAAGTGATTTAAAGAAGGGTTATTGCACTCTCTGTAACAATGAGGGAAATGGAAGGAGGAAGCCACTCTTTATGCCATCCTTCCAGCACACCTCTACCTGGTAGGATTTATTATGCAAGGAAATCTCCCTTGACAAGGTTATTCGGAAGTTTCCCCCAGCAGAATAGTTACATAATAAAGGCTTTCAGCTCATTTAGTCTTCATTCCAATTGGCTCTGCTGCCAGTGGGTTTGACTCCTTGTGAAGCCAGCCTGCATTGTAGAGTCACCATAATGCTTCAGCCTGAACATAATGCCATTGTTTTGCTCAAGTCGGTATGCAGTATTAAGATGCACAGTGAGGTTCAAAATTAGACAAAGTTGAAGTGCCATCTGGGATCATCCTGAAATTCTCTTCACTAACTACTGAGAAGCAATCTTGAACTGCAGACCTTATGCTATTAGCAGGGAGCGGCATTCAGACCGTCTGCACTGACACAGTGGGGTAGGCGATCACAGAAATTCAGGGTAGGTAGAAATCTTAGGGTTTTCTCTCCTCTCACCCCCAGCATCATTCACTGAGATCACAGCAATGGCTGTGCGCAGGTGGTCTTCCTGGAACCTGGGACTTCTCTGATCAATGCTACATCGACACTGTGGTGATCCACTGAAACACACACATGGTAGAGTCATGCCCCCAATGTCCTTTTAAACATCTCCAAGGTTTTCAGCATAAAATTCAGTCTCAGCATCATGTAAATATTCTTATCCAAATCTACACTATAATTTTATGTCTGTGTATCTGCCTCTTAGTAGATATAAGTTTCATGGAGTCAAGGGTCACACCTTATTCATCATTGCCTCCTGGGTCCTGAACACAAAGGCAAGTACGTGGTGGGCAAGTGATATTAATCAATAAAAAAAGGAATGAATGTTTAACTGCTCCTTCTACAGGCTAGCTCACGACTGAAAATTATAAGATGTGCCAGGACTCACAATACATGACAATAGTGTCCTCAGATATGGGTATGCTTCTACCTCAACATCTGGCTAACCCCTCTGGAAATGTCAGCAAATACCATTCTGTATTTAAAGACCCAGGCAGGGCCTCCCCGGTGGCGCAGCGGTTGAGCGCTGGGTTGAGAAGCTGCCCGCAGCCTCTGCAGTGCCAGTTCGATCCCCGGCCACCGGGCAAGGGTCCCACATGGCGTGCAGACCTCTCCTGCCTCCCGCTGCTCCCCTCAGCAGTGTACTTCATCAGTCTGCCTGTTCTGCTCTCTGCTCTGGCTCTGGTGAATTCTCTCACCCTCCCACGCTTCTGACGGTACCCAGAGCTTGTATAAATAAATAAATAAAGCTTTAAAAAAAAAAAAAAAAAGAAGACCCAGGCATTAACATATGTATGTCACATGTTATGTGTTTCTGCTCTTATCATTTCAGTTCTTTCCTATGTTAGTAAGTTAATTAGCCAATCTTACTCAAATCTCTTCCACTACATATAATTATAACAGGCCTCTGTCCACACAGGATTTATTGAGTTTCAATGTGTATGAGATGCAACTTTAGATTCTAGACATAGCAGGATGGATAATTTATGCTCCTTGTCTCAAGAAAGTACAATCTAGTTAGGGAGACAAATGTGGACAAATAAGCACAATATTGTGTGACTAGAGATGTGTACAAGACACAGAGAATTTTTTGGCTCCAAAAGGTATAATAACCATTATATGTATTTCTTCCATTGTGAGGAAGGGGCAGAGATTAGATTCTTTCTCTCTTTTCATCCAGAGTCTGACATATAGTCAGTCTCAGCCAATATATCATTGACTAATGCACAGCTGGCATCAGTGAATGTGGACTCTCACCTGCAGAGATTGTATCTTGGAAAATATTACAAAAGAGATGCTTGAGTTGGATCTTAATGAAGATCAGTTCACTACCTGGTGGATAAAAGGGGCAATGGCTTTCCTTCATGGAGGCAAAGTAGGGAAGAATGAAGCAGCAACTATGCTCCCAGTGTGTGTGTAGACTGGGCTGAGGGGACTGTTTGAGAAGAGATTGGAGAAATAGGCCAGACAGATCCTGTTGGCCTTGCTAACCTCTCTATGGTGTCTCTGCTCAATCCTCCAGGCAACGGGAAGCCATTGCAGGCTTGCTAGGAACATGAACAGACCTGAAAATTAGAAACTCAATAATGCAGTTCAGTCAGTGGAGAGGTCCCATATGTGCAATTAATTTCCAGAATATGCTTTCTTTAAAAAAAAAAAAAAAGGCCTAACTCTGCATTTCAGTGTGCCAGCATAGCCTCAGACTTGTGAGGTTCCCAGTTATACTACAGACACCACCTTAGCCATTAAAAGAGAATATAATAAAAAAAGTCTTTCGTCTTCTGCCCGCAGGTGACTATGCAGGTGTCTCTTTTTCATTCTCCTTTTCCTAATAAACCTGCTCTTTTAAAACATGAAAAAAAAGTCTTTCCATCCTAAGCTATAACAACTACCCAGGTTAACCTTCTCCACCATAGGGAAAACAGTTTCTTATTTGCCTAAAGTAATTCCATCCCAACGTAAGTACTACATCTCAGAATTTAGGAGGAGTCAAGAAGTACTTGCAGAATGGCAGTACTTCAAACACTTGGCTAACGGAGTCTCCAGATGATGTCCTCTTCCCCGCTGTGGAGAATGTAATTCAACTAAATGAGTGGTCTGGTCATGACATTTTCCTCAAATAATTAAACATGATACCTTTTTTGGGTTTGGTTTACTTTTGAAGGCAAAATTCACTCTGATTTCCAAATTTTTCCAATTATGTTGTAACAGTGCATTTTATGCAGCCTTTACAGGACCCATTGTTAAGTCAGTGGTTGGTGGAAGCTCTTTCTAACTATCCAGAGGCATATTCTCATATTCATTTCAGAGTAATAAGATGTTTAAATATTTATTTCTTCCCAATAACCAAGTAGGACTAGGCTCTTCATTTTAATAAATTTTGTTCAAATAATGTTGAGTCACTGCGTAGAGGATATTGGCACTGAATTTCCCTCCTGGTGATGATACCCAGGGCAGAGACCCACAATGCAGCCCCAGCTCTGCCACGAACCTGAGATTTTGAGCTAATCTCACCACTACTCATGAATTCCCTTTGATAATTTTTAAGCTTTCCTTCCAGCTTTAAAATTCTGAGTATGTTTTAAGAGATATGATTAGTACAAGAATATAAAAAAGAAATAGTTACAGAACTGCAAATTGTGGCAGGAGACATTGATATTTATGATATGTAGCTATTCCTTTTTAGTAACTCCAAATGGTCCGAAACTCTTGAGGCAGCCTTATTTTAGAAAAAAATTTAAATCTTTATATAGATACACTCACTTATTCAACAAATATTTATTGAATATCTATCATATGTCAGGCATTAAAATAAAGGTGGAGAGTACAACATCAAAAGAGAAAAATAAACCCACAGCCTCTAAGAGCTGATTGTTGATCAGCAGAGGCAGACAATCTTAGACAAGAAACAACAATAAGCCAGAATAAATATTATCATGGGAGATTTGTCTATGAAGATAAAAGTTACTGTTAGGATCTACCCTATGTTAAAGAAAGCTACCCTGCAGAAATTCTGTTTAAACTGAGAGTATGCTTGTCTGTGACTTCTACTTGGGAATAGAAATAGTAGAATTGAATTCTTCTACTTGAATATTGAATAGAGAATGCAACAAAAATACTGCTTTGTCCAAGGCCCAGACTAAAGTGTAAGACTAAAAGTGTAAGACTAAAAAGAGCTTGTGAAGAAGAATTTGAATACCTATCATAAATCAACCCCGACACCAAGCTTTTATCAATCATTTGATCCTAAATTTCTGATTCCCCAAGGAATTCTCTTGAATCAAATTCACAGGGTATGGTTAATAACATTATTATTATTATTTAAGTAAGAAGTAATTCTTCTTTGTCTCTCTATACTTAAAATCCTTCACAACTGTTTAAAGAATATATCACTGGTGTATAGGTTTTCAGAATGATTTGATGATTAATGATTGGTTTTATCTTTTCAAAGATTTTTTTTCTCATCTTTAATATCCCTTTATCCTGGTATTTGCAGAACAGGAACTATATTGCACTGCCTCATGTTTTTGATGCCTGGAAAGTTGGCTACTCTCTGCTTACACATCAATTGTAGAGACAAGTTCTTGGGTTAGGAAAGCGCTTTTTGTTCAGGAGGTCAGTGTGCTGACGAGATGGTGACTCGTGTCTTCAAGAAATGGTCTCAATTTTCTGGGCTAAGGGTAAGGGTTTTTCTAGCAAAGTGCAGGGTAGGAGATGAATTTCATATGAGCCAGCATGACTCAGTTCGTAGTGTAAGGGAAAGTTGCCTTTTACAGTCCCATGAAACTTGTGGCCTTTATGTTGGCCCTGCCCACATGAAATGAACAGCTAGAGTCATCATGGTTTCATGATGTTTATATTCTCATTTCCTCTGTCAACACAACTCAAAAGGAGTGAAGTTAGTGCTAGTGTAAGGGGGCTGAAGCCAAAGACTGTCACTGGTGGTGCACCCCAGGAGGCGGGTGCTAGTGAGGATTGACAGCCCAGGCGAAATACGAACAAAATATTGGTTGGGAAGAAGACTCTGATAAAAAATATGAGGGACTGCCGTAGCAGCCCCCAGGATTCAGCGTTTGGGATTTCAGGGGTCTTCAGCTATTTGGTCAGTGATTCTTGCCCACCACCAGATCTTCCAGAAGGCTGTAGCGGCCCTCTGAAGTACGTGGAGAGGCTTTCAGCAGCCAACCTCAGAGGAGAAGAGTTCGGAGGCTTTGTAAGTCTCCAAGCAACTGAAACTGTTCCCAGTTTTGCTGCTGTTACACCCTGGAAGGGAAGGCAAAGACCTGGAGCCAGGCACCTTGCTGAGCTACGTGAGTGGGGCTGTTTGTCGGGTTGTTTGACTGCTGCAGCTGCTGTTTCGTCCATTGGTACTGGGCTGACTCATCTCAGCAGCTCTGGTGAGCATCTCCTGTTGTGTTTTGCTATCTTTATGAGCTGGATCCTGGATTTTGCCTGACTGCCATGTGTTTCAGGCCTTCACTGGTGGGAAGACCCCATCTTGGGAATATGGCCTTTTATTTGGGATAGGACTTTAACACATTGGGCACTGCTTCAGTGAGGTAAACAGTCATTTGTGGCCTCAGTAACTCTTTGTTTTCCTTGTTTTGTTAAATAAATTCCATTAGTGCAAATGGCCAACAGGCATATGAAAAATTATTCAACATCCCTGATAAGCAGGGAAATGCATATCAAAACCACACTAAGATACCACCTTACACACATATCAAAAAAAAACAAGCAACAACAAATGGTGAGGATGTGGTGAAAAAGGAACTCTTCTACATTGTTAGTGGGAGTGCAAACTGGTCCAAACACTATGGAAAGCTGTCTGGAGATTCATCAGTCTACTAAGAATGGAGCTACCATACAACCTGGCAATTCCACTACTAGGGATCTACACAAAGGACACAAAAACATTGATTCAAAAGAACACCTGTAGGGGCCTCCCCGGTGGCGCAGCGGTTGAGCGCTGGGTTGCGAAACTGCGCTCGGCCTCTGCGGCGCCGGTTTGATCCCCGGCTGCTCCCCGGCCACCGGAGGAGGGTCCCACATGGCGCGCAGACCTCTCCTGCCGCCCGCTGCTCCCCTCAGCAGTGTACTTCGGTCCTTCTGCCTGCTCTGCTCCCCGCTCTGGCTCTGGTGAATTCTCTCACCCTCCCTCCCGCACTTCTGACTGTACCCAGTGCATGTATAAACAAAACAAACAAACAAACCAGCAAACAAATAAATAAAGCATGCCTCTATTAAAAAAAAAAAAAGAACACCTGTACACCTATGTTTATTGCAGCCCCATTTACAATAGGTAAAACCTGGAAACAACCCAAATGCCCAAAAATAGATGACTGGATCAAGAAAATGTGGTATATATATATACAATGGAATATTATTCAGCAATCAAAAAGATAAACTCATGCCATTCGCAGCAACATGGATGGAGCTAGAAGGAATTATGCTCAGTGAAATAAGCCAAAAGTAAAAAGAAAAATATTGGATGGTTTCACTTATAACAGGTGCATTGGGGGACCAAATAAGACATCAGTGTAAAAAAATAATAACAGTACAAAACACAGCAAAGCAAAAACAGACAATTATAAATCAGAAACATACTACAGGGGAGGAGGAGGGAGAAGGATGGGAAGGAGGGAGGGAGGAGCACAGGGGACTGTGGTGATGGTGCACAGGTGCCTTGGGGAAGGAAATTCTATGGGAACTCAATCTGAGGTGGTGAGGGTAAGCAAATATTGTTTAAAAATAAAAAAAAATTAAAAATTTCATTATTATTGTTTTCTGAATCTGAGTAGTCTTGCAGGTGAAGAATTCAGACAGTGACCAGGAAACTATTTGGGCACTGTCCCTGGCCAGTTTTAGTGCCGCTTGCTGCCCTGTATCACTAGGAGGTTTGTTTGAGGCCATAATAGGTTAGAAATTAGAGAAACACATCTATACACATAACTGTATTCTGAAGGTCATAACAATGACTGGCTCAGAGATTGTTTTGTGCTTTCATTTCCAGGATAGATCTGATTGCAAATATTGTGTCTATGGCCAACACAATTATGTTCAAATTTATCATACCATGAGTTATGAGATTTGGTTTGGAAATGTGGTCACCATATGTTGTAGAGACAATTGAGCAGGGTAATAGGGTTAGCTTCTCTCAAGAGTCATACCAAAGGAAAAATCATAAAGAAAGTGAATATTTTGAATTAAAAATCAATCTACTTTGAAGTTGCTTTGATGTAGTTGCTGCTTACAAACTATTCACTGGATGCCACATAAACATGTTATATATATACATGTATATATGCACACATATGTTAAGGGGGGGTAAAATGTAGCAAAATTTTAGCTTGAAAGTTTATGGTTTCTAAGTTAAAAAGCTTTTAACTTATTTCATAGATGAGAAAGATCACAGAAACTGCCTCCTTCTTCGTGACAGCACCTCAATTTATTGTTTCTTGGTTTTATGTTATTATTCAGCACTTGATTTATTATTTAACCTTTCTGATTCTTTTCTCTCCAATTAGATCAAAGTTTATTTGAGGATAAGAATGTGCTGTTTCAGCTGGGACTACATCAAACTAAAAAGCTTCTGCACAGCAAAAGAGACAATAACTAAAACAAAGAGAAACCCCACCGACTGGGAGAACATTTTTGCACACAACACTAATGATAAAGGACTGATCACAAAAATCTACAAAGAGCTGATGAGACTCAACAAAAACAAAGAAAATAATCCAGTTCAAAAATGGGCAGAAGAGCTAAAAAGAAACTTCTCTGAAGAGGAAATGCAAACAAATTTGCAGCAACATGGATGGCGCTGGAAGGGATCATGCTCAGCGAAATAAGCCAAAAAGAAAAAGAAAAATACCGGATGGTCTCACTCATAGCAGGAATCTAGAAAACTTAAATAAGGGACCAGGAAAATGAATAACTATAAGAAAGTGAAAATCAAAATCAACAAAAAACTATGAACCAGAGACACTTTTTGGGGGGTGGGGGGCAGGAGGGGAAGGATTGGGGTCAGAATGGGGCGTTTGCAATTGTATGGGGGAATATAAAAATAAAATTTATTATTTAAAAAAAAAGAGAGATTAATAAACAAATGAAAGCCAATCCCTTAATTCCTTCAAAAAAAAAAAAAGAGGAAATGCAAACAGCCAATAGGCATATGAAAAAATGTTCAACATCACTTGTAATCAGGGAAATGCAAATCAAAACTACAATGAGATACCATCTTACACCAGTGAGAATGGCACATATTAAAAAAACTAGCAATAACAAATGTTGGCGAGGTTGTGGAGAAAAAGGAACTCTCCTGCACTGTCGGTGGGAGTGCAAACTGGTCCAACCACTATGGAGAGATGTGTGGAGATTTCTTGACCTACTTCATAGAGCTTCCATATGATCCAGCAATTCCACTCCTAGGTATTTACCCAAAGGACACAAGAAACATCAATTCCAAAGAGCACCTGCACCCCTATGTTTATAGCAGCACTGTTTACAATAGCTAAGCTTTGGAAACAGCCCAAATGCCCAAAAATAGATGACTGGATCAAGAAGATGTGGTACATATACCATGGAATATTACTCAGCATTCAAAAAAGATAAACACATGCAAGTTGCAGCAACATGATTGGAGCTGGAAGGGATCATGCTCAGCGAAATAAGCCAGAAAGAAAAAGAAAAATACTGGATGGTCTCACTCATAGCAGGAATCTAGAAAACTTAAATAAGGGACCAGGAAAAAGAATAACTATAAGAAAGAAAATATCAAAATCAATAAACAATTATGAACCAGGAGAGTGGGGTCAAAATAAGGGGGTTGCAATTGTATGGGGAATATAAAAATAAAATTAAAAAAACAAATAAATAAATAATTTTAAAAATTAGGAATAAAAAAAAAATAAAAAACAATCCTAAAAAAAAAAAAAGAAAAAAAAAGAATGTGCTGTTTCTCCAGGATACCCGATTTTGCAATATCAGGCTTTCAATGAACAGTTACTAAGGGATATGATTAGTTCAAAATCCCAAAAACAAATTAGCTATAGAAAGACACATTGTGGGGCCTCCCATGGTGGCGCAGGCGGTTGAGCGCCGCACTGTGAAGCTGTGTGCAGCCTCTTCAGCGTGGGTTCAATTCTGGCCGTCTGGCCAGCGAGGCTCCCACATGGCGAGCAGACTTCTCCTGTCTCGCCCGCTGCTCCCCTCAGCAGTGTATTTTGTCAGTCTGCCTGTTCTGTTCCCCACTCTGTCTCTGGTGTATCCTCTCACCCTGCTGCGGATCTGGCCTGTACCCCAGCTCTTGTATAAAAATAAATAAATCTTTAAAAATTTTTTTTTTTAAAAAAAGGAAGATACATTGTGATGATTAAAATGTTTCAGATGGTGATTCTCAAACTTTAATGTGCACAAGAACAGTAAAGGGAACCTGTTAAACCATAGATTCCTATAGCTCATTCTCAAAGATTCTTATCTTTCAGACAATTTTTCCTCCTTCTTCCCATATTATTATTAATTTATTTTTTATCCTAAATTTAGGAAAGATGTGACACACCAGGGACATAATGATGCTTCTTGTAGAAAAAGAACTTGACATTAAGTGAGGTAATTCTGCCCTTGCTCCTCACTAAGTCCCCGTTTTCTTCTTTCCTTCAGTAAACACTGACTGTGTGCACTGAGTGCAAACAACTGATCTGGGGTCTGGCATTAAACAGGTCAACAAGACTCACAAATGTTTTGCTATCTCAGTACTTAGCTCTCCGTAGGAGGTGGGGGAGGCGGCAATAGACAAGTAAACTTTGATTATTTCAGATATCGTTAAGTATTATAAAGAAAGAAAACAGGTGTGATGCTAGAGGATGACTGTTGAGAAACAGGGTATTTAAAGTGGGCTCCATAAAAAGATGATGTTATCTGAGGACTGAGTCACTGGAGGAAACCAACCATGCAAAAGATGTTGTACAAGAGCATTCCAAGGAGAGGGAAAATCAAGTGCAAAGGCCCTGAGGTAGAATGAGTGTTCAAGATTCAGCAAAGAGACCGCATGCCTGAAATATGTGAGGGAACCACTGAGACTCATCAACAAGGTGTGGTCTGAGCTTTGGCATGGAGTATTTTAGCATCATTACCGCAGAAAGCTGGAAAAATACTCCTGACCCTCATAAAATTAAGGCTACATATTTTGATAAACATTACATGAATAATTCATTAAGAGCACCTACATTATTGTAACTCCTTACCCATGAGAAAGAGTTCATTTCACAATTCTTTTGGTTGATATTTTGTGATAACAAGGTTTCACCATCATTGGTAGATTACATTTTGTGAGAGTTAAGTGCTGAAAAAGCTCACTTTGAATTTCTTTAGATACAAATTATTTATCATTCAGTGGATGACTCGAATATAAAAGAGGGCTTAATAAATAGGGTGAACTTGTGAGAATCAATATACTTTGCTAAAGGAAGAAAACTTCTAGCATAATTTTAAAGTTACATGGCATGTGTGGGTTTTTTTGGTCTTATTTCTTATTTGGTCTAATTTTTCAACTCTGGCATTGGCTTATCCCCTAACTGGATATTTATCAATTAATAGTGATAGTACCATTACCTTTAAGCAATTTTGTATTGTCTGAATAACTGAGTGCTTGAGGACAGAAAAATCCAGACAAGCATGCTATGGAAAGTGTAAAGTCTATTCCTAGAGGCTACTACTGAAGGGAAGAGATAGCAGCTCAGCTTTAGGCCCATTCCTCACTGCCCTGTCATTAGCCATCTCAGAAAAGGGCAGCCCAGGTGACAGTGGCTCCTTCTGTGATAAGGGCTCCTGTCCATGGGAAATGGGAATCAGTGGTTTCATTTCACAGATGGCAAATGACTTTATCTATCTGGGCCAGATCCAGACTGGAACCAAGAAAGCCTTGGGACTTTCCTCTGAGGGTTGTTGATGTGAGTGCATATGTGTGTGTGTGTGTGCATGTGTGTGTGCTAGTTTGGTTATATATTATGTTGTGGCTCTAAATGCAAGAGATTTCAAAAGCCATGAAAATCACCTTCTTTGCTTGAGTCTGGCTGATCTGGTTTGAAATCAATGACTTTCTAATGCAAGGGCCAGGAGAGTAATGGCAGGATACAGATATAGTGGCTGCAGTGATAGACATGTAACAAGATGGAAACTAGTTGGTTAAAAAATTTGTGGGAAAGGGCCCGAGGAAAGGGGTTGGGAATGAAGAGATACTCTCTAACAGAAAATGAAATGGCTTCATTATCACCAGAAACTCCAAGTGGCCTTCACTTAGTCATACTGGAATTACAATTTCAGCTTTCATGGTTTGTGAAAGCGGAAGTAAGGAACATGACCATGGAAAGTGGTATTTTAAGCTTCAACACATACTGCTCATCACTGATTTGACTTGCAACACATCTTTGAACAAAAGCACATAGTGATTTAATCTTAACAGTAATTCCGTCTGCAGTGGTACGAGACAAGACTATCATAGCCAAAGGCTGTAATTTGTGAAATTCAGGTGCTGGGGATTAGGACCACCTGTTGAATTTAATCTTGAAGCTATAATGTTAACACCATCATGTAACTGAACATAAACAGTACATATTTATCAGACTTTGGGACCTCCAGCCATGGTGATGAGAACATTTTCCTAAACGGTATCTGTAACTCTTTCCAGACTCTGTAAATCAGCAGCAAATAAAAAGTCTGTTGGAATTCTGATTCAATATGCAGCAGCATATGGCTGGGTGGTCAGGACATTCAGCACATCCTATAATTTTTCTAAAGCCTGATGTGAGAGTAAAAAAAAAAAAAGCAATCAGAGTATTCTCTGGCAACATAATAAGAATGGGAAAGCTTTCGTTTCTTACCCTACTCTGTGTTAATTGGAAAAAAAAATCCTAGCAATATTTTAACAAATGATTTGTACCTCTGTCTAAACTAGACAACTGGGAGAGCCCAAATAAACCTAGTTAAACAGCAACTTCTGGGGAGGACATAAACATTTTACACATGTACCCTCACACAGCCTTAAGAAATGGAGCTCTGCCCAATTCCCAGCTAACCAGTAGCGATAAAGAGGGTCAATAATTGCATTTTGAAAAGTTTACATTTACTCCAGAGGGGCAATTAGAGTCCAGTAAGAAGGCATAGGTTTTAAGATTTGCATTTGTACCCTTGCTTGAGATAGGGTAAATGCCATGGAACCCTTTGGGTATGTACTTTTGTGAGATGTTGGTTTTCTATGAAAGAATTTCATTAGTATTAATTATCTGCACAGACCTTCCTTGTCACATTTATAATTCTTTGCTAAGAATTCCAAGGGCTTTCACACATATTTATCATTCGCATAACACTTCATAGTTAATGAAACCCTTTTACTACAAATTATCTCGATTTCTCATATAATTTCACAATTCTTTCCCCAAAAAGAGCTGTTTTTCACTTTAATGAAATAAGACTCTGAGACATGGAAACGGGATCTAGTGCATTTGTGTGAATAAACACTATTTTAAAAATGAATATGAAGGCATCATATTTTGCCTTAGGCTATCAATATTCTTAGCAGGTATCTGTCCAGCAAGACAGCACAGGAAGGAAAATATTAGGAATATCTTCCCAAAGGCAAATCAAAGCTTCCAGCAAATTTCCCTCTTGACACCCCTATTAATCAAAGCTTCACAAGTGCTAGATAGCAATTTCCACTAAACAACAGCCATGAAAACCTTCTGGGTTCAATACATTCATCATACACCAGTTACACATAAGTACCACATCCCTCCACAGTCAGAACTAATAGCCTAAACTTTCCTCCAACTCTAGCCCCTATCGGTTGCTTGCACACGCAGCACATAATCAATCAACAACTTAGAGAGAAAACTGAAGGCCCTCTCTTCTTTAGATTTATGAGTTTATCACCTCTTAATGAAATCTCCTCCTTTTTCCTTCTTCCCTAAATTATTCCCAGTGCAAATTCCACCTTTTCAAAACAACTTTCCTGGTTCCAGGGCAATGAGCTTTCTCATCTCTGCATCTCAAAAGTACTCTTTATACTAACATTCCATCTATCTATCTAGCTAGCTAGCTAGCTATCAATCATCTATTTATCCACATTTTATGGACCGTTGTTTTTTTTCACAAGCAGTTAAAGATCCTTAAGATCCATAAGGCAAGGATCTGCCTCAAATTCTTTTGCATGCTCCAAAATTTTGAGCACCATTCATCACACAAGTGAGTGGGAATATTTTGATTGTCACTTTGAAAAAGTTTGACTTTTTCATGCATAGTAAGGGCAATTTTTTTCACACAAAAGTAACACCTGCTAATATTATTTTGGTTCACAACCATAAATATGTAGTAAAATTAAAAGAGGAAGTGTTGGGTGGTTTCACGAAATCCTCTAGCTTTATAGAGGAGATACCGAATGGAATTGTGTTTTAATAAAAATATATTAGCAGTTTCAAGTAATGGGAAGTACAGTTAAACTGTATTAAAATATCTTTTTGGAATCACGAAACTTGATTAGGTTCTCCCAGGGGCTTCATACGCTGAAACCAGAGATTTATTATTCCAGGGAAATAGGTTCAATTTTAAAAATTCAACTTATTAATTATTAGCCAAACCATGCAGCAGCTTCCCGAAAGACAGACGAAAACAGGCTCTCAAGGATGAGTTTCAAGCAAATGGAAGCTGAATTTGTGCCTCCAGCCTCCAGCACCTGCCTGGGCACCGCTCCCCAGAGCTGTGATAGAGCAGCCCCGAGCAAGCCAAGCAGAGATCAGAGAACCTTGGAAGCTGAGCAGCAGCCGCCCACAAGAAGCTGCCTCCACCTTTTGGTTGTGAGTCTAGAAACGTTTAGGTAGCCACCAGCCCAGCGCGCTCCCGGGTCTCCTCCCACATCCACGCGACTAGGCTGCCAAACCACTCATTTCAGAAACCCAGCACCCACCGGTGGCTGCAATTGTGGGGACCAGGGGGTTCTAGTTCCAGAACCAGATCCTGTTAGAAAACAAGGCCTTGGGTTCCACTCAGCTCATGCTTATTTCCTGAAAAACTTTGCTTCCTTCTCCAAAGAGGAATCCATAAGAAGTAGGAACTATCTCAACCCACCCCAGAGGGTCCACTCCCCCGTCCAGCCGCCGAACGGCACCTACTCACGGCGCCTCCCAGCCTTGGGAATGGGACAGGCTTTGGTGTATAGGATCCCCAAGCTGGGTGGCAGACTGACTGGCGAGAGAGCCGTCACCTTGTGATCCGCCACGCCGAGGTATCCGTCCAGTGGCTTCGGTCCCGCGGGGGGCCCGGGGCGCGGCAGGGGGCTGCTCTCCACTGACGGCTGCGCGCTGTCGGTCGCCGCTGCCTGCTGCTGCTGCTGCTGCTGCTGCGGTGGCCGCTCCTTCTGGCCGCCGAGGCTGCTGTACACGAGCAACAAGCTGGTGCACATGGTAGTGAGCGCTAAACACACTGCCAGACCATGGCGCTGCGGGCGGGTGGGAGAGAGCAGGGAGTAGCTGAGAGCCGACCCCGGAGCTGTGCGCCCAGCTGGAACGCCCCCCCGACGGTCAGGCTGGCTGGGGAGGTCCTGGGGCGAGAGGTGGCTGGGGTCCTCGACCTGGCTGCGTGCAGCCGGGGTAGAGGAGGCGCTGTCCCCGCGCGTACGGCAGGGGATGCTCCCGGCGCGCGGCTGCTCTCGGCCGCCGCCTCCCAGATCTCTCGGCAGAGGGCAGGTGGTGCGCGGCGATCGGCAACCACGCCAGGAGCGCGCCCCGGGCGAGAGCAGGGGTGGGCTCGCACCCTGGGGTGAGGGTCCGTTGCCCTAGCTCGGCTGCTACAATTTCTCGCTCTTGCACCCTCTCCTGTTTGGACCCGCGGGGCTCTACCTGGGAGATCGCTGCAAGTTTGAAATACAAGGTAACCAAGAAAGTCTTTAAAGGTCCTTCCTCTCCTCCCCGCCCCTCTTAGTTTTTGCCAGACTGTTGCTTTTGGCCATCCTCTTCCCCCACTAGCAATGCGCCCATCCCTCCGCGGCTTCTCCCGCTCTCCGCTGGCCTCTCGGACCTCTTGCTGGAGGTCCAGGAGACTAAGCAAGCCGAGTTCCCATCCCGGCTTTGGGATTCCGAGCTAGGCAGAACCGGGGAAATCGGGAGGGAATGCGGAGCAGGTGGAAAGTTGTCCCTTTGTAACAGGCGACCTCACGGCGCGGGGTTAGGCGCCCCCGAAGCTGCCCGGTGCGCCCCGAGGACGCTGCGCCTGGAAGTCCCCGCCTCTGCCCAAAGGAGTTGGCAATAAATGACTCACCATCAGGGTCTTCATTTTGGGCACCTCTTTTGTGCGGAATCCTCAGGCACGCGTGTCCGGGGTCACTTTTTCTTGGAGGTTCTCCATGGTGGGTGATGGGGAAGGGAAGCCTCTGATCTGCGCTCAGCGGCCAACCGCGGCTGAGTGGGCAGCGAGCCGCGGGACCCAGGAAGCGCCGCTGTTGTGGAGATTATAGACAGAATTAAAACTGAACCGGACCCTCGTAGTCTCTCAGTGATCTACACAACTGCCGCCTGCCGCCGCCTGCTGGGTCCTAAAGACCTCTGCATCTCCCCCTTGCAGCCCCCAAATAATAATCCTTTCAGCAGAGTGGCGTTTCTGGGGCGAGAGAGTTAACCGTGCCTGTATACCCACCTCTTGGTCCAAGGGCTTATTTATGTTTCATGAAGTCATCAGCTGAAAAGGTAGGGAACCAATTGGATTCTGAACATGCTAGCCATTTGAAAATTTACAAACTAAATTTTTGTTTTGTGATTTTGGTGAAAACAGGTCAGCCGCCCCAATGTCAGTAGCCTTATTAATAGGTCTTACTTTTATGTTCCTAGCTGAACCAACCTGTCACAAAATTATTTTTCTAAAAAAAAATTTCAGTCTTCCAGTTGTAAGTTTTCCAATATTCTCCTTAATTTTACTTTTTCAATCTAGTTACTCTTAACACAATTTTATAGCATAGAATTTCATCTAAATTATCTCATTCATTACTTGTTTTAAATATTATAAATTATATTTCTATCAGATCTTTGAGGTTCCTAATGGCCATTTAAGATGACTTTAAAGTGTTAAAAAACAACCAGCACATCATATCCACATGATTAACTGGATCTGTAGATTCTCCCTAATTTTAATGCAAGATTCTGCATTAAAGATAAAACTGCTTACTGCTTATTTCATAAGAATCTTACAGTCGTTGGAGCTCTTCTTATGTTGGTCTACCGCACTGAGAGCACTTAAGTCCACATTCAAGGGCTTCAATTAAAATTTAAAAAATTACTTTTTTTTTGCATTGAGAATTTCACATCAATAACCTGTTTAAAAGATATTCTCCCCTTTCCCTGCATTAAATTACAAATGATATTTATTAAATGTCTAATTTAGTTAAAAACATATTTCTTATGAAATTGCTTTGTGAGAATAGTTGTCTTAATGTAATACTTAACACATTACCTGTAGCAGTGTAATGTTAAAGATAGCATTAAGATGAAAATGATCAGCAGGCCAAGTGAACCATAGGCACAATAAGAGCTTTCTCAAGGCCAAAAAAGGCATTACAATCCTTTTTTAATCTTCACTAATCCAATGCTGGACTGATGCTATAACAAAAACTATTTTTAACTTATGAGATATCTTTCCATTCTTAGTATTATGAAAGTTAAAATTATTGGCGCAACAATGACTATCAATGCAATGTGTTTGAGGGAAGGCAAGGCATACAGGGGATTTAGCCTTTCAAGGGAAAACAAAAAATTTGAAACACTGTCCAACATTGCCAGGCTTGAAGCTATTTATTCAATTTGTGCTTTAGGCATGAATAGTACCAGTTGTTAGGGCAGGAAAAGCAGCAGCCAGAAGAGAATCTTATCTGGTCTTGGCAATTCCTTATTGTATGGTTGCACTTGACACTCAAATTAGTGAAACAAAGGACCAACTTGAAGAATCATTGCAAGCAGATTATCTGTGTTTCTCCAGGGCTCCTTTTGAGAGACTGCTAGACCCAGCGCCTGCATTTTTCAGGATCTTTCCTCTTCCATCTAGTAAGTTGCCCAGTGACCGATAAAACCCTCCTAATATATTTTGACATGCCAAACAGAGCCATCATATTTATGATTTAAGCTCATGGCAGCATGGTGGACATCTGTTAGGTGATATGTCTGACCAAATTCATTAAGCTTATGCTTTCCACCCCCTGCTGAGATAGCAGTTAGCTAGTTGCTAAATCTACTTCTGGAATAGCCAGGATAAATTTTAAAATGTAGCTCTGAATTTGATTTGAATGATTTCAAGGTCTTTAGCTTTCAAATATTTGATTAGATTGACTTGAGCCAGTTTCAGGCACTCTGACCTGCCTGAGAGACAGACTGCCAAGTAGAGGTGGGGGAAGGGCAGAGAAACTAAGTAACAGGTTAGAACCTGGGCACCTTTCATTCTGTGATAACTTAATGGTCGCAATTCTGTATTAGAAAGCGCTGAGATAAATTAAGACACAGACCCTCTCCTTTAAGAGCTCACAGCCTGGTGTATATGTGTGCATATACGCCCATGTGAAATATGTGAGATAAGTCCACAAATAGGCCCTATAAGACAAAGTGCTAGAGAGATTAAACATTTTTGTATTTGTTTGTAACTGGGTAATCCCCAGGGAAAGGAGAGATTTCCGGTTCCCTGCCCCACCCAAGAAAGGGTGGGGCTGGCAGGGAGGAGAAGCTAAAGACCAGGAGAAGAAAGGAGACATGAAGGAGACCTGAAGGAAGCACATGGAGCAGAGAGAAATGTGAAGAAGTTGTGCTTGCTTCTCTGCCTTGGACTGGTACCATAGACTTGGGGACATGGAAGGAAAAAAAATGGGTGAGAGACCCAAGGAAGGGTGATAATGACAGCCTTTATCTTGATTTTGATTTTGCTCTTTTCCTTCCAGACTTGTCTGGCCCCTTCTGCCCCTTTCCTATAGGAGCCACCAGAAGGTGCCTTAGGCTTGTGGCAAGCTTTTGGGCCTCAGTGGCGCTGCTTTTGGCCAACCCTGCTTGGCTGGGCATTTATCCACAAGGGGGATGGGTACCTTTGGGTGCTCTTTTTTCTTTGTCTTTTCTTTGTTGCACACTCTTTGTATTAAAGTTCTTTTCCATTGAAGGTCTTATTCACTAGAGTATGTTTTGTCTTGATGCGGTGGATGGTAGAACCTTTTTAGAGCTGGCAAATTTGGGGCTCCTAGGGTACCCTTCACCCTGGCCTGGGACCCTGGCACCTTCTATGTGCCAGACATTGGGGATATCTTAATGAATAGATCCTATCCTGTCTTGACAGAACTAGTCTTTTCCTAAATAAGTACTATGTGCGTTTATGCTACAAAGAACCAGGTAACAAAACATTTGATTTGTTTTCCAACTTCTGAAGTCATGCTTATTTAAGATTGCAGGGATTTGATATTTCAAGGGTATTCACCTGCATTTATATAACTTTATGTACGCTTTTAAGTTAATAATTGGAAAAGCCTGAGAAAACAGAAAATAGGCAGCGTTCATATACATTTGATTGACTTAGAGACAAGTAGACAAGTCAATAAAGCTTTTTTAGTTCATCTAACTTGTCCAGTTCAATACAAAGTGTGTCGAGGAATAACAATTTGCTTCTCAAAATTCAGGTAGCTGAGATGGATTTCTCACCATTTAAAATTTTGCCACATTTCTGCCTCTGGTGCCATCACATCCAATCAAATAGATTCCTACTTTTGAAAAAAAGAAAGGAGAGGAAAGGAAAAGAAATGGAGTGTGTTCCACAATGTAGGTTATGTGATAAACTAAAGTGAGAATTTATGAACAAGGCATCAAGGACCAGGAGGAAGGAGGTAGAATTTAAAGCACATGGACACAAGACACCACAAAACTATCAGAGGAGGCAGAAAGACAGATGGCTGGGCACCCATGAGCACTGTCCAGGATTCCTAAGTGACCTCTTAATTCAGGAACAAACATTTCAAAGGTGGATGAAAAGCTGAAAACAATGTAATATAAGGTGCATTTCAGACAAACTGCATCTACCTTGTGATCTTTAACAGAAACGTTCTGCTAAATGCTACAAAAGCAAAAAGGCTAATAATGGTAGAAGGCATTATAAATCAGAGACATACTGCAGGGGAGGAGGTGGGAGAGGGATGAGAGGGAGGGAGGGAGGAGCACAGGGGACTGAAGTGATGGTGCACAGGTCCATCGGTGAAGGAAACTCTATGGGCAAGATACCTGAGGGGGTGGGGGAAGCAAATATTGTTTAAAAATGAACAATGATGTAAAAAAATAAAAATAATTAATAAAATACACACACAAAAAAATGGCAGAAGGCCCCTAGAACAAAATTTATACTTGTCCATTTGTTCCATTAATGTTTCAATTTACTTTACTTTCTTTACTTCCTGGGCTAAGTATAGTGGACTGGTTGGCTGTGTGGGATCAATCTCCCCAAAAAGGTTAGATAGGTTTTACCCAATATGTCCGGAGCAGACATTTCTCTAATAGGTGTCACCTTGGTATGGTGAAGTAAGGTCAATTGAGGCCCTCTGAGCCTTGGGAAGTCTGTTACCATTATTTAAAGGATGAAGAGTTCTTTAACTTTTTATTTTATTACATCATTGTTCATTTCTGTACAATATTTGATTTCTTCCCTCAGGTGTAGTCCCCATAAGTCTTCCACCACCATATCACCTGTGAACAGTCACCATAGTTCCTTGTGCTCTTCCCTCCCCTGTTTTGACCCATTTTTCTCTCTCCCTTCTGTATGCCTCAGATCTATAGTTTGCCTGCAAGTTTTGTCTATTTTCTGACTCTTTGTTTGGTTTCCCTATATTCCTCCTATATGCAAAACCATCCTATACTTTTCTTTTTCCTTCTGACTTATTTTACTGAGCATAGTCCCTTCCAGCTTCAAGAGACACAGATTATTCTAAGATCCGTGAACATTCCAGAGGCTAAGGAGAAGAAGTCTTCCTCTCCTTCACTCCTCACCCTCAGGTTCCTTAGCACAGGATATATACCTCTGGTTTATCCCATTTTACTTTAGAATTTGCAGTCATGTAAATTCTCCATTATTACATTTTTTTCCCTACTAATCTGTTGGATGTTAATTTCTTTATTCATCTAGCCTCAGAAGAACCCAGATGGAGTCTGGAAATTTTCCCTGCACTCTGACAGCTGAGAACAAGTCCCCAGAGTCAGGCTGCCAGGACCCAGATTCTTATTTTACCACTTAGTAGTTCTTTGACTTTGGACAAACTACTCATCTGTGTTTTAGTTTCCTCAACTGTTAAATAGCAAATGTAAAATCACCTACCTCAAGCTATTGTTGTGAAGTTTAAGCAAGAAACCACAAGTGAAATATATAGAGCAGTATCAACAGATTGCTAGCTATTAATAATATTTTGTGATTATGATTAATAAACTGGGTTTGAAGGAAAAAGACCAGGGCTTGGCCTATGGGACTAATAACTACATGACCTTAAGTAAGGAACTTAAAGTATATTAAACAGACTCTTAACTTATCTATAAAATAGATATCCCAAAGCCTATTTCACAAATATTTAGAGGACTTATTAAGATACTGTATATGTGATTGCTTTGTAGACTGTGAAGCTCCATAGCAAATGTCAATTGAGCATCTATTAAATGTCCGGTACTATTCTAGACCCTGGGGAATGTGACCAAGACATTCAAGGGCTGTGTCCCGTGATGCTTATATTGAAGTTAAGAGCAATAAACCAATGTAATAGTATGCCAGGCACTAGGTGAAAAAGCAGGGGAAAGCAGTTACAGATTTGAGTGTGCTATTTTAGGTAGGATTGTGACAAGAGCAAAGATCTGAAAAAAGTGAGGAACTATCTGGAAGAAGGGCATTCTAGTCAATGGGAAAAGCATGTGCAAATGCCCTGAGTAAAAGCTTGATTGACATGTTGAAGACATAGCAAGGAGGTCAGTTTGGCTGGAATGAGGGAGAGTGGTAAGGGAGGAGGACAGAGAGGTAGTCCATCTAGTCCTTGTAGCATGTGAAAAAGATAATATGAAGGAAACCCATTAGAGAGTTTAAGGCAGAGGAAGACCCTGCATCCTTGGTTCTGGAAAAGGTCACCTGCTGAAAATAGCTAATTGGGGAGCAAAAGTGGAAGAAGTGACCACTCAGGAAGCTATTAGTAGTCCAGGTACAAGGAGGTCATAGTGCTTTCAGGAGAAGTGACTGGGCTCAGGATTTGCTGGTTATTGGGTATGAGGTATGTCAAGAAGAAAGGAAGTGAGAGAAGTGCATGCTTTTGGGATGAACTGCTGGGATAACTACTGTTTCCAACATGGTGAATGCTGTGGGAAGAGCAGGAGTTGAGAATAGATTAATTTGGATTTAGAAATATTCAGTATGAGATGACACAGGCAGTCAGGGTCCAGGCCTGATGTAGGGCTTAGAGCCACAAACTGGTGATCATTGTCCATGCATGGATGATCTCACCTAGGTTTGAGCCTGGATACAGAAGAGAGGTCACAGGTCTGAGCTGGAGAAGCTCTAACTTTAAGGTGTCAAGATTAGGAGGCAGGGGCCTCCCTGGTGCCACAGGTGGTTATGTGTAGCACTGTGAAGCTGTCTGTAGCATCTACAGCACAGGTTCCATCATGGATGGCCAGGGAGCTACCCACATGGCATGGCAGACCTCTCCTTTCTCGCCTGCTGCTCCCCTCAGCAGTGTATTTCAGCCAGTCTGCCTGTTCTGCTCCCCACTCTGTCTCTGGTGAATCCTCTCACCCTCCCGCACATCTGGCCTGTACCCCAGTTCTTGTATATATAAATCAATCTTAAAAAAAAGATTAGGAAGCATCATTATAATACTGAAAACAATAAATGACTAAACAAGCTTAATTTGATATAATTTATTGATTCATTTCATTTTGAATGGGCTTTTCATTTTTTACAAAGTATATTCATTTATATATTTATTTTTCATCCCTTCTTCTAGATCATTAATTTTCTAAAATTGGTACTATGTGCTATTACTGTTTTTATCAATAAGCCTGGCACATAACTGTGGGTAATAATATAAATCACTAACATTTATCTGGCCCTTGCTTTATTCCAGCACTGTTCTAAGAGTTTTATTGATATTATCATCCTATGATGGCACTAACATATGTCAACAACCATGTGAGGTATGTACTGTTAGTATCCCTACCTCACAAAGGAGTCAGCTGAGGCACTGAGAGCCATTTGTCTAAAATCACTCTGATAATAAGTGGTAGCATTGTGTTAAAAAATAAATACTTATTTAGAAAATGAATGGTCTCTTTGTAAGTTTCTATAACCATGTTCTTCCATTGAACTCTGCATGGGTCTTAGTGTCAGGAATATAGTTTATACCCAATCTTTAGATAATATAACTAAAGGCAATTTGTTGTTTTGTGATGTACTTTTTTGCTACTTTCATTTTTCCAAGATGTATTTTACACACAGTAAAATATGATGAAATTTAAGTGGATGGGTTGATGAGTTTTGACAAAATTATACACTGTTAATGACCAGCACTCTCAAGATATAGATCATTTCCATCATCCCAGAGAATAGCCTCATGTGTCTGAGCAATCACGTTAACCCCACCCAGTAAGCAAGCAGGCAAGCATTGTTCTGATTCTTATCACAATAGAGAGCTCTGCCTATTCTAGAACTTAATCGAGTTAGATGAAACTACCTTTTAGTCTGACTTTTTTCACTTAGCATAATATTTTTGAAGTTTATCCATGTTGTTCAGTGTATTAATAGCTTGTTCCTTTCCTGAGTACTGTTCTATTGTGTGAAAATGGCATAATTGTTTTATCCATTCTCCTTTTAATGAACATTTGATTGTTTCCATTTAAGGTTCTTGTGAAGAAATTCTGTGAACATTCTTACACAAGTACTTTGTAAATGTCTGGTTTGATTTTCCTTCTGTGAGTACCTAGGTGTGGAAAATTGAGGTCACATGATAGGTACACACTTAACTTTAGAAAAAAATTGTCAAACTCTTTTCCAGTTATTGTACCCTTTTTTTTTATTGTCATCAGCAATGAACAAGAGTTCTAGTTGTTCCACATCCTTGTCAACCTATTTCTTCAGTGTCTCTTTGCTTTTCTATAGTTATCAAGATAAAGTTAGAAATCCTTTCTTTGTACCCAGGATCCTTCCTGACTACGCATCCACTAGTCCCTTTTAGTCTCTTTCCTGACTATTCGCAGGAACCCATTGAACTGACTATTAAAATCTGTAATTTGAATTTATAGTATTTAATTTCCCATCAACTTAGTCTTTCAACAGACCCATCTACTTCTTCACATCTCAGTCTGTGCCCCATCCACATCACTCATTTCCTGAACCTGCAGTCAGAAGATGAGGCCTCTTCTTTAACCTTCTACAACTCAGAGACACAAGTGGGAACCACATAGACCAGCTTTGGTTCAGCTTCTGACACTCCACTTTCATGTGGCCAAGATCAAGGACACTTCTCTTCACACGGCTTCCTTATTTGTAACAGGCAGCTAGTAAACCTTTTCCAACAGAGTGATTTATAGACAAAATATACAAATATATATAAGCTTTTTACCATCATTCTGATTATACAAGTAGGTCAAACAAAAGGTATGTTTCTCATACTGGCCTGCACATTTCATCTATAGGATGGAGGCACATTCATCCTCAAATATTTATTGACCATATAATAAAAATAATAGTTAACATGTGTTGTGTGTCTGCTATTGGGCACTGTGCTATAAGCAATGGCTAATTTAATACATATTATGCACTTCCATTTAACCAACAAAGAAACTGAGATTTAGAGACTTGAAGCTATTTGCCCAGTGTTACATGGTTAGAAAGTGACAGAACCAAGATTTGGCCAGGTCAGGCTGTCCCAACTCCAGAAACTTTCCTCCCAACTTCCACAACCCACACTCCCACCTTATAAATGCTCCAACTCTTGGCCAAACCCTCCACTAAGAGGTTCAAAGAGAAATACTCATCCCACACAGCAGAAGACTAATCCATGAGCAGATAATTATAACCCAATGTGCTAAGTGTGAAAATTAAGTTTCAAACTACAGATTAGAGAGGACATAGAAGACAGACATGTGAGAATGGTTCAGATGTGATTTTTTTGGTGAAGGAGAAATGCCATGTTGGTTTAAAAGATCACGAGAAGCAGATCAGGATGTCAGAGTCCCCAGATGGAGAGGAAGGCATAAACGAAGGTGTGGAAGCACAGAGATCCTTGGTAGTGCTGGGGACAGATGAGGAGTTTGTGGGTGAAGCAGGGAACTGTGAGAGCCTGGTGGTTCAGCCCAGTTGTGCTGTCAGTGTGGTGCACGAGGCTGCATATGTAAGTGGACACTGTTCACCACACATGTGCAGATTTGTGTATTTTGTCAATTTTCTTTAAAATGACCATCAAGCATCTACCCCTGCAGTTATCAGAATATTATAATTATTTCTCACCATATTGAAGTAAAGTGTAACAGAAGTCTTTTTAAATGTTCTCAATGGTGCTGTTTGGGCTGGGTGTGGTCTGGTCAGAATTGTTTTCTAGGTGGATATCTCCAGAAATAGTGAGAAAGACGGAGCTGTATGGAGGATGAGGGGACAAGGTGAGGTGGGGGTGGAAATGCATCAGAAAGAGCAGTTGGGAGACTGTTGTTGAAATCCTGGTAAGTGATAAAGCTTCAGTCAGAGTCGTGCTGGCCAGAATGGATTTGAGAAATTCCTAGGCTGGTATTATGTTTTAATGGTTCAAGTGGATCAAATCCTAACTATGCAAAAGAAGATTTATAAATACAAAGTGGTGCTTTTCCCATGCAAAGGAGTGTATACAATTCTGGCCACATTTCAAAATGGTATGGAGTAATAATAGAAAATGGCTTACCTCTTGCCTTAGTCTGGGCTCTTTCAGAAGGGTGGTCTGGGATAAGGATCCACGTGCAGGTATTTCATTGGCACGTGAAGAAGAGCCCATGGGGAGGAGTAGGAAGTGACACAGGGAGGGAAGACAGCCAATAAATGTGTGTTACCAGCAAATTACTACTGTAGACAACTGGAGCTCCAGCCTATTGGGGCTATTCTGGCAGCCAGTGTAGAATGCAGGCCATGGTTATTCCACCCGAGGGCTGAGGAAGTAGCATATTTATTTGGTTGAGAGCTGCACTGAGTGTGGGGTGGCGTGCGCTGCTTCCTTGGCAGGTACTGCCACTTGCACAGGTGGCAAAGCAGGCGGACTCTGGAGGCTAGAAAAATCCCACAGGCAGGAACTCAGGCAGGTGCTGAAGGTTTAAGTCCCCCGTTTGTATTGAAATGGCAAAGGCAGGAGATCTGGGCTGGGCACCGGCAACATCTGCCACCCATGGAAATTGCTCTTAGAGTTTCCAAAGGATTCTAATTCCTTATGTCACTTACACCTCCCACTTACCGTGCGAGGTAGAAAAATGTGTGGTTTCCAACTAAGACTGGGTGTTCCTTATTCATGGTCATTTCTTCCTGCCTCCACAGCTGCTGTTCCAAACAGAAACAACTCTTGTCAAGGGCCTTCTGCTCTTCTTCACTCCTGAGTTGCATAGATGCCTGTCTACAGATCCAGATTGTGAGTAGATAAATTTACAAATGTTGTATTATTCACCTTTGTTTTCCCAGGGCCTGACAAGTAGTAGGTGCATAGCGAATGTGATTGAATGGATGGATCAAGGATTTTTACCATCACCATTTCATCTTTGTTAAAATGGGGCCTGGGGGAGCTAAGCAAATTATCCAAAGTCACCCAAGGGGTAGTAGAGATTGATCTGAACTCTTCCACATTCCTCTTGAGAAATCTGCCACAGACAGCTCAGCCAGTGTGGATGGGGTGAATCCTTGGGATTTATGTACCTCACAGACAGATGAAGTGTGGAATAGTTGAGGACAGGCCAACAACCATGGAGGAAGACCAGACAACTTTAGTTGAGGGAGATTTCCATATTAAGAACTGATTTTTGTTGTATTACTTATAATATTTCAAGATAAAGTGGGGAAGGGCAAATAGGGGTAAACACTATCAGCCCATAAAAGAAAACACACTTTGGGGACCTCCTTGGTGGTGCAAAGGGTTAAGTCTCAGCACTAAGAAGCTATCTGCAGCCACTGCAGTATGAATTTGATCCCTGGCCAGGGAGGTGACCCACATATGGCACAATAGACCTCTCCTGTCTCTCCCGTTGCTCCCCTCAGCAGTGTATTTCAGTCAGTCTGCCCGTTCTGCTCCCCATTCTGTCTCTGATGAATCCTTTCACCCCCCCCCCACACCTCTGGCCTATATCCCAGCTCTTGAATGCATAAATAAATCTTTTTTAAAAAAGAAAACACACACATTTCCTTCAAATATGAGCTAAAGGACCTTGCCAATGTTAAATCTGAAAGCTGAGTGAGATATATACTGTTATGTTCCCTGTGTTTCTGCCTAACCCAGAAAGTCAAGGGTGAGGCTGGTCTGCAATGGGGGAAGGCAAGCTCTTTTTCTTTTAGTGCAGCTTATAACATAAGGGGTAGCAGCTGCAAGAGGGGAAGCCAGCTAAAGAGTTTTCAAAATGAATTTAAAAGTGCATTCTTGAGTGTCTTCGCAATATCTCTGCTAATGTAAAAGGCTTGATTGATCTATATGCATCTTCCTGCTTCTCTTCCCATGCTAATTTTTATCATTCTCAAGTCTTCTTACTTTTGTTTGGAAATGTTGCATATGCTCTTTAAAATAGCTGATTTTATTTAAGCAGCATTGAAATGTTCAACTTTTAAAAACTCTACATTAAAAAAAAGTCAAGGATGTGGTGTGGTGACATGCATTTGAGGAGGTATGATCCTGTTCTTCTGAATCACATATCATCTTGTAAACCAATTACCTTGTTTTAAAAAAGTCAGCTTGAACCATGCCTCCTTTTTTTTTCTTTTTTAAAGATTTTATTTATTTATTTTTGCATAGAAGAACTGGGGTGTAAGCCAGAGGTGCAAGGGAGTGAGAGGACTCACCAGAGACGGAGTAAGAGCAGAACAGATGGATTGACTGAAATACACTGCTGAGGGGAACAGCTGGACAGACAGGAGAGGTCTGTTGTGTCATGTGGGTTAGCTCCCTGGCTGGGGATCAAACAGACCATCTCAGTAAGCCTTGGCAGTGGCAGTGCTGAGACATAACCACTAGGCCAACAGGGAGGCCCCTTGCCTCCTTTTTTGAGAGACCTAAATTTGCAATTTTCAAATATCTTCTCTGTGGGAAATTATGCTTCACTTTTGTGTAAAACTAAGGGTACATACTCCTCTGTGGACTAGATCTGTGTTTGAATCCCAACTCTGCTTTCTTTTTTTTTAAGATTTATTTATTTATTCATTCATTCATTCATTCATTCATTCATTTATACAAGAACCTGGGTACAGGCCAGATGCACGGGAGGGTGAGAGGATTCACCAGAGACAGAGTGGGGCAGACTGACAATAGACACTGCTGAGGGGAATAGCGGGTGAGACAGAAGAGGTTTGCCTCTCCATGTGGGACCCTTGCCAGCTGGCCAGAATTGAACTGGTGCTGCAGAGGCTGTGGACAGCTTCACAGCACTGTGCTCAACCGCCTGCGCCACCAGGGGAGGCCCCCAACTCTGCTTGTTATAGACTGACCTTGAGGAAGATACTAAATCTCTCTAGTTGTCTGATCCACACATACTACCCTCCTCAGTGGGGCCATTTTAATGGTTAAATGAGCTATTGATGAGATTAACTAATATGTATATCGTATTTTCTATGTACATATGTTCTCAAATAACATGGCTTCATTCAACCTTGTTTCACTGTAACCTAGATGAGGAAAAAAGCAGTCTTGGCTGACATTGGCTTTTGTTGAGGATTGTTTTCATTATATATCTTTTTATTTAATTTTTTAAAGATTTATTTATTTATGCATACAAGACCTGGGGTACAGGCCAGAAGTGCAGCGGGTGAGAGGATTCACCAGAGACAGAGTGGGGAATAGAACAGGCAGATTGACTGAAATGGATTGCTGAGGGGAGCAGCGGGAGAGTCAGGAGAGTTCTGCTGTGCCATGTGGGTTGCTCCCTAGCCAGGGATCAAACTCGTGCTGCAGTGGCTGTGGTTATCTTCATAGGTTGCGTCTTAACTCCTGTGCCACCAAGGAGGCCCTTGTTATACATCTTTTTAGCTTCAAGTCACAGTTTGCAAGGACCTATCTGGGACATTCATTGAGGATCTGCTTCACTTTATCCTCATAAAACCCTCTCATTTTTAAAAAATATTTATTTATTTATGCATACAAGAGCTAGTGTGTAGGCCAGAGGTGTGGGGGTGAGAGGATTCACCAGAGACAGAGTGACAGACTGACTGAAAGACACTGCTGAGGGGAGCAGGTGGGAGATAGGAGAGGTCTGCTGTACCATGTAGGTCAACAACTTGGCCAGGGATCAAATCATGCTGCAGTGGCTGCTGATAGTTTCATAGTGCTGACTCAACACCTTGCGCCACCAGAGAAGCTCCAAAACTCTCTCATTTATATACTGCTATTATGCCCCTTTTTATAAATAAGAAAACTGAAGCATAGATAAGCAAAGTCTCCTCCCCAAGACACATAGTTATTAAGTGATAAAGTCAAATTTGGACCCTCCCATGTTATGAACTAAAAAAATTAAGAAAGAACTTTATGTCAATGATTATCATTGTTGGGCCTACCCCGGGGGCGCAGCAGTTGAGCGCTGGGTTGCCAAGCTGCCCGCAGCCTCTGCAGAGCCAGTTTGATCCCCGGCCGCTGGGCTAGGGTCCCACATGGCATGCAGACCTCTCCTGCCGCCCACTGCTCCCCTCAGCAGTGTGTTTTGGTCCTTCTGCCTGCTCTGCTCCCCACTCTGGCTCTGGTGAATTCTCTCACCCTCCCGTGCTTCTGACTGTACCCAGTGCTTGTATAAATAAATAAATCTAAAAAAAAAAGATTATCATTGTTAAAATCAAACCTTATCTGGAGGCTCACTGTATGAATTAAGATCAGAGCTGGCCTGGTTGGCCTAGAAGTGGGATGCCCATCTCTCTTCCTCCTCACAGAATTACATGTGGAGCCACCTCCTTGGAAAACTAGTATAACCTGGAAACTGCTGGCCTTCCTAGTGCTGGTAGAGAAAAGAATCATTAATAAAAAATGAGAAAAGCTGATGGCTCCCCATACACATTCTGTTTGTAACACCGAATAGGTCCCACTGGATACTTGAGTAACATTCTCCTGTCATTCCTCAAACTCACACCTGTACGCCTTAAGTTGACAGGGAGGACACATGCCATGACAGCAGGCTTTTTGGGTCTGTTTTTATAAGATCCAATTCACTGACATGCATATGTCAGTGGCACAACCAACTGATTTTGCATTAAAATTTAACGTAAATAACTTATTTAAATAACTTAAATAACTTATTTAAAATACTTAAATAATAACTTAACCTGCTTGAAAAACTGTTAGTTCATTCATTCATTCAGCAAATCTTGATAAAGAGCAAAGTATGTGTTAGATATAGGTCTAGTATTTAGGAGTGCTAGTTAGACTTAAGGTACTGAAGGAAAAACTCAGTTACGGATGTGTGTGTCCCTTGCCCTTGTCCCTTGCACAGTGAGTGTCCCCCCTGGGTGCAGTCTGGGGACCACTTCTTTGTTATATGTCTCAATCTAGGCACTGATGGCTTTTCTAACCTGTAGTGTTTCCTGTTTTTCTGTAAAGGCATGCATTATTTCATTTTCTATTTTTAGAACCTCCCTTCCATCCTTTTCAGCCTCAGCTAACTTCTCCTGTGAATATATTTCACTTTTCAAGTCAGTTGGAAGGCTGGCATTCCTCTTCAACATGATGTCTGTGAAGGGGTGGGACTAACACAGCACCTAACCGGCAGGGTTATAAAGAGGAGGGATCTTTGTAACTCATTTAATGCCTGGCATGGGTCCTAACACATAGTAGGCTCCCAGGTACATGTGATTCTAGCTCCTTTTAAAAATACAGTAACTGAGATTATATACTGTGGGATCACTTACAATTTATGCATTGTTATACATCAAGGGTTTAAATATATGGAGGTCATTTCTTCCTTTTGTAAGTTATCATCAAATAGAATTTATGAAGCCTCAGATTCATGGGGTTGGGATGAATGGTATAAAATTGAGGCAATAAAGCTTCTTTATTCTATATTTTTGCTCAGAACTTCTTTCACACACATTTTCATGCCTAATAATAATATTTTGCAGTTGTAAAACCTTTATTCTATTTGGACAATTGTTACTATGCTTAGTGTTATTTCATGCTTACACCAGCTAGTGATATGTACCAATGAGTTTTGAGTTTTAATTGTTCATTTATAAATTTGGTGGCTGGATTTATATGTGTCATAAGTGGAAAGGGTAATTGAAATATGATGAGACTTCAATCTAGGCGATTTGACTTACAGCGGCTTCCAGGACTAATGAATTAATTAATTGCATAAGCACTTATTGAGAGCCTAAATTGTGGCATGTCTGTGTACTGGTAATACACAGAAGAAAGAGCATTTCAGGAAGCTCATAGCCTATCGGTAGAGACAGTTCCATTAAGGATTGCAGTGCGGTGAGTGCAAAATGCAATAGCTGATGCCCATGATGTGGTATTGGCAAAAAAGGAGCAATCGATTCACCATGTTTTAAAATATGGGTTTTATTATTATTTAGGTATGATGAGGCCGATAGATCAGGAGATGATGGCCACTGAAAGATAGTTTGCTAATACTCAGAGAACCCAAGGGAGGGCCACATGGGGATACCACACACCACAGGGGCCCCCCGCTGGGGGAGCACCAGGTTGGTGAGGACGTGGGGGAAGGAGATGTGGGCAGGAACTTTTCATGTGATTGAGCAAGACGGGATAAGCAAATTTTTTTTTTAATATTAAATTTTATTTTTATATTCCCCCATACAATTGCAAACGCCCCATTCTGACCCCAATCCTTCCCCTCCCGCCCCCCCACCCCCCAAAAAGTGTCTCTGGTTCATAGTTTTTTGTTGATTTTGATTTTCACTTTCTTATATTCATTTTCCTGGTCCCTTATTTAAGTTTTCTAGATTCCTGCTATGAGTGAGACCATCCGGTATTTTTCTTTTTCTTTTTGGCTTATTTCGCTGAGCATGATCCCTTCCAGCGCCATCCATGTTGCTGCAAATTGCATGTGTTTATCTTTTTTGAATGCTGAGTAATATTCCATGGTATATATGTACCACATCTTCTTGATCCAGTCATCTATTTTTGGGCATTTGGGCTGTTTCCAAAGCTTAGCTATTGTAAACAGTGCTGCTATAAACATAGGGGTGCAGGTGCTCTTTGGAATTGATAAGCAAATTTTGGTTTGGCTAGTTGGATAATTTCAGCAGATGGTAGGGTAGAGGGGCTATACCTAGTGTTCTGTGTCTGGTCCAGGTGATTTAGGAAGGAGGATGAAAGCAGTTAAAGAAGAAAGCTGAGGTATAAACTGAGAATGCCTTAGTTTGCATGTGAAAGGCATGCTTCTGGGCAAGTCATTTTCCATCTTAGGAATCAGCTAACCTAGGGTCAGCTTCAAAATAAACAAAATAAAAAACATGCTCAATGCAACCATGTGAGGTCAGAGTGCCCTAGACAATAGGCCTAAATCCAGAACAGAAGAGTCTGCTGGACAAAGAATACGGTTTATGCAAATGCCCAGGCATGTGGAAGAACGTGTGTGTATTTAAAGATGTCAGGAGTTTGGAGTGAAGCTGTAGCATGAACAACAGGGCTTGTGGTGGGGCTGGGAGGGATGTTGCAGGCAGGAGCCACTTCATGAAGTTTGTCTGACTGAAGAATTTGAACTTTATCTGAAAGGTAGTGGGGGAATAACTGAAGGGTTTTACAGAGAGTGACAATGATTTCATTTTATTCTGTTTGGTGAAAATTGATGCTACTTAAAAATTAATGAGTTTTCACATTTCATCTTTGTAAAATAAACAGCATGATATGTCTAGTACTTTCAGTGGCCATGTAAAGTATGTTTACTCTCTGTCCTATAGATTGTAAATCCTTGGTGTTCTCTTTTGAACTCTCTCCCAAGAGACAGGTAGTAAGGCAGAGGATACAGAGTAATAAAGAGTAATAAGAGGACCATTGTCTTGCTTATTCCATTCTTAGAGCATCAAACTTCCCCAGAGACAAGATGTTTATCTGGTTGCATGTAATTAGTTCCCTGTAACCAATATTTATGGTAGAATTTGCTTTGCTTCCTTACAAAATTGGGGAGAGGAGTTTGGTCAGCACTGGGTGGGTGTCTTCTAATAGTTAAATGACATTGGTTCTCTATGTTACCGTGGGGAAACGGAAACCATTGAGAGTCACTGTCCTTGGCCATGAGAAGCCACTCAAGGGAATTTAGTAGGGGAATGACCTAATGAGATTTATGTTTAAGAAGGACTATTCCTGCCACAATATGGGGGAGCCAGAGGAAGGAGAAACATTGAGCCAGAGAATGTGTGACATACAGAGAGTCATGGCAGGAGGGAGAATCATTTTAGAAATGACAGTATAGAGCAGACATAGTCAACAACCTAAATTAAAGTACTGTAAGGAAAAATACATTGTGAATGTGACTTATTTGCGATTCTAGCAGCATGTGTGATGTCTAGTGGCATGTGTGATGGCCATGGAAGAGTTAAGCTGTTAGAGGTGTCATTCCCTTAGGCTATGAACTGCTAATGAGAGATTGTGCTGATGACACTAGACTCCCAACTTAGTTTTCATTTAGTTGAGTGTGTTTTCACTTAACTCACATAAATACTGATGGAGGATTTGTTGCTTTTATTTTTTTTAAACTTGTATTTGAATAACTTTAGGAATCCGAACCAATTTACTGATTCATTTTCAAATTCTTACAAAAATTGAATAAAATGCTGGTTGGCACCTTTTAAACTATATTCTCTGCATTGAGCAAGAAAATATGTTGCTGAATTATTTAGGTAATCCACTAAGAGAACAGAACAGTCTTAACAGGACATTGCTTCACCTTTTTATTTTAAACAATGTGTCCAGGGAAGAAAGATTCCCCCTAAGCTTTTCTGCATCAGTGTTTTCCCCTAAGCAAGAGCACATGGTAATTAACCCCATCTTCCCCACCACTTCCACTAGCAGTGACTTTTGATCTATGGTCATGCTGCAAGAGAGAATTGTCAATCTTCAATGTGGGAGATGTTGACTTAATTCCACTGAGTAAACCCAGTCGACCAGGCACATAAAGATTTTCATTTCTATGTGGACAATGGCTTTGGACTTCACCCTGGATCAACCGTGGATACTCAAGGTGATGTTGTAGTCATTCTGCATACATAAAGTGAAAGCACACTTACTTTTACCCACCAAATTAGGAATCACTTGCTGAGAGCCTATACATGTATTGTTTGGGTTTTTAAGGAAAGGACTCATCCACATTACCTTTAATGATTGGATTTATTCCAGGGATGTGCAGGACAGTGGGTTGTTATATTTTTTTAGTCCATGAAAGAGACAACTAACTGCCTCCCAGTGTCTGTTTTCTTCTTTCTGCAGTTATAGAGCTCCCTCTTCACCCAATCAAGTTTTTGCAGGACATGTAATTAAAGGTAATCCAACTGAAGGCAGTATTTCCCAGTTCCCCTTGATGCTAGGGATGGCCAAATAATCACATTTACGCAAGACAGGACAACAGAAGGAAGTATGCAATTTCAATGCCAGTTTTCTTAAATTTGCTTGCCTTCCATTGCGTTTTCTGCTTACCCACAAGGTATAAATAGACACAGTGAGATAGCTTTTATTATATGACCAGAACCAGTTCTAGGAGATGGCAGAGCCCATATAGTTCAGAAGACAGGGAGACATGTTTCGTTTCCCAAAAATTTGACCTAAGTATGGATCCATGCTGTAGAACAGGACAAAATATATTCAATAATATAAAGGTATTAGCACTCACATGAATCATTACCAGGCTTCCCAATTTTTACAATATATATATATATTTTTAAAGATTTATTTATATAAGCACTGGGTACAGTCAGAAGCTCAGGAGGGTGAGAGAATTCACCAGAGCCAGAGCGGGGAGCAGAGCAGGCAGAAGGCCCGAAGTACACTGCTGAGGGGAGCAGCGGGCGGCAGGAGAGGTCTGCGCGCCATGTGGGACCCTCCTCCAGTGACCAGGGAGCAGCCGGGGATCGAACAGGCGCTGCAGAGGCTGCGGGCAGCTTCGCAACCCAGCGCTCAATCACTGCGCCACCAGGGAGGCCCAATTTTTACAATATCTTGAGAAGCAACAGTAACCTCCTTCTACAGGCTCTACTGCACCTGGCTTTCCCATTCTTTCATTTCAGAGGATGAGCCAGCTCCAAAATACTCAGCCAGGGCTATCCTAACACACAGCTGGACAAGGTGGTGATGATGGAAGAGTTAATTGCTTAAAAAACATTTCTTGATCTACTGCTAATGTCTAAAATTCTTCATTAGAAATCCATTCCCTTGGTTTGAGGAAATATTTTTTAAAGATTTATTTATTTATTTGTGCATACAACAGCTGGGGTGTAGGCCAGAGATACAGGGGGATGAGAGGATTCAGAGACAGTGGGGGTCAGAACAGGCAGATTGACTGAAATACACTGCTGAGGGGAGCAACGGGCAAGACAGGAGAGGTCTGCTGCGTCATGTGTGTTAGCTCCCTGGCCAGGGATTGAACTCATGCTGCAGTAGCTGCCAATAGCCTCATTGTGCTGAGATTTAACACCTTGAGCCACCCAGGGAGGCCCATTGAGAAAATAATTTTTGACCTCAAATGAAACTATCTCTGGAATATCAAAAATGGTGAGGAGGCTGAACTTGTATTCACTTGCAAGCTAGAAAATTAGCCCATTGGAATTTCACAGATGCTGGCAAGAGACACGAGATGTCTATCAGAGAGAAAGAACTTTAATACTGCTGGCCTAGTGGGCTGCATGACTTCATGTTCCTCTTGGTTCCTCTTGCTCTCAAGATCCACAGGTGACCTAGGTGATAACGTTCACAAAGTGGGTTTGTATCACAGTTGAATAAATGTCTACATTTGCAAGGATAATGTGAATAAACCTGCTCAAGCTTGGGATGATATCTGGAGGAAGACATGATCTTTCTTGTCCTGGATCAGAAAACAAATGTACTTTCTCTCCTGGTGGGAGAAACTATCTCTATTTTCCAAAGCTGTCTGTTATGCAAACATTCTTAAAAAGATAGTCTAGAAAAATATGCTGATACAAGACATGCAGAAACTCCATGGAGAATTATCAATCACCATGTGAGAAAAAGAATATTGATCCCTTAGCAAAAAAGAATATTGATCCTTTAAACACATGACCAAGTTTATCTAAGGACATTCTAAGTCTTGCTATCTGAAATGGTTAACCAACAAAAGAAAGTCCAGCAAGTTGGTATTTTCCAGAATCCCAAAGGCCTGGTACTGACAAAGACTGACAGAGTTGGGTGAAATACCAGAGACTCTGAGCAGGAATAAAGATGTCTCCATCACATGCTTGACTTAGTTTCCATGGTTCTCCTTGCCTGGAACACAATTCTCTTCCCCATTGCAAGGATAATGACTTCACTTTTTCCTTTGAAGTTCAGCTAAGACATTGCTTCTGCTGAGAGCCCTTGCCTCCAACTGAGATAGGTATTTTCCATCTGTGTTCCCAGGATTACTTTCCTCTGCAGTAGCATCTACTGCTTTGTATCACAATATTATGTTTCCTTTGAGCAACTGTAACCTTCTTGAGGGCAAGAACTGCATCTCTCTAGTTTGTAATAAATGTTTAGAGAACTGAATTGAATGAGGGAGAATGTCAGTTCCTACATTTGACTTTGTATCTTCACCTATCATTAAGTTCAATGTAAATGCTATACCAGATTATCATTTCCTACAGACCTTTGAATTCTTTGATATTTTCCAAAGAATGTCACATTATAATAGAAGGATAAAAATTAGTCTAGATTCTCTTTTTGGTAATTGTAAAGACCAAATTAACAAAAAGTTACTCAAGATTGGGTGAGGTATCCAGCAATACTAGACAATTTATTCTGCCCCTCCAAGAGGTCTACTGTACAAGTCAATCTTAAAAATAGTAGTACTTAGAGTGACTTTGCAGTTGTGTATTAGGCAGTGTACAAACTCAGCTGCTATAACAAAGAGATCCAAAAACATCCTCATTCAAATAAGATAGGAGTTTTTCTTTCATGTATCAGTCTATGGATGGATAGATCAGAGGGAGAAATCAGTTCTACTCCAAAGACCAAGGTTCCTTTTTAGTTAGTTATTTAAGGTGTTTTGACATCTCATCTTTTTTAGTTTGGGATCTGGAAGCAATTGGTTTTCCCGATTTTGCAAAACCCATATTTCTAGACTTTAATCACTTGTGTTTGATATTTTTTAATAGATACATGGTCTATCTTCTGTGTTAGGAGATGGTTTCACCAGAGATAGTTCAGGTATTGTCCACTTTACAAAAGTTCATGTTAAGCTACTTTGCTTTTTCCAAACATTTATGTTAGTACTTGTTTTAGTTATCTGAAGAACTCCAAAGAGGACACATACTTTATGAAAAAAGATGAAAAGTGGAAACAGTGTTCAGTTTTGCAGCAGCTGCTATCGAAGCAGCACACATCCCAAGTAGAAAAAAGGGTATCACCATTTCTTTCCTGAAACTACTTCACACAGTCTGTGTATTTATCACATCATTCCTGATTTCACAATATGTTAGTGTTATCTGAAATCTTATATGTTATTTAGTATGATTTGGTAGGTATTTTAGGGGATCTGGGAACTCTTGAAATTTTTTCCTTACAAATTAATGGTAGTTTCATAAACACTCTCTACTTTGTGACAGCAGGAAAAACCTATATATGACATGGGTCTCCATCTTTCCATTTCAGGTAACAGTTTCACGACATCTTATGCTGGGTCAATGCTGCATATTTTTTTTTTAGTTTGTTTTGCTTTGTTATTGGATGACAGTTTACCCCACTTCTGTTTTTGAAATGTCTACCAGTCAGGGTAAGGTGGCATGTTAGATTGTGTTATTGTTCCCAATTATTTTCCACCCTTCCCTGGGGAAGGAGTATAGTTCTCTTCTCCATTGTAGTGAGACTTGGGCATGTGATTTGCTTTGTGCCATGAAATGGGGACAGAAATGTATAACACTTCTGAACAGGGGGCTTAAAACCATCATGTGGTCCTATCAGATGCCTTGTCTCTGCCATGAGAACAACAGTGCTCCAGATAAGAGATGCCTCTTGGGCCTAAATCCTGGAATGAAGAAGTTGTAAATTTTAGCGGCTTAGCATAAAAATGTTTAATGCTGTCATTTTGGATGTACAGACTTCTTTACTGTACAGACTTCTTTAGGTATTTCTCAGTAAATTTTCTTTACCATACAGCCTTCTTTAGGTATTTTCAGTTAATGTCATGAACAACCATGGCTTTGAACTTATCTGACCGATTTCTCTTGGTACCACATACAACTGAACCCCTAGGGAGACAACCGAATAAGGGTCTGAATTATTATTTTTATTGTCTTATATTTCAAGTCCTGTCAGCTTGTTTATATATCCAACTCTTGTCATTTTGAATTTTGCTTTGATCGTGAATGTACCATGTTTTAAATCATTAAATAAGGATTCATTTGGTTACTCCAAAATGAATTCCATTCTATTTTCCAAATTCAATATTACTTTGAACTTAGTCCAGAAATTGCAAAGTAGTATTGGTCTCATGACGGAGAGAGCTATTTGGACCTCTGCATTCGTGGTGTGAGGATGAAGGCTTAGCCTCAATGTTCCACCTTTTTCTCTCCATCCTGAAGCTCACATAGAATTTCTAAATGAACCAATGTGACTTGCTTATTTCTCTTTATCTAAAGATGGTGATTAAAATTAGCTCAGTGTTGAAACTCTAGAAGTCTTCGAATAGATTTCAGCTGCTCAGCCTATCTTTGATGAGGATATGTTCATTTAGGTGTTCCAACTCTTTTAAAAAGTCTTCATACATTTCCAAGCCTCTTGTCTCATACAAGTGACCGATTGCTTTTCCAACTCCCAGCCCTAAAGGAGTCTAAAATCATTTCTCTGACATTCTCATCGACTAATTGGACTTTGATTGGTGTCAGCTGCTGCCAACTGTGATAAAATTGTTTTCAGTAAGCCTTGACATTCTAGAGGTGACATTAGGTCACTTCCTCACACTTAAAAACAGGAAATTTTTAGAATAGAGAGGATATTTGATGCTACAGACACTCTTTCATTCAACAAACCTAAATTAAGAACTGATTTTGTGCCATGTACTATTGGAATGGGTTAAAAAACTTATTTCCTCCCTTAAAATCACAGTGAAAGAAGCAAATTAATGTAATTGGTATTTGAAAAAGATGATGAGTCCAGAAGGAGGGAAGTGTTGTACAGCTTTGAAATTACTGCAGGGGGTTGAAGAGCCCACTTGTGGGTAAAATGGAGATGCTAGAGAAGTCCACACCCTCTAAAATTCCCAGTGGGGGCTGGAGACAGGGCAAGTGACATCACAGGTAATTGGTGTGTGTGTGTGTGTGTGTGTGTGTGTGTGTTTCAGCCAATCCTCACAACACCACCATGGGGTAAATACAGGCATCCCTACTTACAGATTAGGAAGCTGGCCCCTCACAGCACTCACTAAGGGTTTGTAACTGACTCAGGTGATAAGTTGTACAGGCACCTCATGAATGCAGTTGTGCTACTTAGAGAAGAGAAGAGAAGGAAAATACCCAGCTAATTTTCTGACTTTTATATAGCACAGTGGAAAAAGACCATGGGCTCAGGGATAAGTCTCCCTAATGTGAATGTCCAGGGGTGCTGCTTTCTCTGAGTTGGCCAAGAGGCTGCCATTCTACCAATCTCACAAAGTAAAACTGTAGTAAATCTAATTTTTCTCTTTTTCCATTTATCTTGAATCTGATATATTTGATCAAGGATCCATATTCTTTGGGGCAGGATCTCCCTGAGCTCTTGATGCTGGACAAATATAGTTTCCCTCTATAAAATGGCAAAGAAACTCACTGGATATAGGAGAAGAAATTGCAACTCAAAAGATGGCAGGCATGTGAACAAACTAGGGCAAATGTTGTCCTTAAGTCATCAGGAGAAGGAAAACTGATTAATTCTTAAATGTATTTTCAGTAAAAGCATATTGGCGTTTGTGATGTAAAACGTCAACTCTGAATTCATGCAACAGAGGAAAAACATCAACTCTGAATTCATGCAACAGAGGAAACAGGCAGTGAGTTGAACAAAAAAGTAAACTTGATAAATTGTCAGAAAACATTAAAAAGAAAGGATAAAGTAATAGAAACAATGAGAGGAAAGAGATACTGGACATCATGAGATGAGCTGAAATGTAATGGAAATATCCTTAGGAGAGGACATAAAAGAGGCAAGTAATGATAGAAGAAATAGTAAAAGAAAAATGTTTTTGAGGGAAGGAAAAACTAAAATTTTACAGAACAAATAATTAAAATGACTAGGTACATCAGGGCAAAGTTTTATAATTCACTGAGTTTTCAATACTTAAAGTATGCAGATTCAAGGGAAACAGATTCATTATAAAGGAAAATGAACTAGTTGATATCAGAATTTGTCCCTTTAAGGTGAACATGACAGAAAACAATGAGATGTTGATTACATAATTTTGAGGGGCAAAACATTATGTTCCCAGAATTCTTTTTTTTTTTTTAAGAGGCATGTATTTTTATTTATTTATTTGTTTGTTTGTTTGTACATGCACTGGGTACAGTCAGAAGCGCGGGAGGGTGAGAGAATTCACCAGAGCCAGAGCGGGGAGCAGAGCAGGCAGAAGGACCAAAGTACACGCTGAGGGGAGCAGCGGGCGGCAGGAGAGGTCTGCACGCCATGTGGGACCCTCGTCCGGTGGCCGGGGAGCAGCCAGGGATCGAACTGGCGCCGCAGAGACCGCGCGCGGGCAGCTTCGCAACCCAGCGCTCAACCGCTGCGCCACCGGGGAGGCCCTGTTCCCAAAATTCTAACCTTAGCCTCTTTATCCTTCATATGGGAGAGGAGAGGAAAAATAATTTCTGATGTGCAAATCTTCAGAAAACATACGGTAAGTGTACCTTTCCTGAAAAAAGTTATTGAATAAGTGCTCCAGTGAACCAAGAAATTAATCATCATAAAGAATTTAAAAATCAGGAAGATTTATAAAAGAAAATGTACTGAAAGACCGAACCAGTGAAATAACATTAAATTTAGATTACTGTTGCTAATATAGTTGAAAAGCACTGCTAATGTCAGAAATAAGGGGCAAGAGAAGATACATAATGTCAAAATGTATCAAAAAGATCAACATCTAAAACCTAGATCATTCCTAAAAAAGCTGGATGGCAGAGGGAGGCTGTTAGTTGTTTTTTAAATATAATTTAAACATGTACATTTTGGAATAATTTATTAAAATGCTTTAATTTTTAAATGATCAACCTATGCAAATAAATTTTCTATTGAGATGGCTATAAATAATGTGAAAATACCAACATGAAAAACTCTTCTTTAGAAACTTTGTGTAGTTTTTCCAAGCATAAAATTTGATGTAAGTCAAAGAATCTGGAAGCTTTCTTGTTTTTATTAAGCACCTGAGATTATTTTATCTAGAAGTTTTATACAAATTAAATATTAGTGTGTTTCTCAACTTTACTTTTAAACTTTTAAATCATGCCTTTATAGTATAAAGAAAATATATTTTGCTTCAAGACCTATGTAAATGCCCTGATACTTCCTTCTGTTTACTGAATGTACAACAAAATTATTATTTTGTGTGTGTGTCCTAATGTAAGAGATTAAGAAGCACTATTTTAGGAAAACAAATACACGGATCAAGTTTCATTTTACAAAAATAAAGGGAGGGTAAAGGAAGACTTTTTAATATTAGCCAAATGTCTTATGTCAGGGAGGGATGTTATAAAATAATACGGTTATTTAAGAGGGAACTTAGTGTAGAGTCTTAGTGATGTTTACCTGAAACTTATGTAAAATTATAATGCAACGTTACGTTAATTTTAAAAAACACAGTTCAGGGCCTCCCATGGTGACGCAGGCTGTTGAGCGCCGCGCTGTGAAGCTGTTCACAGCCTCTGCAGCGCCTGTTCGATCCCGGCCGGCCGGTGAGGGTCCCACATGGCGCCGCAGACCTCTCCTGTCTCGCCTGCTGCTCCCCTCAGCAGTGTACTTCGGTCCTTCTGCCTGCTCTGCGACCCGCTCTGTATCTGGTGAATCCTCTCACCCTCCCACGCATCTGCCCTGCACCCCGGTTCTTTTATAAGTAAATAATCTTAAAAAAATAAATTAAAAAAAATATAAAACATAGTTCATTTTCACTTTTACAAATTAAAAATATTAAATTACTACCTGTGGCTCTTGATGGCACTGCTGACTCCTCCCCTCTGGTTACTGTCCCTCTTCAAGCCAAGCATGCCCTTGAAATGGGAGCAGACTTCATGTGTTGCGCCACTGCAGCACTTCGATCCCCAGCCAGGGAACTACTCACATGGTACAGCAGACCTCTCCTATCTCACCCGATTCTCCCCTCAGCAGTGTATTTCAGTAGATCTGCCTGTTCTGCTCCACCCTCTGTCTCTGGTGAATCCTCTCACCCCCCACACCTCTGGCCTGTACCCCAGTTCTTGTATGCATAGTTAAATAAATCTTAAAAAAAAATGGGAGCAGACATATAGATGGAACATGAGCTTGCCCCCATCCACGGCTGATGGGATCAGTATGGGTTCTTGAAAGACTCCTTGCTCACTTCCTAGGGAGTTTTGGGAGTGTGACCAAGAATGTCTGCTCTTAGTCTGGCTGCTTGCTTGAACAGAGATTCAAAATCATAAAATGTTGGTGTCCGACATTTTCTGTCACAGGGTGAGAATACAGATAAAAGAAAGAAGCACAGATTTTTCCCAGTTCCCTGCACAGTTCTTTGAGTTCAGGGAGACACTCTACTATCCTTACTGAAACTGTCCCCGTTTTGTATTAATTTTCTTCAATTAGATTTCCTTTGCTCACATCTAACAAAAACATTATCTTTGTATAAACTCATAGGGAAAGATGAAATAGGGGGTCATCTACCTTAAAATATTAACAGAGCTTAACTCTGGATGGTAGATTGTGTGTGAATTTTTAAAACTTCCACTTTCAGGAAAACTTTTCCGAGAAGCATGCATTGCTTTGTGGTAATTAAAAAAAATAGTATATTTATTTAGTGGATAATTAATAGATAACTGTTTAAGTCTGTTGTTTACATTTAAGTTCCTAATTGTGAGCCTTATTCTACTTGACATAAATGGAAGACTTGACAAATCTGAAAAGATTGATCTTTATTATTCTGACTATAATGCTAAAATTAAAATTCAGCTATATACTCTAAATAAACATAAAACTAATTGCATCTATAATTTGCTTGCTACGGATAGAACATTCCAGCTCTCTGCTGGTATGTCACTTGTACTCCTGTTAAAGAAATAATTTATGAAGGGAAGGCTGTTTGTCCTCAATGTTTTTAATGAAAGCAAAGTGAGTCACAGGAAAATTAACAGATTCCCTGTCTTTTCCTTCTAGAGGTCTTCCACTTCCTTGAAATGTTATAACTACATGAGATTTCCATGACATTTGATCAATGTTTTCATCCTAGATGGTGGGGGAAGATGAGGAAATATATTGATTTAATGAGTTTCCTACTGGTTAAGAGGAGACATTTTTTAAAAAAAGTTTATTTATTTATGCATGCAAGAGCTGGGGTGTAAGCCAGAGGTGTGGCAGGTGAGAGGACTCACCAGAGAGAGTGGGGAGCAGAACAGGTAGATCTACTGAAATACACTGCTGAGAGGAGCTGCCATGGGACAGGAAGTGTCTGCTGTACCATGTGGATTGCTTTGAAGCCATGCTCAGTGGCAGGCAATAGCCTGATAGCACTGTATTAACCCTTGTGCCACCAGGGAGGCCCAGGAGACATGTTTTTAATGAAGCACAAGAAGAATAACAGTGCCAAGTTTCTACTCCCACAATGCCTTCAAAATATGAGGACTTTCGAAGTTCTAGACTTAAAGATTCTAAAGGCTGTGAATGAGAACTTCCTTCTGGGTTGTCTCTTTCTGAGAGAAAATGAAAACAACCCAACACATTAATAATTTGGCCAAGTTACCATCTGACTTAAAAAGTTTAATGCTGAAATAATTCATCCTGAAGACTGTGTGCTTTTCTATTTAGCACAGATGGGTTCACCTGCATGAATTTCGGTTCTTATTTAATGTTGTCGCCTTTAAAATGAGAAATGGAAGGTTGATATTTCCTGATGCATTTTTGCTGGGAAATCTTGAGCAGAAATAATCACTAGTGTGGTTTGTCTGATGACAATACAATGGGATAAAATGAATGATGATGACCCTTGACACCTGTACTTTGTGTAAGAAAGGAAGAGTTTGCCCTATTAGAGGAAAGGAATATTTGATTAAAATAAAAAAGTGTTTGCATGAGACAGTGTTTAAAAATGTCATAACTAATTCTGTTTTTCTCCTCAATACTTAGAAGGTTGTTTAGATTGTATGTTTGCGTCTGTCACAGATCTCAGGCAGTCCCAAACTCTAAGACCCAGAGGCTTTGAATTTAAAAGCCAGTGCTTTCTGAGTCCAATAAAAAAATCACTTAGGGCTAACTTTGATTTTCAGTGTACCACATCTGGACAAGTCCAGATTTTGGACTCAGGTGACCTGGTTTGAATCCTGTTTCGTAGTGGTAAGACTGTGAATGATGACTTCATCTTGATGAATATTGATTTTCTTCAACGTAGAAGAGGCCAATAATACTCATCTCCCAGGTACTTATAGAGATTATGTGTGAGGAAAGTATTTCCTGTCACATTCCCTGGCATAATGCACACTCTTGCAGAATACTTCTATTCATTATATTATATTATATTTATTATATTATATTATATCGTATCTATTATATTATATGGAGAGACTTACTTTCAGCTCTAACTTTATCTGTTTTAAAAAACTTCTACTACCCAGCCTCATCTTTTATGAAAATTTTGTTCACTGTACCTGCCATCACATTTTTCCCCCAGAATCTCTTAAATATTTGCTGTCTGAAGATGTTCTAGAATATACTTCTAAGTACTCCTTCTTTTGCCCAAAGAACTGAGATGCTATTAGTTGTTAGGATCTGAGGACTATCAAGTGAATGGCTTGGAAATAAGATCTGCCTATGAGACTTAAAACTATGAGACTATCACAAAGTGGGAATTGGCCATCCTTGCCTCTTATGGTTATTCTAAGAATAAATGAGATGATGTTTGAGCATGTTAGCATGATGCCTGAGCATAGCTATTTGAGTAATGATGTCGATTGTTGGTTGGCTCTAAGGGTGCCAGCCAAAACAATAACTTACAGTCTAATTATGTTACCGATTCTTTTCCAGTCACATATTAGAGTATAAGATGGCAATTGCGAATCCATAACTATTTGGAATGGTGGGTTGATAAGGAATCTGAAGTTGCGTCTTACTTCAGTGGGAAAGAATGTCATTGTTGATTAAGGCTGTCAGCTGTGAAAGCAGAATGGAATGATATGACATTTATTTAGAATCCTTTGCTAGAGTTTTTTTTCCCTTCTTTCTTTTGGATTTTAACCTGCTTATGTGGAAAATAAGATTCTTTGATTCATCTATTTTACTGATTATCACTTCCTAGAGTAAAAAAAATACTCTATAAACAAATAATTGGATAATAAAATAATCAAAACTATACTCAACTCTTTCATGTTATTTACTGAAAACTTATGGTTGAAAAAACCATTAGTTTGAGAGGTATTAAACCGCAAAAATGAAAATGAAAACAGTGAAACTAAAGTCAGCGTAGCTGAAAAGCAAGCATAATACCTGTTGAAAACACTGATTGATGAAAGCAGCACTAGTCATACTCCACGTGTATGTCCACACAGGCAGAGGTTACCCCTGTTGACCAGCCTTGAAGAGTGGTCTGACTTAATAGAATTAAGTAATTCTGCTTACACGCTAATTTTAGCTTAATATGACAAAGATTATTAATAGTCCCCCATATCCCTGAATGGATACTGGGCATAATAACTGTATGTATTCATAGGGTTCATGGAGGTTAAGTGAGACACTAAATGTAATACCGAGGACACTGGCTGGCAAGTAGCATAGCATGGAAAATGTTAGTTATTATTAGATCTTGCAATTTTAGAAATTCTATTGAGATGCCGCAACTCCTTAAATTCTTTTCTATCTTTCTATGCAAACCCAGTTACACCATTTGAAGGTGCTTCCCTTTGTGTAAGGTTTTGATCCATATATATATATATATATATATATATATATATATTTGAAAAAGCATATTGGTTTGTGAAGACAGACAACTTTATTCCTGCTTAGCATATTTATAAGGGTCTATCACAAATTAGACACTATGTAATATGCCCTATGGAAAAGGGGGTCACTAAGATGAATGTCATGGCCCTGACTCTAGTAAACTATCAATGATTCTAATATGTATGTGACTGCCTGGATTAATGTGACAGCTTCTGTGATCTGGCCTAAGCCCACTTACCCAAATGAACTTCTTGTGACAGTATGTTATGCTGTGTTCACACTGAGCTGCCATATTTCCTGGAATCCTTATGCTTTCCAAACTTGGTATCCCCTTGTGTAACCTGGTAAGATTCATTCTTGCTTTCAAAAGAAATAGGTCAATTGTAACGTCATCCATGAAATATTCCTTTATTAACACAGTCTGAAAGTAAGACTTCTTTCCTTGAATAGCTACAGCAGTATACATTTTTGGTGAATGAATTGATGTGTGTGTGTGTATGAGTAAATAAGCTTGTAACAGTCATGGGGCATGAGTTAAAGTATGTCTTAGGCAAGGTAGGTGATTCTACAAAGCAAGAGATTCTGAAGGCAAGTGTCAGAGGTTTGGCACTTAATGCATACACACAGCAAGCCAGGGCCTCCCTGGTTGTGCAGGGGTTAAAAGTCTCAGTGTTGTCAAGCTATCACACCAGCCACTGTGGCATGAGTTCGATCTCTGGCTAGGGAGCTAACCCACATGGTGCAGCAGACCTCTCCTGTCTCGCCTGCTGCTTCCCTCAGCAATGCATTTTAGTAGATTCACCTGTTCTGCTCCCCACTCTGTCTCTAGTGAATCCTCTCACCCCCTGCACCTCTGGCCTACACCCCAGTTCTTGTATGCATAAATAAACCAATCTTTAAAAAAAAACCCAGCAAACTATACAGTATAGGGGGCAAGTAAGAACACCAGCTCTGGAATCAAATTCCAGCTCAATCTCTCTAGGTTCTGACCTCAAGCAAGTTTCTCTTTCTGTACTGATAAAATGGAGATAATAGTTGTCCCTACATCTCAAGGGCATGAAGATTAAATGCGGTAATGACTATTAAACTCTTGACATGATAAGAACTGGGCACATCGTAAGATGTCAATAAATGTTAACTATTATTATCATATACTATTTTGTGAGCTTTTCGTTTTCCATATACCTGTAAGACTAGGTACAGTGCTGGTTTTAAGTCTATTTCTTTAGATCAATCTTTCTAGAAAGGTAAAACTTTTAATTTCTCATGCAAGTATAAAACTGGAGTTCATCAGGTGACTACTTGGACTGTAAGGAAATGCGGTTTGTGGAACTTTATTATCTCTTTCCTATAAGTCAGTTCAAGTTCATATCCACTGTACTTGCTGGTCATATCCCCTTGTTAGCTGGCAACAGTTGAAACCAATTAAAATGCAATTAATAAATGATAACTATGGTACATAACGACACGCTGGCTTGTAGCAGAGGCGTTCAGAGACAAGCTGCCCAGCAGGTGCATCAGGTTGGCAAAATAAACTAGAAACCCATTTAAATGTTCTTGGTAAATAACTGAAATGTTTTCTTCTAAGTGTCAGCAGTAAAAACAAAAAAAGCATACCAACGAGCATTTTGACTTGGTACTATTGACAGCAAATTCCCTTGATCCAGGCCAAAATGCATCATTTATATTTTATATGGTACATATTGTAAAGTAATGTATGCCACCCACAGTAACAGAAAATCTGGATAATGTGATTTGGAAAGAAAAGAGAAGATTAGAAGATTAGAACCTTATCTTCAGTAACACTACATTGGATTTGTGACCATTTGGGTTCTTTCAGTTCATTTCATGAGCTACTTAAGCTACACTTCATTTTTGGTTTTACAGTTTCTAAATGTATTGGTAGATTGGCTGGTGGTTGGATGAAAACCTTATGAAATAGAATGGAGAACCATTTGAATTAAGGATGAAACATGACAGGAAGAGACACCGTGTGGAGAGAGGTAGAGAAAGGAATGGCACTTATGAAAGTGCTATATTTGAAGTGGTCATACACCTTGGATTTTTCAGGCCAGTCCCAGTTTATACCTGCTTACAGGCATCTTATCAATTTAGCAACCCCCTTTAACTCTCAGAATGTCCCAGTTTATATAATAAATTATGCATCCAACAGAGTTGAAACTGAAATGCTCAATTTCACTTTCATAAGCCAGAAAAAAAGTAGCAACCAAAATCTGCCACTGGCTGCTAAAATTCCAATTTGTTTAATAGGGATTTAGAAGGAAAGGCAAGAGACTGCATGCTGAAAAGCCTAAGCACATTCACTTGGTTACTTAGATAATAAAGATGACACATCTGGGGCTGGCAAGATAATCATGTGTATTAGTACCTCATGCAAATTTGGTCCCCTGGAGGATTGATAATCCATTCGTCTGGAATCTCCTTCTGCTCACCTTGTGGCAGAATCCTTGTCTCAATTTTCAAGGTGATGGAAGTAAGAGCATGCAGACAAAAGGCACAGTTACTTATGAGATGCAGATTTTATTGAAGGAGGTGGGCTACAGGGAGATATGGTCAATTTCAGCCTCAGCACTGGAACTTGTTGCTGTGAAACACCATTACCTTCTCAAAAGGCAGAGCCCACTTGTGCTATCATCTCCTTGGGTACACATTCAACAGGCAGGAGCCAAATACCAGGTAGGGGAGCAATGTTTAGCTTTGTCCCTTTTGTAGCACCTATAGTAACAATGGTCAAAAAATATTAGCGTGACTCCTAACCTCCTTCAAGGAGATCATTGAATTCCAATTTTGGAAGCCCACTGTCAGGACTTTTATTCAATATTATACTGGAGGTTGCAGCCATTGGAGTAAGGCAAGAAAAATAAATAAAAATTGCCAGCATTGGAAAGAGATCAACAAACTGATTATTTAGAGAGGACATGAAAGTTGTCCAAGTAGAACACCTGATTTATAGACACCTCTATAAAAATACACAGAACAGTTTGGTGAGTTTGCTAGATACAAGATCAATTTTTTGAAATTCTATCACCATGCAATAGTAGCCAATAGCTATACAGGGTTAATTTTAAATAAAATAAGTTTTGAAGTGGAAACAAAATGTGATACTGAGGAATATATTTAATCAAAGACACCTTAGTCTTTCTTATAGAGAAGATACACCATTTTACTGAAAGATATGAATGAAGAGCTCAATAGAAATCATATTCCTCGATAAGGGGCTCCTGTCTCCCATAATTAATCTATTAAATTATCAATTGAATTCTCCATGAAACTTGATCGATGGTATCTAATGTGTAAATGAAAGAGGAAAGAGAAGCAAGGCACCAAGAACAGCTTGAAAAAGGAAAATGTAGGGAACTTGATCTAGCAGCTGTAAAGATTATTATAAAATTTTATATTAGCTTGATGTGTGGGAACATAAAAAATCACCTAAACAAAATAGGGAAACAGAAACAGACCCCTGTGGACAGAAGCCTGATACATACAGAGCTCACCTTGTAGACCAAGAGGGGAAATGACTACAATCAAAGGTGCTGGGCAATTGGCTGTCTTGGTCGGGGCAGACATTTCCTGTCTTGCCTGCTGCTTGCCTCAGCAGTGTATTTCAGTCAGTCTGCTTGTTTTGTTCCCCACTTTGTCTTCTGGTAGATCCTCTTACCGCCCCCCCCCATCTATGGCCTGTACCCTAGCTCATGTATGCATAAATAAATAAATCTTTTTAAAAAAGTGGAAAAAATATTTAATACTTCTGAAACAAAATATAGGATAAAATCTTTATCTCAGGTGGGGATGTATTTTAAAACAATTCACACAAAATATAAACCATATGAAAAAGTAATGCATTTAATCATATTAACACAAAAATAGGTTTGAGAAGACAGAAAAATAAAAAAAAATCAGAAAGAAAAATGGTCAAAAGACATGTGAAAGACATTTTACAGGCTAGGAAACCCTGGTGTTAGTATATATATAAAGAAAGTATTCAACCTAATTAGTAACTAGAGAGATCCAAATTAAAATTACAATAAATTAGCGCCTTAAACCCATCAGACTGGCAAACTTGGACATTATTAGTCTTGATAAGAATGCGAGACACGTAGATGTTGAAAGTATAAATCAGTACCATTGCTGAGGAAATTATTTGCCTTTAGTTTTTAAATTTGAAGAAAATGAGTATGTTCATTCTTACGTGCATTCTACAGAGAAGTTCTTGCTCATGTTAAAAATATTTAAATGTCCATTGACTGGAGAATGGATCAATAATTTGCATGCTACATAGTAGGGATGATGATTGAATGCAACTGCATGCAGCAACATGGATGAAAATCAAAAGCATAATGTGGAGTAAAGAAAACAAATCACAAAATAATATACCATCATGCCACTTGAAACAGTTCAAATGTCCAAAAGTGGGTAACGTGTATTTCTAGGTTACATGCATATATGAGGAAACTATTTTAAAAAGCCATACTGCGTGGTGGGGAGCTAGGGAAATAAGAAAACTAATGAAGAAGTATATCAGGGACTGTGCCAAAAGAAGTCATTTTCTGGTTTTTAAGTTGGCTGTGGGCACCTGGATGTTCACTTAATCATTCTTTATACCTTAGTTATTCACTAGACATACTTTTTTGAATATATGAAATATTTTGTGAAAAATAAATTTTTAAAAAGGTTCCAGCTGGCCAGACTCCCATCAACTGATGCAGGCAGTCCAATTATTTCCTTATTTACAACTGGATTTATACTTTTAACTTTGGCTCATCCCTGAACAAATTTACCGAACATGGTCTAGTGATCAGATTAGCAGCCCTCTATAATGTTTTAGCCAATCCCAACCTCAGCATATGCATAATGCAATTTTAATGACCCAGAACAACATATTTAGTCATCTAGTATAGGCAGTTTCCCCATTAACAATTGCATTGGAAATCCCAGAGTATGTAATTTCTATTAGTGACTTTATTATGAAGTTCCATCGCTGCCTGCTGGGGGCTGTCCCAGGAACCAGATTTGATGATTCCAACAAATGTTACTTCCTTGTGAAGCCTTTCCCAATGCCTGAAGGCAGAATTTGTTACTCCCCTCTGCTCATCCCAAAGGCATTTCCTTGTTTGCAAAATGGAGAGCACTGGCATCTACCTTGCAGGTTGCTACAGTGGTAAACGAGATAATGCATTTAGAGCTCACAGCAAGCACTCAACAAATATTAGTTGTTCTCATAGTTGTGTTTGTATTTTCATCCTTTGTCTTATTTTATTCTTATGCTTTTATTGAAATGCAAGGCACAGTGTGACTTGCATTGGCTAATTATATATAGCTCTATCCTCTTCTGTTGTCTGTAAATCCAATGAAAATGGAAAGTATGTCTTTTCATCTATGCATGTCTAGTATTGTTCCTGATCTGTAGTTGGCACTCAATTCATGTTACTTGAATATAGTTAAAATGGAATTTTTTTTTCCTTTTTAAGATTTATTTATTTTTATACAAGAGCTGGGGTACAGACTAGAGGCACGGGAGGGTGAGAGGATTCACCAGAGGCAGAGTGGGGAACAGAACAGGCAGACTGACGAAAGACACTGCTGAGGGGAGCAGCGGGTGAGGCAGGAGAGGTCTGTTGCACCATGTGGGACCCTCGCTGGCCGGCCAGGATCGAACTGGTGCTGCAGAGGCTGGGGACAGTTTCACAGCATGGCACTCAACTGCCTGTGCCACCAGAGGAGGCCCAAAATGGAATTGTTTTTATGTTTTCAAATTCTTTCATTGTTGGTTAGTGGAAAAATAATGAAGTTTATAAAATAGAAGTTTTAGGTTGCATCATTATAATACAACATCAAATCTTTCTTTTAAAATTTAGAATTTCCATACCTATTCCCTGGATCCTGACCCAGGGCCCTTGAAAGACCCTAAAATTTGTGTGTCTAGGGAATTTGCACTTATTCCTCCTGGCTATAAGCAAACAGTTGGTGTCAGGATGGCGGGGCCCTCATAGCACTTCTTGGGAACATGAGAAATGTCTGCCCTTGATTGGACAATTTGCTGTTCTTGTAAAATATTTTCTTAAAATGCATGCTGACTGGAGGACCCAAATAGGAATACAACCCTCTTTTACTATATCAAATCGGTTTCTTGGAAAGTTCTATTTTGGAAAGAAGAAAGTACTTAGCATTATTGGTCGTGAGGCTCTAATATTTTTTTCAGGAGATTATAATCTGCTGTTGAATATAGTCCAATGAACATTTAGAGCTTGGAGCTTTTTCACTGGCTGTAGACTTTGCTATTCCATGTGTATCAACTGAGAAATAAATGATAGGGTAGAAAGTGCATGTGAAGGGGAGGGCCAGAGAATATAGACACTGAAGTCATGTATTTAGTCCATTTATCCAAAGATCATACATTTTAATATTTCTGTGACTAATTCTAGTTGTATAGTCATTTGCTAAAAGTGTTTAAGAATTGCTCTGTCTGAGAAGCAAAATAGTGTAGCGTGATGTGCAATATAGATCAGTGCGAAATTTTATTGGAAATTTTATTAGTTTAATTAATAAGCATATAAAATATATTTGGTTAGAGGGCTTATAAAATATAATTATGTGATTATATAGGCTTGGAAATAATTTGTGCTATATTAATAGAAACAGAATATACTAAATTAGTTCATTTAAGAAAATAGATTTTTCAGATAGTAAGCTATTTCAAGGCACTATCAAGACAGAGAGGAGACTGTGAGAATCGATGGGTTTGTGACCAGAACAATGGTCAGAGCCAAGAACACTATCACACCAAGTCTCTCTGAGTGGGGCACAAATCTTGGCTAAGAATGAATTCTGTAAGTATCTCTCTTGGTGGTGCTGGCACTAAGGTCCTATTCATCCCAATACACTAAGATGAGAAAACTCTAGAAAGGACAAGGTCCTCAGGCAGAGGAGAATATGATCTCATCATTTGGAGTGAAGGACTGGTTGGAACAGAAGGTAAAATGTGAAATCCAGTGGGAAGGGTTTTTGTGGTAAATAAGTGGTATAGCAAACTTTCACCTTCCGAACACAGCTCTCACTAGTCATTTGTCCAGTGGAGTGGATACAGGTTAATAACCAAAGTTCAGAACCCACATTACCTCCCTAGGCTGTCACATTATTGGTAGGGAAGATGCAGCAGGGAGCAGAGCTCACAGAGCAGAGAGTATGGCTTTGGAGTCAGGCAGCACTTTTGGGCCAGAGTCTACCACTCACTCACAAGACACAAGATCTTGTGTAAATTACTGAACTTCTGTGGCTGTTCCCTATTTTTCATAATATGGGATGGAAACAGATTCTCCTTAAGCATACTTTAATTGGTTTTGTTTTGTATTTTAATTAAGAACAGTAGATTACATATACCAAGTGTCTGGTATGTTACAGGTGCTTCAAATTCTTCTTTACTAATACACGTTAATTAAATATAACTCCAGTCATCAGGCCCTGAGAAAGCTGAATGAGACACAGTTTTATTTTTTCAAGGAACTTACTGTTTGAGTAGACAGGTAAACAAATGTGGTAAACATTTTATAAGGAGTGGAAGAAATTGTTAGATGTTTCCAATATCTACTTTTTCTTTCTTATAAATGGGAACTTCAATTTTTTAAATAAATTTTTATTGAGGTAACATTAGTTTATAACATTATAGAAGTTTCTGGTACACAGGACAATAATTAGACATCTGTATACACTACATCATGATTACCACCAAAACTTTAGTTTCTATTTCACCCATTTTACCCACCCTGTGACCCCTCTTTTTTCTGAGGAACAGAATAACCCATCTGTTCTGTGTATTTAAGAGTTTGTTTTTTATTTTGTTTTGTCTGTTTGTTTGCTTTGTTTCTTTGTATTCCACATATGAGTGAAATCATACATTTGTCTTTGTCTTATTTCACTTTGCATCTAGTTCATCTATGTTGTTGCAAGTGAAAAGATTTCATTCTTTTTTTAATAGCTGAATAAGTATTCCATTATATATTTGTGTGTTCCATTATACACACACACACACACACACCTTGCATCATCTTTATTCACTCAATAGTCGATGGACATTTAAGCTATTCCCATATCTTGGTTATTGTAAATAATGTTGCAATGGACACAAGGATACATATATTTTTTCAAAATTAATGTTTTAGTGTTTTCATATTACGTGGATAACTACCAAGGAGCAGAAGGGTGGGATTATGTTATATGAATCTCCAAATTTTTGTTGGGAACATTGCCCTTCAGTTAAAGTACAGTTTTCCAAATTCAATTCTATAGGTAGGTGTGTCTTTGCAGTTAAGCTATAGCTAATAAACAACAAACAGAAGTTTTGTGTGCAACATATGGGTATTTCCTGAAGCTATAGAAATTCCTCCAGAGAGCATATTCTGCTCTCTGGAATGTGGCAGCTGGAGCTTGAGTCACCATCTAGGATCTAAGGTGCATGTGATACAGAGAGAGAGAGAGCATTGAGCCGCAAATCACTTGTTGGGAACATTGCCCTTCAGTTAAAGTACAGTTTTCCAAATTCCATTCTATAGGTCGGTGTGTCTTTGCAGTTAAGCTATAGCTAATAAACGACAAACAGAAGTTTTGTGTGCAACATATGGGTATTTCCTGAAGCTATAGAAATTCCTCCAGAGAGCATATTCTGCTCTCTGGAATGTGGCAGCTGGAGCTTGAGTCACCATCTAGGATCTAAGGTGGATGTGATACAGAGAGAGAGAGAGCATTGAGCCGCAAATCACTGTTACAATGAATCTAGATCTTTGGTGAACATTAGGCCAGTTTCTAGCATTGGAATTTTTACCTTCAAATTTCATTTACATAAAAGAAAAAGACATATCTTTTATTTAAACTACTGTTCATTTGAGTTTTCTGCAACTTGCAGCCAAATAATTTCAATTAATTAATAATTGAATCAATGCAATAGGATATAGGGAGGGACATTAAGAAGGGATTGGTGACATTTTATGGATGAATCAGAAAAGTTTTGTGAGGAGTGATGGCTAAGCAGGTTGGTGATGATGATGAACAGGGGGGACTGCTACTTGATATGGTGCCCAGACATTATGAGTTTGGTACTGTGTCTATTTATAGATAAACTTGGCATTAACTAGACAAGCTTATTAGGAGGAGGGTTTGAGAGCTCTTATATAAATTGATCTGCCATTTCCCAAATAAGAGGGGATTGGAGATTTTCATTGGGAAGCTAAAACAGCTGGACTGGTATTTTTTAATTTACTTGTGTGTGTGTGTGTGTGTGTGTATTGGGGGGGGTTGCTGAGGGGGGGAGAGACAATGCATGCTGAGGAAACACTATTAACTATTTTCATCCTCTTAGTTACCTTTATAGTTACTTTTATCCCTTGACCCTTCTTCCACATTTTAACCAACTAAGCTAGACTGTGTTCAGTGGAACAGAAAAAGAAAACAGCTATATAAGGCACATGAAAGGGGATTGTTTTCCTAGCTTTTGATTTTCAAAACCACAGACTCTGAGAAAATTCTCAGACTGCCAAAAGAAGACTGGAAAAGAAATCTGTCACATAACAGAGGAGGTAAACAAGAATCACTCATGAGTTCTGTCCCAGGCTGAGGTGGGGGGGCCTCTGGAAAACTCAGGTGGATTTGTAGGTTCTGAAACACATGATTTCTCCTAAGAGCTCTAGGGTAGTGAAAGGCTCCAGAAGAGAAATGACTATGTGGTGACTGGGCGGAATGGCTCTTAGATACTCAGAATTCCTGCATTCTACCTGGCAGGAGCTGTAGAATGATTCTTAGGTGCCCAGGGAGGGCCTTGAAGTAGTAGTAGAGAAGAGAACTTCTTAACCAAAAGAAGGTCAGGGAGTAGAAGGAGTAACTCAAAGGCAAACATATTCTGTGGGTTTCAGCAATAAGGTGTCCATGCTCCAACTGTGCAGAACCCCAGGCCTTAGGTGTTATGGACAACCTCATCACAGAAAACTGGAGCTGAACCCCACACCACAAAGCTGGTGAGAAACAGCTTATTCTGGTTACAGAAAATGATTATTCTTACAGACCTGAGTATGAAGATAGAAATTAGGATCTGCTGCATATTCATTCACTCACTCAACAATAACTTATTGAGTGCTTATAAAAAGTGGTTGGCATTCATCTAGGCATTTTGAGATATTGCAATGAACAAAACAAAGGAAATTCCTATTCTGGGAAACATACAATAATATGTAGATAACATATGATATTGCATAAATGTGGTAGTAACACAGAATAGGTTAAAAAATAAAGCAGGGTGAGGAATAGACTATCTTTACTAGAAGGTGAATAGGCACATATTACTGATGAGCCAATTAGAACCCTTTGCTCTTATTACCAATCTTGTGTATTGTATTGATCTTGTGTAACTGATGAGAGCACATAATCATTGATTACTCCCAAGGTGGGAGATGCTAGAGATGAAGATGAAGTAGTTAAATTGTCTATTATCTCTTTAAAATATCAAGGTCAAAGTTGAAGCCAAGTACCAGATTTTGGCTAACCCCCAGGGCTGAAGCTGAGCTTCTCAAAGCAAACCTTATATATTAGGTTGTCAGAAAAGTGATGACTTATTTTTTCTATGTTTTTCAAGCAAAAATGTGTCATGACTTTTCCGACAACCCAATATTTTATTTTTTTACCTTTCATCAACCCTACTGGGTAACAGTGCACTCAGGCTCAGAGATTAGTCAAATGGGGTCAAAGTTATGCCAGAATTCAAACTCAAGGCCCTTACACTGCACTGAACTGGGTAATACCCTGCAGGCTCCATGGGCAGCACTCCTGGATTCTCTAGCTTTGTAGATAGTTTTGGGATTTCCAACTGGACTGGTCTGGGAAGTCCTCTGCCACCTTGTGGAACACTTTCTGGGCAGGTAGTTCTCAGACAATTATAGCATTGCAGTTTAGGCCAGGGTAGATTGGAGGAAGAAGGGTAGAAATGTTTAGTAGTGAGACTAGCTACTTGCAGGAAACTTCTATAGATTATTCAGGTGCCATCCATCTGCAGAACACAGCAGAGACTAGTTTTGCAGCCTTGAACCAAAGGATTAGAAACTTTGAAGGAACACTGGGGATGATCAAGTCAAATCATCCCATTTATTTTGAATTTCCTCTATTGGATCTCTGATTTGGAGACCCCTCACCTGTTTTTGCCCTCCCATCTTTTGTTTTATTAAGGAAGTTGTAATCTGCCTGAGCAAAATGCCTGTGTCCAAAAAGCCCTCTGTTGTAGAGGTGAGCAAAGGGTAATAACCAGATACCAGGGATAAGTGGCCCTTGGTTTTCTGAAAGAACATCTAAAGACAAAACTCAAGGGTCTCTGTCTTTATTCCAATGTACCCACTGATAATGGAAGAAGAAAATTGAGCAGATTTTATCATAGTGGCAGCCATAGACCTCAATTTCATGGCTTTCCTCAATACAGAAGTGAACAATTTGACAAAGTTATTGGCCAATTGACTCCAGAATAAGCATTAATAAAAGAATTCAACCCTAACAATGTGCTGTTTTATGGCTAATACATTTAAGCTCACCTGTATGAATTTACTGTGCTTATTTAATATCCTCTTTAAGATGAAAAATGATGTCAGCTCAGTGTTAATAGCATTTTTTGATGCTGAAAGTGTTCCTATGGATTGAATGGCAGTTGTGCCTTCCTCAGACAGAGATTGAAAATTTGATCTTAAATGTCTTGCACCAGTGATGGTGACATAGACCCAGAGGGCACACTGATGCAGCAACCAATGCTACAGGTACTGTGACTTCCCCGAGGGGACTCACTGGTCAAGGATGTCCTCTTCCAGGGGGCCTTTGTCAGTGGCTGTCAAGCTAGTGTCAAGAAAACTGTTAACCAACCCATATTTCAATTTATAGCTTAGCTTTTGTGATACTTGCATCAGATAGCTTATTTACTTTTTCATTATACTCTATCTTTCTATCTCTGTGAATTTTAAAACCCTGTTATCAGGAAAAATGATAGATTTATGGCAACACACTGAGTAGAAATTTTGTAGTTCCCTTAGAGATCCTGAAAGATGGGGAAAACACTATGGTAATACTTCAGGAAATAGGGAGACCACAAGATATTTATTATTCTTTGGGGCGAGGGGGCTCTGATTTCCTGCTATAAAGTCAGGTAGAGTCAGAAAGTATTTCCTAGTCTTAATATCTCTAAAGTCTATAATTTCCCCCTGGTTTTTAGGATCAGAGTCACAAAAGTTTTCCTATTAAGGCACACATTTTATTTCTCATTATTCTCTATAGAACTATAGAAGATAGTGTAAGTTGGGTAATGTTTTTGCAGAAAATAACTCTGGATTAGGATTCAGGATGCAGGTTGTAGTTCTGAACAATAAAAGTTGTATGACCTTGAGTAAATCACTTCACTTCTCTAAATATTAGTTCATTCATTTTAAAACACTGGATTGAACTCTGATTTTTTTAAGTCTTAGTTTAGGTCTTGTAGATCATTGGGGTTTTGTGATATGTAATAAATTATAAAAACAATAATATAGGGCCTCCCTGGTGGCCTAGAGTTTAGGTCTCAGTGCTCTCATTCCTGGCCGGAGTTCAATCCCCAGTCAGGGAGCTAACCCACAAGGCAAAGTGCAGCAGACCTCCATGTCTTGCCCGCTGCGCCTCTCAGCAGTGTATTTCAGTAGATCTGCCCGTTCTGCTCCCCACTCTGTCTCTGGTGAATCCTCTCATCTTCTCCCACCCCCGCCCTACCCTGCGACACCTCTGGCCAGTATCCCAGTTCTTCTATGCAAAAATAAATAAAATAAATCTTAAAAAATAAAAAGACAGGCTTGGTTAATGTGATTCTATTTCATAGTCTCATAAATTAGTATACTTCTGCTCTGCTTTTCTCCTTGCAGTACCTAATGCAACATACTGCATGCATCATGAGAAGCTTAACACAGACATGTTGATTTGGTTAGATACTTATTAATGCTTTAAATTTGGAGGTAAAATCTAGAGGAATGTGATAGTTTCTCAAAATTCATCCTTTCACCTTCAAATTGAGAATAAAAGGAGAAATAAAAATATTCTCTAGTTAAGGTTTTGATAAAATAAGAAGTTAAAAAAAAGGATGACAGCATTTTATGTGAACTGTTAACCATTACTAATGATGCCCTTTTGTTTTACAATGACATTTAAAGGTTGAGATCTTAATCTGGTTTCTAAAAGAAGTCTTTGGCTTTTTTTAAACCCCACTTTATAGATGAAGAGAATGAGGCTCCAGGAGGTTGAGCAATTTGCCCAGGGTCACACTGTTAGTAAATAGTGTGATTCCTGTGTTGATTCCAACATACTGCTCATTACTTTATAAGGCTTAATGCAAGAATCCCTGAGGGGGGATGTTAGACTACTAATTTATTCATCTCCTACCTTTTCTTTTTGTAAGTGGAAAATATGACAATTTTATTTGCAACTTAATGGACTATTTTTTTTTTTTTTTAGAACTGAATTTAAATGATATCATCAATCACCTAGCCAGATGATGTATGGCTCCAGGAAACAAAATTAAAAGAGTTAAAGCAGTTAAGCATATATTTTACTTCTCTTTTGCATTTTTTATGGAACCGGAATACAGTACATTCACCAACACCTGTTTGTTATTTGCAAAATACTATATTTAACTTGTTCTTTTCTTTAATTGAGCACAGTATCATGTCAGATTCAGATTCTGCAGATGGATTATTTAGAAATAAAATGTCAGATTTCTTGTTCACACATCTAATTCCTTTTTGACCTCAGAGTCAGAGAATTCCCCAAATCTAATGAAACTGCTAAGGAAAGGAACAAGGAGAACCTGCCTGCTATCAGGCGCTTACCTTTCTCTTTATGTATTTTTATGGTATCTATATTGCAATTACTAAATGGTGGTCTCAAGGATACCCATCCGTCATGCCTAATTAGGGACCATAAATGATCTTCAGCAAATATTTCATTAAAAATGAGATTTCCAAGTAATAGAAAAATATTACACCCAAGCTATAATGGCAACTACCTTACAAAAATATCACAGAGAAATAGAGAGAAAATGAATAATATACTATATTATCCCAACTTTAATTAGACTCACAGAATGTTGGGAAGAGAGCTCAGAGAGAGAGAGTGGCTGGAAGGTAAAAACTAAACATTCATTTAAATAAATATGCTTCATTTAATACCCACATCATCAGTGGAAAGTTGGAATAATTACTGTCATTTTGCATACAAGGAAATGTATGTAGAGGAATCACACAACTAGAAAACAGCCAATGTAGGATTCAAATCTGGGTTTATATTTTTTAAGATTTATTTATTTTTGCATATAAGAACTGGGTGTAGGGCAGAGGTGTGGGAGGTGAGAGGATTCACCAGAGACAGAGTGGGGAGCAGAACTGGCACATCAACTGAAATACATTGCTGAGGGGAGCAGCAGGTGAGACAGGAGAGGTCTGTTGAGCCTTATATGGGTTAGCTCCTTGGCAGTGATAGTGCTGAGACTTAACCCTTAAGCCATCAGTGAGGCCCCTCAAATCTGGGTTTATCTGGAATTATTTGCTGGAATTTCATACCCACTGGTAAGATCAGAGTCAAGATTTTGTCTCATAGTCCAGCACTGTTCCAGATCACTACAATGCCTCCAAGTGAGGGCAGACCTGGAGCCTGAGTATGGAAATCAAGACTTCGACAATTATTTTTCTCCTGTAATTCTTCCATGCATTTACAACCCATGCACATTTATTTATGTTTAATGTAACCCATTAAACACATATCAAAGAAGAAGAGCTAAACAGATATCCACATCTATTTTCTCTTTATTATAAACAAGTTTCTTAGAAATAGTCTCAAATTTTCCAGGTTTGCAGTGGTTTAGTTTTAGTGCAAAGAGCTGATGATGTTTTTGGAGAGGTGCTGGGTTTAAAGAGCAGGGTCCTTGGGTAACCTCAGATGAAAGTTTCACCGGAGTTCCCCTTTAGGCCGCCTATGGCGAGTTCTCCATGAGGCAAAGAGTTTCGTTTATATCCAAAAGGGCAGGTTTATGAGATTAAGAAAAGGAAAAGGAAAGGAGAAGAAGACTTTTGCACATAACACAAGCAGGCAGAAAGAGCTACTGCTGCTATTTTGCAAAAGGTTTGTGAAAAGAAACACCTGCATAGTCACAGGAAGGCAGGAGAGCTGCCTCTGAAAGGGACAGGTTTGTTAAAAGAAACACCTGCATAGACACAGGCGGGCAGTGTTGGTATTAGCAGGCACACTGAAGTGCACCCCAGGATCCCCTAACCTGCATGCCTTGAGTCAGTTCTCTCATCCACTACATAAAGACAAAACATACTTTTTTAGTGTGTAAAGAACTTCAACAGAAGGTCAGAACAGAAAATACCTTTAATAGAACTGTGTGCAATACAGAGACGAGAAAGAATACAGTGTTCAAATGATGCACCCAAATTTACCCATCCCCTTAGGGGCAAATGCCAAGTCAAACAGGGTTGGCCCAAAGCAGGCTGCTGAGGCCCAAGAGCTTGCCACAGGCCTAAGGCACCTTCTGGTGGGGACCCATTGGAAAGGAGCAGTTGGGGTCAGGCAGGTCTGGAAGGAAAAGAGAAAAATCAACATAAAAGCTGTCACTGTCAACCTCCCCATGGGTCTCTCACCTGTGTCACTTTCAAGTGTTCCCTTGTATGTCCCGCAGTCTCTATTCCAAGTCCAAGGCCGAGAAGCAAGTGCAGCTTCTTATTCACATGTCTCTCTGTTACAGGATAGGGAGAGGGGCACCCCAAAACCCCCAAACCTGCCCACTTTAAATAGGTTCTGCCATCCACCAAATCAAGACAAAACATTCAAGACCTTAAATGGAAAGGAACTTTAGTACAATTAGTGTGCAACAAAGAAAAGACAAAGAACATAGTTTTCAAATCAAGCATCTTCTTAAGTTATCTGTCCCTTTGTGGGTAAATGTCCAGCCAAACAGGGTTGACCCAAAACAGGCCTTCTGAGGCCTGAAAGCCTGCCACAAGTTTAAAGCACCTTCTGATGGGGACCCATAGAAAAGGGGCATAAACAGCCAGACAAGTCTGGGAGGAAAAGAGCAAAATCAAAACCAAGATAAAAGCTGCCATTGTTAACCTTCCCACGGGTCTCTCACCCACATGTGTTTCAACCAGTCCATGACCAAAAAGCAAGTCGTTTCTTCACATGTCTCTCCGCTCCATGTGCCTCCTGCAGGTCTCCTTCTGGCTCTCCATCCTGCTTCCTTCCTTCCCCTGTCTCCTCTCCAGCTTCTTCTCCTCCCCTCTCAGCTCCACCTTAGGAGGGGTAGGGAAACTGGAACCTCCCTTTTGGTGGGGATTACATTGTTACATTGGGACAAAAGCTGCATTTAGCCAGTGCAGAGATTGTAGTGATAGAGTGTTCTTTTGGGAGGGGTTCATTCCATTGTGGAATTGCTCTTATTGTCAAATTAATTCTCCTAGGGTGTGACTAGGTTTATTTTGTAAGGACTGGTGATTCTCTACAATGGCCCTCCATTCCCAAATCCGCATCTGTGGTCTGAGCCTCCAGATACTTTCTACAGCTGCTTCTGACTTGATTCAGTGGTTGGTACTTAAGGAGTTTTCATTTCTATAGCTGGTTTAACAGCTATGTTAATCATTTCTACCCCCACCTCCAGTTTCTGGTCTTGTGGCTTCTCCATCCTAATTTTTTTACTTTTAGTCTTCACCAAAGCCTTGCATCTAAGTGGGTATCCTTGGATTTTGGAGCTAGGACACTCACTAGAAATGATGTAATTTTTTTTCTCCTCTGTTATATGGAAACTAAGTTCCAGAGAGCTTCAGTGACTTATCCAAAGTCACATATTTATATCAAGTTTCAGAAATCAGGTCTTCTGGTCTCCAGAATGGTGTGTTATTCCCTCATATCAGCTTATTATAAAAATAACAGCAAAAATAATATATAAAATATAAATAGCCCCAAGCTCTGTTTTATTGAAGCAACAAATCTCAAGAAATATAAAAAAGAGTTTTATTGATATTTTGGTTAAAAAATATGACATTCAGGAAAGAAAAATCAGATTGGTCTCAAATTTTGGACACACTAGAGTAATTAATATCTTTAGTGGTCTAAGAAGAGAGACTAAAAGGTAACCCAAGAATTGTATCAATTCAAATTGTAAATAATAAGGAGAATATCAAACATTTCAGCTATAATTTTTGAAGAAATCAAACTAGTAGGAGAAACAAAGGAAGAGCTTAGGCGTTAGAAAACCATAACAAGAAATAAGAAAGAGATGAAGAAACTATGAGAATTATGGTTGCAGACCAAAATGTAAGTATGTAAATATTATTGTACTTAACTAAGTGAAAATAATAATACAATCAACAAAACCCAAGATATGAGATGGTGGGGCATTAGAGAGTAATGAGAAGAGATGTGCATGTGCTAGTATTTTCAGTTTTTGTATTGGAGACTCAACAGATTTAATACAGCATTATTAAACCAAGAAATGGGGATATATAGATATTTTATGTAGTTACAAAAATAACACCAGAAGAACTGAAAGCAGATCAGGAAGGAAAATTTGCAAAATAAAATAAACCTCTAATACAGACAATTTAGCTAAAGATTGAAACGTTATAACCATTCAAATGGTTTTATGATCTCATTTATGTAAGAATGCATATAAAATATTTACACCTTCATACCCCCCCACCCCCGCAATTACTTGTGATGGTGTCTGGATTGAAATGGGACAGGTAAGACTGCAACTTTTTACCTTTAGCATTTTTCTTTATAGTGTGTTAGTTTTACAATGTGGTAAACATGATCAAATACTAATGCTTACATGAACAAAAGCAATGATAAATCAGTATGGCAATAATATTAAAATTTCAGCAATGAGGGGCTCCCTGTTGGTGCAAGGGGTTAAGTCACAGCACGATGAAACTAACTGCAGCCATTGCAGCATGAGTTCGATCCTTGGCCAGGGAGCTAAACCACAAGGCGCAGAAGACCTCTCCTTTCTCACCTGCTGTTCCCCTCAGCAGTGTATTTCAGTCAATCCACCTGTTCTGTTCCCCACTGTCTCTGGTGAATCCTATCACCCCCTGCACCTCTGGCCTGTACTCCAGTTCTTGTATGCATAAATAACTAAATCTTTAAAAAAATAAAAGCACACTTTTCAAGCCCCCTTCCAGTTTTCTTCTTGCTCTTCATACTACATACATTTTAAGAAAATTTATGTTTCTATTATTTTCAGTACTTGAAAAAAATTGTTTTTATAATAGAAACTACATTTTCAGCTTTACTGATGTGTTACATTTGAGCATCCATGAACATTTTAAGCCAGGAATACTGAGTGACATGTAATATTTCTTTTTGCTAAAAATAATCTTACTCTCTATGAAATGCTATTTTTCTGTAACACAATATACTGAAAATAGATGTTCAATAAGTACTGCTTGATAATGATATTGCTGTGTAATTGATGATTTTTACAAATAATTAATATATACTGTGGCTATCCAAAAATGCAAAGATGTGTGTTTTGGTCTGCTTATTGTAGTTATAGTCTGTTTATTTAGTTGTAATAATTTGGGTCTGATAAAACATAGCAAGGATGATCCTCTTACCTCTTTACCATTTTACCTGTACCCCAGGCTACTGAATCCATGATAGAGCCAGGAAGGCAAGCACTTATATTAGGGTATAGAGCTTAGAAATTGTTCTGTCATTGCCTTGTCAGTAAGCCTCCTTAGGGTTTAATCATTTATTCAACAAGTGTTTATTAAGAACCTAACTCGTGTCAGGCAGAAGTAGGCACTGGGGATACAACAGAGAACAAAATTATAATTTCAGTATTTTAGATAATGTTTGTAGTTAGTTTTCCTCAGGGAGCAGAGTCTGAGTTGAAACTTTATTAGATGTATTGAGTTCAACACATGGAGAAGGGGAGAGCAGGAAGAAGACTCCACAGAGGGAGGGTGAGCTGCATCATAATCCCTGTAGATTTTAACTACTTTGGGGTCATTATCCAAACACTCTTACTCTAGAACTTGAACTCCTTGTTTCTGAGATTCCTATTTTTCTCCTTTAATACCCTTGACAAAACAGTCAAACCATTGACTGCTGTCCCTGTCCCTGAGTCCATTTATATCTACATTTTACCACTTTTCTTTCAAAAATTGCCTAACCTGGTAAACTGCCCAAAGATCCTTCCATTAAGAGGATTTCTATTCATTACTGTGTCAAAGGCACATCTAAGTGAAGTTGCATTGTCCCTGTTTATTTTTAGTTTTCATTCCCTTCATGAATAAAGCTAACCATGACCAAGCATGGTAGTGGTGGTGGGGGGGGCGCTTCACCTTATCCATTAGTCAGTCATATGAATGTCCCATGGGCTGTAGGTGTTGGCATGTAGATAAGGGAGAAAGGCTGACACAAAAACAGCTATGGATGACGCGGGTCTGTCCTATATCCTTTTGTAGCTTTTTTGTGTACTCTAGAATTGCTTATGCCCAATCCTAGCTGCACCACTTCTAATTCAAGATGAATTTCTGTAGAGCCTATCTAATTTTATGACTTGGTGAGTCTGACAGAACTCATGTCATGATGGGCAGTTCTGGTCTTTTCTTAATTTGATGCCCTGTGGTTTGTCTTTTCCACGAAGCTCTAGGACGAAACTACGAGCACATATTGCTGTCTGTTCAAGTGAGTGCAACTTTCTGATCCTCTTTTCTGATAGGGATGGAAAAGAATTCATTTGCCAGATCAATAGCTGCATAGCATGTATCTGAGATTGTGTTAATCTATTCTAGCACAGATAACACATCTAACATGGCAACTGCAATTGGGGTTCTTACTCTTTGGGTTTGCAGAGCACACCATCATCCTCCAGGGTCCATCTGTTTCTTTACAGGGGCCAGACTTATGGATTAAATCCTGTTGTGATAGAAATCACCATCCCTCTATCCTTTAGGTAGGCACTAATTTTTGTCATTCTTCTTGAAATGTGACATTATTTTTTTGTTCCCTAGCTTAGCTTAGAGTACACAGCAATTTCAGAAGTTTCCACTTGGCCATTCTCACTGCAGTAGCTCTTGCCCTGCAGGCCAAGCACTCTTTGTGTCAGTTGTGCCAACTACTAGGTGTGTTTGAAATAATTATGCATTAAGACACTTGGGAAAATGAATATTGGGTGGGTCCATGTCAAGGGGGGACCGTAAAGCCAACGTGATAGAAATGTCTTGATAGAAATGTCAATTCAGACCCTATGTCCAAGAGTCCTCTCTGTGTTTAGATAATCACCATTCTTCAGGATATAGCTACTCAAGTAAATAAGTATAAGTCAGCTTGGGGAAATCATTATTATGTTTACTGGTGTGGGTCCTTCTTTCTGAGGCCCACTTTCTCTTTGAGACAATGGCTCAGTGGGTCTGGTTCTGAAACCTGACTCAGACCTGGAAGCTACGTAAGGAATTCTGACCTTCTATTGAGGGGATTGCCTTCTTCCTTGATTATCATTTTTATAAAGTATCATTTCTTATGAAGAAATGTGTCAGGCGATCTCATTTGGGAATTACTTTACCTATTTACTTACTAACTTTTGTCTGTCTTTCTTACTACATCAACATGCATTATTGACAAGATTTCATCTAGAATCCTTCCCAATTTAAAAAATGAGGAAGCTGAGATCTAGGTAAGTGAAGTAGTTTTACCGGGTGCCAGTTTATAAGCAAAGGAACTGAGATTTGTACATAATAACATCCAGGAACCCACATCCAACCTTCCTCATATTCTAAATTAAAGGCTTTCAGCATCAAAATGTGGCCAAAGTGGATGCTTTATTGCCATTCTACCCTCTTCCTTGGGTGTTCTTCCTTCCTAATAGTAACAAAACATGCTGTTTGCCTATACTGTGTTTGTAGAAAAAGATGCTCCTCACTACCATGGTGACTCTCAAAGTTTCTTGGGCATATGACTTGTCAGCAAAGAACACGTTTTGGTTAATGAAAGTTCTTCTGCTCTAGAGACTTCAGAGCTACTCCAGGGCATAAACACTGGTAAGCCAGACCCAGGCGGGATTTCAACTCCCACTTGCCCCCTTGGATGAGTAACTGTGCAGGCACCTTCTCATATGAATGCTTTCAAATGCAGCTGCTAAATAAAGTTGGCTCCTAAACCTTCATTTCCGGGCCAGACTGTGCTGTGAGTTTCATGCACATTTATTTAATCAGTGGACCACTAGATAGTCCCATTTGTAATTTCTTCCAAACATAAGACTGATGCTTAAAACTTAACTTTTAAAGCAGAATTTCGCATCTTAGTTCTTTATCCCAACAACAATCTATCTCTACTGTATTTTCTGTCATTGGCACTGCCATCTCTAAGGTTAGAAATATGAATCCAAATAACATTATTAGGCACCTATTATGTGCCTGACACTGTCCCAATGCATAAGATAAACAAGGTATTTCTCGCTCTTTTTTTATAAAGATTTATTTATTTATGTATACAAGAACTGGGGTGTAAGCCAGAAGTGCAGTGAGAGCATTCATCAGAGACAGTGATGAGTAGCAGAATAGGCAGAGCTACTGAAATACACTGCTGCAGGGAGCAGCAGGAGAGAAACAAGAGGTCTGCTACGCCATGTGGGTCAGCTCCCTGGCCAGCCGGGAATTGAACTCATGCTGCTGTGGCTGGCCATCGCTTCAAACCGCTGCACCACCAGGGAGGCCCCTAAGGTCTTTCTCCTTATTGAGCTTATGACCTAGTGAGAAAGACAGAGAAAGTTAGTAAACAAATAGGTAAAGTACTTCGCAATTGAGATTACTATTATAAAATTATTTGCAGGATAATGTGATAGAAAGAAACCTTTTTAATAAGATGGTCAGGGACTACTCTCTGAAGAAATGACATTTTCACTGAGACTTGGAAAGAGAGAAGAACGAAGTGTGGATGTTTCAATTTTGATGAGTCATTGCAATGCTCCACTCTCCTACATCCCACACAGCTCAGGTCTACTACAACTTTGATTTCCCAAACAGCTCATTACCCATCATCATTCCTTCTGGTTCCTCTGCTTTTTCTTGCATTTAAGACATCATGCTTTCTGGCTGTCATTACTCCATATGCATCTTTTTTTTTTAAGATTTTTTTTTTAATTTATACAAGAACTGGGGTACAGACCAGAGGCGCAGGAGGCTGAGAGGATTCACCAGAGACAGAGTGGGGAGCAGAAGAGGCAGACGGACCGAAGACACTGCTGAGGGGAGCAGCAGGTGAGACAGGAGAGGACTGCCGCCCATGTGGGTGTCAGTGGGTTGAGTGCAGCACTGTGAAGCTGTCCGCAGCCTCTGAAGCGCAGATTCCATATGTAGCTTAAGCCACTGCCCACGGAAAACTGTCATGGTCTCTCTTCATTCCAGCTTCATAAAAAGAAACAAATTTGATTGTATCATAACTCTCCTTGGCATGGAATACTGGATATCCCTACCTTGGATCTTGCCAATCTCTTCAGATTCCTTCCCATAATCCTCTTTGTACATTCTGCCTTCCAGCCAAATCGCATCATTGGAAGTTCATGCCCTCACCTCCTTCCACTCTGTGTTTGGTGACATTTGGAACACCTCATTGAGTCCCCTAGAGCTTATCAACATGCCTGCACTGTGAGGGTGGTGACTGACTTCCCCATAGTCTTTCCTTGTGAATTGTCTACTATACCCTCCTGATGAAAAGGACTTTTCTAAGATCATTCAGTTAAAAAAGTAGCTGACTGAGTCTAGATTTGTTTTGTTTCAAATCTAAAATATTTAGCTGAAATTCTGGTGACTACAAAAGACTTCATCTGATCACTTAATACATGTCTCCCTTCTTTGATATTAGAAGGGCTGTTACTTCCAAGTTTTCATCCCATAAACTGTCTCATTTATTTATTACGACTCTAGCAGTACTATTCCCCTTACTTTAATTTTGTTGAAATTGTTAAACATGCCAGTAGTTCAGGCCATTTTTTAATAGCTTTATTATTTTTCTGACTGTAAGTTGTACCTACTAACTGAGAAAAATGCAAAAAATTGTAAGAACAGGAAAAAAAATAGTTCATTTACCACCTTCCATGTTATTCTATGGTTTGATCTTTATTTCTGCACATTTGTAATATTTTTATTGCTCAATTCCTGAGTAATTTATTTTATCTTATCTAGAAATCCATCCTTTTAGCAATATAAGGCAATATAGAAGCCAATTTCTAAGACTTTTCAACTTCATTACTGAATGATCAGTTTGCAATTTTAACAAACATAATTGGTCACTAGATGGGAAGTCAAGTAGAATTCTTACCTTGAAGGCAAATACTGTTATTCTCTTGAGGCCATCAGTCTTTGGAACCTCCCCTCTTCTCTTAAAAATGTCTACTCTGGGCCTCCCCGGTGTCGCAGCGGTTGAGCGCTGGGTTGCAAAGCTGCCCACAGCCTCTGCAGCACCGGTTTGATCCCCAGCCGCTGGGTGAGGGTCCCACATGGTGCACAGACCCCTCCTGCCACCTGCTGCTCCCCTCAGTACCTCCTGTACTTTGTCAGTCTGCCTGTTCTTCTCTCCACTCTGGCTCTGGTGAATTCTCTCATCCTCCCGGGCTTCTGACTGTACCCAGTGCTTGTATAAATAAATAAATAAATCTTTAAAAAAAAAGTCCACTCTATTGGAGCCCTGGTTATAATAAAAGTTTTATGCTTGTTTTTTAGTTTTCTCAAACTTCACAATCTCTTTGACCATCTTCTAAAATATCAGTGGTAACTTACATGAATTAGGTCCAAGTGAATTGCAAAACTACTAATTTCAGAAAACACAGCTTCTCATAAACCTTAGTCTCATGAAACTATATCCATTCTTAATATAAGGGACTCAAAATATTTAAGAAAATGGACACTGCAATCTGAAAATGGGCAAAGGATATATCAAGGTATCTTATAAAAGAAGAAATACAAAAAGCAAATAGTCTATCTCCCATCTTGAGTCAAAGAAATATAAATTAAGGCTATTCTTATTTATTGGAGTATTAAAGATTTTATAAAATACTAATATTTAAAGCTGATGAATATATGGTGAAATGAACTCATTATGGTAATGTGAGGTTTTTGGGAATATGTACTGAAAAATCTCACACTTCAAATACTTTGCTGCAAAAATCTCCCTTCCAGAATCAGGTCTAAGGAAATAATGACATATGTGGACAAAGATTTAGCTACAAAAGATGTTGTTATGTTGCTATTTAATAAAAGGAAAATATCTACAATTAAATTAGGGCTAGGATAAATTACCATATGTATTCTTTATAATGAAACACGATGTTGGCTGTTAAAATTACATTGATGAAGAATTTTTAGTGACATGGGAAGATGATAATTTTATGATATCTTATTTAAAAGAATGTAAAATATTATATTTAGACTATAACAGATGCATGAAAATATTCAGATAAAATTCTAGGGGTAAATATATCTGATCGAAAATTAACAGAAGTTTTTCTGGGTGGCAAACATATTGGTTGATTTTTAATTGATGTCTTTCTACTTCTTACATTATCCTTTCTTTCAAATCCTCAATAACAAAATCACTACTTGTCACCACTTACAAGTTATTTTGGTCATGTCAAGTATCTTGGAAAAACTGTCCTAATTTTCTTTGCTTCCTGCCCTTGTTTGAGATGAGGGACTGATACAACTGGTCATCAATAAGCCTTGGCATTTATAGTTCCCTGAATTCCTGCTCCTCCTGCTCTTGAAATGTTCCCCAAATCCCAGCCTGCTTTTATTATTGTCCTCAGGACTGGGGCTCTCTTGAGACCCCGAGAACTGTGCACTTTCCCTCCTGCTTTTCTGTTAAGTAGGAGTAGACCATGTGTTTACCTGGAGGCTACTAACTCTCAGCTACAAATCAAAGTAATTGGCTGGAGTTGATCTTGAATACAGGGAGCGCTCTTTCCTCAGAGATAAGAAAAAGATGAGTTGGTTTCATCTGTCCTCATCTTCCTACCCTTTTGGTTCTTTGTTTCTAACATTATGCCCTTGATGACTCACAGGTTTCTAAGATCTGGAAGAATTGAAAATAGTCTTATATTTATCTGGTTCAGATAAAAAAATTTATTTATTGTAGAATTATTCAAGGGGCATTACTAATCAAGAGGAGTTGTGCTTTTGAATTGTTGCTTTCACAAGATACCAAATAATATACTAAATTCCTGAGACTGTCAACTGAATCAAAATGCAAGCACACTGATGGTGGGGTGTTTTGAAAATAGGGGTTCACTATATAGTCCCTTCATTGGTATTTTGTATTGAGGATGTGCAGCAACACATCCAACCTAATGATAATAACAAAAATATCCACCACCCAGGAATATGTTCTCTTTTCTTTTTAAAGATTTATTTGTTTATACATACAAGAACTGGGGTACAGGCCAAAGGTGTGGGGGTGGTGGTGAGAGGATTCACCAGAGACAGAGTGGGGAACAGAACAGGGGATTGACTGGAATATACTGCTAAGGAGAGCAGCAGATGAGTCAGGAGAGGTCTGGTCTGCTCTGCCATGTGGGTAGCTCCCTGGCCAGCTGGGGATAACTTCATAGGTTGAGTCTTAACCCTCTGCGCCACCAGGGAGGCCCCACCCAGGAATATGTTTTACAAAGTGTTCTCACATACCTTGTTTCCATTGTGAAAATTATCAGTTACATATCCAGTTACCTGGTTTGTTCATTCTTGTGTTGACTATTTAAAGGCACAGTGCTTGTTTAACCTCAGTAGTCAAAGATAAATAAATTAAAACAATACTGATATATAGGCAACCAGCTCAAACATTGTTCTTTTTTACATAGAACTCATGGTCTACTGCCTTTAGATAAAATGTATCAAATAATAACAAACAAATTAAAAATTGCCACCAATAAAGTCTATAAAGGATAATTTCCTGATCTTCGTTAAGTAGTTGTGATTTAGCTGAGATCTGAAGTAGTGTAAGAGCTTCCCAGGGCAAGAGGGAAAGGAGAGGCTTACCAGGAGAAGAACTGGCATGTGGAATGACTGGAGAATGTGGCAGGAATTGGGGCAGGTGGCAAGTGACAGGGTGACAGATATGCCTGCAAAGGTGGGCAATTGCTAGACTATAAAGGAACTTTTGGTTGAGTCAGTGAGTTTTCCCTTAACCACAATATATCATAGTGAAAATTTTGGCAACCTTTTCTAGATGAGAGGATCTAGAGAAGATGTGGTTTGATACATTAAGAGACTAATTTAGTAGTGCAGGGGAGAGCTCATGGAATGCTATGGTGGAAATAATAGAAAAGCCGATAAAATCCAGAGACATTCTAAAGGCAAAATAGGATGTGGTTACAGAACAAGTGTTTGTGCTGAGGGAATTTTTTACAAAGCTTATACTTTTCTGGCTTGCATAACCTGAAGTCATAAAACAGAAGTTGGATAGCAAACATCAGGAGTTCCTTACCTGGACATGTGGAGTCTGAAGAGATTATCTTTGAGATATTGCAAAGGATGCTAAAGTAAGTAATTGGCACGCAGTCAGCTTTTAATAAGATGGCATGTATTATTCATCATATTACATAAACACTTTATATTCACATTAATATCAGAAGCTGCCTATATAGTTTCCCAAAGGTCAGTAGTTTCTAAACTGTTAAGGGTCCTTGTTTGTAGACAACTGGATCCATTCTAGCTATTTATAAGAATAGTATTTATTAAGGAAAACTGGTTAACTAAAAAAAAAATCTATGCTAGAGGCAGAAGACTAGCTTTGGATACTAAACAGCCACAAACAACTCAGCTAGGACAACATCCTCTTGGGCAAAAGACAAATATCTGCTCCTCCCTTACCTGAGGCACAGGAAGAGGGCTGGGGGGGGGGGTGGTTTGTAGTATCTCCCCGGTCCTCTTTTATGTTTGAGCACATTTCTCTTCCCATCATTTAACTTAAAACAATAGCATGCTCTGCATAATGCAGCTCAGCCAGCCCCTGTACAAGCAAACCTGCTCAGACTCCCTTCAAAAGATAAATGGTGAGGGGGGACCTCCCTGGTGGTGCAAGGGGTTGGGCACCACACTATGAAGCAATTCGATCCCCGGTCGGCCAGGGAGCAGCACACATGGCGCAGCAGACCTCTCCTGTCTCTCCCACTGCTCCCCTCAGCAGTGTATTTCACTAAGTCTGCCTGTTATGTTCCCCACTCTGTATCTGGTGAGTCCTCTCACCCCTCACATCTCTGGCCTGTACCCAGCTCTGGTATGCATAAATAAACAAATCTTAAAAAAAAAAAAAAAAGATTAACGGGGGAGGGACTTCCCTGGTGGCGCAGGCAGTTGAACACAGCACTATGAAGCTGCCCTCAGCCTCTGTAGTGCAGGTTTGATCCGGGCCGGCCAGTGAGAATCCCACATGGCGAGCAGACCTCTCCTGTCTTACCCGCTGCTCCCCTCAGCAGTGTTTTTCATCAGTCTGCCTGTTCTGTTCCACGCTCTGTCTCTGGTGAATCCTCTCACCCTCCTGCACATCTGGCCTGTATTCCAGTTCTTGCATAAATAAATAAATAAATAAATAAATAAATAAATAAATAAATAAATCTTTAAAAAAAAGATGAATGGGGCAGAATTCTTTTTTTTTTTTTTTTTGCCTATCACATAGATTTCCATCAGAGAAGGACTGATTAGAGAGTGAAGCTGAAAGTGAAGGCAGGCCAAGCAATAGAGGAAACTGATTTTCTTTTTCCTCATGTTGCTTTGAAAATAGTAAGTAGAATATTTCTAAATTTTTTTCCTCCAGTTTTCTTTTTTGTAAATTTTTAAAAATTTATTTTTTTATAATAAAGTGAAAATCAAAATCAACAAGCAACTGTAAACCAGAGACACAGAGGGGGGTGGGGGAGGGAGTAGGATGAAAACAAGGGAGGTGGGAGTTGTATGGGGACTAGAACCATGACGAAAATGCATATATTGTGCAAAAATAAAAATGATGGAAAAAATATAAGAAACTGTTTTGTAGGTCTGCCTTACACTTACATTAAAATCTCTTTTGATAAGCACCCTACAAATAGTTATCATTAGAAATAAACTTGAGATTGGAAAATATGACCCAACATTATTGCATACATCTTATATAAGATCAACTCAAACCTCATTAGGTGTTCATTCACTGTGATTTTATGATATAATAAATAATTTTGCCATCTCTTGTGCTTCTGCTTTGATTCTTAGTCCATCTCCCTGCTTTCTCTCTTCTTCATCAGCAAACATTGAAAAAACTCATCTGCTATCTGAACTCAACCATTTCTCAAATAATGGCAAATGTGTTTTCAGTACTCTCCTAAAAATTCTCACATTAACTGAATGTTTCATTATGTTGATAAATTTTGGGTTTCTAATGTTTTCTCTCTTCCTATCCCTAGCCTCATTCCAACTCAATGATTGATCTGCTGCAATGAACTTCCTTTTACATGTTAAAATTCCCTTCCTATCTATATAGAGCAACGGCATTGTCATTTACCTTCGAAACTTCAAGTACAAGTACATCTGATTTTCAAATCGATATTCCCTAACCTCCATTCTTTCAAATGGAAGCATCATAGATACCTCTACCTCAATATATATAGAATGTTAATGTATCATCTCCCTCCTCCAGTAAAACTTTTCTTTTCCCACATCTTTATCTCAATGAATGAAATAATCATACATTCAGTTAGCCAAGGTGTAAACCCAGAGTGATTCTTACCTCTTTCTGTGTTTCATATACTCTTTCAAATCCAATTACTCACCAAATCTGATTCAATCTATAATACAACTTTTAGATATATTGTAATGAGCAGAATTGTTCAAAGTGACCTTGGAAACTCACCTTTATTGTCATAACAATGAGCTAGCTAGAACAAGGAATTTTCCCAATGTGGAGGATGGCATCCAAGCTCCATTTCTCTGGGTCAAGAGGTTTCCTCCCTCCAGCAAGGTCAACTGCATCATCTCATGGTCCCAAGCCTTTTAGGTTCTGAAAAGTTAGCATTGCTGGTCACCTAAATCTCAAACCCGTGGACCAATTAACGCACGTCTTCCTCCATTGGCAAGGCTGTTTACTCAAGCTCCTCACGTAAAGACAGAGTTCCATGGTTAAGTAGGTTGGAGGCGGACATTTTCCCCACTAGAATACAGACTCAAAATGCATGTCTAGCAGAAGTTAGGCTCTAGCATGGCCCTCTGTGGAATAATGTCACGATCACAGACCCTCAACTTTTCTTGGCTTTTTGGTCCAAATTGTAAGTTATCTCCTTCCCGTCAAAAGCGTAATCCTTAACCCTTGCCATGTACTCTTATAAACTACCTCCCACTCCATAGGAGTGGTGAGGGCCTCCCCTGGTGGCACAGTGGTTGAGTGCTGGGCTGCGAAGCTGCCTGCAGCCTCTGCAGTGCCAGTTCCATCCCCGGCTGCCAGTGAGGGTCCCACATGGCATGCAGACCTCTCCTGCCACACCCTCTGCTCCCCTCAGCAGTGTATTTCGTCGGTTTGCCTGTTCTGTTCCCCACTGTGGCTCTGGTGAATTCTCTCACCCTCCCGAGCTTCTGACTGTACCCAGTGCTTGTATAAATAAATAAATAAATCTTAAAAAAAAAAAGGAGGTGAGTCTCAAGGGAACCACCTGATTTGTCACAGTTCCTCTGGAACCTAAAGTATCATCTTTTGCTAAAATCCTTATTACCCCCCAGCTAAATTACTACTTCCTGACAGAGCTCCTGCTTCAAGTGCTGTCCCTTTTTATATGAAAGTTCCTATACTGTCTGAAGGTAAATTTAAAATGAAAATGTGATCATCAACTCCCCCTTTTAAATCTTTCAGCAACATAAGCCTTGTAGTAGTTTTTCGTTTACATGAGAAAAATTCCTTCAGATCCTTAGTGCAGACTTAAATTATTTATTATAACAATAACAAAATGTGTAGACACACAAGGCTGGATACAACAATGCCTTTCCCGTATAGATAATATACAATTCTAAATCCAAAAATAAATATACAATTAATATAAACAAAACTATAAAACTAGTAAAATTCTAATTAATAACATTAATTTAATTGGAAAGATGTATAGTGGAAAGATATGGCTAAGTCTATATTTCTGCGTTATTATCTTCAATCTGTATCTGCATCTTAAATTTTAAATTACTAAGGAGAGCAAGGCTATTTACTTAAGAATATTGTTCATATGATCTTAAATAACATCACATTTTTGTTTACTATTTTAGGCCATTTAAACCACCTACCTGTTTTATTTCTGCCTGTGGAATAATCATCAGATGCCAAATTTAATGAGCCATCCCTTGATCTCTATGAGACTATGTGGTTCACTTGACGATAAGGCGATCATTTTGTCATATTTAAATATGCACTAGATGTTTACCTAATTCAGTTATTCCAATGATATTTGTGAATGATATTTGAGCTTTTATTGTTTTGTTTCTTATAATTGTTGAACGAATATTAATGGCTGCAACACAGAACCTATGGAAGGAGATCACTACATACTGAAAGTGACTCATTCAGATCATTTTGAAATGACTTGACTATAAATCAAGTTTTCTATCACTCTTTTCATTTTGTCTGATATTTGGAAGACAGTCTATTGAAACTCGCAAAAGCTGCTCTGTACAGTGCCCCATGATACTATTTGGCCTTTATTTGGCATAAACAAAGCATTTACTTAATAAATCTGTCTCTGATAATTTGTTATATAAAAAAAGGATCATGATTCCCTGTGCAAGGTTGTTTTTATGATCTCACATCTCAATTTATCATCTAACTCAAGAAACAAAAAATTATATGCCAGAAAAATGTGTTTTATTTCAATTATCAGTAAGAAGGATTGTGCCACACATGGGTAAAATAATTCAACATGAATACAATGAGTTCTGTGTAGGGCAACTGTCATGTTGCCATTAGGATGTGTCAATGTCACCACACACAATCAAATACTCACTCCAGTACATTGAAAGTTGAAAACTGTCACTTTAGGTCAGGGTTGCAAACTGGTGGTGCCATGTTTTGTTTGCATTGCCATTATTTGCTTTAAAATCTGACTTGAGTATTTTTAAAATGAGGACCTGTAATCTCTAACATACCAGAAGCCCTACCACTCTTGACTATTTTTATAGTCAATATAGTCATTTATTTGCAAAATGGACTTTATTGAGTATTCAATTCCCACATCATCCAAATTGACAGTTTAATCATGGGCAACAAATATGGTGGTGATGCAGTTACAAATGACTGATCTCTCAGATAAGAATTAACAAGTTTGTCTTCCCCCATCTCTTGCAATTTCCTCCTTGTTTGACAGTTTGTCTTCTTGCTTTCCAAGGAAAAGTTAAACAGCAGTTGTTGAAGCAAGATGGAGCCCACCTGTTTCTGCAGACCCCTTCCCCCTCACCTTTGCAGACCCTTGTCCATCTCTTCCTGCTTTTTTCCCTTTGTATAAATAACCCTAAAACATGCCCAAGACCAGGACAGTGGTCTTTCAAACAGGATTCTGCTGCCCTCATTTGTTGACAAATTAAACCACTTTCCTTTTCTTCAAACTCTGTTTCCTTTTATTTGCCTAGGCAAATTGAGGCTGGTGTTTGGTATCAGTGGTAAGAAAAATGATCCAGAATATATTTTTATATTTTCTTTAGGACTTAAGTTTGTTTTTGCTTTATTTAGATTGTGATCAAGATGGAAAAAAATAAAACACTTTTCTGGGAGAATTTTTGCATTGCAAAACTATGCCCTCACTTCCTCTACCCTAAGGATCCATAGACTCCAGTTTGAGAAATGCTGGCCAGTAGGATAAAACCAATTCCTTAAGGGGGTGTTCATTCCATCTTAGTGCCATCTTAATTGTTCAGCAGATCCTCCCTCCTGAACTGTCATATACTCCATCTTCTAGTCACATGAATTGTTTCTTTTTCCTTATACATTTCATCAATGATAATAAATCAGCCTGACTGCCTGGGGAACCCCAGGGGCTCTCTCTGTTCTTGTCTGGTATGGGAGAGGAAAGAATTCAATGTTCAATAGTGAAACAAGAGTTAGGCAGCAGAGCAAGAGATTTATTGATAGATAAGAGGAAGGACAGGAAAGCTCTTTGAGCTGAGAGGGGTCCCAAAGTGGGTAGCCACTGAGGGGCCAAGAAATGGGTATTTATATGGGTATAGTGGGCAAATAGTGGGGGTTCTGTCATTGGGTGTCTCTGCATTGTGTCTTTTGTTGTTTGATTGGGGCCTTTGGGGTCTCCTAAGTTACTGAGGCTCACTGAATTTCCCACACAAACTGACCTGTTCTTTCAGAGCCAGCTTTGGTCTGTTGTTTTAGCATTGTGCTTCTGTGTTGGTGTTCTGAACATTCCATTGTTTGACTCCAACAGATAGTTTCTTAATCAGATTGACAAATGGTTTTAGGATACCTGGGTTTGGGGGGGGGCACCTCCTGGTTTCAACAGATTATTCCTTATTCATATTGATAAGTAGTCTTGGGACACCTGGTCTTGGGGCACTCTGTTCCTCACTGACTACCTCCACCTTTTTTCTAACTTCCTCACTCAATAAAATCTTGATGCCTCACGCATTTTCTCCTTCTGCTTAAAATGCCCATTCTGCCTTAGTCTGGCAAACTCCCATCATTGCTTAAGATTCCTAATGACCCAATTCAAGTGGCATCTCCTTGGTGAGGACTTTACAAACTCCCCAGGGTAGAGTTAATTACTTCCTCCTCTATACTTCCCATAGACCTACTTTAAAAAAATACTCCTTTGTAGCACTGATACTTTGACATTAAAATGAACTCTCTGTGAATCACTCACTATATCCTTAACTCCATTTTTTTTTTTTTCTTGAAGAGATTGGGGAGTTGCATCATTACCATTCTTCTGAGGAACGGAGATAAGTTAGATTTTCCCCCCAGGACACACATAGATGATCTGAGTAAGTGAAGGAAAAGAAAGATAAATGTCAAACAAAAGAGAAGACTGGAAGAAGACATTCAAGGCTCTTCTGAACACCAGCAAAAAGCATACACTTTAGAGTTATAAGCCTTGGATTTAATTCTCCATTTCTGGAAAATTGTCTTTTCAAATATTGCTCCCATCCCATTCTCCTCTCTTTTTGGGACTCTGATTTAAATGTGTATTGGAGGTTTGTGGTAACTTCTATGTATTTTACCTTTTCTTTTCTATATTATGTATTTTATTTCTTTTAAAAAATATTTATTTATTTATGCATAACAAGAACTGGGGTACACGCCAGAGGTGTGGGGGTGAGAGGATTCACTGAGACAGAGTGGGGAACAGAACAGGCGTATTGACTGAAATACACTGCTGAGGGGAGCAGCGGGTGGCAGGAGAGGCCTGCGCGCCATGTGGGACCCTCCTCGGGGGGCCAGGGAGCAGCTGGGGATCGAACCGGTGCTGCAGAGGCTGTGGGCAGCTTCACAACCTAGCGCTCAACCACTGCGCCACCAGGGAGGCCCCTGCAGTCAGATTTTTAAGCTTTGTTTTGGTTTAGGTTTTCCTGTTCCTTTGTTTTGTTTCTTTCTATTCCACATATAAGTGAAATTACTCCCAGTTGTCTTGTGTCCTTATGACTTATTTCACTTAACATAATCCCTTCCAGTTCCATCCATTGACAATGGCAACCTTTCATGTTCTTACAGCTAAGTATATTTCACTGTGCATATACACCACATCTTCTTTATCTCTTCTGTTGTCCAACACTCAAATCATTTCCATAACTTGATAGAAGAGTTCAGTTTTTAATTTGTCATTGTAGTTTAGATTTCAAAAGTTCTATTCAGTTCTTCTTTAAGTCTTCTATGTAGGGCCTCCCCTGTGGTGCAGCGGTTGAGCGCTGGGTTGCGAAGCTGCCCACAGCCTCTGCAGCACCGGTTCGATCCCCGGCTACTCCCCGGCCACCGAGGAGGGTCCCACATGGCGCGCTGACCTCTCCTGCCGCCCTCTGCTCCCTCAGCAGTGTACTTCAGTCCTTCTGCCTGCTCTGCTCCCCGCTCTGGCTCTGGTGAATTCTTTCACCCTCCCGCCCTTCTGAATGTACCCAGTGCCTGTATAAATCAATCAATCAATCAATCAATCAATCTTAAAAAAAAATAAGTCTTCTATGTAACTCTTTATGGTTTATTATTACTTCAAGATATTTTATAGATTGCTTTTTATTTCTTTAAACAGGATAAGAAAGTGTATAATTTTATGGCTTATTTCTGGTAATTCAAGTATATTAAGCCTTTGTGAGAAGAGAAGTTACTCTTGTTGACTCATGTTTCTTTCCTGTGTGTTTATACTTCTGTACTTAACATTGTATTTGTAAAAACCAGAGGTCTTGGATAATGATACTTTTCTTCAAAGATGATTTCTGTTGGCATTTGCAAAGGGTTGAGAAGATACTAATCTTGGACAATGTTAGTAAAAGTTTAAGCTTTGAGATTCCCTGGATCCTCATGTTTCCTTGAAACTGAACTGAAAGTCCAATGAGATTTAGTTTATTTCTGGTTCACTCCTAACAGTACAGCTGTTTGGGATGCCATGTGAATGTGGAGGGGTTTTTAGACTCCCTAAATAGTGCGTGTCGTTGGGGTTTTAGTCTTCCTTTTTTCAAGGTCACCAGAAGGACTTCTGAGTTTTGCATCTGTTTCTTCCAATTGGCAAGATTTTTCAGGACAAAATCTTTTTTTTTTAAATAAAACTTTTTTTTTTAAGTTTAATGAGGTAATGTTGATTTACAACACTGCATATGTTTTAGGCCTATAAGTTCCTACCTTTACAAATGTTACCATGCCACACCCACCTTCAAAGTCCCCATAATGGTCCACCACAGTCCACTGTGCCCTCCGCCTTAGAGAGCCATGCTTATTTCTCTGGATTCTCAGCATCTCCTATATTGTGTCTGGTTTATTCTTGTTAGTTCATAGCTACATTTAAAATGTTGCTTCCTTCTTTTTTTGGTCTTCAGTCTGAGGGTTGATGAAAATGACCTAGATTGCTATTATTTGAAGTAATTTCTAGGCAGTGACCTCACTTAAAGTTCAAAATTCCAAACTTTAAGTTTGTTCATCCCGAGCACGTAGAAAGTGCACAACACACAGCTGGTGCTTCACAAATATTTGCTGCTTCTATAATCATCTGTAAGAATATGTAAAACAGGTACAGACTATCCTAAAGAGCAGTATTAAACAAAAATGAGATAATACATACAAAAAACACAAATGCAGGTGCCATTGGATAGGTCCAGAGAGGTTTAGTGAGGTCCCTATGTAAGGTCCCAAAGCCAGTGACAGGGGAAGCAAGAGTAGAAATCAGAATTCCTGGTTTTCATGCCAGGGAATGATGAAAGGCGATGCTCTGATGAATACTGCTTTGGTCCTAGAAAGGCTTATCTTCCTGGGAATGGTGGAGCTCATTGCTAGTGGTCTCCTGTCAGGACAAAACTGTTTCAGTGCAACATGATTGCTTCCCAGGATGTCTCTTGTTGCACATAAATTGACCATCTCAACCCACAGTCGGATGATACTACATTGCATGCACAATTCAATGAAGCAACGTACCAAATAAATGCAACACATATATAGCACTGTTACAAAAGGAAGAAAAGGACAAGTGCCTGAGAGAAAAGCAATTTTTCTCTGGCTTTAAATTGAGCCTAGATGAGTGTGAAATCTGGTGGGGACTACTTAGTGAAATGTGACAACAGATTTGTTGTTGCAGCTTGAACCTCGAATCTATTCATCTTGAGTTTTGCTCATTAAGCAGGGTTTAGCTAAACCCATTCAGTTCAGCCTACCTCACCTCAAAAAACCTTTTCTCTGGCCATGCCATGTATACTATGCTGGGGATCAGGAGCGGGGAGTATTAGTGAGACATACACAGTCTTTCTTCAAGGAGACTACAGTGCAGTGGGAATAGAGAGACATAAGAACACAATATTTCTATCGCAAAGCACATCACAATATTTCTATCTCAAAGCACATCACTATTGGTGTTTCCAGAGAATGATTTGTTTGGGGCTGGAATGTGTGAGCATTTCTGCAGGTGGGTTTCAACTGATCTGTTCACAGATTACATGTTAGATCCTCAAGCCAATGAAAGTTAACACCAGAGTAGACACGGATTTCTATTAGGCTTAAATTGCACTCAAATGGTGGTGACTACAGATTCACTTACTATTTCTATGAGCACATGTGCTTCCTTCAGCTGTGTGTCCTTAAGTTATAAGTCCATTCTATTTCCCTGGACCTGAATTTCTCCAACTGCCAGAAGGAAAGAATGTTCATAGTTGAAAATTCAGCATGAAAGAGAAGATGGAGACTATGCAAATCTTTTGAGAAATCTGTTTTTCACCAAATTACTCATTCACTTTTATAAATTCAAAAGCTGGGATAAGTTTCAGGGGGAAAAAAGAAGAAATCTCATCAGATAAACTTCCATGCTTCCTAGCTTTTGGCCACTCACTCACTCCTTGATATGATCCAGCTTTCACCATCCAATATTTTCCCATATTCCTAAAGGGTATAAAGAGTAGACAGTTTCTTAATATACTGATCATATACAACATGTGTGTGTGTGTGTGAGTGCCTGTGTATGTTGTGAGTTTTCTGAGAAAGACAGTGGGAATAAAACCTTCCTTGAACAAAAAATAATGTGCATCTGAAATGGATGTGACATTTGACACTGAGCAGGATGAATTTTCTACCACAGTATTTTATATAAATGGTAAAGGGGAGGGGAGGGAATGGTGTTGTGTCAGCATTTGGATTGCAAATGCAGTAAAAATGGTGTCTGAAATTAAGAAGGGAAAATGGGGAATAGTTTAAAACACTCCAAGTAGACAAAGAGCAAGCAGAGATACTCTACAGGAAATCAACTGCAAAGATTTATTTAGGGATGCAGCTCCAAAGGCAAGGGAAGCCAAAACAAAAATAAACCAGTGGGATACATCAAACTAAAAAGCTGTTGCACCTCAGAAGAAATCATCACAAGAACAAAAATGCAACCTATAGAGAAGATATTTGCACATCAACATGTCTGACAAGAGACTAATTTCCAAAATACATCAGGTACTTATAGAACCCAACAATAACAACCAAAAAAGCAATCTAGTCAAAAAAAATGGGCAAAAGACCTAAATAGACACTTTTCTAAAGAAGACATTCAGATGAACTATAAACTCATGAAAAACTGTTCATCATATCCTAAGGGAAATACAAATCAAAACTACAATGAGCTATCACCCTGTCTCTGTGAGAATGACCTGTATCAAAAAGTGGAAATAACAAATGTTGGTGAGGATATAAGAGAAAAAGAACTCTCATCCGCTGTTGCTGGGAATGCAATCTGGTGCAGCAGCCTCTGTGGGAAACACCTTAAAAAAAAAATGGAAATCCCATATGATCCAGTAGTACCTCTGCTAGATATTTACCCAAAGAATATAAAAACTCTAATATGAAAAGACTTGCATACTCCTATGTTCATAGCAGCACTGTCCACAATTGCCAAGTCATGCTACCAACCTAAGTGCCTTTCTACAGAGGAATGCTTAGAAACTGTGGACTATATACTCAAGGGCTATGGCTTAGCTTTAAAGGAAGATTAAATAGGGGCCTCCCTGGCGGCACAAGGGGTTAAGGCTCAGCATTATGAAGCTATACACTCACAGCCACTGCAGTACAAGTTTGATCCCCGGTCTGGGAGGTGACCCACACATGGTGCAGCAGACCTCTCCTGCCTTGCCTGCTGGTCCCCTCAGCAGTGTATTTCAGTAGACCTGCCTGTTCTGCTCCCCACTCTGTCTCTGGTAAATCCTCTCACCTCCTGCACCTCTGGCCTGTACCTCAGCTCTTGTATGCATAAATAAATAAATATTAAAAAAATAAAAAAGGCACAGAGCTTTGGCACAGGATGCTAGGTGGAGTGTGAGTGAAGCAAGTGGACATACAGAAATATAAAAATCTAATTCCAAATTATACAGACATGCAAACATTTGAAAAATTAAAACAAAAAGAAAAGCAAGTATAGTTGTTCAAGTGGAGAAAAATTGATGTAAATCAGAAAGGGACAGAAGGGAGGGAGAGGGAATCAGGAAGAGGATAGAAAGAAGAAGACAGGGAGAGAGACAGGAGTGGGGAGAGAGAAAGAAAACACAGAAGCTAATTCAGAAAACATGAAAATTTGACTTTTGTGTCCTTTCAGAAACCCCTCATCTGCCTTTTCTTCTTTTTTTTGCAACTAGTTTCAAAAGCTTTGTTTATTTATTTTTATTTAATTTTATAAATTTTTTACATCATTTTTCATTTTTGCACAAAGTATTCATTTTCATCTTGCTTATAGTCCCCATACAATTCCCACTCCCCTTGTTTTGATCCTACCTTCTCCTCCCCTCCCTGTAGTATATATCTGGTTTATAGTTGCTTGTTGATTTTGATTTTTACTTTATTCTAATTAGTCCTTTTCCTGGTCCCTCACCTTTTCTTTTTAAACTTCTTTCTTCTGTGTCCACAGCCTTCATTTACAGTATCACCTTGTCCCTTTGATGGTACTGAGTTAGGCTATCCAGAAGAAAAGCTTTAACTTGCTCCACTTGAAGTATTCAAATGAAATTTGTTTTATAGACAGCATGGTGAAATAAATTGCTAATGGTGAAGCATGGGATCTGTGGCAGAGATTTTTTTTTTGGAAAGAGCATCTTCCTGGGAAGCTTAAGATTCATCTCCCAGGTAACCAAGGAACTCACACCAAGGACCAGTTATAACAATGACAGAAAAAAAATGAAGGGTTCAAAGAGATGCTGGGAAATCTAAGACAGAAGCTGTGTGAAGTAGCTAGAAATAAGAGAATATTCATTTATGGGGGTAATTTTTCAGAAAGTCGGAAACTGCTATGGTAATTATCAGAGTGGACAAGGATGGATTATCCACTAGGGGCCAGGTACACCACTGTGTCAGTCTATTTGTAAATAGCTTGTCTCCAGTCTAACAGTGGCCTTATGAGTCATAGCTTCCATGACACCCACTTTATGGGTGAGAAAATTAAGGCCTGAAAAGATTAAAACTTTTGCTTAAAGTAAAACTGATTTATAACTACTATCAATATTGATTAAAAAGTTATCAGTTATTGACAGCTTACTCTGTGCCAAGCACTGGGTGAAACACTCGGCTAATGCCATTCAATTTAATCTTCATAATGACATTTTGGAACAGATATTAATTATCCCAGTTTGCAGAGATCACACAAATGGTGGTGAAGACTGGATTTAACCTGGGTTTTTCTGACCCGGGAGCTCACACATAGTTTACATTATGAACACACCTCTCCTCCACTCTCACCACTAACAACCCCGACCCCCACCCCACCCAAGAGTCCTTTTATTTCTGCCATGGCCATGCTTTCCTTGCTGCTGCCAATTTCCACATCCCTGCTCTTTATAATGGTCTCTTCTGTCTTCCTTTAACTCCGTACCCAATGCCCTTATAAGCTGACCTTGAGCTTTACCTCACCCCCAAAAGAAAAGGATGTGCTTTCCTGTAGGCACTGTTCCATACTGACTGACTCTTCAAGCAACTGCTCATTAGATATTATTATCTCTATTTCACAGATGTGGAAACTGAGGCTAGAGGGTTCAGCTAACTTGTCCAAGGTCAAGAGATGAGAAATTAATGGAGCTGGAATTTTAAATAAAATCCATCTAACTCTGAGGTCTGTCCTTTCACTTTCCTGCAGGGCCCTTCGAACGTGTTCTGGGGAGTAATCCTGTGCTCGCAGTGGGGCAGGGGATTAGAATGCTGAACAAAATGCTTTCTAATCATTTTACTGTCAGAGGGCCTTCACTTCACTTAGTACCAAAGTCCATTTTTTCGAGTGTGAAAGGAGGACTTTGCAAAATAGAAGTAAAAAAAGTACTTTCATTCCAGTGAGAGACCTAGAGGGGGAAAAAGAAAGGAATCCGCAAAGAAAAGCAGTGGGGGAGATAGCTAATACTACTAGTTTCTTTCTCACAAGGGAAAAAGAGAGATTTTAGAAAAGATCTATTGTGTGAACCTGAAAACAAGAATAGGGTCAGAAGTACTGTGTGGCAGGTCTGGGGAGGAAGTGGCCACCAGAAGAATGGTCTTGATTGCAAGCCAGTGTTAATTAGGCTTTGTGGGCCTGAAATGAGCAGAGAAGACTGAGCTCTGATCATCAGTTCCCACATGAAGGTTTTTTGTAATATGAAAACATTATTTAACTTTCCTTTCACGTTGTCTTCTTTAATCCTCACATTAATAAAATAATTTTTGGTGGAAATATATGCAAGAAACATCAAATACTGATAGCACACATTAAAAAAAAATACCCAAGAGCAGGAGTTGGGAAATAAACACCCAATTGGCAGGGACATTTTGCAGCTTTGCTTTTTACCAAGGACCAGAGATAACTTTCCTTAGGAAGAATGTACAAGTTCCAGATAGCTAGGATCCAACACAAGGCTAGTGCTGCTCTAGGCTTGGTGAAATCAATAAGTTCAACAAAAGCAAGAGGAGCTTGTACCAGAGAGGAGGAGGTGGAGGGTAAGACTCGGAGAAGTTAAGAGACAGGATCACATCTTGTGGTTTGTTCTCACCATACCCTGTGCTTCCAGAACTTAACTTCAGCATGATCTGTTTAATGTCTGTGTCCCTTGTTAACTAAGAAACTCTGTGAAGTTGGGCCTGTATCAGTCAGACTCTGTGTAAGGCATAGTGTAACCCAGTTAAGAATTTGACTCTCTCCTTCAACATTTATATGAACATGATGGCCAGTTTTAATTTTCACATTGGAGAAATGTAAGTTATTCAAACTGAATAGCTGAACAGAAATAAAATGTTATAAAACTGGGGACAAAGAATTTGGCACTGGAGCTAGGATTACTCTGGCATATCTTGGCTTCACTACCTGTGAGTTTTGTATCCTTGGCAAAGTTCAGTTTCCTGAACCATATGTCAAGGGCTAGTAATAACTACCTCCAGGACTATTAGAAAAATGATGTGGTTTAATATTTGTTAGCAGAGTGCCTGGTATCCATATAAGCCAGATAAACTTTTGCTGCTATAATTCTTCACGAGTGTTTCCCCAGTACCTAGCTAGTATAGTGCTTATGTAGAACAGGTCTTTTTTTTTCTTCAAATAATTAATGGACAAAAAAGTGTAACAAAAATTTTATTTCTTTTTTTGTCTTGGAAAATTTTTTTTCTTAAGTGAATGAGATGTCCGCATGTACCAAATTACCTTCAAATAGTAGTATAACTCAAAGCAGGATAAATGCTTAAAGTGGTGCTATGATTATTTTTTTATTCACAAATCCACATTCTTAATGATTCTAGTAATATGCATAACTTTTGTTTCATGATTGTGTATGAGGCAATCATATCTGTGAAAAGACAGCTCACATCCACTTATGAATAGATGCTGGTTCTTAGTGAACCTGCTTTAGCTTTACCTCCAAATAGAATCAACGTTGACCCACTGGGATTTCTGTAGAACAAAGAGCTTCCCTGTTTAGAACTTTCTTTGAAGCCAATTCATTATACTTATTGTGAATTTTAATGTCTTTTTTTCCCCTCTTTCCAACTTTCCTTGAAGTTATATTCCAAGGCACCTGTTACAGAGGATATATCTGACCAAGGAATGAATAATTCCATCCAGATGGTAGTACATATGTCTGAGTTGAGACTGGTGTTTACTCACAGAAGTGGCACCATCATTGAATGATTTGTATATTTGAGATGAGGCTGGTAAATTTGGAATTTTTGAATCTTTCTCCGTGCTTCAGGGTGGACTGCAGCAATCCCAAATGGCCTTAATAATCTGTTGGGAGGTTTTATGTTTCATGAATATCCTTTTAGAAATTTCTCTTCTCCTACAGTTGTGTCATTTTGAAGAGATTTAACTGCATTATCTAGAAATGTTATCTGGTGTCATAATGACTCTGGATTCTAATTTTTTTAAATTTATTTTAGCATAAAAGAACTGGGGCATAGGCCAGAGGTGCGAGGGGTCAGAGGATTCACCAGAGACAGAGTGGGAAGCAGAACTGGTAGAATTACTGAAATACACTAAATACACTGCTAAGGGGAGCAGCAGGCAAGATGGGAAAGGTCTTTTACACCATATGTAGGTTAACTCCTTGGCTGGGGATTGAACTCAGGCCATGGCAACGATTGGGCTGAGACTTAACCCCTGTGCCACCAGGGAGGCCCCTCTCTGTATTCTAAATAATGCATACACTCTGGGTTGCCATTGGTATCAAGGTTGCTTCCATTGTGTGTCTTCTGGAACTGTGACTTCCTGCCTTTTTCCAAGGGTATTGTCAAATAGCCTATGGCAGGAAAAGTTTTGAAGAGTAAGACCTTGTAATAATGAAATTATAATAAGGAAAAATTGGGGCTAACATGTAAAATAAGGATGCCTGTACACCCTTAGGTCACTCATATAAGAGAATAGATTCATTTCAATATATAAATTATCAGTGTAATATTTGACTCTCTTTAGTACTGATCATAAATGATTGACGTTAAACTTAAATTTGGTCTCGGGCCTCCCCGGTGGCGCAGCGGTTGAGCGCTGGGTTGCGAAGCTGCCCGCGGCCTCTGCAGCGCCGGTTCAATCCCCGGCTGCTCCCCGGCCACCAGAGGAGGGTCCCACATGGCGCAGACCTCTCCTGCCGCCCGCTGCTCCCCTCAGCAGTGTACTTCGCTTCTGCCTGCTCTGCTCCTCGCTCTGGCTCTGGTGAATTCTCTCACCCTCCTGCGCTTCTGACTGTACCCAGTGCATGTATAAACAAGCAAACAAACAAACAAATAAAAAAAAAACAACTTAAATTTGGTCTCTATTAAATTTTTAATTAAAATTTTACTTAGAATTAATGGTATACTCACACACAGTTGTAAGAAATGATACAAAGAGGAGGCCTCCCTGGTGGTGCAAGGGGTAAGATGCAACCTACGAAGCTATCTGCAGCTACTGCAACATGATTTCAATCCCCAGCCAGGGAGCTATGCACATAGCATAGCAGACCTCTCTGGACTCGCCTGCTGCTCCCCTCAGCAGTGTATTTCAGTCAATCCGACTGTACTGTTCCCCACTCTGTCTCTGGTGAATCCTCTTACCCTCCACACCTCTGGCCTGTACTCCAGTTCTTGTATACATAAATAAATATATCTTTTAAAAAAAGATACAGAGAGACCATATATATCCTTCATCAAGGTGCCTCAATGAGCCTCCTTTAGCACTATATGCAAAGTCATGGCCAGCATATGGATAGGGATGCAGTCGAGGCACAGATCTGCCACAAGGATTGTTAACTTGCTTGTGATAGCTACATCCACTTCCTCTGTTTTCCATCATCTCTTACCCCTGACAATCACTAATCTGTTCTCCATTTCCTATAATTTGTTTATTTCAAGAACACTGTATAAATAGAATCATACAGTATAGTTTTTATTTTTGTCTTTAGGAGAAAGAAGGCTGTGATGAGTGACGGGGATAAAAATAAAAAATTAAGGTGGTTGCTTGGTGCTGCTACTAACTAGTGCTGTGGCCTCAGGGAAGTCAGCTAACTTCCTCTGCAACCTAAGAAAGTTAGATCTGGTGATGTCAAAGATCCCTTCCAGTTTAGAATTGGTATGATTCCAAAACTCAAATGCTATCACATACTCTCTCCTGCCATATGTGATTTCCCTTTGTTTGCAGTTACAGGTAACAGTAGAACGTTCAGGGATTTTTTTCCTCCCTGCCTTTTCCTTAAGCAAGATCATAGTGGCTTCTCAGAAATTCACTAAAAATATGAAAATATTTGAAATTCTATTTCCTCTTATTCTCACTGAGTCCCACAGAATGGAGTGAGCCAAGGGAGAGGACATGTCCTGGTAGTGAGGAGTGCACAGACCAAGCAGACTTTCAGGCTGAGCTGATGGGAGGTGTGTTGCTTGACTGCTGTTCTCTGAATGTACTTGGTAGCTATGTCAGAGTCAGCTTCTTAGTCTTCAGCCTGTGCAGTCACATGTGGAATCTTGTTTTGTCTGCTGTCACTATGCTGAAACTTTCAATAATTTTATCTTTGAACTTATTCTGTAGGCAAAATCTAATTAGATTAGATATGTAATTACAGCAGGTATAGGCAATTTGCATGCTCACCACTGTTTTTTTGCTCTTATTTGCATATCATTTTTCCAATGGCTATGAGCGCAGAATTCTGGGAGATATGAATGTGCTTAGTGAAACTCAAAACCAACATAGGATAATTGTGCTACATCAACTACTGAGTAAACAGGGGTACTTACAGCCTCCCTTCTCTCCTGAGGTCATCTTCACCATGCTAACCAGAACCAGCTTTACTTAAAGAAAGACACTTGTTTCTAGGGTGGTATGTAGCCCTCAGATTCTAAGCACAAGCAATTAGAGAAAAGCCTCCTTCAATGCACTGGTTGAATTTTTTGGTTATGGAAAGTGAAACCAACATGACAAAACATTTTGATTTATTTTCCTCTGTTTGGTTTGGGAAGGATGCAGGTACTCACAGAACTGAAGGAACAGCTAGAAAACAGGTTCAGAAAAGGCAGACAATAGGAAATTTCCAGGGATCCAGGTAAAAGAACATAGGACCATCTACGAATATCACAGCTGGAGTGAACTGTTTCCAGCTGATGGCCTCTGCCTGTGCAGATATATGAAGCTGTCTCATTCTGGAAGGGGACACCACTGCCAGATGCTTTCAGGGGGACAAGACATTCCCGATAGATATTGGGGTATTGTAACACTGGAAGCTGAATTGCAAAATCAACTAATGCCCATTGCACGCAAGAGAGGCATGCTGAAAAGGGTACCGAGTATCTGTACTACCCAAGCATTTGACATTGGAAAAATCACATCTTTTGTGTATTTGTGCACACCAAATTTCTGACTTTACTAAGCAGACAGAGTGCACTAGTCCGTATGTCCAGTATGACAAAACTTCTAGAGATTGTCTTTATTTATTCTCTATCTCTATGGAGCTTATCATCTAGAAAGACTAGGATGACAGCTAAAGGACCATTAGAAATAACAAAATGAACATGTATTTTACAGCAACATCCATAAATACACACACAAAGGACACAGTTGTATTATTATATTGATACCCCAAACCTTCTTCTGAGTAACTGGTGGAAAGTGTCATCACTGTTGCCAGTATCAGCAAAAGCAGTTGTAGCCATTTTCAAACATCACAGGATGAGACACCATTTGTCTGATATGAATAATTCTTCTTTCAGATTCTGAGACTCCTTTTCTATATCTGATATAATGGTTGAGAGAATGGAACCCAAATGCTTGTATTCAAACTTGGTTATAGCACTTAGGGCTATATAAAATTGGGCATGCTACATAACTTTCTCATTCCCCCTGGATAGGTGCTTAATTATCACTGCCATCTCTACCACCATTATCTATGTCTACTTTGCAATGTCAGTTTTGTTGGACGTACTCGCTAAGCTCAAATGAACTCCAACCTCCCCCTGTTATCCCTATTGTCTAGATTTATAGTGCTAGTCATTTTTTAATAGAGGAAATACTCTGTATCTGCACTGTCCAAACAGTAGCCCTTAGTCTTATGATCTTTTAAAATGTGGTTGATGTGACCAAGGAATTGAATCTTAAATGTTATTTACCTGAATTTGTTGAAATTTAAATTTAAATAATCACATGTGATTAGTAACTACCATATTGGACATTGACAGTCTAGAAAAAGGAGCTTTGGTTGGATAAAGGAGAACAGAGTATCTTCTAGTTACACTCAATGGAATTTCTCTGATAGGGATATAGGTGAACTGGGGTGAGAAGATGGTTAAAAGGTTATCTTCTCTCTCTCTTCTTTTCCCCTCTCTTGTTCTTCCTTCCATCTCATATTGTACTGATGCTAGGGGGTTCCTGGATTATCAACCTTTGAGGAGTCAAAGGTGAGCCCCATGGTAAAAGTGCAAGGGAGTAGAGTCCTCACCCTTTAGCCTTGACCTTAGCCTGAAAGGTCAAAATATTCTTTTCAGAGCTCACATACAGCAGCTCAGTTCACCCAGACAGGAGATCTGAAAGAAAACTGGAGCAAATGACTGGCGAGTGACAAGACTTTGCCTTTTTCTGGGATCTCTTGGGCCTCTACCCATTAGGAGTTTAATTGAAATCCAGTATTCAGGGACTTCAGTTGTTAGCTATGAAACTTTAGAAATGACTAGCAGCTTTCAACATTCCCTAAATATGGCTCTGCTCTTAGGTCCTTTTAGGTGAAATCTTTATAAATAATATTCCTAAGTTTTCTTCCTTCAAGACTGCACAAGTCTGGCCACCTGATTCCCATTAAGTTGGTACGTGAGAATAATACCAAGAAATGAGCACTTGTCCTCAGCATTTCCTTGAAGGTGATTGACATATTCCTTACACTATTGGAGGCATCCACACTGCCTTGAAAAGCATGAGAATTGTTACAGTAGAAATGCAAACAAGAAAAAGTTAAAATGAGGGCTTTTGACTTCATAATTGGAGTTCATGGTAGAAATAAATCTGGAAATGCAAAACTTTTGTGTCAGAAGAGATTTATTAAGAAAAGAAAGGTCTTGAGAATCACAAGGACAACACTTAAGCATGCAGGAGTTAAAGATTATGCCTGGGGGCCTCCCTGGTGGTGCAAGGGGTTAAGCACCACACTATGAAGCAATTCTCAGCCTCTGCAGCATGAGTTCGATCCACGGCCAGTCAGGGAGCAACCCACATGATGCGGCAGACCTCTCCCTTCTCACCCACTGCTCCCCGCAGCAGTGTGTTTCAGTCAGTCTGCCTGTTCTGTTCCCTACTCTGTTTCTGATGAGTCCTTTCACCCTCCGCATCTCTGGCCTGTACCCCAGCTCTTAAATGCATAAATAAATAAATCTTAAAAAAATATGCCTAAATATCATATTAAAAGGGGAAGAAAAAAAATCCCAGATGATCTTGCTCCCAGGCCTTAGAAATGAGAATCTCTGAGAACTGAGGGGTGTAGAAAATGGAATGCAATGTGGCATGGGCTTTGAGAAGGAGCTGGGCATGGGGCCCACCTAAGGCATTCACAGGGAAGGGAAAGGAATCAGCAACAAGAATATCACTGACTTCTAGTGTATTGGGTCCTCCAGAAGACAGACCAATCCTGTAGACTATCTACCAGCATTCTGAAGGATACTGTCCATTATTTGAACTAAGGAGCCACATTAGTCTTTTATTTTGTCCCTGATATGAGGTGGAACCCTTTTAGAAATGGTTTACAGCACACCTGCCATTAGTAGGTTGTCCTCCAGAAGAAGCAAGGTTTTGTTGAGCCCCGTCTGTACTGTTCCAAGTCAACATTCCTTCACTTTTCAATCCCTCTGGGATACTCACGAGTCCCTTCATCAAATGTTGAATATCTTTGACTCTGATAGTATGTTGGCAGTGTGGAAGGGAGCATGGGTGCATTGTACAGTGGAGACACTCACCCCATTATGTAAGGAAGGTGACACTGTTATTTTGCTTGGTGCTGAAATTCTGTTTACCATCTGGATTTTCTTAAAGGCACTCTATCTTTTTGTCTTCCCAGTTATGCTATGTCATAAGAGAAATCTTTTTAAATATTTTGGATAGAAAAGCAGCTTTCTGATTTTCTCCCTTTGGACCAGAAATGTGGGTTCCTTATGTTAGTATTATACATTCAATGGGATTCCAATAATCCAGAGGATATTCTCAAACAGCAGTACATTAATGATCATTTTGACTGTACATTGAATTTAATGAAATTCACCACAGTTGCACTGAAAGCCAACTCTAGTCCAGGCTCAATGCTACCAACTGATGATGCAAAGTTGAATATGGTGTGGTTAATAGTGCCTGTGGTCTAGACACCAATCAGTTCTGTGTAACTCCTCAAAGGTGATACTGTTCGTGTAATATATACCTGTTGTCAGCCTGGGGCAACTGGTAGACATGGAAACATTCCAGTAAATGAGTTTGAAGTTTTTGTTTTTCTTGGCTGCACACTGTTACTGACTCATTCAGTAGTGACTAATGTGGCCCTTAAAAAGGTTAAAGAGGGCATTTGGTGTTTCTGCCCACATCAGCTTCTCTTTTGTGCCAGTTGTTTGTCACTCAAACTTCTCAGCCCTAAAACCCTTTCTCATTCCCGTGACTGCTTAGTGTCCCACCTCCTTGGCTCTGGCACTGGCTTCTGTGTGCACCCAAAGCTGAATTCTTATTGGCCTGGTTGTTTCCATTTAGCTCTTGAGGACAGCTGCTAAAAGGGTGGTTGAGTGGGTAGCTGGAGGATGTCCAGATCCATTTGGCATGTAATAATTTAGAAGAGTTTGTTTCTTTCATTTTTTTTCTCATTTGAGATTGAAGAAGAAAAAGAAATTTGACTGCTGAGTGGGATGGAAAGGTAGCAGGTGGGTGAGGCTAAAGTATAGGGCCATGTGCATCATTCCTACCACCTGTTAGGCTGAGAAATTCATTTCTCTCTTTTCTGTGCTGTGTCCCCACCATCTGCCAAATTATATTAGACAAGTCTCTTTGGTCACAGTAACAGGAACTAATTTGACCTCACTTAAGTCAAATGGTCATTTATTTTAAGGATGTAGTGATCTTTCAATGGAGGACCCCAGGAGAGATCTGGAATGAACACCTGGGAAGACTTCAACTCTTCAGTCTGTCTGATACACAATTTACTGTACTAAATTGGGGAGACTAGAGGCTAGGTAGCAAGGAAAGGAAGGATGTCCCAGTTTATCTTCTATAAGTCTCTAGCTGCAAAGGAGCATCAGACCCATTCACTGTGCTACAAGACTTATAATATAAGTGGTGGTTTAAGAGAGAGGCCCAGGGAGAATTCTAGAAAGGCAGGAAAGGAACAGGATATTATATAAACATATCTGCAAGGAGATAAACTCACCTACTATAGGTTAGCCCCATATTACTTCTCAACTGTAGCTGCAAATTAGAATCACTTGGGAGTTTAATCATTTTTTTTAAGATTTATTTATTTATTTATACAAGAACTGAGGTATAGGCCAGATGTACAGGAGGGTGAGAGGATTCACCAGAGACAGAGTGGGGAACAGAACAGGCAGACTGACGAAATGCACTGCTGAGGGGAGCAGCGGGCATGACAGGAGAGGTCTGCCTTGCCATGTGGGACCCTCACTGGCAGGCCAGTTAGAGGCTGGGGACAGCTTTGGCGCTCAACTGCCTGCGCCACCAGGGGAGGCCCGGGAGTTTAATCAATCCAATGCAGGCCAGGCCAATGACAAGTCTGAATCTCTGGGGAGACAACATCTAGGCATAATTATTTTAAAAAAAGACAACAAAAATTTCCTAGCGATATTAATGTTCATCCAAGATCCAAGATGGAGAACATTGGATTAAAAGATATTGGCTTCTGAAAGACATCAGAGAGACCCCTGAAACACCTCTTTTACATTTAGTCTCAGTGACAAAATAAAGTGCATTTGAATAGAAAGTCACCATCTCAGGCTTCTACATTATTATTAAAGTGACTGATTAGTGGGAAAAACAAAAAATGAGTGGCATCAAGATGGGAAAGAGAAATGCTGTCAGAAGGAAAATGCTTTGATGTACTGTTCTCTTTGCTTGCAACAACTTCAGAAAATATTGCTAACTTTGCCAAAAAGGTTGGCTTCCCACCCTATTTTATCTCTTGTAGCAATTCTAATCCCTAGCATCAAAATGCCCCCCTGTACCACCCTCTGGTTCATAGATCCCCAAAGAGGTTGTGTGTTCCATCTCTGAAATTCATTCTTCCTTGAACTTACAACATGTTTCCACACTGAGGGCATTTAGAAGGAATTGCTTTGAAAAAGCCCTGCAGGGAACCTCTCATAATGAAGCAATTTAAAGAACACCCAGACCACTTGTGGGGAATCACTAACCATCCTCCTGCCTGCCCTTCGGTTTCTTTCTTGATCTCCAAGTTTTCTGCTGTCCTTTGGTTTGGCTTCCAAGGCAGAATTTATGATATGTTGCTGACTGAAGAACAGTTGCATTTTATCCAACGGTCTGGTTAGGCTTAAATTTCTCACCAGGAGAACCAAGTAATATTTTCCCACCATTTCCCCCAGTGTGTTCAATGTTATTTTGTTTCATGTCCTCCCTTGCAAGGAAATGAAGAGGTGAGGCCGATAAACTTATACGCCCTGGGCAAACAGGTCACATGCGCAGATCTTGCCTCTCCTTTTTCTAAATGGGGAAGCGGAAACTCAAGTTGTGTGTTTTTTTGTGTGTGTGTGCGTGTGTGTGCGTGTGTGTGTACATGCCCGTGTGCGTATATGTGGGTAGTTGTGTCCTTCTGAGTGTGGGAATAAAGGAAGAAAATGAATTTTCTATAGTTCCAAATTGGCCACATAGGAGTTCAGGCTTATTTATAGACAATGCTTGGTTTAATTTCACGACACTAATATTGCACTGGCTTCTTAGTGTCCGATCTGCCCATTCACCAATCAATGCACTTGGCAAGTAGCTTTTTCATGTGGGTAAGGGCCTAATGTTTAGGATTTAGGAGTTAAATTGCTTGAAAGCCCGGAAGTTTACTTTGGGAGCCACATTTTTAAACCAGAGGATGCCAATTGCCTTTCTATTATTAGATCACATCACCTTTTATGTGAACTCAGTTGAGTAGGTTTTCTTTAAAAAACAGACTTCGTGTTCTTCCCCCATCTGTTTTCAAATGTTTTATTCAATATTTGCTTCTCATCAAAATTCGGCTATTACTTCCCACATCTTCACATACCTGAGGCTAGTTTGCCTCCCAATTAAGTGCCCTGGGTTGGCTGTCTTCCTCCTCCCCTCAGCATTACAATTGTTTATTTCTTCCCTTTCCATATCAGTCCTAAAAGAACAGACTCCACAGGTGTTGTCTTATTTAGCATATTTTTCTTCGCGTCTGAATGAAGGCAGTGCACTCTCTGAGTCTATGGACTAACCTGATAATGAGCCTGTGGAGACAAGTAGGCCAGCAATTGTTCTAGCTAGCCAGAGGAGGTGAACAAAACGCCAATTGCAGACCCAGTGGTGAACCAGCTGCAGTGAGCAGAGGCAGCACTGGATTAATGAAATCGCAAGGCTCAGCTTGCACCCGGAACTAAAGCAGCTTTGGGAAAGGCAGATGGCAAAAAATAAGCCAAAGTTAATCGCAAAGTCAGGCGTCCAATAAAGCAGCATCTGCTTGAAAAGGGAGCACATCAGCCCTTGCACAGTGACTTCTCTCCTGCTCCTGTCAAGCAGGGGGATGTGCAGAGTGGGATTAGCAGGGCAACGAACCACAGCGCTAAAGCTGCCAGGGTGGCAGTGAGTTCTAGCCCGCATGTGCCTGGGGCCCTGACACTGGCTGAGCATGTACCCAGAGCAGCCAGCTGTGCATCTAGTTATGGACAGTGGCAAGGGCAGCTCCGGTGCTGAGCCCCCTCGTTTACCTTCCTGTTCATGAAACAGCCGCCTCAGCACTGTGCCATGTCCTACCAATTCTTCCTGCGCAGGCAGTTATCAGCAATAGTCTGTCACTCAAGTGTGTGTCCTCATTTAAAGAGCTCTGGCGCAGTGTTAGTGCCGCATTTCCCCTCCCCCTTTACGACGGCCTCCCTTTTGACCACTTGGTTCTGAGTCTGTCATAATTATCACAAAAATTTTCCATGTCCAGGACTTTGAAACATGTCCATTCTGCCAAACAGACAAGAAGAGTCCAGAGGATTACTGATTGTCACAGCCTTGCTGCCTTGCCTGGAGTTTGTTTTCAAGGTTTCCAGAGATGACAATCACAGTTTCAGACTTGGATTATTCTCCTGGTTGAAATTTTATTGCATTTTTGAGGGATATTCCATTGAGTATCAGTGGGAAGTAAATGGTGTCACTTAAGACAATAGATTCCCAAGTCACCTCAATTTGAATACTAAGTTCTGAAAAGTTTTCTTGTTGTACAGTTCTTTATTATAGAATCTTGATATTTTTAAGTTGCTGAAGGGCTTGTAGATGCAGATAGATAGAGATGGTAAAATGTCATTTTTTTTTCTTTCGAACCCTTTTTTGAAGAGTATTTGTTATGAGTTGAATTGTGTTTCTCCCTCTACCCTCCTAAATTCATGTAGTGATGCCCTGTCTCAGTTTAGGCTGCTGTAACAAAAATATTGCAGACTGGGAGGCTTCCACAAGGTCTAGTTCTCAAAATTCTGGAGAATTCCAAGATGAAGGTACTGGGAAAGTCATATCTGGTGGGGGCAGTTTCCTGGTTCACAGATGGCTGTCCTATTACTGTGTTCTCACATGGGAGAAGGTGCAAAGAGGATATCTGGGCCTTTTTCATAATGGCACTAATCCTTTCTAAGGTCTCTATCCTCATGACGTGATCAGCTCCCCAGGACACAAATACCATCACATTTGGGAATAGGTTTCAACCGATGAATTTTGGAGGGACACATGCATTCAATCTATAGCAAGTCCTAGTTCCTAGTAATTCGGAATGTGAACTTATTTGGAAATAGGGTCATTGCAGATTAGTTTACGATGAGGTCATGTTCATGTTACATGGGAGAAAAAGACAGGTCAACATGTATGCCCTTGGCAAGCAGGTGGTAAACAGAGATCTTCCCCTTCCTTTTTCTAAGTGGAGAAGCAGGAATTCAAATTGTGTTTGTGTGCATGTGTACATACATGCTCATTTGTATAGGTGTATGTGTAGTTATATCCTTGGGAGTGTGGGAATAGGGGAAAGAAATGGATCTTCTGTGGCTTCAAATAACGACCACCTGGTTGCTCCAGCTGAGTACCTGATCCAGTATAACTGGTGTCCTTTTAATAAAAGGGGGAACATTGGATGCAAAGACAGGCACACATACAGGGAGAACCCCCAGAAACTGGAGTTCACACTGCCAATAGTTAAGGAATTACGAGAAGCTGGGGGAGAAATCTTTTCCTAGAGCCCTCAGAGGGACCATGGCTCTGATGACACCTTGATCTCAAAATTCCAGCCTCCAGAATAGTGAGAATAAAGAACTGTTGTTTAAACCAGTCAGTTTGTTGTTCTTTGCTATGGCTGCCCCAGGAAACTAATACTGTATTCAGAGGAATACTGTTTTTGAAAAATTTACTTTGAGAAGTGCTGCTTAACAGGCTTACCAGAATAGCAATTATGGCAGTCTAAGAACATATTTGCAGAACTTTAAGATTTTAAGGAGTTTAAGTCTCAATTTAAGATTTTTTATATATTTCTGGGTAGAGTTATTTCTAATGTATAGATGATATTTCACATTAAAAAAAAAACTTTGGGTCACCCATATGAGATATTTTGTAAAGCAAAGATCACACTGCCCTCTTCCATCCCCAAATGCTCAAATTATAAAACTGATTTCGTTACTTAAGCCGATGGCAATCTTTCGGCCTTGCCTGAGTAACTACTGCTGCCTTTAATTAGATGGGTTGGCAAAAATGTCCCAGGAGTTACACTAGCTATCTTTATTGTATTTCTTTGTCCCACTGGCTTGAATTAAAATGGAATGTCCTATGATTCGCAGCTGCACATGAGCTAGTAGCACAGCTACTTTATTGAGGGAATTCTTTTTTTTTTTTTTAAAGATTTATTTATTTATATAAGCACTGGGTACAGTCAGAAGCGCGGGAGGGTAAGAGAATTCACCAGAGCCAGAGCAGGAAGCAGAGCAGGCAGAAGGACTGAGGCACACTGCGGCGGGGAACAGCGGGTGGTAGGAGAGGTCTGTGCGCCATGTGGGACCCTCCTCCAGTGGCCTGGGAGCAGCCGGGGATCGAACCGGCGCCGCAGAGGCTGCGGGCAGCTTCGCAAACCCAGCGCTCAACCACTGCGCCACAGGGAAGGCCCATATTGAGGGAATTCTTAAGGTTGAAGAGTGATACCCAAATTTGTGGGTTTTGTGGACCAGTAAATTAAAAAGATTAATTTGGGGACTTCCGTAGGTTTATAAAATTCTTACCACCATATAAGAACAAGAAAACAACAGCCAAATAAACATACCTATTACAACAAAATCAGCATCTATAACAGCCATATACTACTGAGAGTGTTTACAAAACTAAAGGAATCTCCAAAATGAAAAACGTGAAAAGGTCAAAATGTCACTAGTATACTAATGGGTTGTGTGTTTTGAGGTGAGGACTATATGCACCAGGCATAAACCAAATGCTTTATGTCCAACTCAAGTTATCATCACAAAAAACCCTACCAGATTGAAACTATGTTCCTTTTATAATAGGGGAAACAGAAGGACTGGGTTTCAAAGTTGTCTAGGGTCACACTCTGATAGATGGCAAGGCTGGAGGTAGAAGACAGAAATCTGTGTCTGGAGAGTGTAATGGTGTGATCTTGCATATCGCATGATCTGGCATCTGAGGAATATGCCAGAAATATGGTCCTCTCTATTAAAGAAATCTCAGCAAATTCACTGTGAGTGTGGATATTTTCATTCTATTTTTTCCCATGTTGCTGTAGACCTGTGATAACATCATCACAGAGCCGTCTGCACTGATTTGGGGGAACCCCTACACTGCAGCTGAGGCTGTTCACCAGCCAGGGAACCAGGATGGAACTAGATTGGCAATAGATTATGCTGTGTAAGGAGGGAACTCTTTCTTTTTTTTTTTTTTTTTAAGATTTATTTATCCATGCATACAAGAACAGGGGTACAGGCTGAAGGTGTGAGGGGTGAGAGGATCCACCAGAGACAGAGGGGAGCAGAACAGGCAGACGGACTGAAAATAACACTGCTGAGGGGAGCAGCAGGCAAGATAGGAGAGGTATGCTGCACCACGTGGGTTTCTCCCTGGCCGGGGATCGAACTTGTGCTGCAGTGCCTGCGGTAAGCGTCATAGGTTGCGTCTCAACCCCCAGGGATGCCCAGGAGGGAACTCTTAAAGTAGATAGGGAAAATGGCTCGTTTTTCTTTAATCAGTCATCCATATTTTATGGTAGGGCTCGAGCAACCTTATCAAAGGTGAATACAAATCAATCATTTCAGCTGACATTTTGAAAATATTTCAGGGTGGCAGAAAGTTAATGCATCAAATGTCATTAAAGGTTTAAAACAACCAAACCAAAACGAATATACTTTAAACTTACCCCCAAAAGGTGGGTTGTGAGTCAATGCTGAGCTTGGAGTATGTGTGTGTGTGTGTGTGTGTGTGTGTGTATGTGTGTGTGTGAGTTTAGTATGGTTTGGATTCTATAGCAGAGATGCATATGAAAACAAATCACCTAAACCACTCAAAAGGAAATAGCATCAAGTACATAAATGACCTTCTGTACTTAGAAATGACCAGATACAGACTTTGCAAGCAAAATTTCAGAGAAGCTCGTGCCTTGGGAGCAAATAAACATGGGTTCAAATCCCAGCTCTTATTCTTCCTTTCTGTCTGCTACTTGATCTTGGAAAAGTCCCTTAGCCCTCCTGAGTCTATTACATTTGTAAAATCAGAACAATAACACCTATTGATAGTTTTTAAAATGAGGATTAGTCTGATTTATGTCCAATGGCTACCATAATTACTGATCCAAAGCTAATTTTATTTTTAAACAAATATTTACACTGTTCATATTCCCAGACCTCATTCTAAGTGATTTATAAACATTCATAATTACCTTAGAGGGATGGGTATTATTATCATTTCCATTTTACAATTGAGAAAAATGAAACTTAGAGGGTTAAGTAACTTGTCTAAGGTCACAGAGCCAGTCATCAGAGGGGGTCCAAACCCAGGCAATCTGGTGCCAGAGGCAACCCTTTTAGTCACTATCCTGTCAAGTTCTGCTAACTGACATTGAAATACTTCCAATTTTAAGTATTTACCAGTCAACTATACTTGAAAGATGAGTTTCACTAAAACTTCACAGACAAAGGAAATCATTGAATGTGGACAGATTGTGTATGGTTTCAATCTCTGTGAATATGCACTGCTAACTGCATAGAGATTGTATAAGTGTGGATTTTCTTATTAACCATCAATTTCTTCACACTAAGATTTGGCACTTGTGTGTGGGCATCAGCTTTCCAGACATTTCTCCCCCATTTACCTTCTGGGATTGTTCTGTCTAAATCCCCTGCTCCCCAGCCTCCCAAGTTTCAGTCCTGGTTTCTGTAGAAGCAGAGGTTCTCAAACTCTCTCACAGGGAGTCCTGCTTTTGTCAAGGTCTTGGGTGTGGGCTGCCTCTCCCCCAATGCCTCCCCTCCTCCAGGCCACTTCCTCTGCCTGTCTTCTTTCCTCCCCTTGCCAGGTTCCTACTTGTACCAAGTCCCCTTGCTGTCATCACAGGACTTTGTCTCCTAGTTCTCAGGAGAAATACAGGGCAATGCAAACAAGCCCCTAAAGTTCTCTTTGCTCCCACCACGTCTGCACTAGAAACAGAGGGCCTTCCTCCTTTCGAAAGGGCCAGTGCTTCTGATGGCATTCTTTTGGCTACAGGGCCTTTCTTTTTTAAAAAAGATTTATTTTTATTTATGCATACAAGAACTGGGCTATAGGCCAGAGTTGTGGTGGGGGGGTGAGAGGATTCACCAGAGACAGAGTGGGGAACAGAACAGGCAGATTAACTATTGAAATAAGCTGCTGAGGGGAGCAGCAGGTGAGACAGGAGAGGTCTGCTATGCCATGGGGTCACCTCCCTGGCTGGGGATTGAACTCATGCTGCAGTGGCTGTGGAGAGCTTCACAGTGCAGAGACTTAACTCCTTGTGCCACCTGGGAGGCCCCCTACAGTGTCTTTCTTTGTCCACAATTCTTCTTCTCTCCCTCCTGCATCTTCCTTTATGTCAAGTTTCCCCCTTAAAATAAATCTTGTCTCAGCCTTGCAATGCCAAACTGTTCCTGCCCTTTCTTCCTTCCTTAACACATACCTTGAAAAAGAGTTTGTACTAGCTGTCTCTTCTTCCTTTTGTTTAATCCACTTCCCACCTCCTACGATTTATTTGGCTTCTTTCCACAACGCTCGACCGAACTGCTCTCAAGGTAGTCATCAAAGGTCTGTTAATTGTTCAATCCAGTAGCGTTTTCTCAGTCATCACACTTGACCTCTCAGCAAGACCCTGCATGGTCTGGCCCAAGACCAGCAATCTTATCTGGTTTCCTATTCTAGTCCCTTTACCCCTCACACCACAGCTAAACTGGCCTGCCTGCCAGTCTGCAAACAAGCCAGCAGTGCTGTTTCATGGCCTTTCCGTGTTTAGTACTTTTGCCTTTAGGATGTTATTTTCCCAGGTATTTGCATGGTTCTTTCCTTTTCTTCAGATCTCTGTGTAAATGTCACTTGTTAAAGAAGGCTTTCTTGAACACTGTTATCTACAATGGCCCCCCTTCCTTCAGTACTTTCAATTCACTTACCTGCTTTAGATCTTTTCATAGCATGTATCACTACCTGTCTTCCTCAGAATAGGATTCCAGGAGGGCAAGAGTCATTCTTTTTTTTTTTCTAAAGATATAATTTTAGCACCTATTATAGTGTCTAGTACACAGTAGATATTCTATAAATGCTGGGTTGGATGAATACATTTGGATGTCCTTTAACTTCCAGCTTCTGTGACATAGTTTCTGGCTCTCGCAATGCTTCTGTGACCATGTCTTCTCTCACTTACATTTGATCGCCCTCATTTATCTTGGACATTAGAGTTTTGTTCATGGTCCTTTTTCTTGCTCTTGGGCAGTCATATCCATTTTGACTTTAGCACTACTTATATGGTGATGTCTCCTGGATCTTTGTCTCCTAAGCCCTTCTACCAAGAGGCAGATCCATAATTCCAAAAGTCTATTGTGCACCTCCACACAAAGATACCTCAAATAGAAGGGTCATTACCCTCCCTCCAGATTTTTTTATCCCCTTTCTCAACAAATGGCACTGATACCCACTTAGATGCCTATGCTAAAAAACTTTCTATAGTTCTAATCTATATCCAAGTTCTGATACATCTTCTTCAGATGAGTCCATCTCCTACACCATATTTAAGGCCAAGTGCGCATCACCACTGCCTGAACTTTTCCAATAGTTATGTGGTCTCCCTGCCTCTAGCCTCTCCTATCTCCAATCCAACTGCTACATAAACAGCTGCCAGAATTTATTTTTTTATAATTTATTTATTTATTTATATAGGAACCTGGGTACAGACCACACGTGTGGGAGGGTGAGAGGATTCACCAGAGACAGAGTGGGGAACAGAACAGGCAGACTGATGAAATACACTGCTGAGGGGAGCAGCAGGTGAGACAGGAGAGGTCTGCCCCGCCATGTGGGACCCTTGCCAGCTGGCCAGGATTGAACTGGCCCTGCTGAGTATGCGGGCAGTTTCACAGCGCTGCGCTCAACCGCCTGTGCCACCAGGGGAGGCCCTCTTTTTTTTTTTTAAATGGAAATTTGCTCACTATTTTCCTTTTTCAAGTATCTTTTTGGATACCCATTGCCTTGGGGTTAAAATTCAAACTGCCTTGTTTGACTCACAAGCCCTCATGATTGGTCCTAAGGAACTTAGAATCAGTTTTGAAAGAACATAGGATTGTTTTTTAAGATTTATTTATTTATGCATACAAGAGCTGGGGTGCAAGCCAGAGATGCCAGGGGTGAAAGGATTCACCAGAGACAGAGTGGGGAGCAAAACAGGCAGACTGACTGAAATACACTGCTGAGGGGAGCAGCGGGCGAGACAGGAGAGTTCTGCTGCGCCATGTGGATTACTTCCCTGGCCGGGGATCGAACTTGTGCTGCAGTGGCTGTGCAGACTGCAAAGTGCCTGGTCTTAACCCCTGTGCCACCAGGGAGGCACCAGAACACAAAATTTAATGTGAATTGTAGAGTGGGAGCTGGCCATTTTCCTCTTGAACAGCAATGAGAACACCCAGTTATTGGCATGTCTCATACCACAGCCAAGCTCTGGTGGTGCAGGAACAGCCCAGGGCTTCTCATAATGTGGGAGTGAGATAGTTAACCTGAGGAGCAAACCCAGCCTTACACCAACAGACAGGTCCTTCCTTCCAAAGATATGAAACTCTCCCTGAGGAAGATTATTGAATAACTTTTTGAAGCCTGTTAACTTCATAAATAATATTTACCTACTATATATAGCATTTATCCAGACACTAAATATATATATATATATATATTCATTTAATCACTAAGCAACATTATGTAGATAATATGAGTCTTCTTATTTTGCCCATGAGGAAACTGAGGAGGAGAGAGGTTATATACTTCTCTAAGCTCTTACAGATAGATTTGGAGCTGGGATTCAAATTTAGGTAACTTGAATTCAGTATTAATAAGGAAGTAATGGAAGCTGCAGGTCTTATTAAGGAGATGAAATTGGAATTGGGGAAACTATTGCCTCTCCTTCTTTTTCTGAGGCCCTCAGTGACTAGGTTAAAGAGAATGCCCTGAGTAACTAAGTCTGGAGGAATACACAGGAGGAAATCTTATGGGAAGAGACAGAGTTTAGTGTTCTTGAACAATAGTTTAAATGATTGGGTGACTAAACAGAAATATGGAGGGATGGATGGAGAAGGGGTGTGTGTGTGTGTGTGTGTGTGTGTGTGTGTGTGTGAAAGAGAGAGAGAGAGAATTGAGAGATTACTTTGTAGCCTTCTTCCATATGAGGCACTGAGCCTGGGAAATCCTTTCTTGGCACAAGAACATGTCTCAACAGTTAACATGTGACCTCTCATCCCTCCCTTCCTAGTGCCTGCTAGCCCCGCATAGGTTGCCCCCAGTGCATCTTTCAGAGCATTTGGTCAGCGTGGAAGTGGATGGACAGAAGGGCTGAAAGACTGTATCCTATAAAGTACATTATGTATAATACAATTTTCTCACAAAAAACTATGAGCTCTTTTAAGAACACACTATGAATCTATTCTTAGTATTCCCAGCAAGAAGCACAGAGCACATGGTAGGCGCTTAATAAATGTTTGATGAATACATAAATGAATGAATACCTGTGAAACATTTAATGGTGCTGCAGCTGTTGATGCTGTCACTCCTCATGCTTCTCAGAGGATTTTTTGCATTGGTACACTGTTCCCACTGAGTGGCAAACAACCCCTTTCCCCTTGGGAGATTCCAAGGGTGTCATTTGTTACATGGCACTCTTTATAGCATGCAAATAATCCTTTATCAATTGTCCTTTCTGTTTCTTTAATTTAAAAAAGAAATCTGCTTTGTATTACAACTCTCCTCTGACTAAGAATTTAAACCAGAGAGACCTTTATTCTTGATAATGCAAATTGCACTGAAAGATTTACTTTATGTTGGCTACTATGCTGGACATTTTCGACACGTTTTCTCATTTAATTCTTAGAGTTATCGCTGTTTGAAAAAAGCAGCATTTTCCATTTTAAAATGAAGATATGGAGGCATAAAGAGTTTGAGGGACTTACCCAAGATAAATTTACCAATGGAAAAGTCAGAATTCAGTTCTCCTGACTCCAAAAATCCAAGCAAAGAGCAGTCACAATGAGATTTGTGTTCAGAAGGCCCTTCTGACCATCCTGTGGAAGAGGGTTCTGAGGACAATGAGTCCAGAATGGAGAGGCAAGTGTGAACACATGTTGTGACTGCTGTGGCACTTCAGCTGGGGTGGCCGTGATGAGGATAGAGTGGCAAATAGATCGAAAACTTATTTTGAACTTAAGTTTGGGGAGTATTGTGATTGTGTAGATGTAGAGGTGAAGGAAGACTTGCGGTTCTAATTCCTGGTTGGTTGCCTGGTTGGTTGTGTATGGGAGTATCATTCACTGAGTAGGAAATACTAAAAAAGGAACAGGAAATGATGAGGAGATAATAAATTTGGTGGGGTATTGAATGTCCTGAATTTGGGATATCCAAATAGAATTTCTAGTAGACATTTACATATATGAGGCTGAAATTTATAGAGAATGTCTTGATCTTCTATATAGTCAATTGTGGTGTGTGATCATTTGATTGGAAGTCCTTTTTTAGTCACTCAAAATTTTCCATGTAATAGAAGAAATCAAGGGAGTGTCTATTAGTGAATCAGAGCTTCTTAGAGAAACTTGTTCTATGTTATCTTGCTAAATGGTGGAGTGAGATTTTCCCCTTCATTACATTTTTCCTTTGCCTGAAATCGTTCTGCATCTTTAAATTTATTATACTGAATATTGTTCATTGTCAGGAAATAAATAACTGATTGTGTCAACTCTGCTTCTTTGTCTTAGACTTATCTTGGTTGTCACATGAACTATCTCCTCTGAGTTATCTCCAACTGTCTCATTGAAAATTAATGTTATAATAATATCTATTTTTCATCCACATCATTGTCTAATTTAAAAGAATTACTATTTCTTCCTTTAATTAAGCATTTTGTCCTTCAGTATAGCTTTGTATATCATCTTGGGCACAAATGAAAATACCAAGATTAAATAAATCTTAGGGGCCTCCCCGGTGGCACAGTGGTTGAGCGCTGGGTTGCGAAGCTGCCTGCAGCCTCTACAGCACCGGTTTGATCCCCGGCTGCTCCCCGGCCACCAGAGGAGGGTCCCACATGGCGCGCAGACCTCTCCTGCCGCCCGCTGCTCCCCTCAGCAGTGTCCTTCGGTCCTTCTGCCTGCTCTGCTCCCCGCTCTGGCTCTGGTGAATTCTCTCACCCTCCCGTGCTTCTGACTGTACCCAGTGCTTGTATGTATGTATGTATCAATCAATCAATAAATAAATCTTAAAAAAAAAAAACAAACAACAAATAAATCTTAGGAGTCCCAGTTCAGACTATCTCACCAAGGAAACTGCAAAATGCTCTAAGATAAAAGGAAATACAGGATGGTAGCAAGTGATAAAAAGGATTATCTCATTGAACAAGGGAAAGAGGACATACTGGACCAAATGGGCTATCGGTCTCCTCTCCTTGAATGGGTTGTCCAGGATTGCTTGCCCTGTGTAATGGACTATTGAAATGAATTTTGATCTCCCAACATCTGACTACCCTTCATATTTTTTGTGACTTGCCCATCACATTATAATAAGCAGGAATCTAGAGAAACTGAAAACATGATAATTATTCTCCCATGTCCTTGATTTACAGTGTAGGCAATGTGGCCCAGACACTGATGCTGTGACATGGCCACCCCAGGCTTGTAGATGCTGATGTGGCAAATCAGGGACTATGACCACATCACTCTGGTGATTCTAGCAGCAACAACATCCAGATTTCAGGCAGCATAGTGTTGTTCCAGGGCCAGAATATTGTGTCCACTGTCCATAGGTTGGTAGTACATGTGGTGGATCTGTGTTTAGCCTTTGTCATGACCGTTCATCAGATCAGCTGTGTGGTTAGTGATTTTGGACATGGCACTTGTTGACAAAGCTCCATGCCTGTCTATTCTACTCAATAAACTTTTATTTAAATCCATTTTCTGTTCACATTACCCAGTGCTATTTGTCACTTGCAATTGATTGATTCTTCCAAAGTCCATGTGATGTACTCAATTTTAAGGATCCCAACACTCTGTCCTCCTACAGCTTCTGTCTTGGAATGGCTTTAGAATGAATTTCATTTTGCCTTGTATTATAGTTACATGTTTTTTTTTTTTTTTTAAATCAGACTTTCGGAGCACAGACTATATCTTATTCATCTTTGAATCCTTCTGCTAATGTCACATTCCAAATGCCTTGCACATAGTAAAGATTATGCTAAAATTGACTTGAGCAGGCAGTAAATAAGCCATAACTTTTATAGCTGCAAGAAAAAAACAAGGGCTAAGTCCACCCTTAAGAGTGGACTGTGGAGCTTAGAAAAACACTGGGGAGAGAGTCAAAGGATGTCCCCCGCATAGTCGAGACTTAGGCACTCCCCTTTGAGGCTTTGTCTGTTAATAGGTCCAGGTCACTGGCCAGTAATAGCCAGAGTGATGGCAGTAATCCCTGCTCTAAGAAGCTCCCATTAGAGTTTTTTCACGAAGCAATAGTGGTCTGCATCTATAGCCTACTGGGTTTCTGGTGAGTTATTGTAGTGTGCCCAGTGCAATTCTTCTTTTCGGCAGGGTGAAGTGAAGCTTCTTTCCCTGTAAAAGAAAAAAAAAAAAAAGAGTACCTAGAATCAGCAGCTTGTGCTCTATATTGTAGTCTGCATTTCTCAGGATTACAAGAAAATCCGATGTAAATTTTGCCTCCATTTCTCATATGCACATGAGACCAAACCAACTTTTTATTAATGTTGATTGCACACATCCAATGTCATACTTGTCACATTTCACTGCTATGTGGCATGAGTCTACTGAAGAAACCTTTAGTATGCTGTTCCCATCAAACTTGAACTTGACCATAGACCGAGGTTATTTTAGTATGAACGTGAATTGAATTCCTTTCTCTTTTACCTAATATCTGTGAAGTTAATTATCATTATTATTATGTACTTGCTTTGCAGTTTTAATTGTCTTGATGCCTTCCCCGTACCAATTTTAGAGGCATGTGAATTCCATTTCTACCCCTTCTCTTCCTTGTGAGAAACTTTCCAAAGGACATTATGCATTATATTCATCCTATAATCTAAAAAGAATACTATTTTTTTTTCAGAAGGGGTCCTTCATGTGATTTCAGAGTAGAATAATTTCACGCCACACATTCACATTTATCCTAAAAAAAAAAAAAAAACCTGTAAAACTAAGAGTATTCAAGTCCTTCCCTCTCCCTTTCGTAGTCCTATTCTTTAGTGTAGATTTACTTTTATCTAGCTAGGGTCTTCTGTACAGGGCTTGAGTATAATATAGTATAGTAATTAAAAGTATTGCCTCTGATATCAGACTGCTGGGGATCAAATCCCAACTCTTCCATTTAATGGTTTAGGACTATTAAAAATACCTGACTCCACATCTCTAAGAAGAATATAATAACCTGTCTCAGTGTGTTGTAAGGGATAAGTTAATTTTCACATGTGGTGACTTAGAACATGCTTCATAGTAAGAACTCAATGAATATTAGCTATTTTTGTCCAGTTTTCCTATTATTCTTCTCATTTGCAACTGCGAACAAAGGACCATTCCTTAGGTCTTCTGAAAGTACAACCAGTAGAATTCAAAAGGAACCAAAACTTCAATGCAAACCATTAAGCTTCTTAGCCAATAATGGCGTGAAAAGAAGTTAAGTCATAAATTAGATATTTAAACATGGTAAATTCATCAATTATTGCTAATTACCTCCTATGCACTTAGGCATTATAATATAGACTGATAGATACTGTCCACCTAGGTGCTGTTTTTGAAAGATTATGAACATATGACTCAAAATGTAATCATAGCATTTTAAATATTTTAGAGATGGAAAAGATCTTAGATATTAGATATCCTCCTTTTTTTACCACAGAGGAAAACCCTGTTGCCCCAGATCTTAGTAGTGTCAAAACCCATACATCTCATATATTGAGTAGCAGTAGGAGTAACAGGAAGAGCTTACTCTTTTCAACCATATGATTGTATTCATTTAGATGACACACGTAAGTACAAAAATTAGTCTACAAGGAAGTAGTATCTAGAAGTGGACAAAATTAGACATATTCAAAATAATCTTGACAGGGGCCTCTCCTGGTGGAGCAGCGGTTGAGCGCTGGGCTGCGAAGCTGCCCACAGCCTCTGCAGTGCAGGTTCGATCCCCAGCCATCGGTGAGTGTCCCACATGACGCGGAAGACCTCTCCTGTCTCGCCTGCTGTTTCCCTCAGCAGTGTGTTTCGTCAGTCTGCCTGTTCTGTTCCCCCTCTGTCTCTGGTGAATCCTCTCACCCTCCCGCACATCTGGCCTGTATCCCTGTCCTTGTATAAAATAAATAAATAAATCTTTAAAAAAAAATCTTGACAGTAAAATTCACATGCAAGGGAAATAAATTACTGCTTGTAACTCAATAGCTTATGTAACTAACACTTTAACCTTTAGAATTTATTTATTTATTTATTTATTTATTTATTTATTTATTTATTTATTTATTTATTGTGGGACCCTCACTGGTGGCCGGGGATCGGACCGGCGCTGCAGAGGCTGCGGGCAGCCTCTCAACCCAGTGCTCAACCGCTGCGCAACCAAGGGAGGCCCAACCTCTAGAATTTATTAATCCTGCTTTTCAAGTCTCAGGTCACTTATCACCCATCACACACCCTTTCAAAACCTTTCTGAAGAGTACCCTCTCCCCTTTTCTTTCTTTATTTTCTTTATAGTTTACACAAGAAATTATATTATTTATTTTTTATTATTATTTCTCACAATAGAACAAATTCCAAGAGGCTGTATGATAACTTTACTGTATCTCTCTAGGTAGTACAGTCACACTCAACATGAAGATTTCTCAGTGAAAACACATTTCTTTGAATGAATGAATGTATGAAGTCCTCGACAAGGGGATATGATTTTATTCTCATACTAACATAAGAGAAGGTAGAAGAATATTTGCAGGAGAGCAATATGATCAGATTTGCATGTGAGAAAGGCACTTGGGTAGCATTGTCTGCTTACCATTAGTGACCAGGAAATTGAGTTCAGTTTTGGACTTACGTTGACAATCCTTGCAAATGTCATTTGGGGAACAGAAAGCCATGCAACTTGAAGACACTGGAGATAAAGAGAATAAAACAATAAGAAGAAATATGAAAAGAAGGAAGAGAAGAAGCCAAAGAAGAAAGAACGGAAGACATTAAAAAAAAAAGTTTGTGGGCCTCCCTGGTGGCACAAGGGCTTAAGACGCAACCTATGAAACTATCCGCAGCCACTGCAGCATGAGTTCAATTCCCTGCCAGGGAGCCACCTACATGGTGCAGCAGACCTCTCCTGTCTCGCCTGCTGCTCCCCTCAGCAGTGTATTTCAGTCAATCTGCCTTTCTGTTCCCCGATTTGTCTCTGGTGAACCCTCTCACTCCCCACACCTCTGGTCTGCTCCCCAGTTCTTTTGTGCATAAATAAATAAATCTTTTAAAAGAAAATAAAGGTTTGTGGAGACAAACCAATGCTCAGAAACACTTTGAAAGACAGCAAAACTTAAATGGACTAAAATAATTCCCCAGCAAGAGCTTTGGGTTATGAAATGTTCTAACGCTAGAGATTAATTTTAGTCCTTACAATGTATTTTCAGAGCTGCTCTGCCATCTTTTTACCTAAAGTTTTTATTAAATTTTGTACTGATGCATGGATTCAACGATCCAGGGAGCTGCCTGTGTCTTGGAACTCTATCCAGCCCTTGAGGGTCATATATAAGCACCAAACAAGCTGCTGGTGGGACTGGAAGTGTGGGCACTGATGATCTAAGGTGACTTTCAGTGTATTTCAGGACTACAGGGCTTCTTCTTAGAAAGCTGGATTTAATTCTAGAATCTCAGTTGGTGAAAAAAAGAGGTCACATAATTAACTCTGAGTTAATGGAAGAACAGTGTCATGAATCACACCCAACAGTACATCATTTTAAAATTGCATTTAAAACTGGGCTTTGGACTGCACTGTATGACTTCCTTGGCAGAGGATTTACACATTATTTGCTTTGCTTAAGCTAATAGTAAAATTAGCTTGTATTCTCTCTGCATTTGAAAGATGTTTGGCAGCAGGTACATTTGATGGAAGATGAGTAGGAGAAAAGAAAATAAAGATAGAGAAGGAGAGAAGTGACTTGGCAGCCCACTGGCTGGTGAGGAAGTTCAGGATAACAATTAGCCATGTGAGGCCTAGCTAGTACAAAACCTATTTATATGTGCACATTAAAGAGTAAACCATCAGATCACTTGATATCATTTAAAGCAGCCGGTCTTATTTAACAACTTTCAACAAGTATTTGATGAATGAACAAAAATGATTTTTTCCTCTGATTTTGAAGTAAAGACTTCTTATATCACTAGAAATTGAGAAATGTTTGTTCAATGCAGTTTAAATTTTTTTCAGTCTTGGTAAAAAGCCTCATGGATCCTCTTCCTCTTTGTTCATTAGACTAATGCCTGGAAGAGTAGGGAATTTTTTGGAATTGGCACAAAATCAACTGCCACAACCAGAACTAAGTACATCAGTATGAACTCCAGTGCCAATGCTATTTTTGAAAGAGAATGTGAGATTGATTTTTAGGTATATGTTTTCAAAAAAACTAGAGAATTAGTATATTTAGTCTCAGTCTCTAGCTCTTGAATGTCAGGTCACTTTTGATAACAGTTAAGACAACATGCACACCCCTGGTTACCACTTGATGTCTGTGTGCCCAGCTACCTCTGAGGAAGGTCAGGCCTACTCTGGCTGGCTCTGTCAGAGGAGGGGGTTATGGCCAAATATCAGAACAGCCTGCAGCAGCTGGACACTTCAACCAGCCCACCAAGGGCCCACCAAGAATGTGATCTGGATTCAGACGATCTGTGGCTATCAACAATACCTACTAGCAGGTAGTTTCATCCCCTACCTGGAGTGATAAGAAACTTGAAGCCTTAATTTTTTGTTGGCTGGGATCCGCCATTCTTTTTTCCACTGGATCTCAGCAGAGCCAAGACATTAAAACTCACTTGTGTTTGTATCCAGATGGTGTGAATCTATAACTCCATATAAACAGACTCATCATGGAGAGAATTTGTTTCACATCTCCATGATCAGACTACATAGGTATCTGTTCTAAGATATTGTCTCTACTATCTCATATATAGCTATACAAAAGTATATAAACTACATGTCAAGTCAATAGGCCATCACACAAATGTAGGGAAAAGACACATGGATCAGTTCTGATTAGATACCACTCAATCACACTGGGTTGTCTGTGTTATTCCTAAAGCTTGAGTTAGTATCCATATCAATACAAATTCAAGAAGCTCAATGAAAGAATACATTTTCATAGATTATTCTTTGCCTCTAAGCTGCTTACAGTACAGAGCGAAATCTAAAGTCCAGCTGTTCTGTGACATTTGTCAATGTCCATTTATGGCAAAGAATGCTGGTTGGTGCACCTGATTGAAAATAAAACGTGGGCTAAATATATATTAGTAATTGTGTTTTACTGCATGTAGCAGAAATTTGACCTCAGTGGTTTAATAGAATACAACCAATGTGTGAAAGTAGACATTCTGGTCTTTGGGGTGGTGATTCCATGATGTCAGCAAGGACCTAGGCTTTACCTACCTTTCTGCCTTGATATCCTACTTCTCTGCTTTATTCCTTTTTTCACAAGATGGCTTTTCCCTCTCTGAGTATCACTATCAATTCCAGAAGAAACATAGGGTGCGGTGGGATAAGGGAGAGCACAAAAATGATAAGTTGGCCGAGTTTGTCTCTTTTAATCAGGAAAATAATATTTTTCCTACATTCTTAACTGAGTAGATTTCTACTTCCATATTTTAGTTCAGAATAGGACCTAATAGCCACCTTAGCAGAAAGGAAGTTGAAAACTTGAGTTGAAAACTCAAAGGTATTCATTTTGCTCTCCAAACAAATTTGGGGTTCTATTGGTAAAAAATACAGTATTTTATCACTATGGATACTAGTTAAACAACTTGTTTTTGTCTCAAGCAATAACATATAGGATACTGTTTTGTTTTGTTTTTTACTAAATTTCTTATATCCCAAGTGCTTCACTAGAGAGGTTTTCCAAGCGTCTAATATGTGAAGCAAATAGGGAACTAGTTGCAAACATATTTGTTGGTGTAGAAATTAGACTTTGATCTCAAGGGTCTTATTTATTTTTCTCTCCTCCTATACTGTGAACTCTGGTGAGTGGTGGGGAAGGCAGAGTGGTTCTCGGATTGTGTATTTGTCTTCTTCCTTTTTCCCCCTTACGGATTTAATGTATCACATATATGAAGTGCTTGAAAGGATACATTTAACAATGAGTGAATATCTGAGTAAGAGTCAGTAGATCCAGGATTTTGAGCGTGTGACTTGCCCTTCCCGGATCTACATTTCCCATCTCTGATAGGGTAATAAATGTTTTGTGCAAATGTACCTCATGGGCTATAGAAAAGGTAACATATGATAAACATTTTTAAGAAGGTAGATTCATTTTCACTTCATTTTATTTTTATAATTTTTATTGAAATAACATTGTGTTATAATGGTATGTTAATTTGAGGTGTGCCCCATTAAAAATCAATACCTGTACATATTATGTTAAGTTCACCACCAATAGTCCAATTCTGCCCATCACCATACATTGGCCCCTTTTAGTATATATCCCACCCACTTCCCTACTGCTAGCTGCAAATTTGGTCTTACACTGTAAGAGTTTGTATTCGTTTCATTTAGTTTATTCATTTTTTTGTTTTCGCTAAATACTACCTATGAGTGAAATCATATAGTGTTTGTCTTTCTCTTCTGACTTATTTCACTAAGTAGAATACCCTCAGGTTCATCCATGTTGTTGCAAATGGCAAGAGTTCATCTTTTAAAATGGCTGAGTAGTAATTCCCTTGTGTATATATACCACATCTTTATCCCACTCTATCTGCTGATGGACATTTAGAAGCCATGCAGCTATTTACAATCTATCAACTGCTGTCAGTTCCATTGTTCCTCTTGCCTTGTCCTCCTAGTCACCCCAACTCTGTCCTTCATTTGTGGTAGAGTGCTCATTGCCGCCACTTTGTATTGACTAAGAAACTAAGGCCAAAGTGGCTTGTAACTAATCTAAAGGCAACTAAATTATAAGTGGTAAAATAAAAAATACAGCATCTAATAAGCCTTTCTTATTTAAAACCTGCTTTTTTTTCCCTGCAAAATAGGATTTAAGGATGTGGACAGTTATTATTTTTTTTAATCCAGTTTCTTTGAAAAATACATATATTCCATAGTTCACAGAGAGCTTGATAGGTAAGGTACCATGTAGCCTGCAGGAGAAAAGATTGAAAGCCCTCATGAAGGGTTTTCAAGAACATAAGGGACTCAAGGATATAGAACAGAAGGAGCTGAAGCACAATAAAATTAAACTAAGTATTGTTAAATCAGGAGGGTTTTTAAACTCTAAAATGGGTTAATAAGGTTACTTTCTCTAGGGGTTTTTAAAAATAACACAGATTCTGATCTGTGGGAGGTGATTTAAGTGCCGCACACCAAGAACAGACCATGTGGTCTGCCTCCTTAAGTGTGCCTTTGAGCCTTATAATCTCTAAACTCTTAGAATTCATTATCACTTCTGCTTATTTACTTCAAAATAACAACTGACACTTTGCAATTTACAAAGTGCTTTCACACATAGCCTCTCATTTAATTCTCACAACAACCTTCTAATATATTATGCACATTTTCCAGAAGTAACAAAACTCAAATTTGAACCAAGTTTGTCTTAATCTAAATTTGATGCTCTTTTTCTGAACATCTCATCGCCCTCCCACTTCCACATGGTCATGCTGTGGCTGGAGAACTGGCGAATTCTCTGTCTTTTGCTTTAAACTTGCTGAGTCTCCTATATTCCTGGTCTTAGTTGATGGGACGCTTTCTACCCCATTGACTGAGTCAGAGACCTAGGAGTCAAGCTCAGTTACTTTTTTTCTCTCTCACATATGCTCAATCATGAAATCCTATCGATTTTAGATCTTTAACATATCTCAAGAACTTGCCTTCTCTCTACCTCACGATTTTAGTTTTCTCTTCACTATCTTTTATCTGAATTATGAAAAAATTTCCTCGGAGATTTTTCCTTTTTTTTTTTAAAGATTTATTTATTTATACAAGAGCTGGGGTACAGGTCAGAGGCCAGGACCATGAGAGGATTCACCAGAGACAGAGCGGGGAGCAGAACAGGCAGATGGACCAAAAGCACTGCTGAGGGGAGCAGCGGGCAAGGCAGGAGAGGTCTGCTCGCCATGTAGGTATCTCCTTGGCCCGCCAGGAATCGAAACTGAATTGCAGAGGCCGCAGACAGCTTCACAGTACTGTGCTCAACCCGCTGCGCCACTGGGGTGGCCCAGATTTTTCCTTTTGGCCTCCCTTCCTTAACTCCAACCAGGGACCAGAGCGAAGAACTTAAGCAGAAGAGTGAAATGGGGACATTCCCATGGAAACCTGCCTACAGGTCTCCAGCAGTTTCCTGTCCTGGGGCAAGCCTCCCTTAAGTTCAACCATGTTCATAGTCCTTTCATATTGTTGTCACTGAAAGTGGCCCTAAGTGTACCTTCGAAGGAACACTTTGATACCTGTGACATTCAAAAAACGGAGACTCCATGGGCCCGAACCATGTCACGTGCTATTTCCAGCCATCCAGAGTTATGTGAGAAGTTTCAGTTCATGGTCTGAAAGGTTCCTGCCAGAACACTGGGTCTGAAATTCATGGGCTCAGGATGGGTGGACCACCAGAGCAATAACTAGTTAGTCTCCTCCTCAATGCAGTAAATCATTTATGATGTTCTGGTTATGTTTTACCCCAATAAATATTAAATGTATGCAACAATTAACATATTTAAAAGTTCATATATTAATGACCTAAAGTCATTGCCCTCTAACAGTAGTAAACCTAGTATACTAGGTTGTTTTGGAAACTTTTCAGTATGAAGTAAGTGATTCTTTATGATTTGGCCTTTATTTCACATTGTAGTCTCATTATAGGCTGATTGTAAGGTGGCCATATAATTTAATGCCCAAAGCAGAATACCTTTGAAGTGATATTCACACTTACCTTTGTGCGGACACCAGCTACAGCACTGCACCATCCCTGCAAACTCTGGGCATGTGATCACCCGATTTAATAGCTCCCTAATTTCTATTTTATGTACCTGAGCAATACTCAGTTTTTTTTTTCAGGGTTTTGTACCCATATATGACCTCAATCCTCTAAGTTTTTGTATATTCTGTTCCTTTAGCTTGAAAATTCTTTCATAATTATCTCCTGACACCTAGGTATTGGTTTCTCCAGGAAATCCTTGTAGACCCCAGATTTGACCAAATGACTGTTGCTGATATTTCCTAAGTATGTAAACATATTTTTATTTCTTTTTCACATTGAGGCACTCCCTGGAACAGGACCATGTCTTACTGATTTTGTTCCCTGCAGCATACACACCCATGTGTACGGCATATATAAGTGACATATATATGACTCATTACTTATAGGGTGCAGGGATCAAACTATTCTACAGCAGATGACAAGGAAGTCAACTCCAGTCTGATTAATGATACTGGCAGTACCCAAAAGCATTGCTTCCCTCTGCGAAACAATTCGTCTCTTCCTTCTCTTTTCTATATTTTCCTTTACCTTTGGTGCGGAAAAGAATATAAAAGAACTTAAGACATGGCTTAAGGGGTTAGACAGTCCTGATTTAGAATTCCTGTTCTGCGCTTAGCAGCATTGTGAATTCAACTTTGCTAAACTTCAATTTCCTTATCTGTAGAATCTGGATTATAATAAAACCCACATCATGGGAGTTTTGTGATGATCAAGTGCTACAATGAATCTAAAGTGATGACGATGGTGCCTGGCATGCAGTATGTGCTCAACAAATGTTCAGGAAAGAGCCATTGGTAGATGTGGTCCGATTGTATGGAAATACCTTTCTTCTGCTTATGCACTGAAGAATCTTGAGTTTTAAGAATTTAGTTTGAATGAAATTCCAGGCATCACAGGGCTCTGAAAAAGCACAGAATGAACACAGAGAATTTAAGAACATACTTGAGGCAGCATATGTTTCCTGATGCATAAAAATGAAACTTTAAAAATCACTAATGCTTTTCTCCCATAATATAGCACTGAGATCATTGGTTGCTTGAGTTCTATTTGGAGTTCTTGATGCCACATCTTTCTATATCAGAAAAAGCAGTTTTGAAGTTCCTAATGCCATCTCCTCTAGCCTTATGAACAATCAGATTAAGTAATCATTTATATAATAATTAATTGGTTAATCAAAGTGCTATTGCATACCTATTGCATGGCAGGGGCCTGACTATTTCCCATTAGATGGTAGATATTGTAATGTGCACTAGAGACAATACGATGATGAAGTAAGTCATTGGGGACTTGGTGAGTCAGACAAAACTTTAATTACATAAACTCTGTTAGAGTGGCAGTCAGGTCCTTATTGAACTGTGCCCAGGTGCTGAGGGAGAATAGGGGAGTGTCACCTAACCTCTCACTGGCATATCAGGAAAGGCTTTTGTTCTGTTTCATAACGTTTTTCTTCAATGGCGATTACTTGACAGGTATGATCTGATCATCCAATGATGAATTTCACAAGGCAAAAGCAAGGACAATTTTTTTTTCCTCACTGGGCTCTTTGACCTCACCTTTCTGAGGAGGCTGGGAGAGTTTTAAGCAATTCTCCTGCATGTCTTTTGGGATTCAGCCCCGTGTCTCTGCAACACAACACCCCCCAGCCCCCACTCCTCAATGCTTTGGGGATAGAGAGAATTGGGTACAGCAGTCAGGGAGGTAATTTAATTAGGTGATTTCTGCAACTCTAGAAAAAAACATAGGTAGGAACCAATGGAGTGGAAGAAATCTGAGCTTAAGAGGCAAAGGGAAGGGAGAGAGAGCATTCTGATGACACTGAGGTTTCAGCCTGAGTGCCCTGATGATGGGAAATAGCATTAAGAGCTAGAAAATCATGGAAGGAAGAGGAGGAAGCTTCAATGGGAGTTTTACCCTATTTTTTTTATAGGATATAATTTTTAACAAGAACTAATCTCTCTGACTATAAATGGCAATTGCCTTCTGCCCAATGCTGTCACATTTTCTTCAATTTCTAAACAAAATGTACACTGTCAAACTTGTCCCAGTACTACCTAAACACACTTGGTACAGAGTAAATTTAAACAATGATTAGAGAGACAGTATAATTTCAGTCTGTGCACAGAGCCAGTCAAGCTCTTTCAATTTTTAGTTAATGATTCCCCACAAATCATCAGTCATTTTTAAATGTCTCTATAGACATGTGTTTTAAAAATGATAGAGAATAAAACTGTGGTAACTGCTAACCAATATTTGACCTGCTAACCTTGACCGGCTTGGTGGGATATGCCTTCTTGAGATGCTCTTTTAACAATCCCAGTGTTGGTGACTTAAATTAAACCTTGTCACACTGACACGGAGTTCAGAGATCATCATGTCTAATAAAACTGTTCTAGTTTGGAATAATTAATAAAATATTGGAACTGTGATCTCTTTTTTAAAAAAAAAAGATTTATTTATATATTTATGCATATAAGAGCTGAGGTACAGGCCAGAGATGCAGGAGGGTGAGAGGATTCACCACAGACAGAGTGGGGAATAGAACAGGCAGACCTACTGAAATACACTGCTGAGGGGAGCAGCGGGCGAGAAAGGAGAGGTCTGCCATGCCATGTGGGATTCTCGCCTGCTGGCTGAGATCAAACCAGCACTGCAGATGCTGCAGACAGCTTCACAGCACTGCACTCAACTGCCTGCGCCACCAGGGGAGGCCCTGTGTTCTCCTTTTTAAACCACTATGTTCACTCTGTGTTGTGTCAGAAATTACGCCAACCAACAAGAGTCTTGCCCTAACATGGAAATAAAAAACATGTATGGCTATTAAATCAAAGTATCAGCATAAGTGTTTAGTTGATCACAAAGTTTATACAAAAATGGCTGCTTCCAGAGTGTTGCAGGCTTTGACCTATGACATAGCCAACCGTCCTCTTTGAAAGTTTGTTTATACATCTCATTGTTCTGGAAGCACAGCACTCATCTCTATTAGTACAAGATTAAATTTGTGTCTTTTCTCAATTTAATTTTAGTAATTTCTCATTTAATTAATACTTCTTGAGCACTTGCTTTATATTTAACATTGTCCCAGAGCCAAGAGAGCAGCATCAACTATACATCCCAAGTTCCTGACCTCACAGTTTTTATTTATCTTTGCATTGGGGAGATCGAATATTTTAACAGCACTTTTTTTTTTCCTTGTCACCCTTCTGCAATCATCCAGGCCAGGTAGGTTACCCTTGGCACAGGCAGTTTATAAGAGAAACTTGAGGCCCTTGGCATCATCCCCACAGGTTTTTTAATAGTAAGTAGGGGAAACAGCAACTTCCCCGCCCCCCCGCGCCCCCGCGAATCTCTAAGTGCTCTTTCCTCTCGTAGCCATTCTCTGCCATTCTCTGTCTACTCACCGTCCTCTGTTGTACTGCCTTTATAGTCTCAGTCTCTCAGCTCAGGTGTGCCCACTTACGCATGCCCACACCATTCTCCAGCCATGCATCATCAAGCATGCGTACCCCAAGCCCATGCTTCCAAGAGCCTCCAGTATTCTAAGCCGCAGGTGATAACCACAGAGGCCAATGGTGCAAAAGCCTGAGCAATCTTCATTTACCCTACGGTCACTAAGTACTATGAACACACTAAACTGGAAGTTGGAGTAGGGGATGCCTAGGGGAATGGGAGATACTTTAGAGTATTAGGGAAGCTGTCTCTTGTTACTTGATCTATGATCTCAATGATGACAGGAAGACAGTCAAACTAATATAGGAAGAAGAGCACTCTAGGCAGGAGGAGAGCATGTACAAAGACCTTGAGATCTGATAGAAAATGACGTGTTTATGGCACAGAAAGGAGGCTCATGTGGCTAGAATATACTGAGAGAGAGGGAGAAGATGAGAGCAGTTGGAGATGAGACCTTCCCTAATGCCTTTACAATGGACAGACAGTGGCAGGAGATGTGATTAAATATAAATATTGAGATCACTCTTGTTGCAGTGTGGATCACAGAATCTGGGAGACAAAAAAAGAAATGGAAAAACAATTAGAAAATGCATTACTCTAAGTAAGAGTTAACTGAAATTTAGGAAATTGGAGGGGGTGGGGATGGTAAAGATTATCTGTGGGGACAGCTCAACATGCAGGGTAACTCTGTGGGTGCAGAGGCGTGGTGGAGGACCAACTTACTAGTAATGGGTGGTGTGACTGTCCCCAGGTCTAGCCCAGGCTACTGATCTTTCTCCCGCACAGGGGCTGATTTGGCAAGAAGACAAGCCTGATGGAAGAGGCACAGGTAGCGGAGGTCATGAGGCTCCAGGTATTGGGTCAGCTGGAGATTGGGATAATTTAAAAACAAATTAGCTCAAAAGATTTTGGTCACCTATTTTGGATAATGACTAGTGGTTGGCACTGTTGTGGCAGTACAGGTTTGCCGGTTAGGATCTCAAAATCCTAGAGGTTCAGGATGGAGAGGAACCTGTTTAGAGAAGACTTTTTTTTTTTTAAGATAAATTTATTTATTTATACAAGCACTGGGTACAGTCAGAAGCACGGGAGGGTGAGAGAATTCACCAGCACCAGAGCGGGGAGCAGAACAGACAGACTGATGAAATACACTGCTGAGGGGCGCAGCGGGTGCGGCAGGAGAGGTCTGCGCACCATGTGGGACCCTTGCCGGCAGCCAGGGATCGAACCGGCGCTGCAGAGGCTGTGGGCAGCTTCGCAGCCCAGCACTCAAACGCTGCGCCACCAGGGGAGGCCCGAGGACTTTTTTTATTGCTGTCATTGGAGTGATTGTTTTTAGGCACAACTGGATCCAGGTTTTAAACCCTCAAATCCTGTCATCTTCCTCCCTCCCGGCTGTCTCTCTGCAATTCCCTCTCTCTTTCAGATTTCAGCTGTATTGACTTCCTTTCCAGAAAGTATCTCTAGGCAGCCTAGAGATATAAGCCTGGCTTATATCTCACCACTAAGAAAATCCAGTGGAAAGAAACCTCTTATGAATTGTGATACATGGTGACATACCAATCCTCACATGGGCCATTGTGGCCAGGGGACAGATGCTTAACCAGGCTGTCATGTGTTCACTTCTGGAAAAACAGTGGATGCATGAAGGGGCTCCATCAGCTCCATCTGAGTAATAGCACTGATAGTGGAGGACAAGTTTTCCAGAAACCAAACTAAGATAGGATATGATGTTTGAAAAGATAACGTCTGTTGAATACTTGCTCTTTGTAAGGCATGGTGTGGGAAGTGATTTTGTATGCATTATCTTTAATTTCACAAAGCCTGCTGAGAACAGTACTATCATTATTCCCACACTACTGAAGCACTAAGAGAATAAGCCCATGCATAGTTGTTTTTTTTTTTACATCATTTTTCATTTTTGCACAATGTGTGCATTTTCATCTTGGTTATATTCCCCATACAATTCCCCCCCCCTTGTTTTGATCCTACTCCCTCTTCCTGCCCCTGTAGTGTGTCTCTGGTTTATAGTTACTTGTTGCTTGTTGATTTTTACTTTATTATAATCAGTCCTTTCCTGGCCCCTATTTAGATTTTCTGCTGTGAGTGCCAGGGAAAAACCGAGGGTGAACACTGAGTTAGGAGCAGGGACCAAGGGCAGCATGAGGGCAGGAGAGTGGAGGGAAGTTCTGAATGAGGAGGAGTCAATGGAAGTCCCTGGAGGTGGACGGGAGGGGCGGGGCCCACAGGGATGGCCAGGAAGGCCAGGGAGGGTCTAGGAGGGTGTGTTCTCCTGTAGGGAAGGCAGCACATTCCCACAGCAGTGCCTAAAATCAAGGCATTCCAGGATGGGAAAAGAATGTCAAAAACTAAGTGCTACCGAACTTAGAAAACTTAAAATAAGTAACGATGGACTTAATGAGGCTTTACCACACTAAGCTGTTGCTGTCACCATCACTTACTCCCTCCGCAAACAAGTTAAAGCTGAGGTGGCACAAACGTTGAGGGAGCGAGAATATTGGTACCTCGCTGACATGTGTGTGGAAATAGCTATCCATTTCCCATCTGCTTTTCAATTTCACTTCATGAATCTGGATCATTTGTTTACAGATCCGCTTCCTCTCTCCCATAGGCAGAGTTGTGCATAATTATACTGAACTTGAATAGTAAACATGTATGATTCCAACTTGAGCCATAAGAATATTCATTTTGTTGTCGCAAGCAACACTTTTAAGTAAGATTATGGGAATCCGGAATTTACAGGGAACATTCAGCAGTTGTGAAACTCACAAAACCTTTGCTCATATCCAGATGGGATAGGGTGAAAGAATCACCAGGATCAGGGGAGGAGAAGAAAGAGGGGTCAAAATAGGGCAGGAAGGAGCACAAGGTGTGGTGATGGATCACGGGTGCTGTGGTGGCGGGAGAATTATGAGGATTTCACCTGAGGGGCGAAATCAAATATTATACAAAAATGAACAACGATGTAAGAAAACAAATATTAAAAATTAAAATTAAAAAACCGTGCCCTTTCCCCCACTGTAAAAAAAAAAAAATAAGAATCACCAGGATCATATCATATGGGGTGCAATGAGGCTGACCTGGTAGACTTCTAGATGCCCTTGGGGGGAGTGCTTTCTCTCCCTGTTAGAGTCCCCTCTCTATATTTACCAAAACAGGGCAATAAAACCCATTTTGCCTTAATAAAAATGAATCAGAGACTTAATCTATATACTGGATTCCAACCCCACCTGCACACGTACTGATTATTGATCTGAAAATATGCTATGCCTTAGCCAGGTAATGTTTAGCTTCGTTTCTCCCTTCAGGTTTAAGTAACAGCCACCACTGCCGGCAATGGAACTGCCCTAGCAGAATGATATGATAGCGGACAGGTCAGAAAATCTATCTTGGGTTGACAATTTGTCATAATGAAAATTGCAGAGGCCTGCGTGTGTTCACGGAACAGTTGGTGACTCATGTTTTTTTCCCTGATATATCATATGCATGGGGGTTGCTGACTCTCGTCAATAAATTCATTATCTTCAGAATGGTTGATAATTATGGTATAGAACAATTGATTTTGTATAACCACATCACCAAAAGCTGATGGGGCTGTGATCATTGCAAAAGGGAAAATGAAAGACAGTGGCTTCCGCCAAATGTCACGTACCCCTAAAAACTGTTAAGGAAGGAGAAGCTCAAAAGCTTCTAATTGCTTTTTCCAGATGAGCTGTTTAGCTTGCTCCTTATTGTGAAGAGAGAAATAGATATCTTGGAAGTGACAGCAAAGTGATACTAGGGCCATGGCTACCTTTTCTTTCATTCTGCAGCTCCCATTCTCTTCAAACGGCCAAGTTTATAAGTGATGAGGTCATTTTGCCGAAGGCAAGAACATCAGACCTGTTCCGAAGCAGGAACATCAAGCTGTGTGTTCTGCCTCTTATTTTATTTTGAACAATAAACCCTGTAATATTCCATTCTATTCAACAGAGGTTTATTGAGTGTCCACATGTCTCAGACTCTCTGCTAGGGGCAGCAGGTTCATGTGATTTGTATGTGCCTTGTTGCCAATTGTGTTTGAGAGTGTCACAGGGATGTTTCCTGGGGTCGCCACTTCACTGTCAGCAAGATTTCTGCTCCACTCCACGGTTGTCATGGTGTGTTATTGTGTCACCTACACTCTCACACAAGCCACAGACTGAGTGGAGCAACCTGATGGCTGTGAGCAGGGGAGGTGGGCTGGTCCTCACTTTGCACTGCTGGACATGCTCAGTGAAAACATTGGGGAGTAAGATCTGACCTGGTGATCCCTTGCAAATTCATTATCACTGAAGAACACTTGGAAATCACATTGAACAAAAGGAAAGCAAAATGATAAAAACCATTCATCATCACTTAGAGATAATCAGTTACTATTCTTGCCACTTTTATATTTACTCTACACACACACTGGCACATATGTACCTGCTTACACTTACAAATATGCAGAGGTACCTATTTTACAGCCTATTTTTTTCCTTTAAAAGGTTGTTGATATGTATTCATATGCCATGTGTTTATTAAGCAACTAGTATGTGCCAGGCACTATTCTGGGCAGGAAATTTGTGAACCAAAGGGGCAAGTTCCAGATTTCATGGAGTTGAGAACTGATTCTAGTGGGGGTATAAGGAAAGCAGAGCAAAAAGAAGAAAATATGGTGAAAACACAATAGGCAGATGTGATAGATGGAGTGTGTGGAAAGGCAGTGGGGCATTTTCAGAAAATGATGTTAGCAGTGAATTGAGTGACAACAGGAAAGAGTTAGAGAGGGGACAACATGAACAGAATTATATTTAAAACAAAAAACCACCCAGCACCTCTTGCTGTGAAAGAATAGGTTGCAGGGAGGAAGAGTATACAGAGGGATACCACTAACGAGATAATTAAAGTGGTCTTGGAGAAAGATGATAGTGACTTGAAACATGAAGTTCAAGCCATTACCATAGAAAAACTTTATTCATGTCATCCAGGGGCTTTCACGTATTCCAAAAGTAACTAATGCATGAGCAGAATCTAGTAGTAGCCTTAGGTGGAAGAATATCCATGAGAATCTTTGCAAATTTTAATCAGGGAGGAGAGAACTCTTTAGCCTGGAGTGGCACTAGCGGGGTCAACATTCGAAAGATAGAAGGGGAGATGAAAAAGACAATGTGAACAGGAGACAATGAAGAGAGAAAAGGAAAGTGTCAAGGAGAGACATAAAAATGCAGATATTGGGTAGTTGTGGGTGGTGATGAAAATTTCTGCTCATGGCACCTGTGACAAAAGTCCTTTACCTCCTTCACTGTTGTGCCACTAGGAGAAATGAGCTAATTATTAGGAATTTGCAAAGAAGGATACAATCCAGTGGTTATTCACAGCTAAAGGGCTCTATGGTGTGAACTGTGGTGGAATCTTATTAAAATATGAAGATAAGCAGCACAGAGTTTCAGGCAGGAGCAGATCTGCAGAGTAGCTAGATGTCATCTCAAAATCACTTTCCTGATAATTACACGTAAAGGGCTTGGTCTACGCTCTCTTTCATGCACTTAACTCCAATTGAAGTCAATTATAAATAGAGAGTCTGACTTTTATGCTTTCTCAGAGTTTATTTTCACACCCTTTCTTCTAATCAGTCCCTTTTTCTATTCTCATATAGTGTTAGCTAGTATCTTTCTCCCTAGTGAGAGAGAAAGAATGAGTGACAGATTTAGAATCAAAGTTGTTGCTTCTTTACTCAGTCTGAATATGAGGAGTAGGGAGTGTGTAGAAATAATTTTTTGTCGGAATTATCCAGTCAGTAATTGGCAAAGTTCTCTATCACAGAATAATTGCTTAATGTGGGGAAGAGCAGGGATTGTAGAAAGAGCAGGCACTTTGTACAGGAGAGATAATGATTCAAATCCTGGGTCTGGTGTCTGCTCTGTATCTTTGTTTACTTTGTAACCTTCCTTGGGGCCTTGAGTCTGTCCTGTCATCTGCAAAATGGAGGTGGGACAGCCTATCTTGCAGTCATTCTGATGAATACACATGAGCATAGTGAAACATGCCTCACATCTTAGTCATTTTCTTTCTTTCTTTTTTTTTTAAAGATTTATTTATTTTTATACAAGAACCGGGGCACAGGCCAGATGCGTGGGAGGGTGAGAGGATTCACCAGAGACAAGAGTAGGGAACACTCTGCTTCACCATGTGGGATTCTCGCCAGCCGGCCGGGATCGAACCCGCACTGCAGAGGCTGCGGACAGCTTTACAGTGTGGTGCTCAACCGCCTGTGCCACTAGGGAGGCCCTTAGTCATTTTCTTCTTGTCTCTGATTTGTACTATCTGGGTGATGTGATCAGCCTAGCCCTCCTTCCCTGAAGTCTACTTCTATGTGGACACATCCACATTGACATAGTCCAAAATATGACCTTGTCTCTCTTTCAGTTGTCCCCTGTCTTCCTGCCCACTAAATCCTGCTGCCACATATTAGTGGACGAAGCTCAGGTATTTTATGCCATCAGCTCATTGGGCCACAGTTTGGATCTGTCAACCTTGTGATGGGCCATGTAATGTGCAAATAATGACACCTCTTAAAATATTTTTAATCTTTCATCTTGATGGATACTTTCGTGCTTCACATTTGTCCTTTGAAGAAGGAAATGAATAGCTCTTCTAGATGAAGGGTAATTTCATACCAAGAGCTACGTGAACACCAAGAATATGTTGAAATATCTTCCTAAAGGACAGAGTTGTTCAAAATCTCACCCTTCTTCCAGATGGTGGGAAGAAAAGGCAGGTGCACTTTTAATTACACTCAAGTACTGGATCATTTGGGCAGTGAAAAGCCATTGCTGATGCAGTCAGTTTCAGAATTTCCCAGGAGTGGAGTTAAGACAAAAGGACTTGGCCTCAGCCCCAGGTTAAGCAAAGCCCATTTGATTGGCATTTGGAGCTGAATTCATAGTCCGTGTGCCGAGAAAGTCACAGTTAGAGGAGATTTGGTTTCTGATCTTGGTTTCATTTCCTTTCTTCTTTTTGGTGTGTCTGATTTTACTGAAATGATTCTTTTTTTAAAAAAGGATTTTTTACTTTATTATAATTAGTCTTTCTCTTGGTCCCTTATTTAGGTTTTCTAAATTCCTGCTATGAGAGAGAACATCCGGTATTTTTCTTTTTCTTTCTGCTTTATTTTGCTGAGCATGATCCCTTCCAGCTCCATCCATGTTGCTGTAAATTGCATGAGTTGATCTTTTTTGATTGCTGAGTAGTATTCCATTGTGTATATGTACCACATCTTCTTATCCAGAGAGATTACGGTCAAAATAAGGGGGGTTGGGAATTGTATGGGGACTATAACCAAGATGAAAAAGCATACAGTGTGCAAAAATGAAAAAAATGATGTAAAAAAATATAGGAAATAAAGTATATATTAAAAAAGAGGATTTATTTTATTTATGCATACAAGAGTTGGTATGTAGGCCAGAGGTGCGAGGGGTGAGAGGAGTCACCAGAGACAGAGTGGGGAGCAGAATAGGCGGATCCGCTGAAATGCACTGCTGAGGGGAGCTGCGGGCGAGACAGGAGAGGTCTGCTGCTGGGGACCCCTGGCCGGGGATCAAACTCCAGCTGCAGAGGCTGCAGATAGCTTCATAGTGCTGAGATTTAACCCCTTGCACCACCAGGGAGACCCCTGAAATGATTCTTAACCTGCTCCATACTTGCTGAGAAACAGGTTTACTGTAAAATATTCCACAAAATGGAACCCATCCAGGTTAATTGGATGAAGCAATGGAGGGTATTAGCTGAATTTTATTAAAAACTTACTGTGTACCAAGTGCTTCATGTGCAGAGATCCTCTTGCAACCATGTGAGGTAGGCAGTCTTAGTTTCCCCATTTTACAGGTGAGTAAACAGGTGCATCAAATGATTAATTTCTTCAGGGTTATGTAGGAACTGTCTTGAAGTCAGGCAGCCTGATTCCAGCATCTGCCTGCTTAGCAACCAGGCTGTGCTGTCAGTATAGACTCACGCATTAGAAGCCCAGTAGACTGACTCCAGAGCCTCGGGTCTGAGTGTTGCCACGTGTTTGCTTGAGCCCTTACAGTTTCTGATATTTAGTTATTAGGCTGACAATGCAGCTTTCCCAGTCACAGAAGACAAATAACTATGTATTAAGTAAATATGATATTCCAGGTGTTTTATATACAAGATTAACTATTCCTTTAAAATACCTGACAGGTAAGAGAAATTATTTAGCTTGTGGTAAAATTTTTATTTATTTTTTTCTAATTAAACTTATTTTCATTCATTGTTGTTCATTTTTGGACAGTCTTTGATTTCTCCCCTCAGGTGTAGTCCCCCATAGTTCTCCCACCACCACAACACCCGTGATCTGTCACCAAAGTCCCTTGTGCTCTTCTCCCCTCCCCCCACCTGTTTTGATGGGCTTGCTCCCCCTCCCCTGCTAGGATGACTCAGATCTATGGTCAGTTTGCAAGTTTTGTCTTTTTTCCTGACCTGTCGTTCAGTTTCCCTGTATTATTGTGGTAAAGTTTTCAAATAACATGTCCTAGACCTGTTGGATCCAAAGCTATCTGGAGGCAACCTCTACACTCTTTCTAGGCGGGTAGAGTAGAGAAACTAAGATTGCCTACCTCACACAGGAGTGTGGAGAACTAAACAAAAGATCCTGCCATGGAGACAGTCACAGTCCTCTGTGTATTTAATATGTTTCATCTGACCAGCCCCCGGCTCCTCTATGTCCCTACCCACCACACCTGTTCCTTCACAGGGTGTCACCTTCCATGCCATTAGTGACTGCTTATGACAATCCAGAACTATGCTATGTTCTTTCCTACTTTTTGATTCTCAAGATATCTCTGAAGTAGGATTTAGGCTGTCCTCCTATGAATACAGGAGGAAAGAAAGGAATGACAAGAGCAAGAAGTAACATTTTATTGAACACTTACAATGCACTGGTCAGCATCCTAAGAACTTATGTAGGGACTACTATTTTTTCCTTGTCATAGGTGAGAAAACTAAGGTTCAGGGGGAATACCAAGCCCATGTCAGCCAGCCTGACTCCAGATTCAATAGTCTTAGTCCCATTTCTTCCTCACAGCACCTCTTCAAAGCACCTTAATTCATCTCTGCTGATGAGGAAGCCAGAGCTTAGAGAAGATATGCTGACTAAGGATACACACCCATATGTGTCAGAGCTACGATGCAAACCCAATTTCCTGCCTTCCAAAGTCCATGTTTGTAAGGTATTATGTGGCTTCCCCTACTTGCATTTCAGTGAGTGAGGCCTGTACTGCTTCCAGTATTTCAGATTGAAAGCCACTTGCGACACTTGAAGCCACAGTTAAATAAGTTCTCTGAATCTTATCCTAAGGGCAGGTAACATTCCTTTGCCCTTGGCTCCACTGTCATTTCTATAATGTAGTTAGAGAGTGTGGGATTCAGTCTGACATTGCGTGATAGGAGGTTCAATGGTCCCCTGACCTGTGGTTATATCTGAAACCAGGTATGATCACCGGTGAGTGCATGAGTGACCCACAATCCTAAACAGAAGAGGTTTTCCTGCTGCTTAGAGATTTTCTTCATCCTATGATGTCCCAAGCAAGAAACCTGTCTGAATCAGCTATCTGCACCAAAAGGATGTAAAACTACTATTTTATTTAATTAACAATTCTGTCACTAATTAGAACAAGGCTTTGCTGGAAGGTCTTCTGGTCTGGGTAGGATTTGCCTTCTTTTAGTTGACACCTTAAATATCTGGGGTCTCATGTGGGAAAGCAGGGATCTGAAGGATCTTCTTGAAAGGTCTCTCATCTTCCAAATGCTAGCCCAATCTGCTAGGCCGCCATAAGCTGAAGCAGGAAACATATACAATGTCATTTCTGATATATTCTGCTCATGAAAATAAGTATAACATCAACTAGTATTCACGGGGTGGGGGGAGAAAAATTCTACTCCTTAATGAGAGGAGCTTCAAGATCAGTGTGGCCATATTTGCAATCTGTCACATTTTCCTTATTTGGTTCCTTCTATGCAGAAATTTCCAAACTCTTTTCTGCTCATCAATCACCACAAATCTGGTGAATTTCAGAAACTCTGTTCCCTGAAGCCTTGTCAGTCCCACAGACCATTCAATTCCTTCCTGGTTATGGTAAATAATTTAAGTCATAATTATCTTTTATAGTTCTTAAAATTGAATTATTTTGTTTGACGTGAATATTGCCACTGTGGTTTTCTTCTGGCTGGCTTTTGCCTGATAAAGTTTTGTCCCTTAAATTTTCACATTTCTTTATCATTTATTGAATATTTTTATTTCTTACCCAGTCCCAGAATTTTTTATTAGGGCAATTTGACACATTTGAATTTATTATAAATAACTCTTTTATCTTTATTTAGCTTGTTTTACTTTGTTCTCCTTACCTTTTATCAGGAGTTTTGAAGTCATGCATTTCATCTCTTTGCTTGTAGGGGTTAACTTCATGTTTTCTTACATATAATCTATATGCATATACTCTGCCTACTCTAAATAAGACAGCATGTTTTCACAACTTATTTCCCTCTAACTTGTCTCTCCCATGCCTTACTGAAATAACATGGAATTTTAGTTCTAGATGGTTATTTGTTTCCATTAAAAAGCCAAACCCTTTGAATATGTCTTTCAGGGAGCCACCAACAACACAGAATAAATAAATCTCTGTAAATAAGGTCCATTTACCCACTTATGGATAGGAATTAGAGTTATTATTTTTGTAGTTAATGCTGAGTTGAGAAGTCCAACTGAGAGGTGGGACTGGGATAAGTTAAAATGTAATGACATTCTTTCCTCTCACTGATAATCAGTCATTTTTCTTGAATAAGCATTGTGCAGATTGCTATAAGCCTTTGGGTAATTTCCATATATCTAAAAATATTAATTCTGGAAGTTTGTTTTTTATGGAAGGATGGAATTTATATTTCCTGACTGTCATTTTTTGCTCATTGAGGATGTCATTACTCTCATTGATTTTTGTCATTGATTTTGTTAAAGAGTTGTGTTTTTCTGCTTTATAATGTTTTCTTAAAGCTTAGCCATTGTGGATTATATAATGTTGGGTGCTGGATTTTGCTGTATTCCTTTACATATTGTTGGGCTTTGTGCTGGGATATAATAAATGACTTGGAATAAGTTTGCTTCTTTTAAGGCTTTGTGAGCTTTGTGAAAGTAGTTACAGAATAGTTTTTAATCAGAGGTTAATTTGGTTCTCCTGTGTGAAAACTAGTATGCAAAAGCCTTGTTTCAATGAGATCTGCAGGCTAGAAGAGAGTTCTCACACACATGCAACCCGTATACACTACAGAATCCAACCAGAAGAGACTTACTTTACAGGCACCTATGCAGCTTGGCTGCCCCACAGTAGGAGGGAGGAAGCCTGTCTTTGCCCAGCAACAGCCCAGCTAATGAGGCAACCCCCATCCCAATAATAAAAAAGAACTTTCCTTCTTTGTTTTGGGGAAGAGTGCCAGGGTCCCACCTGAGTCTGCTCTGTCTTGTTTTTGAATAAAGCCATATTCCTTGTGAGATAACCAGCTTTGTATTTGTTTGACATCAACATCTACTAATGTAGTATCTTCTGAGGACTCTCCTCAATACCCTGTGGTTGAGGTGGGGTTTCCGTGGTGCCCAATTTGAACAGGCATTCCCAGCCTGTGGGTGCTCCCGCAATGATTCCATCCATTCCCTTTCAAGGCTTCTCCAGAGTTGGAAGTTTTTCACATACATGTGCAGATTAGACAGAGATTTGAGGGGACCCTTCTGCAGATCTTTAGACTTATATTTTGTGTAGCTTCATTATCTTTAGTATTCTGCCCACAATTTGACATCTCTGAACTGTATTCTTCTCTCTCCTCAACTAGCAACACTGCTGAGATATTAGGATTTTCTTTTCCTTCACCTAGACCTGGAAATACCCCAAGTAGTAAATTGGGAAAATCACAGGACTCAACTATTTTGTTTTTTAACTTTTGGGCACTATTTCCCTGTGTTGTCTGTTGTCCAGTGACTGAAAACCAATGATTCATCTATTTCATCTGGTCTTCCCATTGGTTCAAGTAGACCCTGAGGGCAGTCCCTCTGTGCCCTCACAGCCAGAGGTGGAAGCATCACTAGCACTTTCATTGAAATAGAAACAGTGCCTAGTTTTACTCTCACTGGCCCTGGGATCACCATTTTTCTTATATCCCATGCTTTCCTTCAGCTTAGCTTTTTTTTTTTTTTTTATCTTTTTTTTTTTTAAAGAGGCATGTATTTATTTATTTGTTTGTTTGTTTGTTTGTTTATACAGTCAGAAGCCAGGGAGGGTGAGAGAATTCACCAGAGCCAGAGCGGGGAGCAGAGCAGGCAGGCAGACCGAACAGCGTGCGGCAGGAGAGGTCTGCGCGCCATGTGGGACCCGCCTCTAGTGGCCGGGGAGCAGCCGGGGATAGAATCGGCGCCGCAGAGGCCGCGGGCAGCTTCACAACCCAGCTCTCAACCGCTGCGCCACTGGGGAGGCCCAGCCTTCAGCTTAGCTTTATTTTCTTTTTGCTAAAATATATATCCTGTTGGAAGGGCTTCGTGGGTGGTATGCTTTCTGAGCCTTTGTATGTCTAGAACTATCTCTCTTCATTTGTTGACTGGGAAAACAGATCCATGTTCAAAACAGAAAGAGTTAAAAGATATTGCTCTATTCTTTACCACAAACAATGTTTCATACAAGATTTCTCATATCAATTTGTTGATAATCTGTTTTCATCTTTTTAGAAGCATTTAGAATTTCCTATTTTTTTTCTTGGAATCCAGAAAGGCATGTATTCCATGAATTAAAACTCAATTGCTTTTATGGGAAGAGGCTGTGGAAAGATATTTTAAAATATAACATTCTGAGGGAAATGTGAAAAATGGATTTTTCCTCCTCGCAGATCTTTATGAGCTCCTTATCTCACATAGACTTTCCTGGACACCCCAGATCTGTCTCTGTCCTCCTTATTGCTTTGAACAGGCTATTCCCAGCTCAAAATATATAAATATTTTCCAGTCTTCCAGTGGTGCTTGCTTTATTCTGTAGAATATTTAGGATTCTGCAATTTTGGCCTGTGTTTCTTGTTTATTTGACATTCCTTTCTACTTCATTCTTTGCATAAAAAATTAAAGCTTAGTGAGTTATCTCCTATAAATTACAGGTTTTTTACAATGGAGTATATAAATGCTCTGAAATTAAATATATCAAATTTGTAGCTAGGTTTAAAAGAAAAAATATTTCAGGTAGAGACCCAAGTTTCAATATGAGAATGACATATACTAACTGGTAAATGTTATAGCCTATGAAAATTAATTTGAGTTTTAAATAGGCACAATTCAATGATATTAGAGGTGACAATGTGTTAAAGAGAGCATTACAATGCCCATTTTATTTTGTGAATTGTTCTCAAATTCTCAAATAAATTTAATGTAATGTCATTAAAATTGAATTCAGTCCACGGAAGGCTTCAGCTGTTGATTAAAAGTATTTGAAATAGTTTGTGTGTGTGTGTGTGTGTTTTAATTTAGTATGCCTGCTTTTACACAGCATAAGAAATTGCTATTTCTTTCCCAATTATTCATCACGAAAGAAGGAAAAAAGACAATATAATCTGGGGTAAGAGATTTTTTGTAAGTACACGGTTTTAGAAGTGCCAATTTCAATCTTATTCTACCGTAGCATGTTCTGAAGTTTGATAGACACTTGTAAGGTGAGAAAAGAATAAGTTACTTTCTCTTTGGATTTTAACATTATGAACAAATACGTATTTAAATATTTTGAGCAACAATATTTGTTGACATTCCTCTGTGACTACAGCATAAATGATTTTCAGTGACTAGTATGTATCTCTGTGGCTGAAATTATTTTATTAAGGGGTTCTGTTTCCTTAGGGACTCTGGACAAATTGCAGAGTTCAAAAATATAATCTGGAAGAAAAGAATAACAAAAAAAATTGGTGGAAGAAGAAAATATCAGAAAACACATATTTAGGAGTTGACCTTATGAAAACAAAATCACATGGCCTCTAAATTTCTGCTATAATTTTTGGTATCTGCTCTAATCTCCCCACCAGCAGTTATGTGGACACTGGTGGTGTGTTTTGGGTGGACCCAGGGAAGAGTGGAAGAAACTTGATCACCCAGCTCGTGGGTGTGGTTCCCACTAGAACAAAGGAGATCGGGTCTGAACTCAGTTAATGCATCATTATTCTGGCCTCTGATGTTCTCATACTTCAAAATGAAGAGGGCAGGAAATTACAATTAATAGACAGAATTTTAGTTTCAAATAGCACCAGCCCATATTGAAAGACTGGTAGAAAAGGAAGCTCTTTTGAAAGTCAGTGCTTTTAAAATTAAAACAAAAAAAAAAAAGGAAGAAGTAGAAATAAAACATGCTGAGGATTGTGGAGAAAAAGTGAAGGTCCAAGATTTAGACAGAAAGGCAAGTATGTTATCCAAAGTACAAGGTGCACTTGGGAGTGAGTATCTTTAAAATATCTTCAAGAAACTCCTGAAGTAAACACGTGCAAGGCAGGAATCCTGTCAACGCGAATCCCTTATAACGAATGCCTGGTTTCAGCCAGACACTACAGAAGGAACAGCATCTGTTGGGGATAGAAAGTCTGCATGGGTTTAGTTGTGCCAAATCAAAACTGTTGCAGTGATCATTCAACTTGGGGGAGGAACTTGATCCCCAGGTGCAGGGGAGTTTTAATTTTTCAGAAAGGCAGAAAGGCAAAGAGTCAAAAATGTCTATGTTGTGAGAAAGAATTTAGGAAAGCAGAAATGATTACTCCCACAAATGCTGGCTGCTTACATTCAAATGGGCACTTATGTACTTTACTGGTGACAATGGTAAGCTAGTATGGTTCTCTTGAAAGCAATATGGCAACACAAAGCAAGAACTGTAGAAACAGTCATGGCCCTTAACCCACGAATCTCACTTTGGGGAATGTGTCCGAAGGAAATAATTTCACAGAAGCAATACATCTATATGCAAGAAAATAGTTGGTGTAGTAGTGTTACAACAGCTACAAAATGTCTCTGAGAAACAATGCATGTATAAAACAGCTGTGAAGCTGTTTAGTAAATTATGGAATGTTAAGTCTATGGAATATCATTCAGCCATTAAAATTATAATTATGAAAACCATGAATAATAAGCAGCAATGTTTATACTAAGGTGTTAAAGTGTAAGAGAAATTGGAATTAAAGTGTAGGGGAAAGAGGAATTAAAATACTATGCATATTATGATTGCATCTCCTTAAGAATATGTAAGTGAGTGGAAAGACAACGTGCAAAATTTAACATTGGGTTAGTTTGTGGACTTGTAGATTATTTATTTAAAATTATATTTAATAAATTATAAATGTATTTTAATAAATCACAGTGAAAATAGAACTAATCAACAGGTATAAAATTAAGAAATAATGGAGTAAAATAGGCAAAGTATATGTATAAGGCAATATTGTCCGATACCTGTGGAAATTTGTTTGGTTCAGCAGAGGAGGATCACTGTAAATATGTGTAATATCAATCAGCTTTTATAATAAAAATGATGATACATGTGATGTGAGTAAAATGAAAGTGGTCTAAGCCCTGGTGAATCGTGAATAGTTTTCTTTTGATGGCTTCACTTACAGAGGTGGAGTGTCAACAGGAAAGGCAAAACCACTAGCTTATCAGAGAATAGATTTGCTGGGTCCTGATTTCCCATTGCAGTGACCCCTGTCACTTCCACTCCCTCCAAAATGTACCCTCATGTATTTAACACAAGTAATGGAATATAGAATTTGTATGCATCTGTGTATGTGTTTGCCTTTACCTTTTAAAAATTGAGGACCATTTTGTACATAAAAGATGATGTATGGGGGCCTCTCCTGTGGCACAGTGGTTGAGCGCTGGGTTGCGAAGCTGCCCGAGGCCTCTGCGGCACCGGTTCAATCCCCGGCTGCTCCCCGGCCACCAGAGGAGGGTCCCACATGGCACACAGACCTCTCCTGCTGCCCGCTGCTCCCCTCAGCAGTGTACTTCATCAGTCTGCCTGCTCTGCTCCCTGCTCTGGCGCTGGTGAATTCTCTCACCCTCCCGCACTTCTGACTTTACCCAGTGCATGTACAAACAAACAAACAAACAAATAAATAAGTAAATAAATAAATAAGTAAATAAATAAATAAAAATACATGCCTCTTAAAAAAAAAGATGATATATGTAAACTATAAGTGCATTTTAATGAATATGAAGTGAAGCTTTGTGCAGCTACTGTCTGGACTGGAAGCTGGGATGTGACCAGCTCCTCAGAAGCTTCCAGTCATGTCCCTTCTTTCACACATCAATGGTAGCCACAATCACAAAATGCCACCCTGATTTTTTTTTTTTTTCGGCTAATAATTCTCTGGTTCCTCTTGCTTAATCTCATAGATCCCAGGTGCACAGAATTACATTAGTCATCATTTCTGCTTCATGGAACACTGCTATAATTGGTCTGTCCTTAGATTGTTATTTTCATTCCATTTCATAGTAACATGATAAAAATTATGAATTCATCACCTAACCCAAGAATTAAGACATTATCACTAACTATACAATTCAATTGCCTCCTTCCCAGAGGTACCCAGGATCATGAATTGAGTGTTATTCTTTCCTTGCTCTTTTTAGAGATAGTTTTAATATCTGTATATGTATCTTCAGAAAATATATGTTTAATTTTGTCTGGTTTTGAATTTTCATGGGTGGAATTATATTGCACATATTCCTCAGTGGCTTGATACTTCCCCTAAAATTATATTTACAGGATTCATCTCTGTTGATGTGTCTTGTCTCTAGTTTATTTTCACCTCTAAATAGTGTTTGAGTGTGTGATTATACCATGATTTATTTATTTAATGTTATAGACTTTTTTTTTCTAGCTTCCAAAATTCTGACTAGTACTAAAATTCTAAAATTCTGACGAATACTGCTTTGAACAATTTTGAACTTGTCTCCAGAGTTTCTCTAGGCTATATACTGCAGATACAAAATATAAATTTCATTAGAATATTGAAATCAATATTCAACCAAAATTGAACCCACACATAAATTTCATCCTAATAGCATCAATTCTATTACATAAAAATAAAATCAGAAATATATAAAATTGCATAAAAATGTAATCATAATTTAAATATTAAAAATTTTAGTGTCCCAATTTTAAACATTTGAAATGGCACGTTAATTTCTCAGTGCTATTAAACAATACCAGTTCTGTCAGTGATACTGAGATCATCGTTTCTCCATTTTTGCAATAGACACTAAATCTGAACTAGGGTCAGGTGAAAAATAAGGTATCACTTGACCCACTCTGCCAGTGCAGGGTTCTCTGGTAGCAATGTTGGCACCACTTATTATGCATTTTGTCATTTCTAATAATACCAAGCTAGTGGAAAGACATAACTTCATTTCAAATCATGAACTTGAAAATTTGGTATATTTTGATGATGCAATTTTATTGAAGCAAATTGAAGTTTTGCATATTGCTTGTAGAAGAACTTGTCTGATTATTTTCTCAACTAGATTTAAGGCTAATGTCTTCAGATATGTCTTTTAATTTCTAATATTTTTGGTTCTAATTTTTCCAGCTCCAATCAAACTGAGCAAAATATTTTTAAATCTCAGATTTAGAAATGAGGCAATAAAACAATGTAATTAGCTTTCAAGTTTAAAAAAACGGGAAGTCATATGAAATGTCCATTTGTATCTCAGCTTTTCACTATTTGAACAATAATTTCAGGTCCTCTTTTGAATTGATTGATGGTATAATTTTTTCAATAGTTTTCAGGTACGAAATACTTGCATTTTGAAGGCAGGCACATGAATTAGACTGTTTCTCCAGCATCTTGTGACAAACAAATTATTTCACTGTGTGCTAACATATATTTTTTAAAAGGCATCTTGTGTAAGTATAATACAAAGATGTTCCAAAGCCTCTAATATGTCATGTAGGTTTTGACTTAGGTAGGAGAAGGATAATGGAAGTGGGCCAGCGTCACTGTGTTTATGACTGGTAATTCTGTGATGTTAATGTCAGAGTGAACATACCACTGAGGGATGTGAGCAAAATGTTACACATGTGTGATTTCTATTCCATTTATCGTCCTTGCTATATTGTTTCATGAATGACAACTGTATCACACTTATGTTAATTGCTTTTTGCTGTAGTTAAGCAACATGATGAAAAAAATTATGTCCATGCAATGGACATATATAAGACATCACATTAAACAGCTGTAGGAAACATTCTATTCAACCATATGTGTAATTTCAGCATTTTCTGGTTATAAAACAAATTTAAATAAACATTTAAATATTGGAATTATGGAGATGCATTCTCTGATCATAATGCAATTAATGAAGGAATCAAAACATTTAGATGATCAATTTGGAAATTTAAAGGCATATATTTGTACAATAAACCCATGGATCAAAAAATAAATCATGTTGGAAATTAAAAAATGTTTGAACTACAATAATGAAAATGTTGCATGTTAATTACTGAGGATTCAACTAGATGGGAATATATAGCCTTAGAGTATAAAAACGCTGACATTTGAAAAGTAGAAAAACTAAAAAAGTCAATAAGCTAATCATCCCAATCAGGATTAGAAAGCAGCAGTGAAATAAACTCAAAGAACAATAACAATAAAAAATAAAGCATTTAAATTAAAAGAGTAGCATTTAATGAATACAATGGAAACTTATAGAGAATTTAAAAAGACAAAGTGTTCTTTGAAAAGACTAAGGTAATTGACAAGCCTATGGGTGATTGTGAAGAAGCAAAAAGAAATGACAAGAACTATATTAAGAATGTGAAAGTGTGGAAGCTTGCTGACATTAAAAAGATAATAAAATACTAATTTATAGTCAGTGTCATGGAAATAAATTAGAAAATGAAGATGAAATAGGTTATATTATATTAAAATATAAGGCACAACATATAAATAGAGTGTGCTCTATAATTGGTTATATTCACCATTCCAACTCAAGACACAACAAGAAAATTTATAGGGCTATAAACATTAAAGGAATTGTATTAGTAGTTGAATTTTTTTCCACAATGCAAACTGAAGGACCAGATGGCTTCCCTGGCAAGTTTCACCACAAATTCAAGATCCAAAATCTCTTGGAAAAGAAATTCAGTCCTTGACAATTCATTCAAGAGGTATGAAATAGAAGGGATGTCCCCAAACTCACTTAATAAAGCTAGTTTAATCTTAACACTGAGAACTGAAAAGGATTACTCAAGAAAGGAAAAACAGATCCCTTATAAACATAAATAGATGTAAAAATTCCAAACCAAATAGTAACTTGAGTCCATTAATATGTAAGAGGGATAATAATATATTATGAACACTTTGGGTTTAATCCAAGAATTCAAAATTATTTAATTAATTATTATTTAGTTATTTAAATTTTTTTATTTAAGCAAACTGAGATGTTTCTGAACCCATAAAGATATTTACAGTATTTTTATTGTTTTTATTGAAGTAACATTGCATTATAACATTATACGTTTCTGATGTACATCATTGTGGATCTGATTTTTATTAAATCTTATGTTTAAAGTGACACACTGAAAGCTTTGCCTTTGAAATCAGTAAAAGATAAGAGGTTCCCATTTTCTCTTCTTTTAGTATTTGTTGGAAATAGCAGCTAGCATAGTAAAGTATGAAAAAGAAATAAAAAGGAAAGTAAAGAAACTTAGCTGTCATTTTTAAAGTCAAATCATGAGTATTATTATGATGAATATTATTTTACACTGCATCTGTAGTATTTTTATCAGTTGCTAGGCTCATCATTATTTTCCATTAAGAAAAATGATGCTAATTAAATTTTGACATTACCTCAACACTAGTCCTGCGAACTATATGAATTAGTCTTTATTTGTAGAAAGGAACTTGTCAGTATCTCCAGTCTTAAGATGTAGGTGAAAACTGCCTTCAGTTTTATTGTGTAATGTATGGTACATAATGATTTTGCACTCATTGCAGTAACAACCTGTCACACAACTTTACCTGAATGTGGATATTTTCCTTGCTGTATAACACTTGGTTATTGTTTTGCAAGAAAATATGATATTTTGATTATTTCCTTCCATTCTGAATATTTACTGCATAGATAACTAGTTTATGCTCTATTATGTTTCTGTTTTTCCAACACTCAATATTTCTTCTTTCCAAGACTTAATGTAGTGTCATTGTTCTAAAGACATTTTAATTAGCAGTTACTCTCAGCAAAGATAGTACTGACTATATACAAAATTTGGTTGATATGACAATATAAACATCCATAACCAAATTCAATCATTCATAGGAAATGGTGACTACTATCTGGAAAACAGTGATTATAAATTAGACTATAAAATTCATTACCATTTCTGAGGTGTTAAATTGTATAAAAATACACTTTGGAATTTCTTAAATATAGGACAACTGAGTAAGTTTGTAGGCTACAGGATCACTATAGAAAAATTGCATTTCTTTACTGACAATATATAAACGATGAACTAGCAGAATTGGATTTGTCCAGTTTTTACCCAACTTAGAACAACAGCATGAGGTGCAGCAATGTGCATCACAGCAAACTTTCCTTCTGGAACGTGCTCTTCTTCCAGTCAAAGGACTTTCCCACTCCCTCCACACCCAACACATATGTTGGGGGCCAACTCCCTTCATTGTTTCTCAAGGGGTTTCGTACATAGCTTTTGCAATGGCTCAGCTCCATGAATCTTTGTATGACTTCTTGGCCATTCCAGAACTGGATTTGGAGGATGAAATCACATCTGAGTAAGTTTTCCATCTAGTATCGACTTTCCAAAACCTTGAATTTAACATCTCTAACATGTGCCTGCTTTTTTTCCTTTACGAAACAAGGAATATGGAAAAGGTTTAAGTCATTCAATGTTTCCATAGGACAGGAAAAATCACCATAAGATCTTTTTCTCTGTTTTGTCATTTGGGATCCTTATCTGTGTATTTCCCAAATAAGTACTTTTTACTAAGTACTGATACTTAGAATAGCTAATTTAAATAAATGATCACAGTGTTTGTTATTGGAGTTTACACTCAAAGAGCTCATAAATTTTTTTTTGAAGATTCTAAGACCATGAGAGTGACAGTAGGGTCATTTTTAGGTGACATCTCAAATCTGAAAAGAATTTGACCAGAAAAAAACATCTTTTTCTCTGACTACTTTATGCTCAATACTTCAGAAAACTTCCAAGAGTTGATCAGGCAATCTTATCTTGCACTAAGTAAACTCTAATGATGGCCACTTTAGATTGGCAAACCTTTTATGACTCCACTTTTAGTAGCTGACCGTTTTGTAAGGCATGGCATGACCAAGAAATCACCTGCCTAATGAGACAGGTAAGAAATCTGTTTCAGACATGTGGGTGCTTATCTTTTCACTCCTGCGCCAATTATTTCTGCAGCCATTGTAGTCCTTCTCCCTGGGTGATTCCTTTGACTTCATCAGGTAATGTGCCTTTTTTGTTAATCACACAATATGGCTTTCTTATCGACTTACCTATGCTGTGCTCTTTCATTTTCCATCTTGGCCATTGTGCTCTGAGTACAGGAGTGAAATAAGATACATTTACTGTGTTCCTTTGAAAGAAAGCAATTGTCAAAATAATACCATCCTACTCCATATATCTCTTCCCCAAGTGACACAGCTGACGGCTTTATTGACAACAACAAATGTTTACTTTGGGGACTGTTGCAAAGCCAATATTGCCAGGGAGGAGAAAAAGAAGTGTCTTTCAGTTTCCATCATCAGCAATCAAATTATATTTAAAGTCTTACTACAAAATTTGTATTACTGAAATGTGAAAACCAGGAACCTGGACACCTTGGTAGAGTTTTGGGGATGGACACAACTATGTAATTATATTGTCTATTTTTTCTTTATTAGAAAGTTATTCAGACTAATAAGCTATAAGCCATTCTCACATCAATTTTGCAGTAATTTCCTTTAATCTGTTTTGTGAGCACATTTACTATAGAGCAGAACTGACAGGAGAAGAATTTTGTCCTGAATATCTGTTAATTTGATGAGCTGTTTTCTTGATCTGTCTGTCTAGGAAGATGACAAAATTCTCGAAAATTATTTAACATTTATACTTCATGACTACATTGAAGTTCCTTTCACTACTTATTCTATCAGAATAGAGGAAATTGTCTCCCACCCCACTGGGTTCTTCTCAGGCTGGACAAGTAATCAAAACATCAGATGGGATAGCAAAGGAAAAAAATCAATTTAATAACACACAAATAAGATCTTACACTGTTGTAAATTCTAAACTGAAATGCCATGAACCAGGAATATTTATCCTGTGTTAAAAGCCCTGGGATCAAGGGGCAAGAAAGGGAGACTTCACATTACAAGGGGTTTTACTCTGACACTAAAAAGAGGAGATTCTCACATAGGGAGGACATGGTCACTGAATATGTACATACCTATACCTGGATGAAACCCCAAAACTGCATTTTTCTAGATTGTAAAATGAAGGATGGAGACAAAGTCAAAGAGTCTCTAGTCTTTAGGTCTTTACTTTTCTTAAGTTAAAACAATTTATATTCTTTAAATAATGGTAATTGACTTCTCAAAGCTCAGGGATCCTCAATTGACCTTTAGTGACAGAATCTTACTCTGGGGATGTTGAGAAAAGCCTACGGATCCTTTTGGGGAGATTGATCCCACAGCAACAATACTTCTATAATAATGAGCAGAAGTTAAGAGTGTTGGCTCTGGACTCAGGTAAAGTTACTCAGTGTCTCTAGTCTCAGTTTCTTCATCTGTGAAGTGGGAGTAATAAATGTACTCATCTCAGGGTTTAAAAAGAAAATGTAGATAATCACATAGCACAGAGAAAGAATGCAAGAAAATGCTCTACAGATGTTAGCTATTATTGTTAGTAGCATAGAGTTAATGAGCTGAGGAAGTGTATCATTACAGTTATGGTATAAGGGATATAACTTAATTTATACCACATCTGATATCATGAGCCAGGTTATTAAAAAGGCTTGTAGTGTTCTTACCAAAAACAGCAACAAAAAAACCCAAAATCTACTCAAAATCATAAAAGATGACCAAAAGAACACAGAACTGCAATGAATTAGACAAAATTACAATGCTAACCCATTGACTATAAAAATTATTTTCTACTTGAGAAGAAAATAAAAGCTAATGCAATGAATAGAAGTGAAATAAAATAACCTTGAAAGTGATGATTAACTGATGAATAGATGATTAGGAAACTCTAAAAATGAAATGTGACCTAGATAAAGTCTTTTGGCAAATGTTTGAGTTCTTAAGAGATACTAGATGTCATATAAAAGAACTTTCAGCCTTATACTGAGACTTTAAAGCAAGCAAGCATACAAACAAACAAACACAACCAGACGTATCAGAAGATGCTTAGCTATATAGATGAGCCAGTTAAAATCTCTTCTCACCCAAAGTAATACAATTCACTGCATTAGCTAGAAAAGGTGAGCCCAGACTCGGGATGTGACATATCCAGAAATGTCAAGCAATAAAGGGAAGGCATTCACTTTATTACCATGAAGATCCAGACCTGGTTAACAATCTTACTACCCCTGACCAATGTATCATTCATTTGCTGAAAAAGTCCCACAAATTTAACATGATAAAAGATGAATCAGAGCTCTTGAAAAAACCATTAGGTCTTAAGTGTTAATTTCCTTAGTGAAATCATCACTCTTATCACCTTGTTATATATGAATCATGGCTATAAAGTGAGAAAGCACTCAGAGACAAGGAGGGCTCAGTTTTATATCTCCCAGCCTAGGTCAGGTCCCTAAACTTCTAGTAAAATCTACCAATTTGTAAGAGCCTATTGAGAAGCCCTGAAAAAAAGGGAAGGAAAGGTCAGGGTGGGATGGATATCTGAACAAATAAAAAATGAAGACATATTTCACAGGGATCTCATTGACTTTTAGAAACACTTTGAACAACAGCCATGGCCACTGGGGTGCTGTAATGACATGCCCCATTATAAAATGTAACACTAAGTAAACGTAGGAGTGGAAATTTAACAATTGAACATTTAATGGCTGCAATTATGGCAAAAGAATAATGAACCTATTAGACAGGAGAACTGGCAATTACTCTACAGCTTATTGGAATACAGCTGTGAAAAAGTAATACAGCAGCATACTTAAGAATGGTTATTAAAAGAGGATAATGCATTTTGTTTACACTGACAGAAGCAATTTTTCTTTTGAAATGAAATGGTGCTTTTGGCTATCAGACATATGAACTCAGATATGATGAATCCTACTATTTAAAGGTAATGCACTTTCAGATATGCCTCTCTAGCTATAAATGATGCCTCCGCTAAGACCATAAGGGTGAGATTTTTTTGGTGGAAGAAACGGAAGAAGATGTCAAAATGGACTTATAAACACTAAATAAATCTCCTGTAGAAAAGTGGGCTAAATTTTAAATGATCCAAATAGCTGCAATAAATGAAACAGCTGTAAGTTCAGAGATGAGAGTTGTCAAGAGAAGGTGTTGAGAACAATTACATGATCTATGAAATCATCATTTTGGTGTCCAGGAGTGATGGATGTGTCCCATTAAATTTTCAAATGTATACACTTCTAAGTACAATTTATATGGCCCTCTCCACTTTCAGATATACCTTTCCAAATGTAGCTATCAGAACCCTGGGACTCAGCCAAACAGCAGACTGGCTGAAAACAATAATCCACATAAAGGGTCAGGCACTGAAGCGCAGTTGAAGTATAAGAAAAGTGTCCTACTTAGGTACAGTTGACAGAATGGAGAAAGGATTTGGGCCCCTCAAGACTGAGAGGTGTGCCTGGACACTGGTTTGGGGGTGGAGGTGGGGGATGTAGAAAAATACATTCTGCAACAACCCATCATGTCTGGCCATTATCAAGGTAGGTTTCAGGAATATAAAATAGAAAGATAAACACATGCAATTTGCAGCAAGATGGATGGAGCTGGAAGGGATCATGCTCAGCGAAATAAGCCAGAAAGAAAAAGAAAAATACCGGATAGTCTCACTCATAACAGGAATCTAGAAAACTTAAATAAGGGACCAGGAAAAAGAATAACTATAAGAAAGAAAAAATCAACAAGAAACTATGAAACAGAGACACACTATGGGGGTCGGGGGAAGGGGTCAAATTGCAATTGCAATTGCAATTGTTTGGGGAATATAAAACAAAAAAAGAAAAAAAAGAAAAAATACTTTGCAACAAATAAAACCATATTTGATGGATTAAAAAAAAAAAAGAAGTGTAAATGTCAAAGAATGCTCGAAGTACCGAGAAATTCCTTGCAGAAGTCTTCTGGTCCATCCCTTGGTCTGTTGGCAAGATAAACCATCCAATTAGAAATTGAGAGGAAAAAAAAGACAGAATTCTACATTTTGAGCATTTCAAGACTGTTTTTGTGATAGTGACAACAATTGTGTACTTCTCTCTCGGTGGGTAAAATTTGTTTGAAATTCAAGTTCAGGTCCCTTTTCCAATAGTTCTATAATTTTATAAGATTTGATTAAAACCTGGTAACAAGGGCTTGAACTTCAACTTCCCCAGAAGACCTGTTAGTACAGATACCCCACACACTCCAGTCTGCATTTGCAGAAATCCAGTCACATGTCAGGAGTACCAAGTCAGCTGTGCTCAGTGTGCCTTAGATAACAAGCTTATGTGGCAAGGGACTGCTTTTAATGGTGTGTTCTGTCTTTTCTAGGACCATTTTGATGTCTGACACATGTAAAAAGAACAAAGCAAATTATCTTTTGACCTGAAAAGAAGTTGCTTAAGGCAGGGAATGAATGGACGATAAAAACAACAAGATTTTTTTTTTTATAGTTTTAGGGTCATAGAACTGTTTTGAGAATCTAATGGAATCTGCAGACAATCAACCAGAAAAATCACATACATACTAGTTTTGCATGGAATTTCAGGGCTAGACACGTAGTAGGTTTGCAATCCTAGATTGAGATTTATATAAAAATTACTGCTATGAAAATCTGTGGCCCTGTATCCAGGTAAAGCTTATGAAACTGTCAGTTCTCAAATATTTCATTTAAGGAGGCCAGTGATGGTTGAGAAATGAAATCTATGTAATTGAAACAAAATGATTGTGGCTAAGTGGTTTTCTTAGCCTTCTGACCAAGTTAGATTTTAACAGTTTGGATTTCACCCTCTCTTTCTTCCATGTCTATACCGGTAGAGGGGTGACAGGGAATTAGTGTCCAGTGTGTGGACAAAGAATGAGGATTTTAGATGACCAGCTCCTGAATAATGAAAGTTGTCTGTTAGTCTTGAGCTAGGATGAAACATTAGAGGATGATTTTATCCATTTTTTCCCAACTCTGGTCTTACCTCTGAATCAAACTTCTCCCTATCCAAGTTCCAGATAATGGGAAGGAATGAGAACCCTCCCTCTCTCCCTCTCTCCCTCCCTCCCTCCCTCCCTCCCTCCCTCCATTCACTCATACAAGAACCAGGGTACAGGCCTGAGGTGGGGGGGCAGTGAGAGGATTCACCAGAGACAGAGTGGGGAACAGAACAGGAAGACTGACTGAAATACTCTGCTTAGGGGAGCAGTGGGCAAGTCAGGAGAGGTCTGCTGTGCCATGTAGGTAGCTCCCTGGCTGGGGATTGAACTCTTGCTGCAGTGGCTGCAGATACCTTCATAGGTTGCGTCTTAACCCTTCGTGCCACCAGGGAGGCCCGAGAACTCTTCCTTTAGAGCAGCCAGTGAAAAGGGACTGAGGAGTCTGGTCCCTTCATCGGGTTTCTCCAGGATCCTCCATTATCTCACTGCCCTGCTCTTGTTTTCATAGCTGACCTACTCTGCCTACACAGGTTGACACTTCATTTGGTTTCTTCTAGGACCTGGGGTTTGGTGTCAAAACCAAAATACTACTCATGACATCTGTAGTAGCCTGGATGGAGCTGGAAGGGGTTATGCTAAGCAAAATAAGTCAGAAGGAAAAAGATAAATATCGAATGGGTTTCACTTATATGTGGAAAATAGAGAAAACAAACAAAAGGTCAGGAAAAAGGCAAAACCAGCAAGTTGACCATAGACCTGAGGCCTACTGCAGGGGAATGGGAGGGAGAGGGGTCAAAACAGGGATGGAAGAGCACAAGGTGATGGTACACAGGGAAGAGACTGTGGTGTTTCATGAGTGATATGGTGGTGGGAGAACTATGGGGACTACAAAGATATAGGAAAATTGAAAAAAAACAAAACCGCTCACCCTGTTTACTTTCTAACTTGGTTTGCTCTTTGATTTGGTTCTCTGGAAATGTAATTTATGCTTCCTTGAGTGAATTCTCCTTTTTTGCTTTGTAACGGCCCAATTAATGTGCACTTTCCAGATGATGAAATCCAGAGGGGAGGGTCTGAGAGCAGTCCTGGCCTTGTGTTTCCTGCAACCATTATGCTCCGCCACTTCGGGGAACAGGCAGTGAAATAAAGGGGGGAAACAATGCTTATTGAGGTGGATTAGGATGTGGAGAAGGGGAGGTGGGTACTTGTACAAAGTTCTAAAATTTAAAGTGCTGGTTTCTCTCATTAGAAAATACAGACAGTTCAGAGAGAGCTTTGGAGATGAAGGTTAGAAAGAGGTCATCCTTCCTGTAATTTTTGGTTTGTGCACCATTTCAGATCACAATGGCCATTGTGCTGTGAAATAATTCTTTTTAAAAGTATCATAATTACCTTATAAATAGTGCAATTATATTTCTTTCTATATGTATTAAAATATTCAGTTTTTAAGTGAGTATCCAGCTTTGTTGTTTATCTTTATATGCTTGGAATCTAAAAAATCCTAGACCTCCATATATTCCTGAAATATTCCAGCCTTGTATCTTTTTCTGAGACGAAAAATTGGTAAAGTGAAAAAAAAAAAAAAAAAAGACAGTACAGAACTTCCGGTTTAGGTGCAGACATGTTCCCTCCTGAACCTTTTACCATCCCTTCCAGCTCTCCTCACAAAAACTGAAATGCTCCTTTTCCTTTTGCACTCTGTTGCCTGATTATATACTGATGAATACATGCAAATTAATATATATGCAGAGGACAAGACATGGCTTCCTTGAGAATATTCTGAAGGTTTTTATTAGACACTGAAATACAAAGTGCCCAAATTCCCTGATTTCATGACTTCATATATTAGGGTTTCCATAAATATTTGTTATATTGAATTCAAGAGAGTGAGCTTTGAAACTGGTACATTTTCAACTCTCTCTCCAAATGTCCACAGCAAGGCAGTGAATAAGAATCCAGGTATTCCTATGCATGATCTGGGTGATGAACTGGCCTCTGCTCACTCAGGTCTCATCTGGTCAACCTGGTGCGTTGTGTGCACAAAGAAATGTTTGACAATTTGAAAGACCTTGATTTCTAACCCCAACTTGCCTTCAACCAGTTGAGTAAGTCACCTTACCCTTAAGAATTTTGTTTCCTTCTCTCAAAATAAAGATACTGAGGGCCTCCCCGGTGGCGCAGCGGTTGAGCGCTGGGTTGCGAACCTGCCCGCAGCCTCTGCGGCGCCGGTTCGATCCCCGGCTGCTCCCCGGCCACCGGAGGAGGGTCCCACATGGCGCGCAGACCTCTCCTGCCGCCCGCTGCTCCCCTCAGCAGTGTACTTCGGTCCCTCTGCCTGCTCTCCTCCCCGCTCTGGCTCTGGTGAATTCTCTCACCCTCCCGCGCTTCTGACTGTACCCAGTGCATGTATAAACAAAACAAACAAACAAATAAATAAATAAATAAACATGCCTCTATAAAATTTAAAAAAAAAAATAAAGATACTGAATTATGACTGTATGAGAGATGTTTTCCAAAGCTAAATGGGATACTGTGGTTTTAATTATTGTTCAATATGATGTTATTAATGCTATATGACACAAAAATTCAATCCTATGTATTTTGTCATCTGAGTCGACCACATCAACATTTCGAAAGCAAATTAACATTTCTACCCATGCATGCAACAATGGCGCCTTGTTTTTCTGATTGCATCAACAGCTGATTTTCACTTGGCATGTCACTACAGAGGTAATGGCAAGTAGGTTTGAGGGACAATTGAAGAAGCAGGGCTTGTGATTCTTAAGGAACATATGCAAATTGCTCCGCAAAACCCAGTCCCTTCCTAGATTGCCACGATGAGATTTTTAAAAGTCTGATGCCAGCCCTACCTCTGGAGATTATGATTACATGCTTACACACATTTTATCATATCACAGTGGGATCTGGTTAAAGCACCAACCAACTGTACTTTCTCCCTTTAGTATTTTCAGCCACGCAGTAACGGCACAAGCTGTTTTCTTTAGGAAGTGCATTTTGCTGATTAGAAAATACAGAAATAAAGCTGATGTCTGGCAAACAAGGAACTCAGAAAGATGATTAATAAGAAAGAGGAAATTATGCTGCAACAACATATCTTTAGGAATGTGCTCCTGTAGCTAATAACAGAGGCAAATATTTTGGATCTTGAATTGGCTCATAAACGCAGCGATCAGTCAAACGAGAGTAGCTTCATTCTTAGGGAATACATATATTGCTTTGAGAATAAAATATAGTTCCTTCTTAATAAGTGATGAAGATGTGTTGATTATTGGTGGAAATTTAAAAAAAAAAAAACAGTAAGAAAACTCTTTAGAACTCCTTCCAGCCTATGCCACTCTAAGAAAATTGCGTTGTACAGAAAAGAACAGCCCAGCAACTTGTTTGATTAGTATGCAGCATCAACGCTGCAATATTTTCTTTGCAAGCATTCAGTGTTCCTGGTGAAGAAAGTAACTGTTTACATCCAATGTAACCTTTCCTTGGCTTCCTTCATCTTTAGTGGACTTTGAGAAAAGAACATATTTCTTTTACAAATATAATACAAAAATTCGTGCCCCAGGGAATACCTCTGCCCTCTTCAATCTGACAAATTGATGCAAGACCTTTATTTTTTCCTCATTTTCTCTCTCTATTGCATATCACTGCCTATATCCCTGCTGGTGTATTAATAATATCTAATGATAATTATGTTAGTAATGTTAATAAAGTATTTTAATTCTCTTTCCCAATTAAATCAATTCCCTTGTGCTAAAAAGAAATCATTAGTAATTCCACATTGACTCACAAAATTTTCCAATTATTTTAATGCTGAATTTTCAGACTTCTACAGAGATGTGGTAAATAAATAACACCTTTGTATGTGACATTTTAATTTCAGCTTCTACGTGTGGGTTGCTGAGGTGTTACAAGGAACTGGGACTTTGTATCTTTGTCAATTTCAACAAAACACTTCTTTAGTAATATATAAAAAATGGGAGGGAGATTGTACTTTTCCATCAGTTTCTTTCTAATATTTTAACAAGCCATGTTCATCTTTTATTGTTTTCCTTTGTCTTACTGTATAGCACAGCCTCTTATCAGAGCACAGCCTATTAAATACCGTCAATGTTTATATCTTACTCGGGCACAGTTCAGTGGGTGACGTGTACAATTCTGTGTGACTCTTACTCTAGCTAGTACCTGTCTCTCAACCAGACTATTTCCACCTTGAAACTTAGGAATCTCAGAACACTTTGCTTATGATCTTTTCACTGGCAGAGAGAAAGAGGGTATAGAAATGCTTTAATTTTCCATTAACAGGAACCTGTCATATGACTTAGATACATGAGGGCAGAGAAATACATGGAAGTACACAGAGTTGTTTTGAGTACCAACAGTCTCTGAGCCGTATCTTAAAAATTATAATTATCTCCATGGAGGAAAGGAAAAGGCAAAATTCAAGTTATAACTAAAAAGAATGATACTTCTCCCAAGAGTGTGGAAGGGTTTTTCAATGAATAGGTTCTAGACATTCAAAAATATCAAACATTCTGTCATTATCAATGCCCATGTCATATTTGTATGCTGGGTATTTCCATTTTGGAAAGAGCTTTGGCATACTAAATCCTTAGAAATATTTACAGTTTCTGACTCATAAAATTGCTCAGTAAATATTTGTTGAATCAATGGATGGATTGCCATTCATTTCAAGCTACTGATAACCTTGCATCCCATCACTGGTCAACTGACAGGGTCTCTGATAAAAACATGACTTTGGTCACAGACTATGTTGCCAAAGTATGTAAAGATCATTGGGCAGCAAATGAGCAAGTTTTCTTTCTTCTTTCCTCCCTGCTCTGGATCTGTTCTCTTAGAAGAAAAAGACATGCAATGGTAGCCTCCTGGTATTGATTAGGGTGAATTTTAATGATTATTATAGGTAAACTGCAACAGGTGTAAAGTATCTTATCATTGATGTTTATTCCTTACTCTTAGCACCCAGTACAGATTCCTATACGAGCAGGCTCTTTTGTATGTGACAGCACCTAAACCTCCTTCTACCTAAAGGTCCAGAACCTTCTATTTGTGTCTACTGTGTGATAATGGGGGGCCATCTCCATTCAAGCCAGCTGAAAGTGGAATGTATCACAGGAGGTCTTATTAGGAAGGGTTTTATGATAGATATTTTTATAGGTCTAGAGATTGTGTACATCTTTTCCACCTATATTTCACTGGCTGAAATTCAGTCCTGTGATCATATCTGATTGTGAGGGGATTGGGAAATGTTTATTAACTATCATTCCAAGAGGAAAAGCACAACAGTCTGACACAAAGCTAACAGATATTTAATAGATAATTGCATTCATTGATTTACTACACTTGATCTTAGCCAAAGGACCGAGAAGCCATTGTATTCTTTGATTTAATAGATATTGTATTCATCAATATTAATTACCAGAAAATCTCAGCAACTTGTTATTAGGACTTTAAAGTTTTACTCATGTTATACTCAGATATATATTTTATCTATTAGTTATTTTTTCTTTTTCACAAGCTAAGCTGTCACTACTGGGTGATGGAAACAGAAAAGTAATCAGATTTTAGCTCAATTGTTATACTATCGTAGAGGTCTTCTTATCTAATGGTCTCAATGGTATCATATTTGGTTGGTTACTGGAGAAACTTAGTAAGGCAGAAACTCATAAAAATAGATTCATAGATACATTAAAGATTTTAACTTAAAACATATAAATACACATTATTTTGTTAAAAGCTAAACAGCTTTTAATATAAATTCAAGATTTATTTGTGTATGAATGTATTGATTAAAGTACATCTTATCTTTCTTGAGTAAACTACATGCATCATGTGTTTTCTGTAATTTTCAGTATCAATTTTCTTTAAAAGGAACAAATCTTCAACTTCTTCCATCTTTTACAGTTATCTCTTCCACACCTAATTTGACAGTCATTTAAAAAATGACATTAGTACCAAGATCTTCCAGGACATTCATATGTAATCCTTTATTTTGTGGTGAAAAATATCAATACAAAAAATTTTTATCTACAATTAAGAAATGTACACATCACTTAGCTTTAGAAATAGAGCATTACTGTTCACTAACAGCCATAGTGTTTCCCCCTCCCAGCACTACCCACCCATCTCTTCCTTTTGGAATAAATTCTATTTAGATTTTTATGTTAATACATTCCTTGGTGCCTAGTGTAGTTTTTCTAGATATTCCTGAAAATATATGTTGTTTTTGTTTTGCTATTTTTGCACATTAATTCCATGTGATTGTTCATTCAAAATTATTCCTTTGAAACCCATTTGTGTAAATGTGTATTTCTGTTGTTCATTTATTTTAAATGCTGTGTCTTATTCCATATTTTGAATATGTCACAATTTATCCATTCTGTTGGTCATGAAATGTGGGTTGTTTCTAAGTTTTGCTACTATGAATATTCTTCTACATCAATATTTCCTAATTTACACTATTTTTTTTAACTAGGAGTTCTTTTGAAGTGTGATTTAAATTTCCAAACATTTAGTGCCTTTTTCATTTTTTGTTATTAATTTTTAACAATATGCATTGTGCTTAGAAATTAGCTATATATGGTACTAATCCTTTGAAATTTATTGAGAATCTCTTTATCCTAGCGTGTCATTAATTGTCATGACTATCCCATGAACACCAGAGAAGAATATACATTCTGGAGCTTTGGGGTACAAATGGTTTTACTAGTCCTAAATCATCCACAGTACTGTTTACGTTTCTTCCATACCCAAATTGGCTAGTTAATCTATTAATTATTGAGGTCCCAATCTTTAAGTATCTCACTATGTTAGTGGATTGTCAATATCCAATTTTAGTGTTAGACTTTGAGAAGCAAATTGATGAGTCTGTTGCTCAAAGGCGAGATTCAAAGTGGAAATGAAAATCTAGGAATCCTTGCATATAGATGATGCTGAGAGCCTGGGTAAGATCACACATAATGAATGAAAACAAGAAGAAATAAGTCTGAGGATTGAGTTAGGAACACTGAGTATTTATAGACTGGAGAGATAGGGAGGGACAGACAATGGCTAAATAAAAGAAAGAAGCAGGCCTCCCTGGTGGCGCAAGGGGTTAAGCACCACACTATGAAGCAATCCAAAGCCTCTGCAGAATGAGTTTGATCCCCGGCCCGACCAGGATGCAATCCATTAGCGTCTCATAAGTTTTGTGTTGATGCAGCAGATGGCAGAACCTATTTAGGTTCTGAGACCTTAATGAAAAGGAACTTTAATACAATTAGGAAACAATACAGGAAAGGCAAAGAATATAGTTTCTAAATCAAGCACCCAAAGTTACTTGTCCCCTTGTGGGTAAAAGTCCACCCAAGCAGAGATGGCCCAGAACAAGGCCCGAAAGCCTGCCACAAGTCTAAAGTCTAAAGCATCTTCCAGTGGGGACCCACAGAAAAGAGTCAGAAACAACCAGACAAGTTTGGGAGGAAAAGAGCAAAATCAAAATCAAGATAAAAGCTGCCATTGTCACCTCCCCACGGGTCTCTCACCCACATCTGTGTTAACCAATCCACCACCAAAAGACAAGTGCAGTTTCTTCACATGTCTCGCAGCTCCATGTGCATCCTCCAGGTCTCCTTCTGGCTCTCCAGCCTGCTTCCTTCCTTCCTCCATCTCTTCTGCAGCTTCTTCTCTCCCTGCTCAGCTCCACCCTCCCTTGGGTGGGGCAGGAAACCTGAAACTTAACCTTTTTCCTGGGGACCACCCTGTTATACTATCAGTGCCAGCAAGGAATGAAGGGGGGGGCCTCCCTGGTGGCACAGCGGGTTGAGCACAGCGCTGTGAAGCTGTCCACAGCCTCTGCAGTGTAGGTCCAATTCCCAGCTGGCCAGGGAGATACCCACATGGTGCGGCAGACCTCTCCTTTCTCTCCCCGCTGCTCCCCTCAGCAGTGTATTTCAGTCAATCCACCTGTTCTGCTACCCTCTGTGTCTCTGGTGAATTCTCACCCTCCCAAGCCTCTGGCCTGTACCCCAGTTCTTGTAAAATAAAAAACAAATCTTTTTTTAAAAAAAAAGGAATGAAGGGGAAGGGACTCTCACATGAGCACCTGGGCTCTCTCTGCTCACCTTGCTGCCCATCCACCTTGAGTGAATCATAGCTCACACTCAGACTTTGGGATAACCTCCTTGGGTACTGATAAAGAGAGTGGAGCCAGAATCTTGGTGCCTTCCCAGTTTTGGTTCATAATCCCAAACCCTTCCTCTTCCACTCATGATGGAGCTCACAGCAACAACAATCTCATCAGCAATCCCTACTCTTCCTCCAGTGGACTCTTGCCCCACATTTCCTTCTAGCTTGAAAAGGCAAGACTTTTTTCTCTGCCTGCATTATATACTTTCACTTTAATGAAAAAAAAAAAAGGGAGAATTCTTCTCTAGCTGGTGGAGAAGCACTTGGTGAACAAAAGATGTATAAAAAGTGTTTTAACTTTCGATTATTAATAATTTTTCATGTTTGGCCTGTGAAGAAAGGTGAATTCCTCTTCTAAATCTTTCTACTCACACGTGCTTACATACACAAACTGGTTGTTGACTCTGGCTGGGAGGAAGATGGCTGTAATAGACAGATCTGCAGATTAAAATGTAACAGTTGAATGAAGGTGACATCTTGTTGGAAGCTTTGGGAACATCAGCATAAAAGGTGCTGCTGTTCTAACTCTGAGGGATATTTCTAGAAGGTTAAAGATATCAAGATAACCAGCACAAGGTCAGGTAGGTGAAGTGCTGCCCTCAGACCTTAGTAAAAGTTACCCTTGCCCAGGTCTTGTATCTTGCACTGTAGGGATCCGCAGCTCTGGCCCTTCACTGGCCCTGTCCCTCCATGTTGGGTTAGAAGTGCCAAGTGCAAAGGAACAGCTCAGCCAGGAACCTGCATCTCCCCACATCTCAACTTCTAGGCAATGTGCCCATGATTCATGACTCAAAACATATTACTAAGATTTATGCAGTCTTCATCCCTGGCTCTGTATTCCAAACAGTGGACCATACGTCAAATGAACATCTCTTAAATTCTGGGTGTGCCCATTGGTGGTGGTTTTGGGGGATGTGGCAGCAGGTCACAGAAGTTTCCAGACATGTATGAACAATGCAAAATATGGAATGGAATCAGAATGGGAAGAGTGAGGCAGGGGGCAATAGCTAAGATCTCCCTCAACCTCTGTATCATAATATGGGACTTGGAGATTGCAAAGCCTCTTCAACTCAAAACTAATATTTCAAGGTGTCGTGAAGGGACAGTCATCAAAGCAGTGAAATAGGGTAGTTTTCATAAACATTTTATCAGATTAGTTTATAAATTGAACACGTCGTATGTCTTGCTCTAGAATCTACAGATGTTAGGGATAGAGTGTAGGATTTATAGGGGAAGGAGACTGTTAAGGCTGGTGTGTGTATAAAATGATGTCATAAAACACTACATGTATAGTAAAATAAAAGACATAAAAAAATAAATGCTTTATCAAATGCTTTTATTAAAACACAGCATTTTGTTCTACCCCCACATAAGCACAGGGCCTGAGCAAAACCCTGACTGGTGTATTCATGGGGGGTGCTGCTAATCAGGCTGCTTTCTCACTCTCCTTCAATCCCCCTTCAAACAAAAATCCACTTCCCTCCCCAGACTGCATGCCTTTTACCACCCTCCTGTATTTTTCTTGCTTTCTTGCTGAGCTGAATTTTGTCATCTTACCAGTTCCCTTCTGCTCTGCATATAATAAAACCCCACTAGTCTTTCCAGTCTTAACACAAAGCCCAACTGTGGTGATTTCTGATCATCTGTTTATATTTCTGTTTCTCCCACCAGCATTTGAGCCCCTGAGGTGAGGGAGCATATCCAATTCAGCTTTGATTCTCCATGTCTCCTCCAGAATCCCACACGCAGGTAGTCACTGGCATTCACTGAATGTCTTTAGGATAAATGAATATTTTTTTTCTGATTCGTATAGCATATGTATCTAGCCTGATGGGTTTAGTCTTGGAAGATACACTGAGTGTATCAGCAGGAGGGCTATTTCCCCTCTGTATAGTCTGTCTTGCTAACTAATTTAAAATTCTAAAAAGAATGCTGTAGTTATCCTTTTATGAATCTTTCAGAGTAACTAGCTTAGTTGGTTCCTAATAATACCTTGTTAAGTTGATTAAAGGAAAAGAATGTGAAGAACACAATTTAGGATAAAAATGGGGATAGATACTTCTAAAGCGGTGGTAAAGAAAGACCTATGTCCATAAATATATTTTGCTAAGGAGGAAAGAAGACAAAGACTGGAGATTAGAAACTATCTCAAGTCCCTATAGTAAGAATTCAATTTCTATTTTCACTGTCCTTATTTTTAGAATTCAAAGTGATCTTTGAGGTGATCTCCACTGTCACCATTCTTTTCCCTCTTAGCATAGGCTGTCATGTTGCTTTACAGTTGCATATTTCTATCTAGTTTATACAACTTGCAAATATCTCCCTAAGCATCATTCCAGCTTGAAAAAATAATGCCACTGTATCATCCTTTAGACCAATAATAGAGCTGAAAAATCCTCCTACTAATTCACACTGGCCTTTGGAATAATTTTTTCCTGAACATTAGCACAGCAGTGAATTAATTTCATTATGACTTTAATTAAGTTTTTCTTTAAAAAAAAACATAATCACAGATAATACAATTGAGATGGCTTAAAAGAATCAGTACCAAGCCAAAAGCTACACTATGATCAGGCAATACATCAGGAAAACACCTTTTCTCACAATTCAAGTCAAATTAAAATGAGGAATGAGGGAAATCCTCTGCAGTGATGCCCCTTTCACATTAGTGAGGAGTGAGTCCCAGACTGGAGCTGTTGGCAAGCAGAAACAGATGCAGTGAAAAGTGGGTCTGGTCAAGGGAGCATGCATGTAAATGTGCAAGTATTTAAAATTTTTTATTACTCTTATTATTTCAATTCTAAGTGGACATTTTAAAAAATTTTCTTACATCGTTGTTCATTTTTGTTCAGTATTTGATTTCTCCCCTCGGGTATAGCCCCCATTGTTCTCTCACCATCACAGCACCCATGATCCATCACCACAGGCCCTTGTGCTCTTCCCTCCCTGTTTTGACCCCCTCTCCACCCCCTTCCCTGCTGTATACTTCAGAATTATTGCCAACTGCATGCATTTTTAAATGAGAGAATTGCTCACAAATTCTACTTATGAAAACCTTGGGTAGTTTAGCTTCTCTCTCTTTCTTCATGTTTTATTGCATGGTATCATGAAACCAGGATTAATGTGCAGTGTTTTGGACAGCAGTCGATCTCAATGGGTGTAGCAAATAGGCTCAACTTTGAAAAAATTTTACAAGGAAATATAAAATTATATTCTTATGGGTAAAGAAAAAAATTACCATCAGTCACAAAAGCTTCAAAAAGAAATGACATATGAAGTAAATGTTGGAGGACAATTTTGAATTCCCAGGAAAAATTTGAGGCAAAACTCTAGATTAAACATTCTTATTATTCCAGGGGGAATTCAATGGGTAGAAATATTAGAGGAAACTTTAGGTCATTGGAAGACATGTCTAGCCACCAGAATTGAGAAGGATGAGACAGACTAGTGAACTCTCCATACCTGAAGTAGTCAAGAAATACTTCCACACTGTGGAGGTAGAGTGTCTGGGGTTGAAATCCAAGCTCTGCCCTTAAAAGTTGTGCCTTTTTTTGCCTCAGTATAAAATAGAGATATAGGCAATGCTTACCTTGTGGTGGTTGTAAGGATTAAGTAATTAGCAAATGTAAAGTATATTGGTGCTATCAAAGCTTCAGACATTGTTAGTGGTAGTATTTCTTGGAATGGGTTGCTGTAGAAGGAATTCACATTTTGGGGTTTGGTTGGATAAGTCAATTAGGGATCTACCTCCGCTGAGACCCCCTGATTCTATGGTTTTATATTTCCTGAATTTAGGGGATTAAAATTGCCAATCAATTGAGCATTGGCTGATACACTTCTGAAAAACAACAAAAGCCCATGTTTCTCTAAAATTTTTTTAACTAACCATCCTTTTAAAATAGTAATAGGAATAAAGACTAATCTACTTTATGATGCAGCAATTTCACTCTTTGGTAACTACCTAAAGAATGCAAACACATTAAATTAAGAGAAAACATTGGATTATGGTGGAAGACTAGAGCACTTGGTGGTGGAGGAGGTATGTTTACCACAACTGAGGGAAGAAACCTTATACTGTCAAAAATTAACAAGGATGTAAAACAGTGGTACTTCAATAAAAAGTGAGAATAAAAATAAATTTTTTAAAAAGGATAGGACCTCCCTGGTGGTGCAGCGGGTTGAGCGCAGCGCTGTGAAGCTGTCCGCAGCCTCTGCAGCATGGATTCGATTCCCAGCTTGCCAGGGAGCAACCCACATGGTGCCGAGACCTCTCCTTTCTCTCCCCGCTGCTCCCCTCAGCAGTGTTTTCGGTCAGTCTGCTTGTTCTGCTCACCACTCTGTCTCTCACTCCCCACATCTCTTGCCTGAACCCCAGCTCTTGTATACATAAATAAATACATCTTTAAAAAATAAAAAAAAATAAGCTCTCTGATATTCATTGCAGCACTATTTACAATAGCCAAATTATGGAAACAAACTAAATCCCCAAGGAATGAGTAGATGAGAAATA